>NC_083704.1:55472500-57948333 GCF_033118175.1 Dama dama | reverse complement strand
TAGAGAGCTGGTTTGGCATGAATATTTGAAATACTGGCTTCTGCCCAAGTAGACTGATAACAAATTACAACTCATACCCATTCATCTCATCTGTAGTTGAATGGAGGGTTTTCCATTCCCAGCTGTCTAGTTAGAAAAGCTGTCCCTATTGTCTGACTGCCTTGATGAAATTCTTGTCAGCTGGCAAAGAACAGTTACCAAGCAATTAGGCAAAGTGTTGCTTCTTGTCCAATTATGGATAGTTTACAGAAACTTGTGCCGTTTGTAGCAGGAGACAGCTTTCAGGTTACCATAAAAATGACAATGCTCAAAAAATAATGGCCAGGAAAATAGCAAAAGAGGAGCCTACTGGTCAGCCTGATTTCAGTTCAGAAAGACAGTGTGAGCTGTCTTCAAAACTGCAAAGACCATGATTTCCTTTTCCTTAACGCTCCTTCTCTAAATTGGCTTCGAGAGCACGTAGAACATGAACCTTTCAAATGACGAAAATTCAGCTGTAGCCCTAGATTTGAAAAACAAGACCTTTAAGAGTAAAATGCGTGCTCCGTAAAAGCAGAGTGTCTAGCATTTGTCATTTTCAGTTTTCATTAAATGCTCATTTTCAGGCTAAAGTTAGTCCTGAGATGAAGAAACATAATTACATACAAATGAGTTCTTAGACAAATGTTAGGTTCATAATTAATTAATTACCCTGATATTAACACCTGTTCCCTCAGCTCTGCAAAAAAGGAGGAGAACCGGGAAAGTAAAGGAGGCCCCAGGCAGAAACTCAGCCAGGATGGAATTTAACAGATGGCTGAAGGAAGAGAGATGAAAGGATGGGGCCAAGGTGAGGGGGACAGTGAGGCTGAAGAACCTGGGCAGTGGCATTGTTGTTTAGTCCGACTCTTTGCAACATCATGGACTGCAGCACGCCAGGCTTCCCCATCCTTCACTGTCTCCCAGAGTTTGCTCAAACTCATGTCCATTGAGTCAGTGATGCCATCCAACCATCTCCTGCCACGCTCTTTTTCTTTTACGTTCTCTTTCCCAGCATCAGGGTCTTTTCCAGTGGGTGGGGAGTAACAAATAGTTTAGGAGGGAGGAAGCAGTGGCCATGTGGTCTAGGACAGGGACCCCCGGCTGGTTCTGTGGGTGGCAAAGAGTTTTTGGGAGAGATGCAAATAGAATGGAATAAAGCAGAACCAGGAGAGGTCGGGGAGAGGTCTCAGCCCTGGAATGCCTGGGGGAGGTAAAGATGTGATGGATTGCCTCTTTTCTCTCAGAGACAAATGGGAATGAATGAGATAGGAATGGGAACGACCGTTCAGAGAAACTGCTTAAAGAAAGAGAGACTGTGAAAAGGTTTAATGTAGGTGGGTCGAATCTTCATATTCTCTGACCCAGGGCCCATATGCAGTCAGTACTCAATAAATGTCTGTGGCATAATTCAGGGAGTGAGTGAGCAAACAGAGCCCTCAGTTGGATGGAAATTCCCTTCTCTTTGTTCTCTGAACCTCCGTCTTCTGTCACTATAGCCGCTTGTTGTTGTTAAGTCTCTAAGGATAAGGACAGGGTAATTGTAGACCCTTCATGAATGTTTTCTCCTTGATGAATTAAATGGGGAGAAACACAGAATTCTGAACCAGTGTTACACCATGGAGCTGAGAAACTAATCTCAAGCATGTCTCCTTTTGAAAAGCCGTCATTTGTTTTTGATTTTGTAGAAGTCGCTAATGGAGATATATGTGGTTCTTCATTTGCCTCTAGAGGTTTGAAGTTTCTGCATACAGGTTTCTTAGAACACTCTGTTCAGTATGAATTGGAGTGACATTTCTCATGTGAACCCGTACTTGACAACATTTAATATGAATAAGCCAGACTGGTTACAAGAGAAAAAGACATTTTAATCTTTTAAAAACCTGTTACATTTAAGAAAACTTGCAAGGGCTTTGTCTCAAAGCTTTAATTTTTTTTTTTTTACTCTGGTGACACTTGATGTCCTGAATTTTGATCTATTTGTTGCTTTAATGATTTATTGAGCATCTGCCATGTATACCTACTGGGCCAGTGTTAGAAAGGCAAGCTGACCCTCTCCAGATTCCTGGATCCTCATAGCACTTACGCATCTCATTTTCTAGATGAGAAACATGAGGCCCAGAGAGATGAGTCGTTGTCCAGGGTCACTGGTGAGTCCACAGCAGACCCACGGACTGAATCCAGTGCTCCGACCCCAGTCTTCAGCCTGCCTGTCCTTCACTCCTTCCTTCCACTGCCCTTCACCTGCCAACAGGCTGTTTAGGAAGGTGGATAGAACTTGGGGACTTAAATAATAGAGCCAAGAAGTCTGTTGGGTCCTAAAAGATGGGGTATGCTTGGCATGGAGCACGAGGCCGCTTTCTCATGCCCTTGTGGCATGGGCAGCCGACAAATCCACCCCTACCCTGTGGGGAAGGGAGCTGGATGATTCTTACACACCCGTGGGGCCCCTGGCATCACCATTGTCCTCTCACCTGTGTGCTAAGTGTTTGCCAAGTACAGTACCGCTCTTGCTCGTTACTCACAGGCAGAGGTATCTACCTGGCCCTTTACAGTCTTGTAACAGCAAGTCAGAAAGTGAGTAGGCCTGCTTAGGCCTCTTCCCCAGGAATTGTGGACCATGAGCCAGCCTCCCCCGTTATATTCCCTGGTGGTTCTGCATTGAGGCCACATCCTTCCCTTTGGAGCCTGGGTTGTTGGAACTGGTCATATGGATACATACTAGGTTGTCAGGGGCTTTGCAGGTGGCCGTGTGGATGCCCCATTGTGGCCTCAGGATATTTGTCTGTGCGTGCGTGCTCAGTTGTGTCTGACTTTTTGTGACCTCATGGACTGCAGCCCACCAGGCTCCTGTGTCCGTGGGATTTTCCAGGCAAGAATACTGGAGCAGGTTGCCGTTTCCTTCTCCAGGGGATCTTCCTGACCCAGGATCGAACCTGCATCTCCTGCATTGCAGGAAGATTCTTTACCACTGAGCCTCCTGGGAACTGAGCGTTGTTCTTCCTAAAAGAATATTCACCATGGTATTCCTTTATCTAGGAGTGCTCTGACCTGTTGCTTCTGCCTGATTTCCCCAGACCTCCTTGGATCACACAGTTGAGTCAGTCCGAGCACAGCCCGGCTGTACTTACCAAGGTGCTGTCTTGCTGCCTGGTGCCCCTCTGAGCCCAGAGTCCTGGCTTCCAGTTGTTTCCGCCACCCAGAGCTGGGCTGCTTCGGGCGGGGCACTCCGGGGAGCCGCAGGGCGGGGCTTCCTCCTGTAAAGCCGCTCTCACGGCCCCTGCTTCACAGCTGCAGCCACCGAGAGACGTGGGACAGGAAAGGGGGGACAGAGAGCGGGAGGAGCGGTTTGGGAGCACGGAGTACCAGTGTGTCTAATGCACTCACGTGGCCTGTTTCTTGCTAATGAAGACTCCCAGTGGGGCTGAGTGAGCGCTCCGCCTCTGCTTTCTCTGCCCCTGTCCTGCCTAAAGGCCCTTCAGGAGCCTCCAAGTGAGAAGTTAGCCATCCTCCTCCCTCCTTTTCCTGTGAAGCCACAGGGGAGGGCCAGCCCACTCTTGTGGGTTTCCTGCAGCTTCCCTTCCAGAACCACGTCTCCTCTGGAAGAAGGCTAAGCTGTCAGACAGTCAGGTATTTTTAAACAGCTGATCACAGAGCACAGGTAGTTACCTAACCAGGCTTCTGTGTCTGCTGGATGGAGGTGGGCTTCAGGTGATTATTTCTTGGTGTTTTCTTCTGTTTGTTTTGTGAAGGCAGAGTGGAGATTGACTGCAAGGATGAAGAGAATCTGTGTTGGGGCGGGGCTGCAGAACACAGGGAGGATTTGAATCTAGGCAGGCTCCTGGGGAGACCCTTCTTAACACAGGACACTGTTTGCGGCTGAGGAGGGGCTTGTTAGAAATCTCATATGGACTAAATTGTTTCCTTAGCTTCTGTCAAAGACCAGTTCATTGAATTCAGTTCATGAAGATGCAAGGGCAGGACAGGGCCCTGTCACTCAGGCAGTATTTGGGAGGGGGATGTATTTGGAAAGAACCTCTTTGCGGTAGTTCTCAGCCCTGGCAGCACATGAAGTTTCTGGGGGTGTGGTGAGACCCGGGCACCAGTAACCTCTAGAGCTCCTCTTCAAGGTGCAACCAAGTTTGAGAGCCAGCACTAAGTTTAGAGGACTCCGCGTGGGGTGGCCGTACACGTCCACTCTCGGCAGATTTTTCTTGTAAGTACCCCCCACCCCCACCCCTCCTGCTTCCAACTCAGCAGGCGCGCCGAGCTGTGGACGGGAACCTTGAACCACCACCAGTGAGGAGCATCTGATGCAGGATATATATTTATTCCAAAGCGGCACAGTATGAATCCTGAGGCTGATTTCCCTAGCCTTTAAGCTGTGTTGGGCTTTCACAACCCCTCCGCTTCAGAACGCAAACACATGGGAAGGAATAAAAGGCAAGGCCATTACCACCCATTTCCTTTTGATCTGTTGCAGTAAAGAGCAAGTGACAGAAATGCACAGAAGAGGAATGTGACTACCCACATCTCCTCTGTTTACAAGGTTGGTTGTTTTGGAGGCAGAAGGCTCTGGTGAGAGTGAGAAGCAGGGAGATGGTGCCTTGTTGCCAGAAACTCTGACGCCTGGCGGTTGCTCACCCTACATACTGTGTTTACTTTCCCGTGTATGGGGACGTCCAATGACTGACTTGATGAACATGTTGCCTCTGGTTTGGTCTGTTTCATTTTCTCAAATCCTGAGAGCTGACTTAAACTCTGTGAGGTTTGCAATGCAAATTACCTGCACGGTGGCCTCGAGTGACGTTAGTAGTTCTGTGATCTGGGACCCATCACTGTCAAAAGTGCAGTGGGATCAAGAGACACAGACCCGACTGAGTCCTGCCCGAGCTGAAGGGGATTCAGAGGCGACCTCTCTGCCTCCCCTTGAGGTGGGCGTTGCCCCCGGAGGCGGCTGGGAGCAATCTTGTGTGGATTTCCCTGCCTGGGTCCCGTGATTCGGTCTCTCCCTCACGAACACAATCTCTTTTCAGTCCGAAAAGGGATGATGAGTGCAGATTCTTCTGACCCAAGCCCACTGCTCTCCCTCCCACCCCGTCCAGCAGCCCCATGAGGGCATCCACCGCCTCTGAGAGGGGTGTGGTGACCGAGCCGGCCTCCCTCCTTCACCACACACTCTGAATCAGCAAGGGGAGCAGCACCGTCGATCCCTCACTTGTGCCCGGCATCTGCTTCACACGTATCACCGCATTTGTCCCAAGGCCCTCCGACGGGCCTCGCCGCCCCTCTCCCCTGGACACGGACACTTGACTGTGGCCACATGCTGATGGTGGTGCAAGGACCGGAACCCCGACACACGGCTGCCGAGTGGGTTGTCTTTCCCTTGGCTCTCTCTCTCTCTCCCTCTTTCCCTGGAGCAAGGAAGGTCAGCCTGAGGTCCACAGGAGCCAGTCACCCTCACAGACCAAGCACTGTTTTCCTCTCCGAAAAGGTCAGCTGGGCCTCTGGGACTCGGGCTTCCCCGGCCATTGTCGAGTCACTGTGTGCAGGGCGGTCCTGGCAAGGCCGGCTGGGTTATTGATCTGTGCAGTTACTGAGGTGTGGGTGGCCGGCCTCAAGGGAGGACGTTTTGATCCTCGCTCGTGTTGAGGGAGTGTCACCTTCTCCGCTGGGCCTCGAGTTTGGCTATGAATGTGCAAAATATTTCTAATGCTAAAAGCCAGGTATCGCTGAATGTAAAAACTGCAGTGTGGCGGAATGAGACTTGTTGAAATTCTAGATGCATAAATTTGGTCTCTTGGCAGCTGGATTGCATTTTGCAGAGCCCAGGGGGTTATAAAAGTTGACATCTTTATATAGATATATGTGGAGTATGGCTGAATTGCCATTGCTTTTGGAGCTATAACTTTGAATTGCCTGACTTTTTGTTCTAAAAACAAGGGTGTTTTTGCATGGGAGTGGGCTTATTCAGAAAGCAGAGCAAGAAAGGCACAGGAAAGAAAAGGGACTTGGGACACAGGGAACAGGCCTCGTGTGAGGGCCCCGGTTGTCTCGCAGAGAAGTCTTATTTCCGAGCTGACACCATCCACAGCTCAGGGACAAGAGCCCCTGCCCCCAGACAGAAGCTCCCCTTTGGAGGACAGGCAGGGCTGGGCCTGGACATTTGGGGCTGTGGGCTGGAGTCCAGCGGGTGACCTTTAAACATCTGTCCATTCAACATCTCTTTCACAGGTGGGGATAAACTGATGTTGCATCGAGAACAACTGTGTGCCTCTCTAACTTCAAAGTGGGAAATTTATTACGTGAATTTTTTACCGATTTTCCCAAGTCAGACAGCTACTCGGAGGCATATTGAATGATTTAAATTTTAGATGGTAAAGTCAGTCGCTCTTTCCCCGTGAGTAGCATCGTGCACACCTAACAGCTTCAGAGCCGTGTCTGCCGGCTCCCCACACTTGCCAGGCCTCCCCTCTGCCTGGGCTCAGCGCTGGCGGGAGGACCGGCGGCCACAGCGAGCAGCATCCCCACCTGCGCCGCGCCGTGTGCTCAGGGAGATGGGGTCAGCCCCGCGGGAGAGTTCCCTAGGCTAGCTCAGTCCCGTTTCTGCTTTTGCCAGGGACATCTGATCGCTTTTATGGACCGCCCTCCAGAGAACTGCTTGCTCATTCCTCTTAATCCGTCTATGGTTGCAGACTCAAGCTAAGAAGATGGAAATCCTTCGGGTAGGGTTTCTCACCTCGGCGTTATTGACGTTTGGGGCTGGATAATTCCCTGTTCAAGGGGCTGTCTTGTGCTCCGTAGGGTCTCAGCAGCACCCCTGGCCTCCACCCAGCCCATGCCGTGCAGACGTCCCCCAGCCCCGTCACAGTTGTCACCTGCTGCCTGACCCAGGCATTACCAGGGAGCAGAAGTGTCCCCGTTGAGACTCGCTGCTCCAGGAAGAGGCGGGGAGCCTTTTCACATCTCTGTGGACGCGGACCCCCCCCCGAAGACCTTCGTCTGCAGGGCTGGGTTTCAAATAACCAGTTCCCAAAACATGGGAAAGGAGTCTCATTTTCTAGCCATTGACTACAGTTAAAGCTTTTAAGCAGTTTAATTTCAGAAAGGTACCTTTAATGATTTTTACTGGGATGAGGCATTAGAAGACTGGAAGCAGCTGTTTGGATTTTCTTGGCTTTTTGTTCCCATCAGGTCAGCAGGGCAGAGGGACGGAGTTTCCGGAAAGGTTCTGTGTTTCAGGAAATGCATTTCCAAGCAGGTGTCCCCCGGCCGCCACACTTAGTGTGCTTCCTGTGAGGCTGGACGTCCGCCCGGGCATTTCTTCATGGAGTGGCAGTACTGAGGGTCGTGCTGGACCCTGTGTGCAGCAGGTGGGAATCAATGGGCAGGGGCGACATTCCTGTCCCCAGGACAGGACAGGACAGGTCCCCAGCCTCCTCTAGGCAGGAGGCACCAACATCTCAGGAGGGGAGACAGTGCCAATGAGGCAGCCATGTGTTGAAGCAGTTCTGCTGGGATTAGAATATCCGTCCTGGAGCCATGGTTTTCAGGCTGTACTATTAGCAGTGGATGTGATTTTTTTTTCTTCAAATGATGTGTTTCGTAGAAATGCAATATATATGAAACAGGCGGAAAGCAGAATGAAAGATTGAAGGCAGAAGAGAAGGAGGGGTCCATACCTCCTACCCCCTGTCTCACCTTGGAGCTCACACTTCCCAAGACAATGCAGTTTGCATCACCCATCTGACTGAAAGTAGCCTAATATTTGGTTGGATAATGATCTTTTTTTTTTCCCCCCTGACTGGTTCTATCATCTTTTTTTTCTATTTTAGATAAAAGCAGTTTTCCAAACCACAAACCTAAGGGAAGATTATCATGCTGTTCCATGGCTATGTAATTTTTACTCTCTGTCTATGAAAGCAGATCCAGGGGCCAAGGAAATATATATGTATATACATGCCTACATACACATATTCATTAGGGGTATTTTGAAAAATTTAAATATATAGAAAAACAGTGAAAAGAGCCCAGTCACTAGTTTTAACAGTTGTCATTATTTTGTCATATTTGCTTCACCTGCTTCTTTAGACCTCTAATGGATAACAATTTTAAAAAGCATATCTACCGTAACAAGGTCTGGGACTTTTCCCACCACCTTCCCCTTACCCCCACCCTGTTTCCTATTCCAGTTCATCTTGTGGACCTGTGTAATTTGAGTTCAGTTTATGAAACTTCCATGAGGGATACAAATTTAATTTGACATTCCTATGTCTATTTAGTTTCGTTCAACATCAATTTGGGGGTGCCTTGCTGTTTCGAGACCTGAGCATACATGATGAGCAAAATGAACCAGACCAAACATAGCCCCTGCCCTGGGTTTTGTTAGAAATGGAAGTTCTTAAGTTGCTTATCAGGAAAATGAGTTCTGCCCCAAGCTTGCGGGGGTGGGAGAGGGCTGGCTGGTGAGGAAAATATGGGATGAGGATGAATTTGGAGGTTTGGGGGAGCGAACCCACCCACAGTGTGCTGGTCTGGTTCTTGTGTCACTGAAGTACTTTGTGTCCCATGCTCTTCAGACTCGATGTCCATGGCACCTCGGGAGCTGGTGTAGCCTGTGTGTGCTGTGTCTCTGGCATTGGCAGGGGCGAGCTACAGTGTGGGCAGAGTTGTTAGACTGGCTGGGTATTCACTCCCTGCCTTGTTGGGGCGAGTGGAACCTGTGATCAGGGTTATTTGTTTCCTGGTGGTAATTACTCTGCTATTGTTACAAAACAACGTTAAAAAGGACCCAGGAATCTTCCATGAGGAACATCACCCATGGGGGACAGCAGGAGTTTACCTGCCACCTTGCTCAGTTCCTGCCACCCTTACCCTCATCTGGAGAAAGACTGGATCAATTGCTCTTTTGATAGAAGTATGCCTTCTGTCAGTCGTCCATGACAAATGAACCATCTGGAATGTCCCCTGCCCTGCATCCATTTCTTTGTTAGCTCTCCTTTGCAGTGAAACAAGAGCCCTAGGAAGGAAACAGTGTGACGATGTAGAGGTTTTTATGCTTATGACTTCCTCGACTGCAAACCTTATTGGTTAATTAATTAATTAAACCTTATCGGCTGGTTAATTAACAACCTGATTTGACAGATTCTATAGCACATGTGTTCTCAGGACAGAAAATACATTTTGGGAACATTCGATTTAAGCTTGGAAATACAAGCCAGGTGGTTTTTCACTAAGTTTATTAACAGTATTTGATAACGTTTCTAATGGGCCTTCCTAAGTAGACTCCAGCGTGATTCACATAATGGGATAAATGGAATATAATGAGTCTGAAAGAGCTATCAAGCCCCAGTTGTATCTAGAAACACGGGTTTGTTTTCCAGTGAGGATCGTACCGAAGCTAGCAAATATTCCTCTTGAATTTTGTGATCGCTTCCAAAATGAACTACATTTATGAATTAGCTCCATGGCCCCCAAATATGTTTATACTGACAGAAAGGGGAGTACTCAAGTCTGTACAGTGTAATTCAGCTGTTACTTGCATGCATGGGGCCATGCAGAAGACTTAAATCAAGTTTCTCATCATTAAACAGGCCCTGGGAAAGGTTGCCCATGAGGTTGGCATTTCAATAACATCTCTCTTCCTAGAATAAATTGCTTCTTCCCTTCACAAATCGATAAAAATACTATAGATTGATAAATATTTTTGCAGAGTGATTGCTTTTCAAAATTGAATTCAAAGGTGATCTATATGTTGGGATAGGGAATGTTTACAGTGGCCCATACATAATTTTACGCCTCTTTGGCAGGAAATAACGACGTGTTTACCAGATTACTACAAATGGACTCAGTATCTCTTTATTAAACTCTATGAAGCTGGACTGGCCTATCAAAAGGAGGTAAGTTAAAGTTTGTTGTTATTGTTTAGTTACTAAGTTGTGTCCGATCCATTTGTGACCCCATGATCTATAGCCCACCAGGCTCCTCTGTCCATGGGATTTCCCAGGCAAGAATACTGGAGTGAGTTGCCATTTCCTCCTCCAGAGGATCTTTCCCACGAAGGGACTGAACCTGCGTCTCCTCCATCTCCTGCATTGGCAACTGGATTCTTTACCATGAGTCACCCGGAAACCCCATGATAAGATAAGCCTTAGATGTTGGGAAATGAGAGAAATAGTATCCTTGTGTGGCCTAGAACTGCAGTGTCCAATGTGATGATGGCCATTAGCTGTACATGGTTATTGAAATTTAAAGTAATTAAGATCGAAAAATTGATGCTTTTGAACTGTGGTGTTGGAGAAGACTCTTGAGAGTCCCTTGGACTGCAAAGAGATCCAACCAGTCCATCCTAAAGGAGATCAGTCCTGGGTGTTCATTGGAAGGACTGATGCTGAAGCTGAAACTCCAATACATTGGCCACCTGATGCGAAGAGCTGACTCATTTGAAAAGACCCTGATGCTGGGAAAGATTGAGGGCAGGAGGAGAAGAGGATAACAGAGGATAAGATGGTTGGATGGCATCACCAACTCAATGGACATGGGTTTGGGTGGACTCCGGGAGTTGGTGATGGACAGGGAGGCCTGGCGTGCTGCGGTTCATGGGGTCACAAAGAGTCGGACACAACTTAGCAACTGAACTGAACTGAAGATTAAAACAGTATTAAAAATTCAGGTCCTCAGTCATACAAGTCACATTCAGATGCTGGTAGCTAGTGCTGGACAGTCTAGATAGAAAACATTCCCATCATAACAGAATATGCTTTTAATCATTATGGTTTATATGGGGTTTTTTGTTCAGTTTTCTCTCCTTTTCTTTCTTCTTTTAAAAAGTATTTTGTTTTTAATTGATGGATAATTGCTTTACAGTATTGTGTTGGTTTCTACCAAACATCAACATGAGTCAGCCGAAGGTTTACCCCTCCCACTTGAACACCCCTCCACCTCCCTCTCATCCCACACCTCTAGGTGGTTATGGAGCCCCAGTTTGAGGTCCCTGAGTCAAACGGCAAATTCCCGCTGGCTATCTGTTTTACATGTGGTAATGTGTGTTTCCATGTTACGCTCTTCATGCATCCTACCCTCTCCTTCCTCCCCCCTCAGCCTTGTTCCTGAGTCTGTTCTCTACGTCTGTGTCTCCATTGCTGCTCTGCAAATTGATTCAACAGTACCGTCTTTCTAGATTCCATATATAATGCATTAGTATACAATATTTATTTTTCTCTTTCTGACTCACTTCACTCTGCATGACAGATTCTGCGTTCGTCCACCTCATTAGGACTGACTCAAATGTGTTCCTTTTTATGGCTGAAAATATTTCATTGTATACGTGTACCACCGCTTCTTGATCCGCTCATCTGTCGATGGGCGTCTAAGTTACTTCCATGTCCTAGCTGTTGTAAATAGAGGTGCAATGAACCTTGAGGTACGTGTGTCTTTTTCAGTTGCGATTTCCTCAGGGTATATGCCCAGCAGTGGGATTCCCGGGTCATATGGTGGTTTTATTCCTAGTTTTTTAAGGAATCTCCATACTGTTCTCCATAGTGCCCGTATCAATTTCGTTATGTTTTCAATTAAAAAAATTTTAGAATCGGTATAGCGACTCATGTAGAAGGCTCAGTTTAGAATATCAGGATAACATGAATTTTCTTAAACCTTGACAACATAAAAAGTAATCTAGCTAACAAAAATCAGGAGGTGGAATTGGGGAAGAGAAGTAGAAGCAAGTGAGAGATGATCCCTACATACTCCATAACAAGGAGCCATAGAAGGAGAATTAAGAGATTTATGTCTGTTTTTTTAAGTTGAAACGTAGCTATTAAAGCTAAGGATAAAGGTAGCAGAAACTAGAAAAGGAGTCTTGTTCGAGAAAGGCTGTATGACCATGCTCAGTATCTCATATTACATGGCAAAGGGTCAGCAGAATCATCTAAAGATAGTAATCAAACTTAAAGTGGTACAGTTTCATTACATAAAGTTATAATGGTAAGTACCAGAAGAACTGATAAACTAAGCCTGCTAAAAGAGGAGTATTTTAATAATCACTTCAGATAATGATGAATGTCCTCCTTTAATACTATACCAAAACTCAGCAAGTGGTGGGTTCTTAAAGGTCAGTTGCAATGTTGAATCTAAATATCACTGAGCTTTTTGCACCCTTGTTATATTAAGATGTTTTGGTCTATTTTACCCTTTGATTGAATGTTTTACCCTTGTGTTATGATTATTATGAATATAGTTTTGACCTGCCAACCCCTTGTAGTGGTCTCCGGGACTCCAGAGGTTTATGAACCACACTGAGAACCTCTGTACAAAGTATACAATCCCTAACCCACTCTCATTTTTAAACTGAGGGTATTTTAAAAATATTGGTTGTTTAAAATACAGTGTTGTTAATCTTTTTTTTTTTTAAGTATTCAGTCCCCATTAACATTTGGGATACATTGAAAGTGAGAACTTTGTGGAGTCAAGTCATACTAATCTTTAACCACTGTAGACCCTCTTGGGTCAGTTTAATTTCTTCTTCTTTTTTTTTTTTTTTTAGTTTAATTTCTTAACACACCATAGCTGTTCCTACTCCCAGAAGGTGGTTAGGTGAGGAGTGGGGACAGACAGAAGTACCTGTCCAAGGTGCTGACTTCAACAGACCTTGTTGTTGTTGTGTTGGACATATCATTGTGTTGTTAAAGAATAATTTTTAAAAGTTAGAAACACGACTCCCATACAAATATAAAATGAACATGTGTCAAAGATTTTATTCAGCTCACTCATTAACAAGAGAACCAGCTGTATGTTTAAGACTGGTTCAAATGAGATTTCAAGGAAGGATGATTTATAGAGTCCAAGGCATGTGAAATGTATTTGCTGATAGAATCAAAACTGCTTAGTGACCTACAAGGCATAAACCTAGTTTTGGGGAGTCTTTTCTGTGAATCAGAAGTCATTTGCATTGTCATTGCCCGAGAGTCATTTGTGTCACTCTCAGACAAAAAGCTTTTGTGTTGCTCTGCGTTGTCTGTAAGTTAACCCCTTCTTTGGCACCCTAGCAGAGTTGTATTGGGTTGGCCAAAGCATTCATTCATGTTTTTCCATACCATCTTATGGAAAAACCCAAGTAAATTTTTTGGCCAACCCAATAAAATGATAGTGAAGAGGGAGTCAGACAAAGGTAAACATCCCTAGAAAATCAGATAATCCCTGGGGGATGTGGCTCTGCTAGCCAATTCCAGCTTGCCTTGAAGAAGCAACCCCTTTCCCTGTTTTTGAGTTTGGAATAATTTTTCTTAATAGCATTATTCAATATTCAGAAGCAAAAGGGTCGGAAGGAAATTGGTGGAAAAATCATCAGCTTCCCACTCTCATCAGCAGATTCGGTGCTAACCAAGCAGCCTGGCAGACTCCTTCCCAGAAGAGCCTCCCTGCTCAGGTGGATCAGAATCATTCGCCAGACGGGTTCCCGTCTGGAATCACCCATGGGTCCGGGCAGAGGGATTATGAGATAACAAGCCACATTGTGTATCCCAAGTGATAGCAGGAAGGACAGACAGAAATCAAAGTTACTAGCACATGAAAAAGCCACAGCTAAGCAGAGGACATCCTGCAGGTAAAACAGATATAACTGCTCTTTAGCGTGTAAGCAGTGGTACACGGCATCAGTTAGATTAGCCAGTGTTAACTCTCCTCAGTTGCTTCGTTACTCTTTATATGGATGGGATATGAAAGAGCTGACACGTTAATATAGCAGTGTAAACAGTTCTTACACGGAGCCCTTGGCTGTGTGACAGCCCTTTATGAGACACTTGATTTTTTTGGGTCTGTGTGTTGTATAGTTAAGCTGACTCTGAATATACTGAATATTTACTGTAATATTCCTTCATAGGACACTTGCTTCGATCTTTGTTAGTGCTGCTTCGGTTCTAAGTACATCAAACCCAAGTAGGAAGCTTAACCCCTTCAATATTGGGTTGGAGCCAAAGCCAGTCATAAGCACCGCCTCAGGAGCTGAGTAGTTACTAACATGGAAGGGGTTCCAGGAGGTCCCCCACTGCATGAGCACCACCGTGCTCCTGGGTCCAGATCTCTCTCTCCTCCCCAGTTGTTTCCAAATCAGTGTGACACACACGCACACCCCTCTAATTGCACACCCCTGGGAATTCGGTCCAGTCTTCCCTCTGACTCCTCTCATGGAAACAGCCTATATTCCTTTCCTGATGCTGCTGCTGTAACAAATTACCACAAACTGGGTCGCTTGGAACATCACAGATTCATTGTTTCACAGTTCCTGAGGTCAGAAGTCCATGAAATAGGTCTCACTGGGATACAAATCAAGATGTTGTCAGAGCTGCCTTCTTTCTGAAGGCACTAGAGGAAAATCTCTTTCTTGCCTTGTCCAGCTTCTGGAGGCTGCTCCCATCCTTGGACCCCTCTCCATCCTCAAAACCAGAGCATCTTGAAATCTCTCTGACTGTGCTTCCATCGTCATATCTTCTCAGACTCAGACTCTGACTCTTCTGCCTTCTTTCTCCTATAAGAGCTTTTTTTCATTACTTTGGGCCCATCTGGTTAATCCAGGTTAATCCCCCTATCTCCAAATCCTTCATTAATCATATATCTTCAAAGATCCCTTTGCCATGTAGGTAACACACTCACCGGTTGCAAGTGACATGGGCATCCAGGTTCTGGGTGACGTAGGACACAGACATCTTTGGGGTGTGCTTGTTCTGCCTACCACAAGCCTCTTCACCCCGCCTCAAAGGGTCATTATGAGGATTAAACTGGTGAATGCTTGTGGGGAGGCTAGGATGGTGCCTGGCACAGAGTACGTCCTTAATAAGTGCCCATCTGTGCGTGCCTGTAGTTACCTAGGGTCATTATGATATTTAAATTGGAAAAACAAAAAGTTAAAAAATCCTGAAGCTTCCTGGCTCATTCTGAGGCAACCTGCACATGGAAAGGTATTACAGAAAAACAGTGTAGATTGTTTCATGGGTATTCATTTAGAAAGACAGTGTTTTTATTGCTGGTTGTTAATTTAAATTTTTTTGGTGTGTTCTTTTAAGTCACTAAATGACATGATCTTAAAAAAAAATCATAAATAGAATGTAAACATGCACACTTGGTACATTGTTTGAAGACCAGAGTTATCTCTAATCCAAGGTATTTTTCCCCAGGTAGATTTCCTTTTATTGGATAGGCATTTTCAAATTGGCTTTAAAACATGAAGCATACCAATACACTTAGGTTTCTATTCCTGGGGTTTATTTCAATATATAAGCTTTTGAAGTTAGCATAAGCAAGTTAATTTGATTAAAAAAAATTTCATATAGCATACTTTGTAAAGCATATTTGGCAAAAAACAAATTCACATATTAATACTTTTCCTCTAATGGCATTGTCATAACCTTTTTTTTTTTTTTTTTAAAATAAAGATAGCCTTAATCCTTAGATTCAGTTCCGCTACAAGTATAAATGGACATTTAGGGAGAGTATTTTAGCAGAGCATTACAAAGCAGAGCTGGAGTCTAACTTTTGTTCTTTTTTTTTTTTTTTTATGAATAATAAAATGAACACACGTTTATTGATCAGCCGGCTTTACACAGTAGAACTTTGTTCCTATCTTATTCTACAAAGAAATTGAATCCTTTCTTGCCCACATAAAAATCATATGGAGATCCAATTTTACTCCAAACAGAAGAGTTTCCTTTAACAAAGGCCAATTTCTTCTGATTTTACCTTTTGATTTACTTGTAGCCCATTCATAAGCTTCAGAAGGTAGAGGCTATGGCATCTTCCCTGAGTTTCCATTCCAGTTTTCATCTCTCTTCTGAGAAAAATCGAGTAGTATTTAAACTGTACTTTCTTCCATACTGTAATCCTTATTGTAAATTATAATAGATTGTAATTCTTATTAATGCTAAAATATAAATTTGTTGGCTGAAAAAAAAAACATAATTCTCAACTTTTAGGTTCTGCTTTTTTTTTTTTCAGCTAACTCTTGTTCTTAACAAGCACTGTCCATCAAAATGTTTATTTTCATTGCAGAAGCGAATCTGTTCTTGCTCTCGTGGAACAAAAATATTTTCAGCCAAAAATATGATTATAGAGACTTCTTCTTGGGCGAACATTAAATATCACCTCTCCGGTTAAAAAAACAAAAATTCCGTGGATGTAGCTAGTAGAGAGAATAATGCCGTGTTCTACTTGGACGTTCTAGGGAACTGTGGAGCGCCACTTAATCTGTGAATTTGTCTTTGACTCTTGATTTCAGCAGCACCTGCTGCTAGTGCTAATTCACCAGCCTAAGCTACTTAAAGAAGCATGAACAGGCAGCCTCACCCAGTCTGCCCCCCGGTGGCTTTGGAAGGTAGTGCAAGCAACAAGCGGCGGCCTTGGGAACTTTCCACCCCCGACCCCCACCCCATTCTGGACCGAGTCCAAATTCAGGCCCATTCTGGATGGAATAGAGCAAAATCGATTTTGAGAATTAGATCCTTTAATGAGATCTATGTGGTGTTCCTTAATTAAGTGAGCTTTTGTCAAGAAAAAAGCTAATAGTCCTTGAGAAAATCAATACCCTAAAGCATATCTCGCCAGCCTTTGGAAGCTGAAGCTGCATGGCAGGATACTCAGAAAAGGTCTCCAGTCACACGGAAGGAGAGCTCGAGGAGAAAGAAGCCAGGGAAATGATGGAGAGCAGCCCGAGCCTGAAGAGTGGTGCTGTGGCCAGGCAGGAGCCAAAAGCATGCTGATGGAGGAGGTACTCCCGTTGGGACTGGCAGCCGGTGAAGAGGGTGAGGGCCAGGGAGGCAGGCGGAGAGAGGATCCAGAGGAAGGAGAGGATGAGATGGGAAAGGACGAGCTTTGACACAGGAGGCCTGCTGGGGCGGTAGGCACCAGGGCGGCTGTGTCGCAGAGAAGAGGGCAGATAAACTCAAAATCAGGCTGATTCAATGCTAAACATCACCATATTTAAAACAGACAGCTAGTGGGAAGTTGCTCTATGACAGGGAGCTCAGCCCAGTGCTCTGTGACAACCTAGAGGGGTAGGACAGGAGCGGGGTGGGAAGGAGGATCGAGACGGGGGGACACGTGTGTACTTACGGCCGATTCACGTTGTCGGACGGCAGGAACCAGCGTGACACTGTAAAGCAGTTATCCTCCAATTAAAACTAAATTAAAAAGAAATCAGAATGAAATGGCCTTGAGAATCCCCAGTGGACCCCACGGTCTCCCACGACTCCAAGAGCCCAGCAGCTAAGAAGCAGAGGGGAAGGGGGCGACAATGATTTAAAGTTGACTGGAAAATACAGAGATAGGCTGTATTTTGCTCATAAGACTAGTTGACTGTAAGGAGCATGGAGTTAGCCTTGGAGGTGATAGAGATCATAATTAACCTGGGTAGTGACCACAGTCAATGAAGTTGTCCATAAACTGTATTCTGTGGAGCATAACTGTGCTTGCTTAAAAATCAGGGCATCCATCAAAGTAAGTGTTCAAAATGTGAAAACCCAGGAATGCCAGGTGAAAGAAGACAGACCATGGCTTAAAGGGAAGCTATAGGTTAGAGACCATTACGTAAGAGAGGAGACCCAGAGAAAGAGATTTGGAAGTCAACTCCAGACCTTCAAGAGGCCATGGATGCTGTACACCCTGGGCCCTATAGGCCCTGAATTTTGACCACCTATGGGTTTACCACCTGCAGAAAGACCAAGACTGAACTCTGTAACTCTGTGCTTGAGATGGATCACAGTCCTGAGAAGAAACGAGACTGAGTACTTACAAGAATGCATCTTTTTTGTATTATTATTATTTGGCTGCAGCAGATCTTAATTGAGGTATGTGGGATCTAGTTTCCTGACCAGAGACTGAACCCAGGCCCCCGCTGCATTGGGAGCACAGACTCTTAGCCACTGGACCACCAGGGATGTCCCTTTGATTTGAATGCGTCTTTGATTGGAAACTTTATTTCCTTTTGTATTTTTCCTCTCTCCCATCAAGACTTTCACTGGGGAAAAATTGCTTTTGTGTTTTGCTTCTGCTTGTCTTTCATTTGACAGCAGGG
Source organism: Dama dama (assembly GCF_033118175.1). Classification (NCBI taxonomy): domain Eukaryota; kingdom Metazoa; phylum Chordata; class Mammalia; order Artiodactyla; family Cervidae; genus Dama; species Dama dama. The sequence continues at coordinate 57,930,257 of NC_083704.1, read as the reverse complement.
TTTTGTTATAAGGTGTAAACCTCTTAGGAACACCCCTCCCTCATTGCATTTTGTAACTTGGAGTCTGAGAGCTGCCAGGCTGTGTGGGAAATGTCAATGAGAAAATCAAGTCCTGTCCTGTTCTTGCAATCCGCAGGGTTGAGTGTTTGCTTCTTCGTGTCACCCGAGGTGTGCAGTGGGGGCAGGAGGCAGAGGTGAAGGCATACAGGGCTTTTGTTCTCCTTTCATATTTTGCACTGTTTCACTGGTGCATTAGTTTTGGGTTTGGGGGGTAGGGGGCTCTTGAAGGAGCTGTCCTTGTTACTGAACAGTACTTGGCCCTCTCTTTATATCTTTTAAGTGGTATCCTTCCCCTCACCCCTAATACGGGCAATGATAATAGATAAGTAAGCCACCCTTGGCTTATTCACCTCAAGTTTTTAGGTCTGCAGTCATTTGTCCTATATTTTATCTCTCTCTGTCTATGGATTCAAGGATTTGGGGGACTGTAGAAAGAGGGGAGAAAAATCACTCTGTGCATGTCTTTTCCACTCCTACTCTATGCTTTACAGGTTTAAAATTTCCAATGGGCATATTACTTTTTAGTTGTAAAATCACAACCCATAGAAGTTAGCCTCTCGTCCACTCCTCCTTTTCCTGTAATTTTTAGATAAGTCTTTGGATCAGTCAGGGTCCCAGCAGAAGAAAAGAGGGCCTCCCTGACAGCAGTCATTGAAGAAAATGGAATGAAAAGACGGATTCTGTGCAGAGTTCGGGGAAGCCCACCACGGGTGGGCCAGCACCTGGCACTAGGACCAGAAGGAAGCCTTTGCCCACCTCGGGAGCAGGGGTGACATAGGGCAGCCATTCCTGGAACTGGGAGAGCGGTAGCTGGAACAGTCGGAGAGGCCAGTCCGTGACCCACGGGAGAAGGAGCCGGGGGCCTCTCACTGGTGGAACCCAGTCAGAGGGCAAGGGTCCAGGTTAATGTGGGCACAGGGACAGCTTCCACCACGGAACATGGTGGAAAGAGGATTAGAGGGGCAAATGGGCAATATTCAGCACAATGTCTTATTAGAATTGTTTATTAAAATTTTAAAACACAATATATATGTTTTACTGCCCAAACACGTCTCTGTATTCATTGCCCTTTTTGTGCTAAGTAGTACCTAAATGTCATAAACGAGTGAATGCCGGGGACTTCTCTGGTGGTCCCAATGCTGGGGGCCTGGGTTGTATCCCTGGTCAGGGACCTAGATCCTGCATGCCACAACTAAAGATCCTGCATGCCACAACGATCCAACATGTGGCAACTAAGAGCTGGCACAGCCAAATAAAGAAATAAATAGAAACAAATGCTTTTTTAAAAGGAGTGAATATAAATGGCAGGGGTATTTTAAATGAAACTAAAAATGAATTAGAACTCTATAGAGAGAAACTGCATCGTGGTTAAGACTATAGGTTCTATCAGACAAAGAAATCTATGGAGAAAGATCTCAGACTATTGTTACCTTTTGAGGGGCAGATATTGATTGGGAGAAGGCAGAACGGAATTTTCTGGGGTGCTGGGAATGCTCTGTGTCTTGATGAGTAGTGGTGGAAATAAATCGAGCTGTACACGTAAGATGTATTCACAATCCTCTGTGTGTTGTACCGTAATTCAAACAGAAATTTAAAAAAAATCACAAAAATGTTTACAGTTACAGTTTGAGTTCCTACCCTGCTATCTCTCTTACTTACTGACTGTGTGACCTCAGGAAAGTTATTTAATCTCTCTGTTCCTTAACTTCCTCCTATGCAACATGAGGATAGTAATATTCTTGCCTCAAAAGGTTGTCCCAAGGATTATAAGAGCCAACCTTAGGGAAGCATCTGATACAGCATCTGGCACATGGTAATCACTCAGGAAGTATTGGCTATTTCTGTTAAGATAAACCTATTTTTTCCCTAAAATAACCCAGTTCTGCTAAGTTCTGGGTATCATTTTTTTCTTCTTTTCTTCTGTTTACTAAAATTTCCAATCTGCAAGTCCATCCTTTTATACAAGCAGATTCTGAACTTGAGTTAGTCACATGCATACAGCCTCCCTTCCCAGGCCTGTCCTGATGAGGTGAAAGCACTGAGGCGTTTCACACTCTGTCTTTGCAGCTTGCTGGTGGCTTCCTTGCCAAACGATGCTCCAAGGAGATGCCCGTAAGTCTCAGAGCAGAGATACTGCCTTTGTAGACCCTCTCACTTGTGAGGGACCTCCATATGATCCTATTCAGTATACTCACCAGATTGCATCATTTTGTTTCATGAATTATAACAGGCCTTGGTTAACTGGGACCCGGTGGACCAAACAGTGCTTGCCAATGAGCAGGTGGATGAACATGGCTGTTCATGGCGTTCTGGAGCAAAGGTGGAGCAGAAGTACCTCAGACAGTGGTTTATTAAGACAACTGCTTATGCAAAGGTGAGTGTCAGCCTGGAGGCGCCCCAATAAGGTTTATGTTTGAGCAGGTCTTCTGAATATCAGCCTCACTGTTGGAGGTAAACTCTAGTTAGGGCTGTTAGAGCCATGGGTGTGCAGACAGAAAGCACGTGGACCTCAGGGTCACTCACATAGAGCTTGATGGATTTGGGTCCTTCAGTTGGAAATCAAGAATAGCACCTGGAGGTCACTGTAGGCCACTGTTTGCTGCCCTTTCAACAAGTCACTGTACTGCTCTAAAGGCCAAAAAACATTCATCTTTATCTGTGGCTGTATCAGCAATAAAACTAGAAAGGAAAAAAATATTTTCATCTGTGTAGTTCTAGTAAGACCTCCAGAAAGACAGAATGACATTTCTGAGGGTCCAGAGGAGACCATCTAAAGGAGTGAGGAGATGGCAGTCTTCATGCGGGAAGGCCAGGGTGAAAGTGAACCAAGGCAGGAAGCAAAGCTTTGGACTCTAACTCTTGTTGTGTCTCTGATTAATAGTGTAAACCAGTGTGGGTCCTTGAAGTTCAGTTTCCTCATCAATAGAAGGAGAGGGTGCGACCAAGTGATCTTTAAGTTGCCTCTGGCTCTTTATGTTTTCAGAAATTCAAGGCAAAACCAACCATTGAAAGGTGGGGCTTGCTTACTAAATCACCAATAGCCTGGGTAAAATAGCTTATTAAGGGTATGCCAGAACCACTCTGTGCAAGATATTCTTTGAGCCTACCACGTTTCAGGATATGGAATTGATCAATCACTTCCTGAAATTCCAGAGAAAAGTGATTAGAACAAATCAAGGGGGGCATTTCCTGTGGCAATTTGATAATCTCTGTATTAGCATAAGACTGGAAGTCAGCAGGATCTGAAAAGCTAAAGACATCATGCAGAGTTACTGATGGTATGTCATGGTAGTTCTTACTTTATGGTAACCACCATACGTAGGATGGTTGTACCTTTCCATCATAGCCCATGGGTTGCTACATCACAGATAGGGTACTGGACTGAAGTGGACTTTGGGTCAGATCCAATTCTGTAATTTTTATATTGCAAAATAAGCACAAGGTATAAATAACCTCTGATCACTACAAAACTTTGCTGAATTAGAACTATAGTACTCCAATTCACCAGACCAGTGCCATATGGTTATATGACCTCTAGTTCTCTCACTCAAAAGACATGTCTTAAATGAAAATGTTCCCCATTTTAATTTATCCAGAATGTAGCATATGGTTTTGGAGAACCACTCGTTAGAACTTGCTAACATAATGCCTTGCTCCTTTCAAGCACGCTGGTAGTATTGAGAGGCTGAATAGAAGCAAGCTGGGGACACAGCTTTTTGTAACAGCCCAGGCAGTGGGGCCCCCACCTGCTGGCAGCTGGGGAGACTGCATCACCAGGAGGTGTGCCAGGTCACCCCAGGGACCTGTCAGATGACTCTGATAGGCATTGGTGGGAAGGCCACCTAATTAGCTCTTCTGTTTGACCTCTGCCTCTAATTGGAAATGTAATAACCTGAGTGGCATTATTCTTTAAATTGTCAGCTGTGAATTTTCAACTGTTCAGCAGAAGTGGTTAGTTACCATGGTGACTTGCCTGCTTCTTGATGAACTCCAGGGAAGAATTGACTGCAAAAGCTGACATTAGAAGTCAACACTTGGTTTGCCCTGAAAATCAGAAGAAGGGGTGGCGTGGGAGTGGTTAAGGGTGAGCAGATATCTGTGTTCACTGCACATCCTTGACTGAGGGCTACATGTGCACAAAGCAAGACTTCATAAGGCCTAATAGAAAATGATTGCTATGGGATTAAGAGGAGAACAGAGCTATCTGGGGGCTACACAGTGCTCTGGGACTTGGAGTTACGGTTCAGCTGAAAGTATGCAGTTGAGACCCCAGGAAGGCTATATATTACAAATGTGCATGACTCTTTAGGACCAAGGACAAAATCAAAATAGACTCACCTTAATTAAAAATAAGCCTGACAGTTTCAAAAGTAACTTTCAGAACAAAACTCAACACCTTAAAAGAGAAACAGCATAGTTCAGACTCGCTGAAAGGTTAGTTTCATCTGAAGTGTCCAACATGTAGTAAAAAATTACAAGATTTGCAAAGAACCAGGAAATTGTGATCTATGATAAAGGGGGGGAAAGGGAGTCAGCACAAGAGAGATACATCCTGAGATAAAGGAAAAGATGGTAATAAGGAGTGAGCAGATGAGTGGACAGGGGAATCTCTAGACAGAAATGGAAACATTTTTTTAAAAATGGAAATCTAGAACATAAAAGTATAACATCTGAAATAGAAAATTATTGTTTGAGCTGTAGAGGGATGCGTAAGGGTTAAATAAGCCATGAAGCTGTAAGGGAACCCCTATCACTCCGTATAGGGGACAAAACAAGTGGTAGTTCTAAAACAAAAGTGTGTATTTAAGAAACTGAAATAATGACAGTATAGCTGAAACTAAGAGAGCCAAGAGGAGAAACTCAAGGTAGGACTGGAAAACCTGAAGAAATGGTTAGGAGCCAGATCAGGCAGTGCCTTAAGAAATCCGTACTTTATCATGGGAGTCCTGAGAAACCATTAAAGGATTCTAAGGAAAGGAGTAACATGATCAGATTTGTGTTTTTATAAATTCACCGTGGAAAGAGCACGTGAGGATGCAGAGAGACCAGCTAGGAGGTTATTGCAGCGTTCCAGGCACGCATAACTTAGATGGTAGTGGGAATAAATGGGTAGGTTAGTAAAATATTCATATGGCAAAGCCTAAGAACTTGGTGATATTGAATGATATTGAAATTGCGTGTAGGAGATGATGTCAAAAGCCCCTGACCTGGACACAAAGTGAATGATAAAGCTACTCACTGGGATAGGGAGTCCTGGAAGAGACACAGTCCTGACCCTTTTGAGTTTGCAGTGACAATGAATCATTTGAGTAGAGATGTAGAAATAAATTATTCTTGGATAAACGGGTCTAAAACTTCAAAGAAGATCAAGTGAGACAGGACATCTACTTTAAAACCTGGTATGACAGCAATAGTGTTGAATTAGTGATGAGGTCTTGCTATATAGACAAGGATGAGATATTGAGTCAGTAATGCTTTTAGCTGCAAGTAACTGAAAATCCAAGTTATGGCAACTTAATAAATGGGAGATTCCTTCCCAAAGAAGAAGTCCCAGTTGCTGGGACCAAACTAGGATAGGCCTCTATCCTATCCTATCCTGCCAAATGAGTTGGCATTTCCATGGTCCTCATCAGCCATTCCTTCCTGCCTGTCACCTCATGGTTGCAAGATAGCTGCTGCAGATCAGACATCATGTTTCCATTCAAGACAGAAAGAAGCAAAAGAGGCACTGTGAGTAACAAGAAAGCAAGCACTTTGCCACAAACGCACAGCCAAATTCCACTGATGTTCTGCTACCCCTGTTGTATCATGTGGCTACACCCAGGTTCAAGGAAGGCCGGGAAAGCAGACTTGAGCTTTTTAGCTTCTGTAGTCAAGATGGTTGGGGGAAGGGATTGGGGAATGGGTGTGTGTCCGGCAGTCATCTTTAGAGCTTCATGTGTACTTCTGATTGTGCAGCCTCTGTGATGTACAGCTGGTGGCCTGCTTGGGAGCATGGCTGGAGGAACCCACTTTTCATTCTCTTAACTTCCAAATTAGAAAGATGATGCCTGATGTGAAAATTAAGGGCACCCTGAAATATAAACAAATCTTTTATCGAGGCTGTTCTGTGATGTATTTGATGTTTCTCCATGTATCCCCCACCCAGTCCTCCCCAGGATTGTTTGCTTTATGGAACATTAAAAGTGATTTCAGCTACTTGTTCTGTGAAAAAAGAAAACTGGCAGTAGGAGTATCTGAGGAGCATGAATTAGTCCTGGCAGAAACGTGTGGGAGGATTGACGTGGGCAGCACCGTGAGGTGGGAGCAAGGGGAGGGGAGCAGATTGGAGACGTACGTACAGGAAGCAAAGGGGGTTCAGAGCCTGGTGGAATGAGCACTTCGGTTCCTGACAGCAGGGTGACAATTGGAAGGCGAGACAAATGGAGAGACGGCTTCCCATTTGACCTTTCCTGATGGGTTTGTGGTTTTGACTTCTGCGCTGCCTCCTGTAGCCCCAGAGGCTTCCTCCCCGCAGGTCCTCAGACAAGACGCCAGGACACTGTACCTGGCTCCTCTTCGGCATTAAAACGGACATAATCACGCCCTTGAAGGTGCGCAGTCAACGCCCACACCTAATTGGTGTTGATGTTCTCTTAAGTTTCCAGAAGTTACCTGGCAACTGCTTAAATGTGAACCAAGTCTGATCACCTCCCGCTTCCTGCCTGCTTGCCCCCGATCTGATCCCAGGCTTTTCCTTGCACCATCTTATTGAACATTCACATTATTCTTTGGAGGGTGGGTACCACCTGTTACCCCATTTTACTGAAGGGGAAACTGAGGCTCACACTGGTCGTAAAGTAACAGCACTGGGATTCCAGTCCAGGTGCTTACGTTCTTCACCAGCAGTCTGTACCACTTCTCAGGTAATCTGAATTCATTCTTTCTCTCCCAGATGTTATTGAGTGCCTTGCCTAGGTGCTAAGAATACAGGTGAGAAAAGCTGAGGTCCCTGCTTCTTGGGCTTCGCAGGTGGCTCTGTGATAAAGAATCTGCCTGCCAGTGCCAGAGACGCGGGTTCAATCCCAGGCTCGGGGAGATGCCCCGGAGAAGGCAAGACCACCCACTCCAGTATTCTTGCCTAAAAAATCCCATTGTCAGAGCAGCCTGTCAGGCTGCAGTCCATGGGGTCACAAAGCATCGGGGACGACTGAACGACTTAGCACACACCGCTCTTTGGGAACTCAAGAACTAGCATAGGGGACCTTCGCAGACATGAGAGGTCTCAGCCCTTGGGATCACCGTCACACTGCAGGAGAGCACCTAGCCCAGTGGTCGGGGGAGGTACCGCCAGATGGTGATGAAGGCTGGGACGTGCAGGATGTCTGTACGGGAGTGTTTTATTGCCTTCCAGACGTGCAGGAAACTTCACACTTCATGTCTTTCCAAGTAGAGCTCCTTTTGGCAAGAAGGAGACAGGCAGCACCGAGCCCTCAGGGAAGCAGGGAGGATGGGCGGGAATAAGCCAGCCCTTCCCTGCCCGCTCTGGGCCTCTCATCTTGGCTTCACACCGCACTTGGGGTCAAGTAGAGACAGCTTCCCCAGAACCTCCTGGTCTTGTCGGCCCCTGCAAAGAGGGAAACTCGGGTTGGAATGGTGTGGAGATGAGGGAGGGGAGCAAGGCTATGACAGGAGCTGTCTGTGGGGGGTGTGGAGGAGGAGGTTGGAGCAGAAAGGCTGCCCCCGAGGAGCAGTGGTACACGGGTCTGGGCCCCTGGTGTCCCTGACTCCTTAAGAGTCCCCAGTGCTCTGGATTAGGGACCTTCCGGTACCCTTGTTCTGATCCTGAGGCCTGGAGTTCCCCGAGAAAGCATTTGCCCATCTCCTGGAAAGGGAGCTGTTGCCTGGCTCTCTGCTCCTGCCCTCAGGTCCTCTCCCAGCCCCAGAACAGAGACTCAGGTCCACAGGTGGTGCCTGGAAATGCCTCCTCGGAAGCACGCGCTGTCACGAGACTTTGCAGAGGGATTGGTCCGTGGGGTTTGGCCCCTCGGCCCCACCCTGCCGCCCAGAAAGATCCTTGGCCCCGATGTCGCTTCCTCTGTGTGCAGCCTGGGCCTTCACATGGTGGGCACGTGCACTGAGGAGGTGTGGGCTGAGGAGGGAAAGTTTCTGAGCAGCTAGAGGAGCAAGTGAGAACCATTTCACAAGCTGTCGGCTTCTCTGCAGGGCTGTTTTGATAAAAAGCCGCGAGGACACAGGCCAGGGCCAGAGTTAACGACTCTAATGCTGAGGTTTATGTACTGTGAGGGGCAGGGTTAAGCCCAGTAGCTTGAAAGCCATTACCGCGATCACCCCTGTTATGCTCCGCTGTGGCCAGTCAGGGCTGAGAGTGGCCTCTTTCCTCCCTGCTTGGAAGAAACAGTTGATCAGCGCCTGCGCAGTAGGGGCCGTTGAACCCAGACCCCCCCCTGCACCCATGCTCAGAGCAGCCTCGGAGCTGGCTTCCTGCCGGAGTGCCCCTGCAGGCCACGGCTTTCACTTGTTTTGGAAACAGCAGACTCTGCTCCCATCCCAGGATCTGGTTTTGACTCCCTGTCTCACAAAGCTAATTAATGGTTAAATTCTGCTCCTTCTTACATAATATCTCATACTTCCTCCTGTTCTCCGTTTCACCTCCTCTCCGGGATCTTTTCTCTCCTACACCATGAGCCGAACTCTGCTCTTCTTCACCTTCCATCCTAGCCTCTCAGCCCTCCTCAGGGTGATCATCCTATGGTGCCAAGGGGCACAAGGAGGTCCTTCTGGGGTGAGGATGGGAGCAGACGGGTGGGAGGGGGACAGAGGCAAAGGGAAAGAGAGGGATTTGAGGCTGACTGTGCCCCAGCACTTTGCTGGGGAGCGGGAGGCTGCCTGGGGTGAATCAGGAGACTTGTCACCACCCCCTCCCCACCCACAGCCCCAGCCAAGGGACCAGGCTCCTTAATACCAGCTGGGGCTGACGGTGGACCTGCTGGGAGGCCTCTGGCCGACTCTTAGCAGGCCTTAGGGATCACTTCTACCTGGAAGAGCTCATCAGAGTTGGTGCAGGGCTGAGTTCCAGCTCCGGATTCAGAAACCACTGTATTTCATGATGAAATAGGCAGATTTCCTCTCCGCTAGACATAGTGCCTGCTTGCTGCCTTGGGAGTGTCCCTCACCATGAGATCAGGTCCAGGGCCACCTCATTTCCTACCCCTGAGTTCTTGCCGGCACTGTGTCCCTCCCATCAGGGAACTACTGAAGACAGCCCTGCCTGCACACCCACTCCTGTGTGAGGATGAACTAGAACTTCTGAAGGAAGGAAGCGTGCAGTCTCCAGCGTGGCACACATGCTCTGCAAGCAGGAAGGCTTCCTTTATTATTTTTGTTTCAGAGATAGGAGGAATGATTTGTTGTTGTTGTTGTTTAGTAGCTCATTCATGTCTCACTCTTTGCAGCCCCGTGGACTGCAGCATGCCAGGCTTCCCTGTCCTTTACCATCTCCTGGAGCTTGCTCAAACTCATGTCCATTGAGTTGGTGATGCCATCTAACCATCTCCTCCTCTGTCATCCTCTTCTCCTCCTGCCTTTAGTCTTTCCCAGCATCAGGGTCTTTTCTAATGAGTCGGCTCTTCGAATCAGTTGGCCACGTATTGGAGCTTCAGCTTCAGCATCAGTCCTTCCAATGAACATTCAGTGTTGATTTCCTTTAGGATTGATTGGTTTGATTTCCATGCAGTCCACGGGACTCTCAAGAGTCTTCTCCAACACCGCAATTCAAAAGCATCAATTCTTCAGTGCTCAGCCTTCTTCATGGTCCAACTCTCACATCCAACATGACTACTAGAAAAACCATAGCTTTGACTAGACAGACCTTTGGTGACAAAGTAATGTCTCTGCTTTTTAATATGCCGTCTAGGTTTGTCTAGGAATGATTACTAGGGAAAAATAGGACAGATACCTTAATAATGTATTTCTTATTGTATACTGACAATGAAATAAATTATAAATTTGATTAGAAAAAAAATGAAGACAATGTAAACATTACATCTTGCTCTTCAACTTCCCTGGGAGCCTTCCTGAACCACCTGGCCAGGTCCTTTTGGAACATAAAGGTGTCCTTCGTTCTCGAGGTGATAGCTTGGACTCATAGGAAGAGGAAAGACATAGAGTAGCACCTCGTTGGGGGCCATCCCTGGAGGGCTAGTGGGTGTCACCAGTGAACCCTTTTAGCTTAGGGAGTCATTGGAATTTTAACACTGGAAGAAAGCCAAGAGAACATTATACAGGCTTCCCCATGTTAGGCCTGGTCTCCCAGGCTTTCTAATCCCGGCCCTGACCTGAAAAACATAAAAGCCGGCAAAAACCCCCTCATGCCTCCCTTTACTGCTGCTGGAAATTAAAAAAATCAATATGATGTCTAAACACAAAGGGATACGGTGTTGCTTCATTTTAAGCAGCTCACATCCTGCCCTCCTCCTGCTCCCCAGAGGTGCTGCTGGCCAGACTGAGGAGTCCCAGAAAATTACCACCTGCGCCCGCTTCTCATTTGATACCTGGGCCCCCAAGCCTAGGAAAGCCAGGACCCAGCTCGAGTGTCCCTGGCCCTGGGCGTGTGCTTGGTCTGCCTGCTCTTGAGCACTGATTCCAGAGAAACCGGGCGTCTCCAACAACCACAGGCAGAGAGCAGACAGGCAGAGGGCGGGTGTTGTGGGAAGGCAGCTAATGCGAGTTAGGGAATGTTGCAGGAGGTCCAGAGAGGACACAGATGGCCAGATAACAGGAAGGGCAGTGGGCTGAGGTTCGCTGGTCTGTTCCTGATGGAATTGGCTTCTTGGCCTCAGAGCTGAGCAGTGTCGTGTTTTATGTCATTCTCTACTCCTGCCCCCTTTCCTTACGCCAGGGCTTTCTGAACCCAGCTGCCTGGAGAACAGTGAGACCGAACCAGAGGCTGCCACTGCTATGAAGGAAGTGACAGTCATTAGGAGATACCTACATATCCATATTAACGTTGTGCTGTTCTGTTTTTCAAAGTAAGTGTTTTCTTATAGAAAGGGGCCATTTTCCACAGTATCTTTCCATTTCTCTCTACATTTTGCTTACTATTCCAAGGTAACTGACTCTGAGTGTCAGATTTATTCAAAATAGAGAGATTTAATCGTTTCTAAAGCTATAATACAGAGAAGGAAATGACAACCCACTCCAGTATTCTTGCCTAGAGAATCCCGTGGACAGAGGAGCCTGGTGGGCTGCCGTCTGTGGGGTCACACAGAGTCGGACATGACTAAAGTGGCTTAGCAGGCCTGCATGCATTGGAGGAGGAAATGGCAACCCACTCCAGTATTCTTCCCTGGAGAATCCCAAGGACAGAGGAGCCTGGTGGGCTGCCGTCTCTGGGGTCGCACAGAGTCGGACACAACTGAAGCGACTTAGCAACAGCAGCAGCAGAGCAATAATAAGTGGTGAACACTGGTGAAATGCAAAAACTCTGGTTGTTTAAAAACAGTATATAGTGCTCGCTTCGGCAGCACATATACTAAAATTGGAACGATACAGAGAAGATTAGCATGGCCCCTGCGCAAGGATGACACGCAGGTTCGTGAAGCGTTCCATATTTTTAAAAAATAAAAAAAAAAAGAAGAAAAAAAAAACAGTATATAAACAGCGTAATTTTAATTATATGAAAACATATACACAACTACACACACTCATACTGCATTTTATCAGTTCTAACACACGATTGGTTTTAAAGTTTATGCTCCACCTAGAATAAAAAATGCTGTCGATCAAAGACACCATTGATTGTAAGGCCTGTCAGATTTCAGGATTTGTGGGGAAAACATGCATCTCAGAATCAGTGGAAGATGGGATTAATTAGGATGGAAGGATGTAGAGCAAAGATTAAGAGTGATCTCCCTGGATGCTAAAGTTGATTTGGGGTAATGGTTATCTTCTCTCCATCCTTTTCTGTCTTTTCTAAACTTCCCATAATGCTTATTGTTATTTTGAAAATTGTAAAAAAATGCAAAGCAGCCTGCTTTGCAATTGTAAAAATGCAAAACAGGGTTAGGTCAGCATTGATCTACACCAAATCTCTAGACCTGAGTGTCTTGGAAGAGGATAATCTTACGTTCCTGCAAGTTTTAAGTTAACAGGCGGACTTGCAGGATGTCCCCTGAGACATCTGTCCCCATTTTGTTTGTCTTGATCAGACCAATGAAAGCTTTTAGCCTTGCTCCCAAGACTCCCCTTTCCTGGAACAAAACCACCTTTTCGGGCAAAGGTAGCCTCATGCCACAGGTTGGGCTGAGTCCCATATTCTGTTTGCAGGATAGTGATTTAATTTCTTCCTCCTCCTGAGGGGTACAGCTGTGTGTGTACTTAGTCACTCAGTGGTGTCCTACTCTTTCTGACCACCCCCCACCCCAGACTGTAGCCCGCCAGACTCCTCTGTCTATGGAATTTTCTAGGCAACACTACTGGAGTGGGTTACCATTTCCTCCTCCAGAGGATCTTCCCAACCCAGAGATCAAACCTGTGTCTCTTGAGTCTCCTGCATTAGCAGGAGGATTCTTTACCACTGAGCCAACCTGGGAAGCCCAGCTTCTCTTTTGTCCTGTGGAGCCAGGGGAAGTGAAGTGATGTGAGCAGCCTCTGGGAATCAGAAGCTGTGTCATGAGACAGGTGGCTTTGTCCTTGAGAGAGTTTGTTCTCTATCATCTGCACTGTGAGGAGCGTAGTGGTGACCTGCAGTCACCATCTCTTAGAAGTCAGTGGAATTTAAATCATTTTGCTATTGGTTAGCAAATAGCAAAAAAGTGGGCTACTTAAGTCAGAGGAGAACAGAAACATAAAGCAAGGCTGCTGCGTGGCCTGAGCTGGTGCATGAGTAGGAGGAGATTGGTCAGTCTGGCTGCACCACGGCATCCTGGTTTCCTTCATCACAGCCTCTCCCACTGAGCGGGCACACAGGACGACCCCTGGCGATGATTCCCAGGGAGCACTTCCTTCTTTCCAGCTGTTCAGAGACTGTGTAATAGCACTTGGTCTCTTCCTCCTTTTCACATGGCTGAGATACACACTGGACATAGACATGGGCTGCTTGATGCCTCTTCCTCTTGCCCCTGCAGTCCCGTGACCCACATCTTGTTGGCAAGTCATACATCATTTTCAGGGTGCCTTCTCTGGTAGCTCAGGGGTAATGAATCTGCCTACAAGTGCAGGAGACCTTGATTCGATCCCCGGGTTGGGAAGATCCCCTGGAGAAGGGAATGGCAACCCACTCCAGTATTCTTGCCTGGAGAATCCCATAAACAAAGGAGCCTGTAGGGGCTACAGTCCAGCTCGGACACGGCTGAGCAACGAACACGTTTACTTTCACATACTTTGCTTAGACCTGATGGTTTCCTTTCTGGGTTAACAATACCTTCACTGGAATTGAGACCCTTGAATAGCACAACTGTATTTGTAAGTGAATGTTTTTCATTGAGATGCTGTAGCAAATGGATTTTGCTAGAAATGCATATTCCATTTAGGTTGAAGGAGGACCATCAGAGGGAGGTAAACAAGATAAATGTCATGCCAGAGCTTTTTAATGTATCATCTTCCTGTATAACTTCATGCCAGAGCCAAAGCAGAAGCGCGAGACTTGAAAGCAAAAGAGTTTACTCCTCTAGAATGTTCCAGAGGGAATGTCTAGATTTTTTTAAACATCTTACTGGCTTCAGAATTGATTTTTCCTTATTACAACTCAAATATATCCTGTATCTTTCGAGTAACTGCACTGAAATGATTCCAAAGACAAAAAGAATAAAGAAATCTTGGTAACAGTAGTAAGTTTTAGAAGAAATATAGACAAATTATAATTCAAAAATAATTGCTAATCAAATCATACTGATTCAGAAGAAGGCTGAGTGTTAAGCTTTTTTAAACTGTCTGTTTTAATTAAATATCATTAAATCCCATTTCAAATCTGTATCTAGCTCTCATGGTTCTGGTTTCTTAACTTTCCCCTTATGGGCTAATAAACCCACTTGTTTTAAAAGGTCTGTATTTCTCAGTTTTCCTAAACTTTTTGTTGTTGTTGTTGTTGTGTAGTCACTAAATTCTGTCCAACTCTTTGCAATCCCACGCATTATAGCCCTCCATGCTTCTCTGTTCCTGGGATTTTCCAAGCAAGAATACTGGAGTGGGTTGCCATTTCCTCCTCCAGGGGGTCTTCCGAACCCAGGGATCGAACTTGCTTCTGCTGCATTGTATGTCACATGTTTAACCCATGTCTTCTAGAATTCTTGTTTATGGTTTTGATGTACTTTGTTCTTCATGCTTTAGCTCACATCCTTTCTTCTCTTGGGAAGTATGGATTTACTCCTGGCATTATTTCTGCCTCTTTGAAGGAAAAATCAGATTAGTCATGCTATATCTAATTCTCTTCTTATCCCCAGCATTGTAGTTTTGATCTTCCTCTTTCTTATTCCTGATTCTTTTTTCTTGTGACTAAAGCCTTTTCAGTTGGGTATGTATTTCAGTGCATCTCCTGGTGGTCCATGCCCTTAAACATGGGCTCATACTGTACAGTGCTTTTTCAGCTTTTGAAAGCATCTTCATTCACGTGCTGTGAAGCAGTAGTGGCTGTCTTTTCAGATTTATCCTAGTGAAATGATTATAAAGCCCCTTGTAAACCATACTACTTCTACATATAGCATACATAGAAGTACTTCTATATATATGCTAAATAATAACCACAGAGAAACTTTACAATTGGACTTCAGCTGAGTATTAAATACAATAATTATTTGTAAAAATTAAATGAGGAGCCCATTCACTGTTCATTTCTAGGTTTTGCATATGGAAGAAGCTGTCTTTTTTTTTTTTTTTTAATTTACAGACAGTTGCCTGAAAACTTGAGTATGATGGTCCCAGAATAATCAGATTTGGATAATTCATTATTTGGGGATCTGATGTTGACTTGGTCAAGTGAGCCATTTTTTCATTAATTAAATGAAGGGAGATGAATAAATGAATGGTTTCTAAGTTGTGCCCAAGCCTGGCAAGTGGATGGAGAGGGGTTAGAGGAGATAGCAGAGAATCTCCTAATGGTTCAGCCTTCAACTCTTAGATCTTGGGGTCCCTCATATTTTATATGGAAAAGAATTTCATAGCACTTTAATAAAGAGTTTCAAAGCCTGCCATTTTCCCAGGTTTTTGGATTCTGTGAACCAGTAGGGAAAAAAAAAATGTGTTAGTCTGTCAGTCATGTCCAACTCTTTGAAGGCCCAGGGACTGTAGCCCACCAGGCTCCTCTGTCCATGGAATTCTCCAGGCAAGAATACTGGAGTGGGTTGCCATTTCCTTCTCCAGGGGATTTTCCCAACCCAGGGATCAAACCCAGGTCCCCTGCATTGCAGGCAGATTCTTTACCATCTGAGCCACCAAGGAAATTTAGGTTGGCCAGGGTGGGGAGGGGAGACACTGCCCATTGGCAAATGTAAAGACTTGAGATGAATACTGTCCCCTGTCACTATAATTGCAAAACACCACAGAAAGGATGTACTCTGAATGAACACCCCAGACAAACAGGTAGAACCAGTTCTTTGTGTTGAACAACCGTAAATGCTCAGCAGACTGTTCCTGTGGTGGTGGACATTTGATGGGGCCCAGCCTGAGCTGCGGGGAGCTTGTTGAATGCTGTTGGGCAGGTGCGTTCTGGAGGCCTGTTCCTCAAAAAATCAGTCTTGAATAATGAGTTTATTTTACAGCAGGGACTAAAAAGGGCTTGCTCAGTTGTTCTCCAGAGGGTGGTTTCTTTTCTTTTCTTCTTCTTCATTTCTTTTGATTTTTAAAAATATTCATAGATTTGGTAAGGATTTAAGAAGGCGTACATTTTTCCCTGCCACAATTAGCATATCAAAACATTCACATTTCATTCTATTTGAATCTTTTGTCCTCATCGAGCTGTGAATATTTTAAGCAAAAGCACTTCCATAGGATGTATTCTAGCCTTGACAGTTCAATCTGGAAGAAAAACACCATGAGAAAGTTTATAAACTGCGGCTCAGTACTGCAGGGGAGGGGGCAGGAAGTGTGTCAGAAATGGGCCCTGTCAGATCCAAGCTGTCTGTGGCATGAAAGGATGGGGTGGGAGATGGAGCCAACCTTCAGATCATGTCACATGAGTTTTATCTGATGGGAAGGACATCAGATCCCATGAGACCACATGTGGGTTTGCTTGGAAGTTAAATGGAATCTCAATGATCCTTGGAAAGGAAAAGCCGCGGGTCATGCGGAGTTCATAAAGTCCTAGTTATGTGCTTGCTGACATTTAAGATCCCTTAAATGCTGCATAAATTGGAAAGTTTTCTAAAATATACAATTGTGTCAGAAGGCTTTTTAATAGTTTATAAACATTATGTCTTATTATTCTAGTATTAACATATACTTAATATATTCAAGATTTCAACACTTTTGCTACAGTGATATCAAGACGGTACAGTTTTAGCTAGCATACATGAAGATGTTGAGGGACTTCCCTGGTGGTCCAATGGCTAAGGCTCCATGCTTCCAGTGCAGGGGTCCCAGGTTCAATTCCTGGTCAGAGAACTAGATCCCCCTTGCCACTATTAAAATCCCACATACTGCAAGAAAGACTTGAAGATGCCATGTCCCACAACTGAGACCCAGCACAGCCAAATAAATAAATATTTCTTTTAAAAAAGAGGTTGAAACTTTTAAAGTCCATTATCAGTTAGGAAACTTGGTTGAAGCAACCTGAAGTTACTCTGGTTAACTTAAGCCAAAAGAGAGTTGATCAGAAGAGGATCAGGTTCCTCATAGCTGGGTGAGAAGCTAGAGACACAGGCCTGGGCAGGAGTCAGGGAGAACAAGAGCACCGCTGAGATCCCGTCCCAGGAGTGGTCTGTCTAAGTCTGTGCTGCCTCCCAGTTCTGGTGTGGCATTTAAACCGGTTGACCCTGTGCCTCTGGGTGCCCCCTCAGCATGCTGACTGTACTGAGCCCATGATGGGCTACACTGTTTGTTTAACTTCAACAGGGGAGAAGAGTAGGGTGGGAAGAACACCCCCTTTCTAGCTTCCATAGTTGGTGATGGGGCCTTGCCACTCACCCATCCTGTAATTCCCCTGCCTGCCCTCTCCAGAAAGGAGAGACTTCAAATGCTGGGCGGCTTAAACAGTACAAGTTCATTGTGCAGTTGGGGAGCAAGGCTCAAGGAAGGTGAATCGTAGTTAAATGAGGCTTGAGGAACGAGTTTTTGGCCTCAGTCAAGGGAGCTCAGTGATGTGCAGATTGTTAGACCTCTGGGAGCCTCTGGGTCCTCATCTGAAGAAAGGGAGTTTTGATCACAACCCCAGCCCTAAGACTCTGCAACCAGAGCCTTCTTTCCAGGAAAAAGATAAAAATATAAATAGGATAATAGAAGTAGACAGATCTCTAAGAAGTGCCTCTTTTAACTTAGAGAATGATAAGTCGAAACTATCTGAAATACAAATGCGGGAAAGCTGGATATGAGGACCTCTGCTAGAGAGGACTCACTGCAGAGTAAGGTGTAGGAATGCGTGTGGACCTAGGAGTCGGCTGCACCTTGCTGCCCGTGCTCTTTCACAGTTCCGCCCTGTACTTGTGGACTGACTTAGAGGAAATTCCCCAGACTTGTTTTCTCTTCTGTGAGGTGGAGGTAATACTCCTTGACAACACTCCTTAACTGTGGTGAAGATTTAAATGAGGTCCCACATGCCAAAGTGCCTGCTGCATAGGAAGCCATCTACTAAGGTTATTACTTTCCTCCCTAGAGGCCTGGGGATCTGGTTCTAGAACATAGTCTTGCTCTCTGAGTCTCCCCCTGGAGTGGAGGGAGTTAAATGGGAATTTAATGAGCATTTGCCCAATCAGGTTCACAGTCCCAGGCTCTAGGCCAGGCCCCTTGTGGGGTTTAAAGAAAAACCAGAGTTTGTTCTTGCATTACTGAGCTCGCAGGCCAATGTCTCCCGTACCATACTCTGGGAGCAGTATGAGAGAAGAGTTCTGACCTGTGTAATACCAAACTTAGTAGAAAGTCTTTGTTTTACTTTTACGTTTTTATTATAAAATGAAACACAGATAACCATATAAAACAAATATATAGTTTATTGAATTATTTTAAAGCAGCCGCCCTTGTAGGTTAAGATAATACATCTCACCGGCACTCTACAAGCACTCTACATGCCTCATCTCAATGTAACTGCCCCCCCGAGCCCCCCACAGTTGCCACTATCCTGACTTTAAGAACAGTCACATCCAAAAAAAAAAAAAAGAACAGTCACATCCTTACCTTTCTCTATAGTTTACCACCTAAATGTGCCTCCCTGGATAATATAGTTTATTCCTACCCTCGTCTTTTTAAATTTGACAACGTCTGTTAAGTGTTTTAATCTGTAGGTTTCCCTCTTTATCGCTTTCTCTTTCTTACAGTTTATCAATTGAAGGACTAGGCCGTTTGGCCCATAGTTTCCTGGGTTTTGCTGATTGAACACTGATCCTGGCACATTTCCACACATCCCTGTGCCCTCTGTATTTCCTGGCACCTTTTTTATTTTTGTTTTTTGGCTGCACCGTGCAGCATGCAGGATGCTGGATCTTAGCAGTTCCCCATCCAGGGATCGAACCGGGGCCGCCTGTATTGGGAGAATGAATCTTAACCACTGGACCACCAGGAAAGTCCCACCTGGCACTCCTTATTCTCCCAAACACAACGTCTTCTATAAAGGAGCTCAGTGGCCATATTGTAATTGAAGTGGTTGGGAACATGGAATCTTTGGTACATGATTCACTCATAATTGAGATACCGTATACCATCTTCTGATTTCCACAGCAGCTGATTTCCTTTGAAAGAATTTCTAGGAAGGCCTTATTTTAGATGAAGTTTACATTGCAGTTCTTACCAACTGACTCATTTTTATCACTCATGCATCTTTAGAAAGATATATCAAAGATCAAATCCCAGAAATCCCATTAACCTCTGGGTTATGCAAAAATTAGCTGTTCTGTTTTTCAAGTCTGTGGTGTCAGTAACAGAAACTGTGTATTTCTGATATTTGTTTTGTAGCATTCTTAAACTGTTACAGGCATATGTAGCTCTGCAAATTCATGTTCCCACTTATGTCAGCCAGGAGAGGAAAATATGGAGAAACTATAGTTTATCTGAAAGAGTTTGGGAATAGGCTCTTTTATTTATTTATTTATTTATTTTTATTAGTTGGAGGCTAATTACTTCACAACATTTCAGTGGGTTTTGTCATACATTGACATGAATCAGCCATGGATTTACACGTATTCCCCATCCTGATCCCCCCTCCCACCTCCCTCTCCTCCCGATTCCTCTGGGTCTTCCCAGTGCACCAGGCCCGAGCACTTGTCTCATGCATCCCACCTGGGCTGGTGATCTGTTTCACCATAGATAATATACATGCTGTTCTTTCAAAATATCCCACCCTCACCTCCTCCCACAGAGTTCAAAAGTCTGTTCTGTACTTCTGTGTCTCTTTTTCTGTTTTGCATATAGGGTTATCGTTACCATCTTTCTAAATTCCATATATATGTGCTAGTATGCTGTAATGTTCTTTATCTTCCTGGCTTACTTCACTCTGTATAATGGGCTCCAGTTTCATCCATCTCATTAGAACTGATTCAAATGAATTCTTTTTAACGGCTGAGTAATATTCCATGGTATATATGTACCACAGCTTCCTTATCCATTCATCTGCTGATGGGCATCCAGGTTGCTTCCATGTCCTGGCTATTATAAACAGTGCTGTGATGAACATTGGGGTGCACGTGTCTCTTTCAGATCTGGTTTCCTCAGTGTGTATGCCCAGGAGTGGGATTGCTGGGTCATATGGCAGTTCTATTTCCAGTTTTTTAAGAAATCTCCACACTGTTTTCCATAGTGACTGTACTAGTTTGCATTCCCACCAACAGTGTAAGAGGGTTCCCTTTTCTCCACACCCTCTCCAGCATTTATTGCTTGCAGACTTTCGGATAGCAGCCATCCTGACTGGCGTGTAATGGTACCTCATTGTGGTTTTGATTTGCATTTCTCTAATAATGAGTGATGTTGAGCATCTTTTCATGTGTTTGTTAGCCATCTGTATGTCTTCTTTGGAGAAATGTCTGTTTAGTTCTTTGGCCCATTTTTTGATTGGGTCATTTATTTTTCTGGAATTGAGCTTCAGGAGTTGCTTATATATTTTTGAGATTAATCCTTTGTCTGTTTCTTCATTTGCTATTATTTTCTCCCAATCTGAGGGCTGTCTTTTCACCTTACTTATAGTTTCCTTTGTAGTGCAAAAGCTTTTAAGTTTCATTAGGTCCCATTTGTTTAGTTTTGCTTTTATTTCCAATATTCTGGGAGGTGGGTCATAGAGGATCTTGCTGTGATTTATGTCGGAGAGTGTTTTGGGGAATAGGCTCTTTTAATCAGTAAGTGTTCTCCTTAGCTAAATGTGTTCATGTGTACCCTCATGTATGTGGTAGTTTCTAAGGAATTTGTATGCAACTCAATACATATAAACTACATGTGGAATATAATTTAACGTTTCTTCAGTGAGTCACGATCTTATACTGCCTTACAACCATCACTATGGGTGATTTTTTTAAAATGATTTATTATTTTATTTGTTGACTGTGGTGGGTCTTTGTTGCTGCACACAGGATTTCTCTACTTGTGGCAAGCTAGGGGCACTCTTCGACTGGGTCCAGAAGATTGAGATGATAAAATACAGGTTATTGTGTGTTTTGCTAGAAAATATTACCCAGAATCTTCTCATAAATCCTAGTTATTACCACCTTCCATTCATTCTGTTAACATATTTTCCTAGCCTCTGGCTAAGCACGAAGTTTAGTTGCATTTTATGAGTACTCAACAATAGAGAAGAAAATAATATTTCTACATACAGTTCACTGTTACAAAGGTATTAAAATATCTCATTGAAGAAACAATAGAAAATAAAATTGAGGTTAGGGACTCTGGCAATCCTGCTTTTTTGTATGCCCAAACTCTGGGAGTTGGTGATGGACAGGGAGGCCTGGCTTGCTGCGGTCCATGGGGTCACAAAGAGTCGGACACAACTGAGTGACTGAACTGAACTGAACTGAAGCCTCCAATGCCTGGGTGAAGTCCTTTAGGGGTGGAGAATTAATACATTCTGGGGAATAAACTAATGAATGAACACATCTCTGGTTAGCCTGTAGGAGGTGTCCATAATTCACAGTTTATGCCTCAAAATAAATTTCTGAATCCTGAAGCTTGCAGACTCTCCCAAATAAATGAGAATGGATGGATAGCTAGATGACAAATACAGGAAATGCTCTGTGTTGTTTATCACAAGATTGAGTCAGAATCTCCGCACTGTAGGTGAAAGAATGCAGTTAGTAAGTCTGGGAGGATCACAACAAACTGGGAAATTCTTCAAGAGATGGGAATACCAGACCCACCTTACCCGCCTGAGAAACCTGTATGCAGGTCAAGAAGCACCAGTTAGAACTGGACATGGAACAATGGACTGGTTCCAAATTGGGAAAGGAGTACGTCAAGGCTGTATATTGTCATCCTGCTTATTTAACTTATATGCAGAGCACATCATGAGAAATGCCAGGCTGGATTAAGCATAAGATGGAATCAAGATTACCGGGAGAAATATCAATCACCTCAGATAGCATATGACAACCACCCTAATGGCAGAAAGCAAAGAGGAACTAAAGAGCCTCTTGATGAAGGTAAAAGAAGAGAATGAAAAAGCTAGCTTAAAACTCAACATCCAAAAAATGAAGATCATGGTATCTGGTCCCATCATGCCATGGCAAATAGATGGGGGGGGTGGGCAGGGAATGGAAGCAATGACAGACTTATTCTCTGGGAATTCCAAAATCACTGCAGATGGTGACTGCAGCCATAAAATTAAAAGACACTTGCTCCTTGGAAGAAAAGCTGTGACAAACCTAGACAGCATATTAAAAAACAGAGACATCACTTTGCTGACAAAGGTCCATCTAGTCAAAGCTATGGTGTTTCCAGTAGTCATGTACAGATGTGAGAGTTGGACCATGAAGAAGGCTGAACACTGAAGAATTGATGCTTTCAAACTGTGGTGATGAAGAGTCTTGAGAGTCCCTTGGACAGCAAAGAGATCAAACCAGTCAATCCTAAAGGAAAGCAACTGAATATTCTTTGAAAGGACCGATGCTGAAGCTGAAGCTCCAGTACTTCGGCCACCTGATGGGAAGAGCTGACTCACTGGAAAAGGCCCAGATGCTGGGAAAGATTGAGGGCAGGAGGAGAAGGAGACGACAGAGGATGAGATGGTTGGATGGCATCATCAACTCAATGATCTTGAGTTTGAGCAAACTCTGGGAGATAATGAAGGACAGGGAAGCATGGCGTGCTGCATGGGGTGGCAAAGAATCCGACAGCACTTAGAGACTGAACAACCGAAGTCTGGGTTTTAGTCCTGGCTCATCTTTTCCCGTAGGTGGCGCTAGTGGTAAAGAACCCTGCCTGCCAATGGAAGAGATGTGGGTTCCATGCCTGGATTGGGAAGGTCCCCAGGATGAAGGCATGGCAACCCACTGCAGTATTCTTGCCTGGAGAATCCCCACAGACAGAGGAGCCTGGCACGATACATTTCATGAGATCGCAAAGAATCAGACACGACTGAGTGACTTAGTACACATAAACACACACATGGATTAAAATTAGACAGATATCAATGAAAATAAAATGTGTGCCTCTAATAGCAAATGTTACACAAATCAATGTGATGATTTCTGTTATACTAATTTTTATTTTTACAATATATTTATAATGTTCTATATATTCTACCGCAGAGCTATAGAATAGCCATGGCTTATCTTAGAGTTTAAAAATTCATAAACATGTACTTCTTTTGTTTAGGTTCTAGACTGGGAAGGAGAATGCCCCAACCACATCCATCAGAGATAAGCATGTTGTTCAGTTGTTAAGTGGTGTTTGACTCTTTGCTACCCCATGGACTGCAACACGCCAGGCTTCCCTGTCCTTTACTATCTCCCAGAGTTTGCTCAAATTCATGTCCATAAAGTTGGTGATGCCATCCAACCATCTCATCCTCTTCTTGGTAATTTTCTTCTTTCTCTGAAACTTTGGCTCACTGAGAATAGAGAAGTGGGTGAAGCCCATCTCATGAAGTTGAGTCATGATGGGCCCATCATGTATAACCTTTGCTAGGCCCCTCTGATTGGCCAGTGAAGGAGAAAACGGTGAATTCCTGAGCCTCAGTGTCCCCGGTTCTCCCACCTTAGCGAGCCCCCAGTCACTTGCTTTGTTTTAAGCAATCTGTAGTTTCTACTCCTCCATTCTCCTTTCATTCCTACAGGCCATGCAGGACGCGCTGGCAGACCTTCCGGAATGGTACGGGATAAAAGGCATGCAGGCCCACTGGATTGGGGACTGTGTGGGCTGCCATCTGGACTTCACGTTAAAGGTGATTGAGCAGGAGTATCTGCAGCAGTTCATGCTCACAAACCCCCTTCTGCCTCTTTAGACCTCTTTTTAGAAAAGTAGGTGCCTGTATTCATCACAAAAATCCTGGAGGAAAGTATAGCACCTTTCCCAGGACAAATAACATTGACAGTTGTTATTGATTCTTGGACAGAGGAGCCAGGAACTGGGGAAGGCCTCTTTCTGGGCATGCTTTGACGTCCTTTGATGGGGACCCCCAAGTAGGCCTGGGGGTAGGCTCTGGGGAGGCCTCCTGAGAGAGGAACTGTGGCCCTCTTCTCTCTCCCCCTGTCTGCACCTGCCTGGGACCAGGCCCCCACGTGCCTGCTGCTGCTGTCCCTGCTGCCTGGGATTGAGGAGGGGTGGGAACAGGGGATGTGGGCTGGGGAGCACGGCAGCCCAGAGTGGGGACTGAGAAATGAAACGACTCTGCCTCTCGTCAGGTTGATGGGCAAGTCACAGGAGAAAAGCTGAGCGCCTACACAGCCACCCCTGAGGCCGTTTATGGCGCCTCCCACGTGGCCATCTCTCCCAGCCACAGGCTCTTGCACGGGCACAGCCCTCTGAAGGAAACCTTTCGGAAGGCCCTCGTCCCTGGCCAAGGTGAGTCGGCTAGTTAAGGTTAAGACGGGGGCGTTATGCCTTACATTTCACAGAGTTCACAGTCCTTTCACATATGTCATCCCATGTGATCTGTTCCTCTCCTTGGCCTGACTTTATGTGTTGATCTTAAAGAGTGAGGATCAGAAAGAGCCTTGAAAATAAGTTACTTTGAGTCAGTAGCTTCTCCGCTTCTTAAGTTTTTGTTTGAAAGTTCAACTCTTTCCCTTTAAATATAATCTAGATTCAAAGCTCTTTTCTGATATAAGAATAGAATCTTGTGCTTAATTTACAGTCTCATCATCAAGTAAAACTATACTGACAAGGACAGGAAGGAAGCCAGTGAGAAACAGAGGAAACATTTCAATAACTTAATTTTAGTGTTTCTTAAGAATTCACAGAGTGATCTGAGCAGACCAGCAGTCTGGTCTTTAATGAATGAATCAAGCTGACTTTGAATTGGCATAGCAAGTGTTGGTCAGTGAGGATGAGAAGTGCCTCTGCATTAGTCTGAAGTCCAGAGCTGCAAGTCACAGAGTCCACCTCTGGATAACCCAGAGGAAAGGGGGAACATACTGGAAAACTGTGGGGAAGAACCAGTCTGGAAGAGGACTTGGACTAGTCAGCCACATGGGTTGGGGCAGCAAGAACGAATAATGTCTTAATACCATTGACTGAGGGAATCTGCTCTCACCTTGCCATCAACACTTGGGGCACTTGGTTTGAGATTCGTCCTGCAGAGAAATGTGTCTGATTGGTACAGCTGGGGACCCTGGCCTCTGTTGGCCGAAGGAAGGCCAGGTACCTTATTCCTTGATAGCCCCCCAGGACTATCATCCATGAGGAAGGGATAGCTCTGTAAAACTCAGGCTCTTACCAGAGGAAGGGGTCTGAATCCTGGGCAGGCAAAAGGAACTGCCCTGTAAATTAGAAGTAGGTCTCAAGAGAAATGTAAATATTTCTGTAAAAATCACAGCCCACTTCACTTTTCATAGACTATAAACTTCAACCCAAGGCACATAGTCTGAATTATTGCAGGTCTGTTTAAGTTACTAGATTAACAAACATTTTTGAATGGTAATATAGTTTTGTGTGTTGTTTTTTTTTTAAATAATTGCTATGCATAAAATAGCCAGAAGGAAAGACTCCCTGATCAGATTGGAAAGATAAACAGTGTTGCCCCAGCTTCTCTCTGCTTAAGACTTCTAATTCTTAACAACAGTAATACTCAGATCAGTTAATACTTACTGAGAGCTGGCTGCATGCTGAGCACTCGGGGACGGGTAGGTGGCCACTCACAGTCTTGCCTCCTGGGAGGATGCAGCAGAGGAGACCCAGATGCATACGTAATTCACGGGCACAGGACAGATATCACTTGGTTTCATCTCTTTGGTTGTTCTATATTGAAATAAAGAAAAGACTCTTTTAAGATTTCAGTGTGTGCTTCTGAAGTCCAGTATAACTCTGTTTTATTTTCCATTTATTCAAAAGAAAAATTGGATTCTTTTCAATGGTTTAAAGGGAAAACTCATCATTTTTACTCTCATGAGCATTTTGAGATTTCTTGAGAGCTGTGGCAGTGGAATAATATCTAAAATTGAAAAACTAAAAAATGTGAATCTGACCTTAAATTCCCCCTCCATGCTTAAGTTGGGGACATAAATTAAAATTAAGTAATAGCAGTAGGGGATTAACTAGCTAATAAGTTATAAAAGATAGAGTTCGTGCCATGAAAGATACTATATGAACCCAGAACATTTTCACATGTAAGAAATTAAGAGGTGATTTTAGCATGTGCAAGTTTTCACGGTCATGTGGGTACCAGCACATCTGACTTGGCCTGGTTGGTTTCCTTTTGGCGCTGAATGGCTTATTTGCTTGGTTCTCCCCTCTTTAGTAATTTCTGAACTAAATCCAAATGGAATGCTCTACTTGGCTCTAAATTTTCCAATTCTAATTTTCAGAAGGGAGATATTCTTTTTGCAGATGCCAGTTTATTCAAAGTCTCTAGATTAATTTGCATGTAAGACCTCTGGATATTGACCTGTGGCCTCAGTCATTTACGGCCAGTACAGTGCTTGAGTGTAACGCGGTTTTCCCAAAGGTGAATTAGAACTACTGCATGGATATGGATTTATGCCTCCTTTGGCCTCTGAGGTCACATTTTAAACCTGAGCATCTTATCACTAGTGTCATTTACCATTGCCAACTGGCTCCATTCAGACAGGTGCCTTGGTTTTCCCTCAAATATCTGATTTTCAGGACAAATAAATATTAGAGCAGTGACCACTGCAAGTCATGGTAGCACACAGTTGTGATTGAATTTATCACTTGCATGAGCTTAAATTCTCACACTCAAGTTCCTACAGTTGCTGACTTGGTATCTGCATATGGGCTCCTGAGTTCGCACAAGATGACCAAGGTTCTGATCCCAGATCCATCCTATGACCAAAGAAAGTTGAGTTTTCTCAGCAGCACAGGTGATGGGGCTGTCAGGCAAGGTGGTGTACAGACGGAGTCCTGAGGGGCTCTGAGGAGGAGTATGGACAGGGTGATGTTTGAGCGTTAGAAAGGAGGCAGGAGAGCTGGCTCCCCCAGTAGTGAGGTGGGAAGTGGTGAAGACCCTGAAACAGTGGCCATCAGGATGGAGGGGTGAGGACAGCTCTCAGAATCATTTTTTTAGAAGGCTCCTCGGACATCTCCCTGATTTTTGGCCTGGCCGACTATGTTGCTCATGTTTTTGACTAAATGTACTGTTTTTGCCCAACATCCTGTAATTGGCACAGATTGCTTTAAGAGAGCGACAAGTAACGTCCCTCTCTGTACAGATCCTGAAATTGAGTGTATTTCCATAATCATTGACATTGTCTCCTCTTCTCAGTTGACTACCTCTGACTTAAGTTTTGTTACGTAAGCTGTGACTTGATAGGAACTAGAAACCATAAAAAGCATCAATGGGGGAAATGTTGTCAGAGTTCTAGACGCTGTTCTGTTTTTGTCCTGGAGTCTTTTTCTTACACTCCTGATATTAAAATATGCAAACCCTGGGGCTTTGGAACCATGCATTTCAGCTCTGAGTCACCGATGGTCTACACAATGCATTTTTTGCCAAAAGGGTAAATGAGGTCTCTGTAATAAGTGGCTTAGGAACCCTGTCTTTGTTGACACATTAGAGAGAGGCCCCAAAGCTTCGAATAATTATGGCTCCCTATTGCCTTGCCCTGTCTCCATAGAATAGGCGTGGGGGTGGGACAAAGGGCCAGGAACAGAATCCTGTGGGTAGTAGTTTGTCCCTACTAGCATCCTTTCAGTTCAGCAGGTGTTGGTAGATGCGGTGCGGAGGAAGGCTTCTGTGCTCAGGTAACGTGGTATAAAGCAGATATAAATAGGTTTCTTTGCTTCCAGACTTGTCCTTGTCTGTGCTGACGTGCACTGTGATTGTCACAGGGGAACGTCAGGCGACTCTCCTCACACTTGCTTGACCGGGGGGCCCTGTTTCCACAGAGATCTGGGGACCTAGTTGCAGGCAACACCACTCTGCTAAGCACTGAACAAAAATCCCTGGTCTGTTTTTCCAAGGCGCATGAAAGACCTGCCTTGTTTGCAGTGGGGGCCCTGAGAGAGAGGGCAGCTTCTTGCCTAGAATGTTTCCTTTGTAATTACTGACTGTTAAGTTAGTAATCCTTTGTGTTTCCTAAGGCCTTTAGTGGTGACTTAACCCCTGTATGAACTGCTTGAGTCACTTGGGATTTCTCCCTGGCTTCCTGCTTCATGTCGCCGGCACATGGCTCGTGAGAAATGTGGCGAACGCCAATCCTGACCAAGAACTTCAGATCTTAACTTTCGTTCTTTCTGAGAAATAGGTTGTGACTTGGTAGAGCAGGCACGTTGCTATAGGGCATTCATTACCAATCTGCTCATATGTAAATTCAAATATTAACTTTTTTTCTAATTGAAAAACAGTCACAATAGACTTTTAGTGGGAAAATGAAAAAAATCCAACCCTTTAATCCATACTCTACTTTTTTCCTTATTTTTCTGATAATGACTTTATTGATATATATTTCACATACCATAAAATTCATCTATTTAAAGTGTACAATTCAGTGGTTTTTTTGTATCTCCACAGAGTTGTACAACCATCACCACTATCAATTTTAGGACATTTTCATCACCGCCCCCCACACAGAAATCCCATACCCTCTAGCACTCATGCTCAATACCTCCTATTTCCCCAGCCCCAGGAAACCACTGATCTACTTTCTTTCTCCACGTCTTTGCCTGTTCTGGACATTTCATATAAATGGACTCAAATGGTATTTGTTCTTTTTTGACTGGTTTCTTTCACTTAGTGTAATGTTTTCAAGGATACAGTGTTGTAGCATGTGTCAGTACTTCACTCCTTTTATTTCAGAATAATACTTCATTATATATACCACATTTTATTTATTCTTTCATCAGTTGATAGACATTTTGGTTTCCACTCTCTACCTAGCTGCTATGTACCTTTGGTACAGATTCTTGTGCAGATATATGCTTTTATTTCTTCATATATGTATCTAAGAATTGGGTTGTTGGGTCTTATGTTAATAGTAACTCTATATTTCACTGGTTGAGGAACTGTCAGACTTTCTCAAGGCAGGTGCTCTATTTTACATTCCCAGGAGCAGTGCAAAGGGATCCAGTACTCCACATCTTTGCCAGCACTTGTCACTGTCTTTTTTGTTATGGTCATGCTAATGGGTGTGAAGCATTATCTCTCTGTGGCTTCGATTTGCATTTATCTGATGACTAATGGTGTTGATCATCTTTTCATGTCCTTATCGGCCATTTACATATCTTCTGTAGAGGATTATCTATTCAGAGCATCTGCTCAATTTTTAATTGAGTTGTCTTTTTATTCTTTACTTTTGATAGTTCTTTACTATCTAGATACAAGTTTCTCATCAGGTATATGATTTACATAAATGTTCTCCAGTTCTGTGAGAATTCTTTTCTCTTCTTGGTGTCCTTTGAAGCTTGGAAGTTTTAAATTTTGATGAAGTCCAATTTATCTATTAATACTGTTTCTTCTGTTGTTTTTGCTTTTGGTGTCATATCTAAGACACCATTGCCTAGTCAAAGATTATGAAGGTTTACATCTGTGTTTTCTTCTAAGACTTTTGTAGTTTTAGATCTTATATTTCGGTTTTTAATCTATTTTTAAATTAAGTTTAATTTATTCTTTTGCATGTGGTCATACATCTTTTAAATTTATGTTCCCACACACACTTATCCTAAAAATCAGACTGCTCCTGTCTTTTTTTTTTTCATTTTTTACTTAATATGATATCAGAAAATATTTCTTAGTTTTTAGGCAGGCTTGTCTTTAATCCATGCATAATATTCTATCAACTCAATGTACCATAATATTCTAAATCTTCCCTATCGTGTTGAATATTTGGCCTTTTTTGTGTTTGGGCTATTAGGGAGTTCTTTGCCTCTGTAGAATCACTTCCTTAGAAAACGGCTCCCCCCCTCAAAAAAAAAAAAAAAAACAAAGAGAGAAAACATCCCCAAGAGTGTGATTTTTTTTGGTCAAAGTTTATGAACCCTTTTTTGGTTCTTTTCACGTGTTTCTTTTATTGGTTTCTGAAAGGGCTATATCAGTTGAGAGCGTCTTATCCAAATGACATACAGATTTCAGTGCAACTTCACGGTGATGGTGCCCTTCTAATTTTATTTTGTTTATCTGTCTTTTGGCTGCGCTGGGTCTTCAGTGCCACGTCAGCTCTTTTCTGGTTGCGGTGGCTCGTCTTGCTGCTGAGCCAGGACTCTCAGTAGTTGTGGCCCGAGGGCTTAGTTGCTCCGCAGCAGGTGGGATCTTCTCAGACCAGGGATTGAACCTGCATCTCCTGTATTGTCAGGCAAATTCTTAACCACCAGGGAAAGCCTTGATGGTACCCTTCTAAAAGTTTTCCCAACTTAGCAAGTAAAAAGTAATACTTCAAGATCACTTTCCATCTCTCTTTATAAAAGTTACTTTGTGTTTTTAAAAATCTAAGTAACATGTGTATATTGCATGAAATTTCAGAGGGTACTAACAACAACAATGACTGTAGCCTCCTCACCCAACCTCTTTTAATAATTTGGGGAACATGTTACCCAAGATGTAAGTTTGGTGGCTTGACAGAGTCCTAGAAAACTAGTGAGTCCAAAGAAGTTTATTTCTCGCACACGTGAAGCACAGAGTGGGTATGACAAGTCTACTCCTGAGGCGGTCAGGCCGAGGCGCTTTCTTTTGCCCTGCTCGGCTGCTCTAGGATGTCGCCCTCATCTGAGCGTTCTCAGTTGCTCTGCATGTCATCTGCATTGTGGGAAGAAGCGGTGGGGGAAGAGGGCAGCCCCTTCCCTTTGCAAGCATGTCCTCATGTTCTTCTGCCTGCATCCCACGGCCATACCTGCTAGAGGGCGGCTGAGCAGCGCTGTCTTTAGCTATGCGGTCATGTGTCCGGCCAAACATCCTGTTGCTGAATCAGAGGGCAAGACAGACACCGGGTCAGCTGGCAGCCTGTGCCCAAGCAGAGATTTGTGGTCTGTTTGGATAGTTATCTTCTGTTTGGATAATTCCAAATTAAGTGTTTTGTTATGACCACATAAATATCGGTCATCTGAGCCAAATATATTCTGATTACATTTTCCTTTTTCCATAACTTTCTATTTTTCCTGAAGTTCATCTTGTTCTCTCTCTCTCTTTTTTTTTTCCTTCATTTGTTTTTTGTTCTTTGAATTTCTGATTGTCTTCCCACGCCCTCCCAGAAGCTCTTTAAAACTCCTTTCAAGTTTTCTACATATTCCGGTCTGTCAGATAATCTGCTGGTCCTCTTTTTTTCTCTGACGATGCTTCCTGGGGCTCTCTGTCCTGCTCACATGTCACCTGGTCCTTCTCCCGGCTCCTGACACACATCTGCCATCCTGGGAGTCCTGTCTGTTGCTGCTCTGCAGATGTCCCTGCCCTCTTCTCTTTGTTGGATTCCTTGTTTGTTTCCTGGATTCCATGTCTGCCTCTTTCTTGATTTACCCCTTCCTTTCGCAGGGCTTCCCTGGTGGCTCAGACGGTAAAGTGTCTGCCCGCAATGCAGGAGACCTGGGTTCGATCCCTGGGTCAGGAAGATCCCCTGGAGAAGGAAATGGCAACCCACTCCAGCGTCCTTGGCTGGAAAATCCCATGGTTGGAGGAGTCTGATAGGTTACAGTCCATGGGGTCTCAAAGACTCGGACACGAGTAAGCGACTTTCACTTTTTGCTGGACCACAGCCTCTGGTATCTCCTTAGAAATGGATCATGAGAAGGAACGGTTTTGTCCTTGTATGTGTGAAAATCGGATCTCTGCTCATTTTCCCCTTTCCTAGCCACTTCCATCTTTAAGTGTTATGTTTTAAAATTCCAGATATCTTTTAGTTTCACCATAGGTAGATTGTTGGTTTTTTCTTTCTTCTGTATACTTGAGGTACTTTTCTAAAGAATATGGGAGGTGGTAGGAACATCTTTCCTCCACCTTCTGGAAAGCAAAAGTGCCATTTTCACTTCTTTGGTGAGGAGCACGAATGAATATTCTCATGTATTTGTTTAATCTTTTGATTCTCCACTAGTGTGAATTATCTGTTAATACCTTCAAAGAACAAATTCTATAATAATTAGCACAAAACACAGAGGTTCTAAAGCTTCTTTTTCTCACTTGTCTCCTCTGAGACGCAGAGGGTGTCAGAGCCCCAGCTGACGGGCCTCGACCGTTGTTTGCCCTCATTTTCAGATTGCCTGACGCCCGTGACGGCTGTGAACATGCTCACCCAGCAGGAAGTCCCGGTCATCATCTTGGCCAAAGCTGACTTGGAGGGCTCTCTAGATGCAAAAATAGGTAAGTAGCTAGTAAAATGTAATCAGGAGAATGTCTTTAGCAGGCTTAAGATTAAAATACTAACCTGGAAGAGCTGGCTGTATATTCCATAATCTGTTTTGCCTCTTTGTAAAAATGAGTGTCCCTTCATATCATTGTCTCTTAGTTAAAGCATTGCATTTTGAAAACCCATTGAGTGTATCACATCTTGCTACTGAGAATAATCAAAAATGTCTGGCCCATAGATTTTGCCAGTGGAGCTAGTTGGTGAGACTTGCCTATACAATGTGGGGAACCATACTACTCAGATAAGAATCCCATTTCAGAACTCACAGAAGCAGCAGTAGCTACTGAGATGGGGGTTCAAAGCACACATGATTGATGTGGGCTAACTTTTGGGGGAAGACTTAGTGGAGGGGGTGACCTTGAGCTGTGAAAGAAAGGGATTGTGAAACAGCAGTAGAATCGAAGGCATTTGTAGAGCTGTAAATTGTATGTGGTTGGTGGCCTTACTCATTGCTGAGTGTTCTAAACTATCCTCACCTAACAGGAAGTCTGGGGTTGAACCAGGGGATGGAACCTAATCATATCCCATCCAAGACCTGAAGGGGACCCGAGGATCTCTCTTTTACAGCTTACCTACTGTAGATTCCAGCCAGTCACCAGTGAGCTGGAACCTGCAGAGAAGGTTACTGCCACACTTTCTATCTCCTAGGACACAGAAGAAATAGCGTTGCTTATTGAAACCATGTTTTTCCTCACAGTCCTCAGATCCTTTTTTGACAAAGTGATTTGAAGAAACACCAACCCAGAAAACAAATATTTAGCCATTCAAGTCATTCTTATCTGACAGTTTAACCTAGAAAATATGTTGCTTAAGGGACATAATTCCTTCTAGTACTTTAATGCATCTTATAATTAGTAAAATTCATTAATATAGCCAGCCAAGTTGAACAATAAAGGAAGCTCTTGCTGATGTGGCTTTTTTTTTTTTTCCCCTCATTTGGTATTTTGAGTCAAAGTACTGGCACAATATTGAGAGTTCTGAAGAAAAAGGGAACAAGAAAAAGAGAAATCTGATTTTCTTGGGTATGCATGGAAAATCAGTTTTCCTATTGTCTTCATTTTGCATACTTGCATAATTAACATTTTCTAAGTTATTGTCTCTTGCGCTCCAAGAATAACAGAAACGAAAGTAAACGAGATGAAGTAGGGTTTTCACCATCTTACCGGCATGTTACAAATAGCTTACATTCTGCTGAGCCCTCCATGACCAACATGGTGGCCCAGCGCGAGCTTTATGCGGTCAGGTAAATTCTATGGTCACATCTCCATTTGCAGATCTCTCTGAGTTACTCCAGACCACACAGGAATGGAGTAAATGACTTTCTTCCCTCCTTGTCCATGAACACTTCTCAGCAATCTTCGTTGCTTGCCATTTGTCCTCCCCCTTCAGTGTCTTTCAAGTCCACTCTGACAGCTTATTTGCTTCATTAGATGCTTTTTGTCGACAATCTCAGCTGGAACAAACACCACAGAGCTTTCCGTCATACTCTGGTGTTTTGTATCTTACCAAGGAGGTTTAGAACCCACACCCGAACATTAAGTCGCCCTTGTAGGGCAGTGTCCCAGAGAGGCTGTTCGTGGAATCTGAGGCAAGCGTCTTGTGTGTGACCCTTAGTTCCCTCTCTCAGTTGCCGTGTGGCGTGCTGTGTCCCCACAGCCAACTTGAGAATGTCAGATCGGGCCCAGGTGGAGAAACCCTGGCCTACAGAACTGACAGCTGAAAAGCCTATTTTTCTGAAGAGCTGAAGCTGAAATAGCAGGCCCTGATCCTCTGAATGAGCGATTTCCTTACACTCAGCTCCATCTCCTCAAGGGCGTATGTGGGTTGAAGAATAAATGTCTATTCAGAATGTACTGTTGCCTCTGGGAACAGAGCGCAGTATGGAGAAACACAGTTGCCAGCTTTCCACTTCCTGCCCGAGTGGATGTTTCTGGGGCGCTGGGAGACGCTAGCGGAGTCAGCCCTGCTGATCAAGAGCACCCCACTGTGCTGTGTCACTGAAGGAGTTCAAAACCAGGCTTCCCCGGGTGCTTGTGATCCACTGTTTAAGTGACAGAAGCACCCGAAATTGTATATTTTAGAATTACCAGTAATTGTTTTCAAAGAAAGTAAACAAAGGAATAAGACGTAAAGAAAGTAGGGTCAATACCGAACACCATGGTGTCAGGGTGGTGAGTTTCCCCAAGACTGTTCTCCCTTTTCTCAGTGAATGTGATGTGGTTTGATAATTTCTCTGACTAAAAAAGATAGAGTCTCACTTCAAAAGCTAATGCTGAGTGTCAGTGCTCGCAGTCCTTTTGTGATTCGGGCATTTGCAAAGAAGACATTTTGTATTTCTTCGCCTTGAACAGGAATTCCCAGCACCAGCTTAGAGGACTCCGCCTTAGCCCAGACTCTGGGCTTGTCCTACTCCG
The DNA here is from genome assembly GCF_033118175.1 of Dama dama. Taxonomy (NCBI): domain Eukaryota; kingdom Metazoa; phylum Chordata; class Mammalia; order Artiodactyla; family Cervidae; genus Dama; species Dama dama. The sequence continues at coordinate 57,895,717 of NC_083704.1, read as the reverse complement.
AAGTCATTGAAACAACGCCAGATGGCACAGAGACACTGAGTGACTCTGCGGAGGTTGGTGGGGCCTAAGAATTTACTTCTAAACTCATGGTCTTCACGTGAGCTTGATGGTGCATTTTCCTTTTGATGCAAGTTACAGCCTACCATTTACTATTGCATTCATCCCCACTCCTAACAGTCTTGCAGCCTCATTTCTAAATCTATGAAACCAAAATAATGTCCTTTTATTACTATTATTTACTTTTATTTATTTATTTTGGCCACACAGGATCTTAGTTACAGCATGTGAACTCTTAGTTGCGACATGTGGGATCTAATTCCCTGACCAGAGGTTGAACCCAGGTCCCCTGCATTGGGAGCATGGAGCCTTAGCCACTGGACCACCAGGGAAGCCAAAAATAATGTTCTTTTTCAAGATCTAAAAGCTTCTCAACTCCAAGTTGAACCTGATCTCAGTATAGTATAGTTGTCGGAATAACTAATACCTTATTTTGGGAATCTTCTGCTTGAGAAAAATGACCTCCTCCAGGGAAACTGGTTCCTTGAGGCAGTTGACCAAAATTGGCTTTTCCTTTTAGAGCTCTATCTTCTCCCCAGATACTTATTTCCAGACAGTGGCAGTCCAGGGTGGTGGCCTCAGGGTAGCAGCTCACTCTTACCGCTCTCCTTCCCCTCTCAGTTCACAGGTATGCAGCGGCAGGCTGCGTTTCTAGCCCTGACTCAGAAAGCCCGGAGGGAGAGAGTGGGCGGTGACGTGACAAGTGACAAGCTGAAGGACTGGCTGATCTCGAGGCAGCGGTACTGGGGCACGCCCATCCCCATGGTCCACTGTCCGGCCTGTGGGCCCGTGCCCGTGCCTTTGGAGGACTTGCCCGTGACCCTGCCCAGCATCACCTCTTTCACCGGCAAGGGAGGCTCCCCACTGGCCTCGGCTTCCGAGTGGGTGAACTGCTCCTGCCCTAGGTAAGGAGCCACACCCCTTGGCCGCGACCCCTGCTGGAGTGCCAGACTGCCCCATCCCTCCTTCTGCTAGCTCTCCTCTTGGACTTCCACTGGGTTGGCAAGAATAACATGGGTCTTTTGCAATCTTAGAAAGAGGAGGTTGGAATCTGGAGCCCAGCCCTGTGATGGGTGCCCTCTCCTCTCCTCTGGGCTGGTGGAGGCAGCAATATCAATTCACATCTTTTCCAGAAACAGCCGATCCAACTGATGGAAAAGCTACACATTTTCATCATAGCTTTGGAAAAGACCACTTTCCTTCATTTTATATTCCAAAGAGCTTCTCAGAGAAAAGAGGAAACGCCTTACCGTTTTCCCACAGAGTGACTATGATAACAGTGGAGATTTTATCACAAGCAGCAGAATAGTAGCTACGAGGACAAGTGTACTCAGGGTTCTCATTCTTTAATATCCTGAAATATGTCATATCTCCTTAATTCTCATTTTGGAAGTAGGATTATGTTTTCCGTGAATTCACTGGCGTGTCTCCCTTTTTTTTTTTTAAGATCTTTTGATGTGGATCATTTTTAAAATCTGTATTGAATTTGTTACAGTATAGCTTCTGCTTTGGTTTTTTGATTTTTTGATTCTTTGGCCCTGAGACATGTAGGGTCTTAGCTCCCAACTAGGGATCGAACCCTCCTCCCCTGCATTGGAAGGCGAAGTCTTAACCACTGGACCTCTAGGGAAGTCCCTCCCATGTGATTTTTTAGGATGCCATTCCAACTGATTAAAAAGTAAATAACAGATAACAAAGTATGGTATTTCCCTTCGTCCTTCTATGGAAAAGCCATTTTTCTCTGCCTTGTAGATCATGCTGGGGTTGTTTTAAAGTTTTAAAATAACTTAGTCCTCTTACTTCCACCTCTAGGTCAGTAATTAGATACTCACCTAGTTGGATGGCATCATCAACTCAATGACCGTGAGTCTGAGCAAACTCTGGGAGATAGTGAAGGACAAGGAAGCCTGGTTTGCTGCAGTCCATGGGGTCACAAAGAGTCAGACACGACTGGGTGACTGAACAATATTGCAAGTGCATGGCTCGGGCTGGGGAGACAACACTCACGGCTTCAAGTCCTGGCCTGGCCTCTTCACCAGCCATGTGGTCTTGGGAAAGTCACGTAAGCTTGCTAAGCACTGATTTCCCTATCAGGAGCGAAAATAACCCCATGAAGGGGTTTCAGAAGATGAGAATTAACACATGGAACCCAGCGCAGTGGCTCCTAGCAGACACCCTGTAACTGGAAGTATTAGCGACATTCTGCCCCGGCCTGCCAGCAGTTTACCCAGGTGCTCACGCACGCAGTTTTGAGGTTTGCGATGGGGCTTGCGGAATGTAGGAAGCTCTGGGCCAGGTAGGGGAGAGATAGCACATCCTTTTTGTTGATAAGCAGTAACAGAGTACTTCTCTGTTGGAGACATGGGCAGCCTTCAGCCCACCCATTGTGGCTGCCCAGGGCCTTGGTGGTGGGGATAAGATCTACCTTGTCTACTGATTCCTGGAGAGCAGACCCTAGGCGTGAGCTTGGTCAAGGCTCCCTGTTGAATCTGATGAGCATGCAGGGCTGAGAGCCGCTGAGCCCATGTGGCCAAGCGGGACAGCCCAGTGGTAGGAACCATGGGCACCAAACTCCAGCAGAGGTAGATTCATTACCCTCGAGCTGCAGGACCTTGAACAGATTTCTCAACCTCTCTGAACCCTAGTTACCCATCTGCAAAGTGGGGACGTCAGTAGTGTCTCCCTTATCATCCCGAGAGTTACTGGGGATTAGATGAGATAAAGCCCGGGAAGCATTTGGCTCAGTGCCCACCACCCAGTTTTAGTATTATTAATGTTGGAGCTAATAATGGTAGTAACGCTGTCACCATCACCGTTGTCTATGCCTCCCACTTAGCAAGTAGTCTCTTCTGTATAATCCAGCTTTTAGTGTCAGCCATAAAAGGTGTTGGTCAACTTCAAATCCACCATGACCAGTTAAAAAATCAGCATGGCAAGTTTTGGTCAGATATCAGCCCCTTTTATTAGCTGAGTCCTGCGTTTTCTTCCTAAATCGTATGTGTGCCCTAACAGTGAGGAAGAAGAAGAGACATTTACCTTCTAATTATTTCCCAAAAATAGTATGTGTTCTGGTTGCTTACTCTCCAAATAAAGAGACCTGGCTTTCATTTAGAGATGCACTGTTAAGATCAGATTCTTAGAGCAGCCCTGGGTGGTAGGAAACAGGATTAGGGGTCCGCTGGGGCTCTCTCCGATAAGCCCCTACCCCTGGAACCAGCACTGTTCCCAGTGGGAGGCCCCCTGACTGAGAGGCAGGAGGCCCCTGGGAGCCCAGAGCCCTGCCAGGCGTGGGCTCCTGTGTTCTCTGCTCAGCCACTTCCATTTAATAAGCAGGAGGTGGGAGTGACTGTTTCCTTCGGTAATATTCGGAAAGCCAGTATGAACTGCTTCGTATATGCAACATATAAAGGCAACCCTTCTTTTATTTTTTTTTTTAAGATTCCTTCTTTTATTTTTAAAATTAAAAACAGACTGAAGCCCTTACGTGCTAAATTAGCAAAGGATTCATCACTTCCTCTTTGGGGCACATCATCCCCCTCCTCAAATTTTCCAAGAACAACTCCCCCCCCCAAGGACTCATCCCACCAAGAAGGCAGCATTGGGAGGCATGGCTGGTCCCACTTCCATGCTTCAGAAGGAAGAGCCTGGAGTCTGAGCTGTGTTCTCCTGCTGTGGCTTCTCACAGCCACAAAGGGTCCCTGCTAATAGCTGGCGACTCCCACCCACTGCTGATCCATGCCTTTGAGGGGTCTTCAAGGGAGCCAAGCACCTTCCTTGGCCAGGCTTGGCTAAGGGTACCGTCTCTTGCCTTCCCAGAAGTGGTGGCTTATGGTTCCAGTCCGCTGGGCCGTCATCCTACTGACACGTTTCAAAATTGGTTTGGAAGTCGGGCCCTTACGGAACCTCAGTCCTCTCCACGTATCACATTCCTAGGATGAGCACTGCTTTTTCTTTTCAACCTTTCACATACCACGCATCTCCCTCCCTTCACTGTCTTGAACTGGGGGCTATCTTCACCTTCTGTAAGGAGCCTTTCTTTAGACAATAGTGTGTTGGTGAGTGTGTACTAAATTGATAACTGGAGCGGGGCTTCTGATTTGTAGTGTTGGCCCATTTCTATGGTACAGATACTTCCTCCAAGGGCTAACTTCAGACGACCCCTTGGCATCACTCGTCCCATGGTTGGGAAGAGATCTCAAGAGTCAATCCTCACAAGCTGGTATGAGTTGCTTCAGCACACTTCTGCTTTTGGGTCTCCATGGTGACTTATCTTCCTGAGGTCAGGAAGCAGTGGATATCCACTGTGGATATCTGCTCCTCTCCCCCAAGAGATAGAGATAGGAAAAATTTTTTTAAAAGAACCAAGTTCATTTTTCAGCACAGTATCTCACTACATTTGGTTTTCAACTTCTCTTCATAAACTGATGTGCCCCATAAGCATCATAGAGTAGTAGGCATTGGCTGAAGACAGTCGTGACATGCCTAAGAAGTGAGTGCATAAAGAGATAAGATTCCTGTTAGATATTCTACCATGTTAAATTCAGAGAAGTAGAGAATAGGGCTTTTAATTGTCGAAGATTTACAATTTTAAGTTTCTTTAAAGCATTGTGTACTCCGCAGTACAAAGAGAGCCCACGCCGTGAACTGTTCTTTTCATGATGTGGCATTGTTCTTGTGACATTTTGAATTCATACTAATTGTTATAGCTTTCTGAAAAGCTGGTGGGAAATATATTAATACTTAAAAAGAAACCAATCGATGAACTTTCTTTCCTTCTTAGGTGCAAAGGAGCAGCCACAAGAGAGACAGATACGATGGATACCTTTGTGGATTCTGCTTGGTACTACTTCAGATATACTGACCCTCAGAATACTCAGAGGTACAGAAAGCCCTGCTGAATTCATGAGCATGTGTTGGTCTGGGTCTTCCATGAAGCAAACATCAAGATAGAATTCAACGGGCAAGAGATTTATGGGGGCAGGTGCCTCTGGGGAATAAAGAGGTGAGGGAGCAGGAGTCGGCAGCCAAGCCCTGGACTGGGATATAGGTCTGACACCTATGAAAAAAATGGACAAAGGCAGAAGGATTGGGTCGAAGAGCCTCAGACCGCAGCACAGCTTGAAAATTCTTGAGCAGGCCGGATAGGAAACGCCGAGAGTCCCAAGTCAGGAGGCAATGCCTACTCTGGTCTGCTCCTCCCAGGAGGGCACAGACTGCCATCAACACCCGGTGGGTCCAGAGATGAAAGAGCTGGAAGCCATCAGTCAACTGTATTCTTGTTGACTGGCTCTTGTAGTGAGTGTGTTCAATTATTAAATTAGATTCTTCAGAGCTAAGTAAATCCCAGGTATAGGAAAAATGAAAAAGAGTAAAAGGAAGAGCTTTGGTAATCCCCTTGTTGGCCCGCAGTGAACTGCATTTGTGCAGTTGTAAATGTGTAAAGTTATTAACTTAACCGAAAATAATGATGTAAGTATACAGGGAGGGTAGAAGATAGAGTCAGCGAGCTGAGAGCATGACCTCTTCACACATAACGGGTCACTAGATAATTTCCAAAACTGATAAATGAACAAAGCATATAAACATATTTTTAAATAATTGCCAGGAAAAAAAACATCTGAAAGGTTTAAAAGTGGCTAAGTGACAGGTAGGCGGTCGGGGGGAGGATAGTGAAGGAACGGGGCTGGCGACCACTGTTCGATATTATAAACCTTTCAGGACTGTTTTGATTTTTTTTAGTGCTTGTGCTTCTTTGACAAAAATAAATAAGGGAAAGAGAGCAATGGGTAGATGGGTAGAGAAGGAAATGAGAACAAAAGAAAACTGGAGCAGAGCCCAGGAAACCACAGACACCATGCTTCAAAGACCTTGCCGACTCGCTCTTGTCCACGGGAGAACGGTTATACTGAAACCCTGTAGGCCGAGGATAAAAATGCCCCCGTTTTCTTCGCTGGTTGGGAGATAATGTATTTCCAGGGAGACGGGCACTCCTGCCTGCCCCAGTCCTGCTGTTCTGTGATTCGCGTGGAGGCTGTGCAGAAATGAGCAGGAGCCAGAGTGAACAGCAGCTGTCAGAGGCAGAAAGGACACAGAGGGATTGCTGCGGCTGGGACCAACCAGGCAACCCCGGCCAACCCGCAGAGAGGCCCCACTTCTGGGTCTTCCTTCTCGAAGGAGCTTTTATTGCCTTCCATTTCATGTATGGTTGTGAGAGTTAGACCAGAAAGAAGGCTGAGCGCTGAAGAATTGATGCTTTTGAGCTGTGGTGTTGGAGAAGACTCTTGAGAGTCCCTTGGACTGCAAGGAGATCAGACCAGTCAATCCTAAAGGAAATCAACCCTGAATATTCATTGGAAGGACTGATGGTGAAGCTGAAGCTCCGATACTTTGGCCACCTGATGCGAAGAGCCAACTCACTGGAAAAGACCCTGATGCTGGAAAAGATTGAGGTCAGGGAGAGAAGAGGGCAGCAGAGGATGAGATGGTTGGATAGCATCACCGATTCAACGGACATGAACTTAGATAAACTCCGGGAGACAGTGAAGAACAGGGAAGCTTGGCGTGCTGCAGTCCATGGGTTTGCAAAGAGTCAGAAAGACTTAGCAACTCAACAACGGCAACAATGATTTAGGAAGAGCAGCCTTACAGTGCAAGGGAAATCAGACTCTCCACCTCTCAGAAAGCTTCGAGGGAAAACCTTCCTACAGATGACAGAGACTCTGGCTTAATGAGGGGCCCCTGAGTGGTGAGACACATCCTGAGACCTCCACCGCCCCCAGTTTGGAATCCCACCCACCACATCATTCCCCCTGTAAAACGCTGCTGTGCATTTCCATGCTGTCTTTAAGCATGGGTGGCTTCCCGGATAGATCATAGATCCCAGCCATAGCTACTTTGATTGTCTCACTCCTCAGTTTATTTCAAGCTTACTTTCAGGCACCATCCTTGACTTCCCTTGCTTTTCTGTCGCCTGTGTGAGCAGTCACATTTCTCCAGGGAGCCATTTTTCACATAGAAACATTATTTAAAATTTTGCCAGAATTCTGGCATCGTAGCTGGAGGAGAGAAAGTGTTTGGCCAGGCCCACCTGCCGAGCCCTGGGCTCCTGCTTCCAGCCCAAGATGGAGCGAAGGTCCACGCTGGGGGGAAAAACATGCTTGAGGTGTGGGGAGGAGAATTCACAAATACGGGAAGCCATGGGGTGCAGATCCTCCACAGGCCAAGGTTTGCCTCACTGGATGACCTCAAGAGAGGGCATTACCTTGGGGATGAAGAGATCGGTCCCCAGCCCGCACTGTTTCTCCCTTCCACCCCCCACCAGCCCCACACCAGACAAGAACCCCAGCCAGGAAATAGAGGGAGTGGTCTTTTCCTCTCTGGCACCCATTAGGATTGAGAATGATGCTTCCAGTGAGGAAACTTTTCTTTTAGGACCTCCATTGACCAAAAAATACCTGTTGGGTGAGAGAGAGTTGAGCTATTTTAATTACTCCACGTATGCTAAGGGCATTTTAAGAGGCATATACAGGCTCTTGCTGACTATCTGCATTTTGAGGCTACTTTTAAGACAGATTTTCTGTTTTAAACTGAATGTTTAGTATCTGCGTGAGTCTCCATTTTAAGTGCCATATTGCCCTCTATTGGTAAGAACTCAAAAATCTCTATTGTCTATGGTAATAAAAATTAAAACGAGACAGTCAAATATATGCCTTGTACAAAAATACCTTTATTGCTGGTATATATTCCTTTTGTCCTCATTCTATGTGAAAATCACATTTGTTAAAATATGTCAGCAATGACTTCTGAAACAGTTCTTCTAAATTTCATAAATTAATATTGCTCTGACATTTTTCTCCTCTCTTATGTAAGCTTCTCATTATATTTTGAAATGAAAATCACTGTTTTTCTTTCACATAATTTATTTCAGGGAATATGCAAATTATAATATCTATCTAATTTATGCAGTTGTAACAAAGTAGGGTTGTTTTTTTTTTTTTTTAATAAATGACCATTTCTCTTCCTCCCAGCCCTTTCAGCACAGCGCTGGCAGATTACTGGATGCCTGTGGATTTGTACATTGGAGGGAAAGAGCACGCTGTCATGCACTTGTTCTATGCGAGATTCTTCAGTCATTTTTGCCACGATCAAAAAATGGTCAAACACAGGTGAGCATTTACAGTGCTTTGCAAAAGAATTCAGTTTCTTGAATAGCAGCCGAAAGCAGGTGTCAGTTCTTCTGGAGCAAGGTGAATATATATGTAGCAGAAGAACTCTTATTTATCAAGTATGCTTTAGAGGTCACTGTCAGCCTTAACCGTTGGAAGTCCACTTGTGTTGTTGAGTCAGTCCTAGCCTGTGCTGTTTGCCTACTCACATAGGATCTTCCCTTCAGCTCTTCTCTGTTAGATGGAGTTAAATCTCTGTTAATGGAGATTTTTCACCTGGGAGGCAGCGAAGAGCTTTCATTATGTTATATGGCTTTTTATAGCTTCTCGTGTGAGGTCATGTTTATCATCAGGTCCTTCGATGTCCGCTCTGTTTTCAAGGTTGACTGAATCCTGTCTCAATATATCACTCTGATAAAAGTGTATAATGGATTAAAAGCTAGGGAAAAATGCATTGAGAAATTCGTTCCCTGTTGGTCCATAATCTGTTCCCCATGGTGTTCAGAAAGATGTGTGTGTGGGCTTCTTCCCCGTGAAATACCTTATATATAAATATGTATATATATGTGTGTGTGTGTGTGTGTACATATATATAATGTATACAATATGTATATTTAATGTATTATACAATTTTAAAAATAAAATGACTATCCATGTACCCCCTTGTCACATTAGGAAATAGAGTTCTACAGGCCCCTTAGGATACCCAGGGTGCCCTCTCTAATCAGATCATCCCCATTCCTACACCTCCGCCTCTGCCCCACACAATCCCATTCCTGAATCTTGAATTATGCATTTTCTTGCTTTTCTTATATTTATTACTTCTTTATATATTTTGACTTAATTTATATTTTACTTTGAGATACAGTTGATTTACAATCTTGTGTTAGTGTCAGGTGTAGAGCAAAGTGATTCAGTTTCATCTATACATATATATATATATATAAAACCATCTTTTGCAGATTCTTTTCCTGTATAGGTTATTGCAGAGGATCAAGTAGAGGTCCCTGTGCTATACAGTAGACCCTTGTTGATTATTTATTTTATATATATCATTGTGTATAAGTTAATCCCAAACTCCTACTAATTTATCACTCCCCTCAACCTTTCCACTTTGATAACCATAAGTTTGCTTTCTACATTTGTGACTCTATTTCTGCTTGCAAATAAGTTCATTTGTATCATCTTTTTAGATATCACCTATAAGTTATATATATTTGTCTTTCTCTGTCCGATTGACTACACCTAGTATGATAATCTCTAGGTCCGTCCATGTTGCTGAAAGTGGCATTATTTCATTCTTCTTTGTGACCTAGTAATATTTCACTGTATATTTGTATGACATCTTCTTTACCCATTCCTCTGCTGACGGACATTTGGGTTCCTTCTGTGTCTTGGCTAATGTAAATAGTCTGCAGTGAACATTGATGTGCATTTCAGATTATAGTCTCCATAGTGGTTGTACCAATTTACATTCCCATCAACAGTGTAGGAGGATTACCTTTTCTCTGCACCCAACATTTGTTATTTGTAGACCTTTAACATTTTATTTATTTGTGGCAGTGCTGGGTCTTCATTGGTGTGTGTGAGCTTTCTCATGCTGTGGCAAGTGGGGGCTACTTTCTAGTTGCAGTGCATGGGCTTCTCATTGAGGTGGCTTCTCTTATTTCGGAAAGTGAACTCTTGAGTGCACAGGATTCAGTAGTCACAGCTCTAGGGCTCCTGAGCAAGGACTTAGTTGCCCCAAGGCATGTGGAATCTTCTCAGGCCAGGGATCAAACCCATGTCTCCTGCATTGGCAGGCGGGCTTTTTACCACAGGACTATCAGGGAAGTCCTGTTTGTAGACTTTTGATGATAGCCATTCTGGCTGGTGTGAGGTGCTACCTCAGTTTAGTTTGATTTGCATTTCTTTAATAATTGGCAGTGATGAATATTTTTAAGATATATGTGTTGTTTCTGTCTTTGAACTTTATGTATAAATAGAATCATATTTCACATATTCTCTCTTGCTTCCCTTGCTCAGCATTTTTGGAATTTCATCCATCTTGCTGCATAGAGCAGTTCCATTCCTGTTGTACTGCCCTCTGGTATTCCATTACATGGAATAGAGTTTCTAATACAGAGTTCAGTTCATGTCCATACCATTAATGTCCTTGGGCTGTTTTGTGCAGTTATGAACAAAACTGCTGGGAGCATCCATGTATGTTTCCTGACATACACACATGAGCAGTTCTCTAAGATATGTGCCTGGAGTGAGATTGCCGAATTGTAGGATTACTCACATGATCAACTAGTAAGAAAGCCAGGCTGTTTTTCAAATTGATGATATAAACCTACACTGGCACAACCAGAGGAGAGCATCCTATTTATTACTTGGCATCTTCACCATTACAACATACAGTGCTGCCATCCCTGCATCTCCAAGGAGGATGGGTTCTGGGACCTGCTGAGGGCACCAAATCTGCAGATGCTCAGTTGCCATGGTTGGCCCTTGATATCCATGAGTTCCACATGCTTGGATTCAACCAACCACGGATCGTAAAACACAGAGGGCTGACTGTATTATCCAACTGTAAGAATTCTGTCAAACTTGTGGTTTTATAATGGATGAATTTGTGAGTTAAATTTGAATTTAAAGACTTAATGAAGTTTATTAACATGTTTTCATTATGTTTATGAGCCTCTGTGTTTCCGCTTCCATTAAATCCCTGTTTGTGTGTTTTGCTCTTATTTCTTCTGGGCTGTCTTTTATCAATTGTAGGAATTCTATAAATATTTTGGATGCTATGTGTATTGCAATATTTTTTCCTGGTTCTTGGCTTGTCTTATTTTTATGGTGTCTTTTGATGAACAGAAACTCTTAATTTAATGTAGTAAATTTTAATAATCTTTTCCTTCATGGCGACTGCTTTTAGTGTCTCAATACCTTTAATGGAATAGTCCATCATTTCCTCCACTGATCTGCAGTGCCCTCTCCATCATAAATCAAGTTTTTGTGAATATGCACGGGCCTATTTATAGGGTCTTTTTTTTTCTTTTGTCCGTTGGTCTATTTTCTTTTTTCTGTGCCATTAATAGTTATTTACTGGCATTGTTTATTTTAATTCTACAAGTCTCAATATCCAGTAAGGGCAGTCCTCCTATTTTGTTCTTTTTCTTTAGGAGTATCTTGACTATTAATATATTCGGACTTTTGTTCTTCCATATAAATTTCAGATTCCGCTTGTCAGATTCCACAGAGGTTAACTATTGGGCATTCAACTGAAATTGCATTGGATCTACATACTTATTAATCTTTTCTCACTCTTCCTTCTTGCATATCTGAATTGAACATCTGAAATCATTTCCCTTTTATCTGAAATATATATTAATATTAATACTTTAGAATCTCTTTTTTTTTCTTAAGGGAAGGACCAACTGTTAGTTCTTATTTACCTAAAAATAGATTTATTTCAACCTCGTTTCTTAGTTTGCCAACTCAATAGCACACTTAAAACAATGTGTTTTTTATGTCTGATCTGGCTTTTTCACTTGTGTTTCACCAGGACAATAATTCAGGTTCTTTTGTCTGCCGCTCTGCCTGGAGCACCGTTCCTGAGATTTTTTTTTCAATTGTTGCTGTGCTGTTTTTTTCATGCAACAGCCTTTTAGAATGTTTTTTAATTAAAGAGAAGAAAAGAAAAATAAACAAATTAATTAATTAAAAAAGAGAGAAGAAAAGGGGGAAATATATCTGGTTATCTCTCTGTCCACTTAATTGATGTTAACAATTAAAATATTAAATAATGAAAAAGTAATACATGTCTAAAATTAAAATTTTTAAATTTAACTGCAAAGAAAGTGAACATTGAAATCTTCCTCCCTGCAGCCTACCTTCTACCCATCTCAACTGTTAACTGTTAACTGTTCACAGTTTCTCTTGATTTCTTCCAGAAAAATATTTTGTATATCTCCATGTATCTATTGATATACTCATTTTTAAATGTTTCATATATATATATGTCTTTTGCTTTTTTATTTTATAATATATCTTGCTGATCTCTCTACATTAGCATTTACAATTTACGCATAGTATCCTGTCATATGGATATATTGTAATTTATTTTAGCAGTCACCTTAAGTCACTTTCAGAACCTCTAAAATCCATTTTCATTAAAATAAAGTGCCTTTAAAGCTCCCTCCCTTTTTACCCCATCCTCAGATCTGCTTCCTCATTCTGTACATGCACACATGGATTAAGTCTACAGAAAGCTAATTTAGTATATAAATTAAATGCTTAAAATAATTCTCATTAGTCCCAGGGAACTTCATGTGTAAAAATTAACCCATCTGCTTCAGAAGGCCACTAAACACATTAACAGCATTAATCCTCAGGGAAGTATCAATAAATTATAGCCATCCATTGGTGTCCATTAGGGATTAGTTCCAGGACCCCCACTGATACCAAAATCAGTGGATGCTGAAATCCCTCATGCAAAATGATGTAGTGTTTGCATGTAGCTTACACTCTGCTGAATGCTTTAAGTCATCTCTGGATAATTTTATAATGCCTAATACAGTGTAAATGCTATGTAAATTGCCTGGGTACACCAAATTCAAGTTTTGCTTTTTGGAAGTTTCTGGAATTTTTTTTTTTTAATATATTTTTGATCGATGGTTTGTTGAATCCACAAGTGTGGAGCCCACAGATAAAGAGGGCTGACTGTAGTTCCAATGTTTGTAACCTAGATTATACCATCTGCCATTCTGCCTTGCATTTCTTCTCTGTGGAAATTTCCTTACCTCACTAGACATAGACTACCCTGGAGGATGTAACCTGTGTCCTGTTAACCATCATAGTCTCATGGACTTCATACATTCTCAGCGAATGTTTGTTTCAATCAGTTGAGTTTAACCCCATTGATATAAACGGATTAAAATGTATGTTCTTCAAAGGAAATGTTCTCCTTGGGTAGGGAAAGTTGGATAGAGAGAGGCTAAGTTCAAACAGCAAGTACAACCTAAGAAATAATTCCTTCTCATGTAGGTCTAGGGCTTCCCAGGTGGCTCAGTGGTTAAAAAAAAAAATCTGCCTGGCAGTGCAGGAGATGCAAGAGATGTGTGTTTGATCCCTGGGTTGGGATCAAACGGGAAATCCCATAGACATAGAAGCCTGGTGGGCTACAGTCCATGGGGTCGCAGAGTCAGACATGACTGAGCATGCATGCATGCATGTAGGTCTAGAAACAAAGACCACAAATGATTTCTGGCTTCTTAACAGGAGGGCACTTTTCTCAGCCTTGGAACCATTATTTGTAGAAGGAATGAATGAGTCAATAAATTACCCAATGGCTAATTTAAGATGTAGGACAAGACCTGGCTACTTTTTCAACTTGTTTGCATTGTTTTAAAACTATAGTCAAGCAGAAAAAGATTTGTAGCATTCTGACATAATTTTAAAGCACTGTTTTGGATGTGACTTGTTTCTATTAAATACATTTCTAAAATTTGCAAAGCCTGAGGTCCACCTGGAATTTGCCTTACCATCAATTTTAAGGGACAACTAATATGGTATAAATAGAAATATACCTATGCAATATATATTTTTTAATTCTTCCCAAGATGGTTCAATTCTATTCCATGCCTTCATACTCCCCCACAAAGAGGGAGAGTTATTTTAAGTCCTCAGAAGGCTGACCTTTCTGAAGAAGATGCAGAAAGTCATCTTATCTCTGTTTCTCAGCACACCTGTCAGCACTGCTCCTGTTCAGTCACATCAGGGCAACAGTAGTGTCTGAAAACTATTTATTTCTGAGCATTACCTCTTTAGCAGAGGTGTTTTGGTAAACCAGTTGGCCTCAGATGAAATGAAAATCATCCACTTTCTGTGATGAGTAATTCAGAACTCTCCAATTAGCATTTATTTTAAAGCCTCCAAACAACTTTATCAAGCTGGTCTAGGGTGAAATTTTGAGACCTGTCAGTCACGTGTGTGTTTCTCTTTATGTATTAGCTCCTTTTCCTGAAATGTGTATAAATTGGAATTTCTTGTCTATTTCTGTATGCCTTTTGGTTAGCATTGTCATATCAGGAGGGACTTGGGACTTCAGTTGTCCCACTTTTCATTTCTCAGACAGTCACTTGGCCACTGTCTCAGGTAGTAGGTCTGGACTGGGAGTCCAGAAACCTCTGTTTCCTGCTCACTTGGTCCTGTAATTAGTGGTGCAGATGAGAGTTCTAACCCCTGTGGTTCTTCCTGGCCTCATAGATTAGGGATTCAGTCACCTCTGAGCACCCCTTTCACTCTCTGATTCTGGTTAAATGTCTTCAAATATAAAAGCAAAGGATCTAATAATCTTCCTATTTCCTAAAAGAGCCCAGGCCCTTTCTTTCATCACTTGCACATTTAGGTCTGCAGTTTGAATTTCCAGAAGGGCTCTTTATCATTTATAAGAAGAAACTGGCCTCTGGATTAAAAGTGCCATCCCATGGGACAGCTGGTGCCTTTATTGTGTGTCTGAAACATCAGTTTCAGATGATGATTGATTCAGTTTCGGTTGATGATTAAGCTGGAAGTTATGTCAACAGGAAATTTGCAAAAGAAGAAATGCAGGCAATCAGTAAACATACTTTAAAATGTTTATCTTGTTGGCAGCAAAAGGAACACAAAATAAGCGTTTTCCAAACAGCATCCCAGTGAGAGCGGGTCTCTCATGCACTACAAGGCAGTTGGGAACAATCTTCTTGAAAAGCTTTTTAGCAGTATAGAGGGAGTGCTTTAAAAATAGTCATAAAATAGTGCCTTAAAAAAATAGTTTTGGGTACACTAATTGCACTTCTAGAAATCTATCATAAGGAAATAATTAGAAACACAAACTTATACACGAGAATGTTCATATAAGTATTACTTCAAGTATTACCGCAAACCTAAATGCCCCAAAATGCTGAGAAAGGGCAAAGTATACTCCATCTCTATGGAAGACTCCATACAACTCTTTATAATTTCAAAGGATGTTGAACACCAAGGAGAAATACATCTGAAGTAATGAGAAGTAAAAAAACCAAGGCAGAAATTTGTAGATACAATTTGATTCTCTGTCTTTACATGTACACACACCAGTACACACAGAAAGCAAGAGAAAAGACTAGAAAAAAAATTATGTCAGTATGTTAACACTAGTTCTCTCTGGATGATGAGCTTGTTGATGATTTTATTATTTCTTAATGGTTTTTTTTCCAGATTTTTTTTCCCAATGACTATGTGACTTTATAACAGAAAATAAAGCAAAGTCATTTATAGTTTGTATTCTGAAGCAGGGAAGTGTGCTGGGCTTGAAATGTGATGTGTAAGCATGGGGGAGTAGGGGGTGAGGGGGAGTCAGCATCAGCCTCAGCTGCTCTTACGACCCAGAGAAACACTGAATACCCTGAATTGATGTTCTGTCTGCGGTTTGTAGTCATCAAAGGGTGGGGTGGCGTCAGAAGCTGCTGCTTCCCATGCTGACAGCCAGCTGCTGACCTTTGTGAACTCAGCAGGCCCGCGTCCCTGGTCCAGGGAGCTGTTTCTAACCACACCAGAAATGGAGCTATTGGGAAAAGGTAAGGAAAAAAAGAAAGACTTTATCTGAGTCTCATGGTATTAATAAGACTTCCTTCCAGGCCCCTGGCTAGCTGCTAGGAAATGGAAACAGTGATATTTTCAGACAAGCCACATCTCGATGCTTAGAAACAGGCCAATTATGTGAACGTGATGGCCCTGGACTCAGGGGCAGGGATGAAGAGCAAGGTGAAGTTAGTCTGAGAAGTCCTAATTAGAGACTGTTTTCAGAGTTCTGCAGCTTTCTGTTTTCTTCTTTCCAGATCTACATAGTAGCTGACTGACCAGGTGGGAGAGAGGAGAGCAGGTTATCCAGGGTTTCATAAATAAGCAAATGTCACCTGCAGTGACTGGTTAGGGCTCTGATGAATCCTGAGATTCTTTTAGCCGTGTCTTGATTAATACATTCCTGTATGCAGTGATTTTTGTAAGGATGCTTAAAATAGCCTGCCTGTGTTCTGAAATTCCTTGTTAATCCTAATGATTAGTGACCTTTCTCCCTCCCTCCCTCACACCTACCCTCCCTTGCTTCCATCTCTCCTTCTTTGGACAAAGGTGCGTTTCCGTGACCAGCAGGTATTAGTTGTAATTTCTGAGTTAGTGCAGTCCAGGCTGTCAAGGAAACACTTGACGATTTCATCACTTTTCATCATTCTACTTCCATAGAGCCATGCTTCAGTGAATATGAAAGTAATCCAACCCTCAGGGTGGTATTGAAGGAGTAAGAGGAAGTCTGACTCAAGGAAAAGAGCACTAATTTATATTCATGAAAGTGAAACCCATCTAGGCCTTCCCTAAGGCCGAGGCCCTGCATAACGCCTCCATCTTTGATGGCTTCGGAATCCGAAGGGGTTTGTTGGTGGTTTGGAGTGGCAGACTTTTCACTTTGTTATAAAGCTCCCTGGTATACAGAGTCATTATGACAGGGGAATATCTCGGTTGCTTATACAGTTTTGTTCCCAGGTGCCTTTGGTGAATGAATGTACAGATGGGAAATACGTGAGTTACACTGTTGCGCATCTGAATCATGAACTTGGCAGTGTGGTGTGACGTCCAGTCCAGCAGGACGCTTGATGTCCCCTTGGGCCCCATGCCCATGCCGCGTGCTTCTCTGCATCACATTGCACGCCTCCTTCTTGTGCCGGTGATGTATGAGCATGTCTTGGGCCACCCGTTTTCCTGTAAGCTCTTTGATTAAGTGCAAGAGGGGTCTGTACCGAGTTGTTGCTCAAATACAAATGTGACTCCTCATTCAGAGCGAAACTACACCTAAGGGCAGAAGGAATGAGAACCGGCTCCTCAGAGCCCTGAGGCCCTGGGAGAGTGGAGGGAGAATCACCGGGGACTGAGCAGGACCCCAGGAACTGGGGGCCCCCTGCCCACTGTGGAGCTTGTCCCTCTTCCACTCTCGTCCCCTGCTGATCTTCCCAGGGGCTTCAAGTGGACAGAGTCTGAGATCTTTACGCATGCCTCTCTCCGCAGAAAGGGCCTGGCCCTACTTGGAAGCAGTAACATCCAGTGCCCGCCCTTCATCCCCTTTCTTGCTTCGTCTCTTGTCCCCTCCACACTGTCCCCTTCTCTGCTGCTGGCAGATTTGTTTATTCACGCGTGGAAACACACTTGACATAGCTCAAACCAGTTGCCTTAGCTGAGCATCTGTGATGAGCTGGGTGCTGGAGGGGTCTTCAAGGATCCTCCTACTCCCCACTCTCAGGGAAGGCAGGCAGCAAAGCAACTCACATGAATGCACAGTAGCATTTAATACCTGCCCGATGCAGTTACAGGAACCACACCGGACACACCGAAGAAAGAGCAACTGACTTTGCCCAGGAGGCCCTGAGACGCCTTCCTAGTGGATTTGGCGTTTGAGGGGAGTCTGGAAGGAGGGGTAGAGTTCTGACAAATGGGCAGTTTTGATAGCACTTCAGGGAACAGTGAGCGAGGACATGGACGCGCCTGTGGGCAACAAGTGTGTAAGAAAGAGGAGAGGACGCGGACGGGGAGGGATGGACATCCTTAATGGCCGAGCCGAGCAGTTTGGACTTGGTGTGGCAGGAGTCGGTCTGCAGATCTGACTGGACTCTCTGTTCCCTCCTCCCAGCCCTGAGGGTGGGCAGGCATCCGTCTGGCTCAGTGGCAGCAGGCAGGCCGGCTCCGTGAGGGGAGGGCTGGCCTTGCCCACCGTGACATCCCTAACTGCCTGGCTCAGCGTGGGACATGTTGTCAGCACTCAGTAAATAGCTGCGGAATAAACAAATGACAGGTGTCACAGGGTAGCTCTGCCTTCTGAGCACGTGGCCCCAAGGATCCTGAGGCTCAGCCCCAGTCCACCAGGACGTGCAGCTGTGGGTCCGTGATGGGGGCAGGGGCACCGGGGCAGTCTTGCCATCTCTGCCCTAGATGGTCCTTCCGGCCACCACTGCAGTGCTTCGGCCCTGGGGGAAGGCAGCCCGGGTGAGCCTCAGCCATCAGGTCGCGTCGCTGGTGACTTTTTCAGAATCAAGACTTTTTAACTGGCAGGGCTTGTTTTGGGTGCTCTGCTGTCTGAGAGGGAACGCCTGCCTTTCTGGGAAAGGCCTCCAGTGTGGGTGCTCCCACGAGATCCCCTCATTCTGAAAGGGGTAGAGGTGTGAGCAGCCAGGCAGCTGGTGCCTGTGGTGGGGAGACGGCACCTGGAAGGGGAAGGAGGGGGCCTCCAGGAGGTGGGTCACTTTCTGATCATTGACCTGGGTACTGGTTACACCAGTGTGTTTATGTTGTGAAAATTCCTCAAGTTTTACCAGTAGGAATTACAAGCTTTTCAATATGTGCGCTTTACTTCATTTAGAAGTTCACTTTTAAAAAAGAAAGATGAGGCCAGAGAAGTGTGTAGCCTTAGGCAGAAAGGCTGGACTTAGGGTTCAGAGTCCAGCAGGTTGAGGGTTGAGATGGGGGGTGCGGGGGCGGGAGGGATACTCAAGAGGGAGGGGATATATATAAACTTATGGCTGATTCGCGTTGTACGGCAGAAACCAGCGCGATATTGTAAAACAGTTATCCTCCAATTAAAAATAAAGGGCTTGCTTCCCTGGTGGCTCAGTGGTAAAGATTCCACCTGCCAGCACAGGAGACGTGGGTTTGATCCCTGATCCGAGAAGATCCCACATGCTGCGGAGCAGCTAAGCCCTTGCGCCACAGTTCCCGAGCCCACGCGCTGCAACTGCTGAAGCCCATGCACCCTAGAGCCTGTGCTCAGCACCAAGAGAAACCCCCGCAATGAGAAGCCCGGGCAACGCAGCTGGAGTTGTTATTGTTGCTCAGTTGCCAAGTCGTGTCCAACTCTCTGACCCCGTGGATTGTAACATGCTGGTCCTCCCCGTCCCTCACCAGCTTCCGGAGTTTGCCCAAGTTCATGTCCGTTGAATCAGTGATACCATCCAACCATCTCATCCTCTGACGCCCTCTTCTCCTTCTGCCTTCAGTCTTTCCCAGCATCAGGGTCTCTTCCAGTGAGTCAGCTCTTCATAGTGATCAGGTTGCCACATGATTGGAGATTCTGCTTCAGCATCATTCCTTCCAATGAGTATTCAGGGTTTATTTCCTTTACGATTGACTGGTCTGATCTCCTTGCTGTCCAAGGGACTCTCAAGAGTCTTCTGTAGCACCACAGTTCGAAAGCATCAATTCTTCAGTGCTCAGCCTTCTTTATGGTCCAACTCTCACATCCATACATGATTACTGGAAAGACTATAGCTTTAACTATATGGACCCTTGTCAGCAAAATTATGTCTTTGCTTTTTAATACATTGTCTATGTTTGTCATAGCTTTCCTTCCAAGGAGCAGTCGTCTTCTAAGTTCATGGCTGCAGTCACCATCCGCAGTGATTTTAGAGCCCAAGAAGAGGAAATCTGTCACTGCTTCCACCCTTTCCCCTTCTATTTGCTATGAAGTGATGGGACAGGATGCCATGATCTTAGTTTTTTTAATATTGAGTTTTAAGCCGGCCTTTCACTCTCCTCTTTCACCCTTATCAAGAGGTTCTTTAGTTCCTCTTTGCTTTCTGCCACTAGAGTGGTATCATCTGCATATCTGAGGTTGTTTATGTTTCTCCTGGCAATCTTGATTCCAGCTTGTAACTCATCCATCTCAGCATTTCGCATGATGTGCTCTGCATGTAAGTTAAATAAACGGGAACTATAAACAGCCTTGCTGTACTCCTTTCTCAATCTTGAACCAGTCAGTTGTTCCATACAGGGTTCTAACTTGCTTCTTGATCAGCATACAGGTTTCTCAGGAGACAGGTAAGATGGTCTTGATATTACCATCTTTAAGGGTTTCTCACAGTTTGTTATGGTTCACACAGTCAAAGGCTTTAACATAAATTAGTGAAACAGAAGTAAGTAAAATTCCCTTGCTTTCTCTTTGATCCAGCAAATGTTGGCAACTTGATCTCTGGTTCCTCTGCCTTTTCTAAACCCAGTTTGTACATCTGGAAGTTCTCCATTCATGAACTGCTGAAGCCTAGCTTGAAGAATTTTGAACATAACCTTATTAGTATCTGAAATGAGCACGATTGTATGATGTTTGAACCTTCTTTAGTACTGCCGCTAGTTTGAAGAAGAAAAAAAAAAAGAAAATTCCAGCACGTTGCAATTCTGCCCACCCCCAGAAGAGGGAAGCATTGCACCACTTAATAACCCTGCAAGAATGAAGACCAAGCTCCTTATTTCAGCCCCTGCCCCTTCTGGAAGCTTAAAGCTACTGCTTTTGATCATCCTACTGATAATCTTTACCTTTGGGATCCAAATTATTTCCTCCCTTCTTCCATCCCAAGGTCATATTTTTTATTTCTATTAAGAGTGACCAAAGCCATGTACTAACAGTGAGAAAGGAAAAACCTCAAAAACTAGTGCACAGGGAGCCTAAGATGGTAACAGCAGATTCATCCTCCTGCCACGGAGCCCAGCAGGAAGAAAGTTGCAGTGTGTCTCTGTGTGAGGCAGCAGCATGTAAAATTATTTGAGGAAGATTCCTAAAAGATGAGCTAGTGCTCAAAAACGTGCACCCCAGGTGTGTGCAAAAATCGGCCCCGTCGAGCCCACCGATGCCCAGCGAAGGCCCCACCGGGTGTGGGGGAGGTCGCCCCCGCACATAGGACACTCATTCAGTGTGCTGTGTAGCCACTGTCTTCGTCTGCCCAGTAAAAAGTAACCATATGCTTTTCTCCTTCTGTTTTAAAACTGTGTTGTATCTTTTGTGTGATGAGGTTAAAATCCAGGTGCCACCCCAGATTGGATGGAAGGCACAGATGGCTTCAAACATTCATGTCTTCCTCCCTCCATCCTGCTGTCCGTCTGTCTGTTCATTTGTATTTGTTCATCCATCATCCGTGTTCTGAACATATTTAAAGAACCTGTCGTCCATTGAATGAGTGCTAAGCGCTGAGAGAGATGAGAGGACAAGACCATAGTCCTTGTCACGACAGGGGTAGGGCGGCGGTACATGGGTATTTATGTTGTAACCAGTACACAGCCTGGGCATTCTCTTCATGGCCGAGCGTGCTGGACATGGCAGGATCCGAAGGAGAGTCCAGAGCTGCGTGCTCTGGACGCAGGGGAGACAGGGACACTCACCAGAGAAGGGGGTGCCTGAGCTCAGTGGTGAAGGGCGGGTCCGGGTTACCCCAGGAACTCAGGCTGAGATGGGCATTCCTGCTGAGTCCTAGGGAGCATGGCCGGTTCTGGGGACAGCCAGTGTCCCTGGGGCCTCTATGAGGACCAGGGGCATTTAGGTGTGAAGACAGAGGCCCAGAGGGTAGACACGGCTGGTAGCAGAGAGCGCTGCAGACTCGGTCTGTGGGTAGAGGCCCTTGAGCTTCCTGAGGAAAACGCAGGTCTGGGGTCTGGGGCATCCAAACCTCAACCTGCCTGGATACAGGTCGTGTGGCCCAAGGGCACCAGGCTCCTCATGGTTCTGTGTTCTGTGTTCCTGAGAAGTGGGAACCACAGACACCGTTGCTCCCCCTTAAAGGTGCTTCTGGGTTAAAATGCAGCCTGAGACCCAAGTGCACTGTATTTTCAGATCATTTTTCGTATCACTCACATTGTCTGGGAATCTTCCTGGGACGTGGTACAGAAGGATGTCATTCTGCCAGTGGTGACATTGCTGGTGGAATGTCTGAGAGGTGGAAGGAAGTCAATTTTGTGACTCAAAGAGCTTATTGTTAAGATAGCTTTTGGAGCCAGAACAATGGGGTGACTATTTTTCTGCATGTACATCTTCCAAATTAACATGGTACCATGATGGACAGGCCCTGTTGACACTGAGTAACTTGACTAATTTCCATTTAATGTTAATTATATTGGGTCTTTTACACTGTAGCAGATACCCCCCCACACACATACACACACACCCCACCAAACTCACATGTGCACACACACATACATACACATGCTCATAACAGGATTAAAACACGGAGACCGGGGGTCCTTTTTTCCTAGCTGACCTCATCTCTTTCTCAGTCATCTTCTTTGTTCCGCTCCATCCCTCTGAGTCCCCTGGAGAATTTCCTTTAAACCGCGTCTGTCCACCCAGCTGCTGTGACGGGCTGCCCAGTGCGCAGATCAGGGTCCTGTACGGAGGCCTTCTTCCTCTGTCCCAGGGTTCATCTGCATTAGCCTCACGTGTGAAGCGACATTCTGTTAATTAACAAAGCCAGCACCCTGCGCCTCCATCACTGCTTGGCCTCTCTGAGGTTATTGGGTCTTTGAGTTGTTTGTTGTTTGGTCACTAAAGTCGTGTCCAACTCCTTGCAACCCCATGGACTGCAGCACGCCAGGCTTCCTTGTTCTTCACTATCTCAGATCCATGTCCATTGAGTTGGTGATGCCATCTGTTGGGTCTTTGAGCCTCTAAAAAGCCACTCCGTGTAAGTGAGCTTAAAGACCCCGATGGTTCGTATGCTGACAGATGTGTTGTGCTGGGGGTGATGTTGGCAGAGAACATCAGTCCATCTCCTCGTTCAAATGTTCCTCCCTGCGCTTTATAAGAGTGAGATATGAACACGTGCTCTCAGCAGAGGTCTCCACAAATTGAATGTGGAGTAGCTCTTTCTTATGTGCTTCAAAACTGTGCAACAGTTTCAAATCTGAAATAATTTCAGTTCAAGGGTCAAACCTTTGCTTGTCCTCTTGAGAGAAAACATCTTCAATTCACTATTCAACCAATAAGGGTATGACTAACACTGCTTTTTTTTAAAAAAAATAGACACTATAAATAAATTATAATCCACCCATATGTAAAGTACTCAGTAGATGTTGAAAATGAAATAGATCTGGGGATTCCCTGGTGGTCCAGTGGTTGGACTCAGTACTTTCACTGCCAGGGCCTGGGTTTAGTCCCTGGTCGAGGAGCTAAGATCCCGCAGGCGATGCTGTGCAACCAAAAGGAAAACGGAAACAGATCTGTGTGGACTCGTCGTAACTACCTCATCAGAGGGGAATAGGCCTGGGAAGACAGGGGGAGGGGCGTTTGAATTTGAACAAAAGGGGTAATCATGTATAATTTGCATGATTTAAAAATATTTAAAAGAATTTTAGCAAGCACTGTATAAAAGTTAAGGAATGAATTATCTTCTTGAATAAAACCCCAGCGTAGACCTCTTTGTGACATCCTGAACTTTTCATTACTCCGGGCTTAGCATAACTGACCTTGTGTATGTGTGCGTGTCAGTCGCTTTAGTCATGTCTGACTCTGCAGCCTTATGGGCTCTAGCCCACCAGGCTCCTCTGTCCATGGGATTTTCCAGGCAAGAATACTGGAGTGGGTTGTCAGGTCCTCTTCCTGGGGGTCTCCCCGACCCAGGGATCAAATCTGGACCTCCTGCATTTCAGGCGGATTCTTTTCCGCTGAGGCACCAGGGAAGCCCAACTGACCTTTGTACATACCTTTAAAATTTACAAGTGTTTTCATGCAGTTGTTTCATTTAATCCTCCCAACAATGCTTTGAGGCAGGTTTTTATAATCCCCATTTTACAGATGAGCAGACTGATGTTCAGAGTAAAGAAGTGACTTGCCTTGGGCTCATTGAGAAGCAGCATAGAGATTCCGATCCAGGACTTCCAGATGTGAGACCTGGTGTTCATTTCACTTCCCCACGTTGGAAAGTAGTTAATCTCCACTTATTTGACCTCGTTTTCTTAGCGTTTATGTGTAAGGAACCGTTTGTGCAAGTCGAGTTGACAAGCGGTCAGCCTGTTTTCACAAAGAGCATTTACCTGTACTCATCCGCAGGTAAGGTTTGTACTGCTCTCTCTGGATGCGTCCAGGGCCCACCCCACCAGTTTTCTGCTCCTGTTTTCTTTCCTCAGAGAGCCTTTTCATAAACTGCTGGCCCAAGGCCTTATCAAGGGGCAGACATTCCGCCTACCGTCTGGACAGTATCTACGGCGAGAGGAAGTAGATCTCACAGGTGAGAATGGCCCATCTGGGTTGCTCTTGGAGCCAAGGAATACTTAGCTAGGAGGAACAGAAATCCACACAAAGGCGGGTTTCACCCAAGGACATCGGGAGTCGTCCAAGCCCAGCTGCAGGGAGGGGCAGCGTGTAGGAGCCGCGCCCGCTGCTGCCTCCTCTGTTGTTCTTGAGCCTCTAGTTCCACTTCCTGCCCCGCTCCGTTCTCCTGCCCCGTTCCCCTTCCCCTGCCAGACTTGGACCCCGCCCTCCCTAATTTCAGTGCGCACAGTGACCTTGGGCAGAGGCCTCACCTCCTTAGGACCCCTGGCTCCAGTGCCCAGCAGCGCCGAGACAGACTGGCCATCTCTTAGCCAGTTGCGGAGAAGGAGACAACCTTGTCAGGGGTCCTCCTGGTCCCAGCCGCTGGAGCTTGGCTGCAAGGCCACCTCATCCACACACGGCCAGGGAAGGCCTCCTCCGTCAGCACCATCCAGACAGATAGTGTGAAGCGGGGAGGAGAGAAGGAACAGGGCTTCACAGCAGGACCCACGGGTAACGTGAGCCCAGCGAGCTAACCCCATGCGTGGACCCCGCTCTGGGGGTGAGCTCACGTTCTGGTGACTTCACATGGACGGGGACCTCCCTCCGGGTGAAGTGACCTCAGACATGCTCTGCTGCTCCAAGACCCCGGCTGGTCAACTGCCAGCTGCCAGAGGAGGCCCTGAATCCATAGAGAAAAGAGCAGTATGCAGGTCCTCCTTACCCTTTTTTCCTGTCTTTTTGTATGTAAGTGATTTACTTTTTAAAAAGAGAGCCATTGCTTTGTCTTGTTTTGTGACCGAGAAAAAGCTGGCAAGTGTACCACCTGTTCATGAAAGGCAGATTTGTGGTGGGAGGTTGGCCTCATTTATTTGAAAACCAAAACACGGTTACAATGTCTAAAGGGAGAGAACACGTCACACTAAGTGAATTAGTGGGATTCTTCAAGTGGACACGTTGAACATCTCCCTCAGTATTTCCAGATTGGATATGCTGTGATAGAACCAGTTTGGCGTCCCCTCCTACCGACACGTCCTTCTGGTTTGCAGGTTCCGATCCCGTTCACGCAAACACGAGGGAGAAGCTCGAGGTGAGCTGGGAGAAGATGAGCAAATCCAAGCACAACGGCGTGGAGCCTGAGGATGTGGTGGAGCAGTACGGCATCGACACCGTCCGGCTCTACATCCTCTTCGCCGCCCCTCCGGAGAAGGATATCTTGTGGGATGTGAAGAGTAAGTCAGCCTTCCCTCCCAGCCTGCCGCCTCCGTGATCCGCCTCCGCGCCCAGGGAGTCCAGGGAAGGGAGTGTCTTTGCTGAGACTGTAGGGGAGGGTCCTAGGGGTCCTACTGTGGAGCAGGTAGCAGTTTGCCCGATGTCCTGTGCCATTCCTAGGCCAGCGTGGTCAGACGTAATGAGCCCCAGACCTCCGAGAGAGCGCGCTGTGGCTGCAGACCCCTGGTCCTCACTGCAGCCTTGCTGACCCAGCCCCCAGGGTGGGGCTGGGAGCCTGCCTTCAGCATAGACTGGGTGTTCTCCGGCAGATTCTACGAGGATCCCACTTTGAGAACATTTCCTTGAGCCAGGCTGGTTTTTGTGGTACGTCTGGGCCCATTGCGGTCCACAGAGGCCAGTCCCCTCTTGGTGTAACCCAAAAGGTTTTTTTTCTGGAACGGCGTCATTGCCCTTTACCAGGCCAGAGAACCCCACGTGGGGCCTGGCCCTGATGTTACCTGTGACCTCTGCAGTCACCCACAGCAGCCTCCAGAGCCCCACGGTCGGGGTGTTGGGGGGTGTGGGTGGGGGGCGTGGCGATTTCTCCCTCCAGAGTTGTTTAGATCTAAAACTGGGTTGGCAAGATCCTTTGGAGGAGGAAATGGCAACCCACGCCAGTATTCTTGCCTGGGGAATCCAGTGGAGAGAGGAGCCTGGTGGGCTACAGTCCACGGGGTCACAGAGAGTCACACACGACTGAGCATGCGCGCATGCTGAAACGCGTGAAACACACGAAACTGGCTTGTGTTGAGACACCTGAGGCTGCGTAGCAGGGTGGCTCTGAACGCAGCGTGGGGACCAGCGCTGCCTCTGTGTACTGCCTGTCCTCGTGAGAGGGCAGCCTGCATGTAACTCAGCCCTGTCTCCACGCACACTGCTGGTTCCAAGGACGTTTTCATCACAGCAGGTTTTCCTAACCAAGGAGGTGACGCCCTCACGCACATCCTGGCCCAAACTTCTAAGCTCCTTTTGGGCCAGTGACAGTTGCTGGGAACCCTTTGAGTAAGACCCGGCGTCCTGTACTCAGAATACCTGTGGCCCTAAGAAGAAATGACTGAGTCAGTCCTGGTCTGAGGTCCCAGGCACCGGCAGCCAGGGAGGACCCTTCTCCCCGCCCTCGGGGAGATCCCATGAAGCATCTCCTCCTTCACAGGCGCTTTGTTGCTTAGGTGTGACCAAGCCAGTCTTCCTCACATGTCTCTCCTCTCTCTCGTTCACTAACGTCACACGCAGCTGACGCGCTCCCTGGGGTGCTGAGATGGCAGCAGCGTCTGTGGTCCTTGGTGACGCGATTTATCGAGGCCAGGACGTCTGGGAAGGCGCCCAGGCCTCAGCTGTTGAGCGACAAGGAGAAAGCCGAGGCCAGGAGGCTGTGGGAGTATAAGAACTCTGTCATCTCTCAGGTCAGAACCCTTCCCGGAACACTGGTTGATTCTGTGACTGAGCCCTCGTGATCTGTGTGGCCTGCCTGCCCTGGGGTGGGCACACTGGGTCTTCCTCCTGTCTTATTATGGTGGCCCCACTTACCTTGATTATTTGATCCTCCTGCTTTGGGTGTTTCCCCAAGGTGGAGCAACAGTTCAGTTCAGTTGCTCAGTCGTGTCCGACTCTTTGCGACCCCATGAACCGCAGCACTCCAGGCCTCCCTGTCCATCACCAACTCCCGGAATTCACCCAAACCTATGTCCATGGAGTTGGTGATGCCATCCAACCATCTCATCATCTGTCATCCCTTTCTCCTCCTGCCCTCAATCTTTCCCAGCATCAGGGTCTTTTCCAGTGAGTCAGCTCTTCACATCAGATGGCCAGAATATTGGAGTTTCAGCTTCAACATCAGGCCTTCCAATGAACACCCAGGACTGATCTCCTTTAGGATGGACTGGTTGGATCTCCTTGCAGTCCAAGGGACTCTCAAGAGTCTTCTCCAACACCACAGTTCAAAAGTGTCAATTCTTCTGTGCTTAGCTTTCTTTATAGTCCAACTCTCACATCCATACATGACCTCTGGAAAAACCATAGCCTTGGCTAGACGAATTTTTGTTGTTAAAGTAATGTCTCTGCTTTTTAATATGCTATCTAGGTTGGTCATAACTTTCCTTCCAAGGAGTAAGCATCTTAATTTCATGGCTGCAATCACCATCTGCAGTGATTTTGGAGCCCAAAAAAATAAAGTCAGCCACTGTTTCAACTGTTTCCCCATCATTTGCCATGAAGTGATGGGACCAGATGAAATGATCTTAGTTTTCTGAATGTTGAGCTTTAAGCCAACTTTTTCACTCTCCTCTTTCACTTGCATCAAGAGGCTTTTTAGTTCCTCTTCACTCTCTGCCATAAGGGTGGTGTCATCTGCATATCTGAGGTTATTGACATTTCCCCCGGCAATCTTGATTCCAGCTTGTGCTTCCTCCAGCCTAGTGTTTCTCATGATGTACTCTGCGTATAAGTTAAATAAGCAGGGTGACAATGTACAGCCTTGACGTACTCCTTTCCCTATTTGGAACCAGTTTGTTCCATGTCCAGTTCTAACTGTTGCTTCCTGACCTGCATGTAGATTTCTCAAGAGGCAGTTCAGGTGGTCTAGTATGCCCATCTCTTTCAGAACTTTCCACAGTTTATTGTGATCCACACAGTCAAAGGCTTTCGCATAGTCAATAAAGCAGAAATAGATGTTTTTCTGGAACTCTCTTGCTTTTTCGATGATCCAGCAGATGTTGCCAATTTGATCTCTGGTTCCTCTGCCTTTTCTAAAACCAGCTTGAACATCTGGAAGTTCACGGTTCACATATTGCTGAAGCCTGGCTTGGAGAATTTTAAGCATTGCTTTACTAGCGTGGGAGAACGCAACAGTGCATGCATTCTAAGGGAAAGAGATGCTCTTGGGAAATGGCTCCCTCTAGTGATGTCTCCCATTTGTCCATCCCAGATCTGAGGAAGCTGCCCACTTTCCATGTTTCCATATTTATCACATCCTGGGGCTTTCCTGGTGGTTCAGACAGTAAAGAATCTGCCTGCAATGCGGGAGACCCAGGTTCAATCCCTGGGTGGAAAGATCCCCTGGAGAAGGGAATGCCTGCCCACTCCAGTATTCTTGACTGGAGAATCCCATGAACAGAGAAGCCTGGCGGCTACAGTCCGTGAGGTTGTAAAGAGTTGGACATGACCGAGCAACTGACGCTTTCACTTTCAGATAGAGAATCAAGTTTAATGTCATACCAATGACACACTATATATATTATAAAAACAGAAATAGAATTTTAGAGTTGAAAGGGGTTGAAAAGACTCTGTTCTTTAGTCTCCTCATCTTTAGCCGCCTCCTCATCCCTTCTGTGGGCAGAACTGAGGCACAGACGGTTAAATGCCCTGTGAAAGTCACACAGCCCATGAGGAACTGAGCAGAGAGTTCCCTGATACTCAGCATAGCGGAGACTTTTCCACTCAGAAACTTTGTTACACAGTATTTGTGTAAGATATTGTGGAATGAATTTTGCAAATAAATCAATGGTTTATTTTATCTTCTTAGAGAATAGCATAGTAGTGTCTAAATCATTTTTAAAGATTCTTCATTGATAACATCCCTTTAAATTTTTCATCTGGAAGTCTGCTATAATATGACATTTACCTCTTTAAGAACTTTGTGAAAAAATGTCATATGTCTTTGAAAGAAAGCACTTAGGAAATCTGAAGCCACTTTTGAATGGGTACTAAATACCCCCAAATTCTCCTTAGGCTGAATGTTTTTTTTTTTTTAAGATATGCTGATTCAAACTTGGAAAGTCAGTCAAGGTCACTTCTCTAGACTCCGGTGACTGAGGACGTTGAAAAGAAGCTGAGCTTTTCTCTGGTTTGTGTAGACTGCAGCGGCCCCGGATCCAGCATGGTCTCATTTAGTGACACTTCTTCAGCTTTATTTCCATCCTGTCTACCATGCTGTAGAGAAGCAGAGCTCATGAAATTGGCTTTAGTCATCTGAGTGCTGCTTGAATGATTATCTGCATATCACATATTTTCTCTTTGAATTTGGCAAATTCTTCTCTTCTGTCAGATAATAGAATTGGGTTATTTCAACAAGTTGGAAACTCTTGACATCTTAAGAATGTGTTAGTTTTCTGTATCCTTGCCCATGGTCAAAATTGAAAAGCATGCCAATAGGAAAAAGCTGACAAGTAGTATTTGTGTTCTTGTGTTGACTCTATATTTGAAAATGTAAAACTCGCCTTATCCCCATGTACCAGTAATCTTCATTGTGAATTAAGGTCATGCGACCATGGGGAAGTGACATCCTTTATCCCATCTCCTGTTTGCTGTTTGGTCATCAGTGGGTCCCGCCTCCTCTTCAGATAATGATCAGTGTTTTCTTAGGCACCTGCTGCAGGAACCAACACTGTTGCAGCTATAGAGGAAGAGGAGCAGTCTTGAGTGGCGGAAACAACATTGACTTTGACTTTAAAAATCTTTGTGCTGAAAAAAAAAATCTTTGTGCTGATAAAACATTATAGTGACTACTTGAGATAGTGAAAACAGTTATAAGTATCTTTTATGGCATGCAGTTAGTTCCACATTTTTTGGATAATTCAGTTTGTGTGTGTGTGTGTAAGCTTAACGGAACTTTGAACAAAGTGAATGATTCTGCTTTCACCAATAGGTGACTGCCCATTTCACTGAGGACTTCTCGCTGAACTCTGCGATTTCTCAGCTGATGGGACTCAGCAGTGCCCTCTCGGTAAGTGGCCCGTCTGTGCCCATTTGCTCCTGGCCAGGGGCAGGGTGGTGTGTGGCTTCCAGTCACGTGGTGAGGTGGCCTGCCGCTCCCAGAGGGCAGAGACCATGCCTTTCTGGACGTTTTATTTCTAAAGTGTGGTGTGCAGCAGGTGAACGGGTGTGACAAGTTTGACTGATCAGCCTCACCTCAGGAAGACGCTGAGTATTGGCAAGAACTGACAAAGAATAGGAGGACCCCTGAGATCCTTGAGAGAGGCAAGAGGACCCGAGTCCTGGGAGTTTCACAGTGCAGAAGCTTTGAGCAAGTCTCTGCATTTCCACTGGTCCTGCACGTACAGGAAACCGAGCCGAGCACAGTGGTTAAGAATTAGGACTGACCTGCGTTCTAATCTAGTCTCCATCTCTTGCGTAACCGTGTGTCC
This sequence comes from Dama dama, assembly GCF_033118175.1. NCBI lineage: Eukaryota > Metazoa > Chordata > Mammalia > Artiodactyla > Cervidae > Dama > Dama dama. The sequence goes on along the minus strand of NC_083704.1, from coordinate 57,865,031 downwards.
AGGCACAGGTGACTCTCCCTCTGTCATAGCCCTTAGCTGCTTCATCTGTCAAATGGGCTAACAGTCCTGCCCTCAGAAGGTGGGAAGACCCAAACCGGTTAGCATCAGCTCAAGGGTGTGGTTAAGTGTTCAGTCAACAGTGATGTATCTGCTCGGGGCTTTCCTGGCGGTCCAGTGGTTAGGGCCCTGTGCTTCCACTGCAGAGGGCCTCATGTGAGGTTCAGTCCCTCATAAGGAAACTAAGATCCTGCAAGTTGTGCGGCGCAGCCAAAAAAATAAAATAGAACAATGATACAACTGCTGTTGCTGCTCCAGCTATTTTTAATACTGTGATTAAACGGGAAAGTTCTTTGCCTAAAACAAAAGTGATGTGAAGAGAGTCTCTTCCCGCCTGCATGTCTCTGGACTTCAGGAACCTTCGTGGCCTCTCTCACCCAGGCTCCTCTTGCGTGCCTCGGCGCGCTCACACTGCTGTTCCCTTCTCTCCCGCAGCAAGCTTCGCAGAGAGTTGTTCTCCACAGCCCCGAGTTCGAGGATGCCCTGTGTGCCCTGATGGTGATGGCCGCCCCCATGGCCCCTCACATAACCTCAGAGCTCTGGGCAGGTAGGTGGCGTAGGCCTCACTTGACCTGTTACTACTGACCAGCGTGTGCTTCCGCCGCTTGTTGAGCCTTATTCGGGGCTCACGTCCTCAGCCATGGGGCCCAGTGTGTGGCAGCGGCCCTGGGGACCTCTCTGTGGAAATGCGAGCGAGGTGAGAAGGGGCCATGCGGGAGGACTTGATGGTGGTGCTGGGCCTGGCTCTCCAGACCCTGTGTCCAGAGGCCCCCTGTGACTTGTGAGGGTGTTTTAAAGGCGCTTGCAGGAGGCGGGCAGCCTAGGGACGCTGTGTTTACGTTATGCTTTTATCTGGGGGTCTCTGAGAAGCAGCATTCATTTCTTTTTCCTGGTTATTTTAGCTCTTCTCACTGGTTTATTCTTCTCAGTAGAACTCGGGTGTAATTTTGTTAAATTTTCCCAAAATCTCCTTGAGATATTTGACTGAGATTTTCTTAAGCCTGGAAGTAACCTAGGAAAGCTTCACATCTCTACCGCATCTAGGCTTCCATCCCCGAACACGGTCTGTCTCTCCATTTATTCAAGATTTCCCTCACACCTAGTCAAGTTCCTCATATGGATCCCACACATTTCTTAAGATTATTTTCAAATATTTCATCTTGCCATCAGCTCAGTTCAGTTCAATCGCTCAGTTGTGTCTGACTCTTTGCAACGCCATGGACCGCAGCATGCCAGGCCTCCCTGTCCATCACCAACTCCCGGAGCTTGCTCAGAACTCATGTCCATTGAGTCGGTGATGCCATCCAACCATCTCATCCTCTGTCGTCCCCTTCTTCTCCTGCTTTCACCTTTCCCAACATCTTGCCATAGTTCATTTTATTTTTTTTACTCTAACTGGAATCTTTTTTTTTCTCTTATAATTTTTGACTGGTAATATCTGGCGTATGATTTTTAGTATTTATGTACTTACTTGTAACCAGATTCCCTATCAATCACTCTTCCTTCATTTAGGGGTAGAATCCTCTTGGATTTTCTAGGAGTCTGTGACTAACAAGTAAGCATAAGTTTCCTCCTGTCTAACTGTTACGCTCTTGTGCCTGTTTACTTTCTTTAATATACTGCTTAGAAAACCGCATGTGATGTTAAAGAATACTGGTGACAGCAAGTCTCCTCGCATTTCCAAAGTTAAGTGGAACATGTTTCCCTGTGAGGTTTGCGGTTGGCTGTTGGTTTAGGGTAGATAGTCCCTGTCGTGTTAAGGAAGTGGCCAGCTAGCTTTGTTTACCAGAACTCACCTTAGGAAAGGGAGGTAGATTTTACTAAACGTCCATTCTTCAGTTGATTGTAGTCTTTGCTTTTAATTTTCCCCTTTGTCCTGATGATATGACTTATGTCCAGTTAATTGATTGCCTAACAGGCTATTGCGGGATAAATTTACCTTGGCCATGGGGTCGTACACCTTTAACATACTGTAACTCCTATTTGCTAGTGTTTGATTTAGGATTTTGCAGTTACTCTCCTAGGAGAAACCAGCTTTTCCTCACTGTGCCTTGTCAGCTTTGGAAATAAGGGTTTCACTGCCTTCACCAAGTGAATTGAGTTGCTTCTGTGCTTTAGAACATACCACATTGGACAAGAACGTCCCCCCGTTCTTTACTGAATAGACAGAATGCCCTAAAGGGAGGGTGGTATTAGGCCCTGCCAGGCTTCTGCCATATTACATTAGCTTATGCACCCTTTCATTATCTCCTTAGGCAGGAAACATGCCTATTTCATTTAGCATTGGTGATCACATTAAGTCTTTTAAGTAGCACACTGTTAATTCTTTCCTGCTCTTCCCTTCTTATAAAACAAAGCTTATCTAATTTGTAATAAATGTATTCACTCTCACCCTGGAATATACACATCTCTCCCTCTTATCATTTTCAGTCCCGCATTATCTGTCTGCCTTCTTCATTTCGTTTCTCCCACAAGGGACTGATGTAAATGGGGTTTTCAGAAATCCCCTCCGTGCATGTCCCTCCAGTCTCTGTGTTTTAGGGCCAGGATTCGGAGGGTGGCAGAGAGGGCCTGCTGTCTCCAGTGTCCTATCCCCACCCGGCAGGTCTTACCAGAGGTGTACACTGTGGGGATACCCTGCTGGTCTGTTTTTCAGTTGTGTGGCCGGCTCTCCTGAAGGACATACACTAAAGCAGTGTGATAGAAACTAGTCCGTTTCAGATTCAGCTCCATGTTTTTCCCCACATGTGACACCAGTGGGTTTTGTGAGCTGTATTAGAATAAGGAGTGGGTCTAGATTGAATAACGGGTCTCGTTCAGTCATTCCGTGAACATTCATTGAGCGTGTATTTTGTGCCAGACTCTGTTCTAGGCATTGGTGGGAAAGCTGGGGAGGGCATTCGGAGCAGCGGGCACTGCAGTCTGTGTCCATTCCCTTGAAAGGTCATCCCTCAAGCGTTTAAAGAAGCAGTGGGAAACCTTTGTCTCCTGGCTCTGCATGTGAGTGTGTGTGTGTGTCTCCTCGGAATGGGCAGCGGGGCCATGGCACAGTGAGGTGAGGAGTCCCCCATCCCAGGCACGGCACCCTGGCCGTTAGCTCGCAGCTCTTTGTCAGGCGCCTTCTGCGGACGGTGGGGACCTGACCCCTTCCGGCCACTCCCAACATCTGGTAAGGGCCAGTGTCGCAGGAGTGAGAGTCCTCTGCAAGCAGAAGCACTGTGCTGTGCGGGGACGTCATGACTGTCGTCCCACACTGTCAGTCACCCTCCTCTCAAGGCTCTGGGACTTTACTCTAAGTAGACATAGCTTTCAGGACTTCCCTGGTGGCCTAGTGGGTAAGACTGCACACCCCCATTGCAGGGGGTCCAGGCTCGGTCCCTGCTCAGGAAACTAGACCCCACACGACGCAGCTGAGAGTTCCCACGCCTCGGCTAAAGAAGCCACTTGCTGCAACGGCAACAACAAAAAATTCCGCACGCTGCAACTAAGACCCAGCGCAAATAAGTAAATAAAAAACGTAGCTTTCATACAGCTTCTGATTCCCCTGCTGCATCTTAGATAACCGCACAGTGACTGCAATGGGAGTACAGTCAGCGAGGGTGGGTTGTTCAGAAATTACCACTTCCCAGAGTTCCCCAGAAAAGCAGGTTTTCATGGAAGAGATTCTCCCCAAAGGACATCAGATGAGATCTGTCTTTTGAGGGCCGTTTGGGGTCCATGGGCAAAATAGCCATCGTGGCTCTGGATAAAAGAAAACCTTTAGAGAAACCCAAAGTACTTGATAGCCTAATAATGTCCTCTACCAACCATGTAAAGAGTCAGTGGAGACCTTCAGTGGGACATAATAGAACCAGTGTCTTGGCAGTGTGCACACGTTAACAGGATGAGGAAATCTTTTTTTCCTTCCTGAAGCTCTGGATCTGAGAAGATCAGGAGACCACATCTGAATTTACAGAGTGATCTTTTGTTTACCATCATAGAGTATTGTCCTATCCACGAGTTGGTGTTAGGGAAATTTTGCATGTTTGGAGTCCCTGACAGTGTTTCCAGACAAAGGACACGAGGTTCCCCCTCTGGGCTTCTTAAAGCAAAGCAAATCCTAGAGTTTTCCTTGAAAATTACGTCTATACACATACTGAGGAACCCTCAGCTCTTACAAAGGGTGTGTCCTAGGTTCTCGCGCATCCTCACCCCTACGCTCAGTTGTTCTCCCCAGGCACCTCCACTGCTGAGTCTGACAGTCAGATTGTCAGAACTCCATGCATGTAGGTGAAATTTTTCTCTCTTACCATACTGAGTGTTCTATTGGGTAGTTCTGTATCAACACTTACAGGCTGACCCTGTTCTTTTTTAAAAAGCTTCATGGTGTCTTACCTAGTGAATATTCATTCCATCCATTATTCAACAGTTGTCTGTTGATGGGCATTTAAGTGATTTTTCCTTTTTGTGTGTGTGTGTGTGTGTGTGCTACTTTGCAATTAGCCTCTTTTCCAAATACAGATTATTTAAAACGTGATAATAAGATCTCCCATTTCTGTTTCTCTGGCCATTTTTACAGTTCAACAGTGATTTTTCTCCCTTGCTTTTTGCATCTTGCTTCTACCTCTTGCCATCTCTGAGTCTTCCATCAACATCTTAATTATTAGGGTCACAGCACGGTGACCCTTTGCCTCCCTTAAGTTTCTCAAGTAACTCATGATCTTGAAGTGTAGTCTACCACCACACATTTTCTTCTTCGTAAAAATGGTGGTAAAATATTGTAGCTATATTGTTTTGCCGTGCATATATGCTGTATTCATTAATTTCAACAAAACTACAAATCTTGGGACTTCCCTGGTGGTCCAGTGGTTAGGACTCTGAGCTTTCACTGCAGAGGGCACAGGTTCAGTCCCTGGCTGAGGAATTAAGATTCTGCAAGCCACTCAGAAAGGCCAAAAAAAAAAAACCTGCAAATCCACAAATCATCTAGAAGTGTGTGTGTGATACTTCTAAGGGACAGTAAGATATTTGCTGATGTTCCTATAGTTTTATACATGAATGTGTGTGCTGTTTCCACATTATTTTGTTGTTGTTTAGTCACTGAGTCACATCCGACTCTTTCGTGACTCAATGGACTATAACCCACCAGGCTTCTCAGGTCATGTGATTTCCCAGACAAGACAATTGGAGTTGGTTGTCATTTCCTCCTTCTCTTGGGGATCTTCCCAACCCAGGAATCGAACCTGTGGCTCCTTCATTAGCAGGCGGATTCTTTACCACTGAGGCAATGTCACCAGAACCCTTTCTGTGGGTAAAGGCTAACATGAAGCAGCGTCTCTTCCGGTCCATTTCCTTGGCAGTGCCAGGGCTGGGTGGCACATGGTGGGGACCCAGTCTCCGGGCCTCCCCTGTGTGTGATGAGGATTGGGGTGGAGTGGAGATAGGCGTGAAACTGGTCATCAGGGGAGGCCTGCCATCCACAGACACCACGACCACCTGCTCTTGCTCCAGGTGCCGTGGTGGTGTGGGACCTCACCAGCTCTCGGGGCGGGAGAAGAGGGTCGTTTCGGTTCTTGCACAGGAAGGTCAGCGACAGCAGCTCTCCAGGGAGGGGCAGGAAGAGGGTGGGCTGAGAGCGACAGCTGGCCTCCACGGTGGCCTGTGTATCAGAGCCTTGCCACTTCCCAGCCCGTGCTCAGACTTTCTCCATGTGCTTCCCAAACACTAGCTCCCGGCCTGACCTGTGTCACGTAAAGAAAGCATTGTATTTGCCATGCAAATGGTAGGTATTTTTAGTTCCCTAAAAAGAGCAGGAAGGCAAAAACATGACGCAGAGCCTAGGGTCGTGAGTTTCTGTTCCTCCCTGCTGAGCAGGACAGGGCAGGGGTAGCGAGGTGGGGGTCCCCCTCTCCCATCTATATGGAATCCCTGGCAGGGCCGCCAAGCCACTATAAATAAGCATCCTGATTGCTCCAGGAAGGCTGGGCTTCCTCATTTTTTTTTAAAGTGGAATTTGTAACAGCTTCTGCCCAGAACATTTGTGTCCAGGGTCCTTTCATCTCCCAGGCATCCTGTGCAACTGCCATGCGGAGGCTCTGGAACGCTGCCCGTGGCAGCTGGGTCACAGGACAAGCCATGCTGGCCCAGCCAGCTAAAATAAAGACCTGATTATCTCCCTTCTGTGACCTCTGTCCTGTATTTAGATATGAGTCTCAATAGGAACCCTTCTGAGGAACCAGCAGGAAGCTCCTTTCTGCTTCTGCCAAGAGGCATAGGCTCGTTAGAAGCAGGGGAAGCCCAGGGCACGGGGCCAGATGGGGCCAGGAGCGCATCTCCAACGCCACTGGGTTCTCAGATCCCGAGGGGCCTTCCCTTCCCCCAGGCTGTCTGCCAGCACAGGGTGACAGGAAGAGCGCCAGATAGTAGAACACAGGATGCTATGGCAAATCCGCAATGCCCCCACGGGGGCTGAGACACGCAGGTCACCAGAGTAAGACACCAGTGCTCTTCAGAGGGGTCCAGAGACCTGAGGCTGGTCTGGGAACTGTCTCTCAGAGCTTAGGACAAGGTGAGGAGCTTAGCAGGTCCATGGCCGGTGTCCCTAAGCACGCATTCCAGTAAAACTGACCACATTGTTGGTAGCAAGACTTTCTCAGTGAAGGAAGCAGTGTGCTGATCCATCTTCTGACCCGTCCTTCACCTCATCACATGCAGGCATTTTAAGTATCTTCATGGTAAACAGTCCTGCAGCCATCCCCCCTAGTATGTGCTGTGCTTAGTCGCTCAGCTGTGTCCGACTCTTTGCGACCCCATGGACTGTAGCCCGCCAGGCTCCTCTGTCCATGAGGATTCTTTTGGCGAGAATACTGGAGTGGGTTTCCCTGCCCTTCTCCAGGGAATCTTCCCAACCCTGGGATCGAACTCAGGTCTCCTGCATTGCAGGCAGATTCTTTACTGTCTGAGCCAGCAGGGAAGCCCATCTCTAGTATAGTATATTGTAAAACAAAATCACAAACCAATAGGGAAGAGACGCTTTATTCAGTGGAGTCAGTTTGGAAAACTGCTGTGTGTTTTTTTTTTTCACATTATACACAAAATAAATTACAGATAGATAAATTATGAATAAATGGAAAAGAAAATGAAACCTTAAAAAGAAACCAGAAAAAAATTCTTGAACTGATGTCACAGTATGGGAACACTATCTTTTCGAATTACAAAAGCCATGAGTATTCCTTGTAGAAAAATCTATAATTTTTTTTAACGAAAAGATTGCCTATACTTATATCTCCCATGGATAATCCTTGCTGCTAGTCTGCTGTTTTTCTTCCTTAACTTTTCTATCTGTTTATATAAACATTTGCTAAAACTATGACCATAGTACATATATACTGTTGTGTGTCATCATTTTCCATGAAACTGATTATTAGTTTAAAATGTAGGAGAAAAGAGAATCCAAAACTGTGTCTGTAGCATGATCCAGGTGGTAGTTAGGCTTAATTCTGTGGATACAATATCATACAAATATTCATTCAATATATTACATTACTGTCTTTCAAAATAAAAAGTTTTATAGATGCTATCCATGTGAACATGATTTTTTTGTTGTTGTTTTTTGACTTTTTACAAATTTTCTGCAAGGAGTATGCATCACTTTTGTCATCAAAGAAAATAAAACATTGTCAACTCACAGCCCAGTGTTCGGGACTGGCATTGGTGGGCTTCATTTCCTCTGTCCCAGACTCAAACTTCAAATGTATCTGCTAGTCTCAAGGCCAATAATAAGTGGGGCGGGTTGGGGCGGGGGAAACACGGAATGTAAGGACCATGCTACCTCTACCAGCCCTGGAGAAACCACTCACAGTTTGAGGGCTGTGCCATTGCCATGGCAACGTCCCCACATGGGCACACTGCCCGCATTCATGTGCCCTCTCGCTCAAGGCCTGCCTCTGGGAGGACCAGGAGGCAGTGGTGAGGTGCCATGCCACAATCGCCCAGGCATCAGTTTTTCTGCCTCGTGTATTCCTGCACATTTGGGGGCATCTTTTGTACTCCCAATATCAACAGAGGCTCAGAGGTCAAACCCTCCCTGCTAGAGAAGCCCTGGTTGAAGCCCTAAAGTGCAGACCACTGGCCATGAGCGTCTCTGGGGTACTGAGCCTCCTCGGCCTTGGGGGGTGCAGCGCGAAGCATTGGGGAGCTCGAGAGGGGAGAGGCTTTCATTCCTCCCAGCTTCCTCGGGTTGGACCCACCCTGAGTCAAGGACAGCCCTTTCCAATTTGGAAGTGGCGGGAGCCTCTCACGAGAGGGAGTTTTAGCTGAGAGGTTGAGCTCCCTCTGAGTAGGTCCAGAAGGAGCCTCCTGCTGTTCTCAGCATGTTAGCTTGGTCGATTAGGAGTCAAAGGACTGGGTGGGAGGCCCTGTCAGACCACAAGTATTCTCGGGCCAGAGAGGAAGCCAGCACAGCTCGTTACTTCGGGATCTGCACACTGGAGTCCTTCACCAGCGGGACTACAGAGACCGAGGGAAGTCAGCAGCCTTACTTTTCCAAATGCACACTTAAGAACAGTGTGTTCACCCATCTTTATTGCTCTGGGTATTGTTGAAAAAAAAAAGAAAGCTACCTATAAACTGAGATGGTAATTCTCTGGCAGTCCAGTGGTTAAGACTCCGCGCCTCTAGTGCAGGGGATGCAGGTTTGATCCCTGGTCAGGGAACTGGAATCCCATATGCCACTTGGTGCAGTCAAAAAAAAATTTTTTTTTCCTAAACTTTAAGCTTTTTATTTTGTTTTAGGGTCTGACTGATTAACAATATTGTGGTAGTTTCAGTTGAACAGCGGAGGGACTCAATCATACATATACACTGATCCATTCTCCCCCAAACTAGCCTCCTATGGCCAAGATGTATTTAATAAATAAGCTGGGATGATGAGCAAGTCTGAAGGAAGTGGGGGCCCCTGGTGGGCTGTGGAAAGCCATGGTGGGGCCCCCGGGGCCTCAGACAGCTCCAGGGCAGGCCGTGTCGGGACAGACGCTCTACAGCGCGCCCCCGCGAGCCCAAATGTGCTCAGGGACCCTCTGTGTCTCCGTGCTGCAGGCCTGGCACTGGTGCCACAGAAGCTGTGTGCCCACTACGCCCGGGACGTCAGCGTGCTGCTTCAGGCCTGGCCCGCCGTGGACCCGCAGTTCCTCCAGCAGCCCGAGGTCGTGCAGATGGCGGTTCTGGTGAGTGCCTCTCGGGGCCCCTCGCACCCAGGGGAATCTCTCTCTCTCTCACACACACACACACACACACACACACACACACACACACACACACACGGCTGGGTCTGGAGGTTCCTCCGACTCTCTGCCCGACCTTCACACACACACACACACACACACACACACACGGCTGGGTCTGGAGGTTCCTCCGACTCTCTGCCCGACCTTCACACACACACACACACACACACACACACACACGGCTGGGTCTGGTCACATACACACACACACACACACACACACACACACACACGGCTGGGTCTGGTCACATACACACACACACACACACACACACGGCTGGGTCTGGAGGTTTCTCCAACTCTCTGCCTGACTTTCCAGCCTGTCTTGCTTTGCCAGCGCCTTCAGTTTTGAGGTCACCACATACCAAAAGCTTGTGAGCAGAAAACCTGTGGCCTTCGAGCTTTTGAGAGCATGGAAAGAATCAACCTGTCCTGTCTTATGTGTTCTGTCTTCATTCCAACTGTGTTTCAGGCTCTCTAGGTTTCATTCAGCTGCTCTTGGCTTTTGGAAAGGGTAAGGTGATAGGTGGTGGGCATGGAATCCCTCACTCTGCAAAATATATTTCAGAAAGGCTACATGAAATCTCTTTTTTGGTAAAGTGGATCATTTTAAATACATAGAAGTAGTCGATTATAGTATAGAGCTAGTAATTCTGCTCTAGTATATCCTTATGCATTTAGTTTGCTTAATCTGAGACCCATTGTGAGGAATATCTCTTCAATATGCTGATGTGGCTGAAGAGGGAAAGAAAACAAGGGGCAGACCTTTTAGTCTGAACCACACATGGGCCAGCTGATTTACATCCCAACTCTCATCACCCTGAAAGGTAGGCATCACTGTCCTCATTTTTTTTTTTTTTCAGCTGAGGACACGGGCTCAGAGGGCTCATCACTTTGCCCACATTTGTTTATTCCTCAGTCATTATCCAGTTACCTCCCTTACCTTAACACAGGCTCTTGGGACCCAAACCCAAATACAACAAACCAGGTCCCTGTCCTCGTGGAGCTTAAAGCCTGGTAGAAAAGATAGGGGAAAATAAGAAGGAAAGAAAAATAGAAACAAAATGACTGCAAGTTGTGGAACGTGCCACAAACAAGTTACCCAGAGGCTGAGGGGTAGCCGGGCCTGCCAGTCCCCACCGGCTGCGTCTGCCAACCCTGGGCCCTTCGGGCAGGTCCACATTGGGAAAGACAGTACCCCCAGGAGACTGGCTCCTTGTCAGCCACTCTTTCTCCTCACCCTCTCCCCTGGCACTTAGTTCCTCAATGCCTCCTATTCGCCTGCCCACAGAGGGCAGGGAGGTGGGGCTGCCTGACTAGGCTTCTTCCCAGAGTCCTCAAAACTAGCCTGTGCCACAGAGAGGTAATTTCTTTAATTTGGTTAACGTTTCTAAGAAATAATTCTCTTGCATACTTCTAAGGACTCGTCGGCCTAAGCTGAGGTTGAGAAAGGCCAGCTTTTTTTTTTTTTTTTTTTTTTTGCCACGCCCTGCAGCCTGTGGGATCTTAGTTCCCTTGACCAGGGATCAAACCAGCTCCCCCTGCAGAGTCTGAACCACTGGACCACCAGGGAAGTCCCAGAAGTGCCAAACTTGAGACGCTGAAGTTCTAGTCTGAAAATGTCTTTCCATTTTAACCACTGCGGAAAAGAAATCGAGTTTTGATAATTGGTAAAATAATCTTAGATTTTCATTGAAATAAAACTTCAAGATGTAAAATGTATAGGGCTCCCTGTAAGCACACCCCGCTCAACAGCCTCCGGGTCGGGTGTCGAGGCCTGCCGTCATGTCTCCACATGATCTCACTCAGGGCCAAGGCCAGAAATAGAAGCTGCAGCACAGAATAGCGTAACTCAGCGTAACTCAGTTTAGCTGCGCCCGCGTGCTCTGAGCCCAGACGCACCGCCTCATGTCCATGGACCCCAGCACCAGGAGAGACGGTCTGGGGAGGCACACACGTTGTCATGCACACTGACAATTTGCATAGCCTCCAGGTTAAGACATAAGAGCTTGGGACGTGGACCACCTCACTTTGCAAAATGCTTAATCCTCAGTTTCCTCAGTTAGAAAATGGAGGCAAATCCAGGGCCTGCCTCACCTGATTATGCCAAGAATTAGATGGAGCATGCCAGGAGTACTTAACCTGCTTCTGGACGCACTAATGACAAAGCCCACTAACACACTGTGAGCACCGACTAAGAAGCGGGCTCTGCCCTTAGAATTTTCCAGGTACTAACTCACTGACCTCGCACAGCAGCCCCACGAGGCAGATCCTGCTGTTCTCCCCATTTCACAGACAAGGCCCCGTCTCACAAAGAGGAAACACTGGCAGCACAGGGCTTAGTAGCTCACATGCTAGGTGGTCACCGCAGCTCGCATAGGCGTCGCTGCCTCTGGCAGCTGGGGCGCTGAGGAACGTGTCCTGAGGAAGAGGATGTGACCTTGGCTTTGAAAGAGGAGCACGGTTTCCCTAAGTGGAGGGAAGGAGCCACGGCGGGGGGAGCCCTCCCTGGACCGTGAGCTGAGGAGGGGCTGGAGCAGAGGCAGGGCCACTCTCGAGAGAGGGCCTAACTGCATCTGGAGCGGCTGGGGGCTGGCAGGGAAGAGAGGGGGTCCAGGGGTCATCCCGTCTCCAGTGTGGGCTGGGGTGGGGACCTGGGTCTGTGGCTTCACAATCCTGTCCCTCAGCTTGGCCCTCTGAGAATCTGGGCTGGAATAGCAGTGACCTCCCTCAGGCTTGTGACAGGGATAAACAGAGTCTCTTAGGTGACTTGTGGAGCACGGTGCCTGGCAGAGAGAGAGCTCAGACAGCGAATGCCTTTACTGTCGTGAGCCCCTGTGGGGCTCCTGTCAGTGAGCAGTGGATGGGGCGGTTAGGGGGTGCGGGGACAGCGCTCGCGGCCAGGGGCCACCAGGCAGCTGTTGGAAGACTCCTAGAGAACAGCACAGAGGCCTGGACGCAGGCCGAGTGGTGAAGTGGAGGTGGCAAGGCCAAAGGGCGGAAGCTAGCATAGCCACCAGGTGGGGACCTGGAGACCTTCCTAAGGCACGCAGCCGCTGTTTGAGGTGACGTCTTATTTGTCTCCCATCCCGTCGCCTAGGTGGTGGGAGTGGTAAAGAACCCGCCTCCCATCCCGTCCTCTAGGTGGCGCTAGTGGTGAAGAACCTGCCTACCAATGCAGGAGATGTAAGAGACGTGGGTTCCATCCCAGTCAGGAAAATCCCCTGGAGGAGGACATAGCAACCCACTCCAGTATTCTTGCCTGGAGAATGCCATGGACAGAGGGGCCTGGCAGGCTATAGTCCATGGGGTCTCAGAGTCGGACACCACTGAAGTGTCTTAGCACACACAGCACAGCACAGCGATCTAGGCCAGTGCAGCCTCTAAAAATGCCATTATGTGCACAGAAATCTGAAAAGATAAATGGGTGACTATGGGATCCTGGATAATATGCTTTGGTTAAAACCTCAGAAGTTCTTCCCGGTAATTTTTCATTATACAGTGACTTTATTTTCCAAGTTAAAAACTGGAGCATTCATGAAAGAAATGTAAGCATTCTGACAGGAGCCACTGGGACGGAGGATTTGAAACAAGCTGTTCAGAAGCTATCTGGATCACATGTCACTTTCCTTACCAACAATATCAGTTCATATTTGATGTGAAATTTAACCTTCACATCAAATAATTGAACCAACATTCAGTGAATAATACCACTGGTGTCTGGAACCGTTCAGTTCAGTTCAGTCGCTCAGTCGCATCCGACTCTTTGTGACCCCAAGGACTGTAGCATGCCAGGCTTCCCTGTCCATTATCAACTCCCGAAGCCTATTCAAAACTCATGTCCATCACGTCAGTGATGCCATCCAACCATTTCATCCTCTCTTGACCCCTTCTCCTGCCTTCAATCTTTCCCAGCATCAGGGTCTCTTCCAATGAGTCAGCTCTTTGCATCAGGTGGCCAGAGTATTGGAGTTTTAGCTTCAACATCAGTCCTTCCAGTGAATATCCAGGACTGATTTCCTTTAGGATGGACTGGTTGGATCTCCTTGCAGTCCAGGGGACTCTCAAGAGTCTTCTCCAACTCCACAGTTCAAAAGCATCAATTCTTCGGCCTTCAGCTTTCTTTATAGTCCAACTCTCACATCCATACATGACCACTGGAAAAACCTTAGCTTTGACTAGACGGACCTTTGTTGGTAAAGTAATGTCTCTGCTTTTTAATATGCTGTCTAGCTTGGTCATAGCTTTTCTTCCAAGGAGCAAGTGTCTTTTAATTCCATGGCTACAGTCACCATCTGCAGTGATTTTGGAGCCCAAAAAAATAAAGTCTGTCACTGTTTCCATTATTTCCCCATCTATTTGCCATGAAGTGATGGAACTGGATGCCATGATCTTAGTTTTCTGAATGTTGAGTTTTAAGCCAACTTTTTCACTCTCCTCTTTCACTTTCATCAAGAGACTCTTAGTTCTTCTTCACTTTCTGCCATAGGGTGGTGTCATCTGCATATCTGAGGTTATTGATATTTCTCCCAGCAATCTTGATTCCAGCTTGTGCTTCCTCCAGCCCAGCATTTCTCATGATGTACTCTGCATATAAGTTAAATAAGCAGGGTGACAATATACGGCCTTGACCTACTCCTTTTCCTATTTGGAACCAGTCTGTTGTTCCACCTTCAGTTCTAACTGTTGCTTCTTGACCTGCGTACAGATTTATCAGGAGGCAGGTGAGGTGGTCTGGTATTCCCATCTCTTTGAGAATTTTCCACAGTTTGTGGTGATCCACACAGTCAAAGGCTTTGGCGTAGTCAATAAAGCCAAAGTAGATGTTTTCCTGGAACTCTGTTGCTTTTTCGATGATCCAGAGGATGTTGGCAATTTGATCTCTGGTTCCTCTGCCTTTTCTAAAACCAGCTTGAACATCTGGAACAATACTGGCCCATTTTAGGTAAGAACTGTGAGTGGTGTGGATCCTGTTTCCAGGTTGTCACATGTGAGCGCCCCCTTCTAGAGCCAGTCATCCGGAAGGGAGGTTGCCCATGTTCCCCAGAAATTAGTCCACGTGAAACGCCCTGTAGCCCAATCTGAACTCGACATGATCTTCAGTAACACAGTTGTCCCTCTCTTCCTGAATACAGCCTGAACCATCTCATGCCAAGAGTTTTTGACATAATTCCCACCAAGATGTGATGGGGGCAGCGTTCAGGAAACATGGGGTGGCGCCCCCGCCCTCTCTGCGGTGTTCAGGTGTTAATCCCGCCCATCTCACTACACTTCGCTCTTCTGGGAAGCCGGGTCCCGCCTTTTCTTTCTCTCTTCCCACACCCTCTCCCCACACAGAGACAGCAGCTCCCTTTAGGGGCAGTGGGTGTCAGGCTGCCTACCACTCTCAGGCTTTCCTCATGGGTTGTCTCTCTTTTCACCTTGTCAGATCAACAACAAAGCCTGTGGCAAAGTCCCCGTACCCCAGCATGTCGCCCAGGACCAGGACAAAGTCCATGAACTGGTTCTCCAGAGTGAGCTGGGTGTCAGGCTGTTACAGGGGCGAAGCATCAAGAAGGCCTTCCTCTCCCCACGCACCGCCCTCATCAACTTCCTGGTGCAGGAGTGACTGCAGGCCCGCTGCGGCCCCTCCTCTGGGCCTGGGGCGAAGGAACGAGTCTGGGGCCCAGGCTCAGGGAAAAGCCCAGTGTCTTGAATGTCTGCCTTTGCATTCTGACAGGCTGGCATCCGCAGGGCGCCTCCACAGTGTGATCCGATGCTGGGGTGAGGGTGGGTAGGGGCAGAGGAGAAATACGGGTGAAGCAGTGGGGAGCGCATACCTCTGCCGTTGCAGGTGGGGGAAGCGTCTAGCCCCACGTGCAGCCCCCAGAGATTCGGCTGGGTGGGAGTGGGAAGGGAAGCGGATGAGCCGAACACGAAGCCCCGCGAGCAGCCTGGGCACCTCTGGACCCTGGAGACCGCACTGCCTTCAGCAGGTCCCCGCCGAGGATGTCGGGGGCTCAGGGGCAGCTCGAGCAGTCACTGTTGATCGGCAGATGGTCTCCTGCCTTCAGGCTGGATCCCAGTATCCACGTGCGGCATGGACACTGGTGTCTTCAGAAGTCGCTCGGAGGAACTCCCTGGCCGTCCAGTGGTTTGGACCCGGTGCTTTCACTGCTCTGGACCCCAGTTCAATCCCTAGTCAGGAAACTAAGATCCTACATGGCTGGCACAGCCAAAAAGAAGAAGAAGAAATAGCTGGGAATCAAGAGACAAGCAGGGCTAGTCTGGCTGCCGGCACCCCGGCTCCTCAGCCCTGCCTGGCTTACTGTTTCCACCCTGGCTCAGCTGGACTTGCCTGGTGGGCCTGCTCTGATGCCGATCCTCAGGCCCTCGGGCGAAGCACCGCTCCGCACTGTGAATGGGGAGCAGCCCCTCCCGACTGCCCCTTCAGAATGTCACGTTTGCTGTGAAGTGAAGCGGAACAAGCTGCTTCCAGCCTGGACAGAACCCATCTCAGAGCCTGCCACAGCTCAACAGGGCGTCTGCTCATGTGCGCCCCAGATGGCAATGCTGCCCTGGGTGTGGCCCCCAGAACGAGCCCACCGCCGGCGGGGGTGGGGGTGGGGAGCTGATGCCACCCAGGTGTCGCCTCCTATGCTCCAGCCAGAGCAGCTGGCTGCCGGGAAGACCCCCGTGTGATGTATGTTAGGGTGGTCCTGGGTTTTGGGGAGGTCAGAGGTTAGGTGCTCTTAACAGAACTGGCCTCAGTCCACTGAGTACTATTTAATACGGGGAGGGGAGGAGAATCCAGACATGTTGTGATGCTGAAAATCTGTATTTGTTCCCCGACGTCTTTTTCTGAAGTAGGCTCAAATGTGGTCCCCCGCAGTTCAGCAGTTAACAGATGACTTTTTTTTTTAGTGGAATAAAATGTTTGTCAAGTATGAGTTCGGGACAAATGTGTGATCCTGGAATAGTCACCATATTCCAATTCTAGGAGTTAATCAGGAACACACTGAGTTATTCTGTTATTCTCTGAAGCCCTGGCTGTGGACTGTTGTAAAGTGGGATGCATGGGGAACTTAACAACCACGGTACTGACTCAGAAACAGCAGCTAAGTCACTTGGCTCAAGCTTAATACTCTGCCTGGTCCCCATGCCCAGAAATCCTGGTATAACTGATCTCAAGTGCACTTGGGCATCAGGGATCTTATTAATAGATTCTCCACATTTGATTGATTATTGATTGTTAGTCGTTCAGTCATGTCTGACTCTTCACAACCCCACGGACTGTAGCCCGCCAGGCTCCTCTGCCCATGGAATTCTCCGGGCAAGAATACTGGAGTGGGTAGCCATTCCCTTCCCCAGGGGATCTCCCTAACCCAGGAATCGAACTCGGGTCTCCTGAATCACAGGCAGATTCTTTACGGTCTGAGCTGCAAGGGAAGCTGACACAGGTGCTCCACGGGTGATTCTAATGGCCAGCTAAGTTTGAGAACCACTGGATTAATTGATTCATTTGAACCATAATGTCTAACTAGTCTTTTCTCTCCCTAACCTTCAGCTTAACTGGGATGAATTTGGTCCAGGACCAAAACACAGCGAAGCAGAGTTAGGAAAGACTTGGACTGGAAGGGAAGGCAGGGGCCAGAACTCTGGAGCAGGTATTTAAGATGTTCCCAGAGCTGACCTGAGTGGACAAAATCCTATGGCATGTACCAACAAACGCAAATTCACTGTAAGTAAACAGATGAGGATCTTTGATTCAAGGAGGGGAGTGAGCGCATTTGCCGCGTTGTCTTGTTTATTCCTAAAGTAAGCTAAGTGATCTTGAGTCTGTCAGTAAGATGAGATCAGGGATCCCTTTATTAGCACATAATCTGTCTAGAACAGTGGGTGAGTAAAGCTTCAGGACCACTGGACTAAACGGCATGGCTCTGAAGAACTTCTTCTCCAAGAGGAGAAAAAGTTTTAAAAACAGAGGAGCTCATTGGTGTCACTGAGCTAGTTGGTGTAATGGAACAATTGAAAACAAGAACCTGATCCCTGGGGTGGGGAATGATTTCAGTCCTTTATTAACTGCCTTGATTAGGTCAAAACCTGGACTTAACAAGTTCCCTTGCATTATGTCATTTAATTTCCACTAAAACCCTAGAGGGAAAGAATGAGTCTGTCATAAATATGAAGAAACCCAGGTTCTGAGGTTCAGTAATTTGCTCAGTTTGCAGAGTTAATAAGTAGAAACTTTTTGTTTTGCTGTTGTTAAGTCACTAAGTCATGCCCAACTCTTTTGCAACCCGGTGGAGTGTAGCCTGCCAGGTTCCTCTGTCCATGGGATTCTCCAGGCAAGAATACTGGAGTGGGTTGCCATTTCCTTCTCCAGGGCATCTTCCCAACCTTGGGATCGAACCCAAGCCTCTTGCATCTCCTGCATCAGCACGTGGATTCTTTACCACGGCCCCACAGTAAGTACAAGAACCAGATCCAAACCCCGGTCCTCTGGCCTCTAAATCTGCCTGTGCCACCCACCATGTCTACCAGTCCCCCCACCTCATTGCCCATCTTGCTGGAAGTACCAGACTGAGGAAAACTCAGATGTCAGCTGGAAGCTTGGGGCTCTCTAGGGACGCCTCGTGACTGCACGGAGTGGCCATTATTCTTGCTGCCTCTGTGCTACCTTGGCTTAGGACTCCCTGATTGATGGCCTGAGGCTTCTGGGGGCAGATGGCCCGGTGGTGTGAGCTGGAGGTTTGAAGCCACATGAAGAAACCTACCAGAAGTCCTTGCAAGCCACTCACGGCCCTTGGCAGGCTAGTGCTCCGATAGGATAGACTCCAGACCTAAAGCTGAGCATCCGAAGTTGGCTTTGGTTTTCCTCTCTAGGTGGTTTGATTCCTGATCTGAGCCCAGGTCAGAATTAGGAGGCTGCTGGTGCGCACAGCCATGCTTCTGCGCTGATGACTTTCCTGCTGGGCCACTACTCAGGCCAGAGGGCTTGGTTCCCGCACCAGCTGCCCTGGCCTCCACCCCCTGCCGCCCTCTTGGTCTTTCTCCGCCCAGGAGGGAAGGGAAGGAGGCAGGCAAGCCTCCAGGGTCACTGTGCAGCAGGCACCGTGCAGGGGGCCTTGCTGCTGCTCTTCAAACCTCACAGCCATGCTGCAAAGTGAGAATGGTGACCCACACCCTTTAACAAAGGAAACCGAAGCCTGGCAAAGTATAGCGAGTTACCTACGTCCTGCCGCTGATAACTGCTCTAGCCAGGACTCAGTCCCGGTTCTGCCCTCCTGTTCACAGCTTGCTTTCTCCAACCTGCCTTCCGGGAGGGAAGAAATGGGGTGTCTTGGGAGGAAATACAGCTTGTTCTTTTTGTCCCAGGAATTCTAAACTGGAGCTCTGGCGTGTGTATGTGGCCCCGCGGAATGCAGCCCAACACTCCTGACTCAACCTCACCGCAGATGCTCCTTGAGGAAGCGGGCTGGGCTTTTGCACCCCAAATCCGTCCATCACTGGCTGCGGGCCAGCCCAGGGTGGAGGGAGGTAGTTAATAATTTTCTGGGCATCTTGGGATGGAGGGACTCCCACTGGCTCAGGGTAGGTTTCCGGAGAGGAGCACAGCCGAGCCGTCAGCAACCAGCATGTGTGGGAGCTGGGGCCAGGCACCCCTGCCTGTGAGGAGGACCTGGGGGAGTCCCCAAGGTGACCACCACTAGGAGAGAGGGTGCGAATCCAAGCTTGAGAAGCAGCCAGCCTGGGGGGCAAGGAAAGGCTCCAGCCGGACGCCAAGTCACAGGAGACACAGAGAACACAGGATGGGGCGAGGATGAGCTGAGCTACCTCGGTGCTGCCCTGATACCCTGGGCTGGGGTGGGGGGTGGGGGGTGTCTCCAGGCAGTGCCGCTGTATTAGAGACAGTGATGAGGCCAGACTGGAAGCCGTCATCCCCCTTCTGCAGATGACAAGACCATGACTCACCCAGGCTGAGACTTGCTCGGGGCCCTACAGTGAGTTATGGGAGTATTTCCAATCCCATTCTGTGCTCATTCCACTCAGGGGTACCCCTAGAAAAGCCCGGTGGTACCACCAGACAGAATTTAGCTCTGGAAGTAAATGCTTTTAACTGTGGATGACATCGGGGTAGACCAAATGAGAAGAGTCTGCACCCCACCCCACCCCCGCCATTTCTTCCTCTGCGACGAACAAGCAGAAAACATCTGTTTCGTGGGCTGATCCCTGTCTGACTTTCAAAGGGTGGGTGGCCAAAGACTCTCATCCAAGCTGATGAGTCTGGAGATCGGAATCCGGGGTGGCCAACCACGAGCAAGAGGGAATCCCCAGAGTTGGTGGGTGAGCGGTGCTGGCAGGGAGCGGGTGGCCGGGAACAGCTGGGGAAAGACCCGTCCTGTGGGCAGAGGCCTTGGATCCAAGGGTGGGGCCAGCAATTGTCCAGAACGGGTGACCTCACTCCAGGTCTCCATCATGTCTGCCCACGTGACAGAGGGGAGGCAGGGGTAACAAGGCCCTGGTGGGGAGGCGGCGGCCAGGCCTGCCCGAGTCAGGCGCCTGGAATCCGACACTCATGATTCACCTCCGTGTGCCTCCAGCTCTGCACTTGAATTCCAGGTCTTGTCTGGCCTCTGAAAGAGCCGACCTGTGTGGAACACTGGGTGTGCCTGAGATGCCCTTGTATCAGCAGCAGTAAGAAGCATTTGCCACTTTCTGAGGGCTAGCTGTGTGCTCGGCCGTGTTCTGGGAGCCTTACCACAGAAGGGGCTGAGCTCAGGACCACGTGAGAGGCTGGCAGAGCTGTGATTCCGACCCTGCTCCACCGCACCGCTTCCCACAGGCCTTGCAGACCAGCCCTGAACCTCCTGGGTTTGCCAGCACAGCCTTGATTTCTGACTCTCTCTCCAGTTGTCAAGAACCTGCCAAGCCCACACTCACTGGTCCGAGGACAGCTGGGTGAGCACCTCCCTGGTGCCCGGGGACAGATCTGGGCTTTCTCTGAGCCCGAGCCTGAGCTCTCCCGGGGACCCATCACCTTTAATAGTTATGGATTTATTTGGCCGTGTCAGGTCTGAGCTGTGGTACGCAGGATCTTCATTGTGATGCTCAGACGCAGTTGCCCTGCAGCATGTGGGGTCTTAGTTCCCTGACCAGGGATCAAACCCGCATCCCCTGCATTGAAAGGCAGATTCTTAACCACTGGACCACCAGGGAAGTCCTAAGCCATCACCTTTGAGCCTCATCATTGGAACCTAGAAGTCAGGGGGTCAACTTGACTCCACTCCGAATACCAGGAGGAAAATCCCATGGACAAGAGCAGGGGAGACCTGGCCTGGGTCCGTGGGCACGGTGAGAGCTGCCTGGCCTCACAGCATCCCAGAACATCCTTCCCCAGACCATCCCTCCCACCACAGAAGGCCTCCTCTGGGATCACGTAGGGCTGGTTGGCCCTGGCCCCACCCAGAGGTGGACTTGCCTGTGACGCCTGCTGCAGCTGTACTCTCACGGGCTCCCCTCAGGACCGGGAGGAGAACCGGGCCTGGGCAGGAATCCTCTTCGTGAGACCCTGTGAGGTGAGGGGTCAGTGTTGAGTGGATAGAGTGGATGCTCTGGGGTCAACCAGGGAGGCAGGGCCACCCCAAAGGTGACACCGTTCCCTGAGCCTGGCATGTCATTTATCAGGGAAAAGACATGTCATTCCCTTCTTGAGAAACAGGGCCAAGCCGGGCCGGTGGGGCTTTGCGAGGTGGGTGCCCCAGGGGGCTCTCTGTCTGCGGGCAGGACACAGAGCAGCCACCACGTGGAAGCAGGCTGAAAAGCCAGACGTCATCGAGGGTCTCTATTCTTAGTTATCACTGTTAGTTGTCAGATAACACATTAGCTTGCTAGTAATAGAAACTTAGTTTTGATTAATAATTAACTTTAATGGATTTTTATTATGGTCTGGATGTTTGTGTCCCCCTGAAATGCATATGTTGAGACCGTACTTCCAAAGGTAATGGTACCTAGCAGGTGGGGCTTTGGAGATGACTGGGTGAGGTCATGAGGGTACGGCCCTTGTGGGTGGGACTAGTGTCCTCCTGAGAGTCACAGAAGAGCTTGCTTCCTCCCTGCATCCTGCCATGTGAAGATATAAGTCAGCAGTCTTCAACCCGAAGAGGGTTCTTGACAGAACTCCAGCAAGCTGGCACCCTGAATTCAGACTTCAGCCTCCAGAACCATGAGGAATACGTTTCTGCTGTTTATCAGTTTCTGCTGTCTATGGTACTTTGTTATAGCAGCAAGAATTGAAATAATTACTAACATCTTTTCATGTTTTTCATATGTTCTCAGTTGCATCCAACACATTGCAACGCCATGGACTCTAGTCTGCCAGGCTTTTCTGTCCATGGGATGTCCCAGGCAAGAATCCTGGAACATGTTGCCATTTCCTCCTCCAGGGAATCTTCCCAACCCAGGGGGTCGAAACCCAGTCTCCTGCATTGGCGGGCAGATTCTTTACCACTGAGCCACCTATTGCTTTAAAATTTTCCTAAAGCATACATGTCATATTATTTTCAGAACACCTTATCTAGTTTTTAACTAGGTCTGAGAGACTTTTGAAGAATAGCACTGTGATTTCACTGATGAGCACTTGAGACTGCCAAGATAAAACACAGGGATCCTGCCCTTAGAAACCATATGGACCAGGAGAGCAATATGGTGTATTGGAAAGAGCATAACAAGCTTTGGCCAGTATTCAGCTCCTTCAAAAATTACCATCTTAGGAGTCAGTTCCCCTTTTAGTGAGTGCAGTAGAGCTCAGTTACCAGTTACATTGTTCTTACCTGCACTGCAACCCCTAATTATGCACTAACACCTTGGTGGTCTGCTGCTGCTGCTAAGTCGCGTCAGTCGTGTCCGACTCTGTGCGACCCCCTAGGCGACAGCCCACCAGGCTCCACCGTCCCTGGGATTCTCCAGGCAAGAACACTGGAGTGGGTTGCCATTTCCTTCTCCAATGCATGAAAGGGAAAAGTGAAAGTGAAGTTGCTCAGTCTGCTAGTATCTTTTAAAAAAATATTTTATTTATTTGGCTGAGCCGGGTCTCAGCTGCAGCATTCAGGAACTAGTTCCCTGACCAGGGATGGAACCCAAGGCCCCTGCATTGGGGACTTGGAGCCCCAGCTACTGGACCACTGGTGGAGTCCCAGTCTGCTAGTGTCTTGTCTACCAGTCATCTTTAGCAATAATTTTTTAAAAAATTATTAGCTAATTGTTGACGTAAGTATAACAGCAGCATTAGTCACTCAGTTGTGTCCGACTCTTGCCATCCTGTGGACTGTAGCCCACCAGGCTCCTCTGCATGGGATTCTCCAGGCAAGAATACTGGAGAATACCACCTCAACACACACACACCCCACCTCACACACACCCCACCTCACACACACCCCACATACACACAAACACCACCTCAACACACACACCCCACCTCACACACACCCCACGTACACACACACACCACCTCAACACACACACACCCCACCTCACACACACATCCCACACACATTCCCTTCTCCAGGGGATCTCCCCAACCCAGGGATCGAACCCACGTCTCCTGCGTTGCAGACAGATTCTTTACCGTCTGAGCCGCCAGGGAAACTATAGCAGATAAACCCCTAAACCATGGTGGGCTCACCCCACAGACTTTATTTCTCATCCCTATAAGTCTGCCTCTGGAGAAGGCAGCAGGGGAGGGACTCTGTTCCTTTCCAGCTTGATGGGGTTGTGGGGGGCGGGGCGGGCAGAGGGCAGGCTGAAGAGGACTCCTCTGTCTTTACTCTTGGCTCTCAGGGTTGTGCTGAACATTGATACCCAGCCCTCAGATACGGGCAGAGAGAGCTGGAGTTTTCATAAGGAGGTTTCTAGAGACCGAATCTAAAGTGGCATGCTTCTCTTCCGCCCACTGGGAAACGTGGGCAGCCACCCCCCCAGCAACAGGTCTGCATGAGGGAAAGGAACCCACATCTTCGGTGGGCAGCCACCTGCCTGCACCACCTGAACCATCCTTTTTGTTTTTAGACTCTTGGTTGTCAGCGTCTGTCTGTTATCTTCTAAATCTCTCAGTTGTCTGCTGACACAGGGATTTATAGGCAAGCCCCCCTCCCCCACCCCTGCCCGGAGGAAGGACTGTGTACCTTCTGAAACTGTGAAAGCTGCAGACTGTGACTCCGAAATAACTCATTCATCACCTCCCATGCTGGCGGTGCCGCCCTGCCCTCTGTCCTGGACTCCAGGCCTCGCTCCAGAAATGAATGAAATCACAAATCTGCTTTGTGCCACTTTATAAACGACTGATTTTTACTCCAGAGTTCTGCTCATTGGCCTCCAGTTCTCCCCAGTCTCCTGCCTCTGTGACATTCACACGTTGATTAATGGAGACAGTTTGGAGCATTTTAATCTTTTGGAGGAGGTGGGGCATTTTAATTAAAAGGTAGAAGAAAGCAGGTTTCCCCTTGCCCTGCCGGAAAACTGGGAAATTCTTCAGATTCCTGTTTCTGAAGGGTCAGGGCTGTTTATTCAGGGTAGAAATGTGACACAGCCCTAAACGCTTCACCTTGTGCTTTGGTCCTGGACACTTGTACCCCCACCCCACCTCACACACACCCCACGTGCACACACACACACCACCTCAACACACACACACACCCCACGTTACACACACACACCACCTCAACACACACACCCCGCACACACACACACACACACACACACACCACCTCACACACACCCCACGTGCACACACACACCACCTCAACACACACACCACCTCACACACACCCCACGTTACACACACCCCACATGCACACACACCACCTCAACACACCACCTCACACACACCCCACGTGCACACACACCACCTCAATATACACACCACCTCAACACACACACCCCACCTCACACACACCCGTTACACACACACCACCTCAACACACACACACACCACCTCACACACACCCCACGTGCACACACACCACCTCAACACACACACACACACCCCACCTCACACACACCCCACGTGCACACACACCACCTCAATACACACACCCCACCTCACACACACACACCCCACCTCACACACACACACCCCACCTCACACACACCCCACGTTACATACACACCACCTCAACACACACACCCCACCTCACACACACACCCCACCTTACACACACACCACCTCAATATACACACCACCTCACACACACCCCACGTTACACACACACACACACACACCCCACACACACACAGCACCTCACACACACACCCCACACTCATACTCCTCACACACACCACATACACACACCACCTCAACACACACACACCACCTCAACACACACACCCCACCTCACACACACCCCACGTTACACACACACACACACACCCCACCTCACACACACACACACCCCACACACACCCCATGTTACACACACACACACACACACCCCACCTCACACACACACACACCCACACACACACACAGCACCTCACACACACACCCCACACTCATACTCCTCACACATACCACCTCAACATATACACACACCCCACACACATACTCTTCACACACACCACATACACACACCACCTCAACACACACACACCACCTCAACACACACACCCCACCTCACACACACCCCACGTTACACACACACACACACACACCCCACACACACACAGCACCTCACACACACACCCCACACTCATACTCCTCACACACACCACCTCAACATATACACACACCCCACACACATACTCTTCACACACACCACATACACACACCACCTCAACATACACACACACACCCCTCCCACACACATATTCTTCGCACATAAACACACACACTATACACTCTTATATGCCCCCACCTATCAGACACACAGACCATAGAGAGCACACACTTACCACATACACACACACCTCAACACACACACACACACACACACACTGCAAATATACCACATATATATCACACACACATTATATCACATACTTCACACACACCCCACACCATACATACCAGCATGCAACACACACACATACCCAAGCCAAAAGCCTGTTTTGGGGAGTAGTAACTGGTAATTTATTTTTGCCAAACAGAGGACAAGCCCCACAGGTGACTGGGGGCGTTGTGGGGAGGTCAGTTTTGTCTTGAAGATTAATTTAAGTCATTGCTGCCAGGCATGGAAGGGCAGAGGCTGGGGCCAGGGTGGACAGTTACACAGAGAGGCCCCCATCCTCACCTGTGCTCAGGTGACCCCATCCCCAGAGGTGTCCAACTGCAGGGACCCCTCCTCTGGCAGCAGCCCCCTGTGGTGGGAATCACCTGTATTGTTGGTGGAAGCACAGTAGTAAGTCGGGCTCTCCTGTATTGAGCACTGACTTTGTGTAGAGATTCAGCTTGACAAGTGGCGAGTGAGAGGGCGGACCCTAGAACTCAGCATGGCTGGCGTCCCTGCTCTCAGGCCCTGGCCTGAGAGCTCCGTGGTCACAGGTGGGGCAGGCAAGCTGAGGCACAGCCATGGACCGGGGCAGGGGTCAGAGGTCTGGGCTGGAGCCTGTCTGGGATGATGATAAACGTGAGCCTCCCAGAGGATGACCTTGGGGGTCAGGGAGAAGCAGAGGCAAGGGGAGGGGAGGTCTTCACTTCCAGATCCCATCTTGTTTTTATCTGCATGCTGGTCTTTCAGGGCAAGAGCCAGGAATGTGAGTCAGAGGCTGCTCCCTGCAGGAAGGAACTCAGGGACAGACTCCAGGTGAGGATGGAGAACCAGGTCCCCCGCACGGTCCAGCTCCCCCACATCCGCTACTGTAGCCCCACTGGCTGCCCTCAGCCTCTGGTGAGTTAAGCCGTGCCCCGCGCTGTGCTCAGCAAAGTGAACCTGGAGCGAACAGGACACAATCTCTGCAGGATGGGTCCACACACTCCACACTCCCACCCACACCTCTCCACGCTGCCCCCAGCTCACACAGCTCCAGAAACCCTGGCTTCTTTGCTGCTCCCCAGCCACACCGGGCACACGCCTGCCTCCCAAGCTCAGGCTTGGAGTCCCTCTGCCGAAAAGGCTCCTCCCCAGATCGCTGGTTCTCTCACCCACTTTGGTCCCCAGTCTGTGAGGTCTTCCCAGATCATTCTATACGAAACACCACTCCATCCCCCAGCATCCCCTGCTCCTTAGCTAATAACCACACAGTTTGCATATTTATCTTATCATGTGTCTCTCCCTCCAGAAAGTCAGCTTTGTGAGGGCAGGTACTCTTGCAGCCTTATTTTGTTTACTTACAGTTGTTTTCCTCTCTGTTGTATCTCAGGCCTAGAACACTGTCAGGCACACAGTAGGTGCTCAGTAAATATTTGCATGAATGATTCTGGTCCTAAGTGGGCTCAGTGACCTTGAGCACCTTGTTAACCCAGCAGAGGTTTTAATTTCCTTAATCACAATGTTGACACAGTGATGCCAGCTAGTGGGTGGGGTGGGCATCCTGGAAGGGAAATCTGAAAATAGTCTGTGGATATTTTGTAAACTGGAAACTGCTGAGCAGCCCGAAATGACAGTCCTGGGATTTCTCTGCCAGGGGAATGAAATGACAGCAGTTGCATGGTTTCCTGCTCCGCCTTTCAGTTACGACTTGTTGCCTGGGCTGCCACGGAATCAATAAAGGTAAGTCATGCGGTTTTATTGGAGCATGTGAGCTTCTTGCAGATATAGTGTGTGTGTTTGAAAGTCTTGATTGTCAAGAGCTGGGCTGACCCCAAGGACTGGAGGCCCTCAGGAGAGGGAGCTTCAAGCAAAGGCCACGTGGAGACAGTGAGAAGGCAGTGAGCTGCTGCAGGAGGGAGCACAGTGGCTTTATTTTAAGGTTGCCAAGGGTGAGGGAGCAAAAGGTGACGCAGTAAGCCTTTCATTGGCTCTTTCCCCTGAGGCAGGAATGAGAAGGAACTAAGGTTTCTGTTTGTCATAAGGCGGGGTGGGGCCATGGAAGCCAGGCAGGGGAGACAGGTGGACAGCCATAGATCAAAAAGAGCCTGTTGCTATGCTGGTGGCCCTGGGCTCTGACTGTGGGTCACAATGATCCTCTCTAGGCCAGAGCCAAAAAAAGAAAAAAAAAACAAAAACCGCTGGACAGTAACATAAGGCAAGACTGAGAAACAGTGACCCATGGGCCAAATCTGGCCCTCCACCTGTTTTTATAAATAAAATTTTATCACAACACTGCCATTTATGAATTTTCTGTGGTTGTTTTTGCGGAGTTCAGTAGTTGTGACAGAGACTCTATGGCCCACAAAGCCTAAAATATTCGTAGTCTGGTCCTGCACTGAGAAAGCTTGTTGAACCTCAGAATGATGAGGGGGGACATTGGGTTTGAAGGGTCTGAAAACTTGGGTTGAGTTCTGGTGCATCTGTTTTCAATCTGGTGCCTGCAGGCAAAGCATTCGCCTCTCCAAGCCTCAGTTTCTTCACCTGTGAAATTGTGTGGTAATGCCCATTCTGCCTAGTTGTCATGAGTATTTAATAGATAATGTATTTATTATATTTCCTTCTTTTATTTTTTGTGGGTATCTTAAATTGCAACGTGCAAGCTTAACCAATAATCATCTTCCTTGAGTTTATGTTATATCATTTTACAGTGGACAGACTGAACCCTTACAGAACTATCCTCTCCTGTCCTTCTATAAAATTATTGTCAAATTATTTTGTTATAAATCCCACACAAATTGGTTACTATTTTTGCTTTAAAAAGAAAAAAAATTGTCTTTTTTATTTTCCCAAATACCTACCATTTTGTGTATTCTTGATTCTTCCTGCAGATCTGGCTTTCAATCTGAGATAATTTCCTATTGGCCTAAAGAATTTTCTTGGTGCTTCTGCTGGCAGTAAATTCTGTCAAGTTTGTCAGCCTTTGTTTGTGTGGAAAAAAAGAAAAATGTTCTCCCTCTACTTTCACTGGATATAGATATCTTGGTGACAAATTTCTTTCAACATTTTAGATGCCATTCTGTTGATTTCTGGCTTTCATTGTTTCTGATGAACTTTAGCCATCATTCTTTTAGTTGTTCCACTGAAGATATGTTATTTCCTTTGGCTACTTGTGAGGTTTTCTCTTTTACTCTGTATTTCAGTGGTTTGACTAGGGTATTTCCCCTGAGGATATCCACTCCCTGGATATGGTTTTCTTTGTTTTTACCCTGCTTGGGTTCATGAGATTCATGCATCTGTGAAATAGCATTCAACAATTTTAGAAGACTCTCTACTGTTAAATCTTTAGTTCTGCTGCCCCATTTTTTTCCTCCCCTCCCTTTCTGATATATCACTTACATTTATGTTAGATCATTGATGTTATCTCACAGTCTTCTGGTACTCTGTTCTGTTCTTTTTTCTTTTTTTTTCTTAAAAAAAATAAATCAAATTGCATGCATTGGTAAGAAATAATACAAACAGATCTTGTACCATTCCCCCAGTGATAACATCTTGCAGAACTACAGTACAATATCACAATCAGGATAATGATATTAATAGAATCCACCAATCTTATTCAGATTTCCTCAGTTTTACTTGTACTGATCTGGTGTATGTGTGTGCATGTGTTTAGTCAAGTGCAATTTGATCACAATGGTAGGTTCATGTGTCCCCCCGCTGTGGTCAAGATACAGAACAGTGGGTATAAGGATCCCTCAGTTGCCTTTTTATAACCACCCTACCCCCTACCACATCACCCTATCCCTAGCCCCTGACAATAACTAACCTGTTCTCCATCTCTATAATTTTGTCATTTCAAGAATGTTACATAAATGGAATCATATGGTATTTAACTTCTAGGACTGGCTTTTTTTTTTTTTTTTTTTTTTAGCTCAGCACAATTCCCTTGAAGTTCATCCAAGTTTTTGCATTTATCAGTAGTCTGTTCCTTTTTATTACTGAGATGCATTCCATGGTATGTACATACTATCTTTAGGACATCTAAGTTGTTTCCAGTTTTTAGCTATTACCAATAAAGCTATGTACGTATAGGCTTTTGTGTGAACATAAGCATTTATTTCTCTGGGGTAAATAACCAAGACTGTAATTCCTGGGTCGTATGAATTATATATTTACTTGCATGTCTTTGAGTTCACCGATTCTTTCTTACCTGTGCCTAGTCTGCTGTTAAACCATGTAAGGAATTCTTCATTTCTGATACCATATACTTTAATTCAAATTTTTCCATTTGCTTTTTTAAAATAGGTTTTCATTTTTCTATTACATTAGCCATTTTTTCCTATATTCGTCTATCTTTTTACATAACTTTTTAAACATATTTAAAGTTATTCTAAATGCCTCATCTTTAAAATGTTCCAACACCTGAGTGTCTGTGTATGTTTCTGTTATGTTTCTTTTCTCTTGATGGATCACATTTTCCTGCTTCTTCATGTGTCATAACTTTTTTTTTTTTTTTTTACCATATGCCAGGTATAGTTATAAAAGCACACTAGAGGATGAGGTGGGTAGTAGTCCTCCCAGAAAGGACTTGCTAAACTCTTCAGGGACTCAGTCATAGCTTTGGTAGTTTCAGTTCACTTAGTTTCAAGTCTTGAGTGGGCATCAGGCCCCTCCCTCCAGCAGAGATGGCCTCTGAACAGGTGGCTAAGGAGATGTGGCAACCCTGAACATTATCCCCAGGTACTCTGCCAGATTTATAAATGACTTTCTTCTTTACCAGGCCAACCTCTCTTCACCTCTGAGGCTTCCCTCCAGGGAACCTTCCTGGAACCTTTTAGCTATGTTAGAGTTCTTCCCCTACCTCCGCCACACACACCTTCCTCCATGCCTTTGCCCCATTGCTTTGGAATGACCTGGATTTCTACTCTCTCCTGCCCCCACTCCATTCCCTCAACACATAGGCTCCTTAAAAACAAGGATTGTGTCTCATCCTTCACTATTTCCCCTCAATAGACAGTGGTTGTGAATTGGGTCAAAAACGAACACTTCCTAAATTATTTTTGAATGAACAGACAGATGTCTGGATGAGTGTGTTACCAGAGGGGTGTAGGGTCGACATGGCATTTAGAACAGGGTTTTGCACTGGGTCTTCAGTCAGGCCCAGAGCAAGGAGGTCCTTGATCCATACACCCAGCCCTTCTGAAAGACACAGCCCTGTCAGGTGGTTAGGAAGAGGAGCAGCAAAGTGATCAAAGGCAGGGACGTCAGCACTGACCTTGCTGGGCAGGTTTTGTGGATGGCTGTCCTGGGAGGAGAAGCATATTGGAGCATTCTGTGCCTATCTAGATGGAACTAGGGAATTCCCTGGAGGAAGGAAAGATGTAGGCATTGACTTCCTATGGAGGAGGACTGGATGAGAGTGGGGGTGAGCAGCAGGTGACCCAGAGACGGCCTTCTTGACGTCCTCACTGACCGAAAGCACTCTGGCACCTGCCCGGTTTCACTTTGTAAGCTTGTTTCCAAGAACGTTTCCACCAGTATACGTGCCAGAGTCACATGATGAAAATGAGGCTGGACGGGCCACCCATTCTGGTGGGAATCAGTGGTCCTCAGGTCTTAGTGGTGGGTTCCCAAGAGTGCTGGTGGATCCCCTGACACTCAAGACAGAAGCAGTAGCAGCCGGATGATGTCCAAGTGAGATGGCAATGTACTGTGGGGGCGGGGGATGATGAGGACAGTGGGAGAGCTCCAGCTTCTGAGAGGGAGTGGGAGTTGGTAAACACTGGGAGGTAGGGTGGTCCCAGCAGAGGGGACAGCCTATGCAAATGCTCGGTGACAAGAAAGTGCTCAGCATCATTGAGGAACTGCAAGGCATGAGTGACCAGAACAGTGAGTGAGGGCAGGGGACCCTGAAGAGGTGGGTGGGAGCCCGTTTGGCCATGTTAAAGATCCTGGTTTGAGGGTGATGTTGTTTGCAGTTCAAGAATATTGACTACAATGGATATTGTTTGAAAAAATGAGTGAGTGGGTAAATGAACACATACTATCAAGTAAAGAGATGAGAGGCACACAGACATAAAAATGGAGACCTACACGGGACAGTGAGACTTCCGTTGAAGCCAGAGGTGCTGAGAATTTCTCTCCCCCAGGGTCCTGGCCTGCTCCTGCCGAGTCACAGGAGAGGGGAGGGAAGCCCTGCTGAGTGCCACCGTCTGTGACCCTCCACGGGAGACCCGCTTCTCGATCTTCCCAGCTTTTCCTGCCAGGTTCCTCCTTTCTGTGCAGGAAGAAGACTCCCATGTGCAGGAGCAGCAGGGCCTCTGAGCTCCAGGGCAACACTGAGAGAGCTGAGACCCAGAGACGTTTCTTCTCTAAACACTGCCCCTGATTAAGGCACCCACGCTTGCAGAGGCACCACCCAGCCTCAGAGGACAGTCAGGGTGCTTTACTGTAAAAGGCAGAAGGGCGGTCCCTCCACCCTCCGCTTTCCTGCCTTTTCCTCTCAATTTGGAAGCCAAATGTAGGCCCGTTTCTCCATATAGACTCGGTCTGAGGTCTGCACACACTTGAAGAAGGAGTGTAGGGTGCGTTTTCCGCTAAGGTGACCCACTGCTGCCCAGGAGATGACAACACTTCATCATGACTTTTCATCCGGGCCTCCACCCTCTTCTCCGTGTTTTAAAATTAATTCCTGAGCATCACCACCTGGGGTGAGGCTTTAGCTGGGAGTGTTCTCACTGATTTTTTTTTTTTATTAATTGACTAATTTTGGGTGTGCTGGGTCTTTGTTTCCAAGGGTGGGCTTTCTCTAGTTGCAGTGAGCAGGGGCTACTCTTCGATGTGGTGCCATTGTGATGGCTTCTCTTGTTGGGGGGCCCGGGCTGTAGGCACATGGGCTTCAGTAGTTGCAGCCTCTGGGTTCAGTAGTTGTGGCACACGGACTTAGTTGCTCTGCGGCGTGTGGATCTTCCCAGAGCAGGGATTGAACCCATGTCCCCTGCATTGGTAAGCAGGTCCCTATCCACTGTACCACCAGGGAAATCCGTGTTCTCACTGATGTTTGAATCCAGAAGCCCTAGGAGGTTGCCTCCCTCTCCCAGCCGCACCCCACCCAGCTCATGAGCTCAGCCACACCCTATTTCAGTTCCTGAAGGGTGAGCGCTGCCCCGCCACCCGCTCGGTCCAGATACCCAGCCACCCTTCTTCTGGTCCTTCCCCTTGGCCTCCAACACAGTCCTGGTTGAAGTGTCAGCTCCTGGCAGAGTCCTCCCTGACTACTCCGCTCCTCAGCTCCCTCATGCCCGATCGCTTTCATAGGAACGTGTTCTTTGCCTTCCCCAGCACATTTTACAACGCGTGATTCTCCATCCATTGTTTGACTGTCCCAGGCTC
The DNA here is from genome assembly GCF_033118175.1 of Dama dama. Taxonomy (NCBI): domain Eukaryota; kingdom Metazoa; phylum Chordata; class Mammalia; order Artiodactyla; family Cervidae; genus Dama; species Dama dama. The sequence continues at coordinate 57,832,379 of NC_083704.1, read as the reverse complement.
ATCTGTCTCCTGTTAGCTGGGGGCTCCACCGGGCCAGGGGCACATCTACTTCATTCCCGAGCCTTCCCGGGCACTGAGCACAGGGCAGCACTGACTAGGTGCAAAGTAAGTAATTGTTGAATGAATGAATGAGCTGTTATTACAACGCTTTCACCAACGTGCCTCACCGTGGGCCTCTGCAGTATCATTTTCCAGGGCTGCCGTAACAAAGGACCACAAACTCTGTGCTTTAAGCTACAAATATCTTTTCTCTTATGGTTCTGGAGGCCTGAAGCCCAAAGTCAGGGTTGGCAGCCGGGCCATGCCCCTTCCGAAGGTGCTACGGGAGAATCTTTGCCTCCTCCTAGTTTCAGGTGGTTGCCAGCAATCTCCTCATTCCTCACTCGCCCTCGGATTGCTCCAGCCTCTGCCTCTGTCTTCACATGGCCTCTCCTCCTGGCTCCTGTGTCTCTCCTCTTCTTGTAGGGACACCAGTCAATGTTGGATTTAGAGCCCACCCTACTCCGGTTTGATGTCGCCTTTTAAAAAATATGAGTTTTTTTGGCTGTTGGGTCTCAGTTGCAGCTCGAGGGGTCTTTGATCTTCGTTGTGGCGTGCACGCTCTTTAGTTGTGGCACTTGAACTCTTAGATGTGGCATGCGGGATCTTGTTCCCTGACCAGGTATCGAATCCTGGGCCCCCTGCATCGGGAGTGCAGAGTCTTAGCCACTGGACCACCTGGGAAGTCCGCGGTTTGACATCCCTTTGACTGAAGACATCTGCAGCTCCTCTATTTCTAAATACTGTCGCATTCTGAGGTTCCAGGAAGGACGTGAATTCAGGGGGGGCGGGGTTGATCAGCCCAGTGCAGGTCTTCAGCTACTCCTTCCTGTCTGGTTTCTCTAACCTCCTGCCCAAGTTCCACACGCCGCCGCTCCCACACCTCCCCATAGTGGTAAAATAACCGGGTTACCCCACCCTCCCCCCTCCCATCCCTCTTCTCTAATCTCCTGGCACCCACAATCCCCAGTTAAAGTCACGCTCCCCGACAAGCAGGAGGAGGGACTGCCGACTGTGTGCCAATGCCCTTTGCGTTCCTCAGTGTGAGGTCACACTGGAACGTGGGAATCACCAGCTCACCCAGGCGCCCATCATGGGGACGCACAGCGACTTGGGTGGATGGATTAAGACCGGCTGGGGCTCAGCGTCAGCGTGCTGCAGCCAGCACCAAAAGGCATGGGGATGCTGTGTGCAACCCTTGTGAGGGAATCTGTGTCTCCTCAGAAGGGGACAGAGGGATGACCCCAGTTAGAGACAGGCTTTGACATAAGACTGTGCATAAGACTGACCTTGAGAAGGGAGGTTCAAGACGGAGGGCACATAGGTATACCTATGGCTGATTCATGCTGATGTATGGCAGAAACCAACACAGTATTGTAAAGCAATTATCCTCCAATAAAAAAGAGAGAGAGAGAGAGAGACCCTGCCCTCTAGGCAATGAACACTGTGCACGACACTCCTATCCATTTCTGGAAGTTCCAGGTGTGTTAACTTGGGTCCACGTGTGTGTGCGTGCTCAGTCGTGTCTGACTCTTTGAGACTCCCTGGACTGTAGCCCACCAGGCTCTTCTGTCCGTGAGATTCTCCAGGCAAGAACACTGGAGTGGGGGTGCCCTTTCTTTCTCCAGGGCATCTTCCCACCTCAGGGATCGAACCTGCGTCTCCTGCATTGGCAGATGAATGCTTTACCACTGAGCCACCTGGGAAGCCCAGCTTGGGTCCTCTGAGACACAAATACCAAGATGAAATTCCAAGTGTGAGAGAGTCTTGGAGAAAACGCCTACATAGGAGGAAGGGGAGGGAGATGCAGGAGGCTGGGAGAACCTGCAGATGGAGATGCGGGTTAACCCCAGGGAAGGAGAGAAGGAAGGGCAAAGGAAGGTCTTCCTCAGGCTAGAGTTGCCTGCGGAGGAGCCCCGCATGTCCCAGGAACAGGCCTGTCTTAGCATCTGTCCCCACCAAGCTCAGCCAGGGGCTGGGCGCAGCCTGTGGGACGTGTGGCCTCACGCCCACGCCCCTGGGCTCAGAGCCTGGCATCGGGGCGTCAGGCAGTCCTGCTCCCCCACAGTAGGAGACTGGAGGGCCTGCTCATGGTCACCAGGGCCAGCCATTCTCTCCCAGCCCAGCAGTAAGCTTGGGCCCTATCAGGGGAAGAAGCCTGGGGTCTGGGGAATCCCAGCAGGTCAGCCCTCCAGTGGGTGGGGGTTGCAGGACGGGGGCCCAGGCCTCCCTGCTCACTAGGATGAAGGTCACCCAGGAGAGCCAGACCGCTGCAGCAGGAGTTTCCATGAAGCATGTTCATGTCGATGAGAGCTGGATGTCCTCGAAGGAAATGAAACCATGAAGTCATTTTCAACCCCAAAGGCCCAGTTATTTTGACAGGAAAAAGAAACAGTGGCTCCAGCCAGCCCTCAGAGGTGCTGGGTGCCCGGCGGACGCCTGCTCCATCTTTTGGTCGTCGCGCTCAGAGGGCGTGGGGTACATCTTTTCTATCTTCAGGGGTTTGTGTTTTTATAGGTTTCGAGGATCGTGAACCTTTTTACCTCTCAGTATTTCACATCTTGAGTTCCCCGGTAGGTTGCTTGTGCTAAACTGACCAAGCATGACACACAGCTTTGGCCTCAGGGCTACGTTTTTAGCTCCTAAACCATTGAGGCTTCAAGAAGGGGAGGGGGGGTGGGTGTGAAGACGTCAGCAGATGTGAAATCAGGCAGACAGAAATAAACAGGGTGCTCCTGCTTCCTGTCTGTAGGGCTCAGGTTCTCCACGTGGCCGGGCCCTTCTCCTCCTGGGGGGTGGGGCGGGGGCGGGGAGGGTGGCGACGGGGAGTGGCTTCACACTCCGGTCCCCAGTTCACAGTTTCTCAGGCTGCCCTCCCAGCTCACACCCCAACCATGCCCCCCGATGTAAATGTCACAGGCACTGTTTTCCTTTTTCATGTTGCTCTGCAAACTTAGCACAGAGGTCCCCAAACCCTCTGCCCTGGCATCACCCACTTCCTTATTACCCAAATGAAACAGAGCCAGCCCATGTCCCCATGACACCAGGGGAAGCCATGGGCCTTCCCAGAAACTGCCCCGCCAGTGACCGCCATGGTGCAAACCCACGACAGGGATAGACCCTCCTGTTAATGTCACATACTCTTTCCCCTCTTCTCCTGGAGGCTCCCTGGCCTCTCTGCCTCAGTCTCCTCCTCTGGCCCTCACCTCGCTCTGAGCACTTCAAGACCTGGTCCTGGGCAGTGTTCCTCTGGCTACACGCCACCCCCCACCCTCGGTCCAGGTGAGCTCCCTCAGGCCCACGACTTCCGACACCAGTGACTCCAGACCTAACGTCCAGCCAGACCTCCCTTCTGGCCTCTCAGCTGGCTTCTTCGCCTCTTCTCTTGATTTCTCCCTCCAACCCTGTTCAGTTCAGTTCAGTTGCTCGGTCGTGTCCGACTCTTTGCAAGTCTCTTCAAAACCATTAATTCTTCTGCGCTCAGCTTTCTTTATAGTCCAACTCTCACATCCATACATGACTACTGGAAAAACCATAGCCTTGGCTAGACAGACCTTTGTTGGCAAAGTAATGTCTCTGCTTTTTAATATGCTGTCTAGGTTGGTCATAACTTTCCTTCCAAGGAGTAAGCGTCTTTTAATTTCATGGCTGCAATCACCATCTGCAGTGATTTTGGAGCCCCCAAAAGTAAAGTCAGCCACTGTTTCCACTGTTTCTCCATCTATTTGCCATGAAGTGATGGGACCAGATGCCATGATCTTAGTTTTCTGAATATTGAGCTTTAAGCCAACTTTTTTACTCTCCTCTTTCACTTTCATCTAGAGGCTCTTTAGTTCTTCTTCACTTTCTGCTATAGGGTGGTGTCATCTGCATATCTGAGGTTCTTGATATTTCTCCCGGCAATCTTGATTCCAGCTTGTGCTTCCTCCAGCCCGGCGTTTCTCATGATGTACCCTGTTACCCTCCAATAAATGAGCATCACCCATCACCCAACCATCCAATTGCTCAAATGGGAAACTTAGAAATTCCCCTTGGTTCTCTCCTTTTCCTTGCCTCCCGCACCTCCATCCACAATCTCCCGAGTTATGTCAAGCCGGTCCACTGTTTTTAGTTCAGATCACTACTTGCTTTAACTACGTGCAGGCATGCTAAGTCATTTCAGTCGTATCCAACTCTTCGCGACCCTATGGACGGTAGCCCGCCAGGCTCCCACATGGGATTCTCCAGGGGAATCTTCCTGACCCAAGGATCGAACCCGCATCTCTTATGTCTCCTGCATTGGCAGGCGGCTTCTTTACCATTTCTGCCGCCCAGGAAGCCCTGCTTTAACAACACTCAAGGCCAAATTCAGCTATGAAAGCACTCCTCTGCCCCAGCCCTGCCAGGCTCAGCAACAGTGCTGAGCTCCCAGTGCCCCTGGGGCTCCAGCCACCCTGACTGGCCTTCCTGCCCCAGGGCTGGGTGCCGCCTTCCCTCTGCACGAATGTTCGCCTGGTGTCTGAGGGCTTGGCTTTTTCTCAGCCTTCAGATCGCCCCTTAAATATTACCTTACCTCCATAACACACTCCCTGAAAATGCCTGTGCCTCTGTTGTACAGAGGACTCTCATGTCCCCCTTTACTCGACTGGGAGCGCATGTGTGTGTTAGCAGTGGGGGTGTGGTGGGGAGGCGAACAACCAAAAGGCTAATGGATTGTTTCCATCGGCTCCAGGGCCTCACTGTTAGCACTACAAATAATTGGCTGAGAAGTGAACGACGCCTGTTCCTGTTCGCTTGCAGCTTCGAGTATCTCCTACTATACTCGCATGTGGAGCCCAGGGTCAAGGACAGGTGCTCCTCACCCCCAAAGTCTCTCCATGAGCTGAAGAGGGGGCACAGAAAATTCTAGTCCCTCCCTTCCAGAGCAGACTGGAAGGGTCGTGACATTTCCCCTCCCTGTTTGCGGTGTCTACTTAGTTCACAGACCCCTTGTTAATACAGGGCAACGGCCACCCCTTGACAACAGTGAGTGAGCTGGGGAATCAGCTGACCTAACCTCGGGCCAATCAGAGTTTCTTCCTGAGAATTAGAGTTTGAGACGGAGACAGTGGAGTAGTCTTCCTGTCTTCCTATGGTGGCTTGGACTCCAGCAGGCGGGATCTGGGGTCGGTGGTGATCACCACGTGGCCTGAGGAGTCAATGGAATGTCTCTGATGAGCAGAGAGGAGAGGGTTGAGGAGGCCCCCTGACTGAGCACCATCCTTCACACCCCAGGCATCTTTTACACAAGAGACAAATACATATCTTACCTATATATTCAAATACGCTCTGCAAATGGAAAGCCCTTGATCATGAAATTCATTTGCTTAACAAAAATTGGGCGTCTCATTTACCTACAACTGTGGATCTCCAGTCTCACAAAGAAGCAATGGAAATTTCTGGAGCCCACAGAACAGTGGGCCAGCCCTGGGTGGGCTGGATGCACCCTCCCTCTCTGTTCCCACTGGAACCCCGTGCCATGTCCTAAATCCTTCATCAGCCTGTTCCAGATTCCGAACTTCTCTTCGGGGACAGAGCTGAACAACAGAGACACACGCTCTTTTTTTAACTTCTTTTTTCCCAGATCCCCAGCGGATGGCGCCTCGTAAGGTCAGGAGAGGTCCTGGCTGCTTTGATTTGCTGAGGCTCCCAGTATGTTTGAAAACAAATAGCATCAGAATAGAGTTCAAAGTTTGTGGCATATTTTAAATATTTACATGTAATGAAATATAATGTTAGTATGTTTAACATACTTAAACTCGCACAAAACTCCACACTCATAACATGGCCACAGGACTAATTTTTAAAATTTTTATTTGATATTGGAATGTAGCTGATTTACAATGTTGTGTTTTAGGTGTACAGCGTCCTGACTCAGTTAGACAAAGACATAGACTTATTCTTTTTTGAATTCTTTTCCCGCATAGGTTATTGCAGAGTGTTGAGGAGAGTTCCCTGGGCTGTGCAGCAGGTCACGTTGACTATCTGTTTTATATACAGAAGAGCATATGTTTTAATCCCTGATGGCTCAATGAGTAAAGGATCTGCCTGCCAATGCAGGAGACATAGGAGGCGAGGGTTTGATCCCTGGGTCAGGAAGATCTCCCAGAGGAGGAAATGGCAACTCACTCCAGTATTCTTGCTGAAGAACCCCATGGACAGAGGAGCCTGGTAGGTTACAGTCCATGGAGTCACAAAGAGTCAGACACGACTGAACGATTAAGCACACATCTGAATCCCAACCTCCTAATTTATCCCTCCCCCCAGGATTTTTTTTTTTTTTTTTTTTTTAATTTTTTGGCCTTGCCACATAGCACGTGAAATCTAGTTCTCTGACCAGGGATCGAACCCATGCCCCCTGCATTGGAGGTGCCGAGCCTTCACCACTGGACTGCCAGAGAAGACCCAGGTTTTGTTTATTTTTTAAATGAGTTCCTTGTACCCTGTATGGGCAACTTGGCTGGTAAAGGGACAGAGGCATGCAGCTGTGTGATACACATCTTGTTTCATTCTTGTTGGTGCTTCTCTGTTCGTCCTCACTTGAAGACCATAATTAAAGTGTTAGCCTGGGGCCCTGTGCAGAGGGCTGGCAGCTCCTCGGGAGGCCCTGGGGTAGACAGACCTCCTTCTGCTTCGGCTCGTCCCTGGTGTTTTCCAGGTGGACCACAGACTCAGTTGCTTCATTTTTAGCTGTCTTTCTTTTTTCTGTCTTTACACTTTATTAGCTTTTCCTCCCCACCGGATACCTGTAACCTATTTACTCTAAAGCATGAAAAGACATGGGGGGAACTTTAATGAGACTTACTCAGTGAAAGAGCCAATCTGAAATGATTGAAACTATATGACATTCTAGGAAATGCAGGACTACAAAGACAGAAAAAGATTAGTGGTTTTCAGGGCTTAGAGGAGAGAGAGATGAGCTGGCAGAGGACTTTTAGAGCAGTGAGACTGCTCCGTATGATACTATAATGGTGGATACACATCATTTTACGTTTGTCCAAATCCATAGACTATATGACACCAAGAACAAACCCTCAGGTAAACTATGGACTTGGGGTGATAGTGATGTGTTGACATAAATCCATTGATTGTAATAGTTATACTACTCTGGTCAGGATGTTGATGGTGGAGGAGGCTATGTGTGTAGGGTCAGGAAGCATGTGGGAAATCTCTGTATTTTCCACTCAGTATTTCTATGAAACTGAAAATTTTACTTGGAGTACACAAAAGTGTACTTTCTACTCTTAAAACTGCTCTAAAAATTAAGTTTATTTAATTTTTTTTAAAAAAAGGACATGTGGCTCTTATCTTCAGGCTGCATCCAGTGGAGGTCAATTCCTAAGTGGGAAATTCGTGGACTCACAAACTTCGGTGCAGACAAGACCTCAGAAATCTCCGGTAGAGAGCAGACATCCAGGGATCAAATCCCAACTCATCTGTTAATACCAGCTCTGTGTCCTTGGGCAACTTACTCAACCTCTGTGAGCCTCTGTTTTTCCATCTGTAAAATGGAAGTAATGATGGACTTTATCTCAGAGAGCCATTGTGAGGGTTAAATGAGATAATTTATGGCAAACTCTTATCTGCTACTCCATAAATATCAGTTATTACTAGCATTCAAAAAAAATTTTTTTTTGGCTACACCATATAGCATGCAGGATCTTAGTTCCCCAGGATCAAACCCACACCCCCTGCAGTTGGAAACATGGAATCTTAACCGCTGGGCCACCAGGGTTGTATGTGTGTGTGTGTGCTCAAGTGCTCAGTTGTACCTGACTCTTGCTGATGCTGAAGCTGAAGCTCCAGTATTTTGGTCACCTGATGCAAACAGACAACTCATTGGAAAAGTCCCTGATGCTGGGAAAGACTGAGGGGAGAAGGAGAAGAGGGCATCAGAGGATGCAGTGGCTGGATGGCATGAACATGAACTTGGGCAAACTCTGGGAGATGGTGAGGAACGGGAAGCCTGGGGTGCTGTAGTCCATGGGGTCACAAAGAGTCAGACACGACTGGGTGACTGAACAACAACGACAGCGACAACAACCTCACTCTGCGACCCCCTCGACTGTAGCCCGCCAGGCTCCTCTGTCCATGGGATTTTCCAGGAAGAATACTACAGTGGGTTGCCACGTCCTCCTCTAGTGCATCTCCCCCACCCAGGGATCGAATCTGCGTCTCCTGAGTCTTCTGCATTGGCAGGAGGATTCCCTCCCATTGGGCCACCTGGGGAGCCCGGGGAAGTCCCCTAGCAGTATTATTATCCAGGGTAATATTCATTCAGTCATTCAACAGTAACTAGGTGAGCAGCATGTAAGATTCCAGGGTGAACAAGGCAGAGCTGGTCCCTGCCCTCTCAGAGTGCACAAGCCGGTCCATCCTTCTTCTGGGTACACAGTGATGTTGAAAATAGAAGACACACTTCCCATTTGGGCTTTGCAGGCAAGCACCCACTGATACACACAGCCTGGAAGTAGCTTTAGTAGCCAAGTGATTACTTAGGAGATTTTGGCATGAGAGGTGATGTGTCGCAGAGCTGGGCCGCCTGTGTTCCAATCCCAGAGGCCTCCTAGCTGTGGAATTTCAAGCAAGTTCCTTCCTTCCTCTGTGCCTCCGTTTCCTTGCTTGTATGAAGGAGGGCATAATATGAATGTTCTGTGGCAGCCTGGACAGGAGGGGAGTTTGGGGGAGAATGGACGCATGTATATGTATGGCTAAGTTGCTTTGCTATCCACCTCAAAGTATCACAACACTGTTAATCACGCCTTGTGGTTGTTCAGTTGCTCAGCTGTGTGTCCAGCGCTTTGTGATCCCACGGACTGCAGCACGCCAGCCTTCCCTGTCCTTCACTGTCTCTTGGAGTTTGCTCAAACTCAAGTCCATCGAGTCGGCAATGCCATCCAACCATCTCATCCTCTGCCGCCCTCTTCTCTTTTTGCCTTCTGTTTTTAATCAGTGATACTCCAATATAAAATAGTTTTTGTTTTTTTAAAAAGGAGGGCATGAATAGATTCTATCTCATGAGCTATTATGAGGAATCAACACTGTAACATGTACTGAGTGTAGAGAATGGTGCTGGGCAAAGCGTAGGTGCTACGATGCTTTTCATAATCGTTGTTCCTGTTATGACTCATCAACGGTTCTAACTCTGACTCCATTGAGACAGTAACCAGCAGAGAGCAAGGCGGAGCTTCTTGGTGACGATGAAGAAATCCAGGCAGTATGGTGGAGTTCTCAAGAGTATGCCTGCCTCGTGGGTGTTTATCCCAGGGCCCTGCTTGCAGAGGTGTGATACGGTTTATAAGTCAGCCGTGGCCACAGAATATGTAATAGCTAAAGCTTGGAAGCGGCCTAAATGTCTGTGAACAGGAGACTGGTTAAGAAACCCATGACTCACCCAAAGAAAGAAATGTTAGCCCTCTAAGAGAACAAGCCAGCTGCATGTGAAATGATGTGAAAAAGTTTCCAAGAGTATTGTTAAATGCAAAAAGCAAAGGGCAGTGCACTTTTACTTTCTGTGTTAAAAAAAAAAAGAAAGAAAGAAAGGTACATGCCTGTGTACTTTGGTGATAGGGTGTGTCTGGAGGGGCACCAGAGACTCCTCTCACCACGTGTGCTCATGTGCACCTTTTGGACTTGAAGCCGTACACTTGTATTACTTATTTAACAACCACACAAAAAAAAGAGTAAGCAGAAAATTCGTGCTGATTCAAAAATCAGCACTCCAGTTCACTGTGTTCTGCTAAACATATTTCGCTGCACTCTGAGCAGATGGCCCGGGAGTGGCTGGGCCAGGGCCAAGGGGCAGCCTCCCTTCCCGTGGGCGTGTGGGGATCCTTGCGGGGGGCCACGTGGGGCCCTGTGCCAGGCACATGCCTGCAGCTGGGTCTTCCTGTGCAGCGGAAGGCCCGGGGTGTGGGGCTGAGACCGGTCAAGAGCAGGCGCCGGCAGCACACGCAGGGCAAGGTCGTGGTCCTCATAGGTGGGTCTGGCCTGGGCAGCTTTCCAGGACAGACAGTCATGAGACACAGGCTCGTTAGAAGTGCCAGGAAAGGGCCTTCATCGAAGCTGCTTCTCTCCATTCATGGGACAGTTCCACAGTGAAACTTGGGACCAGAGAGAAAGCCTAAGGTTCAGGAAACACTTTGGAAGGGCCAGGCTTTCCTGGCCTGCTTGAGGCATCCGTGGGATGGAAAGAGCCCAGAGGAACCTGGGTTCTTAGTTCTTCATCCATCCGCCTGGCTGAAATACAAAGATTCTTTTCAGTGCTCTCCCTGAAGTAGCCCTCCAGCTTTAGGACACTTACCGCTTTGTGTGCTGGGACAGTCCCTGTAGCCCAGCAAAAGGGACAGAAAGGCCCTTTCAGTTAACTGCAAAATAAGCAGGGCTCCGTCCAAGGACGGGGGCCCTTTGCCTCCCGGGCCCCCCGGTAATTCATTGGCTGTCTGAGCACCGTTTACTGCCTCCAGTCCGTTGGATGAGGGTTTTTCAAATGCTGTTTAGTCAATGATCCTTTATACACATTTATATAAAAAACATGTATGTATGCATGCAAACAGCTATTCTTCAGTCCAGTACATTCCCGAATACGTTCAGACACACACACGTACAATTCTATGTAGTCATACTCTTGCCTGGCAAGATGTACAATCTCCGAGGCAGATCAAATATTTGGTACAAGGTGATCAAACAAGATCTGCAGAAGGTTTATAGTGACACACAGAATTATAAGAGGAAGAATACAGTCTCCTCTGTATTCTTCTCTGAATTGCTTCTCTGAATCTGGGTCACTGTTAAGTCCAATGAATTATTTTGTTGTTGTTGTTGATTTAATTAATATGGGCATGTCTTTATAGCTTATTTATTAACTTATTTTAATAGTTTTATTGATTTATTTTTGGCTGTGCTGGATCTCCGTTGCTGCACGCGGGCTTTACTCTAGTTGCGCTGAGCGGGGGCTACTCTCTAGATGCGGGGCACGAGCTTCTCACTGCGGTCGCTTCCCTTGTTGTGGAGAACAGGCTGCAGGCATGTGGGCTTCAGTGGTTGTGGCGCACAGACTTAGTTGTCCCGTGGTATATGGGGTCTTCCTGGACCGGGGATCAAACCCGCGTCCCCTGCATTGGCAGGCGGATTCTCAACCACTGGACCACCAGGGAGTTCCGAAGTCCAATTAATTCTTTTTCTCTGTGGATGGTAACACCTGTACTTCCTCTTCTGATGTGACACATGCATTAATTTATCAAGCATTTGGGGGCCCCACCACACACCAGGCACTGTTTTGGTTTCCTGGGCTATTGTGAAGAACAAAATGGGCAGAGATCTGGGGCCTCATGATGTTTGCATTCTGGTGAGGAGGCAGCTGGTCACTGTGGGGGCAAGTGGGGTTGGGGATAGAGAGGGGGCATGCAGACTTCCCAGGGAAATGACCGTTGAGTGGAGACCTGAGGGCTATAAAGGAGAGAGACAGAGGCATATCTGTGGAGCAGTTCTGGGCAGAAGAGACAGTGACTCTCTTGTCCCTCTAGTTACATTGCACTCACTTGGCAAGAGGCAGCCCTGGTTAGACCCAACTCCACACCCACATCTATGCAACGGAACCTCGGCTGGAGGTCTCTAGTGCCCTGTGCTGGCTGGCCTCCTTGCAGTTCAGGGCCAGGATCTCGCGGGGGCGGGGGGGTGGGCGGAGTGGAGGTGGCAGTGGGGAGCACAGGGGGAGGCTTCATGCTTCCATCATGAATTCTTCCTCAGCCCATTCACGTTTTCACTGCCCTAATCAGCCAGTTCCCTGCAGCTGCATCCCTGGGTCACTCTCAGCTAATTCTCTGTACCTCCAATCAGTTCAGTTAAGTCGTTCAGTCGTGTCCAACTCTTTGCGACCCCATGGACTGCAGCAGGCCAGGCTTCCTTGTCCACCAACATCTCCCGGAGTCTGCTCAAATTCATGTCCATTGAGTAAATGATGCCATCCAACCATCTCATCCTCTGTCGCCCCCTTCTCCTCCTGTCCGCAATCTTTCCCAGCATCTTTTCCAATGAGCTGGTGCTTCGCATCAGGTGGCCAAAACATTAGAGCTTCAGCTTCAGCATCAGTCCTTCCAGTGAATATCCAGGGCTGATTTCTTTCAGGATTGACTGGTTTGATCTTCTTGCTGTCCAAGGGACTCTGAAGAGTCTTCTCCAACATCACAATTCGAAGGCATCAATTCTTTGGCGCTTAGCCTTCTTTGTGGTCCAACTCTCACACCGGTCCATGACTACTGGAAAAACCATCCCTTCGACTATATGAACCTTTGTCATCAAAGTGATGTCTCTGCTTTGTAATACACTGTCTAGGTTTGTCATAGCTTTTCTTCCAAGGAGCAGGCATCTTGTAATTTCATGGCTGCTGTCACCATCTGCAGTGATTTTGGAGCCCAAGAAAATAAAATCTCCCACTGTTTCCATTGTTTTCCTATCTATTTGCCATGAAGTAATGGGACTGGATGCCATGGTCTTCGTTTTTTGAATGTTGAATTTTAAGCTAGCTTTTTCACTCTCCTCTTTCACCTTCATTAAGAGGCTCTTTAGTTCTTCTCCCATTTCTGCCCTTAGCATGGTGTCATCTGCATGTCTGAGGTTGTCTACCTGCCACAAAATGAACCACGTTTTGGATTTACAGAGTACAAAGCACTCTCATATGTATTGCATTATTTGGTTCCTTGTCACAACGCTGGCAAATAGATTCACTAATTCACTTATTCAACCATTAAGTACTGTGACATATAGATATTGGGCATACAGATACGGTCTAATGGGGTGGAAAACCAACCAACCACCAAAAAAACCACATGTAAACAGATAAATATAAATAGTGATCAGAACTGATGAGGAAATAAAGAGGGTGCTGAAAAAGAAGGGTTCTAGAGAGTGTTATTTTGGCAGAGATGGTAAGGATGAGCCACCCAGAAGTTCAGAGGCCAGCTCTGGGCAGACACCAGGAAGCTCCTGCAACTAGTGGCAGGGAAGACTCCCCAGTCAAACCTGCCCCCGGGAGGCAGACCCTGCCAGGGCAGGAAGGCCGCTGTGGGGTCGGTTTCAATCCAAGTCCCTGGTAAGCACTGAGGGTTTAACCAGGGAAGTGACCAGTCTGGTATCGGCTTTAGGATCACGATGTCTGCTCTCTGGGAAATGAAACCTCTCCAGGGTCACCTCGGAGGTGGTGCAGGGAGTGGTGGGCCTTGCTAGGGTGCCCCGGAGTCAGGCCTGGTGCCTCCTTGCGCGGATCTTCTTTCGGGGGTCAGAAATCCTCCCTTGAATAATGAGTCAGCAGGGCACGAGATTTTATGGCCGAACAGAGGGACCTGGGACGCTCGCTCTGGGCAACAACGTGCCTTTTAACACCCTTTCAGAGGACCTGGGCACCCATCCACGCTTTGCTAGTCATGATGGCATCTTGGACACTTCTCCCTCGGTGCCTCAGTCTCCCTACCTGTCCAAGAGGACTTGGGCCAGCCCACAGGTGACTCCGTGGGTCGCCAATCCTGCACCTTGTGTAGGAGCGAGGGCACGGCCGGGGCCAAGCCGGCACGAGGGGTTGACTTTCCACTCGGGAAACTGAGGCACAGTGGGGCGAGGAGCGCGCGACCTTGGGACTCCGGCAAAGTTCAAGCTGCACGTCTCCGGTCCACGCAAGCCGTCCACGTCGCCTGCCAGGGATCCCCGCGGAGTGGCCTCCGCCCCGCTCTGCCCAAGGACCGGAGCCCGGTCGCACTTCTCCGGGGGGCGGCCCGGCGCTCGAGAGCTGGAAGAGGCGCGCGAGACACACCTCCAGGTTCCCCAGCCGCGTCGGGCTCGGGCCTGCCCCTGGGCGCCCGCAGCCGCGCGCGCCGACCCCGCCCCTCTCCCGCGCCCCCGCCCCTCGGCCGCCGCCTCCGCCTCCGCCTCCTCGCAGGCCCGCGACGTGCCCGGCCGGCGACCGAGCGGCGGGGACGGCGTCCGGCGCACTCACTTCCGCGTCCCGCCGCCCTCCGGCTCGCGCGCGCCCAGCCACCGCCGCCATCGGACAATAGACCGCCCGCCCGGCTGCCGTGAACTTCCCGCCGGGGCCCGGCCGGCCCGTGTGCCCCGGATCCCGATCTCCGATCCGTCCCCGCGCCGGCCACGATCGCAGCTCCGCGCCACCAGGGGAAGCCGCGGAGGACCGAGCGCCCGGTACGTGCTCGCGCCTCCCGCCGCCGCGCCTTCGCTCCGGCCCGGCCGGTCCGGGGCCCTCTGCGCTCGGCTCTCTGAGCAACTTTCCCTCCTGTCCGGCGGCTGCTGCCTTCTTGTGGGTGTCTTGAATTTGGTTGCTTAAAGAGGATGTGATTTTTTTTTTTTCTTCCGTATTTCTTTTCCGTTTTATGATTTGAAACGGAGAAAAGAACTCACAGCCAGCTCGGACAGCCAAGAGCCGCCAGCCGCCCCCACGCGGACACCTCCGAGGGGAAGGGGAATTGGAAGCAAATTGGGCCCAAGTGACTTTGAGGCCTCAGCATCCTCTGGACTCTAAGGCCCGGGGTCATGACTCTCATGGTGGGCAGGTGGAAGGCTGTACCTGTCCTGGGCTGGACTTGAGTGTCCGCCGTCTGCCAGGAACCCCGCCGCCCCACCTCCACGCACTCAACTAGGTTAGGCCGGGTCAGCAACATGGATAAGTACGACGACCTGGGCCTGGAGGCCAGTAAGTTCATTGAGGACCTGAACATGTACGAGGCCTCCAAAGATGGACTCTTCCGAGTGGACAAGGGTGCAGGCAACAACCCGGAGTTTGAGGAAACCCGCAGGGTGTTTGCTACCAAGATGGCCAAAATCCACCTCCAGCAGCAGCAGCAGCAGCTCCTGCAGGAGGAGACCCTGCCCAGGGGGAGCCGGGGTCCCGTTAACGGCGGGGGACGCCTGGGCCCACCCGCCCACCGGGAAGCTGGTGGGGGCAGCAGGCTGGCCGCGGACGGCGCTGCCAAGCCCCCTCTCGCTGCCCCGACCGTGGCCCCTGGGACGACCACCACCGCGGCGCCTGGGCAGCCCTCGTACCCACCCCAGGAGCAGAGGGCCAAGCTGTACGTCCGGGGTTCGAGGCAAGGCAGCCAAGACTGTGGGTCCAAGGAGAGCATGACGAGTTCTGAGATGTCTGCTTTCCATCGGCCGGGCCCCTGTGAGGATCCCTCCTGCCTCACCCACGGAGACTATTACGACAACCTGTCCTTGGCAGGCCCCAAGTGGGCCGACGACCCGGGAGTGTCCCCTGGCATCAGGCTGGGTGTAGGAAGTGGGTGGTCTGGGACCCCAGGGAGCGACCCACTGCTGTCTAAGCCCTCCAGGGAGCCTCACCTGTACCACCAGCAGCTCTCCCCGGGTTCCGGCAGGTCTTTGCAGAGTGGCCAGGACTGTGGGCTTGGAGGAGGCAACAGCGAGAAGCCAGCGGGCGTCTGGACCACCGCCTCCTCCCAGCGAGTGAGCCCTGGCCTCCCTTCCCCGGGCCCAGAGAATGGGGCCCTCCCGAGGTCTGCTCAGCCCAGGACCCCTTCTTTCTCAGCGCCCCTGGCCCTGAACCGGCCCAGTCAAGGGTCTCTTCCCAGAACAAACTCAGGGGTAGGGAGTGAGGTTTCAGGCACGATGCCCAAACCCACTGCGGACCCTCAACCCTGGTTCCAAGATGGGCCCAAATCTTACCTTTCTAGCTCTGCCCCTTCATCCTCGCCAGCCAGCATGGACCATATGCAGGCGGGTGCCGTCCCTGGGCTGGGTCCCAAGCCTGGCTGTACAGATTCTGGCGTTGGTCCCAAGCTCAGCCCCAACAGCCTTGTCCATCCAGTGATGTCCACCCTGCCTGAGTTATCTTGTAAAGAAGGTGCCTCCGGCTGGGCCTCTGATGATAGCCTGGGGCCTGTGCTCCCAGAGACGCCGAGTTCTCCCAGAGTGAGGCTACCCTGCCAGACACTCATCCCGGGCCCTGAGCTTGGACCCACGGCCGCCGAATTAAAGTTAGAAGCCCTCACCCAGCGTCTGGAGCGGGAGATGGATGCTCACCCCAAGGCTGATTACTTTGGTGAGTGTTGAGAGGCTGGCGTGGTGGCCCACAGTGGGTGATGGGGTCCCTGCATTTGGGCATTAGGGGGAAGCGTCCCCCCTCCCCCGTCCCCCACCAGGGATGCTGTCACTCTCCTTGAGTGGGCTGTCTTTTTTTTTTTTTTTTAATTTCCTCTTTCAGCTGTTGCTTCTGAAACTTGAAAAGAGACTTGAGATCATCACTAGGCAGAAAGCGGATCTTGCCGCCGGTGGTTACCCATGTGCAAAGGGCGGGATTGCTCGTGACTGCTCCCCCCAGAAAGGGAAATCTGTGACTTTGGATTTCAAGGGCTTCAGGAGTGACTTAGAACCTGTCGCAGTGACTGGCTCAGGCGGGACCTGAACAGGCTTCTTAAAAGGTCTCTGTACCCCTGAGGGTTCGTTCCATCAGTTGTTGGCTGTGCCGGGGAGTCTGGCTATTAGAGGACTAGGGGTTGGACCCGGCTCTCTGCGGCTCCCTGTGTGCACGTGTGTCTGCCTGCAAGTCCTGCGTTCAGCGGAGGGAGGTGAAACTCTGACCTGGAAGGCTTTGTTCTAGAGCAGTCGTTCTCAAAGTGTAGTCTGAACCTGCAGCGTCCTTTTGCCTGGGAACTAGTTAAAAATGCAAATTATTAGGCCCCACCCCAGACCTACTGCATCAGAAACTCTGGCGTGGGGCCCAGCAATTGGCATTTTTCACAAAGCCAGCCCCAGACCTGACATTCTGGGAAATTGGAGACCCATGCATTAGGTGCCTTCCAACTCAGCACCCCCACCCTGACTCCTAGCTGGCAGCCAGGTTACACCCACAGTCGTGGCTCCTAAGAGAACAGAAGATGCTCCTTGATGGTTGTACTCCCTCTTGTAGGTTTTGTTTTATTCGCTTTTTAAAGCCACAAACTCTTGGAGATTGCTGGCTTCAGCTTTTTTTTTTTTCCTCCGTGCGGAGTTTGGAGGCAGCAGAAAAGCAGAGATACCACCCTGTTGAGTAATGATGTAGCCGTCTCACAGAAGAGCTAACTAGAAAGACAGCCTGTTGTTAGAAGGGCCTGAGTTTTATTTATTTTTTTAAATTACTTTTGGTTGGATTATAGGTGCTTTACAATGTTCTGTTAGTTTCTGCCGTTCAGCAAAGAGAATCAGCTATAAATATACCTCTTGCTTGGATTGCCTTCCCATTTAGACCGCCACACAGCATGGAGTAGAGTTCTCTGAGCTGTACAACAGTTTCTCGTTTTATTTGATGCATGGTATCAATATTTTATGTTAGTTTTTCATTTTTAGAACTGTGCGTAATTGAGGTCACCATTTCCCCGTGTGAAGCCTGTTGGTGGGGGGCAGGGTAGGCCCTGCATAGGCAGGGTGACTGGCTTGCTGCTGTCCGTCTACCCCATCCTGCGTGAATGAGTGATTCTGTCCCAAGGTGCTTGGAGGGACAGGTCCAAGGCCGGGCACTGTGTTCTTGCTTCTCATGAGAGCCTCGCAGGAACAGCGCTCACACCACCCTGGGCAGTCAGAGGTCAGGGTGGCTGTTTACTCAATGTTTATGTTTTAGAGCGTGTAGCACCGTCTCACTGTGAACACCCTTTCACTGTGAACCATCTCTTCTCCTTTGCAAATCCTCCTCCTTGGGAATAATACTTTTCTCTGGAAATACTGTGGGTTTTGTTTTTGTTTTTTTTTTTTAGTTTAAACTGTTTTATTTTTCTCCCAGTTTTATTGAGATAATTGGCACACGATATTGTATAAAATGCACAGCATAATAGTTTTTCTAAAAGCTGTGTAAGTTTTTGTTTTTTAAAAGGTTTTTAATTTTTAAGCAAATTTATTTATTTTCAGCAGTGCTGGGGCTTCGTTGCTGCTTTTGGGCTTTCTCTCTAGTTGCCGGCGAGCGGGGGCGACTCTTGCTGAGGCGCACAGGCTCTAGAGTGTGGGCTCAGGAGTTGTGATGCACAGGCTCAGCTGTCCCGTGGCATGTAGGATCTTCCCAGACCAGGGATCAAACCCTTCCTTGTTCCCTGCGTTGGAAGGAGGATTCTTTACCACTGAGCCCCCAGGAGAGCCTCAGCATAATGATTTGATTTATGTAATGATTTGATTTATACGCAGCATAAAGTGATGATGACAGTAAAGTTAGTGAACATCCATCATCTCATCTCATTTCAAAAATTTACTTTTTCCTTGTGATGAGAACTCTGGATTTCCTCTGTTAACTTTCATATGCAACATATAGCAATGTTAATTATATTTATCATGTTGTACATTATAGCCTTAGGAAGTTTATGCCTTTCACTGCTTTCGTGTCCCATTCCCCCTCTCCCATTCCACCTACCACTGAAGTGAAGTGAAAGTCGCTCAGTCATGTCTGACTGTTTGCGACCCCATGGACTGTAGCCTGCCAGGCTTCTCTTGTCCATGGAGTCCTCCAGGCCAGAATACTGGAGTGGGTAGCTGTTCCCTCATCCAGGGGATCTTCCCAACCCAGGGTTCGAACCCAGGGATCAAACCCAGGTCTTCTGCATTGCAGGTAGATTCATGCATTCATTCATTCATTCACCATCTGAACCCCACCAGGGAAGCCCAGAGAAGCACACACCTTCCCTGATGGTAGCCACAAATCTGATCTCTTTTTCTATGAGTTTGTTTTTGAAGTATAATTGACCTACAACAGTATGTTAGTTCCTATTATGAAACGTAATGATTCAGTATTTCTGTACATTTCTATTTGTCACAAGTCAGTCTAGTTACAGTATGTCACTATATGAAGATATTACATTGTTATTGACTATATTCCCCACACTGTACATTTCATATCCATGACTGGTTTATTTTGCAACTGAAACTTTGTACCTGTTACCCTCCTTCAGCTATTTCTTTTCTCCCCTACCTCCCTTCCCCTCAGGCAACCACCTGTTTGTTCTCTGTGTCTATACCTCTGTTTATGTTTTTTGTGTCTGTTTGTGTGTGTTGGTTTTTTTTAGATTTCACATATATGTGAAATACAGTATTTGTTTTGAATTTTTAATTTCAAGCTCACTGAACAACAAACAGCAGTTTTATTTTCAGAGGGAGGCAAGTTTACACAGCAGATCATAGCAGGTCTATTAGCTAACGCTATCCATTCATTCATCCTGTATTTACTGAGCACCTGCCTTGAGGTACATAATGAACGGGGCAGATAGAAACCCCTACTTCTCCAGAGCAGGTGGTGCAGGAGAGGGAGGCAGGAGATGAACAAAATAAATACGCAGGTATGAGGGAGAGAAACAGGAAGTGGAGAGGATGGAGCCTCAGGGCAGGGCGTCGAGCCAGGAAGGTTTCTGGTTTTCAAGCCGGTGATCAGGGGAAATCCCATCGAGAAGGTGGCTTTGGAGCTAGGCTTGAAGGAGGCAAGGGGGTGACCCTCGAGTCTGCCCTGGGAAAGGGCATGCTCAGCAGGGCAGACAGCAGGAGCAGAGGCCCTCGGGGCCTATTTACTTTATGCATGTGACCTTAGGAAGCCCATTTCACCAGCCTGGAAACTGAGGCTCAGAGAGGTCAGATGACTGATCCCAGGTCTCACAGGGCCTGCTGGGTACAGCTGAGCTCTGAGCCCCACCGTTGGGCCTCCCTGCCCATTCCTTTTATTATTATTATTATGTTTTTTAATATGTGCTATTCTCACATACTTTTTAAAAAAGGAATTTGTTTTCTTTCTTCTTTTAAATATATTTTATTTATTTATTTGGCTGCGTCAGGCCTCAGTTGCAGCGTGAGGAATCTTTGTTGCGTCGTGCGGGGTCTTTTGTGGCCATGGGTGGACTCTCTAGTTGTGGCTCGTGGGCCACAGAATGTTGTAGTGCCAGGGCTTAGTTGTTCTGTGGCATATGGGATCTTAGTTCCCCGACCAGGGATCGAACCTGCGTGCCCTGCGTTACAAGACGAATTCTTAACCACTGGACCGCTAGAGAAGCCCCCCTGCCCACTCTTCTAACCAGCATTGCCCAGCTGCCTCCCAAGCACAGACGGGTGAAAGCCTGTTTTATTTACTTACTATTATTTACTATTTATTTACTTTTTTCTTTAATCAAGAAGAACTTCCTATAACATAAAATTGAGCTCTTTAATTAATTTAAAAAGCAGTCAGTGGCATTTAGCATTTTCACCATGTTGCGCAAACACCACCCCTGTCTAGTTCCAAAGCATTTATTCATCACCCGCAGAGAAAACCCACACCCACAGCTCAGTTGCTTCTGAACCCCTCATCTCTCCCAGCTCCTGGCAGTGACCAACCTGTTTTCTATCCCTCTGACCTTACCTATTCTACCTTTATGTGAAATATAGAGGGAATCATATCTCTTTTATTTCTTCACTAAGCATTACAGTGGCACGTAGAAAACTCCAAAGATGGAAGAACAGACGGAGTGAAACGTCAGTCTGCTTCCCACCCCTGTTTGTAGCCGAGCATCCTGGTGTGTGAGCATGTGCGCGTATCTGTCTGTGGGTCGCAGCCCGGCCCGCTGCCCACCTGCCCTCTGCCTTTCCCTCCGAACGGCGCGTCTTGGCAGCTGTCCCGCACCAGCACGTGTTGAGTTGACTCAGTGTCAGCCTCTGTGCATGTGCTCTGGTCATGTAAGCAGCCTCATTTGGATTTCAGGCCAACTGCATGTTGCAAGCCTAGCCTGGGATAAACTCCCAGGGGCGGTGGACTCCATTTGCACCCTTAAAGTGTTGTCTCGTTGCCCTCCGCTGAGCTCATGGGGGGACCCCACTGCCCATCATACAGGAGAGCTTCGGTAGCTGAGCTTCAGCTGCTCCCATGGAACCGGCCACGTGGCCGAGGAGGACACGTCTCCTGCCAGCACCTGACCGTCAGGGTGTGGCCCAGCCCTTCTGTGGGACCTTGAACACACCCTAGTCCCTTCCAGGCCTCTCCCCTTCTCCGTAGCATGAGGAGCTTGGCTTGTGGAGGGGCTCACATCAGCAGATGCCTTTCCCTTCTCTGCATCTGGTGTTATCTGAAAGATTTCTGTCTGTCCAACACACTAAATAACGATGAAATTTTACTTCTAAAAAACGTGAGTTAGAGCAAACTCTGGGAGATAGTGAAGGACAGGGCACCTGGTGTGCCGCAGTCCTTGGGGTCACAAGGAGTCAGACACAACTTAGCGACTGAACAACGGGAAGATTATCTATTGATACAGGGCTCTTACCAGAGAGAATCAGGGAAATGCAATGGTCCCCGTTAGAGTCAATGTAAGTCTATCCAGAAGCAAAGCGGAGCTGATGTTTGGGTTGGTTACCTGGACCCCTTCCTGGGCATGACGTTGTGGGAAGACTTGGTGAATCCCCAAGACCACCTTTGGGGACCCTTGGGTCTGAAGACACCTCAGTGTCCGGTTATTGATCAGCTCATCATTGCGGACCTTTCTGGCACTTTCCATGGCCTGGTCTTGGGGGTTTGGGACACTTTGGTCCCAGGAAGGCATTGCTTCCCCCGGTCCTTCTGCTGTGTTCCTCTGTGGCCACTTCGTGTGTTTCTTCCTCGAGGAAAGAGTTGATGCTGCTGAAAGGTCACCGTCGGGTTCCTCCTTCCGGGCCTCGCTCTTGGAAGGTGCCGCTGTGTGGCCGTTTTCACACCAGTGGGTTCACTGCAGAGAACATGGAGAGGCCCTCGCGGTTTTTGTTTAACCTCGCTCACCTTTTCGTCCCCAGTGGCCATCTGTCCTCCGCACACCGGGCGTCTCCTCCCCTTCTAAGGAAAAAGACACAGATAAACCACCTGTCCCTGGCAGGGTGGCCGGGGAAGCTGACTCCAAGGCAGAGTCTGTTGTGCAGGGGGCGGCATAGGGGATGCTGCTGGGACCGTGTGTGTGGAGGGCGGGGGGGACGCAGGAGTGGGCAAGAGAGACGCCCCGGCTGCACTGAGGGCCTGACCAGCCTGGGCCGACCCCAGGGGGCTCTGGGGCTGGAAAAGCCCTTCAGAGCTGCCCCGAATTGGGGTGAGATGGCCTGGCCTTCACGCCCCCCACCTTGGTCCTCTCCGGGTGGGGATCACCGGCAAGGCACCTCCATGTAGCTGGGGCCATGCCCGAAGGGGCTGACAGCTGAGGGCCACCCCCCTGCACCCCCAGCGCCAGGCCAGGCTCCTTCAGTGAAGGGCGATCTGGCACCCCACCACATCCCCTGTCCAGGGCAGATACGACCCCACTCTGGGTGACCTTGGCCGTGATTTTAATCACTGTGATGTCTGTTGAGCGCCTGTATTTAACTTTCACAGCCAGACTCCACTATCCTCTGTTGACAGTTGAGGAGCCCAGGCCGTGAAGTGTTCAGGACCACAGCGCGGTCGGTGGTGGGGCTGCCACACCACTGGGGCCCCGACTCCCCGAATGGAGAACTGGGCGGCGTTTCCGGGCTGAGGGGGATGTTTCCTGTGGGTTCATCCAGGTTCAGTCTCCGCTCAGCTGCTGCGGGGGCATTAGTGGGCTCCCCGCCCTTTCCAGGCTCAGGACTCTGGACCTGCAGCGCCCCCTGGGGTCTCCCCCGCCCCCTGCTGTGGGGGACCGGGGACTGCTGGGGCCACCCATGAGAGCCACACTCTGTTAGGAGCCAGCGAGTGGGGCGGTGGGGCGAGAGGAAGCTGGTTCCAGGGTCTCTGTCACCCAGCAGGCAGACGGATGGACACTTGCCCACCTGCACGCCTGGCTGCGTCTTCAGTTTTGCTGTCTTGGGTGGACATTCCTGCAGCAGTATGCAAGCTCGGAAAACTGTTAACAGCAGACCCGCCTTAGCCTGGGAGCCTGAGGAGAGGTGTGATTCCTCCCGGGGATGGCCCAGCCCTGCCAGGGGCCAGGGAGCCTATCACACCTGATTTGTTTTACTAGCAGCACAGGAGGTGAAGCAAGCAGTCCAGACAAGGAACCCATACATGTCCTCTCTGCTCCCTCCCATCTGACCGTCTCTTCAACATTGAGCTGCAAGTTGTCTTAATGACCCTTTAAGTCTCATCTGACTTCCAGCTTTCCTGGTGGCTCAGTTGGTAAAGAACCTGCCTGCCAATGCAGGAGACGTGGGTTCTCTCTCTGGGTTGGGAAGATCCCCTGGAGAAGAAAATGGCAACCCACTCTAGTATTCTTGACTGGAGAATTCCATAGACAGAGGAGCCTGGTGGGCTACAGTCCATGGGGTCGAAAAGAGTCGGACATGACTTGAGCTTATTTATCTGACTTTGTTAGCAACTGATGCTTGAAATAAGGAGTTGAAGTCCAGCCTTGAATGAACAATAGAGAGTGATTTTTCTGAGCTTTTGTCATATAAAAGAAAACAACATGGGCCAGTCCTGTAGAAGGGGGGCCCCTCCAAGTTTCAGGACAGTGGCCTGTGTGCACCCCAGAGGCCCCACTCACCTCCCCCCCACCCCAGACATCAGGCATTGCAGTAAACCCAAACCAACCGCTGAAGTAGCAGAAGGGGGCAGAAGATCATTAAACATCTGGGCCTGTCTGAGTAGCTGGCGTGACCAAGTGTGGAAACTTCTGCCCACATTCCTTTAGGAAATATGGTATGGTAATTTGGACCTATTGGATCCAGGCTTCTGTAGCCATGGAAGTAAATTTCTGATCCTTTGGTAACTTTTGTAAATGACACTCAAGAGTCTAATTCTGCCTGTCGAGCCCAACAGGTGCACACCATAAGACGTGGGGACTCCTAGCCATTTAAAAATTGCATAGTTTACATGGATTTTGTTTTTTTTGTAGGCCAGGTAATCTTCCTCTCAAAACCAGGAATGTATGTATTTTACACTTAAAAAAAAAAAAAAGTTGATGTGTAGTATACACATACTGGCTTCCCAGGTGGCTCAGTGGTAAAGAATTCGCCTGCCAATGCAGGAGATGTGGGTTCAGCCCCTGGGTCAGAAAGATTCCCTGGAGGAGGGCATGGCAACCCACTCCAGTATTCTTACCTGAATAATCCCATGAACAGAGAGGAGCCTGGCAGACTACAATCCATGGGGTTGCAAAGAGTCAGACATGACTAAGCAACTAAACAATGGCAACAACAAGAATAAAACTCACATATTACATATGCTCACTGGGTGAACACGCCTAGAACTCAGATCAAAGCACAAAACAGGACCAGGACCCAAGAAGCCCCCTGCCATGTGCCCCCCCCACAGTGATCACCACTCTCCAAGCATAACTGTGCCTTCTGACTGCAAATATGAGGTTCTGAGCAACCGTGTGGTTTAAAGTAACTTCTAAAACCTGTGGATGCGTGCCAAGTTGCTTCACTCCTGTCCAACTCTTTGCAACCCTATGGACTGTAGCCCACCAGGCTCCTCTGTCCATGAGATTGTCCAGACAAGAATACTGGAGTGGGTTGCTGTGTCCTCCTCCAGGGGATCTTCCCAACCCAGGGATTGAACTTGAGTCTCTTACATCTCCTGCACTGGCAGGCAGGTTCTTTACCACTAGTGCCACCTCGGAAACTCCCTACAACCTTGAGATGATTTAAAAAATCTATCACGGCAGGTTTTGGATGGAAGGAGAGCTCAGGGCTGATCAGGGTGCAGCAAAGGCTCAGACAGCAAGGAATGAGTGCCGTCAGCAGGACTGTCCAGCTCGCTCTGTAACAGCGGCAGCTCCCTTGTGGTCAGCGGTTAGGACTATGATACTGTTTGGGTCCTCTGTGTTGCGGTCCAGACGGATAGACGGTTCATCATATGCTTTAGCCCTGTTCCTACCCCTGCCTCTCTCTGTAGGATTTCTCTTCTGAGATTATGGGGTGGAGGGATTCTGAACAACCCCCAGAGTTCATGCAGAGTGAGTCATCTGTTCACTGGGTTCACTTGTCAGCAAGGTATACATGTCCGATCCCTGCTATGCTCTTAGCACTGGGCTTGGAAGGACGCTCGAGGGTCAGACTCAAGTCCTTGCACTTGGAGTGACAGCCACTGTCCTGTCACCCCAGCCTCAGGTCGAAACTCGGGGTGTCCCCTGCAGCCCCACCATGATGACCAGCTCCTTTCACACTGACTTCATGGCTGGTCCTGAACTTACAGCGTTCCTTCTCACCCCAGGACTTCTGCTCTTGCTGTTGCCCAGCCCATGTCCCCCGGCCAGCCTGGGCTGCCCCCGGCGATCCCCCTCGGGGACCCGGCGGGGAGCGGGTCTCCAGCTGCAGCCCTGGTGGGTCCTGACAGTGGTTTCCCACCGCAGCTGCCTCCTCCCATCAGGCTGTCTTTCTGAGGTCCTCCCCCACTCTGTGAAACGTTTCTGCTCTGTTCCTTTGTGACCAGGAATGCATGCCTTGTTTTTTCCATCTTATCCTCCTGCTCTTTTGATTCATAACCCAGAACAGCGAATTGACCCGATGTGGCTATTCCTGCCAGAGGTTTTTTAATGTTCCTTTACATCTCTTGATTTATGGCTCCCACTGGGGAGGATGAACTGTGGAAGAAAGGCATGCATCTGGGAGTGAGGCAGCCAGGTGTTCTGGGCCCCAGGCTACCAGCAGCCCCAGGTGTGACGTGAGGCCACCTGCTCTTCTCGTACTGAGCCCCAGGGCACCTCTGAGGGCCCTTCCTGACCCAAAGTCCTGTAGCTGTGGGTCCAGTTAGACGCCTGGATCTTAGCTGGTCAAGTAGCAAGGGCCTGGGCCTCAGCATTATCCACAGTGGCAAGAGCCTGGAAAGGCAGAGGGCTGACCCGCCAAGCCTCTCATCCCTTTCAGGCCTCTACAGAATTAAAATACAACTTGTTTTGTTTAGTTAGAGTTGCATTTTCAGTTGTAAGCAGTAATCATTTTTTACTTCAGGCACGCCAGAAAATACATTCAACTAAAACAAGAACCATAGGTCACTGACTTGCCTTCTGTCCTTAGAATAACCAGTGTTCAGATTTTCTGCAGACAGTTTCTCATCCCCAGTAGTGGCCAGAGCTCATGTGATGCAGGATGGAGCATGGTTCTTGGCCCTTTGACCAGATGTGGAAGCCTTTACTGAGCTAGAAGCCAGTGTGCTCCGCAGGGTGTGTCCGATGAAAGGGAGTATAGGAAGGACTTGAAGATGTCCTTTAGGAAACAGCCACACATGGGGAGACAGTGGTATTACAGGGGTCACCCACCCCAGAAGCTTTTTGAGGCTCTCAATCTAATTCTAATTTTATTTATTTTTGACCCTGCTGGCTCTTCATTGCCGCGTGGGTTTTTCTCTAGTTGCAGCCAGCGGGGGCCACCCTCTAGTTTCGGAGCATGGCCTCCTCATCGCGCTGGCTTCTCCTGTCGCGGAGCATGGGCTGTAGGGTGCACGGTCTTCAGTTGTTGCAGCGAGTGGTTTCGGTAGTTGAGGCTCCCGGCCTCTAGAGCAGGGGCTCAGAAGTTGGGGTGCACGGGCTTGTGGGATCTTCCTGGATCAGGGGTTGAACCCATGTCTCCTGCATTGGCAGGCGGATTCTTTACCACCGAGCACCAGGGAAGCCCTCTCATTCTAATTAAACTTGGGGTCCCTAGTGTGGGTGACAGCAGGGGGACTCGCCATGGGCTCACTGAACTTGCTTTTGCCGGCATATCCCAGGACGCCTCCACGGGCTCTTGTTTCTAGGTCTCCGCTTAGCACGGGACAGGGGATAGTGGCTCTGGGGCCTGCCCCTTCAGGGCCTTTCAGACCCCTCGTTGGGGCTGGGGGGATGTCTGTTGAAGGAACGGAAGGGCTTCACTTAGAGTGTGGCGGGGGGAGAAGAAAGGATGTTCACCTGGGTTATGGCTGTGAGGTAGTTTTGCTAAAATTTATCGAGCAAGTTGCTCTGTGTCAGGCACTTCACTAATCATCTCACACGCATTAAGGTGTTTAATCCTTTCAACAACCCTATCTTATGACCCCCGTTTTATGGACGGGGAAGCTGAGGTACACAGAAGTGAATTAACCTGCCTGAGATATTTATTAAGGAGCTTTGCTAAGCCCGGGGTCCTGACCTGCGTGCTGCACTGGCCCTCGGCTCCTGGGAGCACAGTGGCTTTCTGACGAAGGGACCTCAGGGGGCATCGTGGCCACGAGGAGGTCAGGCCTGAGGTCTCCCCCGTTTCAGGTGGAGTGATGAGGAAGGCAGGCCATGGCGGGGGGATGCCTGAGGTGGCTCGAGGGGCGTATCCCCCTCTTGCAGCCTGGTGTGGTTCGCCTTCAGGCCAGGGGCCAGGGGCTCATACCAGCCCCTCCCTGCCAGGTGGTGACGGAACCATGGAGGCTCAGGGGTGTTAATACACACATGGGCTGCTCAGGAGTCTTGACTGCCCACAGCCTGTCAGGCCCTGGACTTCTCCTGTTCCCCTGGAGGGTGTGGGTTAGGGCGAGTGGGCCATGCCATGGCTAGTGCCCTGTGACACCCCCAAGTGTTGTGCACAAGGACGGGGGTGTGCCAGCCCACAGTTTCCTTGGGGGCAGCCAGAGTGTCTTGGTCTCAAGGTCAGTATCAACCCCAGGCCGTGTGTCTAGATGTTTAAACCCAAATGTCGGACGAAGCTACGCTCAGAGTCCATCTGGCAAACCGAACAGAAACCTTACCCTAAATCAAAACAGGCCTCCAAAATTTCCAAGGCGTGTCAACTGCAGGGTTGTACTTGCCAGCAAATATTTATATCTGTGTCAGGTTTTGTTTTTCATCTGTCCCCTCCCAGGGAAACCAGCTGGACGCAGAACCTCAGGGTCATGTTGGAAGGCCAGAGACTCTCTGCCTGAGTGTTTCTGAGGGAATACTTTAGGGCCAGGTTATTTTTACATTTTGAGAGCCACGAGTTTAGACTTGGCCAAGCTCTCCCCTCATCTGTTTTGTTCTGTGATTCGTCTCCACGTGTCCCGGGGGAGCGCGGTCTGGTTACTCCCGGTCACTGGAAGTTAGGAGTCCTTCCACCCACACGTGTCTTTGTAACATATAGAAGGTTCTGGAAGCCTTCCGTGATGCTGTCATTCAAGAGGAGGGGACTTGAGTTCTGTAGTCAGTCCTGGGAGGTCTAGTGACTCGGGTCTTTCAGGGCCTCATAAACAGGGTCCCCATCTTATAATGCAGCCCTGAGTCAGGGGCGCCCATCACGGCAGCCCTGGGCCTGACTGCATGTAACAGTCACCTCAGCTTCAGAAGACAGTAGCAGATTGGCCTTTTGCTGCCTGGGAGCCTGACAGCGGCTTCCCTGTTCGGCCGAACCTTCCCGTGAGCCTAGTTTATGGTTTCCTTTCAGCAGAGTGGAGCCAAGTCGTGGCCGTGTTCGCTCACAGGACGGGCAGGGCTGGCCCTGGGGAGGAGGTCAGGTTTCCCATCTGCCGAAGCATCTCCTGTTCTGTCACCCTCTCCCCTTCCTTGATTTGCGTTGCTTCCTGCTGGTGCAGTCAGGTAGTGAATTTAGAGGGGCGGATTTCAGGGCTGGGCCCCAGCACATTTGCTGACAGCTACGGTCACGTGGAACATGCTGGCAGCGAGCTGTGGGCCTTCCTAGCGGTGCTAGAGGGCTGTGCTGGCCTGGACACCCTGCTCCACTTCACTGCTCTGGTTTCCTCACCTGATGGGTACTGGAGGGCCTGGGCTCCTTATAATTCTGACTCCTCTCCTGTGCCCCGAGCCTCCAGAGCTGGTTTTGGGTTCGGGGCTGTTGGCTGGGAGGAAACGCCTGGCTCTAGGGGTGACGGTGTTTTGGAGGCGGGACCCAGACACTGGATTGAGGGGGCGTATGGGCATCAGTTGGATGGAAGCGGGTCCCTCGCTGGCCTGCAGAGAGCCCAGCCACAGAGCACAGAAGCTGGAATGGGGAGGGTGTGATAAACAACAGACGCGCCCCGGGCAGCAGGCCAGTGGGTGGTGATGACAGGCACTTCTCCTGGTTGACCCGCCACGTCCCTCCGTGAGATCACGTCCCAGCAGAGGTGACGGCGAAATGCCTTTGTCCCACTAAGAGTGCTTGGTCATCATCAGCCTTGCCCATGAACTCAGAACTGCTTTCTTTTGGGAAACAAAATCGAAGTTCTATGATAAACCAGCTCTTAAGAAATAAGGAAAAGACTTCCCAGGTGGTCCAGTGGTTAAGAGTCCGTCTCCCATGGTCTGGAAGCTGAGATCCTACATGCCTCGAGGCAACAGAGCCCTCATTCCATAAGGAAAGATCTGAAGTGCTGCAACTAAGACTCAAGGCAGTCAAATAAATAAATATATAATTTTAAAAAATAAGGACAGTGAGGAAATCAAACCAAACATCAATTTAGTGACAAGATTCTAAATACAAAATCCTGGGCCTGGTCTGTAGAAGTTACTCGTAAAGTGTTTATTGAATGAATGAATCATGGTGTGTATTTATCATGTTATGCAATCAGATTAAAAAATGGAAATGTTTTGGTTACGATGCCGGCAGGCTGACACGCAGCAGATGCTGCAGAAACAGTTTCTCTGTCACTTGTGCCCGATGGTAACTGTGATGCTGTCTGATGTCTGTCAGACCCTGACCACCCATCTAAGCAGAAGGATGAGCTTGTTGAGCAAGGACTTGGGTGACGTGGCTGGTGGCGGGTGGGCTAGTCTGTAAGCCTGGAGAGTTCCTGTTCCCCAGGGCAAACCTGAGACGTGACCACATCTTGCTGATAAGAGAGTTTCAGTGTGACGGCATGGAACTCGCGTGCGTCTCTGGATGGTTTCCTGTCTTGCTTGGCCAGAGCTCCAGAGCTTGGGTAGAGCTCTGGAGTCCAGAAGCAGAGCAGTGGGTATGAACCCCAAATAGAACACTGGCTTTCCTGTGCCCAGAGGCTCACAGGAACCTAACCTTGCGTTTCCTCTGAGAGCAGTGGCCTGCTGTTCACAATATCAGCTTCTCTTGTGGCTCAGCGGCTCAGAGAATCTACCTGCCAATGCAGGTGACGTGAGTTCAGTCCCTGGCTCGGGAAGATCTCCTGGAGAAGGACATGGCAACCCCAAAAAAAGAATACCCAAGTATTCTTGCCTGGGAAATCCCATGGACAGAGGGGCCTGGTGGGCTACAGTCCGTGGGGTCGCAAAGAGTCAGACACAACTTAGCAACTGCACCACAACAGAACAATTTGGTGTTTGTGGTGACTTTATGGAGCATAACTGCCTCGAATCATGAGAATCTACTGTAGTATTCTTTTGTCTGCCTTACTTCACCTAGAAAGTGTCTGAAATTAATTCCTGTGGCTGCCTGTATCAGTGGTTGGTCCTCTTATTCTGCCTAGTAATACCCCGTGGTATGAATACACGTTTTTGTATCTCCCTTTGAAGGAACTGTGGGTTCTCTCGGTGTAGGGCCATGATGAATGTCTGCTGTGATCAGTGGTGTGGACATACGTGCTCATTTCCCTGGGGTACATATCTAGGAATGGAAATGCTGGATCATATGGTAGGAGTATGTTTAACTTTTCCAGCAACTGCCAGAAGGCTTCCCAGCGTGGCTGTGGACTGTAACATTCCTACCAGCAGTGTGAGAGCCCTCCTGTGGGGTGTGTGTATGTATGCAAATATCTTTAATTGAAGTATAGTCGATTTACAAGATTATATTGGTTTTAGGAATACATCATAATAATTCAATTTTTGCAGATTATACTCTGTTATAAATTATTACCAGGTGATGGCTATAGTTCCCTCTTTTCTGCAATACACCCTTGTGGCTTATCTGGTTTTTTTTTTGCGTAGTGGTTGATATCTGTTAATCCCACACCCCTTATCTGTCCCTCTTCCTTCCTCTCTTCCCTTTGGTAACCATACGTTTGTTTTCTCTATCTGTGAGACTGTTTCTGTCTTGCATATGCATTCATTTGTATTGTACTATTGTATAAATGATATCACACAATATTTGTCTTTCTCTGTTGGACTTATTTCACTAAGTAGCATATTCTCTAGGTCCATCCATGTTGCTGCAAATGGCAGAATTTCATTCTTTTTTATGGCAGAGTAGTATTCCATTGTGTGTGTGTGGTGGGGTACATCTTCTTAAAATCCATTCATGTGTTGATGGATGCTTAATTTGCTTCCATGTCTTGGCTGTTGTAAACAGTGCTGCTGTGAGAACTGGGATGTGCGTATCTTATTAAATTGTTTGTTGTTCAGTCGCTCAGTCGTGTCCGACTCTTTGTGACCCCATGGACTGCAGCATGCCGGGTTTCCCTGTCCTTCACTGTCTCCCAGACTTTGCTCAAACTCAGTGTCCGTTGAGTCCATGACACCACCCAGCCGTCTCTGTCACCCCCTTCTCCTCCTGCCCTCTGTCTTTCCCAGCATCAAGGTCTTTTCCAGTGAGTCAGTTCTTCACATCAGGTGGCCAAAGTGCTGGAGCAATATTCAGGGCCGATTTCCTTTAGGATTGACTGGTTTGATCTCCTTGCGATCCAAGGGACTCGCAAGAGTCGTCTTGAACTAGTGTTTTCATTTTCTTCAGATATATATCCGGAATTGGAATTGTTGTTGGATGGTATGGTAGTTCTGTGTTTAGTTTTTGGTGGAACCTCTATGGTGTTTTCCATAGTGGCTGCACCAGTTCTATGGTCGTTGACTTGACCTGTCTCTGGAATTTCTTTGGGCTCTGTTCTGCTTGTCGCTTTCTAAACCACCTGCTCTGCAAGCTGGTGTCACTTGGCTGATACCCTTCCAATTTCTTCTGTTGCAATATCTTTGCAAGAGATTTCCATCCCTTTTTTGGTAGTTACTATGCTGTCTTAAGGGTTTGATTTTTTTTTTTTTCCAGCAGCTTTCCTCTGGTTTTTGCCATTTTAAAACTGTTCAAACAAACACAACTAACTGTAGAAAAGTCAGAGCATAATAGACAAAAATAATAATATTGGAGTTACCAAAAAGTTCGTTTGGGGTTTTCTGTAACATCTTATGGAAAAACCTAAACGAACTTTTTGGTCAAGCCAATTAAAGGCATCCATCATTCTACATAGGGAAATCATGCTTAAAACAGACTATTTTATTATTATTTTAAACCTGTTATTATTTTTTAAGTATTTATTTATTCGTTTAGCTGTACTGGGATCTTCGTTACCACGTGCAGGATCTTTAGTTGCAGCACGTGGGATCCAGTTTCCTGACCAGGGATTGAACCTGGGTCCCCTGCATTTGAAGCAAAGAGTCTTAACCACTGGGTCATCCAGGGAAGTCCCAAGACAGACAGTTTTTTTTTTTTTTCAAGACAGACTGTTTTAAACACATAGATATTTAGATTTTGGCTAGAATCGTAGTGGTTGGGGGCCTCTCAGGATGTCACAAAGCCAAAGTTCAGAGGCACTTTCTAGTTCTGTTGCTTGTTGAAAGTGGTACTTCTGTTTGGTTTCTGGAACTTCTGGGGGACTCTGTGTCATTCCAGCTTCTGGCTTGATTTTTCTGCAGGGTGAGCAGCCAGTCTAATTTCATGCAAGTTATTAAAGAATCAGAATTGAGAGCCTGGAGCCTCTCCCCCCGTGCCGCCCCTCCGCCCCCCCGGCTCCATGCAGCAGAAAACCCCTCTTCTGTCCTCTGTGTCACCGGCAGTCCAGGGAGCTCAGCCTGAGTCGGCCAGTTCTGATCGTTAGGAAGTCTTCTGTTTGGGCTCCCGTCTTCCTAGATCTGACCCAACTGTCCTGTTAAAACGACCAGGTCCTGTCACTGCTGGGCTCAGAAAAAACTCCCCCTTCCCCTCTTCCCCATTGCTCACTCTCAGAATTGGAGCCGTCATCCAACCAACCTTCTCTCCTCCACTTCCTCCCCTCTCCCGGCCCATGCATGCTGGACATCACCATTCCAGGCTCCTCTCTCTGACTGGCTGAGTTGTTCAGGCCCCTCCCTGAAAGATGTCTTGGTTCCCGGTTGCCCAGGAAACTCATGTCTGTTGTGTGCCTCAAAGGTAGCTCATCCATTCTGCAGATTCTAAATGGGATAGTCTTTTAAAGCATTTATTTTGTCTTTTCTCAAAAAGGGGAATGTGTTACACGCTCAGTCAAGCCCAGAAGTGACGTTAAAACCTCCGTTTTGAAACCACTGTTCCCACACGCGGTTCAGGCCTCTCAGGCTCCCCGCAGCCCTGCAGCGCGCCCAGGACTACTTCCCCATTTTGAAGATGGGAAAACTGAGCCATGAAGTAACTGGTCCAAGATGGCTCACTGGCTCAGTCACAGAACCCATCAAAGCCTGCTTCCAGACTTCCTCTTTGTTCTAAGGGGAAATCTTTTGCTGGTGTTTCTCTCCCACCAGCCCTGAAGCTGGAGACTCAATCCAGCCCAGCTCTCTGCTCCTGACTCCCCAGGGGAGGGAGAGGGAGGATGGGGTGGGGAGGACTCTGGGAACTGCAGAGACAGACATGTCCCCTCAGCGTCACAGTTCCACCGGCATCTTTCACTTTGTCTTGTTCTTGTCCATCACACCCTTTACTCATCTTGGGTGAATGTGGATCTTTACCGTCTCTAAAATCAGCTTTGTTATTTCTAAGGAAAGTTGAAGGCTTGATTTCTTCCTTGGAAAAAAGGATTTTTATTCGTGTTCCTTTCTGGTTGCACATGGTTAGCTTGCCTCTGGCATCAGACCTTCGTATGAGGCTTCTCATGGCTGTGTGTGTGTGTGTTGGTCGTTCAGTCGTGTCTGACTCTTCGCGACTCCGTGGACTGTAGCCCGCCAGGCTCCTCTGTCCATGGGATTCTCCAGACCAGAATACTGGAGTGGGTAGCCATTCCCTTCCCCAGGGGATCTTCCCAACCCAGGGATCGAACCCAGGTCTCCCTCATTGCTGACAGATTCTTTCCTGTCTAAGCCTACCTGGGGTCACTCATCTCAGAGCCTCTCTATGTCACGGTGGTCCCCTCAAATGCATGGAGCCCTGTGAGCAGGAGCCAGGGGCGGGGAGTGTGGCTTTGTCCGTTCATTCATTCATTTATTCATGCAACCAGCAAATGTCCATTGAGCATGTCCGGGGCAGAAGCAGTTGCCCCCCCCCAGTGCTGTTAGAACACAGTGGGGAAATGGAGGGAGCTCAGATCTGCCCCTCCTCCCCAGAAGGACTCAGGAGTTTTGTGAGGAGTTTGGAGTGTGGGTGACTGTCAGGAGAGTGGTTGATATGTTTTCATTCTCAGTTTCAGGCCTGATAGGAAACTAGGAAGGAAAATCAACTTTCCTGGAAAGGGAGGGAAGAAAATGAACTATTCCTGGGCACCTCCCATGTGCCGGGAGCAATTTCAGGCACTTACATGATCTCAGGTGATGCTCAGAGTTACCCCATGAAATGTGTATGCTATTAAAATTCATTTGGCACGCAAGGAAATCACGCCTGTGCCCACGGTGAGATATGAACCCAGGGTTTATGCCCGAACTCATACTTTCCAGATCCACCACGGGGCAGGGGGTGGGGAGGGGTGCCGGGCCATCCTCAGGCTCAGCAGCAGCGGATCCTGATTCTGAAGCTCTCCACTTCCTGATCTGAATGGTGTTTACACAGGAGTTCTTATTTTGTGAAAAATCAAGCTGTAAACTTAATGTTCTATGGGGTTTTCTTCATGCATGTTTTACTTAAGTGCGTGCGTGCTAAGTCGTGTCCGACTCTGCGACCCCATGGGCTGTAGCCCACCAGGGTCCTCTCTCCATGGGATTCTCCAGGCAAGAATCCTGAAGTGGGCTACCATGCCCTCTTGCAGGGGATCTTCCCGACCCAGGGATCGAACCCCCATCCCTTCTCCTGCACTGGCAGGCAGGTTCTTTACCACTAGCGCCACTTGAGAAGCCCGACCTACTTATACGACACAGTTATTCACTTACCTAAAAATCTAATTTGCATGTGATACGCTTGCACTAACAAATTACTCACTGTTTATTTAAAATTCACAGTTAACTGGCCAACCAGTAGTTTATCTGATAAGCCTCGTTTGAGCTGAGACATGAAGGAGGTGAAAACACAACTGAGCCTCATGTGAGAAATCAAAGGATTCTGAGGCCAAAGGCAAGAAAATGATCCAGGAGGAAAGCAGATGGGGCAGGATGGGGATTCCGAGATGCTGCTGGGAAATTGAACCATGTCAGGAGAGCTCTGTGTGGAATAATCAGACAGGGAAGTGGGCAGTGATGTAAATGCTCTACCACTCGGCCTTCGAAATGGGTTCTGCTGGAGGTTGACATTTATGTTTGTGCAAAGAACCTGGGAAACAGGCACAATTTTGCGCCTTCTCACAAAGAAGAATGATGTTAAAAGTGAGCTACCTTGAGAATCTATCTTCAAAACAAATAATAGAAATGGATTATCACCCAGTTGTTGCTGTTGTTTCATCGCTAAGTGGTATCCGACTCTTTTGCGACCCCACAGACAGTAGCCCACCAGGCTCCTCTGTCCATGGGATTTCCCAGGCAAGGATACTGGAATAGGGTGCAATTTCCTACTCAAGGGGATCTTCCCGACCCAGGGACCAAACCCATGTCTCTTGCATCTCCTGCAATGACAGGCGGATTCTTTACCTACTAGCGCCACCTGGGAAGCCCATACGTAGTTAGGTGTACTGGCTGCATTTCAAGGGCTCAACAATCTCATGTGCTGTCATCATAGACAGTGTAGAATAGAACATTTTCTTATCACAGGAAAAGCTCTATTGGACGGCATTGCTGTAGAATATGATTTTTTTTAAGTTGTGTAGTATTTATTTAACTTTTCCCTTTTCATTTGGATACTTAAATTGTTTTCATTTATTCATACTGGAGTGTTTTAATAATAGTTTTGATGACTATTTTTGTTTTTTTGTGACAGTTTTACTGAGATATAATTCACATGCCATAAATCTGATCCTTTGGTTCTGTACAATTCAGCAGCCTTTAGTATATTCACCAAATTGTACAATCATCACCATATCTAATTTAGAACACCTTCTTCCCTCCCCAAAAGAAAGCCCGCTCCTTAGCAGATTCTCCCTGACCCCCTGTCCCCAAGTCATCTACTTACTGTCTCTGCATATCCATTTTGGGCAGCATCTTTTTTTTATTTTTTTAGCCTTGTTAAATTCTTGGTCCGGTGGCATGAGGTTATTCAGGCTTTTATTTAATACATGGTGCCCCAAGGCCCTCCAGAAAGGCCATCCACATTTATGCTTCCTCTAATGGTGAACGAGGATGCCCTTTTCTCTGCACCCTCCGTGACACTCTTATTATTGTTTTTACCATTGTTTTTCATCTCTGCTCCCGAGACAGTGAGGAGTGGCATCCACCTTTGCATTTGGCTCCTGACAAGGTGGATGGCATCACCAACTCAATGAACACGAACTTGGCAAACTCCAGGAGATACTGAAGGACAGGGAGGCTTGGTGTGCTGCAGGCCACGGGGTCACAGAGTCAGACACGACTTAGCGACTGAGCAGCAATAACAGCAAGGTGGAACACCTTTTCCTACGCTGACTGGCTGTTTCTGTTTCCTATTAGAGTTGAGAAAGATACCCGGGCTCTGGAACGGGGAGGATGTTGGTGGGCAAGCCCAGAAGCCAAGGCTCAGGGTGCCCTGGGGGCTCGGGTGCAGGGTTTGCTTGGGGATACCCTGAACGTTTTTTCCTCCAGAGAGTGGAGGGCCGGGAATGATTCAGGCCAGGGGATGGGCATGCCCTGGAGCAGAAGCACGCCTGCTGGTACTCTGGCCAAGCGAGCTCGAGCTTAGGGTGGTGGTTGGGAAACTGCGAGACACTCCCTTTCCCACTACAGTGAGGTGAAGCCATCGTTGGTTCTGAGTCACTTCGAGAGTAAAGAAAGTAGCTGGTGCAATGACCCCGTAGCCCCGAATGGCCTTAAATACTTCCTTTGCAGTGTGGTGAGAATTTCGCCCCTTGACCTGGGAACTGCAGGGTGTGTGGGAGAGCGGGCAGGCGGGGGAGGCCCGGGGGCCAGGGAGGGTGGGGTTGGTTGTGTCCTCCGCATCCGGGCTTCTCTGCCTTGGCCACACCTTAGAGTCAGCTGAGGACCTGTGGTCCCGTCCCCAGACTGGAACCTGAGTCTCTGGAGGTGGAGGGGTGGCCATCCACTCTGATACCTGCAGCCAGACTCGAGAAGCGGCCGTCTGCCTGGGAGGCAGGAGCTCGGCTCCCACTGCCTTGGGGGATTTCTCCGTGAGCTTATGTGGTGACTGGTAGAAGTCTGTTGCTGGGGCCAACGGTCTGGTTCTGCCCCGAATGCTTGGCACCTCTTCCAGAACCTATTGACCTCCAGGTCCATAGGCTGCAACCTTCTGCTGAGAAAAAAGCCTTGCTCAACTTGCGTGCAGACTAATTTATTCAGATCTGCTCACCCAACCACCCCTAACTGGACTGCGTGCCCTGCGCCTGGCTTCAGCCCCCCTTTAGTGCAATATGTGGTCCGTGGCTGTGTGGTGTCGTGTGATGTCCAGCATTACACGTGGAGCTAAAAGGGTGGAGCTAAAAAGGATGCCCCCGCCTCCCAGAGGCCTCCCGTCCTCACTGGGAGAGGAGCGGTCACCTGGACAAGGCCGGGAGTGAGCCGAAGGGAATGGTTGCCAGGCCAGTCCCATCGGCTGGGCTGACGGCGTCTTTTTATTTCAGACCCCGTGCTGACAACAAAAGGGCCGACTCTGTCGTCACCCAGGTTGGCTGTGTGTCAGTTGAAGGATGGCTGCAGGGTCCTCAGCCCAGCTGTCCGGCGGTCTGCAGGAAGGAAGCAGGAATTCTTTTGGAGCCAAAACCTCACACTCAGGCTGCTTTGCTGGCCTCCTGGTTTGTAAATCCTGCCTTTGCAAGCCAGGGGGGAACGTGCCATGGCCCTAAACCCAATTTGTTTTTTGGCTTTGGGTGTGCAGGAGATCAGTTTAATGTCAATTCAAGATCACTTACTTCACGTGGAACGCTGCCCAGGCTAGGCTGGGTGGTGTCTGCATTCGATCAGTTATGCTATGTGACTGCTTCTCAAATAATCTTCCTGGAACTGTCTCAGGGGCCCGAGATGTTCCAGGAGGTTCTGTCCCACCTCAGCCATCATGGTTTCCCTTTTGTCTGTTATATATACTTGCGGTTCCACTGATACTTTTTTTGCGAAAAGTTTCTCCGCCTCTAAGCTGTTGGAAAGCTGCTATTGTATACCACGAGAGTTAGACCAGCTTGATTTAGTATATAAACCAACAGTTTTCAAGATACTGGATATCAGGCAAGGATGGACAACAATCCTTCAGGGACGGAAAGAAAATGGGGCAAGGCTGGAAGACTCCTTGAGTTAAAATAAAGTTGCGAGGATTTCCCTGGGGGTACAGCAGATGAGGGTCCGCCTGGCAATGCAGGGGACATGGGTTCAATCCCTGGTCTGGGAAGATCCCCTATGCCATAGGGCAGCTAAGCCTGTGCGCCATACCTACTGAGACTTCCTGGGGCAACTAGTGAAGCCCGTGTGCCTAGAACCTGGGCTCTGCAATGAGAGGAGCCACCGCCAAGAGAAGTCTTCATCCCTGGGCGGGCTTTTCTCCGGTTCTAGGGAGCGGGGACTGCTCTCCAGTTGTGGTGCTCCGGCCTCACTGCGGTGGCTTGCCTTGTTGAGGAGCACGGGCTCTCTCTAGGACACAGGCTTAGTAGTTGTTGGGTACGGGCTTAGTTGCTCCATAGCCTATGGGATCTTCCTGGATCAGGGATTGAACCCATGTCTCCTGCATTGCCGGGAGGATTCTTGACCACTGCGCCAACAGTGGCTTGGTGACTCAACCCCTCATTGAGTCTTGTTTCAGAAAAAAAAAACACCTCACTTCTGTTTTCCCTCTATACCACTAGTGCTCACGCTTCTGACACCAGATATATGGTTTTTCCCACACAGTTCAGTTCCCTACAGTTCAGTTCAATCGGATGCCAGGCGGGGTTAGCACAGCCCCCACTGGGTAAGGACTCAGCCCTAACAAGACGGCCCCCTCCCACTTTGTCATCTGTGCTTCTGGCTGGCTGGCTACAAATCAAGAGTTCCCACCACCCCCTCCTTGGCTTTGATAATTT
Source organism: Dama dama (assembly GCF_033118175.1). Classification (NCBI taxonomy): domain Eukaryota; kingdom Metazoa; phylum Chordata; class Mammalia; order Artiodactyla; family Cervidae; genus Dama; species Dama dama. The sequence continues at coordinate 57,793,327 of NC_083704.1, read as the reverse complement.
GCTTTAATGGCTCTCAGAACTCAGGGAAACACATTTGCCGGTTTATTATAAAGGGTTTGATAAGAGATATAGTCGAATAGTTGGATGAAGAGATACATAGGGAAAGGGCCTAAGTACGGGAGCTTCTGCCCCGGGGAGTCGGGGTGTGTTACTCTCCTGGTATGTACATGTATTCCCCAACCTCAAAGCACTCTGAACCCTGCCTGTTGAGGAGGCTTCATCACATAGGCATGATCGATTAACTCAATTTTCCAGCCCCTCTCCCCTCCCTGGAAGGTGGAGGGTTAGAGTTGAAAATTCCAAACTTGAAAGCCTGGCTTGGTCTTTCTGGTGACCAGCGCCCAACCATGAGCCCACCCAGAACCTCCTCAGTAGAACCAAGGATGCTCATTTTGCCCGGGACGTTCCAAGAGATTTAGGGGCTCCGTGTCTGGAACTGGGATCAAACTGGGGAGCTGGAGGCAGAAACCGTGCTGTATGTATTGTTATTTCACAAACGCGAGCCTTTGCTCAGCGCTGGCCCCTTTGTGAGCTCACAGCACAAGATTCGGGTGACGTCGGTCAGCTCACCCATCAGCCTGGGCAGATTCTGGTTTCCCGGCTCCCTGGATGACCACCCACCGAGGGCAGGGCCAGAATGCGGTCAGCGTGCTCACCATCCCGCTGCCAGCATCTGCAGAGAGCCTGGCTCCGAATGAATGCTGGAGAAGTACTGGTGGGTGAATCCTTCAGCTGCAGTGTCCCCGGCAGGAGGGCAGGAGGGACAGAGGGGCTCTGCACCGGGGTGGGGGGGGTGGGGGGGCCTTGGGATGGAGGTTCTGGGCAGAAAGATGGCCTCGGGTGTATAGGATGGGCCAGAACGGGAGTTGGGCCGGATGACCAGTAGGAGATCTGGGGCGGAGCTTCCCTTGAGTCTGAATCCCTGAACAGGTTGTGTGTTGGGCAGCCGGGGGATGGTGATGAAGGAGCCCCCTTTGGGGAGGGGGACTCCACGTGTATGGCAGGAATAGCCACATGACTGCTAACCAGATGGGGCTCACAGGACCTTTGAGTTAGAACTTGGGCTCAGATTCCATCTTTCAAACCTGCCAGCAGCATGACCTTTATCACAGCACCTTTATGGAACTGGGGTTTGAGAAAGGGGCACACACCCTACGTTCACTGAACGAACAAGCCCAGCCTGGGCTCTGGTAGGAACATTATTTCCTAGAATATGAAATTTACTTCAGTATTTTTTTTTCCCCTGCCAAAGGAAGACTGAGTCTATTTCCTGCCCCCGAAGTGCTTTGCTATCCATTCACCGCAGGCCACAGGGATGAAGTGTTTTCCTACCTCCTTGGCTTCTTGGGGACCGCCTCTGTCCGTGACTGAGCGTTTCGAACAGAAGTGGCTTCCTTCCTTGCTTTGTATCTGCATGCGGTACTCCGCGTGGGGAGAAAGGATGTCGGCAGCCCCAAGGAGAGAGAGAGTGAGGCGGAGGCTGCAGTCAGCAGGTCCCAGCCCGTGGACCAAGAGGAAGCCAGAGAGTCTCCCCACTGGCTGCAGGGGCAGAGGAAGGCCTGATGTGGAGAGATAATGGAGCAGGAAGCCCAGGGGGCCCTGGGCAGTTGTCAGTGTCCACTGGAAGACGCTGCCATCCAGCCACTCGCTTTATGAGCAGGAGTGAGAGGTGGTCTGACTTTATTCCCCAAGCCCGGAGCAGCTGAGTTCACGGCATCCGGAGTCAGCTCCATCCCTCTGACTCAAGAGGTGTACCCCACCTCTCCTCCTGGGCGAGCTGTCTTCCCGGGCCCTGCGCTTACCACGTGGCTGGTGGAAGTCTGACCATGCTGTTGAGTCTCAGCGCTCCTCTGCGCTTTGCAGCCAACATCTCTGTGGAGCTTAAGCACAGAGGCCGCGGTGATGAAGAGGGAAGAAGTGATGTGGAGCATGGGGAGGTCCTGTGTCCGTGAACAGAACCACACTCATGTTGCTTTGATGTTCCTTCCAGGCTGCTTTGAGCCGGCTTTGGTTGCTGCTGGACAAACCAGCCTATGTTGCTCTTTGTAAAGATTTAGAGTCTAGTGCCAGGGTGCTTGGGACGGATGATCTGAAAATCTACCCCAGAATCACCAAACAGTATTATTGATACCTCACCGTGGTCCAATAATTGCCATTCAAGAGAAAGTTCGCCTCCTCCATCACTGTGTTTGTATTATACAGTGGCCCTGGAAGTGGTCAGCAGAGGTCCATGCCATCCATTTCTATTTTTATGTATGTTTGTTGAGGGCACACGAGTGCACCTTGTCGGGGACTACAGGTGTTCAGAGATGGTAAGACTCTGAATCTCTGTAAAAGGCACTCAAGGGGATGTGTGTATCCCAGGAACAACGGGTGAGGGCCAGGGCAGAGGGGAGGTGGCCCGGAAATTGATTCAACTCAGCGATTCTTCATTGAACACTTCTGGGGCCACAGCTGAGACATGGCCCCATCTTTTTTTGTTGTTGTTGGAGGTTTTGTTTTATTTTACTTTTTAAACATTCTTATTTATTTTTTACTGAATTATCGTTCATTTATAACAATGTGTTAGTTTCAGATGTGCAGCAAAGCAGTTTGGATTTTATATGTATATATAATATAGTGCAAGTCACTCAGTTGTGTCCGACTCTTTGCCACCCCAGGGACTATACACAGTCCATGGAATTCTCCAGGCCAGGGTACTGGAGTGGGTAAGTAAGATCTCCAGGGGATCTTCCCAACCCAGGGATTGAACCCAGGTCTCCCGCATTGCAGGCAGATTCTTTACCAGCTGAATGACTGTATATGTTGTTTTTCAGATTATTTTCCACTGTAGGTTATTATAAGACACTGAATGTGCTTCCCTGTGCTGCGCGCAAATCCTTGTTGCCTGTTTTATGTGCAGTAGTGTGTACGTGTTAATCTCATCCTCTGAATTTATCCCTCTGCCCTCTGTCTCCTTTGGTTATCATAAGTTTGTCTTCTGTCTCCGTGAATCTGTTTCTTTTTTGTAAACAAGTTCATTTGTATTACTCTGTAGATTCCAGATATAAGTGATCGCGTATAAAATTTGTCTTTGACTTACTTCACTTGATTTGGTAATCTCTAGGTCCATCCATGTTGCTGCCAGTCGCATTATTTCATCCCTTTTTACGGCTGAGTAGTATTCCATTATGTATGTGTATACACACACACCCCCCACTTCTTCTTTATCCATTCATCTGTTGATGGGCACTTGGATTGCTTCCATGTCCTGGCTACTGTAAATTGAACATTGGAGTGTATGTATCTTTTCAAATTAGAGTTTTTGTCTTTTCATGCCCAGGAGTGGGATTGTTGGATCATATGGTGATTCTATTTTTAGTTTTTTTAAAGAACCACCAGACTGTTTTCCATAGTGGCTGCACCAGCTCACAGTCGCTGTGGACCCCATCTTGAAGGCGCTCCCGGTTCACTAGGATAGATGGGCCAGTGCCCAGGTAGCCAGGAACCTGCCCCAGCACCGTAGGTGTATCCGGTGCCGGCACACCTGCCCCGTTGCTTCCACGACCGCACACGCTCCTGGCCCACCTGCTTCAGCGGCCGGTCCTCTGGCTCCCAGCGGCAGCCGCCAGCACTGCTGATTTCCAGAGGGATGAGCCCCAGAGAGGAGTGGTGCTGGCAGAATCCTGCCCTCGCCACTCTTCCTTGCTCGTTGGAGGCAGCTCTGAATGTGCCAGCAAAGGAATGCAGTTTGCCCAGGACAGATGTACTTCTTTTATTTACTTGGCTGTGTTGGGTCTTGGTTGCGCATGTCGGCTCTTTAGTCGCAGCATGTGGGATCTAGTTCCCTGACCGAGGATTGAACCCGGGCCCATTGCATTGGGAGTGTGGAGTCTTAGCCCCTGGGCCACCAAGGAGGTTCCAGAATAGATGTCTTTCTTGACTTAAGAACAGCCTATGTTGTATATGAAATAATCAGACAAAAAGACATGCTGATGCTTCTGAATTCCTTGGAGTTTTCAATTGTATCATGCTGTTGGCTCGGTAAAGAAATACCAGCTATCCAATACTTTCATCCTTGTGCGTGCATGCACACACACACACATATACAGGCCATTTCATAACCAGTAAGAGAAGATGGAAGGGAAGCGCCTTGGGGAACTTGCTGGGGTGTTGGAAATGTTCTTTATCTTACTTGGTGTTTACATTACATAGGTTACTTGTCAAAACTCATCGGGTGATAGACTTACAGATTGTGCATTTCACTATTTGAATTTTATCTTGAAAAAGATAACTGTAAGCAAATAATGACCTCTTAATATATCTTATTAATGATATTCAGACTGAAGTGTTTGGGATGAAGCAGACTGTCTTCATCTTACTGTGAAATGCATCACAAGTCAGTTGGTTGGGTTGATTGAGGGACAGGCAGCAAAGTACTAACAATTAATTGTAGAATTGGGGTTGTGGGCACATGGGATTCTTTTCCATTTTTCTTTTCATGCTTGAACGTTTTCATAATACAGCGTTGAAACAGAAGAGCTACAAATAACCACCGCTTGTGATCCCTAGAGCTGTGCACAGAGAATTCTCTCGGGAGCCGGTTTTCTCAGCTGACAGAGGACCGTTCTTATGGACGGCCGCACCTGCTTCCTAAGAGAGTGTTGGTGAAGCGGCGTGCAGGTCCTGGGCTTATGTGTTCTCTGTGGACCTGGTGGGGCTGGAGCAGGTGCATTTCATTTCATGAAGGCTGTGTCAGCTTGGACTTCCTTTGAAGGTGATGTAGTTTATCAGCATGGAATGATAAGAACTCTGAAACACAGGACTTTTGGCCCTGTAAGCAGAATGTGGCTGTGAATTTGCAATCCGAGAACAGCCTGAAAGATCGGACAGAACCAGAAAGGCTGGCTGAGCCCCTGGTCACCCTGCTGAGTGCTGGGGGAGCTTTTGTGTTTGTTTTTTGGCCATGCTAGGTCTGCGTCGCTGAGCAGTCTTTCTCTCGCTGCGGTCTGTGGGCTTCTGACTGCGGTAGGGCCTCTTGTTGAGGAGCACAGGCTCTAGGGCACACAGGCTTCGTGAGCTGTGGCTCCCCGGCTCTATAGCACAGTCTCAGTAGTTGTGACTGATTTAGGTGCCCCCTGGCAGGTGGGATCTCCTTGGACCACAGATCGAACCCATGTCTCCTGTTTTGGCAGGCAGATTCTTTACCACTGAGCCACGAGGGAAGCCTAGAGGACCTTTTCATATGTATTTAAATTTTGAAAAAATTACATATGTTTATTTGTATTTTATATATAAATTGTATATAAGTATATAATCTGTTTCTCAAAAATTTTAACAGTATACAGTACATTTAAACAGATCCAGGGGCATTCCCTGGCAGTTCAGTGGTTAGGACTTGGTACTTTCAGTGCCATGGTCTGGGTTCAATCCCTGGTCAAGGAACTAAGGTCCCACAAGCCGCTCGGCATGGCCACAGACAAAAACCAGATACAAAATACTTTTTGAGACTAGACATTTTTCAGCTATAAAGCACTGTAAGATTTGTTTTTTCTAATACAGAAGATGCAAAGCAGTGAACTCAGCCATAATTTTACAGTTTTGGTGTATTTCTTTCCTGAATCTTTTTTTTTTTTAATTCATGCATTATTTACATAATTGTATTTATTTTCATTTGCCTATAATGAGGGAGTTCTTTGGGAGGGAGACCCCCACACCCCGCTTTGTGTGGCTTGGCCCACGTAAGGCACCACATAAAGGGAGCAGAGGGTGGGTGTGGGGCGCAGGCGGGGGAGCCCGGCGCGCAGGCCAGGAGCCGAGACCCAGTGGCCGGGGTGGGGGCAGGAAGGCGCACGGGCCATGCAGTCGGACGGACCTGGGGCTTGGGGGCCTGATCGCTCTTTGTAAAAAGTGAGGTTAGTAAGTCCCGTTGGTGGGTCCCGTTGAGACTTGAAGAAAATAATTTGAAGTTGCCCAGCCTGCATATTGGGCTTGCCTCATATTTCAGTTGGTAAAGGATCTGCCTGCAATGCAGGAGACCCCAGTTCAATTCCTGGGTCAGGAAGATCAGCTGGATAAAGGATAGGCTACCCACTCCAGTATTCTTGGGCTTCCCTTGTGGCTTAGCTGGTAAAGAATCTGCTTGCAACGCCGGAGACTTGGGTTCGATCCTGGGTTGGGAAGATCCCCTGGAGAAGGGAAAGGCTACCCACTCCAGTATTCTGGCCTGGAGAATTCCATGGACAGAGGAGCCTGGCGGGCTACAGTCCATGGGGTTGCAAAAAGTTGGACACGACTGGGCAACTTTCACTTAGCCTGCATATTTGGCCTATTTTAATCATGGTGCAGCGTTTGGACATTGTCTTATAATGGTTGGAGTCTTTTAAAATTTAATATTTACTCATTTATTTCGCTGCACCAGGTCTTAGTTGCTGCAGGTGGGATCTAGTTCCCTGACCAGGGACTGAACCCGGGTTCCCTTGCATTGGGAGTGAGGAATCTTAGCCACTGGGCCACCAGGGAAGCCCCCAGAAAGCTTTGGGCAAGGAACAAGATGCAAGAAGTGGAGGTTTTCTGAGCATTAACATGCTGGTGTGGAGGGAGCCTGAACATGAGCCCGGGGCTGTTTCCTGCAGCAGAAAGGACTGACAGTTGAGAGACGGGTGGAGGGAAAGAGCGAGAGAGAGAGACATTCTAGAGGAGTGATCCTCGGGATTCGGGGATGGGCTGGTTATGGGGAGGGCTGGGTATCTTGCTGTTGGCCATTGACTTTTTGTGACGCACATTACAGTGTTTCTGTTCCCACTCACTGCTGTGTTCTTTCCCTTGCAGGAGCCTGTGTGAAATGCAGCAAGGGGGTGTTTGGGGCCGGCCAGGCCTGCCAGGCCATGGGGAACCTCTACCACGATGCGTGCTTCACCTGTGCGGCCTGCAGTAAGTGTGTGTGTGGGGGGGGGGGGGGGAGGGATAGGGGAGCCCAGGGTGAGGAGCAGGAGGACCGAGGAAGGGAGGAGATGGAAGAGCATCCTTCCGGGAGACACTTGGCCCATGTCCCTGCATGGTCCTACGGGAAGGCAGGACAGTGTCCTCTAGAAGAGAGGGTTTGTACTATTAGCTCAAGGCCTTAGAGTATGAGGCACTGCCTGGCACCCACTCTGGTGTAGTTGAGTGATCCCTAATAACATCAGAGGTCTCAGAAGAGTCGGGAGGAGAGTGCTGGGATTCACCATCCTCTGCCCTCTTGTCATTTATCTCCCCCACTGTGGGGACCAGCCAACCAAAAGGTGATTCTTCAGTTACCCCAGTGTGAAGCGGGTCCCTTCCTAGCTCTTTGGCCCCGGTATTGCATTTGGAGGCTGCTTTCTGAGTGAACAGTGTCAGCGTGTGTGTGAATGCCTGTGTGAATGCACGCCATACACGTGTGGGTGCCTCTTAGCAACACCTGTGGGTATCTTTGTACTGCTTTGTGGACGTTATGCCTAAAACATCCAATCAGGAGACCAGGCCTGTGCTCAGCTCAGCAGACTGCTTGTTGAATGAATGGCAAACATGGCGGAAGATTCTAACACATTTGGGCTGTTTTGTCAGGTCTGACTAAGTCATGAATTGTTCTTGTTTCATGGTATCTACCAAAGATTAATTTTGAGGGGCATTTTTGAAAAATGTCCCACTGACATTCTCCAGTTTTGCACCGAGGTTGACAGCCGTTATTTATTTATTTATTTATTTTTTGACAGCCGTTATTTAAAAAAAAACATTACAAGAAAGCCCAAAGAGTGTTTAGGACAAAGGGGTCTTATCATCTGGCCTAGTGGTCCTTAGTCCTGACTTTTCATTAGACTCACTGGGGTGGTGTTGGGGAGGTGGAGAGATTTTAGAAGCCAGTGATGCTGCGGCCTCACCCTGACCAGCATGATCGGAAGCTCTAGGTCTGGGGTTTCCAGAGTCGGGCATGAGAGATTTATAAGCTCCTCAGGTGACTCCCAGGCATGGCCAGACTGAGCACCTGGGATTCATGCCAGGCTCCTCATTTTAGGAGCCTCCAGAATTGGGAGGGTCTTTGTCACCTGGTTTGTGGCACAGCCCTTGAGAGCCTCAGGGCTCCCAGTCTGACGTTCCCCGGGTCGGCATGGGCCTGTCATGTCTTGACGACACAGGTGTATGCCTGGTTCTCAACCTCAGGCTTCATCCTCACCTAGGTTTTCCATAAAACACATGCTAAGAGTTTCCACCTTGATCAGTATTCACCTTTGTAGGGAAAATTGTGAAAGACTTTGAGATGGATTGGGCTTCCCTGGCGGCTCAGCAGAATCTGGCTGCAATGCAGGAGACCTGGGTGTGATCCCTGGGTCGGGAAGATGCCCTGGAGAAGGGAAAGGCTATCCACTCCAGTATTCTTGCCTGGAGAATTCCATGGACTGTATAGTCCATGGGGTCACAAAGAGTCAGACACGACTGAGCGACTTTCACTTCACTTCACTTGAGATGGATCACACAGTCTCCTAGCATCCGCATGGGAATGTAGGACTTTCTTGGTTATCAGATTCCCTGGGTCTCTGGGCCTTTCCTTGCCTTTGAGCCGTTAAGTTGTAGAATCTTTATGGCAAAGTCTGTGGTTCTTGTCCACAGCACTGCAAACTGTGTTTGGTGGAGACTGGCCAGTTTTGGCATCTAATAAGAAATTTACTCCAGCATTTCTGATGGCCTGCATCTAGACGGTTCTTCGCTGTCTCCCGGACGTAACAGCTTGCTCACTGAGTCACGTCCGACTCTTCACGACCCCGTGGACTATAGCCCACGGGAGGACTATAGCCCACCAGGCTCCTCTGTCCGTGGAATTTTCCAGGCAAGAATGCTAGAGTGGGTTGCCATTTCCTTCTCCAGGGGATCTTCCCAACCCAGGGATTGAACCCACATCTCTCACATCTCCTGCATTGGCAGGCAAATTCTTTACCACTGAGCCACCTGGGAAGCCAATCACATCTTATTGGTCTCTCATTAATTGATGAATTAAATAAAATATTTGACCTGTGTTGTCTTATTTGTAAAGAGTTGTGATCATGCCTTCTTTTAAAAATTATCTCAGACTCTTGGCTCCTGCAACTGTTTCTTGATATTTGCTCTATCTTCCAGGAAAAGAGAAAATAAATATTGAGCAGAGGTTGTTTTTATACCTCAGGCAATTACCATTTGAACTAGCAAGTCCTTGGGGGCAAAGGGCTATTGTGGAATCCATTGGTTCCACCAGTGGCTGCTTGGCTAGCTGGCAGTTCCTTAATCGGTTGAGTTTATTTTGAAATTACGGCAGATACACACACTTAAGACGACAGCTGCTTTGGGATTGTGCTTGCTCTAGCATTTAAGGCCCTTGTGGTCTGGTCTCTGTTTTATTGCTTCCTACTTTCTTAGTACAGTCTGACTGAATTTCTCTCTTCCACATTGGCTCCCTGGAAACCCCTCTCCCCACTCACTGCATGCATTTAAATTCAGTCCTGCCTTTAGCACCCTCTCCAGTGCCTCCTCCCCCAGGAAGCCTTCCTTGTTCCCTGAGCAGGGAGGAACCTTTTCTCCTGAGTTAGGCACACCCTGCCTTCTCACATAAACCATGAACCACTCTCTCTGCAGTTCCAGTGCCAGCAAACCAGGCCTTAGGGCAGAGTGTGATGGCACTCCTGTTGCGGGTAAACACGTGGCTTCCTCCCCACTTGCAGGGGCGGTTGGAGACCCAGGCACGTGTCTGAGCAGCTTCTCGTGGACGCCAGCAGTGATCTGCCTTTGTTCAGTTAACTCACTGCTGCCTGTGAATGCTTTCAGCAGAGGGCGGTGCCAGGGTGCCCCGCATCCTGGCCCTGCATGTCTTCGAGTGTGTTTCCATGAGCCTTGGTGTGTGGGCACGGCACAGCCGGGGCCAGGCTCATCCGCTCCGTCCCCGACTTTGTTGGTGGAAGAGAAAATGTGGTCAGAGAGGGGACGGGCCTCTCTCGAGGCTGAGAACTGAGCGTTTGAGCTGAATCCACGGCTTCTAAATCTAGATTAGGTTAGCCTCGAACGTCTGTTTGCTTGGTTAAAGTGTATGTGATGAGTGTGTTTTTTTTCCCATATTGGTGTATGTGTTTTTCTGTTTCCTCGTTTCATTTATGAAAATAATCTGGCTTGAAACACCATGGCGATGTGTTTCTGTAGGAACACACACATGTGCACACACTCCTACACTCTCACACACTCACTTCTTGGATCCTGTTGATACTTTATCAAAACATAACGCTGGCATCTTGTTGAGCTCTCATGCACTTACAAGGCAAGGCCAAGGCCTGATGGATTTGACCATTAAAGATAAAACGAGCTACTTCTAGTTCAGACAATTTATCCCCTTCGTGAGCAACAAAAAGGGCCTGGTGGAGGTGCCTTTATCCCTCTCGCACGACACTAGACAGAGGGGCCGCTGGCTGCCGTGTACGTTATGGGGTGCTCAGCAGCCAGTCTGCACAAGCTGAGTGGTCGTGTGGTCCGTTGCCCCCTTCCTATCGCAAGCTGTCTACACGCCCAGACAGACCCCTGCCTCTGGATGGTGGAAGTTCCCCATCTGCCAATAGACAACAATGTCTGGTTCATTTTTAGTTGTGGGAACCACATGACAGCCACAAAGAGTTTTAAAGACAGAAACCTGTCTTGTTATCATTCTAGAACAGGCATTTTCACTAATATTTTCCCTTCTAGATTTTGTCCGCATTTATACGCATTTCTTAGAGTTGTCCTCTTGTACACCGATATTGTATCCTTTTTGATTTAATGTTGTGTCATACATTCACCCACGTCTCTGTCATCTTTGTAATAACAGTGATAATTTTGTCAGTTACATGGTTACATTTGGTTACATTAGTGGTCATTTTACCAGTTTTAAAATAGATAGTTTCATTTTTAATACTTTTAATAGTTACATGGTTGTCAGCTGAGCCGTTGGACGGTTTGATGGCACACAGCGCGTCTGGGGTTTCTTGTTTTAATTTTTAATGGAGTATCGCTGCTTTACCGTATTGTGCCAGTTTCTGCTGCGTAGCAGAGTGGGTCAGCCACACATACACACATTACACGTGGCTCTAGCAGATGTCTTTGTGCCTGTCTGTTTTTCTCCCCCTGCTGAGTTGTTTGCTTGGAGTTGGTTCCCAGAAGCAAGCATTCAGGGCACGATGCGTGGGCGTTTATGTGGTTTGCTGAAGTTCTTTCTCAAGGGGCTCCTCCAGCGGTGGGTGTGTTTGGTTGCCATGGAGATGTGTGCAGTGGGTCTCCCTCTTCCGCAACGGGCTCTGCCCACCCAAGGTGGCCATGCCCCCAACTGGAGGCTCCCAGGCGCTGTGGGCACAGCCGGGTGGGGGGAGGGCACGGCCCTGGCCAGCAGCCACATGCCGCGTGTCTGCACACCTTGTGTCAAGTGGCCGGTCCAAGGAGAAGCTGGCGCCTGTCTGGGGCTCGAGAGAGGCTGAACAAGAAGGGGGAAGAAGTTTGCTGGGCTTGTGGAGTCAAGTGAAGTCTCCTTGGCACATTCCAGAAGAAACTATGAGGCAGAGAGAAGGCCGGGTTCTGTGTCCTCACCCCAGGCCATTTTAGGTCCAGAAAGTAAACTTTTGTTCATCTTGTAAAGACTAAATAAATTCCACCCTGGAATCATGGGTGAAACCAATTTCCTGATTCATAGTCCCTACTATTTTTCAGCTGCGTGGATTAAAAAATAATGGACTAGATAAGAGATGCTTCTTTCCAGAAGCTCATGGACCATGAGGGTGCCCTGGTCTTGGGGGCAGGCAGTGCCAAGGCCAATGAGGAATATGCCCATCGTGGGCCTGAGCTCAGAGGAGGGCTGGATGGGGTCCCCTCCTGGGACAGGGCTGAGGTGTGCAGGTCACGGCTGGAGCAGGTGACTGAGTGTTGTGACCTAGTGCTTGGGTTCCTTGGAGGTAGGCATGCACTGTAATCTGCCAACCATATCTTAGGGAAGATACACAGCAAAACTAAGAATATATGCCACTGCCCATCCCACCTTCCAAAACCCAAACATCCATGCCCGTTAAAGGTAGTGAAGGGGTTGTTTGGTGAGATCTCACACCTTTATTTAGGCCCTGCCTGGGAAAGGGGCTTCCCAGGTGGCTCAGTGGTAAAGAACCCGCCTGCCAATGCAGGAGACCAGGGTTCGACCCTGGGTTGGGTAGATCCCCTGGAGAAGGTCATGGCAACCCACTCCAGTATGCTTGCCTGGAGAATCCCCATGGACAGAGGAGCCTGGCGGGCTACAGTCCATAGGGTTGCAAAGAGTCAGACTTGACATATCGGCTAAACAACATCTGGGGAACTCTATCTAAAGAGTTAATGAGAGTCTGCAGTGAGAACACTAGAAAGTGCCATTTCATTCCTTTGAGTAAATAAGCTAGAAATAAGCCCAGATTTGTGGGACAGAGGTTCTTAGTGAATAAATCAGTGACTGATGATTCATCCACCAGGAAGGTCACAGCTAAAGTACCAGAAGGTCCTTGGAGGGTGTTTCGTTTCTGTTACCAAATAAGTCTAAGCATCACCTCTAAAATCATGGTGGTTGTTCAGTCATTCAGTCATGTCCGACTCTTTGCAACCCCATGGACTGCAGCAGGCCAGGCTTCCCTGTCCTTCACCATCTCCCAGAGTTTGCTCAAACTCCTGTCTGTTGAGTCAGTGATGCTATCTAACCATCTCAGCCTCTGTAGACCACTTCTTCTACTGCTCTTAATGTTTCCCAGCATCAGGGTCTTTTCTAATGAGTCAGCTCTTTTAATCAGATGGCCAAAGTATTGGAGTTTCAGCTTCAGCGTCAGTCCTTCCAATGAATATTCAGGGTTGATTTCCTTTAGAATTGACTGGTTTGATCTCCTTGCTGTCCAAGGGACTCTCAAGAGTCTTCTTTAGCACCACAGTTCAAAAGTATCAATTCTTTGGCTCTCAGCCTTTTTTATGGTCCAACTCTCACATCTGTACATGACTCCTGGACTATATGGACCTTTGTTGGCAAAGTGATGTTTCGTATATGCTGCCTCAGCAACCCAGCTTTCAGAGATGTCCAGATTCTGAAATAGTCGAGCCTGAATTAAGGAGGTCTCCCTTTAGTTCGTGGCAGGCCTGCTTCCTTAAGAGTCATCTCAGTATTTATAAGTAGTTCACAGGTAAGCTTTCTAGCTTATTGTCGGCCTGTCCCTGCCCCGAGCGCTCCACCCGCAGTGGCTCATTGAATCGGCGTATCAACCCGAGTGAGTTCAGCATTGTTATTACTCTCATTTCACAGATGAGCAGAGGCTTGGAAAGTTGAGTTTCTTTCTGGTTGGTTATATCGATGTTGAATAGCCTGGTTGACACTGGAAGCCAGGACCATGTGGACCCACAGCCCTTGCTCGCAGCCACTGTATCTAACGAGCTTTGCTTAGAGAGACATGGGCTCTTGCCGTGACATCTCAGGTTCAGTTCTGCCTGGGTGCTGTGTGACAGCAAAGATTGGGTCCTGGGATATTTTCGCTGTGTGAAGGCACAAGAGTGGCCTGGTACTTGGAATAGGGGAGTCAGAATTTGGTAGCGGGTGTGATGCACCCATAGGAGAGAAATGGATTAAGGGCTTTCATTAGAGGTCTGTTCCTTCTTAAGCCCTTTGATCCCTGAGTTTTCTGAGCTGTTGAGTCAATCCCGATATTTCTCACCACATTCAGCATTGGTGTATGAGCTGAATGAGTCAGCTGGATCTCGGGGAAAAGCTGAAGATCAAGAATGCGAGAAAGGGAGAGTGGGCAGATGACAAAGGGAACCAGTGGGCGAGGGCAGAATCAGGAAACCACCAAAATAGACGGAGCTGGGCAGAGGGCTGTGCGGGTCAGAGGAGAGGCTTTCACTTGGCGTGTGGTCACAGGGTCACATGTCCCTCTCCAGCGAATCCCCTTCTGCTGCACGCAGCAGAATTGGGAGCGGACTTGGTTTCCCAGAGCAGACTCTTGCTGCCATCCGAGGCCATGACGTCCCTGACAGCAGGAAAGCATCAACTTCTTTGTGCCTGGGACATGAAAGGAGTCTGGGACTTTTAAGCCATGTTGTGAGGGTAACTCCAGTGTGACCTGTGTCATTAATTGCCACATCCGCATTCCAAGCACCTGATACTTGCATACGCATGGTTAGGGTGGAAATCTGTACCCATTCCCTCAATAAAACCAGACCAAACGTGAGCCCTGGTGGTACCCAGGGTCTCCTCAACTCTAAAAGCAGAGTGGAGGGTGCTCTGACACGAAGAGGCTCACTGCACCCTAATTAACACATGATGTTGCAGTGAGTGTCAGAATCCTGGATTTAGGGAGTGAGAACTTTTACAGAAAACTGAGCTTTATGCTTCCATCACAGTCACTGCTTGGGTCTCCTTGGTGATCTCATCCTGCTAAGAGCATCTCCTCTCTCTCAAATATTCCATCTCTCAAATGTTCTTTTACATTTCTGTCCCCCACTCTGGCCCTGTGATGGTTAATTTTATGTGTCAACTTGACTGGGCCACTGGGCGCCCAAATTTTGGCTTAACGTTAGCCCCGTGATGACAAACCTGGCAAAAATGACGCCCGCGTGAGTATGCATGCGTGCTAAGTCGCTTCAGCCGTGTCTGACTCTCTGTGACCCTATGGACCATAGTCTGCTAGGCTGCTCTGTCTGTAGGATTCTCCAGAACTGACGTTATTTGTTTTGTTTTGGGGGTTATGGGTGATTTTCTTCTCCCACGTGTTTTTTGTTTTGTTTTTTTTTTTTACAATGTGGCTAAGTAGTGCCTTTGTGATGTATAAAGTGCTAAAAACAATAAACTTACTGATTGTTTCTTACTGATAAGTGAACTATGGTTTAGGAAGTAGAGACTTGCAGTGTCCTATATGGTAGTCAGTAGCTGCGTGTGGCTATTTAAGTTACTGCTGCTGCTAAGTCGTTTCAGTCGTGTCCGACTCTGTGCGACCCCATAGACGGCAGCCCACCAGGCTCCCCCATCCCTGGGATTCTCCAGACAAGACACTGGAGTGGGTTGCCATTTCCTTCTCCAGTGCATGAAGGTGAAAAGTGAAAGTGAAGTCGCTCAGTCGTGTCCGACTCCTAGCGACCCCATGGACTGCAGCCTACCAGGCTCCTCCGTCCATGGGGTTTTCCAGGCGAGAGTACTGGAGTGGGGTGCCAGTGTCTTCTCTGTATTTAAATTGAAACTGCGTTAATTAAAATGAAATAAAAATTTAATTCCTTGGTCACGCTAGCCACATTTTAAGTGCTCAGCAGTCATCACGGTGCTTGCTTTTATGTTCTTCTGTTTCTCCCATTTAGAAATATGTCTCATGCTCCTTCCTCGTTGCCCCGTGGTCTTCTGAAGCATCTGCCGCATACGATTCTGTTGACTTGATGTTTCAAAGCCAGTGTGACCTTCCTGCCAGTGAAGGTTTAAAGGGGAAGAGAACCCTCATCAAAGGGGTCAGGCGTGGATCAAGGACCATAGGCACCGCTGGGGCACCAGCCAGCCTGGGAGTCTGGCAGATCCAATGCCTGGGCAGAGAGTTCGAGCAGCAGTGGCCACCACTGAGGGTCTGGTTGTCTGGGTGCCCCACGGGGGGAAGACCCTCTCCGTTCCTCCGAACCGCCTCAGGTCCTGTCGGCTGCCCTGCCCAGCTCCATCCACACAGCTGGCCTCTGAGCACAGCTGCGAGGGGCCCACTCCCCAACTCCGAGACCTCAGCCACTTCTTCTCATAACCTCATAGTCTGATTCCTTTACTTGACGCTGAGCACATTCCTCCAGGTGGTTCCAGCCCCTTTCTCGTCCGCTCTCTTGCCACCGTCTCCTCCACCCCGTGTCCCTGGGAACCTCCGGCCACACGGAACGTCTCCCACCCCCCCTTTCCTGCCCCTCTGCCTCCCGCTTCATCCCAACAGGTGCTCATCGCTCTCTGAGCGGTGTCCTCCACTGCAGCCTCTGTTGTGACCCCTTGGGTACAGGTCTCCTATCCATCTCAGGATCACCATACCTGTCTTGGGGTGTGTGGAATTATGATTAGATTGAAACTGTTGGCCGGGTCTGCACCTCCCACTCTGAGGTTGGTTTTGGGAGAATGGGGACAGTGTTTAACTGATCTTGATTTTTCCCTTGATCTGCCACCTTTACTATAAGCAGAGCACACAGTTAGCACTGAGGAAATATCGGGGGGCATAAAGGTGGCACTGGTCATCCCTCTTTTTCTAGCCCTAGCCAACCTCTCCTCTATAGATTTGCCTATTCTGGATGTCCCATATCAATAGATTCATAGGCATGTGGTCTTTTGTAACTAGCATCTTTTATTAATACTTAGCATCATGTTAGCCAGAGTCAGCTATGCTGTGTGTATCAGAACTTCATCACTCTTTATGGCTGAATACTGATCCACTGTACGGATAGACTGCGTTTTATTCATTCGTCAGTCAGTGGACACTCCTTTCCACTTTTTGGCCGTTTGCTGCTCTGAGGACTCCTGTGCATGTTTTTTGTGTGGACATATTTTTTTTTTTTTCAGTTCTCTAGGATAGATACCTAGGAGTGGAGTTGGTGGGTCATATGGTAACTCCATGTTTGGGTTTTTTGAGGAACTGTTTTGCAAAGTGGCGACACCATTTCACATTCCCACCAGCAGTGTATGAATGTTCCAGTGTCTCCACATTTCCTACCAGCACCTGTGATTATCTGACTGATTCTGACCATCCTAGTGAGTGTGAAGTTGAATCTCAGTGTGGTTTTGATTTGCATTTCCCTGATGACCAGTAATGGGGAGCATGTTTTTCATGGGCTTGTTTGTGTGTCTTATTTGGAAAAAGTCTATTCGGACCCTTTACCCATTTTTAGTTGGGTTATTTGTCTTTTTATTATTACATTTTAATGGTTATTTATATGTTCTTCATATAAATCTATCAGATATATAATTTGCCAATATTTTCTCTTATTCTGTGTCGTTTTGTTTTCTTGATATTATTATTTGCAGCACAAAAGTTTTTAATTTTGATGTAGTCTAATTTATCTATTTTTTCTTTTGTTTCTTGTGGTTTTGGTGCTTTATCTAAATAAACATAGCCCTATCAAAGGTTGAGAAGATGCATGCCCATATTTTCGTAAGAGTTTTATAGTTTAAGTTGTTAGGTTGAATTCTTTGATCCATTTTGAGTTCATTTTGTATGTGGTGTGAGGCAGAAGTTCAAATCCATTCTTTTGCATGTGTATAGCCAGTTTTCCCAGCACCATCTGTTGAAAAAACCAGTCTTTATCAGTTGGATTGTCTTGGGATATTCATCAAAAATTAATTGATGCTAAATGTTAGGGTTTACTTATGGTCTTTCAATTTTATTCCGTTGCGCTAATCAAGTGGCCACAAGACTGGAAAAGGTCAGTTTTCATTCCAATCCCAAAGAAAGGCAATGCCAAAGAATGCTCAAACTACCGCACAACTGCACTCATCTCACACGCTAGTAAAGTAATGCTTAAAATTCTCCAAGCCAGGCTTCAGCAATACATGAACCGTGAACTTGCAGATGTCCAAGCTGGTTTTAGAAAAGGCAGAGGAACCAGAGATCAAATTGCCAACATCCTCTGGATCATCGAAATAGCAAGAGAATTCCAGAAAAACATCTATTTCTGCTTTATTGACTATGCCAAAACCTTTGACTGTGTGGATCACAATAAACTGTGGAAAATTCTGAAAGAGATGGGAATACCAGACCAGCTGACCTGCCTCTTGAGAAACCTGTATGCAGGTCAGGAAGCAACAGTTAGAACTGGACATGGAACAACACATTGGTTTCAAATAGGGAAAGGAGTACGTCAAGCCTGTATATTGTCACCCTGCTTATTTAACTTATATGCAGAGTACATCATGAGAAACGCTGGGCTGGAGGAAGCACAAGCTAGAATAAAGATTGCCGGGAGAAATATCAATAACCTCATATATGCAGGTGACACCACCCTTATGGCAGAGAGTGAAGAAGAACTAAAGAGCCTCTTGATGCAAGTGAAAGAGGAGAGTGAAAAAACTGGCTTAAAGCTCAACATTCAGAAAACTAAGATCATGGCATCCGGTCCCATCACTTCATGGCAAATAGATGGGGAAACAGTGGAAACAGTGGCTGACTTTATTTTTTGATGCTCCAAAATCACTGCAGATGGTGATTGCAGCCATGACGCTTCCTCCTTGGAAGGAAAGTTATGACCAACCTAGACAGCATATTAAGAAGCAGAGACATTACTTTGCCAACAAAGGTCCGTCTAGTCAAAGCTATGATTTTTCCAGTAGTAGGTATGGATGTGAGAGTTGGACTATAAAGAAAGCTGAACACCAAAGAATCAATGCTTTTGAACTGTGGTGTTGGAGAAGACTCTTGAGAGTCCCTTGGACTGCAAGGAGATCCAACCAGTCCGTCCTAAAGGAGATCAGTCCTGGTGTTCATTGGAAGGACTGATGTTGAAGCTGAAACTCCAATACTTTGGCCACCTGATGTGAAGAGCTGACTCATTGGAAAAGACCCTGATGCTGGGAAAGATTGAAGGCAGGAGGAGAAGGGGACGACAGACGATGAGATGGTTGGATGGCATCACCGAATGAATGGACATGGGTTTGGGTGGACTCCGGGAGGTGGTGATGGACAGGGAGGCCTGGCGTGCTGTGGTTCATGGGGTTGCAAAGAGTCGGAGATGACTGAGTGACTGAACTGAACTGAACTGAATCAATTATCTTTTAAAGAGATTTAACTAATAACAACAACAACAAAAATAGTTACTGTTTCTGGTCCTTTTCATTCCTTTGTTTACATCCAGGTTTTCATCTAGTTCCATTTTCTTTCTCCTTGAAAGACTTAAGTTTTTTTTTTTTTTTGGTAGTCTAGATCTGCCTGTGAAGAATTCTTTTCAGCTTTCGAATGTCTGAATTCATTCTTACTTCACTTTGGTTTTAAAATACACACACACACACACACACACACACACATATATAAATTATCCTAAAATATATATGTAGAAATATCTAGGTTGATAGCTTTTTATTTCATTTCTAAAGATGTTGTTTCACTGTCTTCTTGCTTGGCTTGTTTTCAACCAGAACTCCAATGTGATCTTTATCTTTGTCTTTTTGTATGTAACGTCTTTTTCCTCTGATTAAGGTTTTCTCTTTGTCATTGATTTTGAGAAATTTGATCATGATGTACCTGGTATACTTTTCATGCTTCCTGTGCTTGAGATTTGCTGAACTTTTTGGATCTGTGACTTTATAATAGTCTTCATCAAATTTGGAGTATTTTTGGCCATCATTTCTTCAAATTTTCTGCCATTCTCCCCTCGAGCCTCCACTTCAGGGACCCAGTGGTCCCTTGGTGTGTGTGTGTGTGTGTGTGTGTGTGTGTGTATAGTCCCCCCCACACACACTGTAGCTTGCAGGATCTTAATTCCACACCAGGGGTTGAACCAACACCCTCGGCAGTGAAAGCACCCCGTCCTAATTGCTAGACTGCCAAGGAATTCCCATTTTGACACCTTGAAGTCCCATGGCTCACTTCATGGCCTTTCCATTTCTCAAATTCTTTTCCTCTCTGTTGCATTTCAGACAATTTCTATTGCTGTGCCTTTAATGTCATAGATTTTATCTCTTGCAATGTGTAATCTGCATTTAATCCCATTCAGTGTCTCTTTCATCTCTGACATACTTTTCATCTCTAGCAGTTCAGTCTGGGCCTCTTAATAACTTCTGGGTCGCTGTTTAACTTTGGGGGCAAAGTTGTTTACTGTTACGTGGAATAGAACAACAGTAACTTGTCCTTCTTTACTAATTCTAATGTCTGTGTCAGACCTGGGTTGATTTCCACAGATGGATTATTTTCTTCATTATGGGATGTGTTTTCTTGCTTCTTTGCCTACCGGATCATCTTTGACTGAAAGCCATGCATTGTGAACCATACCTTATTGAGTCCTGGGTATTTTTACATTCTATTAAATCATCTTGAGCAGCTAAATCTTCTGGGGTGCAGATAAGTTACTTGGAAACTGTGATCCTTTCCAGGGTGTTTTTTTATGATTTGCTAAGTGAGTTTACAGCAGAGTTCAGTTCAGTCGCTCAGTCCTGTCCAACTCTTTGCGACCCCATGGACTGCAGCACGCCAGGCTCCCTGTCCATCACCACCTCCCGGAGTCCACCCAAACCCATGTCCATTCAGTCGGTGATGCCATCCAACCATCTCATCCTCTGTCGTCCCCTTCTCCTCCTGCCCTCAATCTTTCCCAGCATCAGGGTCTTTTCCAGTGAGTCAGCTCTTCACACCAGGTGGCCCAAGTATTGGAGTTTCAGCTTCAGCATCAGTCCTTCCAATGAACACCCAGGACTGATCTCCTTTAGGATGGAGTGGTTGGATCTCCTTGCAGTCCAAGGGACTCTCAAGAGTCTTCTCCAGCACCACAGTTCAGAAGCATCGATTCTTCAGTGCTCAGCTTTCTTTATACAGCAGAGTCAGTCTAGGGTTAAGTATTCCCTCCAACACAGGGCACAACTTTACTCAGCATCGCCTGGATTATCACGCGTCCTCCCAGTCTGTCTGCTGGGAATAGACCGTTTCCGGCCCTTGTGAACATCAGGCACTGTTCTCTCTCATCCTTTTGGGTGTCTTTCGGCCCCAGCTGTGGTTATTTTCTTCACATGCCTGTGCTGATCTGTGCTCTGCTAAATCCTCCAAGGAGACCCTCTGCAAAGCTCTGGGTTTTTTTTTTTTTCTTTTCTTTCTGTGCAGCGTTCTCTTTCCTGACCCAGATGACGATGGTCTGGAAGAATGGACGTGGAAAACAAGAAGAGAATGGATTTGTAAAACTGTCAGGATAAAAAAAAAAAAGGACTCCGGAGTGGCGATTTAGAAGAGGATTGGAGTGTGGAGTGGACTGCTCAACAGTGTGGTCCTTGACCAGTGAGGACAGAAGCACAGACATGGAGGCTTTTTCTAACACTTTCAACAGACATTGAACACTTTCATAACAACTTGACAAAGCAAATTGAGGCTTGGATTTCATATGTTTTCATTTCCCCACGTTTTTGTATTTTATGAGAAAATAAGTCCGGCAGATGGAAATTAAAAACAAAACCCCCAAGACTTGGCCCTTGACCATAGAAAAACTGAGAAAGCAGTAGTGATCTGGAGGTTTTGGACAAAGAGGGAAACGGAGGTGGAGGTGATTTTTTTGCTTCAGAAACTGAAGGTTTTCGATGGGATCCTGGCAACAGTGACTTATGGCACATGCTTAGTGTGAGCTGGTGCCATGCTGGGCACACTGTCATCCCTAATCTTGTCCTCTCCTCTGAAGGGACCCAGGGGTGTAGGTCACCAGCCAGCCTCTCACTGCTGGGAAGTCGAAGCCAAGGACCCCAGCCTGAGTGCTTTTCCGCTTTCCTCTTTCTGCTTTGTTCCCCATCCCACTGGGCCAGCCTGAGCCTATGTGGACTCCAGCGTGAGTCCAGTGGACTGTTCATTGGAACCCAGCCAGTTTGCTTGGTTTCTTTCTGTTGCTTTGTGGCTAGCAATGCCTTCTAACAGTTAACCTGTTCTGGAAAAGCTGTTTGCAGAAGTAGATCAGGTAGACCTCTGTGGATGACGCAGGTGTTCCAGAGCTGCCCTGGTCACTAGTGGCCTCCGGGGACTTGAAATGTACTTGTTCAAATACTTGAACTGATTTTTGTTTTTACAAAAGTTTATTCTTAAATGTACAGGAGGTTCCAAGACAACATTTAATTCTAGCTATAGGTGGCAACAGCTGTTGTGGCAGCTAATCCAGATGTTTACACAGGAATGGAACTAAGGATCATCATTGCCTTGGCACAAGGAATAGCTTCCCTTTTGCCAGATTTCTTAATTCCACATGTGGCCAGGGGGCCTTTCCCCAAGACATTTGCTTTTAGCTCCTCGAGTTTCTTCTGCTTCTCCTCCTGTTTGTGCTTGAATGCCTTATCTTCCTCGTCCACCCTTGAAGCCTGACATGATGCCTGACGCTCCTTCCCCAGACCCTGCTTGAGGAAGCTTGAACTCATTTTTTTTTTTTTTTTTTTGAGCAGACATTTTATTATACATTGAAAGGTTGTTCTCATTTGGGCGCCGAGTCATGTCTGACTCTTTCATGACCCCATGGACTGTAGCCCACCAGGCTCCTCTGTCCATGAAATTTCCCAGGCAAGAATACTGGAGTGGGTTGCCGTTTCCTTCTCCTGAACTGAATTAAAAAAAAGAATTTATTTATTTCACTGTGCTGGGTCTTCACTGTTGCACGGGCTTTCCTCTAGTTGCGTCAAGTGGGGGCTGCTCTCTCGTGTGCGTGGGTTTTTCATTGCAGCGGCTTCTCTTGTTGTGGAGCACGGGCTTCAGGGAGCCCAGGCTTCAGTCGTGGTGGCACACGGGCTTAGTTGCTCTGCGGCACGTGGATCTTCCCGCATCAGGGATCGAACCCACGTCCCCAACATTGGCAGGAGGATTCTTTACTGTTGAGTCACTAGGGAAGCCCTTGAACTGAATTTTTAATGTTATTTTTGATTAATACAGAATTACATATCAATGGCCACGTATGGGCTGGTAGCCAATGTGGATGGCACAGGTAGAAGTTACCGGTTGGAACAGTACAATAAAAACATATCTGAAGGATTCCTGATTTTTACTTCTCTCAGCAAGTATCTTCATTGTCGGGAAAACTGCATTGTTACTTTTCAGGGAGATATTTTGGAAACAAATTTGCGGTAAGGTCTTACCGCTAAGGGCCAATTACTTTTCCAGAATAGATGAGCTGTTTCTATTTCTAGAAATCAGGAAGAATGGGGAGTATTGCAAGTTTAGTTTTATTTGTCACACTAAGTGGCCGACCTCTTGTGTCGTCCTCAGCTGCTCTTTCCTTGAGTAAACTACACTGACTTTATCCACATTTTTCATCTGAAGGTGCCCCTGTAGACGTATATAAAATATTCACTGTATCTATGGGAAGTGGCTTTTTGGAGTGGATTCTTGATGAGTCTGTACATTTATTAGTCAATATTTTATGAGCTATTGTTGTGATCAGAAAATAAAGAGCGACTTTGACTACTATATTCCATAGCTCTGGAAAAACTCTTCATTTGGAATATTTTTCGTGTGCATGTCACCAGCTGTTTCCCGTTTCAGGGACTTCCTCTGTTTGAAGCAGGATGATTCTGAAACTAGAGTTGCAAAGACGTAACCTGACACACCTTCTTCCTTCTCAACAGCTTTATATTTGATGCTGATTGTTATAGGAATGGTCTGGGTGTTTACTTTTTGCTGCACTGGGCCTTACCTGCAGCTCACAGGCCCTTTGTTGCTGCTTGGACCTCCCCTAGGTGCGATACTTGGTGGCTACTCTCTAGTTGTAGCGTGTGGGCTTCTTGTTCTGGTGGCTTCTCTCGTTGCGGAGCACAGGCTCTAGGGAACGCGGGCTCAGTAGTTCTGGCACACGGGTTTAGTTGCACCATGACGTGTGAGATCTTAGTTCCCAGACCAGAGATGAAACTCACATACCCTGCATTGGCAGGTGGATTCTTAACCCCTGGACTACTACCAGGGAAGTCCTGGTCCAGGGCTTAGCACTTCTGTTTGACCAAGATGAATCTCTTCTAGTGGAGATGCTGGTTCAGAGACAGGCCTGAGGCACAGCCCAACTCAATGGTTCTCCAAGTGTGGTCCCTGGACCAACATGGTCAGCATCACCTGAGAAGTCATTCGACAGGCAGCTCCTCAGGCCCTTCCTGGACCAACTAAGTCAGAATCTCTGAGGAGGGGCCGTAGAAATCTTGTGTGTTAGCAAACCTACCAGGTGCTTCTGAAGCGTGCTAAAGTCTGAGAACTGCTGGCCTGTTTTCTCGTGTTCACGCCTTGGCCATTCTGCTTTATCTTCTGGTCTGTATGAGCTCTGGCACGGCTCCGCTGGCTCCAAATAGGTGCCACCATAGGAAGTGTGAGGACTGTGACTTGTCACCACCACTCAGGGGAGTCACATGGGGAAGAAGTATGATTGGGAAGGTCAAGAAATCCACCTTCTTCCCCTCCCACAGTCTGTTCCAGGGCAAAGGGATGGTATAGTGTGATGGGAAGAGGGTTGACTTAGCACTAGTGAGTGGTGGTTGTTCAGTTGCTCAGTTGTGTCCGATTCTTTGCGACCCCATGGACTGTAGCCCACCAGGCTCCCCTGTCCATTGGATTTCCCAGGCAAGAATACTGGAGAGGGTTTCTTGTGAGGTCTGGGTTCAAACCCCAGCTCTCGTACTTGACTTTGGCCACACAGTCAAATTTGCTTGACCTCTTTAGCTTTTGTTTCCTCATCTGCAACATGAAAACTCAGTGAAACTGCATATAATGCAGTCAGTGGAGGTAAACTGCTTACAGTCTGGGGTCACATTATTGCCAGGTTTAATGAGATGACCCCAGCCAGCCTCAGCACCCACCAACCAGCCTGGAGTTCTCAGCCCTGCTGTGTGGGGCCTGCCTGTCCCGCCTTGGCTGTGGTCTGGCGCCACCTGGTGGTGCTTATTTGTCAGTGAGGACGGTTCGGGGTCCCCCACTTGCCTGGAACTTTCAGGACAGCGGCTGTGATTCCAGGAATTTCCCAGTTCATCGGTGTCTGTTTCATTGGCTAGATCTAGAGTGAGTCAGCCTGGAGAAGACCTTCTTTCTGCCTCCCTGCTTTTCAGGATGAGTTTGCTTGCTGTATTCTGCGTGGCCTTACCTTCCTTCAGCGTGCCTAGGGTAGAAGATGGGGGTCATCACCAGTCAAGTTATACCCCACATGGGTGCTGTCGCAAGGGATTTTTACAGAATTGTCAAGACAGTTAAAGGGATACAGGGTAGCTAAAGTGCCCAGTACATAGAAAGCACTTTAAAAAATGAAAATGCCCTTCTCCATTCCCTGGGAGGGAGAGAGAGACTGGATTCCACATGGCGGTGTGCACTCAGCTAATGGTAAACTGTGCAGGCGGGCTCCTGGTGCAATGGAACAAGCACACACGTCAGTGTCAGACAGCCCGGCTTCCAGCCTGCCCACATATTGCCCGGGCCAGCCTCGCTGAGCCTCCCTAATGTAGGAAATGGAGATGATACTGTTTGACCTCTAAGTACCCTGGTGGCTCAGATGGTAAAGAATCTGCCTGCAGTGCGGGAGACCTGGATTCAGTCCCTGGGTCAGGAAGATCCCCTGGAGAAGGGAATGGCTACCCACTCCAGTTTTCTTGCCTGGAGAATTCCATGGACAGAGGAGCCTGGCAGGCTACAGTCCATGGGTCACAAAGAGTTGGACATAATTGAGCAACTACACTCACTTGCCATAGTGTCTTTAGGGCGTCCCCGGTGGCTCAGTGGTAAAGAATCTGCCTGCCAATGCAGGAGACGTGGGTTTGATCCCTGGGTCAGGAAGATCCCTTGGAGAAGGAAGTGGCAACCCACTCCAGTATTCTTTCCTGGGAAATCCCACAGACAGAGGAGCCTGGTGGGCTACAGCCCACGGGGTCTCAAAGAGTCAGACCCGACTTAACGAGTAAACAGCAACACATGGTGTCTTTATGAAAGAGAAGAGGAAACCCAGACTGCTGGCCACAGATCACTGGCTGTCATGTCCAGTGATCCCCAGTTCCTGCATCCCCACACTGCTCCGCGACGTTGACACGTGATGGGTCCAATTTCTGCCTAATTCTTTGGTGAATTCTTTCCCCACTGAATGCACCCTAGAGTAGGAGGCAGGGAGTGGTTTGTGAAATGTCTCTGTGAGCGGAATGTGGAAGGTGGGGACAGAACGGGGACTAGTGATGTAGTAACGCGTGTGGCACTGTATTCAGACACTTTAAAAACTATTTTTTAGTGTACGAAACTTCTAAATACAGTACTTGAAACAACAGGAGGCCATCAACAGATGTTAGTTTCTTTTTCTCACTTTAACAAAATGCAAACTAATTATGGGTGTGGAAGTCAGTTTCTAAACTGGGTTGGGGGGGGGGCAGTGTGGATCTTTTAAAACTTTTGTGAAAACTAGAGTTTGAGTCCTTCAGAGCAGAGGAAGGTCCCACCTTCTTGGGTCTGTGGGGGAAATCCTTGTTTATTGATATTTTTTTGGTAATAGAGGAAATACAGATGCAACCTCTGTCTGCTGCCCTCGCCCCTCGCCTCTGGGGTCTGGATATGGGACTCCTCAGCTCTGGGACTGGACAGGGAGAGGATTTGTCTAGCCAGTTGGGCACTTTTCAGAATGATCATCAAACTGACACCTGCTCATTATTAAGTTTGGGGAAGTTGAGGAGTATAAAGAAGCAAACAACTAGCGAATTCCCCCCTCACCCCCCACAGTCATTCAGACACCGTGTATGTCTACCCGGAGGCACTGTCATTCTTGGACAGATTTCCTTTCCCGTCTTTTTTCTTTAAATTTCTTCATTATTTAGTTGAATTTTCCTTTTTTTTCTTGTTTTTTACTTTTCACATTATTACATGAGTTTCCTTTGAAAATTAAGAAGAAAGTATCGTTTCTCACATTATGAATATATGATTCTAGAAAATTTTAATCTAAAATATGTGAAGCGGAAGGTAAAATTTCTCTTATACCATCTTCTGCTGTATTAAAATAATAGAAAAAATTGTAAATATTCAAAGGTATAAAGTGGCAAGTGAAATTTCCCTTGAATAAGCCTGTCAGTGCTATATAACAATAGATAAGTTTTTGAAAGAAAAATACAAAATAGAAAGTGAAATTTTCCTGTAATACTATTGACCAGTGCTAAAAACTAGAGGAAAACAATAGAATGGGAAAGACTAGAGATCTCTTCAAGAAAATTAGAGTTACCAAGGGAACATTTCATGCAGTGATGGGCTCAATAAAGGACATGGGCCTTTAATAATAAATGGCATGGACCTAACAGAAGTAGAAGATATTAAGAAGAGGTGGCAAGAATAAATAGAAGAACTGTGTAAAAAAGATCTTCACGACCCAGATAATCATGATGGTGTGACTACTCATACTCACCTAGAGCCAGACATCCTGGAATGTGAAGTCAAGTGGGCCTTAGGAAGCATTACTACGAACAAAGCTAGTGGAGGTGATGGAATTCCAGCTGAGCTGTTTCAAATCCTGAAAGATGATGCTGTGAAAGTGCTGCACTCAAGATGTCAGCAAATTTGGAAAACTCAGCAGTGGCCACAGGACTGGAAAAGGTCAGTTTTCATTCCAATCCCAAAGAAAGGCAATGCCAAAGAATGCTCAAACTACCACACAATTGCACTTATCTCAAATGCTAGTAAAGTAATGCTTAAAATTCTCCAAGCCAGGCTTCAGCAATATGTGAACCGTGAACTTGCAGATGTCCAAGCTGGTTTTAGAAAAGGCAGAGGAACCAGAGATCAAATTGCCAACATCCTCTGGATCATCAAAATAGCAAGAGAGTTCCAGAAAAACATCTATTTCTGCTTTATTGACTATGCCAAAGCCTTTGACTGTGTGGATCACAACAAACTGTGGAAAATTCTGAAAGAGATGGGAATACCAGACCAGCTGACCTGCCTCTTGAGAAACCTGTATGCAGGTCAGGAAGCAACAGTTAGAACTGGACATGGAACAACACATTGGTTTCAAATAGGGAAAGGAGTACGTCAAGCCTGTATATTGTCACCCTGCTTATTTAACTTATATGCAGAGTACATCATGAGAAACGCTGGGCTGGAGGAAGCACAAGCTGGAATCAAGATTTCCGGGAGAAATATCAATAACCTCAGATATGCAGGTGACACCACCCTTATGGCAGAGAGTGAAGAAGAACTAAAGAGCCTCTTGATGCAAGTGAAAGAGGAGAGTGAAAAAACTGGCTTAAAGCTCAACATTCAGAAAACTAAGATCATGGCATCCGGTCCCATCACTTCATGGCAAATAGATGGGGAAACAGTGGAAACAGTGGCTGACTTTATTTTTTGATGCTCCAAAATCACTGCAGATGGTGATTGCAGCCATGACGCTTCCTCCTTGGAAGGAAAGTTATGACCAACCTAGATAGCATATTAAGAAGCAGAGACATTACTTTGCCAACAAAGGTCTGTCTAGTCAAGGCTATGATTTTTCCAGTAGTCAGGTATGGATGTGAGAGTTGGACTATAAAGAAACGTAAGCGCAGAAGAATTGATGCTTTTGAATTGTGGTGTTGGAGAAGACTCTTGAGAGTCCCTTGGACTGCAAGGAGATCCAACCACTCCATCCTAAAGGAGATCAGTCCTGGGTGTTCATTGAAAGGACTGATGTTGAAGCTGAAACTCCAATACTTTGGCTACCTGATTCGAAGAGCTGACTCATTTGAAAAGACCCTGATGCTGGGAAGGATTGAGAGCAGGAGGAGAAGGGGAAAACAGAGGATGAGATGGGCTGGATGGCATCACCGACTGAATGGACATGGGTTTGGGTGGACTCCGGGAGCTGGTGATGAACAGGGAGGCCTGGCGTGCTGTGCTTCATGGGGTCGCAAAGAGTCGGACATGACTGAGCGACTGAACTGAACTGAACTTAGTATGCTATATTCCTTTTTTTTTTTCAGCATCAGTGTTTGTGGGTATAGGTTACCAAAATGGAATTGTGCTGTAAATGGAGTTGCAGGTATCTAGCTTGCATTTTCCCCTTACTCACGTAATTTGAGTATCCTCCTATAGTAAAGCATTTTCTCATCCACTGAAACACTTATTTGAAGGGTATTTTAAACAGCTACAGGTTACATTTAAATGCACTCTGCTTTATGTGATCATTTCCTCTAAGGCTGCCAGTTTGGATCCAAGTGAACATTTATTCATATTTCTGATTCATTCCCTAAGCTAAGTCCCAGACAGCCCCACTGAGTCAGAGATAAATAATTTAAGAGTTTCCTCTCCAGGGTGAGCTTATCATTTTACAGTCTTCTCTGTAGCTTACAGAAATATGCACTGACGGCCATCACAAACAGATGTGATTGTTTAAAAAAATCTTTGTTATCATATGTGAAACAGCTCTCCTTTATCTTTCTTAGAATGCTACAGGGTTTGAGTTTGGTGTGTGTGATCCTTTTCCTCTGTGATTTTTGGAAAAGAGGTGATCTACCCTCTATTAAATCAAAAAGCTAATTCCTGCCGAGATTCCTTAGAACGTCCCGGATCCCATTCCAAGAGAAGAGCTGGGTGTTCTCCACACCTTGGCTCAGAAGCTTTCTCTCTCTCTGGGAAGTCCTGCGTGTTTCCAGGCAGGCTGCTTGCTCCCTCTAGTGACCTCCTTCGCAGCTGCAGCCTCGCTTCCTCGGTCTTATCAGCACCGGTTCATCCTGGTTGGGACACCCCAGGTGGGAGCAGCAGAGCCAGGGCGCGCCACAGACTTGCAGCCAGACCGTGTGTGTGGCGGGGGAGACTGTTTCCCTGCACGTCTGGGCAGCTCCTCTTAACGGTGGGCTCTTCGTGTCCTTGCTGCCTCGGCGTAGAGAAGCAGCACATTGGTTCTCACCCTGAGCCTGCTCGGGGCACGAGGTGGAGAAGACACTCTTGTTAGTTCTCACTTTCCTTTCTGAAACTCTGAGTCCTCTGGAATCTTTTTATGGAGGGGGAGAACTGTAAGTCAGTAGCATTATTAAATCAAACTTCTGTGGATGTCAGAGGATTCTGTTAGGGACCCCAAAATGACTGAGCTGTAGGTACTCATTCTTTTTACTCTAGTTTAGTTGGGAAGTGCTTGTGAAGGTTCTATAATGAGAACCTCCTAGAACAACTCTGAGGGGAGGACAGAAGGAAAGCTTGGAGAGCTAAAGACTTCTAACATACGCCCCATTGCCCTTCACACTCTCACTCCATTAAAGTTTGTTGTTCAGGCAATAAAAGTAATACACGTAGTGATTGCAGGGGGGAAAAAAGAAAACTAATAAAAATCACCATTTCCTTTACTCAGAGGAGACTACTGCCATTCGGTTTACATCTATGTATGAGCATACACTTATTTTTGCAGTCATACAAGTCTGCATGTTTATCCCTGTCTAGGTATACAAATACACACACAGTTGTCTTTTCCTCAGGATTATTGATGTTCTTTATGCGTTTTAGATACTAATGCTGTGTTGTAGCCATCTTCTCATCCCTGACTTGCTCTCCTTCTATTCAATTTATTGCCCTCAGTTAGACGATTACCAAGCCCTCTTAGCCCAAGGCTGAGTTAAAATTACAGTTAGATCCTCAGGGAATGTAGCACATGCTCAGAGCATTAAACCATTCTAGAGGAACCAGTCAGAGGGTTGGGGCGACAGTGAGATAACGGTGAATCTGGCAGCAGCTAACACCACACAAAGGGTCTGATGAGGCCAGGAGAGGATCAGGGCCTTCCTGATGAGCTTACCATGAAAGTTAAAGTCGCTCAGTCATGTCCGTCTCTCTGCGACCCCATGGACTGTAGTCCATGGGATTCTCCAGGCCAGAATACTGGAGTGGAGTAGCTGTTCCCTTCTCCAGGGGATCTTCCCGAGCCAGGAATCGAACTGGGGTCTCCTGCATTGCAGGCAGATTCTTTACCGAGCTACTAGGGAAGCCCATTACTAGTGGAAGGTCAGTGGATGGAAATCCTTACCTCGCCAAAGTCAAAAGACAGTCACCTGTATTTTCTAACACAATAGCTTTTGTGTTTCACAGAAAGTCTGAGGTCTTTAGTCTGTCTGGAGGTTTGCTTTTGTAGTTGGGTTTATTTCCCTTTTTGCGGTGTTTCCCCTCCGTTGATGCTTTCAGAGTCCTCTCTGAGGTCTGACGAGTCCTCATTAGCACCCTCCCCCCAGTTTCCTTGTGCTGTTTGCCTGCTCTGGGGTGTCACAAGCAAGGACACCCATCGTGTATGGGGGGATTTCTGTATGTCTTGAGCACCGTTAGTGTTTTTGACATTGGTGATTTTTGGCTTCAGGTGGACTTTAGGCCTTAGGGTCTTGATCCCACTAGTGTTTAGAATTCATTCAGCTTCTGAAACTTCCACAGAGTCTGTTGGGTGTGTTTTGTGTGTGTCCCTGGAAATATTCTCGATTTGGGGTTGCTGCTGAATACAGACCTAGGGTCTCCCACAGAGATGCTCCCACTTACCTTGAACAGGTGTTTTTTTCAAAAGAGGTCCAAAGAATTGACAAAAGAGTGCTCTTCTTGTCACCATCCTAGCTCTCTGGAAACTAAAGTTACATCTGAGCAGTCAGGGTGTTTTGAATTTTTCCCACTCACGCCCACCCCACCAAGATCAAGAGAAAATAGGAAACTTCGTCACCTTTTCAACAGAGTGTGTTTTCTGTCCTTCAGATGAGAAAAGATGTGAAAGTAAGGAAAATAAGAGCTGACCAGTTTATAGGACTTTCCTGACAGGTTGTCTCCATCATTCCCTGGAGAAGGTGTCAGAGGTGAGGCTCACAATCCTGTGGGAAACGGCAGCTTCACAGGAGACTGTTGCCTGTTCCCCCGACATGTCCCCCGACATCTTTCCCAGCAGAGAGGAGGTGCGGGAAGTAGGTGTCGGATGGTCCCCAGGTCAGCCTGCCGGGCAGCACCCATCAGGGAACCCTGCCTTCTGGCCTGAGTCTGCCCGTTACCAAGGGCCACGTCACCTTCCGGAAACCAGAAACTGTTACTAACAGTTGGCATTGTTTTGGGCATGATTATTTCTGCTTTACAAGATTTTGCCCTTCTTGTCTCCTTTTCCACCGCCTATGAACATTTTCTTCTTACCCTGCCTTCGTGCTTCTTCCTTAGGCCGGAAGCTGAGAGGAAAAGCCTTTTATTTCGTCAACGGCAAAGTGTTCTGCGAGGAAGACTTCCTGGTGAGTTTGTCGCCCAAGCAGGCCTGGCAGAAGGTGGTTTCACTCTGCGGCGCCCCCAGCGCCCCCTGGAGGCCGCACCGCCGGCAGGGCCTGAGCCTCTGGGAACAGGGCCCCGCGTCCTCCCGCACCCCGCCTCCTCCCTCTCCCTCCTGGAGCGCGGCCAGGCACCGGGGCCACCGCGCCGCCCCCGGCCCGGCCCTGTGGCTCGGCCGCCCGCACCCAGCTGCGCGGCCTCGGCGCCCGGGCCGGGCGCCAGGGCCCGGCGCATGCGCGGAAGCGCCCTGCGCGCTGGGCCGCCTCCCTCGCAGCCCTGCGTCTCACTCACTCCCGGGCTTGCGCTTCTCTGCACGCCCACGTCCCACCCGGTGTGCCGCAGCCTGTGCTGCGTCCGCTGCCAGGAATGCCTTCCCTCTTTCTTCGCCCCGATCCCCCTCAGCCTGCCTGTTCCCTGGGACCGCAGAGTGGGTCCCCCCTCCTCTGTGCTGCCGCCCTTGGCCTTTTCTGGCCAGCGGCTAGCGCACTGCCTGTCCATTTACAAGTCTTCCGCTGACTTGACCGAAAGTTCCTAGGGAGGGAGGAACGCGCTGGTTCACCTTTACATCTTCAGACCCTAATACACCGCCAGGCAGGGAGCCGTGCCTGGTCAGTAGGATGACCAGCGTGAGACCCAGAGATGGCTCGGGACCAGCTTCTTCACGGAGTGTGGGTTGACTCAGGATGACTCACGTTTGCCAGTAACAGACAAGCAAACCCAAGGAAACGAATTCCTGCATGCCCCCAGGGGGTCGTTTCCTCCCACGTGCTCAACCTTGGTCACTGGCACTGTGATGCAATAGTCAGATGGTGGTGCCATACCAGAGTTGACTGTCTCCTAGCT
The DNA here is from genome assembly GCF_033118175.1 of Dama dama. NCBI lineage: Eukaryota > Metazoa > Chordata > Mammalia > Artiodactyla > Cervidae > Dama > Dama dama. The sequence goes on along the minus strand of NC_083704.1, from coordinate 57,760,610 downwards.
TCAGATCTGATGGGCTGAGTGCCTCTCCTGCTCCTAGAGTCCCATGGGCTCTGGGTGAGTCATCTGCTCACCCCCAGGCAAAGTCTTGGGTGCTGGAGGCATGCAAGGCTCTGATTGACCAGGTCCTTGCCTCGGAACCTAGCATGAGGGGCCAGCCCCACAGAAATCATGAGACCACAGGGTGGCAGAGCAAGGCTGGATCTCAAGCAAAAATAAAGAACTTCTCTGGTCCGGGAGGATCCCACATAGCACAGGGCAGGTAAGCCCATGCACCACAACCAAGCCTTTGCCCTAGGGCCCGGGAGCTACAGCTGCTCAGCCCATGCACCTCAACTGCTGACGCCTACATGCCTAGAGCCCATGCTTCACAGTAAGAGAAGTCACCGCAATGAGAAGCCCGTGCACCGCAACTAGAGAGTAAGCCCCGCTTGCTGTGACTAGAGAAAGCCCACACGCAGAAAGGAAGACCCAACACAGCCAAAAATAAAAATAAATACAATTAAAAAATGAAGAACTGTTACCCGAGAATCAGGAAGAAGTACCGGGCAGCAAACCCCTGTACTATGTGGTGTAAGGCTCCAGAAAATTTCCCTTTTTTTTTCCACCTTCCTTTCTATTCAGTTCAGTTCAGTTCAGTCGCTCAGTCGTGTCTGACTCTTTGCAACCCCATGAATCGCAGCACGCCAGGCCTCCCTGTCCATCACCAACTCCCGGAGTTTACTCAAACTCATGTCCATCGAATCGGTGATGCCATCCAGCCTCTGTCGTCCCCTTCTCCTCCTGCCCCCAAATCCCTGCCAGCATCAGAGTCTTTTCCAATGAGTCAACCTTTCTATTACATTTCCCTTATTAAGTTGTATTCGTAATATCTAAGCTTCTAGTATCTTCCAGTGTGTAGTATTTTGTCTGTTTTCTGAGGTGAGTGCCTCATTTCTTTCCAGATTCCAGCTCTGTGTGTGTGTGTGTGTGTGTGTGTGTGTGTATGTGTGTTTTGGTAAGATAAGGTAGATAATATTTATCCAGTTTCTTTGAAGCTGATTGTAAAAGGCATTGGGTTTTAAAAAAATTATTTATTTTTAATTGATGGATAATTGCTTTACAATATTGGTTTGATTTCTGCCGTACATCAACATGAATTGGTTATAGGTGTACACAGGTCCCCTCTCTCTTGAACCTCCCTCCCCCCTCCCACCCTTTCCCACCCCTCTAAGTTGTTACAGAACCCCAGTTTGAGTTCCCTGACATACAGCAAATTTCCATTGGCTATCTGTTTTGCCTATGGTGATATATATGCTTCCATCAAGGCACTGGCTTTTTAACCAGACCCAGACTAGAATTTGAATCCCATCCTTACCCCGGATAGGCTCTGTGACTGTGAGAAAGCAACTTAACCTCTCTGAGCTTCCCTTTGTTTCCATTTGAGAAACAGTGTAGTACATACCTTGCAGAATGGTTTTGAAATTGTAGAGCAGCGGTCTCAAACTTGAGCATGCATCAGAATTCCCTGGAGGGCTTGCAAAAACCCAGATTGCCGCTACCCCTCCATCCCCTGCCCCTAGTTTCCAGTTTTCCAATTCAGTAGGTCAGGGATGGAGCCTAAGAATTTGCACTCTGACAAGTTCTCAGGTGATGCCTGGGAACGTGTCTTGGGCACCACTGGATTAGAGGCTGATGCCTCTCTCTGCACAGCCTCTTATGCAGAGCCTGGCCTGTCCTGGATGCCTGGGTGCAACTGTTGAGATGAGCGGTGTTAGCGTTTGTAATGGCTCTTGTGGCGGAGGGCGTTCTGTAATTCACCACACTGTTGTCCACAGAGATGCGACAGATTCCTGAATAGAGTGACACGTCTCTCTAAGACATTCTTTGTGATCCTCGCGGCTGGCGGGGAAGTAGCTAGATTCCTCTGCCCCGCCTGGGCTGAACTTTCTTTTCCCTTTTCTCTGCAGTACTCTGGTTTCCAGCAGTCCGCGGACAGGTGTTTTCTCTGTGGACATCTGATCATGGACATGGTGAGTAGGGTCAGGCGAACAAGGTAATATTGATAATGTGGTGTGTGGGGGGGAGGCATTGACAGAAAAAAATAAATTAATAATTGAAAACAACGTTTCCTACCTTGATTTGTGATCATGGCTGGTTTTATTTTTATTTATTTATGGCTCTGCTGGGTCTCCGTCTCTGTGCGGGCTTCTCTCTAGTTGCGGCAAGTGGGGCCTTCTGTCTAGTTGTGATGCGTGGGCTTCTCACTGCAGAGGCTTCTCCCGTTTCGGAGCACAGGCCCAGGTACATGGGCTTCAGCAGTTGCGGCTCCTAAGCTTGGTTGCCTCGCAACATGTGGAGTCTCCCCAGACCAGGGATCGAACCCATGTCCCCTGCACTGGGAGGCGATTCTTAACCACTGGACCACCAGGGAAGTCCCGATGGCTGGTTTTATTTGAAGACCCCATGTAGCTTGCTTGCTGTAGTTGCCCCGCATTTGGCTTTTATTAGAATTTGCATCCTTCACCATGCAGTCCACACAGGGTCATTTCTGAGGGTGCGCTCCTCCTCTGGGCTGTTCACGTCATGCTGGCCTCCCTCTGATTTTCTCTGATCTCTGTGGTATCCCAGGTGAGATGTCAAATGGATTGTGTTTTCATGGAGAAATCTTAGCTACTTTGGAATCAGATAAACACAGTTGCTTTTTCCCCATGTTCTTCCCAGCTTAATCATTTCCCAAGGTGAGGGTGGGGCCCCATCATTAGTTCTGAGATAGCAGAACAGGGAGCAGGTTTTATCCACTCCATTCCTCACTCAGCCGTGGCTCTCTGAGCTTGTTCTGAATGGGGACAGGTCTTCCTTCCTGTCCTCCTCAGGTTGTGAGGTTTATGAATACAGGGTTCTTATTCTGTCTATGGATCAAATTGTCCACCACTGGACATCGGCCCTGTCAGATTTCTTTCATATATTGGTCAGAGAGAATCATCATATCCCATTCGTTTCATTGCAAGAGTTAAATCCCTGTCTAAGCTGAGCCATTGATTCTCTCCTGGCAAAGGGAATTGCTAGCTGTATTTTTTTTTCTTTTACCATTTTTTATTGAGAAACGCCCCAGAGGGTGCACGTCTTACATGCACAGCTGAATGAATATTTGTGCGTCTGTGTGCTTAGTCACTCATTTGTGTCTTTGCGACCCCATGGACTGTAGCCCACCAGGCTCCTCTGTCCATGGGCTTTCCCAGGCAAGAATACTGGAATTGGGTGCCATTTCCATCTCCAGGGGATCTTCCCCACCCAGGGATCTAACCCCTGTCTCCTGCATCTTCTGCATTGTCAGGCGGGTTCTTTACCACTATACCTATGTTAACACCATACAGATCAAGATCTAGAATATTTTCCGTATCCAGAAAGACACCCACCATTCTGACCTCTTTGGCCCCAGACTTGTTTCACTGGTCCTGGAACGCCATACTGTAGAATCATACAGTATAGACTCCTTTGATCTGCTTTTTCTCACTTAGAAAATGTTTTGGAGATTCATCCATGTTGTTGTGTGTGTTGTAAGTTCATTTCTTCTCATCGCTAAGTAGAATTTCACTGTGTGGATATAGCACCGTTTATTTATCCATTCTCCTGCAGATGGGGATTTGGGTGTTTTCCAGTTTTGGGCCATTTACGACTGAGCTGCCATGAACACTCGTAGGCATGTCTTTGATGGACGTAAGCTGGTTTTATGCTGACAGGTGGAAAACAGAGAACCGGAGTGGAGGAGACCCTGCTGCGCTCCGGGCTCTGACGCAGCTCTGCACAGCGTGGCCCCGTGAGCGGCGTCCTCATAAGCGGCTGAGGCCTCCCTCGGAACACGGGCCTCCAGCCATCCCCCTGGAGGAGGCAGGTGGAGCCTGCCTCACTCCCACCTTCCCCAGGTCCCTGCCCAACTCCACAGGGCTCCTTTTCTCTAGCAGATTTTGCCCTTGGTTTTAGAGCCCTTCCAACAAACCTACCGTATTTGAGGCCAACAGTGTCCAAATTTATGAACGTGACTGTACCCTGTTCTTATTTCTCAATATACTAAGACTTCTCTCCTTCTCAGGGTGTTTCATTAATCTATTGCTGTGTGTGTGCTCAGTCACTCAGTTGTGTCCGACTCTTTGCCACCCCATGGACTGTAGGCCTCCGGGTTCCTCTGTCCGTGGGATTTTCCAGGCTAGAATGCTGGAGTGGGTTGCCATTTCCGACTCCAGGGGATCTTCCCACCCAGGGGATTGAACCCACGTCCCCTGCATTGGCAGGTGGATTCTTTACCACTAAGCCACCTGGGAAGCCCTTATCTATTGCTACATGAATATTATTGGTCATGATTCCATGGGTGAGGAATTAGGTCAAGGCTCGACAGAGCCATTCTTCTGCTCCATGTGGCAATGGCTGGGGTCACTTCCTCAGCTGTGTTCAGCTGGTACACAAGGTGACCTCTCACCCTCCAGGCTTCTCTCCCTGTGGCCACTAGTCTTACTCAATAGTCTAGCCTGGCTTCCTTTCAACAAGAGAGGAAGTGGAAGCTACCAGTTTTCTTTCATCACTGGCTTAAAAAAATCTCAGAACATCATTTCTTTCTCATTCCTTTTTTTTTACTTTTGGCTATGCTGACAGACATATGGGATCTTAGTTCCTTGACCAGGGATCAAACTCGTGCCCCCAGAATTGATAGCTTGGAGTCTTAACCACCGAACTGCCAGGGAAGCCCCCCTTCCTCTTTCTATTGATCAAAGAAAGTTACAAAGCTGCTCCCGGTTGAAAGGCATAAGGATCCGCCTGTGCATACAGTAAGGAAAGGAACTGAGTTTGGAGACCTTCTCGACCCTGTGGGATAAAGCCAAGTCACGCCTGGATTCTTATAGGTCTGCTCTCAGACTTGAAAACTTTCAGCCAATGTCTGTCTGATAGTGACACTTAGTTTTAACAATAGAACTCATGATTGCCACTAAGAATCATAACAATATAGAGAAAGATTCTTCCAGTTACCATTCCTTCAGTTACAATTCGGTTGTCCAGCTCATGATGTAAACTGTCTGTCTCTGCTCCATCTTTGTTCATTGAGGGAAATACTCGGGGCTTGGAGGTTGGAACTGGGCATTTCCCACCTGAAAAAAAGTTATAATAGCTAGTCAGAATGCAGCAAAATGGCATCATTACCCTCTGGCACAGTGTGGGTTAAATTAAGGGTCTGTTTCTGCCACGACAGCATTAGACTGGGACAAAATGCGTTCCAAGGTCCAGATTGCCAAGGAGTCTTTGAAGCCCAGCCACTTGTTCTTCCTACTTTGGCATCTTGAGGAGGCTGGGAGGTTAATGAAATCCCAGAGGGAATGAGGACGCTTGAAAGCTGAGCTTTCTGAGGAGAGCTGGACTAGCACCATGGCCTCCTGGTGCCCCCCGGACTGCAAGCTGTGAGGTGTGGTGTTGGCCTCCGCAGGCAGCATCGGGCGCTGGAAGGAGCCAGGACACAGCACAGCTTTCCCACGGAACTCACGACCCTCTGCCGAGGTTCTGTTTAGTTCCAAGTCCCCTTCTGCCTGGTGGGAGGCTTTCTGTGTGGTCCTACTTGGGGATGCTCATGACTGCTTTGTACGTTCCTCACCAACGGGCACTTTGGTGCAGGCTCGCTGGCGTTGATTCCACGGTTGTGTTGTTTGTGCTGAGTGTCATGGTGCAGGTAATCCCAGAAACGAATCTGCTGCTGAATTATTGGAGGTACTTTGAGCAGCAAATCACAGAAACTCAGCTCAAGTTTGAGAAGCTGGTGGTTCCCAAACTTCCGCCTGTGTCAGAATCACTATATTAAAACACCCGTTGCTGGGCAGGGCCCAAGAACGTGCATTTTAATTAGGTTCCCAAAGGACGCTGATGTTGCAGGTCCAGAGGCAAAACTTTGAGAACCACTGAACTTAACAGCAAAAGTGTTTTATCTCACCTAAGAGGCTGGGGGGTAGGCAGTTCGGTGGAGAGTTAATTTGGTGACTCATCTCCATCACTGAGGATGTTCATTTCTCTCCCACTTTCTGAGTCTAGGCTCTGTCCTGGTTTCAGGATGGCCTCTAACAGTCCCAGGTATCAACCACATCCAGATCAAATGACACTTAGAGGAAGAAGGTGCCTGGGGCTTTCTCTTGGCTGTGTCTAAAAGCAGCAATAACAAAGAGGCTTTACTTACACTTGGATTTGAGATAAGAGTCACGGCTTCTGGATTATAACCAGAGACAAAGCTACTTAGAAGGGGCACTCAGGAGGGAGAAGTTAAGAGGATTTTTTCTGAGCTCTGCTGTTTCCTTAAGGAGTTAACTTTTGTCTTTCCTTGTACTAGCCAGCTTCTCAAATCTGGGGTGGGTCTTTTCATGGCCTTGCTTTGCATCATTTCGTACAGAGAATCATGGGTTTTGATAGAGAACCCTCCCTGCTGGAGATTTATAAGTGCTGGAGAAGGATCCCGTTGGGTTTCTTCCTGTTTATGCCTGTAACTTGGTTAGCCTTTCCTGCCTCATCATCTCTCTTTTTTTTTTTTTTTTTAAAAATTGTTTTGATGTGGACCATTTTTAAGTCTTTATGAAATTTGTTACAATATGGCTTCCGTTTTATGTTTTGTGTTTTGGTTTTCTGGCCTGAAGGCATGTGGGATCCTAGCTCCCCAGCCAGGGATCGAACCCATACCCCTTGCATTGGAAAGTGAAGTCTTAACGACTGGACCACCAGGGAAGTCTGTCATCATCTTTTGACTTGGTCCACGTGAAACTGGGATGAGTGTTGTTCAGTTGCTAAGTCCTATCCTACTCTTTTCAACCCCATGGACTTCAGCACACCAGCCTCCTCTGTCCGCGACTATCTCCCGGTGTTTACTTAAATTTATGTCCTTTGAATCGGTGATGCTATCTAACCATCTCTTCCTTTGCCACCACCTTCTCCTTTTGCCTTCAGTCTTTCCCAGCATCAGGGTCTTTTCCAGTGAGTCAACTCTTCCCATCAGGTGGCCAAAGTATTGGAGCTTCAGCTTCAGCATCAGTCCTTCTAATGTGCATTCAGGGTTGTTTTCCTTTAGGATGGACTGGTTTGAGGGTGACAGTTTCCCATATGGTCCCTTGGTCTGATGTGTTTCTCCCTTCCTTCCCTATAATCCCTGCTGAGTCCTGGCCTTTTGCTTTTGCGCCCCCAGATCCTGCAGGCCCTGGGGAAGTCCTACCACCCCGGCTGCTTCCGCTGCGTCATCTGTAATGAGTGTTTGGACGGGGTGCCCTTCACCGTGGACTCAGAGAACAAGATCTACTGTGTCCGGGATTACCACAAGTAAGGAGGGACGGGGTGGGAAGAGGCGCTCACGGCAGCCAGGCTGGCTGCAGCCCTGCAGAGTGGAGGGCGGGGGACCCGCGGAGGCGTGTCTGCAGGCCGTTTGCTCCACTGTCCACGGAGCAGCCAGTGTGCAGTGGTTTGGAGGGGTGCAGCCCGGGCCTCGGGGGCAGTGGATGCCGATGCGGACAGGAACTGGTTAAAGAATTATGTTTACTGGGAAAACAGGACCAAAGAAACCTATAATCGGATGCCTGGCTAGGCCTCTAGAGGAGTCTGCCAAGCCCTGTGGCTCCAGCCTTACCAGACTTCAACAGGCGCCGATTCAGGGCTGGCCTCCACACCCCCAGTTTGCATGAGGCTTCACCAGACACTGTGAGTGGGGGTAAACAGACAGGCCAGTCTCCACCCCCAGTGGACTGAGGGGGCCACGTGCGCTTGTTGCCGCTGGGGAACAAGCCCAGAGCAGTAGTCTCAAGAGTGTGCCAGGCCCGTCTTCATAAAGGGGTTTGTGTGACGTGGGACGGGCGGGAGGCGGGGCGAGCCCGACTGCTCTCTGCTTCTCCCCACAGAGTGTTGGCCCCCAAGTGTGCAGCCTGTGGCCTTCCCATCCTTCCTCCTGAGGTAAGATGCTTTCTCAGCTCCGCTCCGGGGGTCCTCCAGGACATCCCTCCCTGGGTCATTTACAAGCTCTGTGCCCTGTTCTCGAGCGGTGCTGTGCCAAGTCGCTCAGTCATGTCCAGCTCTTTGCGACTCTGTGGACTGTAGCCCGCCAGGCTCCTCTGCCCGTGGGGATTCTCCAGGCCAGAATACTGGAGTGGGTTGCCATGCCCTTCCCCAGGGGATCTTTCCAACCCAGGGACAGAACCCAGGTGTCCTGCATTGCAGGCAGATTCTTTACCATCTGAGCTACCTGGGAAGCCTAAGAAGACTGGAGTGGGTAGCCTACCCCTTCTCCATGGGAACTTCCCGACCCAGGAATTGAACCGGGGTCTCCTCCATTCTAAGTGGTTTCTCTATCAGCTGAGCTACCCAGGAAGCCCTGTTCTTATACCTGTTTAAAAATTCTAAAATCTCAGCTCTGAGACGGTGGTGTCCGCACCAAGAAGCCTCTCTCTTATTAGCTGCCTTCCTGAGCCTGGTGCCCTTCTTACACTCTATCTGTCCCTGTAATTCGGTCAGTTTCTTTAAAAAAATTTTTTTATTCTTTTTTTTGGCTGTACCACACAGCATGCGAGATCTTCGCTCCTCAGCCAGGGATTGAATGCGTGCCCACTGCAGTGGACGTGTGGGGCAAGTCTCTGCAAAGTAGTCTCTGACTTGATACTAACTCCCAGATTAGATGACAAGAGATGAACAAGACCCCATAGGTGGTCTTTTCACTGTTGACTCCAGCATTCCAGATGGTAGACCTACATCCCTCTCACTTCCCCTCATCCCCTAATTGTGTCCCTTTTCCTGCCACTGTTAGTATCCACGGCTGATTTCTGCTCTTCTCCTAAGGCCACTGTCTTGCTACCCGGGAGCCCTCTCCCACCCTGTGGCCACAGAGCCTGATGGCCCCCCAGCTAGCCTCAGGTTCTTGCTCTCTTTCGGTCTAGGGTTCAGACGAGACCATCCGCGTCGTGTCCATGGACAGAGACTATCATGTGGAGTGTTACCACTGTGAGGTAGGCGGGCCCCTCCCTGCCCTAGAAGGCCCTCAGAACACATCGTAAAAGTCCAAGAAGGAAGCATCATGGGTTGATGGGGGCAAGATGCAGGCCAGGGGCTGTGCCCCAGAGCTGATGGAAGAAGTGGAGTGAAGCCTGATTTGGTGGTGGGGGGTGGAGGTTGCAAAAGATGCAGATGATTGGGTATAACAGTCTTTTTACTATTTTCTCCACCTTTGTAAACACTGAGTCCTGAACTGGTCACGGCTGCTCTCCCTGAAGCTGCAGAGTTGAGGGAGCGGGTGGCGGGAAGCGTGGGTTTCAGATCCTTTTGGGGGGCCAGATTGCCAGGCAGGTGTGTCATTTGGGGGAATAGACTCCCTCCCCTTCAGCTTGTAGGCTGTTCTGTCTGCCAGGAGCCCCTTTCTTCAGCTGAGCACTGAAAATCATGAAAAAACCCTCCCCACCCCTCTGCCATGCCCCACTTAGAAACAGGCATGTCACTGGTAGGTGTGAAGGCAGGTGGACCCCGTCGGTCCCATCTCTGCTGTCACACCCCAGGCTGAAGGAGTCACCGGTGCCCCATCACTGTCAGGAGGGCCGGGGGTTGTGAAGGACACAAATGATGAAAGTGCCTGTGGAGTTTCAGCCAGAATTAAGTGGACTCACCCACAGAAGGAGTGATTTATTTTGTGAGCTGTGGGCAGGGAGAACAGCAAGCGTGGGGGACATACAGCTTGACCCCACTGCCAGCACTGAAGAAATAGGTGGGAATCACTGTCAGTGGTACCCCAGGTGCTGGAGAAAAACGTTGAGGCACTTGCTGGACTGTGCTTTTATTCACGTCGCAAAGAGTCGGACACGACTGAGCCACTGAACTGAACTGATATATCCAATATGTGATTGATTCAACGCACAGTCTAGATAAAGGATTCTTCCGGAGCTATTCCATATCCTTTTTCCGTCCTAAGTTTTAGAAATGTGGTCTGTGTTGGCCCTGCCATGACATCTCATTTCTGAGCAGCACCATTGCAACTGCTGAGAGCTTCCTGCAGCCAGTGGTTCAGGCGTCGAAGAGCACAGTCCAGACCCTCCCTGGGCAGGCTGGAGCTGCGTCTCTGTGTTGGCATTTTCTGCCCAGACAGACAGCACCCTCTGCTGGATTCTGGGTCTGTGTTTTGCCTTCATGTCACTCCTACAATCTGTTTATTTTAATTATGAAAGTATGATAAGACATTTACAGGAGACTTGGAAAATGTAGATCAAAGTTACATATAGTTCCACTATATATTACAACTTTTAAGTAGATAAATTAAGAATTTTTAGTATCAAACTCTCAAAAATTAACAGAATAGACAGAAAAGTAGAAAAATAGAGAGTAGACCTGAAAAGCACTGTGAACCAATTCAGCATAAGATTTATACAATTTTCACACAACAGCAGGATACAAATCCTATTCAAGTTCCCACAGACTTGTAGGCTGTGGGAACCTACAACCAGGAGACACTGGAAGACATCCAGGGATGTAAGACAAGGTGCAAAAATCTCATGGTCTAAAGGTATTGAAATCAGAAGGCATACAGGAGCTCTTGCAGTCTGTTTTTTGTTTCGCCACCACTGCGTGTTTTTGCCTCACTCCAGGACTGCGGCCTGGAGCTCAATGATGAAGACGGTCACCGGTGCTACCCGCTGGAGGACCACCTGTTCTGCCACTCCTGCCATGTCAAGAGGCTGGAGAAGGGCCCCTCGCCCGCAGCCCTTCGCCAGCACCACTTCTAGCCAGAGCCTCCCGCAGATCTCACGGCCAGACAAGGAGCCAGGGCTGCACCCTGAGAAGCCCACCAGTTCATTCCAGTCACCCCTGGGGTGGGACTGGGGCCGGGGGAGCAGGGGGAGGCAGGTGATTTCCTGCGTGTGTGCAGGGGGTGCCTTTCCTTGAACCAGGGAGGGGATCCCTGCCGGTCTGGGACTGTGTATTTTCCAAGTGCCTTTCTCCGCTGCCACACCCTCATCAGACGACTCAGGAAGACACCCTGGCAAGCGCGTGGCATGTGATGGATCTCAGTAACGCGACCGAGTGAACCCTCCTGTCCTTCCGGGAGGGGCTCATGCTTCAGAGGGAGAGACTTGCACTCAGCGCATGCTCTGGAGAGAGATTTCAGCTGCCAGTGTGTTCAGTCCTTTCCCTCCACTTTGGGAAATACCTGCACCCAAACATCCCCTCCCAACCACACACACACAGACACACACACACACCCTTCCAAACACACACACACACACACACCCTCCCAGACACACACACCCCCTTCCTGCCCCCACAAACACCCCTTCCCAACTGCATACACACACATCCAAACACCTCCCCGCCCCCCCCACACACACCATAATTTAAGACTTCCTTCCACTCCAGAGCTTCACTTCTGAAGAATGGCTGCAAATTTTAATTGCATCCTTGCAAAAGGGAAGTTCTAACATGTGCTCTGCATCTTAAGAGGAATTCACTTGGTTAAAGCAGAACCAAGATTTGAAATGAGATGGAATTTCCTCCTCGTACCCGGATAGCATTCTGGTGCCCCTGCAGATCCTCATGCCTTTAAAGGCAGCCGGGGGGTCTGGCGGAGGTCGATCCTGTTCTATCCAAGTGGGCTTTGGGATGAGAACTTGGTGCGGGCGCCAGGCCTCTTTTGCCCGCCTGTTTGCCCTTTTCCCTCTGGAGCTCTCGAGAGTCTGGAACTTCAGAGTTGCTCCTGCAAAGGCAGGACTCAGGATCTTCTGTGGGGATCCTCTTGTGTTTCGCTTATTTAACATGGGCTTTGGCAAAGGGTGCCCGCATGTACTGATACCTAGCCCCTTATAAACGAGGAGACTGTGTGTGTGTGAGATCTCAAAGCCAGCCTGGGAGAGAGAATCAGCATAAGTTATTATATTCATTTCACAGGTTTCTCTCTCACCCAATTCTTGGCCCAGGCATTACATCTGAAGAAACCAGTTTAAGGTACACTGCTTTTGTCTGTTTTTTTTTTTTCCTTCTTTTTAAAAAAGTTGTTTCCCTCTACTTTCAGTCTCCCACACACACAAAAAATACCTCACAGAAAAGAGCTTCAGATTAAGGAGGGACTCAGCCATCATGCTGGACGCAGCCAGTGTATGTCAGGAATCTCTGGCTTCGCCCAGGTCAGGCCAGTGGGTCAGAACACTGAAATCATAGCTAAGGGCCAGCTGGGGACAGATCTGATTGACACTGGGTACTCTTGTCTTATTCACTGCATCACCCTGGTTCCCCCAGGGTGGTGGGGGCTAAGGGCCACACACTGGCAGGATTTCAAGGCCAAAGTCTGTCACACGCCCAAGGCCAGAGGTCAGTACCCTTTGGTATTTCAATGAGAAGAAAGGGGAAGGAAAAGGTTGGCTGGCACTCACCCTCTCAGCCCATGGGGAGGAGCCCTGGGCCTTGCTGCAAGAAGGCAGGGGCCATCTCACTGCTGCCAGCCCGGCCGGGAACACAGCGGCCGGCGGCTGCTCTCTGCCTCCTGGCCTCACACCCAGAGTCAGGGATTGGGTGGCTGGGACCTCGGAGGGTGTCCGTGGAACCCAAAGGCACAAGGGACTCACAGGCTATTCACTGGCCCTGCTCTACTTCTAGGCCATGTTTTGGCTCATTTGGTGGCAGCTGCCTTTAAGCAGCACAGAACTGGCCGTGGCTTGGCTTTTCCATTTCGGTTAATTTCATTCTGCTGGGATGCTTTGGCCAGATGTCTCTTCAACCCAGGCTGTGATGTTTGCTTCCATTGGTTCCTTTTCATAGGCTGAGCCTCTTAAAAACCCGTGAGTGTAGGGGGGCTGGGGAAGCCAACCCTGGGGTCACCCCTCCCTTCCCAGTACATCATCCAGCTCAGCCTCCGTGAGGCTGGTGGACAGATGGAGCCAGTCAGTATGTCTTAACCTGCCTCGGCCAACCTAGGTTGATTTCTGGCCTTGATGACAGGCCTTTGCTCCACTTTCAAGTCAAGCAGAGCAAAGAAAACTGCCTTGGAGCCATGTCAGAAGTAGAGGATTTGTTTGCAAATTGGGTAACAGTTGACCTTTGAACAACACAGGTTTGAATTGCCTGTGTCCACTGATACATGGCTATTTTTCAGTAGTTAAATACGGCGGGCAGTCGGTACTACACAATCTGTGGTTGGTTGAATCCACAATGCAGGGGGACCGTGGTTACAGACGGCTGACTGTAAGTTATATGAGGATTAACCCTAGGGTTGTTCGAAGAGCAACTGTTGTTTAAAAACCAGTGATTGATTTTTGAAATGAAAATTTTAAAGTGGACTTGACTGAGGCAATTTCGGTATCTCAGCAAATATTTCATACCATTGAAGAAGAACAGTAACAGAATTTCTAGACATTCTAGAAATCTGAGCAGCAGCTTCTCTTATTATCAGGTTCCCCTGGAGAGGGTACTGGGTAGGAATCTTGTGCCAGTTCTGTCTCCTCCTCAGGCCCTTGCACAAAAGCCGTGAATAGATGCACACTTACCAGGTATTTTAAACTTTCTATAGTTTATTAACCAAATCAAGCTGTAATGGGTAGTTATTTATAGGTGTGTAGAAAGAGCATGGGCTTTCCAGGTGGCACTGGTGGTAAAGAATCCACCTGCCAAATGCAGGAGACATAATAGACCCGGGTTCGATCCGTGGGTCAGGAAGATCCCCTAGAGGAGGAAATGGCAACTTACTCCAGAATTCTTATCTGGAGAATCCCATGAACAGAGGAGCCTGGCGGGCTACAGTCCATAGTATTGCAATGAGTCGGACACAGCTGAAGCAACTTAGCAGGCACACACAGAATACACAAGCACTTCCTAGACCAGGATGAGTAAGTTTGTTTCAAAAGGTAGAGCAGATAGCCCTATTTTCAGTTTCGACTTTAGATAAAACAAGAATTATGGCTGATTCCAGACCCCAGAGCCAGCCTCCAACCTTCCCCCTTGCTTCACTTTGCCCCTTAGTTTTTTTCTTGTCATTTTTTCCACCCCAGCTAGGGTCCTTCAAAGACTGTCTGGGTGCCCTGAGCAAAGCCAGTTGGGCCTATAGTATCAGGATTCTTTCTGCTGTTATCCTCCCATCCATGGCTGAGTAGAAAGTGATTTGTTCATTTTTTATAAGGAAGGGCATTGAGTCCTGTTGGGTCATTGTCTGCATGTGGCGGCAGGACTCTTGCTTCTCCGTGGTTATAGCGCTTGGGTGAAAACCACTTTCAGCCAAGTTCAGAGGTGGTTCTCCTGAGTCCTGGGCGGCCAGTGATGTAATCAAAGAGTTCCGATTGCTTTCAGGTCCTGCCATTGGCTTGTTTCCCTGGGCTCGAGTCACCCACGATGAAAAAGAATAATGTTAGAATTTGAGAGAATGATCTGGAATTCACACTTCTTTGCAGGCCATGTTTATGTGCTGTTTCCTACAAGTGTGAAAGTTTAGGAGGGCTATGATGGCTGCTGGTGCTCTTGCAAAGAACGTGTGCAAGACTTGACCCCAAACTGTTGCTGTCTGATGCACTTATTCAAACTATGGGCCAGGAAACCACATGCTTTGTCTTCTCCTTTGTGCCAGGAATAAGTCCTGATTTCCCAGTTACTATCTGAAGTATTAACAACTTTTAAAAGCTATAGGAAAAAGATGAGGAAGATGTGTTAGCTATCATTTGTTCTGAGCCAGAACTGGACAGATGTGGGAAATTTCCATAGAGTGGATGAAAAGTTCACTTGGCAGAGAAATCATTGTCCCCTCCCTGTGTCTCTTCTTTTAACTTTGATTCAAAATATTGTTACTGTAAAATTATTCATAATTTTACTGTTACTATAAAATTATTCAGAATATTGTTACTATAAAATTATTCAAAAGATTGTTATGATAAAATTATTCAAAATTTTTTTACTGTTACTGTAAAACTATTCAAAATCTCATGACAATAAAACTGCCTTAATTTGTAGACTATTAAAGTGATCTCCACCATAATGATGTTTCCTGGATCTTCTTTTCTGTGTGTGGAGTAATAAGTAGATGGTGCTTTTTGCTAACGGGATTTGGTCTTTTAGAGCTCTGGGTTTTTTTTTTTTTCCTTGCCATTATGGTTTATCACAGGATATTGAATCCCAGAGGTGAGTGACCCTCTAGATTTAAGGCAGACATGTGCAGGAAGGCAGGTCTTGCAAGGGGAAGGGGCAAGGAACGAGAGTGGCTATTCCGACTTTACAGACGTAGGCTGCTGTTTTTCTACAACTGACGCTACAGGGGATGAAGATGTAGTTGGGGAAAACGTCTGGGTTGGGGTGTGCCCAGGACGAGAGATGTCTCCTGGTTGCTCTCGCATGGAAGAAGGGGTCAGGAGCATATGTGATTGCCATCCATGAGCAGAGAGGGAATGACCCTGAGTCTACTCATGTGGTCAGCCCTCTGGTGCAGAGGAAGCCTTGGGCAGGGCACCTTTGGGATCAAAAGCCCGGATTCGAGATCTAACTCAGGCTCTACCACCTAACTGCTCAATGAACGTAAGCAAATTGTGTTCCCTCATCTGTGAAAATGGCTATAACAACCGAACTTAACTTATGGGACTATTGTGGAATTGACTGAACTAGTCCAAGTAAGGGCTTCCCCACTGGCTCAGTGGTAAAGAATCGGCCTGCCACTGCAGGAGACTCAAGAGATGCAGGTTCCATCCCTGGGTCAGGAAGATCCCCCAGAGGAGGAAATGGCAACCCACTGCAGTATTCTTGCCTGGAATATTCCATGGACAGAGGAGCCTGGCGGGTACATTCCAGGGGGTCACAAAGAGTCAAACAGGACTGAGCACAGCACACATACAGTTCAAGGAGCAAGCAGAGCTCTTGAAAGAAAGTGAAAGTAGCCTTCTGGGCTCCTCTGTCTGCGGAATTCTCCAG
The DNA here is from genome assembly GCF_033118175.1 of Dama dama. Lineage (NCBI taxonomy): Eukaryota > Metazoa > Chordata > Mammalia > Artiodactyla > Cervidae > Dama > Dama dama. The sequence continues at coordinate 57,744,719 of NC_083704.1, read as the reverse complement.
GCAAGAATATTGGAGTGGGTAGCTGTTCCCTTCTCCAGGGGATCTTCCCAACCTAGGGACTGAACCCAGATCTCTTGAATTGCAGGCAAATTCTTCACCATCTGAGCTACCAGGGAAGCCACTGCTCAAGTTACAGGTTTGAAGACTTACTTGATCTTTCCATGGGGACAATCAACAAAATAAATTACAAGTGGATCAAAGTACATGGAAAAAAGCAATACAAACAAACCAATTTGAAAAAAAAATCATAAGGTAATTATTGAGTACATAAAAGTGAAAATTACTGGAGGTTCAAAAATAAAGGGCAAAGGAAAATGTAAATAAACTAAAAATGTTGCAATGTGTTTGACAGCTAAAGAATTAAAACCTTAATCTATTTAAAAGTTCAACAAATCTATTAAGAAAATTAGTACATATATTAAGATAAAATATATACATCAAGTAATAAATATAAGCAAAAGGAAGTCCCATTTTTCAATTATGAAAATTGCAAAAAATAATGAAATTTATAATACTCATTAGCATTCAGGGAAACTGATGCTATGGATGGAAATGTGTATCTAGTTTTTTGGCAGGCAATGTGAAAGTATGTACCAGTCTTAAAAACATCCATGAAATGGACCTTGAAAATGTCTGTCTGATCATTCAATATCTAAAAAATTTTAAGACATATCAGAAATAATTCAACAGCATTATTTTTTAGAAACTATTAAACTGACAACCGAAATTCCCAACAAAGAGGTTAATATTTAAAATCTCTAGTTTTTTCATGGGCTATCTTCAAGGAATATTTAATGACCATAAATCTCAGATGAAAGCTAAGGGAACAAAATGAGAACACAAAGACATTTGATAATCTCAAATTTGGAAAAAATACTTGAGGTTTGACAGAAAACAACAAAATTCTGTAAAGCAATTATCCTTCAATTAAAAGGATTTGGAAAAAATACGTGTATAGGTTTATTTATATTAAAAAATATGGAAAAAGAAGTCCATAAGAAAAAATTATGACGCTGATTGTAATGAGAGATTATGACGTTAATATGATCTCGTGATGGGAATTTGGATTTTCTTTTTTAATTCCCAGTACTTTTCTGTATTTTACAAATGTCCTGTAATTTCTTCAGGAGGAAAAAACGTATTGGAGAGTTACTACTGATCGACTGAATGATTAGTGAATGGACAGTGTCAGATGTTATGTTTCAGGTTTCACTCTCCTTTCCAACACACACCTTCCGTCCTTCTTAGGTCTTCCACTCAGGCACCAATAAAAGGAGCTGTAATAAATTAGATTCCCTGGGGTCTTGGTACTGTAAAAACACCGTCTGAAAGGACAGGGCTGCAGACCCCCGAGCACTTCGCGGACCCCCAGCCAACGCGCGCAGTCGCATTGCAGCGTTCCCGCCTCCGCTGCAGCTTAGAGCTCGCTGGATCCCGGGAAACGGACTGCGCGGCTCCTCGCGTCGCCGCGGGGGTTTCTGCTCCACTGGAAATAGGGCCAGAACCCCTGCCTTAAATGCGCGGTTGTGTCATCCGCTAGCTAACCTCCGGCCACAGCACACTCCCTACCCACCACCATCCTAGCTGTGTTTTCCTAAATGTACCCCGTTTACAGAGTCTCCTCGTGTGTATCATTAATTACGGCACTTTGCAATTTACAAACCACCTGAGACAACTCCGGGTTCCCAACCCAGCTCAACAGATGACATTTCGGACAGAGCAGGCTTAAGGAAATCAACTCCGAATATCCACTGGAAGGACTGATGCTGAAGTTGCAATACTCTGGCCACCTGATGCCAATAGCCGCCTCACTGGAAAAGACTCTGATGCTGGGAAAGACTGAAGGCAAAAGGACAAGGGGCAGCAGAGGATGAGATAGCACCACTGAACCGATGGACATAAATTTGAACAAACTCAGGGAGAGAGCGGAGGACACAGGAGACCGGCCTGCTACAGTCCTTAGGGTCGCCAGGAGTCGGACACGATTTAGCGAATGAACAGCAACACAAGCCTTAAGATTCGAGACATTCACCCTTCTCACCAGTCCTTTCTAAGGACACCCTGTTAACATCAAGCCCAGACATGACAAAAAGTACACCCCGAGCCAGCCAGGAGTCGAACCTAGAATCTTCTGATCCGTAGTCAGACGCGTTATCCATTGCGCCACTGGCCCTGTACAAGCGAGGCTCGCCCTGGAGCGCAGATCACGCCTTACGCACCTAACGACAGGCTCCACGACACTAGTGCTGTATTTCCGCCGCTGCGCCGGGCGCTGCGTGGTTCGGGTCTACAAGCTCCCAAGGCTCCGCCTCCCCCCAGCCAACGCACCCAGCCAATCCTCAGCCGCAACGTCACCGCGCTCGTCCTCGCCCTCCCGCGGCGTCGCGTCGGAATGTGCGCCTGTGGCGCTCAGCGCGCGCGCACTAAGTTTGTCCACCGCCGCGTCCCGTTTTCTCCCTCAGCCTGGCGGGGCGGGGCGGTGGGAAGAGGCTGGGACCTGCGGCCGCTGTTGGAGGGTGACCGGTAGCGCCGGAGCCGAGGTGGCGGCGCGGTCGGAAACGGAGGAAGGAGGCTGTGGTGCAGGATGGCGGCCACGACCTACGAGCAGCTGAAGCTGTGAGTTCCGCGGGCCGGGGGCCGTTGTCCGAGGGGGCCTGCAGGGCAGCGAGGTGCGGTGGGGGGCAGGTGTCGGCCGCCGGCCGCGGGGAGGCTTCCTGAGTCCCCGCCCGGGGCGGCGGGCCGGGTGTGAGAGTCCCGCGCGCTCCCCGCCTCTCTGGCCAGGCGCGGCCGCCCCTGGGTCCCTGCCGGAGTCGCCACAGGCCCGGGAGCGACAGTCCCGCCAGCCTCTCTCCGCTGGACTCCGCCTCAGCGCCTGCGGCGGGGGCGCTGAGCTGCTCGCGGGGCCCGGCGTTAGCATGCAGCCCTCCGGGCGCCCTCCTTCCCATTTTATTTTCTTTGCAGAGGTGGCGTCTAAATTTATCCTTATTGCTTAGGAGAGAAAAAGTTTTTTTTTCCTTGTTTCAGGGGCCCATGGTAGCATTTTAAAGGCACACACACGAGTGGATAAACCTGGTCTAGCTGGCCATTGAAACCTTCCCGACCAGTCTTTAGACTGCAGGAAAAATTTAAAAGTACAAGTCAGTACTCTTAAGGTCCTAAAAATGTCTACTTGGCTCTAAATGTTATCCCGCCCTAGCATAAAGCAGATTCCTAAGTCCGTGTTGACAGCCAGGGGCTACTGTCGAGAATTTTTGGCTCTGCAGATCGAGTTTTCGGTAAAGCCAAGCTCTCGAGGCTTTGAGAAAATAGGCTCTGGTTGTTAAGAGTTATGAATTAGGTGTTTGTAGGGTTTGAGGTTTGTCCTGGATTAAAAAGCAGTAACGTGTATTTCCCTTAGCGTTACCATCATCCCCTGCACTTTGCTTGTCTGTGAATAACTTTGTTCTACTCACTTTGTGTTTTAATATTTTATCTCTAGACTGAAAATCCAGTGATTGGTACCTCAGAATGTCTTGGGCAGCAGAAGCAAATGTAATTTTCCAGAAGCTTATCTATCCTTAAATAAGTTAAAATATCTTGGGACTTAGGCAGAGATACCACATTTCCTCTACAGGGAAAGGAGGACAGAAAGATGTGGTTTGGACACTTCCTATGCTCACAGAATCTCAGGCTCACTTAACTTTCTGGAAGGTTCAGATAAAGGTTAAGGCTGCAGAATTGGAAGTGAGGTCATGTCCACATCAGATGTTTTGAGTAAAAGATGATTACTTCTTCCTCAGCTGCTCCCTGCCTCCCACCTTGCCACAGTCTCTTGACTCTAATTCCCTTGGAAAACCCCAGCTGCACGCATTCTCTCCTGGTTCTCCTTTGCAAGGTGATCCTTGTTGGTTAATTGAGTCTAGCGAGCTGTCTTTGACTGTGGTGCTGGCAAGACTGGTGTCACGTGGGCCGTCCTGGCTAATTAGGTTATTGTTGTCTACCTGATAGTCGCTGAAGGGTTTAATGTGACCCTACACCAGGTGTCAATTGTGTTGAAGCAGTTTGGAGCCTTGGCTTTATTGCAGCTCAGCATTAGGTTATGAAATGCGGTTGAATTTTCCTGTGGCCAAGATTGAATGGGATGGAGAACTTGAGAGTTAGAGCGATAACTGTCTAGGAGACACGGAATACATCAGTCCCCAGACCTTAAAAAAAAAAAAAGCCGGGGTGGGGCGTGGGGCTCTATATCCATAAAAGAGAAAGGAAATTTGGCACTTACATGGTGAGGCTGATGCTTTTGTATTGATTTTTGTGAGAAATGGAAACTATAAATGTTTGGTGAAAAAGCAAATCTGGGGTTATATGAAAGTCATGCTCCAATTTGTCACTGCTTAACTTTTTCTGCCTGCAAAAATAGTTCTAAGTGCTTCTGTAAATGAAGATACAACTTTTTTTTTTGAAAGATACAACTTTGTTTTTCTTTGTCAAGGAGCGTGTGTGTGTTGGAGTCTGCTCTTATTTCTTCTGTTTGGCCCTTACTGCTCTGAGGCGTGATTTTAAAATGTGGCCTCTGACCTGAGGTGTTTTTTTTTTTTTTTTTGATGCATTGGAGGTGGAAGTGGTTTCTGTCCCACAAAAGAATTAGTGGGACACAATGGTCATTTTCTAAAGTGCCTAGAGATGTGTTTTAAGAGATCTGTACAAGAGATAATATGATTATTTTATAATGAAAATATTATTACTGGGTTTATTTAAATATTGAAGTGCTTGGGATTGCTTTTTGTTATGCCGAACATTTTTTTTCCAGCCCATCTCTGTCATATGATGTTCACCTTCCTAATGCCTGCATTTCATCCTCTGCTCTCCTGCTTCCAGTCTCCAGTTGCATTTTATTGACCCATAGGATTAAGTCCACATTTCTTAGCCACCTGCATTCTTGCCTCTTCACAGTCTGTCCCCTAACCTTATTTCCCATAACTGCTCAATGCCTTTTGTTTGTTTCTCATTTCACCAGACTTGGCCACCCTCTTTTTACTTCCAGGTTGGTCTTATTTTGATCTTAGTATCCAGAAGGTCTTCCTCTCTCCCGTCTGTACATGCTGATCACATCTGTGGTAGAGCTGAGGGAGTGCAAGCTTTTTTAGTCGCAACAGACTATATTCCCTTGCTGCTTTGTGTCCTGACCCTGTTACTTACTCTCCCTGAAATGGGATTTAATCTGTAAAACGGGAAGGTTTCTACTTCACAGTATCATTATTATAAGGGATGACAGAGTATAGACGCAATCAGCGTACTTAACAGATAACTCCTGTTCTCTGTGAAGCTTTCCCCCCATGTCTGTCTCTTCACTGAGCTCCTATAACAGTCGGCTCTCACAGGGACTAGACCCCAGATGTCCATATGGGTTTGCACGTCCTGTCTCTTAGGATTCATTAACAGTGCACTTAGGATCTGATGGACAGGAGGACTGAAAGTTAGAATGATTGATCCATAGCCTTGTTTGAAGCACCCACTTTGGCACCTAGAAATGATGAAATCATTACGTATACTTTGTTTCTCCAACCGAGTTACAAGTATGTAGAACATATTAGAAACATCTTAATGTTGATTTCTTCTCTAGTCCTCCTCAGTACCTAGCATAAAGCCTGGTGCATGGCAGGTCCTCAGTGGAGCACCTGAGTAAATGAAAAGAACTTCCTTGTACTAGCACTTTAAAAAGATCAGTCTGGGGTGATCTGGAGTATATGATGTAGCAGCAGCAACTTAAGTCATTTCTTGGATGGTGTTATCTTTCCAGTGCCTCTGTGAAGTCTAGGTTGATGTATATTCTCTGTCATCGTGGAAGACAGGGAGGAAGACATTGCCCTTGGCCCCACAGTTGGGTCACACAGCCAGACAGAACTGGCCATGCGACGCAGCAGGTCCAGAGTCCACTGATCTTTCCATTACACTGTGGTGTTCCTTGTACATTACCTTTTCTTCTCTTATCTCAGTTCGCTCTCATCTTAGTCCTGGGTGGTGTGGAAATGAGTTACTTACGATTGAAAATAATGGACATGTTCAATTTTAATTTGAACATGTAGAAAACAATAGTGATTTGTTGGGAATTTGAAATTTATACAACTTTAACATCCAGGCAGTTCTGAGGATCCTATTTCATTTAAATCATTTATGTAAGCTTGATGTCAAACAATGACAAATTTGAAATTACAAGACAGTTAACAACAGAAATCCATTATTGGAAACATTGCAAGGTGTTTTTTCCTGTTAAAATGTCAGGTGAAAAATGTGTAAGGCAGGAAATCTAGAAAGTGAATCAGGCTGCAGCTTATATATAAAGAAACATTGTTTCCTCAGTTAAGAAGTGGCTTTTCTTTTTAAAAAAGAATTGTCATAGCTATGAGGTCAACCAGGGCAGAGGCGCTAGAACCCTGGGAACAGATGTGGACTGGGCTAGTCTGTGATGAAGGCACATGTAGTCTATCCAGTACAGTGAGCATTCAGATTTTTCACACATCTCTCTTCCTGACTGCTTTCATCCAATTCTACCTCCCCCTGCCTGGCCTCCGATAACCACAAATCTGATCTCTTTTTTATGAGTTTGTTTTTGAAGTGTAATTGACCTACAACACTATGTTAGTTTCTGGTACGCAACATAATGATTTGGTATTTCTGTGCTTTTCATAGTGTATAAGTCTGGTTATGCTATTTCATCATACAAAGATGTTAATCACTACTGACTGTATTTCCCACATGGTACACTTCGTACCCTTGACTCATTTATTTTCTTACTAGAAGTTTGTACCTGTTCATCTCCCTCACGTATTCCTTTCCTCCCCCTAATTCCCTCTACTCTTGCAACACCCCCCACCCCGCACCCCCATTCTCTGTATCTGGTTCTGCTTCTGTTCCATTAGGTTTGTTCATTTGCTTTGTCTTTTAGATTCTACATACAGTTGAAGTCATACAGATTTTGCCTTTCTCTTTCTGACTCATTTCACCTACCATAATACCCTTTTAGTTCATTGGTTGGTAAAATGGCAAGATTTCATTCTTTTGTTATGGCTGAGTAATATTCCATTGTGTATATATATAAAACACATCATCTTTATCTGTTTCTCTATTGATGAGTACTTGGATTGTTTCCATATCTTGGCTTTTGTAAATAATGTTGCACTGAACGTAGGAGTGCATTTATCTTTTCCAATTACCATTTTTGTTTTCTTCAGTTAAATACCCAGGGATGGAATTGCTGGATCATATGGTAGTTCTGTTTTTAATTTTTTGAGGAGCCTGCTTTCTCTCTTTCATGGTGACTGCACTAGTTTATCACCAGTGCGCAGGGTTCCGTTTCCTCCACATTCTTGCCAGTACTTGTTCTTTGTTGTCTTTTTGATAATAGCCATCTGACAAATGAGAGACGGTATCTCATTGTGGTTTTGATTGGCATTTCCTTCATGATTAGTGATGTTGAGTGCCTCTTCATGTGCATATTGGCCATCTGAATATCTTCTTGGAAAGATGTCTATTCGGATCCTCTGCCCGTTTTTTAATTAGGTTGTTCCTTTCTTTTCTCTTGAGTTGTTAGAGTTCTTTATATCATAGGTATCATTTGCGTATAACTTCTCCCATTCACTAGGCTACCTCTTGTTCATAGTTTCCTTCACTGTGCAAAAGCTTTTTAGTTTGAAGTAGTTACATTTGTTTATTTTTGATTTTGTTTCCTTTGCCTGAGGAGACATAGCAAAAAAAAAAAATATTACTGAGATGGATGTCGGAAAGCATTCTGCATGTGTTTTCTTCTAGAAATTTATTATCTTCAGATCTTACATTTAAATCTTTAATCCACTTTGAATTCACTTTTGTGCATGGTGTGAGAGAACAGTTTAGCTCTTTTACATGTAGCTGTCCACAGTTTTCCCAACACACTGTCCTGGAGAATGTTCCTTGTGCACTTGGAAGAAGTCCTATGTGTGTCTGTGTGCGTGCGTGTGTATCTGTTACAGATTTTTGGTTTGTGGTTACTGCAAGGTTCACGTGTAGAAGTCTCTGTCAGTCATTATTTTAAGCTGCTGATCTCTTAAATGAAAAGCATTTTAACCAGCCTGCACTTTCACTCCGCTCCTCCCCGCCCCCAGCCCAGCGTGTTTTCTCATTTGACATCGTCCTTGACACCTTTTTGTTCTGCATATCCCTTCACTACTTATCGGGGATGGAGGTGATTTTGCTGGCTGTACCCACCGGCTGCAGAGCCGGTGTTGCCCCGCTGGTGGGCAGAGCTCCGTCTCAGAAGGAGCGGCTGGGTTCTGATACGGCAGGCTGTGGGGCTGCAGTGGTCCTGGGCTGTTGTCTGCCCACTGGACTGTGGAGCTGGGACCTAGGGGGCTCCCGGGGTGGTGCCTACTCACTAGTGGGTGAGGCTGGTCCTGGGGCCGGTGCCAGCCCACTCGTGGGTGGGGCTGGGTCCCGGGCCGCTGGCTGCAGGGTCCTGGGGATCCTGGGGCTAGTCCCGGGACCCTGGTGTCTAGGGCTGATCCCGGGCCCTTCGGTGCACAGGGCTGGGTCGTGGGGCAGCTGTGGACTCGGGCATTAAGACAGCATGTCTGCTGGTGGGTAGGTGGGCTGTGTCTCTTGCCTGGCCAGTTGCTTGGCCTGAGGTGCCCCAGTACTGACGCTTGTGGGGTCAGGCCAGGCTAGACAGCTAGTGGGGCGAGGTGCTTGTGCTCATGAGCTAAGAGGATGCCAGAGTGGCACTTGCCAGTGACCTCGTGATAGAGTGAAAGATGTCTGCCACCATCCTGCTCCCTAGGGTGAGCCCGACCCAGGCTCCTTTCAAACGATTGCTTCTGTCCTGGGTCCTGGAGCATATGAGAGTCTGTGTGCACCCTTTAAAAGTGGAATCTGTTTCTCACAACCCTCTGGCCCACTGGCCTTCAAAGTGAAACGCTGCTCGGACTGAGCTTCCCAGGGGAGGAGCACCCAGCTGGAGCGCCCACTCCATGTGGGCTGGAGCCCTGGTGCCTCGGGGGGCCTCTGCAGTGGAGTTTCCCTCCCTCTGGGGGCTCACCTGCCCGGTGGTGTGGGTCTTGGCTGCGCTGCGCCTCCTCCCCTCCTGCCGGTCTTGGGTTCCTCTGTGTCTCTAGGTGGAGAGGATCTCTTCTGCTGGTCTTGCCGTTTGTCCCATCGGTAGTTGCTCCGTAAATGTGATGTTGCTGTGCCTGTGGGAGGAGGCGAGCTCACAGTCTTCCTACCTTTGCCGTCTTGGCCACGCATCTCCATGGGCCTAACAGCCCTTTATTTTTAAAACCTAATGGGTTTTGAAGTCCATGGTCTCTGGGATCAAAAAGAGAGAGTGCAAGCTTGTGCCTGTTTTGGTGTGTCTTCCAAAAAATATCATCTTAACAGAAGCCAGAACTCTGGGTTGATGTCAAATCCCCTGTCTTGAAAGACACCAGGTAGTATTCCTGTTGAGTTAAAGAGAATTGTTGATACCTACTGGATTCTTATGACCTCACCAATATATTTTAGTATGTGATATTACCTTGAACTTTAGAGATTTGATTATCAACAGTATAGTTAATGATCAAATAATCTTCTCACAGGGAATTTCTTTCACTTCTAAAATCTACCTTGTAAGAAAAGTAATTTGAGAGAGTTTTGCTGAAGTGAAAAGTATCACATCAGTTGAGGGCCATTTTTTTTCCTTTTGCACCAGGAAGAAAATTTTATACACACACACACACACACACACAAATTTTTTTCCTTTTGCACCAGGAAGAAAATTTTACACACACACACACACACACACACACACACACACACACACTTGCAAACCAGAGAATCAATCTTTATTTTTATCTTAGGTTTTTTTTTTTTTTTTGCCACAGAGAGGGGCATGTGGGATCTTAAGTCCTCAAACCAGGAATGGAGTCCATGCCCCCTGCGTTGGGAACGGGGAGTCTTAACCACTAGGCCACAGGGGAAGTCCCTTGCCTACATATTTGTTCATCACTGAGTCTCCTTAGTTTCTGTGTACTTAATCCATTGAGAACCTGGTGTAGCCTGTTGACTGGTTAATTTTGGAAAAACTCCAGGCAGAACTTGGCTTTAGTGATACTTTGTAGAGCTTCTAATCAGAGAAAACCCAATTCCTCTTTCTCCTCTTATTGGTTACAGTGTAACTGCAGAAGAGCTTCCCAGGTAGCACTAGGGGTAAAGAACCCGCCTGCCAGTGCAGGAGACATAAGAGAAGTGGGTTCAGTCCCTGGGTTGGGAAGATCCCCTGGAGGAGGACATGGCAACCCACTCCAGTATTCTTGCCTGGGAAATCCCATGGATGGAGGAGCCTGGCGGGTTATAGTCCATGGGTTCGCAGAGTCTGACAGGACCGAGGGACTAAACAAGAGGGGAGTTGGAATGATACCTGCTGTCATGATTAGTTGGCTTCTGAGCTGTTACTTGTAGTTACTCTTCTTAGAAATGTTGATTAGGTCACTGTTCATATCTTCATTTTTCCAATTTGTAAACGGTTTTCAATAACATCAGAGCAGCCTGCTGGCAGCACCGGTAGTAACTTAGATTCAGCAAAGGTCTCAGAGCCCTTGGGCTAGATGGAACTCTTTTTCACCTTGATCCACAGTTACTCTTATTTTTGTTTTTGTTCTTTTAACACCTTTTCAAACTTAATTTTCATTGTAATCTCATACAAGTGTACGGTTTAAAATGAAACAGTACGCGAAGCTTATTATAAAGCACTCTTCCGCACTCCCAAGTCCCACTGTCCCAGAGGTCTGCTTTTATGTTTTATGCAGTCTCCTCTGATTTTTTCCTCTGCCCTTGTAAACTACATGCTTATAGTGCCAGTTCCTGATTTTTTTCAGTTTCAGTCATATGATGACTTTCTGCTTCAGAAAATAGGAATTTAGTTTTTGTACCTTTCTTTCTCTCCTCTCAATGTAGTAAGTTTAAGAGATCCAGTGTTCACATTGTTATGGTTGCATACGATTGACTCAAAGGACATCAACAGTATATTGTAATATTACATTTCCTTATAAAAACACTTTGTTTTTCCTTGAATTAAAAAGTGTCTTTTTGATGGGCGTGTACACACTGCTATATTTAAAATGGATAACTAACAAAGATGCACTGCATGGCAGGTGGAACTCTGCTCAATGTTATGTGGCATCCTGGAAGGGAGAGGGGTTCGGGGGCGAATGTATCCACCTATGTGTACGGCTGCTTAATTGAAACTACCACAGCATTATTGGTTAATGGGCTCGACCCCAGTACAAAACAAGCTTTTTTTTTTAAAAAAAAGTGCCTGTATTTTATTTGCTTGGCTTTTCTTTATGTCCTTATTGCTAATAAATCTTCAGTCTCTGGGACAGCAATAAAACTCCTGTCAGATAAGTCAGGTAGCTGTCGATTCACTTCCTTCTCAGTCTCGCCTCCAGGAGCCCTGTCCTCTCTGCTTTAATCTGACTGGCTGTTCCTTAGGCCTGTTGCATAAGCTGTTGTCCTGGACCCTCCCTTTACCATCACCACGACAATTTCCTTTACCTCTCTCCTGCTTTGGATTCTGACTGTGTTGATTTACTCCATTTTGATCAAAGAACTTTTCCTTCTTTCTCAGAAAGAGTGAAAGAGAAGTATCTTTCAGATATTGCACATCTGCAAATGTTTTCATTTCGTCCTCAGGTACATTTGTATGATACTGTTAAGTATAGAATTCTCAGCTAGGATTTTATTATCCTTTAGAATTAAAGACCTTGCTGTGGAATAGTCCACAGTGTGTTGCTGTTGAGTAATCCAGTAGTTTGACTGTTGAATATTTCAGTACTTCTTTCTCTTACTTTTTTGGCTTTTTTTTTTCCTAGAAACTTTAGGATTGTATCTGTGTGATGTTTTGAAGTTTTACACTTAATGTGCCTCTGTGTGTGTGTGTGTGTGCGCGCGCGCGCACGCTTTCCATGTTTATTTGGTGGGCCTTTTACATCTGGAAACTTGTCCTTTGGTTTGAGGTTTCTTTGCATTATTTCTTTGATAGATTTCTTTTTTTCTTGTCCGCTGTCCTGAAATTCCTGCTCAGTGGATGTTGAGCGTCCTGGATTGTACCCTTCTCATCCTCTCCCCATTCTTCCTTTCTATGCTCTCCTATTATGCAGCTCTTTTTTTTTTCTTAATATATATATTTTATTGAAGTATCGTTTACTTAAAATGTTTCCAGTGTGCAGCAAGGTGATTCAGTTATACATATACACATATATTATTTTTGAAATTATTTTCCATTATAGGTTGTAACAAAATATCAACTATAGTTCCTTGTGCTATATGTAAACTTTCGTTGCTTGTTACGTATCTATTTTTTTATTAGAAATCTAGCATTCTATTCATACTATGTCAAACAAGTGTTATCAAAAGGTTATAAATTTTTTAATTAGGCAAAAATTCATAAGTTTTCTAATATATATTATACATACTGTTTATATGTGTACAGAAGTTTTTCTACTGTGCTTGATAAAGGCTTGAGAAAGAACGTGAAAAAAAAGAGATGGAGAAATTGGAGAATAAAATAAATGAAATGGGAGTACTGAATATGAAATAGAAAAAGTGAAACAAACTAGATCATTTAAAAGTAAACTAGATCTTTAAACAGAAAAGATTACCATATAGTCCAGTTGTTTTTAAACATGATTGCTCATTAGAAACATATCTGGATCTCTGGAGAAAAAAAACAATACCTGGGCATTTGTATTTTTCAAAAAATTTCAAGAGAATTCTGATATGCACCTGGATTTTGAAAAGTGACTGCAGTTTTTTCTATTGTAGTTTTGGTGATACAGAGTTCTGTTATTTTTCTGTTGACCAAACCTGAGGCAGTGGTATTGAGTGAGTAATAGTTACATAATCACAATAGTGAAAGATGTTTGTCAGTTTTCACAATCGATAGCCAGACAAAAAATAAAAGTTAATTACAGTTGCAAGCCATAATGGTAACATAATTAAACAGTATAAAATAATTATGTACAATTTGGAGGGTCAAGCAGAGTAGTGTGGTAAGTGAAAGTACATACTTGCACGTTTTCATCCATCCAGTCAATGTCTTTTGGTTGGTGCATTTAATACATTTACATTTAAGGTAATTATCGATGTGTAAGATGTTATTACCATTTCTTAATTGTTGTGGGTTTATTTTCTGTAGGCCTTTTCCTTCTCTTGTATTTCCTGCCTAGAGAAGTTCCTATAGCATTTGTTGTAAAGCTGGACTGGTGGTGCTGAATTCTCTTAACTGGCTTGTCGGAAAGCTTTTGATTTCTCCGTCCACTCTGAAGGAGAGTCTTGCTGGGTAGAGTCTTCTTGGTTGTAGATTCCTCCCTTTCATCACTTTAAACGTATGATGCCAGTCCCTTCTGGCTTGTAGCGTTTCTGTTGAGAAATCAGCGGATAGCCTGATGGGAGTTCCTTATATGTTATTTTTCCCTTGATGCTTTTAATATTTTATCTGTCTTTAACTTTTGTCAGTTTCATTACTATGTGTCTTAGTGTGTTCCTCCTTGGGTTTATCCTGCCTGGGACTCTGTGCTCAGGTCCTTCCTCTCTCTCTCTCCTTCTGGGACCCCTGTAATGCTACTGTTGGTGTGTTTAATGTTGTTCTAGAGGTCTCTTAGGCTGTCTTCATTTCTTTTCATTCTTTTCTCTGTATTCTCTTCTGTGGCAGTGATTTCCACCGTTCTGTCCTCCAGGCCATATATCTGTTCTTCTGCCTCAAATATTCTGCTATTGATTCCTTCTTGTGTATTTATTATTCATCTCTATTTGTTTTGTTCTTGGGAACTTCCCTGGTGGCTCAGACGGTAAAGCGTCTGCCCACAATGCGAGAGACCTGGGTTCAATCCCTGGGTCAGGAAGATCCCCTGGAGAAGGAAATGGCAACCCACTCCAGTACTGTTGCCTGGAAGATCCCATGGATGGAGGAGTCTGGTAGGCTACAGTCCATGGGGTCACCAAGAGTCAGACACGACTGAGCGACTTCACTCACTTTAGTTCTTGTATGTCTTTGGTAAACATTTCTTGAATCTTCTTCATTGTTTTTCCTAGATCCTGGATCATCTTCACTGTCATTACTCTGACTTCTTTTTCTGAAAGGTTTCCTATCTCTACTTCATTTAGTTGTTTTTTCTGGGGTTTTATATTGTCCCTTCCTCTGGGACATAACTTTGCTTTTCATGCTGATTAACTTTCTGTAATATGGTTTTTCTTTCAACCACTGTGGGATCATGGCTCTTCTTGCTTCTTCTGTCTGCCCCCTGATGGAGGAAGCTAAGAGGCTTGTGTAAGATTCCAGATGGGAGGGACTGGTGGTGGGAAAAACTGGGTCTTGCTCTGGAGGGCAGGGCCTTGCTCAGTAAAGCTTTAATCCAATTATCTGCTGATGGGTGGGGTTGCGCTCCTCCCTGTTAGTTGTTTGGCCTGAGGTGACCCAGCCCTGGGGTCGCGGAATCTCCGGTAGGTTTTATGGTGACCTCCAGGAGGGTCTACACTGAGGGGGACCTTCCTGGCCTGCTGTGCCGTGCCCCCGTCCCTGGGGTGAGCCCCTGCTGACCCACGCCTCCACAGGAGACCCTCCAACACTAGCAGGAGGCTTTGGTTCAGTCTCCTGTGGGGTCACTGCTCCTTTCCTCAGGTGTTGATGTGCCCAGGATTTTGTTGGTCCCCTCCAAGACTAGAGTCTCTGTTTCCCCCAGTCCTGTGGAAGTCCTATAATCCAATCCTGCTGACCTTCATGGCCAGATTCCCTGGGGATTCCTAGTCCCTTTGTCAGATCTCCCGACTGGGAAGCCCAGCGGATTCCAAACCTTCACAACAGGGGGAGAACTTCTTTGGTCTTCTTATTCTCCAGTTTGTGGGTCAGCCATGTGATGGGTATGGGATTTGATTTGATTGTGATTATGCCCCTCCTACCGTCTTTGCTGCAGCTCCTTTGTCTTTGGACACGGGATCTCTTTTTTTGGTGGGTTCCAGCGTCCTGTAGAGGGCTGTTCAATAGCTAGTTGCCGCTTTGGTGTTCTCACAGGGGGAGATGAGTGCAGGTCCTTTTCCTCCGCCATCTCGAACCGGAAGTCCAGAGCCTGTACCCGGCTCTTATCTTTTATTTCTGTTCTCAAGGAGAGTTTTTCAGTTTTGTTTTTTATTCTTTTTAACATTACATCTTCATGAGATACTTATTTTATAACTGGAAGTTTGTACCCTTTGACCCCCTTCCTCCATGTTGCTCACCCTTCTCTCCCAGCCTTTGTAAACCACCGGTCTGTTCTCTGCGTCTGTGAGCTCAGGGTTTTTTTTCCCTCCTGATTCCTCATTTGAGTGAGATCATATGGTATTTTGTAAAAAACATAAACCTGTGTATCTCTTCTTTTTTAAGTTCCTCTCCCGTCTAGGTTGTTACATGATATTGAGCAGGGATCCCTGTGCCATACAGTAGATCGTCCATTTTTTAAAGATAATTTTTATTGTGTTCATGAGTTTTTCAGTGTTGTGTTAGTTTCTCCTGTACAGTTTAGTACGTGGCTATATCAGTGGCTATTCCGACCAATAGTGCAAGAGGGTTCCCCCTCTCCAGCATTTATTCTTTGTAGATTCGTTTTGATAATGGCCGTTCTGAATGGTGTGAGGTAATATCTCACTGTAGTTTTTGCCATTTCTCTAATAATTAATGATGTTAAGCATCTTTTCATGTGTTTGTTAACCATCTCTATGTGTTCTTTGGAGAAGTGTTTATTTAGATCTTCTGCCCGTTTTTCAATAGGGCTGGCTGTTTGGTTTTTGATGCTGAGCTGCATGAGCTGTTTATGTATTTTGGAGATTAATTCCTTGTCCATTGCTTCATTTGCAGATATTTTCTCCCATTCCAAGTGTTGTCTTTTTGTTTATTTATGGTGTCCTTTGCTGTGCAGACACGTTTAAGTTTCCTTAGGTGCCATTTGTTTATTTTTGGTTTTGTGTTTATTGCTCTGGGAGGTAGGTCAGAAAAGATCTTCCTGTGACTTATGTCAGAGAGTTTTTCTCTAGCTTTTTTATGGCTAAGTAGTAGTCCATTGTGGGCTTGCCTTGTGGCTCAGCTGGGAAAGAATCTGCCTGCAATGCGAGAGACCTGGGTTCGATCCCTGGGTTGGAAAGATCCCCTGGAGAAGGGAAAGGCAACCCACTCCAGTATTCTGGCCTGGAGAATTCCATGGACTGTATAGTCCATGGGGTTGCAGGGAGTCGGAGACGACTGGGCGACTTTCATTTTCACTTTCAGTACTCCGTTGTATATATGTCTGATATCTTCTCTATCCACTCATCAGTTGTTGGACATTCAGGTTGCTTCCATGTCCTCACAACTGTAAACAGTGTTGCCGTGAACATTGGGGTATACGTGTGTCTTTTTGCATTATGCTTTTTTCAAGGTATATGCCCAATAGTGGGTTTGCTGGGTCATGTGGTGGTTCCGTGGCTTCCCTGGTGGCTCAGATGGTAAAGACTCTGCCTGCAGTGAGGGAGACCCAGTTCAGTCCTTGGATAGGATAGTCCTGGAGCAGGGAATGGCTACCCACTCCATTATCCTTTCCTGGAGAATTCTATGGACAGAGGAGCCAGGCAAGCTACAGTCCATGGATTCTCAAAGAGTCGGACAGGACTGAACAGCTAACACTTTTCATTTTCACTTCACTTTCTTCCTGGTAGTTCTATTTTTAGGTTTTCTAAAAAAAATTATTTATTTTATTTTTTTACTTCCCTGGGACTTTGTTTCTGTGTGTGGGCTTTTTCTAGTTGCACTGAGTGGAGACTGTTCTCTAGTTGTGGTGCACTGGCTTCTCATTGCAGTGGTCTCTTTTGTTGCGAAGCACAGGCTCTAGACTCACAGGCTTCAGTAGTTGCAACTTGCTGGCTCTAGGGTGTGCAGGCTTCAGTGGTTGTGCCACGGGCTTGTTAGTTGTGACTTGTGAGCCCTAGAGTGTGCAGGCTCCAGTAGTTGTGACTCACAGACCTAGAGCACAGGCCTAGTTGCCCGTGGCATGTGGAATCCTCCCGGACCAGGGATTGAACCAGTGTCCCCTGCTTTGGCAGGTGGATTCTTAACCGCCGGACCACCAGGAAAGTCATATTTTTAGTTTTTTAATGAACCTCCATGGTGGCTGTTCATCCACATCTTTGCAAATGACCCAGTTTCATTCCGTTTTATGGCTGAGTAATATTCCATTGTATATATGTACCTCATTCTCTATCCATTCATCTGTTTTTGGACATTGAGGTTGCTTCTGAGTCCTGGATACTGTAAATAGTGTTGCTGTGAACATTGGGATAAATGTGTCCTTTTGAATTGTCATTTTCTCAGGGTATATGCCCAGTAGGGGGATTTCTCGGTCATATAGAAGTTTTTAGTGTTTTAAGAAACATCCATACAGTTCTCCACAATGGCTATATCAATTTACACTCCCAGCACGATGCAGAACAGTTCCCTTCTCTCCAATGTTTACTGTTTGTAGATTTTTTTTGATGGTGGTCATTCGGGCTGGTGAAAGGTGATCCTTCACCGATCTGCGTTGCTTTGGTCGATAATGTTTTTCGTGTGCATTTTGTTGTTGTTGTCTAGTCACTCAGTTGTGTTCTACTTTTTTGGGACCCGGTGACTGCAGCCCTCTAGACTTCTCTGATGGGATTTCCCAGGCAAGGATATCTGAGTGGGTTTCCATTTCCTACTTCAGGGGATCCTCCTGACTCAGGAATCACACCCATTTCTCCTGTAAGTCTCCTGCATTGCAAGTGGATTCTTTACCACTGAGCCACTGGAAGTCCTGTTAAGGTCATCTGTTCATTTTTTGATTGGGTAGTCTGCTTTTAGGTCTTCTGTCCATTTTTTGATTGGGTTGTTTTTAGAAATTAATTTATTGTTGATTGTGTTGGGTCTTCATTGCTGCAGCCAGGCTTTCTCTAGTTCCAGCAGGCAGGGAGTACTCTCTAGTTCCAGTACACTGGCTTCTCCTTTTGGTGGCTCCCCCTGTTGCAGAGTATGGGCCCTAGGGCACGTAGGCGTCAGTGGTTGCGGCATGTGGACTCTGGAGCACAGGCTACACGGTTTTGGTGCACAGCTTAGTTGCCCTGTAGCTTGTGGAATCTTCCCCGATCCGGGATCAAACCTATGATTTAGTAGGTGAATTTTTAACCACTGGGCCACCAGGAGCTCCAGTTGTGAAGCTCCAATACTTTGGCCACCTGACGTGAAGAACTGACTCATTGGAAAAGACGCTGAGGTTGGGAAAGATTGAAGGCAGGAGGAGAAGGGGACAGCAGAAGATGAGATAGTTGGATGGCATCACTGACTCAGTGGACATGAGTTTGAGCAAGTTCTGGGAGTTGGCGATGGCCAGGGAGGCCTGGCGTGCTGCAGTCCATGGGGTCACAAGGAGTGGGACACGACTGAGCTGAATTGAGACCAGGAAGGTGCTGTCGTTTTGATACTGAGCTCTAGGTGCTGTTTGTGTATTTTGGAGGTTAATCCTTTGTCCATTGCTTCATTTGCAGATATTTTCTCCCATTCTGAGGGTTGTCTTTTTGTCTTCTTTATGGTTTCCTTTGCTATGCAGAAGCTTTTGAGTTTTACTAGGTCATCACTATAGGAGGTGGGTCCAAAAAGATCTTGCTGCGGTTTATGTCAGAGTGTTTTTCCTATGTTTTTCTCTAAGAGTTTCATAGTGTCCAGTTTTATGTTTAGGTCTTTTATCCATTTTGAGTTTGTTTTTGTGTGGAGTGTCAGGGAGTGTTCTAACTTCATTTTTTTACATGTGGCTGTCCAGTTTTCCCAGCCTCACTTTTTGAAGAGACTGTCATTTCTCCATTGTATGTTGCCTCCTTTGTCATAGATTAGGTGACCATAGGTGTCTGGGTTTATCTCTGGGTTTTCTATCCTGCACCATTGATCTGTATTTCTCTTTTTGTGCCAGTACCATATTGTCTTGATTAGTGTAGCTTTATGGTATAGTTTGTAATTGGGGGGTTCTGATTCCTTCACCTACCTCTTTCTTAAGATTACTTTGGCTTTTCGAGGTCTTTTGTTTTTCCATACAAATTGTAAAAGTTTTTCTTCTGATTCTGTGGGAAATGCCATTGGTAATTCCATAGGGATTGCATTGACTGTAGATTGCTTAGGATAGTATAGTCATTTTTCACAGTGTTGATTTTTCTGATTCTGGAACACAGTAAATTTCTCTGTTTATATCATCTTTGATTTCTTTGATCAGTGTTCATGGTGTTCTGGGTGAAGGTCTTTTTCCTCTTTAGGTAGATTTATTTCTTGGTGTTTTGTTTTTGTTGTGATGGAAAATGGCATTGTTCACTTAATTTTTCTGTCAGATCTTTCATTACTAGTGTGTAGTAATGCAGAAGATCTCTGTGCATTCCTTCTATCTTCTGCAGCGTCACCAGATTCGTTGATTGGCTCAATAGTTTTCTGATGGCATCTTTAGGATTTTCTGTTTAGTAGCATATCATCTACAAACAGTGACAATTGTACTTTTTTTTCCTTTTATTTCATTTTCTTCTCTGATTCTCATGGCTGGTACTTTCAAAGCTGTGTTGAATAAGAGTGGTGACAGTGGACATCCTTGTCTTGTTCCTGATCTTAGAGGAAATGCCTTTAGTTTTTCACTAAGTGAACATGGTTTTCTGAGTGTAGGTCTTTTGAGAATGATGAGAATGTTGAGAATGATGTTCACTTTGTGTTTGTCATACCTGGCCTACATGATGTTGAGGGAGTTTCCCTCTGCCCACTTTCTGGAGTTTGTTTGTTTTTTTTTTTTAATCATAAATGGGTGTTGACTTTTGTAAAAATCTTTTTCCGCATCTGTTAAGATGATCATATGGTTTTTATTTTTTAATTTGTTAATATGGTAAGTCACATTGATTGGTATGTTGAAGAATCCTTGCATCTCTAGGATAAATACCAGTTGATCATGGTGTATGATTCTTTTAACATGTTGTTGGATTCTCTTTGCGAGTATTTTGTTGAGGATTTTTGCATCTGTGGTCAACAATGATATTGGTGTGTAAGTTTCTTTTTTCTGATATATTTTGTCTTGTTTTGGTATTAGGGTAGTGGTTGTCCTGTAGAATGAATTTGGAAGTGCTCCTCCCTCCGCAGTTTTTCGAAAGTCTGAGAAGGAAAGCTGTTAGCTCTTCTCTAAGTATTTGATAGAACTTGCTGTGAAGCCATCTAGTCCTGGACACTTTTTGTTGGAAGATTGTTATTTATAGTTTCAATTTCATTACTTGGCGATTGATCTGTGTATATTTTCTGTTTCTTCCTGGTTCATGGAAAGTTGTGCCTTCCCGAGAGTTTGTCCTTTTGGGGGAGGTATAGTTGCTTGTAGGGCTTCCCAGGTAGCAACAGTAATAAAAAACCTGCCTGCCGATGCAGGAGACATAAGACGTAGGTTTGATTCCTGGGTCGGGAAGATCCCCTGGAGGAGGACAGGGCAGCCCACTCCAGTATTCTTGCCGGGAGAATCCCATGGACGGAGGAGCCCGGTGGGCTGCAGCCCATGGGGTCGCAAAGAGCCGGGCAGGACTGAGCGCCTTAGCACAGCACAGCATGTGGTTGCTGCAGTAGTCTCTCACGTCCCTTTATGTTTCTGAGGTGTCGCTTGTAATTCCTCCTTTTTCATTGCTAATTTTACTGGTTTGAATTCTCTGTTTCTTGATGAGTCTGACTAAAGTTTTATCGATTTTGTTTATCTTCTCAAAAGACCCAACTTTTAGTTTTATTGACCTTTGCTTTTGTTTTATTTCTATTTCATTTATTTCCGCCTGATCTAATTTTTTTCCTGCTGACTTTGTTTGTTGTTGCTGCTGCTGTTATTCCTCTAGTTGCTTCAGGTGTGAGGTTAGATTGTTTATGTAAGATTTTTCTTTTTTAAGTGCGGTTGACGTGCTGTAAACTTCCCTCTCAGAACTGCTTTTGCTGGGTCTCTCAGGTTTTGGACCATTGTGTTTTCATTGTCATTTGCCTTATGTATTTTTTGTTTTCTGCTTTCATTCCTTCAGTGATGTCTTGGTTATTTAGTAGTGTATTGTCTAGCCTCCGTGTGTTTGTGTTTTTTATAGTATTTTTTTCTGTAATTGATTTCTACTCTTACAGTGTTGTGGTCTGAAAGGATGGTGGATATAATTTCAATTTTCTTAAACTTACCAAGGCTTGATTTGTGACCTAAGATATGGTCTATTCTAAAATCTTCCATATGCACTTGAGAAGAAAGTGTATTTTGCTGCTTTCAGGTGGAATGTCCTATCAATTAAGTCTCTCTGGCCTATGGTGTCATTTAAAACTTGTGTTTCCTTATTTTCTGTCTGGATGATCTGTCCACCACGGTAAGTGGCTTGTTAAAGTCCCACACTATTACTGTGTTGCTGTTGATTTCTCCTTTTATGGCTGTTAGCATTTGCTTTATGTATTGGGGTGCTCCTTTGTTGGGTTCATGTTTGTTTATTTATTTGGCTGCTTTGGGTCTTAGCTGCATCATGTGGGATGTTTCCTTGTGACTCTCAGGCTCGGTAGTTGCGGCTTGCGGGCTGAGTTTCTCTGTCACATGTGGGATCTTACTTGCCCGACCAGGCACCGAACCTGAGTCCCCTGTGTTACAAGTTCAGTTCAGTCACTCAGTCGTGTCCGACTCTTTGCAACACCATGGACCACAGCACGCCAGGCCTTGCTGTCCATCACCCAACTCCCGGAGTTTACCCAAACTCATGTCCATTGAGTCAGTGATGCCATCCAACCATCTCATCCTCTGTCATCCCCTGCTCCTCCTGCCTTCAATCCTTCCCAGCATCAGGTGGTGGTTTAGTCACTAAGTCATGTCCAACTGTTGCAACCCCATGGACAGTAGCCAGCCAGAGTCCTCTTTCCATGGGATTCTCCAGGCAAGAATACTGGAGAGAGTTGCCATTTCCTTCTCCAGGGGATCTTCCCAACCCAGGAATCGAACCTGGGTCTTCTGCATTGCAGGCAGATTCTTTACCAGCTGAGCCTGTCCCAGCATTAGGGTCTTTTCCAGTGAGTCGGTTCTTTGCCTCAGGTGGCCAAAGTGTTGGAGCTTCAGCTTCAGTATCAGTCCTTCCAATGTATATTCAGCACTGATTTCCTTTGACTTATTTGATCTCCTTGCAGTCCAGGGGACTTTAGGGAGTCTTCTCGAACACCACAGTTCAAAAGCCATTGAGCACCATCAATTCTTTGGTGCTCAGCTTTCCTTATGGTCCAGCTCTCACATCCATACATGACTACTGGTAAAAACCATAGCTTTGACTAGACAGACCTTTGTTGACAAAGTAATGTTTCTGCTTTTTAATATGCTGTCTAGGTTGGTCATAGGTTTTCTTCCAAGGAGCAAGTGTCTTTTAATTTAATGGCTACAGTCACCATCTGCAGTGATTTTGAAGCCCAAGGAAATAAAGTCTGTCACTGTTTACATTGTTTCCCCATCTGTTTGCCAGGAAGTGATGGGACGGCATGCCATGATCTCAGTTTTCTGAATGTTGAGCTTTAAGCCAACTTTTTCACTCTCCTCTTTCACTTTCATCAAGAGGCTCTTTAGTTCTTCACTTTCTGCCATAAGGGTGGTGTCATCTGCATAACTGAGGTTATTGATATTTCTCCCGATAATCTTGATTCCAGCTTGTGCTTCCTCCAGCCCAGCGTTTCTCATGATGTACTCTGCATATAAGTTAAATAAGCAGGGTGACAATATACAGCCTTGACGTACTCCTTTTCCTATCTGGAACCAGTCTGTTGTTCCATGTCCAGTTCTAACTGTTGCTTCCTGACCTGCATACAGATTGCTCAAGACGCAGGTCAGGTGGTCTGGTATTCCCATCTCTTTCAGATTTTTCCACAGTTTATTGTGATCCACACAGTCAAAGGCTTTGGCATAGTCAATAAAGCAGAAATGGATATTTTTCTGGAACTCTTTTGCTTTTTTGATGATCCAGCGGATGTTGGCAATTTGATCTCTGGCTCCTCTGCCGTTTTGCTTGAACATCTGCAAGTTCACGGTTCATGTATTGCTGAAGCCTGGCTTGGAGAAGCCTGTGTTGCAAGATGGATTCTTAACCACTGGACCACCAGGGAAGTCCCAAATATTTCTTGTGTTTTCTCAGTCCATGCTTCCATTCTAAGGTTTCGTGTCATCTTTACTATGATTACTCTGAATTCTTTTTTAGGCAGGTTGCCTGTTTCCTATTCATTTATTTGATCTTGTAGGTTCTTTTACCTGTACTTTCACCTGTAAAAATTTTTTTGCCATCTGTTCCTTTTGTTTTGTTTTTCTTTTTGGTGGGTGGTATTGTGTTCCTATCTTCTGGGTCAGGAAGATCTCCTGGAGAAGGGCATGGCAGCCCACTCCAGTATTCTTGCCTGGAGGAGCCCATGGACAGAGAAGCCTGGTGGGCTACAGTCCATAGGATCTCAAAGAATCAAACATGACTGCAGCGACTTAGGATACACATATTCCTGTCTCACTGGTTGTTTGGCCTTAGACTTCCAGCACTGTTGTCTGCAGGCAGTTGGGCAGAGCTGGGCCTTGGTGCCAAGGTCAGGACCTCAGAGATACCTCTCTCCAGTATTCCTAGGGGTCTGAGGTTCTCTGCTAATCTAGCAGGTCAGACTCAGTGCTCCCACCACAGGAGCTCAGGCCCAGCCTTAAGCACATGAACCAAGATTATGCAAATCATGCAGTGCTGCAAGAAGATAAAAAGGAGCAGAACAGTAACAGAGAATAAAAAATAAAATTGGAAAACTAAGAGATAGTTTAGAAAAAAATAAAAATATAAGTGAAACAGTAACCAGAAGGTAAAATAGAATCACAATAGCAATAGGGAAAAAAGGCCCCAAATGGCCTTGCCTGTGGAGGGTGGAGCTTAGGTAGGGGCGGCTCCAGGCTAAGGACCTCGTGGCAGGAAGAGATCTGGGGATGAGGGGCAGGGCTTAGACACCGTGCAACTGCAGGGGCTTCTCCGAGTGCAGAGGATCAGGCCCAGGGCCTCACCAGGCTCCCTGGGGCCCAAGTGGGCAGGGGCTCACCGAGCTCTGCCCCATCCTCTGAACCCTGAGGGTCCCTCCCTGTCCACCTCTCCCCAGAGACTTTAAGACAGCAGAAGATAATAAACCCAGCACTCAGTGGTCCAAGGCCATTGAGTGGGGGAAAAAAACAATGCCACCGTTTTGTGGGCTCTCTTCTTAGTACCAGGCATGTCACATGTATTCTCTGATTTACCCTCACCCATTGCTTATCAGTTTTTAATGAAGAAAGCTAAACTGGGAAGTTCAGTGGTTTGTTCAGGGACTTATGACAGTAAGCATGGAGTTGAAATTCCAATCAGGTTTGTAAGAGTTTAAAACTTACAATTTTTTCACCGTACTGCGTTACTAGAATTTAAAGACATCATCTTTTGGTAGGATGGCCTAGAAATCAGTGTGTTCAGAGATCCTTGTGAGTCAAGGAAACATTGTTACTTATACCTAGATTAAGACATAAGGGGGAAAAACTTGGTTTAATAAAATATAAGGACATTACATTAAAAATAGTTTTTAAAAAGTTTTATCACTTAGAAACTCAGACACCAGGTGTCAGATTCAATTGAGGGAAACATCTCCTTGCTTTCTGCCAGGAAGATGAAGTGTGTGTTTTGGCCAGAGGTTAGTGTGGAGGTTATTTCATTCTAGGAGGGGTTTGATCACTGTATTAGTTTTGTCTTGCTGCTGTACCAAATTACTATAAATTTAGAAACTTTAAACTATAC
Organism: Dama dama; assembly: GCF_033118175.1. Lineage (NCBI taxonomy): Eukaryota > Metazoa > Chordata > Mammalia > Artiodactyla > Cervidae > Dama > Dama dama. Next base: position 57,719,906 of record NC_083704.1, on the reverse strand, counting down.
AAGTATATTATCTCTTAGAAGTCCAATACGAGTCTCAGTGGGCTAAAATCAAGTGTTTCATAGTGGAGACTGGGGAGGAATTCATTTAGAAGCTCATTCAGCGTGTTGACTGAATCTGCTTACTTGTAGTTGTTGGACTGAGGTTGGTTTTTTCTTGCTGGCTGTCAGCCTGAGACCACCTTTAGCTTTTAGAGGCCACTCTCCTGTCCCTGCATGGCCTCAGCATCTCAGGAATCACCGACAGTCTGTCACATCTTTCTCGTGGTTGGAATCTCTCCTCCTCGCTTCTGCCACTTCTCTCTGACAGACTCTTCCCTTGTCTTTTGCTTTTGTCTTCTGCGCATCCCAGTGATCCAAGATAATCTCCCTTTTCTTTTTTTGCCACAGTGCACAGCATGTGTATCTTCTTTGACCAGGGATCAAACCCACACCCCCTGTAGTAGAAGTGTGGAATGTTAACCACTGGACCCACAGCAGGGAAGTCTGATAATATCCCTTTTTAAAGTCCAGTTGACTGGTAACCTTGATTCCATCTGCAGGGCAGTACCTAGATTGAATAATTAGGAGTGGGAATCTTAGGCAGTGATCTTTAGAATTCTGCCTACCACAATCATTTCTGCAGTAAAACTCTTGAATTTTCAGCACATTCTGTCTGCAGTTGAACTGTTCAGATTTTTTAAATAGTTATGCAAAGTAAGGAGAAGGCAATGGCAACCCACTCCAGTGTTCTTGCCTGGAGAATCCCAGGGACGGGGGAGCCTGGTGGGCTGCCGTCTATGGGGTCGCACAGAGTCAGACACAACTGAAGTGACTTAGCAGCAGCAGCAGCATGCAAAGTAAAAGTGGTTCCTAAAATAAGTAGCAGGGTTGTAACCAGCATCTTATGCTGTCTTTCAAAAGCTGACTAAAAAAGCTATACTAAAAGCTTTTTTCTTATTATAGACTCATAATCTTTACAAATAAATGGAGAAAGACATTCAGTCATAATTCTTAGTTGTTTTTTTTTTTTTTTTTAATTTCCGAACCTATGTCTTTGATAAATCAGACCTCTCTATTATGTAGTGTTGATGTTTTGGGTGAGGATTTACCCCTGATATGCTACTCTGGTTTCTTTCTTTGGAAGGTAACTTTTTATCGGATTGGTTTTTGTCATATTCTGATTTGAAGAATGCATTTCTTGTAAACAGATTTACATTGGTGTGAATTCCATCCAGATATATTAGAAAATAATTACTTTGGGTCTTTAAAAAGATTGGAATTATGAGAAAGGCAGATTTGTCACTGTAATTCTGGGGCAAAAAAAAGTAGGTATTCTTACTTTTTAGAATACTGTTACTGGAATAATTTTATCTAATTAGAAATATGTGGTAAAATTAGTAGCTTAATACAGTTGGGAAAGGATATGAGTTAAACTGTAGCTAGGGCTTTCCTGGTGGCTCAGTGGTAAAGAAGATGTGAGTTTGATCCCTGAGTTGGGAAGATCCCTGGAGAAGGAAATGGCAACCCACTCCAGGATTCTTGCCTGGGAAATCCCATGGACAGAGGAGCCTGCCTGGTGATCTGAAGCTCATGGGGTCTCAAAAGAGTCAAAGATGACTTAGTGACTAAACAGCAAAAGCAACAATATAGATAATATGTTGCTGTTCATGTATTCCAGTTATATATGTTCAAATAGAATATATTTAAATTGAGGGGCTCCCTGGTGGTCCAGTGAGCTTCCAAAGCAGGGAGCACAGATTCAGTCTCTGGGCAGGGATCTAAGATCTCACATGGTCTATGCTCCCCTCCCCCCAAAAAAGAATGTTTTAAAATTGAGATATAAATTGATTTCAGTATCTTCCTAACAAAAGTAAATTGCTCAGAGATTGTCCATTGGCAAAGGTATCAATGCCTTCTTTTGTATTTCTTAAAATACGGATTGATTACCCTTTAGGGTCCTGTGTTTAGGCCCCTATAATGAAAACTTGCAACTTTTCTCTCTTATTCTCCTTTAAAGAATTTTCTGTTAATGACAGAAAGTTATTATACCTGAGTTAGCCCTGTTATGCTTAGCCAAAGTACTTAATAGATGCTTATTTAATGCTCACTATTCTGTGAATGAGTTCAGTTGCATCATTGTTTTAGATTCCACATATAAGCAATATTGTACGATATTTGTATTTCTCTAGGCCCATCCACGTTGCTGCAAATGACATTATTTCATTCCTTTTCATGGCTGAGTAATATTCTGTTGTCTCTATACCACACATTTTCCTTACCCATTCTTCTGTCTGTGGATATTTCGGTTGTTTCCATGGCTTAGTTGTTGTGAATACTGCTGCTATAAACATAGGGGTGCGTTAACAAAGTGTATCATAGTGCGCACTCTTTTTAAATTTATTTTTTTAAATCGGAGTCTGATTGCTTTATACTGTTGTGCTAGTTTCCGCTGTAGAACAGCGTCAGTCAGCCCTGTGCATACATGTATCACCCCCCTCCTCCGCCCCCGTCTCACCCCTGAGGTCAGCAGTGAGCACCAGGCTGAGCTTCCCGTCTGCACAGCCGCTTCCGTCTTACCTGTTCACACGGTGGTGAGCATGTCAGTGCTGCTCCCGCAGTTCCTCCACCCGCTGCTTCCCTCCCGTGTCCACTCCGTTCCTGTGTCTGCATCTCTATTCCTGCCCTGCAAATAGGTTCATCAGTACTGTTTTTCCACATCCTATATATACATGTTAATATACGGTATTTGTTTTTCTCTTTCTGAGTCACATCACTTTGTATGCTAGAGTCTGGGTTCATCCACATCACTGTAAGTGACCCAATTTTCTTTTAACAGCTAGGTAATATTCTATTGTATACGCGTACCACATCCTCTTTATCCATTCATCTGTCAGTGGACATTCAGGCTGCTTCCATGTTCTGGCTGTTGTAAATTGTGCTGCAGTGAACACTGGGAGTACATGTGTCTTCTTGCATTATGGTTTTCTCAGGGTATATGCCCAGTAGTTCTATTTTTAGTTTTACAAGGAGCCTCCATATTGTTCTCCATATTGGTTATATCAATGTACATTTCCACCAAAAGTGCAAGAAAAGTGAAAGTGAAGTCGCTCAGTCGTGTCCAACTCTTTGCGACCCCATGGACTGTAGCCTACCGGGCTCCTCCATCTGTGGGATTCTCCAGGCAAGAGTACTGGAGTGGGTTGCCATTTCCTTCTCCAGGAGATCTTCCCAACCCAGGGATTGAACCCAGGTCTCCCACATTGCAGGCAGACGCTTTACCATCTGAGCCACCGGGGAAGTGCCAACGGTGCAAGAGGGTTCCTTTTTCTCCACCCTCACTTCAGCATTTATTATTTCTAGATTTTTTTGGTGATGGCCATTCTGACTGGTGTGAAGTGGTACCTCATAGTTTTGATTTGCGTTTCTTTAATAATGAGTGATGTTGAGCATCTTTTCATGTGTGTCTTCTTTGAAGAAATGTCTGTTTAGGTCTTCCACTTATTTTTTGATTGGATTGTTTGTTTTTGTTAAGCATCATGAGCTGTTTGTAAATTTTAGAGACTAATCCCTTGACAGTCAAATGATTTGAAAATACTTTCTCCCAATCTGTGGGTTGTCTTTTCATTTGGTTTGTTTCCTTTGCTGTTCAAAAGCTTTTGAATTTAAGTGGATCCTATTTATTTATTTTTGTTTTTAATTTCCATTATTCTGGAAGTTGCATCAAAAAAGATACTGCTGTGATTTCTGTTGGAGAGTGTTCTGCCTATGTTTTCCTCTAGGCTTCCCAGGTGGTACTAGTGTAAAGAACCCGACTGCCAATGCAGGAGACACGGATTCGATCCCTCGGTGAGAAAGATGCCCTGCAGGAGGAAATGACACCCCACTCCAGTATTCTTGCCTGGGAAATCCCATGTACAGAGTAGCCTGGTGGGCTATGGTTCACACGGTCACACAGAGTTGGACACAACTGAAGCAGCTTAGCACGCAGGCGTTTTATAGTGTCCAGTCTCACATTTAGACCTTTAGTCCATTTTGAGCTTTTTTGTGTGTGTATGGTGTTAAGGAATGATCTAATTTCTTTTCTTCTTTTTTCATATGTAGCTGTCCAGTTTTCCCTTTACCATTTGTTGAAGAGGCTTGATTGGTTTTTTTTTTTTTTTTTTTTTTAATACTGAGCTGTTTATGTGTTTTAAGAATTTGTCCCCTGTTGGTTACATCGTTTGCACATATTTTCTCCCAGTCCTTAGGTTGTCTTTTCATTTTGTTTATGGTTCCCCTTGCTGTGCAAAAGTTTTTAAGTTTATTTGATCCCATTTGTTTATTTTTGTTTTAATCCCCTTGCCCTTAACCCCCAGTCTCCCTACCCTACCTTTAGTCTAAAAAATTTATTTATTTTAAAGAAAGATGAATATTTTTAATCATAATAGGTACAGTTCACAGAGAAGATAGACCTCATAAACCATTAGACACTTAACAACAAAGAAACAGATACATAAAGCAAAAATCAGAAGAAATATAAGGGGAAAAATATATATATAATCAAAGTGAGACATACTAACATTTCTCTGAGGATATTTTATCAAATGCAGAAAAAATAAGAATAGGAACATCTTGAATGATGTGATTAATAATTTAAATATAGATTTATATTTAATTTATATTAATCTTATATCTTGCACAAATATATTTAAAATTTTGTATCTCATACTTGCTAGTACATATCCATAAGACATTTATAAAAACTGGCAAAAAGATAAACATTACTAAATTTCAAAAAGTAGAATTCTTTTTATGATTCAGTTATATATACATGTTATTTTTGAAATTATTTTCCATCATACATTGTTACAAGATGCTGACTGTAGTTCCCTGTGCTGTACAGTAAACCTTTGTTGCTTGTTGCATATCTATTTCTCTAAATTAGAAATCTAACATTCTGTTCATCCTAAATCAAACAAGTGGAATCAGTTCAGTTCAGTCACTCAGTCGTGTCCGACTCTTTGTGACGCCAGGCCTCCCTGTCCATCACCAACTCCCAGGGTTTACTCAAACCCATGTCCATCGAGTCGGTGATGCCATCCAGCCATCTCATCCTCTGTCGTCCCTTCTCCTCCTGCCCTCAGTCTTTCCCAGCATCAGGGTCTCTTCAAATGCGTCAGCTCTTTGCATGAGGTGGCCAAAGTATTGGAGTTTCAGCTTCAGCTCTGGTCCTTCCAGTGAACACCCAGGACTGATCTCCTTTAGGATGGACTAGTTGGATCTCCTTGCAGTCCAAGGGACTCTCAAGAGTCTTCTCCAACACCACAGTTCAAAAGCATCAATTCTCGGCGCTCAGCTTTCTTCACCGTCCAACTCTCACATCCATACATGACCACTGGAAAAACCATAGCCTTGACTAGACAGACCTTTGTTGCCAAAGTAATGCCTCTGCTTTTTAATATGCTGTCTAGGTTGGTCATAACTTTCCTTCCAAGGAGTAAGCGTCTTTTAATTTCATGGCATCAATCAACCTCTGCAGTGATCCTGGAGCCCAGAAAAATAAAGTCAGCCACTCTTTCCACTCTTTCCCCATCTATTTCCCATGAAGTGATGGGACCAGATGCCATGATCTTAGTTTTCTGAATGTTGAGTTTTAAGCCAGCTTTTTCACTCTCCTCTTTCACTTTCATCAAGAGGCTCTTTAGTTCTTCTTCACTTTCTGCCATAAGGGTGATGTCATCTGCATATCTGAGGTTATTGATATTTCTCCTGGCAATCTTGATTCCAGCTTGTGCTTCCTCCAGCCCAACGTTTCTCATGATGTACTCTGCATATAAGTTAAATAAGCAGGGTGACAATATACAGCCTTGACGTACTCCTTTCCTTATTTGGAACCAGTCTGTTGTCCCATGTCCAGGTTCTAACTGTTGCTTCCTGACCTGCCTACAGGTTTGTCAAGAGGCAGGTCAGGTGGTCTGGTATTCCCATCTCTTTCAGAATTTTCCACAGTTTATTGTGATCCACACAGTCAAGGGCTTTGGCATAGTCAATAAAGCAGAAGAAATAGATGTTTTTCTGGAACTCTCTTGCTTTTTCGATGATCCAGAGGATATTGGCAATTTCATCTCTGGTTCCTCTGCCTTTTCTAAAACTTTTGTTTTAGTGCATACAAATCTATATTTTCACTGTGTTGTTTTGTTGATGGTTATTTCCTGAGGCAGTTATTTCCTGAACCATGCTCAGTTGCTTGCTGAAGTTATCCAGTTTCTGTCTTGCAGATCCAACTGTTCATTTTTGTTGAACTCAGGTTACAAAGTTGCATACATTTTGAGTACTCTTCCCCAACTCTGATTTTACCCTCTTTATTTTTTATTTTGCAGAGTGTCTTTCTTCCCCCCAAGAACATATAGATGGCATTCTAACAAAATACCAAAATGTTAAAGTTTATTTTAAGCAATTTCCTGGAAATGTGTTTCTTAGTATTTTTGGCTAATACTTACGTCTTGGTTACTGTGTTTTAAGTGTTCTAAGAATTTGTCAATGGTTAGCTCTTTTCATCCTCACAGCAGTGCTCTTTCATGAGTCTGGTGGTATCCTTATTTTGTGGGTAAGGGAACTGAAGAACAGAGGGTAAGGAACGCGCCCAAGTTCCCACTGCACAGTTGGTCTGGTTCCAGGGACTCTGCTCCTGACTGCTGTGCTGCATCCCCTCTGCGCTGTGTTGACTCTAAATTAGATTGTAGTATGATTGTCTTACGTAAGTCAAAGTGGTGATGTTATAGCGGATTAAAACCTTACCAGCATTAAATTAAGTAAGAAGAATTGCAGTGAACACATACGGACAGCATAACAGCTTTATCTGTTCAAAGCTGGGCAGTGATGTCAAATTTAACTACATTGTTGCAGTAGGTTTTTGGGAAGTGTCCTCATTATTTCCTTTAGTTATTTATGGTTTTGAACTTCTTCTTAGGCACATCACCCCTGAAAAATTTTATGTGGAAGCTTGTGATGATGGAGCAGATGATGTACTTATCATCGACCGTGTGTCCACAGAAGTTACACTCTCAGGTATTTCATGGCCAAGGTTATAAGTGTCCTGAAAGATTTTACACCTAAGTTGCAGTAATGGTTAAACTGACGAGATCTCTGTAGGTGTGTGGATCTCTGAGTGCCTTCTTAGAAAAAATTTAATTCTTACTACCTCATTTGATTTTTGTGCCTTGATTTTATGCTTTTTCTTGAAATTTTTTAGCATTTTACTGTTCATAAGGATTAAAAAACTTAGTTATTTCTTTATTTTTTTCTCTTAATGATACTATAACAGGATTGATTTTGTTGATAATGTTCCTCTCTAACTATAAAATTTAAAGTATTAGAGTGTGAGAAAGTTGTTTTAGCATAAAGTGCAGAATTTTAACAACTGCTTTGTTTTTTAAAATATTCATGACTATGAGGATAATTTAATAAATGAAAAATTATATATACATCACTAAAACTTGTGTTTTAGGCAGAATGGTTTCCCTAAGCTTTATCTAATCTATGTATATTTTGGTTTTGCTTCTCTGGGGTGTGAAAAACAACTTGTTGTTCAATTGTGTGGAACACTGATTTCTGACTAGATTAATGTGAAATAATTTTGGTGACAAAGCAATGTACCATGTGAGAATCACATTTAGAAAGTCATATTTCACTTATTTAAAAATTCACCTCTAGACAGAACTCTTTAGTATTTTTTTCTGAAGCGCAGTATTTGGCTGACCATAGAGTAGGCATTCAGTAAATAGTGACTATCCTTCGAATGGATAAAGTGAAACATGAAGATGTTTTGCATAGGATACTAAAGTGTAAGAAAGGCAGGACTGTAGGTCTGTTTCCTTGGTCATCTGCGCGTTCTCGTTAAGCCCTGTGTATAACTTTTCGTTTGACCTGATGGAGTGACGCTGTTTAGTCTGGTAATGTGGCGTTTCCTATGACTTGCTTACCGGCTGCTCTCTCAGAACGGCTGACTGGTTTTATCCACTGTTAGTTTCCTTCTAAACTTTAGTCCCCATACTTCTTTATACCTCGTTGATACAACCTAGTGTCTTATAAAAGCTTTAGTGTAGATGTATTTTCAATTACTCTCTTGACCTGTCAGTGACATTTTCTTTGTAAGTAGAGATTGCCAACCCATTTGAGTGGACAAAGCTAAAGGTCTTGAATAGTGTGGATGTAAAAATGATAGTAGTTGTCGGTAGACACATGAAGAGATGCTTGACACATGAAGAGATGCTTTGACCTTAAGCCAGTGATGATGAGAGCCTGTCGATCCCAGTTTCTCTGCCAGTTACCTTTTACCACTGGGAATGCAGACCATTGCCACAGAAAGAGATTTTTTTTTTTTCTCCCATGAAAAATTATCATAGTCCTAGGAATTATCACCCCCGGTGGCTCAGATGGTAAAGCATCTGCCTGCCATGCAGGAGGCCTGGGTTCAATCCTTAGGTCAGGAAGATTCCCCTGTAGAAGGGAATGACTGCCCACTCTAGTGCTCTTGCTTGGAGAATTCCAGGGACAGGAGCGTGGGCTATAAGGCCGTGGGGTTGCAGAGAATCAGATGTGACTGAGTGACTGACGCTTTCACTTCCATTGCTGTTACACTCTAATTATTGTAACTCACAGCTCTATCAGTAGTACCTTTAAGTTTATCAGTTATCTCAATATGTTCAGAGTTTTCTCTGAGCTTTTTATTGCACTGGTATTCCCATTTTTCATGGCAGTTAGTTTTGGCATAGCATTACTAAGTAAATTGAATTATTGAGAGAAAAGTAAATTTTAGAATTACAGGACTGCCATTAAGAAACAAGACAGCAGTGTTTCAAAATGGATGATAATTAAAATGTGACTGAAAGAAACAATTTATAGCCATGTAAATTTGGAAAACTTTGAATTAAACCATGGAACAGCTTTCTTTTACTGTAGGCCTTCTCAGAGCCTTTAATCTCCCAGTGTACATTGTGACTCAGAGGAAGCAGAGTTAGCAAAATACTCTTCTTTGCCTGGGAGACCCTACTTTCCCTCCTTTTTGCCATTATTCCCTAAACTAGAGTTCTACAAAATATGTTTTGTGTAGCACATTGGCTTAAAGTTTAACAGTTGTGAAATGAACCTTGTTATCTAAAGTACTCTTCATTAATCAGGGCATTACTGATAAATCACAGCCAATGATACTTCCTCCCTGGATGCTTATATCAGCTCTTAGGCACCAGGAGGAGGCTTGTCCTGCCTCCTTCTCCTCTTTGATCTTTGCCTCCACTTCCCACATTCTTATACAGGAATACTGGAATTTTACATTCCATTTGTTGCATGTTGAAATTAACATCTCATCTCAACCTCCATTTACTTTCTAATTCTCTTAAAGGAATAGATTTGGTTTCTGACAAGAGGCTGAATAAATTTGGTTGAAAGTTGCCGAGGAAATAATCGAGGAAATAATCCTTAATTTACGTAGTGAAGTTGCTGAAGCTGTTACTTTTGGCACCATATTCTAGACCAGGCAGAGACCTTTGTGATGTAACATGGACATCTTTATTTTATATTCTGCCAAAATGGGAGGTCTAGCACTAATGAAGGACTGTAGCTTTCTTAGAACAAAGTGTGCATATTGATTTGAAGTAACCGTTGAAATGAAACTAAATTTCTCTTTTTGTTGCTGAGCTTTTTCTCAATTAGTTTCTTTTTTCCTTTATTTTTTTCTTTAAAGTCAAGAAAGATATTCCTCCTTCAGCAGTCACAAGACCAATATTTGGAATACTGGGCACAATCCATCTGGTGGCAGGTAAGAAAATGAGCTAAAGTGGGGGAAAAGGTAATGATAAATTGACCCTACTAGAGTATAAAGATGACGGCACACTTTATATCTTACTTGAAGCATTGAATCTGTAGTTTAGGTATTTGTCCTTAATTTCTAAAAGTAATATACCCCTAGCAGCAAGTGGTTAAATTTATAAGCCTGAGGTTCCTTTTTTTTTTTTTTTTTAAAGTTTTGATTTTGGTTTTATTCAACTAGATTTGAAATCTCAAGTCTGCTAGAGATTTTTCATAAATTCTAAGAGTGTTTACACAAAAATTTTAATGCATTGATGAACCAGAATATGCTATACCTTCAGAGTATACTTACTGGGGTTGATTATGACATAGAGCTTGTTAGAGAATGTTACCTGGTTCTAGGCACTAGAAGAGTGATTTTTTGAATTTAAATTTCATTTCATACTTTTAAAAAGTTCCTCTTGTATCAGGCATACAGTTGTATGCTGAATATAACTGAATGCTGTTATATTTATAAAATGCTGAATGCTGTTATATTTATAAAAGATGCAGGTCCCTCTTGTCCTGCAGTTTACAGTCAAGTGAGAGAGGCATTAAATGGTAACTTACCACAGTACAGTGTGACGAGTTCTGGGAGAGAGGTGTACCTAGGAAAGCTTCCAGAGAGGGCCCTTGTGGTTAGAGCCCCAGACAGATCTGAGGAATAAATCTAGTGGTAAGGGCTTTCCCTGGCTTATTTGTGGGAGGAAGAGGAGGCGGCCAAGATCAGGGTTGGTGTGTTACACACATGGTGCTGTGATGGCTTCTTCTTCCTGACCTCTCATCTTTGGAGTGTTACAATAACCAGTTAGTTATACTGCGCAGCACATCTCTCTACCATTTAGAATAACGGGACGACATGGGGGGTGTAGACGGGACACTGTCCCGCAGTGGCCAAATCTCATGACCTGTGGTGCTTTAAGCTACACATTGGGAAACGCATTAGCAGAGGCATGTATGCTTAGGGCATAATGTGTGGGGGGTGGGCAGGGAGAGAGAAGTGTTTTCTGTCTCTTGTTTTCCATCTGCTAGGGTCACTACTGTGGTTACCAAAAGCTTTTGCTTTTACCTTTTTGAGAAAAAATTTGACCTGTCAAAAAAATATTTTTAAATAATATGCTCATCTCTCTATTTATAAATTGTAAGATTGCCTTAAAAATGTGCTCGTCCTTTATTTAACACAACTCCTGCCTCTAGAGTTTAAAGGACTGCTACTTTTGGCTTTCTCGTTGTCTTGTTTCTATTTACCTAAGTTTGGCTTTGCTTTTTGCAGGTAATTATCTAATTGTCATTACCAAAAAGAAAAAAATAGGTGAATTTTTCAATCATGTAATCTGGAAAGCAACAGATTTTGATGTCCTTTCTTATAAGAAGACGATGTTGCACTTAACTGATATTCAGGTAAGAACTGGAGACACTTACTAATTGCAGAACCCGAAGAAGTCCCATGGCGTGGGTGGGGAAAGGAGGTGGAACACAGAAAGTTCGGTGAAGTTTTAAAAAAAAATGTGTTTATCTGGCTGCACCCTATCTTAGTTGCAGCATGAGGGATCTTTAGTTGTGACATGCAGACTCCTAGTTGTGGCATGTGGGATCTAGTTCCCTGACCAGAGAGATATATCTCCCTTCATATATTTTATTGCTCTTGGGTGGTTCTTTTGTTTTAACTGACTCAATTCTTAAAATATGAAATTTCATAAAAGAGAAAAGGACAAACTGAAAATGCCCATGTACTCAACACATAGATTTAAGTTCCTATTTAAGAGTTAGAAACTGGTTCAGGCTTAGGTGTGTGATGGTCCCCCAGGGTGCAGAAAGGATGGCCTCATAAGCCACATGGTGGGGCAGCACAGGCACTGTTCGGGCTACTCTTGATACGGTTTTGCCAAGAAATAAAATATTTTAAATACTCGATGTTTTAAATTATAGTATACTAAGTAATATTAATTTTACTATGTTTTCATTCTGTTTATAACTTACAGTAGGAGTATTGTTTTGATTTTTTAAAAATCTGTTATGCAACAGTTACAATTTTCCCTATTGATTATTAACATAGGTTAAGATTATTGAGAAGGATAGCTTGGTCATTTTCATGGTCCAACCCTATTGTGCAAAGACAAGACTGCCTGTATTCGTATTCAAACAAAGCTATTTTTGCTTGAAGTATTTTTAAAAACTTAGTTGAATGGCATTAACGCTTCTGTTTTTTGAAAATTACCTTAAATCAACATTATGTTTGAGATTTATATCTGTTGAGTATTTGTTTTCTAAATGTACTTTATGGTATTTGCTTTGTAAAATTTTTACATTGTATTTATTTTTAATTCCCAGAATTACAAAAAGTTTGTTTTTAAAAGAAAGCTATTTTGAAACATGTATCTTACCTGTAATAAACATGAAAAAAAAATTAGTCCTAACGCTATTGTCTTATTGACTAAGTAAAGCTGTAGAATGGGCTTCTCTGTTGGCTCAGTGGTAAAGAATCCGCCTGCCAACTCGAGAGATAGGGGTTCGAGCCCTCGGTCAGGAAGACCCCCTGGAGAAGGAAGTGGCGGCCGACTCCAGTATACTTGTCTGGGAAATCCCACGGACAGAGGAGCCTGGCAGGCTACAGTCCATGGGGTTGCAAAAGAGTCGAACACAACAGCAACTTAAAACAACAACAACAAAGCTGTAGAATATGGCGTTTATACTTTAAACTTAAAATTTCTTTTTTCTGTTATTTGTATATCAATCAATATATTAATGTATTCATCCTCTATGAGACATAATTATTTAAGGCAATAAAAATGTTTATATTTAATGGCCCAGTAATGTTGAACATTTCTTCTTGATTGCTCTAGTTTGTTGTCAGACTGTGTAACTAATTGCTTATTTGTATCTTTCATTTTTCAAAATAATGTTGAGGCCAAAATAAAAATTTTGTAGTATGTAGATCTGTAATATGTAGATTAAATGTTAATCATTTGTTAAACATTAAATATTACAGACATTAAAAATTAATTTTTTAAAACAAGAATAAAAACTAATGTCAGTCCTAGCATTCATTGTGAAAGCCAGCTAAAATTATTACCAGAAAATAAGTAGAAATATTACTTTTACTGAATCTTCCTTTCTTTCCTATTGAAGTATAATTGATTTACAATATTAGTTTCAAGTGTACAACATGGTAATTCAGTATTTTTATGCATTATAAAATGATCACCACAGTAAATCTCCTTACATCTGTCACCATACAAGGTTACTACAGTATCATCGACTGTCCTCTCTAAACTGAACATTTTATCCCCATGACTTATAACTGGAAGTTTGTATACCTTAGACTCCCATACCTACCTCCCTCATCCTTCTTACTTACCCTCCTCACTGGTAACCATCAGTTTGTCTTTGTGAGTCTGTGTCATTTTTAATTTCTTTCATTGTTATCTTATAGTTTTCCAGTGACAGATCTTCTTCCCACCTTGGTTAGATTTTTTTCCTGGATATTTTATTCTTTTCATGCAGATGTACATGGGATTTTCTCCTTAATTTCTCTTCCCAGTTAGTTCATTGTTACTGTATTGAAATGCAACAGACTTCAATATATTAATTTTATATCCCAACATTTTACTAGTTTTTTTGGTGGCATCTTTGCTTTAGGGTTTTCTATGCATAGTATCATTTCATTTGCAAGCAGTAACAATTTTACTTCTTCCTTTTCAGTTTAAATTCCTTTGATTTCTTTCATCTAATTGCTATAGCTCAGTTCAGTTCAGTCGCTCAGTCGTGTCCAGCGCTTTGCAACCCCATGGACTGCAGCACGTCAGGCTACCCTGAACATCACCAACTCCCGGAGCTTACTCAAACTTATGTCTACCAAGTTGGCTAGGACATCTAATGTGTTGAGATGTGGTAAGAATAGGCATCCTTGTCTTGTTCCTTACCTCAGAAGAAATGCTTTCAGATTTTCCATGTTAAACTTGATACTGGCTATAGGTTTATCATATATGGTCTTTATTAATAAGGTATGCTCCCTTTATGGGCTTCCCTGGTAGCTCAGCTGGTACAGAATCTGCCTACAATGCTGGAGACCCTGCTTTGGTTCCTGGGTTGGGAAGATCCTCTGGAGAAGGGGTAGGCTACCCACTCCAGTATTCATGGGCTTCCTTGGTGGCTCAGATGGTAAAGAATCCGCCTGCAATGCAGGACACCTGGGTTTTATCTCTGGGTTGGGAAGATCCCCTGGAGGAGGGCCTAGCAACCCACTCCAGTGTTCTTGCCTGGAGAACCCCATGGCGAGAGGAGCCTGGCGGGCTGCAGTTCATGGGGTCGCAAAGAGTCAGACATGACTGAGCGACTAAGCACAGCACACATGCTTTGTTGAGAGGTTTTATCATGAATGGATAATAGATTTTGTAAAATGCTTTTTCTGCATGTGTTGATCATATGATTTTTATTCTTCAGTTAATGTAGTGTATTGTTTGATTGGTGGATATTGAACTGTCTTCCCATCCCTGGGCTCAGTACCACTTGATCATGGCATATGATCTTTTTAATGTGTTGTTGAACTTGGTTTGCTGATATTTTGTTGAGGATTTTGCGTTTGTTTTCATCAGTGATACTGGCCTATGATTGTGTGTGTGTGTGTGTGTGTGTGTGTGATAACTTTATCTGATGTGGGTGTCAGGGCGATACTGGCCTTATGGGATGAGTTTGGAAGCATTCCTTCCTCTCAGTTTTTTGAGATAGTTTAGGAGAGGCATTAACTCTTTGGTATAATTTACCGGTGAAGTTGTCTGATCCTGGACTTTGGTAGTTTTTAAATTACTGATTCAGTTTCATTACTGGTAGTAAATCTGTTCATATTTTCTATCTCCCCCTGATTCAGTCTTGGGAGGTTGTTTCTAGAAATGTATCCATCTCCTCGGGTGTCTGTTTTGCTGGCATATAGTTGTTTGTAATAATCTCTTCTGTCCTTTGTGTTTCTGTGGAGTCTGTTGCAATTTGTCCTCTTTCATTTCTGATTTTATTTAGTTAGGTCCTCTTTTTTCCCCTGATTTATCAGTTTTGTTTACCTTCTCAAAGAACCAGGCCTTCGCTTCATTGTCCTTTTCTGTCGTCTGCCCTGGGGTGTCCCAGCACCGTCGCCAGCCAGCTGTGGGCACATAAGCCCCCACACTAAGAGGCGTTGAGGAGGATTCCAGAATGGGCCTGCTGGCACCACTGTCCTTCTGGTAGAACGAGCTCCCTAAAGTGGCTGCTGCCAGCCTCTCCATCCACAGTGGCAGTCCCAGCTGCCTTCTGCCTCTCCAGGAGACTTGCCAAGATCACTCAGTGGGTCTCACCCCGGCTCCTTTCAGATGCGTCCAAGCTAGGACTTGGAGCGTGTGAGATTCTTTATGGGCCTTTTAGGAGAAGAGTCTCTGTTTTCTGCAGTTGTCCTGCTCTGTACACAAACCCTGCTGGCCTTCTGGCCTTCAGATCCAAATATTTCTGGGAGCTTGTCTTGCTGGTATAAGATCGTTGACCTCAGGAGCTGACCTAGGGCTCAGACCCCTTGCTCACTGGGAAAAACCTCGGCAGCTGTGATAATCCTCCCATTTGTGAATCACCTACCTGAGGATGTGAGTCTTGACAATACCAGGTCTTCACCCCTCTTACCCATCTCATGGTTCCTTCTTTATATCTTTAGCTGTGAAATATGCCCTACCAGTCTTCAGGTTGCTTTCAAAGACAGTTGCTCTGTGAATAGTTGTAATTTTGGTGCCTGTGGGAGGAGGTGAGCTCAAGGTCTTCCTTCATTACCGCCTTGACCACTGCTTTCTCTCCTGGACTTTTCCCTTTTTGCTTTTTTTTTTTTTTTTTTTAAAGAATTCCGTTTGACTTCCCAACTAGCGCAAACCAGTAAAGTGTCTTAGGAATGAGGACGGACTTATTCTCTTGTCATTGACCCTTTGTGTTACTGGGCCCCACATGGATTATTTTCTTCTGTCAAATAAGGATAATTATGCTAACCTAGCAAGGAGTTTCTGGGAACATGACAGAGAATCTGTGTAAAGTATCTGAGACTCAGTAGATCATAACTTAAGGTGGTAATGTTTTATTAAACTACCTCTTCAGCCCTTTAGAGTAAAAACTGTGAAGGATGCTAATGGGAAGGAGGTCTGCCTACCAGTTACTGTAATGCCCTGTGCCCTTGAGCATTGTCCATGTGTCAGGAACTGTCCCCGGTCCTAGGGAAGTGGCGAGCATCCCTCTTATCCAGTCTTTGGGCTGATGGCATTTAACAGGGCTTGACATAGAGGTTTTTACTTTGACCCTTTGATCACGCCGATTCCTTTTCAAGGATAAGATAGACTGTGTTCTCTCCTTTGTTTGCAGTTACAAGATAATAAAACTTTCCTTGCAATGATGAACCATGTCTTGAGTATGGATGGGTTTTACTTTTCAACGACATATGATTTGACCCATACTTTGCAGCGGCTCTCCAACACTAGTCCAGAATTCCAGGAAATGAGTCTCTTGGAAAGGGTAAGCTTAATCTTCTATTTAAAAAAAATTTTTAATCTATTTTTTAATTTTTAGGAGCATGCCTCTATTTCATCCATAAAATATATATTGATTTTTCTCAGTCCTGGCTGTATCAGGATCATGTATGGAGCTTTGAAAACATACCATGTTTCAAGTAGACATCACACTTCCAAATTCAAGATCCCAAAAAAAGTGTGTTTCACAGACAGGATCAAGAACCACATTTGTGCGTTTTCAGAAATCTAGCTTGAACACACATGTTGGTCATGTCCTAGCTCTCAGTGGTCTGTGGTATAACAGAACATTAGCAACACCATTGTGCTTGTAAAATTAATGTTCTAAGAGGTGAACTTCTTTCTGTAGCTTTTAGAACAAGAAAATAACAACTTATTAACTTGGAAAATATGCTTTTGTTTAGTGTGGGTTTTTTTATGATTCCCCCTCCCCCGCCGTTTTTTAAAAATTAAACATATCTTTAAAACTAGACTTCAGATGGTCTTAACATGAAATTTCTGCTGTTCAGGAACCTAGATAATTGCTGCCTTGATATTTTTTTGTTAACAAAAATAGATATGTTTAGGGGGCAGATAGCATTTATAAAGTTGCGTCAGTTTTTGTTAGCTTGGACCATATGAAATTGCCACTAACTGACCATTTTTGATCCATAAAAGTGATAATTTTATATAGTTCAGCCTAAATCAATATTTTAGTTGACTGACTTACTGAAGCCTATAATAGTCTACTCGTAAAATTATATGTAGGCTTAGATGTAAGGAGAAGGAGGCAACAAAGGATGAGATGGTTAGATAGCATCACTGACTCAATGGACGTGAATTTGAGCAAATTACAGGAGATAGTGGAGGACAGAGGAGTCTGCAGGAGGACAGAAACATGCTGCAGTCCATGGGGTTGCAAAGAATTGGACACGACTGAGCCCACATTAATTTTAAAACTTCTCTCTTAGGCAGATCAACGGTTTGTATGGAATGGTCATCTTCTCCGAGAACTTTCTGCTCAGCCAGAGGTAATGTACACTAAATAAAACCAGCTTATTTGTCACTGTCCAAGTTGTAATTGAATATATGTTACATAATGGCTAGTTAATCACTAAAGATTTTGGTAAAGAAACCTAATTTAACTGTTTATAAATTTGTAGACTTCAACTAGATCCACCCTCTCACATCATTCTAGGTTGAAGAAGCCTAGTTATTTTACTCTGATCTTCAATGGAAGCCTTAAATACAGGAAAAAATATCTGAGTAAAAATAACATTGCTTTCTGTAAGGAAGAGAGAGAGAATAGGTCTCGGAAAATGAATAATGTAGAAATTGGACCATAGCTAATTCCCCAGGCAAGTGGAAAGCTCTGCGTTTGTGTCTGTAAGGGACCCTGACTCCCTTCAGTCACCCAGGGTAGACATGCATAGATGTCACCTTCCTCTGTACTGGTCTATACAAATGAGGTTTAAACACGGAGGCCCACTTCGGAAGAGTAATGCATGGAATCTAGGTAAATAGATTTGCCTGATGGCTTCATTTCTTGACATTTGCTTTGCTTTTTGGGGGAAAGTAGATTGAACTGCCTGGAGGAGTGCAGTTGTTGTAGGCTAAAACTGACAGAGATAAACATTCTGACCCTTCATGTGGTCTTGTTAGTGTTCCAGAATCTATGAATGTTCAAGCCCAAATGATTCCAGCAAATATTTAAATTTTTTAAATTGAAAAGGCAATGTTACATTAGAAAATATATTTTTTTTATATAGTGCTTCTTTTTATTATTATCAAATTATATTTATTCCTAAACATTATCTTCATTTCAGGTCCATCGGTTTGCCCTTCCGGTATTACATGGCTGTATCCTTACATATTACTCTTTAGTTTTCTGGCAGTCTTTATTTAAATATTATAAGGCAGATTTAAAGACAGTCTCAACTGTTACTTGAGGAGGGTATTTTAGAATTAGTAGATACTGCTTTTGATAATAAAATCAAACCTATTAACATGAAATCTGAGAATACTGATTGTAAATTGGTTGTAAATGACCTTTTTTTTTTTTTAATAGAATGACCTCTTTGGATTGAATCATGTTCTCTCTCTCCCAGAATTCTGGGGCTCCTGGGTTAAAAGAAGAAATATGTCCACTGTGTTTTGGCTTTTTAGACTTTGTATCAGTAAACAAGAGTAATTTTAGCCTGACTAGTGAACATTTTCTTAGTAATTAAAAAAGTTAGACTCAATAACTAGGGTGACCAGCAACTTGGAGAGGAGAATTACAATTGAAAATTATATTTGTCATTTGAAATAGCCCCAGAAAAAATGAAACATAGATGTTTTTACGAAGAGTGATGCTTGCGGGGCAGGTATGGTACTAGTACAGAATGAGTAATGGTTGTCTAATTTTAAGTTCATTTTAAAAACGTCTTCATCAGAGACATCATCATGTTAATAAAAATAGGGAGCAGACTGAGCTGGCTGTTACAGGGTCCACACAGTGTGCTGGTGAGCTCCCGAGATCGGGACTCTGCTTGCAGAAATTGAGGGGGTCTCTCTCTCAAGTACTCCCAAAGAAGCTTGGGAGCTGACACAGCAGTCTGATTTATTTGTTCATTATGTTAATATGATTTCCTTAAATTATCATGCTTATTATATGTAAAAGCAGAAAATAGTAATGCAGGAAAGATTTTCTACAGTTGTGAGGGAATAGAAATCAGAAAATGTCAGGATAAAAGCTCTTGTTTATTCTGGTTTTGTTTTGCTTTTTCCCTGAAGCTCTCCTAAGTTCTCCTAAGGGTAAAATAGTAGTAAATGTTCTATTTAGGTAGCACTTTAAGGATTTGGGCCACTTGTTTGTGTGTGTGTTTTTTAATTCCAAAATGAGATTGTGAATGGGCAAATAATGGTAAATGAGACTACAGAAACAGATTATCCATTTAGCCTTAAATCTGAAGCTGAACGTTGGCTTTTAAACAGTGTTTAAACGTAGCTGTTTTTGGCTGTGGCGGTCTTCATTGCTGTGTGCAGGCCCTTCTGTAGTTGCAGCGCGTGGGGCCGCCCTTCGCTGCGGTGCGCGGGCCCCTCATCGCAGCGGCCTCTTGCTGAGCACAGGCCGGGGTGCGCGGGCCTCGATAGCCGCGGCTCCTGGGCTCTGGAGCGCGGGCCTAGTTACTGCGCTGCTTGTGGGATCCTCCCAGACCAGGGATCAGACCTGTGTCTCCTGCGTTGGCAGGGCGTTTCTTCACCACTGAGCCACCAGGGAAGCCCTGCATTGTTCTTTGTCTAGTGTTGACTTTTGACTAGAGCTGTCGTCAGATGTTCCGTGTACTTAGAGACCAACAAGAACAGAGGGCCCATGGCAGGAGCATTCCTGGGGCAGAGAGTGGACGGGGCAGGTGGGAGCTGGGGGCTGGGCCCGCGTCCTGCCGGCCCTCAGCAGCTGGGTCCTTAACTGTCAGGAGGAACGCTCAGGATCTGAGGAGAGAATCGGCATGGTCGGACAGGGTCACTCAGACCCTGGTGGAGCGAATAAGCCAAAGGGGAGCGGGGAGGGGATACAAGGGGGAGTTAGGAGCTGTTGTCGTAATCTGGATGGAAGGTGATGGTGATCAACAGTGGTCGGGCTCCAGATATGTTTTGAAGGTAGAACTAAAAGGAGTTTCTGACAAATTGTGGTACACAGGGAAGGACAGAGGGTTTAGTATGCATCTTAAGGATTTCAGCCAGAGTAAATGGAAGGAAGCCATGCACTGAGGTGGGGAAGAGCTGAGTTGGGAGAGAGGCTGGAGTATCCGGGACTTTATTTGGACATGTTAAGCTTGAAGTGTCTCTGAATATCGAAGTAGAGATGGCAGGGAAACATGGATTAATGAAAGTGGAGTTTAGGAGGGAAGTACACATTGGAGACATACATTTGCGAGTCCTCAGGGTACAGATGGCATTCAAAGCTACGGGATGAGAGCATCAAAGGGAGAAAGGTATGTAGAGAAGAAAAAGGTGTGGAGGAGAGAAGACAGCCTGCAGGGGATTCTAGGTCGTGAGTCAGTGCTAGAGCCGTGGACTGTTGGCCCCAGTGAGGACAGAGGGCCGGGGCCTTTGAAGCGGGGCATCAGAGTGAGTGAGGCAAAGGATGAGTCACACAGAGTGGCTCTAAGATTCAAAGTTGGGGAAATGAAGACCAACCAGCAAAGGCCGCTGAGGGAGAGGAGAACCAGCCAAGTGAAAGCTGTGTCCCAAAGCAGAGGGTCCCTCAGCGGATGTGCTGCTGGTCGGTTAGAGAGGACCATTAGAGAGGGAGGTTATGCTCCTGCTCCCCTCACTTCCCTCCCCAAGTGGAGGCTCTTACCACATCCCGGGAAGACAGGGTTTGGAGAAGGTGGGAGCACAGTCCCGTGCTGGCTCAGTGTCCTTGAGTGTGAGGGGGTGCCTCACAGGTCCCAGGCCCGGCAAGGACAGCTCCCCCGCTGGACTGTCCAGCCCAGCCGCTGTGGTAGAAGGGGCGCGGCTGTGCGGGCGTGGAGGCCGGTGGGGATGCAGGTGTGGTGGGGGCATGTGGGTGGCTGTTACTTTCTCACTGAAATTGGAAGCAGTGCCATTAGCTGTGAGCAGTAGTCAGAAGTTGAGGACAGCATGTGAAATGTGTATCCCACGTGGGAGCGCATGGCCCTGGGAGTCACTAATTGATACAAGATTAGAAGTGAACACATTGACATTTTAAAATTTGTGTTATGATGATGGGCTTCTGTATGACTTTATTTTTCTCTTGTCCCCTCCATGCTTTCTGGAAGGATAGTCATCTTGTAATCAGAAGAAAATGATTCCTAAAACAGACATATTCCATGCTTTACTCAGTTCTCTCAGGGCAGGCTCCTGTCTGATTCATCTTTGTGCCCTGCTCCAAAGAGATAACTTGAGCCAATGAATGCATAAATAACTGCTTTGAAGTCTTCTCTAGCACTGTGCTTTTAAAGAATTGTGAACTGGGAGCTCAAGATGAGTCATTAAGTCTGATGATACGAAAAAAAAAAATAATAATAATAAAAATTAAAAAAGAAAAAAAGGGAAAAAAAAAAAAGAAAGAAAAAAAAAAAAAATCACAAAAAAAAAAAAAAAAAAAAAAAAAAAAAAAAAAAAAAAAAAAAAAAAAAAAAAGTCTGATGATACCAGGTGATGGAGAAGGATGAATCATTAGAAATTCATATTGCTAAAAAAAAAAATTAATATTTTAGTGTCATTCGGTACCATTGTTTTGAAAATTATTTAGCATTTCCTTGTGAATTTACTAGGCCTTCCCCTCTGTATACCAGAATATCCACAGCACCACTGTTAGAGCCGACCCTGAACACTGCAAGTTGCATCAGCAGAATTAGGCTTTTGTGATACGGTCCTTCCAGATTTCATATGACACCAAAGAGGACCGAACTGCTGCTTCATGCAGTAATGATGACTGTTAGGTCCTTACTAGGGGCATAAACAAGGACTTGGAGTTATATTAAGAGTGTTGTGCCCTTCTTATAACACAGGCTGTGTGTTTTTAAGTCATGGTTGCCTATGAAAAAGGGAAAGTCACTCAATTGTGTCCAACTCTTTGGAACCCCATGGAGTTCTCTAGGCCAGAATACTGGAGTGGGTAGCCTTTCCCTTCTCCAGGGGATCTTCCCAACCCAGGGATCAAACCCAAGTCTCCCACATTGCAAGTGGATTCTTTACCAGCTGAGCCACAAGGGAAGCCCACAAATACTGGAGTGGGTAGCCTATTCCTTCTCCAGTGATCTTCCTGACCCAGGGATCGAACTGGGGTCTCCTGCATTGTAAGCTGATTCTTTACCAACTGAGCTATCAGGGATTACACTAAAAAGGCAGGAGACTGGTCTCCACAAGCCTTGTGGGCGAGTAGACAGTTGGATGGGATCAAGGAGCAGATGGTTAGATTCAGGGTTTTGATACTGTTTGGAAGTTGAAAGTAGGTTTATAGATATTTTATTATGATACTATGCTTATAATGGATGAATCAAACTATATTAAGAAAAAATGTTTTATATATGCCAAACACATGAGGAAGGGGGAGATAATTTTTAATTATCTGCTTCTGAATAATCTTTAATTTACAGTTTGACCTATAAATCTTCATATGCTTACCAACTTATTTGTAATTATGTATGTAATATATCTAACATAAACTTCAGTTGCCTAGTCTTTTTTCCATTTCTCATTTGAAGGCTAATCTGTTTTTAAGTGTGTGTGTGTGTTTCACTCAAAGGTGATTTTTTTGTGATGTGGTTAGCATGTAATTTTTTACTTTTACAGGGTGGTTGGGACTGTCAGGGAAAGGAGATCATATTGTATAAATAGAGACACTCTAATGAGCCCCTTAAACACACTGAATATGTCATTATAGGGTCATTGACTTGATAGAACTTCACAATCAGAAGTAAAGGCTTGTGAATACTCATGCAGAAACAAAAAGACTTGCATATTCTCTGTGCTTTTTTTCCGTTTAGAGACAGAGTCTTTCTAACTAGGGTAGAGAGATTCAAATTTCATCTGAAAATAATACATATGATTTCTCCACATGTTGTATTTTTCTTAATGTAGTTGAGTTATTACCATGCACTCATGTTCTATTAATGGAAAATACTTTGATTGGATTCTCATCTCGAGGAGGAGTTGTTTCAGAGCTGGTGTGCGCTATTATGTGAGAGGTGAGATGAATTTTGTCAGCGCGATTTGGTACTGGGTTATATCTGTCTCTAATTAGTGCTTGTCTCCTGGTGACATGAATGTAACCTTGTGTATTTTATTTGTTTTCATTATCATTTGATAGCCTCGCTAAATGTTTGTCTCCTGCCTCCTTATAATAATTAGGTAGGTCTTCTGTGCTTTACCACAGCTGCTGCAGTGACATTCATTGCCTTGTTCATGAGACGCTGTAGACTGCCGCTTAAGGCTTTAAGAGGGACCGATCATGTTATTTGCTGAATGTCTGAAAGCATAGCTGAAATCACTATAGTGTAACCTAAACCCATATCAGAAAGCATTTTCTTTTATTGCTCTTGGTTTCTTTGCATGTATAAAGCTAGCCATTTGACTTTGTGCCTTCAGCTTTTAAGATTTACATTCGAGCATTTATTCTCTAGACTTTGTACTAGCAACATGCTAATTTGCTTAAACCAGGGTATTAAAATCTGTATTACAAGTTACTGTCATTATGAAGAGAAGTTTCCCTGAATCTATCTTTTTAAGCCAAAGTATATCAAAATAAAACTCTATGGATTTACTCTATGGTAAATCATGAAAGTTTTGGGTCAGGAGATCGTAAAAGTCATTCCATTAATCTTTAGCATAGCAGAGGAAGAAAGACATTTAGTGAGTTACCAGCCCAAGGTTATAGAACCAGGATTAAAGTTAGCAATGCCTTTATATCTGGATTGTCTTGGATGGAGTCATATTTTTTAATTAAAAGCTTTAAATTTGCAATGCAGTCAGAAATATAAAAAGATATGCAATTAAAAAATATTTCTCCTTTCTGACTGTATCTGCTGCATCTTACCCCTGACCAGCTGATCTGTTGTTAGTTTCTTATCTTTCAGATAATTTTTATGTTCCTGCAAGTGTGTTCTCCTTTTGTAGACGGTGGTTGTATACTGTGTACATTTTCTCGTACCTTGGGTTTTTTTAAACTAAATATATATTGAAAATCCCTTCTTAAAGATCCTTTCTTTCACACATAAACACTCTCTTAACTCTTATTCTCAATCTCAGTTTTTAAAATAACTACATATTATCCTTAATGAAAATTCTGGGCAGAACCAAGTATAGCCCATGCTTCAACAAGTGGTTTTAGAAGGTATTGAAAAGGCATTTTATTGCTGATTTGACTCATAATTTTTTTCCCCTTCTGGTAAATATGTTAACAAAAACAGTGATATTATATGTTACACCTCAGTGTTATGTGTTTTAGAAATATGTCAGATAGAAAGGATGTTAAGTATTTGAGATTGTTAAAAATCTACTTTTTTTTTTTTTTTCCTGATAATTTGAGTCGGGCACTAATTGCCTTTGCTTATTGCCTTTGCTTATTTTTAGCAAACTTTTCTTAGTTAAAATAGATAATGTAAACAATATAAGAAGGTAATGCTTCAAACATTTGAAAGAACTAACTAAATCAAGGCTAAATAAGAGCAGTGCTTTTCAAATTAGTGTTTTGGGGTGTATACATGGAGTTCTAGAAATTGTAGGATTATATACAATTTTTTTGTGCTTTCATTTTCATAGTTAAAGTTGTCAGCATCTGCTGGGCTACTTGCATCATTATAACAAAAACTATTAACAAAATGGCCCACATTCGCATTTAATACTGTATAGGGTTTAACTTCCAAAATAGTGTTTTTCAAACTGGGATCTATGTCATAATATATTCTCAGAGATTTTTGAAAACTTGTTTTTTCTTTAAAAGATGTATGTACAAAGTTTGAGAAACACTTTTAGGGGAATTGTGTATATATAAATAATTGATATAGTAAATAGCAGTCAACATCATTTGTTTATTAATAGGTCCTTAATACTGCCTTTAAGCCCATGTAAATGAGCAAGCGTCTGTTAGCTTTCTGATGGAGTACTCTGCATTTGTTTGAAATTTAGTTTTGAAAGTTCTTTTCCACTAATTTGAACTGACTTAATTCTCTTCAAGTTAAGAGTGAATTAGCGAGTTTCTTATGTTTTCGTTATGTAATAAATTAATTTTTTTTTCCAATTCAGGAATTGATTCCGAAGGCCATGCAGCCAACTTTGTAGAAACAGAACAAATTGTGCACTACAGTGGGAGCAGGGCTTCGTTTGTACAGGCAAGTTACCGCGTCTGTGAGGCAGCCAGCCAGCTGGTCGTCTCAGCTTGGATTGTGATTTCCTGTTATGTTGTTGGAGTTTATCTCCTTTTCTCTCCTTTTAAAAGTAATATTGCCATCTATGATGTGGACAGAGTTCACCCAGAACAAGGATATTGCGTTAAGCTGGCTGGTGCTCAGCTTCCTCTGTTTCCGGCCCTTGAATTAAATCCCTACAGAAGAGATAGGGTAGGCGGTGCAGGGGTTGTGGAAATGGAGCATCTGTATGCTTAACCCGTCAGACTTCTTCAGGGCAGTGAGGACAGCACAGGCAGCTGGCTTATGCCTGACGTGACCTGCCGTGCACCTCATTGTGACATAGTACCTGAGCAGTGGATCACTTGGTGGTGGAGAGCATTAATGGCTAAAAATATTTTTAAGTTCATAAAGATAATCTTTTGAGAATGAATAAAGCAATTTTCTCCTTTTATTATAATGCCAAATTATATAGCAGACATAACTTGGTAATTTTTACTTGTAGATAAATTTATTTATTTTAGAATTTAGGAGAAGCCCAACTGTCCACAAGTACATGTATGGAAAATCAGAAAAAGTCCTTTCCAAATGTTTCCCCACAAAATACGACTTTAGGAGCAGGTAAACATGAATTTATTTCATAGTTAATAGGTCATATGTTTATTTTTCTATTTTTTAGTCATTGATACTTACACACCCCTGACAGAAAGCTGAGAAAAACAAGTGTGTGTGCATATGTTTCTTTTTACATATCTTCTCTATTTTTTTGTAGACTCGAGGATCAATACCACTTTACTGGTCTCAAAGACCAAACCTCAAGTACAAACCATTGCCACTGATCAACAAAGTAGCAAATCATGTGTGTATCTTCCATGCTATTTTCTTTGACTATGAATAGAAGCTTATTGGAATTATAATTTGCATATAGAGCATGTATTCCTCATAAGTCAGGCTTCAGTGTCTTTGAGGCCTTTCTCCTTGGTTCTGGCACAGAATGGACCTCTAAACCAAGAGACTGTATAGATGGCATATTAAAATGTGGAAAAACAAATTGAACGTCACAGTAAATTTTGATTTTAGAGGTCTCAGTGAGATTTGCAACTTTATGCTGTTCAAAATATTTAGTGTATTCTATTTGAGATTAAGCTCTGAAATAAAATAGTAATATTGTAGCTCAGAGTAGAATGGCTTATAATTACTACTTACTACATGGTATTAAGAATATCTAGAGGACAGCTTAATGTCATTCTCTTGAATATAGAGATAGGACATTTAAGGAGATCCTTTTAAACATCTTGTAAGTATTCTTGTAATCTGGTAAAATATATAACTTTTTTTCCCCCCTCTTTCTAGATGGACGGTTTCCAAAGGCATTTTGATTCACAAATAATTATTTATGGAAAACAAGTCATAATCAATCTGGTATGTGTCTTTATATTTCTTGGGGAACAAAACCTTAGCATCTTTTTTTTTTTTTTTAATGTAACAAAATTTACCATTGTAACCATTTTTAAGTGTGCAGTTCAGTGGCCTTAAGTTATTTTATAGTGTTGTACAACCATCACCACTCTCCATTTCCAGAAGTTTTCATCATACCAGACAAAAACTCAGTATCCCTTAAATAGTAACCTTCTATTATCCCTCTCACTTCAACTCCTGGTAAACTGTTCTGCTTCTGTCTCTGTAGATTTGCCTGTTCTAAGTGCCTCATCTGCATTATATTGGGTAATGTTTATTCCTTTGTGTCTTGTTTATCTTAAGCAGACTGTTTCTCTTTTGTGGCTCTGAGTTACTTTGTAGCGCCTTTTCATTTTAAGCTGAGGACTCTGTAGTGTTTCTGTTAGGGCAGGTCTGCTATGCTTAGTTGATCAGTCATGTCCAGCTCTTTGTGACCCCATGGACTGTAGCCCACCAGGCTCCTCTGTCCACGGGGATTCTCCAGGCAAGATTACGAGAGTGGCTTGCCATGCCCTCCTCCAGGGGATCTTCCCAACCCAGGGATATTGTCATATCTGGAGATTGGATACCTCTTGGATTTGAAGATCTCTATATATTCATCAAATTCGGGGAGTTGTTTTGCCATTTTCTCTCTTTATAACCTCTCTGCCCCTTTCTCTCCTTTTTCTAGGCCTCCTATAATGAATATATTGTATGCTCAGTGGTGTCCCAAGTCCCCTAGACTGTTCAGTTCTCTGATTCTTCCTGCTCCTTCAACTTGATTATTTCATTTGTTCTGTCTTCAAGTTTGCTGATTCTTTTTTCTTCCTGCTCACATGTGCTGTTGAACTCCTTTAGTGAATTTTTAGTTTCCCTTTTGTGCTTCTCAACTCCAGACTTACCGTGTGGTTCCTTAGAGTAATTTCTGTTTCTTTCATATTCTCATTTTTTTTTTTTTTAATGTACTGTTTTCCTGATTTCCTTTACTTCTTTGTCTGTGTTTTCATTTAGCTCTGAGCATATTTAGGACAGTTATTTTGAAAGTTCTTTATAAATAAGGTTTCTATAGAGACGATTTCTATCAATTTATCCTTCTTCATTAACTAAGCCTTGTCTTCCTTTTTTTTTGGTATACCTTATGATTTTGTTGTTATTGAAAACAGGGCATTGGATGTACATAATACAGTAACTCAGAAAGTCAGATTCTTCTTTCCTAGGGGTTTTCTGTTGTTTTGTTTTGTTTTTGTTTTGATTGTTGAATGCTATAGTAATTCATTTGTTTTGAGACTTTTCCAGACTATTTTTGCAAAGATGTTCCTTGTGTATGTTCACTGAAGTCTCTATTCTTTTGTCAGCTAACAGTGATAGAAATTTCCTTGAGTATCAGGACCTGAAGTAGACAAAGGAAAAGCCAAAAAAGAGAACAAACCCATCTCCCAATTTCTGCTGACTGGTTCTGTGGTGGAGCAGTCCTTCACATATTTAGTTAGGCTTGCTCTGAACCTAGGGATTAGCTTGAGGTGAAGCCTTAAGGTCTTTTTAGGATTTTTCAGAATGTGCATCTTGCTTGGGTATGCACATGGCTTTCTAAAACCCTCCATGAATGTGGCTGTTTTTTAATATCCTATTTTCCCAAAGAGTTATCATTAATACCCCAGCTGCTTCTGCAGGCTTTAGATGGTCTTTTTTATGTCACCACCTGAAATATCTTGCCCTAGGCATCTATTTGTTAGTTTGTAGTCCTCTTGCAGCTTACATGAGCAGTGTTTACCACTTTCCCTGCCTGTGTTCACGTTTATGCAGGACAGAGACTGCCGAGTCACTCCTTCAGATCAGAACAAAACATACACAATAGTTTGCAAATAAGTTCTCGTCTTCTCCCTCCAATTAGAGGAGAGGGGCTGAGAACTTGCTGCTTAAGCTAAGGTTGTCCCTGCACTGGAGAAAGGGTAAGGTAAGGGCAGGAAAAATGCTGCAAAATTGGCCTCCAGTTTTGAAGATGGCTTTATCTTGATTGGACATCTGCTTGGTTGCTAAAAACCTTCAATTGTTTTCCAAAGTTCCTACAAATTTGGTTTAGACAGCATCTCTTTTCTCTGATGTTTTTGTGAGGGTACAAGAGCTTAAAGCTTCACAGTCTGCCATTTTGCTGATGTCACTGTCTCCTTTTAATTAAACTTAAAACTATGGTGGTTTTAATTTTTTTACAGGTAAATCAGAAGGGCTCAGAGAAGCCACTTGAACAGGCATTTGCCACAATGGTGTCTTCCTTGGGGAACGGAATGATCAGGTACCTCACTAGAAATCTGTTGTCGGGCTTTTCAGGTTAGATGTGCACTTCATGTAGATTCAAGTACATAGATCTCTCTCTAGACATATTTCAGTTGGTTGTTTTCAAAGCGTGATTTTGTTTGCTTGAAATTTTCTCTGACATAATTCATGTTGCAGGATAACTTCTTTTTCAATTTTTACTGGGAGTATAGTTGATTTACAATTTTGTGTTAGTTTCAGGTATATAGCAGGGTGAATCAATTATACATATATCAACTTTTTTTTTTTTTAAGATTCTTTTCCCATATAGGCCATTACAGTAGAGTTCCTTGGTTCCCTGTGCTACACAGCAGGTTCTTACTAGTTTTATCTCTCTGTATTGTAGTGTGTATGTATCAGTCCCAGTCTGCCAGTTTATCCCCCGCCACCCCATAGCCCCTGGTAGCCGTAAGTTTGTTTTCTACATAAATAAGCTCATTTGTACAGAATAATTGAACAGTTGAGTTTTAATTTGAATTGTGGTTAAAATCCTCACCTTGAGACTTTGTGTTGCCACAGCCATTGGGTCTTTAAGTTACTCACGTCTGCCTGGTCCTGACCCCACACAAGCTGGAGCAGTTTACTCTTGTGTGGTGGCCTTGTCTGGAGCGGCAGCTTGTCTCTCCTGTAAGTCACCAGACAATAGTTAGAAATTCTCTGTAGCTCTGTCAGAAAAGAGAGGGACCCTAAAACAGTAGTAGTTGCCCTGTGGACGTGTGCAGGGTGATGAGTCAGCCCATTTGGAGCGTCCTGCATCCAGAAACTGGGCTAGGAGGTGGGGGTGTACTCAGGTAGGAAGTGGTCACAGGCAGTGGGGAAGGCTTTCAAAGAAATGGTACTGGGTTATTTGGGAACAATTTTTTTTAAGCTATAGAAAATTTTAAAACATAAACAAAAATAGGACATAAGGAACCTTTGGGGAAGAAATTATGTTTGTTTTGTCCAACTCAAAACCTCTAGCAAATTCTTCAGACCCTTGCTTCATGCACATTTCTGCCTTCTCACAGTGGAACCTGCCCAAACATCCTTTGCATGAATCAGACAAGTGATTCCTATCCAAGATGTGCCTTAAAATCTTCAGAGGAATTACTCAGAATATATCTAAGACCTGAAAAATCAGAATCTGTGGGTTTAAAGCCCAGCATGTATCATATATTCTAGCAAAAGTTTATCTCCTGGTTGCTGGGTACACCCCTGGTTAAGACCTTTTCAGTGCTTCAGAGGGTTTCTGTAGGCAGTCTTGCCTCCAGGGTTTGCAGCAGAAGCTAACTTTGAGAACTGGAGGCATATGTCAGTCTAAAGTTGTGCTTTTGGTGTTCCAGTGCATTTGGAAGGCTCCTTCTGCTAAGAAGTGAAACCCTAAAGCTATTGTTACCGAAATACAGTGATGTAAGACATACTCTGAGAAGACACAAACATAATTTTAGAAGGATGTAAGTTGAAGAATCCAAATGCATTTAGGTGCTAATGAGCCACTTAAATTCTTCAGACAAGTCTATAGCCATGATCAGAGCTCTCCAAAACTAAATATGATGCCACCAGTTTTAGTGGAGCTGCCTTTGAAAGTGCTTCCCCCACTCTCAGTCTGCCCAAAGTCTAGCTCACAGTTGGCTAACGTCTGTTTTTATGCTAACGTGTAAGGCCCCTCTGTAGAAGGAAATGGTAACCTGCTCCAGTGTGGAGAACCCCATGGGCAGAGGAGCCTGGCGGGCTACAGTCCATGGGGTCGCAGGAGTCGGAGGCGACTCAACAACAACAAGGCCGCATGGTTGGCTAACCTCTGTTTTTATGCTGGTGTCTAAGGCCCCTCTTCTGCCCTGAGATAACCGCTGAGGTGATAGAACCGCTCTCTGGACCTGCTGGAAGCCTACTCTGTATTGTCCTACCCTGTCCCTTCAGCCATTGGAGCCAGGAGGTCACATGAGAGCAGGCGCCTAATCTGAATTTTGCTCTGTAGATGAGAGTGTAGTGTCCTTCTAGTCCTCCTCCTCCATGACTTGACTTGATGCTTGAGTAGGAAGTTGGGTGAAGGTGGCTTGTGTGAGAATCTTCAGGTACCTTGGTGCCCAGGTTCTTTGCGTTCTTCTTCCTCTTTTGACTTTTGGGAGTTGATTAATGATTTTCTCCCCCACTCAAGGGGCAGCATTTTCGAGTTCCTAGGAGGACACCTTCACTGTTAGATGTGTTCCAACTTTGAGATTTATGCCTCTTGAATATCAGATAACTGAAAACAACCCATTACAGATTGACAGACTAGAAAGTTCTCTCTACCACGTGTGTGTGTGATGTGTGGATATTTGATAAAGTGAATATTTTGGCAGGATGAAACAAGTCACAACCGGAGTAGGGGCCATCCTGTCTCTGTTCTTCTCACAGCCTCTAGTACTCAACCCAGTCCAGCCCTCCTTGGCCTGAATCAAGTTTGACCATTTGGAATATCCTAATTGATTGGAAAATCAGAAAGGGACCCTATTCTTGGCACCTAGGGGCAGAGAATAAATACACAGTGGATAACTCAGTTGGCCAAGGCTACTTTATATTAACATGCCTCATTGCTGTGCCTGAGCTCACGTCTCTAGCCTTTTGCTGGCTTGTTGACTCCTATCTTAGGGCCTCTAGAAAAACATGTAAAGACACAAGTGTGTATTTTTTTCCTTCAGTAGATATGAGCATGAGAAGGTCAGCATATCTGTGCATGCCTCTGTGTGTGTGTGTGTGTGTATAGTGGTAAACCCAGAGTGAATGTATGTTCCTAGGTGAAATATATTTAGAGAGGAGGATCAGCTTGTGAAGGCATTATTAAAGAAAAATGATTAATTTTTAGTCACTTTCTGAATATCTTTTGTTTTGTTAGGTACATTGCCTTTGACTTCCATAAGGAATGTAAAAATATGAGGTGGGATCGGCTAAGTATTTTATTGGATCAGGTAGCAGAAATGCAAGATGAATTAAGGTAAGCTCTGCTACTTCTCTGTGGAAATTGAGGGATGAGATAGGTGCATACATTAATCATATGTTATGCATGATCCAGCAGACCTACACATATAGTTCACTAGGTTCATAGCACTGGTCTGTTCTCAGTTTTAGTTTTGTTTTCTGAAAGATTAGGCTTGGTGATTTTTTTAAGTATTTTAAAATTCTTAAAAACGACCCAAGTCTAGGTATTTTCATATTTTTATGTATTATCTTCTACACATTTATAAATTTTTACACAATTAAAGATAGTTTGCTGCTGTCTTATGTTCAGTTCTTTTCACTAAATATGTTACCACTTTTTGTCATTAACCTACCAAGACTCTGTAATGTTAGCATTTAGGGGCTTTGCTGTGTTCCATTGTGTCATAGCACAGTTAGCTAAGTGCTCTTCTTCACATCGGGCAGCTGGTTCATTTCCTTTTCTCTTCCTTCCCTGAAATACTGTGCTTCAGTGAATCACTGGGTATAAATATACTTTTACTTCTGTTAAATTGTTAAATTCTTCAGGGTGGGATAATGGACCGAAGGGTCTAAATATCTTTATGGTACTTATGTGTGTTAAGGTGTTAATTACTGTGTGGCTTCACAGATGGATTGTACTCTATGCATATCAGTCTTTACCTGTTTTAGAGCCAGAAGTAGGAATCTGGAAACTAGTCTCATTTTGGTTTTGCCTTTGTAGTTCTAATCCTGGCAAGCCAAACGTACTGTGTTAATTTCAGTTTCAGGGTAACATAGTAAAGCTTCTCCTGTAGTCTTTTGCTCAGCTTTAAGAAAAATATGTTTTTATGCATATTAAGTAATACCTGCTGCTGCTGCTAATCGCTCAGTCATGTCCAACTCTGTGCAGCCTCATGGACTGTGGCCCACCAGGCTCCTCTGTCCATGGGATTTTCCAGGCCAGGATCCTGGAATGGGAGTGGGTTGGGCCAACACTGGAGTGGGTTGCCATTTCCTTCTCCATTAATCCCAGCTATAGTTAGTTTAATCTGCTTTTTACCCCCACCTCCACCCCTTCCCCATGAGGTTTTGTTTTGAGAATAGCTAGTGTAGAGGGGTTGACCTATATCATTATTGGGGTGTAGAGAAACATTGTCGGGGGGGGTATTTCCTTGAGTTCACCTGTTAATCACAGCCCCACAAGAGTTAAGAAAGAAGGAGAGATTGACGCCAAAATCTGTGTCCATTGCAGTCAGCATGTTCCACAGGGACAGTAGACCCCTTTCATGAAACTGTGACGTTCAGACCTCTCTTCACATTTGTTCTCAGGGATTTAGGGGAAAGTGGAAAGAATCTGGGCTTTGGGACCCTACCCAGAGTGTTGGAAATCTCAGTTTGCCTCTTATTAGCTGTGTGGACAGGGGCAAGCCTTGATTTCTCCATCTGGAAAGTGGAGATAATAATACTTATCTCTTAGACCTGTTCTATAGTTCAAGAAGTAATATTTATAAAATATGAAGTATTTATTTTATAAGTAGTAATGGGATGCCAACACTCACATGCACTCTGTATATACATACTCTAATTGAACCTCACCGGTTTGGAATGAACCTCTTGTATATCTTTAGTCTAAACACATTCTTTTAAGCCGGTTTTTGTTGGGTTTTTTTTTGGCATCCTGACATATGGTATCTTAGTTCCCTGACCAGGGACCTAACTTGTGTCCCCTGCATTGGAAACATGAAATCTTAACCACTGGACTGCCAGGGAAATCCCTTAAGCCCTTGTTTTTTAAGGCCATGATTTTTAGCCTGTGGTGAGTCTGTTGTATTTCCCCTTCACTTTTTGATTTTAGGGGATAATTGTGGTTAATTTAATACTGTTTAGTATTCGTTGTATTCTCTGTCCCATGCACTCTGCCGAGCACTTTATGTGCATTATACATGATCTCGTTTAACTGTAGAGCAGCCTATTGGTGCTGCTGCTGTCTCCAGTTTGTGGGTGGGAAAATATAGGCTCTGAGAAATTAGGTTATTTACTTAAAATTACACAGCTAGTAACTTGCCTAGGAACTAAGGCTAGCAAACTTTGCTGGCAGAGTCTGTGCTCTTTACCACCACACTATATGTTGTCAAACATGGGGGTTCATAGAATTATTTGAACAGATTGTTAAAACTGACGGAACCACAGGAACTGGTACTGTGTTTGGCTCCAGTGCAGACATCTGGGTGGTTCAGGAGAGAAAGTAAAACAGATTTTTCAAATAATACCCTATTATACTCCATAAACTGTGCACTATTTGCATATGTTAGCCATTTTAAGAAGGGATTTTAAAATGTTTTTAATGCACAATATCCAATCCTTTCTTTAGAGATCTTATTCAGTTTATTTCTGAATTGTTTGTTAAAAGTGAAGGTCAAGCATGTTCATTTTTAGTGAACAACTCGAGTTCTGATACAGCACAGGGGACTGAGGAAGGGGCCATAGATGCACTATGTCAAAGGAAGCCCTCTTCTGGCCTTGGGAGACATGGTGTTGCCCATCGCATCTGTTACAGAACTCCCAACTCCTCCTTCACATCTGTTGGGTGAAGTGACCTTGATGCTACAGTTGTTTTGAGATAGAGTCTGTCTTGTCTGTTCTGTTCAAACTTCCTTTTGGTCTTTGGTCATCAAATATACCTGAACTGTACATTTCCTGTCTGTCCTTTAATTTACTGGCTTTAATAATATTTCTGACATAGACCTGTGTTATAAGAGGGCTGTCCTTAGTGGGAGGGCTTCTCTGATAGCTCAGAGAAGAATGTGCCTGCAATGCAGCAGACCCTGGTTCGATTCCTGGGTGGGGAAGATCCCCTGGAGAAGGGATAGGCTACCCACCCCAGTATTCTTGGGCTTCCCTTGTGGCTCAGCTGGTAAAGAATCTGCCTGCAATGTGGAGACCTGGGATCGATCCCTGGGTTGGGAAGACCACTTGGCTGGCTTTGGTATGAGAGTGTTTATACAAATATGTGTTAGTTATTTTCTAGTGGACCCAGCCGGCTTGGTGCTGAGTACCCAGGAGGGCGTGTTCCGCAGCAACTGCATGGACTGTCTGGACAGAACCAACGTGATCCAGAGCCTGCTGGCTCGCCG
The DNA here is from genome assembly GCF_033118175.1 of Dama dama. NCBI lineage: Eukaryota > Metazoa > Chordata > Mammalia > Artiodactyla > Cervidae > Dama > Dama dama. Next base: position 57,684,944 of record NC_083704.1, on the reverse strand, counting down.
GTCACTTCAGGCCCAGCTTCAGGTGCACATGCTTTTTTTCTTTTATTAAGTAAAGAATTTTTCAAAACCAATAATAAAACACATTCATATGCCCCCGCCCTAACCCAGCTCTTTGTGGTTTTGTGTCTTGGCATCCATGGGTGTAGTTTGTGCATGACCACGGTCAGTGTGTGTATACAGTTTTAAAGTTTGCTATTTTGCTCTAACATTATAGTTTTTTAAGAGTTGTACTGTTGTGCTGTAATTCAGTAAGCCATTTAGGTTGCTACATTTTTGGCTTATAAATAAGATTGTAGAGAATACACCTGTGTATAATATTATTAGCTTGAATTATTTCCTTTGAGTTAACTGCTACTGGGTTAAAGAGAATTTATACTTTCCAAGGGGCTTCCCAGGTGGCACTGTTTGCCAGTGCAGGAGACATAAGAGATGTGGGTTTGATTCCTGGGTTTGGAAGATCCCCTGGAGGAGAGCATGGCAACCCACTCCAGTATTCTTGCCTGGAGAAGCCCATGGGCAGAGGAGCCTGGTGGGCTACAGTTCATAGGGTTGCAAAGAGTTTGACATGCCTGAAGCGACTTTGCACTCAGCCAGCAATAACAAAAGAATCTTGCTAGCATTAAGTATTTTTATTTAGAAAGGTTTTCTAACAGTACAGAGTAGTACCTCTAGGTTTTTTTGTTTGCATCTCTTTTATTGTTGGCAAGGGATGTTAACACCCAGGTAAATACTTTGTGACACAGCTTTGCTGCACCAGTGTGACTGTGTTGTTGAGAAAGAGTAGGTATAAATAGTTTATTTTGTTTATATATGGAGCTAAAAATACATACAGCCTAGATTTCCAGACCTCAGTGGTGGTGGTTGTAGGGAGCAAACAAAATGCATCCCAAATGATTTCCTGCCTAAATTATTTGGAAGCATTCATCTCTGTTTATGGCAATTCTGTGGGACTCTGGGAAGAATTGTGGAGTAAAACACCTCCCCGAATCCTCACGTGGTCTTGCCGAAGGCGTGGTCACCGCCTTTGAGTATTCTAGCTTGTGTGATGCTGTGTCCTTGTCAGTCTGATGGCTTTACTTCAGAGGATAGTTTTCAGTAGAAACCATATTGGGACTGGTTGTTTCCAAGGCTGGTTAACAGAAATCTGTTGGACTAGGTTCTGTAATCTGTATTTAACTAATTTACATGCTAAAAACAGTCCTATAAAAGCTCAGCAACCTGCAGAGAGCCTTCGGGCAGGAGCCTGTCCAGCCTCAGGGCCCGCTGACCTGGGGCCTCCAGCTGTGCCTGTCCCCTTCCAGAGAGGGCCAGTCACTGGGGGAGTGAGGGAAGGGTCATCGGAGGCGAGCAGTGAAGATAAGTGGTTCTAAGAGGGTTGTGGGTCCGAAACAAGACCAAGGCGGGAGTCCCTAATCTGTGGTCAGTGAACTCCAAAGGGGAGTCCATAGAGAGACTCAGGCTGCCGGAGTCCTGTGAGATGATAGGCAGAGGGCTGTGCTTCGGTGCAGTTTGTGGTGAGGGAGGAAGGTAGCGTTCATCCAGTTCTCAAAGGGCCCCTGGGTTAGGGGTAAGTGTGGAGCCAGCAGTCTGGGGTGCTGAGTTGTGAAGCGGGTAGAGGGTCCAGGTGATGGGAGGTTGGGGGGCGGCAGGGAAGGAGGGAGCACTGACTGCGTGCTCCCCGCCTCTCCCTCTGCCCCGCCTCTGGGTTTACACAGTCCTGCCGCTGGGGCTGTGGTCTGGGGCTCAGGGGAGAGAGGGGCTGTGGCAGATGGGAGCCCAGACAGAGGGTTTGCAGCCGGGCCGAGCAGGAGAGGGCTGTGGTCCCCACCTACAAGGAGAGCGCCTCCCGCCTGCAGCCAGCAACCACGTGAGACTCTGGAGACTCTGCTTTTTGTTCCTAAATCACATGTGCTGAAATCTGTTAACATGTAAACGTGGGTATGATTCTTATTCCAGAGACTAGGAGTTTTGCATGTGGGACAAAAGCTTGAAGAACAAGATGAATTTGAGAAGATTTACAAAAATGGTAGGTCATTTCTTGAACAGAGGCAAGATTATTCAAATTTTGAAATAAATATTTTGGATTTAGAGCATTGATTGTCAATGATTATTAACTGATTTTTCCTTTTTTTCCCCCACAGCCTGGGCTGACAATGCAAATGCTTGTGCCAAACAGTATGCAGGCACTGGTGCCTTGAAGACTGACTTTACCAGGTAAGCCGTGCGCCAAAGTCACATTCCGGTCCAGGGGTGCACTGTTCCGGTGCATGGTAGACCGCTCGGGCGACTTTCACACGAGAGCTCCCACTGGTGCCTGGGCCTCGTCCCAGGCCATTAAGCTGGGACTCGGGGGAGATGAGGCCCCGGCGCCGGTGGCTTCTTAGTGTCCCTGGGTGATTCTGGTGCACAGTGGGGTTGGGCACCTCAGCTCCTCTCAACCGCCTGCTGAGCACCTGACTCACCCCAGGCCCATTCAGCCGGTCTGGGGAGGACCCCGAGACTGTGTGCCCACGTGATGCTGGGGCTGGTTTGAAGGACCGTACTGGGTAGTGAGAGGTTGGGATGTGTTGCATTTGTTACAAATGTGGTTGGATCTTTTTCTGCTGTATGGATTCTCTGGGAGCAAGATAAGATTTCTAGTCTGTTTACTTTATGCCACTTAACCTGGGCTATGCGTTTCTCTTCTTATTTCTTGTCTTTGCGAGTGGAACTGAGCACGTTTCCTCTTTGTGTCTCCTGTGGTAATGCTCTAGAAAGAGGATGCACATTTCTTGGACTCACTACTGGTTTCTTTTGTGAGATGTCTTCTTTATATATTCAGGAATTTTAAAAAAGAAATCTTTATAATTTATCTGCATACCACATACTTATTGGCTGTAAACAGTGTGAGAATTTAATATGCAAATCTGTAACTCAAAACTTAACCTCTTATTTAACCAGAACTGGAAAGAGAACTCAGTTGGGACTTATAATGGATGGCTGGAACTCATTAATACGGTATTACAAGAACAACTTTTCTGATGGATTTAGACAAGTAAGTTTGTTTTCTGATGCTAATTTGTGGTTATTTGGTGGCTGTATCTGTACTGTTCCCCATACCTAATTTGGGAGTTATTATTTTGCTTTTTTTTCTCTTCTAGGATTCCATAGACTTATTTCTTGGGAACTATTCAGTGGATGAATTAGAATCTCATAGTCCGTTAAGTGTTCCAAGAGATCTGAAATTCCTGGCTGTAAGAAACCTTTATGTTTTTTAAGTTGTTAACAGCATTGTGACTGAAGGTACAGATGGTCCAACTCCCCTTGACATAAAACATTATGTTGCTCTAAATGGAATGTGAACACTTAAGTTGCCGCAAGGAGCAGATGAGGGAGAAGAGTGAGGTCACTGTGGAATGTTGCCCTCTCTCACACCTGACTGTCCTTTGCGGATCCTTTGTTTGGTTTGGTTCCTTTTCAAAGCATTGTCCTGGCTTGTGCCGTACAGCGGCGTGAATCAGCCGTAATTACACACACAGCCCCTCTCTGTGGAGCCCCCTCCCCTCCCCGCATCCGGCCCCTCGGGGTCATCAGAGGGCCAGGCTGGGCTCCCGGTGCCACGTGGCAGCTCGTCACTAGCTCTGCATTTTACACATGACCGTGTGCTGCTTTCTCCACTCGTCCCGCTGTCCCTCCCCAGCTGCGTCCACGTGTCCATCCTCTCCATCTGTATTTCCCGCCCTGCAGATAGGATCATCAGTACCATTTTTCTAGATTCCACATATGTGGGTTAATACACAGTATTTGTTTTTCTCTTTCTGACTTCACTCTGTATAACAGGCTCTGAGTTCATCCACCTCACTAGAACTGACCCAGATTTGTTCTTTTTTTATGGCTGAGTAATACTCCATTGTATATATGTACCACATTAAAAAAAATCTATAAACAATAAATGCTCGAGAGGATGTGGAGGAAAGGGAACCCTCCTTCACTGTTGGTAGGAATGTTAACTGCATAGCCACTATGGAGAAAAGTATGGCGTCCTTACAAAAACTAGGAATACATCAACCATATGACCCAGCAACCCCACTATTGGGCATATACCCTGAGAAAACCACAGTTGTAAAAGACACACGCCCCAGTGTTCATCGCGGCACTGTGTATGATGGCCAAGACGTGGAGGCACCTAGATGTCTGTTGCAGATGTTGTTTAAGTGAGAACACAGACATGGAGCAGGAGTGAGGGCCTCTCCTTTTGGGGAGACACTGCTTCCCCCGAGCTTCAGGATCTGCTGGAGGCAAACTTGTGACATGGAAGTCAGTGTATGTTTTCATCACGTCTCTCGTTTTTGACTCGGTCACCAGACTTTGCAAGAGCCTCTCTGGGGTTTCATGCCAGTGGGCAGGGTGTCCTGGAGTGGGGGGGCCTAGAGTCTGAGTAGACATCTGGGTGACCTCCCTCCGCTTTCTTCAGCTCTTTTAACCTGTTTGAAGATTTGGGCAGTTATGATCAAAACTCTAATGATGTTTTGCTGAAAGAAAGGTATTTTGTATATCAGATACAGAAGTGTTCTGTTGTCTTTCAGGGAAAGCAGACAGCTGATTTTGCAACCTTTGATTAGCATCTTACGTGGTGGTTTCTGTTTCCTTTTCCAGTTGCCTATTATCATGGTTGTTGCCTTTTCCATGTGCATTATCTGTCTGCTGATGGCTGGTAAGTCTGCACCCATTTCACATTCATCTTTTAGACTGTTGAACTTTTCTGTACAGCATCCTGAGTTTGCGCCTGCTCAGTACACGGTGTGTCCCGTTAAACTGAGTAAAGGGAGCAGGTGACGCGGGTCCTTAGATGTGACAGGGAGGAAAACATATACTCGGTAGCTTGATGGCGTGTTTTTTTCCACTTAAGCTTTTTAAATTGTTTTTTTTTTCTCGCTACCAAAGTAATACATAGCAATTACAGAAAATACAGTTAGAAAAGAAAATGTTATCACCTTGCCTCTCAGAGATAAGCTAATTATTCTTTAACGTTTTGATGTTTTAGTCTTTGTAGGTGTGTATGATTTTTTTTTTCAAAAGGCAGATCCTATAAACTTTTTTGTACTGTCTTTTTCACTGAGCAGTATAAATATTTATCCATGTCTTTTACTTTGAATGGCTGCAAAGTATTCCATTGATGGATGTATAGTTTATGTGACCAACCACCTATTGTTGGGCGAGTCAGTGTTATTATAGATTAATACATAGTAAATTTAAATAGAAACATTGCCTAGGAACCTGAGCTAACAAACGGGTCTTACTGGTTTTCTTTTTCCTCTCAATATTTTCCTGTGTCACTAAGTTAACGGGGTTAAGTTACTTAGCTGCTTATATAGTAACATTCGGTGCTCTGAGAGTGAGAGTCTGTGATGCCCATGTTTTGCCTGGAGGTGCAGCCTCAGGCACTCGAAGGGGCGCCTCTGCGCTCAGCCTCCGTCCTCCCATCGAGTGTCCCTTTGTTCTCCCTGCACAGACCTGAGCTCCCCCTTTCTGGGTTCCACACTATGGTGTGTCCCTCCCTCAAGAGCACTGCCCTCTCCTGACAGCGTGAGCACTGCGGGGTCTCATCCTCAGAGGCGCCCTGCTCCGTGGCGTCCAGCACCCATTGGGTAGTCATGCTTTGCATACTTGCTCATCTTTCTGAGTGCACCAGCAGCTTTTTGAAGGCAGAGACCTGTCTTACTATTTTACCTCCTGCACCTAGGATTCAGGGTGCGCGTACCAAATTGCCTCAGCCATGTCCGACTCTTTGTGACCCCATGGACTGTAGCCCACCGGACTCCTCTGTCCGTGGGATTTCCCAGGCAAGAATACTGGATACAGGAAGCCCTCAGCAAACGTTTCCTGAGTTAAGGCCTCCTGTTCACCCCCCACACTGATTCTGCCAGCTTCCCCAGGGGCAGCTAGGAGCCTGTTCGTCTCTGTAATCCCCGCGTGTTCAGCAGTGAAGGTGGTCACCACACAGGAAGGAGCTGTCCTCCTGTTACTCTAGGGCAGAGGTTAGCGTATGTTTCCCGAAAAGAGCCAGACAATAAGTATTTTAGATTCTGCAAGCTACATATGGTCTCTCTTGCACACTGTTTTTGCAGCTGTTTGAAAATGTAAAAGCTCTCACAGTCCAAAAACAGGCCGGGGGCTCTCAAGTGCCGCATCACTGTGTGCCGTGATGGGGGCCTGTGTCATGTTCGGGGCAGGAAGGAAAAGGAGGGGCCAGCAGACTGTGCTGCTCACGGTTCAGCCCACGCCCTCGATCCACTGACTTCTTTCTTTAACACACTGCCCAATGGATGCCTTTTCTGGGAGCCACGCCGCTGTTGAGTTAGCTTTGTTATCTTGGTCTTTTTATATACACACATTTTCCTCTAGAACGTCTGCAAAGGCAGGGACATCAGGACCGCGACTCAGCCGGAACCAATGGACCATCCCTTTGGGGAGTGACCAGGGTGGACTTGTGAGGAACCGCCTTTCTCTTTATCCAGAAAGAGCTTTAAAACCCAGAGCTGTCAGAATTAGCAACTGTATAAATATGCATGTTGTACAAGTGAAGATGGACTGGATGCTGTGGATAGTAATCCCTGATGTCAGTTAGTTGTTGTAACATAATGACGTTTGTGGTGTTTAGATATGACAGTGCTTGATTTCTAACCCCTACTTTGGTTTTTAGTGAAAGTCACTCAGTTTTTGCAACCCCGTGGACTATACAGTGCATGGAATTCTCCAGCCCAGAATACTGAAGTGGGTAGCCTTGCCTGTCTCCAGGGGATCTTCCCAACCCTGGAATCGAACCCAGGTCTCCCACATTGCAGGCAGATTCTTTACCAGCTGAGCCACAAGGGAAGCCCAGGAATACTGAAGTGGGTTGCCATTCTCCTCTCGGGGATCTTTCTGACCCAGGGATCGAACCCGGCTCTCCTGCATTGCAGGTGGATTCTTTAATGTCTGAGTCACCAGGGAAGTGTATGTAGTCAAGTGGTTCTCAAATGTGGTCTCTCAACCAGCAGCATCAGCATAATCTGGGAACTTGTGAGAAATGCAGCTTCTGGGGCCCTTCTCCAGGCCTGCCAAAGCATACAGGCTGGGGATGAGCCCAGCAGCTGACACTGTTTCCAGCCCTGAAGAAGATTCTCGAGCCAGCCAGAGTTAGAGAACCACTGGTTCAAACCTTAACTGAGAGGTTCTTATGTTTTTCCTTTGGATGTGTTTGTAAACTTTAATGCTGTCAAGATGTGCTAAATAGCTGAAAGCTGAAACTAGTGTCAATAAAATGACTTGTTATTTATCAGTTCTTTGTTTTTTAAAATCAACAGGTGACACGTGGACAGAAACCCTGGCCTATGTGCTCTTCTGGGGAGTCGCAAGCATTGGAACATTTTTTATTATTCTTTACAATGGCAAAGACTTTGTTGATGCTCCCAGATTGGTCCAAAAAGAAAAGATAGACTGAATTTGTGTCTGTGGAAAGCGGCTTGGCCTGGAAGATTCCATCATGCAGAACTGGAGTCTTTACTGACCCGCTTTCCACGGCAGCCGAGATCTTTGTAAATCGTTTATCCAGGAGCACATCTTGTGCTTGGTGTGGGGGTGATGACTTAGAGTTGATCTGGTGTTACTGCCTTGATGATCTCTTCACTATATTGGGATAGTTATAATTTGAATCTAGTCTGTAATTAAAATGTAACCTGAATTCAACTCACAGGATGGAAGGAACCTATACATCATCAGTTTAATCAGCCATTGAAGAATGAGTAATATATTTAAAAAATCTAGCTTCTTCCCTCATTTGAAACAGTGAAAATTATTTTTCTAGCTCAGTTTATTGTCACTGTAGAAGCAGTTGCTATTAGCAGGCTTACTTTTCAATATACCTTTGAACTTTTCTTAACAGTTTAACAGTAAGCTAACTCTAGTCTGTTCATAACGTGTAAATCTCCTACATAGAGATAGTTGGACAAAATTGTCCATGACTACATAGTAGGAAAGAGGAGACCAGGGTCTGGTGTTCCTCTTGAGTTCTAGTTGGGCTGCCTTACGAGTTCAGTCAGCTTGAACTGTGCAGTTTAAGTGTGATGAAAAAAGTTCAGGTATACTCTATCTTTTTTAAAAGGTGTAAATGAAATCAGCGAATGTAAAGTCTATTCCTCATGCTAGAGGTCCAAAGCCGCCTCGGTCTTCGGGATCGCCCCGGTGTGGGAAACACCCTCGCTTGGTCAGCGCCTCCCTCCTGACCCTCGAGCTTTCCTAGGGTCTTTCTTCGAGACACGCGGGTCCCTGAGTGCGTCTCATGCCGAATTCCATGTTGCACTTGGAGGCAGCAGCTGCTTTTCCACGCACGGTAGTGTTGACACTTTTCACTCTGTAACTATTTTTGTTAGTTCTCAGTAAGTGTGTCTGAAATTTAGTGCTTCCAGGTAGTTATCATTCTCCAAATCAAGGACCAACTTACAGCTTTAATTTATGTGTTGAAATAAACCTGAAGAATACACTTTAGAATCTGTGCATAGTTCTAATTAATAATAAGTTGGAAACTGTATATTGAAATTGTAATTATGAGGTTTAAAAACTAGAAAGTATCTAAGGTAGTGTAATTGCCACTATTTTACAATAGTTCAATTAAATACTGCTGCAATATTTGTGTTGTGCTTGAAAATATGTACAGGTTTTTTTTTTTTTCCAATGGTAATAATACCTTTTGTTGTCCTTAAATATCTCTAAAAAGCGCCTTGATTTTAACATCACCTTTTTTCCAACATTATCATTGATAAACATTAATAAGAGTTGTTGCTTTTAGAAACTCTAAAGGAAATAATAGCTGGAAAACCCTCTGTAGCTTAAAGTCAGTCGTTAACACTCATAATAGGGTAAGTAATTAGAACTGCCTACTCTTAACTTGTAAATAGCATCATTTGTTCCAAAGAGGAAATATCAAAACTCGGTTCATGTCTACTGTGACGTACTGGGCATTTCACGTTAAGAACTTATTTCAGCAACCACGACAAAGACCAAATCTGAACTGCTGATGTGGCTGTTTTGCAGTGAATGGGCTAATGTTGGTGTGTTAGACCTTGAGGTGTCAATATTTCAGAAACCTGCAGTGATTTTATTCCTAAATTCATGTACTGTCTCATCTGTAAGTGAAAATAAAATGACATATTCTTTTCTAACTAATGTTGGTGTCATTCCTGTGCCTTGTCTTCAAAGGGATATTCTTTTTTATTTCAGAATTTTAAGAATCATACAAAGCAATGCACGGTCATCATTATCTTTAAAATACTATGTTCTTTGCCACATAGGCCTCTCCGTTTTGGCAGTTTGGTTCATCAAAGGCAGTAAGTCACATTCTTCTTTAACCTCATCTCCAAAGTGTCCACTCATCTCTCACGTGAGCCATATGCTCTGCACTAGAAACAAGTCACTGGGTCGGCGCACTCGGGGAGGGGACCACGCATGGTGCGGATACAGGGCGGGGGTCTCTCTGCGAGTCTGGTCGCATAGCCTGGAAGGAGGGAGCGATCCAAAGTCGTGATTCAGAGCTGGTGAGAATCAGGTGTTTGCTGTGCTGTGCCTTTGGGTCTTCTGCCCATTTCTGTTAGATTGCCTGTCCTTAAAGATTTGTTGGAATCCTTGTCTGTAGAGGAATTCTCTATGGGTTATGTGTGCTGTATGTTTCTTCCAGTCTGTGACCTCTCTTCATTTTCTTGTGACTTTTGGTGGAAGAAGTGTGTGACTTTAGTGGTGTTGAATTTACCAAAAATTCCCTCCCACCGCTTGTGCCTGAGTAGGGCCACATGGCCCAACTCCAAGGGGGTCCTTGTGAGATAATTTTGTCTTTTCACCTTTTAGGTATTTTTGCCTCCCCGTAAAGTAGGAAAAGGGTCTGTGTCCATCCAGGTAGATCAGATTATGCTGAGGTAACAAATGAGCCACAGATCTTAAGGGCATAAAAAAAAAAAAAAAAAAAACGAAGGCTTATTTCTCATTGCTTCTGTGTATCCTTGAAGGGTCTGCTGCGGCTCTGCGACGTGCCGTCTGCTTTCTGGGGCCCGGTGACGGGACAGCTTCACACGGGAACATGACCAGTTGTCCTGGCAGGAAGGAAAGGGAGACATTTCCACCTGAAGGTGACAGCCCCTTCTGCTCACATTTCATTGGTCAGAGCAGGTCGTGTGGCCAAACCTGAAGTGCGGGACGGAGGAGCACAGCCCGGGAGGGACTCCGTGCTGTGATCCGACACGCGGTCCAGTTTCCTTGTCCCGCATGGTTCCCGGGAGAGGTACAGCACTGTCTCTGTAGGACTGCAGGCTCCCTCCACTGCCAGGGGCGTCGGGCTTCTGCACTGCCGAGAACGCATCCTCACTCCGACGCCTCTTGCAGGGTGGTCTGGCTCTGCCCTGAGCTCGGGGCCCCAGCTCCTCAGTCTGGGGGCCAGAGGATTCTCCAGAGGGTGTTTTTTTTTTCTTTTTTCTTTTGACAATAGGAATCTGAGATGAGAGCCATTTGCAGACATCAGATTAAAGTCACAGTTGTCTCAGCTCTTGGGCTTGTCAGGTTTGAAAAGTGACTCCTAGAGAGGGGTGTGTGTGTAACGCAGCAGCACCAGAATTTTTTGTCTGGGATTTTTTTTATTTACAGAGCATCCTGTGAAGCTGAATGTGGATAAGGTGCGCATGAGAGCAAGCACTTGGCCTTGGAGTTGAAAAACGTGGGCTCTGGTTTGTATTTGGACCTCACTCGAGGGTTGAACTTGGTCTCTTCACAGTCTTTGATTCTCATCCACACGGCAGTTCCCTACGATCGCCATGCACACACACACTTGCCGAGAAGCCCAGGTAAGTCTACAGGCGGAAGGTCTTCCCCGAGGTCCAGCTCCCGTCCTCCGTGTTGGACATCATGCAGAGGCGCCATGAATGGGGTTTCACTGCGGGGAGCAGAACAGTTAATGAGTTGTTGTGACATGTGTAATTGTCACCACGAATGCCCTGGTCCTGGCTGAGCTGGTTAGATGGCCTGTTTGTTCTTAGCACTTCCTTTCACTGATTATTCTGAGCATGACTTTGTCTTCCCTTTTTGTTTTAGCCCAAGGCCCAGCTGTTTGTCTTTCTTCATTCACCGTTTTCAGTGATGCATGCCTTTTGTGTATTTAGTTTTCTAGCTGTACAGAGCTACTGTGTCATCCATTAAGATATCGTCTTACATTTTAAGTCCTAAATTGATCTCCTGTCACAGTCGGGTTTAAGCATAGACTCTGAGGTGAGAAGCAGGAAGTACAGGTCGTCAGTCGTGTCTAGGAGACCTGGAGATGTCCTTCTGTCTGAGCCTTTGGGAGCACACCTTCTCCTGGGCTCTTGACTCCGCACTCTCGCCCGCTCGTGTCTCCTCCCGGCTCTGTCCCTGTCCTGGCTTCCTGTTGCTGGAAGGCAGTCTCACGGTGTGAGCTCAGCTGGGTGACTCCTGTGATCCAGGGGGCACGGACGGGGGTCTCTCAGCTGACAGGGGGGCTGGTCTCCCTGGCCCAGGTTGGTCTGGCGCGACATAAGGGAGGCTGGAAGGTGGATGCCACTGGTTCTGTGAGCTCAGCGCCTCCACATGGCCCTGCCGCCTCGGGGTGGCCCAAGTGAGGGGTCCGGTAATCCAGGTGGAGGCCTCTGTGGTTGAGCCTCTGACGTCAGGTTTCCTGGTCGGAGCACTCAGAAGCCCATTCAGAGGCCCGGGGAGGCACACAGACCCCCTCTCTGTGAGAAGGATGAAAGGAAGCCGTGGCTGTGTCTGCAACACTGGGGTTTTTGTAGCTTTCCACCCTAGGCCCTCTTCTCCATGTACACACTTGCCCCCGGTGATGCTGTTTAGACCCCTGGTTTTGAATAGCATTTTTATACTGTGATTCCCCAAAATATACCTCTAGATTGGATCTTTCCCAAAGCTTAGATTCTAATGTTCAACTGCCTACCCCAGATTCCCCCCTGATTCACAGTTGCCTCAAACTAAATGCAGTTTGGCAGAGGTTTTTTTTTTTTCCTTTTTTCCTTTTTCCAGAACTCTTGATTTGTATACTCTGTAGACTGGTTGGTTCCATGCCCAGCTTTCTGCATCTCAGAAAATGCCACCAACATCCACCCAGTAAGTGTGACATTATATCCCTCTCCTTCTTTCAACTATGCATCCTGTCCATAAGCAAGTTTTGGCAACTCTTCCCTCCAAAATACACTTCAGATCCACCAGTTCCTCACGCCAGTGTCCACACCAACCACCGTCTCGCCCGTGGACTCACTAACCCCATGTATAGCCCCTGTGGTCCCTTCTCCACAGCCATGAGTGATCTTGCAACGTCAGCTGGTTCACACGGGGTCCCATGTTAAGACCCTCGGGTGAGATTCCGCTGCTCTCTGAAGAAAATGAAACCTCCTCGTCCTGGCTCCCAGGACTCCTCTGACCTCTGTAGGACCAAAAGGCCCCTTCTGCTCCCTGACCCACCCGTCTTCTCTCTGCTCCCCAGTCTAGCCGCAGGCCTCCTTTCTGCTGCTGCTCCCTGCGGGCCTTTGCACTGCTATTGCCTCTGCCTAGATGGACCTTCCAGCAATTCCAGTAACTACAGTTCCTCCTTCTTCAAAATTCAGGCCCGCTTCTCCTCCTCGGCCACTTGATACTAGCATTGTTCCTCTCACACCGTCACCGGGCGTGTTTATTTCCTCCTTAGAAAAGATTGCAGTCTGTAATCATATCATTTATTATCTATTACTGTTTCTGTTCCCTTCTAGAGTCTAAGAGCCATCAAGTCCAGGGACCAGAACTGTCCCTAGAACCTCCCCAGGGCTGCTTTTAACAGACTCCATGAAAGTGGATCCTATGCAGGTGGGCAGTAGCCAAAGGACCCGAGATTCCCCTGAAGAGACCGGTCAGAAAGCTCTGGTTGAGAATTTCATATTTGTAGGTGTACTTTTTGCCTTAAAAGGAATTTTTAAACTGGTCACTCTTCTTTCTTTCCCTGAATGTTCAGTAGAAAATGTTGGGTGAGTCCTTTTCCCCAGCTTTTCTGTCTATAGAGTGCAATAGCCATAATTTTTTATGTACAATAACTTATAAAAAAAACCTAACACAGTAGGTAACACAGCCTTTCCACCCCAGGACAGTTCTGAGGTCACACCCAGGCCTACTGAGTGGGTTCTCGTGGCCTCAGCCAACTAGGGATCCTGAGGTGGGCAGACTACCCAGGACCTCTCTCTCTCTCAGAAGGGTTGGAAAGATTCTGCAGCAATTCAGAAGAGCTCACATGCTGCTTAAATCCATCAAATTGGAATTTTTTCCCTGATTTTTCTTTGGGATGCTGGCCTTCCTGTTACCATGTGACTCTATTCTCAGGTGATGGCCTTCACACACTACTGCACTGGTGTGGTCAGTGCATGGGAGGAAGCAATCATAAAAAAGAGAGCAGACAGATTGTTCCTTTATTTTCCTTTTTTTCCAAAATTAGGTAGTATGTTTACATAATGAGGGGGAAAATCTGTGTTTAGAGATTTCAAAACTACATCCCATAAATGACCAAAAAGATCGAGAGAGATACTTGTTTAGGGTTTTATTATGACAGTGGCTAAAAACACAAATATTTCCCTACCTGATTTTTTAGCACTAGGAGTTGGCGTGTTGTTAGTGTGAATAGAAAGCTCTCTGGAGTTCCTGTCTGGTCCTGATGTCATGGTACTGCTAAGGGTGTGGGGATGGAATGTGCCTTTCTTTCTCTAGCTTCTTGAAGGAGGGTGGACGGATGCCAAGATGACTACTTTGGTGAAGGCTCTAGAAAACAGCCAGGAAAGGCCTTTTTGAAGCAGGACTTAGTGGTTCAAGAGGATGACTGTGAAATGTTCTGCTCTTCATGCAGTTCTCAGAATCCAGGATAAAACTGAACCGAAACTGGAGATACTTTCATCTGGAGCACATTAGTCTATAATAATGGTTCTTCATGTGTTTGACTTTTGTGAGCAGAGATTATTTTGGAGAAGTGACTTTTCCATACAAGTGCTCAAAAGTGCTCTCAGGACTTTTAAAGGTCACTTTTGGTGTAAATGTGCCTGAACGTTTGACCCGTCCCCCATCTCTCTTCAGGAGGGTACCGGTTCTCAGGTTGGCAGGTTCCAGGGGGTGGCCTGCGCACCAGGAGTGTTAAGTGCACCCGGGGGGCTGGCAGGGACACCGTGGTGGAGGACCACCGAGGTCCAACCGCTGTGAGTGCGGTGCTGCTTGAGGACAGAATTTGTGTCTGCACTCCTAAGGGCCCTGGCGTTCGGGGCTGAGACGCCCCGCCGAGGAACATCCCCAAGAGGGGTGGCCTCTGTCCTAAGGGATCGTGACTGAGGGCTGAGGTGGGGACCGAGCTGTAAGGCTGTAGGAACAGACTCGGTGTTATTTACTGTCGAGTGTGCCCACTCTTCAGGCCTTGATAGCTGAGGGGTCTGGACACTGAAGAACCTCTGATGAGAAATCACAGGACTGGCTAGATGTGGTACGTAAATGCGTACATTTTAAAGCAAAGTATTTTTTTTTTTTCCTATTACAGTTTATCACAGGATGTAGAATACAGTTCTGTGCTCTTCAGTAGGACCTTGCTGTTTGTCCATCCTGTATATAGTAGGCCCAAACTCCCAGGCCATCCTTCAGCCACCATCCCTCCACCTTGGCGACCTCAAGTCTGTTCTCTGTGAGTCCATTTGCATTGTGTTTTAGCTTCCGCTTACGAGTGATATCATGATATTTGTCTTTCTCTTTCTGACTTACAGAGTATGATAATGTCTAGGTCCATCCCTGTTGCCCTAAATGGCATTATTTTGTTCTTTATGGCTCAGTGATCTTCCATTGCATATACGTACCACATCTTTCTCCATTCATCTGCTGATGGACATTTAGGTTGTTACCATGTCTTGGCTATTGTGAATAGTGCCGCCAAGAACATAAGGGTGCATGTATCTTTTTGAATTCTAGTTTTGTCTGGACATATGCCCAGGAGTGGGATTGCTAGATGATATGGCAACTCTAGTTTTGTGAGGACCCTCCATATTGTCTTCCAGAGTGGATGCATCAGTCTACATTCCCACCAAGAGTGTAGGAGGGTAGGAGGGTTCCTTTTTTTCTACATTCTCCAGCATTTGTTATTTGTAGACTTTTCAGTGATGGTCACTCTCACCAGTGTGATATTTTAATTTGTAGCTTTTGATTTGCATTTCTCTAATAATTACTGATGTTGAGCGTCTTTTCTTGTGCATATTGGCCATCTGTACATTGTCTTTGGAGAACTGTCTGTTTAGGTCTTTTGCCCATTTTTGGATTAGGTTGCTTTATTATTGAGTTGTATGAGCTATCTGTAAATTTTGGAAATTAAGCCCTTGTTAGTAACGTCATTTAGAAATATTTTCTCCCAGTCCTTAGGTTGTCTTTTTGTTTTATGGTTTCCTTTTGCTGTGTAAATTTTGGAAATTAAGCCCTTGTTAGTAACATCATTTAGAAATATTTTCTCCCAGTCCTTAGGTTGTCCTTTTGTTTTATGGTTTCCACAGCTGATATGTTTGATTAGGTCCTATTTGTTTATTTTTGCTTTTATCTCTATTGCCTTGGGAAACTAACGTAAGAAAATATCGGTATGGTTTTTGTCAAGAGAATGTTTTGCCTATGTTCTCTTCTGTGAGTCTTATATTTAATTAAGTCTTTTAAGTCATTTGGGGTTTATTTTTGTATATGGGGTGAGGGTCTGTCCTAACTTCATTGATTTACATGTGACTCTCCAGCTTAGTCCACACCATCAAGCGGGCTTAAGTTGTAAGAGAAAAGCCACCTCCAGCTGATGTCCCAGGTGAGTGTTTAAGTGTCTTTAAAGATGTCTGTACAATCTTCCCAGAGAACCTTCCTGTGTTTCACTGAGATCATGGGATTCAGGAATGTTAGAACAGGAAGGGACCCTCTCAAGTCAGCATGACCTTGACCTACTTACTGTTACAGGTAAAAAGATAGCAGATGTTTGCACGGTGGACTAATGCCATGTCATAAAAACGGTTTCTTCACTTAAAAGAAGCTCTGTTTGAGACCAATCTTTCTATACATTTTAGAAAAACTTATGTACAGGTAAGTAATTTAACACTGACTGTAAGCTGTGATCATGGTCTTTCCTATAGAGAGCTGGTCATTATGTCCAAATATTGCCTATGGGAACGTTGGCTTCACTTTCATCCTTGCAGTGGCTCTGGCAGCTCATGAAGGCCCTGAGACACTGGGGTTTGGGGTTGTTCGTGGGGAGGACTGGCCTTGGCCCCATGGAGAGGCCACAGGTGAGGGAATCGTGACCTCCTGTGTGAGCCCTGGGCAAAGTCTCTCTTTCTTTATGGCCAGCCCATCCTCTCAGGGAAGGAGAACACAGCTGATGGCAGGTTCACCGTGACTGAAAATAGAACTTATTTTGCACTGATGACATTCAGATTTGTCATCTTAGGCACTGAAAACTCCTTTTACCAACTTCTCTACAAACGAATGCCCTCCTAACGTTTTGAGATTTCTTCAGGGAAAAAAAAAACCTGCTAAAATTTTATTTCATAAAAATTAAAGTCAGATTTCAGTTCACAGTGCGCCCTGCTTCTTGGACTTTGCTGCCATCAAGCAGCCACCTTCCAGACTCGCCGTGGGAATCCTGCCTCTCTGGTGGCGGGGAGGGGACGGGGCTCCTCCTCAGGGAGTCACCTCCTCACCTTCCTGATCGGCGAGAAGACAGCGGACCGAGTGCGTCCGGAGTCAGGATTTCCGGTAGCAGCTGATGTGCCCCCCCTTTGGGTGAGCAGCCGGCGTCGGTCCTGGGGTGCCCGGCTCTCAGGCCACGGGGGCTGTGTCTCCCCGCCTGAGGCAGCGTGTGATGAGCGTGCCCAGGGCCCCGAGTGGGATGCACATGGTGGAGGAGGCCACGAGCAGCCCGATGACGGCCAGGGCGTGGGGCGGGTAGTCCTTGGTCACCAGCTGACCCTGGGGAGAGAACCCTAGTGTCAGGAGACGCCCCCGCTCCGCGCACAGTCACTAGGGACCCGCGGGGCAGACGCAGCCCCTGAGCCCTGAACACAAGCAGCGCGCCTGCTGTTGGGAGCGCCCATGGGAATAAAAAAGGCTGGTGCTCAAGGCAGGGGCTCCCACTGGCCCCGGAGTGCGGCCAGTGATGCGAGAGGGCTGGACTTTAAATTTTATTTAATGACTTCAAACCACCGCCATGTGCATTGTTAGCTACTAAGTCCAGTAACGCAGCTCTCGTCTCAAGAGAAGGGTTGATGGACTTAAGTTGGCAGAATTTGTGACGTTTCCTTAAATGCGAAATGGATGACAAGCCAGTTGAGGCCCCAAAACCAACAAATGCTGCCTTCTTGCCAAGGAAGCCTGCTGTCAACCAAAGTACATACGATGTGTAAACCAAAACGCCAAGCCGAGTGTGGCTCTGGGAAGCAGCCCACGGACCTCTGTTGCTCTTTGTGTTTTATGTGATGCTCAGATACGGAAAAGGCTTTGACACACACACTAAAAACGCTCCAGAAAGTAGTCAGAGAGAGAACCTTCCCCGACATAATAAAGGCAACAACAAACCCATAGCAAACATTCTCAGTGAAAACCTGAAAGCATTTCTGCTAAGATCAGGAACAGGACCATTCTTAATCAACACAGTTCCCCCCACTACCTGTTTTGGGGGCTTTATGTGAAGTGTGGTTTTGTAGACCTGCTTTGTATTTGTAGGTGAAGATACTAGTGTTCTCTTTTCCATGTAAACTGAATAAATTGCCCTCTCAAATTACTATTTCTATGACTTTGTAACAGCCTCTTTCTCTCATAATCAGAGTGAAAGGGTATATTGTATATGTTCAGTCTGTTCTGAAATCGTTGAGTACACCCCCTTAATGATTTTGTTCCCCCTCTTTTTATTTACTCAGGAATTAGAAATTTTAAAAATATCCGAGACTGGTAATAAAGAAGCTTGCAGAGTTTTAGCCAAACAGCATGTACATCTAAGGAAACAGAAAGCAAGCACTTCAGCTCTGAGTTCACAAATCACTCCCATGTCCACGCAAAAGGGATGAATTCCCAGATGACCATAACAGGAATAGCGCCTACTACAAGAGTAAGTGGGAACCTTTATATCCATCACTTTATGACTTTTTCTGGGATGCTCACTTTTAACTTTCTGTATTGGCGAACAGCTGGTTAACAATGTTGCGATAGTTTCAGATGGACAGCAGAGGGACTCAGCCATACATGCATATGTGTCCATTCTTGCCAGACCCCCTCCCATCCAGACTGCCACAGAACATGGAGCAGAGTTCCCTGTGCTATGCAGTAGTGGGTTTATTCAGTATCGTTTTGGAAGTCCTAGCCACAGTGATCAGAGAGGAAAAAGAAAGAAAAGGAATACAAACTGGAAAGAAGGTAAAATATCACTGCTTTCTGTGTATAGTATGTCATCTGCAAATCCTAAAGAGGCCACCAGAAAACTACGGGTGCTAATCAGTGAATTTGTTTAAAGTTGCAGGATACAAAATTAATGCACAGAAATTTCTTGCATTCCTATACACTAACTAAATTCCTATAACTAACTAAAAGATTGGAAAGAGAAACTAAGAATCCCATTTACCATCACAACAAAAAGAATAAAATACCTAGGAATAAACCTACCTAAGGAGGCAAAAGACTTGTACTCAGAAAACTATAAAACACTGATGAAAGAAATCAAAGATGACACAAACAGATAAAGAGATCTACCGTGTTCTTGGACTGAAAGACTCTATACTGTGAAAATGACTATACTACCCAAAGCAACCCACAGATTCAGTGCAATCCCTATCAAACTACCAAGGACATTTTCACAGCGTTGGAACAAAACATTCCACACTCTATATGGAAACACAAAAGACTCGGATTTCACAAATTATTAGAGAAATGAGAACTACAATGAGGTCTCAGCGGGAGAGGGGGATGGAATGAATTGGGAGATTGGAATTGACATATGTAACATGGTGTATAAATAGATAGCTAGTGAGAACCTGCTCTGTAGCACAGGGAACTCTGCTCAGAGCTCTGCGGTGACCGAAATGGGAAGAAAGTGCAAAAGAAATGGTTGTATATCTGACTGATTGACTGTCACACAGCAGGAATGAATGCAACATCGTCAAGCAACCATACTCCAATAAAAGCTGAAGAAAGCAAGGAGCTGGATGATGGTTCCCCATTGCGACAAACAACTGCCCCTATTCTGGAGAGGCACTTGGTTTCAGAAAGCGAGACCCCCGAGATGGCAGATACCTGGGCGGCGTCCCAGGCCTGGTACCGCAGGGTCCCTGTGGTGATGTAGTCGCTCAGGTAGAAGATGAAGAGGCTGATGATAAGCAGCGGGCTCACGCCGCCCCACATGACCTTCCAGTACCAGTTCAGGGCGCGTCCAGTCATGGCCTTGAGCTCGCTTTCAAATCTGATTGGAGAGTGGGGAGAGAAAGTCTGGATTACTCGTGCTCTTGGAGGCAGGCGGTCCAGGCCACAGCGCCGTCTGTGTGTAGGAAGCTTCTGTGCTGAGCACCAGTGGTGCTTGGACACGACCACGGGGCCCTCTTCCCTGGGGGAGGTCAAGGGCACAGGCTGCCACCAGCGGGGCAAAGCGACCGCCCACAGGTGAGTGGACATCAGGACGCGCCCCTGGGCCCAGCCTCCAGGTGGAGGCCACTGATGCAGACAGGAGGGCAGCGCCCAGCGCCGGCGGGCACAGAGGGCCTGGGGAGGCGTCCGCGAAGCCGGCCTCAGCCCCGGGGGCCCCGAGGGCAGCCCTGACCTGTCCCTCCCGCCCTGCCGCCCACCACTGTGCATCCTGTCTGCGAGCGCGCTCTTTCTCTCTCATAACTTGACTCTTTTACCTGAATTTATAAATAGCATAATAGTATCTGTCTTACTGTAGACTGGAGAGACTTCTCCAGGATTCTGGAAACTACACTGGAGAAAGTGCTGGGAGTCGTGGCCTTCGTGGGTGCATTTCCCGTGCCGTTGTCAGGCGGCGCCTCCTACCTGCTCAGCCCATACAGGTAGCACATGGCGACCGTCTCCACCAGGACGATGAGCAGCAGGGACAGCGTGGCAGCGTAGTCGTTGAAGATGTCGAACCAGTAGCTGCCGGCCTCCATGGTGAACACCATGCCGATGGCGCAATTGGCGAGGCACACCAGACCTGGGACCACAAGACCCCTGCTCACCCGCCTGCGACCGTGACAGCTTCCCGTGGGGCCGAGGCGGTGGGAGGCGTGTCAGCAGGACTTCCCGACACTCGTTCACGGAGGGGTCTAGCAGCGGACACCCGACTCTGTGTGAAAGGTAAAACTGGGGGCACTGCTGTCTAAGTGATCTCACCCGGGCTGTGGGTCTGCTTATGTTGTTTATCCCAACAGCTCGAGCCTGTGGGAGGTGAATTGGGGGGAGGAGAGTTGAGCTGCAGGACCCCCAGTAGAGGACTCCATCTGACCGGGAGAGAGAGGGGTAGGGAGGGAGAGAGGAAACAAATGCTGACCCAGATCCCACGGCGCCTTTGGCATTTGTCCCCCGCCGGCTCCTGAGGGCTGTGAGTCAGGTAGCAGGAGCCAAGCCCCCTTTTACAGGGTGGGGGGGAGCCACGGCTCAGAGATGTCAGGTAACTTTCCCAACATCACACAGCACGACAAGAAACAGTGATGGAATTCAGACACCCCCCCCAAAAAGTATGAGACCCTAACGCTCCCCCCTTCGCTGTCCACTGCCACCCGCCATGAGCCCCACCGCTGTCCTGAGGGGAGAGCAGGCTGTGAGCCGTTGGGGAGCTGTAGGCACACAGTGCTGGCTCCCGAGAGGAGAGGCGCTGGCGGGCTGTTGTACATGTGCTGGAATGGTGTCATCAGAGGCAGGGCTTGGGGGTCCCAGGGTCCTCCAGACACTGTGGGTTGGAGCGGAGCAGGTGGGTGGTGGAGTGAAGTGGAGAGGCATGCTTGTCCACCGAGAGCAGAATGGGCAGATACGTTGTGTGTGGGCTATCAGTGGATTTTTTCACAGACAGAAGAGAGACAGATGATTGCCACTTGCCACTGGAGTGTATGGGTGTGAGAGCTGGACTACAAGGAAAGCTGAGCACCAAAGAATTGATGCTTCTGAACTGTGGTGTTGGAGAAGACTCTTCAGAGTCCCTTGGACTGCAAGGAGATCCAACCAGTCCATCCTAAAGGAGATCAGTCCTGGGTGTTCATTGGCAGGACTGATGCTGAAGCTGAAACTCCAATACTTGGGCCACCTGATGCGAAGAGCTGACTCGCTGGAAAAGACCCTGATGCTGGGAAAGATTGAGGGCAGGAGGAGAAGGGGACAACAGAGGATCAGATGGTTGGATGGCATCACCGACTCAATGGAGATGAGTTTGAGTAAACTCCAGGAGTTGGTGATGGACAGGGAAGCCAGGCGTGCTGCAGTCCAATGGGGTCACAAAGAGTCGACTGAACTGAACTGAATCAGAGTGGATTTCACAGACTGAGTTTGAATGACGGCCACAGACAGACAGGGTAAGTACAGTGTGAGAGCAGGAACACCCTCAGATGGTAGCGTTCAGAGCAGAGGTGGCTGCTGGGGCGGGGGACGTGCTGACTGGACAGCAGCGGGAGGGGGCTCTTGGGTGAGAGGGAGGCTCTGTACCTTGACTCGGTGGTGGTTCACTGAGAGTGTGTTTAAGAAATGTACAAATTGTCATGGTTATTCTTAGGTCAGCACAGACGAAAAAGCAGGCTCTCTGAATGCCTGAAGAGCTTGGAGGGCCATGTTGGGGAATCTGGCCTTTGCTGAAGGTTGGGGTGACCACCTGACTTCCCCATGATGTGGAGGACCAGATGTGGGGTGAATTACATTCCCAGAGTGCCTGAGAGCGCCATGGCAGGACTCCCAAGAGGATGCGGCAGTGACTCGGGGAGCAGGTGAGTCCTGAGGACAGAGCCTCTGCTTGGCTCCCCACGCCCCACCGCCTTGGTGCCTGGCCCACTCACCGGAGATGGCCTCCTTGGGCAGGTAGCTGGAGATGACCTTGCTGTCCATCAGAGGGGTGAGGATGGCAGCCGTGTTGCCCAGCATGCTCCCGATGCCCAGCAGCAGCAGCATGAAGAAGTAGAGCACGGACCACAGCTGGGACACTTCCATGTTCTTGATGGCCTCCGTGTAGACGATGAAAGCCAGGCCAGTGCCTTGAACAGCCTGTGTGAGGTAGGAACACACAGTTACACACCCGCTGCTAAGGTACTTGGGGCACCTTTAAATCGGCGAGGAGATCCCACATTCTGAGGTTGACCTGGGCTAAAGAGAAATGTCACTTGTCAAGACCTCATACCTGACTCTTAACTACTTCAAACACTGAGTGCACTTTTTCTGCCCGAACTTACATCACTCTCTACTAATAAAGTATTAACAGCTTAGAATAATTGTTGCTTCCTAATCAGGACTGAGGAGGTGACCTGGGAGTTGAGATGGTGAAGACACAAGAGCACAGAAGCAGGTGAGGAAAAATCACTGCAGGCGTACGTAAAGATGAATCCAGTTCCTAACTCAAACATGACACTAGTAAACTACGGTACTGCAAGAGATTAAAAACGCATCCTTTTTGAAATCAGGCTTAACTGATTAAGCCTAGGGTATACCCTGGCACCTGAGGTGCCTGGGATTCCTCGATGGAAAGTCATGAGTCCCTGTGAGGGAGGTAGGAGGTGACAACTTTCCAAGGAGACCGGTAGTTCCTAGGATCCCCTAGATGGGAACCCAATCTCTATTTCCAAATGAGCCTTCCTGCAGGTATACCAGACCTCCCACAGCTAAAGGATGGCGTATCCCGGGGCAGAGCAAGTTAGAAAGTCACCCAGTCTTCATGGCTCCTGGAGCAGAGGCCCCTTTGCCCTCCTTCTTAAAATTCGTGAACTACATAACACTGGTGCAGGGTTGGAATTGGTCTAGAACTTGATCATGAGAGGAAAATAAGGTAACGGAAATCCCAGGGACAAGGCTTTTTCCCAGACTCCGGCCGCCCTGGTGAGCAGAGTAGGGGGTGGAGAAGTGCTGCCTCCTTGTGGCCATTTCCATGAACAGCAGACTGGAACGCTATCCTTCTGGGTACCTAATGTGTGTAAGGCTTGAGGGGCTGTGAGGGATGAAAACATCAGCTAGGGCCAACTGGGGACAAGCCTGCGCCAAAGCGTGAAGAAGGGTAAATGTGTGTTTTTCTTTTTAAAGCCCCTGAAAAGATGCCCAGTATCTCCAGTGCTTAGAGAAAGGCAGGTGAAATCTACAATGAAGTATTCCTGGCACCTGTCATCAAAGAGACGACACAGATGGGGAGGGTGTGGAGAAAAGTGACTGAAGGAAGGTACCTGTGGAAAGCGGAGTGGCTCACAGGCAGTATGCAGAGAAGTGACGAGGTCCTTAGGAAAGGAAAGGTGCCGCTCCCTAAAGCTCCAGCAGTCCCACCCCTGCTTGCGTGTGGGGAGAGGAAACCATCGTTCGAAAACACACACATACACGCTCCATTGACCTTTGCCCATCCACCTGCAATGGGCAAGGCATGGAAACTACTAAAATGCCCGGCGACAGAAGAAAGGGTAAAGACGACGGTCCTCATATAAACAACGGACTGCTACTCAGACAGAAAAGCGAATGACAGCACAGGCCTGACACCAGTGTGGACGGACCCGGACAGGATCTTACCACCTAAAGTAGGTCAGACAGAGAGCCTGAGCATATACGGTACCACTTACAGGTGGACACTCTGAAAGAACGGAACTAACACACCGAGGAAATGGAAACAGCCAGTTCAGGAAAGAAACTCTTCTAACACGGCTAATGTGGAGGGTGGAAAGGGGGATTAGGAGGTGGGATTCGCTGGTATTTAGTGAGGTGTGTGTATGTGTGTATATATATGTATGTTATGTATATATCTGTATCTTAAATAGACAGTGAGCGAGGGCCTACTGCAGTGCAGGGATAACTACTCACTCAGAAATGAATATCACCCAAAATCCAAAGATAATATGGTCCTTGTATATGTGATACTGAGTCCAGTTACTAATGATCTCAACACGGCACTGTTAATCATACTCTAGGAGATGATAAAAAGTGAATTACTTTAGAAATACCTCCTCTTTTCCATTCAGGAATACACAATTCGAGATGGGGTCATATCCTGGAACCCAAAGTGGCTATGACTCCTCAAAGAGAAGTCATGATTCCTCTAAGTGGGGAGAAAGTGACAGCTTTCCATGGAGGCCACAGCAGACCTGAAGTGCCTGGTGAGCCCTGGATGGGATCCAATTAGATGAGCCTTCCTGCAGGTACACCAGACTTCCTATGGCTAAAAAATGGTGTTTCCCAGGGCAGAGTGAGTTAAAAAGTCACCTAGTCTTCTGGAGCAGAGGTACTTTGGCCTCTTTCTTAGAGTTCTGCATGCCACTGGTGCAGGCCTTGGAATTGGTCTAGAACTTCTAAGGGGTAAGGAGAAATGAGACCCACCTTGGGTGTCTTTTCTGGCACTCTTGACCTGATTGACATCCCAGGAGCAAGGCTTTCTCCCAGACTCTGGTTGCCTGGGAGACCAGAGTGGGGATGAAGTAGTGCTGCCGCCTTGTGGCCGCCTGTATGAACGGCAGCCTCCAGAGCTATGCTTCTGGTTCCTGTATATACACAAGGCTCCAGGGGCTGTGAGTGGCCCACAGCTCCCAAGAAATCTACTGCAGGAGGTGAGCCCATAAAAAGTCAACTGGGACAAACTGGTGATAAGCCAGCATCAAAGGGTGAAGTAGAGTGAACTTGCGTGTTTTTTTTTTTTTCTTTTTTAGGTCCCTGAAAAGATGCCTAGTATCTCCAGTGCTTGAGAGAGAGGCAGGTGAAATCTCAAATGAAGTATCTTCTGGCACCTGTCCTCAAAGAGATGACACAGAATATCTGATGGGGAGGGTGTGGAGCAAAGTGACTCTGAGGAAGGTATTTGTGGAAAGCTGAGTGGCTCACAGGCAGTATGCAGAGAAGTGACGAGGTCCTTAGGAAAGGAAAGGTGCCGCTCCCTAAAGCTCCGGCAGTCCCACTCCTGCTTGCATGTGAGGAAAGAAAACCAAAGGCTCGTTTGGCCTTTGCCCATCTACCTGCAACAGGCAAGGCATGGAAACTATGAAAATGCCCGGCGACAGAAGAAAGGGTGAAGAAGATGGGCCTCATATAAACAACGGACTGCTACTCAGACAGAAAAAAGCCAAGCACACATGATATCACATATACGTGGACACCCAGATAGCACTGAACTCACCAAAAAAATGTCGAACTTGTTTTCAAAGGGGCAAGATGGGGAGGGTGGAGAGGGAAACTATGAGCTTGGCGTTCACAGCTCCACACTGATATACATGTATTTGTATATATATTTAAGATAGATGATTTAGGAAACCCTACAGTGGAACACAGACAACTCTCTTCACTCTGCAAATAACTGTGTCCCAAAGAATCCAAGCAACAGTCATTCCATGTACATTTGAACCTGAGTCCAATTCCCATTCAACTCATACACGATTCTGTATATTAATCATAATCCAGGAGAAAATAAAACTTGACTTCACTTTAGAGATGCCTCCTCTTTTCCGTTCAGGCCTGGCTGGGCTGGGGTCATGTCTTGGAGCCCTGAGGTAGCTTGGATCCCAAGTTTGACAGTGGTGGTTTCTAGGATCAACCACCTTAAAACCTATGTTGAAAGTGAAAGTGAAGTCACTCAGTCGTGTCCGACTCTGCAACCCTGTGGACTGTAAAACCTATGTTTCTGGGTGCTTAATAAGCAAAAGGCTTGAAGGGTGTGAAAGACCACAGCTCTCATGAAGTTCTGTAGGAGGTCACGGAAGAAAAATTCATAGAAGAGTCTGCTTGCCACATGGCAATTTCAAAAGGAGAAAGTTCACTCAACCTGTGTTTTTCTTTTTAAAGCAGCTGAGAAGATGTTCAGCATCTCCACTGCTTAGAGAAATGCAAACGAAATCTACAACAAGGTATCTCTGACACAAATCATCAAAAATCCTACAAACCCCACATGATGGAGAGGGCCTGGAGAAAAGGTACCCTGAGCAAGGTATTTGTGGAAAGGTAAATTGCTCAGAGCCAGTATAGAGAGAAGTAGATAAGCTATTTAAGAAAGGAGAACTACAGCTCTGTACATTTGGCCATGCGCTCTTGCTTTTATGTCCAAAGAGAAGATCAGCAGTGAAAATCACACACTCCCTCCCTTGGCCTTTTCCCGTCTACCTACAACGGGCAAGGCATGCAAACTATTGTCAGTGACAGTAGAACGGATAAAGACGATGTATGTATACATCTTATACAAAGAAGACACCATGTGTACAACAGGCTATTACTCAGAAAACCAAACTGCAACACACCATTGCCAACAGTATGCATGGACCCGGAGAAGACCTCACTAACTCAAGCAGGTCAGACAGAGGAAGACCAAGCTGATGATACCACTTCTAGGTGGAAACTAGAACCGAACTGACATAATTGACAGGGAAATGTAAACACTCACCCTCAGACAAAAAATTCAGAGTTTCTGGTGGAGCATGATGGCGAGGTTGGAGAGAAAAATCATGAGGTTAGCCTGAACTGGTATACGCTAATATACATACAAATGTAAATAGACAATTAATGAGGCCCTACTGCATAACACAGACAACTCTACTCTACAAACACTGTCACAAAAGAATCAAAAGAAAAATCGGTCCTTGTTTATGTGAACTTGAATCCAGGTCCTATTGAACTCAAAAGACGATACTGTAAATTGAGCATACTCGAGGAGAAAATAAAAATTCAATGTAAGAACGCCTCCTCTGTTTCACTCAGGCCTAATTGATTCTGGTTGAGCTCATCTCGTGGAATGCGGAGGTGGCTTGGATCCCTATTTTGACAGTCATGAGCCCCGGTGACCGGGGGGAGAATGGGACAGCCAGCATACAAGCCACCTTGGACCTGTAGCGCCTGCTCTCCTCTGGATGGGACCCTGATCTCTACAGACAGTCGAGCCATCCTACAGGTAAACCAAGTCTCATACAGCTAAAGGGTGGTGGACTCCCTGGGCAAGGAGAGCAAGCCCCCCGGTCTTCATGGCTTCTGGTGAATAGGTACCTCTAGCCTCCTTCCTTACAGTCCCTCAGTTGCATACCACCAGCGCAGTTGTTGGGATCTGTCTAGAAGTTTATGGAGCCAGGAGAAATGAGACACAAGCCCTTGGGTGTCTGTTAGTGCACTTTCCACCTGATTGACAAGCAAGAAACAGGAAGTTCTCCAGACTCTGGTTACCTAGGTTACCAGAGAGCTGACGCAGAAGTGCTGCCGCCTTGTGGCCGTTTTTAGGAGCAACAGCCTTAAAACCCTGTGCTTCTGGGTACTTAATATGCAAAAGGCTTCAGGGGCTGTGAAAGACCACACAGCTCTCAAGAAATTTTCTGCATGAGGTAATCGAAGACAAATTCAAAAATGGGCCAACCTGTGACAAACCAAGGGGAAAGTTCTCTCAACCTGTGTTTTCCTTTTTAAACCCCCTGGGGGCGGGGGGGGGGGGCATCTCTAGTGCTTAGAGAAATGCAAATGAACTACAAGGAGGTATCTCCTGGCACCAGTCATTAAAGAGACTACACAGAATATATGATGGAGGGGGCCTGGAGAGAAGGGACCCTGTGCAATGTATATGTGGAAAGGTAAATTTCTCACAGCCACTATGGAGAGAAGTAGAGAAGGTCCTTAGGAACGGAAAGGTGCGGCTCCTCGAAGATCTGGCAATGCCACTCCTGCCTGTCTGTCCAAAGAGAAAACCATCGACAACAATCACACATGGAGTCCACTGGCCTTTTCCCATCTGCCTACAACAAGCATGTGAACTCCCCATCTGTCCACCGACAGAATAAACGTAAGACGTGCACCATCCATACGATGGACTATTACTCAGCTCAAAGAATGAAATCTCTATTTACAGCAACATGGATGGGACCGGAGATGATCATACTAGTCAAGTTTGCCAGATAGATAATAAGCATTCCATGACACCATTTATAGATGTCACTTTAAAATGGATACCGGGGGGGGGGGGGGGGCGGTCCTAATATGGTGGAGGAATAGGACGGGGAGACAACTTTCTCCCCAACAAATTCATCGAAAGAACATTTGAACGCTGAGCAGATTCCACAAAGCAACTTCTGAACGCTGGCAGAGGACATCAGGCACCCAGAACGGCAGCCCATTGTCTTCAAAAGGAGGTAGGACAAAATACAAAAGATAAAAAGACAAAAGAGGCAGGGATGGAGATGCGTCCCAGGAAGGGAGTCTTAAACAAGAGAGAGGTTTCCAAACACCAGGAAACACTCTCACTGGCGGTCTGTGGGGAATCTTGGAATCTCAGAGAGCAACATAACCAGGAGGCAAAATAAATAAATACATAAACCCACAGATTACGTGCCTAACAGCAACTCCCAGTGCTCACAGCCGCCACCAGCAAGCAGGGGCTGAACAGGGGGGCGCGGGCGGCATTTCTTAGGGTAAGGACCGGGCCCAGATGCCCTGAGGGCAGTCTGAGGGAACTAATGTGAGACAGCAACTCAAACTGTGGGATAGCCAGAGAGAGGGGGAAAAAAAAAAACAGAAAGAGAGGACTATCCCGTGAAAAGCCCTAACCTGAGGTACTGCCAGGCCCACTCACAGAACAAAGGACTGAGTGAATACCAGAGGAGAGCTACCCTGCTGTGGACCAGCCCTTCCCTGCTGGGACAAGCAGGTGGGGTGCAGCCAGAGCCCGAAAGGGGCAAATTGCGGCCCCAGAGAGGCATCCTCTACCAAACTGCAAGCAGGCTCCGCTGCTAACCAAGAGTTCTTGGGATTCTGGACTGTTGACATCCTCTGGGAGGGTCGCAGCCAGAGATCAGCCCCCCAGAAGAGACTCATGGCACACCTGAGAAGGCATGCCCGTTGTACACCCAGAAAACCGAGCGGCTGGGACGGGGGAGGCGATCAGACACACCCCCTGCCTGGGGGTGACTGCGCTCCCCAAGCACCTGGTCTCCTGAGCTGCTCCGACCTGAGAAGGGCCCAAAACACAGGCCCAACCGAGTCTGCGCCTTTGTGGAGTACCTGAGAACCTGAGCGGCTTAGACCTGGAAAGTGCACGCAACCAGGGCCCGCCTTAGACAGTTCCCGGCGGAACAACTAGAGCCTGAGAAGAGCAGACCATGAAAGCACACGCCGTGAGCGGGGCAAACCCAGTGCGGCTGACGCTGCGCGCGCTCCCCACACGCCACTGATACTTGTTAGCAGTGTTCCCTCCTCCCCACAGCACGGCTGAACAAGTGAGCCTCAATAAGTGACCACCTTCGCCCCCTTGTGTCAGGGTGGAAATTAAACACTGAAGAGACCAGCAAACAGAAGAAGCTAAAATAAACAGAGGGACCCACTTTGGAAGTGACAGGTGCAACAGATTAAAACCCTGCCGTTACCGCCGACTACACTGGAAAGGGCCTGTAGATCTTGAGGAGTATAAGCCGGATCAAGGGACTATCTGAAACTGAACTGACCCCACACTGCCCACAACAGCTCCAGAGAAATTCCTAGAGATATTTTTACTATTATCATTTTTAAATTTTTTTTCTATTTTTAAAGCAAACTTCATATATATATTTTATAATCTTTGTGACTTTGTTTTTTTAATATTGTATTTTTGAGAGTCTAACCTCTACTCTATTTTTAATCTTTGCTTTTTGGTATTTATTATGAATTTTGTACCTTTAAGAACCCAATCTTCAGTACCCATTTTTACTTGGGAGTGTGATTACTGGCTTGATTGCTCTCTGCCCCTTTTGACTCTCCTTTTTCTCCACCAGGTCACCTCTATCTCCTCCCTCCTGCTTCTCTTCTCTACCCAACTCTGTGAATCTCTGTGTGTGTTCCGGGCTGTGGAGAACACTTAGGGAACTGATTACTGGCTGGATCTGTCTCTCTCCTTTTGATTACCCCTTTTCTCCTCCTGGCCACCTCTGTCTCCTTCCTCCCTCTTCTCCTCCTCTGTGTAACTCTGTGAACATCTCTGAGGGTTCCAGACTGTGGAGAGCACATAGGGAAGTGATTACTGGCTAGACTGCTCTCTTTTGATTCCCCTTCTTCTCCTCCTGGTCACCTCTCTCTCCCTCCTCCCTCTTCTCCCTGTAACTTGTGTACCTCTCCAGGTGTCCCTCACTGTGGAGAATCTTTTCATCATTAACCTAGATGTTTTATCATCAATGCTGTATAGATGGAGAAGTCTTGGCACTACTGTAAGAATAAGACTGAAATCCACAGGCAGGAGGCTTAAGTTCAAAACCTGAGAACACCAGAGAACGCCTGACTTCAGGGAACATTAATCGATAAGAGATGATCCAAAACCCTGCATACCTACACTGAAACCAAGCACCACTGACATCTCAAAACTCACTAGTGGACACTTCATTGCACTCCGGAGAGAAGAAATCCAGTTCCACCCACCAGAACACCGACACAAGCTTCCCTAACCAGGAAACCTTGACAAGCCACTTGTCCAACCCCACCCACAGGGAGGAACCTCCACAATAAAGAGGAACCACAAACTGCCAGAATATGGAAAGGCCACCCCAAACACAGCAATCTAAACAATGAAACGGCAGAGAAATACTCAGCAGGTCAAGGAACGGGGTAAATGCCCACCAAACCAAATAAAAGAGGAAGAGATAGGGAATCTACCTGAAAAAGAATTCAGAATAATGATAGTGAAAATGATCCAAAATCTTGAAAACAAAATGGAGTTACAGATAAATAGCCTGGAGACAAGGATTGAGAAAATCCAAGAAATGTTTAACAAGGACCTAGAAGAAATAAAAAAGTCAATATATAATGAATAGTGCAATAAATGAGATAAAAAATACTCTGGAGGGAACCAACAGTAGAATAACGGAGGCAGAAGATAGGATAAGTGAGGTAGAAGATAGAATGGTAGAAATAAATGAAGCAGAGAGGAAAAAAGAATTAAAAGAAATGAGGACAACCTCAGAGACCTCTGGGACAATGTTAAATGCCCCAACATTTGAATCATAGGAGTCCCAGAAAAAGATGATGAAAAGCCATGAGAAAATACTCAAGGAGATAATAGTTTAAAACTTCCCTAAAATGGGGAAGGAAATAGTTACCCAAGTCCAAGAAACCCAGAGAGTCCCAAACAGGATAAAACCAAGGTGAAACACCCCAAGACACATATTAATCAAATTAACAAAGATCAAATATTAAAAGCAGCAAGGGAAAAACAACAAATAACACACAAGGGGCTTCCCATAAGGGTAACAGCTGATCTTTCAATAAAACTCTTCAGCCCAGAAGGGAATGGCAGGACATACTTAAAGTGATGAAAGAGAAAAACCTACAACCCAGATTACTGTACCCAGCAAGGATCTCATTCAGATATGCAGGAGAATTCAAAAACTTTACAGACAAGCAAAAGCTGAGAGAATTCAGCACCACCAAACCAGCTCTCCAACAAATGCTAAAGGATCTCTAGACAGGAAACACAGAAAGGGTATATAAACTCTAACCCAAAACAACAAAGTAAATGGCAACAGGATCATCAGTTCAGTTCAGTCGCTCAGTCGTGTCCGACTCTTTGCGACCCCATGAATCGCAGCATGCCAGGCCTCCCTGTCCATCACCAACTCCTGGAGTCTACTCAAACTCATGTCCATCGAGTTGGTGATGCCATCCAGCCATCTCATCCTCTGTCGTCCCCTTCTCCTCCTACCCTCAATCCCTCCCAGCATCAGGGTCTTCTCCAATGAGCCAACTCTTTGCATGAGGTGGCCAAAGTATTGGGGTTTCAGCTTCAGCATCAGTCCTTCCAATGAACACCCAGGACTGATCTCCTTTAGGATGGACTGGTTGGATCTCCTTGCAGGCCAAGGGACTCTCAAGAGTCTTCTCCAACACCACAGTTCAAAAGCATCAATTTTTCGGCGCTCAGCTTTCTTCACAGTCCAACTCTCACATCCATACATGACCACTGGAAAAACCATAGCCTTGACTAGACAGACCTTTGTTGGCAAGGTAATGTCTCTGCTTTTTAATATGCTATCTAGGTTGGTCATAATTATCAATAATTACCTTAAATGTAAATGGGTTGAATGCCCCAACCAAAAGACAAAGACTGGCTGAATGGATACAAAAACAAGTCCCTATATATGCTGTCTACAAGAGACCCACCTCAAAACAAGGGACACATACAGACTGAAAGTGAAGGGCTGGAAAAAGATATTCCACGCAAACAGAGACCAAAAGAAAGCAGGAGTAGCAATACTCATATCAGATAAAATAGACTTTAAAATAAAGGCTGTGAAAAGAGACAAAGGAGGACACTACATAATGATCAAAGGATCGATCCAAGAAGAAGATATAACAATTGTAAATATATATGCACCCAACATAGGAGCACCACAATATGTAAGGCAAATGCTAGCAAGTATGAAAAATTAATAATAATTCTTTTATTAAGACAAATTAATAATAACACAATAATAGTGGGAGACTTTAATACCTCACTCACACCTACGAACAGATCAACTAAACAGAAAATTAACAAGGAAACATGCCGGGAGCCAGCTCATGAGATCCCACCCATGACAAGGTCGTGAGGAGAAGACCTGACAAGCAAGGCAGATCAGGACTTCAGAGATTTCGAAAAGCTGCCCCGGTGCTCACCTTAAAGGTGATCTCTGTCTTTCTGATGCTTGCTGTACTAGACTACTCCCTAATTTCTGTGACACAGGTAGAAGGCCTTCCCCAATCTCTCTCCAAACAGAACCAACTTAGAACTTTAATCAATATGTCCCCCGGACGATGGTATCCTATAACGTTATCCAGGATGAAAGGAGTGTTTCAATTTAAACTCCTTTGCTGGCATTCTGGCCTGCTTGGCAAATGCGTTCTAATGCACATGACTGCTCACAACACCTTAATCATAAACAGCATAAAGAACCTGATCACACAAAAGGCCCTAATAGGCACAGAGCCCTTCGGGAGGTGAGGAAGCCCTATTAGAGAACATAAAATTATTATTCTAAAAGTGGTTTTAGTTAAAGATTTAGAAAAATACGAGTTTAGAATTGTTAATTTTAACCAGGAATGCTAAACAGGGGCTGCCTCACCAGAGCTGCAGAGTCTTTGTGTGGTAAACCTTTTAGATAAATTTAACTGATAACTTCTGCAAAAGGACTGACCTTTGTGTTCATTAAAGAATAGATTACGGAAAACAGCTTTGCATTCACCTAGGTCATAAAAAGTCAATAGGCCCCATGGCCAGAAGATAATGTACAAGACTCTCACAAAGACGTATGCAGAAAACACCCTGGTTTCGTGAAGGATAAGCTGATGTAATATTAAACTATCTTCCCCTTAAAAATGTACTAACTTAAAATATAAAAGCTACAGTAAAAAATAAAGATTTGCCAGACTCTGCTGCACACCCCCAGTCTGGTCTCTCTCTCTGTATCTGTCTCTCTCTCTCTCTCTCTCGCTGACGCCATTCATCCTGAGGGTACCCCTGCATCCTGCTGAAGCTGGACCCCAGCAGAAACACAAACTTTAAATGACACAATGGACCAGCTAGACCTAAGTGATATCTATAGGACATTTCATCTCAAAACAATGAATTTCGCCTTTTCCTCAAGTGTGCACATGGAACCTTCTCCAGGACAGATCACATCCTGGGCCATAAATCTAGCCTTGGTAAAGTAAAAAAACCTGAAATCATTCCAAGCATCTTTTCTTGACCACAATGCAGTAAGATTAGATGTCAATTACAGTAGAAAAACTATTTAAAATTTCAACATATGGAGGCTGAACAACACGCTGCTGAATAACCAACAAGTCACAGAATAAAAAAAAAATCAAAATATGCATAGAAATGAATGAAAATGAAAACACAACAACCCAAAACCTATGGGACACTGTAAAAGCAGTGCTAAGGGGAAGGTTCATAGCAATACAGGCTTACCTCAAGAAACAAGAAAAACGTCAAATAAATAACCTAACTCTGCAACTAAAGCAACTAGAAAAGGAAGAAATGAAGAACCCCAGGGTTAGCAGAAGGAAAGAAATCTTAAAAATCAGGGCAGAAATAAATGCAAAAGAAACAAGAGAGACCATAGCAAAAATCAACAAAGCTAAAAGCTGGTTCTTTGAGAAGATAAATAAAAGTGACAAACCGTTAGCCAGACTCATCAAGAAACAAAGGGAGAAGAATCATATCAGCAAAATTAGAAATGAAAATGGAGAAATCATGACAGCACAGAAATACAAAGGATCATAAGAGACTACTACCAGCAGCTCTATGCCAATAAAATGGACAACTTGGAAGAAATGGACAAATTCTTAGAAAAGTACAACTTTCCAAAACTGAACCAGGAAGAAATAGAAAATCTTAACAGACCCATCAGAAGCACGGAAATTGAAACTGTAATCAGAAATCTTCCAGCAAACAAAAGCCCAGGACAAGACAGCTTCACAGCTGAATTCTACCAAAAATTTAGAGAAGAGCTAACACCTATCCTACTCAAACTCTTCCAGAAAATTGCAGAGGAAAGTAAACTTTCAAACACCATCACCCTAATACCAAAACCAGAAAAAGATGCCACAAAAAAACTATAGGCCAATATCACTGATGAACATAGATGTAAAAATCCTTAACAAAATTCTAGCAAACAGAATCCAACAACATATTTAAAAGAGCATACGTCATGACCAAGTGGGCTTTATTTCAGGGATGCAAGGATTATTCAATATCCACAAATCAATCAACGTAATACACATTAACAAATTGAAAGATAAAAACCATATGATTATCTCAATAGATGCAGAAGTCTTTGACAAAATTCAACATCCATTTATGATAAAAACCCTCCAGAAAGCAGGAATAGAAGGAACATACCTCAACATAATAAAAGCTATATATGACAAACCCACAGCAAACATCCTCAATGGTGAAAAATTGAAAGCATTTACCCTAAAGTAATGCTTTAGGAACAAGACAAGGGTGCCCACTCTCTCTCACAACTCCTGTTCAACATAGTTATGGAAGTTTTGGCCACAGAAATCAGAGCAGAAAAAGAAATAAAAGGAATCCAGATTGGAAAAGAAGAAGTAAAACACTCACTGTTCGCAGATGACATGATCCTCTACATAGAAAACCCTAAAGACGCCACCAGAAAATTACTAGAGCTAATCAATGAATATAGTAAAGTTACAGGATATAAAATTAACACACAGAAATCCCTTGCATTCCTATACACTAACAATGAGAAAACAGAGAAATTAAGGAAACAATTCCATTTGCCATTGTAATGAGAAGATTAAAATACTTAGGAATATATCTACCTAAAGAAACAAAAGACCTATATATAGAAAACTATAAAACACTGATGAAAGAAATCAAAGAGGACACAAATAGATGGAGAAATATACCGTGTTCATGGATTGAAAGAATCAATATAGTGAAAATGAGTATACTACCCAAAGCAATCTATAAGATTCAATGCAATC
Organism: Dama dama; assembly: GCF_033118175.1. NCBI lineage: Eukaryota > Metazoa > Chordata > Mammalia > Artiodactyla > Cervidae > Dama > Dama dama. The sequence goes on along the minus strand of NC_083704.1, from coordinate 57,649,301 downwards.
CCTATCAAGCTACCAACGGTATTTTTCACAGAACTAGAACAAATAATTTCACAATTTGTATGGAAATACAAAAAACCTCGAACAGCCAAAGCAATCTTGAGAAAGAAGAATGGAACTGGAGGAATCAACCTGCCAGACTTCAGCCTATATTACAAAGCTACAGTCATCAAGACAGTATGGTACTGGCACAAAGACAGAAATATAGATCAATGGAACAAAATAGAAAGCCCAGAGATAAATCCACGCACCTATGGACACCTTATCTTTGACAAAGGAGGCAAAAATATACAATGGAGAAAAGACAATCTCTTTAACAAGTGGTGCTGGGAAAACTGGTCAACCACTTGTAAAATGAAACTAGAACACTTTCTAACACCATACACGAAAATAAATTCAAAATGCATTAAAGATCTAAATGTTAAAACTCCTAGAGGAAAACATAGGCAAAACACTCTCCAATATAAATCACAGTAGGATCCTCTATGACCCACCTCCCAGAGTAATGGAAATAAAAGCAAAAATAAACAAATGGGACCTTATTAAACTTAAAAGCTTTTGCACAATGAAGGAAACTATAAGCAAGGTGAAAAGACAGCCTTCAGAATGGGAGAAAATAACATCAAACAAAGCAACTGACAAAGAATTAACCTCAAAAATATACAAGGAACTCCTGCAGCTCAATTCCAGGAAAATAAACAACCCAATCAAAAAATGGGCCAAAGAACTAAACAGACATTTCTCCAAAGAAGACATACAGATGGCTAACAAACACATGAAAAGATGCTCAATGTCACTTATTATCAGAGAAATGCAAATCAAAGCCACAATGAGGTACCATTTCACACCAGTCAGAATGGCTGCTATCCAAAAGTCTACAAACAATAAATGCTGGAGAAGGTGTGGAGAAAAGAGAACCCTCTTACACTGTTGGTGGGAATGCAAACTAGTACAGCCACTATGGAGAACAGTGTGGAGATTCCTTAAAAAACTGGAAATAGAACTGCCATATGACCCAGCAATCCCACTGCGGGGCATACACATTGAGGAAACCAGATCTGAAAGAGACACGTGTACCCCAATGTTCATCGCAGCACTGTTTACAATAGCCAGGACATGGAAGCAACCTAGATGTCCATCAGCAGACGAATGGATAAGAAAGCTGTGGTACATATAGACAATGTAATATTACTCAGCCATTAAAAAGAATACATTTGAATCAGTTCTAATGAGGTGGATGAAACTGGACCCTATTATACAGAGTGAAGTAAGCCAGAAAGAAAAACATCAATACAGTATACTAACACATATATATGGAATTTAGAAAGATGGTAACGATAACCCTATATGCAAAACAGCAAAAGAGACACAGATGTACAGAACAGTCTTTTGGACTCTGTGGGAGAGGGCGGGATGATTTGGGAGAATAGCATTGAAACATGTATATTATCATACATGAAACAGATCACCAGTCCAGGTTCGATGAATGAGACAGGGTGCTCAGGGCTGGTGCACTGGGATGACCCAGAGGGATGGGATGGGGTGGGAGGTGGGAGGGGGGTTCAGGATGGGGAACACATGGACACCTGTGGCTGATTCATGTCAATATATGGCAAAACCACTACAATACTGTAAAGTAATTAGCCTCCAATTAAAATGAATAAATTTAAAAAATAAATAAATAAAATGGATACCAATGTAGTTGTTTACAAAATAGCAACAGACTCGTAGATTTAGAAAAGAAACTCATGGTTACCACAGGGGAAAACTCAGGTCAGGGAAGTATAAATTTTGAAGTTGGAATTAATACATACACACTAATATATATATAAAAGAGGTATCAAATACACCTACTCTATAACACAGGAAATTGTACTCTACAGTCTTTAATAACCTATATGGGAAAAGAATCTGCAAAATAATAGATATACTTTTATGTATAACTGTTTGAAGTTGATGAATACCCAAAACAAACACAATAGCGTAAATCAACTCATTATAAAATAAAATTATATTAATAATAACTTACAAAATAATATGACTAAAAGGAACTTTTGTATGAAAGAAGAAAGCCACAAACATTGAGAATATTCTTGTGATTGCCTGGGGGTGCTGAGGAAGGTTGAATTGGGAGTTAGAACCTGGAGATGAAAACTTTTACACACACACACACACACACACACACACACACACACACACACCCTATTGATATATTGGATAAACAAGGTAATATTTATAGCACAAGGAACTGTATTCAATAATCTATAATAACCCTTAATGCAAAAGAATATGAAAAAAATTTATGTGTAACTGAATCATTGTGATGTTTATAAGAAAATAACAGATTTTAAATCAAGCAGAGTTCAATTTTTTTTTTACATTTTTAAAAATAGAGGTCCCAGCATAGCAATTTAATTCTGTAAAATGTATACAAGAGCAATTTTTGGAGAATTTTTTTTTAAAAAACCTAAATATTTATCAGTAAGGAAGTTCATAGAGAATTCTCTGGGGGCCAGTTGGAGACTCCAGGCTTCCAGTGCTGGTGGCTCAGGTTCAATCAAGTGTGGGATATTTATGATAGAATAAAATGTCACTCTTACAGTGAATGAATGGAAGTCCATATGTATCCCCATAGAGCAATCTCAAATAAAATGCTAAATGAGAAAGATCTCTCTCAGGACCACTTCTTTCCACTTAAAAACAGCCAAGGAAAATGACAACATTACCCATGATATATATATGGGTAATAAAGTCGTCAAAATGAAGTTTCTGGGCTCTGGGAGTAGGGTAGATTTTTCTGGAGAGTAACAAAGAGAATTCTACCTTTGTCCCTAAAATGTTCTTTCCTCTTACATAAAAAAGAAAATCTGAGCCCCAAATTGACAAAATGTTTAGATTTTTCACTCTGAGAGGTGGACAGGTGGGTGTTTGTTTAATTACTCTTCATCCTTTCCTCTATTTTTAAATTTTGAAAAGAGCCAAGTTAAAGAAACAAGGGACACAGGAGTCCCAAAGGAACTGTGTAGTGACTGGGATCCCCGTGCAGCACCCGGGAGCATGGTGGGCAGGGTGCTCGTCCTCTAAGAGGCGCAGGGAAGAAAATTCAGTTTTCCCTGATTTTCACGGGGTGTGTGTACCCTTCAAGGTGCCCTTTCTCATGGGCAGGGTCAAAGGCCCCTGTGAAGCGTGTGGGTGAAGCAAGTCAAGATTTTGCCAGCAGCTCACCGTCTCCAGCTCCGATTCCAAGCTGCAGTTTCTAATCTGTGGGAACACCTCGCTGTACTTGCTGGGGTAGGCAGAAGCCAGGTAATCTTTCACTTGCTCCAGGTTGTTGGCTGTCAAAAAGCCATCTTCAAGGTCGAAAGAATTGGTCAGCAGCAGAATCACCCTGCAGGGCAGAGCAGCTGATTACAAAGGTCGCTGTCGCCAAACCCTCTCTCCCACCTAGGGAATGTGTTGACTGGTGAGCTTTTAAAGGACAGGGTGATTGTAAATGACTTTGAAGGGGCCTCAGAAACACTGATGACCAAAGGAACCAAACCCACACAGCTGGGTGGGCTGTTTTAATCTCTGGACCAGCGTTGTCTGAGAGAACCTCCAACGATGATGGGCAAGTTCTACATCAGTGCTCTCCAACCTTGTACCCACTAGCCACGCGTGGCCAATGAGTACTCAAATGAGGCTAGTGCCACTGAGAGGCTGATCTCAACTACCTTACACTGAGGTGGAAACCAGTCTTATATCAAGAACGGATGCTTTTGAACTGTGGTGCTGGAGAAGGTTCTTGAGAGTGCCTTGGACAGCAAAAGATTAAACCAGTCAATCCTAAAAGGACATCGACCCTGAATATTCATTGGAAGGACTGATGCTGAAGCTACAATACTCTGGCCACCTGATGCAAAGAACTGACTCACTGGAAGAGACCCTGATGCTGGGCAAGACTGAAGGCAGGAGGAGAAGGGGGTGACAGAGGATGAGATGTTTGGATGGCATCACTGACTTGATAGATATGAGTTTGAGCAAACTCTGGGAGACAGTGAAGGGCAGGGAAGACAGGTGTACTGAAGTTCATGGGGTGGCAAAGTCAGACACGACTTAGCCACTGAACAACAACAACAAAACAAAATTTTAGCTAATGTTAAATCAATTTACATTTACATTTGTAAATAGCCCCTTGTGGCTAGGGATTGCTGTACTAGACAGCATACCTTCTGGATGATGTTTCTTATGTTTTCGGTAAGGGGGCACCAGAAAGATTCTGCAAGCTCCATGGCTCAGCGGGGGAGCTCTTGGTTACTTCTGAGGCAGGGGAAATGTGGCAGAAGAAACTGGTTTCTTACATGTTGAATGCTCTATTGGTGCTATAAGTGCTCTGAATACACAAAACTGCCCTCATCCCCTTAGGCAGACGCTGGTGGGTCTGATTTAAATCCTGGATCAAGGGCAGCAAAGACAGTGCCCTTTGCCCCAAGGGGTATCAAAATACCCCCTTGATTTCTGGGATCTGCCTCTTCTCAGAGACCCTTCAGCTCAGGCCTTTGCAGGCTCACTGCCCACCCTCAGGCCTGGGGCCCACCAGGTGACTCAGGCTTACTTGTTCAAGCAGCTCTCGTAGTTGAAGGTGGCCTTGAAGCCATAGATGGAGAAGGTGACGATGCTGGCAAAGATGGACGTGGAGCTGTTGATGATGGACACGATGATGGCGTGCTTCTGGCAGTTGTTGGAGGGCTCATTGTAGCTGGCGAAGGCGATGAGGCTCCCGAACCCCAGGCCGAGCGAGAAGAAGATCTGGGTGGCTGCATTGATCCAGGCCTTGGGGTTGGCCAACTGCTCCATCTGTGGGGAGCAGTTGGTGGGGGGAAGCCAGTGGGGACAGGGTGGGTGAACCCCAGGTGGGAACCCCAGGCTCTCAGACCAGCAGGGGGAGGGGGCCCAGAGAGGGGAAGGAACGGGCCTGTGGCACACAGCCAGCCAGGGCAGGCCTGAGGCTCGAACCCAGTCGTCCTGGCCCCGCCTGTGCCCCGCCAGGTTCTCAGCATATAAAAGACATCCTCATGTCACACCCCTCACTGCCTCTTACCCAGAGGAGACAGTGTCGGATACAAGTTTTCAAAGGAATTGAGCCCCTGATCCATGACCCAGACACTGCATGGGTCTCGGCCTCCAGAAATGGAGGTGCTGGTGTCCAAGGCTGAGTTGTACCCAGCAGTGACATTAGGGGCAATGCTGCTGCAGTCATACTGTTTCCAGGGACCAGACTTGCTAAATGACTGTCCTGTCCCAAAGGCGACAGTGGCCCTCTTGATGAGCATCAGCTATGGGGCAGGATCACGGGGTCCCTGCTGTGTGTGGATTCACCTCCATAGGGAAAGGGGTGCCTGGAAGTGTGAGCAGGAGGGTGAGCTGACTGCAGGGATGCTCCCGGTGAACAACTTGGTCTGCAGCTGGAGAGGAGGGTTGGGGTGAGACTGGGGCAAAGGCCAGATGTGGGACTGGGGCAGCAGAGTTTGGGGGCTGTGAGGACAAGCATGTAGGTGGACCACAGAGTCAGGCCCCAGAATTCACAGGCGTGGGGGCTCCCTGGCTGAGGACATGGAAGCCACGACCCTCACTGCCTGGCAGGCTCACATCTACTTCCCTGAGTTCACGACTGCTCCACCCGCCTTGGTCTCCCCCTTCCACCCATCCTGGAGAGTGGGGGGATGAATGGGGGTACCCTTGGGGCCCCTCCCCTCCAGCCCATACCTTGGGAGTGAACATGTACGCCAGGCCGTTGGTGGCTCCGTGGAGCGTGAGGCCCCTGACCAGGTAGATGATGAGCACACAGTAGGGCAGCAGCGCCGTGAAGTATACCACCTATGGGCACCAGAGCACAGAGTCAGCTCCCTGGAGGAGCGGGCACTATGGGGCCCTTAGGCCCAAGCAGGCAGACCCGCCATCCCCACGGAACGCCGCGGCACCATCTTGGCTGTCTGGGCGACCGACAGCTGGGAAGGTATTGTGGTTCTTGGTCAGACACGGGTTCTGAGTTTGGGAAACTGGGTGGTGGGCATGGATGCCCACGCGTGTGACCCCCAGGAAATCTCTTGTTCAGTGGAGAAGAGGGAACAGGTCCTGGAATCCTCTGTCCTCCAGTCTCCCTTCAACTCAACCTTATTCCAGAAAGGACTCAAGGCCGCCCACAGGAATACGTCATGAGATATCCGTGTAAAAAGAAAATGTGGGCAACCCAGGAAGATGAGCCCCAAGGAAAAGACGGCTCATGGAATAGGTGAGGTGCTACACAGTTTCTGAGCCAGACTGATCTCTGAGCTTCCTCGTGGCCCAAACAGAGCAGGAAGCAGTCCCTTACAGGATTTATATCGTCTCTGAAAGGAAAAAACAAAACAAAACAACCAGGAGCTTGGATGAAGGTCAGGTACCCCCAGGACTGGGGCCTGAGACAAGCTTGGCCATGAGTGTATAAAGGAAAAGCAGTGTCATTTGGTATTCCTGTGAAAAATACAGTAGAAATTCAAAGGTTTTTATGAAAGGCCTCACTTCCACGGGCTTTTTTTTTTTTTTTAACAGTAAGAAGTGGATTTATTCAGAGGGGAGCACACCCCACATACAGAGTGTGGGCCACCTCAGAAGGAGAGAGAGGCCTTCCACGGGCTTTAAAGGTGCATATCAGTGGAACTTGTCAACCAGTTCTTTCCCTGCTGATGTATGTCATGGGTTCACTGATGTTTGATCTTTGATTTTCATGGTAGCTTTGGAAGTAGCCTCTCAATGCTAGGCAGTTTTTTTCACAAAGTCTTACAATAGAGACCTTCAAGTGCACAGATGCCCACACAGGGCTGGAATTTGTTTTTCTGCAGATCAATTCGTATGTGCACCAAAGCCCCTTTTCAAGCACTTTGTAAATTTGTTTGTTTGCTTGGTTATTTTGTCTGGTTGGGGGTGGAGGGGTATTGTTTTGGGTTTTTTTTCTTTCTTTTTCTTTTTTTAAAGTAAAAGCAGTTCCCTTCATGTTTGGGTCCCTCTGTGAGAAACAGCTGGTGACTCAAGTCCAGCTGCACCCGGCCCTCCACGCCCACTGAGGTGCGGCACTATCGCCCCACGGATTTCCAAGGACGCCCGCGTGGTGCTCTGCCCTCTGACCCCGGGGATGGCAGGCAGACGCCGGGCGTGTCTTCTATGATTGCTTCCTAAGTGAGGATATTGTAACTTGAGATGAGTAACACAGCCACATGAGATTACACGAAGATAGACCAGGTTCAAGATGGGAATGGGCAAGTGGAAAGAGAGGGCATCTGGCCAGTGAGCTGAAGGAAAGCAAGAGACAGCAGGGGAGGGTGACCATGGTGTGTGACCAGTGGGCGCTTAGAGGACACAGAGTCAGTCCTTGGTAGCCGCCCCCCTTCACCTCAGGTGAACAAGTTTCCTGGAAATCTCTCTTCAGTCGAGACCAGGCTGGCTCACTTCTCCCCAATCAGGGAAGCTAGAAGGACTGCTGGATATGTGATCCAGCCTAAAGAACTTGGAAAAACCATTTCTCAATAATCTGAAAACAAACCTTCGAGGGGAAGAAAGCAGAGTCCAACAAAGAAGGCCAATATACAGCACACAGGCTTTAACAAAATTCACCCCCATTAATAGAGCTGTTGTGAGCTCCTATGACTCAGTAACAACTACAACAAAACAAAAACACAACCCAATCTAAAGATGGGCAGAAGCCCTAAATAGACATGTTCCCAAAGACATACAGATGGACAATAGGCACATGAAAAGATGTTCAACATCACTAGTCATTAGACAAATCAAGACTACAATGAGGCATCACCTCACATCGGTCAGAAAGGCCATCATTAAAAAGTCTACAAATAACAAATGCTGGAGAGGGTGTGGAGAAAAGGGAACCCTCCTACACTGTTGATGAGAATGTAAGATGGTACAGCCACCAGGGAAAACAATATGGAGGTGCCTCAGAAAACTAAAAACAAAGTTGCCATGGGACCCAGCAGTCCCACTCCTGGGCATATATTCAGACAAAACTAACATTAAAAAAAATACATGCAGCCTTATGTAAGGGCAGCACTATTTACAACAGACAAGACATGGGAACAACCTGAATGTCCATCAACAGATGAACAGATAAAGAAGATGTGATATATGTAAACAATGGACTATTACTCAGCCATAAAGAGAATGAAATCATGCCATCTGCAGCCACATGGATGGACCCAGAAGTTATACTAACTGAAGTCAGAAAGATAATGACAAATACCACATGATATCACTTATATGTGGAATCTAAAATATGACACAAATGAACCTGTCTCCAAAACAGAAACTGACCCACAGATTTGTGGTTGCTAAGGACAAAGGAGGGCGGGAGAAGGGTGGACTGGGAGCCTGGGATTAGCCGATGTAAACTACAAGATACACACACACACACACACATATATATATATATATATAAAATGGATAAACAACAAGGTCCTACTGTCTAGCACAGGATGCACTAAATATCCTGTAATAAACCACAAGGGAAAAGAATATTCATAACTGAATCACTTTGCTGTATACCATAAATTAACAGTCGTTGGGGCACTTTTGTCATGAAGAGGGGCGTGGCTTAAGCCGAGGAAATAGACAATAAGAAGAAGTAAGTTTTCATGTCATGACGTGTCCTCATTTGGCAAGTTTCTCAGTGATCTGGAAAAGGGATGGCCTCGCTGAATCTCCACATTTGCAGATACTGCCCTCGGATCTTCTAGATCATGTTCATGATAATTCGGCAGAGGCCAGTTGCGAAACCTTTTTTCTGAGCATAAAATATCCTCCAAACTTCAAGATGGGACAGAGTGAGTTGCTGTAGAATCTCAGGTTTTTGATGGTGAGAAGGGGGTTATTGGGATTAAGATGCTGGCCATCACGGGGCCCTGAAAACTGAAAGAAGATATCCTACTAGACATGATACTGGGGTGTCACTGGACACCTAAAATACTGGGGGTAGTTCTGGCCTTGATGCCTCAAGAAACACAGTCGGGGGACTACCCTGGTGGTCCAGTGGTCACGAATCTGCCTTCTGGTGCAGGGGACGGGGGTTTGATCCCTGGTTGGAGAACTAGGATCCCACCTGCTGCAGAGCAACTAAACTGTCACACCACGACTCCTGAGATCACACGCCACAGCTGGAGAGAGGCGCGCACACCACATGGAAAGATGCCACAGGCGACAGTGAGGACTGCATGCCACGACCAAGACTAGCACAGCCATTAATTAACAAACCAGAGTTAGAGACACAAGGTGGGGCTGGAGAAGGCAACCGGGCTGGTCAGGAGGAAGAGGCCAGGTGGGCTCTTATGACCTTCAGAAGGGAAAAGCCGGGACTGATTCAGTCATGAAAAGTGTGGGCCAACAGGAGGTGTTCAATCGAAAATGATGGGGAGTTTCTGGGGCAAAGCGGGGTCTGCTGGCTCTGCCCTCGGGCAGGACTTCACCTCTGAAAGCCTCAGGTGAGTGGACAGTGAGATCTCCTGTGAAGACCTGAAGACTGAAACATCGTGCGTGTTCCACCCACGATGGATGCACTGTGAGGCGTGACTGGGCACGAGGTGGGCACATGCATGCCCGGAGCGTCTGCTGCAGCTGGAGAGATGGGAGGTGAGGGGAACCCTCCAGGAAGGCTTCCCACCTGGAGCGGGTCAGAGAAACGTCCCCGCTCCGCCAAGACCGTAAACTTAGGGACACGCCAAGAGAAAAGGTTTCTAATCAGGCCCGACAGCTCTCTAGGTCATGGAAAGCAGCCTGGACCAAAGGTTCTGCAACTCAGCTGCTCACTAGAGTCACCTGGAGAGCCTTTAAAGTCCCAGTGCTCAGAGGTACCCCTCACGGACCATCTTGGAAGCTCTGAGGGTCTGACCGGACACCCCAGTTCTAGGGGCTCTCCCCGCGGTGCGGCTGAGTGCAGCGTGTGCCGGGGACGCGTGTCAACATGACAAGTTTTCACAGAGAGGAAAACTAGGTCGAACTGCCTGGCACCCTTTGGATGGTAGGGGCAGGGCACTGGGACAGACATGCTCATCTTTGCGGGGACGGGGGAGGTCCGCATTTCGAGATTCAGGGCTGCGACCTGCAGGACCGCTGGCCGTCTCCGGCGGCTAGACTCGTTCCAGCATCGCAGTCCGCCCCTCCTCCCCAGCGCCGACGGCGGAGGGGCCCCGCCGCTGCCCGGGGCGCTAACCCCCAAAGTCCTACCTTGCCGGTGGACTCGGTGCCCCGCAAGATGCACAGGTACACCACCAGCCAGGCCAGGATGAGGCACAGCGCCGGCTCCCACTGCACCGCCCCGCTCTCCTGGATGGACGGCGAGATGTTGAGCGTCTTCCGGTACCAGAAGTACTGCGTGGAGGAGGCCTTCTCACACTCCTCCACGTAGCCCGTGCGGTTGCCGTTCAGCGGGCACACGGACCACGGCAGCGGGTCCTGCGGGGTCAAAAGCACCGTTACACTCAGAGGTGCGGGCGGAGGCCAAAGGTTGGGGTGGGAGGACGGGAGGGGGCCCGAGGGGAGGCTCTTGGAAGAGTCGCTGATCCCCGAAGGGCAGGAGCTCCTGAAGGCAGAGGGGAGCCAAAGGCTCTCCCCTACCCCGGGCACAGGCGGGGCTTGGGCAGAGGGCCAGGCGGGCAGGGGCCTCACACTCCCAGCGACCCCGTGGGTGTCTGCTGAAAACGTCTCAGCTCCATGGTGGGTGGCAGAGGCCGAATCAAAGGGACAATGGCCAGACTGTCTATGACAAATGGACTCTGACCCACAACCTCTGTAGCCTCCAGCCCAGGAACCCAAAGCACAGCGCCTGCAGTCAGCTTGGAGTGGTCAGGACTTGGTCGCTGACTGCAGCTTTCTGAACCTGTGTTCCCTCCAACTCAGGGCCAAGAGGAAAAAGCCAGAGACCCTCCCCTAACCAGTCACACACCCAACACAATTCCCCAGTGCTCTGCCTGCCCTGGAGTCTCTGTCAAATGCAAGTCATAGGACTCCCTCGTTAGAACAAGCTATGGATAAACAGCCCCTGCTTGCTCTCATCTGGGTGGTCTTTATTTCCACCAGCCCCTAGCAAACCCCAGCAAGAATAAGACTCGGGTCCTGCCCTTGCTACCGAGGTGGAGACAGGCATTTCCTAACAGTCACTGTGTCTGGAAGTTCGAGGGGGCTGCGGTTCGTCCCCACCACAGCCTTCTTCTCTATCTAAGACAGAAAGTACTGATGCAGGTACTGATCCCGTTGAGCCTGAGTCAAGCTACACCTGAAACGGTTCCACTCCTGGACTTTGCAGGTAGAGCCAGTAAGGGCTACTTCTGCTTCAGCTAGTTCCAGCTGGGTTCTCTCTCCCTTAGCAGCCAGAGCGCCTAAATGGCGCAGGGGTGATGAACATGACTCAAGGCCAAGAGCTAAAGAGAAGTGCGGAGCTGAGTGGGGGAGGGGAGGGGTTAGGGTCCCACCTCTGCTCTGACACAACCAGCCCCGCGTGGATCAGATTTCATGAGACAAACACTCCCCGTTGACAGAAGCAAGTCTAACCCCAATGGGTTCAACCCCTATATTTCACAGGAAACAGAAATGAGCCCAACAGCATTACCTGATGGGCAAGGGCCACTCTGCTGGTAAGGAGCTGGAGCCCACGTAGGTCACCTGCAAAGTGCTTAGGCCCTGTGCTGCTGGGACTCCTGGCAGAAACCGACCCCTCCGAGCCGGTTTCTAGCTTTGACCTAAAGTGCTCCCAAAGGTGACCACCAGCAGCCCCCCTTGAGAGGTGGCCCCCTCTGCCCCTGCCCGCGACCTGGGCTGACCTGTGACTTGCTCTGACCCACAGGAGGCACTGAAGTGAAGCCGCGTGACCTCCTGGCCTCACATCCGAGGCCTTGCAGCTTTTACTTTCACCCTCGTGGACCAGCGCCGTGCAGCCCCTCGGGCTGGACTGCTAAGCGAGGGGGACAAGTGGAGAGAATGGCCGCGTGGGGTAAACCGAGGTGTGACAGCCAGGACTGCACCCCATCAGGTGGGGGGTCCCTGAGGACCTGAAGCCCAGACCACAGCCCCCGGGGTCTGCCTGGCCTGGGGGCACTGACCGCGTCCATTCACTGCATCGCTGCTGTTGTTCAGCACAGGCTGGTCGCCAACCGTGGCTACACGTACGTGACTTAAATCGCTCAGAGGAAGGGAGGCTTTAAAAACTCTGATGCCCAGACTGCATCGGCAGTGACTCAGATTTCACTGGTCTGGGTGGGGCCTGGGTCTCAGAGTTTTAAAAGCTCCCCCGGGGGGTCCCAGCACGCAGCCAGCATGGAGAAGCTTTAAGTATGGAAAGACTTAGACTGACCACTTCTCAGCACCCAGCCTCTCTCCGCCCCCTGAATCACTAGGTGAGGAAGCTGAGATCCCTGCATTCACATGCTTTATTAGCCTGGAGCTCCCACGGGGAAAAGCTGGGAAGCCCGACTTGGTTGGACCAGAGCACAGACCCCGTGGCCAGGCTGCTGCGTCCAGCCTTCCGGCTTTGAAGGCCCCCTCAGGAACCTCAGGCATCAGCACCACAGGATGTGGTCGCGATTACACAAGGGGACAGTTCTAACGTGCTGGTGGCGCTAGCTGGCCCGGAGCAAGCGTGAGTGAGTGTCTGCGCTGGAGGTACTGTCATTCCTATGGGGCCATGGAGGAGGCCTCGTGGCAGAGGGGCAGGGAGAGGCGCATGGACCTGTGAAGGCTGGAATGAACGGCCAAGTGATTTCCAGGAATCCCTGACTTTTACACTTCTGAGGGTTAGAAAATGGTACCCCCTTACTTTATTTATACACTTGGCCTTTGGAAAACGGTCAAATCATCTTGATTTGTTACAAGAACACACAACACTTCCACTTTCGGAAAATGGCCTTAAGGATGCCTATATATATACAATGCCTGCAGCATGTATGGCAACCCTTTAGTTGGAATGGCATTGTGCAGTGCACAACCTGCTCAACCGTACATGACAGCCCAGCACAGAGGAAGGAAATGGTCACTGGAGACCATTACTCTGCAATAGGCTGGAGAGTAGAGGAGCTGCCCTGCTTCTACACAGAAGGTGGAAGAGAGGCAAGGCTGTGACTAGTCTTCATGGAACTCTAGGTTGAGCCAGGGAGAGGAAGAAGAGGCATAGCTAAGCTCAGGGCAGAGTCCTTCCTGTCCGGGCATTCTCCCACGAGACAACCTGGGTGTGGCAGAGTGGAGAGCTACAGCTGGATGTGAATATAGCACCTTCTGAGAATAGATGCCAGCTCCTGACTACTGAGGTCATTCTCCCAAGCATTCCTTGGGGCCCCAAAGACCCAAGGGTGTACTCAAATGCTCCAGAGACTGGCCTCACAAGCTGGGGTCAGTTCAGAGTCCACGACCAGGCCCATGTAGCTTCTGACCTTGGAGACAGGGTCTGGCTCATTAAGGCCCGGCTCAGGGGCGAAGAGGGAGACACCCCCCCAGTGGGCTCCCGTCTCTTCCCCGTCTTCCCCCGTCTGGGAAGAGGCTGAGGTGCAGGAGGCTGCACGAGGAGGGGCCCTGGGAGCGGATGGGCAGACTCTTGAGGAAAAGATGTGAACACAGGCCGTGGAGGGGAAGCTTCAGACACGAAGACCCCCCTCTCGGTGTGGAATTAGGGTCCTCTGTTCTCCACAAGTCCCAGTCCCTTCCACATTTTCTACAATGAGCATCAACTAGGGCTATCATCAGAAATGCATTTTTCAACTGTGTATCTTTGGGAAGAGCCTCTATTGTGTTACAGGGTGATGGTGGTCCTTCTAGGAGAACGTTTGCAAAGACAAGGAGGGACCTGGCTAGCGTCAGAAACCTGGAGGACACATGGTAAGAGGCAGGAAGTGGAAAGAGGAGGGAGGCCACGCAGTCATGCTCAGTGGGGGGGGCCCTTCCCCATCAGCTCTCCCCACGGGTTTCCCCATGGCCCAGCAGGCAGCGGTTCTTAATATTTTGGAGGGGGGTGGTCACATCCTTCAGAGCGCACCCGATGAAATCTGTGGGCCCACTCTCCAAAAATGTACGCACACATCACACAAACAGCAGGGGTCCATGGATCCCCAGCTCGGAAGCCCTCTGCTCAGTCCGGGGTGCCCGGCCGCCCCCTGGCTTGGCTCCCATGAGGCCGCCCCCGACCCGTTCCTGCTCCAGCCCACGTCCGCTCACCTGGAAGGAGTGGAAGAGGTACCAGAAGGCCCAGGCGTTGATGACGTTGTAGTATGTGCAGAGGAAGAAGGACACCAACACGCTGGCCACACCTGCAGAGATGGGGCGCGGGGCCTGAGGAGTGCCCCAAGCCCCGCGAGCGCTTCCTAAGGCTCGTCTCGCCCTCTGCCGCCCTCTCCCCGGCGACGCTGCCCTGGGTGCTCTTCTAGGGGCCTGACAGCTGCAGAGCGACCTCAGGCCCACCTTGCAGAGGGGGAAGCCGACACACAGCCCTTGCCGGAGGCCACGCTGCTCCCAAATGGTGGAGCTGGGATTCGCACCTTGCCCGAGAAGCGCTTTGTCACTGATGCCAGATGTCATGACTGCGCCCTCCTCGGCCTGCCTACAGCGGGGTCACTGGTGCCAAACCCTCCCCGGTGGTGGTGGGGAGCAGGCTGTGAGGGGTGTTAGGCGTGGAGGGGATGGGGGCTGCCCCTGAGCTGGCCAGGCCTGCGGAGAACCAGTTGGGGTGCCAGGGGACCAGAGCAGAGTGTGGGGGTCTGGAGAGCCACTGCGTGCCTCCAGGCCCGGCCCCCGCTCCGGGACCTCTCCTCGGGCCTTCCCCTACCCCCACCCTGCCTCCCAGAGCTGGCTGGTAATCATTCACCAGCATCCCTGGCTGGCACCCACATCTGGTGTTTTTCCTATCAGGCCACAAACGCTGCCTCGGAGAAGCCTTCTGTGATTGACGGCTTGGGGCGATCGTAAAACCACACACCTCTGTGTTAAAAATTAACAGCCATTCAAGACAAGGGGGCAGTTGCGCTTGTATGTGTGAGGCCTCTGGACACACTTCTGCACCTGAGATGAAGTTACGTGCTAGTTCACACGCGCCCTGTTCCTAAAACTTTCCTGTTGTTTTCCTGTTTCCCTTTCTGCCTGGGTGTGGGTGTGGGTGTGTGTGAGGCGAGCAGAACAGACCATGGCCACTGCTGGCCAAAGTTCGTCCTGCTCCCAGGGGAGCCTGGCACACAAGGGCCACGCTGGGCGAAGATCCCATGAGGGCGCCCCAGACACCGGCTCCAAGTAACTCAGGAGGCGGGAGGGAAGGCAGTGCCCCTCTTGCTACTCACTGGGCCCCTGCTTCCATGCACTAGACATGTTGACAGCACCCCACAAGCCCTCTGGTGTGATGACGATTAGTGAGCTCACACTCACACGGGCCAGGACCTAGCACGGAGCAGGTGCTCACTGATGGGGCAGGCGTCAGAAATTAGCAGGAGCCACTGCATGGTTCCCACGATGGTGGATGGAATGGCCCAGACACTGGTTACAGTTCTTGTCTTGGGCCGTTCCTTTCTTGTGTGTGTGAGTGTGTGCGGTCGTTCAGTCATGGCTGACTCTTTGAGACCCTCTGGACTGTAGCCAGCCAGGCTCCTCTGTCCGTGGGACTTTTCAGGTGAGAATACTGGCAAGCCATCAGTAGCGTGAGTTAATCGCTCAGTGGCGTCCGAGTCTTGGTGAATCCCGGAGTGGGCTGCCGTTTTCTCCTCCAGCGGGTGTTTTCGACCCCCGGATGGAACCCGCATCTCCTGAGTTGGCAGGCAGATTCCGTACCGTGGAGTCACTAGGGAAGGCCTACTAACCTGTTCCCGGGGGGACGGGGGCGCCCACTTACCCACGCCGCTGAGGTAGGGGCTGACGGTCCTCCAGGCCCCGATGCTGCCCTTGCGCATGCGCTGGCCCACCGCCAGCTCCAGGTACAACAGCGGCATGCCCTCCACGAGCAGCATGACGACGTAGGGCACCAGGAAGCTCCCTGCGGCGGCCAGAGACGAAGCCGAAGCCGGCCGTCACCCGGGGCTCCCCGGGGACTCCCCCCCACACACCCTCCCCACTCCCCCATCCTATTCCCGCTTCCTTCTCCTAACTTGACGTTCATCCATCCATTCTTAAACACAGTTTTAAAATGTATTCTATTGATTTTGGGCCGGGCTGGGTCTTCGTTGCTGCATGCGGGCTTTCTCCGGTTGCAGCGAGCGGGGGCTGCTCTCCAGCTGCGGTGAGCGGGCTTCAGTAGCTGTGGCCCCCCGCGGCTCTAGAGCTCGGGTTCAGTAGTCCTCGCGTAGTTGCTCTGTGGCATGTGGGGTCTTCCCAGACCAGGGATGGAACCCATGTCTCTTGCATTGGATTCTTTACCAGAGAACCACCAGGGAAGCCCCACCCATCCATTACTGTATTTTACCTTTTCCCCAGAACCACCCTCCTACCTGTCTACTCAGCCTCCATCCTTCCACCTACCCACTCTTCTGTCCATCCACCCATCCTTCTAGCCTTTTATCTTTCGACTCATCATTCCATCCATGGATCATATGTGGCCACATCAGTCCTTAACATTTCTAAATACTTCCATCCTGCGTGGTAAATTGCCGCTGTCCCAAGACCCCTGAGCACCTTTAGTGCCTCAGCGGCCCCCCCACCTCTGCCAGAAACCCCCGTTCCATTTCTCCTAAAGCAACTAATGCCGGGTCAGAGCCCGGACCACTGAGTGGTTAACTGTTCTGAACGTCGCCCCTCGATCCAGCCAGATGGCCACCCACCTCCACGTACTTCCTTTGGGCTTTTCACGGGGCTCGCCTGGTGCCCCACGGGGGGTGCTACTCTAAACAGGTGTCTCACCGAACACTTCCTCTGGGCAGGCCCCGAGCTGAGTGTGGGGAGGATGGGAGAATGGCAGCCCTGCTTCCTGCCCATGAGGGGTCACCCGGGCAGAAGAATTTCAGTGGCCTCATGATTGTTGAGAGCCACAGTACTCCGCACAGAGATGAGGTCGGGGCTTGACAGGTTTGTGTGAAGACAAGGGCCCCCAATAGACAGAACCCAGGCCACCGCCTCCCGTGGAAGAGCACTTTTGTTGTACATATGTCTGTTTTATACAGTGGCCCTCAGCCTAAATTTTCATTTTAATAACAGGTTACCAAGTGGCTCAGTCGTAAAGAATCGTCTGCAATGCAGGAGATGCAGGTTCTATCCCTAGGTCGGGGTGATGGAGAAGGAAATGGCAACCCAATCCAGTACTGCCTGGGAAATCCCATGGACCGAGGAGCCTGGTGGGCTACAGTCCATGGGGTCGCAGAGTCGGACATGACTGAGCAACTGCACGCCACCACCATTATGACTAGTACAGACTTTAAACCCACTGGTTCCCAAGAAGCCACCAGCAGACAAGCACCCTGGGTGACAGTGGGGACCAGGGTGAGTGAACAGAGCTAAGACAGGGCCCCCACCCCCAGACACAGGGAAAGAGGCTGGCAGCCTGCTGGGGGGGCATCCCCCAGCCCACCTGCCCCACTGTTTCTGCTGTTGGTCCCGTCTCCTCCTCCTCCACACACCCTCGGACATCTGTCCCCCAGCTCCTGGCTCCTTGGCAATGGACCTGAAAAAAGGTTCACTGGGAGAGGAGGGCAGGACTTCTGATTAAAAGAAAACCCTGACCCTACAGCTGTAGGGATTAGGGGCTGCTTACAGAAGGAACTGGCTCTGGAAGTATTAAGGTATACACAGTACATATGCTCATAGACACATCTAATATTCACAAAAATGCTCCCTTGGGGACTGGTCTGCTGGTTCAGTGGTTAAGAACCCGCCTTCCAATGCAGGGTCCTCGGGTTCACTCCCTGGTCAGGGAACTAGGATCCCGCATGCCGCGGGGCAACTAAGCCCGTGGGCCGCAAGAAAGATTCTGCAGCCCGCAACACAAGATGCCACGTGCAGCAAGCAAGACCCAGCACAGCCAAATAGATTTAAAAAAAAAAAAAAAGCCTCCACTATACACATGTGCTGTCCTATAGCCCACGTTTCTGCCCTGACAGGGTCTCACGACCACTCTCTGGACCACACCGTGCGCCTTCCACTAGGAGAACATGCCCACAGTTCCTCACCAGTCCCTGGGCACTCAGGCTGTTGCCAGTCTTCTGCCATCGTAAACGAAGTCTGGTCTGTGCGTTTATCTCCTCAGGATAGAAATCCCAGAAGGAGAGGGCTGACGCCAGGGCCACGCAGAGCCCCGGCCCGACCCTCTCACCCCAGAGAGAAAGGCGTGAGCGTGTGCGCACCGGAGCAGGCCCCCACCAGCAGGGCTCTGCACACGCACCTCACTCCAGGCCACTGCAAATGCCGCCCCTCATCTCTGGACTCTGCCAGGCCCTCTCCCGGCGGCAGCATCTCACCCAGCTCCTATCAACAGCAAGGAGTCCCAGAGGCGGCGGGGGGCTCCCGCCCAACAGACACCGTCAGTACAGGCTGTGCTGATACGGCCTGCCTGGAGCAGCCTTCAGTGGTTGTAAGGAAAGCCTGATTTCACCCAAGACGTTAAACAGTAACCATGGGAGGCCTGGCAAGGTCCACAGAACGTTTTTCTCTCTCACAGAGCCTGCCTGATGGTCCACCACCCGTGGGGAGGTTGGAAATTCAAGGCCTGGTGCCCAGATGGGAATATGAGGGCTCTTCAGCCCTGCCCTTCAGAGGTTTCTACTATCCCCTCCCACCACCCGACTGACACACAATCCCAGTGGATCTGGTCTACAATCACTTTCTCAACAAATAAGAACAACTGAACATCGATATGCAGAAAAAATGAACCTCAACCCATATCTCACATTTTATACACCGCTCACCGCACCCCCCCACCCAAAAAAGGTCCTTGAAATGGATCACTGACCAAAGGGACAACTTAAAACTATAAAACTTCTAGAAGAAAACACAAGAGAAAGTCTTTCTGACCTCGGGTTAGGCCTAGATTTCTTAGATACAACATCAGAAAAGCTTTTTGTGAAAGAAAATATTGATAAATGTTGATAAGAGTATGACAAAACCCACTGGGGGAAAAAAAAAAATAATAATAATAAAAAAAAATGTTGGTAAGATATTGGGCTTCATTTTAAAACTGTGCTTCATGAAAGAAGTCTGGAAAACAAATAGACAAGCTAAGCACTGGGAGAAAGCATCAGGGAAACACATCTGACAAAGACATCCATGTTTCTTTATATCCAGAATAGATATTAATAAAAACTCAGAAATGAGAAAACACGTTCAAAAAGGTACAAAAATGAACAGACATTTCACTGAAGAAAATACATAAATGGTGTTCATCAGAAGACTGCATTACTTGAATCTCCATGAGATGACAGCATACACCTAACAGAATGCCTACAACAGGAAAGGCTGACGATACCAAGTGCTGGTGAGGATTTGCGAATTCCCATATGTCACTAGTGGGAATGTAAGATGGTTCAGCCACTCTAGAAGGCAGCTTGGCAGTTGCTTCTGAAGTTAAGCACACATTTACTGTCTGGCCCAGAAATCCCACTCCTGGGTATTGACTCCAGAGAAATGAAAACTTGCAAACACAAAAACCTACACACCGACGTTTACAGTGTCTGTATTCACAGCTGTCATAAACCAGAAACGATCTAATTGTCCTTCAGTGAGTGCATGGATAAATAAACCCTGGTACATCTATATAATGAAATGGTACTCGGCCAATTAAAAAAAAACAAGCTCTCCTAAGCAGCAACATGGGAGAATCTCAAAAGCATTACGCTAAGTGAAAGATACCAGATTCAAAAGATGCGACGCACTGTGTGATTCCATTCATACGACATTTTGAGAAAGGCAAAACTATTGGGAAAAAGAGCTGTGGCTTCGGGGGTTGGCTGGAGTGAGGAGGGGCTGACTACACCGGGCCATAACTGCGGTGCCGATAACACAGCTGCCTGCACTGGTCAAAATTCATGTAACTGTACACCAAAAAATGTGAATTTTTCTGCATGCAAAAAAAATCTCAATAAAAGAATTTTGTTTTGTGATCAGTTTGAGAACAAGTCCACTCACCAAACCCTCTTCCAACTGGACTGTTCCTCAAGCTCATTTTATACAAGAATTCTGACCCAGGCTCTGTATGAGGAGGGCCTGGCATCAGAGAGAAGCGGACAGAGGCCTGAGACTGGTGAGCCTGCTCCCCTGCATGTCAATGGGGCACAAGTGTGGGAGACTAAACCCCGCCACACACGCGCGCTCTTGGCGGCTCCTGCAGAGACGTGGAGTCTATTTCCGCCCGTGGGTCTGGGCGGGCCCTGGGACTGGCTTTGTCCACTAGAATGTGGGGAAGGGGGCACCATGATGAGTGCAGAGCCCAGACCTCAAGATGCCTTCCAGCTCCAGCCTCATCCTTTTGGAGCACGGCCCTGAGGCCACCACGCACAGGCCACCTGGGGGTGAGGGGCCACACGGAGGAGAGCCAAGGGGTCCAGCCAAGGCGATACCAACTGCCGAGATGTGGGGGGCCTTCCAGCCCAGCAGACCCACCAGCAAATACAGTCGTGTGAGCCAGGCCTGATGAGACCAGGAGATGTGTCTAGCCACCGACAGAAGCGTGAGGAAAATTGTGTTAGCTGTGACTTTTTACTTGGACAAAATTAAACAAACAGGCTGACACGTCTCCAGTTACAATGAAATGACCATTTACTTCATTGGACAGGGAGACCTGTTGGAGACAAACTCGTGGAGAGGTTAGTATAGTGCCCAGGATTTTAAACTCTCTCTGGGTTACTCACTTTTGAAGGAATCCAGTGCCACTTCCAAAAAGGTGGCATTTCATTTTGCCTTTTCTTTCTTCTGTTGTTGTTTCCTGTTGAACACTTTTAGGAAGCCACATCTACCAACTGAGAAGGGTTCATTCCAAACGCACTAATTTTTGCAACTTTCTCCTGCTGTAAGGTATTCCCTAACCCCCACCAATAAAAGGTCAAGTTTACCGTTCTTATATTTTCAGGGGGCCTCAGGATCTGTATTAGTATAATGTCTGTAGGCCTGATAAATCTTTTCCAAAAATTTACAAGGGTCTTCATATGGTTTTTGCTGAATTGCTTGAATTTTGTTCAGACTCTCTTGCTTTGGGTCCGCTTTTCAAAGCCCAGCCAGGACGTGCTGATAAGCGAAGTTCTAATAAGAGCGGGCCTCCCTCATGGAGACACAATTTGGTTCAGCTGTGATACGCCAAGTGGGTTCAGGTGTAGGAGAGCCTCCTTGTAAGGGGGTCACGATCTTTACAAATAAACACGTCCGAGAAACCTCGCCAGCAGGTGCTTGGCATTGAGGCCCCCACGAGACGACGGGGTAAGGTAAGTTGCCCTGTCCTGGAGTGGCTTCTGGCCCCAATTGGTGCCCTGCCGGGTCTTAGATGGTGATACCAGACTGGGTCCCGGCGCCCCAGAACTAACACGGGGTTTTCTGGTTGATCCCTGGAAGGAGGGGCCGTCCTGGGCTCAGCTGGAGGAGTTAAGGTTTGGAGCGACCTGTCCTCCTTCACTTTACCTTCTTCTTCTTATTTTCTCTGATGTAATAGCTCAAACGCTTGCATGTAGAGAATTTCATCAGTTTCCCCCAATTCTTCACAGAGCAGCCCACCCTAAGACCATAAATAGCAAAGGATTACCTCTAACTACAAAAGGGGTGCCTTTGCCTTGGAATCAACCAACCAGGCTGAATTCTGGGCTGGGGCGTTTGGTGATTTTAGGAACCAAGCGGAACCTTTCTTTTATCCCTAGGATAAGAGAAGGTTTTCGTTTTTTTTCTTTTCTATTACTCTCCTCCATGTGACATCATTAAGTATTTTAAATATCATCAAATTGATTTGGCTGTAAATGGAGGAACAGGACCAAACAAAATGAAACAAAAAGGCCCAAAGACAATCAAAAATCCTAAATAAACCCTCCAGTTTGGTCTCGGAGTTTTACATATGCCAACAACACAGGAGACCGCAAGCGATGCCATTAACACAGCAAGGCTGGCAGTACCTGATGCACAGGGTCCCAAGGTAACCCCGCCTGAAGCCCTTGAGGAGGGCATCCTAACAGGTACTGTGGCCACTCAGGGTTACAGTAAAATAGCATCACCTTCCACTCACAGCTGTAATCAGATCACTCATCCAAAACATGCCTCAGAGGGCTTTCTTTAGGGATAGTTGAAAATTTTCCCATTTTTAAAGACCGAAATTCAAGACAAAATATAGACGGCCCATACAAATGCTAAAATCCAAGAAAGCAGGTGGTCCCGGGGTTAAGAACCCGCCTGCCAACGCAGGGGACATGGTTCCACCCCTGGTCCAGGAAGACCACATGCCGCGGGGCACCTGAGCCCACGTGCCCTAGAGCCCGCGCTGGCACCGAGACCGAGCACAGCAAGGAAGATGCAGAGCAGCCAAAAATAAATCTGTACCCGTTTTTTTAAAACACAGAACAGAAAACAAAGACGCAAACGAACCAGGTCAAAGTCCAACAACTCCTTCCTCTCTCCAACAGGTTAGCCCACTCAAAGACATAACAACTTGCCTTATTTTGAAGAAAAAGCTCCACACACAAAGGAAATAAAGTTTCCGGCTGTACACACCAGAGCGATTTACCTTACTACACGGAGCCCATCGGATCCCAAATATCAATTCCCAGCTGCGAACGCCAGGCACTGCGGAAGCCAGTGCGGTTTGGGGAATTTTGAAGCCCAGGTGCATAGGCCAGGAGGTCCTGAGGCCTTCAGGGCCTTACTCACACACTCCCCCAAGGCAAGATCTGCTACTGACTCCACGTGTGCACTGCTGACTGCATGCCGGGCCATGTAATGCAAACATGAGTTGCGGGGGCCAGGAAGAGCGACTTTGGTTGGAAAGCTAGCGAACTGAGAAGATGGCGGACTCAAAGCTAGCGAACTGAGAAGATGGCGGACTCAAAGCTAGCGAACTGAGAAGATGGCGGACTCAAAGCCCGGAGTAAGAATTCAGGCTCTTTTATAGGAAGGGGGAGGGAGTAAAGCCAAGCACTTCCTGCTTCCGGTCAGCCTGCTGCGGGGAAGAGCAAGGCAGCCATTCACTCGTGGGCCTGATCAGGATGTGTCTGAGCTGAGCGCTCAGTCGACTCTTTGCGACTCCAAGGATCATAGCCCGCCAGGCTCCTCTGTCCAGGGGACGCTCCAGGCAGGACTACTGGGGTGGGTTGCCATTTCCTCCTCCAGGGGATCTTCCTGACCCAGGGATCGAACCCAAGTCTCCTGGGTCTCCTGCATCGGCAGGTGAATTTTTTTTACCACTGAGCCACCCAGGTAGGCCTTCCTGTGAACTAAACAAAGCTATTTTAGCTTGATGCTTCTTATCCCTGGAGCCAGGGTTGCCAGAGATGGCTCATTATGTATAATTCAAGCTTAAGGCAACATCCCTTTAGTGATTAACGTGCTAGAATACAAAGGTTCTTCCCTATTTGGGGCCCAGCCTAACCCCAAGCTAACTCTGCTGGCATCTCTGTGCAGTCCCCTGTGTCCACCCTCCAGGTGCCCAGCACGTCTTAGGAGCCCAAGAGCTTGGTTGTTACCAGGACTGAAACCCAGAAACCCCAGGACGAGCCACAGACGTGTTCTCTCAAGGGACCGCCCAGCCGCATTTCCTGACGCCTGGGACCCAGCATCTCAAGCTTACTTGCCAAATTATGTTGACCCTTTACAGCCTCTGAAACTCAGGATTCTGTTCCATCCAGGAGCACTGCAGAAACACCAAGAGCCAGAGACAGAGCGTGCGCACGCACACACACGCACACACACAGTACAAGAGAGCAGTGGGTGTGCTGTCCGCCTGTCCATCCGTGGACTGACCTGGTGTGGCTCAGTCCCAGCCTGGGTGCCGGCCGGAGGGCTGCCGCTCCAGGTGTGCCGGGGCCCGCTCACACCAGCTGTCAAGAGCTACACGTCTCCTCAAACCCCACACCACACTGGACACCACACTTGCCCTCCGAACGTGACCATCTTGTATTTATATCACACACCAGCAAACACCATAAATTAAGTCCTGCTTCTCCTTCCAAAGCCAGCACTACATGAACGGAGTCCCACTGCCTGGCTCCCAGCAGCTAGTGGCCTGGTGGGGTGGGGTTCTTCTAAAGTGTGGTCCACGGGCCAGCAGCACCCATTGGTATTACCTAGAAGCTTGTCAGAAATGCAGTTTGCCCTCCCCCCAGATCTCCATATCAGAATCTCTAGGGGTGGGGCCAGTAGTTTATCAAGAAGCTTCGGTGGGCAAATCTGAGATGCACAGATCTAAGTTCCAGGGAGGAGCAGGAGGGGCTTTGAGGAAAAGTGACATCACCCTATTGCCAAGTCAGATGCCCCCTAACTGCCCCACTTTAAGGGTTAAATATCATAAAGAGAAAATTTAGGGGAAAAAAGTAAGCCACCTTTCCATTAGCCACATAACTTGCTATTCCTCCATGTTTTCTCCATGATTTGAGCATGTGCTCAGTCGTGTCTGACTCTTTGTGACCCCATGGACTGTAGCTCGCCGGGCTCCTCTGTCCATGGGCCTCTCCAGGCAAGAATACTGCAGTGGACGGCCATGCCCTCCTCCAGGGGATCTTCCCGACCCAGGGATCGAACCCGTGTATCCTGTGTCTCCTGGACTGCAGGCAGATTCTTTACCCACTGGGCCATCAATGAAGAGAAAATTTATATAAAAGTCAACCGTGGGTGCACTCATTTTCCACATGTTAGGATGCAACACGTTTGTACCCTGATTTCTTCCTAAACCCACGGCCTCAGATTTTGGCAAGGCCGCCAAGGCCCGCTGACCTGCCGAGCAGGGACTGTGAGCAATTCCTTCGCTGCCTTTCCTTTGTTCCAGTGCCGGGGCGCTGTAAGCACCTGGCATGTAATCTCAGAATTAACATTCCTCGTGCCGCCCGGCCCGCAGACCAGGGGGGGATCCAGCCTCCCTGGTCACGGGCAGAGCCTGAAGGAGAGGAGCGGGACCCTAATCCTTTTTATTCTGGGGAGTGTTTTGGCGTGGCCTGGCTCTGCGGTTTATACACAAGCTCTTTGTTGGCTGGAGGTGGGGGGTAGGGGTGGTGGAAGCCAGGGCTCTGTGCGGAGGGAAGTTAGACACCCGACTAGAGCTTTTCATGATGTGGTGGTTACCGGTCAGGTACAGAATGGGAGTGTAAACATACATCACTTACTGTAGGTGACATCGCGGCATCCAAAGGCTTGGGGAAACCCCCAGCTCCCCCGCCTCCCAAACGCTGCAGCTTTTCCTAACAGACCTGCCTTCTTCATTCAGCAGACATTCACTGGGTGCCTCCTTTGACCCCACCACTTCACAGAGACGGGGTAGTGGGCAACAGAAACTCGAGAACAAAGTGTAGTCCTTCAGACCAGGTGCTGGGAGTGGCCCAGGCTAACGTCCAGGTGGACAAGTAACTTGAGCAAAGTGTGCAGGCAGAGTGAGTGTTCAGTAAACAAAGAGTTGTTCAGGATTATTGGAGGGGGTGCTGGAAGATGAGGTGACAACAGGGGTAGGTGTTGGGTGGGCAAATGCTCAGTGAGACAGGATAAACTCTTTGATCCTTGATCTGCAGACACATGACTGAGAGGATGCCACCCACCTAAGCTACATGTGTCCACCCTAGATCCATCCATTCATACATCCACTGTCTCCACCCTCCCAATCCATCCTCTGTCCAGTATCCATTCTCTGGTCAAGCATCATCCATCCATCTACCTTTCCACCTATCAGCTTAAGTGGACTCTGTACCACGTACAAGATTTCTTCCTTCTTTTCGTGGGTCTTGAAGGTCTTACCATCTCCCCAGCAACTTATATATACCGTTGACCCTTAAACAACCCTGACTTAAAGGCATGAACCCACTTATACGCACGCTTTTTTCAATAGTAAATCCAATAATACTATATAATCCCCATTTGGCTGAACCGTGGCTCTAGAGGAAATATGGATACAAAGAGCCAGCTGTAAGTTATATGGGGATTTTCCACAGCATGGAGGATGGGTGCTGTTCACCCCCATGTCATTCCAGGGTCAATTATATTCAACCTCAGAACCACCCCTCCCTACCGGTGTCTACCTGCAGACTGTTCAGGTGATGGTGTCGTTAGAAACAAGGGATTAAATAGCCATGTGACAGTACGGCTCACCTGGCCTGATGTTTGGGAAACGTGTAGCCAGGATAAAGGTATGGTGGGTAGGTGTGCTGAACACAGAATGATGTGGAAATCTCATCCTGACCGTTCTTTCAAAAGTCAATTATCAAGCTGTTACAGCATATGACAACACATGCACTTCAAATAATTATGATACATATTATATATGCCTTTCAAATTTAAAAAGGATTCATAGGATTAAGAATGCACTATTTTTAAAAACCTGTACAACCTTTTGTCATCTTTGTTTTGTCTTTTTTGAGCTGGGAGTTGGGGGTGAGAGTGATGGAGCCTTTAGTCTTAGTCTTCTTAAATGGCTTAGATTTGGTAAATACTTTGACCTAACATCCATTGTCCTTTATTGTGAAAAAAACAGCTCACGCTGATTATAGAAGACACCACACACGCACACAGTACAAGGTCAGCAAAAACCACCCAGAGATATCTATTGTTTTATTCTCTTGGGTATGTTTTTGCTCATTCCCTTTTCTTTGCATAGCTTCAAACATAATTAAGAGCACCCATTTTATACAGATTCGAATCTGACTTCCCTCCCTCTGTTTAATGTATGACGTGAAAAAATACTCAAATACTTTTCTTGAAAACATCATCTTAATGGCTTCCAAGAGCATCATGCATGGCGTGCATGTTCCATAATTCATGGAAGCAATCCCCTTTAATTGAGGGCTTAGGAAGTTTCCAACGTCTTGTTCTTGTTTAAAGACGGAGGCCGTCCTTCTGGTGTCTGCCTTCTCTCAGAACTATTTTACTTCGGTAAAATTCTAGAAATGGAATAATTCAAAAACTTTTTTAATGCTGAGACTTCAATCCCTATTGCCACCTTGCCTCCCCCAAATGCACTTGGCCGCCTCCGAGGCTCCTTGGCAGGTCTTAGAAGGTGCTTCCAGCCCCCGGCAAGGTAGGGGTGCTGTGTGGGTGTGCAGCTGACTAGTGAAAGCACCGGGATGCCCTGCGATGTGAGGGAAATGCTGCAAAAAACGAACTAAAGTGAAATACAGTGATTAGCCTTCCTGCCTACTGTGGTTCCAAACCCAAATCAATCTTGTGATTAAAAAGTTAAAAAAAAAAAAAAACAAAACTAGCTCAAGATCATTTTATCTTGAGTTTCAAGTCATGCTGCCAGGAATGCGCTTCAGATCTGAAAGTTGTATAACGAGTTTCTGTTAAACACTATTTCCTGCTCACTTTTTACACTTAAACCTAAGGTTTACACACTAGCAGTCGGATCATCGGCATTTCTCCTCCGGAGGGAGGAAAAGAGTGTCCCTGACGACTCCTACTGCTCGTAGCGCGGCAGCCTGACCGACCCGGGTGACGGGGGTGCTGGGGGGCGCTTGGCCGCCCCAGGGGGCTCGGGAGGGCGCTCTGGTAAAGGGCTCCCGCTGTGGACTGAGATGTCCTAGGTCCAATTCCGGGCTCCGTGATTCTGGGCAAATCGCTTTGCTCTCTGAGCCTCAGTTTCCTGGCACGCGCTACGGGACCAAGCCAAGCGCGGCCCGGGCTGCCCGGCTGGGAAGGGACGCGCGCCGGCGTGGCGGGGTGGGCGCAGCCCGGGCGGGCACTCACCTCCGCCGTACATCTGGCACAGGTACGGGAAGCGCCACACGTTGCCCAGGCCCACGGCGTACGAGATGCAGGCGAACACGAACTGCAGCGGGGTGGCCCACAGCGGCCGCGTTTTCTCCATGGCCCCGGGGCTCCGCGCGCGGCGCGGTGGGTGCGCGGCCGCCAGGAGCGCCGTCCCGCCCGGCTCGGCCAGGGGATGGCCCCACGCCTCTGCCGCGGCCGCTCGCCCGCTTTTTAATTGCTAATCTCATTAACGGCGCGCCCGTCGGAGGGGCGAGGCTAGTAAATGGGTGACGGCGAGCCCCACCCCGCCGCCGGGCCGCCGTGGCCGGGAAGGAGCCCGAGATCGCGCCGTCCAGGGAGGCGCCCCCGGCCCCTGCGGCTCCACGTGGGGGCTGGTGTGTCGGCTGCGCGCTCCGGGGAGGCGTCATTCGCAGTGTGGCCACCCGTGTGCCACACTTTGGGGATGGGGCTGTTAACGACACGGATGTCCCCCAGCCCTCCGGGAGCTGACGCTCTGGTAAAGGCTTCAGTGGACTGGACGAAAGAGCCCATTTCAACCAGCTTTTACCCCCAGAAAGGATAACTCCATATGGTTTATCTTACCCCATATTTAAGACAGAGAGACACAAGGAGGGCAACGAAGGCAAAGCAAAGGGGTCAGCAGTTACGGGGCGGGCGCGGGGCCGGGGGGTGTTAGGCTGGGGTGGTCATGGAGGGCTTCCCAGAGGAGGGGGCTTACATTTGTTCAGAGACCGGGAAAAAGTGAGGGGCTCCCCCACCTCCCCAGCGGAGCGGGAGTGACCCACGCAGCCACCTGCTGCCATCTGCAGATAAGTTGTGTGTGCCTACTGTGTGCAGGGCCAGCTGTATGGCTCGGTAGGGAGAGGTGGGCTGGACCAGGTTTCCAACAACCCCGGTGGGATATTCTATTCCTGGGGCCAGAGATTCCAATTCATTAGCTTCAGTTTGAGACCTAAGAAGCCTCCTGTTTCTATCAGTCTCTCAAGGTGATTGGGTTTAAGGAGGTCCCTAGCAGCGACTAAGTCAGGTGCTTTGGAATAATGCACGATCTGGCTTTGAATCTCAGTTCTGATTCAAAGCCACTGACTTGGCTGTGACCTTGAACAAGGCATTTAACTTCTCTGAGCCTGTTTCCTTATCTATAGCGCGAACAGATATATTCCCCTTTCCATGGGTTCATGTGAGAATTAACAATTTAGCTTACTATCTGGCACATACTAAGTGCTCAATAAAGAAGCCATTATTATAGGCTGAATAAATGAATGGGTAACACACTAATAATTACATACTTTGAACAGTCCACTTGGTATATAGTAACAGTTAAGAAAATACTTGATAAGTGAGTAAAATTAAAGAGATGAAAAGCAGAGTTGCCAGTGGAAATCTTATGTGATGCCAAAAGGAAATCACCATTGCGCCCATCTCTAGTTAGACTTGCCCCTGGCTGGTGGCAGAAGATGAAAGTGGGGTGTAGTGAGGAAGGTAGGGGCTCCTTAGACATATTACCTGCTGTCAACCTTCCTACCTCCAAAAAGCAAAGCAGAACAAATTCTCAATGCAACAGGGAGACAATTTTGACTTTTAGATTTTAGTCTAGAGGTTTTTTTTTTTAACCCCTCACCCTCCTTACCCAAGGAACCCCACCCCCTTGTTTCTATCCCATGGGTCAGTTTCAGCTGCTTTGACCTCTACAAAATGGAACTTTTGCAATATATACTCTGTGCTGCCTGGCTTCCTCACGGGGACTTACTCACATTCTAGTGTGCAGTGGACAATGTCCTTTATCCCTGCTGCCTAGTCTTCCGAGGTGTGAGTGAACCTCCATCACGGCTGACGTTTGTGTTGTTTCCAGTTTGTGGCTGTGATGAATAAAGTGTTAATGCCATCTAGTACGAGTCCTTGGGTGCATGAATCCACTCACTGCTGGGAACTCGGGGCCATAAGGTCGGCGTACGTGCACCTTTAGCAGATGCTGCCAGGCTGTCTGCAGAGAGGCCGCATCAGCTTACACAGTGGCTGTGCCTCTGACACTCGTTGCTCTGTTCTCAAAGGTCTACCCAGCCTTGTGGGTGTGCAGCTTCACTGTGGCTTTAAGCTCAGCAGTGCATACCCTGCCATGGGCTGATGGGGTTATCTGCATACCCTTTCCTGGAGGGCCTCAGTCTTCTGCCAGCTTTTAAATGGCTGTGGGTATGGTTCTTTATGTGCTCTGGATATGAGCCCTTGGTCAGTTGTGTGAATCACAGATTTCTCCTCTCAGTCTGTGAGTGGCCTTTTTATTCTGCCGGTGTCTGCATCTACCAATGAATAGACACTTAACTTTAATAAAGTCCTAATTTACCAATGGTTAATTTCAGTGTTCCCCTTTGGTTTCTTTTTTTTTTTTTTCCAATAAGTCTTTCAACTCCAGGGTCATGATGAGATAATTAAAATCTGTGGCAAAATAAGCCTCAGTGACACATAGACTGGGTGGCCTTTTAATGCTGTTGAATGGTAAAGAGGGCATGTTGCTGCCTCCAGCCATCGACTTGGCTCTTTCTTATTCTCATAAATGAGTTTTCCCAGAGGGAAGCCGGCTATATGGTGGCTCAGGAACAGGACACCTTAGGGAGATGCCCAGCCTATGACCTGAAACAGGAGGCTGCTTGGCATCTGTTGGTTTGACATAGGCCAGGCCCTCTTCAATTCCCTACGCCGGGGATCAAGCCAGCACCTCCGTCCGGTCACACTGCCAGACATCGTGGGAGCCTGTTCCTGGTGTGAGGCCCTGGGTGGGGCTGTGGGCAGCACACAGAGGCACCCCCATCACAGGACTAAGTAAGTCCTCAGGAGTCTTGCTGAGGCCCCCACACCTTCCTGAACTCCACCTGACAAGACTGTAACCTGACAAGACCCACTGCGCTGCCGTGGCCGCTAGGAGGGGACAGAACAGGCCTGGGAAGGGGGTGGCGTCCATGGGGGCCAGCAAAGCAGCGGTGGGCATTAGCGGCAGCAGCCTGGCAGATGTTTAACCACTGGCTCTCTGCGGGAGGAGTGCTGATACATCGGTTAACCAGTGGTGTAGATGTCTCCACTACGGCTGATTCCAAGCTACCAACGTGGTGTCACTGAAAGAGGAGTTTGGAGAGAAGTGCAGTAGCTCACCATTAAACTGAATGTCCACCGTACAAGTGCAATGACAAAGAAACCTCAGTAAGGACAGAGCTAATAGTGTAGAAAATAATTTAGGAAGCGGTGGGCTTTGAGGATTTACTACTTCTGATTTAAATTGTTAGATGGTCCATTCTATCCTTTTTAAGAAAGCCCAGCAGCTCTACCCGCCGCTAGAATCTATTCCTCCCTCTCCCCCGCCCTCAAGACTGGGTGCATATCTGGTTTCTAACACTCACTTTTTAATAATGACTGTGTTTAGCAATCAGCTCCCACACACAATTCCTGAATATGTACCTGGTGGCGCTCACCAGCCTGTAGGCGCTGGCCCAGGGCTCTACAGGGACCTGGGGCTGGGGAAGCAACTGCTGTGTGGCAGAGGCGAGGGGGGCAGTTCAGCTCTCAGGGGCCAGGGGCCAGGGCCCACGGGCAGCAGGGTTTTCAGCTCAGCTAAGCCCCACCCCGAGTGCTCCTGGGGGCCCGCGACAGGCAGTGAGAAAGGAACCTTCGTGTGGACCGGTCTCACTGGGCCCCGTCACGCAGGACTCACTCCCCGAAGGATAAGCCAGCCTGTGCGCCTTATCTGATTTCTGGACGAGGGTGGAGCCAGGGGGGATGGCCCTGACTCAGCTGTGTGGGTGTGGGTCACAGCCCCGTGCCAGGATTCCAGATTCTTACCCCACAAGTTACAGCCTCGCAGCTTTCAGTAAAGTGCTCACCCTAGTGATCCCGCTGTTACTTAATCTCATCAGTGGCTCTCGGTTCCCCACAAGATAAAAGTCCAAACTCCTCAGCCTGGTCTGTGAGGCTCTGGGAATTTTTTTCTCTTTAATTGGGCCCTGAGGAATTTGACCCTTGCTCACCTAGGTTCCAGGAGAGGCTAGACGTTTCACCTCCTGGGAACAGCTGTGCAGTTTTATACTTCAGGGCAGTTCCCTCAACCAGGAACAGGCTCTCCTTTCTTGACCTGGGAAAAGCCAGTCCACTGTTCTCGACCCAGATGGAATATTACCCTTTTCCAGAAGCGCCAGCAACTCTGTCCCCAGGCAGAATCTATTCCTTCTTCTCCCCCGCCCTCAGGACTGGGTGCATATCTGGTTTCTGACACTTTCTGTGCTGCGTTGGCAGGAAAACAGCCAGATACATACGTGTCCCCTCTGGGCTGTGGCTGGAATCATGTCTTACAGTCATCCTTCTTTCCCCAGTGCCAGGCACACGGCTGAGTCTCAGGGAGGCTGTGGGTACATGAGAAGCCTGCCGCAAGATCTGAGCACTTCAGTAAAAATTCCGCCCAAGAGCCTGAGCCCCATGTTGCGGAAGATTCCTTCAGACGTTCAAGTCTTTCTTGCCCACCTGCTACTGTGGGCCTTGAGCCGGCTTGGGGACTTGAGGTAAAACCTCTTCGTGACTGACGGTCCTCCTTCCCCTGCTGTCTGAGGCACCTGCTTATTCTCCTGTGGGGCGCGCACACGTGCATGTACACACACACACACACACGGTGCACACAAGGCATCTGGCAGCCATCAGGAGGAGGTTCTGCAGAAGAAATGCTGAAGCTACTGGGGTCACTGGTCCAGCCCAGGTGGTGAAGAGGAGGGCCTTCCAAAGAGTCTGGGGAAGCCCCTGCCCCGGGGCTGAGTGTGTGCACATATGCATATGCATGTATTTGTGCGTGTCTGCCTGTGTGCATGTGTGGATGCATACACACATGCTTGTGTGTTTATGTGTGCAACTGTGCGTGTATTTGTGTGTGCTTATATGTGTGCCTGCATACATGCTTGTGATTGCATGCACACATGTATATAAATTGTGCATCAATGTGTGCACAAGCCTCTGTTACGTGTGTGATGCTGAGGAGACAGTGAAACTGAACAGGGTCCTGCGAGGCCCCCCTGGGTACAGAAGTTTCTCCATGTCCCCTGCTTATCGTCTGCAGAAAAAGGCTTTAGTCTCCTAGGCCTTCCCTGAATTCCAAAGAGCAGACTCAAGCCTGTTACTAATTAGGGAAGTGAGGGAACACAGAAAGAAGGAAAAGCAAATGGTTCAGCAGGAAAACCAATTAATTCCATGATAAAACATAGTCCTAGCTCCCCTCAGGGGACATATGTAACCATCTGATGCGTATCTCTGAGTTTTTAGGCAGAAACTAAGACCCCCTCACACGTGGAGGATGGTGACTATCTGCTGACTCCAAGTACACAGACTTCAGACTGGAATCAGAAGGCTGATAATTAAGATTCCTGAAACACCAACCAGTCACCTCACCCCACCACAGCAACACAAAGGAAGTCTTCCACCTTGCAGCCCTCACCCCAAATGCTGCCTTTAGAAACCCCTTCTTGAAAGATGCAAAGAGTTAGGGTCTTTCGAGCCTGAGCTGCCTGTTTTCCTTGCTTGATGCTCTGCAAATAAATGCTGTACTTTCCTTCCCCACACCCTGCTATTGTGCAGCAGCTGAGCAGAACTCAAGTTCAGTTAAAATCCTGGCAACCACGAAAGGACAGCTGTCCCCAGTGGGCATCTTGCCCATGGCACACTGACCCCTGGCTGGTGGTGGCAGGTGGGTCCTGTCCCGTAGCTGCCTGAGTGCCCGTCTCGGGGACAAACCCCCAAACTTGCTGCTAACCCAGGTGCTCTTGATTCACGGTGACGGAAACAAGGCTTTGAGCCTGACTTCTCTGGCAAGTGGCAGAACCTCTGTGTGAGGACACCAGGCTATTCTTCTCTACTGGGTTGCTCTGATTAGAATTTCCCTTTTCGGGGAGGGGAAGGCATGGGACTCAGTCATCTGGTTTTGAGTGGAGCACTTTTACTGGATTTTCCATTCTGGGTTGAGAAATCCTTCGGCCCATCAGGTATTGCCTGAGTGGTAAGTGGGAAAGTCCCTGTTAGACCAAGGCTTGTCTGCAGCCCCATCTGGGAAATTTTCCATTCCTGTGCTAGGGAACCGTGACTCTGAGAGGCATCAGATACTGATCTGCCTGTTTCTACTAATACCAGCCGTGTGAAAGAATAACGGGAAACCGTAACTCTATTCCATTTTGGAGTTTCCTAGGGTGTATTTTGCAAAACTGGGAGATCTTCAGTTATGTTCCCATAAAAGGCATAAATGGTATTTTATTGTAATACTGCTTAGCCTCAGTACTCCTTTGGATCTGGAGGACAACCACCCCTCAGTGGCTCTTTAGACTGTAACACCATCTTTCCATTAGAACTGCTTTGTAAAAGGGAAGGAAACTGGGATGACATTACTTATGTGTAGGCTTTCATCCTATTGCATCAACGTTTAAGTCTTTTGGAATTGGTTTGGCTTTCATCTTGTGTGTGTGTGCATGAGTGTCTTGACACACATGTTCCAATCTTCTATCCCTGGTTTTGATCATTTAGAGTCCTTGGTAACTTGAAAATGTGGTCGAGACACTCTTAGAAACCGATAGTTTAAATGTGGTCTCGAGCCTGATTCAGAACAGGTAAGTTTGTCTGAAGTGTGAAGGTGGGTGAATGACATGTTATTACTAAATATTACTGTCTATTACTGTGATTTGTTTAAACTGAACTGGCTATTTGAGAACTGAAGTATACCACCATGAAAATGGCCAAGATGGGGCCCTTCTGATATTCCAAAACAGGTTTTTGCATTTGCAGTTAGAATAAGCTGGTCTTCTAAGAGGAACCCATTTCTTTATTCCCTGTGACTTTGAGATGTAAGTGTTCTACCAGGACTCTCAAATGATCTTTTCTGACCCTCTCCAATTCCTGAGACTAAAAAAAAATGAGGTGGTGAGAGTTCTTTTAAATTCAAGCAGGAAAGACGTCCCTCGTGGTCCAGAGGCTAAGACTCTGTGGATCCCAAAGCAGAGGATCCAGGGTTCGATCCCTGGTCAGGGAACGAAATTCTACATGCTGCCATTAAGAGTACACATGCCACTAGACCATTCAGGTGTGACCTAAATCAAATCCCTTACAACTATAGAGTGGAAGTGAGAAATAGATTTAAGGGACTAGATCTGATAGACAGAGTGCCTGATGAGCTATGGATGGAGGTTCATGATATTGTACAGGAGATAGGAATCAAGACCATCCCCAAGAAAAAGAAATGCAAAAAAGCAAAATGGCTGTCTGTGGAGGACTTACAAATAGCTGTGAAAAGAAGGGAAGGGAAAAGCAAAGGAGAAAAGGAAAGATATACTCATTTGAATGCAGAGTTCCAAAGAATAGCAAGAGAGATAAGAAAGCCTTCCTCAGTGACCAATGCAAAGAAATAGAGGAAAATAATAGAATGGGAAAGACTAGAGATCTCTTCAAGAAAATTAGAGATAACAAAGGAACATTTCATGCAAAGATGGGCTCAATAAAGGATAGAAATAGTAGGGACCTAACAGAAGTAGAAGATATTAAGAAGAGGTGGCAAGAATACATAGAAAAATGATACAAAAAAGATCTTTACGTCCCAGATAATCACGATGGTGTGATCACTCACCTAGAGCCAGACATCCTGGAATGTGAGGTCAAGTGGGCCTTAGGAAGCATCTCTACAAACAAAGCTAGTGGAGGTGAGGGAATTCCAGTTGAGCTATTTCAAATCCTAAAAGATGATGCTGTCAAAGCGCTGCACAAAATATGCCAGCAAATTTGGAAGACTCAGCAGTGGCCACAGGACTGGAAAAGGTCAGTTTTCATTCCAGTCCCAAAGAAAGGCAATGCCAAAGAATGCTCAAACTTCCGCACAATTGCACTAATCTCACATGCTAGTAAAGTAATGCTTAAAATTCTCCAAGCCAGGCTTCAGCAATATGTGAACTGTGAACTTCCAGAGGCTCAAGCTGGTTTTAGAAAAGGCAGAGGAACCAGAGATCAAATTGCCAACATCCACTGGATCATCAAAAAAGCAAGAGAGATCCATAAAAGCATCTATTTCTGCTTTACTGACTATCCCAAAGCCTTTGACTATGTGGATCACTACAAACTGTGGAAAATTTCTCAAGAGGTGGGAACACCAGACCACCTGACCTGCCTCTTGAGAAACCTGTGTGCAGGACAGGAAGCAACAGTTAGAATTGGACACGGAACAGACTGGTTCCAAATAGGAAAAGGAGTATGTCAAGCCTGTCTATTGTCACCCTGCTTATTTAACTTATATGCAGAGTACATCATGAGAAATGCTGGGCTGGATGAAGCACAAGCTGGAATCAAGACTGCTGGGAGAAATATCAATAACCTCAGATATGCAGATGACACCACCCTTATGGCAGAAAGTGAAGAAGAATTAAAGAGCCTCTTGATGAAAGTGAAAGAGGAGAGTGAAAAAGTTGGCTTAAAGCTCAACATTCAGAAAACTAAGATCATGGCATCTGGTCCCATCACTTCATGGCAAGTAGATGGGGAAACAGTGGAAACAGTGGCTGGCTTTATTTTTTTGGGCTCCAAAATCACTGCAGATGGTGACTGCAGCCATGAAATTAAAAGACACTTACTCCTTGGAAGAAAAGTTATGACCAACCTAGACAGCATATTAAAAAGCAGAGACATTACTTTGCCAACAAAGGTCTGTCTAGTCAAGGCTATGGTTTTTCCAGTGGTCACGTACGGATGTGAGAGTTGGACTATAAAGAAACCTGAACACCGAAGAATTGATGCTTTTGAACTGTGGTGTTGGAGAAGACTCTTGAGAGTCCCTTGGACTGCAAGGAGATCCAACCAGTCCATCCTAAAGGAGATCAGTCCTGGGTGTTCATTGGAAGGACTGATGTTGAAGCTGAAACTGAAATACTTTGGCCACCTGATGCGAAGAGCTGACTCATTTGAAAAAACCCTGATGCTGGGAAAGATTGAGGGCAGGAGGAGAAGGGGACAACAGAGGATGAGATGGTTGGATGGTATCACCGACTCGATGGACATGGGTTTGGGTGAACTCCTGGAGTTGGTGATGGACAGGGAGGCCTGGCGTGCTGTGATTCATCAGGTCACAAAGAGTTGGACCCGACTGAGTGACTGAACTGAACTGAACTGAATGCTGCAACGAAAATAGTCCTTACATAAATTCTTGGAAATTCAAAGGAAACGGATCAGAATGAATTGGAAATACAAAGGAAATGGATCAGAATGAATTTCAGAGTCACATGATCTGGGAAATATTCAATACTAAATTACTATCTGGTATTACAGTTACTGTAGGCTTGTTGGATTAGTTGGTGGGGACATGTCTTTGATGTTATCAGTAATGTGTATGGTGACAGAGACTTATAAGACCAGAATTTAAAAATTCACACATACATTTACATGCCACATACAAGAGAAAAATCAAATAGAAGATCACAGATTTACAGTAAAATGATAAAAAGAAAATACCAGGGAAACATTATAGCTAAGGAGAGCTATATTACATCAGACAAAATAGACTTTATTAAAGAGTATTATTAATGATAGAAATAACATCTATCACCAGAAAGATATAGCTTCAAAAGCTGGGAAGCAAAGGAAATCAACCTTGAATATTCATGGGAAGGAGTGATGCTGAAGCTGAAGCTGCAATACTTTGGTCACATGATGAGAAGAGTCGACTCACTGGAAAAGACCCTGATGCTGGGAAAGATTGAAGGCAGGAGGAGAACGGGACGACAGAGGATGAGATGGTTGGATGTTATTACCGACTCAATGGACATGAGTTTGAGCAAACTCCGGGAAAGAGTGAAGGACAGGGAAGCCTGGTGCTGCAGTCCATGGGGTTGCAAAGAGTCAGACATGACTGAGTGACTGAACAACAAGCAGAAGTGGACATATCATGATGGAGATTTCCATACTTCTCTCTCCATTACTGATAAAGCAGAAAATAAAAAGTAAAGAACAAGGAATGAAAAATGACAACAGATTATTAAAATAAGAACCAAATGGAACTTTTAGAAATGAAAAATAGCTGAAATCAGAAACCCAGTGAATGGGTTTAAAAGTGGATTAGAAAAAAAAAAAATTAGAAAAAAAAAATAAAAAATAAAAGTGGATTAGACACAGCTGAAGAGAAATGTGATGAACTCAAAGATATGTCAGAAATTTTCTGGAAGATTGCTCAGAAACAGGTAAAAAATACATGAGAAGAAGATACCCAGATAAAATACACAGGGCAATAAAATAGTGTACGCTTATTCTAGATTGAGAAAAGAAACTGAGACAGACCCATACTTAAAAAAAGTACTAGGAGCTCAGCATTTTCCACTATGGATTCATTTAGTCCAGTCAATCTTATTTAGGATTAAAAAAAACGAATGAAATATATATCAGGATGGCTCATGATGAAGCTCCAGAACATCATGGTGAGCCCTTAATCCATGACAAAGGTCTTGCTGCAGAGGACTGTTCAATTTGGGGGATTTTGAAAAACTAGAAAATAGAACTTAGGTCTGAAAAAGTAAAATAGCATGTAGTTTAGAAGAGTGGGCACAGTGGTAAAGAATCTGCCTGCCAATGCAGGAGACCCAGAAGACACAATCCCTGCTGGTTCAGGAAGATCCCCTGGAGAATGAAATGCCAACCCACTCCAGTATTCTTGCCTGGAGAATCCCATGGAGAGATGAGCCTGAAGGCTACAGCCCACAGGGTCGCAGAGTCGGACACAACTGAGTGGCTGAGCACCGCACAGCACAAGAGTTCAAATGATCTGCAGAAGTGAGTAACTTTAGACTCTGTGATGGTATGCAAAGTGGACATTGCAGGGAGATCGTACCAAATGATTTTCATAGTGCTCCAGGATCTAATTAGGGTCACAGATTGCATGCAGTTGGTAAGAATAGAGTTGATTTTAGGACGGTTTTCCCAACTTTTAAATTTCATGACATTGACTTTCTGAAGAGACAAAACTGACTGTTTAAATTGCAGAATGTTTTACATTCAGGATTTGCCCGACTCTTTCATTGGGGATTATTTAACACCTTTTTCTCCCTATAACTTGCAGAGAATGTGTTTAATTTAGTTTTTATATGGCATGTATAATATATATTACAGTACTGTAAATACACTTAGGCATTTAATTATATTTGCTACTGACAGACTTTGGAAAAAAATGAGTGTATAACCTGCGTTTACATTTTACATTTGTAAAATGGGAGACAGTACCAGATGTTGATTCATGGTGGATCTAGAAAAGGCAGAGGAACCACAAATAAAATTGCCAACATCCATTGGATCATAGAAAAAGCAAGAGAATTCCAGTAAAACAACTACTTCTCCTTTACTGACTTCGCCAAAGCCTTTGACTATGTGAATCACAATAACCTGTGGAAAATTCTTCAAAAGATGGGAATACCAGACCACCTTAACCTGCCTCCTGAGAAATCTGTACGTCAAGGCTGTCTTTTGTCACCCTACTTATTTAACTTACATGCAGAGTACATCATGCAAAATGCTGGGCTGGATGAAGCACAGCTGGAATCAAGATTGCTGGGAGAAATATCAGTAACCTCAGATATGCAGGTGACACCACCCTTATGGCAGAAAGTGAAGAGGAACTAAAAAGCCTCTTGATGAAAGTGGAAAAGGAGAGTGAAAAAAGCTGGATTAAAACTCAACATTCGGCCGCCGCAGCGGCGGCTCCAGCTGCCCTGGCGGCCCCAGTCAAGCTCCGCGGTACGACCCAGTCCCGCCCGGCCACCGAGGCAGCGCCGCGACGGGACCCGGAGCCTGCCCCGCTGAGCCTGCACGCGCCGCCCGGCGCCTACCGTCAGTTCGATGGGCGACGGGACCCGGAGCCTGCCCCGCTGAGCCTGCACGCGCCGCCCGGCGCCTACCGTCAGTTCGATGGGCGACGGGACCCGGAGCCTGCCCCGCTGAGCCTGCACGCGCCGCCCGGCGCCTACCGTCAGTTCGATGGGCGACGGGACCCGGAGCCTGCCCCGCTGAGCCTGCACGCGCCGCCCGGCGCCTACCGTCAGTTCGATGGGTCGGCGGCCGCCGCTGACCCCCACCGCGGCCGCCCTGTTCTGGGGCTTCCTGCTCCCTCTGACAGCTGCTCACGAAGCAATCCTCCATGCCTCTGGAAATGGCACACCTTCACCATCTATGGACTACTTATTGCAAGCTGTATAACCCTCACTGGACATCTCTTCCAAGTACCCTAGAAAATGCAACTTCCACTAGTTTGATGAATCTACCACACCACTCGGCAACATTTCTGATATTCCTCCTGATGGAATAAAGAACAAAGCAGTTGTGGTACAGTGGGGAACCTGCCATTTTCTGGAAAAAGCCAAAACTGCACAAACAGGAGGTGCTGAAGCTTTGTTGGTTGCCAGTAACAGTGTCCTCTATTTCCTCCCTCAGGGAACAAATCTGAATATCGTGATGTGAAAATATTGATTGCATTTATAAACCACAAAGACTTTAAAGATATGAAGCAGACTCTCGGAGATAACATTATTGTGAAAATGTATTCTCCATCGTGGCCTAACTCTGACTGTACTATGGTGGTTATTTTTGTAATTGCTGTATTCACTGTGGCATTAGGAGGATACTGGAGCGGGCTAATTGAATTGGAAAACATGAAGGCAATGACAAACACTGAAGATAGAGAAGTGAGGAAAAAGAAGGAAGAATATTTTACTTTTAGTCCTTTAACAGTTGTATTTGCGGTCATCTGCTGTATTATGATGGTTTTACTTTATTTCTTCTACAAATGGTTGGTTTATGTTATGATAGCAATTTTCTGCATAGCATCAGCGATGAGTCTGTACAGTTCTCTTGCTGCACTAGTTCGTAAGATACAATGGGGACGATGCACCATTACCTGTTGTGGCAAGAGCCTTGAAGTGAGACTTAATTTTCTCTCTGGACTGTGCACAGCAGTAGCTGTTGTTTGGGCTGTATTTAGAAATGAAGATAGGTGGGCTTGGATTTTACAGGATATCTTGGGGATTGCTTTCTGTCTGAATTTAATTAAAACACTGAAGTTACCCAACTTCAAGTCATGTGTGATACTTCTGGGCCTTCTTCTCCTCTATGATGTATTTTTTGTTTTCGTAACACCATTCATCACAAAGAATGGTGAGAGTATCATGGTTGAACTTGCAGCTGGACCTTTTGGAAATAAAAGTTACCAGTAGTCATCAGGGTACCAAAACTGGCCTATTTCTCAGTAATGTGTGTGTGTCTCATGCCAGTTTCTTTTTTTTTCCATTTATTTTTATTAGTTGGAGGCTAATTACTTCACAACATTGCAGTGGGTTTTGTCATACATTGACATGAATCAGCCATGTTACATGTTACATGTGTTCCCCATTCCGATCCCCCCTCCCTCATGCCAGTTTCAATACTGGGTTTTGGAGACATCATTGTACCAGGCCTGTTGATTGCATACTGTAGAAGACTTGATGTTGAGATTGGTTCTTCTATATACTATGTTTTCTCCACAATTGCCTATGCCATTGGCATGATTCTTACATTTGTTGTTCTGGTGCTGATGAAAAAGGGGCAACCTGCTCTCCTATATTTAGTACCTTGCACACTTATTACTGCCTCACTTGTTGCCTGGAGACGAAAGGAAATGAAAAAGTTCTGGAAAGGTAGCAGCTATCAGATGATGGACCATTTGGACTCTGCAACAAATGAAGAAAACCCTGGGACTGCTGGTGAACAGATTGTCCAACAATAATATTATGTGGACGTGCAATAATGTGTCGATTGATTTTCTACAAATAGAGTTTGACTTTTTAAATTGACTTTTGAATTGACAATCTGAAAGAAACTTCAATGATATGCTTGCAAATATGTATCTGTAAGAGCTGGTACTGACAATTACATGATAAATAATTAAAATACAATTTCTTTTAAAAACAACAACAACAACAACAAAAAACTCAACATTCAAGCAACTAAGATTATGGCATCTGGTCCCATCACCTCATGGCAAATAAATGGGACACAATGGCAGCAGTGACAGACTTTATTTTCCTGGGCTTCAAAAATCACTGCAGATGGTGACTGCAGCCATGAAATTAAAAGACACTTGCTCCTTGGAAGAAAAGCTATTACCAACCTAGACAGCATATTATAAAGCAGAAACATTACTTTGCTGACAAAGGTCCATCTAGTCAAAGCTATGGTTTTTCCAGTAGTTAGGAATGGATGTGAGAGTTGGACTATAAAGAAAGCTGAGAACTGAAGAATTGATGCTTTTGAACTGTAGTGTTACAGAAGACTCCTGAAAGTCCCTGGGACTTCAAGGAGATCCAACCAGTCAATCCTAAAGGAAATCAGTCCTGAATATTCATTGGAAGGACTGATGCTGAACCTCCAATACTTTGTGATGTATCTCCACCTGATGTGAAGAACTGACTCACTGGAAAAAACCCTGATGCTGGGAAAGACTGATGGCAGGAGGAGAAACGGGCAACAGAGGATGAGATGGTTGGACGGCATCACCGACTCAGTGGACGTGAGTTTGAGCAAGCTCCAGGAGTTGGCGATGGAGTCAGAAGCCTGGTGTGCTGCAGTCCCCAGAGTCGCAAAGAGTTGGACACGACTGAGCAACTGAACTGAACTGAAGTTCTCCACTAAACTGAGACTATCTGGCATATGTCGGTGAAGCAGAGAGTCCCTAGGATGTTGAAGAACTGCTGGCGAGAACTGAAGCTCAGTGACCGCACAGAGCTGGGCCTGGGGTGGCAGCTGCAGGCTGTGGCTGTATTTCCAGTGCTGTTTCTGCTGTGAGATAGGACAAAACTAACAGGACACAGATGAGCTCGATGGCAGTTTAAGATAAAAGAGAATGATAAGTCTAAGGCTTGAATGCAAAGACTTAATCTAAAATGATAGGGAAGTCATAATATAAATGTCTGAATTTGTATAATTTACTCTTGGAATACTAAAGACTCTGATGCTGGGAAAGGCTGAAGGCAGGAGGGCAAAGGGATGACAGAGGATGAGATGGTTGGATGGCATCACCGACTCGATGGACATGAGTCTGAGCAAGTTCCAGGGGACAGTGGAGGACAGGAAAGCCTGGCGTGCTGCAGTCCACGGGGGGGCACAGAGTCGGACAAAATGGAGCGACTGAACAACAACAACTTGACTATTAATTACTGGTCAAAACTCAGGGCTTTGTGAGGCTCAAAGTAAGGTTAAAGAAAACAGCACACGCAACAGGCTGTGTCCTTTGCTCGTCAGGCTCACTTCCAAAGGACAACTGTTTCAACTGAATAACCTGAAAGGCTTTTCTGTACATTGATCCTTCTGCTGTCTGAAGGAACTCATGTGTATAAAGAGCACCAAGTGGGCATTGTTTAGAAAGGCCTGGACGGAACAAAGAGGTTTTTTTCAGGTCAGAGGGAACAGATGAAGAAACAAGCTTATCTGAAAAACACCGCAGTTCCTCCCCACGACCACTCAGCTGATCACCTGCCTTAGGAAGATCCAGCCAAGCGCTGTGAAAACACCGGCCCGAGAGCCTTGAAGAACCCTTCGGTGCTTTGTGTTGGTGTTGGCTAAATTTATTTCTTCACGTCAAATATTTTTTGCCAGGAACAAGCAATCAGGACCCACTAGAAGGCATAATCTGGGGGAGAAAAACAGACAGAGCCCTGTGAAAACATTCTCCAGGGTCAGAGTACGCCGACAGGCTCAATCAGTGACCCCCTAAGGGGTCTCACTGTGGCCTGCTGGGCTGTTTTGTGCCTGTTCTCTCATTTCATAACAGGACAAGCCCTGTGAATCTCACTCTGCCAGAAAACACACATGCTTCGTTTCACAAGCTCAACATTTCCAGTTATACTGGATTTCTCGTGCCTGTCCGTATTCAAAATGTGGTCACTGGCCCACAAGGGGCACTACCAGGGAGCCTGTGAGGAATGCAGACTCCCGGGCCCCGCTCCAGGCCTCCTGAGTCACAGCCTGCCTTTCAGCAAGACCCCCAGGGGCTCTGTAGGGATGTCAAGGTTTCAGGAGCACTGCTGGGCTCTTCAACATGGTTTCACGGCAGGATCCTCTATGCAGCTTTACGGCACAGATGCAGGATCCCAGCGAGTGTTCCCTTTAGAAGTCACATGGAGTTGGCTCCGGCTACCTTTTCCAGAAGAAGGAGCCTGACCACCACCACTCCACACTCATTTTATTCATGGCTGCAAATCTCCTCCCCTCAAAATTCCACTCCACTGTCCACTTCCCATGTCCCCAGGGTCCCTTGTAAATGATCCCCCTTCTAACTGCTTTTGCCCACCTTTTCAATTTCTTCTCTAAAGTACACTTGAGTCAACAAAAAAAGATCTGCAAGACAATTTTTTTGTATATGCAACAAAAATGTCTCCTCCTGAACTTGAGGAGCTCAAAATATTTTCCCTGCTTACTTAACCAAGGTGTATGCTGCCTGGAGAGAGCCAGCTCTCTTACTTCCTCAGTTCAGTTCAGTCGCACAGTCGTGTCTGACTCTGTGACCCCACGGACCGCAGCACGCCAGGCCTCCCTGTCCATCACCAACTCCAGGAGTTTACCCAAACTCATGTCCACTGAGTCAGTGATGCCATCCAACCATCTCATCCTCTGTCATCCCCTTCTCCTCCTGCCTTCAGTCTTTCCCAGCATTAGGGTCTTTTCAAATGGGTTAGTTCTTTGCATCAGGTGGCCAAAGTATTGGAGTTTCAGCTTCAGCATCAGTCCTTCCAATGAATATTCAG
This sequence comes from Dama dama, assembly GCF_033118175.1. NCBI lineage: Eukaryota > Metazoa > Chordata > Mammalia > Artiodactyla > Cervidae > Dama > Dama dama. The sequence continues at coordinate 57,604,668 of NC_083704.1, read as the reverse complement.
GACTGATCTCCTTTAGGATGGACTGGTTGGATCTCCTTGCAGTCCAAGGGACTCCCAAGAGTCTTCTCCAACACTACAGTTCCATAGCATCAATTCTTTGGCACTCAGCTTTCTTTATAGTCCAACTCTCACATTCATATATGACTACTGGAAAAATCATAGCCTTGACTAGACAGACCTTTGTTGGCGAAGTAATGCCTCCTCTTTTTAATATGCTGTCTAGGTTGGTCATAACTTTCCTTCCAAGGAGTAGGCGTCTTTTAATTTCATGCCTGCAATCACCATCTGCAGTGATTTTGGAGCACAAAAAAATAAAGTCTGACACTGTTTCCACTGTTTCCCCATCTATTTGCCATGAAGTCATGGGACCAGATGTCATGATCTTAGTTTTCTGAATGCTGAGCTTTAAGTCAACTTTTTCACTCTCTTCTTTCACTTTCATCAAGAGGCTCTTTAGTTCCTCTTCACTTTCTGCCATAAGGGTGGTGTCATCTGCCTGTCTGAGGTTATTGATATTTCTCCCAGCAATCTTGATTCCAGCTTGTGCTTCCTCCAGCCCAGCCTTTCTCATGATGTACTCTGCATATAAGTTAAATAAGCAGGGTGACAAAATATACCTGACATGCTCCTTTCCCTATTTGGAACCAGTCTGTTGTTCCATGTCCGGTTCTAACTGTTGCTTCCTGACCTGCATACAGATTTCTCAAGAGGCAGATCAGGTGGTCTGGTATTCCCACCTCTTGAAGAATTTTCCAGTTTGTTGTGATCCACACAGTCAAAGGCTTTGACGTAGTCAATAAAGCAGAAATAGACGTTTTTCTGGAACTCTCTTGCTTTCTCGATGATCCAGCGGATGTTGGCAATTTGATCTCTGGTTCCTCTGCCTTCTCTAAAACCAGCTTGAACATATGGAAATTCATGGTTCACGTACTGTTGAAGCCTGGCTTGGAGAAATTTGAGCATTACTTTATTAGCGTGGGAGATTAGTACAATTGTGCGGTAGTTTGAGCATTCTTTGGCATTGGCTTTCTTTGGGATTGGAATGAAAACTGACCTTTTCCAGTCCTGTGGCCACTGCTGAGTTTTCCAAATTTGCTCGAGTACTGAGTGCAGCACTTCCACAGCATCATCTTTTAGGATTTGAAATAGCTCAACTGGAATTCCATCACCTCCACTAGCTTTGTTCGTAGTGATGCTTCCTAAGGCCCACTTGACTTCGCATTCCAGGATGTCTGGCTCTAGGTGAGTGATCATACCACCGTGATTATCTGGGTCATGAAGATCTTTTTTTATAGTTCTATGTATTCTTGCCACCTCTTCTTAATATCTTTTGCTTCTGTTAGGTCCATACCATTTCTATTCTTTATTGAGCCCCTCTTTGCATGAAATGTTCCTTTGGTATCTCTAATTTTCTTGAAGAGCTCTCTAGGTTTTCCCATTCTATTGTTTTCCTCTCTTTCTTTGCACTGATCACTGAGGAAGGCTTTCTTCTCTCCTTGCTATTCTCTAGAACTCTGCATTCAACTGAGTATATCTCTCCTTTTCTCCATTGCCTCTTGCTTCTTTTCTTTTTATAGCTGTTTGTACTTCCTCAGAGTTTTGCTCAAAAGTCACCTTCTCCTGAGGCCTCAGAGATAAGCTTAGCTAACAGGTCAACCACCACCTCCGCATTTTATACCCTTCTTGCCTGCTTCATTCTATCTCCTTGGCCCTTATCACCATTTAGCATATAACGAGAGTTTCTGGTTTATCAAGTCTGATTCGTCAATTTACTTAGAGGTAACTACTGATTGTCCCCCTGTGCTGGGCGGGCCCTGCTCTAGGCACTGGGCAAGGCATGAGTTAACAGGACAACCCAGACGCCAGCTCTGCAGGGCGGGCATTCTGGTAAGAATACAGCCTGTGGCTTCTCCATCTCAAGAAAAACAATCCCTCTGCTTGATCCCACTTTTCCTTCTGGCCTCTGCCCTGTTTCTACTTTATTTTCTAGGAAAACTCATCAAGAGATGTCTACATCCACTCTGTCTCCAGACTCTCTCCTCCCATTGGTTCTAACAGTCTCCTGCTCCAGGCTGGCTACCACTGCTCTAACTAAAACTGTCCAGGTCACCGATGACCCCCACGTGGCTGACTTGAGCGGCCAGTTTTCAGGCCTCCCTCCCTTGACCACCCAGAGGAGTCTGACCCAGGTGATCACTCCTTCCTCCTGGGGGGGCCTTTGCAGGCTTGCTGCCAGGACGGCACTGTCTTCTGGTTTCCCCCCTTGCTCTCCTCAGCTTATTCTTCCTCTCTCCATGATCTGTGATACTGGAGGACCCTGGGCTTCTCACCTACACTCACCTCTGTATCTTTCGTGACTGTGGTCTAAAAGCCACCTTTACATTTTTAACTCACAACACTGTAGCTTCAGCCCCAAACACACCTTAATATTTGGACTTGTATGTCTACCACCTACCCAAATCCCCATTTGGAGGTCAGGGAAGGGAGGCATCTCAAATTTGTGTAAAGAGAGTGTCTAATCTTCAACTCCCAAGTGAAGTGTAGTAAATCCTGGTTAAGGTATTCTAAGGTTTAGTTGGGTAGATAAACAAAATTGTGAGATAGCCTATGATGGAATATGACTCAACAATAATAGGAATGAACTACTGATACAGACACTAATATGGATATTCTTAAATATGTTTTGCTGAGTAAAAGAAGCCAGGCAAAGAGGAGGACACACTATGTGAGATCATATGAAAATTCTAGAAAAGGCAAATCTAACCTATCATGAGAGAAAGCACATCAGTGGCTTCCCAGGGCCCAGGGTGGAGAAGACTAGCTGGAGAGGGGCAGGAAGGAACTTGTAGGTGATGAAAATGTCTGTATCTGAACTGTGGTAGTGCATACACAGGTGACTGCATCAACCAAAATCCATCCAACAGGATCTTAAAATGCACGTATGTTATTGCTGTCAAGTTTACCTCAAAAAGGTGATTAAAAGTAAGGTGGCTTGTTTGTTTAGAATATATAATGATCTAAGTGGACTCGGCAGCAGGTCTAACGATGTTACTTCTAAGTACCAAAACACATGGCAAGAATGTATTGTGGTAGGAGTGTAAATTAGTGTGGCCACTGCAGAAAACAACAGAAAGGTTCCTCAAAAAGCTAAGAACAGAATTGCCCAATGATCCAACAGTTCCACTCCAGGGTATATATCCAGAAAAAAAACGAAAAGACTAATTCAAAAAGACACATGCATCCAATGTTCAGAGCAGCACTATTAACAATAGCTGAGACATGGAAGCAACCGAAGTATCCATCAACAAATGGAGAAAACTGTAACACAAAACCCTCAGAATGGGAGAAAATATTGCAAATGATGTGACCAACAAGGGCTCAATCTCCAAAATTTACAAACATCTCACATGGCTCAATGCCAAAGAAAAAACAAACCACCCAATCAAAAAAGCAAGCAGAAGGCCTAAACAGACATTTCTCCAAAGAAGACACACAGATGGCCAAGAAGCACATGAAAAGATGCTCAACATCATTAATTAGTAGAGAAATGCAAATCGAAACTAAAATGAGGTATCACCTCACACCGGTCACAATGGCCATCATCAAAAAGTCCACAAACAATAAACGCTGGAGAGAAGGAAACCCTTCTACACTGTTGGCGGCAATGTAATTGGCACAGCCACTATGGGGGACAGTATGGAGGTTCCTTGAAGAAAAAAAAAGCCACCATAAGATCCAGCAATCCCACTACTGGACGTATATCTGGAGAAAACCATGGTTCTGAAAGGATACAAGCACCCCAAGGTTCACTGCAGCACTGTTTACAAGAGCCAAGACAGCGAAGCAACCTAAATGTCACTGATAGAGGAGTGGAGAAAGAAGCTGTGCTGTGTCCGTACAATGAAACATCACTCAGCCGTCAAAAAGAATGACAGTGCCATCTGCAGCAACAGGGATGGACCTGGAGATGATTATACTAAGTGAAGTGAATCAGAGACAAGTATCACATGGTACCACTTATATGTGGTGTCTAAAGAAATGATACACATGAACTTACAAAGCAGAAACACTCACAGACTTAGAGAACAGACTTGTGACTGCCGGGGGGAAGTGGGGAGGGAGAGGGATGGACTGGGAGTTTGGGGTTAGCGGACGCAAACTATTACCTTTAGAACGGATGAGTAAGGCTCTACTGTATAGCACAGGGAACTGTATGCAGTCTCCTGGGATACACCATTAAGTGGAAAAGAACATAAAAAAGTATATGCATGTGTGTGGCTAAGTCACTTTCTGTATAACAGAAATTAGCACAACACTGTAAATCAACTATACTTCAACACTAATAAATAAATAAGTAAACATTTCTATAAACTCTTTTCAACTCATCAGAATGGAATAACAAATAACAAAGGTTTTATCACATAGGATAACAAGTTCAATGTAGAGCAGTATTTTCCTTATGAGTTATATAAGCCATAAACAAATGATCATTAAACACTAATATGACTCAAAATGGATTATGAGGAAAAAATGAACACTTAAATTCTGAGCAGACGAAATCGGTAACAAAAACCCTTTACATTTTATTTTTGTCCATAAAGGTCTGAGTCATAATTTAGCAGGAGCCTTGAGTATTTAAGCTAAACTAAAGTTGCACTGTGACAGCCACTGTGCAGTCCATAGAGCTTAGCACACTGAAAGTTCAATCAGGGCTTGAGGCGACCTTCTTACAAATGCAAAATACAGCAACTAAAAAGACTGTCTTAGTTAAATGAGATAAGACTAGGAAAATGTTAAAAAAAAAAAAAAACTTCAGTACTGCATTTTGCTAAGCACATGAGTTACACTCTCACACACTGACACAAGCAGGCACAAAAAGTATTTATATGGTGAAGAATCATCCTGTTAATTTATGCCAAGGAATGTCATGTTTATCTATCTTAATGCAGGGCACAGTTAGGTTTTATGGTATCATAAAGACTTTTGATTTATTATTGAGCTGGATATACAGAATATTTCAAAGGTGCTATCAAAAAAGAAAAAAATACTAAGCTGAAATTCTACCTAGCGACATAGGTTTTTCAACGTAACTTTCTTCCCTATGCATCAAACTAAGGTAAGAAGAAAATACATGGTTTTTAAAAGATACCAAGCCATTTAAAAAAGAGTCTGTTTCTGAATTTAATAGAGCATCCTGGCCCATTGAATAATGGCATAGTTTTTGGACAGAGAGTGAATTCTGGCCTAGAGAAGTGTGGTGTGTGACTGGAATACTCAGTGGAAGCTCTAAAAGGACCCGGACCCCAAGGCGTGCCCGCACAGTGAGGGCCGGGCCGGGCGAGGAGTGACTACGCAGGTGGGGCTGCTCAGGACGGGATTCCTCCCTCACTCCCCTCACTCAGCCATCTTTTACAGACTGCCTTCTGTGTCCTTTCAGGGGACGTTATCTTGCCCTTTATCATTTGCTCCTTCAGTGTTTTAATATAAAACCTACAAGAAAAACAACAAATTCAAGGCTAGTATTAAAAGCTTGAATAAAAATAACAAACCTTTTCCTCGAATCAGTAAACTCTTCCTGGTGAACAGAATCTTGTGGAAGTGGGAATGATTACTTTCTAAATAATGCGTTAAAAGTAAGTACTTTCCTTCTGAAGCATTAACGCTTTATGAACGTTATTTTTGTTTATCCTTATAGTATATTGTTGCATTATGCAAGTACAGATACCTAATTTCTAATGATTTATCCCAAAACATAAACAAGAAAAAGCAGGCCAACGGAAATATAATCAAAACCTCTTGAAAATGGTTACTATAGATGTACCTAAGTAAATATAATCAAAAGTTGAATCTCAAATCTAGTAACTGATTCTATGTTGAATAGAGATCTTTTAAAAAGTGTTCTCATTCAACACATAATTTCATAGAATATTCTGTAAACTGAAGTATAAGATTTCATTTATTCTGAGTCCAGATACTTTCTTAACTGTAGAAGTACAAGGATGCCTCTGTCTTCTTCATCAGTAACACAGACTTATGATAAGGTATGCTGCAAAAAATGTCTGACTGAAGAGTTAATCAAATCCTCATGTTCACTTTTAACTTTCATTATAATTGGTAAAAATGATGCCTATAATAGATGGCATTCACATTTTCAACAAATTTACATATATATATATTTTTGATGATCACAGAGAAAACAATTTAGATTTCATTTTTAAAAATAAGGTTTATTTATAATAAACTATCTTTAATAATTCTATATTTTTATTCTAGGGAATGCACAACTGTAGACAAAGCTAGCTTTAACATTTATTGAAAAGGTGTACTCTTTATATGAATGTAAAACAATACGTCTTTCTTTACTATAAAGAATTCTCACTGCATTTGAACTAAGAATCTGGAGCACTCGCAGAGAGGAGTTTGGGATGACCAGCCAGAATCAGTCAGGAGGTTTTCTCTCTTCTCAATTAGGTAACTGAAATAGGCACTCTAGCTCTAAATATCATAAGCAAAGTCTAAATCTTAGAAAACTAAACAGAGGGAATATAACAAACTGCTTCAAATACATGCCTGAGGTGAGAAAGGGTTTGTACTTTCATATTGTGGCAGCTTCCAGATGAAATCATCAGTTTTTAATCTTCAGGTTCATATCTGGAAAGAGATATGTATTTAATTAAGAGTATAGTGTCAAATGTTGTACCAAATGAGTTTACCTAAAACACTTCCAGTGACTAAGCCAGTAATGTTGCATCCTTCATCTAAAATCACCTCTGTGGCACAAGTCAGATTCTTTCAAGGCTTGATGGGGGTGAGCAGGATGATTCCTTCTGCAGCTGGAGAATGGATCAGATAACCACTGACATGCCATCAGGCTCCAAGTCTCTACTATATGTGGCATCTACACCCGTGTCAGCTTAGTAGACTGTTATCTAATTGAAGGCCTGATGGACACAAACAGCTGATGTGGCCTTGTGAGTACAAGGTTAACCAACCCCCTTCTCTAAGGAGAAGTCTGATCTGGGATTCACTTCTCAGCTCTGGTACCCCGGAACTCTGATAAAGGTAAAATGTCAGCTGAGTTTCCAGGCAGAACCACTGATAGCAGAAATGACCCTGATTAGAAGACTCCATCTGGACCACAAGAACTGTGGCCAACCATACATCCATGGCAGAAACCAGGGCTTAGGCTTCCCCATGTGCAGTGAGTTCTTGGACACATCCCTGCCGGAGCATCACGTAACTGTACCAGAGACACCGCCCCTACGTGGGGCATGGCCTTCTAAGGCTCGCTGGCTCTGGCATCCACACACGGGTCTCATTCTGTAGCCCCCCACCTGAACTGTCAAGTTGGGGCTTCTCTGGTGACTCAGATGGTAAAGCATCCACCTGCCAACGCAGGAGGTGCAAGAGACTCAGGTTTGAGCCCTGGGTTGGGAAGATCCCCTGAAGAAAGACAGAGCAACCCACTCCAGTGTTCTTGCCTGGAAAATTCCAGGGGCAGAGGAGCCTGGCAGGCTACAGTCCACAGGGTCACAAAGAGTCAGACACAACTGAGCAATTAAAAAACGAGTGTCACGTGGGAGCACAGTGTGAGCAGACCCTGGGCTGCAGCAAGGACACCGCTGAGCAGAAATGTCTGGCGCGGCCCCATGCTCTTGCTGAGGTGTCTGTCCAACATCCTGCCGAGAGAATCCAGGGCAAAGGCAGCCCAGTGTGGCCCTGAGTGACTCTAAAGGTCCAGCTGAACCTGAGAAGAAACCCCAGTGGGTGTGACGAGTGAGGCCTGGCCAGAGCCCCTTTGTCTTTCCCAAACACAGGCTGCCGGACTGAGTGACAAAGCAAGTCCCCACTGGCCTGACCTCTCCGGACACGAGACTAGACTTAATGAAGGACAGACATCAACCCAGCAGGGGGACAATCCAAGGGGCGGGGTCAGCACAGCTTACTTCGCCAGTCTTTTCCTCAGGTCTTTGATTTGGTCATTCTTCTTGGTAAGAATCTCCTTCATGTTTCGATAAGCTGCTGTTTGTTGGAATTTCTTCTCTAATTCCTACAAAGGGAAAAATTTCAGTCCGTTAACAAGAAATATTTAGGAAAGAAAGAACACATCTGATGAAAATATACATTTTTGCCCTCATTTACTAATACTCTGCTTATTTTCTTTTCTAATTTATTTCTAATGTATTTGTATAAAATTAAGACTATTCAAACTTTAAAAATACATTCTTTCAAGTGAGAAGCCAATAAAATGGTAACATTTCCCAAGTACAATATTAACAAATAACTCAAACATACTATGCCCCAGACGTGGGAAATCTATTTGAAACAGTAAATTCATTTTCAGATAAAACAGACAAGCTCTTCTTTCTAAATCCCAAAGTAGTGCCAGTATTTTAAGAAGAGGATTTTAACTTTAATTACATTTTGGCTTGTACATTCTTAAGAGTCTAATCCCTAACGTGAAAAGAATAGTTCTCTGCATACTGCTTGTAAATTAAGAAACAGGGACAGACCCCTTCAGAAAAACACCACCCACTCCTCTGCCAGACTATAAACGGCATGATCAGGAAAAGCAACATGGGGGTGCAGGGCGGTGGGTGTAAGCATACAACAGGAAGGAGTATAGGCTTTTTATTACTACAGATATTCAAGTGTCAAAGAACCATCTTTTTACCAAAAGTGGTAAATCTTTTAGAAGACAAAGTGCCTAGTATCTTGAGAAAAAATAAAGTGAATCTGCAGCTGTTCACATTTCCCTTAGTTACACTGCACTCATCACTTAATGGGATGTGGACAGGCAAACCTGACCTTTTCAGCCATGCTCAGCTGCTCCTGCACCCTGAGTAGGTCATGCTTGGCCGTCGCTAGATTCTCCTCCAGGGATTTCTGGTTTTCTGTCTGGTCATTAAGTGTCTTCTGAAACTCACTCTTTAAAGCAGCAACTGTGTTTCCCAAGTCACTCAAGTCTTGGGCCTTTATAAAATCCTATGAAAAATACGCACATCCACATAATTTCAGGCTGACATCCTAAATAGTAACAGCTTTAGATTCAACACCTCATCGATGGAAAGAGAGGAGGCTGTGTGTTGCATGCACACGCCAGCCTCCCTCGCCGCTGCAGTCCTGAGGGTCACTCGGCACCCAGTGCATGGTGTCCTGCGCACACACACAGTCACCCAGCGGTCACTGATTTCCAAGTATGTCAAATACGATTTATGGGCTGTTGGGATTCCAAAAGAAGAACAAGAGAGGTGAGATCCTAAATTGGACAAGGTTGTGCTTCCCACAGTTGGGGTGGCAAGCAGGTTTCATTACTGAAAAGTCAAGGTAAAAGACATCCTGGTGAGGGGCTTCCCTGGTGGCTCAGTGGTTGAGAATCCGCCTGCTGATGTAAGAGACAAGGGTTCGATCCGTGACCCAGGAAGATCCCACATGTAGCCGAGCAGCTAAGTCCGTACACCACAATTCTAGAGCCCGGGAGCTACAACTACTGTGCCCACATGCCCTAGAGCCCAAGCTCCACAACAAGAGAAGCCACTGCAATGAGAAGCCCAAGCACCACAAACAAGAGAAGCTCTGCCTCACCGCAATTAGAGAAAAGCCTGCGCCTTTCAGTGAAGACACAGCACGGTCAAAAAAATCCTGGTGAAGAATTTTGAATGATACAGATGGAAACATAATAAAATTAATACAATTTATATAAAAAATGTAATAGACATGTTTCACAGTATTATGAGAGCCTAATTAATGCTTATTGAGTACATGGCTTGCTACATTTATAAGACTAAGTTTTTTATCTTAATTTGATATAAACATATTCGTACACTTTGTCTGTGTAATATAAGCAGCTGGATCTTCTCTCTACTTAGATCATGTTTTTTGCCAGATCAGTTTTTTATGTAAAGAAGAGCAATATTAATAAGACAGGAAAATGGTCTATAATTGCTAACTATGAAGATGAAGCACTACTATCAACAAAAGAAAAATTCCTTATTTTTGAAACCTGGTCTTGAAAAAGATTTTATTTCACTGTGTCTCTGTATGCATTTTCCTTTTGCCAAGTCTTAAAAAAGTAAAACTGGAGCAAAGTCTTCAATGGCTTGTAAAACAAATTTATCATCCAAAAATGCAACTGTTTCACTTTTGAGAAATTACACAACTGTTCCAGAGTATTCAGCTGTTTTATAAATTTATGGTCCCTGGTATATAATGATTGAAAATCATATATATTTCCTTTCATTTTAGCCATGCAAGAAGTATCCTTTCATTTTAAAAAAGTATCTACAGATGAAATAATGTAATGTCTGAAATTTGTTTCAAAAAACCATGGGGGAGAAGAGAAGAAAGCGGAGGTTAACATGAAACAGGCTGGCCATGCCTTGGTGACTGAGTGGTGAAGGTGAGTGATGAGTACCTGGGTTACATTACACTAGTCTCTCTATTCTTACACGTTCGACATTCTCCACAGAAAAACGGTAACCAACGTCTAATGAAGCAAGTTTGGGGACGGTTTACTAGACATTTACAATGGCACTAAACCCACGAGGAAAGTCAGTGCTGCAATGAAGATTCAGTCACACAGCCCCGCTGACGGGGTCCTACTACAGCATCTCATCTCGATGCAAAGGCCACACGAGGCAGAATGGTGCCCACGACGACTTCCAGGGTGGAGCCGGGCTCGGTCACTCCACTCAGACAAACCTGGAGAACTTTTAACACTGAATTTCACTATTTTACACAAGCCCTGCTAGATACAGATGGATCTGAAGATGCACAACTAATAAATTCATTTTATCATACTCCTGAAGGGAAATTTAAGTAAAAATAAGTTCTGTATAATAAAACCCAAATTCAAATCCCTGGTGGTGCAGTGGTAAAGAACCCGTCTGTCAATGCAGGAGACCGGGGGTTCGATCCCTAGATCGGGAAGATCCCCTGGAGGAGGAAATGGCGACCCACTCCAGTATTCTTGCCTGGGAAATCCCATGGACAGAGGAGCCTGGTGGGCTACAGTCCATGGGCTTGCAAAGCCTCGGACAGGACTTAGCGACTAAACCACAATAACAAATCCAATTAACTAAGAACTCTTCCATTCTTCTCTCTTTCCCATTGGAACTGCAATGGGAAACTGAAAGGGAAAAGAACTTAAAAAAAAAAAATTAAGCAAATCTTAGATGCCCATGGGCTCTGGGACACGTGAAGCATGTGAGCCATGGATGTGCCTCCACTGCCCTCAGCAGGTGCTCACGTGGCCTTTCCTGGACAAGTCTGTCTCGATGCAGGACAACAGTGGTGGCCTCCGCCTCAGGGAGTGGCCGGTGGTGGGGCATAATAGTAACTAAGACCTCATGTAAGTTTATAACTTGATTCTAGCTGGAAAATGTGAGAAAGCTGAGACTGATTTCACCTTCTGATTCCCCTGCTCAAGCTGTAAATCCTGCAGTGCTCTTTCCAGCTTTGATTTCTCATCCAATGCATTTGTTGCCTAAAATCAAGAGTAAACAGGAAACATTCAATATTTAGTCTGTAAGTAATGCTTTCAATACTTTTGTTTTAAGTATTTCTCAGTTACCTGTGATTCAATGGTCTTCAGTCTTGACTTCAATCTCTCATTCTCTTCTTGAAGTCTTATAATTTCCTTTGTGAGTAAATTCAAGTTTTACTATGTTAGCCAGAGTACTTTTCATCCTTGAAATTACTTGTTTCACTCATACATTTAATTTTTAAATTATACAGAAACTCCAGAGTCTGCATGCCCTGGCTACTGGTAATATCCCAGTTTTACCCAGCCCACCAGCCTCAACATCTATGAGTCATCTCTGGCTCTAAGACTTCTAGCTCCTTCCTTCACAGTCTCTCAGACTTTTTTCAGCCCTCTATTCTCAGCCTTTTCCCAAAGTCCCCTCTCTGCCATCTCTCACCTAGCTGATCCTGAAACTCTTGGTCTGTTCCTGGCCTACACAGCATGGCACTTGCCACTTATCCTCAAAACACAATCACCACCAATCCACACCCTGTGTCCAGCCCCTAACTGGTGTCTGTGAGTGGAGGCCCAAGGCCCTCACTCGTTAGCGGCCCCACCACGAGGTCACCTGTCCGTGCAGTCTCATCATGCCCCAGCACATATCACTGCCCAGCAGAGTCTGCACTCTACTCCAAGGCATGCCAGCCTTCGCTCTGCCTCGACTGCTGCCCACTCTGTCCCCTCCTGGCCCTTCTCTCCTGACAATTCACTGTATCTTCGCCTTCCAGCCCAGCCTGGGCACCACCATACCCAAGAGCCAGTCCTCCACCACTCTCATCCACATGGCACTGTGTCTTCTCTGCCGCCCTGTGGCACAGGGGTTAGCAGTCTCCTCCTCCATTTCTAGAATGTTAGTTATCCCCTCCCAATGAGACCAGAAGGTTTTGAGGGCAAAAGGCCAGGTATTACTTTCCTTTTTATGTAACAACATCTAGCATAATGTTGAAAACACAAGAGTCAATGAAAAATAGCTGTATATTGGTAATTATTGTTTATAAACCTCTTACTAAGTACCATTAAGGACAACTACTTTTGACAGACTAATTACCCTCAGTGGACAGAAGCCGGACCTTCCACCCCAGTCTCCACCTAGAGCTGTGCAGGCAGCCAGCATACATCCTTAGAGTTCCCATTTCTCAAAGTGATGGCAACATTACCTTGTTCAGGAGTTCTGCTGCTCCACCTTCATGAAGTGGAGCAAGTTTTGGCTTCATGCCGTCTATGATGGACTGAAATGAAACAAAAAAACCAAACTGAAAGCACCACCAAATAAAGTACCTGTAATCACTGAACCTTTGTACTTTCTAAGCGGAAGACACTGTGCAAACCTATCAATGGGATGTCAGCCAGACATTCACTGGTTTGCTTCTCTACCACAGACCAGTGCTTAGGACAGAGTCTGGCCCACAGTGCCCAACGAAAGTTAGATAAAAATGAAACCCATCCTCCTTGTATCTTAAACAAACAAACAAAACAAACAGGCAGAAGAGAAAGGTGGGAGGGATGGTAGTCAAAGCCAGAGCAGATAAAGATCCTAGTACCTGGGGACTGAGGTTTTATACTGTGGGAGCTGGAAGCTCGATTTCTGCACGAACTCCCCAAAATTGCAATAATGATGAGGATTTAGGTAAACTACACTGCTGACGAGTAACCTGACACAGCTTGATACACACATTCTACAATATGTATTAAAGCAAAAGAACGCATGCCCTCTGAACCAGAAATTTCTTAGCTAGAGCTAAGTTCCCAAGGAACAATCAGAAAACTGTTTTGTATGTGTATGTTCATGGATTCATCTCGGTGGTATTTTACTATGCAACGCCAGAGTATTCGTGGTACATGCACACAATGGAAGATAATAAGACTGTTTAAAGAGAGAAGCAGGTCATGACGAGTACTGTTTGCCCTTGAGAGATGAGGAGAACGAGACTCCGTCGTCTCCGTCACACAGCTGGGGAGTGACAGTGCCTGGATGCCCGAGTGAAGAGCTTGCACAGCTGGGAGGCGGGGGCACTGAAGGGGCGTCGTGAGTGTGTGCATGCATGTGTGTGGGAGAGCAGACAAAGCAAGTTCTTCATAGTAACTTCCAAAGCTTTACTTTTGCCTAAAAATCCACAAGGCAACTTTTGAATTCTGGTCTTGAGCTGAATGCTTTTCCTTCAGAGTTCTCACTTCAGCCTCTGAATGTTCTAAGCAATTTGAGGATGTTAAACAGTGGCTATTAAGATAAGGACCAAAAATTACCTTTTTATTTGAAGATGTAAATTCCGCTTTTTCAAATTCTGCAACTTGCTCTAATAATTCTCTTGAAGATGAAAGAAAATATGAAAAAATAACTGTTTAGAATAGATTTGTATCATACACACAAGACAAATAAAAACATTGGTACCAACCTATTATATGCCAGAGACAATAGAGCAAGATGAACAAAACCTCATCACATCAAAAATAGTATAGTTACTAAAGGCAGACGAATGAAGTTCCATGCACTAAAATCTGAATTCCCATAGCATCTATTATTTTGTACTTACTGAGTGTACAATATAATTGCCATAAATAAACTACAATGTTAATATAACATGTCTCAAGTTTGTAGTCAACACTGTACTTTTGAAGTGCTAAAGGGAAATTGAAGAAAGTAGGGAAAACCACTAGACCATTCAGGTATGACCTAAATCAAATCCCTTATGATCATACAGTAGAAGTGAGAAATAGATTTAAGGGACTAGATCTGATAGAGTGCCTGATGAACTATGGACAGAGGTTCATGACATTGTACAGGAGACAGGGATCAAGAGCTTCCCCAAGAAAAAGAAAAGCAAAAAAGCAAAATGGCTGTCTGAGGAGGCCTTACAAATAGCTGTGAAAAGAAAAGAAGCAAAAAGCAAAGGAGAAAAGGAAAGATATACCCATTTAAATACAGAGTTCCAAAGAATAGCAAGAAGAGATAAGAAAGCCCTCTCAGTGATCAGTGCAAAGAAAACAGAGGGAAACAATAGAATGGGAAAGACTAGAGATCTCTTCGGGAAAATCAGAGATACCAAGGGAACATTTCATGCAAAGATGGGCTCAATAAAGGACAGAAATGGTAGGGACCTAACAGAAGCAGAAGATATTAAGAAGAGGTGGCAAGAATACACAGAATAACTATACAAAAAAGATCTTCATGACCCAGATAATCACAATGGTGCGATCACTCACCTAGAGCCAGACATCCTGGAATGTGAAGTCAAGTGGGCCTTAGGAAGCATCTCTACAAACAAAGCTAGTGGAGGTGATGGAATTCCAGTTGAGCTATTTCAAATCCTAAAAGATGATGCTGTGAAAGTGCTGCACTCAATATGCCAGCAAATTTAGACAACTCAGCAGTGGCCACAGGACTGGAGATCAGTTTTCATTTCCATCCCAAAGAAAGGCAGTGCCAAAGAATGCTCAAACTTCCGCACAATTGCACTCATCTCACACACTAGTAAAGTAATGCTTAAAATTCTCCAAGCCAGGCTTCAGCAATACATGAACTGTGAACTTCCAGATGTTCAAGCTGGATTTAGAAAATGCAGAGGAACCAGAATCAAATTGCCAACATCTGCTGGATCATCAAAAAAGCAAGAGAGTTCCAGAAAAACATCTATTTCTGCTTTATTGACTATGCCAAAGCCTTTGACTGTGTGGATCACAATAAACTGTGGAAAATTCTGAAAGAGATGGGAATACCAGACCACCTGACCTGCCTCCTGAGAAATCTGTATGCAGGTCAGGAAGCAAGTTAGAACTGGACATGGAACAACAGACTGGTTCAAGATAGGGAAAGGAGTACACCAAGGCTCTATATTGTCACCCTGCTTATTTAACTTAAATGCAGAGTACATCATGAGAAATGCTAGGCTGGATGAAGCACAAGCTGGAATCAAGACTGCCAGGAGAAATATCAATAACCTCAGATATGCAGATGACACCACCCTTATGGCAGAGAAGAAATAGTAGTAAAGAACTTCTTGATGAATATGAAAGAGGAGAGTGAAAAAGCTGGCTTAAAATTCAACATTCAAAAAACAAAGATCATGGCATCTGGTCCCATCACTTCATGGCAAATAGATGGGGAAACAGTGGAAACAGTGGCTGACTTCATTTTTGGGCTCCAAAATCACTGCAGGTGGTGACTGCAGCCATGAAATTAAAAGACACTTCCTCCTTGGAAGGAAAGTTATAACTAACCTAGACAGCATATTAAAAAGCAGAGACATTACTTTGCCAACAAAGGTCCATCTTGTCAAAGTTATGGTTTTTCCAGTAGTCATGTATAGATGTGAGAGTGGGACTATTAAGAAAGCTGAGCGCCAAAGTATTGATGCTTTTGAACTGTGGTATTGGAGAAGACTCCCTTGGCCTGCAAGGAGATCCAACCAGTCCATCCTAAAGGAGATCAGTCCTTGGTGTTCACTGGAAGGACTGATGCTGAAGCTGAAACTCCAATACTTTGGCCACCTGATTCGAAGAGCTGACTCATTTGAAAAGACCCTGATGCTGGGAAAGATTGAGGGCAGGAGGAGAAGGGGACGACAGAGAGTGAGATGGTTGGATGGCATTACTGACTCAATGGAGATGAGTTTGAGCAGACTCCGGGAGTTGGTGATGGACAGGGAGGCCTGGCGTGCCGTGGTCCACAGGTTCGCAAAGAGTTGTACATGACTGAGCGACTGAACTGAATTCAAAGGGTAACTGCTCTAATATACATTGTTATCTGATAGAGGTTCAAGGAACACTGGTTTTAATAGAATATCGTGGGAAAAATGGAATTAGTTCACATCTACTGAGTATGGTAAATTCTCAAAGAAGACAGATGGTTTCCACCTGAACATTTCCTCTTATTTGCAAAAGTATGTGGATGCTGACTATACAAAAGCTTTTATAGTGAATGGTGGTAACTACTCTTTTAAGCTTCTTAACAGGTCAATTTCTCAAAGTTTTCTCATTGATTACCTACTGACAGTTGGTGAAGCTAGATGGTTTCCTCCCCGACCCGAGGCCACAGCCAGGGATGCTCAGCACAGACCGTGAGCCCTGCTGCATCTGTGCTTAGCAAACAGCCCCCGGGCTCATGTCAGTCTTTCCAGGTGCCTGGCATGACTTTTAGCAGAGTATCAATTTCACTGATTTTACCATATTTTTAAAATATAAGGGAGCTTTTTGATGTTGTTCAGATTACAAAACTTTCTAAGAAAACTTTCCAAGAAAACTTTCCCTATTTTAAAGATTGGTATATAATTTTAATGCAATTAATTTAGAAGTAAACTTCCCATACTACTAAGTGTGATTTGATGCTAGTTGAATTAATTTTTCAAATCTGTTTCATAACCTCTACTTTTTAGTTGACCTATCTCTAAAAACTTACTACAATATTGATCAGGCTAACCAAAGCTACTATAAGGAATAATTACTCATCACCTTCAGAGCAATCTCACAGACCTCAGAGGTCTTCATCACACCTAGCAACAGTGGAAGCAGGGCGCTCTGAAGAGGACTCTGAGGGGCACCTAGGAGATGACTCACTAACTGGATGCTTTGCTGTCTTCCTACCCAAATTTTCTCACACACTATGCTCAAGAAAAACCAACAGCAGAGACAGTCACGAGCTTTCAAGTGCATGCTTGGGCCTCTATGGTCACAACTGTGGAAAAAGATATTACTACCTGTTTTCAAGTTCAGAGATATCTGTCTGCAGCTTGAGGTACCACTTCTCGGCCTGTGAGAAAAGTTGCCGCAGAAGCAGCACGTTGGTGTAGGCCGTGTTGATGAGCTCAGACTCCACTTCGCTGTGGACCACAGACTGCAACCCATTCAGCACCTCAGAGACTTCATCGATGGTGAAGGTCTCCTCCACAAGCCTGAAAAACAACCACGGTCCAAAACCTCTGCGTAAACAACAAAAACCATTTACAATGAAAAACAAAACTAAGAAGCCCCCAACGTGTCATTGAAGGGGTGAAAAGGTTACAGTGAAAGTCTCTCTGGGAACTAGCTTCTTTATTTGTAAAACAGTTTGAAAATAGTTTAGATTCAATTAGTTTTTGATGGCTGGTTAAATGATTAAACTGTGGCTCGCTCTTCAAATGTGCACATCCCTTCATACAAGTTATGTGCTCAGAAACAAGCCCCAAACTATCTAATTCTTCTTTAGCTTTTTGGTGAAAATTAGCTTTATCACATTTAATTATTTCATAAGTCGCCTGAGAGGTGTAATTCCTCCCTTTCTTTATATAAGTTGTCCAGCATTTCAAAGATCTTATAAATTATTCACAAGTTAGTAAATGCCTATAAAAAAATTAGTAGTAATTATGTATGGCTTTTCTTAGCATCTTGAGACCTGAAAGAAAAAAAAAACCCTGAACTTAATTAAAGCTCCATAAAAATGAACATCATCAAAAGTATTAAAATCCCACTCTTTCACAGAGGCTGTTTGGGTTGGAAGGGAACCCCAGAGGCATTTGCTTCAATCCCGTCACTTCGCAGATGGAACACAGGCTCAGGAGGTGGAGGTGATGACTCAACCCCACAGTCATTTCCAGTAATCTCGGAAACATGCCCGACAACTGAACCCTTGAGAAAGCATCCATGCAGGCCTCCTACTGTCAATGACAGGTTTACATAACAGTCCTCTCCACTCCCTACCTCCATCCCCAAGGTCCTTGATCCTTCAGACACTCAGTGGGTGAAGAGCTACAGCCCTGATGCTGGTCATCCTTTCCCTTGCTCCAAAAGTAAGAAGGACACGTTGTGTCCACAAGGACACAATGCAGGTAGCCACACCAAACTTCTCTCACAGTTATACTCAAGTTAATATTATTTGATCTACCAAGCTTTAATGTTTTGTTTACCAAGCAGAATTTAACAACTCTTAAAAACCCAGATGTTTAAGTCCCTGTTAAAAATATCAACAATCTTCCTGTATTCTTTAATAGAACAAACTAAATCTGTTTAAAAATATTTTTTGTATTTTTTTTTTTTGAGCAACCCAAGGAATTTAACCACTCTTAAAAACCCAGAAGTTTATTTCAGATTCAAGTCCCTATTAAATATATTAACAATCTTTCTATATTCTTTAATAGACCAAACTAAATCTGCTTAAAAATATGTTGTTTTTTGAGCAACCCCAGTTCATTACTACGAACAGCAATTAAGGTACTCCAAACTCCAATGTGTAAAGTAAATAATGAAGTACCTTCTTTGGCTATCTCACAGTCTCACCAATCAGACTGCTGCTTTTATCTGCTGTGAGTCAGGAAGTCAGATTATCAGACTAGATTAATAAATTGAACAGATAAGTCTACAGCTGATGGTCTCTGCTACTGAGTGATGTTAAGAGTCTACCACAGTTGCAGGTCACTTCAAGACCTTTTTTATTTATATCCTGACATTCAGGTGTGCCAAAATCTGACCCACAAGCACCCCGAGGTCTCTTTATTATTCAGTCATTTTGGCTGCTTCCCATTATCCTCTATCACTACATTTTCTATGGATTTTTATTATCTCCCATTACTAGTCCAACCAAACAAATTATCACCTCTTGCAACAAGTCAGCTAACAATTTTGGTACTAGTTAGCAAGCTTTTCATGGTTTCCTGCTGTTTTCTCCTCTTCTATTTCAATATAAAACTGTATAGGTGTTTTCTTGCTAAATGCCATGTCTGATGGCTCTACTCTTTTAATTCATAATTCAAGTAATTAAAGTTCTGGAATCTCTACTACAGCAAGCCAATTATTAACCCAGCAGCACTTAACAATTTCCTGACTGCCCTTCTGAAACTCTGCAGTTCCTTAACTATCCTATGTGCATGTTTAATATCAGATTGCCCCCACCACAATCTGATTTCTTGAATTTCACATATCCGTTTACATGTAGCTGCTTGCAATGGATAACTGATCGTATCCTAGCAGTGGTTTGTATGGCCTCTGCTACAGCTGCCCCACACTGGCCACCAGAAAGGATGACTGTCACTTCCCACTGGGTCTCCTCAGCATTCTCTGATACCTGCTCTCCTTGAGGTCCTGGAAGCAGGAATCCACAGTTTTGAGTCTCAAGCCTCTTTTTGAACGAGCAAAACGCATATAATTAATAACTTCATTTTGATGGTGCTCATTTAGACCCAACTCTGCCTGAAAGAGAGAAGTAATTTATTAGTCTTGAAAATATAGTAAAGGAACCAGCAATGAAAACGTACAGGCTCTTCTGTGGTGCAGACTGCTAAATGTCTACTAAATGCTGTTCTTTCCATCTTTCCAGACGCATGGCTATTGTTTAGTCGTTAAGTCATGTCCAACTCTTCCGTGACCCCTGGACTGTAGCCCATCAGGCTCCTCTGTCCATGGGATTTCCCAGGCAAGGATACTGGAGTGGGTTACCATTTCCTTCTCCAGGGGATCTTCCTGACCCAGAGATCAAACCCACATCTCCTGCATTGGCTGCCCAACTAGAAAACACTCTCCAGCACTCTTGAAGTCAGGCGTGATCACGTGGCTACTTCTCAGCAACAGATGTGAACAGAGGAATGAAAGCTATTTCTAAAGCCTGGGCCTTAAGACATGGGGCACATGTCTGCCACACCCTATTTCTCTGAAACCTGGAGGTGAGACTCTGCTGAACCATGCAGACAGCACGCTGGTCTCGGGGCTGGGGGAGCGAGATGAAAGGGAACTGTACCCCAAATAACTTCATGGAGCAGCACAGACCCACATACCTGAGATGAGCAGTGAGAAGGCTGTTAAGTGTGAGAGAGATAAACTTCTGTATTCTTTAAGGCACATTTTATAAAAAAAAAAAATCTCTATTAGAGCAACTTAACCTTATTCCATCTCACACAGCCTTAAAAAATATATTTGGTTTTGAAGCAGCCATCAATTGCTCTTGATTTTCAACCAGATGAGAGCTTGACAACTACAAGCTAGAGACTGATTAAGTTCTTTTTCATGTTATAGCTACACTGAAAATTACAGAAGGAAATTATAAAATTGAACATCTAATGCAGGGGACTAAATAAGTTAGAATTATCTTTAAGAATAATTTGATGTCACAGCCTTCTTATGGGAGACAAAGGTATATTTTGCAGTCCTCTTTTCCAGGCTTATCTCCTACTCTCAGCACACAGGGCTGCCTCCAACATTGTGGAGGACACCACGAAGGTCACTGGGTGTGATCTTCACTGTCTAAGCCCCTCACCTTGGCTTTGTTGCATCTACATACATCGTCACCTGTAGATGTAGAACATAAGACTACAAGGGCCATGACCTTGTCCCTCTGGTTCTGAGTATCCCCAGGACTCCTCATAGTGCCTGGCACACAGTGGACACGTGCCTGACAGTGAACTGAAAGAGTTCCTTCTTTTGAAGGTCATTCATGGCTTTAATCTGTTCGCTTTCAAACTCCTGGGGGACTTCAACCAATCACTTCTCCTCTCAACACTCTACAGAGGTTTCTTCTTCCCTTCAGACTATAGAGAAGGCTGCACACAAACCTCATTCGTGTGAAACCAGAACAAAACCATAGGTCCCCTCCAGCTACCACTGCATTTCTCTAGCTCTCTTCTGCTCTTGTACCTCCACACTCTATATGCTGCTCCAACCGCCTTTGCAAACCTCACCAGCAACTTGTTATAACAAGTCCAACTACTGTGGCTGATGCTTTGCTGTCTGCTGACCTGCTCCATTCTCTGCCTGCTAACCCCACCTTCCCTTCTTGATCTCACTGGTAGCCTTCTCTTCTTGAGCTTGCCTCGTAAGCAGCTGCACTTCCCAGGATGCTGCCCTTAGACCCTTACTCTTGTCACTCTATATCCTCTCCTGGATGACATCATCTCTTTCAAGGTGTTACCTACAAGCATCTCAAGTATCACAGGCTGGCCTACAAACCAGCACCCCCCAATCACATGAATGGCTCCATCAAGTCTTTTTCTCCCCCATGTTATTTTTAATACTTCAGTTAAAGTTCAATAAGTTAAGAATTACCCAAGACACCATGATGCTCTCTAATGGTTACCTATCCGGTAGACTGCTAAGTGACTTCACTTTCAGTTTTCACTTTCATGCACTGGAGAAGGAAATGGCAACCCACTCCAGTATTCTTGCCTGGAGAATCCCCAGGACGGAGGAGCCTGGTGGGCTACCGTCTATGGGGCCGCACAGTCGGACACAACTGACGCGACTTAGCAGTAGCAGCAGCAGACTGCTTCAAAACAATCAGGTCAGGTATTTTGGCCAATGTAAACCAACACATTTGCGGTATGTACTTACATTTCCTGACTCTACCTTATTTGATTAAACTGGTAATTAACTTTTTGCCTTAGGGATAGACAATGCGAACAGAAATAAGGAAGAAGTTTCTTGTGTTTTAGTTTACATGGATTGTTAGCCAACTCCTCGAACTATTTCAAATGTCAATGTCAAATTTCTAATTTCTAATATTAAACATTAGAAACAGTAACGATGACAACATCTAAAAGTCACTCAGAAGTTACAAAGTGCCAAGCATGATCTCATTTAGTCCTCAATACAACCCTATGAAAAAGTAAATATAAACCTACTTTACAGATAGAAAACAGATACAAAGAATTTTTTTTTTCTATGCTATTGAATTGGCAAGTGGGAGAGCAGAGACTTGAACCAGGAAATCTAACTCTGAAGTCCACACTGCTTTTCAAATCCTTTTTGGAAAAATGGCAGAATTTAAGTAAATAAAGAACAAAGATATGTTACAGTTGCAAATCAACCTGAGTTGTGACTCACAAGAAGACACATCTCCACCAGGCATTTGAAATAAACCTCAATACCTACATTAGAAACGATGTTATCTCTATACTCAGAGAAGTGTCAGCAAGAATATCCTACAATTTGAAATCTCAAAATGATGCCACAACTTGCTAAAAAAAAAAAATCTCATAGAGTTTCAATTATTTTTGCTTACAGTATTAAATCTATACTCATAAGCCCTCCACTCCCCAAACCCTTTCTCTAACCCCATTTCCCAAGATTCTACTGCTAAGAACACTCCTATTCAGTCAAATTAGTCTGCTTACCAGCCTTGAACATCCTCTACTTTCCCTCTCATTACCCCAGTCCTTGATTAAAAGCATCTCTCCATTCCTATTCAAGAATCTGAATCTGACCCAGGGTGTGCTGGTGAATGCTTAACGGGCATTGGTGAGGGTGGGGGTACAAAACTGATTTGCAGCCCTTGCAAATTTCCAGTGTAAAAACTCCCAGCATGGCTGGTTTCAAGCTATCAACATGTCACTGCACTGCAGAGGTGAGAAGAAATGCATATAACTGCCTCTCAGAGGTATACGCATGCTCCAGAAAACCACCAAATTCCTACCCATCCTTCAAGAGCAAACCTTTTTTACCTACTCTGTGAATCCTCCCAACATGCCCTCATTAACTCTAGTTATGCCTTCCTCCAAAAATTAGCACACAGGTGGATGAGATGGTTGGATAGCATCAACGACTCAACCGACATGAATTTGAGCAAACTCCGGGAGATAATAAAGGACAGGCGTGCTGCAGTCCATGGGGTCGAAAAGTCAGACATGACCTAGAGACTGAACAAAAATTATTAGCTGTCTTTTTTTTCCTAGGTGTTGCTCTTTCAAGTAGACTGTAAGCTCATGACAGCATGAATCATTCCTTATACCATACAGTTTCCTCATATAGTGCCTTGTGCAGACTAAGTGCCCAATGCGTATCTATTCTCTTCTGTCAAGTAAACACTGTCCCCAGACCAAGAAGAAAAAATTACTGAAACTGAGAATGAAACTTAGAACAAATGACAGAAAAGTTCGTCTAAAATGGATGGGAGTGAAGAAAGGGAGCGGAAATAAGCAGCTGATTTCAGTAGCAGAAATAGCATTAGCCTGGGAAATGGAATAACAGCAGATAAGAAGGCGAACAGATTGCAATTTTCTTGTGACATCACCACCATTTTTTCAATTTTTTCATGATATTTTATGGAAACCAACAGAATGTGTGGGACAGGCTCCAAGAATGGTAGGAGATGGTTTGTTTCATTCACTGTTGTACCCTCAGCTGCATGAGTGCTTGGTATACACCGTGGGCTAAAGAGGAATTCTGATTGCTGAAGTATTTCAGTAGCCTGTTTCGGTGGTGCCCCCAACTCTGGATTCATCTTTTTTTTTCCTCAACACTTCAGTACTGTGTCTTGTTCTAAGGACCACTGCTGTTTAAGCTGGCATTCTATATTAGCTGGAATGACAAACGGGATTATTTTCTAGCATCCAGGAAAAACATGCCTTCTTTTGAACAGACAAAACACAAGGACCGTCACTCAAATTTTCTCAGGTATAAAATGGGGCCTGGGGATTCTCGTATCACTCTCACGTAAGAAAGTTATATTCAATCACGTTCTTCTTCCTTGGCTCGTTAACATAATTAATGCTGCCAAAAGGGGTGTGTGTGTGTGTGGGGGGGGGGGGATGTGTGTGAGTGTGTGCTCGCGCGCGTATAAACTTGGGAGATTTTGCAATGGAACGAGAAACCCGCTTTGCGCCTTCTGCTGGCAGACGACTCCCTCCAGCTCTCTTCGCCAGCCACCTGAGGTGTGACTTGGCCTAGGCCCTTCAGGCAGGAGCGAGGAATGAAGTGACGCGGCGGGGCGCGGCTGCTAGAAGAGGGCTCCACCAAGGATTATCCCGGTAGGGCTTCGGCCAATGTTAACAGCCTCTCGCACCCGGCGCGGCGTCTTCTCCTCAGAGAGGCCCAGGGCCGGACTAAGTTCCGCCGCAGGCCACGCCATCACTCCAACGCCGCGGCTCTGCGTTTCTCCTGGGCGCGCGGTGGCGCCGACAGGCCGGCTACTCACCATTGAGGCGGGGGGCAGTCAGCGGTCTGGAAAAGCGGGAGAGGCCAAGCTCAGCCTCACCAGGCCCGGGGTCGCAGAGAAACACTAGACAGCGCCAGACGCGGAGGCAGGACGGGTTGTTTAGGAGCGTTGCTAACGGAAACAGACGCACGCGACTAGGGAGTTACACACTTTGATTGGTTCTCAAGATCACGCGACAGGAAGTGCCTCGTGACCGGCCAACCGCCGCTTGTGCATTTGCTCCTAGGCGCGGGAAGTCCCGCCTTCCCGCGCCACGCCGACTTCTGCAGCTGCCGCCGTTGCCAACGGCAACGGGAAAGGCGCGGCTGCCTGGCACCCAATCACAGCCAAGAGCCGCGGGGCATCCTAGCCCGCCTTGCTGCTCCGGCCTTGCCCACCACTTCCTGTGCCCTGGCGGCCCCGACGAATGGCCGTTGCATCGACTGCTGACTCCTGACCTTCCAACGGTCTCGTGGGGCGTCCCAGACTTAATTCTCTCCTCTCCAAGATTTCCTACTTGGCTGAAATAGGCTACTAGCACCAGAGCTGCCATATTCCTGGACAGAGCTTTGAACAACCCGCTCCCCACTGCTATTTTTTCTTCTTACATTCTTGGTTAAAAAAAATCTCTAATATAGCGCTTTTCCCCTTAAAAACAAACAAATAACAGCAACAAAACCGCAAACGGAAACTGGTGAAAGAGCAGTTATGCCTTTCAAACTGTTATGCCTAGAATCATCAGGGAACGTGTTGTACAAATGCTTCACTGGCCTCACCTCCAGAAATCCTGAATCACGAAGTCAACCTTGGGTCTTTGGAATCTGCAATTTTTACCGACCTCCAGGGCTGACTGTGGACCACTCTTTAAGAAGCACTGTCCCGAGGGACCTCCCTGGTGGTCCAGTGGCTGGGACTCTGGACTCCCAATCAGGGGACATAGGTTCTATCCCTGGTCAGGGAATCAAGATCCCACATGCTGCATGGTGTGGCCAAGAAGACAAAAAAGAACCACTGTTCTAGAAGAGGCAGAGGTCTAGAAAGAGATGGATTATGTCAGTGGGGTGGAGGGAGTGTTGGGCTTGGTGGGTGAAAGCCGATGACTGGGCCTAGGCCATTCAGGGGGCATTGCAGAGGCTCAGAAGGCAGAAACACAAGCAGATACAATCACTGAGGAGGCAGCCTGTAAACTAGAAAGTGAGCTCCACATGATAGACACTGAAATGAGAAGAAGCACAGAACCAGCGCCTTCTGAGAACCTGGGACACTCAAAGCTGGGGGAGGATGTTTGCCATTATCCCTATTTCAGGAACAGACAAGCTAGTGTAGATAATGCTTTGGGGGCTTAGGTTGATTTTGGCTACTACACAGTGCAACTTAATATGGGTCACAGTTGAAAAAAAAAATCACAATTGGAACCTAAAAATCTAGACAGGATTTTAGAGAGCTGGTTCCACCTGGTTCATTTATGGATGAAGAGATCGAGAGCCAAGGTCACATGTCCAAGGCTTCAGAGGACTAGGTGGGGGCATCTGAAGCTTGAGTCAGTGATGAAACTAATACAAATATGTTTCTAAAGAGCAAAACCAGAAAGCAGGTGTGAACTATTCTGGTATGGTGCATATTCAATCATATTCTGGTTTCAAGAATTTCATTTTTCTTTTCATTTATCACCGTATTTGTTTTATTTAATGTAAATTGTGTACAGAGCTTAGTAATTTCCCTAAGAACTGAGCTCAATACTTTTTTAACTTGACACTTTAACTGCCAGAATAAAGTAGTAGCAGATAAATTCTGTAGAATAAAGCTTACTTACAAATGGATGATGTCTTTAGAAAAAGAGGTGGAGCAATGAAAACGTTTAGTAGGTAAGTGGTCAATACAGTAAAATGGAAGTAATTTAAATGGATAATTTTAAATTGAGACAAAGCAGGAGCTAGAAGGATATAATACTTTCAGATGAGGAAAGATAGCTCAGAAAAGTAAAGTGTCTTGGCCAGGAATAAGAGCAGCAGAACCAGGTCTGAAATTCAAATCTCTTGACTTCTTGGCAAGGGTTTCCTGACCATTTAGTTCCACCCAAACACAGGTGACAGAGCTTTTTCTTCCAAATTTATCCCCATCCCTCTGTACATAAGGCCCTCACCCTCTGTGTAGGGGATCTTGAGTGTCCCATGACTGCTGAAAAGCAGGGGGTGAAGGGGAATTTCTTCTGTTTGGATGGGGGCATGGTTAGGAGTCCTTTGCTTGGATGATCCAGGAATGATATGCAGGCAGTTTCCCGTGGAAGGATCTCAGTCCTCAGGGACAAGAGGTTGCTCTGTGTGTCCCTCGAGCACTCCCGGGCATGGAAGGATGGTCTGGGGCCACTGGCTTGGCTCAGCCAACTTGACTGACCTCCCAGTAGTATCTGGGCAGAACCTCTGTCTCCCTGCAGGATCTGAAGGCAGGCTCTCATCCCGAGACTCCCCCTCCACCCCAGCATGATGACTCCCTCTAAGATCACTTAAAGTTCTGCTTTGCTATGCCATTCCTTACGTTTCTGTTCAATGAATGTTTGTCAAATTTGATAATAAGAGTTGCCATTATTTAGTGCCTACACTAGGCTAGACATATTCCATTTCCATTATTAATCCTCAAAATCTTCAGTTTTTTTTCTTACTGTAATAGGTACTCACTGAATTCACATAGAGAGAAGGTCACTTTATTAGATGCTGTGGATAAAGAAGGAATTTCATAAACACTTTTAAGAAATTTAAGTAAACAATTGTTCACCAGTTTGCATTTCTAAGGAAACTTAAGTGTATTTTCCTGCTAGCAAATTCCCATGCTTACTGAGTGCTATTAATGCAGGGGAGTCAAAGCAGTGGGTAGATAATGCAAATATTTCATTGGTGAATACGTCTGGGGCTTGGTGATTTTTTAAGTTGTTTTGCAAAGCTGCATCAGCTAGTGATTTTAACTTAAAATTCTACTTTAATCTAAAATCTTCTGTACCAAGGATTTTTTTTTTTTTGGTACCAAGGATTTTAACAATATCACTGTTAGCCCATCTATCCAGCTGAGCTGAGTGTTATTATATAAGTTGTCTAAATAGAGTCAGCAAATATGAACATGTATTTTGGTCTTAAAGTGATGAATCTGGTTCATGAAAAGGCTGAACCCGTGCTGCTTACTAGCTTGTGTTGATTACCAGAGCAAATAATTCGAGCTGGGAAGGAAAAGAGCTCCACCCTACTTTAGCTGTGAGTTTCTCAGCCTCCTTCTATTTTTTTTTTAATCACTGTGACAATTTAAAAAACTGTGTTTGTGTGTGTGCACACATGAGTGTCACTCTGGAAGGACTGGATGGGAGGCATACAACCAAGGCTATTGTATACCTTTTAGCAGCATGCATGCTCAGTCACTCAATCATGTCCCACTCTGCAACCCCATGGACTACAAGCCACCAGGCTCCTCTGCCCATGGAATTTTCCAGGCAAGAATACTGGAGCGGGTTGCCATTTCCTCCTCCATGGGATCTTTCTAACCCAGGGATCGAACATGCATCTCTTGCATCTCCTACATTGGCAGACAGATTCTTTATCACTGAGTCATCTGGGAAGTCCACCTTTTAGCAGAGCTCAATGTAAATAAAGATCAACTCTTGTCTTTTTAGATTGTTATAAAATGAGACTTTTATGAGTTTACAAATGACTAGTCTTAACACCAGGCCACCAATGTGGGGGTGTTGACAACCTAGACTAGGCAAAAGGAGGAACAGGAAGGTGACAGATTTGCTTGGTCTTGACATAGTGACTCCTTCAGCCACTATTTACAGAGCCCCCTTTGTGTGCCAGGTTCTATGGCCAAGACAGAATCTCAGGGAAGAAGTGGAGGATTCAGGACGCCTGAGAGTCCCCTACTCTATAAATCTTTGGGTAGGGTTGAGGGACTAAGGTGATGCTCTACCTAAAAGAGAAAGTAATAAAGAAAATCATTAAAAAATATGAATCTTGAAGATTGTATGGGAAAGGAACGTTTGACAAAACACCGAACTTCTCCTGTAGTAGGCAGGAAATGGTAGGGGAGAATCATTTCAGGGGAAGGGGATTATCTTGAAGGAGGAGCATGCTTTGTCCATGTGATACCACCAAGGTCCTCTGTAACTCCCCCCACCCTATCCGACGACAACCGAGAAAGTAGTCAAGACGTGAGAGAAGGGAAGAATGCAGGATTCAAAAGAGTCTTTATGGGAACTATGGCATTTGATTGGGTTTCCCTGGTGGGTCAGTGGTGAAGAATCTGCCTGCCAATGCAGGAGACATGCGTTCCATCCCTGGGTTGGAAAGATCCCCTGGAGAAGGAGATGGCAACCTACTCCAGTATTCTTGCCTGTCCATGGAGTCACAAAAGAGTCGGACATATCTTAACTACTAACAACAACGGTAACTAATGGGCATGAGGGTATTTTCAGTTCTTCTATTTGCCCGTTCAGTCAATTGGTTTCAAAATGCTCCAGGTGACCACAGAGTATTAGAGGGTGCTGACAAGTTAGATTTGTGAAATAAATATCATACGTTTTAAAGGAGGTCAGTCAAGGAAGTGGTTCACCATAAAATACTACAACTCCCTTTAAGACTGTGTGGATGATGGTAAAGTCTTAGCTCAAATGATAGATTAGTGTCACTGATCTAAATCTCCAAAATTAAAACAACGCAAAGGAAAAAAAACACCAAAAACATCAAAAACTGAAGACTACCTAACAAATGTTAGGAATTGGTTAGGAATGCCTCCTTGTGAAGTACAAGAATAATTTACTGTATATATGGTGTGATGGTGGTTTAGTCACTAAGTCCAACTCTTGTGAGCCCCATAGACTGTAACGCACTAGGCTCCTCTGTCCATGGGATTTCCCAGGTAAGAATACTGCAGTGGGTTACTATTTCCTTCTCTGGGTGGATCTTCCCGACCTAGGGATTGAACCCTTGTCTCCTTCACTGCAGGCAGATTCTTTACCCACTGAGTCAATACGATGATATGCACCAAACCTCATTCCACAGCCTCATGCGCATGTCTGCATCTGAGTCAGACCCACAAACTCAATCCCTACATTCAGCAATTGTTTGTAGAAAACCTGACATACAACAGACACTCTGGGGAAGGGAACAATAAGCAAGATGGGATTTGTCCCTTTCAAACAGGGTCTTATGATCAAGTCAAGGAAGACGCAAGCTTTGCAAAGCAATCTCAGAGCAGGCAATATGGGGAATGGGAGTTCAGAGAAGAGAAAGTCAACTCTCTTGAAGGTAAAAAGAAGTTCAGGAGAGTCTTTCAGGAGGCAGAAGAATTCCAGCTGGTCTTTAAAAGGTGTGTGTAAGAGTTGTGGGTGAGCATGATGATTGAGGGAGAGAAGGTTGGCCTGAGCAAGGAACCAGAATTTTCATCAGGTGAGGCAGTAAAACTGTCCAGAGATGCACTTTTTGATTTGTTATTTCAAGAGTCAAACTGCAAAAAGAGATACACAATGTACACAGTGATGGAGTAGCTATTCTAGTATCTTATTTAGGAATGTGGGCCTTCCTAGATCTATGATCTTTGCTACATGTTTACCTGGACTAATGTCAATGGAAATATGTTTACCAACTGCATTCCATCTTAGACAATGGAAAACTTAGATTTGCTCAGGAAGTTCTGCTCACAAAGATAGGGCTCTGAAGCCCCTTTGCAAAATCTGAATCGCCTAGTGCAGCTGTGTTCATGGATGGAAGTTTTCTCAATGGGGTGGGTGTCATTCTTGGTTGGTTTATACTTGTCTGTCTTTCTCACTGCTATATTTCAAGCTCCTTGAAGGATGGAATCTTTATTACATGATCAACCTGAATTGCCCCCTCCCCCTGCCCCCAGCAAGGGCTGGGCTATAATACCCCTGAGCAATGCTTGAAGAACTGAATTGAAATTAAACAGGAACATCTCAACAAACATTTGTGAGTTCCTGCTGGGTTCCAGATACTGTGTGTGTTGGAGGATAGGGAGGGGTTGCTCTGGGCAAACCTTCTCCTGGACATGCATCATATATTATCAAACATCCAGCTATCCCTATTTCCTGTGTTAAATGTTATTTTGAGTTGGGTTTATATAACTTTCATAATTATGAGTCTTTGAGAACAAATTATTTAGTTCTTGTGATTTAACCCTTATGTTTTTATATAACTACAAATTGAATTCTAGCTGATCAGTTGACTTAATGATGCATTTTGAAGATATCTCATAAAATATTACTAATTTAGGTATGTGGTTTTCTTTTCATTGTCATGGACTCACATTATTTTATTATGTGTGCATGCATGCCAAGTCACTTGAGTCATGTCTGACTCTTTGTGACATCATGGACTGTAGCCCACCAGGCTCCTCTGTCCATGGATTCTCCAGGCAAGAATACCACCTGGAGTGGGTTACCAAGCTCTCCTCCAGGGGATCTTCCCCACCCAGGGACTGAACCTGAGTCTCTTATGTCTCCTGCATTGGTAGGTGGGAAACCCTTATTTTATTATATATTTTATCATATATCATACTATATGTTATATATTTAATATATATTATATAATATCCATAGTATTTTATTTCACATATTTAATAGGGCTTGGGCCCTGTGCCTTAAATGTCTGTTGGATGTTGGGAGAGCAAAGAGGATTGAAACCTCTGCTCTCTAGGCTCCTAACTGTGTAGCAAAACAGCTAGACCCATTAGAAGGTCACGCTCATATAACTGGTCACTTTCTGGGAAACTGGATAAGGGGCACTTAGTTCAATCTAGGACTTCAAGGAAATCATTGAGAAGATCCCTGAACTGAATCTTGAGGGACTGGCAAGAGTTAGCCTGGGAAAGCAAGGCAGAGAGGGTAGAGGAAGCACAACAAACCTCAAACAGGCCAGTGTGTGAATTCCTAACAAAGCGTAAATAATATGTTAGCATCTAGTGTAGGAGTTACTGTTGCCCAAAATGTCATTGCTTTGCTAAAAGTATTGGTGAATAAGTCATGACTAGAAAAACTAACTTCACGAGGGAAAAAATAACCCAACACTCTAAAAACCAAAGGGATATAGAGATAAGTTATAGCTCTTTAACTGTTACTGATTAAAAGGGAGCAAAGGGTGACTTCTGGGGTACTAGCGCTATGGTACTATTCTGTTTCATGATCTGTGTACAAGTTATGTATTTTTAGTTTGTGAAAAATAATGAGTTATATTCTATATGTATAACTTCAATCAAGTCTTTGAAATTTTAAATGCCTATACAAATTTGTATGTATTTGTGTATAAATATTTCAGTAAAGAATCCACCTGCCAATGCAGGAAACACAAGAGACAGGAGTTCGATCCCTGGGTTGGGAAGCTACCCTGGACAAGGGAATGGCAACCCACTCCAGTGTTCTTGCCTGGAGAATTCCATGGACAGAGGAGCCTGGCAGGCTGCAGTCCATGGGGTGGTGAAGAGTCACGACTGAGTCACAGACACGACTGAGCAACTAACACTTTCACTTCAACTAAAAGGGCTTTTAAAATGAAAAAACAAAACAAAACAAACAAAAGAAAAAAGGTAATGTACCTGATTTACTGCTACAATGGGTATCCCATCTGGTGTTACCCTAAGGGGAGGCTGTCTGTCCAGGACTGAAGTGTCTTTATCTGGCCTGCACTCAGTCAGCCTGCAAACCCTCCCCAGCACCAGCAGGTACAGTGGAGGAGAAATGTGGTTGGGACTTTATAGAAACATCCCTGAACAAACCTGTGGAGGGTAAACTCCAAACGTCTAACACGCACAGAACTGAAACTTTCAGTGAACATAAGCAAAGATCTGTGGTCCCTAACTGTTCTTATCTGGTCTTACTGAAAAATAGCGAGACCTGAATATAAGTCA
The DNA here is from genome assembly GCF_033118175.1 of Dama dama. NCBI lineage: Eukaryota > Metazoa > Chordata > Mammalia > Artiodactyla > Cervidae > Dama > Dama dama. The sequence goes on along the minus strand of NC_083704.1, from coordinate 57,572,383 downwards.
GAAGACAACTTAGACATCAATAGCCGCATGTATAGGACAGAAAAAGTTTTGCATTATAAGAGATTTAGTGTGAATCTATATATCTGATATTGTGTGATAGAAACCATTAAAACCACAGAGTTAGTTTCTTCCCTAGGATCTCTGCTTGTATCCACAGAGAAGGTTCTGTGTGTTGAGAGATTGTACATAGGCCCCATGTATTTTTCAGTTAGAATTTACAATAGTGTGAAGATCTGCTTCTTTAAAGTAGGTATGTGTTTTAAAACCCTCTATGATGTGTCATCATAGCTGTCAAAATTTTTTGCACAGTGAACTGTGTTTCAGTAACAAATGCTTCATGTTTAAAATGTGATATTTAGTTTAATCCTCAAAGCAGTCCCAGAAGATAAATACTTCCTTCTCCCCACCACTGTGCCCCTCGACACACAGACCCTTGCAGGGACTACTCGGGACCACTTCCTTCAGCCACTTACTGACCCTTCCCTCAGTCATCTCTTGTCTGCAGTCACCCGCTGCTGCCTGTCTCCCATCAGTCATCTTCCGCCAATCTGCAGATCCCACGTGCACTCAAGCACACCCGAGGATGACCTGGCTGGTGCCCCTACATCCTGGCTCTGCCTGAGCCCGAAGCTGCTTCACTGCCATGCTGACAGCTCAGAAGTGACCCTCTCTGATCATCACCAGCTCTGAAAAATGAGCCCAACCCTTTGCGACCCCATGGACTGTAGCCTGCCAGACTCCTCAGTCCATGGAATTTTGCAGGCAAGAATACTGGCGTGGGTAGTCATTCCCTTCTCTGGGGGATCTTTCCAAGCGCGAGCCCGGGTCTCCTGAAAAGCAGGCAGATTCTTTACCATCTGAGCCGCCAGAGGAGCCCCAACTATCTGAGTTGCTCCAATTCCTGCACTTCCCTTAAACCTTACCTCTGGCCTGCCTCTGACCTAACCGTGACCTTGTGAGCCTTCTATGTCCTTCTGGTCTAGCATCTCTTCTCCTTGACTCACTTCTTCAGGTCATCACTCCACCAGGAGAAGTTTCTATTTCCTACCAGTTGACTGTGTTACACCACCAGCTTGATCAGCCTTTAATCCTTCCAGCCATCTATTTGTTGTTATTGCTCTTGTTCCAAAACCAGAGAATTCACATAACTAACTGTATTTACTTCATAAAAACTTTTGAACTATTTTTCTTCAATTTCTTCTGGCCTTTACAGCTGCTGAGATATTCTGGCTCAGCTTCTCTTCCATGTGACCCAAGTGGCTGTCCCCTAAAGTTTTCTAGTATTCGAGCATCATTCCCCTCCCTTCTCTTCACCCCCCCACAGATGATCCCCTTCGGCTTTTCTAGAAGGGTAAGCTCCGTGGAAGTTCCTGAATTCATGCTCCCATTTTCTTCATCAGTAAGTGAGGAAATATTAAAGATTACCCACACTTGGTATTGCCTAGGGTATAAGGAAATGACATGCTTTAAAACTTTGGCTGGAGGATAAAAAATGGAGGAGGTCTTCTCTTTTTTTGAGGACAAATTGGAAATTAGTATCAAAACTGAGAATGCACACACCCTTTGACCCAGTGATTTGTCTTCACTTCTAAGAATTTATTTAAGAAAAAAACAAGAGGGTGAAGAAGTACGTACGGAGATGTTTACTGTGGCTTTGATGTGGTAGAAACCCTGAGACTGTTTAAATGTTCCTCTTTTGGGGGGATGACTAAATGAACTGTGCTGCAATAAAGTGGAGTCTTCTGCAGCTGTCAAAGTGCCCAGGAAGAATCCACGGGCACTGACATGGAAAGATATTCATAATATAGAATAAAGTGACAAAATCAAGTTGCAGAATCGCAGTCATTGAAAGATTCCACTTAGTTACTTATAAATGCAGTTATAAATACAGACATAGTCATAAAGGTGATGCACCAAACTCCTTACACTCAAATCCAGGTCGGGGTAATAGCATGGGGATAGGTGTGTGCCGTGGTTGATCCCTACACTATACATTGTATGTCTGTAATTTTAATTTCATTATTAACTCTTTATTCACTGGGGGATTTTTGAAACTAACGTCTGTGGCCAATGACTTGCTCTGTAAGTGAATATTGAAACACTCTAGTCAATAAGGTCCAGCATGTGTTAATATGTCTCTGGTCAATAATGTGTTAAGTGGGCATTACTTTTATAATTTAGCGATATAAAGAGAAAATAAGATAAAAGCCAATACAAAAGCACCCTTGTTACATTTGTCAGTGTTTTATGTGCCCACCACAACCAAGGCACCCTCCTTATAAAGGTCAAGCCTCAAGTCTGTTCTCTGTAAACAAGAAACGAGGCAGAAATATCAGTAGACCTGTATGGAGACCACCCGAAGGTGGTCACTCCAAACACTAGGCCAACATTTAGATATTTTCACTTTGGTTGCAGCCCGCTGCTGTTAGCTTTCTTCCTCTTTTTTCTCTTTTGTTCTTTCTCCAGATGGCTGAGCAGATATTTTATAACAAAATTAAACAGGAAACCAGCATATGTCTTTGGACACAGAGATGCACTATACAGGAACAGTAAAAGCATTAGGTTCATTTTCTTTACTGCATTACATGTAACACCTTTTATGGCAAAGGTGCATATCCATTTTGATGTGACTTACACCAAAATGATCAGTGATTATCAATCATGGTTTATTATTGCCACCCTTTTTTTTCCCAGAAAGAGAGGGGAAAGTCTTTAAATGCAAAGTATCTCAGGGGCTACATAATCTAAGTTCTTACCTCATCTTCTAGAACACCCACATAACTTCTTTCCCTACTGATTCTCAGGAGAAACTCTTGTCTAAGGCTAAGTATGACCCAGATCTCATGGTCCCATCCACCTCCTCATACCTCTGCTGGGTCAACTCCCTTAATATTATCCCTTAATAAATAGATAAATATATATATATATATATATATATATATTCCCCCTCCCCCCGCCCCCCCTGGTGGCTCAGACAGTAAAGAATCTGCCTGCAATAGCACAACACCCAGGTTTGATCCCTGGGTCAGGAAGACCCCTTGGAGAAGGGAATGGCTACCCACTCCAGTATTCTGGTCTAGAGAATCCCATGGACAGAGGAGCCTGGAGGGCTACAGTTCATGGAGTCGCCAAGAGTCAGACAGGACTGAGTAACTAATACTTTCACTTTCTTATATATACATATATAAATGCTTAGCTCCTATATCTTCATTCCCTTTCTCTCTGTTTGATTCCCCCTTGGGTTAAAATTATGCTTGTCTCCTCCAGATTAAAAATGAAACAAAGCAATAACAAATATTAGCCCTAGACCAACCCTCCCTTTGTCTAAACTTCTCCTATCGTGGGCTGCCCTAACTCTTTCCTTCTCTTTATTGCTAACCTCTTTGAGGAGAGTACTCCCTGCTCACGTGTCACAGCTCAGTCACCCCCACAGTCTGGCTTTGCTCTCCTCCTCCCTATTGGAACAGACTTCTCAAAAGCCATCAGATGAGCTCCTATTTGCCGAACCTCATACCTGTCTGAGTCAGCTTGGCAGCATTTCCCAGTGCGGACCACTTCCTTCTTTATACTCTCCTTGGCTTCTGCTGCTCCTCTCTCTCCTTCCTGCTTCTTCATGCTCTCCACGGTTGACTCCTCATCTGTTCCCCTCTGAAAAGTGCTGTCTGTGGGGGTGTCTCCTCAGCTGCTTTGTCTTCACACTGTACCTTCCTTGTCTGTGTAATTTCACTCATTCCTACGGTCTCATCTCTCACATAGGAAGATGACCATCAAACCTGCACCTTTAAGCCATGCTTCTCACCTGCATACCCAACTTATATTTCCAGAAGCTTACAATTTACATATCTAGGTTTTTCCAAGTGCCCCCAAAGCTGTGTAAATTCAACACATCTAAAGAGGACTGATAATCCACCAATCTGTCTTAGTTCTGTTCCATCACCAGTAAGATGATTCAGAATCCTCCATGAGTTCTCCATTCTCTCCTCCTGCATATCCTGGGACTACATCTCCTGAAATAACTTGCAAAATCACTGACCCTCTCTTGTTCATTCTAACAGCTACTCCCCTAGTCCTATTCCTCTGAACTCGAATAATACCAAAAAACAATGTCAACAAAACCAGACCATAATTCTAATCTGTCTGAAGCACGTAATAATTTACAGAGCTCTTATCTACTGGCATTTAGACCAGCCTCATAGAAAAGTCATGGAAGGTGGGTGGGTGGGGTACAGATCCTTCCCCATGAAATGGAGTTCAAAATAAAAATTTAATTGTGACTTGGAAAATCAAAGTGATGATTCTCACACATCTAGTTTTAGTTTTCAATTGTGATGTGAAAAAATAGTTTTTTTAGTTTTGGGGCAAATTGGTTAATCATGATAATTTTATCAAAGATGTACCAGTTTGAATACTGGCTAAGTTTGCACTTTTCTTGTGAAATGGATTAAATGAACAGCCATCATTTTTTTTTTGTTTTATAAAAAAGCCTTTCCAGGTATTTCACACTTTTAGGCACTCAATTTTCAGGAAAAAAAAAAAAAAATACTGGCTAATACATCTATTTCCAGGAATAGTGAATAAGTATATAAACAGTAGGTTAAAAATAAATGCTTCCATACATGGCTCTTCTAACAACTGTCAGGGTGTGCCATCAAGCAAAAAACACCAATGTTTCACGAAAGAATCATTTCATGTTTCTCTTCTTTACTCTGAAATATTCTTGACAGGCTTGTAAGTACTTTAGCCAAAATATGAATCAGCCCTTCAACATCACCTCTGAGGTCAAGGGAAGATTTGGGAGACTATAGGGTACAATACTGCTGGGAAGTAAACACAGCCACAGAGAAGCATTCAAAGTGGCAGGTAAACTAAATGCACTTACTTACATTTTTACCTAGAGTTTTGGAGGTAATCTGTTACTATACCTAATACCTTTTTTTTTCAATCCTTTGTTAAAGTTAAAATCAGATGGCATATTTGATAACTTGTATTTATATGCTATATATACTACAAAAACAAAAAAGCAACCTCAATGTAAAAAAAATTAGAAATTTTGCGAGAATGAGAAGCTGTAGACACGACTACTTTGAAAGTACCTTATTTAGATCTAAAGGAAAAGGATAGTTCTGTTAAACATGGATTCATATTTTATCTCACCAAAAAGCTGAGTCTGTGTTTACTAAAAGAGCAAAGAGTTTTCCAGTAATGTCATTATTAAAAAAAATAATTCTGAAAGCTGTCATTTTGAAGCTCAAGGTTGAAAATGTTTGCTATGGGATGTTTACAGTAGCAATCAGTATTTGTTCATTTACAGTTACAAATCATGGGTTTCAGAGAAGGCTGATTTACTTTACCAACCTGTTCCCACTAGCTGGGAGCTCGCAGGCCTCCAGGAAGCTCTCTGAGAAGTGACAGCTGGAGGCATTGCTCCTTAAATGAGTTATTTTACAGGTAAAAAGTATGGCTCTAGCAGTTGGACTTAAAAGCAAAATGCAGGATCTTGTTTCTCTGGAAAGCACAAGTTGATAATACAAGATGTGGGACAGAAATGGAAACTAGTCTCTTTCTGTATTGAAAAAAATTGCTTTGCAGAGGTAATTTTTCATCTTATAATTAACCGAGAAGTCTGGTTTAACTTTTCTAATCCATTCACACCTATCAGAAAAATGTCTGACCCCCTCCAGGCCTCTAATTTATGCTGGAATTTTCATCTTTAATTAGCAAGAAAGACCAGTGCTGTCTAGTTCTCAGTTTCAAATGGTGAAGAGTGATAGCTGAATGAATGTGGATCTTTCACAGGGAATATTACATTGAGTACTTATTAAATGGTGTGAACTGAAATAAAGTTCACTTCCTTTTTGAAAAATAAGCGTTTGGGAACCTTGGAATGGCATATAAATCATATATTAATCACAGAATAGAGGGGCTTCCCTGATAGCTCAGCTGGTAAAGAATCTGCCTGCAATGCAGGAGACCCCAGTTCGATTCCTGGGTTGGGAAGATCCCCTGGAGAAGGGAAAGGCTACCCACTCCAGTATTCTGGCCTGGAGAATTCCATGGACTGTATAGGCCATGGGGCCACAAGGAGTCGCACATGACTGAGCAACTCACTTTCACTTTCAATCACTGAATAAGGCTCTGGTAGCCTCTAAGTATCACAGTGATGAACAATCACTGTTATTTTTGAGGGAGAAAGTGAAGATTTCATATATATTTTAAAAATTTGCAGCTGCAAGTAATAACTGATTCAAGAAATGATTCCAAGAGAATGAAAGAGTATGTCCATGAGTGTACAGTATATGGTATATGTGTATGTGTGTGTGCTAAGTTGCTTTAGCTGTGCTCAGCTCTCTGCTACCCTCTGGACTGTAGCCCACTGGGCTCCTCTGTCCATGGGATTCTCTAGGCAAGAATATTGGAGTGGGTTACCATGCCCTCCTCCAGGGGAATCTTCCCGACCCAGGGATCAAATCTGTGTCTCCTGTGTCTCCTGCATTGACGCGTGGATTCTTTACCACTAGCACCACCGGGAAGTCCAGTATGTGTGTATATATGTGCATATACCTCTGTGCTATATGGATGTGTGTGCATATGCGTATATGGGTGCATATGTGTCTGTATGTATATGAATGAATGTATGGGTATATGTGTGTGTGTGTGCAGGAAAAGAAATGAACAGGAAAGGACTTTGAGGTCCTAAAATAATTCTGATGGTGGATTTGCATTTATCAGGAGCTGATCTTAATAAATGTTTTTTGTAGGTGATAAAAATAATAGCATCAGCCAACAAAAACTATAATTTTTCTCATAACAGAATTCTGGAGTTCTCATTGGCAGGTAAAGATTTTCCTTCCTGGAAGCCAGTCTTTTTTTATTTTAGATTTTGTCAAAATACTTAGGCCAGGTGCCTATGTTTTCAGTAAAAGGCACTATGTGACTTTCAGAGCAGGCAGAACACAAGGATAATCTGGAAAATGGATGATAAAGGCCTGACAGAGCTCCGGGGGAGCTTTATAGTGTAGAAAAGGTTGGTTCTCATCTGGTCTCATCAACACTGGCATAATGAGGAAATTAAGCTCAAGGGGTATAATAAAGATGGAATAGTTGAGTGACATTCCTGCCCACCTTAATTTTAAAAATCACTCTTTTTCTGCTACTAGGAGAGATTTTCAGTTTAAGTCTCTGAACTGACACCTGGTCCACTGCCGACATTTTCCTGCTTAACTCTCAGCTGGGCATATTTCTTCTGGGTCTTCTACTTGGGATTGTTTTAAGAGAGACGGAAAAAAAAATGTAACTCTATTTAACACAAGGTCCAAGTACACTGGCCTTATAGGAAGGAGTTTAATTAGGCCAGAGAGATAGGCGTCATTTCTGGGAAACCAGAGCAGGCTAGGGAATAGCATTTATCCCAAACCTGCTTAATCTAGGACAGATACCCTTTGTGGGTAGTAGAGTTATTATGAAAGAATGCCTTCAGAGATCAAAACTTTAGAGGGCAAAAGTTCAAGGGAGGATTTATTTTTACTGTTAAAAGGGAAGATGGATTATGAGTAAAATCAAGAATGCTGATTAAAATGTCAAAAGCTCAGAAAGCCCAGAAGTGCTGTTTGGTTTGTGGACTATTTGTTTTTTCCTGAGCCAGACGCTTGCTGAATACATCTGTCTTATTCCTAAAAGGTTTTTTTAACTGGCTGCTAGTCTCACATAAAACCATTTACCCCAGCTAGTGCATTTGTGTGTGTGTGGGGGGAGGTGGGGATGGGACAAGCTTTAGCGAAGAAAGTCCTATGGGTAAGGTGACCCTGCCTATGAGTGAACTGTATTTGCAAAAGTGTGTGTGTGTGTGTGTGTGTGTGTGTGTGTGTGTGTGTGTGTTGTCATGCCTGATTATTTGCAGATACAAGAAGCAAAATCACAGGTCAGACCTCATGAGAACATACTGGTGTTCCATCACAAGCTAAAGTGCACAAGTGATTTGAGGTCCATCAGTTCCTTATGCTTCACCAATTACATCTCTCAGGGTAACTAACTGCAAGAACTTATTGACCTTTTACCTAAAAAAAGCAATTTATTTTTAGAAACTGAAAGCTGTGAGGGACATGCATATGGTTTACTACAACCTGTCTTGGGGACAACCGAGATCCACAACAGCCCCAGGGCCCACCTGAGACAGAAGGCGCTCTCACAGCATTTCCTTCCCCGCCTGGTGGTCATTGCCCCTGTCACTGTTGTGGAGTTCTTTCTCCTGAGAACATAAAATTTATATATGGCCAGCAATGGACTTTTGGTTATCAAGTTCATTTATTTGTTCATCAAATGATAGTGAAACGGTTTATATGACAGGCACCATCTTAGGCTCTGGGGTCACACTGATGAAGAAAACAGACACAGTCTCTACTCCCATGAGGTAGAGTGAGTCCTGTTGTTCAGTCGCTAAGTTATGTCCGACTCTTTGCAACCCCATGGACGACAGTGCCTCGGCCTTCTCTAGCCTTCACTATCTCCTGGGAATTTGCTCAAACTCATATCCATGGCACAGATGATGCTATCCAACCATTTCATCCTCTGTCGCCCCCTTCAAAGTGAGTCTTACAGCTGTAAAATTTGGTTCAAAAATTTTGTTCCTTCAAACACAGATGGCCAATAGGCACATGAAAGGATGTTCAACGTTGCCAATTATTAGAGAAATGCAAATCCAAACTACAGTGAGGTACCACCTCACATCAGTCAGAATGGCCATCGTTAAAATGTCTACAAACAGCAAATTCTAGAGAGGGTGTGCAGAAAAGGGAACCCTTCTACACTACTGAAAGAAATGGAAGACGGTATAGTCACTGTGCAAAACAGTAAAAGGGTCCTCAGAAAACTAAAAATAGAATTACCATATAATCCAGCAGTCTCACTCTTGGGCATACACCCAGACAAAACTATAATTCAGAAAGATACACGCAGCCCTATGTTCACAGCAGCACTGTTCACAATAGCCAGGACATGGAAACAACGTTGATGTCCACTGACACACGAATAAAGAAGATGTGGTCATATATACCACACCTTCTTATATGTATACAGGGCGGCTCAGTGGTGAAGACTCTGCCTGCAATGCAGGAGCTGAGGCAGCAGCCACGGGTTCGATCCCTGGGTTGGGAAGATCCCTTAGAGATGGAAATGCCAACCCACTCAGCATTCTTGCCTGGGAAATCCCACGGACAGAGGAGCCTGTAGAGTTCATGGGGTCACGAAAGGGTTGGACACGACTTAGCAACTATACAAAACAAGTGTATATATATATATATAAAACAGAATACTACTCAGTCATACAAAAGAACAAAATCATGCCATTTGCAGCAACATGGATACAACTGGAGATTATCATGCTATGTGGGTTAAGTCAGAAAGAGAAAGACAAATTCCATATTATATTACTTATACATGGCATCTAAAATATGACACAGATGAACTTTATTATGAAACAGAAACAGAATCACAGACACTGAAAACAGATGGTGGTTGCCAAAGCGGGGGTTGGAGGAGGAATGCAGTGGGAGGTTAGAGTTACCAGATGTAAGCTTTTCTATACAGAATGGATAAACAGCTGGGTCCTACCGTACAGCACAGAGAACTGTATTTAACATCCTATGATAAACCATAATGGAAAAGAATATTTTAAAAAGAACATATATATATATATGTATATATACACACACATGTAACTGAATTACTTTGATGTACAATAGGAATTAACACAACACTGTAAATCAATTACACTTCAATTAACAAAATTTATTAAGAACAATATAAACATTTGTTCTTCCTTTGAAGAAACCTGCAGATTAATGGCAGCCTCTGCATTTCCCATCTGAGGCACTACGGCACAAGAGGTGGCCCGGGAGCGTGCCTCAGCCTCTGCCGAGAGCGCACACAACAGGGCCGAGTACCAGCAGGGAGCAGGGATGCCCTGGCTTCTCCCCAGTTGCATCTGCTCCGCAGGGAGAAGACCAGGACTGAGACAGGCCAAAGTCAATCCAAGGGCGTCCTGCAGGACCGTGGAGGTCACTGAGGGCAGGGAACCCTGTGCACACACCTGCCTCAATAGCCATTTTAACAATAACAACATTAGTCTCCTCCTTGCTGCTTCTGCAAACTAAGGTGGGGAAACCATGACTTTCTGAGGGTTGGACTCTGATCTTGTTTCTATATGCTGTTACGTGAGGAAAAAAGAGAGCCTAGGTCAGGCCCTCAGCTGCATGTGAGAAAAATCTTAAAAATTTTGTGTCTCCACTCTCAAAGTGGAGGCCAGTCAACTAGATCCTGACCTTGGATACAAGTTTATTTGTGCTGCCTTCGTAACAATACATACCTAACTCGCTGACAATCAGTGAATGGGATCGTCCGTTAGGTGCACATCTGGAATTCTCCCACATCTTGAAGATGAGGAGCGAACACGAATGTGAATAATAATGATAACAATAATTAATTAAATTGCCTTCCATCCTTCTCTTAGAGAGTAGCACTTCCTCTTTCCAGAATGTGTGAAGTTTATACTTGGAACCACTCTTGTTTTGAAACTTTATTTTAAATTACACTCAGTTTTGGCTCATTGGTTTCTGATGAGAATATTATTTTCATGGGAGTCAAAAATAATTCAATAAAAACACACCCACTGAATATATTAAAAGTCATGAGTCCATAATGATACTTTAAAAAGAGAAAATCAGAAGAAACTCATTTGAGGCAGTTAGTTCACAACCTCTTATTTGGAAACTATGTAATTAAGGGGAAAATACCTTTAATCCCTTTCCAGTAGAAACTATGTTGCAGGGTAACCAAATAGTGGCAGTTGATGAGATAAAGCTCTATTTCACAGAAGAATGCTAGTTGAGTGAAGAAGGATGAGAGGCTTAGACAATCATAATCTCGCAAGTCCTTACGGGAAGGCAGGTCCAAGTGAGGACTACCCACTTGTGTTGAAGACACTAGGGGAACATCAGATGGGGCCTGGGAGAGTCGTATGGAACCAAAGTCAAACCGCAACAATATGGTGCTGGTCGTCAGAAGAAATACCTAACTGTACAACAGACGATCAGACTGCCATCACCCTAAACTAAGAATTGATTTTAGCCTCAGAAATGGTGGAGCAACCAGATATTATGTGTCCCCTGGTGTCATGCATTCTGAATCACAGCATCACCTGGGATGCAGTCTAGCCAAAGATATTTACCTGGGGTCTAGTCATCCTGTAACGTGTTAACTTCCTGGAAATGAAGGGGAAAGAAGAGCCAGCTAAATGACTCATGGAGATGCAAGGAACCTCTACAGACCCAGTGATTGCAGTAAAAAGGTTCAGGGAAGAAAGAGACTAAAGAAAGTAGAGGCTGGATTAATAGACACCAAGGGGACATGATAACCAGGTATAATGTATGTTCTGAAATTTGTTTTTGGTTTGGACAAATAAGCTATAAAGGATATCTGGGAGAACATTTGTGGAATTTGAATTTATACGGCTATTAAATAATGTTAAAAAAATAATGTTAAAGAATGATTGTTAATTTTTGGTGTGATCATATTATTTTTGGTTACATAGGAAAGTGTTCTTACTTTTTAGAAATGCATTTTGAGGTGATTTGAGGGTAATGTGGGCTTCCCAGGTGGTTCAGTTGGTAAAGAATCCGTTTACAATGCAGGAGACGTGGGTTTGATCCTGGGTCCAAAAGAGCCCCTGCCAACCCAGGGGCTGGCTACCCATTTCAGTATTCTTGCCCCATGGACAGAGGAGCCTGGCGGGCTACAGTCCATGGGGTCCCAAGAGTCAGACACGACTTAGTGACTATACCACCGCCACAGGGGGTAATGTCATGATGTCTCTAACTTATTCTTTGCAAATGACGTACGGTGGAACACCATGTGTGAAACAGACTATGACATGCAGGTCCCTGACGAAGAGCTGCACACAGATACTTAGACCTTTGACCCACCACACTTATCACAGACTAGCAAGTAATGTGTAATGAGAAGCTGCTATCCAATAATGAGTAAAGATTTTGTACATTTTCTAAAGACTGAAGTCTTTAAGATGTGCAAAGTTAGAAAAGAGTAGCATAAAACATTTAATTTAAGGATAATGAGGAAAGCATTATCATCAGATGAGTTAAAAAAAATTCAAGACTTGATAGCTGACAGTATAGCTACCAGAACCTAATTTCCAAGAATCACGATGAGTGTTTTCATTACTTTTCTTCACTTAGTGGTACTTAAAATCTTCATCTATTAGCAAAAATCAATCAATCACAAGGGAATGGTTAGAAAATTATGGAATAGCCATATCTGAAATATTGTGACATTACCAACAGTTGTATTTAACTTCTGAATTGATATTTGATAACATGAAAACATGTTTATGATATAAATTTAAGTGCAGGGTATATAACTATAAGATAGTCCTAAGTTTATGTATTTGTAAGTGACTCAGCCTCCAGATAATTGTTGAGAGAGGTATAAAGAGGAACCATTTAATGTATTCCCAGCAACACTGGACTGTTAAAATAATAAAAAAAACTATACACTTGGAGAAGGCTGTGTTCTGCCTTTTTGTCAAGTTCATCAGGCATAGATTACATTATTGTCTGTTTTAAACCAGAGAGTAAATTCTCTCACCACATTGGGCAGGTGTGGTAAATGTTCTCACATGATAAAAAAGAAACTCCTAATTTTACTCATCTCCAAAGCTGAAAGTTGAAGAGTTGAAGCCCTTTTGCCCTTCTCAGAATGACTAAATGTATGTGCACCTCCTCACTGACAAAGCCTCCCCCCGCTGGGGACCAGAAAAGGCAATCCTGCTCTGACAGACACGAGATATGCATACACATAACAGGGGGGGAGAGCTGTTTAAATCTGTGGCATCCAGTAAATGTTCACAGAATATTCTCTCACCCTCCAGAAGGGCGGCCAAGCCTATGGCGCTACCAGGAGACCAGGATTGACTGCAAGAAACTCAATCCTTCTCCAGCAGCGGCCCTTTCTCAGTGTGAGAAGAAAAAGAAACTTCACATTCATTTACAGTTTCCAAGAGGCCTGCCACTTTCACGCAACAGGTAAATAAATTCTCACTGCATATAAAAACCTCTTTCCTGCCGTGATGATTACAGTATGATGCTCGGTGACCACTCAAAAGACTGATGTAGAGCCACAGGCACCCAACAAGGGAGGTCTCCAGGCTTCACGGTGCAGGAAGACGCTAGAGCCAGGGCGGCAGGACCAGAGAATCCACTCACACACATCTGCACATAAAAATACACGTGCACACACGCACATGCCTGCCCAAGCAGAAAGTAAAGGCTTGGGATGAACATGCACCGAGCTCTTAATGACAAGTATATATGAGAAGCTAGGAAAGGAATGGAATGAAAGGGAAATTTAACTTTTCTCACTCTAGATATTTCTGACTTTTCTGAATCGTCCCTTTAAAGCAGCAGATGGTCACTTATTTCTCAAGTAATGTTTAAAAAGAAAGCAAGATGGCCTCACATGCTCCTGGTAGAAATGTAAAAGTGGTACAGTTCACTTGAAAACAATTTGGCAGTTCCTCAAAAGTTAAAGAGTTACTGTGTGACCCAGCCATTCCACTCAGAGCTGTCTACACAAGAACGAATGAAATATCTACAGGCATAAAGACATGAATGTTTATGGAAGCGTTACCTGTAAAAACGAGTGGAAGCGACCGGAATGCCCACTAACCTGACTGCAGGACAGACCGCGCTGTGGCCAGATAACTGAATACTGCTCAGTGGTGCTAGACAACTACTGACACGCACAACGGCTTGGATGGACCTCAGAATGACAATGGAGCCAGGCCAAAATAGAATGTGTGCTATACACTTCAATTTATATAAGATTCTAGAAATTGAAACCAAACAATGAGGGACGGCAGCTTGGCGCTGGAACGGGGAGGGATGAGTGCTCAGGGTCACAAAGGGCACAGGGGAATTTTGGGGATGAGGGACAGCTCATCACCTTCATGTGGAGACAGGCTCAGTGACGCACACTACATCAAAATTTATCCACTTTTATGCTTTAAATATGAGCTTCCCAGGTGGCTCCATGGTAAAGAATTTGCCTACCAAGAGAGGAAATGTGGGTTTGATCCCTGATTTGGGAAGGTCCCTGGAGAAGGAAATGGCAACCCACCCCAGTATTCTTGCCTGGGAAACCCTATGGACAAAGGAACCTTCCGAGCTATAGTTATGGGGTCACAAAGAGTCAGACCAGGCTGAGCATGCAGGCATGCTTTAAATAGGTTCAATTTATTGTGGCCAATTATATATCTTGATGAATCTGTTTTTTTTTAAAAAGCAATACATGTTTAATACAGAAAATCTGGCAATTACATAAGAATGAAAGACAAAATTACAAGCACTACTACTTAGCACTTCTTTAGAAAACTCATCTCTGCCAAAGATAAAGGCTGGTTCCAGTGGAATGGATCCCAGGTTCTGGCCCTGATAGCTCTGGTCATCAGCAAGATTCAGAGGAGCAATTTTCTTTTTGAGTGGATTTTCCCTAGCTTTCCGCTGAATTTCAGGGCTAAGTGAAATTTGGTTGAAACCACTAGCTTTGTAGAGTTGTGGTAGCAAACCATAAATCATTCTGGGTTCCTTAAGAAGCTCTGCAAACCTTAGACAACCAGATGGCTCTTAAGAGCTGTTTGGCTGAACAGTTTTGGAGTGGATTTTTAGCCAAGTGCTGGTTCCAGATTCTCAGCGTTTAGCAGAAATGTTTAGTGAGTTAAACACACACACATAGGCACACAATAAATACACACACACACAGCCTTTGTTCATTTTGATTACAAAGAGAAGTGTGTGTATCTGTTCAGTAGCTCAGTCACGTCCAACTCTTTGCCACTTCACGGACTGTAGCCGCCAGGCTCCTCTGTCCATGGGATTCTCCAGGTAAGAACACTGCAGTGGGCTCCATTTCTTCCTCCAGGGGATCTTCCCGACCCAGGGACCAAATCCACATCTCTTGAGTCTCTTGCAATGGCAGGTGGTTGTTTTTTTTTTTTTTTTTAACCACTAGTACTACCTGGGAAGCTCACAAAGAGAAGATGAATATGCAACTACGTTCACTCAGAATATCTGCAAATGTATCTTTCCTTAAATAATATTGTCCCATTTTACAGCTAAGGAAACTGAGATTGACTGACTGGCTCAACCCTCATGCAGTGAAATCCAGAGTAAGTATATAATTTATATAATATAAAGTACAACAACAGCCAAAAATTTCCCCTCACACCACAATTTATGAGATTTTCTAGGTACGTTTTGTCTTTGGGCCCTGACAACCCTCCGCTGTTTGGGTGACTATTATGAGGCAGGGCTTCTCTCCACATCTCCCAGACCTGGAAATAAGACTGTCCTCTGAGGGCATGCTACTCAAAGTGCAGTCATGGCCCAGCAGCAGGGGCATGACCTGGAAGCTTGTTAGAAATGCAGGCTCCCAGGCTCCAGGCAGCCCTGCCAACTCAGAACCTACATTTGAACAAGGTCCCCAGGTGACTGGTAGGCACATTCAAGTCTGAAACGCCCTCTCATCAAGTCAGCCATCAAATGATGAGCAGAGATGAGCAGAGTTACTGGGAAGACAGTGTCCCCTATGCAAGTACATTTTGTGTGATACCGATTGAAGAGCTGAAGAAAGCACATGTGCACTGTAATGGGCTGGTCTGGCAGGGAGGGACAGAGAAACAAGCATCGTGGAAGCCCACTGACAGACAATGCCAGCGTAGCTCAGGGGTGGAGGGTTGTGGCTAAAGGCCAGAGGCAAGGCCAGGCCTGCTGAGCCAGGGACACGTGAGGCATCCAGATCTGCAGACACTGCACGTCGATCATGGAAGGCCATTGGGTTACTGGGATAGGCAGGCTGTGATCCCATTTTATTGTCAGCCTTCATGAAGACAGGGCGAAGAAGATGTTATGTCTGCCAGGTGTCAACACAAAGCTCCTTTTCGTTTACAAGTCACATGTGCCTATTCTTTTATGTTTCCCAGAGAACACGGTCAATGTCTCTGATGGAGGAAGTGGTTGGATGTCACCCTGTGCCCACAAGTTCTATCTGCCCCTATCGGGGATGGCACACAGGCATGCCAAGGAGCCAACCTCCTCTCACCTGTAATTCTCAACGAAATTCAGCCAGTTCTGAGTCTGCAATAGTTCATACCACAGATGAGCCCCTCCTCAGTGGGAATAACGTCTGGAGGAGGCCTGGTGGGAAATAAAGATCCCAGGTAAGCGTTGATTCTGGCGCCCTAAAATGTCCATCTCATTGGAATAAAGAGGAATTTACGTATGTCTCATCCAGAAAGATGAGGTCACCCCTACTGTCTGGAAGAATCCAAGATGACATTTACATCATCTTCTAACCTCTGCTCTAAAAGCATTTCCTACAGGTTTACAATTTGGCTTCTCCTCTGGGTTGACCCATGGACGGAGGGAGTGGTTATGCGAACAAAAAGCAGATGAATCCCAGGGATGTTTGGTTTTATATTTTCCTCCATGTCTTTCATTTCTACAATGCTGCCTCGATCAATGGGGTACAGATCAGAGGATTGTAATGAAGATACTCCTGAGATGAATTCTCCCAGACCGGCAGCCTTCTAGGCTCTCACCATCTCCCCAGGGCCCACTCTCAAGCTCAGGCTGGTGGGAGGGACAGGGCAGCATGTTACAAGGATGCTCACGAGGCCACATGGGGAGCCGTGTGGTTTGGGGTCAGGAAACCAGGTGCCTGACTGTCAGGCTACGCCCACAGACCCAGGCACCACCACCAAGTCAGGTGTCTCTTGGTTTTGGCAGCTCTGAAATTATGAGTTGACAATCAGATGGCACGGAAGCCTGGAAACAAAGTTATCAGTTAATCAGAAAGGCCTGCTTGGATGTGGTTTAGATATCCTGAAAGTTAGCACAATGTGGCATTGGGTGGAAATTGCTATGCCCAGGATGAGTGATGGTGTGTGTGTGTGTGTGCGTGTGTGTGTGTTTGTTTATGTGTGTGGTTGTGGTTGAAGACAGAGAATCTGGCTTTGTTTTTAACTCTCAGGTGAACGAGAGATTCTGACAAATGGAATGACTTCAGAATAACTTTCTAAAGAGAAATAATTGCATGTATACAAAGGCTCCTTAACATTTAAGACAAGGGACAAGTTTTTTTTTAATGCTACTCGATATAAACCCTTGTTAGAATCCTAAAATGTTTAGTGTTAATTATGTAATTTACTCCTCAACGCTCTCACTGTAAAATATTCAGTGATTGCAGACACAGCTAAATTCCTCCTTAACCACTTCGTACCAACGCCAACTTCTTCCCAGGGGCAAGTAGTGTGGTGGCCATCTGGGTATAAATCTTTCCAAGGTCTTTTCTCTATAGTTATAAACATGAACACGTCCCCAGAAACACAGCTAATGTCATTCTGATGTTCTGTTTTGTTTCTATTAGAAATACCATTATATTGAACACATTGTCTACAATTTGCTTTGTTCATTCAGAAACATATTGTGGAGACTTTTTCCTGTTAGTACTTATCGACCCATCTCCTTTCTAACCAATGCATAGTATTCAGCAGAACGCATATGCCATTCTTTATGTAACCTTGTATCTTTATGTAATCTTTATATAATCCTTCCTCAGTGATCAAAGCAAAGAAATAGAGGAAAACAACAGAATGGGAAAGACTAGAGATCTCTTCAAGAAAATTAGAGATACCAAGGGAACATTTTGTGCAGAGATGGGCACAATAAAGGACAGAAATTGTATGGACCTAACAGAAGCAGAAGATATTAAGAAGAGGTGGCAAGAATACACAGAATGACTATACAAAAAAGGTATTAATGACCCAGATAACCACGATGGTGTGATCACTTGCCTAGAGTCAGACATCCTGGAATGTGAAGTCAAGTGGGCCTTAGGAAGCATCACTATGAACAAAGCTAGTGGAGGTGATGGAATTCCAGTTGAGCTATTTCAAATCCTAAAAGATGATGCTGTAAAAGTGCTGCACTCAATACGCCAGCAAATTTGGAAACCTCAGCAGTGGCCACAGGGCTGGAAAAGGTCAGTTTTCATTCCAGTTCCCAAAAAAGGCAATGCCAAAGAACGGTCAAACTACCACACAATCGCACTCATCTCATATGCTAGCAAAGTAATGCTCAAAATCCTCCAAGAGAGGCTTCAATAGTATGTGAACTGAGAACTCCCAGATGTTCAAGTTGGACTTAGAAAAGGCAGAAGAACCAGAGATCAAATTGCCAACATCCGCTGGATCATCAAAAAAGCAAGAGAGATCCAGAAAAACATCTATTTCTGCTTTATTGACTATGCCAAAGCCTTTGATTGTGTGGATCACAACAAACTGTGGAACACTCTTAAAAAGATGGGAATACCAGACCACCATACCTGCCTCGTGAGAAATCTGTATGAAGGTGAAGAAGTAACAGTTAGAACTGGACATGGAACAACGGACTGGTTCCAAATTGGGAAAGGAGTACGTCAAGGCTGTATATTGTCACCTTGCTTATTTAACATATATGCAGAGTACATCATGTGAAATGCCGGGCTGGATGAAACACAAGCTTGAATCACTGTCAGGAGAAATATCAGTAACCTCAGATACGCAGATGACACCACCCTTATGGCAGAAAGTGAAGAGGAACTAAAGAGCCTCTTGATGAAAGTGAAAGAGGAGAGTGAAAAAGCTGGCTTAAAACTCAACATTCAGAAAACTAAGATTATGGCATATGGTCCATCACCTCATGGCAAACAGATGGGGAAACAATGGAAACAGTGAAAGACTTTATTTTCTTGGGCTCCAAAATCACTGCAGGTGGTGACTGCAGCCATGAAATTAAAAGACACTTGCTCCTTGGAAGTAAAGCTATGACCAACCTAGATAGCATATTAAAAAGCAGAGACATTACTTTGCCAACAAAGGTCCTTCTAGTCAAAGCTATAGTTTTTCCAGTAGTCAAGTATGGATGTGAGAGTTGGACCACAAAGAAAGCTGAGCACCGATGAATTGATGCTTTTGAACTGTGGTGTTGGAGAAGACTCTTGAGAGTCCCTTGGCCTGCAAGGAGATCCAACCAGTCCATCCTAAAGGAGATCAGTCCTGAATATTCATTGGAGGGACTGATACTGAAACTGAAGCTACAATATTTTGGTCACCTGATGCAAAGAACTGACTCATTGGAAAAGACCCTGATGCTAGGAAGGACTGAAGGCAGGAGGAGAAGGGGACAACAGAGGATGAGATGGTTGGATGGCATCACCAACTCAATGAACATGTGCTTGAGCAAGCACTGGGAGTTATTGATGGACAGGGAAGCCTGACATGCTGCAGTCCATGGGGTTGCAAAGAGTCGGACACGACTGAGCGACTGAACTGAACTGATGTAATCTTGTTTTATTGATGGGAATGTGAGTGGTCTTCCATTTTCACCAACACAAGTACCTTTGCTGCAATACCTCCTTGAGAGCATTCATGGATAGTCTCTAAAGGAACTACTGCAACTTTTATACATGAGCAGATCCTGCCACCAACCCCTCCCAGTATGGCTGAACCAATTCACACACTCTCAGGAGTGTGAGGCTATCTAGTTCCCCACCCCAATGCTCACTACTAAACTCAGATAGATTTGCCTATTTGAAGGCTGAAAATGTTGTTGTTCTTTAACTTGCAGGCCCTGATGACCATTTAGGGCATCTTGTCAGGTGTTTGTCTTCCCTCATCTTGGAGCTACCTCTTCATTCTTTTGCACATTTTAAATTTTGGGTTGTCTTTTTCTTTTGAGTTTGTAGAAGCAGAACGCCTTTTCAAAGAGAAACTGCAAAAGCAAGTAGCAAGAGACAGTTTGCTTGACTGCAAAAAGCTATAAATGTATCTACTGGCGGAGAAATGGAGGGAAAAAAAAGCCTGTGGTGTGTGCGTGCGTGCATGGTTTTTTTTCCATAGCGTGACTTTAACACCCACACGTGTTTAGTAAACGGAGTGAAGCCCCCAAAGATTGCAACGGCAAAGATGAAAGACAGAAAAGCGAGGCAGATCTGCCAGATGCTTAATAATAAGAAGGACAATTCCAGCCAACGGCTGTGGGCTGGCTCTCGCAGGCTGGCTTTCACGGGCTGTGGGGGCTTGGTCTGCGGCCCCAGGACCAACTCTTTCCTGCAGGAATCTTTCCTATGGTAGGAGCTGGGGATCTGGGCTCCTGCTCATCCGTTGCCCACCTAAGGAAGTGACGTCAGTCTGTGGCCCCTGTCTGGGGTTATCTGAGGGGCTCATCGACGCTGCTAGTGACAGAGGCAGAGGAGCAACCAGGTGGTAGGAAGGGGTTGGCAGACCCAGGCTCACCGACTTGCTCTCAACCGCAGGGGAACTTATCTCCACAGGGCATCTTCCTGGGTGAAAGCTGAAGCCTGGGGGCTTGAGAGAACGGGCACTTGTGGGGCGCAGAGGGGCCGAGGAGGAAGGGGGTGGGGGACCCAGCCTCTCTGCAGCTGGTTCTGCTGTGTCTGTGGATGAAGTCATGGATAAACCCCAAAGATGGGGCGTGGTGTGGGCCAAAGAGCTGGGTCTGTGTGACGTCATCCCTCGAGCCCTCTGTTGTCAAATCTTGTATAAAAAGATTGGAGAGGAAAGGCTCTGGCCATTTTTATTTCGGAAGACAGGCCTGGAGTAGTCTGTGTTTCCAGACTTTGTGAACACGGCTAATAAGTCAAGGCTGTCACTGAGGAGGTTTGAATTGCTATCTTTTTTACAGAGTCTTGCTTATAATAATTCTGTTTCTCCTCCCAAAGCTCCTGCAGCAGATATTTTACCAAGTCCCCCTAACTCTGGAATACTTCCCCAAACCCACTCACTTTACTCCGTCTCCAAATTAAAACAGAAACAAACCCTTCCTGCCTCTGGGCTTTCTTGAAGCCATTCATACCTCCTAATATCATGCCTTCTCTCCCACGATCTCCTCCCCTCAGGCTTCCATGTAACTTCCTGGAGGACTGTCCATCACTTAACGTTCAAAGGGTAACAGGACCTTCTGAAGACAGGTAGCTTCTCTGCCCCCATTGGCAGAAGTGCCTGTCTCCATTTCCCTTTATCTCCCTTATTCCTCCATTGCATGAACACAGACATACACATACACACACATACACGTATATTTAGCTCATGACATTTTCTTATTCTGTCTTAGATTATTTGTAATTTGCTTCATCTTATGCTGCAGACAGTGACGTCATGCATTCATGGATTCTACGAGTATCTACAAGGACTCACCACATGCTGGAGATTTCTCTACCCTTGTCTTTCTCAGCATTCTCTCCTGTCTTCATTTCCCATTCATATTCCTTCTGCTTCCTCCTTGACCTTACATCCTTATTTTCAGGGACATTTTTCTCTAAGGAACCAAAACTACCTCATGAAAATATCAGCCACTGAAAACCCCTCAGGCTTTCTGCAGCCCTTTGGCGGGGGAGGGAGGGGAAGGGATGAGCAGTCTGATGCTATGTTTAAGCTATGCTGCTCTCCCGTGTCTGCTGGTAGGTCCTTTATTTACTATATGTCTATCTAACAGGTCTGTGTGCAGGACACGGACATTTTGCTCTGGGGACTGTATATTTTATAACTGCATCTTAGTGGAAGCCCCTTGCCCTCTCGTGGAATGGCTCTTCCTTTCCATACGTCAGCATACATGTCACCTCCTCAGAGAAGCCTTCCCTGTTTGCCCCATCCTCTCCCTTTTCACCACCCAGCCACCCTCTATGACAATCACCTTGTGTGGGAGATGAATGTCATCGATGTCATTAATGGTCTCCCTCCTTCCATATCCTTTGAGATGGAGTCTGCAGCTGTTCCCACCAAGAGGTAGAGTCTGTCTGCACCACCCCCCCCCCACCCCCTGAATCTAGGCTGACCAGGTGCCTTGCTTGGACTAACAGAACGTGACAGAAGTGATGGTGTGTTAGCTCTGCGCCCAGATCTCCAGAGGCCTTGTGTCCTTCTGCTCCCAAGTGTTCTCTCTTGCCTTCCCTCCCTCCTGCTCTTCTTCCCTCCTTCCCTTGCTCTCTCTCAGAACCTAACCATCAGCATGTGCACAAACCCAGGTGACTCAGGTGGAGGATGGGAGAC
Source organism: Dama dama (assembly GCF_033118175.1). Classification (NCBI taxonomy): domain Eukaryota; kingdom Metazoa; phylum Chordata; class Mammalia; order Artiodactyla; family Cervidae; genus Dama; species Dama dama. The sequence goes on along the minus strand of NC_083704.1, from coordinate 57,550,212 downwards.
CACGCAGATAAGGGCTATGTTCATCCTAGCCAGCCAGCCCCTCATCAACTTGTTAGCTGACCACAGACACATGAGTAGACCCAGCTCAAGTTATCTGAGGTTGCCTGGGATGAGAACTGGCCAGCAGAGCCCAGCTTACATTGCAACTTACAGAATCATGAGTTAAGTAACAATCATTGCTTTAAGCCACTGAATTATGCAGTGGTTCCTTACGCAGCAATAGCTAACTGATACATCTTGCTTATTTCCTTTAGAGCCCTTCTTGGGAAACTTGGTTAGCTCCTCAAAGACTCAGCTTCCTTATATTTAAAAAGGACATCACACTTTATCTTGTAGCCTTCTATGGGATTTAGATAAGTTGACGTTGTAAAGCTCTTGGCACAACTGGGGGCTCAAGACATTTATTTATTTCCTTTTTCTCTGGAGAAGAATGGAGAGTCTCAGTCAAGAGAATGTCAGAGCCATTTTCCCCTAAGAAAGCCCTCAGAGGCCTTGGAACCATTAAGAAGAAATGTTATTAGGAAGGGGACCCAGGGTGAGATAGCGAAGCAAGCCTGTTAAGTGGGTTGAATTTGGTCAATAAGTCCTGCATTGTCATTTAACAGATTTCTCTGCAGTGTTTAGAAGAGAAATTGTTTATCACAAGAAGGGCCAGTGTTTTTGCTTTGGTGCCTCCCAAATGCCAAGCTCTCAGATAGCAACATTGATAGCAACCTTACAGAACAGATACTAACATCCTGTCTTACAAAAGAGTTAACTGAGGCTTTGAGACAAAGGCCACCCTGTAAATAAATATAGAACTGGGCAGACCTCAGACATGGCTGTGACGTCAAGTACCTTCACTAGAAAGTACTGCTTGCTGAGCACGTGCTAAGTGCTAGGCCCTTCTCAGCTCCTATTTTATAGTAGCTCTTTTTTATCCTCACAGCAGCTGGGGGGCCATGGTGGGGTACTGTCACCACGTTTCAGAAAGAAGGGAAGTCTCTTGCCCCAGGTCACGTAGGCATGGCGGTCATCCCAACCTTGTTCTAGTGGGAGACAACTTTCACCCTCTTCCATGACCATTCCCAGGGATGGAGGAAGGTCAAGATATTAAGTCAACAGTAAGTTTAAAACAAAAAGAGAAGTGAGCTGAATCTTTGAGGCCAACAGAAAGGAAGGGCAGCTCATCACAGAGCAACTCGCAGGACTGCAGAGTGGAAGGGGGCTTATCTCCAGTCTCTCGGCAGAGCCCCCTGCATGCAGGACGGTGGGAGCCCAGAGAGCAGTTGTCTCCCTCTGGAGTCATCTCGAATGGGGGTGGGGGGGGAAAGGCCTCATCAACACAAGTGTGAGGGGAAGGAATGGGGGTGCCAGGTCCCACAGCCTAAGTACTGAATAACAGGTTCCAAGTTGAAAAGACTGTAAGCAGGTCTTTCCTGCAAATGCCTCAGAACCTTGGATGTGCTGTTTGCCTGTTTTGCAAATTTGCTTTGTGCTAAACACTCACTCACACCTCTAGGCCACAAGACTCAAGTTTGGGAAAGCTGCTACACATTGTTTTGGGGACATATGTTTTCAAATGTGGCTGATGTTGAAAAGCAGGTTGTTAACTTCTCGGAAGGAAACCTGTGACCAATCTGAAGCCTGGGATGGGGTCTTAATTCATGTTTCTCTCTGTCCAGCAGGTAGAAACTCGGTGTCTGTGTCGTTGGCATGTGAGAGACTACAGAGAAAGCACCAGACTGGAGGCCTCAGGCCAACAGCCCCCCACGGAGAAGTGCTTCTCCGGGCCTCCATGATAGAGACTCGATCTTTGATGCGGTTGCTCTGATGTGGCCATTTTGAAACCGGGGACATTTTGACACAGCTATTTTAAAGCTGTGGAAAATTTCTGACTTTTAAAAAACACCAGCTTCAAGCTTCTGAAAAAATTAGCAAGTATCAACGTGGTGTGGGCTCAGGGACACAGTGAGGATCAACATCATAGAGAAAACTGACAGGAGGATGAGGCTGGGGAAGAGGGATCTATTTTTTATTTACATTTTATTTACATTTATTACATCTATTTTTTTATTACATTTTATTTACAGGAAAAGAGTTGAAAGTTTAATGGACTGATTTTTTAGTGTCACAAAAAGCCTCCAAGTTAAAAAAGCCTTTAGAGTAATTAAGATAGTGTAGAATTGGTGAAAGAAGAGACAAACAGATCAATGGGACAGAAAGGAGAGCTCAGAAAAAAGACCCCCATGAATATCGTCAACTGGTCTTGGACAAAGGAGCAAAGGAAACACAATGGAAAACGACAGAGACAGTCTTTTCAACAAATGGTGCGGGAACAACAGGACGTAAATGCGCCAAAAATGAATCCAGACACAGGCCTTACACCCTTCACAAAATTCAACTCAAAATGGATCTTTGATCTAAATGTAAAACACAAAACTCCCAGGAGGCAACACTAGAAAACCTAGATGACCTTGGGCAGGTGACTGTTTAGATATAACACCAAAGGGGCAAGCCCTGAAAGAAAGAACTGAAAAGCTAGACTTCACTATAAACTGCTCTGCAAAAGAAAATGTCAAGAGACTGAGAAGACAAGTCATAGACTGGGAGAATGTATTTGCAGAAGACATACTTGGTAAACGACTGTTATCCAAAATATACAAAGCATGCTTAAAACTCACCAATGAAAAACAACCTGATTTTTTAAAAATGGGCCAAAGGCCTTAATAGACACCTCACCAAAAAGATACAGAGATGGCAAACAATCATATGAAAAGATATGAACAATCTTATGAAAAGCTCTTTATCGCATGTCATCAAGGAAATGCAAATTTAAAAAAACAGTAAGATACGACCATAGAGCTGCTGCTGCTGCTAAGTCGCTTCAGTCGTGTCTGACTCTGTGCGACCCCAAAGACGGCAGCCCACCAGGCTCCTCTGTCCCTGGGATTCTCCAGGAAAGAACACTGGAGTGGGTTGCCATTTCCTTCTCCAATGCATCAAAGTGAAGACTGAAAGTGACGTCGCTCAGTCGTGTCTGACTCTTCGCAACACCATGGACTGCAGCCTACCAGGCTCCTCCGTCCATAGGATTCTCTAGGCAAGAAGACTGGAGTCGGGTGCCACTGCCTTCTCCACCATAGAGCTATGCGAATGGCCAAAATCTTTAAATGCTGGCAAGGATGTGAAGCTTTAGAAATTCTTATCCACTACTGGTGGGAATGCAAAAAGTACAGACACCTTGGAAGGTTCTTACAAAACCACACATAGTCTTACCATACGATCCAGTAATCCAACTCCTTGGTATTTACCCAAAAGAGCTCAAAATTTGTGTCTACACAAAAATCTCACATGAATGCTTATAATTGCCAAAACCTGAAAGCAACCAAGGGGGCCTTTAGTAGGTGAATGACAAGGAATATTGCAAGAAGTTATCAAGTCATGAAAAGACATGGAGGAAACTTAGATGAATATTACAAAATGAAAGAAGCCAGTCTAAAACGGCTATATGCTGGATGAGTCCAACCATACGACATTCTGGAAAGGCAGAACTATGGAGACAATAAAGAGATCACTGGCTGCCAGAGGTTAGAGGGGAGAGAAAGATGAATAGGTGGAGGAGAGAGGATTTTTAAGGCAGAGAAACTATTCTGAATGATTCTATAATGGTGGACGCACGTCACTATACATCTGTCAAAACCCAGAGAACGCACACCACCACGAGTGACCCTTCATGGACTTCGGGTGATGATGATGCATTGACGTAGGTTCATCGGTTGTTATAAACACAGCACTGTGGGGCAGGATATGGGTGGGGAAGCAACAAGGGGATGTGTGGGAACTCGGTGTACCTTCTGTTCAACTTTGCAATGAACCTACAACTGCAAAAAAGTATGTCTGCTTGTCTCTTATAAAGCTCGTCAGCAATCTTGCTGCGTAACTGTCCTCATCACTGCAAAGGTTCCCTGACAGTCAGCATGGTGCCCTCCCTCCCTCTGGGCTATCGGGCCCTAAGTGCCCAGAAGCCTCCCTGGAGGCAGAAGTGGATGGAGGGACAGAGCCAGGCAGTGCTGAGGGTTCTGGAGCCGGCGGTGGCCCAGCCAAGGGGAGGTAGAATCAGTGAGCTGGTCCGTCCAGCAGGGGTTCACGCTGAGCGAGCCTGCAGAGAAACCATGAGGCTCTGCTGGTTTTTCCCTGAAGTTTCCCACGCAGCAGTGATCTCTTCAGAATGCCTACACAGACCCCTTCAGTGGCCTCCATCACAGTGGGCATCAGGTCAACACCACGGACCTGGGCCTCAGGTGCCCACCCCACCAGGCGCCTCCCCTTTCCCCAGCTGCCTCACCCCTCTCTGTCCCCGAGCATGTTCTTCTCATCCTTGGACACGCCCAACTCTTCCTACCTCCTGTTCCCTGGGCTGGGAATGGTTACCCCAATCTTCGGCTTATGGGAATTTATAATCCAGGTCCTAAATGCCACCTCTTTAGTAAGCCCCTACTAACCACCAGGTGTGAGATGCCCCCTCGGTCACTCCACCATCTCTCCGCTTTAATTTTCTGTCATTTAACTTGGTATTTTTGGTCTTGTGTACTGCCCTGTCCCTAGCTTTTAGATCAGCGCTGGCACAGAGCAGGAACTTGGCAAACGGATGTTGAATGAAGGACTCAAATGAGACCTTCCAGTGAGAAAAGGCACGTCAGAGCAGAAGGACTGATGTTTTATCATAAACAGACGGTGCGAATAAAGTAACAAATCCTGCAACTGGTCTCATGATTCACACGCTGTGAGCATAACACCTCAGGAGGTGTGCATGACGTTTATTTTCCCTTATAAATTGTGCATATTTTCTGCAAGAACCTGGCGGCCACGCAATGAACTCTTGACCTCCTCCAGGTTCCAGAGACCTTCATTTCAATACCTTAACCATATCACATCCAATGCTAAACGTACTACCGCCTTATAAAACCAACACCATTCCTCATATCTCATTTTTATTACGGGCACCCAAGTCTTCCCAGAGCCTCTGAATGATTTTGCTCCCCCGTTCTGCAACCTCCCACCACTGCCAGTTCCCGTGGGTCACCCGGCATGTCTCTCTCATCCCTTTCATTCCAACTGCTGGGCATGGTGTGGACCACTCTTTCCCCCACCCTCTGCCTCTGACAACTGTCTCCTGGGTCGCTTCCCAACCTTCAGTGGCTATTCATGAGAACTGATATTAGCAAAAATGGCTACTTCTTTCCTCCTTCCTCTCCTTTCATGGTTTTAAGTGCTAACCACAAAACACAAAGAATTTAAAGAATCTAACACAACACTGGAAAGCAACTATACTCCAAAAAAAATTAATTGAACAAAAAAAGAATCTGTAGTTATCCTGCAAAGTCTGCACTGACTTTAAGCCTCCTTGGGAGGGAGGAGCCCTTCTTCAAGTCCCTCTGCCCTCGGGAAGTGTCCCCCGCCAAGAACTGTAGAGTCAGCCATCCTAAGTCTCGCCCTATGACACAGATATCAGCTGCTGAAATGGGGGTCAGTCTAGACCTACACTGTGCACCATGGTGGCCACTGGCTGTGTGTAATCCTGCTCTTCTTCCTGAATCTTTGATACATATTAGGAAAGACATTCCAAAAGCACAGTGGGGTCTTTGGAAGAGGACAATGATAGATTTCCACCCTTCCTTGATTTAGCCGTTATCCTCCCTTGGGAAGTTCAGAGCGTCTTGAAGGGCTTATCTAAATTCAAGTCAATTGCAATTAAATAAAATTTAGAGAAATCAATTTCTGAGTCACGCTAAGCACACTCGCGTGCTCACTGCCACACGTGGCGGCAGCTGGGCCATGAACGGCGAAGACACAGGATGTCGTTCCCACCGCCTCGTAGAAGGCGCTAACGCATGGCCCCGCTCTAGACCCCCAGCACTTGGGTGAAGCGTGTTTTCTCATTAATGTAGCCAAGAGATGATTAATAAACTCTTAGAACATGCTGCTGAACTGCAACTACGCCAGGACCTCGTGGTCCCGTGCTCACAGGGTTAGTGAGGAAAGAAAATCCTTATGAACTTTACTCCTTGGAAGTTTATCCCTGGAACTCTTTGTACCCACACTAGTCAGACCCTCACCACCAAATGATTGCCAACCCCTTCAAGACACTTTGGACTTCCCAAGGGATGATAAGGCCTGAATCAAGGAGGAGTGGAAATCTAGCACTGCCTTCTTCCAAAGACCCCACTGTGCTTCTGGAAGATGACTTTCCTAATACATAGCGAAGATTCAGGAAGAAGAGCAAGATTACAAACCTAGCCTTAGATCTGGAGACCTTGGAAAGCAGAGGACCGAAGCAAAACTCATTTGTTCTCTGCCAGAGACTGTGCTAGACACTTGTAATGTGGGGACAAACAAGAGGGAACCCAGACGTGGCTCTCCCACTGGCCCCTGAGACGAAGTCACCTTGGGCCTTTCCTCTGAGGTAGACCTGAGACACTGTGGGCCACAGATTTCATTTCACAATTAGGCCCTCACTGACCTTCAACTCCAGGTGCAGTCCCAAGCCCCGGGACAGAGGGCCTGCACCCACCCCCTGCCCTCTAGAACTCATATAGGTGAGAACGCAGAGAGAAAAATCCTGTTGCAATAGGGAGCCGGCAACGGCCCATGATCACCCAGTTCTGAATTCTACCTGCAGAGAGAGAGAAACACAGCAAACAAAAAAATGGGGAGTCCCCTCTGAGGAATGAAACCAAACTTAGTGACAGCAAAAGGAATCCCACTTGTCCCAGGCTTACTGGAGACACCAGAAGTTCTCCCTACTGCCCCCTCGCATCTTCCTGCCTCCCTGGCCTCGTCATCCCAGCCTCCTCTGCAACCCAGGGAAAACCTGGGAATTCCAAAGTGGCTCATCTAGAACTTCTGGATTGACTTCCAGAACATGTGGACCGCGGGGGCAGGGGCGGGGCCGGGGCCACACAGAAGAGAGAATTCTTCCCACAGCAGCACACTGATTCCTTCTCTTCTTCCCTGACCACCGCCCCCAATGCCCCTCTTCCCACCAGACTCACCAGCCACGTGGTGGGCAAGCAGCCCGAGTCAAGAGGAGGTAGAAAGCACAGCCATCTTCCTTGCCCAGGGCGTTTGCCCTTGTAGTGCACGGCTCAGCCTCCTGGAAGCTTTCCCAGGTCCCAAGCAAACATAAGGGAGGAGCCACATCACCGCTCCCTCTGCCAAGACTCCCAGAAATCAGTTGGGGGGGGCCCCTTCCTTCTCTGTCATCATTTGCCAACTCCAAGGGAGAAGTGAAAGGCCACGGTGTTCAGCCGATTCTCAGTCAGGCCCCGTTTTAGACACGATGCTCAATGAATGTGGACGAGGTTAGGGAATTCACGGCTCCCTCAAGGCTGCTGAATCAGCTACTGCTTTCATTCTTACTGCTCACTGCGCTGTACGTTTCACATGGGCTACTTGTTGGCCTTCCCATTTAGATAATAAACCCAGCTGCATCTTCTGCATGGCTTTGCTCTGTAGGAACTAATGGTGGCTGTGATGAATGGGTCCTGTGCCTGGAAGAACACTGCGAAGGCCACAGGACGATATATAATACACTGAATAGGTGAACTCAGTCTCACTGCAGTGAGACTTTCTCCCCAGAACAAATCTGAAAAAAAAAAAAAAAAAAAAGAGTCTTTGCCATAATGACAAAAGAATCAACTGGAATCTTTTCTCTGTTCTGGACATCAGAGGCTGTTGACTGCAGCTTCTCTTTCACAATTATTCCCCAAATGCCCCACAAATACCAGGCATGGTGCCTGACCCTGGGACCCAGAGAGGTGCAACTGTGTCACGTTCGAAGGCCCCACCGTAGCTGCTGTGGCTGGTGAAGACTTGCACGTGTGACTTCGTTAAAAATATAACATCTGTTTGTTTAGGCATTTTTCAAAATGTCACCTGAACACCCATGATCAGTAAGATGAAATGCATCATTGATGTTGACATATCTCATGGATAGTGGTCACGTCAGACCACTATCCATCAGAATAAAATCTTACTGTGTTTGACCTCAGTTTTAAGGGGTTCCTGGCTCTCCAACGCTCCCTGCGTTCCCAGATGTGTGTGTCTCATACATGACCTTCGAAGGTGGCACTGCCACCTGATGGGACTTTCGGAGATGATGGGCCTGCTCCTCACCTGCCGTCTACCATCGTAGCCGCGGCCACACACGGCTGTCAAGCACCTGAATTGTGGCTACTGTGACTCGGGAACTAGTCACATTGTAATTAATTTGAACTTAAACAGGCGGACGTGACTCGCAGCTGTGGTACCATAGCAGCCATGGTATTAGCACAGCTGTGTGGGTTTAGGTATATCTAAGGTCTAACGGGTCACACCGTGATGCTCAGGGCACGGGGCAGGGGGTGATAACCACCCCCTCACAGGCCTGTCCAGACAACCAGACCTTAGAAAGGTCTACTTGGGCCAGCCTGCTCCCGACGGGACTCTCCACCTCCCCATTCCCTGAAAGGAGCCATGCTGTCTAGGAAAAGAAATGGCTGTCAGACGATCAGCTTGTCTGAGCATCTTCAGAGAAGACGGTTTTCCCTTAGCCCAGCACTTCTTGGCTTTTCGGTTCTGGTTGCACATCACCAACTCTGCTGATTGCTGGAAGCTGCAGCTGGTGACTCCCCTCTCCCCACCCTCCTGGCCACCCCACCAGTGACAACTCAGGCAGGGGTGGCCTGGCTTCCTTTCTGGTGTTTACTACGGGGAGCAGCCTGCTCAGAGCTCACAGAAGGCTTGCCCCTCGTCCCAGGCAGAGAGCAAGCCAGGCCCTTCCCCAGAGCCGGCAGGGCCGCCTCCTCCGGGAGCCTCGCTCACTGCCCTCCCCCGTGAGTATCACCTTCCTCCTCCTCCCCACCCAGGGGCGCTGGGTCCTCAGTCGTGTGCTGCAATGATGGCTTCTAAAACACACTCGTTTGCTCAGTGGCCCTGAGCACTTGGCTAGAAGTTGCCAGGGAGGCGGAGGTGAATCAGGTGGGTGCCTTGCCCAGGCTTCCAGGGTGAGTAATAAGACTGCCTCCCAGCCACACGTGTGAGGCTGGGGTGCAAGACAGTCTGTTCAGTGATCTGTTCCTTGAAGGAGGGAGAAGCAAGAGTGGGGGCCGGGTGACAAGAAGGTGGACCGGGGCTGGGAGAGTGAAGCCCCGATGAGGTCCCTGGGTCTGAGGGGCTGTCCCAGGGAAAGTGTGTTTTTGGCAGCATTCTCTGTAGCGGCGAAAAACTGGAAACAAGTGACCTCTGCACCAAGAGGTGACTGGTTAAATGAATCATATAGAATCCAGAGAGTGGAACACTTGGCAGCCACTCAATCTGGTGACATAACTTCACACTGAACTGGCATTAAAAGTGGTCTGTGAGAGACGGTTAACTAGACAGCGAGACAGAAAACGCTTTGGGTAGTCTGATTTCCTTTCCTTTACGCGTTATGTGTGTATTGTACGTATGTGGGATTGTGTTAGAATGTCTAAAAGACCGCATCTCAGAAGATTTAACACTGACCATCCTAGGAAAGGGGTGTTTGGGGGAGATTTTATTTTCTTCATTATATATGCTTGCTTTGGGGGATTATTATTTCTTCATTGTGAATACAGTCCTCTACAATCAGATAAAAGTAAAGCTGCTCTATTTTAAGTGACTCCTCACTGATTACTGCATGCCTGTCAACATGCTCGCCCTCATCAGCTCCTAGCTGGCTGTGGCTCCTTGGACCCTCTGTGGGTGGCCAGCTGCTGGGTGCGGAGTGGGGATGCGGGGCAGCCACCAGTGGACGAGGCCTGCTCCTCCCTCCCCTCACCCAACAAACCCAAGCTCACCTGTCACTTCAGCATCTGGCGTCTGACAGCCTATTTTTCGGAGTACCTGTCCATCTGCTCTGAAGCCCCCTTGCATGGCCCCCTCTCTCAGCCCCCGGGCCCGGCGCAGTGCCTGCCCCGCGAGGGCCGCGAACCTCACCCAGGCGGGGGCAACAGACAGGCTGAGGGACAGCTGAGGCCCTGCTGTCGTGCAACGTGAAAAAGCTGAGCTTACAAACAAAAACAAAAAGCAGGAGGTGATTCAGCTTCCATGTGGCACGTTGGACAAAGATCAAAGTCAAGACCTGCCTTCCTGACTCACTTTAGTATCGGTATCCAGTTTACTGGGGCTACTACGAGTAACTCTTTGTGGATTCTCACACTGGTTACCTTGAAGGACAGCAGAGAATAGAAAAACGATAGGTATTAGTGGATTCCAGGCTAACTTCTCTAATGGGCACTTTCCACTCTTAGAGACGAGCAGCTCCCTCCTCCTCGGGACCCTGCACACACTTGCTGCTTTCTGGCACTCACACCTGTGTGGACATCTTCTACGTTTCCTGACCTGGAGTCACATTTTCTCCCTTCACTGAACGCCCTCATGCTCTTCAGCCTACTTGTGTGCGGGCTAAGTTGCTTCTGTCGTGTCTGACTCTTTGCAACCCCATGGACTGCAGCCCACCAGGTACCTCTGTCCACAGAATTCTCCAGGCAAGAATACTGGAGAGGGTTGCCATGCCCTTCTCCAGGGGATCTTCCCGAGCCGGGGATCGAACCTAGTTCTCCTGTGTCTTCTGCATTGGCAGGCAGGTTCTTTACCACTAGCACCACCTGGGAAGCCCTCTTCAGCCTACAAGAGCCAGCAAAATTGTTGCCTTCTCAATGAAGCCCTCCTGGATTTTGCCCAGTGCTGGGGACTCGGCTTCTTTCTCCCAATTCCAAAATCATCTCATAGCATTTCCCATTATTGGTATTTGCAGCCATGACGTGTCCACTGTACTTGAATGTGAGCTTCTTGAAGACATGGATCACGTCTTGCACAGTATTTAAGCCAAGCAAGTCAGGGTGCATTGTGTAAATGAGCTATGGGGTGAAGCCTGCTTCCTCATCATTGCAGAGTTCTCTGCATCCCGCTAAGAGCCTTAATGTGCAGCACTGCACTTGACCCTGGAAACAAGCCTTCAGAGTAGGCCGGGTGATCACGTCCATTTTACAGACAAGGAAACTGAGGCTGGGGGAGGGCAGGTCGCTCCTTGCTAAGGTCCCAAGGCAGCAAAGGATGGGCCAGGGAGCAGATGGGGGCTGGCGTGCACCCCCACCTCACTCCACCGGAGACTCTACGCAAGCAGGCTTTGTAGACGGGGTGGCTCCCACACCCCAGCGAGGCCTTGTGGAGCGGCGGGGGCCGGGGGGGACCTGGGGTGGCTCCGAGCCCAGTCCTTGTGTTCCCCCAGCAGACGGTTGCGAGGTCCCTTGCTTCCAGTGTGTTTTGTCACTTGTGGGTTTTCCCCTTCTCTTTTTCTCTCCTTCTCAGGGGTCAGAAGAAAATGAAAGCAAGTTCTGACACTTCTGCAGTTTGTGGAATAATACAGATGAAAACCATGTGACAAAGGGCAGGAGGAACAGATGGAAAGGCTCGAGCTGGGGTCTTTAGGTGGTGGGTCTAGGGAGGAGTATTTTTCATTTTCATTTTCACCCTTGGGCTCTCTTCAAATCTTCTATGAGCCCAAAGCACCTTTATAACAGAAGGAAGATAAACCTTTACAGAGAGCCAGTGTAGGATTCCAAAGTCGCCAGTAGTAGCCACAGTGAATTTACTTGCTAAATTTATTCTTCCAGGGCTAAGTTCCTCCCATGGACAACTTTTGCAAACAGGCGTACAGGACGAAAGAGCGCTGGGGCTTTTTTTCTTTTTTTAAGCTGACAAGTTATTTTTATGACAGCCCTTAAAATAAAATGTTGTATACAAAGTAGAATATGTAAATAGGTTACAAAACCTAAAGGAAAAAAATGAAAGTCTCATTTTCCACTGGTCATCCTTGTTTAATCTCCTTCCAGAAAACACTTCAGTACTGACAGCCATCAAGTGTGTGACCTTTTATATATTTTTTTAAAAGATCAGGCATCATAATCTTCTACATTTTGCATGTGTATACCTAAAAATCTTGGTGACCTCCTTGCATCAGCGTGAGGTCTAATTTATTCTATTTATTGGCTACATGCGGTTTATTGAATGAGTGTATCAGAATATTACCTACTGCTGGATACATAGGTTGCTTTTAGTGTTTTTGATTCTGGGGGGCGGGGGGGGGGGGGGCAGGGAAGCAACATACAGGATCTTTTGTGTTAGTTGCTCAGTCGTGTCTGACTCTTTGCGACCACCATGGACTGTAGCCCACCAGACTCCTCTGTCCATGGGATTCTCCAGGCAAGAATACTGGAGTGGGTGGCCATTCCCTTCTCCAGCGGATCTTCCTGACGCAGAAATCGAAGCCGGGTCTCCTGCCTTGCAGGTGAACTCTTTACCACCAGAGCCACCAGGGAAGCCGGTCCATCTACCCTTCTGTCTGTCTGTGTGAGTCCGTGCTAGGAGGGCGTGTTCCCAGCAGACGAACAGCTGAGTCAGAGCCGCTGTGCTCTGTGCGTTCTGACAGACAGGGTTTAATCCTCCGCAAAGGTCACACAAATGTACACTCCCCACTGCTGTGTGGAGGCCTTGCCCTCACACTCTCACCAGCATCATTACCATCAATCCTTATTTTCCACCTCTAACTAGCTATAACCAAATCCATTCTTTCCTCTTCGTGTGGCCTCCTCCCTTGGGGATTTGTTTTCTCAGATATTATCTGGTTAATATTTAGTCTTTTTATGCAAGTTAAAAGGAGGCGATGTGGGATCGCAAAGAGTCTGGGGCTACATAGATACTAGAAATATATGAAGTGTTTTCTAACAAATGTCTTAAAAACTATCTCCCTATTCCCCAAGATGTATTAAAATTAAATTAGATGAGTTGAGATTGTTCCATCTTAACTAGGCAACTTTTTATAAAGATTTGTTTCAGAGCATAAGAGAAAAAAATCATAAAGTCAATGCAGCAATATGTAATTTGGGGGGAGATCCTTTGAAACTAAGTAAATTTCTTATCAAATGTTCACCTGCTAATTTCATCATCCATTGGTGATTTTCTAATTACAGTAATCCTCTGTACTTATTAGTTGGCACCATAAGGACAGCTTAGTTTTCTCCATTTATTTTTCTTAATATGGATCCACGGATCCTTAATTAATTGAATGTGCTATAATGACTGCCATCATTATTTAATTTAATGCTCAAATTGCCTCAGATTTGGCTAGTGGAACCCTCTCAAGTTGGTGCCTCTGTCCTTTGACAAGTCCTCAATGCCTTTAAACACTTGCTTTCTGGGTTAAAAATCAGTCCCAAGTTCATCTTACAGTTTCCCTGCCCTAACTCTGGAATCAGGCATTTCTCCATGGGGTTCCTTGTCAGGAAGAAAGGTATTTAGAAACGAAGAGCTGGGCACCAGATGGTCATTATACTGTGTGTCCTTGCTTTTAGGTCGTCTCAGCAGACAGAGTCAGGAAATATGCTAAAATATGTAACACCTGTGGTGCAGTGGGTAAAGAATCCGCCTGCAATGCAGGAGATGCAGGAGACGTGGGTTCGATTCCTGGGTCAGAACGATCCCCTGAAGGAGGAGGAAATGGCAACCCACTCTAGTATTCATTCTTGCCTGCAGAATCCCATAGACAGAGGAGTTTGGTGGGCTACAGTCCATGGGGTCGCAAAAAAGAGTCGGCCATGACTGAAGTGACTGAACAAAACACATCCACACAAACTTATCTGTATCTATTTATCAATCGATGGACTGATCTATCAAACATCATCTGCTTAATCTCTTCTAACCCTAAAAGCCATGAGTTCATACTGAGCCCTCAATTCCCACCCAACAGCCCAAGGCACTTCAAGGCACGGTGGAGGAGCTACTGCAGGAAGGCTACAAGGAGGAAGTCCTGAGTCTTTCCCCCACCTGCTAACGGCCCGATGTGACTCTGAAGAGGGACAGAAGCGAGGAAGCTTTCATCAGATCTTGCTGTTTTTCTTCTTTTCTTTAACCACTTTACTGAGATCAGTACCAGCACTGCAAATGTCTGAAGTACAGAACCCAAGTTCTGACATCGTGCACCCCCATGAGCACCACACTATCCTTTCAGTGAACACACCGCTCACCCCAGGGGCTTCTTGGCCTGCTCTTGTCCCTTCCTGTCCTCTTGCCCTGCCCTTCTCTATCTCTCTAGGAAATCACTGGTCTGCTTTCTGTCACTATTGATTAGTTTCCATTCCCTAGAATTTTATGTAAGTGGAATCACACAGTACGTACTTTTCCCGGGTTATTTTGAAATTTATCCACATTGCTGTATCAGCAGCTGTTCCAAATTCACTGCATGGATATTCCACGGTGACTTATTCACTCTACTTGGAGGACAGTTGAGCTGTTTCCAGTCGTTGGCTATTACAAACAAAGCTGCCGTGAACATTCATATAGTAGTCTTTGTATGGATATAAGCTTGCATTTTCCTTGGGCAAATACCTCATGATGTGTGGTTAATGGGTTTCCATAGTGGCTATCCCACCTAGTATGTTTATTTTTTTTAATTGGAATAGAGTTGCTTTACGGTGTTTGTTCCTGCCGTGCAGCAAGTGAACCAGGTAACACATAGGCACCCACCCTTCTTTAGGCTGCCTTCAGGTCACCGGAAGGGCATGGAGGAGAGTCCCCTGCGCCGTACAGTGGTGCTCACGAGTCCTTGTCGATTTTACACATAGCCGTGTATATGCGTCTATCTCAATCCCCCAATCCACAGGCTGTGTTTTTAAAACGACTACACTCTTAGAAAAGCAGGGAGAGTCATGAGGCTGTGTTATGAAAACAAGAATAAAACAAGCCCAAGAGGTTACAGTTGGATCTACGAGGGAGAAATTTCCTTCCAGAAGCCTGGGGCGTGGGCTGAACATGTTTCTCGCAAACACGCTCACTGAAGGTGTATAAGAAGAAATGCCCCACTCGGGCACAGACCCCTTCCTTGAAAGGAACTGAGCTGTTGTTTGCTTGGCCACAGAGGGGTGGGTCTTGCAGAGATTCAAAACACAAGAAAACAAGAGCGGAGATTTAGCTCAGTTAGTTTGGAGGCCCTCTGCATGAGACAACTATGTTTTCTTCGGTAAAGAAATGTAGGACTTCCTTTTCCTGCTGAAGTCAAGGTACAGAGCAAACAGGCCCTGACTTTGTAAACCGAGCATGCAGGGAGGTGCTGGGGTGCTGGGCCCTTCCTGGCAAGGGACTCTGATGCCGGCAGAGGCCACCTCACTCTGGGGTCCTTGCCACCTGGTTACCGAGAGGCCCCTCCTCTGCAGTCAGCTGGAGCAGTCTTTTAAGTCTGCTGTCCTGCCGTCTTCAGGGGACACTTGGTGGATAAAATTGGAGTGGGGGCACCTGATAGAGAAGCTGAGTTATGAGAAAAAGGGTTACGGTAAAAAGGACATGCTGGGAAGATGTCAAAACTCCCAAGTGCTCTTAAAGGAGAGGTTTCTTTCAACTCTAGGTTTAACAACCTAGATGACTGTGAAATCTAGACTTGATTTGAAATCTATTTAACTCACCATCAGTATAACATGGATTCTAACTCAGCTTGGCATTTTTGTTGTTGTTGTTGTTCGTGAGAACAAACAAATTTAATGCTTTATCTCCATCTCTCGGTACTTGCTACTGTTCGGTCAAAAGCCAGTCCTCGTTCTGATTTTTGCCCTCTCTTTCTAGAAGCAAGTCTGAACCTGAGCCACCATGGTCCCCACAGAAGCCACAGTGAGTATGGCCACACCCTTGGGCTCCTTGAAATACACTGCATTTGGGGGCCTTTTCTCGGGGAGTGGGGGGGAAGGAGTGCTCTGTGGTTTCCCAGGACAAGAGGTCTGCTGAGCGATGCTCCAGACAGGTGGTCTGTGCCCAGCACGGACGGCTCTGCAGACACGAAGCTGTGGAACAGCTCTGGGGTCCGTGTGTGGGGGCGGGGGGCAGAGGAGAAGGCTGTTTCAGATTTTACTCATAGGTGAGGGTTTTATGATCTTTACAATGTGCTTAGTCCCATGTGTCTGTTCTGAAACTCAGACAAAAGAGGGCAAAGGAGAATTCATTTGCTTTTAAAAGACCCACGGTGGGCATGTTAGTCGTGTTTCTTAGCAAACATTATATAGTCTTTACAAAAAAGCAAATAATGATATATATTTCTCTGAAAGAGGCTAATAGAAATGAGTACAGCTATTATCCAGAGAATCATTCATGATTTTATAGCCAAATATAATTAATTATAGAATCAAATAAAATTCCTATGCTTTACTTATATAAAATGCTCACAAAAATATCTAAGGATTTTAATTTTGCTTTCTCAAAGGGAGAATCTGGGTTTTACACGTAGGTATTGAAGTCAAACATTCTTAGTGGAGTTGACAACTGTCCTTCATACTGTAGGTTCCCCCCACCTATGGAGAGTGGTGGTTGCCACCACTAATATCAAGTAAGTTATTTATCATATGCTGATGATATTTAGTATTGCATATGTGATCATGTTTCCCGTAACAACAATAACAACAACAAAAAGACAATTATTTTGGACCTGCTGAAGTGACAAGGTGCATGTTAAGTCACTTCAGTTGTGTTTGACTCTTTGCAACCCTATGGACTGCAGCCTGCCAGGCTCCTGTGTCCATGGGATTCTCCAGGCTAGGGCCTGGGGTTGCCATGCCCTCCTTTAGGTGATCTTCCTGACCCAGGGATCGAACCAAGTCTCTTATGTCTCTTGCACTGGCAGGCAGGTTCTTTACTAGAGCCACCTGGAAAGCTGAAGTAACAAAATAAGTCTCTATTTTTCTGACCAAAATTAGAACCGTAGTTTCTCCTGAGACAGAATCTGCTCTTTATCCCTGATGCTGGAAACAGGGCTGATAACGTCAGTCATTCGGTTTTATCATTTGGGATCTTGGAAAAAATATCCGAAATTTGCAAGGCAGCCCCAGAAAGGAAGAAAATGCACTCAGATAATGACCTTTTGTGGTCAAGAGGTGTCTGGCACCACCTACACGGGGACAAGACAGGACCTCTGTGGCTACGACCTTGGTCAACTACCATGACTTTCCTGGGGCCACTCTTCCGGGGACCGGCCATGTGCCAGTCACCATCCCGGGCGCCTTCTTCCTTCTATCTCACAGTAAAGGCGGAGCCATGCTAGCAGATGAGGAAACTGGAGCTGGGAGAAGGGACAGAGAGTTCAGATGGCTCAAAGGAAGAGGAGTGCTGGGGGGCGGTCTTGGTCCCGGCTTCCCTGGGTTCCTCCCTCAAGGCAAGTGTCCACATGGCTCACTGGCTGAAAGTCTCCCCTCCTCGAAGGTGGGGACTTGCCCACTCCCACCAGTCCGAGTCCCTCCCTGCCTGTCTCCCTCCTCTTCCCTCCCGGCCCCGTCTCCTCTCTCCAGCTGCGCATCCTGGTACAAGGAGCAGGGAAGGATACGGCCTTGGCCCTCCACAGTGGCCTTTCCAGAGGTGCCTGGAGCCGGGGGAGGGTATCCAGAGACAAGAGTCAGGAGGGAGGCCTCGGAAAGTCGGGGGAAGATGGAGTCCAGGGGCTGCAGAGTCTTCAGTGCCTAGGCCGCAGCTTTTGGGCCAAGGGCTCCCAGGAGGAGGAAGACACGCCTGCTCGGGCTCAGGAGCCGGGGCCTGTGGGTGGAGAGCCTGGCAGCAGCACTGGCAGGCAGTGCCTGCCCCTTATCTGCTGTGCACTGAGGTTTGCCCCCAGCAAGAGGCAGTTCCCGGCTGCCCTGGGCAGAGGAAGCCACAGGGCATCCTCTGGTGCCCACAGTCTTTCCGGGATGGGCGGGGGGAGGATGCAGGTGGGGGATCTGACAGCCACTCAGCTCAGGTGCTGGGACCCAGACGCTGAGGCTCAGGCTTGGGGTGGCCAGTGTGAGCTATGGTTTTTCCGGCAGTCATGTACAGATATGAGCGTTGGACCATAAAGAAGGTTGAGCAACAAAGAAATGATGCTTTCGAATTGTGGCGCTGGAGAAGACTCTTGAGAGAGTCCCTTGGACAGCAAGGAGATCAGACTAGTCAATGCTAAAGGAAATCAACCATGAATATTCACTGGAAGGACTGAAGCTGAAGCTCCAATACTTTGGCCACCTGATGCAAAGAGTCAACTCATTAGAAAAGACTCTGATGCTGGGAAAGATTGAGGGCTGGAGGAGAAGAGGGAGGCAGAGGATGAGCTGATTGGATGGCATCACCAACTCAATGGACATGAGTTTGAGAAAACTCCAGGAGACAGTGAAGGACAGAGGAGCCTGGCAAAAGTCAGACACGAATTAGGGACTGAACAACAACAAATAACAAACAGCAAATAACAGTGACAACATCAGGAGAGCAAGGTGCCAGGTCTGGAGGGATTACAAGTGCCCCAGCTTGAGGCTGAGGGTTTGGGCCAAAACCTTCTGTTCCTTGGGTCTGTCTCCTCCTCTCTAGTGAAAGTCACTCAGTCGTGTCCAACTGTTTGCAACCCCATGGACTGAACAGTCCATGGAATTCTCCAGGCCAAAATACTGGTGTGGGTAGAGAAGGGCCTTTCGCTTCTCTAGGGGATCGTCCCAACCCAGGTATCAAAACCAGGTCTCCCGCATTGCAGGTGGATTCTTTACCAGTTGAACCACAAGGGAAGCCCAAGAATACTGGTATGGGTAGCCTATCCTTTGCCAGCGGACCTTCCCCACCCAGGAATTGAACTCGGGTCTCCTGCATTGCAGGCAGATTCTTTACCAACTGAGCTATCAAGGAAGCCCTCCACTGTAAGATGGTCTCTAACACCTGAAAATCACTCTAAAACCTGTTGAGCCTCTAAAAGCTCTGTCCGGGGCAGAAACCAAAGCCTATGTGAGCGGAAGGCGGTGAGTTCCCATGCTGCTGAGTTCCAGGCCAGTCCCTGGGCATGCTGTGAGACAGTCTCTTGTTCACTTAGATCTATGACTATAAGGTACTTCTCTTCTTGATCAAAATTCTAAAAAGCATCCGAATGATATAACTACTCCAATTAAGCAGCCCCCTGGGAATAACAGAGCCATCCTACGATGCTGCCCTGTCTAGGGCACATCTGTGGTGTGGAGTTCAGGGCCCCACATGCAGGCAGACCACCCTCCTGCCCCCCACCCCACCCCCCGCCCCATTCCATGACAGGTGAGTCAAGGACTTTCTCGTGGTTTGCTCCACTTCTATTACCATCACTGACAAGAACACTGTCCTTTGGAAGTGGTTTCCTTGCCTGGCATGTAGTCTGTGCTTAGTAAATACTTGCTGAATGAGTGAACAAATCACATTATTTATCACCAACGAACAAGAAATAAAGAGCTGTTTCTCAAGCTTAAGGTGAGCATGCTGACCTCTTAGTTGGTCAAGGAATAAGATGGCGGGATCTTCACACAAACACCATCCATCGTGGCCAGGTCTGCGCCCCCCCACACACCCCGCCACCAAGGATTGCTGCTCCTCAGAGTGGGAGAAGATTCTAGATCTGGCTCAGACCACTGCTCATGGTGGACCACAGGCTGCGAGCAGTGGTCCAGTTGGTGAAGATGTCATGTTTTTAAAAGGGTCTAAGAGCAACACAGTTTGCTAAGAAATGTTTCAAGGGAAACCTTGGGAAAGAGAACTTCTAGACGTTCCACTAAGAAGAGAATGTGGAAGAGAATGGTCAGCCCCGTCAGAGAGAGACTGGGCCCTTGCCAGCAGTAATGATAGCCTGTTTTACTCTGGCCCCATGGGCCCTGTCATGTTCCAAAACAGGCATGAGGCAGTTACGGAGTGCACACAACAGAAAAGAAAGGATATACATTCAAATAGGGTCAGAGCAAATTGACAGAACGGCGAGAAAAGAGGAAGAGTCAGAACTTGGGTTTTCAGCCTGAAACTGACCTGTCCAATGCGGTAGCCACAAGTCACGTAGAGCCTGTAAGCACTTGAAGTGCGGTCACTCCGACTAAGATGTCCCCTGATTATAAAATGCACTTAGTCCAAAAATAGTCTATGCAACAAAAGGATGTGAAATAGCTTGGTAACTTTTACACGGCTTGAAAGAAAGAAAGTGAAAGTGAAGTCGCTCAGTTGTGTCCAACTCTGCAACCCCATGGACTACAGTCTACCAGGTTCCTCCATCCATGGGATTTTCCAGGCAAGAATACTGGAGTGGGTTGCTATTTCCTTCTCCAGGAGATCTTCCCGACCCAGGGATTGAACCCCGGTCTCCTGCATTGAAGGTAGACACTTTACCGTCTGAGCCACCAGAGAAGTCATTGCTTACATAATGAAATAATATTTTAGACATGCTAGGTTTCAATAAAACACATTATTAAGGTGAGACCCACCTATTTCTTTTGACTTCACTTGGCTACTAGAAAATGCAAAATTAAGGAGTTGCCTTATATTCCTATTAGGCAGCACTGGTCAAAGGGTTTTCCTTGGTAACTATACTTGGGCTACCAGTTTGACTGAGCTTCCCAATTACAAAGGGAATCCTCATCAGTCACAAAATTCATGTGGTTCATGAGTTAAAAAAAAAAACTCTCACTTGTCCTTCAGGAAATATGAAAGCCTTGCTTCACATCTCTTTTATAGGTAAGTGCCAAATGCACACCTGAGCTAGGTCTTGAGTGCACACAGAGCTGGACCGAAAGGCCCTGGAGGCGGGGCGCCCAGCGAGCTCCTCAGAAGCCACCTCGACACAGTCCCCAGGATATACAGCGCAGCCTGTGGGAAATCACTCTACCCAGTGCTCAGGCCAGGGGGGTCCAGGGCGTGCTCAGATCCTTACAGTGATCTCTCTAGGTCTTATTCTGACCCAGACCTTGAGAACAGCCTCTGTGGGTGGCTTCTCCAGCAAGAGCAGTGTCTCCAGGGCTCAGAGAGCAGAGAGGACGGAAGAAATGGCTTGGCCACCTCAGAATTCCTCCTGGTAGCCAGCTGCCCCTCATCTGGAAGAGGGGCCCACCCCTACCTGGAAGGTCCAGGATTAAATGCATGTATATCCTGAACTCCACACCAGGTCTGGCGTGCACTCGGGGCTCTGACAGTAGGGAAGCAAATAAGCTGGTAAATAACTGACATTTATATTTGCTGGGAGATTTTCAGAGGATCCTCTGCCTGAGATCCAAAGGGTGTTTACCCACCACTCATAGGTAGGAGTACAAGTCTTGACACAGGTGGACGGGTGTGTCCAGGCTTCCCCTAGCCTAGGACATGAACTTGTCCTCTGTCTTTGTCATAAAGATGGCCAGCACTCTGATCATCCGATGATACAGGCTGGCCTTGTGGTCTTGACGAAATTCATTCAATTCCAGGTTTTTGTGTGTGAATTCAATCACTCCGAAAATATGCCTGGAGAGTCCTTAGCTGTATCAAAGGATGTGTGTGTGTGCATGCGTGCTTGTGTGCACATTGTGAGGGTGTGAGCACAGGTGTCTGAATGTGTGCATGCATGTGTGGGGGTGTGTACATGTGAATATGTATGTGCATTCGTGTAGGCACGCTTGTGTGCACGTGTGTCTGTAAATGTGAGGGCTTGTGAGGGCTGGCTTCATGTGTGTGTCGCACAAGGCCTCATGCTTAGAAGTGTTACTTGCTTGAGTTAATGCTCCGCTGTCTTGAAATTCCTAACAAATTCTGAATAAGAGATTCTGAAATCACATAGCCAATGCCGGTTTCTACGTATGTGCATGTACGTGAGGGTGTATACGTAAGCGTGTGTGCTCATGTGTGTGCACATGTGTAAGTGGGTGCATGTGTGACTGTTGCTGCTCAGCAGAGGATCCATAGCTTTCACAGGACTCGGGAATCTGGACCCAGAGAAGTGTGAAAGCCTCTGAGGACCTTTTAGGGAGTGCAGAGTCAACAGGAGAAGGAACAGACTCGTTCACTTAGTTGGCTAAGTTCGCCCACCAGTGGCCCTGAGACCCTCTTTCCATCCCGATGGAGCACCTGCCATGTGGCCCGTGACTGTTCCTTTGCTTGCGTGTCTCTTCCCAGAGGAGGAAAGTTCCACGAGAGTGGGAACCACACCTGACTCTTCAGTACCTGCTTAATAAACATTTGTTGAATAAATAAATCATTTACAATCTAAGCAGATGCTCTCGGAATTCCTACTTCCCACACACACATTTCTTCTGCCTTCTCACAGCCTTTTGGGGTTGGAAGGTCCAAGGGCTCCATGCCTTTGTGATCAGACAGAACCTCCAAAAGCCAGCCCTTGACCCAGTGTCGCCTTGTGTCTCCTTGCAGAGCCTAATCCCTAACCTGTCAGATGACTACGCCTACGATGGCACGCCGCCCATGGAGTATGACGGCAACTTCACGGACTACTTCTGTGAGAAAAGCCATGTCAGGCAGTTTGCTGGCCACTTCCTCCCACCCCTGTACTGGCTCGTGTTCATCGTGGGGGCCGTGGGCAACAGCCTCGTCATCCTGGTCTACTGGTACTGCACGAGAGTGAAGACCATGACCGACATGTTCCTTCTCAACTTGGCCATCGCCGACCTTCTCTTTCTCGCCACCCTGCCCTTCTGGGCCATTGCCGCCGCTGACCAGTGGAAATTCCAGACCTTCATGTGCAAGGTGGTCAACAGCATGTACAAGATGAACTTCTACAGCTGCGTGCTGCTCATCATGTGCATCAGCGTGGACAGGTACATCGCCATCGCGCAGGCCATGAGAGCGCAGATGTGGAGGCGGAAAAGGCTCCTCTACAGCAAGATGGTCTGCTTCACCGTCTGGGTGATGGCGGCCGCACTCTGCCTCCCGGAACTCCTGTACAGCCAAGTCAAGGAGGAGCACGGAATTGCTATCTGCACCATGGTCTACTCCAGCGACGAGAGTACCAAACTCAAGTCGGCTGTCTTGACCCTGAAGGTCATCCTGGGCTTCTTCCTCCCCTTTGTGGTCATGGCTTGCTGCTACACCATCATCATCCACACCCTGATCCAGGCCAAGAAGTCTTCCAAGCACAAGGCCCTGAAGGTGACCATCACTGTGCTCACCGTCTTTGTCCTGTCCCAGTTCCCCCACAACTGTGTTCTGCTGGTGCAGACCATCGATGCCTACGCCATGTTCATCTCCAGCTGCGCCCTCTCCATCAAAATTGACATCTGCTTCCAGGTCACTCAGACCGTGGCCTTTTTCCACAGTTGCCTGAACCCTGTTCTCTACGTTTTTGTGGGCGAGAGGTTCCGCCGGGATCTTGTGAAGACCCTGAAGAACCTGGGCTGCATCAGCCAGGCTCAGTGGGTTTCATTCACGAGGAGAGAGGGAAGCCTGAAGCTGTCATCTATGCTGCTGGAGACAACCTCGGGGGCTCTATCCTTCTGAGGTGGCTTCTCTGAGTTGAGCGGTCCTTTTGGAAGTGTCAAGAAATTCAGACACAGCTTCCCTTACTGATAGGCCAGAGAGAAAGTGGAGAAGGAGAAGGAATGAGAAAAGGGAGGTAGAAAACTCAGAAAGGGATGAATTTGAATAGCATTATTACTTTTGGTCAGGATTTGCCAAGTTGGACTCTTTAAAACTGACTGGCCATCCCAGGAGACTGCTGACTGGCTCCTGGCTGCAAAGCCTGTGGTTTTCAGAGGAGGATTAATGAACGACAGACACCACAGGCCCCCGAGGCTTTGCCACTTGCCTGAGCATTAATGCAGCTGTGCCCTGGAGGAGGCGTTTGATTTCTCGGAGCAATGGGAATCGCTGTGGCTTCAGTTCTGACGCAATCTCTTCCAAAAGAAGACACAGAAGCATCGGCCATTGCCACAGTCCATGAATACACAAGGCTTCATGAAAGCTTCTGTCTTTGGAGAATTTCTACTCTGGTTTTGGAGGCTGATACCCATGGCAGGTGTTGCTCTAGAATCCTTCCAAACAATCTCAGATCTAATTCCCTTCTGCTCTCCTTGATCTATTCTGGGCCAGTTGGGTCCTTGTTCCTGTTCTGAAACTATCTGCAGCACTGGTCATTGAGCCTCTGGGTAACTGACCATACCAGCATGTCACCTGAATTCTGCTGGCTTCCAACCCACGTCTTCTGGAGGCTCTGTGATTCCTCACCTGGCTGCCACGCTGATCTGGGCAGGATTCAGCTTGTCCCTTGGTGCCATGGAAGTGGTCTTCACAACCCGTGCAGGGAGAGTAAGAACCTGGGTTGGTGGGGACCTGGCTCCATTAGAGCTCACTCTGTTGAGTGGCTGGTAGGATGGTCTACTCTACCTGCTCCCTATACAATGGACTGGCCCTATTTGCCCTCTTGTTTCTGAGGCCACTGGAAGGATATCTGCCTCCATGCTTCTCTTTTTCATATTGTATAATGCTAACTTTTTTTTTTTTTTAAGATTTCAACATAGAGATTAGCCTGAAAAAAAAATAATGTAATTTACCTTTGTGTCTCTTTTTACTATTTGGCAAATTTATCACATTAAAAATTTTCAGTCATTAGAAAAGTGCTTTTTAAATGACTGTTTACAAATATCCATTACTTTACACTTTTTTTTTTTTACCCTGTCTCTATATTTTAAATGTGTATAGAGATCAAACAGCCATATTAGAGAATGAAGAATAAGAGACTGGGATAAGGAAATAACACTTCAAAAATACCATAAAACCATTTTGGCTGAACAATTTATAGTTTCTTCTCTGGGCAAACTTATCTCCCAAGTTTCTCCAGGTGAGTCCATTGGCATTCCCAAAGCAGACGATTAGAGCAGGACCATGAACCATCCCGGCTTTGCCACTTGCTTCAGAGAAGGCATCTCGTTTTCCCAGTGGGCTGTGAATTGCTGTGGTTTCGGTTCCAAGGCCATCCCCTCCAAACGGGACGCCGAAGCACTGGACTCTGCAACAGTGTCCTTTCCCCCGCCCACTTCTAAACTACACGTCAGTGAGGAATGAAGTGAGCAGAAAGTGGACAGCAACAAGGAGAGCAAGAGACAATACAAAGGCCTTGCCAACACACCCCAAGTGTGAGCAGTTGGTGGCAAACAAGCATTGGCCTGGGACCAGCAGGTCAACAGGGGTCCCAGCACAATAAGAACCACCTAGAGTCAAGGAGAGGATGACCGTCCCAAGGCAGTCTACAGACAGAGCTGTCCATGTGGCCACCTTTTCCAGAAGAAGACTCATATCCATTAGAATAAGCAACAGGAATGGGCCACACCTAAATAACTCTGTGCAGTTCTGTGGAAGAACTTGACTGGCATTCATCCCATGCCCTTTTGATACTGCGGTTCTGGTACTATATGTCCACTGGAGCTGAGGGTGGGGGTAGGGATGGAAGCAGGGAGGAGTGAGCCACGACTGTGCTTGTTCAATCTCCTCCAGCCTAGAGTCACTTATGGGACACCATGATGGAGATTAAGTTCAGAGGCAGTCTGAACTACATGTTAGTTTTGCCAACAAAGGTACATGCAGTCAAAGTTATGGTTTTTCCAGTAGTCACATACGGATGTGAGAGTTGGACCATAAAGAAGGCTGAGGACCGAAGAAATGATGCTTTCAAATTGTGGTGCTTGAGAAGACTCTTGAGAGTCCCTTGGACTATAAGGAGATGAAATCAGCCAATCCTAAAGGAAATCAACCCTGATGATTCATTGGAAGGACTGATGCTAAAGCTCCAATACTTTGGCCACCTCACACAAAGAGCCAACTCACTGGAAAAGACCCTGATGCTGGGAAAGACTGAGGGCAGGAGGAGAAGGGGGCAACAGAGGATGAGAAGGTTGGATGGCATCACTGACTCAATGGACATGAGTTTGAGTAAACTCCAAGAGCTAGTGAAGGACAGGGAAGCCTGGAATGCTGCAGTCCATGGGATCACAAAAAGTCAGACATGGCTGAGCGACTGAACAACAACAACAGAGGTAGATAAGGCTTTGACCAATGTACATTAGTTGAGAAAACAATGTCATGGACTCTACTGTTCCCCCCTCTGATTTTTAGGAAAGGAGATGAATGCCGTAAGAACCACGAACCCTGTACTGAGCATGATGACCACACTTAGTTCCAAGGGCCTCCTTTAGCACCCGACTGACTGTCCCAGTTCTACCACAGCTTCGAAGCAGGGTTAAAGATGCACTGCAGCTGTATTATATTTTAAAGATTTTTAGTATCGTTTGTTGGTAAGTTAGTTTTTACGCATAAATAGGACCATTCTACAGTCAAATTAAACTAGGTCTTAGAAGTAGGTATATCCTAAGATAAAAACATTGGAAGAATCTGCAAGGGTACACCCACCAGGACACCCATTCAACATTTCTAGAAAATATGTCTGTGAGTACTTTTCTGAAATAATGATAAAAGAGGATTATAATATAATTACATTTTAGAGGAACTCTATAGATCAGAAAAAATCAGGAAACTGAATGAAATATATCAAGAAAGATACTGCTTAACCAATTAAAAATTTTTTATGACTAATCTCAAGTCAACACATCACAATGTGTACATTCAAAGGGGAATGTTGTTTTGATGTAAGATGTGAGATATGGATGTCAGAGTTGGACTATAAATAAAGCTGAGCACCGCAGAATTGATGCTCTTGAACAGTGGTGTTGGAAGACACTTGAGAGTCCCTTGGACTGCAAGGAGATCCAATCAGTCCATCCTAGAGGAAATCAGTCCTAAATATTCATTGGAAGGACTGATGCTAAAGCTCCAATACAGTCTGTCTCAAAGTGAGGTCTGGTCAAGGGGTGCTAAATGACTTTGACAAAAGGGAGATTATCATGGCCTCCAGTATCTGCACCTCACACATTTTAGACACTCCAAAGAAATCTCTCTATTCATTTGACAAATAGTTACTGATTGCTTACTATGAGTGATTAATAGATAGCATGGTTTTAGAATTATCATCACAACCAAGACGTGGTGGTTCTGCAACAGGTTCCTTGGCCCGACTCCAGATGGCCCTCCTATTCCAACTGTGGTCTGAGCCCAGCAACCTCCCGGGACAGGGACTGTCTCTCTAATCAATTCTGTATTATTGTTACAGACAGCCCACATAGCTAATGTCCCTTTCAATGTCTGCGTTATAAAAACCTACAAAAGACAAGCAAAGGTTTCTCTACAACATGTGACTCTTTGTGAGTTCCCCTCCACTCTTGACATACTTGGGCTTCCCAGGTGGCGCAAGTGGTAGAGAACCCGCCTGCCAATGCAGAAGATGTAAGATACACGGGTTCAATCCCCAGGTCGGGAAGATTCCCTGGAAGAGGGCGTGGCAACCCACTCCAGTATTCTTGCCTGGAGAATCCCATGGACGAGGAGCCTGGTGGGCTACAGTCCATAGGGTCACAGAGAGTTGGACACGGCTGAAGTGACTTAGCATGCACATAGCCTCATGCCGGGCTGGCAAGATGTCTCTGCCCAAGCCTATTTCCTCCTACTTCCCTTCACAGTTGGCAACCCCGAACAGACATTTGCCATCAAGATTCCATCTCAGCATCTGCTTCTAGAGAAGTCAGCTTGCAACAAGCTTTACCTCAGGGGCTGGCAACAGCAAAAACACATTTGAGACCTGTTGGGCAAAGAGCACAGGGTACCCAGAGCTACAGAGTGTTCTGTGAGCATCCATCACAGAACCCATCTCAGGAGGCTGGGAGCAGAGGCCTGCCTGGTCTTAATTCAACCATCAGCAGACCGCTGTGCACACCAACAGCCTGCCAGGCCCCGTGGGTACCGGGCAGACATGGGCTCTCCTCTTCCGGCTGTCATCTCCTGCTAGCTTGCTTTGTGCCAGGTAGATAATACTGTACGTAACTCAACCATTTTACAGATGAAGGGGCTGAGCGCTTCTGAGATCAGGAACCCACCCAGCATCACACTGTAGCAAGCGACAAGGCTAGGACATGATCCCGGGCATGTCTGGCACTCAAGCCGTGGCTTTCGCCCACCAGGCTGTCCCACCTTGCGTGCGTGACACGGTCAGACAAATCGGCCACTGCTTTGAAGGCTTGACCAAAAATGTGCCGAGTACCAGGCTGAGTACCAGGGGCTGCAAAGACGCATGGGCAGACTGGGCCGGCACTGCTTTAGATACCACTGCGCACAAACTCTCAACAATGACACGTGACAGCTGAGGCCCTGCTGAGCCCTCTGTCAAAACTGGGCCATGGGATGATGGCTTCATTCTCACAGCCTCGAGAAGGTTCCCCTCTTCTCCCTCTCACAGGCTCCTCCCCAAACACGTGCAGCCGTGGAGCCTCAAATTCTTCGTGCAGGAGCCACAGATTCCACTGCAGGTCTGAGGATGTGCAGATCCAACGACTCCGCACCCAAAACCTGGCCAGAATTCTGGACACCCACCTGTCCTCCTCACCCCACGCTGTCCCCACTGGTCTTCCTAGCTCCTATCTCACAAACAGTCCATCTGCCTGCTGGACGCCACCTCAAAGTGCGTCAATACCACAGGGAACAGAAGAAGCATCCTATCAAGCCCTACTCAAACTCCTGACCCATAAAATCATGAGATACAATAAAATGGTTATTATTGTTTTCAACCACTGAGTTTTGGGGGCAATTTGTTACATAGCAGTTGATAAGCAGAATACCAAGGAGCCAACAATTTTACCATTAGTCTTTCAAATCCAACGCAATGACGTGACCAACCTAGGTTGAACCCCCAGGAGCTCATGGCTCAGACCCGGCGTTACAGAAGAGGCTGGATGAGGCATCAGACAGTTCACCCCGCAATCCCCTAGGTGACTCTGGCTGGATCTCTCCCAGTCACATGCTTCCTCCGCCACCTCCTTAGGCCTCTGCTTAAACACCACCTTCTCCTCCAGGCCGTCCTGGCCCATCCACAGTCCCCTTCCCTGCTCTGCTCTTCTCAGCGCTTGGCACCAAGGGACTGTTCTTTTCTCTTCACTGCTATTTCCCAAGTGCCTACGGCAGACCTCACACATGACAGACACTCAATAAATGTATGTTAAGTGAATCAATGGCTCCTCCAATTTCAAATATTTGGTTCTGGGAAGTGCACTTACTGTTGTGAAATCCTGTTATCTTGGGAAAATATAGCAATTGATAATGATATTTTACCAATCTCATTGAAGAAAAACCTATGGAGCATTTTCTACGTGTCAGGCACTGGGCTCAGGCGATGCTAAGGAAAAGCAGACAGAGGCCCAGTGCGCACGGAGCTCACTGTTCACAGATGACAGATGCCCTTCGGACCGTCATGAAGAGAGGGCTTCGAGACGCTGGTGAGTGTGTTAGAAGAGGTTCTGACCTACCGTGGGGATGACAGGCAGGGAAGGTTTGCCCGAGGAAGCGGCATTAAGCTGCGAGCTGAAGGATGAGCAGGAGTGAGCTACAGGAGGAAGGGAAGGGAGGGTGCGCTGGGAGGAGGGGATGACATGTGCAAAGGCCCTGCGGTGCCCATGCCTGTGCGACACTGCCAGGCTAAGTGCCCCCGCCTCTGAGTTAGTTCAGGTTATCACCACTCATGCTCTTTTCGCTTTAAAATCTTTAAATATGAAAATTAAAAAAAAACACACATAGGGCTTCCCTGGTGGCTCAGCGGTAAAGAACCCTCCTGCCAATGCAGGGGACATGGATTCAATCCCTGATCCCAGAAGATCCCACATGCCTTGGAGCGACTAAGCCTGGGCACCACAACTACTAAGGCTGTGGTCTAGGGCCTGGGAGCAGCAACAACTGAGCCCGCGAGCCCTAGAGCCTGTGCCTACAAAGGAGGCCACCGCAGTGAGAAGCCCGTGCACTGCAACTAGAGAGTAGCCCACGCACCAACAAAGACTCAGCACAGTCAAAAAATAAATAAAATTAAATTAAAAAACACTTACATAAACGTGGCGAGAACAGCATAACTAACCTCCTCATACCCATCTCTCAGTTCCAACAGTGATCAACACTCCCTGCATTCTTTTCCCGCCCACAACACCCACGTTCTTCTCTTCTTTCCCTTTCTCTTCACTCTTCGCTTCATTTGCCTCCCTTCCTTCATTTGCTCCTCCATTCCCCCTCTCTTCCTTCACTCTTACCTTTCTCCGTTAGCTCCTCCCTTTGCTACAGTATTTTAAAGAAAATCCAAGACATCATATACTTCCTCTCAAAAATCATGCTCTTGGGGCTTCCCTGGTGGTCCAGTGGTTACGAATCCACCTGGCAACGCAGGGACATGGGTTCCATCCCTGATCTGGGAAGATCCCACGTGCTGTGGGGCGAGAAAGCCTGGCTGCTGCAGCTACTGAAGCCTCAGTGCCTAGAGCCCGTGCTCCACAACTAGAGAAAGCCTGCGTGCAGCAACAAAGATCCAGCACAGCCAAAAATAAAGAAAAATAATAATAAAATCATGCTCTTACCTTTACAGACCTCCAGATTTAAATGAGTGAATGAATACTTGATGGAAACTTCCTGTTTGGCTGAGCCACCTTTTACCAAAGGGACCAAGGGAGGCATAAAGCTAGTTGGGAATGAATGAGCAGACGCTAATAGAACTGTGGTTGACACGTTCTCAGTGGGACTAACAACCTAGGGAGCTCAGAATATTCTGGCAAGGCTAACAAAGGCAGAGTGAGCCCCAGCACTTCCCCTTGTTCAGCTTTCAGAATCCAGAAAACCTGTAGGAGCCAGAAGAGATCTGATCCTCTGAGACAGTGGGGGACCATGAGCTGTAATTCTCAGTACACAACTGATAAGCCTCTTGTATGGAAGATGATACACAGTAAGGGTTTACAGGCCAAGGACTGCCACAGCATAGCCTGGTTTATGGAAGGTTATTTTTTGAATAATTGGAGAATCTATTTTCCAGTGAAATGAGAATGGTTTGGAGAAAACTACTCCCACAGCTATCTCGGTCTTGTAGTAACATGTTCTCCAAATGGTTCAGACTTACCAGCTTCCCTGGGGCTTTGGTTTCCTCATCTGTAAGAGGTGGCTGACTTATGGCAAGAGCCTATTAAATTATTTATGCTGCTATTAATTATATGTTATAAATAATAAACCAGTGCTGCAATGAGCTGATCTTTCTCTTCTTTTCCATGAAGACCTGCCAGAACCCAAAGGTCCTTAACCTTTTTTTCCCTTATGTACCCCTTTGACAATCTAACAAAGCCATCTCAGAACGTTTTAAAATGAATAAAATATATACGATTACAAGGGAAACCAATTACACTGAAGCATAATTCTCTATTAAAATAAATTTGTGAACTAGTAATACACATCTCTTCATGAACATGGTTAAAAAAAATCTACAGCAGGTCTAACAACAACCTTCATTTCATAGTACAGATGAGCATAAATGCTATTTAAAGGGTCTGCAACAACTTTCAAGTAACAAGAAAATATCTGTCACTTCCACCAGTGGCAGAGTCACGGGTCTTGCTAATGCATACTCATGTGGCATGTAGTCTATATTCATAATTGAAGAAGATCTAAATTTCAGCTAGATAGTAAAGGAAAGTGGTCATTTTCCCAAGTTCACAGACCTTCTGAATTCTGTGTATGGACCAGTTTAGGAATCCCTATTTAACCCAGACCCTTTGATACCAAACTCATATTTTTTCCTCTAAATCTTAAATTGTGGACATGTACGGAACTACTTCAGGTTTGGGGAAGGGAATGTTTTTCCATTTACAAATGACCAGTTGGGTAACATGTCCCTTGAATAAAAACATAAAGCCATAAAAAAACTATGGTTGTGAAAAGGTTTTACCCGTAGGATAGTTTCACACCAGGTGGTTCATTTGGAAATATCTTCCTCTCTAAGAATGACATTTCCATGACTGCATCCCAGTGCTTGGACCAATGAGCTGAGGGAGAGGTCCTGGCTCCAAGATTTGAGGGTCACTGGCAAAGCTGAATTAGGAGACAGATCCATTAGCTGATTTTACCCCTTTCCTCAAGTTCTAACCAAAGTGGTGACAAAGCGGTGATCATCAAGGACTTTCTGGCGTGGTCCATGGATCACCTCCACCAATATCATCATCTGGCAGACTTGTGAATGAACTGGACCCAATGAACCAGAGTTGATATGCGGCGTGCCCATGACTGTATTTTAATGTGCCACCAGGTAACCCAAAGAAGAGGACTTTCTTCTAGGAAACTCTCTGCTACTTGCTTTGTATTTACTGACACTTAATAAATGAACAGCTTGACTCTGGAGCAAAATTGAGCCCTCGGTGAGTCTTGGGCTTTTCCTGATAATACCTGAATCCTTGATAACCAAGGAGCCCGTGCTCCTGATCTGGGCCTAATGGGTCCCTGTCCCTCTTCCACAGGTTCATCTTGGGGGCATGAATGTGTGGTCCTTCTGAAAACACCCAACAGGTCTGTGGGGTCCCTTGCTGGTGCAGAAGGTCTGTCTTTACAAAGACCTCTGGTTTCACACATAGACCCCGTCTGTTGTGCAAAGGCCACTTGAGGGCTGATGCTGTGGCCACCTTGTGAAAGCACGTGGGGGCTTGAAGTCAGCCTCAGAGTCAGAGGAACAAACTGGATTCCTTTCTCCAGGTCTGCAGTCACTGCCTTTCTCGTCTGTTCAGTAAACCTGCCATTCCCCACCCTCCTTCCCTCCCATGAGAAAGCCTAACCTGCTCACCTGGCCTGCGGTGTGGCCCTGGCGAAGGCCCTTCCTGCGGCTGACCCTCCTTTCTTACCCCTCCTTTGCTCTGCTATCCTTTGGGCCTCCCCCACCCCCACCCGCCTTCCTTTCTCATGCCAAGGAGAAGACGGTGCCTGCCCCACTGACCTGGCAGACGGATGGGTGACCTCCCAGAAAAGGTGTCCTTCTCTCCTTAGGGCTCAGTGGGAGGTCTCCCTGAAATCGCCTTTCCCTTGAGCATCCTGCCGCAGCCACAGGCGCTCTGGAAATGAGGCCTTCCCTGGGGAAGGACACTCACGCACCTCGGATTTGGAGAGGCCTGGCTCCCTCTGTTCATTATGGAGCTAAGACAACTCATTCCAGGCTTCAGATGGGGCTGCCAAATGTGCGTTAACCTCAGCATGAACCTGCCAGAAGGGGTGAGGAAACCACACCAGCCTCCAGCCTCCCCCACGAGCTCGAGGGATGGGGGAGGGACGAGGGGACACACATCAAAGACCAGAGATTGGTGATAATGCTTCGGCTCGGCTTTACAATCTTTCTTCAGAAACCAGCGGGTGTGGGAAAAGTAAAAGGCTGACCTTTCTTTCAACCCTAACCCACTTTGAGTGGCTTTCACAATAGCTCTGCTCTCCCCTGGGTTTTGATGGCTTCAGCTTTAACCGCTCTCTCAATAAAAGTCCGTTTTCTCATTTCAGGCGACAGGTTTCACCATCTATTTGCTCTGCAGATGTGTGTGGGCGGCGGGCTCCACTCGCCAGATTTTTCCCACGCATCTTCAAACCAAGAGGGGCTGACCCTGGCTGAAGTGTCCTTCTGAGTCACCAGGGGAATCGCTACATCCTCCGGGCGGAAGAGGCACCGTGGGCAGCGGCACGCGTCTACGGACACTGAGAGGGGCTAGAATTCCCGGAATCGCGTGGGGGCTTGGAAAACCAGGAGCGGAGGTTTGGTTTGCTCAGCTGGGGGCGGCTCAGCAGGTGGGGAGCGGTGCACCAGGATGGTGGCGCGGAGGCCCTGGGTCCCAGCCCAGATAAAGCAGCCTCTATCTGTGGGTCCCAGTCCTTCTCCTAGGCTCTGTCCACGTGGCCTCTCTGCAGGGCCTCTCCTAGGAACACAGAATTCCTTCTGCTGTGCTTTCAGGCACTTGGATAGAGCACTCTTCCATTACTGGACAGGAGAGGCTTGAGGGCACAGGAGGTTACACGTGTCCAATCCAGTAACCAGCTCACCTCCATCCTCCCCAAATCGCCCCTGTGGGCTTGACCTTTGTCCTTCTCTACCATGGGGGTTTTGGGAGTTGGCCAAGTTGGCCAGTGGGATTGTCGATGGCCTAGGGCTGACCATGGTGCCCAGGGTCCTCGCTGATTTAGAGGCTGGTGAGCATCATGCTCTGTGCTCGATGCTGTGGGGTGAGGCAGAGGAGGGAGATGAGGATGAAAGAAACAGGGTCCTGGACCTGCCGGGAACAATACACTTACAGAAAGTGTAATCTCTTCCTGAGTAACTGATGAAAGAAGAGGCCACAGGAGAATCCAAGGCAAGGGGAAGGCTGGAAGAAGGGAAGTGGAGGGAAGGAGGGCTGCGAAGACCCTGTGGGGCGCAGGGCGCCCCAGAGGTGAGTGCGGATGGACTGCCTGGCCCAAGCTCAGTCCGCCCAGGGGAGGAGTGACTGGGACACGGCTCTCGGGGCCCATGTCCAGGGTCTTTGCTGCCCCTCTCTGCTGCCTCCTCTAGCAGTTCTGCCTAGATTTGGATCCAGCTTGGCTAACCATGGTTTTAGGCCACCTGTGACCTCCTCCCCGACTCCATCATTCTGGTAAATCAGGCTGCTCTTCGTGGACCAGGGGAGGGCTGGGGAATTTCGCTGAACGCAGAAGCTCTTCTGGCAGAGGGCAGTGGGTTGGTGCACTGGACTGGCTGAGGCAGGTCTGAATTCGGACCTCAGCGCAGACTGTGGGTCCAGATACCAGGCCAATTTGGCAACCTCTTAGAACAGCTGCCTTTTTTTTTCTCTCCCTTTTGAAAAGTCACAGGACTTGACACGGCCCAATAGCTTTGTCCCAACTCTGCTGTGTGCAACTGCATCTCTTACCTTACGTCTCAATGGAATGAAAGGTGACGCCATTCTCAATGTCAAAGTGTTTATTTAAATCCTGAGATTAAAAATAAGACATTCTCAAATGGTGCAGCAGATGCTATATGGACTGTTTTGGGATACAAAAGTTCCTCACCCCCACTGAGCAGGTGGAGAGTTGGCATTTGATGTGTTTCTGGTAATTCTTTGGCAGATAAAAAAGAGATGGGTTCCCAGACCCACTATCCCATAAGGCCTCGAGCATTGAGGATTGGTCAATTAAAGTGCAATTCCGATTTGAAAGCCACCCAACTGAGGCTTCGCTGTTGCTCTGCAGCCATGGGGGAACAGGAGCATCTCCGGATAGCCCTTGTCCTCAGGTTCTGAGGAAGTCTTTTCATCAGAAATGCCTTCCCAAATTTAAAGATGTACTGTGTTATTTTGAAAAAGAGCTTAAGAGAGGAAAGGCATTATTAACTGCCTTTGTTTCCTTGGAAGCACCACAAAAGAGAAAAATTCACCCAGGGTTCCACTGAAAAGAACCTTTGGGGTAAGTGTTTGGTAAACGTAGATGGCTGATTCCACATTCTCTGTGCCGGGTGACCCTTGGTTCTGAGCATTGCAGGGGGTGGCTCTGCTCTCATTCTCAACACCTCTGAGCTGAGGTTGGGATTCTCCAAGGTGGAGTCACCAAGGTGGGCTTCTAAAACGGAAACTCCTATAAAAGCATATGGTGGACAGATAACCAGAATGATAAAACACAGACATTGAGATTTCATCCCCAAATGGGGATTTCTCTTCAGATGAGTCTGGAATGGCTTCACCACCGAAGGTGAGTGACAACTGAAAATAATTAAAAAAAAAACCCATCTCCTTTATCTCTGAATTATCTAGTGTGGCTTGCGTTCCTACTTTTCAGACCCTATGTAGTGTTTCAGTTCCAGATTTCTGCTTGAGAATTTCCTTGCCTGCTCTTGGTCCAGCGGATGTGGAGTAGGTGGGCTCCAGCCAGAAGTGCTCTGCAGGGGCTATGCTTTCTCTCAAACACGCTTGCTGGCGGTGGAGGAGGGTGCTGACAGGCCGTGCTCCCGGGCGAGGGTGATCACTGTCTTCCAAGGCAGTGGTGAGCAAGGCGGCTGGCACTAATCAATACTAAATAGCAACAGTTATTCAGAGAGTTCAGCCAGACCCCAAAGAGGCTGCTGGGGGATTTTTCTTTTTTTTTTTTTAAGATAGTGATCTGGGATCCCAAGAATGTTTCCTACTTGTTGACTTTTAGTGTTAATTCAGTCTACTGGCTGGGGCCACCACTTTCAGTAGCTGTTTTTCATTATTGTTTGCATTAAAAAGAATACCTCAACCCCCAAACTTCAGTAAAGTTGGGAACTTGCTTAAAGTAAGAAAGCAGTTTATATAAGCCATACTTAAACATGCCAAGATGTCCTCTAGCGGCACAGCAAACCCGAGCTCCCACAGCAAAGTAACGAAGAACAAGAGTCCATTCAGCACAAAAAAATAAACACGCTGCAGAGGCAGGGTGGGGCTGCAGCGGGCAGGCGAAGGCCTCTGTGCACCACTGCCATCGCCGTCTGCAGTGCTGGCGCGAGGGGCCAGCGAGCTCCTGCGGCAGTGGCTCTGGGCTGGCTTCCCAAGAGCCACAGGTTTTTTTTAAGCTGCAGTTGGTCCCCTGCTGGGTCGAGTGACAAAGGTTCAGAACAAGCCTCAGATGGAATGTCTCAGGCCTTCCGCAGGAAACACATCAGCCCCTCGAGAAATGCTGATTCGAGCTGCAGGTGACGGTGGTAACATGAGCAGAGGGCCGTCGGCTTGGCCACGTCTCCGGGGTATCCTGGGAAAGCTAAGCACTCAAACCGAGATTCCAGATGCTTCGGGGTCTTTTGTTTCTCTCAAGTGGTGATCCAGCTACATCTGATTATCCTTTTCAAGGGGGAGATGGATTTAAAGGCAGGGCAGTTCACTTTCAAGCAGTGTGGCACCCTGTAAGGACAAGCACGCGTCTAGGAAGTCTCTGGGGGCCTGGCTATTTCTGTTTTGGTGCTAGGCACCGTCAGGACCTTGCTCAATGAGATGCTAGAGACTCCTGGCTTTCTCCCAGGAAAAAGAGCATGAGAGGGCCAGCTCTTCTCTGGAAGGTTCTGTTCACCATGTCTCAAGCCCCACTTAAAGTGCCTGGCAGTGCCTATGTCTCCTGTTTAAATGGAAGTTCTGAGTCTACTGCCAAAGTCATTTCCTCCTACCTCTGCTGGCGCCTGGGGGGTATGGGGTCTGAAATGAACTTGGCCAAGGATTCTTGACCCATTTGTCAGTTCTCAAAACCAGTCAGACCAGGCTCGTGAATGAGGAGACGAAGCTTCGACGTGGTGTGGCTCGGCTTAGTCACTGGGCTAGCTGAAGGGCTGGCGGGGTACTCAGACCTGCAGTTGCCTTGCCAGGTACCCTCTCCCCCGACCACAGCTAAGGTGGGCTGCTTGGTCAGATCTCTGCTCACTGCGGAAGGACCTGGGTCCTGACTGCCCTGTGGACAGGGCACAGAGAGGCTGTCAAAGGGGAGCTCTCTGTGGTGGCAGAAAAGGGCCACAGAGAACAGGAAGATTATCTGCTTCTTGTCCCGGAAAAGGACAGAGGATTCATTTGCTCCCAGGTGTCAGGTGCAGGCTGAGCAGCAGGAAGTGGGCAAAAGGGGTGTGGGGAATCTAGGCAGGTGGGGAGGAGGGACCGAGAGGTGAGCAAAGAGCCGATTCATGAATTATGCCCGTTTGCACTTGAGTTAGCAAAGACTTCTCTTAAGAAGCCCCCGATTTTTAAAAGTGGTTCCTACCCTGTATATGATCACTAGTAAACGTATCTGCAGAAGCTCTTGTTAATATAAACAAAGACAGGCTGAGGGGTGAGCCCCACAGGCTGATGCGTCCAGCCTTTTGGTCATGGCGTGGACATTACCCAGCACCTGGGCTCTGGCCATCTGGACGTAGATTGCACTGCAGGCCTCAGTAGGTGGGTTCTGTTTCCTGGATTAGCTTCACTTCTGATTCTTAGGGTGGTATTTTGAGCTGCTGAGAGGCCCAGCTGAGTGGAGGGCTTTGCCCCAGGACAGACTTGCCCAGATAGAAGGGCCAGGAGAAAAGTGCAGCTGGCAGCCCCTCTGAGTAGCCCCACACTCCCCGGGCAGGCGGGGACAGGAGCATGACGGAGGAAGCTAGATGGGATCTCAGGCGGGCCCCCAGGCACCCTGACGTTCTTTCCCGGGGAGGACTCGAGGACCCCACAGGGTCTGGCCAGGCATTCCAGCTCATGGTCACCCATGATGCCTGGCTGGGCAGAGGGGGGCTGTGTCTCTCCATGGGTGGAAGGTGGGACCCCTCTGTCCTAGGAAACTCTTCACAGGAGGCCTGGAGCCAACTGCGCCCCCTGGAGAGGCCAATGGTTTCCTGAGTGTTTAAACCTTTGGCATAGTGTCCCTCAGGGTGTGAGGACAATGGAAAATGTCACTTCAGCCCTTTCGAGCCACGGGGCTAAGAGCGATGTGCACAGGGCCGAGTACCCAGCGCTCGGAGCAACGTGGCTCTGAGGAGCAGCCAAGGGCCCGTCTCCTAAAGTTGCATAGTGGAGACTGATAGCTTTCGAGCAGCTCTTTTTTGTGTTCTGGGTTTTTTAGGTGCTTTACGTGACAAGTGAGGAGGAGTAGCGTTTCCTGTGTGTAAAATGTGAAGCTAGTAAAATCCAGGTACTTGAGATCACGGGAAATCACTTCCATCGTAGATCACAGGCCGGTCAACAGTTAAGTGATAAAAGACTTTCTTGGAGACGAATCTGAGGAGATGAACGGGAAAGGAGGGGTTATTCTGAGGGCTGAAGCCCGAGGTGCGGCAGCTGCAGTGACCTGGCTGGGGTGGGTGCTGGCTGACACGGGAAGCCTTGGTGCAAAGACCTCTGCTCCGAGCCTGGGGTCCCTTACAGACTGCGTGGACTCTGCCAGGCCCCCTCACCCCCATTTCCTGTCTGTCTAGCAGAGACATCTTCCTGCAAAGTGTCAGGATCTTAGGACACCTTCATGGACTATCCTAGGGCGTGGGTGCAGAAATGTCCGTTCAGTCCCATGCTGTGAAGCACCCCTCCTTGCCTTGCTGCTCTGAAGGGGCCCTGGGGCGGGGGGTGTCTCAGGGGTCTCGGTGGTCTGGGCGGCCCTGGGGAAGTGGGTGGAGCAGGCGTGGAGGGCACACACACAGCGGAGGCGAGCCTGGATCTCACTCTGACTGGACATCTAGATCTCTTCCACTGTCGTGCTTTGAAAACCTTGACCAGGCCCTGAGATGACGTCAGTGGCGAGGGCTGCAGTGTGTCTCAGCACCACACCGCTCCTAATGCCAACTGCAAAGCTGCTCTGGGGCCGCCTCCGCCCTCAACATGCTGCTCCCAGCCTCTGCGTCAACCTGCGGTGGGGCTCAGGGAGGTAGTGAAAATGCTGGCTGCCACCGCAGAGGAAACTGGGGTTCCACTGAAACCCAGAGGGGCGAGGAGACCCTGTGCCAGGCTGGCCTCCACCCCGTCTCCTGCCCGCTGCCCTGAGGGGCTGAGGCCCACACCTGGTCTGACCAGCTTTCTGGACATGCAGAGCCCACGCCAAGAATCCTGCTAATGCAGGGTGTGTTCATGTTCCTGGGGGTGCGTGGGGGAAGGGCGGGGAAGGGGAAAGGTGGGAAGCCCATTCTTCCAAGCTCTCCCTTGGTGGATGCCCTCGGCCACATGCCCTGGGAGTTCAAGGCCCTGAGGTGGTGAGAGGGTGGCACTCCAGCGTCTCACCTACTTAATAGATAAGAAGTTACTGTGCTAAAAGCCCAGCGGGCTGGCAAGGGCGCCCATGGGGAGGGATGCAGCCAGTAGCTCAGGGCCCCGCTCTGGTGCTGATCAGACAGGTCTTATGAATGAAGCGAGCCCCTACGAAGGGCTTACGCTGAAGCCAGAAGCCAGAGGCCCAGCAGCCTTCACCGTGCCAGTCGCATGTCTCCACGAAGTAGGCCCCTGGCTCGAGGCAGATGCTCAACCAACGCTGGTCCGCTGTCCTACTTCCTTTCTCGGCCGCCCCTCCAGCCTCATCTCCCTACACCCCCATCCTCCTGACCCCTCAACCCTGCACTCGCTCCTGGACCTGCGCCTGGAGCTCTGAAGTCGTGCTCCCCAGAGATGGTACCTGCTGCTCCACTCCCTGGACAAGGGGGCCCCGGGGCCTCGCCTCACAGCTCCAGTCCTGATTAGCTCTGGGCCTTCATTACTTCACTTCTGTCCCATCCATCCATCCACCCACCCAATCCTTCCACTGTATTTTCTGAACTCTTCTCTGGCCTGGGCGGTGGGCATCGGGACGGCAGAAGCAGAAGAGCTTCTGAGCCTGGAGCCAGGCCACCTGGGTTCAAACCCAGCCCCACCACCAGCTGTGTGATCGGGAGAGCCCCTCGTCCAGGCCCTCAGTCCCTCAGCAGTAACACGAGGAGAAAGACAGTCCTGAGGGCACGGGCTGCTGTCGGGCTGAAGGGAGTAGTATTAGTAAGAGCAGAGGGCGGAGAACACGCTTGACCCGTGGTGAGACTCTGTGAGCACTGGGCTGTGTGTCACACACTCTCTAATGGACACTGGGGCACCAGAGTATAGGTCTAAAATTAATGAACCACTGTTAATCAGGGACTGATAATTAAACAACTTGCTTTTAAACATCCACCTCTGTTCTTGAGGCGGGGTGCGGGGTGGGTTCATCCGGACGCTGACCGAGGCGGTGGCCTACCTGGAAAAGGTGTTGTCGAAGATGAGCAGGTAGATGCCTGGTGTGCGGACTTTGAGCTGGCCCTGGATGTTCTCCTTGTGGGAATTGCAGCGGGTGGTGGGAATGAGCACCTGGGAGGAGAAGCAGATGGGAAAGTGTCACAGAAGTGGAGAGGGCACCACAGAGCCTCTGCACAGACTCTTTATTTGGGGGAAGGAAACTGAGGCCCAGGGAGGCTGAATGCCTCGTGTGAGGTCACAGCTGAGCCTCATCAGCCCCCAATTTCGGGGCGTGTCCTTCCACATGCCCTGGGTTTGTCAATAACTTAGAATGGGGCGGGGGGGGGGGGCCCACTATAGACATGAGTTTCACCCAGAATCATGAATAGGTCAGCATCCTAAAAGAATGGTCCCCCCAGCCTCCTCTGACCATGGCCAGCGCCAGAACGCTCTACTGTCCAGAGAAGCAGCTTCTTCTTGGCTTCGGGAAGCAGAGGCTTACTCCAGGTGAAACACTGCCTGGTCCTTTCCTATCGGTGCGAGTGCTACTGCACTCGGGGGTGTCAGAGGATGGGCCATGCCCTGCATCCATGTCTCTTGGGCACTCTGTGAAGGTTCTGGGTCTACTTTCCTCCAGGCTGACCACCCAAGGCTCCACCCATGGCTTCTCACTTGGCCCCAGTCAGTCCGTATGTCCCAGAGCCCTTTCATCTTTCCAGGTCTCCAGCTTCCTATCTCCTCTGAGAATGAGAAATTAATCCCAGGAGACATTTATTTTCTGAGGACATTGTTCTCTGGGCCTCAGTGTCAGAGGCCAAGTCTGAGCAAATGGCGTGAGCTGGCCAGGGCTGGGGCTGGGGTCCTGGGATGGCCAACCTCTTCCCCATGGGCAGAGTCTTCAACCTGCTGGCCAGGTAAGATACTTTAAAGCTAAAGATATAAGAGGAAGTAACACAAAGCCAGCCAAAATTAAAAACATTTTTGGGAGGGCTTCCCTGCTGGTCCAGTGGTTAAGTATCCATCTGCCAATGCAGGGGACACGGGTTTGTTCCCTGGTCTGGGAAGATCCCACATGCTGAGGGGCAACTAGGCCCTCAAGCCACAACTACTGAGCCCATGGGCTGCAACTACTGAAGCCTGCATGCCTACAGTCCATGCTCCACAGCAAGAGAAGCCACTGCATTGACAAGCCTGCGCACAATGATGAGGAGCCCTCACTC
Source organism: Dama dama (assembly GCF_033118175.1). NCBI lineage: Eukaryota > Metazoa > Chordata > Mammalia > Artiodactyla > Cervidae > Dama > Dama dama. The sequence continues at coordinate 57,508,619 of NC_083704.1, read as the reverse complement.
GCTGCAACTAGAGAAAGCCCACATGTAAATATTTTCAACCTGTATAAAATGACTGAATCCAAAACAGTTACAAAGATGTGATTACTTTTTCACCTCAAAGTTGAACATAACTGCCTATTTCTGGAAACGCTACATGGTGGTCACAAAGTTCCCAAAGTGGAGTAAGTTCCCACAAAAGGTTCTGCCCTTAAGGATTTTGTGGTTTAATGGTGATGACAGATAAGAAAACATTCAGTTATGTTGGGTAAGACTGTCACAATAGGTGTACTGGGGAGGGGTGCCAATTCCAGCCTCTTGTGTGGCTGGGAGGCGAGGCAGAATCAGGGAAGACTTCCTGGAAGAGGCAACGCTGAGCTAGGACAATTTAGTTAGTACAGTTCAAGGGGCCTCAAAGAGTCAGACAGGACTGAGCACACACACTTCTAACTTACTTGTATCTTTACATTTAAATTTTATTGCTTGTAGGCATGATGGGGTTGGGACTTGCTTTTATCTAACTTGACAATTCCTGCCTTTCAGTTGGGATGTTTACCCAACCTACATTTATGCGATTGTCAATAAGGTTAGGTTTGAGTCTCTCATCTTACTGTTTTTCACTTGTTCCATCTGCTGATTGTTCTCTTTTCCCCTCAAAGCAGTAAGCTAGGGCAATTTCCAGGCTCAACTTGTTCTATCAAAGATCACTGTCCATCATCGCCTGCTCTACAGTGACTTGAAAACTGTTGCTTCTCATATTTTGTCTGTTTTGGTTATTTCTTGAGAGGGTAAGTCTTAGCCATTCTCCCGTGCATCTGAATATGTTGTCCCCGCTGCCTGGCGCAGCCAGCGAATAAAAATAAATAAGTAAGAGACTCAGGTTGGATCCCAGGGTCAGGAAAACATCCTGGAGAAGGGAATAGCAACCCATTCTAGTATTCTTGCCTGGGGAATACCATGGACAGAGGAGCCTAGTAGGCTAGAGTCCATGTGGGTCTCAAAGAGTCATATATGACTGAGCAACTAAGTTAAAAGTAAATGAATGTAAAAAGATATACCATGCTGCTGCTGCTTAGTCACTTCAGATGTGTCCAACTCTGCACAACCCTATGAACTACAACCTGCCAGGCTCCTCTGTCCATGGGATTCTCTAGGCAAGAGTACTAGAGTGGGTTGCCATGCCCTTCTTCAGGGGATCTTCCTGTCCCAGGGATCGAACCCAGGTCTCCTGTACTGCAGACAGATTCTCTACCACTGAGCCACCAGGGAAGCCCCATACCATGCTAACACTGGTCAAAAGAAGCTATATTAGTATCAAAGTAGATTTTATATCAAAGAATATGGCCAGGGATAGTATCATAAATGATAAAGACAGCAATTCATCAAGGGGACATAACGATCCTAAGCACTATCTATTAACTTGATGTAACTGGTATTTATAGGACACTCCACCCAACGATAGCAGAACACACATTCTTTTCCAGTATCAGTTCAGTTCAGTCATTCACTTGTGTCTGGCTCTTTGTGACCCCATGGACTGTAGCAAGCCAGGCTTCCCTCCCTATCACCAACCCCCAGAGCTTGCTCAAACTCATGTCCATCGAGTTGGTGATGCCATCCAATCATCTCATCCTCTGTCATCCCCTTCTCCTCCCGCCTTCAATCTTTCCCAGCATCAGGGTCTTTTCCAATGAGTCAGTTCTTCACATCGGGTGGCCAAAGTACTGGAGCTTCAGCTTCAGCATCAGTCCTTCCAATGAATTTTCAGCACTGATTTATTTTAGGATTCATTGGTTTGATCTTTTTGCTTATCCAAGGGACTCTCAAGAGTTTTCTCCAACACCACAGTTCAAAAGCATGAATTCTCGGCACTCAGCTTTCTCTAAGGTCCAACTCTAATATCCATACATGATTACTGGAAAAACCATAGCTTTGACTAGACAGACCTTTGTTGGTAAAATAGTGTCTCTGCTTTTTAATATGCTGCCTAGGTTTGCATAGTTTTTCTTCCAAGGAGCAAGCAGCTTTTAATTTCATGGCTGCAGTCACTGTCCACAGTGATTTTGGAGTCCAAGAAAATAAAGTCTGTCACTATACCAAGTGAACATTTCATGCAAAGATGGGCACAATAACGGACAGAAACGGTATGGACCTAAGTAGAAGATATTAAGAAGAGGTGGCAAGAATATACAGAAAAACTACACAAAAAAGATCTTTACAACCCAGATAACCATAATGGTGTGATCACTCACCTAGAGCCAGACATCCTGGAGTGTGAAGTCAAGTGGGCCTTAGAAAGCATCACTACAAACAAAGCTAGTGGAGGTGGTGGAATTCGAGTTGAGCTATTTCAAATCCTAAAAGATGATGCTGTGAAAGTGCCGCACTCAATATGCCAGCAAATTTGGAAAACTCAGCAGTGGTCACAGGACTGGAAAAGGTCAGTTTTCATTCCAATCCCAAAGAAAGGCAATGCCAAAGAATGCTCAAACTACTACACAATTGCACTCATCTCACACACTAGCAAAGCAATGCTCAAAATTCTCCAAGTGAGGCATCAACAGTATGGGAACTGAGAACTTCCAGATGTTCAAGCTGGATTTAGAAAAGGCAGAGGAACCAGAGATCAAATTGCCAACATCCACTGGATCATTGAAAAAGCAAGAGAGTTCCAGAAAAACATCTACTTCTGCTTTATTGACTAGCCAAAGCCTTTGACTGTGTGAATCACAACAACCTGTGATTCACAGTTTTCACTCTCTTCAAGAGATGGGAATACCAGACCACCTTACCTGCCTCCTGAGAAATCTGTATGCAGGTCAATAAGCAACAGTTAGAACCAAACATGGAACAGCACACTGATTCCAAACTGGGAAAAAAGTACGTCACGGCTGTATACTGTCACCCTGCTTATTTAACTTACATGCAGAGTGCATCATGCAAAATGCCGGGCTGGATGAAGCACAAGCTGGAATCAAAATTGCTGGGAGAAATATCAATAACCTCAGATATGCAGATGACACCACCCTAATGGCAGAAAGTGAAGAGGAACTAAAGAGCCTCTGATGAAAGTGAAAGAGGAGAGTGAAAAACCTGGCTTAAAATTCCACATTAAAAAACTAAGATCATGGCATCCGTTCACTTTATGGCAAGTAGATGGGGAAACAATGGAAACAGTGACAGACTTTTCCAGTATACTTGGAATAATCGCTAGGTGGGCCACATTCTAGGCTATTAAAAATTACATTTAAAAGGATTCAAACTATAAAAAGTGTGTTTTCTGGCAATGGGGTTAAGTTAGAAAAAAACTGCAGTTGTCTAGAAAATCCCCAAATATCCGAAACTAAATAACACATGAGTCACAGAAAAGTCAAAGGGAGACCCCAAAGGCCTGGGGGAAAGAGAGCACACAGCAGGCTCCTGCCACCACGGGACGCCGGCGCTGACTGAGGCCGGTGGTGGTGAGGCAGCAGGATGGGCCAAGCCAAGCCGGGAGAGGCTGCGATGTGTGAGGACCGCCTGCGTGTGGGCTCTGCGGCAGCTCCCCTACCATGTACAACATGCTATCTTATCAAGCTCCATTAATGGTTTATCATATTCTAGTTCTACAGGGAACTGAGAATCCTGGGAGGCCGAGTGGTTGGGTCTGTTCCTGTGAGCCATCATCTAAAAGTTCTGAGGCCAGCCTGAGATATTTCAGCGAGCACACGTAGGAGGAAGTGCTGGGAGCAAGGCTTACACGGGGATGCCTGTGCGCCCCGCACACCAACCTTCCCACACACCACTTTGACTACAAAGCAAAAGCCAAGAGCTTGTCGAAGCAGGATCTTCCGAAGAAGAGAGCTAAGATAATACTCTATTTCTTTAAAATAGTCTATAGACTTTTTGTTCATTCCAGCTGCTGTTTCTTCCACCATGGTAAAAATCTGTAAGATTTTCTTGCTATTACTTTAAATCAATCAACCAAACCATCTAGGGGAGATTAACAAAGGCTCTGGTGTCAAACTGTGGAAAATCCTTTAAGAGATGGGAATACCAGACCTTACCTGCCTCCTGGGAAACCTGTGCACAGGTCAAGAAGCAACAGAACTGGACATGGAACAACGGACTGGTTCCAAATTGGGAAAGGAGTGTGTCAAGGCTGTATACTGTCACCCTGCTTATTTAACTTATATGCAGAGTACATCATGTGAAATTCTGGGTTGGATAAAGTACAAGCTGGAATCAAGATTGCTGGGAAAAATATCAGGAACCTCAGATATACAGATGATACAACCTTCATGGCAGAAAGCAAAGAGGAACTAAAGAGCCTCTTGGCGAAAGTGAAAGTGAAGAGTGAAAAAGCTGGCTTAAAACTCAATATTCAAAAAGCTAAGATCATGGCATCTGGTCCCATCACTTCATGTCAAAAAGATGGGGAAACAATGGAAACAGTGTGAGACTTTACTTTCTTGGGCCCCAAAATCACTGTGGGTGTTGACTGCAGTCATGAAGTTAAAAGACTCTTGCTCCTTGGAAGAAAAGCTATGACAAACCTAGACAGTGTATTAAAAAGCAGAAACAAACAAACAAACAAACAAAAAGTAATAAAATAAAAAACACAAAAAGCAGAGACATCACTTTTCCGATAAAGGTCCGTATAGTCAAAGCTATGATTTTTTCAGTAGTCATAGCTATGATTTTTTCAGTAGTCATGTATGGATATAAGAGTTGGACCATAAGGAAGGCTGAGTGCCAAAGAATTGATGCTTTTGATCTGTGGTGCTGGAGAAGACTCTTGAGAGTCCTTTGGACAACAAGGAAGTCTAACCAGTCAATCCTAAAGGAAATCAACCCTGAGTATTCATTGGAAGGACTGATGCTGAAGCTGAAGCTCCAACACTTTGGCCACCTGATGTGAAGAGCCCACTCACTGGAAAAGACCCTGATGCTGGGAAAGACTGAGGGCAAGAGGAGAAGGGGTCAAAAGAGGATGAGATGGTTGGATGGTATCACCGACTCAATGGACTTGAGTTTGAGCAAACTCTGCGAAATAGTGAAGAACAGTGGCATTCTGTATGCAGTTCATGGGGTTGCAAAGAGTCAGACATGACTGAGCAACTGAACAACAATTGGTGCCAAAGCCCATACAGCAGAGGTGACAGGAGATGACTGGGGTCCCGTGTAAACCTGAGCAAGACAGGTCTCTGCCGTGTGAGCTCCTGATCTATACTGCATGTCTGCAAAACAGTCCAGTTGGTTTTACTGCTCTCTCGCGAGACTCCAGTGGCCTGGGGCCCTAGTACAGAGCCATGATTCTATGCTAAACGGAAAAAGCCAGTCACAAAAGGCCACGTAATGCATGATTCCATTCACATGAAATGTCTGGAACAGGAAATCTAAGGACAGAAGGTAGGTTGGTGGTTGCTGGGAGGAGGTTGCAAAGTGACTGCGAATGGATACAGGGTTTCTTTTTGCTTTATGCAGTGATGAAAATGATCTAAAATTAGACAGTGGTGATGGTTATGAAATTCTTTGAATAATACTAAGATAACTGAATTGCTAAGATAATTAATACTAAGATAACTGAGCATTTTAAATGGGTGAATTACATGGTATGTAAATTGTATCTCTTCAAAGCTATTTAAAAATAAAAAGTCAAGCTCCCTGTCCCGGCTCCTCCCCTGACTCTCAACAGCCCTAGGCAGGCCTCTGGCTTCTCTGGGCAAAAAGAGAGGCAGGGCCGGGATCTTGGATCCCAGGCTTCAGGCCAGTGGTCTGCATACCTGTGGCCTCAGGTCCGTGATTTACTGCTTCTTTTGTCAAGTGCTTCCCAAATTTCTCACCTCAGTGATGGAGGAGGGCCCTCTGGAGAGAGGGTGGTCCCGGGTGGGGCGTATCTGATGTGCCCTAGAGATGGGACTGGCCTGCCAGGCTGTTCCCTGGCCTAGACGCTTCTCCTGTAACCTGTGTCCCCCTCCCACCCCCTCCCTATAGCTTCTCTTGGTTTGGCCCGGGAGTCTCCTGCTTTGATCACTGCCCCCCAGGCTGGGTTAGATGCCCTTCTTACTGCCCCCCCAGCCCCCGCCCGGTGCCACCCCATCATGACAGTCACCACCTGGAGTCGCAGTTGTTTCTTTAATAGGGCCTCTCTCTGACAACACTCAGCTCCCCAAGGGCAGATCCCAGCACGGCCCTTCTCTCCTGATCCTCAGTGGCCCTACAGAGCCCACCTTACCACACAAGTTCAGTGAATGGTTGTGAACTGAGTGCAAGGACCCAGCCCAGTTCCCGATGTCTGAGCCTCCGTCACCATGAAACCTAAGTGCTGCGAGGCGCACTATGTCCTCTTGTTCCCACAAGGTCCAGGCTGGTCAGGGCATCACCCGGGGAGTCTACATGCGAAATGCTAAACAAGTGAGTCTGGACACAGATTCTCCAGGCTGATGCCTGTCCGGGACCTCAGGCAGATGTAACAGCACCCCCACAGCGGGCTGGGAATGGCAGAGGAGCCGCGTGAGCACCCACTCACTCACCGTGAGCTTCTTCTGCCCCCTGGTGACCACTGTGGGAAAGACAACGGCTGCCACACCCTCCAGGCGGCAAGGGAGCCAGAGATGAGAATCCTGACTGAGCTCCTGAATCCTGGGAGGAACCAGCCAGGTCTTCCAGGGCCATGAGGATTAGCCAGGTAGTGACTAAGCAAGGAGACAGGTGTGGACACAGGATGTGTCCCCTCCCTCTCTCACCACGGACATCCACCTGTGTCTAATCTGGGCAGACGCAGGGCTTCAGCGCTCAGCCGGCCGTGGTAACGTAAGGTGAACAGCGAGGGTGCTGGAGTGAGTTCTGGGCAGTGCAGCTGTCTGTTCGTGCAGAGCTGATAAGCCCACTGCTTAAGCTGCTCAACCAACTGCCCAGGCAGGCTGCTCTGGCATGGCTGAGCCTATAACCGCTCTCCAGCCACAGGCCCAGGACCTCCCAGGTGGATGTCCAGAATTGCTCAGGAAGGAGGGGCTCCCTACACGTGTGGCGAGGTCATGAGCCACCGAAAGGAAAAGAGGGGCAGGGCAGTTTTTAAATAAGAACGCGCAGGAAACTCTGATCAAGAAGGCCAACTCAGGGGGCCAGACTTCAATTTTAGGCATGAATCTGAAGAGGAGAAACATCACAAAGCAATCTGTAATCAGCAGGTATCACAAGGACAGGGACGGCAGGAGAGCAAACCCAGAGGGACAGACGTCCCTCACGTGGATCCTGGAGCTGGAGTGGTGATCCGTGTGCCCAGCACACCCGAGCCTGGCCCTCCTGGGGCTCTGGGCCCTCCCCAGACCGCGACTTGAGCCCCTTGGGACACCCCGAGGACCACAGGCATGAGGGACTGGTGGATATCACCACAGACACTTCACAGAAGGCTTCTTTCACACCACTTCAAATTGCTCCTCTCCAGCTTCACTCTTAGAAAATGGAGATTTTGTATTAAAAGCCTGGGATGCACCATGAGCCTGTCCTCATCATACCTTCCACTCACAGTGATTCCTATGGAGCTCGAACTTCCATCACCGCTCGCACCCTGCCTGCAGAGACTCAGGCAAGGAATTCAGACCCCATTCCCCTCCCCCCCCTCCCCCGGCCCATCCGCTTTCCGGCCCACAAGGAACCAGCCCCCACAGAGGCCTATTTGCTGTCCTGGGCTCTGCACTTATCCCATCCTTTCTCCTCTGACTTCTTAACCTCGATCGAGACCAATGACTCTCAACCTTGGTGCCCACTGGGATCACCCAGGGATGCCTGGGTTCCCCTTAGTGATTTTGATTTTGGGGTCTGGGTTATGGACTCAGAAGTGCGTTTAAAAATGTTTCCCAGGTGTTTCTAATGTGCAACCAAAACTGAGGATGACCGTCCCAGGCAGTCAACGTCACATGCTTAGGATTTCTCAGGAGTTTATGAGCTGGTGTCCACTACTGAGGTTCCCAACCCAACCACCCAACTGACACAAAGGCTGTGAGTCTCCTTCGACCAATCTGAAGTGAGATGCTGAACGCCCTAAGCTCAAAACTGGAAGCAGAGATCTTGGTCACCACCTCCCGTGATGACTCACTCTTGCTCTCCACGACTCTGTTAAAATACGATCCTTAACCTGAGTCACACATCTGTATTCCTTTCAGTTTCACCTACCGACCTATCCGAGAGGTCTGTCTGAAGCTGACCCAGGAATGGCCTTCAGAGACAGCTCTCAGGCCCTTCCGTCCCCACTGGACAAGCCCAGCTGCGTTGCCTGCTCTGTCTGACGCAGGCCGGTGGGCTTTTCCACCCTGGTTTCCCTCTGTGTCTTTCTCAGAACAGGCCAGGGAAGGGCTGTCCAGGCATCCTGCTGGCAGGGAGCCAGCCTCACCTTACACTGATCCAGCGGTGTGTCCTCGGCCTCCTGGAAGACCACGCTGAAGGAGATACTCTTGGGGTCGGAGGAGAAGACCCAGCTGATGGTGAGGCCTGCTTCGGCCACGGTGATGGGGATGAGACTGTAGGTACTGGACCTCACGAACAGCTCCCTGCTGCCCTCCCCGAAGTTGGTGATCTCTTCCACCGTGAGGGGTAATTTTATCCTGAAACACGAATGCAGAGAGGGGCTTAAACACAGCAGGGAAAGCGCTTGAGTTCACTGGCCAGGTTGCCTGTAACTCAGAGGTGACTGGAGACAGCTAGAGGCTGCTGAAGGTTGGCCAAGCCTTTGGTCACCATGACTGACATGCTCAATCGTGGGAGAAACCCTGATGTGCAGCCCACGCCATCAGCTGTTTCCTAAGCCCTTACTATTAATAGATGCCTGGCATAGCTCGAGGCACTGGGGACACAGGAGTGAAAAATACCGACGACACTCCTTGTCTTCGAGGACCTGGTGTGGTCCCCGCGAGCTGGCAGGAGCTGAGAGACGCCTGGGCCGCTCTGAACCCCTCGAGGGCAGGAAGTGTGTGCTGAGGCCTCGGTTTCCACAGCTCTCCTGCGGCTGCCCTCTGCCCAGCGGTCCACTCTCTCTTTCTCCTTCCAGTTCTTCGCTCTCCCGCTTTTAACTGGTTGGTACCCGCAGAATGCACACTGCTCTCCCGCTTTTACCTGCTTGGTACCCGCAGAATACACACCATCACCTGAAACTTCCTGCCCTGTCGGTGATCTTTCTTTTCAGCAGAAATCCGGGACCTGCCTCAAGATTTCAAGGGGGCACCCTGACGTGCATTTCTTAAATGCAAATGCCCTAGACTTGCTAATGCAGGGTAGGATGAGGGCCCTGGGGAGAGAGGCTTCTGGGGGCCCTGTCCCTATTCTCCTCCTCATTAGCTGGATTAACAGCCAGTTCCAAAAGCTTAAAGGTTTGGGGACAGTGAGTTCCTCGGTGGGACGGAGGGCGTGGTGCTGGCTCCCGTCACAGGTCTCAGCCTCACGTCAGCCTCAGGCTGCAGCCAGGGACGACCACGCCTGCCTCTGGCTGGTGGGAGGATTAAGTCAGAGAATAAACCTCCCTAGAAGGGCGAAGTCTCCCTCATTAAGGGCCGCACTCCCGGCGGCTCTGCAAATCCACAGGCAGCAGGTGAGTCAAGGCCACGAAGGTGGGGCCTCCAGGGAGGAGCTGCAGGTCAGCAGCGTGTGGTCCTCCTCTCCTCTCCTCAACCGTGAAAGGGCCGACTCTGCTTGCCAGCTTTGGGTTTGTTCTCGTCTACACACGAGGAAGCTAAGATTCAAAAAGACACAGAAAGACTCTACCTAGGTCCACACAGGTCTGAGCCAAAGCCACTGCCTTTCCACTATACCAACCTGCCTTTTGTGAAGAAAAATACTACTGCCCCTTTAACACAGAGGTGGAAACCAAAATTCAGGGAGGGTAGGTTACTTGCCTAAGACTGCACAGGGGTGCAAGCGGTGGTGCTAAAGGTTCCAAAGGTGTAAAGGTGGCTGGGAATACTGGCCAAGCTTTGCAGATGAGAAGACTAACCGATGATTAAAAATCCAGAATACTCTAAAGAACAGCTCTGATACAGCTTGTTCACTCGTGAAAAATTTAATTCCATGGACCATTTTTCCATGTGTTAAATTAGCTTTATGGCTAGTTATAGTCAAAAATGGAAAATTCTGAAAGAGATGGGAATACCAGACCACCTGACCTGCCTCTTAAGAAATCTGTATGCAGGTCAGGAAGCAAGTTAGAACTGGACATGGAACAACAGACTGGTTCAAGATAGGGAAAGGAGTACACCAAGGCTCTATATTGTCACCCTGCTTATCTAACTTCTATACAGAGTACATCATGAGAAACACCAGGCTGAATGAAGCACAAGCTAGAATCAAGACTGCCGGGAGAAATATCAATAACCTCAGATATGCAGATGACAACACCCTTATGGCAGAAAGTGAAGAAGAACTAAAGAGCCTCTTGATGAAAGTGAAAGAGGAGAGTGAAAAAGTTGGCTTAAAGCTCACCATTCACAAGACTAAGATCATGGCATCTGGTCCCATCACTTCATGGCAAATAGATGGGGAAACAGTAGAAACAGTGACAGACTTTATTTTTTTGGGGCTCCAAAATCATTGCAGATGGTGACTGCAGCCATGAAGTTAAAAGATGCTTATTCCTTGGAAGAAAAGTTATGACCACCCTAGAGAGTATATTAAAAAGGAGAGACATTACTTTGCCAACAAAGGTCCATCTGGTCAAGGCTATGGTTTTTCCAGTGGTCATGTATGGATGTGAGATTTGGACTATAAAGAAGGCTGAGTGCCAAAGAATTGATGCTCTTGAACTGTGGTGTTGGAGGAGACTCTGAAGAGTCCCTTGGACTGCAAGGAGATCCAAGCAGTCCATCCTAAAGGAGATCAGTCCTGAATATTCATTGGAAGGACTGATGCTGAAGTTGAAACTGCAATACTTTGGCCACCTGATACAAAGAGCCGACTCACTGGAAAAGACCCTGATGCTGGGAAAGATTGAGGGCAGGAGGAGAAGGGGACGACAGAGGATGAGATGGTTGGATGGCATCACTGACTCAGTGGGCATGAGTATGAATAAACTCCAGGAGTTGGTGATGGACAGGGAGGCCTGGCGTGCTGCAGTCCAAGGGGTCGCAAAGAGTCAGACACGACTGAGCGACTGACCTGAACTGAACTGATAGTTAGGAAAAAAAAAAAAAGGTCTTGTCCAATATTAACAATTTTCAAGAATCTGATAATAGGCGGAGGGGTCTGTTGTGGAAAAGCGGTCTCATGACCTAGAGATCTTGCTGACTCACTTACTCTGACAGGAGGCCCCACGATGCTGGGCCATTCCATCACTTTACGTCCCAGAAGTCTGCCCTTGCACCCAGTGACTGGATAGTGCCCTTTATCTTTTCTCACTTCCGAGACCTCACCTGCTCAGTGAGAGGACAATACTCAGTCTCGCCAAGGGAGATGTTAATGAGAAGATAGCAAGGGTTTGCCATCTCTACTCAAATATAATCTTAAAAAAGTCTGTTGTCTACAGCACTCACATTACAAACGTAAATTCTACTGGTCTCCCTACTTCTGTCTCTGCAGAGTCATTCTTCACGTGGCAACCAGAATGACCCTGTTTCTAATGTAAGTTAGGTTGAGTCATGCTTCTAACCCAAATCTAATTTAAAGCTCCTATCTCCCTCAGATTAAAAGTCCTTCCAATGGCCCAGAAGGCCTGGGGTGAAGTGGGCCCTGTCTCCTCTCGCATGCAGTCTCTCTCCCGCTTTCTGCTCCAGTCACACTGGCCCTTCCTGGATTCCTCGAATACACACCAGTCACCATCCTGCCCCAGCGCAAGCACTGTTCCCTCTGCCTGAATGCTGTTCCCTCACATATCTGCACGTCAAGTTCTTCAAGTCTTGCCTTCTTAGTGTTTTCTGTTTAAAACTGAGGGGTCCTTTTTTCTTCCCCAGTAAGCACCACGTTGTAACACACACAGGGCACAGACGTGTGGGAGGAATGACTACGAGAGGACAGGGAAGCCTTCTAGGGTGATGGGACTGTTCTGTATCTTCACTCTGATCACATGGGGGGGGGGCAATCATTTTTCTTTTCTGGATCAAGCTTGCCTCTTTGGCAGAATGGGGAGTAGAACTGATTGGGCACAGTGGCCTGAGATTGTATAAGCCAAGCAGGACATGGGGGCCGCCAGATAATCAGTGATTAAACGGTATTATTTGTCTAAATCTAAGCAGTGTACACTATAAATGGGAAATCTTATTATATATAAATCTTACCAAAAAAAAGGAAGAAGAAGAAAGGAAAAAAGAAAAAGTAGCGCACACTTTGAAAGTCACTATGGGTGCCCAGCCCGAGCACAGGGGTGTTTTCCAGGGGGGCTGTGGAAAGGCCAGCTCCTCTGGCGTTCCCCCTCTCCTCCCCAGATGCGACCTCCCCACCCCGCCACCCCAGCAAGGCCAGCTAGGGCCCACGACTTACATCAGTTCCCCCGACTTCAGCAAGCAGATTTCGGAATCCTGCCCCACGGGCATGTCTTCAGCATCCTCAGGGGTGAGCGAGTTGGACGTGGTGTCCCTGAAATGTCACAAACACAGCTGGCTAGCTGTCAGCGCATAGGCCCACAGTCTTGCTGGAGTCCAGCAGCCATCCCCAGAACACATGGGGAGCCTTCCAATCACGGACGCAGGGACAGAGCCCGCAGGCCCTGTGTCTGGGGAGCCACGGGGGCCAGGCTAGGGCGGGCAGGACGGCGAGGTGTGGGGGGACAACAGGGCCGCAGTGACCTGCCCGGCACAAACGGGCCGCCCTCCTCTCCCACGCCAGCAGAGTTACAGCCGTGGGGCGAGTGTCCAGCACCACGGATGCCAACTTCACAGCGCCAGTTTCTGACTCGACGAGCCCGCTCTGGCCCTTCCCCGAGGAACAAGGGCAAGGTGAAGGGGCGGGAAGTGGCACGGGCAGAGAGGGAGGTGGTGGGGGCCCCCTCGTACAAGGGGGGCAGACCCACACCACGTCTCCTCTTCCCTCACAGCCCATGGTCTGCCGTCCAGAGAACCAGCTGCTGGAGCTGCCTGGCAGGAAAGAGGTACTGTGGTTCCCAAAGTGTGCTCTGTGGAACACCTGTGTCTGGGGAGGGGAACCCCGTACTCTTTCTCCGAAACTCACGGCATTCTTACACCGTCAAGGCTCTGAGATGTCCTGCAGTAAAGGCAGCTCCTAAATTTTAAATCTAGTGTTCCCACGGAACGTTTTTAAACCCGACTGAGTTGCCGCTCCTTGGCGCGTACTGGTTAAGATGCCAGTGGCCACAGGTCACTGATGGGGACACGGAGGCCTCACCGGCTCTCACGCGGCTCTGGGGGCAGGAATGTCTGTGCAACACACAGTGCGCTGCAGTGACCACGACACACCGGGAGTTTGGGGGGGTGCCCAGCGCCTCCCCCAGGGGCGGTGACACACGCGGCAGCCGCCACCCGCTCCCAGCGCCCAGGCTCCTGCACCGCAGACTCACCCCACCCCCGGTCACACCCCCGGTCACAGCCCCGGTCACGCTGCGCCTTGCCCGTCTGCAGGGGTCTCACCTCCCCCTGGCCCACCAGATCTTGCAAACAGGGGCTGCGGCGGGACTGTCCCTGCCCCAAAGGACAGACCACGGCCATCTGCAGGTATCAAAGCATGTCCATGATACTTGCTGAGAAATACACACGGGGGAGTGAATCCTTAGTGTGGAGATCCAGGATGAGAGGGCAGAGGGAATGCTGACGAAGTCAAGAGAAGAATCGGGGACAGATCCCAAAGGAGGAAGACTCCGAGTCACTCAAGGGGTGGCGGGCGCTGGGTTAGCAGAGCCACACCTGAGGACAACCCGCAGCCCCTTCACCTTGAATGGGTTTCTCTCACACACAAAGCAGGCTGCAGCCTGCCGACTTACAGCCTCTCTCTCTGGAGGACAGCCGGCACAAGAGAGGCCTCTGTCCTCTCAGGAAAGCTCTGCGCATGAGACCTGGCCCTTCAGACAGCTGGACGTCACACCTGCTCCCCACGAGGCTGGGCCACTGCTCGCCCCACCGTAGGGCCCCACTCCCCTCCCCATCCTGTCTACTGCTGGGGGCCGAGGCCACTGACTGCCACAAGCTGCCCAGGGCCCTGCGGTGAGGGTGCAGGTGGCGGCTGGCATGCAGGGGGCCTCCAGGGCTCCCGACATAATCAGACACCCAGTAGGGCCCAGGTATCTGGCCAGGGATGTCTGTGCAGTCTCCATCAGTACACGACAGGTGGGAGAGTCTGTCCGCAGACACCCTGCCCTCGGGTCTGAGCGCCCTGAGGTCCGAGCAGTGGGCGCCCTCTGGCTGGAGCTTGGTGTGGATCCTGGGGGAGTATGGCTTGTGTGTGTGTGAGAGGGGAGAGGGGGGCATGCAGGTGGAAGGGGTGGGCAACTCTCCAAGGTGTTCCAGTCTTGGCTTTATGACTAACTCGGACTCTGGGCGAGCCCCTTCCTTCTCCAAGTTCTCCTCTCTAAGAGGGAGGAGATGGAACCAGCTGGACTCCAGTTCTGCTGGCTTAGAAAGGCTGTAAGTTTCAAAGGACTTGGAAAAAGCATTCCACTGGCCGGAAGGATCTGGGCTTACTCTGGCAGGCACTATTTCCAGGGAAGGTGCAACAAGAACATGTTCTGAAGTATCTGCTGCCAACAAGGGCAAGCCTGTCACTCATTTTTCTCCTTGGCCCAGCCCACCTCTGACCTCCTCCCTGTCCAACACCTCCTTCGTGTTCATCTTTCAACTGCTGGCTTCCAGATTCCTACACTGCCGTCACAGAATGTTTGTGCGAGAAGCAGCTCAAAGAATCATCCAGTCCAACCTCCACTTAATAGCTGGGGAAGCAGAGGGGCAGGGGAGAGGGCCAGTCAGCTTGTCTCGTTTCATTTGCCCTCAACCTTGTCCAAAGTGCAAGTACCATAAATGAGAAAGATAAATAACATATGTAAAACAAATGCTGAAAACTGTGGTTCGTTCTCTCAGTTTTCCTGCATTAAAAATAAAAGACATCAGGGGACTTCCCCGAGTGGCTAAGACTTTACCTTCTGATGCAGGAGGCATGGGTTCAGTCCCTAATCGCGGAACTAAGATCCCGCATGCCATGTGATAATGGTGCTAGAAAAAAAGCTGAATACCTCTATGCAAAAGGGCAGTGACAACAACTGATCATACTTTGCACCAGATATGAGAGATTAATTCAGAAGTGGATCATAGACCTAAAAGTAAAAGCAAAAAAAGAATTTTTAAAAAAGAAAAAGAAAAGCCAAACAGTTAAAAAAATTAATAATAAGTGAATAAATAAAAGATGCCGGGACTTCCCTGGTGGTCCAGTGGTAGCGACTCTCTGCTCCCACTGTAGGAGGCACAGGTTCAGTCCCTGGTTGGGGAACTAAGATACCACAAGCCGTGGGGTGAGATTGAAAAAAAAAAGTCCTAATCTATTATTTCTTCTCCTCCTCTATCTCCTCACCTCTCTGACCATCACGACACAGACAACCTGATTACCTGCAAGTATTACCAGAGTAGGTCCCACGACCCTTGCCAGTCCTGGCTGAGGCCCCGTGCCGGCGATCTCTGTGACGGGGGGGTGGGGTGGTGCGGGAGGGGGGAGTGTGCATGGGTGGGTGAGGCAGTCTCAAAGGCGATGATTAGGGACACAGACTTTCCTTTCAATGACTCTTCAAACTGTGGGTTACAACCCAATCAGTGAGTTGTGAATCAGCTGAGTAAGTTATGATGCATATTAAAAATTAAATAGAAAATGTCAACACATTTTTGCATCATGGTAACGGAGAAGGCAATGGCACCCCACTCCAGTACTCTTGCCTGGAAAATCCCATGGACGGGAGGAGCCCGGTAGGCTGCGGTCCATGGGGTCGTGAAGAGTCGGACACGACTGAGCACCTTCACTTTCACTTTTCACTTTCATGCATTGGAGAAAGAAATGGCAACCCACTCCAGTGTTCTTGCCTGGAGAATCCTGGGGACGGGGGAGCCTGGTGGGCTGCCGTCTATGGGGTCGCTCAGAGTCGGACACGACTGAAGCTACTTAGCAGCAGTAGCAGCGTGTGCTAAGGATAAGCATTGTTTTTAAGAGGCTCTTGTTTGACTTTATGTCTACACACAAACACACCTGGGTAGTCATGTAAATTTCTGCAGCAGAAAATGTTCAAGCAACTCTGCTGGAAGATGTTAAGGGATTTTGAAGTTTGAGGACAGGGAACAAATGCAAGGCCACTAGGGGGCACCCTCACTCCTTTTGTAGACACTGAGATGTTTCAGAAAAGCTCACGGTCCACAAGTGACCTTCCTCCTCCCCTTGCTCTGGCTGTGGGAGCCGACTGCTAGCTATGGTGGCCTCTTGTGGGTGATGGCACATCACCCTGTCCTGTCTATCTGAGCTTCCGTCCCTGAGCCTGTGGTCAGTCAAGCGGAACCTGTACCGAGGCGCGTATATCTGTCACCTTGCCCTCTTGGGGGTGGTCATCTTGGCCACCCCTGCCACATTTGGCCTGGGCACCTGCCTTGCATACAGCCAATGTGGTTTTCTGTCCCTAATGTCCTCAAGGACATGAGCAAGGTTTGCTCCACTTCAGAAGCAAGCAAGAATGAACTGGAGACCACGGGCAAGGACGCCGAGGAAGTCCCCAGCAAGGTGGTCCAGGGTCCACGCCTGTCTGGACGAGGGGTCACAGAGGGGCGCTCTCCAGCTTAGTATCTGCAGCTGGGATCTACAGTATTTTCCTGTCACAAATCAAAACGCCTCTGCCCCTTACTTGCTTCTTTAACTTCAATCCTGCCAACTGCCCGGGGAGCAGACTCCTGGCTGCTCAGGTTGTCTGAGGAAGGCATGGAGCCTAGAGAACCTCCTGGCCTGTGTGTCCTGCTGACAGCCTTCCTCAGAGGGCCCCACCCACGCCAGGCCAGCAGTTAGGAGTGCTGCTCTGCCTGTTACACGGGGCCTCCTGTGGACTGGAGAGGTCTCTGCTTTATAACTGCTCTGCCCAGTACAGTACAGTACCATTGGACTCATGTGGCCGCTTAAATTGAAGTTCATCAGAATTAAAACAAAACTCAAAGCTTGGCTCCATGATTGCAGTGGCCACATTCCAAGTGCCTGATACCTACACTTGCGCGCCAGACACATGGACACAGGGCACGCACATCATTCCTGAAGGCTCTGCTCAACAGCTCGGGTCTGGAAGGAGAGGCTACGCCATACGGTGGGCCACATTCACTGTGGGGCTCGGGTGCATTTTACTTGACAATTAAATTCTTACTAGTTTTTCTTTTGGTTTTGGCTTCCTTTTTGCTACAAAACCAAGTGAAGAAGGGCGCTTCTGGTTTTGATGTCTGATTACTTGGTAACTATGGGCTGACCGAAACACGCAGACCCACATCCCTGTCCTCACAACTGATCCGCCGCCTGCTGCCCTCTGGTTAGGCTGCTTTTCTGAGGGTCTTTCCACTCATCTTCCACAGCCCCCACCACCTACCACCGCCTGGCAGGTACTCCTCTCCCAGCAGCCACTGCCCCAGCCCTGGTCCCAGAGCTGCCGCCGGAACCAGGGCTCTGGCTCCAGAATGTCAGGCATTCAGAAAAAGGGAATGGCAGTTGAGTCTGACCCCAAGAGAACTTGTGGGGGGCACAGCCGCCATGGCCCTTTTATTCTTCCCCGATTCTGTTCAGGAACTGTTTGCATGTTCTGGGGAAAACCCAAGACATATGATTGGGTACTTGCCGTCAAGAAGTTCAGTTTTGTTTCAAAGAAAAGCAACCGATACTCCAAATTGGAAGACAACAGAAATAAAATTCTGGCCCTCAGACTGGGAGGGGCTCTAATTTAGTTGTGAGTTTTCCACTGGAGAACTTCCCACTGGAGAATGCTTATGACAAGTACAGTCACGCTCCCTCTGAGATACACATCTCTCCTCCCTCTCAAGCACATACGCGGTCACGGAGGGCACCGGGCTGTTTTTCTGCAGGGAGGACATGCTGAGGGGGACAAGCACAGCCAAGTCAGCCTGTTTGACAAGGTTCAGGCCCTTCTGTCATCACCCTGTGAACTGGGCCTAAGGGACACGGTTGGCTTGTCACTGGGAAGAACCCATCTCTCAAAGCTCAAAGACTCCAAAATGTGAGGCTGGCTCCCTGTGAAGGGATGTCTTGTTGAGAGAGACAGGCGCTTCAGGATTTGGTTCAGCCTGTTCACTGGTGATCCTAGCCATGAGAAGCAGGGCGGTGAGCACCACCTGAGTGGGGTGGGTTTAGGAGGCAGGGCTGCATCAGGCCCTCTGGCAGACCCATCACTAGAAGCCATCTGGCCCACTGGCCTGGCGATGATAGACACCTGGGCTTGCATCCTGGAAGTGGCAGTTGTTGGTTGTGAGTCCGCAAGGGTTGTTCTCTGGCTATGGTCCTCTGTATTCCCATCTATGAAATGGGATAATACCTACTGGCAGGGTTGCTATGGGGATCAGGGCTGTCATGTATGTTGGAGGTGCACACACAGAACCCAGGCCATAGCATCAACTTTGCATCGGTCCAGATCCAAACTGCTCCAAAGGAACATATGACTAGTGAATGATATTATTTTAGGGTATAAATGCCTCCACCTTCAGTGGACTACCAGTGCCAGACCTGTGCATGGCTCCCCTTCCGCTTACAAATGGAAACCCTCTCAGATCCTGGTCAAAGGGTAAGACGCCCGCCAGGATGCGGGTGTTGCACAGCATTGGAGCTACTGCTTCATCTCTTTGACTCCCAAATTATACGGGTGCAGGCTGGGTCATGTGGATTCTAACCTGCAAGATGGGGGAGGGCTGGGTCTCCTATCATCGCCAACTGAGGACTCTTCACAAGTACTCAACGGAAACCCAGACCGCATCAGAGACAAACGCAGACCTTGCTGCTGTGAGCAAATTTGTCTGATTAACAAACTGAAAGAGCAGCTCTACCGGTGAGTCATTTATCTTTTTCTTTATACTTAAAAGAGGGGCTAACCCACATTTTGGGGGGATTCTCAGAGTCCTGTCCGCAGCGTGGTACAGTATCAAGTGCTCAGGTTTGGTTTGAGCTCTTGGCTCAAACTTCAGCTCAGGCACTTGTTGCCAGAGGGCTAGCGCAGGCTAGCTACCTGTGTTTGTTCACTGACTAATCTCTTTTTCCCTTTTTTTTTTGTTTCTTTCCCATTTTATAAGACTGTTGTTATCTTAGCTTATGGTTTACTTTCTTTTATCCATGTACATCAATACACAACTGTAACAGCTTTTGCAAATACAGAAAATTTTAAAGGAGGAGGGGAAATAAGTCACTACTAATTCTACTAGTCAGGGGTGAACTGCTGATAAAATGTAATTTTTGTACGTTTTAAAAAACAATTTTTGCCAAAACCATGGAGCTTATCATAGGTTCTTACAAAAGGTCCACAGAATATGGAACAGAGGGATTTAGAGTTCACGAATCCCCGCAACTGCAGGCATGTATGTGCATCACTGAGGGAGACACTGTGCAGCTTTTACGAGACTCTCAAAGGGGTTTCTGACCAAAGAAGGTTGAGATCATGATCGATTCCACGTTCACTCTGTCATCTGTTCATTGTAATAGTGTCGGCCAATAGTATTTTGCATGTCTACTTTCTGCTTACATTGTTTCGAGCAATTGAAATATACTTTGGGGGGGCAGGAACTGGGAGACTGGGATTACATATACACACTACTATATAGGTGCATGGCACAGGGAACTCTACTCAGTACCCTGTAATGGCCCACACGGGGAAAGAATCTAAGGCTGAAACCAACACGACACAGTAAATCAACTATGCTCCAATAAAAAAAACTTTAATGCACTGCATTTTCCAAAGTCAAGAGTGCTTCCTAAATGTTTCAGTCATATTCTATCTCATGCCTAAATTATATTTTGCTTATTCATTATAAAATATTTACTATTTCCAAAGTTGGATATGTTATTATTTTTTTAATTTTCACAAATCAACCGAGGACTTTGGTTAGAGAAAATAAAGAAATGAGTGTTTTTAACATTTCTAGAAGGGAAAGTAATTTTTAATACTCTATCTGCACACAACCATGCAGTCCCAATCTGTTACATACTGTTTAAGTTCACCAACTGTTACAAATGAATCTGCATGGGTCCTCTGAGGAATCTGCAATGCCAGTGTAATGTATTTTTAAAAGGGAGAGGAAGTCAAGCAATAATGGAGATGTGACATTACTTTCAACATCACGTTCTAAATGATAAACATGCTTTTGCCCCCATGTGAAGCAATAACACATACACATCATCGTTTGATCCACTTAACTTAGCAGCCCAGAGATGGTGGGGCAGAATGCCTACGGGCTGACCTTTCCCTCTCAGAGTGCCAACAGTTTGTAGTCCAGGAGGAGGGACTTATCACTGAGCAGTCTTAGCCCAAAGGCAAGGTCCTTTCTTGGAGCAAGAGGGTGCTTTGACCCCACGAACAACCAAAGTGCACTAGGGTGGCCATCCCTTCTAGTTAGGACCCAGCATGGGGAAAAGTCAAGTCTCTGAGGATACCAGAAAGGAGAAATCATCTCTCTTACACCCTCTTATCTGGCCAGTTGATATTCTGCCTTTGCTGGACAAAGGCCTGTTCTTAAACCTCTCCCTGAGGTGCCAGTGGATTATGGCACTAGTCATTGCAAGAGCCCCTGTGTGCTGAGTGTCTGAGGGTCACTGACCTGGCCCCCCAGGGGACTGACCCGGCCCCCCAAGGCTGATGCTGCCACAGCTCCCACACCAGACTACGTCACCCTTGGGGCTGGTCCGTGGTCCCCAGCAGGGTCACAGGGCCCAGAGCAGGGTCACAGGGGGTGATAATCTTGAAGGGCTAGGACCCCTAGGCAAGAAAGACAGCTATTTGGTCTCTGCTATAAGCAGCCCCACTGCAGGGCTGACCACCGGCCCTGTTTGTGGCCGTGTATTCCCCTGACGTCCCATTTCCATCAGCTCTTCTGTTTGTTAAAGGAGACCCCTCAGCCCTACACTGTTGGTTGTAAAAGCTAGAGCAATGTTCCCTTCTCATGTAATCTACCCTGTAAGAGATTCCTAAAGATCAAATAGGCTCTGAGGGTGGAACATCATACACAGACAGGGAAGGGGAAGGCTGGGGTTGGGCGTGAGGAGAACCGCCCAGTTCCCTGGGCAGGAAGCCACTCAGCCAAAGCACTGGGCAGCCTGGGCTCTTCCCCGACCTGTCTCCCCATCACAGGAAGATGAGGCAGGATGAACGGGCCACCTGGGGAAGAAAGGACCAAACTCCTCTTGGTTTCCAGGCCCATCAAGGTGAACCCCTAATTGCCATAGCTTTCACAATTCCAGGTCCAGGGGTCAACCTCACAAAACATGGGGCACAGGCTGGGTGGGCACCTGCTGTGAGGCCCAGGCAGATGAAGACAGCTTCCCCACCGAAGACCAGCACAGTCCTTCCGAAAGGACAGGGCCCCCATTTCACCATGTGATGACCTCTGCTTCCAAGGCCATTCAGCACAGGATTTTCTGGAATGTGGGTGGGGTCCTGAGAACTTTACCGCAAGTTCAGGGTCCCAGGCTGAGCAGTTTCCTCTCAGAACAGGCTGTCCCCAGTATCCCGTGCTGTTACCCAGCAGAACAGTGGGAGCACTTAGAAACTGACTATTCGCCCCCTACATGTGGGCAACAGGGCACTGGGAAGACAGGAGGGGGCTTCCTAGGAGGCACTAGTGGTAAAGAGCCCGTCTGCCAATGTAGAAGACTTAAGAGACGCGGGTTCAATCCCCAGGTGGGGAAGTTACCCTGGAGAAGGAAATGGCAACCCACTTTAGTATTCTTGCCTAGAGAATCCCATGGACAGAGGAGCCTGGTGGGCTACGGTCCACGGGGTCACAAAGTATCGGAAATGACTGAAGTGACTTAGCATGCATACACGCACATTTGCCCCCTGAATGTGGGCAATGGGACAGTAGGAAGACAGGAGGAGTCACCCTCAACCCAAATGCATGTAATTCCTGTGGTTTGACTCCCAGGGGTCCAGCAGAACAGACGACATGGCTGAGTACGACTACAAAGACTTCGGGTTCTTCAACAGTTCCAATGACAGCAAACAGGGGAACCAAGACTTCCTGCGGTTCAGC
Organism: Dama dama; assembly: GCF_033118175.1. Taxonomy (NCBI): domain Eukaryota; kingdom Metazoa; phylum Chordata; class Mammalia; order Artiodactyla; family Cervidae; genus Dama; species Dama dama. The sequence goes on along the minus strand of NC_083704.1, from coordinate 57,486,492 downwards.
AAGTTCTTCCTGCCGTGCGTGTACGTGGTGGTGTTCGTCTGCGGCCTGGTGGGGAACTCCCTGGTGCTGGTCATCTATGTCTTCTACCAGAAGCTGAAGAGCCCGACGGATGTGTTCCTGATGAACCTGCCCCTGGCTGACCTGGTGTTCGTCTGCACTCTGCCCTTCTGGGCCTACGCAGGCACCCATGAGTGGGTCTTTGGCAACATCATGTGCAAAGTCCTGCTGGGTATCTACACGCTGAACTTCTACACGTCCATGCTCATCCTCACCTGCATCACCGTGGACCGCTTCATCGCTGTGGCGCGGGCCACCAAGGCCTACAACCAGCGGGCCAAACGCATGGCCTGGGGTAAAGCCATCTGCTTGTCCATCTGGGTGGTTTCCCTGCTGGTTTCCTTGCCGCAGATCATCTACGGCAATGTCCTTTACCATGACAAGCCCATCTGCAGTTATCAGGAGGAGATTTCCACCATGGTGCTGGCCATCCAGATGACCCTGGGGTTCTTCCTGCCACTGCTTGCCATGATTGTTTGCTACTCGGTCATCATCAAGACCCTGCTTCAGGCTCGAGGCTTCCAGAAGCACAAGTCTCTGAAGATCATCTTCCTGGTGGTGGCGGTGTTCCTGCTGACCCAGATGCCCTTCAACCTCGTGAAGCTCATCCGTAGCACGAGCTGGGAGTACGACACCATGACCAGCTTCCACTACGCCATCACAGTGACAGAGGCCATTGCCTACCTGCGTGCCTGCCTGAATCCTGTGCTCTATGCCTTTGTTGGCCTCAAGTTTCGGAAGAATTTCTGGAAGCTTGTGAAAGACATAGGCTGCCTCCCTTACCTGCGTGTCTCTGGCCAACACACATGTTCGGAGGACACTTCCAGGAGTGCGTCAGCCTCTCACAATGTGGAGGCCACCAGCATGTTCCAGCTGTAGGGCTCAGGGCGGCTCCCGGATGTCACGGGAGCACGGCTGTGTCTTCCGGATGAGGCAGGCTTTGTGTATAGTGCGTGCGTTCTCATGGAGAGGTTACCCAACGCTGCAGCTGGGGCGGGCTGCTGCTTCTTAGGCATGAACAGATCTGCTTTTTCACAGCCTAGCCTAAGCTCAAAGGGGAGTCTGAAAGCTGTGAGGGCTTTCCTTCCTCCACCCCAACAATACTGATGCCAGGAAATGACATGTGATTCTCAAGACCCCAGGTTCTCCTTCACTGGGAATGGGACGGGGACAAAGAGTTGAAGAGGGGGACATGGCCAACAAAGGTCTTGAAGGCAGGTAAGAGTCTGGGTTTCCAAGTTCCGAAAACTTTTCTGATGGCTGGTAGGCAGGGGACATTAGAGCAGCCGTGAAAACCGGTGCTGACCTTGGTGTCTTAGACCTTCCTTCACCAGGTGCCTGACAGAAATGAGCTCAGGTTCTGTCACACCTTTGGGGTTTTGTTTTTACAGAGATAGCTGGTTAATCCTGCTATCTTTGCTTAATATGGAAGGACTAGCACCGGGAAACACGAATGGGCCGAAGCAAAGTAGGGTCGGATGAAGATTCCAGTGAGCCACAGAAGGCTAGAAAAATATGCAAAGCTGGTGAAGAGTGTCAGGAATCTAAGCAGCACTTCTTAAATGGATCTTCAGTGGGTTTGCTCTTAAAATCTGAATTACTCAATGCCTCACATACAAATCATGTATAAATGTATATGTTTTACACACACATGCATATCAAATAGCATATGATTTTCATGACTGAGAAATAAAACTTTTAAAATCTCTCCAAACTACTTTTACCCTCAGGCACATTCTATCTTAATGCGGTATTCCTGAATAAAACAAAAGTGATCACTTGTGGGCTCAGAGCACAGGAAATAAGTTTACTTTGACTGTCAACTTTGAAGGCAGTGCTCTATCCATACACCAATGGTAACAAACCAACTTCTTCACTGTGGCTTCTAACCTCCTGCCCAGAACAAGAGGAGCATTTCTTACCTCTGAAATGTGGTCATGGGATGAAACAGAGTTTTAAATGTCAGTCACTTGTTTATTAGACCCCAGCACCTGCTCATCAGGCTTGAAGTGGCCTTTTTGACTCACATGTTGCAAAACCACTCACTGAAACAGGGAGAATACTTTGATGACAGCTAGAGAGAGACCTGGGGAGGGGGTCAGAACAGGCTGAACAGTGAGGTTTTGAGGCTTGGGCAGACCTGGGTCACGGGCTGGTAAGACCAGCTGCGTGCGGCTCAGTCACTTCAGCGGTGTCCAACTCCTTGCAACCCCATGGACTACAGCCTGCCAGGCTCCTCTGTCCATGGGAATTTCCCACAAGAATACTAGAGGGGGGTTACCATGCCTTCCTCCAGGAGATCTTCCTGACCCAGGGATCGAACCTGTGTCTCCTGCATTGACAGGTGGATTCAACTTTTTACCACTGAGCCACCGGGTTAAGACCAGTTGGTAATGTCTTAGCCACTTCCGCTTTGGTGCAGCGTGTACCGTAACAGTACCTACTGCCTCTTAGGCCGGGCATGCAGAGGGCTGGAGAGGATGCCCACCAAACACTTAGCACTCTTGGCATTTGTGGGAGGAAGGGCCCACCAAATGGCGAGGCGTGGGAGGATTGGCTTCATGCCTTCCAGAGGTGCAGGGCATGGCCCAGCTGTGAAAAGCCTGGGCTTGCAGGGCCTACAGGGCCCCACCAACTGTTTCATACACACGCTAAACACACCCCTGGGGAGAGCAGCTTTACAGAGAGAGCAGGAGAGCAGAGAGCTCTGCTCAGGACACAGAGACCATCTAGTGCTCCATAAACACCAAAATCTGACCTTTTCACTGTGACAAGGCTGACCTTTAACCTGTTTATGTTGGCTTCAGAGAGGTGGAGGTTGGTCACCCTCCTCTGTGCGGTCACCTTAATGTTTAGCACTTATGCTAGAGAGGCCACGAGCCCCTGGCCTCCCCAATAATGCCCCAGAACAAGAGGCAGAGGCCCTAACTGGGAAGGAATGGGTGAGGTTTCTGGCCCAGTTTAGGGCCTCTGACCCCACAGAGGAAGGCAGTGTGGTGTGAGGGGAAAGCCAGGGCTCTGGGGTGACTCAGATCCTGCTTGGAGGAAAGCTTCATGTCTGTGCACCCCAGGACAAGGCAGGCGACCCCCCCGCCCAAGCCTGTTTCACCACCCATACACCCGCCGTCCAGGAGCGCTGGGAGGTGGTAACCACGTGCTCCGAGCCATGCTGGGGGTGGCTGCTGGGACCACTGTTTCCTCCCCTCCTGGGTGCCGGCCTGGCTGAGTCAAACGAGAACAGTCCCCTCAGGCCACGCGCCACCACAGGCCTGTTATGGGCCCTCTGTCCAGGCTGCCCGCAAAAAGGTTCTGCACTGGCCCTTCCACAGCTGAGGAACACCTGTCTGCCTGTCCTGAGGAAAAGCACAGCCGCTCCATCTTTCCCCCTTCTCTGTCTCCCCAGGCACTGGTTGGGCCCACACTCCGGCCTCACCTGCTGCCCTTGGGAGCAGAGATCATTTCCCCAGCCCCCTCCTGGGTGCACACCACTGCGGGCAGCAGGCCCTGGCACAGCCCACGCCGCTTCCTGAGGGTTTGCACTCTGCACGTCACTTGTCCACAGGATAGCCCTGTGGAGCCCAGCTCCCTGTCTCAGAGCTGCCCTTCCCCTCCCTGTAGCGTGCGCCTCTCCTCACAGCCACTTCTTGACCTAAGGGGCCTGGGATGCAACTGGCGGGAGGAGGTCAGGTGGGCTGTGGCTGCCGGAAGAGCCCAGGCAGCCTGCCCCAAGTGAGGCCTCAGGGTCTCCCCCGCCACTGAGTTCCCTGCACTTGCAGCCCGGGGGCAGGACGGGGTCACACCATCTGAGATGCAGAGAACACAGGCTGACCCTGATTCCGGGGGCTACTTGGAGCCAGAAGCCCGGGATTCCAGTGAGCATCCTGCAATGAGGAAACGGTGCTGTGGGAGAGAAAAAACAGAAGCTGCCTGTCCTGGAGGGGCAGAGGCAGAGCAGAGAGCACCGGCCCAGGAGCAGAGGGGGTGCTGGCCCTCCTTGTCCTCTTGGGGCAGCACCCCTTCCACACAACCACCCCTTCATGGCCCACAGGACCCAATGCCCTTTGTTAGGAGGTCTGGCACTACCCCATCTTCCAAATGAGGAAACAAGTTCAGAGAGATCACAAAGCCCATGCAGCAGAGCTGGGGCTAAAACTCTGGTGAAAAGCCTCTTTTTCTTCCCTCAAATGTTGGCTAAGATGGACCAGGGAACCTGACAACTCTGTACTCATCTGAAGGCGGAGATGCTAGGTTAACCCCAGTGCAGCAAGGCTTTCTGGATAAGGTCAGTTTTCATTCCAATCCCAAAGGTCAATGCCAAAGAATGTTCAAACTACCACACAACTGCGCTCATTTCACATACTAGCAAGGTAATGCTCGAAATCTTTCAAGCTAGGCAGGCTTCAACAGTATGTGAACTAAGAACTTCCAGATGTACAAGCTAGATTTAGGAAAGGCAAAGGAACCAGAGATTAAATTGCCAACATCTGCTGGATCATCAAAAAAGCAAGAGAGTTCCAGAAAAACATCTACTTCTGCTTCATTGACTACACTAAAGCCTCTGATTCTCTGGATAAAAACAAATAGTAGAAAATTCTTAAAGAGATGAGAATACCATTCTACCTTACTTGCCTCCTGAGAAAACGATATGGAGGTCAAGAAGCAACAGTTAGAACCAGACATGGAAAACTGACTGGTTCAAACTGGGAAAGGAGTACATCAAGACTGTATGTTGTCACCTTGCTTATTTAACTTCTATGCAGAGTACATCATGTGAAATGCTGGGCTGGATGAAGCACAAGCTTGAATTGAGATTGCCAGGAGAAATACCAATAACCTCAGATATGCAGATGACACCACCCTAATGGCAAAAAAGTGAAGAGGAACTAAAGAGCCTCTTGATAAAAGTGAAAGAGAAGAGTGAAAAAGCTGGCTTAAAACTCCACATTCAAAAAACAAAGATCATGGCATCCAGTTCCATCACTTCCTGGCAAATAGATGGGGAAAAAATGGAAACAGTGACAGACTTTATTTTTTGAGGCTCCAAAAACACTGCAGATGGTGACTGCAGCCATGAAGTTAAAAGATGCTTGCTCCTTGGAAGAAAAGCTATGACAAACCTAGATAGTGTATTAAAAAGCAGAGACATTACTTTGCCAACAAAGGTCCATATAATCAAAGCTATGGTTTTTCTGGTCGTCATGTACAGATGTGAAAGTTGGACCATAAAGAAGGCAGAGAACCAAAGATTTGATGCTTTTGAATTGTGGTGCTGGAGTAGACTCTTAAGAGCTCCCTGGACAGCAAGGAGATCAAACCAGTCAATCCTAAAGAAAATCAACCCTGAATATTTATTGGAAGGACTGATGATCCAATACTTTGGCCCCCTGATGCGAAAAGACCCTGATTCTGGGTAAGACTGAGGGCAGGAGGAGAAGTGGGCAGCAGAGGATGAGATGGTAGGATAACATCACCCACTCAGTGGATATGAGTTTGAGCAAACTCCGGGAGAGAGTGAAGGACAGGGAAGCTTGGCGTGCTGTAGTCCATGAGGTCAGACATGACCGAGCGAATGAACAACCACAAAAGGCGGCTTTCTAACCTTAACCATGTTCACCATGTTCTGTTCTCGTTTTGTTTGAAATACCAGGCATTGGATCTCCCGGCTGGTGATAAACCCACAACAGTTCCCCGAAGCACTGACCACAGAGCACCCACTCTAAAGTAGGTGCTGGCTAAGATACTCTGTGGGTTGGCGCAGTCTCTAGAGTTTGAGCTCAGTAATCCTGGGCAATAGGCAGGATGTTCTTCGGTGAAGACACCTGAGCTACGTGGTGCAGTGAACCAGGGCCCATGCAGTAGACACCACAGCGTGACCCTTGACCTCACAGCTCAGGGAAAACATTGCAAAAACAGGGCTCCTCCATGGAAGGCTTCCCACACGATACACATCTGACCCTCTTAACACTGTGGAGGTGGGTGCTGGCCGCATCTTGTACGTTCCAGGGAGGAAGCTGAGTTCAGGGGGCTGCAGTGAACCTCGAGGCAGCAACCCAGGACCTGACCAGGAGGGTCTGACTCTGCAGCTCAAGCTCTTCACTGACATGCTCTGCTCAAGAAGGGGAGGTAGGCCTGGGGGAGGCCGAGGACCCGAGGCCAGCCCTGCTGTGGGCGAAAGGAGCTTTCTTTCCTTCTCAGCCTGCTTCAGGCCTGAGAACAGCTGGGCCTCTGTCAGGGAGATGGCTGAAGGTGAGCCTGGAGGACTGTGGGGAGGGGTGTGCATGTCCGTGGGGTCTGGAGAATGCCACCTTCCCACCTGGTGAGGCCTGTGCCCCGGGGCCACGTGCCGGGGCCACTGGGAGGCTGCTGAGGGATCAGTGGCGTCCTGCCAGCTCTTCCTGAGCGCCTGGGTTCTGGGAGGGACCTCTTCCTGTCACAGCCAGGGGGCCAGGGCAGACAACTGGGTTCGTCCTGAGGACACATGTGTGGAGGGGGGAGTGGATGAAGGGTAAGGAAGGAGCACAGCTTTTTGATGGGAAGATGGGGAAACAGGGCCAGGAGAAGGTGGCAGTACGCTGCAAAATGCATCTCGTGCCTGCGATGAGAGGGAGGGGTTCTGGGTACAAAGCTTAGTTCTGACACTTGCAACCCTCTGACCTGGAGTGAGTTACCTGGCCTCCTGAACTTCAGTGCCTTGATGTGTGAAACTAGGACCATGACCCCTACTCTGTGGAGGGCTGGACCGGGATTAAGTGAGGGCAGATGCAGCTCCTGAGGGAAAAAGCTCCAACAAAGGGCTTTCAGCAACACGATCTCCAGGCGGCCTCCATTCTCCAGATTAGAGTTTTTTAGCGTTAACCCCTCCTGGACCACTTCTTACTTTTGACTTGCTGATTTCTTTCTCTAAATCTTTTGGCAAGGATGTGTACACAAACCCAGGCTCTGTACCACCATTCTCCCCACCGCCACTTTCTCAGACTCCTGGTGGCTTTAAACCTAAGAAAAAGTCGCAGGAAACACAGGTGTCTGTCTCTGGTTAATGTGCAAGCAAGGTGTGAGATGGGGCAGGCCCTGAACTGACTTGGAGGGCTTACCCTTCGCCCATACAGACTCGGCACGGAACTGCAGATTCATCCATTAGCCCCGGATCTGCCCTGGAGGCTGAGGCCAGCATGCTGGCAGTTTCCTTTCCCTGGAACACTTCCTGATTTCCCACGACCAAAACACACACATTTGTCAGTGGTCAGAAGACCTTCTGCTTTTGTTCCTACTAGGAAAGGGGAAGGTGAGGGGTGAAGCGACAGGGGAGCTAAGGGGGTACTTTCTCACACACCTGAGAGCCTGAAGCCATCTCCAAGGCCCTGAGGTTCTGGTCTGGCTCACCTGACCCCTGACCCACCTGGCCAGGAGTCAAGGCACAGTCAGCGAAGAGTTGCCAAGTGACAAAGGAAAAGGGTGGCTTAGTGCAAATCCAAAAGAACATGCCCTAGGGGTCAGACCCGTCCCCATGGGGGTCGGGGGAACACTGCAGGCTCACGCAGTCAGGCAAGGCTTCAAGGTGGGGCTTTCAAAAGGAAAACCAAAGGCCCATGGTCACAGTGAGCACCTTAGGTGGGTGATGGGGTTGGCTATATCCTTGACATGAGTTCAGTCACCCTCTAGCATGAGAATAACCGAGTCTGGGGACACATGCTGGAGCCTAAAATCTCCTAAGCTGAGAGCCTCCCAAGATTAAGTGCATCTTCTCCCATGCAGCAGAAATCCCAGACGATAAATCCAACAGATTGGTGCCAGCCTTCCTCTGAATTCTGGGCGTGAAGAGAGGAATAGAGATCTCAACATGAGTGGGCAAAACCATCACAAAGCTCCCCACCTGGATGGAAAGTGGGTCAAGGAATGTCTGGACACAGGAACCCTGTCAATTCTCCCTCGAGCTTCTGAGCAGGCAGTGCTTTGCAGAAGAAACTGCATTTTAGCTGGACCCCCGGGGCTGAGAAATACCAAGTGAGGCTGCCAGGGAGGGGAACTTGACCTTTGCTGTGGGTCTCCTGACTTAAACTCTTGACACTTTAATACAGTGGCACTTGATGCAGTTATTTCATTTATTTAGAAACTAGCCCTTGCACAACTCTCCTTGCAAGCTTTGCTGGAAAAGAGCTGGCCCAGAAAAACTGGGGAGGCCAGTGGAGGGCTGGAGCTGGAGGATGGATGGCCCTGTGTGGGTACTGTCCATCCACAGCAGTGGGGAGGTTTGGAGGGTCTGGGTCATGGCGATGGCACAGGGCCCAGGCTAGTTGGGGAAAGTCCCTCAGTTCCACGGAGTGCTGGGTAACAGGCTTGTCTATATTTTTTATTGCTTTTAAACTCTGGGGCTCAAAGAGACCTTAGCTGAAGCCAGAGGAACTTCTGAGAGAAACCGCTTGAGAGAACTGAAATTAATCTGAGCTTCCTTTCTTGTGGCACCATTACCAGGCCTGAGGAGTGGTTCTGTGACGTGGTTTTTAAAGAGCAGTGTGTTGCTCTGAGCACGGCTGTGGCAGCCCAGGAAGGGCTGCTCTTCTGAATCATCCAGCAGAAGTCCTTCTGGATCTCTGTTGCACGCGAGCACATGCACTTCACTCCCCATGTTGATGTCCTAACCCCCAGAGCCTCAGAACATGGCTGCTTTTGGAGATAAGACCATTAAAAGTGAAAAGTAGCTCAGTCGTGTCTGACTCTGCAACCCCATGGGGTTCTCCAGGCAAGAATACTGGAGTGGGTTGCCATTTCCTCCTCCAGGGGATCTTCCCAACCCAGGGGTCAAACCTAGGTCTCCCACATTGCAGGCAGAGTCTTTACCATCTGAGCCACCAGGGAAGCCCAAGACCATTAAAGAAGTTAGTTAAAATGACAGCAATAAGCTGAGCCCTAATCTAATCGGACTGGTGTCCTTATAAGAAGAGAAGATCAGGACTCAGAGAGACAAGGGTGCACACGCCCATGGTTGGGGCCGACCACATGAAGAAACAGGAAGAGAGCAGCTGTCTGCAAGCCAAGGGGAGGCCTCAGGAAAAGTAAACCTGCCGGCGCCTTGGCCTTGGACTTCCAGAACTTGACAAATGAGATTTCTGTTGTTGAAGTCATCTGGTGTATAGCATTCTGTCATGGCGGCCTAAGTGGATTAATACAGTTGCCCAAGACAAGAAAGGCTTCATGGAGTTGCTGAAATCAGGAGGACTGCTGACAGAAATGCCCAGAAACTCTCTGACAAGGCTCAACGCTGACCACGCCCCAAGTCCTGGTGCTGTTCAAGGACCACCTGCCCTGAGCACTGTTCACAGGCACCTTCCCTTAATGAAAGACAGGCGGTCCAGCTTCTGAGCTTTCCTAATCCTCTGATGGGAAAGCACAAGGCCAGGGACTTCCCTGGTGGTCCAGTGGCTAAGACTCAAGCTCCATTACCGGGGGCCTGGCTTCAATCCCTGGTCAGGGAACTAGATCTCACACGCAACTAAGAGTTCTCATGCCACAACTAAAGATCCTGCATGCTGCAACGAAGACTGAAGATCCTGAGTGCTGCAACTAAGACCCCGTGCGCCCAAATAAGTATTTTTTAAAAAAGAAAGAAGGCACAATACCAGGTACTTAATGAGAACTCAGAAAATGGAGGCGATGTCTACTCACTGTTCGGCCACATTCGGGTCAAGAGAATCAGTCTCAGTAGGTGTTTCAGGCAAGGAGGAGCCGGACTCCTGTATCTGGCACAACTCCTCATCTGTGATGATGTCAAACACAGCGTCATCCGGTGGCCGGCAGTCTGTGTTTGCACCTGGGGCACAGATGCAAGTAGGGAGAGAAGAGAAACGCATGGTCATGCACAGGATGGGGAGGGAGTGCAGCTACACAGGACGAACCACTTCAGGTCCACCCTGAAGTGCTCAGTCAACTGACAGCTACTCTGTCTGGATGGAAACAAATGGCTGTTGGGATGTTTCAGAAAAGCAGATGAGGGGACTACAGGTGAAATTGAACACACAAAGTAAGTGTTTTCTCTGAAGTCCCTTAGGCAGGGGCATGAAAGGGTTTTAAGCTTTAACCTGTTCTCTGAGGCCCCTTACTTAGAACAAAAAAACTTATCAAAACCTTATCAGGAAAGAACCTAACAAAAAGATAAACATACTTCCCTGCTGCTGAAATCCTTGCTCTAGCAGACACATGCCTCATGCATGCCTCTTTGAGGGCAGGATTCTGTGTGACCTGCATTTCCGTCTCAGTCCACTGAGGGGGGGGGGGGTGGAAAAGAACCGCCTCCCCACCCCATCCCACCAGCTCCTGCAGCTTGAGGGACTCGTGCCCAACTCTGCAGGGCACCAGGTAGGAAGGACGCAGTGTGGATGCTGTTGTTCTAGTCACCCCCCATCCTGCCAACAAGCACTCTCCTGCATGTGATGGAAGCTGTGATGGCAGGCCTGAGGTGAAAGAAGAAAAGGCAAGTAAGGCAGAAAGACAGGCGGGGAGGAGGCAGGGAATATCAGAAAGCAAAACAGGCAACATCAGCACGCTGGCACCACGCCACCCTGTGTTGTCACTCAAACACCCAGAATGAGCCAGGCATGGGAAAGAGTCCCGGGCTGGTCAGCGAGAAGAGGAGTTCACCTGGGCTGCAAGTTCCCAGTGGGCCCTGCCTCATGGCTCCTGGATGGGCCAGGCTTTAGGAGGGACGTTCTTCCTCTGGTCTGTAAGTCTGCATGATGGAGGGCGGCTTGAGGCACAGGCTGAAAAGGGGGACCAGGGACTGGCTTTTTTCAATAGGCCCAGCCACATTCCTGAACCTGCCTTTTTAGGCTGGCAGGGGGACGGGGGAAGGAAGAGGAGGGAAGGGAAAATGAGCAACAGGGACCCAAAATGGTGCCTGTCGAGAGAAACCAAAGGAGCCCTAAACAGAGTGCTCTGCCACGTGTAGACTGGAAGACTCAACTCTGTTCCTTTGGCAATTTTCCCCAGACTGCTGTAGAGACTCAATGCAATCCCAACCAAAATGTCACCAGGATGTTTTTGTAGAAATTGACTAGTTAATTCTAAAATTTATATGGAAAAGCACAGGACCTAGAATAGCCAAGCTTTAATAAAGAAGGAAATTGGAGGACTCACTCTGCCTGATTTTAAGACTTATTACAAAATTATGGCAATCATAACAGTGTGGTATTGGTGAAAGAAAAGGCACGTTGGTAAATGGAGTGGAACAGAAAGTCCAGATACCAAATCATACATAAAGGCAACTGATTTTTGAGAAAAGGCAATTCTATGGGAACAGACCTTTCAACCAATGGTGTTGGAATAACTGGACAACCATACACAAAAAATGAATCTTTGGGCAAAGCTTGCATCATATAAAAAAATTAACTCAAAATGAACCATAGACCTAAACATGAATCTAAAACTATAAAACTTTTAGGGGAAAACAAAAGAAGACCTTTGAGTTCCTGAGTTAAACAAAGAGAGATATGATATTAAAAGAACAGGAAAAAATTGACCCATAAAGGAAAAAAAATTGATAGACTGGACTTTATCCAAATGATGCTCATCAAAAGAAAATTTAAAAAGACAGGATATAGGTTGGGAGAAAACATTTGTAAAACACATATATGATAAATAAATCATACTTAGGATATATAAAAGGCTTTCAAAATTCAGTAACTTTTATATAACACACTAATGCTGTGCAAAGTACACTTCCCCCATCCCTGAGCAGTTGTTTGTATCCAGTATAAATAATGGAGCCGGCCAACCTCCTTGATGATCCATTTAAACAAAAGAGGAGCTAACAGTGTCTCTGAAGGCTGGCTGGCCTGGGTCCAGACTGAGGCCAAGGAGTGATGCAGGGGTCTGGCTGCAGGAGGCAGTGATGTCTGAGCACAGAGGACGCTCACTGCCGCCCGAGTCACTGCAGCTCTGCCCGCCTCGTGCTCTACACCACAGTCCGGTCCTGAGCGGGCGGCCTGGGCTAGGGTCTGCGAGGCTGTGCTTGGAGCAGAAGCAGCGGGGACCAAATGCCACGTTCTTTTACTGAGCTGAGTGAGAGGAGGTGAAGGACAATGTGTCCTTCTCCGTCCGTCACTGCGTGAGAACACCAGCTTCTGGAAAGACAGGGAAGGATGCGCTCACTTCCAGATTCAACGCCTGGCTTTCGGTTACCCTGGGACAGAAGTTTGGGGCTGGGGCCTGGGAGACAGCATTTTCTAAAGTGTGGGGTGGTGTTCCACTGGTGGTACATGAGTTAACAGGCAAACAGACTTCATGTTAAATAATAATACTGAATCATATCTGGAGAAAGTTATTCCCTTTTCAATTCACTTTCCATCCTAATTACATCAAAAAGAAAGTCTCAGACTGGTGGTACTACCTTTTCAGCGCCTCATTTTGGAAGTACTGAACTAGGCGTGGCCCAGCTAAGCAGCCACAGTGGGGAGCTGGGGAGGGTGGCTCCAGGAGAACGGAGGCAGTGGGGGAGCTGACCTTGGCCTCCGGCGGCCTGGCGTGCGGCCTGGGCAGGCGATCGCGCGGGGCTGGGCTCCCCCTGGCTGGTGCCCGAGCTGCTGCTGTCAGGGGACCCGGGGCTCTCATTCAGCTTCCGGAAGCAGGCCCGGCAGCAGCGCTCCTTCTTGCCACTGTGCTTGCTCACGGCGTAGTTGTTGCAGCAGTAGTAACAGAAGACGCGGCCGCATATCCTGGGGACGACATGGGCATGGGCTGTAAGGACGCCACACAGGGGTCGCGAGCGCCCTGCTCGGCACCAGACTGGGCTCTGGGCTGGGCTCTGGGCGCCACATGGCTCATCACACCCAGCTCTGCCCCAACTCTGGACCACGGCCTCAAGGCCCATCTCCTAAGACTCCAAGAAAGTCGCCTGGGTGACACCTGATGGGAGGAAGTTTTACTTCCTAGGGTCCTAGCAGGCAGGCTGAGCCCCCTTCCCTGACACTATGATGCAGGTGGGCATCCCACACCTGGGGGCTGCGCTCTAAAACCAAAGACGATTCTCCATGCCCCTGTCCCAACTAGAAATTCATTCCTGCCTGCCCGTCTTCGGGTCCTGCGGGCAGGGAGGTCTTGGCTCTATTTTCCTCTGGTGAAGCCTCAGCCCCTGCTCTCTCCGTGGTCTGTTTCTCCTCTGATCCCCGCAGGCCAAGCGAGTGCTGAGACTTGGGTCTCTGGGTGCCCCACATCCCTGGGGGTCCCTTCACTTCTGCCCACATGCCCTGTATTCAACTCTCTTCCCTTTCGGGGATCCTTGAGTGTCCTGCTGGGACCCTGCCTAACACCCACTCCTCAACTGGTTCCCTCAAAACTAAAAGACAACATGCTCTTCCTAGACAAGTGGCCGCCATGCCAACGTCTGCCCTAACTCCCCATTTGGAGCCCTCTGCTCTGGCTCTGCGTCCTGCCCGTGAGCCACTCGCTGACCTGCAGTGGTGCCTCCGCACCATCCAGCTGAACTCCCGCTTGCAGTCGAGGCAGTGGTTCGCCTCCATGTCCCCGGGCCCCCTCTCCTCAGCACTGAGCTTCTGCTGGAATTCCAGGGCATCTGACTTCTGCCAGAGAGCATCCTTGTCCCTGGGACAGAGCCACATTAGAAAAACAGAAGAAAGCGTCCATGAAAATGACAGAACTACCTCTGGATTCACTTCAAAAGACTGCTTCTGAATTTTGCAAGACAGGAGGGGAATTCACTTTTATTGATACTGAGGTCACCTGTCACCCCACAGCAGATCCAGATTCAGCAAGAGTCCCCCACTGTGTGGGTCCTGATCTGACACCACGCATGTGAAGGTATGGGGGCCTGCGGGGTCCATAAAAGGCTCTGGCAACTGCAAAGACCTGCTAGCACCAACAGGGTCACCAGCTGCCCAGGGGTCTAAATGACAGTGTACACGGCCACTGAAAGTTTAGGCTGCCACGTGCTGCCACGATTACACGACAGCCAGCGTGCTGTGAGACAGACAACCAGGAATGTACCGCCCACCCAAATCTTAAATGTGTTTGGGATCCTTCTTGCTTTTATGGTCTAAGTAACAATTAATGGCCCTGGCAACATGTGAGACACTGATGGCTGAGAGCCACACCAAAGCCACCCAGGCCCTGAGAGAAGCTGGCACGCTCACCAGTCAGGGACCCGAAGTCAGCCAGAGACCGTTCCCCTGAAACATAAACCAGAACACAGACTTTTCAGGAATGCCCGACATTGTCAGGAAGCAGGAAGACTCATTCTTGGGACCAGCGTCATTCTCCCAACTGGGCCACAGCTTGTTCTGTCCGGCCCCGGGAGGCCAGGCGCCCAGACCCTGGGAACGTGGCAACTGTGCTGGGACCTGGGCTTTTCCAACACAAACCTCTGGAAGGTGTGTGAACGCAGAGGTCACAAATGCCGAATTCCTAGTCTGCAAACTGATGGCACGTGGGCAGAGTTTTCAAGCTTCCAAACTAGTCAAAATTTATTATTGCTAATGTGAAACCCCAAATGAATTAGAACATTTAGGCGCCGCTTATGTGCGGCTGCTGACGGTGTACAGAAAGGGCTAACCAGATCTTATGTGGTTCTTGAAAGAAAGACCCAAACCATACACCAATTTTATGGAGTTTTCTGGACAAGACTTTGAGTCTGAGCCAGTGTCTAGTACAGCAGTGGTTTCAACTCTCTCTCACTGATGCCTGGACCCCACTCCCAGGAATTCCAATCTGGTTGGTCTGGGTGGGGTCCAGACCTGAGTGTTACTTTAATTAGCTCCCCTAGTGACTGCAATTTGCATCAGGGTTGAGAACTACTGCTCTAGTTATAACTATCGATTTATAGGCTACATAGAAGACGGAAGAACATGTTAAATGACACCATAGAGATGTAATCAGCAAAGACCAGGCTACAGGAAACTCTACCAGATAAATGGCCTGCTTTCTTTAAAAGTAAACTGCAAAGGAAAAGAGGAGAGATGATGGGGAAACCATGCCTAAGTAAGAGAGATCCAAGAAACTTATCACCATGCAACATACAGATCTAATTTAGATTCTGACTAGAAAAAATTATAAAGCAACTGGAAAAATTTCAAAATGAATAGATACTTGATGACATTGGGAATTAGTAAATTTTTAAGCA
Source organism: Dama dama (assembly GCF_033118175.1). Lineage (NCBI taxonomy): Eukaryota > Metazoa > Chordata > Mammalia > Artiodactyla > Cervidae > Dama > Dama dama. The sequence goes on along the minus strand of NC_083704.1, from coordinate 57,471,311 downwards.
TAGTAATGATATTGTGGTTGTTTAAAATAAAGAGTCCCAGTGTTACGAAGGCATGTACCAAAATAATTGTAGATGAAATGACAGGAAGTTTGGGATTTGCTTCAAAACAGTCTGAGGAGGTGGGAGAAATGGGTAGGACTCCAGGAAACACAAGACTTTGTCATGAGCATAATGTTGAGGCTGGGTGACAGGTATAGAGGGGTGCATTCTGCTATTTACTTTTGTATTTTTGAAAATTTCTGAGACTTCCCTGGAGGTCTAGTGGTTAAGACTCTGGGTTTCCACTGCAGGGGCCACAGGTTCGATCCCTGGTCAGAAAATTAAGATCCCACAAGCCACAGGGCACAGCCAAAAAAGAAGACTCCCATACAAAAAGCTTTACAAATTTTTTGGAATGACTTGCCAACATTTAAAACTCAGGCTGATTTCACACAAAAATCCAGATTTCGATCTTCTCTGAAGAAGTAAGGTGACCTGGCAGTAGCAGCGCAGCCAAGTCCTCTGACTTCTCAGAGCCCCTCCAGCCCGGGTCACACATTCACATCACTGTCTGCCACCTGACTGAGCATAACTGCTACCTGAGGCGCTGGAGTGTGGGGCCCCAGGTGCTGCGGAGAGTCGGATGGAGGAGGAGGAAAAAAGGACTCGTGAGAGATGGGCAAGGGAATGGAGAAGTCCCTCAGGATACTAAACATCTTTGACTGTCACTCTGTGGCTGAGTACACGGAGATTTTGAAAACAATCAACACAGCAATACGAAAATACAAACCAGACGCACACTAGTGGGAACAGTGAAATCCTGTCTTTTAAGGCTGCCAAGGGCCTGAGTAGACCCTGTTCACGTGTGTGTGCCTTTACAACAGAACACAAGCAGACAGGGGCCCACTTCCCTGCAAGACTCCCTTCAAGAAGAGTCACACTTCTTTAAAGAAAAGCCAGGCTCTGTGGAAGCCCCAGGCCCCTGGTCTGTCCTGACACTCACCTGAGCAGCTCTATCAGCCGCTCCTCCAGGTACTTCTTGGTTCTGTTCAGGTCATCCAGGTCAGCGAGCATCTTCTGGTCATTCTTCTCCTTGTCTGCCGCCTCCTGGCAGAGTCTGTTGTAATATTCCTGGGCCTTTGTGGTGGCTCTTTCGAGTTCCTTCTGGGTCCTGGTGGAGGAGTGCTAAGTTGTCCTGATCACCCACTATTTCCAGCTTCTCCCTTCCCCCCGGGCTAACCCCAGGCTCTAATAAGCAGTCCCGCTGCCCTACCTGCCTTTGTCTTCCCTGGGGAAGCCCCTTGGCACTGTTCCGTTCACAGGGTGTATATTCTCTTAAGCCTTTAAACCTCCTCTCACACACTCAGACTCTTCACACACTGCTACTCCCCACAACAAATACAAGGGACATTCAGGAGAGGAGGTTGACCTCAGGTCACTAGGAGCACCCCAGGTGGGTCAAACTCCGCACCACTTTTCTTGGGAGAAAACTGAGGTTGTGAGAGGAGCCCAGTGGGTGAGGTGCATGGGTCAGTGATGGCGGGTGGATACGCAGAGGAAAAAGGAGTCAGAACAGGAAGAACTGAGGCGCAACTTCCTGGAGGTGACCAGGCAGAGGAGCACCCGTCCCCCACGTTTCTCTGGGACTCTACACATGGGGTATGGCACTGGGCACAGAGCAGGCACTAACTCTGCATGGCCAGGAGTTCAACCTGAGACCTCGAGGCCTATGGAATCCTTCTCTGGGTACTGCAGAGTCTCAGGCTATGAGAGGGGCTGGCTGAACCACAGTCTGCCCATCCTTGCCCACTTCTCATTCAGCTTATCAGTCCCCTAAAGCAGTGGTTTTCCAAGGATGGTTTATGAACCAAGGCATTCACAAAAGCTCCATAAGACTAGAGGGCTATGCCTGACTAATCAATCTGTATCTATTCCAGCCTTGCCATGTCCAGTAAAAAGTTGTCAGCAGGCTATTTATGAGACACTGTCCACCGAAGTGATATTGGGGACACACAGACATACACACAGTTATAGCATTAAAAAAAACACCACCAGCTTAAGAGGTTCTATTTAAGTTGTCACATGAAGACGACCTGGCTCAGGGCCGCCAGAGTCCTACAGGAATTGAACTCCGAAAGGAGAGTCAGATGAGAGGAAATACACATGCAGGCTACTAAGCATCCAATGTGGTCTGGATCTCCCGCTGAGCATGGGTCAGGCCTAGAAGCAGGTGGTAGGAAATGGGTGGGAAAGCTAAAGCCTCGGGGAAGTTTGGTGTGTCTGCTTCTGCTGGGAGCACACATGCAATCTGGCGCCAGGATCCCCTGCAGGATGAGCCTGGCCCCATCGCTGGATGGTGGGCTGATGATGCACACAGCTCCAGGGGGCTGCCAGGTCTGAAGATGCGGCAGCCTTGGGGCTGGACACAGGGAGGGCCATATTTTAAGGTTAAAAGAAATGATGAAAGGGTGATGGCAAGACGTGCTCTCCACAGACACAGCACGAGAGAGTCTGCAGGAAGACAAGCCTATCCTGCTCCCTGGCTCACTTACTCACTCCTGAATGAGCTGGGAGAACTTCACACTTAACCCCGCAGCCTGTCATGTCACTGATGAAGAATTCATGTCAAAACTCATATTGGGGAAAACATGCACACACATAACTCACAAATCAGTTCCCTAAAACAAAACAAAATACAATAAAACACAAAACTATCTGTATGTATATATTTTTAGGGTAGTTGTTCAGAAAAAGACTCTGGAGCCAAATGTTCTAAGTTCTAGTCCTGCCATCACCACTTATACACTGTGTGACCCTGGGAAAGTGACTTCACTCTTCTGAGCCGCAATTTTCTCTTCTATAAAATGGGATTAAATAATAATACCATCCTCACAGGACCGTTGGGAGGATTAAATAGGCAAGTAAATATCAAATATTTAAAATGGTACCTGCCACATTTTAGGCTTAAATGTTTGCTGTTGTTAGTATCATGACACTTGCCCAATTTTTATTTCATTTTATTTTTACCAAAGCATGAAGTTCCTGAACTGAAATATGCCTCCCAGAGATGACAATGGATTAAGAGAAAGGTTCCCTGCAGCTTCTACAGGCTTATGACATGACATGCAGATTGCCAAGGATCTCTGTGGCACACTTCTGACATAAGCACTTCCTGGGTCTACAGCTTTTCTTGCTAAAGGACTTTTTAAAGCTGAATGAGTGGTTGACTTTCTAAATGACTGGACCAAACCCGCCCCTTCTGTGAGGACTCTGCCCCTGGCCCCGTGGGCAGACTGTGTAACTAACCTGTCCAAGTCTTGGCGCAGGGCGGCCCCCTCCTCGTCCTTCCTCAGCATGGCGGCCTGGCACTCGGCAAGGTGCTTGCTGGTGCAGCTCAGCTTCTCCTGCACGTCCGCCTGGGCGGCCTGGCACAGGACAGCAGGGAGAAGATGCCTGGCTGCAGAAGCCATGCAAGGTGCCACCCGGGGACTGGCTCGCTCCACCCCATCTGGCTGGCGCACTTCTAATGGGAGGGGCTTTCGTTTAAGTGTTAGAGGCCAATAACTAGTATGTGTGTGGAACAGGACAGATTCCCGTTTGTAAGTATGTCACCTGAGCATCAACTAGGGCCATTTGTGGTGGGTGTAGGGGCTCCAGGGTGGGGATGGAGGTATGGTTGCAGGGTGTGGGGGTTTCTGAAAAACATCACAGCCCTGAAGACAGGTTTCAGCGCCACCCCTGCTCCAGCTCTGGTCAGAATCACTGACTTGGAGAACATGTGCAGATTTGTGCGCATGTTAGTTACTCAGTCGTGTCTGACTCTTTGCGGCCCCATGGACTGTACCCCGCCAGGCTCCTCTGTCTATGGGATTTCCCAGGCGAGAATACTGGAGTGGGTTGCCATTTTCTTCTCCAAAGACATGGCGGGGGGTGGTGTGAAAAAACACACTTGGCAGGTCCAGCCAGGTGTCCAGGGAATGGCAGGGCCATGACACAGGGCATCTACAAAGGTGAGCTGACAGCAGCTTCAGGGAGGCCACTGGATCTCCCGCAGGCGGGCCTCCTGATGGTCCGGTGAGAGACAAGCGAGATTCCCTCCCCAACAGGCCCACTGTCTGGGAGCAGAATGACCAGGTGGATGATGGGCCGGCCCCTGCTCAGGCAGGCAGGAGTACCTCCCCGGGGCCCCAGGACTCAGGCCTACCTTCAGCTTCCCTTCGGCCTCCTTGGCGGCCTGCAGCTGCCGACCCTGCTCCTCCAGCTGGCCCCTGAGGTTCTTGCATTCTTCACTGGAGGTCTGAGAGCATGGGAAAGGGATCAGAAAAGTGGGGTGCTTGTTCTGAGACTCCTTTGGCCCCATTCATTGAAGTGGGTAAAAACAAGCCACTTCTTCTCCCACTCAATAAGCTTTGGGCTTCACTGGTAATACAATCCTGTCAAGCTAAGAGATTTAGCTTGGCCTCTGAGCTTAGAATTTCATTTCTACGAGGGAAGGGTGGAGCATGAGCCACATGGAGCTGCACAGGATACAGTGACACAGGGTGGGAGGTACATCTGCGCAAAGGCAGCAGCTGCCTGAGCGAGAGGAGAGGTCTGAGAGTGCACAGACCCAGAAGCACACAGACACGTGATGAGCAGCAGAGGCCAAAGCCCCGTGTCTGTCTGCCTGTGTCCTCACTCTTAACCCTCCTCCCCTGTGCAGTCTAGGGCACGCATAAGCTCGTCTATCCCAAGGGTCTTGTGAAAATGAATTGAGTTGGTTTATTACAACTGCACTGTTACCAGAAGGCAGCTGAAGGGACAGAGAATTCAGGGACAGGATTTGAGACAGTCAGGAACTCACAAGCCCCAAGGGCTTAGACAAGCAAGTACATAAATGAGGGTAAGGAAAATACCAGAGGCCTCATGTTTCCTTAAAGCAGGCAGTCCCCACCCTGCTCCTGCTGACTGCTGCCATGTAGGAATGGGGGCACAGGTTTACAGGCCTCTTAAGATTTCAAAAGAAGCCCCTGAACTAAATCTACAAACAATTTGCTCTTAAAACGTTGGCTGCTAATTACAAAAGAAAATTTTGTGTGGGCCAAACTTGTCTGCAGTGGCATTAGATGTCTGAATGAAAGCATCCCTCCCTCAGGTGGGTCCCTGACAGGTTCTTGCAGGACAAGAACGCTGTGAGCTCTGACAATAGGACATTCTCGGGCCATCACGGGCCACACGGCCCAAGGTGCCTCCCACTCACTCGGGGACCCACCAGGCCCTGCTGCAGGAGGTGGGTGCAGCTCAGGCAGCTAGGGGGAGGGATACCTTCAGTCTTCTCTGGTAGTCCATGATCTCGGTGCTCAGCTGGAACTTAAGGGTGTCGAGCTCCTGGCGTGAGGTCTCCTGGAGGCTCTGGGCGTGCTGCTCAGCCTGGGCCAGCTGGGCTTGCAGGCCAGGCAGCACGCTGGCTGTCTCCTCGGCCGCCTTCAGCTGCTCCTGCAGGCTCTCCTTCTCTCGCTGCAGCCCTGCCACTTGGTGCTCCAGGCCCTCCCGCTCCCTGGAGGCTGCCTCTTTGGCCTCTCGGAGCTCCTGAATGGTGTGGGCCAGCGCCCCCTCCACCTGCTCTTTCTCTGCGGTCAGCGCACAGACCTGGATGCCGAGCTCAGCTGTGTCCGTGTTGGCGCGGTGCAGCTGCTCCTGCAGCTCGGCGTGCTCCAGATGGGCCTCCTCGGAGCTGCACCTGGCCCGGGACAGCTCCTCCCGCAGGATCCGGAGCTCCTCTTCCCTCTGCTGTGCCTCTCCGGCCCTCTCCTCCCTCAGCGCCCCTTCACGCACCGAGCACTGCAGCAGCTCCTGGACGTGGGCCCTGTTGAGAGCCTCGTTCTGCTCCTTCAGTTGCTGCACAAGGGCCTTGTGCTCTGTCAGAGCAGCCTCAGCCACGCTCAGCTGGCTCTTCACCTTCTCCTGGTCCCCCAGGGTGGCCTGCAGCTTGGCCTGGAGCTCCACCACCATGGCCTGCAGTCGCCGGGCCTCCCCCTGATGGATCTCCAGCTGCGCCTGAGACAGGGCCAGCTGGGTGGCCAGCTCCTGCGGCGCATGTTCTTCAGGTGGGCTGAGACCCTGTTGGCCTCTGTCTGCCCTGAGGGTCTCAATCAGCTGGGTCTGCTGCCGGCACTGGCTCTCAAGAGCTCGGGGCTCCCCGTCCCGGGCCTCGGCGAGCTGCCAGCCCTGCTCCACCTGCTCCTGCAGCCGCCGGCACTCGGCCTCCTTGCTCTGCAGGGCAGCCTCCTTCTCTGCCATGTGGGCCCGCAGGCTTGCCTCCATCTGCTCTGACTCCAGAGAGACCTGGGAGCCCTGGATGGCCGCCTCCCGCTGCTGCAGTGCTTGGTAATCAGCCTGCAGGGCCTGAAGTTTTTCCTCCAGAATGCGGTTGCGCTCAGCCACATTCTGCAGCTCCTTCTCCAGCTCCCTGTGGGCCTGCCGGAGCTGGTCCTCCCGGCCGGCCACATGCACCCTGGGATTGTCTGTCTGTCCCTCCCGCAGGCCCCAATGTTCCTCCTCGGGCGTCTCGCAGGCCTGCTGTGGGGCGGAGTTCGGAGCCTCAGGCGTCTCAGCTGCGCCGGGCAGACCTGGGCCTGGCTGCACAGCAAGTCGCTCCAGCGTCCCCACCTTCTGGCTGAGGTGGTCCCTGTCCTGGGTGAGCTGCCGCTTCTGCTCCTCCAGGTCGCTCACGCGCTGGCTCGCCTGGGCCAGCTGGGTCTCCAGGAGCTGCAGCTGCCGTGTCAGCGAGCGGGCCTCCCGTTCCAGCAGCTCCTTCTCCTCCTGCCGCCGCCGCGCCTCATGCCTCGCCTCCGCGAGCTCCTCCTCCAGCGAGCCCAAGTGGCCCAGCGACTCCTGCAGCTGGCGCCGGAGCTGGGCTGCCTCCTGCCCCTGGCGGGACAGCTCTTCCCGCAGCAGGGCTGTCTCCTCCACCAGGCGCTCCAGGTAGGCCCGGGCCTCCTCCTTCAGCTGCAGTTCCCCGGCCAGCTGCTCCAGCTGCGCTGCCTGCTGCCTGCTGAGCTCCTGGACACGGGTGTTCTCGCCTTCCAGGGCTTGGAGCCTCACCGCCAGCTCCTGGGTCTCCAGGGCCGAGTCACTGGGGACGCGCTCTTCCCGCTCCTTTGCATCCAGAGCCGGAGCGGCCGTCTGCTCGGCTGTGGCTGGCTGCTGCAGGACATCGGCCGTGGGCTGGTCTCTCCTGCCCGGGGAGTCACGTGTGGCCTCGAGCACCCGAGCCAGGGGCTTCAGCAGGGACTCCAGCCGCCGCAGGGCCGAGCGGTAATCCTCCTCCTTCTCCGCAGCCCCCAGCTCCAGGGCCTGCAGGCACGTGTGCAGCTCCACCACGGTGTTCTGCGTGGCCTGGGTGACTTCCCACTGCTTCTGAAGCTCGGCCACCATGTCCGCGAGGCGACTGTTGTCCTTGGCGGTGGCGCTGCCCCTCTCCCTCTCCACCTGCAGCTGCTCTCCCTGCAGGCTGATGGCCGCCTTCAGCTCCTGGTTCTCTCTGTCCAGCTGCTGCATCCGCTCCTGCAGCTGCTTTTCCCGCACCTCCAGCTGGTCCAGTTCCAGCCGCATCTCGTCAAAGCCCTCCAGGGACTCGCTGTTTAAGGGGTTGCTCAGGTCCAGGCTGGAGGCCATCTCCTGAGTCTGGGCAGAAACATGGAAAATAAGTGGCTTGGGGATGAAGCTACACAGCTGTTTGGTCAAGCTTTAGAAGTTAATGAGAACAGAAGGAAAAATACAGCAATTAGGTGACCTAAAGTCTATGGAGCTATTCCAAGGACTGGAACCCCTTCGCTCAAAGCAGTTGCCAGAGAAGGTCAGCAGCACATCCTAATACCATGATGCAATGCCACATACGTGAGTTCCCCTGAGACCCGGAATTGATGTTTCCCATCCCACCCCCGCCAGCGCTGGTGACACAGTGGATGGTCACTCTCAGAGAAATGAACTTATATGTAAAGTACTGCTTACCCACTGCACTGTACCCACAATTCCTACTGTGATTATATCACAAAATGGGGTAAAAATGCTACTCTGAATGCTTCTTGTATTGATTACTCTTTATTTTGCTTTGCTGAATAATTTCAGCGTTCTTTCCCATTAAACCATATGATACATTCCATTCACATAGATAACAAAATTAACCAAACTGACCTCACCTACTAGCATTCACTGAGCACTAGGCACGCGCCAAGCCCTCAGGCACAGTAGGTGCGCACCCTCATCTATTCCCTACAACCGTCTTCAGGGCTGGGGTAATTGTTACGATCCCATCTTACAGATGAGAGAGCTCAAGGTTCGAGAAGGTAAGTCACCTTCCCAGGGTCACACAGGTGGCGAGTGACAGTCAGGACATGATCTTGCTCCTTTTAACCACAGTGCTAAATCACTTCTTCTAAAACACTTCAAAAAGTTTTAAAAAATAACTTACTTTTTAAAAGGCCTAAATTCCTTTTGGTTGTAAAAACCTGGACTCTAGGAAACAGCGGGTAGGACTGAGGGGTTATGTGGCTTGGGGCTGGAACACCAGGTGTCTGAAAACGTCCCCTGAGTCAGGCGGGGCAAGGACATGACAGACAGGAAGTCTCCAGCCTTTCTGGCATTACCTGCAGGTAGCTGCTCACCAAACTGCTCACGCTTGAGCTTCGGCTGGGCGGTCTCCACAGGTAAGCAGAAGAGCTGCTGGCCAGGGTCCTCCTGTGGGGCCGCAGAACAGACATGCCTGCATCAGAGCAGGAAACACACACACATACTTGGGGAGGCCTTGGTTGTCAATTGGCAACTGGGTGGTGGCAGGGGTGATGCCCACCAAGGTACAGTGAGGAGGCAAAGTCCAACAATTTCCACCAAAACACACATTCAGCTGGACTCCACTGCTGAAGTCTAAGCATGGTGGCTTTGCTCCCACTGTCAAAAAGGAACGATATGCTATTTTCCCAGTTTGGGGTTTAAGCTCTCATAGAAACTTTGGTGCCAGCCATTACTTGTCTGCCAGTGAGGAACCAGCAGCAGTCAGTCTGGTAAACAGAAGTCACACTGTGCTTTGGGCCTTGAGGTCACGGCTTTACAGTACGATACACGGGTGATGTGGCGGAAAGACCTCTTCTGGGTCATGTGACTGCACCAGACACTTTCCTCACTGTGGAAAGTTCTATTTGATGGCACTAGTCACTGCAAACGAAATGCACTTTCACTTAACCAGAATCTGTCCCTTAATCTACAATTACTGCATTTTGCACCTTGTTAGTCTCCACAACCCGGCGACCGCACTTCTCAGCATCTACCCGGAAGACAGTCACGTACGTGTGCACATGTGTGTGAGGTGGCATGGGGGTGCTCTTGGCAGTGTATCACAGTGGAGAAAGCAGAACCAGTCTGATTCTGTATCACTGGAGAGACAGAGACCTCTTTACTCACACAAAGGAACACTACACCACGCGCTGGTCATCTTTTTTGCAAAGTGCCAGACAGTGAATATTTTTGGTTTGTAAGCCTTATGGGCTCTGTCACAACAGCTCAACTCTGCCACCGTAGCCTGAAAGCAGACCCATAGACAGCAGGTAAACAAAGGTGTGTTACACACTGCCCTCTGGGCCATGGTTTGCCAGTCCCATTCCACATCTGTAGAACTAACTCCCTGTGCAAATAGCTAAAAACCTCAAAAACAAAGTGGAATGAAAAAGACGAGTTGCAAAAGAATAGCTACTTCGTGATTCAATGTATGCAAATGTAAAAAATATACATACATAAAATAAAACTATATATATATTTATGAGGACACATAGTAAAACACAAAAATATCTGGGAATGACATTCATCAACTACAGGGTTGTAATTGCTTCTAGAAAGGGAGAAATCAGAAAGGATGGCCATGGGGTGCGGCTTTATTTGAATCTATATTTTATTCCTTAAAAAAAAGGTATCGGAACCAGCTTGAAGGGTCTTTGACTGGCCAAATATGAGATAACTTGAGCTTTAAAATTATTATAGTGATGCATATAACCTGTTGAATAAAAGAAGAATCCACAATACTGCTATAAATAAGCAAATGAATAAACAGACGGAGAAGAAAGAAAAGAACTTCCTTATAAACAGAATGCCAACTACTAATGCAGAAGGAAAAATGGACTCAGAAAATCACTCTGATAACCATGACAGTAATTGATTCAGGAAAGATTTACCAATGGATGCTAACAGGAGAGAGATTTAAAAGAAATAGGATAAAAGAAAAAAAACAAAAACAAAATCTAGTCTCAAAATGTCTTCCAATAAGATACCTATTAATAACAAAGAGAGAAACAAAACTTCAGGAGAAACCTGGCTAACGCCAGCATAACCAAATGATGATGGTTAACCTCACTAGTAATGAAACAAATCAACATCCTGTGCCTCTAGATACAATGCACCAAGAGGGACACAATGCCTGGGCTATTCCTCCCAAAACGCTTACCCTGAACACAGTCATGGGAAAATACGCTAGACGAACTCAGATCAAGGAACAATTTACGAAACAACTGGCCTCTACTTCTCAAAAACGCCTGTGCTATAAACAACAAAGAGGAGAAACTATTCCAAACGAACAAGGACTAGAGACCCCTGACAATTCACTGACGTGATCCTAGACTGGCTCAAAGATGTGTCTGGCCTAATTCTTAAAATTTGAGTATGTTCTGTAGATTGGAGACCAGTATTGTATCAATGTCAATTCCCCGATTTTAACTATTGTACTGAGGTTGTATGAGAGGATGTCCCTGATTTTTAAGGAAATAAACAATGAAATACTTAGGAGTAAAGGGCAATCAGGGTTGTAACACATTCTCAAATGAGAATGGAAACAAACCAGGTTTACATAAGGAGAAACAGTGATATGGAATTCCCTGACAGTCTAGGGGTTAAGACTCCATGCTTCTGCTGCAAAGGTGCAGGTTCAATCCCTGCCTGGGGAACTAAGAATCCCCAAGCCATGAGGTGCAGCCAAAAAATTACAAAAGAAAAGAGAATGATAAAAACAGTTGTAGTAAAACACTGATAGCTAGGGAATTGAGGTGAAGGACAGATGGGCACTGTGTACTGTTTTTACAACTTTTCTGCAATTCTGAAATGATTTTAAAATTGAACCGTTCTGAAAAGGACATGTGAAGTAAATATGGCAAAAATGTGGGCTCTTAAGTCCCAGTAGTTGGCACATGGGTTCCATTACAGTTAGTACTTTTTCCTCCACAGAAAGAAGTCCCTAATAAGAAATACAAAGACTTGGGATTAAAACCAAAACACACCTTTTTTTACAGAAAGCGAAAAAAAAAAAACGCAGAGTGCTGAGCGTGAGCTGAACTCGCCTCTGGGGCCCTGGCCCTGCTCCTGCCGGCTGTGTGGCGCTGGGCAAACCCCTCCACTCTGTGCCTGCTTCCGTGGCACCTCACTCCTGAGACGGGCGCTGTGCCGGAGCAGGAGAAGAACACACAGCAAGGCGAGCTTTCCCACAGCCCTTACGCGACGCGCTTTCTACCCCTCTCACTGGCGTCTATGGTGACGACTGTAGCTATGGGAACACAACTGGGAAAAGCCCACTTGCTTCCACTTCGCTCCCACACTGAGTTCCTTAACACATCTGAAAACCCTGGGTTTTGCATATGCATCTCCACGACTCACACCGCCTAACCAACTAGGTTAGTTGAAGGCTGGAACCTTCAGATGTTATCGCTAGTCATGACGCAACCATGTCTGTAAAATTAGCAAGCATAACGTAATTTGCCACATTAGCAAAACTGCTTTGAGCAGACTGACGGCAAGCTTCAAAACCTCAAACACCTCTTTCCCCTCTTTTCAACCAAGCAGTTAATTCTTCAAAGTACCTGGCAAACGTTGGCCAGGCAGCATCCAGGTCATAGCCCCTCGATGCCAGGTCAAACTGGACGTCAGTCAGCTCGTAGAGTTGGCCCACAATGTCAGAGCTCAGCTTTGGCTTCAGAAAGGGGCTCCTTGCATAGTACCAGTCACTGCAGAAAAACATGAAAAGGGGTCAAGTATAGGAATAATAAAGATAATGGAAGAGTGCATTTAGTCAGTCCTCCTAGCATGGCTTTGCCTCATCAAATTGCAACGCAGGGTACTAAATTAACTAAAGACAGACAGAAATATGCACATCCCAATGTGATTTTCACCACTGAAATATGTAACTCTTAAACTCACTCTTCTTCAAGGAAATTACTGAAATGAACTAGATGGTTATTTGTTTATTATTTATATCCTATCTATTCCCCCAAAGAATGTGAGAAACCTTACATTTGAATTACCATCCAGGAAAGGGTAGTTGTAAGGGAAAGAACACTTCCTTTTCAAAAGAAAATCTTGTCTTCTATCCCTCTTGGAGAACGCAATACAGGACACTGAACTAACTGCTAATTTCTGTCCAGACATGAATTAAAAAGTCAAAGAACAAAATATCTCCAGTTTGAGGTGGTGGCTGTTTTACTTCATGTGAAACAGTAAGAATTAAAGAGACAACACTGATGAGTTTAATGAGCTACCTGGTTGATGTCTGGGAACTGGGAGACACTGTAAGTCAGTTTATGACAGTTGTCACCAAACAACACAACAAAACAACCTTCAAATCAAATGTGCAAAGGTTCTCAACTCACAAGAATTCACAAAGCTTAGCATATACAAGAGAAATATGCATTTACACAAATCTTAAAGGTGACACAAAATGAAACAAAATATCCGCCCCCCCCCCAAGAGTTTTTCTTTAATTCAGAAGTATCTCTTTGATTAACTGGAAGAAGACCCAGAGGTAGACGGGTGGCAGAGGTGGAAAGGGGAGCCGGGCCAGCCACAGAGGTTCAGCTAACAGGCTCCTAATCGGATATCCTCTCCCGCTTCACGCGCTCAGTCCTGCTCTCAGTCCTGCCCTCCTCCCCCTGCTCATGGGGTGAGAGGGGCACGAGGGGCCCAAAGGCTCCCCATCTGGTCGCTGCCACAAGCTCAGGGAGCCCAGAGCAACGGGGCTGGCACTGACTCAGCGTCTCTGGTGAGCCCCAGGCTCGCTGGTGTTAAAGATTCCACAGGTGGTTCTGCGGAGAGGCACGTCTGCCAGCACCAAGGACATGCATCCACCAGGGGAAACCACCTGGCATCAGGAGTTTTGAGACCTGAACCCCAGTTTCTGCTTCCCACCTGAGCATCAGTGGGGCCCAGAGAAAGGCGTCTAACCTCCCTAGGCCTCCTTACCTGTGACAGCTCAGGGCTACCTGCTCCGTGTGCGCCAAGGACTGTGGTCAGGAAGGGGAGGAGATGACAGGTGAAGGCCTCTGCTTGTGCCAGGATGTGACACAGATAGGCACTGCCCGTGTGCCTGGCATTATCATAATATTATTATAATCTTTTAGTTTATCACACTTCTTTGAGGGCTCCTGAACTTGTTTCAGAGGCCTCATACACTTTAATGCCTGGTGCAAAGTGTTGGAAAAAATCGTTCACTGCAAAAGCAATAATTTAAAAAGAAAAAAACTACATAGTCCTACCTTTTATTTATCACATCATGTTCTCATATACTTTCTAATCCTTTTATATGTTTTTGTGCAATTTCTTCATTGTTGTCATTAGGACAGATAAGATTTGCATTCTTTTTCCTTGATCGTTATATTGTTATTTTCATTGTTGCTATATAGACCTCGTTATTACAATTTTAAATGATGTCGTGCTATGTCGTTTAAGCTAATTTGCTGTAATTTTACAGCCCTCCATCACTGGATACTGATGGCTTCCACTCTGTATTATATAGCATCACAATTTTTTTGATAGCTGATTTACAGTACTGTGTTAGTTTCACAAGTACAGTAAAGTGATCTGGTTACACACTGTATGTACATGAAATTAAAAAACATTTGCTCCTTGGAAGACAAGCTATGACAAACCTAGACAGCATATTAAAAAGCAAAGACATCATTTAGACGACAAAGGTCTGTATAGTCAAAGCTATGGTTTTTCCAGTAGTCATGTATGGGTGTGAGAATTGGACCATAAGGAAGGCTGAGCACCAAAGCAGAGATGCTTTCGAACTGTGGTGTTAGAGAAGACTCTTGAGGGTCCCTTGGACAGGAAGGAAATCAAACCAGTCAATCCTAAAGGAACTCAACCCTGAATATTCTTTGGAAGGACTGATGCTGAAGCTGAAACTCCAATACTTTGGCCACCTGATACAAAGAGCTGACCTACTGGAAAAGACCATGATGCAGGGAAAGATTGAAGGCCAAAGGAGAAGGGGACAACAGAAGATGAGATGGTTGGATGGCATCACCAACTCAATGGACATGAGTAGGAGACAGTAAAGGACAGGGAAGTGTGGCGTGCTTCAGTCCATGGGGTTGCAAAGAGTTGGACATAACTTAGCGACTGAACAACAACAATATATGTACACATCTATATTTTAAAAATTCTTTTCCATTATAGCTTATTACAAGATCCTGAATATAGTTCCCTGTACTATATAGTAAATCTTTGTTGTTTACTTTATATATAGTACTGTGTATCTGTTAATCCCATACTCTCAATTTACCTCTCCCCAAGAAGTTTGTTTTCTATGTCTGTGAGTCTGTTTCAACAGTTTCATAAATAAGTTCATTCAAACTGCTTTTAGATTCCACGTAAGAGATCCGTTTGTCTTTCTCTGCCCAGTGTAAGCAGTACCATTACCATTCACGAGGGGCCTTCAGGTCATTCCTGAATCACAGGGGGCGGAGCCCAGAACTGTCACGTGTTTACCTGGTCACTTTGGTGTTCATGAAGCACTGCTGTAAGGTGTCGGCTAACCGCTGGTGCACCAAGGAGTAGCGAATAAATGCTCTTCCTTTTCCAAGAGATGTTCGGAGCTGGAAAAAGTAGATAAAACAGAAACGAAGAGCTGTTAGCCCAATTCCAAACACAGGCTTCCAAGGCTGGCTGGCAAAAACAGAAACAGGGTGGAAAATGCCACCCAGCTCTCCCCTACACACAAGCTTCACTCAAGTCCCTCAAAGAACACAAAACATTTGAGAATGTCACCTCAGAGAAAAAGGCCTAAAGTGTGTAGATGTCTTGCAGGCCTCCACCTGAGAATAATCTGTGGACTCTAGCAAACGTGCCATGGAAGGCACAGTCATGAGAGGCTCAAACATCTACTGTGGATTCTATTGGAAGGTCATTCTTCCTCCTCTGCTCCCTCAGAATCCCTGGGTTTAGAGTCAGAGATGAAATGGTCTGGTTTAACTTGGAATCTTTAGAAAACAAGCCGGAGATAAATGGAGGGCTCCTCATAGCAGAAGTACCCTTGAGGAACAATGGTCTCCGTTTAGCAAATGTCTGGGCTGGGTTTGTGAGGTGCTGGGAGAAGACAGGCAGCCGAAGAGGCCAAGGCGGCGCGGCTGGAGGCCGTGTGTGGGCTACAGAGAGGAGGGCAAAAGGCAGAGGGCTGTCAGGGGACCTGGGATGGGCGTAACTGCTCCTCTGTATCCTCATGGAACCATCAGTAAAATCCATACATCTGCCAGTGCTTTCCTGGTGGGATCTCTTTTCAGCTATGCCAGCTCACTGGGTTTAGTCAGAAGGTATGCAGGGGGTGAGGGCAGGGATGTTTCTAGGTGGCCCAGTCACACTGAGGTAATGAAAAATGGGTGCAGTTCTGTTTCAATAACCTTGAGGTGGATAGAGGGTCCAGGTGCAGGCCTGTATTCACCTCTCCCCACAGTGACAAAAAACGGCTTCTAAAGAGGTTTCTGGCAGCTTGTTGTGATAGAGGTAGAGTAAGCTGGTCGGAGAGCCTGGCCCTAGCAAGACACTTGAGATCAGTATGCAAATCAGGGTTCATGCTCCTGATGTTCCAGCCCCAGAAGCTCAGGATAAATAGGCAGGAGCTCAAAACCTGCCAACTTACCACATGCACCTGTTCTGTCAGGCACTGGCTCTGACCGGGGTAAGCCAAGACTCATTCCCCTCTCATCTCTTCAAAGGTCAGAAGTGTTTACCTTGGTGGTTGGGGGAAGGGTGGCAGTGGTCTGACCAAAAGATGGTCCTAACACTTCACTCTTAAGAGTTCCCTGGACAGTAAGGAGGTCAAACCAGTCAATCCTAAAGGAAACCAACCCTGACTATTCATTGGAAAGACTGATGCTGAAGCTGAAACTCCAACACTTTGGCCACCTGATGTGAAGAGCCAACTCATTGGGAAAGACCCTGATGCTGGGAAAGAGTGAGGGCAGGAGGAGAAGGGGGTGACAGAGGATGAGATGGTTGGATGGCAGCACTGACTCAATGGACATGAGTTTGAGCAAGCTCCGGGAAATGGTGAAGGACAGGGAAGCCTGGTGTGCAGCAGTCCATGAAGTCACAAAGAGTAGGACACGACTTAGTGATTGAACAATGACAACAACCCTCCATCCTATTAAGAAGCTAACCATGGCGCTGGACTGAGACAGGAAACACGAGGTATGACCTCCAGAACCAGCATGTTCACGATGCTGTAAACATCTCGGTTCCCAGCACCGTTTAGCTCAGGGCTCTGCGCCTTCTCATTGCTGACATGAGGAAATGATACCACAATATGAGGTAGTTTTAAAAAATGAGAAGGTGTGAAACCTCATAAGACATTTCTCTGTGTGAGTTTTGTGGATCTGGGGTACAGCCAGGAGGTTTGGAAATGAAGGTGGGTGGCAGCCTGACCCACTGGCTTTATAAAATCCACCATGGCATGTCCGCAGGGAGTGGATCCCGACAGATGCTCGGGGAGAATGACATCCCCACGTCCAAATGCTTTTCCATTTATGAGTGAGGTGAGAACAAAGTGCCCAGTGGTGACAACCAGGAACCCAGGCAGCTGAGAACAGCTGAGCAAGGCATCATGAAATGAAGCGTATCGGTCACACACACACATCCACACCCAGGCCCCGCTCAATCTAAAAAAAAAACCCCACATAACAGCTCAAGTCTATAAGCTCCCAAGGGAGGGGCCTGTCCTTATTAATAAAATGGCCATAGTAACAGCACTTAGAACATTTAATTTTTTAAAGGCAAACATTTGAGGCTACATTTTAAGTCAGGCCTATTAACTGAATCTATTATATGTGTGAAAGGAGTTATGTTAAAAGGTCTTTTTAAACATCCTTTAGGGAAGGGAACAACAATAGTTCCTTTGTATAGCAAATGAAGATACTGCATAACCTTTTTTTAAGAACTTTTTGAGATCATGGGTCCACTTTCATCATTCAATTCCTTAAGTTTTGTTAGCATCTAATCAAAACTCACTGCACTACACAGAGAAGCAATACAACACTTAATCAGGTACCTGAGTGTCCCACCAGGCATGAGCTCACAAGACCTGTCTGTGCATCTGGACATTAAACCAATTCCTCTGAGCCAGGATCTTCCCTCACTTTCTCAGCTGTCAGAAGGTACAGCTGGTGGAGAATGCCCAGCCCTCAGTGTCCGCATGTCTAACGCTATCATTCTGTATAAGAAGAAACCTACCCGGCTCCAGGTGGCACAGCTGGGGAGTTCTTCCCAGAGCACACGACCCTGTGGCCTTCGTGGGAGGCCAGCCAAGGAGCATGTGCTCTGATTTTAAAGGGACCTTAGGCTTACTGATGAGATACCGAAAAGAAAGATGAAATGTATAAACCTCCTGTCTCAAATCTAGGTGGATTCCCTAACGTGCAAAGTTACCCACTACCAGATGGACTAGACTATGAGACAGAGAAAGTGTGTTGCTGTTCACCCGGAGCTTTGTAAAACAGCAAAGCAATGGCATTCTGCTCTTGCGGGGCGTAGAACTTAATGTGGGAAGTTGCTTACTGCTGGCATTTTAAGAAATGTCTCTCAAGATCCCATTTCACTCTCTTCATCTCAAATCCAAGTTTTCTGGGCATAGGGAAAGTAGCCTAGCAAACTGCAAGGATTTTCTTTAAGAAACCAATTCTTTGAAAAAAAAGGTGAAGGTGTCCTGTGCTGTCCATCTCTTTGGGGGTACCATGAGCAGACTGCAATGTGAACAGCCCACCCTGTGAGGTGACGTGTGGGCCGAGGTCTCACACACAGTCTGGACTCGGCCACTCCTTGGCGTGGTAGACGCTCACCTACCAGGCGTCCCTGAGCTTTCCACAGGCACTGCACAGAGCTGGACTGGGTCTCCTCACTTCCTTACTACCTTACTACCCTCCTTCCCTCACTTGGCTGTCTGTAGCAGAGGTCTCTGTGAGAGAGGCTTAAGCCGGAGAGGAGAAGATGTGAGATCACTGGTTGTTTCGCTCACCTCCGAGATGGACTTGACGAACCGGATCCCATCGTTTGCACCCTTCACCTTGGCCAGACAGGCACAGAAGTAATCCCAGTAGTCCTTCTTGTTGCCCAGGAGGGTGGCCTTCTCTTTCTGATCGAACTGGGCAGAGAAAGGAGAGAGGACGTTCAAACACACCGCTGTTTATCCCACCATTTAAATGATGGGTAATAACAACAGCTTCTTAGTTGCCTGGCACTGAGTGAGGCTCTTTATTGGCATTATTTTTACTTACTGGAGACTGAGGGTGTTTTAGTCCCCAGTTTAAAGCTGAGGAAACAGGCTAGGAGAGGTTAAGCAACTAGCTCAAGGTCATACAACTAGTGAGATTCAGGAATAACAGGCCCTCAAAGTGACCTCTGTGCATAGAGTTGGGCGGAAGACACCAAAGGTGCTATTAACACACGGAAAAGAAATGCAAGAGAAAAATTCTAGGGCAACATAAAGAGTTATTAACAATGTCTTGACATAGGGAAATGTGTTAGTAACATCTTACCCCAGTTACAACTCAAGCTTCAGTACTGTTTTAATATACATAGAATAAATCCAAATAAATATCAGCCATGAGTCATTTCAAAACCCAAACCAAAATGGGTGAATTCAGGGAAGAAGAAAAAAAAAAGCCCATTAATACTTTCACAGTGTAAAACAAGAGAACCAGTCGAAAAGGCATGTGAAAGGTGAGACTTCAACACACTGCAACACCTCCTCCAGTGGGCTCTCACGCCATATGCTCTGTTCGGAGGTGACACTGCAGACTTACTGTGTTCAAATGATAGAGGGTATCTTCCTATAACCTAATGTTCTATGGCATTTTTTCTGATTATAAAACACGTGTATACATTGTTAGGAGGTCTGGATAAAACAAACTAAAATAGAAAAGAAAAAATTATAATGCCTAACACCATCACCCTGAGATAAGTTTTGTTATTGTATTGGTCCATTTCCTTTCTACCTATTGTAGTTGCCTATATTTTTCCACATCTGCGGTTCTCTAGATCTGTGCTTCTTGAACTGAGCAGATGTAAGCTCGGTTATATAGTGGATGTGTTAAAAGAAAGCTTCCTGGGCTGACCTCAGAGATCCTGATTCAGCAGGTCAAGGTGGGAACCAAGAGGGCACTTCTACATTGCTCCCAGGTGACGCAGATGCTTCTGGTCTATGACTACACTTTGAGGAGCAAGGCTCTAAAATGGGGACTTCTGGATAGTCTTCAGAGGGCCCAGAGCCTCCTGGAAAATGTGTGACCAGGTAGGTATGACTATGTTTGGGGAGAGATTGCATAGTTTTCACTGGAATACCAAAGGGGTATGGGATTGCCCCAAAGTGAAGATCCCTGCTATACAGAGACCTTGTGACCTGCATTAAGAGGACATAAATCTCTGAAGTGAAGCAACAGTTGCTCAGTCGTGTCCAACTCTTTATGACCCCATGGACTGTAGCCTGTCAGGCTCCTCTGTTCATGGAATTCTCCAGGCCAGAATACTGGAATGGGTAGTCATTCCCTTCTGCTGGGGATCTTCCTGACCCAGGAATCGAACTGGTGTTTCCTGCATTACAGGTGGATTCTTCACCAGCTGAGCTACCAGAGAAGGCAAAATCTCAGAAGAATGCTTTCAATTCCCAACACCATCCTGAGGGGCAACAATCTGATTCCCCAGAGGATCACGCTTGGAGGCTGGGGACGGCTCTGACCCGCAGTCTAACCAGGAGGGCTCAACAGCTGCACTGAGCTTTCGGAGCCGCATCCTGTGTTTTGGTGAGGCAGCTGAGAGACAGACAAGAGACCACAGAGCAGGAAGCAACACACGACAGGAGTCACTTACCTGGAGGAGGTACTCGAGTTTATAAGAAAACTTATGCAAGTTGGTGCTGTCATCTGTGATAGGTTCCCCTGCTTCCTTAGATTCTCTGCTTAGCTCTGTCACAGCATCTTTAAGACAACAAACAGGAACATATAACCAGATGGAGTTGGCCCCAGAGAGAGCAGCAGGGTGACCCAGAGAAGCAGGAGGAGTAAGGGGTCCATGATGGCAAAGCACTGCGCACACGCGGGGTGCTGCCTAAACATCTGTGGGCTGGAACTCCAAGTCAGAAGGCACGAGGCTGTCCCGAGAGCCCACAGGAACTTTACAACAGCTCGCTGACTCAGCACCTTTCTCGGTCAGCCCTGTAAGCCCACCAAGAAGGCCTCATGATTTGCAAGCAGTATTTGGACAAAAACATCCGCTGCATGGATGAATCCTACAGCAGTCCCTGATACAGACTTCCCGAGGGCTCTATCCTCTACCCTGCCGTGTTTCTTGTTCCTCACTATAACCCCACTGCTCAGTACAGGTAAATCCAGGCTTCCTGAGGACCCAGAACGTGCAAACAGTGGTCATGACAACAGTGGCAAGAGCGACACCACCATCTGCTTCTGCCAGCTGAGTGCTGCTTAGACGCCAGACCTCTGTGTGTCTTCCTTATTCAACAGAGCGCTGTGAGGCAGGAATTGCTTTATTTCAACAAATCTTAAGATGCAACTGATTTTAAGATGAGCCCAATTTCATAGCTGTTAAAATGTGAAAAAAAAAAAAAAATGGTACAAGGTAGAATTGACAGAGGTGGGCATTTTCATCCCCACTTTGCAGACGAGGAGCTCACTGAGAGTTCAGAGCACTTGGCCAAAGATTAAGGGTGGCAAACGGCAGAGCTGGAATAAGAACCTGGTTCTCTCAGGAGAATCCTGGTTCTGACCCCAGAGGTCCTTTCATAACTTCTAAGACAATTTACCTCCCAATGCAGAAAAAGAGGAAAAACCCCTCTGACTCTCACTCATAGCCTTTCTGTGGGACAGAGGGACTGTCAGAAGGTGGGTCTGCTTTAGACCCTGAGAAAAACATCCCTAGCTGAGATGGTTTGGGATATGTAGGACAAAACTGCCTTCACTGACAATTCTTAAAAGAAAAGGAGCCCTGGGACCAAATGGCATGGTTAGAAAGCAGATGTGCCCAGGACTGAAGCTGGGCCTCAGCTGTTAAAAGTTAACCAACTCTGACCCCTCAGGCAAAGCGAGCCACCAGCAAAGACAGGTTCTGTGGGACTGAGTCTCCCAACAAGTGACCAATGTCTGGCGTGCCCGATGAGAAGCGTTTGCCGTGGGGGCTCCAGGGGCCGGGGCCAGGGACCGGGAAGGACACATAGCCTTCCTCCTCCGCCCTCAGGAAGGGGCAAAGCTCACAACCTGACATGGGAACTTCTGAAAGGTAGAAAGAAGGAGCCTTGGATATGGAATATGAAATTTCCTACTCTAAACTCTGACTGTTACCAACAGATGAAAGGAAAGGCTCTTGAGAAAGTGTGATGCCTTTTGAAACTTCCCACTGAGGTGCTCTGAGCACTGCGTACTGGACACTGAGATGGCCTGGGACATGGGGGATGACAGACAAGGACAGCTTGCAGGGTAGAAAAGGATAACTGAACAAAAGCAGATGCCGATCCTCCTCCCTGGATCACGAGCTCTGCCACGGGCTCCTCCCTTCCTCTCTCTTCCCTCCACTGAGGACCCACAGGTCCCAGAGTCCTCCTTGAGAACCAGAGACTGAAACACAGAGAAGACAGTCTACTTTGTGGAGAAGGCTCTGAAGACCAGGGCAAACTCAGATTTGCAGCGACTGTCACTTTACTTTCTGTGTGTGTTTGTGCACGTGTGTGTAGATTTAAAAAGAAAAGAGGCATCTCACATTGTAGCTGGACGCAGACTGGTGTGGTTAAGAGCACAGACTGTGGCACCAGCTGTGTGTACAAACCTAGGCTCCATCTGACGGAATGTGTGACCTGAGGCAAGTCACTTCACCTCTGTGTCTGTTTCTACATCTGCAAGATGGGAATGAAATGGTTCCTGCCTCACAGGACCAAACGTGAGGACTCAATGAGTTATTATCTATGAGACTCGTGCCTGGCACAGAGAAATGCCATGTAATCATCAGCTAGTAGAGGCCCAAAGTACTACATAAATAGGAGATAAGCCTGAGAAAGTGATTTTTATCTCATCCAGTTTTGACCCTCACAAGGAACACTCTTGTGGCCTCCACTAGCTGGAGCGACTGCAGTTGGTTTATCATCGGTCTGAGCAGTTAGGAACCTGGGCCTTGAGTTTATCAGGAGAGTGTCACCAGGGTCCCCATGACCTGGAAGAAGGGGGTACAGAACATGTGCCAGTGCTCCAGAGAGGCTCACGAGACCCACCCTGGTGATCCACGGGGGATGGAAAACTTGCTAAAATTCTGATCCTTGGGACGGCACCTACAAGGGTGGACTTGGGCCCTGGACTCCGAAGTCAGTAGAGAACACAGCCCGTTCTTCCAGGCCTGCCCTCCTCACACGCACCCCCGCCCGCTCTCCCTCTGTCCTGCCGAGGCCCATGAGCCGGTCTCTCTCACTGAGCTCAGAGAGTCTGGGAGGCAGCAGGCCCAACTGCAGGAAGTGCAGCCGGGACCAGGCGGGACAGCGAAACCAGAAAGGCAGGCATTTCGTCTTCCTACTCAGAGGACGGGCGCATACTCCTTCACAGAGGAGCCAACTCCAGCACTGCCCAGCGGTGTGTGTACACACACACACTATAATCAGACAAAAAGGGGTATCTGATTTTGTCTACACACTGCCTCTACAGTGTCTGAGAGGAGGGCCAGGCAAGTTCTTCCAGCCTCACACGGGGTGGACATCTGAGCCCCAAATATTTCAGTGATGTGTGCCGAGGGCTCCAATCACCATCGGTGTAAACACAGATCACAAGGCTGAAACTCAGCCGGCCCTGGCAAAGCACAGCCACAGCTCCCTCCGCGCCAAGCTCGGGGTGCCCTGCGGCCGGGCCGTACCTTGTAAATCACGGATGATTCTCTGCAGCTGGCTCTCCGCGCTGGTGGACGCCATGGTGACCGTGACCGTCTGGGGCCACCTTTCCTGGCTGCGCGCTTCCTGCCCGGGGCCGCTCAGCAGCGGTCAGACTCCATGGTGGCACCTGCACGGGGAGGAGGCCGTGGAGGAAGGGGTCACAGACACGACTTAAAGTCAGCAGGAGAGGGATGCTGCTCTGGGAGCACAGTCACCCCATCCGGGCGTCTCCTCTGAACGGGAAGGGCTAGACCCTTCTGCGTGAGCCTTGCTCTGATACACTTACATTCTCTGATATACTTATATTCAGACACAATGACCTGGTTTGGGGCTTCAGAAGAAATGAGATCTACTAAATAGCACCATCTATTCTTTCTGAGCTCCCCTCCCAGGCTGCCCTCTTACGGCAGTGAGTGAGGCCTGCCTCACTTTCCACCTTTAAAAACCTCCCAGGGGCTCCCCTTACCCCGCTACACCGAGGCCAGAACCAGTCCAGCCCCTCACTCACTGCAGCCAGGCCTAAGGCGCGGACATACCAACTCCATCCCCTCCATGCCCAGCCCCACGCCCTCCCAGGCTGCTTTCTGAGGAATGGTCGGTAACCTCTGGCCAGCAGCAGCCGTGGAAGGAGGACACATACCCTCAGGGCTTCTGGACCAAGGAGAGCCTGGCCTGCCTCTCGGGGAGGTCTGTGGCCTCCAGCTGCCCAACGTCCGGCTCAGCCCGGGGAGGGGAGACACCAGGGGCCACCGGGGGCCTGCACAGCCAAGGGACGTGTCTATTTTAAGCATGCCTCCAGTCCTCTCACGGCTGGTGAGTCCCGAGTTACCAGTGCTACTTGGGCAGCTGCTGAAGTGATGTCAGGACACGGTGGTGGCAGGAGACCAAAAAAGAGGAGGAGATCCGAGCCGCATCAGGAGGAGGTGTGGGCATGCACGTGGACACCAACGTATCCTCCTTTCAGAACCTCTAAGCCTTGCCTTAGATGGCTGATGCAGAGGTGTAATGTTTGCTGGCAAAATCGGCTGGTAAGACGAGAGGTGGCCAGAGTAGCCACCTGTGCACTGGGCCGGCGAGGGGTTTTACACACTCAGTCATTCTAATCCTCAGCAGTGCCCTGGGGTCGGGGGAGGGGCAGACAACGTACAAGGGAGAGCCTGGGGCACAGAGAAGCTGTGTAACTCGTCTATGGCCCAGGCCAGCAGGGAGGGGAACCCTGGCCAGTCTGAACTCAACCCCTTTAGCTCTACACCAGAGCCCCTGTCACTACAGCAAATGTCACCACTTCCACTGGCTTCTGGGAGCTGCTCTGAACTCCATGCCTCTCAAGTGTGCCGCCAGCCTGAGTGTTTCAAACACAAGCGGGCCCATACGCTCCCTCCACCCTTACTACTCCAGGAGGCAAGGAAGGAGGAAAAATGGTTGAGAACTTCAAGTTCCCAAATATTTACAAAAGCATTCCAGGTCAGCCTGGGGGAGGGGCCCCCCAGGGAGGGGCCGTCATGGCGCAGATATCCCTAGGCCTATTTTTAACTCACAAGCCGACGTGGCTGTGACTCAGGGAAAACAAGGCCCAAAGACGGCTCCTCCTGCCTAGGAGGAACTAGACAGGCACACACCAGCACCACACCCCCAGGAATTTCTGACACAGAGCCCCAGAGGGTCAGGGGATCCACGGAGACTCTGCCAAAGTCCCCAGTAAAAGTGCTGGCACCCCACCATCACAGACACCAAAGTGAGGCTAGGCTGATTTACCGGAAGCCAGCCTGCCCATCCCTGGGCGGCTCTCTGGGTCCCTGCTGAACACAAAGCCCGAGCAGGGACCCGCCAGGACCCTAGAGAGCAGCAGCCCAGGATGGGTCAGACTTGTGCAGCGGCCCTGCTGCCTGGGAGACACTTGGCTCCTCCTAGCAAGGAGGAGACGGTCAAGGACCACCACTGTCAACGCACAGCTGCCCAGCACCGCCCTGTCAAGTTCAGTCTGGGCTTCAGGGCACACAGGCACCGTCCAGCCCTAGAGGAGCTCAGCTGTGTGCCGACATGACAGAAAGGAAGTGTTTAGATATGCAGATAAGGCAGAAGAGGTCCACGCAGAGATACAAATAAAAAGCTATGAATACTCAGTAAGGGGAGGGAATGAACCAGGGATACACACAACACATGATGTTTTTCAAGTGAAAGAAGCCAGACTGAAAAGCCATCTACTTTACAATTCCATCTGCGTGCTATTCTTACAAAGGGGAAACATTGGGGAGAAATCAGATCTACGGCTGCCAAGGACTGATGGGAAAGAGAGGGTCTGACTATAAGAGAACGTGCGGAAATCTGGGGAGCAATTCTGATCTGTCTTGATTATGGTGGTGGCTACGTGACTGCATACATTTGATAAACCTATGTGTCAAACCTCACTTACTGTGCGTTTTATCTCAACAAAAGAAACAGCAGCACTGGGATGAATTTAACGAGATGCAAGGAGACCTGAAGAAGGGAACGTTCATTCCACTTAGGGAAGGGAGAGTGTGGTGGACAGTCTGTGATGGTGACTGGGTTGGGCAAGGCCTGAAAACTGAACAGGAGGTCATCGAAGAGATCCGAGGAGGAAAGGGCGTGACAGGTGCTGAGGCCACATCTGTACCTTCACGCCTCTTATTTCGATTATGGTCAACAGAGAGCCTTGTAGCTTCGGGGGCAAATAATCTTGAAAGAAGATGACCCGGAGAGTCCACTGGGTCTGTGTGCATGCTGAGAGCTGCGGGAGACCCAAACATGAGGGGGAGGGCGGAGCCTGGAACGGAAGTCCTGACAACCACACACTCTGAGTCACCTCATCCAGGCTTTGGCTGGGATATCACACAAACCATACAACCGACCTCGATTTCCTAGAAACCAGCCCTCTTTGGAGCTTGGCACGAGGGTAACAGTGTCCCTAAACCAAATTGGCATCTTGGCAGAATGCGCCTGAACAGACAGAAACATGCTCCTTCTGGACCTCCTGGTGCTTTGGTGAAGCGGCAGGTGTCAGCCTGAGCCCAGGAGGCCTTCTCTGCTGAACCCTGGCGTGCCCCCCTCTGCCAACGCCAAGCTCCCGGGTCATGAGGTGAGCTGTGCCCAAGCACGGATTACACAAGCTGGTTTTCCCAAGAGCCTGCATCACCACCAAGGTAAAAGGCCTGAGAATCTGTTGCTGGGTCTGTAGGTCACAGCAGGTTTCCCTACAGGGCTGTGGGTCATCACCTCCCAGGGCTTCAGGAAGCAAATGGTCACCATAAGAATGCTAGTTTCATGGATTTAAAAGAATGACTCTCAGCATTCTGGCCTCCCTTTTCCTGATCCTAAGGTTATTATTGAACTTCAAAAGACAGAATGGGGGCAGTCTCCCTCCACTTTATTTCCTCTTGTCTCTAGATGAGCTTGCCCTTTGGCTTAGGGATGAGCTATTTTTACGCATAACACTTCTGACACCAAATGTGTGGCCTTTTCCCCATACCAGTATCCAGTTGTCACCACTGGATGTCCTGCAGTTCAATTAAACTGGTTTTCTTTTTGTCTAAGCCACATGGTTTATGGGATCTTAGTTCCCCGACCAGGGATCAAACCCACGCCCTCAGCAGTGAAAGCTCGGAGTCCTAATCACTGGACCACCAGGGAAGTGCCTCAATTCAATTCTAACTCTGCTGCTGCTAAGTCGCATCAGTCATGTCCGACTCTGTGCGACCCCATAGACGGCAGCCCATCAGGCTCTGCTGTCCCTGGGGTTCTCCGGGCAAGAATACTGGAGTGGGTTGCCATTTCCTTCTCCAATTGTAACTCTAACTAACTCTAATTCTAACTCTGGAGTCAATGCAGACCCCACTGGTTAAGGGTTCAGTCCACAAGACTGCCTGGGCTTCAGACACCAATCACAAGTCCCAGTACCTGTCACTACCTGTACTTCAGATCAACCAGTTATTAATCAGGGCTCCCACAATCCCCCCTCTCAGGTTTGACAATTTGCTAGAACAACTTACAAAACTTGGGGAAGCACTTTACCATTACCAGTTTATTTTAAAGGACACAATCCAGCAACAACCAAATGGAAGAGAAGCATAGGTAAGTCAGGGGTGGGGTGGGATGGGGTGGAGTTTCCATGACGTCAGGGCTCCACACCCTCCAGCACTTCAATGTGTTCCTCAGCACAGAATTTCTCAGAATCCTGTCATTTCTAGGTTTTTCAGTTCAGTTGCTCAATTGTGTCCCACTCTTTGTGACCCCATGGACTGCAGCACACCAGGCCTCCCTGTCCATCACCAACTCCTGGAGCTTGCTCAAACTCATGTCCATTGAGTTGGTGATGCCATCCTCTGTTGTCCCCTTCTCCTCCCATCTTTAATCTTTCCCAGCATCAAGGTCTTTTCCAATCAGTCAGTTCTTCACATCAGATGGCCAAAGTATTGAAGCTTCAGCTTCAGCATCAGTCCTTCCAATGAATATTCACCACTGATTTCCTTTAGGATTGACTGGTTTGATCTGCTTGCAGACCAAGGGACTCTCAGGAGTCTTCTACAACAACACAGTTCAAAAGCATCAGTTCTTCAGTGCTCAGCTTTCTTTACGGTCCACCTCTCACATCCATACATGACTAGTGGAAAAACCATAGCTTTGACTAGATGGACCTTTGTCAGCAAAGTAATGTCTCTGCTTTTTAACATGCTGTCTAGGTTGGTCATAACTTTTCTTCCAAGGAGCAAGCATCTTTTAATTTTATGGCTGCAGTCACCATCTGCAGTGATTTTGGAGCCCAGAAAATAAAGTCTCTCACTGTTTCCCCATCTATTTGCCATGAAGTGCTGGGACCAGATGCCGTGATCTTTGTTTTTTAAATGTTGAGTTTTAAGCCAGCTTTTTCACTTTCCCCTTTCACTTTTATCGAGAGGATCTTCAGTTCCTCTTCGCTTTCTGCCATAAGGGTGGTGTCATCTGCATATCTGAGGTTATTGGTATTTCTCCCGGCAATCTCAATTCCAGCTTGTGCTTCATTCAGCCTGGCATTTCACATGATGTACTCTGCATAAAAGTTAAATAAGCAGGGTGACAATATACAGCCTTGATGTACTCCTTTCCCTATTTGGAAGCAGTCTGTTGTTCCATGTCCAGTTCTAACTGTTGCTTCCTGACCTGCATACAGATTTCTCAGGAGGCAGGTCATCTGGTCTAGTATTCTCATCTCTTTCAGAATTTTCCACAGTTTGTTGTGATCCACACAGTCAAAGGCTTTGGCGTAGTCAATAAAGCAGACGTAGAACTCTCTTGTTTTTACTATGATCCAACGGATGTTGGCAATTTGATCTCTGGTTCCTCTGCCTCTTCTAAATCCAGTTTGAACATCTGGAAGTTCTCAGTTCACATACTGTTGAAGCCTCACTTGGAAAATTTTGAGCATTTCATTACATAATGTACGGCTGATGAAATCACAGGCTACTGGTGATTAACTCCACCTTCAGCCCTTCTGAAGGGGGGTCTAAGGATGGGGCTGAAAGTCCTCTAGCAACCAGCCCTTAACAAGACACCACCTATCCAGGGGCCCAGGAAGAGTCAACCTTCCTAGCACAAACTGCCTGTGTGGTCGAAAGGGTTTTGTTTTGAATAACAAAGGATACTCCTATTATTCAGGAAATTCCAAGAGTATGAGAAGTTCTGTGCCAGGAACCAGGGACAGAGACCAAATATGTATTTCCTATTATATCACGGGGATCCCAGACTTCTGGCATGAACCAGCATGATCCTGACCTTTACAACCCACTGCAAACTGCTCTCCTGACTCGGGAGATACTCAGAGACTGCTCTGTCCACACGCCATGGGCTCCAAGCCTCCAGCACCTTGCAAGGCCCCCACAGTGCAAATCACCCCCAGGAACCTAGGATCCTTGGTGACTTTGTAAACACCTCCTTCACTTGTCTCTGGCAGGCTCTTTCAAATACCAGAGAAATTTATTTTATAAAATTTGAGGGAACAGTGGAGTCTCCTGCCAACAACACAAAATTATGTTTAAGCTTATCCAGAATGTCTGAAAGCATCCAATTTTCTGATAAAGACAAAAAGGGACTAAACACATTTTTAAAAATTCTTATTTATTACCTGGGACTACTGCCTGGCTTCCAAGTCACAACCGAGGTATTATTTTAGAGGTGAAGGACCTTCCTCGACTTCCAAATCCCTCCCACACCTGCCCAGTTGCCCTAAATGCCTTAAACAACAGAGACGGCAGTTCAACTTCAACTTCAGATACAAAGAAAAGCTGACTCATAAACTTCTTCACACTATGGTACAAATGACTAATACTCCTAATGTTGCCCAGAAGCTGACTCCGGCAGGAACAACACCATGCCAACTGGAAATGGGCACTTGCTATCTGCCTCTACAAGGATTAAGTCATTCTAGCCACTGCAGTCACTGACCTTCAACACATTCTGACGAGTTCAGGGTGGAGATCAGGAATGAGGCACTCTGTAGTCTGGGAAACTAGCAGAACAGGCTTTCAGATAGGTATCAATACATACTTTCAGGAGAAGCTTTTATGTGCCCAAATCCTTACATCTTCTCATATCTAGAAAAGCACTAGGTCATTCACAGTGACATCTGCTGCTCACGACTAGCAGCAAGCCTTTGCCGAAATGTGTGCTTGACTGCATGTACCCCCTTTCATTAAAATCACATATAGTACTGACCTTAGCCGCTACCTCTGTGGAGCAGTTCCTCAGAGCTACCTGAGATGCCTGAGAAGCTGTTTCCCAGGCTAAACTTCTTATTTTGCCCCAGATAAAACTTAACTCGTAACGGTCACATTGTGTATACTTTTTTTTTTAGTCGACAACAGCATCTGAGTAGCCATGCTGGAAAAGACGGATGAGAAAGGGAGGAGGAGGTGTGGGCACAGAAGACAACCTTGCCCAACCTGGCAGATTTGTTGTACTTCTCCCAACATAACAGCTAAGACGTGACCCAGAGAGGGCACCATACAGCAGGCTCCTCCCCGACTCCTGGACAAGGCGGAGCATACCAGTTGTCAATTCCACCCTGACCAGGAAAGAATGTTAACAAGGACAGTTCGGACCAGTCAAAAGCAGACAACTTTTCTGAAGAATCCATTGCCTTGACTGGGTTCAGTACACCCAACAGGGTCTATCCAGTTACCACCCATGGGAAGGGGGGCACTTGGCAGGTACCTGCGACTGTGAAGGCCTGGAGGTCTTGGGGTCAGTCAGCGCTGAAACAGTCAGTGGGCAGGCAAGTTGTCCTCCCCAGGGCTTCAAGACAGTGCCTAGGAGAGTGCTGGAGAGTCTGTCAGAGGCCAGCTCAAAGGCTGATGCTTCAACACACGTGAACAAAGCCTCATTAGGTGACCCAATTATATCTGAAGACCTACAGTTAAAGCACTGACGAACTGCGGGCCCGAGTCATCCAGCCCAAACACTCATTCCTCATAGTTATCTCTTCTCTCTCAAAGGAAATGAAGACTTGAGCCTTGGCCATCACTTCTTGCACCATTTCTTGGCCCCCTCCCTCCCACCAACAATTCCAGATTTCTTGGTCACTCCCCATGAAACAAAACGGGCCCCAATTCCAGTTGGCTGACCCAGGAGAACAGGGTCAAGAGGGGCTTGAGGGTGTGAGGTGCTGCTTCTGGGCTTGGAGAAAGCAGTCTTTTTTAGGAAGGTGGGCAGTTGCTCAGGAAGGAGCCATACATCCATATTTGGGGGTGCAGGGCCAATGTCTTGCCACTGGAAATCCCAGAGGGAACATCCAGAACCCTATTAGGAAGGTAGAATCAGGTTCACCTTGTGAAATGTCCTTTCCCTACCGTGTACCAAATCATGCAGTAAAGATCATGCCATGACTGTGGGAAACCCATGGTACATTTGGTTCCAACTATTTTGAGGCAATTTTAGCCTGTCTTCGGGAAGTTTTCTGACCTCTTCCTACATGTATGTGTGTTTTCATGTGCAGTGTAGAGAGGTGTTACCCTTTACCTTCCTCCACAGAGAAGATGGGCAAGGAGAAGAACAGACATTCTCAGTGGCTACCTTTGGTTGAGGCTTCTAAGCCCTGCTCTTGACCCAGGCTGCAGATGCCCTGGAAAAAGCATGTGGGGCTACAGTTCCTTCCAGCTCCACATGAAGCCACCGCCTCTGATTCAGCTTCCAGCCCACCCTGGACCTCTCACAGGGATTCTCCTCTTGGCCTAACCCTCTGCAGACCAATGTCTTGCTTGGAATGCTTTTTCCCTTCAGTTTTTCCTTTGGATTTCAAGGGTTCCCCTAACCTGGTTTTCTGCCCCAGGGCAAGGGTGCAGTACTCCAGGACCTGCCCTTGGGCCCTGGAACCAGCCACATGGCCACAGATTCTGCTGAAGTCTGTCCTCGGAAACACACTGACACACACATCCTTATCCCTGCAGAGGATCTGGCCCAACTAGAAACAGGTACCTGGGGTTCTTTCAAATGCCACAGAGACATGTGTGAACAGGAAGGACCATTGGAAGCCACTAAAACCAACAGGAGAACTGGCTCCAAAGTGAGGAAGAGGGGCCAACCACCTTCTACCCAACGCAGCATGGCTCTGTCACCCTGATCGTCTGAAGGTCAGGGAGCCCCCGTGCTCTGAGGCTGCAGCTCCTAAGGGGAGAGTATAGTCACACCTCTAAAAACAGCAGGGTAAACACAGAACCATGGAAACAGTTCAAAACTCACACTGATTTATTTAGTTATTCAAACAGATGCCATTAAACCAAGAGCTTTTAAAACAAACAAATACAGAAACCTGGCACTGAGATCACAAATGAGAAATACTGTTTATCTTTTGAGCAACACAGTAACATTCAGCAGATGAGCAGGATCAGTAGGTGAGCAGATGCTGACAAGGCCAAACTCCATCTGTGCTCACAGGAGGCTTCTGGTTAATGAATCCTACCTGCTCTGCTGCCTGGGCCTGCTCTAGTGAGTGTGGCTCCAGCCTATGAGTTCCATCGGTGATTTTCACCACTGCACCACAGCTAGACAATACGCTGCCTCTGCCTCAGGATTAAAGACACGCTGGTTTTGAGTCACCAAAGTTGTCCTTGGAATCACCAGAAAACACAGGTTACCCATTATTTAAGCCTCTCCCCTAAAGGGAACGGGGGGCCTGCCATTTCTTGAGTGCCTACTGCATGTTCTAGAGGTAGCAGTCCACAGCCTCAGTGATCAACACGGGACAAAGTCACCAGTTGCTCTGATCTTGTGCTGTTTTGGGTGGTTCCTCTCATAACACACATCTGTGGGGTCCATCTCATCTCCAAAGGACCAGGTAAAAAGTGTGGCTCCTGAACCCATCTGGTATCCCCAAACCAGCCGGCAAAGGAGCAGAGCCCATCCGAAGAGCAACTAGAGGACTGACTCTAAAGCAACGCAACAATAAGCAGAGTAAAATATTAATTGTAGACTCTAACAGGTGAGTGTACATTCACTGCACAATTTTCTCAATGATTCTGTATGTTTATTTTCCTAATAGAGTGACTGAAAAGAAAATAAAAACTAAATGAAGCACTACACAAAGAACACTTTTAACAGAAGCAGAAAATATTTGTCCTACAGTCTTTTCAGATTCTTTTTTTTTTCACCTTGTGTTTGTCACACACATGCCCACTTTCTGTTGTGCTGAGAAAGAGGTGTTGAGTTGTGTGACAGTTTCTTTCCCACAGTGGAATGCCACAGCTGCTACCTTTAAGAACAGCTGCAGACCAGTAGCTGTGGAATTTTCAGATTCTTTTAATCAAAGAAGACCACGTCCCATCACTGAGACAATTACCTCTGATTTCCAGGGTAATAACAGTGGAGGCTCATAACTGGTACAGGACATTCAACAATTTGTGAACATAACTCTCATCGGAGGGAGGGTCAAGTGGAACTTACTCAGTATGGGCCCACTTCAGAGGGTAGGAGTCACTGAAAGCAGAAAACCTTAGCGTGACAGCTCTTCCCTCAACCCGCCTACAATACCCAGCAGGCCGCATTAGGCAGATGGCAGAGTTAAGCTTGTTACAGAGGCGACCATAAGGCTGGAAGTGGCAGGAGAGCAGCGAGCAGATTAAGGCCTGATCCTCTGCCCTCAAAGAGCCCCTGACCCATTTCTCTGTTTGGAAAGGAAATTGCTGTGGTAAGACCAGTACAGAAGCAGAGAGGCTGTGGCCAACGCAGGTAGCGCTCAATTTTTTTGCGGACGGGACAGCGGATGGAACTGAGAAGAGTGAAAAAGGGCATCAGATGATACAAATGCACCGAGAGTCACGTGGTTAAAGTGTCAACCACACACGCCTTTATCACAAAAATAAAACTCAGCCTTCCCGCCTAGGTTCTTAACAACATGGACCCTAGCCTGAGTCCGGTGCGCAGCCACCCCACTCCTCATAAATCCACAGGTGTTTCAGGAACAATCACCGAGGGGCTATCTTGAAACCCTGCACCAGAACACAAGCCGCTGCGGGTCAACAAACTAGGCCGTGGCCTGGGGTGGCCCGGGAGAAATAAACTGTCCGCTGACAGACGGGAGGAGGCGAGAGACACGGGCCAAAGTTAAGTTTTGGAGTCTTGCAAAGTTAAGGGGTGGGCTGTCCCGGCGCAGCTGAGGCACGAAGTACGCTTCTTAAGGTCAGCGGCCTCTTCGAAGAGGCAAGCAGAAACTCGGGGCCTGTCCGCCTGTGCTTACAGACTCCAAGACTTGTTTTGAGACCACACATGGTGGGCTCCTTGGCGACCCCATGGCCGTGAGGAGTCTTGGAACTGGTGTTCGGAGGGGGCGGAGGGTGTCTCTCTTTCTAACTGATGACCAGAGGAGGCCTGGGTTCTACCGTCAGATCCATCAGCCCGAGGTGCTTCCTAAGCCCGCTGGGCAAGGGGTCGGGGCTCCGACGGGGTCTGTGGAAGAGTCGGGATAGGAGGGGACGTTAAGGGCAACAGGTGACAAGTCGCGCCCGGAGGGAAGGTCTCCGCTCCGGAGACGACAGCAGCTAGAGGTGCCCCCTGAGTCTGGCCGGCCCTTCGCAGCACTTACTCGCTCGTGGGTCCAAGGCGTGACAGAACCGAAACTTTCTGCGGCCAAGCGGAAGAGTACCAGAGCTCAGCGTAGGCGGCCATGATACGCAAACCCCTCCGCAGACAGGCGCGGACTACAACTCCCGGCGTGCTCCACAGGGCCGCTGTCTACAACTCCCATTGGACTCCATGGGCAGACGAGCGCGAACTACAACTCCCCGCATGCCCCGCAGAGTTGCTGTTTACTGCTCACACGGGTCCCACCCGGGCAGCCGGCCTTAAATTAACTCTTGCAATCTCTGGGGGGCTTGCAGGTCTTTAAACATATCCCTGGGATCCTGTAGGCAGTGATGTCCGTATGTGGCTTTTAAGAGCTTGAATTGTGACTAGAGCTGAACTGTACGTGTGCTGTAAGTACAAAATACACCCGAGTTCCAAAAAAGTGTAAAATAGCTCACAAACATTTTTATATTGTTTCCATGTTGAAATGATTACTTTTTACAAGTTTATTGGGCTGAATGAAAAGCATTATATACATGTCTTTTCATCCCCTTTGGTACTTAACACAGGGACCTGCTTAAAAGCAGTGCTCAAAAACTGTTAATGAATGAACTACCTCCCCCAACTTCTCCATACTCCCCACCCAATTTCTATTCACAAGTTCTATTTTCTATTGGTAAGTTGTGAGGCACTCTGAGTCTACACTCAATAGAACAAAATGCATTCATTAGTAATGACCGGACACAAGAGAGGAGAGCAACAGTACGTGGAGTACTTCAGCCGGTACTCTCCTCCATTCCTTGGCCCTGGCAGCACCATCCCTTTTTCTTGGCCCGTTCTCACCATTTCCTCTGGAAACAATTTTCTACCCCATAGGATTTGGCCACCCTCTTCTCTAATCACTGCAACTGTCCAGTTCCACCTGCCCATCTGTTGCCCATGTGTTCTCTCTGATGCTCAAGGCTAATTTTCTGAAAAGGATAAAGTCAAGGAGCCAGGCCACCTTTGTCATCCTTTGGTCCTTCCAGCCACACTCTTCTGTAGAGGGGGTGGCATGGGGGGGGGGGGGGCTGTTTGCAACAACCCCACACCTAAGATCAGGCATGACCCC
Source organism: Dama dama (assembly GCF_033118175.1). Classification (NCBI taxonomy): domain Eukaryota; kingdom Metazoa; phylum Chordata; class Mammalia; order Artiodactyla; family Cervidae; genus Dama; species Dama dama. The sequence continues at coordinate 57,435,978 of NC_083704.1, read as the reverse complement.
AAGGTGAAGAGGGTACTGTGCTCAGAATGACTTGGTGAGGATTTAGGAAAACTTTCTTCCCCTTACCAAACGTCCCTTCAAATCTGCCAAATATATCCTACCAAGTTTTCAGGATGCCTGAAATTCCCAGCATTCCTTCTGATTGGAGGGTTGACCTCTGGTAGGTCCTTGTTCAGGCACAGTGGGTGCTGAGACACACTGGAGATGGAAAGCTCGAGTGCTAGGCCAGGGGAGAGATAGGGAGGGACAGAAAGCTAAGGCTAGGAGCATTCAAAACAAATTTGGCCTCCTGGGCAATGTCACCTAAGGCCTGAGCGGAGCCAAGTTCCTACCATCCTGACCCATACAGAGCTTGTTCCACACTTTATCTCTAGTCCTCCTTCTGTATCACTTCATTCACCCAAGAACCTCACCGAGATTCCTCATAAACAGAGAACTTTTAAAAATCTTAAATCACAGTATTTCCCTGGTGATCAGTGACTATAAGTCCATGCTCATAACGCAGGGGGCCCAGGTTCGATCTCTGGCCAGGGAACTAGATCCCACATGCCACAACTAAGAGTTTGTGTGCTGTAACTAAAGATTCTGATTGCTGCAATGAAGACTGAAGACCCTGAGTACCACAATAAGATCCAGCACAGTCAAGTAAATAAATAATAAAATAATCTTAAATAATGATCTTGGGTAGGAATGAGGGGAACATAAACAGCCCAAGGTAAGTCAGTACATGCTAATCTTTTATTTGCATATATGATACAGTGATGGTTTCTATATTTTATGAGATGATTTTTAAGAGTAATTCATATTTGTCCTGTCACAGGCAAGTTTCACAAATGAAAGCCATGCATTCAACAAACCAGGCACTGTCTGGGCTGGTGAGCCCAAGAGAAGAGTTCATGGGAAGCCCATTGGGTGGTGCCTGTTGTTGAGTGGAAGATGTAAGCAAGTGCAGGAAGAAGAAACAAATGTGGAAAAAAGCTAAAAAGATGATCTCCTATCCACTTAACCAACCGCAAACACTGCCAGGCACTGAGGGAGGTTCTAGACATGCACAATGGGGTCCATGCCCTCAAGGAACCTCCACTCTGGCTGGGGTCACCTGGGGTCATCTGAGGTCTGGGGCTGCACTGGGCTTGAGGCATGTTCCTATTTAGAGATCAGCACGGTTTCTCTCTTGCTGATTTTGTCCAAGAGAGGGAGGAGGTGGAAATGCTGTGAGGAGTTTCTACCCTTGGAGCTGTTGTGGGTTTTTAATGCTCCAGGAATCCAGGAGGTCTGCAGCCCTGGGTCCAGGGCATCTTTTATTTGACTGGATAAGAAGGGACAGGCCTACAGTGGCCCAGCTGAGGTTCAATTGTGGTTTCAGTGGTAGAGGGAGGGGAAAGGAGGAGGTTGTTGTCCATGAAGAGTGTGGTCAGTGAATGTGGAGTGTGGTCACTGGGTTGCAGCTTGTGGGATGCTTCCTTCAGCAGTCCAACCCAGGTTCCCTTTCTGATAGGATGGATGCCCCTCTGTCTTACCATTCATTTCTCTCTCTCTCTCTCTCTCTCTCTCTCTCTGTGTGCCTCTTCCCTTGGATTCTCTAGGAGCTAGATTTGGAGGAGACTCTGGATTAAAGATTACCCTAGTCTACTGGAGGGTCCAAAACATCACTAGAAATGCAAAGAGACAAACATGATTGTACTGATGAAGTGCTCCCAGGGATATGGCTGTATGTGTTGAAAGGAATACTTAGAGGAGTATCTTGGGATATGAAGGAATGGGATGGGCTGAGGAGACCATGGAGTAAGGTTCTCAAAGGCTGTGCTCAGCAGTGATACAAGATCCCCAAACCTGCCTTCTAAGAAGAGTGGGCTCAAAACCAGCTCTGGTTTGGCGAAGTAGGTGGGTGATGGAGGCCTCTGCCCTTCTGCTCCCTGGGCTCAGTCCGCCCTCGGAACAGAATTTGAATACAGTTTTAATAACACCAGCTTGAAGGAGTGCGGGATGATGGGCCTGACCAGAAGCTCATAGGCTTAGCTTTGCCCCCATAGCTATCTGTCTCCTTCCTTCTGCTCTTCCTTTCTTCCATGGTGAGTGATGGCCCCGCCAATTGATTAGCAAGTCCGCAGGAGTTTTATCCCTTTACACCTGCACCAGCCAGCCCTCCCCAACAGATGCTACAGGCCTAATTCTAAAAACTAGACCCTCAGTATTCCCCAGTCAGGTCAAACTCCTTCAAGACTGGTTGCCCAGTGGCAAAGAGATCACTGAAACTGCAGCAGGAACTTGAGGGGAAAATGCTGTATAAACTCTCTAGGCTCTAGATGAGGGCTATACTGTTGTTTAGTTGCTATGTCGTGTCTGACTCTTTGCGACCCCGTGGACTGTAGCCCGCCAGGCTCCTCTGTCCATGGGATTTCCCAGGCAAGAATACTGGAGTGGGTAGTCATTTCCTTCCCCATGAGATCTTTCTGACCCAGGGATCAAACCCGTGTCTCTTGCATTGGCAGGCAGATTCAACAAGCATGTGTTGAATGCCTGCTGGGTGCAAAGTCTTGCTCAGGGGACGGTGGAAGTCTCTGGTATTCCCATTTTCAAGGAGTTGGAGCCAAATGTTCTTGACTGGGGTGCATGTCAGAATCACCTAGGGAGCTTTTCCAAACGCCCTACTCCAGAGTGAATCAGGCTCACAGGTTGGGATCAGGTCTGTGGGGTAGGGGAAAGCTTAGAGGGTGGTTTTCATCTACGTCCTTTGATGTGAAGCTCTGGGTTATTGTAAGAAACAGGCAGTGTACCACTAAATAAAAAGGATGGGCAAGGTAAGCCACTGCCACAGAGAGAGATAAGCAGTGTGCTCTGAGAGTGGAGACTAGCAAAGAAAAGTTAGTACTGATAAAGAAGCAGGCTGGGGCAAACGAGGTGGAATGTGTCACAGGGTCCCAGCCGCCCCGAAGCACGTCAGAAGGCGGACGGCAGCTGTCACTCTTTCCCCACACCCAGTACAGTGACAGGACACCAGGGCCCTGCTTGGCAGGTGCAGGGCCAGGTTCCTGCCATCCGGGAGTTTGCAGTGTGATGGGGCAGGGAGATCAGACATCCACGGGTGCAACTACAAGACACAGGAAGATGACAAATGCTATTTCAGAGGGGACAAGCAGAGTGCCTGGGCACCAGAGAGACTGTTCTCCTAATGTACAGGTTGTGGGTGCCTTCCTGAAGGTGCTGGTGCTTCAGCTAGGGGCTGCAGGTTAAGGAGTAGAAGGCCCAGCATGACAAAGGACCAGAGGAGACTGGGAGAAGGGTGTCTGGAAAAGGACCAGTGTGGTCTTTTGTGGTTGGGTTCTAGGCTGCTTGGGGGTGAAGATTTATGTTGGATCAAAATCAGATGTGAGAGTTGGAACATAAAGAAGACTGAGGGCCAAAGAATTGATGGTTTTGAACTGTGGTTCTGGAGAAGACTCTTGAGAGTCCCTTGGACTGCAAGGAAATCAAACCAGTCAATCCTAAAAGAAATCAACCCTGAATATTCACTGGAAGGACTGATGCTGAAGCTGAAGCTCCGATACTCTGACCACGTGATGCAAAGAGCTGACTCATTGGGAAAGACCCTGATGCTGGGAAAGACTGAGGACAGAAGGAGAAAGGGGTGACAGAGGATGAGATGGTTGGATGGCATCACTGACTCAATGAACCTGAGTCTGAACAAATTCCAAGAGGTAGTGAAGGAGGGGGAAGCCTGGCGTGCTGTAATCCGTGGGGTTGCAAAGAGTTGGACACAACTTAGCAACTGAACAACAACAAAAATTAGAAAGAATGGAAAAGTTAGTTGACACCAGATTGAAGGGGCCTTTATTTACATGCAGATAAAGCCTATGGTATTTGGGCTTTATTTGAACATAACGTGAGGGTTTTGAAGTGCCGTGATATCAATGCAGAGGACACTGGAGGGGAAAGAAATGAGCAGCAGGAAGATGCTGAGGATATGAGGCTGTTTGGGGAGGAAGCAACAGGCATGTGAGAGATACTGGGAAGGTAACATCAACAGGACTTGGCCGTGGGTGTAGAGGAAAGGAAACGCAGGGCTCCAAGATAACCCAGCTCGTGGGGAAAGCTGGCAGCATCAACCAGGAGCAGGAGAACACTTTAGGTGGAACGTGATGAATCAGAAACGTCAGCTCAATATCCACTTGGAGAGGAGGAGGTGTTGGAGGAATCTTCACCCTGGATGCCTTCAGCAAAGTGGGTGTTTAGTTATCTGGGCCCTCAGAGCTCAACTGTTGGCACCTGGAGGTTAGCATCTGCATCTCATTCATTTTTATAGCTTCCACGTAAATGCCTGCAGAAGGTGGCACTTACTGCATTCATTCTTTCAATAAAAGATTTACAGACTAAATATTCAAGTGCCACTTCATGTGCTAGAAACTGGAACTATGGTACAGAGCACATCTCCGGTCCAGCTGTGGGAATTCAGAATCCAGATTTCACTCTGACTGTGCTTGTTTGCAGGTGTGATCACTTCTACAGACAGTCCCATCCGGAGCCACCACCTCCAACACTGGGGGACAGTCCTACAGTCAGGGAGGGAACACCGTCTCGCCAGCAGCCTAGAGCTGCACAACTGAACTCCAGACCCTCGTCAAGTCCTGAAGGATGCTCCTTTCCCGGAAGCCTTTCATATTTGAGAGTACCCTGACCTGAGCAAAGATGAGAAATCCGTGTCTGAATGAAGGAATAAAGGAGAAAAGAGTTCCTCAGAATCTAAGCAGCATTTTTCTGGATGGCAATGTAAGATTTCCAGGTGGGGAACTTCTCCACAGAAGAGGGGGCCCATAGGACCCCCTGGTGTAACGTACCGCTGTCATCCCTCAGCCGCAGCTGTAGCGTTTCCCAGCCGCATGCCCTCTCCCTCCTTCCTGCCCCACCAAACTCCCCTTCAATAGAAGGAGATGCCCTCGTAGGTGAAGGCACCTGGGGGGTGAGGTGACGGAGGAAGGCTGGGCGCCTGCTGCCGGCAGAGCCAGAAGCGCCGGAGCAGACTTTTGAGGTGCCTGCGGAACTTGACCCCGACGAAGACGTAGAGCACTGGGTTGAAGCAGCAGTGGGAGAAGGCAATGTTGCGGCAGATGAGCAGGGCGTAATCCAGCTGCTGGCTGACCTCGCAGCTCTGAATGACCCCCAGTTTCAACAGTGTCTGCAGGAACAGGATCAGGTTGTAGGGAGCCCAGCTGAGGAAGTATGCCGCCACGATGGTGAAGATGAGCCTCACGGTCCGGTGGCGCCGCTTGGACCGCGAGCGGAACAGGGTCCTGAGGATCTCCACGTAGCAGAACAGGATGACCCCCACGGACAGCAGGAAGATGACGTTGTGCTGGTAGACGGAGGCGAGGAACCACTCGAGTTCGGCATAGTCACAGCCCGAAGGGAACACCTTGTGGGAGATGGCGTCGGGGACGGAGGACAGGATGCTGGCCGCCCACACGGCAGCGGTCACCAGCACACGGCGCTGGAGGGTGTGGACGCGCAGGGACGAGATGGGACTCACCACCGACAGGTAGCGATGGATGGTCATGATGGTTAGGAAGGAGATGCTGCTGTAGAGGCTGATGGAGAAGACCATGTTGAGGAGCTTGCACAGGACATCTCCCAGCACCCAGCCCCAGTGGTACCCCGAGATCCACACGGGCAGCAAGCAGGAGAACACCAGGTCTGAGAGGCACAGGTTGAGGATGAAGACGTTGGTGAGGGACTCCAGGCTCTCGTACTTCACCAAGACCCACAGCACCAGGCTGTTGCCCGCCATGCTGAGAAAGAACACCAGGCAGTAGAGGACGGTGGTGCTGACCGTGGCGAAGACGAAGGTCCTCTTCTCACACAGAAAGCTCTGAGGGTCATACTCATAAGACGTGGTGGACTCTGGGATGTCTGAGGGCTCCATCTAGACGCTGAGAGCATCTGAAGTGACAGAGACATGGAGTTCAAAGCCATGTGGTTAGGCTAGAGAGCAACAGGACCCGAGGTACAAAAAGATGTGATCCATGGTCCAGCCACTGGTTGGTGAACTTTATAATGAAATTAGGAACTTTTGAGTAGCACTAAGGTAGTCCAGTGTCCCAGGAGGTGTAATAGAAAGACAGTGGAACTGGATATCAAAATTCAGTTCAGTTCAGTCACTCAGTCGTGTCCGACTCTTTGCGACCCCATGAACCACAGCACGCCAGGCCTCCCAGTCCATCACCAACTCCTGGAGTCCACCCAAACTCATGTCCATTGAGTTGGTGATGCCATCTAACCATTTCATCCTCTGTCATCCCCTTCTCCTCCTGCCTTCAATCTTTCCCAACACCAGGGTCTTTTCAAATGAGTCAGCTCTTCACATCAGGTGGCCAAAATATTGGAGAAACACTTGAGATCAAATGTAGGGCTCAATATTGTGTTCTTGGACAAGCTTTTTAACCTTTATGAACCTTAGGTCCTTATCTACAAAGCAGGGCTAATGATCCCAGAGTCATTCCTTCATTTATTCAGCAAATACCTAGTAAGCACTTACCAATCCTACTTGCCTTCCTGTCTCCTCTCCCTCTGTCCCTCCCTTCCTTTCTTCCTCTGCTCCTTCCTTTCCTTCCTCACTCCCAGAAAGCACAGAAATCCTGACAGCAGGATTGTTTCAGGACACTTGCGGTCTCCTGGAACCAGTCAAAAAAGAGAAGACACAAACGAAACAAACATCTGTTTCATGTAAATCTACTTATGAAAACTAAGATCATGGCATCTGGTCCCATCACTTCATGGGAAATAGATGGGGAGACAGTGGAAACAGTGTCAGACTTTTTTTTGGGGGGGCTCCAAAATCACTGCAGATGGTGATTGCAGCCATGAAATTAAAAGATGCTTACTCCTTGGAAGGAAAGTTGTGACCAACCTGGGTAGCACATTAAAAAGCAGAGACATTACTTTGCCGACAAAGGTCCATCTGGTCAAGGCTATGGTTTTTCCAGTGGTCCTGTATGGATGTGAGAGTTGGACTGTGAAGAAAGCTGAGCGCCAAAAAATTGATGCTTTTGAACTGTGGTGTTGGAGAAGACTCTTGAGAGTCCCTTGGACTGCAAGGAGAGCCAGCCAGTCCATCCTAAAGGAGATCAGTCCTGGGTGTTCATTGGAAGGACTGATGCTGAAGCTGAAACTCCAATACTTTGGCCACCTCATGTGAAGAGTTGACTCATTGGAAAAGACCCTGATGCTGGGAGGGATTGGGGGCAGGAGGAGAAGGGGACGACAGAGGATGAGATGGCTGGATGGCATCACTGACTCGATGGACATGAGTTTGAGTAAACTCTGGGAGTTGGTGATGGACAAGGAGGCCTGGCGTGATGCATTTCATGGAGTCGCAAAGAGTCGGACACGACTGAGTGACTGAACTGAACTGAATTATGTAATAATCTCAAGACTTCAATGAATATTGAGAATCTGGGAGATCAGATCCCCACTAACACAGGATTAACTCCCAAAGCAGAACGCTTCATCATCCAGGAGTTTGGTTTATAGAATATCTTATGAGCAAGTGGAAATAACCTGTGTCCAATAGAAGGTGAGTGGCTAGGAAAACATACAGGCAAGTTGACTCAGTCCTCTGTGTTAGTGAGATTTTAGAAACAGTGAGACTAGAAAGCCAAGGAGACAGAAGAAAGTGGTTGAGGAGCTGGACGTTTCCCTGAGAGAGGCAGCGGAGGTGGCAGGGCCTCAGAGAGGGCTGGGGGACTTGGATGAAGCGGCTGCCCGGAACAGTATACTGTAAGAGCTCTCGGCACCCGCTCCGTGCCAGGCACTGTGCTGACTCGCAGCACTCATCTGCTCCCTCCATCCCGCAGCACTCTCTCACAAGATGGGACCATTTCCACTTTACAGAAGAGGAAACCAGCTCAGACTGGTAAAACAACCTTCTCAATGTTACAAAGCCGGGAAACAGCAAGGAAGGCCAACATTAGAACCCAGATTCTATGTCCTTGTATTTTGAGGAGAAGAGCTGGAGGAATAGTTTCCCATTTTCCAGTTTGGGATAGGAGGACTAATAAGGAAGGGAGGGAGTCTCAAAATTTATCCTATTTTAGGTAGGTAAGTCAATTTGCCTCTTGAAACACCAAAGTGAAGATAACTGAAATTATTAAGATGGTTGTTTTGTTTTGTATTCTTTTAATATATAGCGGGGATACATATAGTTTTGCATGTTTACTGTCCACTTTTGGTTCTTATTTTTAAAGTAGTTATGGATTTTATTTATTTTTCTACTTGAGATAATATTGTTTTCCTTCTGGATTTTAAGAGCCCTTTACTTAAACTGGTCAACCCGTTCTGCTTTTAATCATGTCTCATGGTCTTATTTTTTTTGACATTTAGAAATTGAGTGCTTACATTTTAAAGAAGAGTTTATCTGACTCAATACAACAGCCCATAATGATCAGTGACAGACACAAGGCACTATGATAGATGTTGGATTTTAGGGTGTGAACATAACAGTTTCTATCTATAAGAAGTTTACAGTTTCCTGACAAGTTGAAGTGGAGTTATTTTGGGATGGGAGTTTGTTAAGCACACTTCCTGTCATACAAAGCCCAAGTTGGTAATTTGGAAAAAGTTTTAAAAGAGGTACTAAAACATAGAAAAAGCAAGAGAATTCCAGAAAAACATCTACTTCTGCTTTACTGACTATGCCAAATCCTTTGACTGTGTAGATCACTACCAACTGTGGAACATTCTTAAAGAGATGGGAATATCAGACCACCTTACCTACCTCCTGAGAAATCTATATGCAGGTCAAGAAGCGACAGTTAGAACTGGACATGGAACAATGGACTGGTTCCAAATTGGGAAAGGAGTATGTCAAGGCTGTATATTGTTACCCTACTTATTTAACTTACATGCAGGGCATATAATGTGAAATGGCTGACTGGATGAAGTTCAAGCTGGAATCAAGATTGCCAGGAGAAATATAACCTCAGATATGCAGATGACACCACTCTAATGGCAGATAGTGATGAGGAACTTAAGAGTCTCTTGATGACAGTCAAAGAGGAGAGGGAAAGAGCTGGTTTAAAATTCCACATTCAAAAAACTAAGATCATGGCACCTGGACCCATCACTTCATGGCAAGTAGAAGGGGGAACAATGAAAAGTGACATTTTATTTTCTTGGCTTCAAAATCACTCAAGATGGTGACTGCAGCCATGAAATTAAAAGACGCTTACTCCTTGGAAGGAAAGTTAACCTAGACAACATATTAAGACAAACCTAGACAGCATATTAAAAAGCAGAGACATTACTTTGTCAACAAAGGTCCATATAGTCAAAGCTATGGTTATTCCAGTAGTCATGTACAGATGTGAGAGTTGTATCATAAAGAAAGCTGAGCACTAAAGAATTGATGTTTTTGAACTGTGGTGTTGGAGAAGACTCTTGAGAGTTTCTTGGACTGCAAGGAGATCCAACCAGTCAACCCTAAAGGAAATCAGCCCTGAATATACATTGGAAGGACTGATGCTGGAGCTGAAACTCCAATACTTTGGCCACCTGATGCAAAGAACAAACTCATTGGCAAAGACTCTGATGCCGGGAAAGATTGGAGGAGAAGGGGACAATAAAGGATGAGATGGTTGGATGGCATCACCAACTTGATGGACATGAGTTTCAGCAAGTTCTGAGAACTGGTGGTAGACAGGGAAGCCTGGAGTACAGCAGTCCATGGGGTCGCAAAGAGTGGGACATAAATGAGCAAATGAACTGAACTGAACTGAAAACTCTAGCTAGACTGAGAACAAAAGGAGAAAACACAAATTGTCAATAGCAGGTATGAAAGAGTGGTTATTGCTACAGGTCTTACGAACTTTAAAAGAACAACAAAGAATATGATCAATTCTAACCAATTCAACAAATTATATGAAATAGAAAGGCTTCTTTAAAAATTCAGCCTACTAGAACTGACATGAAATGATATGACATAATCCTTCCTTTATTACAGAAACTTTTATCAATTCTAAAAATACTAAGAAACTATTCTACAAAGAAAACTTCAGAACTAGATTTTTCTAGTGCATTCTGTCAAACAGAAGGAAGAAATAACACTGATCTTATACAAACTATCTGAAATACAGGATGGAATAGTTCTCAAATTGTTTTATGAGACCAACATAACCTTGATACCAAAACCAGACAAAAATTACAGTAAAAGGAAACTATAGACCAATAGACCAATATTTCTCGTGAAAACAGACATAAAAATCCTTAACCAAATATTAGCAAATCAAATCCATCAATATATTTTAAAAGGTTAATACATTATGACCTAGTGTTTATCCCAAAAGTATGAAGTTGGTTTAAAATTTGAAACTCAATCAATTTAAGTGACCATAGTAAGATGAAACTATATGATCCTTTTTGACAAATACAGAAGAGCATCTGACAAAACTCAACAACAATTCATGATATAAACTCAGCAAACTAGAAATAAAAGGGATATCAGGCACCTACCAAAAAAAATCATTCCATGTTTTGTCGATTATTAATACATTTACTCAAGTTTTCAGAGGTGCTCCTGGTCTGGGCCTGGTGGGCCTTGGGCACAGAAAGGAGAATGGTGCCAAACCCCAAGCTTCTCAGAGTTGCATTCTAGGGGTTCCCCACTTCAATTCTAACAGAGCAACTTTAGCTTTCTGGTCCACAGTACAATTTGGACTGAGAAATACAGCTCTAAATTATTCAAACACTAATAATATGTAATGCCTTACATAAAGATTTATAAACAAACACCTCCCCTTTCTTTAGCACAAGGAAAAGTAAAGGATTATGTATGACAGTCCTACTCAAAGCATGGTCTACTGACATGCTTTGCAGCATTGCAGATTTTTGGGAAAACCCAGATTCAGGGAATCAGAGCCTCTGGATGGAGGACTCAGGAATCTGCATTATTTACCTGGTCTCCAGGTGCTTCTGATACCTACCCAGCATTGAAGAATTCCAGCTATCGGCTATTAAAAGCAGAGGAAAACATACGTTTGAAATGGTTGTAAAGGAACTCACCTATATCTGCACCTCTGTACACGCGTCTTAAGGCAGAAATGGTGCTTCTCTGTTCCTTATTTTGCGCAAAGAAACTGAGACACCTCAGTAGGCTAGAGGAAGGTGGTGGTGGCATTCGATTGCTAAGTCACGTCCAACTCTTTGTGACCCTATAGACTGCAGCACACCAGGCTTCCCTGTCCTTCACTGTCTCTTGGAGTTTGCTCAAACTCATGTCCATTTGAATGGGTGATGCTATTCAACCATCTCAGCATCAGGCTCTTTCCCAGAATCAGAATCTTTTCCAATGAATCTTTTCCTAAGTTGTTGACTTAGGGGTCATCTGAGCCCCTCAGTTCCACCAAGGACAGATACAAGTAATTTTGGAGTTAGGGATCTTAAAAGATAATGTGTTTTTTAAAGTGGTATTTTAAATTTTATCAAAAATTATCTTTGGGACTTCCCTAGTGGTCCAGTGGTTAAGAATCCACCCGCCGATGCAGGGGACCCAGGTTCAATCCCTGGTCCAAGAAGAAATTCCATATGCCGCAGAGCCACTAAACCCATGTACCACAATTACTGAGCCCGAATCCCGCAACTAATGAGCCCAAGGCACCACAACAACTGAAGCCGTCGTGTCCTAGAGCCTGTGCTCTGCAACAAGAGAAGCCACTGCAATGAGAGGCCTGTGTACTGCAACGAATAGTCCCCACTTGCCACAACTACAGAAAGCCCGCACTCAGCAACAATGATTCACTGCAGCCAAAAATAAATAAAAATAGCTAAATGGTTAAAATTAATGTATAAATATCAGTAATGCATGATTATTATTATTTTAGATTGAAATAATTCATGTTAAATAAAATTTACCACTTTAAACTGTAGAGTTCAGTGGGTTTTGGCATATTCAGTGTTGTACACCACCGTTACTATCCAATTCAGAACATTTCCATCACCCCCAAGAGAAATTCATGCTTGTTTGCCAGCAGTCAATCTTACTCCCTAGTTCCCTCCATCTCTTGGCAACCACTGGTCTACTTTCTGTCTCTATGGTTTGCCTATTCTAGAAATTTCATGTGAGTTGAGTCATATAATATGTGATTCTTTTTGTGTCTGGATACTTTCATTCAGCACAATATTTGCAGGGTTCATCCATGTTGCAGCATGGGTCAGTACTTCATGCCTCCTTATGGATGAATACTATTCCATTGTATGGATAAACCACATTTCAACCAGTTGTCAACTGAATGACATTTGGATTGTTTCCACTCTTTGGATGTGATGAAAAAGGTTGCTCTGAACATTTATTTGTAAGTTTCTGTATGCATATAAATTTTCAATTCTCTTGGGTATTTACCTAGGAGCAGGATTGTTTGGTGAACAATTGTTTGAGGAACTGATGAATTATCTTCCACAAAGCTGCTTCAAATTTTTTTTCCCAACAGTAATGTATGAAGGCTCCAATTTTGCAGGCTTTCTCTGCAAAAACATGATCCTATCATGTACACTGATTTATCCTTTATCCATTAAACACAACAGCATGAAAGTCTTTCTAAGCCTATCTTATTCTTTCCCATGGCTAGAAAGTGTTCCACTGCATTATTGTGTTAGGCTTTGCTTCTTTTCCTTTCAATGAACATCCACTTTGCATTCAATTTTTAAAATTATCAGAATGCTGCAAGGATTATAATGCATATACTTTTAATGTACTGGTATTGAATTTCTGTAGGATGGATTACTAGAAGCGATGCATTTCTGGATCATAGAGAATGTGCATTTTACATTTTGGTAAGTATTGTTAAAGTGCTGCACTCAATATGCCAGCATATTTGGAAAACTCAGCAGTGGACACAAGACTGGAAAGGTCAGTTTTTCCAACTCCAAAGAAAGGCAATGCCAAAGAATGTTCAAACTACCACACAATTGCACACATCTCACACACTAGCAAAGTAATGCTCAAAATTCTCCAAGCCAGGCTTCAACAATATGTGAACCATGAACTTTCAGACGTTCCAGCTGGATTTAGAAAAGGCAGAGGAACCAGAGACCAATTTGCCAACATCCATTGGATCATCAAAAGAGCAAGAGAGTTCCAGAAAAACATCTACTTCTGCTTTATTGACTACGCCAAATCCTTTGACTGTGTGGATCACAATAAACTGTGGAAAATCCTTCTAAGAGATGGGAATACCAGACCACCTTACCTGCCTCTTGAGAAATCTGTGTGCAGGTCAGGAAGAAACAGTTAGAACCGGACATGGAACAACAGATTGGTTCCAAATTGGGAAAGGAGTACTTCAAGGCTATATATTGTCAGCCTATGCAGAGTACATCATGTGAAATGCCAGGCTGGATGAAGTTTAAGCTGGAATCAAGATTGCCAGGAGAAACAGCAATAATCTCAGATATACAGATGACACTATATTTATGGCAGAAAGCAAAGAACTAAAGAGCCTCTTCATGAAAGTGAAAGAGGAAGTGTGAAAAAGTTGGCTTAAAGTTCAACATTCAGAAAACTAAGATCATGGCATCTGGCCCCATCACTTCATGGCAAATAGAAGGGGAAACAGTGTAAACAATGACAGATTTTATTTTCTTGGGCTCCAAAATCACTGCAGATGTTGACTGCAGCCATAAAGTTAAAAGATGCTTGCTCCTTGGAAGAAAAGTTATGACCAACGTGGACAGCATATTAAAAAGCAGAGACACTACTTTGCCAACAAATGTCCATCTAGTCAGTCATGGTTTTTCCAGTAGTCATGTATGGATGTGAGCTGAGCACTGAAGAATTGATGCTTTTGAACTGTGGTGTTGGAGAAGACTCTTGAGAGTCCCTTGGACTGCGAGGAGATCAAACCAGTCCATCCTAAAGAAAATTAGCCCTCAATATTCATTGGAAGGCCTGATGCTGAAGCTGAAACTCCAATACTTTGGCCACCTGATGCAAAGAACTGACTCATTTGAAAAGACACTGATGCTGGGAAAGATTGAAGGCCCGAGGAGAAGGGGATGACAGAACATGAGATGGTTGGATGGCATCACTGACTCGATGGACATGAGTTTGAGTAAACTCTGGGAGATGGTGATGGCCAAGGAAGCCTGGCATGCTGCAGTCCATGGAGTCGGAAAGAGTCAGACACAACTGAGCGACTGAAGTGAACTGAAGTATTGCCAAAATACCATTTATGACCTCTAAAATGGTTGTATTTATTTACATTTCCACAATAGTGTACACCTAGTCAAAATCAGGTGTTACTAATTTTAAAAAGTTTGGTCAGTCTGAAAGGATACTTGTAATGTTACTAATTTTAAAAAATTTGTCAGTCTGAAAGGATATTTGTAATATTATGTCGTTTTTGATTCAAATTTTGCTGTTTTGAGTTAGGAATTTTCTCTACAAATTTACTCTCCCAGTTGTGTGTCCGTGTGTGTGTATGTGTATGCATGTCTGTATTAATAACTGCTCTTTGCCAAGGCAGGTAGTTACTGAAAGGACTCATACGGCAAGTGTTCAGCAAATGTCTGTTCCATAAATATGAAGACACAATTTGAAAGTATCATTTCACTTTTCCTCACATTTGCTTTCATTATGAAAGAATTTCGTGCTCTAGCCTTAAACAGAAAGTTCTAAAACATTGGTTGGGCTGGACACAGATGTAATTGAGTTTCGGCCTCATACAGACTCAACATACAGAAGGGGAAGTTCAGTTCTGGGTGAAGCACAAAGTAGATAGAGGTCTGGTTATCACAGTTAAGGTCTGGATCCCTCTGTGGGGAAGTGGGATTCAGGGCAGAGATCAGCATCAGAGGTCTCTGGCATCAGCATCAGAGTGCAGCTCTTCGTGGGAATGAACTGCTCTTAATAAGAGAACTGCTGACTCTAGATCCCCAGGGTCTCATGACCTAATTGGACCAAATCCAGGGAGAGGGATAGTTGTTTCGGTCTCAGCCCCATGCACATGAGAACAGGCAGAGGCACATGAAAGGTCTTGCAGTTTTAGGAGCCCTTAGAGAGAGCATCCTGGCTTCAGTGGGATTCATAGGGCCCAGGAGGGAGGAGGCCAACAGCACCCAGAAGCCCCCCACCTCTCTGCTGGAACATCTAGCCTCTGGCTGAGGTGGTTCCAATGAGGACACTGGCACTAGCATTTGATCTGGGCCGCGGAATGATGGAGCTAGCTCACCACCCTGCCTTTTAGTTTTAGGAATTTTGTGAACTGGCTGCTGTCACATTGGTGGCTTGAAATCAACCACGGTGGAAATATTGACACCTTGGAATCTCGTCAGTCAGTGAGTTCAGTCGCTCAGTCATGTCCGACTCTTTGCGGCCCCATGGACTGCAGCACGCCAGGCCTCCCTGTCTATCACCAACTCCTGGAGTTTACCCAAACTCATGTCCATTGAGTCGGTGATGCCATCCAACCATCTCATGTTCTGTCGTCCCCTTCTCCTCGGGCCTTCAATCTTTCCCAGCATTAGGGTCTTTTCAAATGAGTCAGTTCTTTGCATCAGGTGGCCAAAGTACTGGAGTTTCAGCTTCAGCATCAGTCCTTCCAATGAATATTCAGGACTGATTTCCTTTAGGATGGACTGGTTGGATCTCCTTGCAGTCCAAGGGACTCTCAAGAGTCTTCTCCAACACTACAGTTCAAAAGCATCACTTCTTCAGTGCTCAGCTTCCTTTATAGTTCAACTCACACATCCATACATGACTACTGGGAAAACCATACCTTTGACCAGAAGGACCTTTGTTGGCAAAGTAGTGTCTCTGCTTTTTAATATGCTGTCTAGGTCCAAGGAGTAAGCGCCTTTTAATTTCATGGCTGCAGTCACCACCTGCAGTGATTTTGGAGCCCCCCAAAATAAAGTCTCTCACTGTTTCCATTGTTTCCCCATCTATTTGCCGTGAAGTGATGGAACCAGATGCCATGATCCTAGTTTTCTGAATGTTGAGCTTTAAGCCAACTTTTTCACTCTCTTCTTTTACTTTCATGAAGAGGCTCTTTAGTTCTTCTTTGCTTTCTGCCGTAAGGGTGGTGTCATCTGCCTATCTGAGGTTATTGATATTTCTCTCGGCAATCTTGATTCCAGCTTAAACTTCATCCAGCCTGGCATTTCACATGATGTACTCTGAATATAAGTTAAATAAGGAGGGTGACAATATACAGCCTTGACATACTCCTTCCCCTATTTGGAACCAGTCTGTTCCATGTCCAGTCCTAACTTGCTTCCTGACCTGCATACAGATTTCTCAAGAGGCAGGTCAGGTGGTCTGGTATTACCATCTCATTAAGGATTTTCCACAGTTTGCTGTGATCCACACAGTCAAAGGATTTGAAGCAGTCAATAAAGCAGAAATACATGTTTTTCTGGAATGCTCTTGCTTTTTCGATGATCCAACAGATGTTGGCAAATCGATCTCTGGTTCCTCTGCCTTTTCTAAATCAAGCTTGAACATTTGGAAGTTCACAGTTCACGTACTGTTGAAGCCTGGCTTGGAGAATTTTGAGCACTACTTTACTAGCGTGTGAGATAAGTGAAATTGTGCAGTAGTCTGAGCATTCTTTGGCATTACCTTTCTTTGGGACTGGAATGAAAACTGACCTTTTCCAGTCCTGTGGCCACTGCTGAGTTTTCTGAATTTGCTGGCATATTATGTGCAGCACTTTCACAGCATCATCTTTTAGGATTTGAAATAGCTCAACTGGAATTCCATCACTTCCACTAGCTTTGTTCGTGTGATGCTTCCTAAGGCCCACTTGATTTCATATTCCAGGATATCTGGCTCTAGGTGAGTGATCACACCATCATGATTATCTGGGTCATTAAGATCTTTTTCATATAGTTCTTCTGTGTATTCTTGCCACTTCTTAATAGCTTCTGCTTCTGTTAGGTCCATACCATTTTTGTCCTTTATTGTGCCCATCTTTCTTGCATGAAATGTTCCCTTGGTATCTCTAATTTTCTTGAAGAGATCTCTAGTCATTCCCATTCTATTGTTTTCCTCTATTTCTTTGCATTGATCACTGAGGAAGGCTTTCTTATCTCTCCTTGCTGTTCTTTGGAACTCTGCATTCAAATGAGTATATCTTTCCTTTTCCCCATTGCCTTTTGTTTCTTTTCTTTTCACAGCTATTTGTAAGGCCTCCTCAGACAACGATTTTGCCTTTTTGCATTTCTTTTTCTTGGGGATAACCTTGGTCCCTGCCTCCTGTACAAAGTCATGAGCCTCCATGCATAGTTCTTCAGGCACTCTATCAGATCTAATCCCTTGAATCTATTTGTCGCTTCCACTGTATAACCATAAGGGATTTGATTTAAGTCATACCTGATTGGTCTAGTGGCTTTCCCCACTTTCTTCAATGTAAGTCTGAATTTGGCAATAAGGAGCTCAGGATTTGAGCCACAGTCAGCTCCCAGTCTTGCTTTTGCTCACTGTAGACAGTTTCTCAATCTTTGGCTGCAAAGAGTATAATCAATCTGATTTCAGTATTGATCATCTGGTGATGTCCATGTGTAGAGTCTTCTCTTTTGTTGTTGGAAAAGTGTATTTGCTATGACCAGTGCATTCTCTTGGCAAAACTCTATTATCTTTTGCCCTGCTTCATTCTATACTCCAAGGCCAAATTTGCCTGTTACTCCAGGTATTTCTTGACTTCCTACTTTTGCATTCCAGTCCCCTATAATGAAAAGGACATCTTTTTTGGGTGTTAGTTCTAGAAGGTCTCGTAGGTCTTCATAGAACCATCCAACTTCAGCTTCTTCAGCATTACTGGTCGGGGCATAGAGTTGGATTACTGTGATACTGAATAGTTTTCCTTGGAAACGAACAGAGATCATTCTGTAATTTTTGAGACTGCATTCAAGTACTGCTTTTTGGACTCTTTTATTGACTATGATGGCTACTTCATTTCTTCTAAGGGATTCTTGCCCACAGTAGTAGGTATGACGGCCTCCTGAGTTAAATTTACCCGTTCCAGTCCATTTTAGTTCACTGATTCCTAACATGTCAACGTTTACTCTTGCCAGCTCCTGCTTGACCACTTCCAATTTGCCTTGATTCACAGACCTAACATTCCAGGTTCCTATGCAATATTGCTCTTTACAGCATTGGACTTTGCTTCCATCACCAGTCACATCCACAACTGGGTGTTGTTTTTGCCTTGGCTCCATCTCTTCATTCTTTCTGGAGTTATTTCTCCACTACGCACCTACTGACTGGGGGAGTTCACCTTTCAGTGTCATATCTTTCTGCCTTTTATACTGTTCATGAGGTTCTCAAGGCAAGAATACTGAAGTGGTTTGCCTTTCCCATCTCCAATGGACCACGTTTTGTTAGAACTCTCCACCGTGACCTGTCTGTCTTGGGAGGCGCTACATGGCATGAGTTAGACAAGTTCATTGAGTTCATTGAGTTAGACAAGGCTGTGGTCCATGTGATCAGATTGGTTAGTTTTCTGTGATTGTGGTTTTCAGTCTATCTGCCCTCTGATGGAAAAGGATAAGAGGCCTATGGAAGCTTCCTGAGAGGAGAGACTGACTGAGGGGGAACTGGAAAATGGAATCTGAAAGTCAATGCAAATCAGGGTTTTTCCTTCTGGAGAGCTGGTTATTATTTACCAGCCCACCACTGGACAGAAGGTTATCATTTTCCTAGAATTGCTCCTGAGATAATGTGCCAAGTTCCTATTCTTGCTGGTGTAGTGATATCATTCAGGATTCCAGGAAGGGACAGATGGTCCTTTCAAGAGGGTGACTGAGAATAATGCAAGGAACGGACTTTCACAAAGGCATGGACAGGGTGTGGGATGCAGGCAGAGATGGGGAGGTGTCCCTGGACCAGTGAGGGCAGGTAGTGGCTACTGAGCCCAGGCCTGGGGAAGAGAAAGCCAGTGGAGGACCTGGTGAGATGGGCTCTTGGAGAAGGGCGTGGCCGGGAAGGATGGATGTAAGGCACTCAGTTAAGAGTCTTAGGTGGCCTGACCCTGGCCAGCTCGTGGGATGCATGCTTCCCCTGTCCACTGTACTTGGTGGCCACACATGTTACGTCCTCTCCCCTCCCCCCAGTTCATTCCTCCTCCTCCTTGACTTAGATTTCACCCTCCTGAACAGGTCAGACTCTCTTGACTGTGTTCTTTTGCACCTTGTCATTCTTCGCAGCAGTTCTCTGCTTATGCTCACTGTGCTTATTATTTTTAATCCAATAATGATTCATTTAACAATTAAAATACCAGCAGCGCACATTTACTGGCACTTCCCACATGCCAGGCACTGGGTTATGGCTGTATTCGAGAGGGCAGGCACCAGGTCTCTGTCTTGTTCACTGCTCTGTCTCTCCGGCACTCAGGACACAGGCTGGAACACAGTACGAGCTAGACAAACATGTGGAGTAAAAATCCCCTCAGTAAGCGTAGCAAGTGTTTCCTAGCTCTTCTGTAGTAGGGAGATTAAATATGGCTGCAAACGTTTTTCCGTTCTTTCCACTGAGAGGCAGAGTCTAACTCCATTCTTCTTGAACGTGGGCTGGTCTTGGTGACTTGCTTGATGGATAGAATTTGGAGGACGTGAGATTCTGGGACTTCTGGGTCATAAGAAGCCGAGCAGCCTTCAGCCGGGTCCCTAATATTCTCACTGATAGCCCCGAACCACCATTTATGAAGTCCAGCTCCATGAGGCCACCACACCGGTGAGGCTGCGTGTGGGGTGGCTGATCTCTCCCAGTCCAGCTCTCTAGCCTCCTCTACTGGGGCCAGACCTGGCAGGGAAGCTTGGAGCCATCCATCTGCCAGCTCAGTGGCATTAAGGGACCCCCACTGATGCCACTTGAAAAAGAATTACCCAGCAAAGTGCTGCTCAAGCTTCTGAGTCACAATTTATGAGACACAATAAAATGGCTCTTACTTTAGACCTCTGTATTGGAGGGTGCCTCATTACAGAGCAAGAGTCAGAACTTGTAATATTGGTTTCGGGGAAATTCCTACGTCGATTTTCCATTCCACCTTCGCCCATCCCACACGCTATGTGCCCCCTGACGACTATCACCATCCGGAGTCTTACTAACTCCCCAGCACCTAACCTTTGATGTGGCTTTAACAGAGGTGCCTACTTGATTGAGCTTCCATTTGAACATGGCTGGGAAATCCCCTGAGAGCAGGTCTGGCTGTTTAGTAGGTAGTGAAGAGAGCTGAGTTGTTCTGGGTCAAGGGCCAAATTTTCCCGCTGACCCCTTCAACCTTTGTGATGGTGAAATCACCAACTCCCGGGGAGAGGCCCTTTCCTTAGAGGTCTGCTCTGCTCACCCACAGGCCTGGTTGGACGGTTTTCACATTGCGAGTTGGGGAAATCAGCCACAGGCTGGGGTTGCCCTGCTTTCACTGAGGACTTGCTCCCTGGCCGGGCCTGTCGCAGGTACAGTAAACTCCGCTGGCATCACCAGGCCTCGTCGTCAAGGAGCTTCTGTGGGCCCCATGGCTGCAGTTGGAGGACTGAACCCGAGGGTGTGCTCAGAGGGTGTGGAGGGTTCTGGATGGAGCTGTTTGGACATGTCTGACAGCACCACAGACTCAAGAGACATTTGAGGAGCTGGAGGCCTCTTGACCTTCTCCAGGGCCTCTGGAAGGGGCTGCGTGGGGATGTCCCTGGGGCTCTGCCAGCCCATCCTGAGCCGCAAGAGCTCCCTCTTCTCACTTGCTTCACTGCTCCTCAAGCACATGGGTGGGTGGGTGAGGTGGGGACCCTTCTCCTGGCAGAAGCAGCCAGGGTCTGGAGAAGACAGAACAGGAGGCGTCTGTGATACAGTGAGACAGGCACATCAGGGCTGGATCTCACAGAGCCTCAGACCCTCTGTGATGCTCCTGGCCACTGTCAGTTTTGCACCATGTGGGGTTCATGAGGACAGGGGATCCCCAGGTCCTGCCTACCGACCTACAGAAACAAGGACTTCGGGTGAGGCCTGGGCCTCTACATTCGTGACAAGTCTGGGTGTTCATAAGGAAGCCAGGCAGTGTAGAGATGAACCCCACAGACTCTAGACTGAGGCTGCCGGGGTTCAAACGTGGACTCCAGGATTTAGTGCCAATTTAATAATTCTGGCGCCTCAGTTTCCAACATGAATTGCAGATAATTACAACCTCGGTGGCTTGTTAAGAGGATCAAACACAGCAGATGAGTTAGGTATGAGGACAAGCCCCAGTGAGTGCGCTATAACTGTGAGCTCCAGCTCCCCAGAGAGTGGCAAGAGACGAAATGCTGAGAGCTGTACCTTCAGTACAGGGTCAGAGCTCAATAAGTGTTGGCTGAATGGAGGACAAGAGCAGGACACAGCCAGTCACACCACTGGCACAACCATGCCATGAACATTTATTTTCATAGCAGCCTCTGGCATTGTTCTAGGGGCTGGTGGCTCACAAAGGAATAAATCATTCTCTGCCCTTCAGATGCTCACAGGCTCACAGAGGTGGAAACGGGGGGTAGAAGGCAATGTGTTAAGTGCAATGTGAGGGAAAGGCTCTGGGCATGCCAGCCTTGGAGAGGTGAGGAAGGCTTCCTAGAGGAGGTGATGTCAAAGGTAGATCTGAAGGATGAGTAGGAGTTATGCAGGGAAACGCGGCTGAATGCCAGGTGTAGGGGAACACTTATGCAACAGGGCACATTCTGAGCCTCCCAATGATTCACACTGAGAGAGAGGTGTGGTGGAAGTGATAGACTGCCAGGGTTTGAGGCTGGAAAGATAAGCAGCATCAGAGTCTTGGGTTGACTGGGGTTGCCCGATGCCTGCAGGTCTGACTAGCTCATCTCATGCACTGCACATCCTTATCATGAAGGTTGCCTTGTGTGTCACCCAATAACACATCCCTGGATTAGTCAGTTGGCACCCTGCTTCAGCGTCCAGAGTGTAAAAAGTCACCGAGGTTGAAATCCCTGCCCAGCCACTTTCAAGTAAACGAGTGTCAAATATTAATAATTTGGAGTCCATGTTTCAAAACCACCACATGGAGATTTGGGGACAAGTTCCTGAAGGACAGTACATGGGCTAGTCTTGAAAGGTAGGAGCAGGATGAAGAGAGAGAGCAGAGGAGAAGGATGTGCCGTTCGGGGACCAGCAAGTGTAAACACAGGGGACAGGAGGTCTCCAGGCTGGGTCAGAGGACTCTACTTAAGGCCCGAGAGGGGAAGATATGTGCTGAGAGGGTGGTGGGAGATGAGCAGGAGCCAGAGACCAAGGCCCTCGGGTGTTAAGTTCAGAAGTCTAGAATCCATCCTGAATGGAGAACTAGCAAAGGGTTTTAAGCAGAGGAGTAAGGTGATCAGTGGATTCACCAGGATGGTCTTGGCTGTAAGTGACAAAACACAGGACCAAAGAGGCGTAAGTGGTGGAAGCTGTCAATTTCCCATAGGGAGGTAACGCTAGGGTTGGTGCAGTACTCTGGCAATGTCATAAAAAACCATGGCCCCTTCTACCTCATGTTCTAGCCTCAGTGCCTCTGTAATATTGTTCCTCATGCCTGCAGGATACCTGCTATGGTATCAAGTATCACAGCTTTGTACAGCACTGAGGGCAGGAAATAAGGAAACATGTCTAAACAAGCAGCTTTTCACTGGGGGCAATTTTGTGATGTCTGGTGGCCATTTTTGCTCATCACAGCTTGGGGAAGCTACTGACATCTAGCAGGTAGAGGCCAGGGATGCTGACAAACAGGACAAACTCCTACAAAAGAAAATTAACAAAATAGCTATTGTGTCGAGGTTGAAAAACCCTGGTCTAAACTGATTTGAGTGCCCTTAGTTTATATGGGGCGGTGGATCTGCCTTCCTCACTGGACCTTTGGAACTAACAGCCTGCCCAAAGATTCAGTTTCACAGTTTAGCTGCTGAGGGACCTGAGACACTGCCAGATATATCAGTGTATTATAAAGCTACAACCATATAAATTTTTAGATAGATTGAAATGTAAGAAATGAAAATTAAACAACCTGCAGGACAGAAATAGTTATCAGATGGGGAATGAACATACTTATATATGTATATATATTACATATAAATACAAATACAATATACATATATTTTTCATTACATGTCATTTGAGAGGGGCATTATTATTGCTCAGACATTGAATTGGTTTGCAGGACATAGCTCTCTCTATCCTTAATCTTTATTTCCTGGAATTTCCATTCCATTGCTGTAGTCAGTGTAATGTCTTCTTTCCTTTCGATTTTCTGAAGCAGAATTTGTTGGACTGGCCTTGTTGTGATAGGGGCAGTGATGGTGGGAAGGGGCGAAGAGACTGACTAAAAAGGCAGGTGCTGCCAACATAAAAGAAATTCAGCTTATCTACAGGCAACCCAGAACCTGAAATACCTCTATTTCCGCTAGAGGTTTCTGGTTTGACCTAATTTTTTCAGAGATACAATGCTGATTTGGTGCTTTTTTTTTTTTTTCTTCCTAAACAGCTTCCTTTTCCTGTTTTTTGTTTTTTTTTTTTTGTTGTTGTTGTTTTTATCATGGTCCCTGCCATTAGCTTTGTTTTTTGAAAATGAGAATTTGAGCTCCACTGATTAGGTGTGGGTATATGTATGCCATGGGCATGTGTGTGTGCTTGCATATGTGTGGTTGTCTGCCCCTGTGTGTATATGGTGGGGTGGTTCATATAGATTTCCATATCAACACAACTTAGCGGACAAAGTTCTGGGCTCCCTCAATGATAAAGATGGGTCTCCTTTCAACCCATCCTCACTATGTAATCAACAGTTGAAGATAATATAATTAAAAATAGTAAACCCACATACTGTGCCTAGAAATCTTCAACAAGTGAATTACCAGAAAATAAAGAGCACCCTTTTCAATAATCCAAGGATCAAAGAGGACTCAAGAGGAATTTAAAAAAAAAATGATGAATGGGATAAAAGTGAACACACAACATCAAATTTTGTGGGACACAGTTAAAAGCAGCACTGAGAGGGAAATTTTTAGCACCAAATGTTTACATTAGGAAAGAGAAAATATCTCACATAAATAATCTAAGCACTTATCTTAAGAACCTAGAGAAAGAGACGCAAAATAAACTCAAGTAGAAGGACGGAAAAAATGAAGAGAACTGACAAAATTGCAAACATACAACCAACAGAGAAACGAAACAAAAAAAGTATGTTCTTGAAAAGATCAATAAAAGTGATATGCCTCTAGAAAGACTAACAAAAAGAGGCGGGGCCGAGGCAGTGGGCGGCCGGAAGCGGACTGGCTGCGCTCACCGGCGAGGCCGCGGAGAGCCCAGGGCTCAAGATGGCGGGCGCCGGAGGCGGCCCCGGGGGACGGTGAGCTGCGCGTACCTGGCTGCCCAGCCACGCCGTGTTCTGGCGGCTCCGTGAGGGACGGAACAATCAGAGCTCCGCTGAAACTGAGAAGCCGGCTTCGTCATTGCCTTCGTCGCCGCCGCTGCCTCCTCGGTTGCTGAGGAGAAACCTGGTCTCGGGCCTCGCGGAGAGCTCTTTCTGTGGGACGCAGAAGACAGCTCCTTCTCAGTCGTGAGCCTTCGGGGCCCCAGCGGCGCCAGTGAGAAGCCCTCCCTCTCCCAGTACCAGAGACGGCTTTGCATAAGTCCACCCCTGTCTGAAATCTACCAAGCCTGGTTAAGCCTAGCACAACATCATGTAGCACTTACAGGAATAAAAGGACTCATGATATTAGGATTACCTAAAAGACGGGGAAAGAATTCTGAATTGGAAGGTGGAAAATCAGCAGTGAATTGTAGCACGACTCCCGTCGCTGAGAGATTTTTCACCAGGTCGGCCTCTCCGACTCGGAAGCATGCTGCCTGGTATCCGAGAGAGTGGCTAGATCCCCACATGGGGCCGCTAACGTCAGACAAGGTCAAAAGAAATTTACCCTTTGCGTGACCCCAGACACCGACTACGGTCATCCGACTTTCAGAAGCAGAAGGGGAAAGCCTCATACTCAACAACGGAAGGGCCTACACCGCGTCTCTGGGAGAGACGGCAGTTGCATTTGACTTTGGGCCATTGTCAGCAGTCCTGAAGCACATATTTGGATAAAAAGGCAAAGCAGAAGTAGTGGCTCACTCCCTGTACATCTTATATGAGAATGAGGAGACTTTCCTTACACACGTGAGTCTGTTGCACAGCCCTGGGGGTGTGGGTAAGCGACTGGGCGCGTTGCCCATGCATCCTGCTGCTGAAGAGAACTATGGCTACGATGCTTGTGCTGGGCTCTGCTTACCATGTGTCGCCAACATCCTGGTGATTACTACTGGGTCAGGAATGCTTCATCACTGCGTTGTGCTGGAGGGGTAAGAAGATGACCAAACATCAGAAAAGTCCTGGGACTCCAGGGCTGACCTCATTCCGTCACTGTATGTGTCTGAGTGTGTTGAGTTGGAGCTTGCTCTGAAATTGGCATCCGCAGAGGATGAGCCCTTTGATTCTGACTTTTCTTGTGCAATCAAACTTCACAGAGGTCCCAAGTGTCCCTCAAGATACCACTATCTCATGAAGCTGGTGTACATAGTGTTGGGCTACCTTGGATTCATAAACTTCACAAATTTCTTGGATCAGATGAAGAAGACGGACAGTTTACAGGAACTGGCTACAGAACAGAAGTGCTTTGTAGAACACCTTCTTTGTAGGAAGCCACTGCCATGCAGTCAGCCAGCTCCTTTTCGAGGATTCTGGATCATGCCTGACATCCTGGGGCCAACAATGATCTGCATCACCAGTACCTATGAATACCTCATCAGTCCATCCAGCATCTCCTCCCCAGCTTTGTACCCGAGAGAATGTTGAAGTGGCAGAGTCTCCCCTCCTTATTCTGGTTGAAACCCCAGATTCCTTTGAAAAGCATATTAGAAGCATTTTGCAACATAGTGTTGCAAACCCAGCATTTTTGAAATCATCTGAAAAAGATACAGCTCCTCCTCCCAAAGAATGTCTTTAGCTCATCAGCAGAGCCACTCAGGTGTTCAGAGAATACTACATTCTTAAACAGGACCTGGCAAAGCAGGAGATTCAGTGGAGGGTCAAATTGTTATGTGACCAAAAAAGAAACAATTACAAGATCTCAGTTATTGTTGAGAGGAGAGGAAAAGTCTACGGGAATTGGATGAGCACTTAGCTGACAAATATGAGGACGCCAAGGAAAAACAAGAAGACATCATGAACAGGATGAAAAAAGTACTTCACAGTTTTCAGTCTCAGCTCCCAGTTCTCTCTGACAGTGAGAGAGACATGAAGAAAGAATTATAGCTGATACCTGATCAACTTCAACATTTGGGCAATGCCATCAAATGGGTTACTATGAAAAAAGACTATCAACCACAAAAGATGGAAACGGTACTGAGTCCTCAAAAGCCCACTATTACTCTCAGAGCCTACCAGCGAAAATGCACTCAGTCCATCCTGAAGGAGAAGGGTGAACACATAAGAGAAATGGTGAAGCAAATTAATGACATCCAAAATCATGTAAACTTCTGAACCACCAAGAACAGACTCACATCTGAGTTAACACACGTGAAGGCTTAATCTCACTGTAAAATGAACAAGTAGCACTAATTTATAAAGAGGCAGGTGCCTTGTTAGTGCAGTAGGTAGCATGTCAGTCTCATAATTTTTAAAGAGGCATTCTGGATGAACTTTGGTGTGATTGTACATCACTTTTTATACTGTTTTATAATTAATTGAATAAATGCTTGTATTAAAAAAAGAGGAAGACAAATTATTGAACACTAATAACAGGAAGGAAACTGGGTATCACTACAGATTCTGCAGACATCAAAGAAAATAATCAAATCATATGAACATCTATAACTTAGATGAAGTACATGAATTCTACAAAAAACAGATTATCACAATACACTCAATATGAAATAATAACTTGAATAGCCCTTCAAGGAAATTGAAGTCACAGTTTAAATACTTTTGAGAAAGAAATTTCCAGATAATTTGACTGGAGGATTCTTTCAAATGTTTAAAGAATTATCACCCATTCTACATAACCTTTTATTTACAGAAAATAGAGGAAGAGAGAACACTTCACACCTCACTTTGTGAGACCAGTATTACCCTGCTACCAAAACTGGATAAAGATGGTACCAAAAGTACATAGTATAACCATGGATCAATATCCTTCACAAATGCAAATAAAAAAACCTTTAATATTAGCAAATAGAATATAGGGTTAATTCCAGAGATGCAAGGCTGGTTTGATACTTAAAGTCAATCAATGAAATTCACTGTATTAAAAGGCTGAAGAAAAACCACATAATCATATCAATCAATACAGAAAAATAATTTGACAAAATTCAACAACTATTTATGATAATACTCAGAAAAAATACGGGATGCGGGGAACTTCCTCAATTTGATAAAAATGTGCCTATTAAAAAACCAGCAGCTAATAAAATACTAACATTGAAAGACTGAATGTTTTTCCCTAAGATTGGGAGCAAGGCAAGGGTGTCTGTGTTAACTACTTGTGTTCAATACAGTACCAGAAGCCTTGGGCAGCACAAAAAGGCAAGAGGAAATAAAAGACATACAGGATGAAAAGGAATAAATGAATCTGTCTCTGTTTGCAGCTGACATAATGGTCTAATAACATCCAAAAACAAAACAAAACTGAAGCAATTTCTAGGATAGTAAATGAGCTTAGCAAAGCTTCAAGATATAAGATCAACATATAAAAATCAATGGCATTTCTATATACTAGCTAGAAACACATGGAAAGCAAAATTAAAGTACAATATTATATTTACAGCCTCTCTTTCAAAAAAGGAATACCTGTGCATAAATCACCAAAATGTACAAACTATGTATACTAAAAATTGCAAAATATTGATGAAATAAATTTTTTAATAAGCTATATAAATGAAGACACATTCATTGGTTTGAAGATTCATCATGGTAAAATTGTCAAATCTCCCTCAAATGATACATGATTATAATGAAATTTCTAGCAAAATCCTCCAAGACTTTTTGCAGGCAGAGTTAGACTTACTCTAAAATTTATGTAATAAGCAAAGGAACTAAGATAACTGAAACATTTTGAAAAAAGGAAAGAAATGGGAGTAATCACCCTACTCTATTTCAGGACTCATTATGCAGCTGTCGTAATTTAGACTGTAGTTTTGGCAGAGGGGTGGACAGGAAGATTAATGGAAGAGAATGGAAAGCCCAGAAATAGCCCCACACCAGTGAGGCCATCTGATTTTTGACACAACTGCAAAAGTAATTCACTGGAGGAAGGACAGACTTTTCAACAAATGGTGCTAGAGCAACTGGATATCTATTAAAAAAAAAAAAAGAAGAAGAACCTTAATTTGAATTTTGAATTAGTGATCAATGCAAAGAAATAGAGGGAAACAATAGAATGGAAAAAAGCAGAGATCACTTCAAGAACATACCAAGGGAACATTTCATGCAGAGATGGGCACAATAAGGGACAGAAATGGTATGGACCTAATAGAAGGAGAAGGTATTAAGAAGAGGTGGCAAATATGACCCAGCAATCCCACTTCTGGGCATACACACTGAGGAAACCAGATCTGAAAGAGGCACGTGTACCCCAATGTTCATCGCAGCACTGTTTATAATAGCCAGGACATGGAAGCAACCTAGATGCCCATCAGCAGATGAATGGATAAGGAAGCTGTGGTACATATACACCATGGAATATTACTCAGCCATTAAAAAGAATTCATTTGAATCAGTTCTAATGAGATGGATGAAACTGGAGCCCATTATACAGAGTGAAGTAAGCCAGAAAGATAAAGAACATTACAGCATACTAACACATATATATGGAATTTAGAAAGATGGTAACGATAACCCTATATGCAAAACAGAAAAAGAGACACAGATGTACAGAACAGACTTTTGGACTCTGTGGGAGAAGGCGAGGGTGGGATGTTTCAAGAGAACAACATCATCGAAACATGTATATTATCTAGGGTGAAACAGATCACCAGCCCAGGTTGGATGCATGAGACAAGTGCTCGGGCCTGGTGCACTGGGAAGACCCAGAGGGATCGGGTAGAGAGGGAGGTGGGAGGGGGGATCGGGATGGGGAATACATGTAAATCCATGGCTGATTCATGTCAATGCATGACAAAAACCACTACAATATTGTAAAGTAATTAGCCTCCAACTAACAAAAATAAATGAAAAAAAACAAAAACAAAAAAGAAGAGGTGGCAAGAATACACAGAAGAACTGTACAAAAACGATCTTCATCACCCAGATAACCACAATGGTGTGATCATTCACCTAGAGCCAGACATTTTGGAGTGCAAAGTCAAGTGGGCTTCAGGAAGCATCACTACGAACAAAGCTAGTAGAGGTGATGGAATTCCAGTTGAGCTATTTCAAATCCTAAAAGATGATGCTGTGAAAGTGCTGTGCTCAATGTGCCAGCAAATTTGGAAAACTCAGCAGTGGCCACAGGACTGGGAAAAGTCAGTTTTCATTGTCCCAAAGAAAGGCAATGCCAAAGAATGCTCAAACTACTGCACAATTGCACTTATCTCACACGCTAGTAAAGTAATGCTCAAAATTCTCCAAGCCAGGCTTCAACAGTACGTGAACTGTGAACTTCCAAATGTTCAAGCTTGATTTAGAAAAGGCAGAGGAACCAGAGATGAAACTGCCAACTTCCACTGGATCATTGAAAAAGCAAGAGCATTCCAGGAAAACATCTATTTCTGCTTTATTGACTACGCCAAAGCCTTTGACTGTGTGGATCACAACAAACTGAGGAAAATCCTTAACGAGATGGGAATACCAGACCACCTGACCTGCCTCTTGAGAAATCTGTATGCAGGTCAGGAAGCAACAGTTAGAACCGGGCATGGAACAACAGACTGGTTCCAAATAGGGAAAGGAGTACGTCAAGGCTGTATATTGTCACCTTATTTAACTTCTATGCAGAGTACATCATGCGAAATGCTGGGATGGATGAAGCACAAGGTGGAATCAAGATTGCCAGGAGAAATATCAATAACCTCAGATATGCAGATGACACCATCCTTATGGCAAAAAGCAAAGAACTAAAGAGTCTCTTGATGAAAGTAAAAGAGGATAGTGAAAAAGCTGGCCTAAAACTCAACATTCAAAAAACTAATATGGCATCTGGTCCCATCAGTTCATGGCAAATAAATGGGGAAACAATGGAAACAGAGACTTTATTTTTGGGGGCTCCAAAATCACTGCAGGTGGTGACTGCAGTCATGAAATTAAAAGACGCTTGCTCCTTGGAAGAAAAGCTATGACCAACCTAGACAGCATATTAAAAAGCAGAGACATTACTTTGCCAACAAAGGTCTGTCTAGTCAAATCTTTAGTTTTTCCAGTAGTATGTGTGGATGTGAGAGTTGGACTATAAAGAAAGCTGAGCATGAAAGAAGTGATACTTTTGAAGTGTGGTGTTGGAGAGGACTCTTGAAGAGTCCCTTGGACTGCAGGGAGATCCAACCAGTTCATCCTAAAGGAAATCAGTCCTGAATATTCATTGGAAGGACTGATGCTGAAGCTGAAACTCCAATACTTTGGCCACGTGATTTGAAGAACTGACTCATTGGCAAAGACCCTGTTGCTGGGAAAGATCGAAGGCAGGAGCAGAAAGAGACAATGGAGGACAAGATGGTTGGATGTCATCACCAACTCGATGGATATGAGTCTGAGCAAGCTCTGGGAGTTGGTGATGGACATGCAAGCCAGGCGTGCTGCAGTCCATAGGGTCGCAAAGAGTCAGACATGACTGAGTGACTGAACTGAACTGAAAGCTTGCTGACAAATTCTTAGAACACCGAAAGCATACATAAAAGACAGATGAAGTAGACCTCATGAAAATGAAAAACCTCTGGCTGCAAATGCCACTGGTAAGACGCGTTACAGACTGAGAGAAAGCATTTGCAAACCACATATATGGCAAGCACATTGCTTGCCAATGCAGGAGACTCAGGTTCAATCCCTGGGTCAGAAAGATTCCCTGGAGAAGGAAATGGCAACCCACTCCAGTATTCTTGCCTGGAAAATTCCATGGGCTGAGGAGCCTGGTGGGTTACAGTTCATGGGGTTGCAGAGTCGGACACGACTGAGCAACTAAACAACAATTTTTTGCTGTAGGAAATGGGAACTGGCATAGCCATTCTGGAAAAGGGTGTGACAGTTTGTTAAAAAATCAAACACACCAGGGAAGCCTGGCATGCTGCAGTCCCTGGTGTCACAGAGAGTCGGACACGACTGAGCAACTTAACAACAAAAACAAATTGTTAACAGCCCAAAACGGGAAACAATCAAAATGTCCCATAATGGGCGAATGGCTAGATTCCATACCATGGGATACTACTCAGTAAGAAAAAGGAGCAAGCTATGCATAGACTTCAGGGGGTTTATGATTTGTTTTTTTTTTTTAAAAAAAAAAGCAATCTCAAAAGGTCATATACTGAGCAAGTCTATCCACATGACATTCCTGAAGTGATAAAATCACGGAGATGGAAAGCAGATCAGTGGTTGCCAGGGTTAGGAAGGTTGGGGGCAGTTGTTACTAGAAAGGGTAAGGGGGGGCATCTTTATGATGATAGAATTGTTCTGTATCTTGATGAAGGTGGTGATTAGAGGAATCCACATATGTGATAAAACGGAACTGTACACACACATATTGTACTTCCTAAACCTGAAAGTGAATGTCTCCTTAAGTTTTTCATCTTAGGTTCCTCTACCTGGTCCTAACCCTGTTCTCTACATAAAGACTTGGATTTAAAGTCTTAGCAGCAGCTTTATTCATTATACCCCCAAGCTGGTGAAGGGACCAATAAATTGTGGTATAGACATACAGTTAAATGCTAGTCAGCAATAAAAAGGAACAAACTACTAGTTCTTCCAACAAAATTGTTGAACCTCACAAACATTATGCTGAATGACAGAAAAGAGTACATATTCTGAACAAAACTTTGGAAAATCTGGGTAAGAACAAATTTAATTTACAACCAAAAGCAAATGAGTAGGTGCCCGCGTGGGTGATTATCTGGGAAGGTTCTAGGAGTGTCAGGAATGTTTCATATCTTGGTTGTTGGTGGTTGTGTACTGGTGTGTACTGTGGAGACACCCACTTAACACCCATTTAGCATTTTAGTGCATGTAAATGATACCTCAGTGAAGCTGATTTAAGAAACAAAAGAAAAACAAAACCGCCAGCTCTCTCACAAACATATGAACCGTGTGCTTTGGCGGATAGGCCATCTCTTATTGATGGGCTCCGGGTATAACACAGTCGAGTCGGAAGAGCCTTGGTGAGGACTCAGGACACCTTGATTCTCATCCCACTTCTAGTAATAACTGTCTGGACAATCCAAGGGTCAGTCAGTAAGCTCTCTGAGTCTCATGAGCTGTGAGTACTTCCCAGGGCTGGTGGGAGCAGTAGCTACACCAAAATACACCAGGTCACCTGGTGAAGAGCCGCACGTCTATCAGAAAATGTTACCTGTTCCTGGACAGAAGCTGCCCTTTGAATGCAAGTTTGGAATGGCTCAAGGAATATAAGGAGGCTTCAGGAGCAATCAGGCATACGTAAACTAAAGCTGCCAGACATCATTTTTTGCCCATGTATTTGGCCAAAATTAGAAAGTCATAATATCAAGGACTAATGAGAAAGAGGAAAGTTAGAACCCAGGAGGCAAAGCTGCTGAGAGAGTAAATTGGTATAGCATTTGGAGGGACAACCTGGGAGATGGTAAGGCTGCACATACCCTCTGTTCTAGCCGTTCCATTCTTGGGTTCCTCATCCAGAGAAACTCTGCACAGGCCTAAGGAGACAGGTGAGAAGATGCTCACTGCAACGTTGTTTGTGATGGCAAAGACCGGGGTCCACATAGGTGTCTGTCACTAGGAAATGGGATACATAAAATGTTGGTACATGCACGCACAGTAAGACAAAGCAGCAATCAGAAATAGTAATAATAATATTAATTATTATTACAGCTCCACAGTTGTAGCTCAAAAACATTGTGTTGAAAAAAAAGTATTCTGAATGATGTTTATGGCATAATGTGATTTTTGTAAATTAACCTCACCTTGCAGACCTGAAAGGGTTAGTACTGGTCATCGATTGCCACTTAGTGGCTCAACAGATGGTAACCATTATTTTGAAAAAAAAAAAAAAAAAAGGAGATCATTGAATTCATCAGCATCACAGTTAAAAAATAGAATTGTGACCCCTGATAAGTTCCATATTTCCCTGGGAAGGATGTATAAAAAGAGGCGGGCCTTCCTTGGTTCAAAATGCCCCTGCTAGGTCAGGAAGCTGGTCTTGGTAGTTTCAGTTTAAAGATGCAAGAGAAATATGTTGTTGGCCACTGCCCCCTGCTGAAATGATCCTGTCACTTCTGAGTAGAGAATACTCAGACTTGCCATCTACAGCATTTGGACTTCAACTCACTGAGGAAAAGGTAGACTGGTGTATGAGCACTCACAGAAAATGCTGCCCCCCCAAAGGAATCCCTCTAATCACTATAGCTACTTTCTTATGTCTACTATTAGCATCCGAATATGTTATTTTGGGGGAAAACAAAAAGAATCAATCCTCCTAGCAACCACCACTCACCATGCTGCAAGCACAAGAGACAGGTACCATTGTACTGATGTGAGAACAGAGACACAGAAGGTCAGTAATCAGACTGAAGTCACGGGCAGCAGCCAGTGAAGCGGGCCCCAAGGTCTGTATTGCTACCCAACTCTGCAGGTCTGCCTCTTGAACGCCTCGGGTTCCTGCTCCCATCATGACAGTTATTCTTCGGCCTGTGCTGCTGTCCGAATGCCTTTTCTCCACTTAAAACACCCTCCTGTTCTGTGCCCCATCCCTTGTGTGTCCCTCCCCTTCAGAGTAACAGTCCTTGAAAGAACAGCCTACACTCAACTCTCTTCCCAGAAGCAAGGGCGTCTGCCATCAGTTCCCACTCGCAGTTTCCTCAGGAGCCTGGCCCTAACCTGCTTCTCTGATTTGTATGTGCTCTCTCCAGATGCCCTCACTATACAGTTACTGCTGACACTACACGTGACTACTGAATCAAGAAAATGGATGTGACGGTTCACAGTCCAAAGTCACTTTGCTGGTTCTAATCTCAGTCTCCCATGTACTTTCCTGTTTTGTCCACCAGGGGGCGGTCTCCGCCCTCCTCACGGGTCAGGGATACAACTCAGGCTACTGAGCAGGGGGGCATGTGGCTGGTCCCTACGGAGATGTGCTGAAGTACAAATTACAAGCCAGATACTGAAGGTATAGTACAAAAAAAGAGAATGGAAAATATTTTATTAATAAGTGTAATAAATAGACTACATGTTGAAATGGCCACATTCTAGATAGATTAAATAAAAGGTACTCTTAAAATTAATTCTACCTATTCTTAGAATTTTAAAAATATGTGTACTAGAAAATTTTAAATTGCATGTGTGGCCTACTTATATTTCTGTGGGACAATACAGGTTGAGAGGCTCCCTCCCAATGGCAAACTCTAAGGGAGGTCTGCAGAATTCTTGGGCTCCAAGGAACTCAGAAAATGATTCACTTGACTCTGCTCATGAAGAAACTGAGGCCCAAATGGGCCAACAACTTTACCAAGGTGATCCAGGTGATGCGATCCTGGGTTTAGATTAGGATGCAGGTGTCTTATACCCTATTTTTAAAAAATCCTCTCCTATTGTGGAGGTCTTGAAGGCCACAGGAGGACATAGGCACAAGACTCTCTGCTGGACCTTTAAGGCCCCTTATCAAGAAATTTCACCACCCCAGGTCTCTCCCTCATGTTTCCACAGGTCTCCTGCTCAGCCAGGGGCTACTCTGTTGCACCCTTGGCCCACCATGAGCATGTCTCTGCTGGGAAGCCCAGCCCTGCCTGAGGGCTCTATCTCGTTGCTTCCTGGCTGACAGCCTCGCTAGAGACCCTGGAGACTAGCAGGGACTACATAACCCTTCTTGCCCTTTTATCTTCAACTACCCTCCACTTGCCCACTTGCAGTCCCGCCTGCCTCCCAGGGGACCATCATAGCTCTTGCTGGAATAAGTCCAACCCAGCTGGAAGGATAAGAAAACAGAACCAGCTAGACTTGTCACTTGCTGACCCCGTGTCCACCACACAGGCCCTGCTTGCAGAGGGGGGACTGGTGGTCACATGGCTGGTGAGTCACATGGGAACTCAAAGTACCCCTCAGTGGGGTGACTTCTCTGAAGTGGACGCATGAATCAGCGGGAGGGAAGCTGGGGGCAAGGCCAGATCCTGTGTCGAAGTGAGGATCTTAAGCGCAAGCCCTGACCACAGATCCTTCCCACCACAGCCCCGCAGGACCGGCAGCACTGTGGGTCAGCTGTAGTCTGTGGTAGGGGTTGAGGCCAGAACACGTGTGTGAGCCTGCACGGGTATGGGTCTGCCCTGGTGGGAAGAAGTCCCTGTTTCTGGTGCCTCCTGCTCAGGAGGGCTGCACACGACTGGGAGCAGAGGGTCTCAGCCCCGCTCCCTCCCTGGGTGTGGCCGCAGTTGCCTGGGGAGTCGCTGCACTGAGCCCACAGCCTCCTGCCTCTTCTGAGCGCAGATTGGAGAAATGCTGAATCATGGGGCTGTAAGAGAACCCGTGTGCTGTGGATCAGCAGTCACAAGATGATGGCCCTCCTCCCTGTTCTCCCGTAGCTCTAGCTGTGAAATTGTGGGCAAGTCACTCTGTGGGTCTGAGGCTCAGATTCTCACTTGTGTGATGGGTGTATTAATTATCTGTCACGCTTAAAAATTCCTTCAGAACCTAGTGGGTTACACAGTAAGTATTATCTCATGCAGTGTCTGTGGTTCGAATATCTGTGAGCGACTTACCAACTCACTGAGGTGGTTTTGGCTTATAGTGTTTCATGGAATGAGGTCAAGATGTCCCTTGGGGCTGCAGTCATCTGAAGGCTTGACTGGGGCTGGAGGATCTGCTTTCCAAGACAGCTTTGTTCACGTGGCTGCTGGCCGGAAGCCCTGGTTCCTGGACACAAGAGTCCTCCATGGAGATGCTTGAGTATCCTCCTGGCATGGTAGCTGGCTTCCCCACAGCGAGCAATCTAAGAGAGCAAGACAGAAGCCACAGTATCTTTATGACCAAGCCTCTGAAGTCAAGCACTGTCATTTCTGTACTATCTCATCTGTTACCCAAGTCAACCCTACTCAGGGATGTGAACACCCGGAGGTACAAACCACTGGGGGCCACTGTGAAGGCTGGCCACCACCTTAGTAGTAATTAGTAGTATCAGCCCTGCCCATCTCACAGAGCCATCACACAGTTTTGTTTGCATATCCACTGCAAGAAAAACCATTAACCAGAGGATGCATCTGGTAAGAGTTGAGACAGCATCAGCTAGAAACAGCTGTAAAAAGGATTGCTGGGGACTGGATTCTGAGGCCATCACAGGAAACTCTATGAAAGTACAGGAGTGCCAACGTAGGAATGTGGTAGCTCCAAGACCTCTAGGCCTCTTCGCTGTCCCCATATGAAGGCACAATGCAAAGACAATTAGGAAAGTGCCTGGCAGTGTGCCTATCACATATGGTGCTCACAAAAGGGAGGTTTTGCTCAACCTTAAGTGTTCTTTCTGAGGAAAGCAGGTGGGTCATAGTCTCAGGACTTCCAGGAGGGGTGTTGGGCCAAAATGGAGGTTGAGTTGTGCCCTACCCCTTAGTCCTGACACTCAAATGAGCTGGTTTGCTTTTTACAAACTCCAAAGGGCTGCATTAAGGTGAAAGTTCATTGCTATTATCTCCTGGTAAGATACCCACAAGTCATGTCTCCAAAGAATCTCTCCATTGCTTCCTTAAATAGCCAAAAAAAAAAAAAAAAAAGAACTGAGATATGTTCAGTGTCTTGCAACTATCAGAAACAATCTCTTAAAGCTGACTCTAAATCCTTCCTTGTTCCTTTATGCCCACTCTTTTATAAGGTTACTCTGGGCATCTCTGCTGCCTGACAAATCTCTCTGAAACATAGGGGTGCAGACCAGCAACACTTGTTTTTATTTTGCTCTTGATTTTCTGGGTGAGGAATTCTAGAAAGGCAGCTGGGCCCTCTACTTGTATTATATCTCATGGGGTTGCAGTATGATGTTAGCTGAGGCTTTAATCATTTAAAGGTCAGCCGAGGATGGATGCCCAAGATGGCGCACACTTATGGTGGCTGTGGACTGGAGGCTCAGCTGGGTTGTCGACATGAGCACCTATTCTTGGCCTCGCTAGCATGGCATTTTCAGAATAGTTGAATTTTCTATATGGTGCTGGATTCCCCTGCAACTAGTGTTCAGAGAGAACCAAGTGGAATCTGCATGGCCTTTTGGGAAGTCTCTCAGCATTACTTCTCCCATAGTTTATTAGTTATGAGCTACAATGGATACAATCAAGTCATCAGGCTGGTACAGATTCAAGGGAATGATAATTAGACTCAATATCCTGATGATAGAGTGGCAAGGTCCCAAGTTGGGGGGCCTGTGGGGTGGGAGGAATTGCTCTGGCCATCTCTAGAAAATGGAATCTTCTACAAAGGACCAGAATCATGTCCCATACCTGAAGGCTTACATACTGAGTAAGCCATGAGTATCCCATCTCACAGAGTCAGAGATTATTTAGAGCTGGATAGAATCCTACACATTCTCTTGTTCAATCACTTTAACATAAGATGAAAAAAAATGGAGCCCTCAAGAGCCAAGGTGGCTCGGCCCAGATCATGCAACTGATTAGAGATGCCACAGCATGGGTAATCTGGTCTGCTGCTCACCTGTGCTACCTCCTGCTCTTGGTGGATTCTGGGACGTGCTGCTGGCCTTGTTCCCCCTTCCTTCTTTCTAACAGGATGATTTTGTTCAGGTACCCACCCTGCCTGCATGGCTTAAATGCCCTGTGTTTGCTCTGCCCACACCCAAAGCCAGCATGACAGGGGCCATTTTTCTGCCCGCAGCCTGAACGAGGCAGAGTCAAGAAGGTCACCGGCAAAGGGACTCTGAGCCACGGCCTTGTGCTGCTGAACTTCCTGTGAATCAACAGCCTCCTTATTGTTTCACTACTTTCAGTTCTGCTTCTGCTTACTTCTAGCTGAATGCATCCTATTTAAAATATTCTTTCTGTTTCTGAGACTAATTCTAACATTAGGAAGTGGCATTTAAGAAGAGTTTGCTGACCACTCCAGGCCTCATCTTCAGGTCTGACAGGGTGCCCCTCACCTGTATCTGCCTTCAGTAACTGGGGTTTTTCTCTCACCCTCTGCATGCATTCCTACCTCACAGTGGCTCAGTCCCTCCAGAACCTCTCTTACTACTCCTGTCTTTCTCAGTTTCTGCTCAGCGCTCTTTCAAAATTTCCCTCCGGTGACCACAGCCTTATAAGCTACTGTTGTCCCAGGTGCCCTCCTACCTGCTGCCCATCCTCTTGGATTTGGGAAGACCACTGCTCTCAGGGTTCTTGTCGTCGTTTTCTGAGTTCTACCCGTCTCGGCGCCTGGCTGGCTGGCCCCCCGTGTCAGATGCTCTCTTGGTTTAGGTCTGCGTTTTGTACCAGATTCCAGACACCCGGTCCCACCTGCTGGACTGGACTTCCTCCCCGCACCTGCACTGGACAGGTGAAACCGACTCGTCCCATAATTCCCTTTGTGTCTTCCTGGGGGAATCTCTGTATAGACCCTCCTTGGCGGCGGGGGGAGATGCTTGGTTTGAGAGCTACAGCATCCTAGATGTTCATCTGCAATGCTGACACCTCTGCAGAACAAAAATTGTTCTTGCTTTTCAGTGCACAAGGCACATTTGTACGCCATTCATGTTTGATTGGATTTCTTCCCTGCTGGTCAGAGAATAAGGTCACATAGGGATTTTTAAAGCCAAACAAGTCGTCACTGCCTCTAGTGAGTTTTTGAATGAAGTAACAGGTGTATAAATAAACAGACAGAAAATCCATTTATAGTAGTTCCCCATAAAATTTGTTCATCTTTGCCTGAGGTCTTCATTTTCATCCTCACCACCTCTTTGTGGTCCCAAATGATTGCACTTGAAAGTACTACCTCCTTGCTCACAAATGTCTGTCTTCAGGGCCTAATTCATTCTGAAACTTGCTCTTATGGTAACTTTATGGAGTGAGGTTACAGGGAGTAGGTGATTTTCAACTCCCTTAACTCTTGGTGGCTGCTGATATTAACCAAAAGGACCTGTACGATTATACATGAGGAAATTGGTTTTGGTCAGTTCTAACCCCAGGGGTAGGAGCTGCATTAATGAGCAGTGGAGAACTGACTGAAGATTTCAGCTGAGGGACTTCCATGGTGGTCCAGTGGTTGAGACTCTACATGTTCACTGCGGTGGTGCAGGTTTGAT
The DNA here is from genome assembly GCF_033118175.1 of Dama dama. Classification (NCBI taxonomy): domain Eukaryota; kingdom Metazoa; phylum Chordata; class Mammalia; order Artiodactyla; family Cervidae; genus Dama; species Dama dama. The sequence goes on along the minus strand of NC_083704.1, from coordinate 57,396,579 downwards.
CCCTGGGTCAGGGAACTAGGATTCTGCATGCCTTACAGCATGGTCCAAAAAAAAAAAAAAAAAAAAAAGATTTCAGCTGGGAAGAACTTAACTTCTTAACTTTGCACTAGGCAAAGTTAATCTCACATGTATGTACCCAACAAGCCCCTCGAACTTCCTCTGGGCTGTGGTAGCATCTCTCTTCTCCCTGGGTTTCCTGCCTCAGTACCCAGTCCCACTTCTCCTTCCTCTTTTATTCTCCAGAAGAATCTCCTTCCTTCTGCAGAAAACTGGATAGCAGCTCCAAGGCCAGGCTGGAAGGTCCCTTTCTACCCTTGAAAAGTGGACTTTTCACAGACCTTTCTCCTTCAAGAAGTTTTCATGCCAGCAGCTACAAAGATGAAAAGTTTTCTCCAGAGTCCTTGCAATTACCTTGAAAGTGCTGATCAGTGAAGAGAAGGGGTGATAATTCAAAGTTGCTGATGGAGAGAGAAGCACCACAAGTTCTCATCTTGTTGCATTTCCTTGTAGTGGTTCTGGGGGTGTTGCTGGGATGGATGGACAGCTGTGAGGCTTGGCCAAGTTCTCCGCCTCTGCAGCCTCCTTCTTTCAACAGCCGACATCACCTTCAGCTCCCTTCTAGCACATCTCTAAGGAGGCTAGAGCCTAGATCCCGGGGCTCACAGCCATGGAGGCCCCTTGTGTCCTCTGGCTCTGGGCCTACTCCAGTTCTGGGACCGGATCTTTGCCTCATTTCTGGGGTCTCGCTCCCTCACGGAAGCCTGCTCATTCTCCATTCTCACTGTGAATGAGTCCCCCACAATTATGGGCCCACCATAATGGGATTAGTGAGCTTTTCACAAGAGGAAGAGACACCACAGTTCATACTCTCTCTCCCCACTTGCACTCACACAAAAGAGGTCGTGTGAGGATACAGTGAGATGGTGGCCGTCCGCTAGCCACGAAGTGGGAACTAAACATGCCGGTTCTCTGGTCTTGGACTTACCAACCTCCAGAGCTAGAGAAATAGATGGCTGCTCTTTAAACCACCCAGTATGTGGTGTTTTGTTACAGCAGTCTGGGCCAACTCAGATGTAAGTGGAGAGAGAAGACGTCCTGACAATAGTTGACTCTCTAAATCCAGTTGTACTGAGTCCAGCTCTACCCAAATGTACACCTGTGTAGTTTGCTTGCACAGCCCACAGTGACCATTTTTTGGCTCAAGCAGGTCTGAGTTAGGTTTCTGATTAACTTATGCATCAGTGGTCAGTAGTTGCTATACAGGACCACCTTTACCTCTGGCACTTGCTGCTAAGGACCACAATCGCCCACTCTGTCCTCCTGATGCTGCCCGATCCTAACTTGAGAACCATCTAGGCCAGAATGGAGACCTTCATTATTGCAGCACAGTTGGCTTATGGCCAGTGTGTCTGGCAGATGCCCATTCTTAGGGTTAGCAGGATTTCTGCATCTCTGAGCTTGCCCTTTTCATACTGTTCATGGGGTTCTCTTGGAAGAAACGCTATGACCAACCTATACAGCACGTTAAAAAGCAGAGACATTACTTTACCGACAAAAGCCCATCTAGTCAAAGCTATGGTTTTTCCAGTAGTCATGTATGGATGTGAGAGGTGGACGATAAAGAAAGCTGAGCACTGAAGAATTAACGCTTTTGAACTGTGGTGTTGGAGAAGACTCATGAGAGTCCCTTGGACTACAAGGAGATCCAACCAGTCCATCCTAAAGGAACTCAGTCCTGGATATTCATTGGAAGGACTGACGCTGAAACTTCAACACTTTGGCTACCTGATGTGAAGAACTGACTCATTCAAAAAGACCCTGATGCTGGGAAAGACTGAAGGCAGGAGGAGAAGAGGACAACAGAGGATGAGATGGTTGGATGGCATCACCGACTCGATGGACATGAGTTTGAGCAAGCTCTGGGAGTTGGTGATGGACATGGAAGCCTGGCGTGCTGCAGTCCATGGGGGTCACAAAGAGTCGGACACAACTGAGCGACTGAACTGGATTGAGCTTGCCCACAAATGGCTCATGCATATTACACATCATTAAGGCCTGTTAAGTGATTTCAGATTCTTATTTTCAAAAGTTATATCCCCAGGCAAGTTATCGCCCTGGCTATCCCCTTTGAGAACCACTTCCGCCCTCTGGGAAGGACTTCCTCCCCCGAGACCAAAGGCTAACCCTTCCTTTCCATGCTGGTTATGTCCCGGCCCCTCTCTCCTCTCCTAGATGTCCCAGCCCCACCGTGCACTGTGGTTAACTGAACCGTGATCTCCAAGGGTGGCTTCATACCTGTGGGACCTCAGCAAGGGCCTGCATGTCCAGTGTCCATTTAAACACGTCAGTCTCACATCTCTGCTATTGTTATATTATATGGCTGACTCACACTGAGCTTATGATCTCAGCAAACAAGACCCTCAAGATCTCTATCTATCTTTCCACACAGAGGAAGCCAGATAGAATCGTGCATCAGTGGTTTGCTTCTGTCTCACTGATCAAGAGGCTGAAAGCAACAGACTCTGATGCCTCTTTTCTTCTTCATTGACTAGGGCTGGGGGACCTGAGGACAGACGATGAAGCACTTAAGGTTTAGTTTTCTCATCTGGAGAATGGAACCACGATTAAATATTGCTCAGACCTCATTGACGAGAGGACTGGATATCTTGGACATGAAGCAGAGACTTCTGAGTACCTCAGGCCCTTTAAAGGAAGGAAATTTCCTGGGAGGACACCACCTGTAAGGGCAGGGTCGGGAGCAGTGTTTTGGGTAACAGGGAGCATGGGGCCTGCCCACGCCCTCAGCCTCTCTGCTGGGCTTCACGGCTGTGGTTCCTTCTGTGTGCCACCCTCCACCTCCTCCTACTTGCAGGAAGACGGTCGTCTCTCTTTCTCCATCTGACCAGTAGAGAATGGATATGTCCTGTACTATTCATTCTCTCTCAAAACCACACATCCCTGGATTTTTAACTCAGCGTGGCTGCCTAGAATAGGGCTAACATCTCCCAGCTTTCCTTACATCTGAGTCTTCCGTTGACCAATGGATGAACAGAAAGAGATGTCAACTGCGCTTGCCAAAAAGTCTGAGGGGCTTCCTAGATGGCGAGCAGGATGGAAAACCATCAGGGTGCATAACCAGAGATGCAGGCCCAACGGCACAAGGAGCCGGGGACATCAGAAACAGGGCCCTTAGTCTGATCCCACAGCGGCCACAGGTCTGCCTTTTTCTGTGTTGCAGTCTCGCATCAAATTCTGTAGTAAGGGATTCTGAATGGCTTAGTTAATGCTACTGCCTTGGTTTGTCAGTTCCCTCTGCATCAGGCCATGTCATAACCCACCAGGAGGGCATGGGAGGGTATCTACTCCTGGGTCCTGAGGTGGTCACCCCTGCCCAAGGTCACCCCAGAACTGCTTTCCCTAAGTGTTCATGTAGGAGGTGTGTGCTGCAGGCCACATAGTTTCAGCTGAAGGGGACACTGATCACAGGCAAAAAAAAAAAAAAAATACCTAAAGGCTCAAGGAATTGGCAGCAACTTCTTCTGGTGATTTTGGCACATTATAGGATTGAGGGAGATCTATTCAAAGCAAGAGAAGAGACCCAGGATTGGGTGAGGCCAGCTCCCAAAGGCATGAGCCAAAAGTAAGGTCCCAGGCTTCAGCTGGAGTGGGCACAGGCAGTGGCCCATCTCTGAGTAGAGAGGAAGGATGGGGAGAGTCTAACTAGAACATTGCAGAGAGGACTTTTGTTTTAGGGGGATGAAAAGAGGCTGGCAGGCCCAGGGAAGAGCCCACCCCTTCAGGTACAAGAGAGACCTTAAATCTCAGAAGCAAGACCAAAGCCAGTTTTCAAAAGCAGGACATGAGATCTGTCCAGGGTCTTTCCACTTTTCTGTCAAATTCTAGCAAAAGATTTCACCCCACTCTGCTCAATTCACCCTCCCTCCTGCCCTGCTGCCAGCATTTTTTCATTTGTTCTTACTCTGGCCTCTAACCGTGGCTCACTGACTGCCTAGACAAGGCACGGTGGAGTCTGGCTTTTTCCTCCTTGGGGAAACTGCTGGCAAAGAGGGGCCACAGAGGCTGTGCTCCTTCTCCTTACGGTTTCAAAACAACAAGCAAGCTGGAGAGATGAGACAGACATCCAACTGCCTATCTGCCACCCAGTCTCTTCTCTTTTTTTAAGGAAAAGAAATCCAAGTGTCAGCTTCTTTCAGCTTGGGTGTGGTCAAGGGACCAAACAGAAGGTAACAGACTGCAAGGAAATTTTTCAGAGGAACTGGTCTGGCTGGTAGGAACATTATTTTTCCCTTCTCCCCCTTGCTGCTGGCTCAGAGCACAGATGGGCTGATTCTCTAGGATCCATCTTAGATTGTAAAGTGATCTTCAGGGTGGAGACCACTTGCTGAATTGGAGCAGCAGAGACGTCAGAGTTGGATCTGCGGTGGATCCCAAAGAGCCTGGAGGGTCAGTCTCAAAGTTTTTTGAGCTAAGTGAGGAATAAACTTCCATCTAGTTGAAGACTTCACCACTCAGTGTGTGTCATGGACCAGAAATGTGACTCCCCCAGGAGCTGGTTAGAAATGCTGAACCTTTTAAATTCAGATTCATGTGCACATCATGGTCTGAGAAGCACTAATTTAAGCCACTATTATTATTTCTCTTCACTTGCTGTTGGCAGCTGAATCTAATTCTTGCACATAGAGAAGATGATTCCTGTGTGGGGTCATCTATAAAGTGGGGCTAAGAATGGGCTGCTGAGAAGCTCACCACTTTCTCCCTCTTCCAAAAAAAGCATGCATGGCTCTCCAGCAAACCCTCATCTCCCCAAGCCATACCATGAGGGGTATGTTGCACCATGTTGTTCTGAGCCCAGGTTCTTGAAAAGCAAGGTTTCTGTCAGCTGCAACTGCCTTCACCCTCCGACCCACTCTGTCTCCAGAACCAAGAGTGGCAGAGGGTGGAGCTTGAGAGGAAGAAGGTGAGGGGGGCCCACAGTCATTTTGAAACCTTAAGGCATCATAAAATAGATCATCCTTCCAGGAAGCCTTGACCTTCTGCTTTTAAACAGAGGCGTTTCTAGACTTTGTTTCTGGGGCTGACTGTCACACTCAGCCCATGGTGACTCAGATTCCATTGCCTACGAGGGTCATACCCTCTGATACAAAACTCCAGAAAGTGTGCCTCCCAGCCTATCTATCAAGTGAGGGCTGGGAAAACGTCTTTGGGATGTCTTCTAAGGATGACATTCTGGAAAATGGTTCTCCAGATGCTACCAACTGGATGCCATTGTTCAAGTGAATCACTTGAAAACATTCAACCCTAGGGAGGCAACTGAAAGTGATGGTGAGATCCAAGGAGATATTGTTTTAAGCCCCAGTTCTGCAGTAAAGAATCTGCCTTCAATGTGGGAGACCTGAGTTCAAACCCAGGACTGGGAAGATGCCCTGGAGGAGGCCATGGCAACCCACTCTAGTATTCTTGCCAGGAGAATCCCATGGACAGAGGGGTCCAGCGGGCTGCAGTCCATGGGGTCACAGAGTCAGACACGACTGAGTAAGTAACACTTTTTCCACTTTTCTGCCCTTTGCTACCTTTTGAGGTAGAACAAGTTTCTCTTAATAACCTCTCCAAGCTTCTGGTAGCCTTTTAACAAACTTCAGTTCTGCAGAAGTCAATCTGGGTTTCCTCATCTGCGTGCAGGAGAAATAATAATAACAGCGAGCGCAACCTCTTCTTTGAAGGGTTATTGTGGGCTCTGGTTCTAGACCTCGTGCACAGTGAAATCCTCAGTTTTTGATGTGGGGAGGTGTCTGGACTTCACAGGTCTTACACCCCTGGGCCTCTGAAATGTTAATGTCCAAATACGTCACCTGGAGATTTTGGTAAAAGGCCACTTCTGATTCAGCAGGTCTGGCCTGGGATCTACGATATTCTGCAAATCTAAAATCTCCCTGGGGATGCTGCTGCTCTTCTGGAGGCCACACGTCCCACAGTGAGATTGTAGACTCTCAACTACAGTGAGGTACGTCTCACACCAGTCAGGATGGTCATCATTAAAAAGTCTACAAATAACAAATGCTGGCGAGAGTGTGCAGAAAAGGACACTCTCCTACGGTGCTGGTGGCAATATAAATTGGTACAGCCACTATGGAAAACAGCATGAAGGTTCCCCAGAAAACTAAAAATAGAATTACCATATGATCTAGCATCACTTCAGTTCAGTTCAGTTGCTCAGTTGTGTCTGACTCTTTGCAACCCCATGGACTGCATACATCCTGACAAAACTATAATTCAAAAGGATACATGCACCCCTATGTTCATAGCAGCACTGTTCACAATAGCCAGGACATGGAAACAGTGTAAAGGTCTGTCGACAGATAAATGAATAAAGAAGATGTGCTACAGTGGAATACTACCTAGTCATAGAGAAGAATGAAATAATGACATTTGCAGCAACATGCACGGACCTTGAGATTATCACACTAAGTGAAGTAAGTCAGAAAAAGACAAATACCATATGATATCACTTATGTGTGGAATCTAAAATACGGCACAAGCGAACCTATCTACAGAACACAGGCTTGCACACACAGAGGTCAGACGGGAGGGTGCCAAGGGAAAAGTGGGTAGGGGAGGGAAGGGCTGGGACTTTGGGATTGGAAGATATATGCTGTTATATATAGGATGGATAAACAACACACTAATGTATTATAGCACAGGGAACTATATTCAATATCCTGTGATAAACCATAATGGAAAAGAAGATTAAAAAAAAAAGAATGTCTCTATGTGTATAACTGAGTCACTTTGCTCTACAGCAGAGATGGGCACAACATTGTAAACTACATCTCCATAAAAAAAGACTGTAGACTCTTTATTAATGACTTACGGATATCCCTCAGTTACTGTCCCTCAACTGTTCCAAACCTGACTCCACAATTTCAGACGCTATAACCACAAAAACCGAATGAATTGCCATTTGTTACATGATCTCACCACAAGGTTTTTACTTCTGCTTCTCTTTTGTTAATCACCTACTACCGGGAGAACTTCCTTTTGGATAAAATGCCCACATCCTGGCCATGGCACACACAGATGATGTTTAACCCAGCAGGTAACAGGATGTAGTTCCATCTGGTTCCTGGTGGCGTGCAATTTCCCCATGTGTAGATGACACCTTTCAGTTTGATGGGGCAATTTTTACTGTGGCTATGTCTTTCAACACACTTCCTTCTTTTCTTGCAAAACAAAGGATGACTTAGCCCTCTCTTGCAGATGACAGCCTAAATGATTATAGGTTTCTTTGAGGCATGAGCAGGGCCTGGGGCACATCCTTGGTCCTCAGTGCGTGAGGCCTTTGGGTTTTATCTATGTGAAGTGCAGGATATAATCTACTTGGACTTTCCTTTCTGTTGGAATGAACAACTGCAAACCTGTTAGAGAAACATGAGGTTTGCAACACCTCAGAGCTTCAGATATCAAGTGGAAGCCTCCTTCAGCCCCTCAACAAGGATGGAGAATAGAACCCAGCCATTTTCATAGTCAAGAATGCCTGGGTCACATGATCTCAGTGGCAATGCTCAGAGTTGCTAGGTACTAAGAGACTCAAAAGCTTTGGGAGCTGAACAGAGTCTGAGAACTTCTGAAGCTATCTCCTCTATGATTCAGATGTAGAAACCAAAGTCCAGAGAGGATATGTGACTTGCCCACAGGCAGACAGCTAGTCTGGCCTTCATGGTTATTATAGGATCATCCCACAAATATTCCAGATTAATTGCCTTGCTTAAACACTTAACACTTCCATTACCTACAACTTACAGCCATCATGTGATAAAACTAACATATTATTAACCATTTCTCTCTTTACTTTAGAAATTTTTCCATTATGGAAGCAATAAAAACCAGTATAATTAGAAAATATAACAGTATAATTGGAAAATAGAGGAAGAAAAATCATCCACACAATCTCATTTTGACCCCAGATTCCTAACCAGTGCTATAAAATATTTTGGCATTTAAAAAATGTTGATTTTTGATTATTAAAATATAGGTATCTAGAAATAAAAATTCAAACAGTACAGAAAGCCATAAAAAGTAAGTCTTCTTAATACATATTAGTATGACTAATAGGCACATAAAAAGATGCTCAAGATCACTAATTATTACAAAAATGAAAATCAAAACTACAATAAAGTACCACCTCACACTGGTCAGAATGGCCATCATTAAAAAGCCCATAAATAACAAATGCTGGAGAGGGTGTGGAGAAAAGGAAACCCTCCTACAGTGCTGGTGGGAATGTAAATAGGTACAGCCACTATGGAAAACAGTATGGAGTTTCCTCAGAAAACTAAAACTGGAGTTGCCATATGATTCTGCAATCCCACTTCTGGGATATACCTGGACAAAACTATAATTCAAAAAGATACATGCACCCCAATGTTCATAGCAGCACTACTTAAAATAGCCAAGACATGGAAACAAGATAGACGAATGGATAAAGAAGATGTGGCCCATACACACAATGGGATACTACTCAGCCATTTATTCAAAAGAATGAAATAATGCCCTTTGCAGCAACTTGGATGAACCTAGAGATTATCACACTAAAAGAACTAAGTCAGAATGAGAAAGACAAATACCTTATGATATCCCTTATACGTGGAATCTAAAATATGATACAAATGAACTTAACCACAAAACAGAATGTTTTCTGTTTGAGCTTCCCAGGTAGCTCAAACAGTAAAGAATCTGCTTGCAATGCAGGAGACCTGGGTTTGATCCTTGGGTTGGAAAGATCCCCTGGAGAAGGGCATGGCAACCCACTCCATGTCCAAGGAGAATTCCCCCTCTGTCCTCCTCTGGCAGGCTACCATCCATGGAGTTGCAAAGAGTGGGACACGACTGAGTGACTAATGCTTTCACACTTTGGTGAAATAGAAACAGACTTTGCAGACAGAGAACAGACTTGTGGTTGCCAACAGGCAGAGGGATGGGGGAGAACTGAATTGGGAGTTTGAGATTAGCAGGTGCAAACTGTTATGTACAGAATGGATAAGCAACAAGGTCCTATTTTATAGCCAGGAAACTATACTCAGCATCTTACGTGTGTGTTAGTCTCTCAGTTGTGTCTGACTCTCTGTGACCCCATGGGCTGCAGTCTGCCAGACTCCTCTCTCTGTGGGATTTCCCAGGAAAGAAAACATAATGGAAAAGAGTGGGGGGAAAAAAAAAAAGACAAAAAGTAAGTCTTTTTCCTCCTTTCCTAGCTTTTCTTCTAGTACGTATCTTCTTTTGATTCCTTCTATTTCTTCTGGTATTTGTCTTGATTGCTATTTTAAAATAACCTATTACACCTTATGTCTTCATTTATCAGCTTGAGGCACTATTTATAGAGTTTGTTTTGACTTGTGAGTAACTTATTCACTTACCCACCACCTTTTTCCCGCCTCCAAATCACTGACTGTTGTGTCTTTTTACTGCTTCTGATGGTTAACCTTATGATTTTACATTGTGCTCAATTTCTATTTATTGACCCATTAATTTTAGCTAGTGATTCTACATTCTCCACTATGTAAGACTGGAAGGGCTTCCCTCGTGGCTCAGCTGGTAAAGAATCCGCCTGCAATGTGGGAGACCTGGGTTTGATCCCTGGGTTGGGAAGATCCCCTGGCGAAGGGAACGGCTACCCACTCTAGTACTCTGGCCCTGGAGAATTCCATGGCCTGCAAAGAGTTGGACATGATTGAGCAAGTTTCACATTCATGCTTTTCATGTAAGATACGAAAGTAATACTCCTTTACTTCTCTCTTCTCTTGCTTCAACTCCCATACCCTCTTTCATCCATATCACTTCTTTAACACTGTCAAGGTTTATAGTACATGTATTCTGTTGAGTAAAGTTGTCCTCCATGTTTTATCAGTAAGTTCATTCTGATAATTGAAAGCCAATGAACCAACAGTATTTAAAGTACAAAGATGATGTAAATATTATTCCAACAGAAGCAGCTATTATGCTGAGTTCTGCAGAGGGGAATGTTCCAAGATCAAGGTCAAGTGGGGTTTCTTTTCTTGAACTTCACCAACTACATACACAAAAAATGATACTTCTTGGTGAGTTTTATATTTGGGTCATGAGATTCTCTATCAACTACCTCTCTCTATATTTCTATATATATATTTTTACAACTTACTGTTTCTGAAATCTTTAGTTGATTGACAATAAAAGCATATGCCTCCCTTGTAATACAGCTAGTTTTAATTATATTATTTATTAAATGCTCCAAACTGTACTGACTTTTGACTAGGTCAACTGCACATCTGGGGTGGAGTTTCTTTTAATCACATTTCTAGTCTGGTTTCATGGGTTTTAGTTTTCATATCTTTCTCTTTCTTGGGCAGTACATCATCAAAGAATTTTCTTTTCAGAAGGTGTCTGGGAGTCTGAGTTCCTGCATGCTCTTCTCCTCCACACTGGATCAATAATTTGATAATGCATCAAATTCTAGGTACAAAATTATTTCTTTGATCTTTGAAGGTAACTGCTCCATCTTCAAGCACTGGTATTGCAGATGAGAAGAATGATGTTAATCATCTTACACCTTTGTTGGTTATGTGTCTCTGTCTGAGTGCATTTAGCATGTCTTCTTATACACAGTACTCTGAAATTACATGAGATTATTTCTACGGATTCTTCTTTATTTATTATGCTTGGTACTTGGGATCTTTCAAACCAAAACCTCTGTCTTTCTCCCATGCTGGGAGATTTTCTTCAATTATTTATTTCCTCCTCTCCATTTTCACTCTTCCCCTTTCTTTCCTGAAACCCTTGTTACATAAATATTGCCCATCTGAATTGACCTTTTGTGTATTTTTTCAAGTTATCCACTTGTCAATTTACTCTCTATTCTGCAAGATCCTCTAAACTTTATAGTGTAGTCTATTGTTTGAATTTTGTTTTTTATTCCATGCATTATAATTATTAAAAAGTAAATATAGTTCACAAGTGATTTAAAACAAACTCTTTCCTAGTTTCCAACTGCTCCTTTTTAGAAGACTGTTGTTTTATGGATGTATACTCTTGATTTCTCACGAGGATAAGTCCAGCTTAGGGTTTTCATTTAGTTCTCATTCCTCAGGTCCTCCTCCTCCAGGCTTATTTGTTTTAATTACCTGTCTCAGTCCTTCCTTTTTACTGTTCTGTGTGAATAGGATCCATCCCTATCTATTTGCACCAGGCTGGGTGTTACTTGAGGTAACTGCAGAGCATTTCCTCTTCTCTAAACAAGAAGGCTGATGGTGAGCATTCTGGGTATGGAAGGGGAACTGGGGGGCTTCATGTTCTCTCTTCATGGGAGAGTGGGGAGAAGGCAAGCGGGCTCCACCCATCCCCACCCTACTGTAAGCCCTAGCTGCTCCCTGTCAGCTTTCATTTATTTAGAAAAATGATTTATCCAGCTTCACCTCTGTGGTACAAACTACCACTTCTAGCCCACAGTGTTGGTGCTCAGCGGGGCCGGGAGGGCAGTTCCCAAAGCATTTTAGGTGCTTTCCATCAGTCACTTCCTTTTACACACACTCTGGTCTGTGTACTTGTCAACTCTGGGGGACTGATGAGAAAGCCCCACGCTACCCTGGTCACTAACGTTCACTTTGACAGCTGCTCCCGAAGTGCTATAAGCACTGGCCTCCAAAATTCAGATTTTACAGACGATATTCCATCCACTTGCCATCTTTACAAATTCATCATCATTTGGTCTGCTGCCCTCTTCTCTATGTACAGTGTTGTGATTTTATCCATCCCTGTAACTCTTAATCTTATTTACACAAGTTTTCAAAAGACAGGGGTGATAAATGTGGTTGGTTGTCATCTTGAATTTTAAAGTCAACTACTACTTAAAATAAAATTATTTTTCTTTTAAATGAAGCTTTATTTCTTGGTTATAAAGTGATATATATTCATGGTAGATAACTTGGTAAATAATTAAATAATCCAAATATCCACAAGTGTCCTAAGCTTTGGAGTAAATTATATTCTAATGACATGATATGGTATAATATTGCATTTTACCAGCTCATTAACCTCCACTTTTGTAACAACACAAATTTTCTCTTTATCATATTCTGTTCCAGTTATTTCTGGGTGTTTACAAGGGAAGGCTAAGAGAGAAGCATATCTCTGGAAAACACAGATAGGACACAACATGGTTTGAAAGTGTATTATTTATAATATTGAAAATCTGGGAAAATGTCCAGCAATAAGAAAATAAGTAAATTATGGCTGAGTCAACAAATACTTCCCAAACAAATGGGGGCTTCCCTGGTGGCTCAGTGGTAAAGAATCTGCCTGCTGGTGCAGGAGATGAGGGTTTGATCCCTGGGTTGGGAAGATCCCCTGGAGAAGGAAATGGCAACCCACCTCAGCATCTTTGCCTGGGAAATCCCATGGACAGAGAAGCCTGGTGGGCTACAGTCCATTGGGTCGCCAAAGAGCCAGACACGACCGATTGACTAAAACCAACCAACAACAACAAATACTATACAGTTCTCAAAAGTGATATATGTGGGCCATTTTTAATGATGTGGGGTAATTTTTAAGGTGAAATACTCAGTGAGATAAAGGACATGAAACTGTATATATCACACAATTTTGATGATGTAAAACATAACTATTTCATATTAATTAGTGTTATCAGTGAGAGAAGACATTATAAGCAATGCTGTTTTCTTCTTTATACCTGTGATGAGTTTGTTTTTAATCTTTGGTATGTTGGTAGAAAGGGTTTCTACTCTGGCAACTGTCCTTCCCCATCTACTTCTTTAAAATTGGGGATTTAAGTCACACTTTTCAGAATCTGTCCACTCAGCTTCCAGTCCACATCCTCCTGCTCCCCACCCGCTTCCTATTCACACTGTTTCTGGGGGAAGGGAATCTCTGGTGTCAAGAACTTTCTAGTTCTGCTTTTGACAGCACTTCGCAAAGTAGTACATCTTGTGACATTTGCTCCTTTATTGATTTGGATATCTGCCGGTGTACTTCTGTTTCGTCTTTAAAAAAAAAAAAAACAAAAACACAAACACAAACACAAAACTTTGGTGGTTATTACATTTGTGGGGGAGGGAGAATTTCAGATCTGTTTCTACTTCCACATCTTCCTTGGCCTCCTCAGGTAATTAATTCCCAGGCAAGCCACAGCAACTCTTACTGATTTCACCCTTTCAGTGAAAAGAGATCCCTGTTTTTTCAGCTTTATGTGTTTGGTTCTGCCTGTTTTTAATAGCTGTTTACACAAATGTATTTGCTTGAATGGGGTCCTTATTTGACCTACAGTCAAATACTACTTAAAGTTACTAGAAGGTCAATGAGGAGGATATTAATTAGTTTTCTCTCTACTCTGATATGACCTGTTGGGTTGGCCTACAGTATTCCTCTGTCTCAGGCTTACTCTTGCTTTGGGTCCAAAAGATGGCACAGTCTATTTCCAGTTCTGGGCAGGAAGCGATGAAATGGAAAAATGAGGACACCCATCTGGTTGCCTGGAAACCTGGGTTCCCATCTCCCCTATTGACAATTGTGCAACCTGAGGTAAGTGAAATCCTCAGTTTCCTCATCTGGGGCAGGAGAGGGAGGGAGGGGAGGAATTTGAAAGCCTTAGTTTGTTTAGTATGGTTTCATTAATAATGGAAATAGCAAACAACATTCATGAGAACCATTTATGTTTCTGAGCCGGAAATAATTTCTAATCTTGGGGTCACCGCCACCAAAAGAATAGTTTTGCCTGGAATGTGGATAGGGAGCTCAAATCAGAAGCATGGAAGAAGTAGTCCCCGATTACAGGAAACGATATGATTTTTCTATAAATATGAACTACTGTTAAACAAATCAATAGGACTTGTTCTGATTAGCTATAGCTGTGTACAAACTACCCCCAACAGTGGCTTAAAGCAAAACCAGTCTGCAGGTGATGGGGCTCAGCAAGGCAGTTTTTGTTCTGTCAGGGGGGCTGGAGAAAGACAGTGGTTGGGGCCATGGTTATTGTGAAGGGTTCTTCACTCATATGACTACACTCTGGGCTGAGAAGACGTGAACAGATGGAGCTCAATCTATTCATGTATCCATGTATAGATCTACTCATCTCTCCAGTCTCCCTAAGAGGGCTCCCCAAATGGGCTTCAGAGTAGCCAGACTCCTGACAGCTGGAACCCTGGAGTGAGTGTCTTAAAGAGACACTGGCAGAAGCTGCACGATCTTTTCTAATCTGACTTTAGAAGTCACACAGCATCACTCCTCCCATGTTCTATTCATTAAGGCAGCCACAGGGCCTGTCCAAGTTCAAGAGGAGAGGACACAGACTCTACCCCTTAATGTGAGGTGTGTCAAAGAATTCACAAGCATGTTTCAAAACCATCACAAGATGCAAGGAAGAATTAATATCAATATTACATATTTACAAAATGAAACCAAACTCTGATAGTCACATGACTGCCTATCTCACAAAGCGTGCAGAGGTGTCCTGACTGGAGTCCCCTGGCCTAAGCAGAAACCTCACATCTATGTTGGAGGGGCAACCAGGAACCAGAAGACTGGTTCAGGTTCCAGCTCTGTTCTGTTGAGCAGTACAACCCCTGGACATATTCCTTTAGCTTACTGGCCTTGTTTCCCCTGCACAATGGCGATACTGGCCCTGCCATACCTATGTTGAAGAGTTGTGTTGAGGCTCTAATGAGAATATGCTTTGTAACAGCAAAGTGTTCCACTGAGTCAGAGATAAACTCCCCACTTCTGTTTCTTGTCTCTTGTGAACACTGATGAAGCCACAGGCCTTGAGAAGCCCCAGTCACATCAAAGTCTAGACCTCTGGGAATTTTCTGTCTGCTCTGTGTGAGAATTGTTGTTTCTTGTCCGTAGCCCCAATTCTACTTGTATTGACAAAAGTGTTCTGTTTACTGGGTTCTTCTTGGTGGGATGGGGAATGTGGCATTCATGCCACACACTTGACCAAAGGTAGATGTGACTGATTGTAATCACCTCCGTATGATCTGTATGCAATCATTTCTCCAGTGCAGAGGGAAGATCTTCCCTGGATTCAAGGGGTGAAGTGGACAGTGCTTTGGGACCCATTCAATTTGTGCTGGGCTTAAGGTCTAGTGGCAGAAAGGCTAATGTGAAATGGACAGAGGAGAAATTCTTCACTAACTCTTTAAATTTAGACTTCCAACAAAGACTTGCTATTATTTTACAGGGCCAACTTTGCTTCTTCTAAAAACATTAAAAATAGTCAATTCAATTCTCTCCTCATTTACTGACTATCTACTCTGGACAGAATAGTTGCAAAATGGCAAATAGTTCAGTCTCTCAGTGCTCCCTCTTTAGTAGAGAGGATATAGAAAGCTGGTTGCATGCATGACCTGTGATTTAACAAGGGAAGAATAATATATGACTGACTTATTAAACTATCTGAAAGTGGAGGGGCATGGTTGTACAAGTTTTAATTTTAATCTGACCTTCGTCATCCATTGTCCTGTGTTAACATGTACTGTCACACATACATACACTGGTGAATTTTAAATTGGTTCCATATTGATGGAAAGTCATTTGGCATAATATGAAAACCCTAAAATGTGTAAATATTATAACCCAGAAACTCCAGTTATCCTAAGGAAAAATCATGGGTGGTCATTGCAGTGATACTCAGAAGAGAAACTCTGCCTCTTAAACACTCAGGTCTACATGACTTTGAATAAAGCAAGAACAGTTAACGTCTGTATAGTGCTTATATGATCCAGACACTGTTTTAAGTACTATACATATTTTCACTATTCACGGAACCCAGTGAGGATTAACCCCATTTTATAGATAAGGAAACTGAGGCTCAGAGAAGTTGATTTTCTTAAGGTTACCAAGTCAGGATTTCAACACAGGTGGTCCAACTGCACAGCCTACAGTTTTAATCATTGTTCTCTACTGCCTCAAATAAACCACAGTCTATAAGCATCAAAATGATATTCTACACACCTCACACCATACACAAAAATAAACTCCAAATGGCTTAAAGACAAATGTAAGACAGGACACCATAAAAGTCTTAGATGAGAACACAGGCAAAACATTCTCTGACATAAATTGTACCCCTCTTTTCTTAGGTCAGTCCCCTAAGGCAATAGGAATAAAAGCAAAAATAAACAAATGGAACCTAGTCAAACTTAATACAGCAAAAAATACCATAAAAAAATGAAAAGACAACTTATGGAATGGGAGAAAATATTTGCAATTGATGTGACTGACAAAGTCTTAATTTCCAAAATATACAGTTAGCTCATACAACTCAATAACACAGAACCAAACAACCCAGTCAAAAAATAGGCAGAAATCCATGAAAATTCTTATAATAAAGATGATCTCATGACATGAAAAAAAAAATAGGCAGAAGACCTAAGTAGGCATTTCTCCAAAGAAGACATACAGATGGCCGGTAAGCACATGAAAAGATGCTCAACACCACCAATTGTTAGAGAAATGCAAATCACCTCAAACTGGTTAGAATGGCCATCATCAAAAAGTCTACAGGGACTTCTCTGGTGGTCCAATAGTTAAAACTGTGTTCCCAATGCAGGTGACAAGGGTTTGATCACTGGTCAGTGAGCTAGATCCCACATGCTACAACTAGGGGTTCGCATGCCACAACTAAAGAACCCACAAGCCACAATAAAGATTGAAGATCTTCCACAACTATGACCCAGTACAATCAAATAAATAAATAAATATTAAAAAATAGTTGACCAATAACAAATGCTGAAGAGGGTGTGCAGAAAAGGAATCCTTCTACACTGCTGGTGGGAGTGCAGCCACTCTGGAAAACAGTGTAGAAGTTCCTCAAAAAACTAAAAATAAGAGTTGCCATCTGATCCTACAATCCCACTTGTGAACATACAGGCAGACAAAACTATAACTCAAAAAGGTGCATGCACCCCAGTGTGCCCTGCTGCACTATTTACAATAGCCAAGACACGGAGACAACCCAGACAGCCATTGACAGGCCAGTGGATAAAGAAGATGTGACATGGATGTATCATGGAATACTATGCGGCCATGAAAAATGAAACAATGCCATGTGCAGCAACATGGATGAGCCTAGAGATTATCACACTAAGTCAAATAAGTCAGGAAGAGAAAGACAAGTATCATATGATATCAGTTATATGTGGAATCTAAAATATGATACAAACGAACACAAATATGAAACAGACTCAGAGCTATAGAGAACAGACCTGTGGTGACCAAAGGGGGGACCTGGGGGTGGTGGAGGGACAGACTGGGAGTTCAGGATTAGCAGATGCAAACTATTACATACAGGGTAAATAAACAACAAGATCCTATTGTACCGCACAGGGAACTATATTCGATATACTGTGATAAACCATAATGGGGAAGAATATGAGAAAGAGGGTATACATATATATATATAACTGAATTATTTTGCTATACAGTAGAAATTAAAGCATTATAATATAATCAACTGGCAACCCACTCCAGTATTCTTGCCTGGAAAATCCCATGGACTGAGGCTACAGTCCATGGGGTCGCAAAGAGTCAGACACGACTGAGTGACTTCACTTCGTACCTCAATAAAATAAAATTTAAAAAAAATAATGCTCTAGAAGAACACAGGAAAATGTAGATAAGATCAAAATGAAAAAGTGGCTTACAAAGCAATACAGTCAGTCTGGTTCTCACTTTTTTTTTTAAGGTATATACAAAACGGACAAGAGAAAGCATAGAAAAATGTCCATCAAGATGGAGGGATTGTGTTTTAATTTTCTTCTTTCATAGATGTTCTATAATGACTATTTCTTGCTTTTGAAGCAAAAAAAAAGGCTTGTGAAGGATCACAGTCATTTAGTTATTCAGTTGAAACGGTAGGAGGCGGGGAAGAGCATGGGCAGTTGGGGATTGGGGAGAGCAGGAAATCTTCATGACAGAGGGGATGTTTGGGCCTTGGAATGGCCCAAAATTCACTAGGAAAACCACCGAGGACATGATGCTGGTTCTCTGCTGCTCTGCACATCCTCTTTTGCCTAGAGTCATGGAGTCACAGCCTCCTCTTGGAATCTTTCTGGGAGTCTCTGTGCTGCCATGCCTGCATCCTTTCTCTTGGGGAGGGGTCTGGAATGCAGCCGTGGTTTCCACGGTGCTGTTGCAGAGAGAATGAGTCCTTCTGCTCAGGCCACACTGCCTCTGTGACACCCCTGAATTGAGGCGAGGGATGGGGTGCTGTGGGCAATGCCTGTGGTTTGCAGAAGCAACTCTGGAAACATCTGCAATCTTCCATTGCTAGAAATGACTGTGCTTCACGCAGAGGTGTGATGGCTTAGGTGTCAAAAGCGGGCCCCGCCAAGAGTACTCTGAGACCACAGAAAGAGACCCCCCAAGGGCACATGGAGTGGCCCTTTCAGGGCTGGCCCTGTGATGAGAGTCGGTTGCACACTTCCCCTGTGTGCTGAGTCCCTACAATGCATTTCAGGGCCTCTGGACCCCATAGAGAATTTCAGACATCGTTCACAGAGATGAGAACAAGCTGTATCTGGCAGGTTCACTGAAAAAACATCGCCTCTAACTGAATGAAAGACATCCAATCACTCCAGCAGGAAAGCAATCTCTCAGGTCTGGAAAAAATTCCCTTTGTGTCATCCGTTGGTCACCACCAGCTCCCTAATCGTTTCCTTTTGGAAACTGACTGTGGAATCTCCCGCAGAATTTAGGGAAGAAGACCCAAGCCTCGCCCAGTTCTTAGTGCCTTGCCACCACCTATGTAAGGGAAAATTTTTAAAACTCAGCTTTCCTGGTGGCCAAAAAGGCAAAGAAACTTCCCCCCCTAGCTTTGATACATGAGAAGAAACCTAATGTTTGTGAATCCTTCCTCTGTCCCTTAAGATAGAACTTAAGTATTTGTAAGAGCTAAGTAAAGCCTTTTGCAGCTTTAAGACCCAGGAATGTTTTTTAAGCGCTCAGTGTTTCTGAGATCTCTTTGAAAGATAAACACCAAGGAGAACAGTGCCCTACCTCCTGGTCACCACGGACTTCCATCTGGGCACCTGCTCTAAGCTGTACCTGTCAGCTCATCACAGTGAGGTGAAAGTCGCTCTGTCGTGTCTGACTCTTTGCGACCCCATGGACTTTACATTCCATGGAATTCTCCAGGCCGGAATACTGGAGTGGGTAGCCTTTCCCTTCTCCAGGGGATTTTCCCAACCCAGGGATCGAACCCAGGTCTCCTGCAATTACGGGTAGATTCTTTACCAGCTGAGCCACAAGCAAAGCCCAAGAATACTGGAGTGGGTAGCCTATCCTTTCTCCAGCAGATGTTCCGGACCCAGGAATCAAACCGGGGTCTCCTGCATTGCAGGCAGATTCTTTACAACTGAGCTATTAGGGAATCCTGCTTCTCACAGAGACAAAGGCAATTCAGATAGAGGCAATCAGCTAGCACAGCTGCTCCTGCCTCCCAGTTAGCAGGTGAGCTTGGGTGAAATATGAAAGAATGCATGGCAAATAGTGCTGCCAGGTCCTCCTCCTGTAAGACAAGCTACCATCAGTCTTAGGCACAAGTTCATAATGGGTTGTAATCACTAGGTAGTACAAGAATGGGAAGCTTCCCTTCTGCCTTTGTAATCTCATCTGTGGGTGTCCATGACACATACTGTAATCTGGTTTAACGCTTAATAACAAGCCTGTTTTCTTTCCTTTCCACATACGTGGAGAGGATTCTCTGGGTCGGCAGGACGTCTAATTTTCCCCAGTATCTGTGAGCACCAGATTTGCAGCTGGTTCCAAGGCTGTCCATGACCTGGTACTCGTTATCCTGGCTTGTGGGCAACCCTCCAGTGCCCTGTTCCATGCTTCAGGACACCTTCACTGAGGGATGAACAGTTTCCTTTCTCTGTTGGCTGTACCTTCGGGCAGCCCTAAGTCCCACCTTCCTGGTGCCACAGGAATAGGACGGTGGCCCTTGCCCCAGCGGTCCCTACCCCAAAGGCTGGCAGCAGCTCTGGGTTGAGTTTAGTAACCAGGCTCTTCTCCCGTTTTACAGGCCTGCCACCCAGTGCTTGCAGGCCTTTCTGGCCAGGGCTGTCCAAGGCCAAGATGCTGCCAGATTTATCACCAGTGCTAGGGCATCTGTGCCACTGACATACATCAGTGAGGCACCAGCCTGCCCACCTACTTGGAGAGCTGGGCCAGCGGGTGGCAAGGACGTGTGCTTTGCGTTACACTTCACTTTGGCAGGAAGATCCTGTGCGTGGCTGGGTAAGGAGACCACACCAGCACTCAGCTGTCGACCTTGCTGACCCTTCAAAGGCAGAAGTGACTCACTCTTCCAGACGTTCTTTACGTAAAGATCTCTGAGCCCACACCTGGCTCTTTCCAGGATGCTGGCTGGCGCGGAAAGTAAACGAGAATGGAGGGCAGGTGACACAGAGGCATCTGGAACATTCTGAGCCCCTCTTCTCTCGCTGTTGTTCTCTTTCTCTGTTTTCCTCTGTGGGCGTAATCCAGAGAAAAACCACAGCTGCTTGGTTTTCCTTCGAAACATTTTGACACAGCTTCTTGCTGCCCACAGCGGTGCACTTGTGTTAACATTCTTAAGAAATCCTAGCCCCCTCTTTTCACCCTGTTCAGGGCCATAAGCCGCTAGGATAACTCATTACATGGTCTGACTCCAAATCATTCATATGTGGCCTTGGAGGGGGCCAGGGGAGAGGTCTGTGTTTTGGTCACATGCCAAGTCATACACAAGGACGAGGATGCGTTCTTGAGGACAGATTCAGAAAAAAAAAAAAAGAATTGTCCCCCCCAGTCTGTTCTTTACCTCAGCTCCTTCTCACTTGCTCATGAAGACAGAACGTACCAATTTCTTCAACTTTTTTGCTTCTCTGAAAAAAGAAAAAGGACTTTCTCTCAAGATTCTGGTGATTGGTTTGAGGATCCTCTTGGAGTGAGAAGAATTAAGGTGAATAAACACAATTTCAAAGGGCACACCTTACTATATACAATAGATATGTCCCGGAATAACAATTTCTGTGGGGTCAATTCCTTTTCAAACGCAGGAGGTGGGTTTTACTATTAAGTCTTGTAATAAGCCTGTTTGAGAAGAAAGCATCCAAGGATAATGGAATTACTGATTCAATAACTTTCCCATTTTGAAAGCTGAGCTGTTTATATATTAGGTGCTCTTCCTCAGCGCTTTAAAAAAAAAAAAAATGTGTTCTGCTGCAGCATCCTGAGCTATCTGTCTTTACTCTGAGATAATAAAAGTAATACATGCTCAAAATATCGTTTTTTATACAGAAGATTTTTGCTTGAGTGTATTCAAATGTCTCAGCCTTTTCCTTTATGATTTGCATTTCCTTTATGCATTTTCTTTCCTGTGGCAGCCTGCAGAAATGGCCGCATTATTTTTGATCCAATTACTCTCCCTCTGCATGGTGTGTCTCTGCAGCCCCTCCTCTTAGGAGGAACACGCTGTCTGCATCCTTCGTCAGTCTCACTACCTGCTCCGGCCAAGGGAATGCAGTGGAAGCGATGCTGAGGGCTGCTCTCTCTTGCAATTCTGCCAGCTGCCATGGAAATGAACCCCAGCTGGCCTCCTGGATGATGAGATCATATGGCCCCGACACCCGATGGCCCCAGCCAATTGCCAGTTTCCACTTAACCTGGCAGCTGGCCATAGCTCATGAGTGAGCCCAGCAAAGACCATAAGCACTGTCCAGATAGAGCCGGCCTAAATGGCCAACCCACAGAATCATCAACAACAAAAGATGGGTGTTTCAAGCCATTAAGTCTGGGACTGGTTGGTTAGGCAGAAATATTTAAGTAAAACATGTCTTGCTGAAGAGAGTCTTTTCTGTCTTGAGATCCTGAAGGGAATTCTATATTATTTTCTCAAAGTTTCTCCAATTTTCTTTTCATACTAACGTACCATAATCAATCTGGAATTATTTTTCTGTGTGAGGTAAAGACCTAATGTCTTCATTGCTTCCTATATTTTTGAATGCTTGAAATATTTCATAATAAATATTAAAGTCATTTAAAAACACATAGTGACTACTGAAAATTTACAGGAATACAACAAAAATAAACTCAAAACTTCACCAATAGTAACACAACTTAGCAATAACCATTTATAATGTTGTGAGGCATTTTCTTCAGCTCTTTTTTCAGAGGGGTAGGTGAAATAGATATCAAACTGCTAACCATTCTTTTTTCCCTTCGCACTGCATCACATTTCTCTACGTCATTTCAGTGCTCCAAAAGAATTTTTAAGATCACATACAGTTCGTCCTATGGGTATACCATAATTTATTAACCAGGCACTTACTGTTAGGCACTTAGGCTGTCTCCCACTTTTCAGTATTAATGTTAGCAGCAGCATGAATGTTAGTACAGTGCTGAATATTCCTGTATAAATATCTCTGATTAGTTCTTTAGGATCATATTTAAAAATGGTAAAAAGGTAAGAACCATTTTAAGAGCGAATGTACAGTTAGTGAAAGATACTCTCCAGAGAGGCTATGTCAGTTTCCACCCACCTCCACCACCTGTCAATGAGCAGGTCCATCCAACCACATGCTCCATCCTCATGCTTTTGCTAAGATGAATAATCCAACCTCAGCTGACTCATTAGTCAGAACAAGATCACACTCGGATGAGAACACAAAACATGGAAGAAGTACATAGCAAGAAGGAAAAGTCTGTGATAATGAGAATGTATAGTTTCAGCTCCTCCTCCTAAATTTATTTGACAAAAATACTGTTCCAGTTCACTGTCACCATCCCTGCCGTACTACACACAGTGTGAACCAAGAGTCAGAAACAGATGTTTGGGACCCAGGAAGGATTCCAACTGAGCTGATACTCAGAGCAAAAGAGCACACTGGGGCATCAACCTCTCTGCTCAGGAGGGTGCACCAGAGGGTGCAGATGATTGATCCTATCCGTGTCTGTTATTGGCCAGAGGCTGGGAGCCCAAAAGTGACCAGCCTACAGAGAGAATTTCTAGTCATGAAGGTAAGAGCTCTTATAGGACTCAGCTGCAGGGCACCATCAAAGCCCAGGGACGTGCTCTCCATGTAGCTTGGGGTGTCAGGGACAGCCTCTCAGAAGAACGGGTGTCCAGGGTGGTCCGTGAGGAATAAGCAGGGCTTAGCCAGGCAAAGAGAGGCGCAGCTCTAAGCTCTAGGTAATTACAGGATATCCAGAGCGCAGGGCAAAAGGTGGAGAGCTGGTGGAATGGAGATGGGGAGGAGAAAGGTGCCTGGTCGTGGAAAGCTTCCCATAACTTGCCATGAAGTCACATTCCTTACAAGACCCTTTTTGATCTGGTCTCACCACGTTTCTGACCCCATCTCCAACCCCTCCCCCACCCCAAACAATCTGCTTCAGTCACGAGTCTCTCTGCTGCTCTTCAACCACACCTCCACCTCGACCTTTGCCCCTACTCCCCTATCTGCCTGGAATGCTCTCCCCCCACATCTGCATATGGCTTCTAGTAACAGAAAATCTGAACAGACCTATAACTAGAAAGGAGATTTAATCAATAATCAAAATATTCTTGATAAAGAAGAGCCCTAGATCAGATGACTTAACTAGTGAGTTCTACCAAACATTTTAAAGGAGAATTAATACCAACCCTCCTTAAACTCTTATATCTATGAGGCCAGCATTATCCCATTTTATCAAAGCCAGACAAAGAAACAAGAAAACTGCAGACTAATACCCATTATGAATACTGATGCAAAAGCCCTCAACAAAATATTAGTAAACCAAATTAGCAGCATGTTAAAAGGATTGGAAGTCATGTATGGATGCGAGAGTTGGACTATAAAGAAACCTGAGCGCCAAAGAATTGATGCTTTTGAACTGTGGTGTTGGAGAAGACTCTTGAAAGTCCCTTGGACTGCAAGGAGATCCAACCAGTCCATCCTAAAAGAAATCAGTCCTGGGTGTTCATTGGAAGGACTGATGTTGAAGCTGAAACTCCAACATTTTGGCCACCTAATGCGAACAGCTGACTCATCTGAAAAGACCCTGATGTTGGGAAAGATTGAAGGCAGAAGGAGAAGGGGATGACAGAGGATGAAATGGTTAGATGGCATCACTGACTCAATGGACATGAGTTTGGGTAAACTCCAGGAGTTGGTGATGGACAGGGAGGCCTGGCATGCTGCGGTTAATGGAACCGCAAAGAGTCGGACACGACTGAGTGACTGAACTGAACTGGAAAGGATTATACATCATGACCAAGTGAGATTTATTCCTGGAATGCAATTATGGTTCAACATATGAAGCTGAATCACTATAATATGCCACATTAATAGAATGATAGAAAAAACCCACATGATCATCTCAATTAATGGAGAAAAAGCTTTTGACAAAATTCAACACTCTTTAACATCTTTTCATGATAAAAGCACTTGACAAACTAGGAATAGAAGGCATGTGTCTCAACAAAATAAAGGCCACATATGAAAAACCCACAGCTACTATCATACTCATTGGTGAAAAAAATTATGCTTTTCCTCTAAGATTAGAAATAAGAAAAAGATGTCCACTTCTGTCATTTCTACTTAACATTAGAATTAGCAGTTTTAGACAGCTAAGAAAAAAAAGTGCATCCAAATTGGAAAGTAAGAAATAAAATTATCTCTGTTCACAGATGACATTAAAAAATTTTTTTTTACTTCTTACTTTCCAATTTGGATGCCACCCCCTTTTTTTAATTGGAAAGTAAGAAGTAAAATTATCTCTGTTCACAGATGACATTAAATTTTTTTTTTTTTACTTCTTACTTTCCAATTTGGATGCACTTTTTTTTTTAATTGGAAAGTAAGAAGTAAAATTATCTCTGTTCACAGATAACATGGGCTGTTCCCTGGTAGCTCAGCTGGTAAAGAATTCGTCTGCAATGCAGGAGACCCCAGTTTGATTCCTGGGTTGGGAAGATGATCTGGAGAAGGGAACAGCTACCCACTCGAGTATTCTGGCCTGAAGGATTCCATGGATGTATAGTCCATGGGGTTGCAAAAAGTTGGACATGACTGAGTGATTTTCACTTGAACAGAGGACATGATCTCATATATAGAAAATTCTCTCTCTCTCACACACACACAAACTGTTAGAACTAGTAAATGAATTTAGCAGAGTTGCAGAATATAAAATCAACACCCCAAAATTAGTTGCACATCTATACATTAACAATTGAACAACCTGAAAAGGAAATTAAGAACACAGCTACATGTATGATAGCATCAAAAAGAGTAAAACACTTCCATGGAGATGAAAGGCTTGTGAACTGAAGACTACTGTTGCTAAAAGAAATTAAAGAAGACACCAATAAGTGGAAGAATATCCTGTGTTCATGTATTGAAAGTTAATATTGTTAAGATGTCAATACTACCCAAAGTGACCTATAGATTCAAAATCCCAATGACTTTTTTTTTTTTCAGAAATAGAAAAATCCAAATAAAATATATGCGGAATCTCAAGGAAACTTGAATAACTAAAATAATTTTGAAGAAGAATTAAGAAGTCTCACACTTCCTGATTTTGTAACTTACTACATACAAAGCTACAATAATCAAAACATTATGATAATAGAATAAAGACAAACACACATATCAACTGAATAGACCAGAGAACCTAGAATTAAACTCTCACAAATGATTTTTAACAAGAGAGCCAAGAACCTTTGTTATGGATTGAATTGTGTCCTAACAAACGCATGTGTTAAAGTTCCAACCCTAGTTGGAACCCCAGTACCTCATAAGGTAACCATATTTGGAGAGAAGGTCTTTAAAGAGGTGATTAAGTTAAAACGAGGCCTTTAGAGTGGAACCTTACTTCAATATGATTGATGCTTATAAGGAGGAAGATATATGGCGGGGGCAGGGGCAGGGGAAGGGGGCGCAGAAGAATGATCTTGTGAAGAGATAGTAAGAGGGCAGCCATCTGCAAGCCGAGAAGAGAGACTTCAGAGGAAACTGAAGTTCTTGGACTTCCAGCCTCAAGAACTGTGAGGAAATAAATTTCTGTTGCTTAAGTCACCCATTCTGTGGTGTTTTGTTATGACAGCCTAGAAAATTAAAACAACATTCAGTGGAGGATAGGACAGTCTTCTCAGTAAACTGTGTTTGGAAAATTAGATATTCACCTGCAGAAGAATGAAATTGGACCTTTACTTTTTACACATACATTTAAAAAATTAACTCAAAATGGATCACGGACTCTTAGAGGAAACATGGGGAAATCTTCATAACAATGGATTCGGCAATGATTTCCTAAATATGACAAACTGCATTTCACCAGAATTTAAAACTTTTGTTCATCAAAGTATATTATCAACGAAGTAAAAAAGCAACCCACAGAATGGGAGAAAATATTTGCAACTCACATATCTGATAAGGGATTAATATCCACAATATATAGGGAATTTGTAAAATTTAATGATGACAACAACCCAA
Source organism: Dama dama (assembly GCF_033118175.1). Classification (NCBI taxonomy): domain Eukaryota; kingdom Metazoa; phylum Chordata; class Mammalia; order Artiodactyla; family Cervidae; genus Dama; species Dama dama. The sequence goes on along the minus strand of NC_083704.1, from coordinate 57,370,066 downwards.
TCATGATTTTAAAAGGGGCAAAGGATCTGAACAGACATTTCTGCAAAGAAGATATACAAATGGCCAAAAGGACATGAAAAGATGCTCACTGTCATTGATCATTAGGGAATTACAAATCAAACTTACATCGAGATGCCACCTCGCACCCATTAGTACAGCTATTGTCAAAATACCAGAAATTAACACGTGTTTTAGAGGATATGAAGAGACTGGGACCGTTGTGCACTGCTGGTGGGAATGTAATTGGTGCAGCTGCTGTGGAAAAAGTAAGGCAGTTGCTCAGAAAAATTAAGAATAGAATTTCCAAATGACCGAACAATTCTACTTCTGGGTATATATTCAAAAGAACTGAAAGCAAGGACTCAGACTCAGATATTTGAACACCAATGTTCATAGCAGCATTATTCACAATAAAAGGCAGAAACAACCTAAGTGTCTATCAACAGATGGATGGATAAACAAAATGTGGTATATACACACAATGGGATAGCTTTATTTTTTTTTTTTTAATTTTTATTATTATTATTTTTTTTTCCAGTGGGTTTTGTCATACATTGATATGAATCAGCCATGGATTTACATGTATTCCCAATCCCGATCCCCCCTCCCACCTCCCTCTCCACCCGATTCCTCTGGGTCTTCCCAGTGCACCAGGCCGGAGCACTTGTCTCGTGCATCCCACCTGGGCTGGTGATCTGTTTCACCATAGATAGTATACATGCTGTTCTTTTGAAATATCCCACCCTCACATTCTCCCACAAAGTTCAAAAGTCTGTTCTGTATTTCTGTGTCTCTTTTTCTGTTCTGCATATAGGGTTATCGTTATCACCTTTCTAAATTCCATATACATGTGTCAGTATGCTGTAATGTTCTTTATCTTTCTGGCTTACTTCACTCTGTATAATGGGCTCCAGCTTCATCCATCTCATTAGGACTGGTTCAAATGAATTCTTTTTCATGGCTGAGTAATATTCCATGGTGTATATGTACCACAGCTTCCTTATCCATTCATCTGCTGATGGGCATCTAGGTTGCTTCCATGTCCTGGCTATTATAAACAGTGCTGCGATGAACATTGGGGTACACGTGTCTCTTTCAGATCTGGTTTCCTCAGTGTGTATGCCCAGAAGTGGGATTGCTGGGTCATATGGCAGTTCTATTTCCAGTTTTTTAAGAAATCTCCACACTGTTTTCCATAGCGTGGGATAGCTTTAAAAAGGAACGGAATTCTGACACATGCTACAACAAGGATGAATCCTGAAGACACTATGCTAAGTTTAAAAAGACAGAGAGAAAAGGACAAATACTGTATGATTCTACTTATAAAAGGTACCTAGAATACACAGGCAACTTCAAAGACAGAAAGTTAAAAGTAGTGGTCATCAGCGACTGATAATGGGGACTTTGGGGTTTATTGGTTTTTGGCTGCATGGCTTGCGGGATCTTAGTTTCCCCTTCCAGAGGAACTAAAATCCCCGTGCCCCCTGCAGTGGAAGTGTAGAGTCCTAACCATTAGACCACCAGGCAAGCCCTGGTAATGGAGACATTTGAATGTTTTCTGTCTAATTGGTATGGTGTTTCAGTTGGGGAAGATGAAAAAGTTCTGGAGATGGATGGTGATGATGGTAGCCCAAAAATGTGATTGTACTTCATGTCACTGACCTGCACACTTAAAAATGGTTAAATGTTAAGTTTTATCACAATTTTAAAAACCTGGAAGTTTGGGGCAATATGTTACAAAACTTTGGAACTTATTTAAACTTTCTGTTTGAGCTGGCTCTGGCAGTGGGGGGAGGATGCCACCTGGTTCCCGTCAGGCTACCGTAGAAGTGGGGCCTCTGTTGACACGCAGGGTGGGCAGACTCCTTATTACTGCCTGCAGAGGTGGGGGGTCCCAGCTGCCTCCAGGACTTCCATTGGTACCCCCTGGCCAAGAAAGGGGTAGCAGTGCCTCATTATTGCCTCCACGTGGCTTCCACTGACAACAAGGCGGATGGGGTGATGGCCTGTTTACCCCTTACAATGGTGTAAACTGTGACTCCCCAAGAAGCCTCCTTTGTCAGGACGGGTGAGGGCAGCTGGTTCCTGGCAGAAGGGGTGGAGGTAAAGGCGCCCCCCGATGGTCTCCTCTGACTTCTAAGGAGGGGGGATCTCATTACAGCCCAGTGGAGATGAAAGCCCCTCTCCCTCCGGGGCATCCGCTGATACCACCCCAGCAGGAAAGCTGAGGAGCACAGGGTTTGGTGGGAGCTTTTTCCCTCCTTGCCTGTGGGTGTTTCCTGTTTGCTGGCTTCTTCAGCTCCTATTTTGGCATACGTGAGACTAAAAGAAAACCCAGGGAGCTCACCGCCATGTTGTTTCTTGAGTCCTGGGGTATCTGGTCAGTCTGCTGCCTTCTCTCTGAGACAGGAGGGAAGGAGGCAGCACACGGCCTTTAAAGAATGACACAATTCGGGAGGAAAGTTGGAGACAGCAAAAACTGGTTTGAACTGACTAGGTCCAAGATGGTGGAGGATTCAACTTCTAGTAGACCCTGAGCCTCATTATGTGCTCATTGTCATTTATTACCTTAAGCTCAAAGACACAACGACAGGCACCGTGGCAGTTCCAAGGCCAACCATAAAGGGTCAAAAAGTGGGCCAATTCCTGGAAAACCCCCATCTTTCCCCTGAAATAGATGGACTAATCCTTTCACTCGTTAACCTATGAAATTACTGAGTCCATAAACACCAACCACCTCATATTTTAGGGCCACTCTCACCTTGTAAGACAAACTGCATTCTACCTATGGAAGATGCACCTCAATAAATCTACCTCTCACTTAGCACTTGGTCTCTCACGAATTCCTTCTGTGCTGAGACAGAAAGAGCCTGAGTTTCTTTAAGTCCTGAGACAAGCTGTGCAGTTCTGAAGGTTGGGAGGATTAGCCTCGGGCAAGGGAAGTGTAGATCCTGAAAATGGAGGTAAGAATGGGTCAAGGGTACAGGTAAATGCTAATGAGGCAGAATGACTGTTCCAGTGGTTTCTGTCTCCCTCAGGAAGGAAAGGCTGGGTAGTAAGTGATGATGGACGTGTAGGGTGATGGGCTGGTGGAGAATGAAGGCTTGGAATAGCCATGGGGAACTCTGGAAGAGTCTCCTCATGTTCATGTGTAAACAGCAGCCATCAACAGCAACAGCAATTGGTTATGCTAACAATTACTGAGGGTATGCTATTTGCCAGGCTCTGACCCTTTCAAAACCTTATGACAGGCACACACTTTTGGGATTCCCAATTACTGATGAGGAAACCAAGCCTTACGGAGATGAAGAGACAAACATTCCTGGGCCTGAAATATTACAGCTAGGATTAGTCCACATAGTGTCTAATTATTGAGATAGCTCTCTCGGGTGCCGAGGGTGTGGCTGAAACTACTGCCCATGAACTTGTGAGGTCCTCACATGTGGGTGAATTTCTCTAGGCAGTTGGGCATAAAAACAGAGGTAGAATGGCTAAATAGCAGCAGGGCTGGGGCCTTCCGGGCTGAGGTGGCAGAGGACAGTGTGGAGAATGTATTGGCAAGAGATGGACAGAGGCAGTAACAATGCACCCTGATTGGATCAAGAATTAAGTCAAGACAGCAAGGGAAATGGCAGGTCCAAGGTGTCAGAGGTCTTGGTGGGGTTGAAGGGAGGTGGAAGTGATGGTAACCAGGGCATGAAGAGTAGGAAATGAAGGAAGCTGTGGTTAGCGAGGGAGATGTTAAAGATTTCCTGGAAAGGCAGATCCTGGAGGTGACAAGGTTAAGAGTGTGGGTGGCTGAGGGGTGGGGAGGGCAAGGGATTTCAGGTCAAGAAACTCAAGGGTGGAGAAGTTCACTTACCCAAGACCACACAGATAGCCACTAGGAGAGATGAGGTTTGTTTAAAAAAAAAATTCAAGGATACTTGTTAAAGCACAGTAGGCACGCTTTATTTAAGAGGAGGCTTCACAAACCAGTGTAGGGCCTACTGGAATGAAATTCTGCAGTGGGTCAGGGATTGGGGGCTCAACTCCAAACAGCAGGGTGAGCAAATGGGAATGTAGAGCCAAGGAACAGAGAGTGAGGGGGTGGTGGATGAAGATTACTAAGCAGGAATGTCAGAGGTAAACAGGTAAACTCTGTAGGCAGACCAGGGTGATCAGACACCACCTGGGGCTGGTGGAGGATGAGGAATCCAATCAGGTACGGAGGATGGAGGTTCTTACTAAACCCACTTAGCAGGGTTCTAGCTAAAACTGGATTTTACAAGGAAGTGCAGAGATAGGCCTAGGAGAAGATTCAGCAGGCTGACTATAAAGTTTGGTCAAGCAAAGAATCTTGGTCAGATTTAAAGCAGACTCAGGACCCAGAGAGGAAGAGCTGACAAGCAAGGGGGTGAGGAACAATGGGAAACATGAGGGAGGGAGGGCCTGGGCAGATGCCATTAGTCTCCAAAGTCAGGGGTCTTTACCAGGGTGGATGAAAAAGGTACCCATTGCATTAGGAAACAAAGGATGCTGCTGCAGCGGCCACTGCAGCCAGGCCAGCTCTGCACCCAGAGGGGATTCAGGATGGAGAAAAGCCAGATACTCGCCCTAAATGGTTAAGGCGCATAGCAAAGGAACGATTTCAGTGGGTTTAGACTCTTGCATCTTCCCATACACAGAAAAGTGCTGAATTCGTTAATTGGAGATGTCCGGTTTTTCCTTAATTGACAGCAATCTTTTGATGTTCTGACTACCTGGTTTTTGTTGCAAAACTCCTATATATCCTGTCCCCCCTCCCCCTTACTTCTTCGGAGCTGTCACAGGCTTAAGTCCACAGAAAGTCCCTGAATAAAACAGAATTCTCAAATTTTAGGTTTTGCCTTTCTTTTCAGTGGACACAAGTGTGGGTTAGAGTGAAATCAGAGTGGAAGAAGGATATTGCTCCTGAAGCTCACATCTACAGGGTTCGCTCCCAGCCTCTGTGCTGTGCCTGGTACTGGGGACAAGTAGAGGGAAGTGGAAGAAATAGAGGGAGCAGGTGCTGCTCAGAGGAAACTCACAGATCACATGTACAAAACAGAGCGATAACCGCTAATTGCTGCCTGGAACCAGCAGGGAGTGACTGTCTTGGGCTGCAGGGAGGGCTGGGGTGGCAAGATCAGGGTCAGGAGCACCTGCAACAAGGAAGTGATGCCCAGGCTGCCTCCGGGTGAGGCAAGAGACAGACCAGCCCCAGGCTCAGCAGCTGGAGCTGGTCCGCTGTGGACAGATACTCCAAAATACAGGAACCAGACAGAAGCTGAGATTTGCCCAAGTAAGAGATAAAGAGACCATGTATTCCACATTCTCAAAGTCAAGATCTTACCATCTACACATGCGCAGAAATGCTGCTTGAAGGTCAAAAGGGAGGGGCATCACCCCATAGGCTTTTTTGGTAGAATCCATCTTGGCTAAGAGGTATGTATGTGCGCCCACATGGAAGGAACCTGAGATAAATCAAATATGGACTCAAAGCCAGGCAGAGAAAGATGCCTGGCCAAAGGAAACCTAAAAGAAATGCCGCATGTAAGTGGTTCACTCTACCACGAGGGTGTGACTCCCTCTTGGAGCCCACTGGAGTGTCTATCCACACGGACTCCTTTTCCTCTTAATAAACATTTCACTTGCTCTACTACTTTCCATCTCTAAGTGGAAATTCATTCCTCCACGGCTGATGGGCCAGGGCGCTGTCAGTGGCTGCTGTCCCCAGTGGTTCAGTGGCTAGGATTTAGCACTCTCGCTTCTGTGGCCTGACTTCAATCTCTGGCCAGGGAATTGCAACCCTGATTCAAGCCCCTGTGGGCCGAGGCCACCCAAGATTACAGGGACCTTTACCTGGTGGGAACTATGGGTCAGCATCAACAATGGGAGTGAGTGAAGGACAGTGCAGGGAAGGAGCCTGGGGCGGGGGTGCGGTTCAGAGGCCTCCAAGGGCCTGGCCTGGGTAGCATACGAAGGATGAGGCCAGGCAGGGGCCTCACAAACTATCTTAGATCCTGTCTGAACCCTGGCCTGAATGTCCTAGGTGGAGGAGAGTGGTCGAGAACAATTCACATTTTTTTTAAAATGTGAAAAAGCAGATGACAAAAAAAAAAAAAAAAGTCCAATGACTTCAACTATATAAAAAACAGTAGTAGATTGGCACATGTAAATATAAACAGGTTCTTAGAGGAGGATTATGTTCTCTTTCCGTTTCAGTAAATTTCCTTTGTTATGGTAACCACACATGGTTAAAACAAAAAGGGAACAAGCGAGGAGTTAGCACAATCACTTTTTCCGACTGGAGAGGTCACAAGAAACAATAGAGATGCTTACCCAAACGTTCTCTGTCTCTTCTCTCTGCCCCGAGGCAAGGCTGTGCAGTGAGGCTTCCTAATTAACAGAAGAAATGCATGTTCCAGGAAGGATTAAGGGGTTAAGAAGGGCAAGCAGCAGGCCTGACTATGAAGAGGTGAAGGGTTCCACACTCCTAATTCTTGCACAGAAATGCACCTGCCTGAAGAGGAGACATGGGCTAAGAAAGGCTGAGGGCTCTTCTAATCAAAGGGCAGCTGGGGAGACTTGGCAACTTGACACAAAGCAAGAACCCAGCCTGGATCTGAATTACAGGGAGACATAGCTCACCAGGCAGCTGGCAACACTTGAATATGGACTGTGGACTGGAAAACAGCACTGGATGAATGTTACGTTTCCTGACTTTGATCACTGATCCGTGGCTACATAAGAGAATGTCCCTGTTCCTAGAAAATACACACTCAAGTACTTAGGAGGTCTTCAGGGACATGGTGTCTGCAACTCACTCTCAACTAACCCAGAAAAACAACATAGGTGTTAAATACAGAGGAAGAGGGGAACAATAATACAAAAGGTGGCAAATACTAACCACCAGCGAATATGGATAAAATGTTCTTTGAACTTGGGTCCTTTGATTCATTTTTGAAATGTTTGTGTGTAAATCTGAAATTATATCAACTTTAAAACTTACAAAGAAGCAAAGTCAGGGGTCAGGGTTGGATTCTGCTTAGGGCTGGAATCTAAACTCAGGGTGAGAATAAACTCAACTTTGTAAGGGGAGCAACTGAACCAAAGTTGGGTTTTTTGCCTTCTTTAGAATCATTCTTTGCAAAAGACTGACTTAAATGTGTTCTGCAAATATTATTAATAATAATTATCGACTATTGAGCTTCCCTTGTGGCTCAGTTGGTAAAGAATCTGCCTGCAATGCAGAAGACCCAGGTTTGATTGCTGGGTTGGGAAGATCCCTTGGAGAAGGAAATGGCAACCCACTCTAGTACTCTTGCTTCGAGAATCCCACGGACAGAGGAGCCCGGCAGGCTACATTCTATGGGGTCATAAGAGTCAGACATGACTGAGTGACTGAACCACCACCACTGACCACCAGTTTTGTTTGGGCTGTCATTTAAAAAACTGAAGTGTAGTTGACATACAATATCACGTTAGTTTTAAGTGTACACCATAGTGACTTCACATCTAAATATATGACATGACTTCCCTGGTGGTCCAGTGGTGAAGAATCCGCCCGCCAATGCAAGGGACCTGGGTTCCATGTGGTCTGGGAAGACGCCACATGCCGCCAGGCAATGAAGCCTGTGCACCACAACACAAGAAGCCAACAACTGGGGAGTAGCTCCTGCTCACTGCAACTGGAGAAAGCCCATGAGCAGCAATGAAGACCCAGTGCAGGCAAAAAGTAAATGAACAAATAAATACATTACACAATGATCACCACTGTTCAGTCTAGTAACCATATGTTACCTAAGTTATCACAGTACTATTGACTATATTCCCGACCCTGTACGTTACTTCACATGACTCATTTGTTTTATAACTGGAACTCTGTACCTCTTAATCCCTTCTACCTATTTTGCCCAAGCCCTCACTCCCTTCCGCTCACACTGAGGCTGGCCTGTGACTGCTTTGACCTAACGTGCTGGAACCCTCCTGGCTCAGGTCTTCAGGCCTGGCAGCTCCTGCTTTCTTCCTCTTGGGCTTTCATTCTCAGTTGCTGCTTGCTGCCTCTGGAAATCCAGTGTCCTGCAGCGAGACGCCCGGTGCCGCCGCACAGAGAGGCCGCGTGGAAAACTGAACTCTGATAAACGGCCAGCACTGAGAGAGTCATTTCCTAGGCAGGTTGATAAGAAGTCTAGGGGTCCCCAAGGAGAGAGAGGCCTGGGATATTCAAGGAGGAAGAAAGGACAAACTTTTTTACTTTTTTTCCTCTACATTCCTTAGGGTTATATAACAATAATGTATCCTGCCTGAGGACAGTCTTTGGATTAAACCCTCTGGCTAATTCTGCTATCTTAAAACATAAATTATGGGAGTAGGTCTGGTCTTTACAAGGATGTATCCTGCTTGAGGACAATCTTTGGATTAAACCTTCTGGCCAACTCTGTTATCTTAAAATGTAAATTATGGGAGTAGGTCTGGTGAGGTCTTTACAACCTCCAGACATTCTTTGGATTCATTGGAGAGTATATAACTCCATTGCTAACACTAGCAAAGGGGGTACTCTTTTGCCCCCTTCTGATGCCTATGTCAGAAGCTTTCTCTATCTCCTTTATACTTTAATAAAACTTTATTACACAAAAGCTCTGAGCAATCCAGCCTCGTCTCTGGCCCCGGATTGAATTCATCTCCTCCGGAGGCCAAGAATCCCGCCTCTCATTGTTCAGCAACAACCTTTCAGCACCAACTGGCCTGCTTGGTGATGGAGAGACCAATTTGGAACTTCTAGCCATCCCAGCACCCCCGGTCAACGCCACACGAAGCAGAAGATCCCATCGGTCGCCCACAGAATCCTAACAGAGAGTGAACAGTTTCGTTATTGTTAAGCCATGACATTTTAGGTGTTGCTTTTAATGCAGCAAATGACAGCACATAATGTAAGCTGGTCAGGTGAATGAGACAGGAAATATACAGAAGCCTAATTGATGAGGTCATGTCCCCAGGAAGGAAAGTGACCTGCTCAGGTCACAAAGCTGGCAGTTAAAACAAGACTGAGGGCCAGGTCTTCTGAAATCTTCTCCTTCCTGTGCAGGAAGACACGTTACTGTGACAATTGGAAACCTGAGCCCTACTGACGGCTCCCCCTGTGCTTGCTCCGTGGGGCTCTCTCTCTGAAACCCCACTGAGGCTCTGCACCCCCTGTTGTCAAGACTGTGGTCAATACCCGCCCTCCCTGATGAGGAAATGACATTGAGGAGATGAAGCATTGCCCAAGGTCACAAGGCTAAGAAAACTGGAGCTGGAATTTGAACTCGAGCTTAACTAACTGGGCCCCAGAGTTAACTGCACCTCCCAGTGCCTTCCCCTTCGTCACAGGAAGAGTTCAGAATTCTGGCTGTAGTTGTACCTTTGGATAACTTAGGTTTATTCAAAGCCTAACATTCCTGGACATGGCATTTACAAATTATGTGAACTTCGCTCTTTCACTTGTGAAAATGAGGCATGCCCCCCTCGGCCCCTTCCCTGCTCAGCACGCTGTCACTGCTGTGTAGCTCCCGTGAGCGGAATTCAAGGTGACTGCTCATTAAAACGATGAGATTCTCTGCAGATGCTAAATCATAATTCATGTTGAACTGTATTGGTTTTCAAGCAAAGTTTCATGAAAGGGCTCCTTCTGCTTTTCTTTTCTCCTGTTTTTTAGATTATAAATAGAACTCGTCCTGTGCCACTAGAAGTCCAGGCTGTAGTATGTGGGCTGATGCGCTTGCATCTGCCCAGTCCTCTGACTTGGGGCCACCAGTTGACACCTACAGGGTCCCTGAGAGGAGGGAGGGGAAGATGGTCACACCTCTGTGACTCACAGGCTCCTGAGCTACCCAGCAACCCTGCCAAGGTTCCCCATTCTGTGCCATGTGTAGCTCAGACCCTCTCACTCTAGAATTCTGTTACTGTCCCCCAACCCCCCACTATCAGCAGGTGACCCACCACTTTTTCAGCAAGAAAACAGAAGCTGATAGGACAAAGCACTAACTTCCTGCTAGAAAACCTCCCTCTCCACCTGCACTTTCACGTCCCCAGGCCCTCCCAAGGGACCCTTGACCAAGGCAAATCCTGACTCCCTCCGCTGACATGACTCCATCAGCTTTGCCCCCATCTTCCATCACTCCCTCTCTGTAGCTCAAGCCTTTCCCATTTGATCAAGTCTTGATAAAGTCCCTCCAGTGGCTGCCCAGTCTCCCCCTCCCTCCACAGGTAACCTGGAAGCCAGCTGCTCCTCAACTACTCAAATCTGGCATCTGCACTCCCCACTCCACTAAAGCTCATCACCTTGCTGTCACCTGTAAACCTACTGGGGGTTCTAAAGGCTTCCCCCCACCAGGCAGCTCAGCTGCACCAGAGAACCTGACCACCACACAGTTCTTGAAAAGCTCTATTTTCTGAGCTGGAAAACATCCCTATCTTAGCTTCCCTCCTACCCCTCTGTTCCTTTCAGTCTTTTCTTTGCTTGTTTCTTAAAGGTTGTCCTTACCTTGGTTTCTTGCCCTTTTCTTCTGTCACACATTCTCAGGACCCCAAGACCTGGCAGGGAGCAAGGAGAAACTGTACACCAGTGAGTTGGGCTGGGCAGGAGCAGTACCCTGAAGCAACCAGGGGCAATGCACCCGTGGAAAGGAGGCAGCAGCAACTCAGCTCCAGCAGACACCTGCCAGGAGCAGGGTTGGCAAAAAGCATTTTTTTTTTTTTTAAAGGGCCAGAGAGCAAATGCTGTAGACTTTGTGGGCCACGATCTCTGTCATATATTCTTCAGTCCTGAATATTCATTGGAGGGACTGATGCTGAAGCTGAAACTCCAAGACTTTGGCCACCTGATGCAAAGAACTGACTCATTGGAAAAGGCCCTGATGCTGGGAAAGATTGAAGGCAGGAGGAGAAGGGGACGACAGAGGATGAGGCGGTTGGATGGCATCACTGACTCGATGGACATGAGTTTGAGCAAGCTCCAGGAACTTGTGATGGCCAGGGAAGCCTGGCGTGCTGCAGTCCATGGGGTCGCACAGAGTCGGACGCGACTGAGCACCTGAACTGACCAACCTTCTAAAAATGTAAAACAAAACAAAGAAACCTTATGTCTAGGGTCACACAAACAGGCCCAGGGCTGGATGTGGTGCCAGTTCGGACGTAGTTTGCTGATCTGTGCACAAGAATGAATACAAACCCAGAGTGGCCAGATTTCCCAGTGTCAGGTTTCCCAGAGAAGCCAGAAAGCTGGGTTTTTGTTTGAAATGTTTTAGTTATTAAACGCCTGCATCTAGATGATCTCTGGCAGCACCGCCTCCAGGTACCCAATGAGCGTCCTGTAGCCACATGTGGTAACCCCAGAACTCAATTCATTAGCAGGCTCCCTGCCCAGGTTGGGTTCGCAATCTCAGCAAGTGGCAATGCCCTTGACTAACACCTGGGGGGCCTGCCCTCACACACTGTCCACTTGGCTCTGTCCTCAGTGCCACTCCCCGCTGCTGGGTCCCCACCATTTCACCCCTTGAGGACAACTTCCTTCTGATAAGACAGTCCCCATCTTATCCTTTTCCCATACTTTCTGCAGCCAGGATGATCTTTCTAAGATGCAAACCTGGGCGCGTCAGTCTCAGCTTTAACGCTCATTCGCTAAGCTTCGGTTGACTTGCTAGGCTTCTGGGGGTCTGGCCCCTCCTCGCTTGCCCCGCTCCATCCTGTGCGTGTCTCTGTGGGCTACTCTCGGTTCCCGAATCGAGGAAAGCCCCCTCTCACTTCCAGGTCTTGCATCAGCTGCCGTGGCACAGCCTTTCACGGCACCCCACACACAAGCTGACAAATTCTTCTGTGTACCTCATTTTAGAGTTACAAAGCCTTTCCAGATGTCCCCATCTCCTGCCAGCTGGTGTTCTACCTTTCTTTCACGTAACAGCTGTACCGACATATAATTCACATGCCGCATAATTCCCCATATATAAAAAAAGGCAGATGCCTGGAGGGGCAGACGTGGGCAAGGGAGTGGAAGACCTTCCACCGGGAGGTGGGGAGAAAACGGAACTGCTCTTTATATTTATTTTTATATCATGTTTTGGTCTTCTTTTGGTGTTTTTCTCTACTTAATATACCAGCATAGTAGAACACATACATGACAACGAATAAAGACTCGCATGTTGGAGGTATCTACTCGGTGCTGTGACTGTCAGCAGCCTGCAATCAGAAGTGCAGAGACCTCTGCTTCCTGTTCCATCCTGCTGCCTCCCCCTTGGAGGAGAAAACGCCCCACCTGTGTGCGACAGGGACGGCTCTGCCAAAGGGTCTGAGCTTGTCTGCAAGCCGTCTGCCCTTCCTCCCTCCGCTGCTTTGGATTTGGCCCACATCACCTGTTTCCCCTTCTCCCTGAGCTGATCTGTCTGCAAAGGGCCTTGGAGCTGCCGAGGCTCCCCCACCCTCTCACTGCACAGGAACTGAAAAAGTGCAGCTGCATTTCCAAGTAACATCACATATTGAAACAGAGAAACCGAGCAGACAGCAAAACCAACACTGGAAATCGTGACGAGACACCTCCAAGAATCTCGGAGTTTGTTGTTCCTTGTCTTCATCCAAACAAGCCAGTGCCACCCTCCTAGGTCTCCTTCCTTTCGTCTTTCTCACCGAGTCTCACAGAAGCCTCTGCTTTTTGCCCTTTGCACACCCACGTACATACATGCGAGCACATGCCAGGATTCAAGTCTCCCTCTGCCCTGTACCCACCACTCCTATGCCACGGTGCCCAGTGAACCGACTTTGTGCTACTTCGATCTCTACAGCATTGATCTTTGGCTTCCTCAAGGGAGAGGAAGTGAATACAGCTCAACAATGCCCGTCAAATTTTTAGTTCTCTTATAGTGATTATTTTATAATAGTTTACAGATTCATGTTCCACGTAGCATTTCCTGTTTGCCAATCTTGAGGGTGAGAATACAAATTAGGAAATCAATGTAAAGATAAAGAGTAAAATGGATCTTGACACATTGGGTCACTGAACTCGAACCAACAAGATGAGATTTAAGAGGAAAGAAAGTAAATTCATGCTCTGATACTTAAAACACTTGTCAGGCACAAGAACCAGGTGGTAAGATCAGAGATAGATGGCACTTCAGGGAAAACAGATATCTTGTGATCAGGCCATGAGTGACAAGGTCTTACCTTACAACTAGGTCAATAAGAAGCAACTGGATGACCTTTGCTAGAAAACTCACCGCAAAGACCTAATCATTTCTGGGCTTAGGTAACAAATGGACTCTGCTCCTCGTCTCCCACCCCTGTCAACACCTGGGGGAAAACAAAGGGCTACTCTGGATAAATCACCTCTGGGTTAAATTAAGAACTGGCGTGGGAAAGCATCTAACGACTAACAGGAGAATCCAGCAGCCACTTCACACTAGGAAGCTCCTCTAGATGTGAGTGGTTAGAGATAAGGCCTCAGTGTTGATCCTGGTCTTTTTCCAGATGCTCTTCGGTTCTCAACATCTGTTGTCCAGCTCTTGGCCTCAGGCTGGTCAAATATTGGCTGACTCTGACCAAGGGCACCCTCTCTTCATGAATGCATGGGAGAAAACTAGTTCTCAGTCAGTGGAAAAACGCGAAAGGGGTGGATGATCTTCTGCTGGCTTACTGCAGAGCATATTCCCACATTGGAAATGACCTTCCAAGGAATCTTTCAACCTCCAAAAGGGTCAAACATGGAACTGAAAGTCATGAGTGTGAATTCTCACCCTAGTTTTGAAACATCTATCTCAATAGTTGTCAATAAATTTTTAAATGTTGAAAAAATAATATATGCCATGAGGACATCTAGGGATCAAGTGTCTGGGTGGGGAAAGAAGAGTACAGAATCAACTCCTAATTGACTGTATGACCAGTTCTAAGAAGATGGGAGCTGTGACCTTGGTTGTGTATGGGTGTGAAATGGTATCTCATTGTGGTTTTAATTTGCAATTTGCATTTACTTAATGACTAAAGATGTTGAGCATCTTTTCATACTTTATTAGCCATTCGTAAATATCCTTGGTGGAATATCTGTCTGTTCACATCTTTTGCTTATTGTTTGCTTGGGTCCATTGTTTTCTTACTATTCAGTTGTATGAGTTCTTTGTAAATTCTGGATACATGTTGTATCAGATATGTGTTTTGCAAACATTTCCTCCCAGTCTATCAGTCTATTTCCTGTCTTACAGGGTTTTTTGTTTTTTGTTTTTTGTTTTTTTCCTTTTGGCTGTGCCATGCAGTACACAGAATCCTAGTTCTCAAACCAGGGATCAAATCCATGCTTCCCGCAGGAAGCTTGGAGCCCCAAGCACTGGACTGCAAGGGAAATCCCTGTCTTTACAAGTTATTAATGTTGTCTTTTGAAGTGCAAAAGTTCTGAATTTTAAAGAGGTCCATTTTATCCTTTTTTTTTCCCATTTATGAACTATGCTTCTGGTATTGTATGTAGGAAATCTTTTGCCTAGCTCGAAGTCTAAAGATTTTTTGTGTTTTCTTCTAAAAGTTTACTTGTTTTCTCTCTTATATTTGAGTGTATGACAGTTTTTGCGTACAGTGTGAGGTGAGGGTCTAAATTCATTTTTCTGCTAACACAACTGTCTTATTATGAAATAGTTTTCTATAACATAATGTTGACAGAAACTTATTCTATTTCATGAACATATTTTAAATAGCAAGATCCTGATAAATGCTTAACAACTGTCTCTCAAAAGAAACAAAAATAAACAAACAAAAAAACCCTACAGCCCTAATAAGTAGCATTTACGAATTCCCCTGGTGTATATAATCCAAACATTTCCAATTTCAGGTTACCAATGTTACATAATATCATGGAGCTGGGAAGAGATCTCACAACTGGCTCTTATGAATTGCGACAAGTTGGCTGCAGCACATTACTGAATCTATTTAATCAATACCAGGGCCACTGGGGGAGTTTTGTTTGCTTCCTGTTTTTTTCAATATATAAAGGTGTCCCACAGGAAGAAGCAGTCTATTTTATTCCCTGCTATAAACGAATGCTGGCCCTCCAGGGAGTTTTACTTCTCTCTCATAATGAGCAGAACTATGGGCAACAGCCTTCCTGTGGTCATATTTAATAATGCCCATCATATTTACCTTCATGACAACTCCCCACCTTGCTTCCTGAGAAAGGTAAAAAAACTCAGTTTTGACCAAACAGAAGTACAAAACTGCTTGAACTTCTGCAATTTTGCAAAGACACACATTCAACATTTAAATTATGGGGTTGACTTCTCTTTTTCTCCCTCTTAGGAACCAAGTATCCAATTAAGCAAATGCAGTAGAGTCAAATATTGGTCTTCACTGGCACTGAGGTGATGTCAATTGTGAATGGCCACAATGTGTCAACTTCCTGAAGGCATCTGGGCTTCTGAGTAATGTGAAGAAATTACTGGGGTGTGACACTATTTCAAAGAAAATACACTCAACCTTCCTTTTGAGGAAAACCTTGTAAGAAGTGAAAATAAAACGAGGGGGCACTCTGGGGTAGATGCTCTTCATATAGTAGTTATTAAATCCCTGTTTGGAGCTCTGTGCAATTAGGCAGCTCCATGCACATTGTTACAAGGCAGGAAGGGGCAGAGACCTGGGAGGCTGGGGAGGGTGAGAGATGAGAGGGACAGGGGACACTGGGCACCGAATGGTGTGGTACCAAGAAGGTTCTGAGCAATTACCACGACCCCACAAAGCTTCATCCCGAGTCTTTATAACGACCACTACTATAAGCTACTCTTTTTTGGTTAATATGAAAAGCAAGCCTCAGGGAGATGGTAAAGCACTTCCCTGGCATCCTCTGGTATTTAGATACCTGTGTTTTAAAACTGTGCTCACTGTGTGCAAGGGGCCCCCTCCCGAATAGGAAACTCAAACTCAGTATTCTCTCAAGGCTCCTGCTCCAGCCCCCATCCCCAGCCCAGCCCTACCTTTTGCCTCAGGAATGCTGATGCTGGATGTTCTTGGAAGAAGCATCACTCCTTTTCTTTTCTCTGTCTCTTTCCCTACTCTTCTCTCTTCTCTTCCCTCTCTCTCTTCCTTCATCAATTCTTTTCAGAAAGAATAGTTATTCTTATGATGTGCTCATGTGAAATACTGGAGGGTGCTGAAAGAAGGTACAGAAGGAAATAAACCACCAAGGTGGTGCTTGGCATGGCAGCCGCAGAGTCACGCTGAAAGGGCATTTCCCAGAATCCCCTGCAGGGTCCAGGTGAGCGCCTGCAGAATGGTCAGTGTGTGGCTTACAGGCTGCCCTGACGTGTGTGGGGGGTGTCTGCACATCCCCTCTCCTGCATCCTGGGGCACCTGGGCATCACCAGGCTGAGAGGGCAGGTTGCCCTGCAGGCCAGTGCGTCCTCATGGGGTCGAGTGGTGCTGCAGGTACCCACAGGCTGCCCTACGGAGCCCTCCTATGCAGTGATGACAACACTGGGTGTGGAGGCAGCAGCCTACACAGACTCACCTACTAGCTACAGTGGTATACACTCCAACTCCCAAACAAACCCCTACCTCCAAAGGTTCCCAAGCTTTCTCAGATCACAGTGCCCTTATTATCTTCATACTTCTTGTTCTCAGTGCCCTGGGCCAAAATACCCAACAATTCCACTTCTTATGTGGTTAGATCCAAACAACTGAAGTATGCTTGAAAAGGCAATCCATATGAGTTGAAAAAAATAATATTTGATTTTTGGGGGGGCCACTCTGTACAGCTTGTAGGATCTTAGTTCCCTGACGGGGATTTGAACCCAGGCCCTCAGCAGTGACAGCACAAAGTTCTAACCACTGGACCACCAGGGAATTCGCTGATTTTATTTTTAAACAGTCAGTACCAGTAGGATATGTACAGCTGCTGAGCGTGGCCCCGCTTCTCAAACCTTGGAATCCCACTGGGCACTGCCATCCTCATTTCCTGTTGGTCCACTGCTTATCTCTAACCACTAGAAACCCAGCTCTGCAAAAGACATGACAACTCTAAAAGGCACGGACTACAATCTCATATTGAAATTATCAGCTACCTCAAACTAGTAGTTCCTGTGGTGTCCAAGAAATGTCAGGTATCAATTTACAGCCCTTGAAAACTGAAATAGTTCCATAACACTCTCGCGAGTGCGCTGAGACCCCTGGGGGCAGGGGCGGGATAGCAAAAAGACAGAAGATCCAACTTAAAGGGAATCTGACTAGATAGATCCGGGACAATCTGTGCATCAAAATAAACACAGTACTAGATGGTATTCCACTGGATAAAAAAGGGAATCCAGGAGGTTGCAGTAATGTGAATAAATACACACGTAAGTGGGATAGAAAAGATTTACTTTATAGTAGAATGTCAGCTAATAACAGTCACTTATGAATTAACATGTACAAAATACAGTGGGGAAATCTGGTAAACACCTTATAAAACAACTGATGAAGTTTAACATCTTTAGTCGTGAGGCGAGTTGGCACCAGATGCCTTCTGATGTTGAGAAGAACACAGCATCACTGCTGTGAGTTTCCCGATTTTTTGAATAATGTGAATCTAATCATCAGGAAACCATCAGTAAATTCCAAACAAGGAACCACCTGTCAGATTAAAAAAAAAAAATGTGAAAGTGTAGTCTTTTGTGTTACAAAGTGATGAAGTCACAAAAGGCCCATATTCTTGAATGAAGGAAACTAGAAAGACCAGGTGACTACGCGGAACAAGTGGTCCCAGATCCTGGGACGCTAAAGGACTTTGCTTGCGGAGTGGACAAAATCAGAAACAGGCCTGTGAATTACATGGTGATACTGCACCTATGTTAGTTTCTAGATTTTACTGTGCGGGAGTGCATCCTTGTCTAAATAAAATCATCTCGAAGTATTATACTAACAGGTGATGAGGATCCTACTTGCAACTTGCTCTCAAAGAGTTCTGGAGAAAAAACAGTATCTGTGTCTAGGATGAAATGCAGAAAACAGTTAAGAACAACAATATAATGAGGCAGTGCTCTGATCACACAGGAGCGGGGAGGGGAGGGAGGGGGAGACAGGCAGTTGGGAAGGGCTGGAGGTGTCCTGAGTGACCAAGGAGGGGTCTGGCAGGAGCAGTCAGATCTCTCTTCTGATGGAGCTGGAGAAAGATCACCCCCGCTGTCCTTCCTCTATTTCATTTAATCCTCAGAATAGCCTCATAGTGTATATACTACTCTAATCCTTATTTTATAATGAAACAGTCATCCATTCAACCAGCAGTTACTGAGCTTGCTGTGTGTTAAACTTTACTGAGTTTACACAAAACAAATGTTAAGTGTGATTGGTTATGTGTGTGTGTGCGTGTGTGTGCACGCACATATGCACAGGTGCATTTAGAAAACAATACTGGAAGGTGATGCACTAAATTACTAATATGCTAAGAGGCTGCATTTGAGTAGTGAATAACAGGTGCTTCCATTTTCTTCTTTGGGCTTTTTGCCTGTTTCCAGTTTTCTACAAAGAACATAGATTGCCATTGTAATAAGTTTAAAAATGAGTATTATTTCAAAACTTGAATTGGAGGATGTTGTGAAATAGTTCTCATTATGATACTGTAGTGGATCAAATATTATACTTTGATTCAGTGTTATTTTACCAAAGTAGTAGACAAATGTTTCTTAATTCCACTGAACCTCCTCTTCATACTGCGGAAAAGGCTGGCAGGGTTACATGTGGAGAGCTGACCCCAACCTTACCCCTGAGGCCTGTATTCGCCCCCGTTTCCTGTGTGGAAGCATAAGCCCAGTGCAGACTGACCCCTTCCTCCTCACACACAAGTTCGCTACACCTTCATGACACCACCTTCTTTGCACAAAGACGGCAGGAAAACACAGTAGGTCCCTGAGTGAGAGAGCGATTTGGTAAAACCCCCGACCTCTAGCGTCCACCAGAAAGAGGCCGCTCAGCGGTGTCACTGTGTGTTAGGTAGGACCCCTGTTCACTTAGGGTGCTTTCTGACTGAGGGGGTCCTCCCCCACCTTTGCCGTCCTGGCACCATGGGCTCGGAGGCAGGTCCCCCTGCCCGCCGGGCCTGGGCTGATGTCCATGCACCCGTCCCCTGCTGTGCTGACAGCTCAGGGGGGCAGACGGCCCTTCTGCACCCGCGTCTCCTGGGGCTCAGAGCGCTGGGTTTAAACGAAGCAGGTCCTTGGTCACTGTTGCCGGACTGAATTGATTTGCACCAACAATCGTGAGGACACTGGCAAATGAATTAGGGTTCATTCCAGTGGCAGAATTCAGCGCAGGTCCCAAAGCCAAAGCTTAGAAATGATTTATTGCCTGGGAAAGTGATCCCAACATGCTGCTGCTTAAAAACAACAACAGTAGAAGAGTAACCACAATCAAAGTTCATCTTGCTTATAAACATAAATATGCACAGCAAAGATAAAACTAAAAGATGTATCAAATAATGTACAGTGCTGTTTCTGGCTAGGGGATTATGAATGATTTTGACATTTGTTTTTTTTTCTCTGTTTGTGTTTTTAAGCTTTTCTAGTAAATAATTTATATTATTGGAAAAATTATTTTTTAGAGAAATGTACAACTGAGGGAAAAGGGAATAAAGAAATGTCTCACTTCAGGCGAGAGCTGAGGTGTTAAGGACCTTTAGGGTAAATGAATTTCTTTGAGTTAAGGGTTCCTCGACTTCCTACACTGACAGAGTCCCCACCCCTCCTGGTAGACATTGCCCTCCCTGCCAGCTTCAAACCCTGTCCACTTGCACACCAGGTCACTGTCCTGCTGATCGGTCCAAGGTGGCAGCCAGAACTCTGATCCATACAACTATAAGGTCTGGATGGAGGTCCAGAGGAAGAAAATCAACCCTGTCTCCTGTTGCCTGGTAATAATTTCTGCAATAAAGCTGTCAGAAATTACTGCTACATCCCTCAACTGACAGGGAAGGGAGATTTTGAAAAATATTCAGAAAGACAGAAGTACAGCATCTTATATATTTTGTCTGTGTCTAGCCCGCTGCCTGAATTCTTCCAGTTCAATAGTTATAAAAATTCTACCCAAGGGCTTTCTCAGCCCCACTGCCAACAGCAGTTCCCCAATCCCATTTCCCACTAGGTGTCAAGTTCTTCCATCAGGAGCTCGAGGTTCCTCATGGTTTCCAAGAACCTAATCCTGCCATGGGGGTTGGGGGGAGTGGGTGGAGGAGGCCGCAGGCTCATGCTTGGCTCTCAGTTCAGAGCAGAGGCAGCTATGGAAATCAGTTTCCAAGTTCACCGGTGTTGAAGGCGGTGGATGCTCAGTGGCTGGTTTACAAATGTTAATGTTCACAAATCTGAACTCCTGTTTGGGACTAAGCCCTTCTCTGTCATCCTTTGTCCCAGTCTTGCGTGATGTCCCATTTCATTCATTCATCTCCTTTCCACAAAAGAGAAGTTCATGGAGAAAATTCAAATGCCAGCAGTGATTTTGTCCTGAGCACCTTGGAATTCCCTCAACCCCATGTGGTCAGAATTCCACATCAGGTGAGAGAGTTGCTGGGAGACCAAGCTGCCTGCTCCCCAGCCAGCATGCCCGGCAGGTCAGTCTTGCTGGGTCCTGCATTGGCCCCCAGGGGCCTGAGTCAGAACCCAGCAGAGAGCTCATGCTCGCCTGTGGAGGGGGACATGGAGCTGACCCTCTCCAGCCTGTCTGTGGAGAGGAAGGGGAGCCACTTGGCTAGGTGCACAGCCACCAGCCGATGGAACAACTGCCGCAGGTACTTGCGGAACCTCTCGCCGACAAAGACATAGATTACAGGGTTGACGCAGCAGTGGGTGTAGGCGATCACCTCCGTCACCTGAATGGCCAGGTCCAGCTGTCTGCTCTGCTCACACTTACGGGTAAACAGGGAATCTTGGAAAGCGGAAATAAAGACACTCAGATTGTAGGGCGTCCAAAAGAGAAAGAAGATGATCATGATGACAAAAATCAGACGCACGGCCTTGGCCTTCTTCTCATTGGGTCTTATGAGCAGAATCTTAATAATCCCTGTGTAGCAGATGATCATGACCAGCAGAGGCAATACCAGGCCCACGATGTTCAGTTTCAGAGCCTGGAACTGCTTCCACTCTGTGAAGCTTTCAGGAGGAAAATGAAGACTGCAGGTGTAGTGGCTGAACTCCCACTGGGTCTTGGAAAAGTACAAGCCGGGGACAGAAGCCAAGATGGCCAAGCCCCAGATGACAATGCTGGTGATGATACCAAAGGTGACAGTCCGAGCCCGCAGAGCAAACACGGCATGGACGATGGCCAGGTACCTGTCGATGGTCAGCAGGATGATGAAGAAGATCTCGCTGTATAAGCCTATGAAATAGAACCCAGAGAGCAACTTGCACATGGCTTCACCGAAAACCCAGTCATCCTTCACCTTGTAGTCGATCCAGAAGGGCAGCGTGAAGAGGAAGATGAGGTCAGAAATGGCCAGGTTGAGGAGGTAGATGCTGGTCATGCTTCTGAGCCTCTTGTACTGCATGAGGACCAGGACCACTAGGATGTTGCCGATCAGGCCAATGACAAACACCGCCGAGTACAAGGGGGGCAGCAGCTGGGCCCCAAAGGCCCGCTCCTGCACCTTCTGGCACGGGGTCGTGTCCCCGTAGTCGTATTCGGTGGTCATCTCATAGTCCTTTGCGGTGGTTGAAGTTTCCATGCTGGCTTCTGCCACGGGTCAAGGGAAAGGTTTCTGTGTGTATCTGCTGTTAAAGGCAGTGGGCTCTGGACAACAAAAACAAGGCAGTGAGTACACATCCTTCACCCCTGGACAACTGTTTACCGAGTGCCGACTGTGTACACACCCTGTGGGGCAAGGGAGACCCAGGTCCTCTGGACTTGATGCAACCCGGAGTCTACCACATGAACAAACACGGCGTGCACACGTCGCTAACTCGAGTGCTCTGGCAGTGAGTGCTCTGAAGGGGACGTCCAGGGGAGGGAGAGTGCAGACAGGGGGGGACAAGGGGAGGTCTCACGCATGTTCCCGACCAAGGCTTCCTGAGAGCTTCCTGTGGACTCGGCGCTGGACTCAGTGTTAAGCAGCCCTTGAATGGGTACCACGGTCATTCCCCATTTTAGAGCTGAAGGCGCACACGTCGGGGGCAGTCAGGACACAAAGCTGCTGAGAGCAAGAGCCGGAGCTCAGACCCAGGTGTTCAGGCCCGCTCCTGAAACCCCCTGCCCCTCCTCCCCAGTCTCAGAGCAGTGACTCTGCACTGTGGGGTCCCCAGAGGAGGCCGGGAAGGAAAACAGTTCTGGCTGAGAGTCAGAAACTTGCTGACAGATCTTTTTGGCAGATTCTCAGCCGGGGTGATAGAGTGCCGTGGGGGCAGGTCAATGTGAATGTTTGTTCGGGCGTCATAGACACTGGGGACGTCACTGTCATTAGGTAGCCAGGGCCGAGGATGTACTGCGATGAGAAAATCACCAACAGTGCTGCCGTAGTGAGAGCCTAGGAGGCCAACCCATCCCCCGGGCTGACCCGGGTACTCTGAAGGCCTCCTGAGACAGCCGTGAGGAGGACTCAGGAACAGGCTGTGAGAAGTGAGGTGATTTGGTAAGGAGAGGGGGCCCTGGGGAAAGAAAGGCTCAGAACAGTCTCAAGGCAGGAAGTGTCACGCAGTGACCAGACACAGGGCGGAATTCTTAAAAAAGAACTTTAGATATTTTTCAATCAGGGTTGCCTCAAAATAAAAACAAACAAAAAGCCTGACTTTGTAGAAAATCCCCAGCCCCTGCTTTTTAGCACTCCCTTCCATCTTTTCCAATCACTTATTGGAAACTCCTCCCCAAAGGGAGCACAGGTTTTTGTGTAACCTACCAGCTCTGTGACCTCATATAAGTTAAACTACCTCCCTGAGCTTCAGTTCCTCATCTGTAATGTGGGAAAGGACCCTTACCTTGCAGGGTTAATGTAAGGCAATGTCTGAGCCTTGCCCTGGAAATTATCAGGTTCTCAGTAAATATTAGGGGACCTCCTTCCTTGCAGGTGCCCTGCTCTGAGGCCTGGTGCCACCAGGATGTACGCCACTCCCTGTAAGTCTCCCTGTAGTTAACCTGGAAAATGAATGCTGCTTGAGAGTGATGGAGGCACAGTCCCTTCCATCTGCACTGCACTGTGAAATTTCCAGAATGCTCCCATCAATGTAACTGATTTAACCTAAACTTTGATCAGTAAAGTGAGTGGTACCTACAGCGTAATTTCCACCTAATATCTTGAGAGTCCAGTGCTCCTCCTTCCATAGAACTTAAAGAATGTTTCCTGCTCACAAAATTCACATTTCTGTAGTGGCTTTCAGGTTAAGGCACAGGATGGGGGCCGGTGTTGGGCCCCCAGGCTGCGGGGAGGTCATTTCCCATCAAATTCACCCCTACAGCTCTCTCCTCCATCTCTGAGCTTGCATACAGCCAGTCAAGCCTCTTTCTGGAGAAACCGAAGGTGGCAAGTCACCAAACAAGCTGCGTTGGCAATCTCTGATTTCTGCGGCCGCTGCCAGAGCAGACAGCTCCGTGTGGCAGTCAGCACTTCTGGGTGTGTTCTCAGGCTTACTGTGTGAGCAGCGGGCAGCACAGACAGCAAGGGGTGCAAGGCTGAGCCCGTGAGCCCAGTTTCTGGGGAATTCTGGCAAAGGTGGAGGCAAACCACATCAGCGCTGTCAGGGGCCATCTGAACAGAGTCACCTTCACACCCACTCCCACCTTCAAGCCAGATCACTATTTCCCCACTTGTCGGGCACAGAAACAGCTCCTGGGCACGCTGTCCCTAAAGGGAGATGGACCAGAGTGAGGCCCTGGAGGCGACACCCAAGGAGCATGCCATGCCACGTGCCAGTCTGTCTGCAGCCTGCTGCTAACGTCTGCCTCAGGCCGTTGCCCAAGTGGTCCAGCGCCAGCATCCTTTATCCTGGGAGTTGGTGAAGCCTCTGGACAGACAAAGGGCCGTCTGTGGTGGTGGAAGACACCCAGGCCTGGCGGGGTGCAGGAGCTGGCTTCTACTGGCTCATCAGAGCCAGCTGTGTGCAGCTGTTCTGCATCCAGCATGCTGGTGACTCGAAGTCAACCAGAATGGGAATATTGACACATGGGAATCGGCCAACACTAGGAATCAGGGCACTTTTCTCGGGAGAATTAGCTGATAAACACTTACCAGTGCATCCATGCCCTTCAGACTGAATAGCCTAGAGTTGTCCTGGAGCCAAGTGGGGACTTAAGGGTCAGTGAGGGGCAGAGAGCCTGGTGGTCAGCTGTGCAAACTTCTGGGGATTTCTAATCCTGAAAGCCTGGGACCTTCCAGATCTACTGGAGGAAAGGCTGAAGTAGATACGTCCAAGTAGCCCCCATGTCACTTATCTTCAGAACAAAATTGTGACCTTCCTCTTCTTTAGAACAGAATGGATGCCCCTTGCCCTCCCCCGCCCCCCACAAGGAGGTCACCTGGCCAGCTGCCTACCTTCTGGTGGGTGAGATCCTACCTCCTTCCAAGACAGCACACAGTCCTGATTTTGGGGCTTCTGGAGTCTAGCCTTCTTAAGAAACTGTCTCAGTATCAAATCATCTTTGCATCTGCAAAGCTTTTACTAATTAGTATTATCCTTTTGCTGCAATTTCCTCTTATACCATGTTTGGTCTTTGAGTACATGGGGAAATTCGGCAACTGTCAGTGTCTTGAATAGCTTTCTTCAGAAAGTATGTTAATAGTGGGCTGACTTTTTAATCAGTCATCAACAAGCAATCACACAAGAAAGTATCCTGTCATTTTAGAAAGAACAAGAATCAGCTGTTTTTAGAAAGAACAAGAATCAGCTCAAAACAAAAAGAACACCCTATTTTACATCTGAGCACTCATATAAATCCATCCATCCTTAGTACTGCTATACAAAGCACTGTCTTTCAGATGCACTGCTGGGTTACTTAGGCATTTGACTGGCCCTCAAAGAACTCCCCATCTCTGAGGAGACAGACTGATAAACAAATCATGTCCTGCAACAGGAGAATTACAGTCCAATCTGGCCATGTGCAAACAACAGTGCCTTCAAAAGTAACTGACAAGACCGAAGAGACAAGTTCCACTTACTCTGGCTTCAGGGGACTGTGTCCACGAAGTGTTTGTTTCTGAAGGTTTTAGATGCTTTATGAATTCAAGGGCAAGGTCCTGAATGAGTCGGAAGTTCTCAGTTTCCTGTGTGATGATGGAGATAGAACTCCGGGTCTCAGGTTTTCAGAACAACAAGAAGGGGACAAAGATCCTCTTTCTTGTACTGCTGGGCGTCCAGTTCCTGAATGCCAAGTTCACTCTAAGGTTTTTCCTGCTCACTCAGCTGTACTTCTCCTCGGGCAGCTCTGCTTTAAGGGGATTGGGTGGTGGGGCTGGGTGGAGTTGAGCAGGGTTAGGTGGCTGGCAATGAATGTTTCTGGAGCTTCTGAAGCAATCTAGTTCTTGCCCTCAGTAAGTAGTCTTCCTCTTCTCCCTTTTTTTAAAGATTGCAAATGAAAGGATTTAAACAGGAAATCTGGGTTCTGGGTCCTTAAAACAGTTTGGCCCTACCAGCCCTAGAAGGGCAGGAGGTCACTTCTCTTTGGCACCCCTATGTGCCTGTGCCAGCAACTGCTCACCGCCCCTCTCTGCTCCCCAGCCTGCCCCACAAGCCCCAGGGAGCGGCTCTATGATGAAGAGCCTCCCGCCTGGAGAGAGTCCAGGTTTGTTGGATGGCTGTCGGCCCCTCCTCTTTGATCTCACAGATTTCCTTTTTGCGTCTCATCCATGACAATTGATTCTGACCCAGTCCTGTCTCTGCTTCTCCTTCCTGTCACGATGTCAACATCCTAGAAAGCTTCTGCTCTGTGTGACCTTGGCTGCAGGCAGCCTGTCTGTCAATGAGGCGCGCCTTTCAGATTCAAATGCTGCACCAGCAGGTTAACTTCCAAGAGGGAATGCAGCGTCTTGACCTTTGAGCGCTCTCTGTTATCTAATCCCGGGACGCACTCTCTCTCTCCAGAGCCAAGGAGGTTGCTTCTGGTCCCAGGTCACATTCAGACACCAAAGCCCAATGGGTGAGTGTCTCACAGATGGACAGAAGGGCCTTTGCGGCACACAAGTGGCTCCTAGGCAGTAGCCCTCCCCATCACCCCATCTCTTCCCCCACCCTCCCACTCCATTCCTCTTTAATTTCCTTCCCCAGGCTCTCTTCCCCTCCCCCCCCTTTCTCAGGCCATAGACTCCCTTGGCCCTCCACCCAGAATTCTACACCCCCTAACCTGACAAACCACAGGGAAAGGTCCAGCAGTCCCTCTGCTCTGCTCAGCTGCCCCCTTGCGCTGGGTCAGGTTCCAAAGTCAAAGAGGCTGTTGGACACGTCCATGCAGATCTCTCTCATCCTGCCCGGATCACCCAAGAGACGCTCCCTCCATGAAGCCTCCCTACTCTCTAAGGCAGGAAGTCACTCGTGACAGGCAGGTGCTGGAGCTGAGAGTTTTAAGATTTTGGAGGGGGGTGGTGGTGGTGGTCGAGTTTCCCTTAGTGACACTTTATTGTATAGGTTGGACATCTGGACAATGAACAGCAAGGCACCACTCAAAACAGCTCAAAAATGAAAAAGAATAGAAGTCATCATTTTCTGGGCTTCCCTGGGGGCTCACTGGATAGGAATCTGCCTGCCAATGCAGGGGACATGGGTTCAGTCCATGGCCCAGGAGGACCCCACATGCCACGCAGTAACTAAGCCTGGGTGCTGCAACTACTGATCCTGTGCTCCAGACCCTGGGAACCCCAGCTACTGAGCCCACACCCCTGGAGCCTGTGCTGTGGAACCAGCAAGGTCATCGCAATGAGAAGCCCAGGCACTGCAACAAGAGAGCAGCCCCCACTTGCCACGAGGGAAAGCCCGACCAGCAATGAAGACCCAGCACCGCCAATAAATAAATAAACAGAAACTATAACTTTCCAAAAAGAAACCTTGGATGTTTATCTCAGGTTGGGTACTACTCTAATGCTCTCTTGTAATAATCCTTGATTTCACTTTTCACATGCATCTCTTTTTTCACAGCCTAATAAACAATCTCAAAACTTTGGGGCTTAAACTCACAAGGAGATTGTTCTGTGATTCTATGACTTAGGCGGGTGTTCCCACATAGCCTCACTCCCACGACTGATGGTGGGCGCTGCTTGCTGACTGGACCGCCTCAGTTTTCCATGTGGCTCTCGTCTTCCAGTCTGCCAGGCTGGCTTTGTGCACAATAGTCTCAGGCATGAGAAGAACCTATAAATCATCTTAAGGAAACGTCTCTGAGGTCACAGAGGATCACCCGTGCTGCATTCTATCACTCACAGCAAGTCACAGAGCCAAGCCACAGACAAGGCAGTCAGGAAACAGAATCTGCCTTTTCAGGGGAAGAAATAAAGTCACAGTGTAAAAGCCAGTGAGTACCAAGATGGAAGGGCTCTGAAGCCATATTTATCTTCTACCAAAAGCACAGGCTTCCTCTAGCTCCCTCACCCGGGGGTTCCTTGAATTCCTCTCCTCTGATGGTCCTGTCTTCCCCCATCCTTAGCCACTCATTCCTGTGACCCTCCCTAATCCTGGGATTTTACCATCAACAACATCTGTGTCCTTTTTGTCTCAGGTCCCAGCATCCCAGCCCCTCACCTCCTGTCCACCTTTCCTTCTCACTACCTCTAGCATCTCAGCTCCAGTGGTTCTTTGACCCCAGTGCAACCAGTGACATTTCAATTTCTTCTGACCCTCAGCCTCCTCATGCCCTTACTTCCATCACCTTACAGTCCAGGGGCCATCATTACAGTCCCGCCTGTACACACATCCTCAACGCCGTCACTCTTTTCTGATCTGGTTGTGTCCACCTGGCACAAACCCGGTCCTGATTAGATCTGAATCCCCATCGGCACCATGAAGTTGAACACGGCTGGAGGGAACCACACAGCAGTACTGACTGGGACCCCCTAAATTACTGACAGCCACGTGCCAAGGGTCCCTCATGCCCACCAATGGCATTCCCCCCTTAGACATTATCTCACACATTCTGCCTTTTCCTTGAACCTCCAGCACCACCTCCATCATCCTCAGTCTTAGCTGATGACCTTGTTCCCCACGTCAGTGAGAGAACAGAAGGCTCAGAAGAGACTGTTTACACATCCCACCTCCCTTCTTCCCATCCACCCTTCCCTGACCCTTCTACCTGCTTCCCTCCTGCCACGAGGATGGATTCTCCATGCTCCAAGTTCATCTCGTCCATGTTGCCCAGGATCCTCTCTCATCAGCATGAGGACATCACTCTAGTCATCTTCTCCTGTATCACCAGTTTTTTTTCTGTCTGCCAGATTATTCCCATCACTATACACCCATGCTCTTATTTGATCTGAAACAAATAAGTAAAGAAACAAACAAGTTAGCAAGCAAAGTCTCCCTTGATTCCACTTTCAATTCTAATTACGATTCATTTCTTTTTAAAAATATTTTACTTATTCAGCTGTGCTGATTCACAGTTGTGGCACATGGGATATCCATTGCGGGATCTGTAAGTTGTGGCATATGTAATCTAGTTCACTGGCCAGGGATCGAACCAGGGCCTTCTGCATTGGGAGCAAACAATCTCAGCCACTGGACCACCAGGGAAGTTCATCTAATTACTGATTCATTCCTGCACAGCTCTTTGCAACACTCAAAAGAGCTGTCTTTATTTGCATCCAGTTCCACTTCACCCCAGTTTCTAGAACCTGCTCTCCCCTAGCCCCCAGTGATTTTGTCAGGGTCATCAGCGACCTTCATGTGGCTAAATCCGATGGTCTGACCTCAGGCTGTACTGGACCTGACAGCTCAGCACATTTGACACCATTGCTGCTCCCTCTTCTTGATACTCTTCCTCTGTGTGTGCACGATCCCATTCTCCTGGCTTTTCCCTCGTTTCACAGCAGCCCCTTGTCAGTCCCCACTGCTGGTTTTTGCTCAGTCTTCCAGCTTCTTTCCTTGGCATGCACCAGGCCGTGGTCCTTGAACCCCTCTCCTCCCAATCTACAGTCACACCTTTGATGGCTCTATGCTCTCTCATGGCTGAAAACGTCATATCCACTCTGAAGAGGCCCAAATGTACCTCTCCAGCCTGCCCAGCTCCCTCAAATCTAGGCTCATACCCAACACTCTGCTCAATGTCTCCACCTGGTTTTCTCAAAAGCTTTTCAAATAGAATTCCTGATCTTCTCTCCAAATTTTATTGTACTGTCATCTACACCTAGAGGTAAATGGCAGCTCCATTCTTCCCATGGAACCTACCAAAACCTTGGAGTAACACTTGAATCTACTCTTTGGAACCTGACCTGTGATCTTTTTGCAGAATCTGCTGACTCCATTTTCAACACACAAAGACTTCAATCCCTTCTTGCTTCACCCACTGGCCCCAGTTTGGTCCAAACCAACCAAGACCACAGTCTCTTTTCAAAACAGCAGCTGGAATGATTCTTCAAGAGTTACTTCAGGTCAGGCACACCTCTTCCAAGTCCTTACATTGGCCTGGAAGGTGGTTCACCACCTGCCCTCCTCCCGTCTCTGACTTCATCTGTTAGTTTCTCCTTCACTCACTCTGTTCCATCACTGGCTCCCAGGATGCCCCTGAACACACCAGGTACCTTTCCACCTCAGAGCCTTTACATGTGCTGTTTCCTCTGCCAAGATGCCCCTCCCCGACATGCCTGGAAAGCCTGCTCCCTCACCTCCTTCATTTCTACGTGCGTGCATTACTTTCTCAGGAGGTATTCTCTAACCATCTTATTAAATTGAATCTCCTCTTCTCCCACCTTAGAAATCAATGACCCCCTTCCCATATTTACTTATTACTTCCTGGGTTACATATATTTAATATGTAGTTATTGTCCAGTTTCTCTCAATGTAATGACAGCTTCCCGAGAGCTGGAATGTTCCCTGTTTTGTTCACTGCTGTAGCCCCACACAGCAGGTGCTCAGTAAGCATTGTTTTGGCCATGGTCTGTAGCATGTGGGATCTTAGTTCCCTCACCAGGGATGGAACCTGTGCCCCCTGCATGGGGAGGGCGGAGTCTTAAACACTGGACTGCCAGGAGTCCCACAGTAAGCATCTCTGAATGGCTAAATTCCAAGAAATTTAGAGCCAGGATACCCAGAGAGCACATTAGCAACAGCTCTGCAGTTTATCCAGGACCCAGGGCACTTCCATCTTTCCAACACACACGGGTCAGCGCTGCTCATGGCCACGAGATGGTTGAGCTCATCCAGGCCTGATGACATCTAACAGAAAAAAAGTGCTGTCTCTTCCTGCTGTCGGTTCTTAGAAACAAGGAAGCTCGCAGCAGTTTTGTAAGAAAACATCCACTGGGGAGCTGGATTCTCTGCAGTGGAGGAGACAGCCCCTCCACCTGGCCTCCCCGGGTAGGGCTAGGCAACAGTGACCCAGGGAAGGGATCAGCCCCTCTCTGTAGTTCTTCCGCCTCAGGCAGCTGCTCAGCAGGAAGCAGACACTGGGGGGCAGGATGTGAGAGGCTATGAACAAAGGGGGAACACTGTATCTCCTCCCAGCCTCTTTCCTCCCCTCCACAACCTACTTGAATACAGGGGCCTCTGGGGGAGGTTCCTGTCCATAGAGCCCAGAGCATGGCCACTGAGCCCACAAAGGCGGATGCCAAGGGTTGCTAACCAGACGGTGACAGTTCCCTGAAATAGTACCTACAAGCACTGGGTGCTGGCTCACAGCTAGGCAGGGACTCAGGAAGGAATGAAGACGGGGAGTATGATCCTTTCTTTGTCCTCCGATCTAAGCTGCAGACCATCACACGTACACGTATGCACCCACTGACTCCTCTACCTGCTCTGAGAGCTCTGATTCATGGTTGCTGCATGCTGGTATTCATTCCCTTCCATCTCATTTCTCACACGTCTACCAAATGCCCTCTTCCCTTGCCTGTTGTGCATGCTAAGTTGCTTCAGTTGTGTCTGACTCTTTGCGGCCCTATGGACTGTAGCCCACCAGGCTCCTCTGTCCATGGGGATTCTCCAGGTAAGAATACTGGAGTGGGTTACCTTTGCACCAAGGGATGGAACCCACATTTCTTATGTCTCCTGCATTGGCAGGTGGGTTCTTTACCACTAGTGCCATCTGGGAAGTCCCCTTGCCTGTTATGGGATCTCAAATATGAGTTAGGCAATGCCCGGATCTAGTGTTAACTCAAGGTCAGATCTGTGGGCTCGCTACAGAAGACACTGCCTGGGAGCTTGGTGGTAATGAAGATTATCAGACGCCACCCTCTGACCTGCAGAATCTCAGGATGCGGGGGTGTTGGATCCAGAAGCTATGGTTGAACAAGTCTTCCACATGCTTCTTATTGGTGCTGGAGTCTGAGAATCATGGCTGGACCCTTGCCCTTTAAAGTGTGATGGTAAAACCTGAGTGCTTATCAGAAATGCAGACTCTCATGCGTCACCCCAGGCCTACAGAGGAGAATCTGTACTTTTTACTAGCTTCCCCAAGGATTTCTTTGCACATCCCTGTGTGAGACACTCTTGTCTAGAATGTCACAGTCCAGTGGTGGAGACATCTCCTTGGGTTCAAGAGATGCACCAGAGGAAGGTAGGAGGGGTCCAAAGTGCTCTGCAGAGACAGCTACACTTAATCTGAGGCTACAGACAATGAGTTGGAGTCTATCCGAGAAGTAGGCAGAGGACCAGGGGTTGTGTTGCCAAAATGGCCTCTGTTCACTGGTGCCGAACGGAAACACAGAGATAGAGTTTTGGGTGAAGTAGAAAAGACATTTTATTGCTTTGCCAGGCAAAGCAGGTCACAACAGGCTAATGACCTCAAGACTGTGGGAAGCTCCTGCAGGGGGTAGTGAGAATTTGTACAGTGTTCAAGGAGCAGGGAGTAAGCAGCTTGTGGATGATTAGTGGTTGGCAACAAGGTGAAGTTTCAATTATCTTCAACGTTCTGGTTTTAGCCAGCCTAGGGTTCATGATCTTGCCAGGGAACTGGGAGATTGGTGATCTGCTATGTTGTAGAATGACTGTCTAAACTGTTACCAGTTCCCCAGTCCAACAGCCATTCTTCGCTTCTACATCTTCACATTGAAGATCATTAACTCTTTTTTTTTTTTTTTTAGGATCATTAACTCTTTGTTGATCATTAATTCTTTCATTTCAGTTCAGTCGCTCAGTCATGTCCAACTCTTTGCAACCCCATGGACCACAGCACGTCAGGCCTCCCAGTCCATCACCAACTCCCAGAGTCTACTCAAACTCATCTCCATTGAGTCGGTGATACCATCCAACTATCTTATCCTCTATTATCCCCTTCTCCTCCTGCCTTCAATCTTTCCCAGCATCAGGGTCTTTTCAAATGTGTCAGCTCCTCACATTGAGTGGCCAAAGTACTGGAGTTTCAGCTTCAACATCAGTCCTTCCAATGAACACTCAGGACTGATCTGCTTGAGGATGGACTGGTTGGATCTCCCTGAAGTCCAAGGGACTCTCAAGAGTCTTCTCCAACACCACAGTTCAAAAGCATCAATTCTTTGGGACTCAGCTTTCTTCACAGTCCAACTTATCACACAACTACTGGAAGAACCACAGCCTTGACTAGACGGACCTTTGTTGGCAAAGTAATGTCTCTGCTTTTTAATATGCTGTCTAGGTTGGTCATAACTTTCCTTCCAAGAAGTAAATGTCATTTAATTTCATGGCTGCAGTCACCATCTGCAGGGATTTTGGAGACCCCCAAAATAAAGTCAGCTACTGTTCTCATTGCTTCCCCATCTATTTGCCATGAAGTGATGGGACCGGATGCCATGATCTTAGTTTTCTGAATGTTGAGTTTTAAGCCAACTTTTTCACTCTCCTCTTTCACTTTCATCAAGAGGCTTTTTAGTTCTTCACTTTCTGCCATAAGGGTGGTGTTATCTGCATATCTGAGGTTATTGATATTGCTCCTCGCAATCTTGATTTCAGCTTCTGCTTCATCTAGCCCAGCATTTCTCATGATGTACTCTGCATATAAGTTAAATAAGCAGGGTGACATTATACAGCCTTGATGTATTCCTTTGCCCATCTGGAACCAGTCTGTTGTTCCATGTCCAGGTTCTAACTGTTGCTTCCTGACCTGCATACAGATTTCTCAAGAGGCAGGTCAGGTGATCTGGTATTCCCAGCTCTTTCAGAATTTTCCACAGTTTAATGTGATCCACACAGTCAAAGGCTTTGGCATAGTCAATAAAGCAGAAATAGATGTTTTTCTGGAACTCTTGCTTTTTAGATCATCCAGTGGATATTGGCAATTTGATCTCTGGTTCCTCTGCCTTTTCTAATACCAGCTTGAACATCTGGAATTTCACAGTTCACATATTGCTGAAGCATGGCTTGGAGAACTTTGAGCATTACTTTATTAGCGTGCGATATGAATGCAATTGTGCGGTAGTTTGAACATCCTTTGGCATTGCCTTTCTTTGGGATTGGAATGAAAACTGACCTTTTCCGGTCCCGTGGCCACTGCTGAGTTTTCCAAATTTGCTGGCATATTGAGGGCAGCACCTTCTTTAGTCAGCATTTTACTTCAAAACAAGGACACAGAGGCTTGTTCAACCTCCCTTTTTCTTTGATACTCCTCAGTCTTGAGGACTGAGAACAAAAAAGGAAATAAAGTTTTAGATTCCTCAGTCTTGATGAAGGAGAACAAGAAAGGGAACAAAGTTTTAGATTGAGAGGTTAATCATAAACTTGGTAAGGAAACTCAATTTTAGTTCCCTTTGTTTCAATTTTCCCCAACTTTTTGAGAGAATGGGTTGGTAAACTGCTCTGGTTACTTCCTGCTGACCTGGGGGCATAGTCCTGCCTAATTTGGGGAATGGACAGAGTTGAAAAGAATCCTGAGTTTCAAGCTTGGCATTAATATTTTGTATTAAGAAAAATTACCTCTATCTTTGATTACCTCTATCTTGATTGCTTTGTTGTAGCACATGGAGAAACATTCAGATTTATTAGACATATTACAGTGAAGAAAACGTCTAAAATACACCTTCGAAATATTTTTGAAAAGAGTCCTATTTTAGATGGCAATCAGGAAATTAAGTGTTGGAGTGTTTACTTTTTACATATACATTTAGTAACCAGGTAGCCTTTTGCTCGGTGGCTATAGCTTGAGCTGTCTCATTTGTTATTACTATTTTTAAAGTAGGAGTTTTCATACTTAAAAAGAGGACATTGAGACCATATGGGTGCAGTTGGCAGCTGCTAGTACATATTGTTTAAAAAACGGTTGATGGTGTTGTGAAGTATGATCAAGTTTAGAGAATTCAGGTTTTCAGTAACTTAAAAAAGTGTCTGAACACACATTCATAATAGCTACCTAGTTCCACTTGGGGTGTCTGAATGATAGTTATTTCACCTCAATTTTTTAAATGTAATTTTTTGATGGCTAAAGCATGTTTAATAGGCCACAAAAGGCTGGTCTGATTAGCCTGAAGTTCAAATTCACCAAGTACAAGTCAGAACAATTTCCCCATACCTCAACATGTGAAATTTTCTTCCATAATTTTCCCCCCTTTAATTGCAAATCTTTCCATAAACATCACTGATAAGCAAAATATTTTCCCAACATTGCCAAAGTGGCCAAGTTGCCTCCTCTGGGTCCATTTATGCACCTTGATGCTAGGCCTCTTTTTTTCCCCTAGTTCTCCATGTTGGGGGAAAACTAATCAGATCATTAACAAACTCAGAGGTATATTAATGGGGCAAAGTTTTGTAGGCTATGCATTTTACCACTCGCACTTAATTGTCACACAGCATTGTACATGTGCTCTCAGCAATATACTTAAAATAAGCAGTGATACAGGTCATGAATAGTTATACTCTGTGACAACTTCACTACAGAATTTTCTTTTCATCCTGAACATTGGGGTCTAAGTATGCTTAGAAGTAAAATAACTTTCCATGATGATAGGAAGACAAACATTCAGTAAACAGAGCAACTGAACTGGTTGTCTAATTCTTACAGTCCTGGAGCAGACTTATACGTCAGCTGTCTTCTACTGTTGTCTCCTTTTCATCTGGTGTGGGTATCCTTTGGGGTTAACAGTCTTTTCTATAGACAGTCCTATATGGACGCTCTTCTTAAATGGGAGATATGGAATTAAGAGTCAATTCCCTTCAGTTTTGTTGCACATGCGCTAGTTAAGAGTACCTATAAGGTCCTTTTATTTAGCTTGGAGAAAGTTTGTTAAATGATACCTTTTCCAGTGTACATAATCTCATAGTTGCAGGTCACAAGACATTTGATCTTTATCCAAAGAAAACCACTGTGATCAGACTTAGAAACAAGCTTAGAATATTCTTTTACTAATTAAATTAAACTGTATAATAATGTAACACCGCAACAAGGAGCCATCCTGGACAGAGATAATAAATACAAAGCCTCAGTACACATAAAACTTCATGATCCACAAGAGTTTAATATTGAAACATAATTTTCTTCTCTAGATTATCTTCATTTCTATGAAATCTAGCAAAATTAAGACTAATTCACTTAAAATAGGTTTGTTTTCAATAAACATGAGCAGATTATTCACATGAGTGTAACTACCCATATGAACTCTTTCAAATTGACTGCACTGGAACTTAATAGGAATCTCAGATCGAACTTTCAAAATGCCTCTAAATGCCAGAATAGCCATGCCAATGGCCTGCCTTCAAATTCTTCCTGTGATATTTATGGATTGGGTAAATTTGTCTCTTTTCCCGGTTTATGAATATTTAAATCCCTGCACATGCCAAGAGATAGTCTATCCCATTCACCTGATAAAGTTGCTTAGAACCAAAGGGTCTCTGATTTCTAGAGGAACCAGACAGAGAGAAAAGAAAAATATGATAACTTTACCCACAGATATAAACTAGCAAACTGTTGTAAATCATAAGTAGCTTGAGTAAGAAGGATTTTCTATATATTAAAAGCAAAGATGAGAAAGCTGGTAGTGGGCTCGCTGGTGGTCCAACGATTAAGAATCTGAAGACAATGCAAGGAACCTGGGTTCTGTCCCTCGTTCAATCACATTTTAGATGTGTAATCTAAAATACAATACAAATGAGCCTATCTGTGAAACAGAAACAGAATCACAGACACAGAGAACAGACTGGTGGTTGCCAAGGTAGAGGGGTTTGAAAGAGGGATGGATGGAGTGGAAGGTTGGGTTGGCAGATATAAGCTTTTACATATAGAGCGCATAAACAAGGTACTACTCTATGGCACAGGGCTTCCCTGATGGCTCAGTTGGTAAAGAACTGCCTGCAATGCAGGAGACCCCAGTTCAATTCCTGGGTTGGGAAGATCCCCTGGAGAAGGGAAAAGCTACCCACTCCAGTATTCTGGCCTGGAGAATTCCATGGACTGTATAGTCCACAAAGAGTCAGACACGACTGATTGACTTTCACTTTCACTCTATACCACTGAGAACTATACTCAGTGTTCTGTGACAAACCATAATGGAGAAGGATATTTTAAAAAAGAATGTGTATATAACTCAATCACTTTGCTGTATAGCAGAAATTAACATAACATTGTAAATCAACTATACTTCAATAAAAAGTATGAAAACTGAAAAAAAAAAAAAAAAAACAAACTTGTACCCAGATTTTTAGAGCAGTGTTATTTACAACTGCCAAACATGGAAGAAACTGAGATGCCCTTCAGCGGATGAATGAATAAACAGACTGTGATACATCCAGACAATGACATATTATTCAGCACTGAAAATAAATGCTATCCAGGCCATGAAAAGAAGCTTAAATACATATGACTATGCGAAAGAAGCCAATCTGGCAAGGGTACATATTGTATGATTCCAAAGCATGACTTTCTGAAAAAGGCAAAACTAAAAGGAGACAGTAAAAAGATCAGCAGTTGCTAGGGATTAGGGAGAAAAAATGAAAAGGCAGAGCACCTTTCTAAGGGTGATTTTTAGGGTTATGAAAATGATACCATTGTGATGGACACATACTATTACTCATTTATCTAAATTCATTAGACTGTACAACACCAAAAGTATACCCTACTATAAACTAGGGACTTTGTGTGATGATGAATCACTGCAGTAGGTTCATCAGCTGTGACACTGTTTGGGGGAAGATGACAATAGGGGAGGGTGAGGGTGTGTGGGGGTAGCGGGTGAACGGGAAGGGTACTCTCTGTCCTTTCCCCTCGGTTTTGCGGTGAACTTGCAACTGCTCTAAAAGATAAAGTCCATTAAAAAAATCTTAGGAGGCCACAGGTAACTTAAATAAAGTTGAAGTAACTTTACCAGAGGTCGCACAGCTGCACAGTGATGCAGCTGAAGGCAGAGCAGACACGGACCCCCTGTCTCGCTCCAAGGCCTTACCAAATCAATACATTCTGCCATTTCTATGGATCTGATCAGAAGCTTCCTTTCTGTGTGACTTGCCTTTATTCCTTCTGCACGTGAATCACCTGTGCAGACCGCAATCCATTTGGAGTGGGACCTGACAGCCTGCATTTCTAGGGAGCTCCCTGCTAACAGCGATGGAGCAGGTCCGGAGGGGACACTCTGAGTCACCAGGGCTTGTGTTCCACCCACACCAACCTGCTAGCTGAGTCCTACACACACCCTGAGTTTTATCATCACTGTGTCTTACGGATGCTACCTGCTCCCAGAATGTCTTACTGCCGCATCTTTTCTTGTTAAAACTCATAATATCCCTTAGATATACACATTAAAATCTATTCTTATGATAAATCAGCACCTGACCCTCACCCACCCCCACGGAGAGGCAGAAGTGATTTCTCCCTCTGACGTGCTTCCCTTGCCCTCGGCACCATTTCCTGCAGGGCCTGCTTCTCCTTACTAACTGGCGCCTCCCTGCTCACTGACTGTGCGTCTGTTCACTTCTGCTATTTTGAAAGCACTTTGAGGAGAGGAACTCTATCTCTTTCATCTTCACAGGTTTCTTAACAGCAAGCAGGGCTTTGTACACGGAAAGGAACATGACCTTGCCTTGCCCCTTTCTTATTTCCCTGACACTGGCCCCCTTTTCTGTAAAATGGAATGTTTGGACTGCAGTGAGGTTAAATTAAACGTCATATGTTCAATGCCCACAGTAAGCCCCTGCCTGATAAATACTTATTGAATTGGATTTTCCTCTTTCATTATCTGAATAAGGAAAGGAGGTGGGCATGAAAGCGAGTTAATGACAGAGCTGGGCCTAGTAGCAGGTGACTCAACCTTTATTCAAGTCGTTCTTACACTCTATCAAGCTCCGGTGTACTTTATTTCAGTTATGTGAGTACCTCCCCGTCATTTCTATGACTAAAATTTATCAGTATTTACAGAAGAAACCTAGAATACTGTTTCGTGGTTCACATTTCTTGCACAAATCATTGGCTAAAACTCAGACAGGGCTGACAAATTAAAGGCATTGATGTATTCTTACATCTTGGTAAATGGTAAAGTAACATAATGTATTGAATACCCATCTAGAATGTAAGGGTATGTCTACATAACTCAAAATAACCAAATTTAAAAATAGGATATGGTTCCAGATTAAACATGATCATAGAAGATAAATGATTATGATCAACCAGAGTGATTCCCACTCGCTGGGAGACCTTGGCAAACTCTTGATTTCTCATTTGCTTCATCTGTAAAATGCAGATACTATTAATACCAATCCCCTTACCTGCATCTCATAGTTCATGAAATGAGCAAAAATTGCCAATTTATATAAATGCTGTAAAATATAGCAAACTGTCCATGTGCAAAGAATCATTAGCAATAGCTTTGGGCATAATCCAGAGCTGGGGGTAAAGGCGATTTATGTGAATATACAGAAGGTAGAAGTCTTGGGGAGGACCAACGATTAAGTATTTCGCCTACTATTATTACTCTTTAGATTTATGGTCTTTGCTCCAACTGCTCCAGGTATGAGACGTGAGACACGTGTGAGGAGGTCAGAGAGCAGATTGCTTCTGGAGCCACCTTCCCTGTTTTAGAATGGGAGAAGATGGTTTATCTGATGTAGGCACGTTGACTGGCAGTGCAGGCCTGGAAATTCCTTCAGTATTATGTCTTCTAGACTGCATAGGGTGCTGAGTGATTAAACTTTTTCTTTTTCCATGGAAGTAGCGGACGATAACATGCAAACTGAGTTGTGTGGACTCAGGAAAATTCCCTGCAAACCGCATTGCTCATCTAAAAGTAGCACAAAGAACTGCACATCTGTCTGTCTGTATAAAACAAACAGAATCCGGACTTCATTAATGGACCTGAGGAATACATTATTCTCTAATGAATGTTTTTATAATCACAGTGGAGAGGAAGACTAGGATACCAAGGAATGGGACTCCACCATACTAATCTGTTGGTGAAAGCCTGGAGGAGGAGTGGGAGAGGCAGGAGTCCACAGCTGTGTCTGACGCCAGAGAGGTCATGCCTTCTCTAAAGATGGGGAATGTAGAGGCTCTGGGAGGTACCTTATTCTAGACTGCCAAGGAGAATGCCAAATCACCCAGGAGGATGGTTTTCTCTCTTAGCTTTTGGCGGATAATCCAGGAACAGCCCAATGTGACTTTTAACTGAGACTCCAGACATAACGATCTCTGTGCCCTGAAGATCACAGTGTCCACAGGACATGGGCTAATGAGCTACAGCAACTATGGGACAGGGCACTTGGGCTGTTTGACTTTTGCACCCAGATACTGCTAACGCATGAAATACTTAATCATCTCTCTGGCTGCCTCATCGAATGTTTGCTGTCATTGGCTTATGATCACAAGCGCCTTTATTTTGTAAGGGAGGACAGAGAATAAATTTAATTGACTCGGGTGGTGAGGAGGAGAGAAAAGGAGGCTGGAGGGTGATGCGGTCTCTCTTCCCTGTCTGGCTCCCTGAATTGCATCTGAGCCCTGACGCTGGAGGACTAAGCTGCTTTCATTACAGACTGTGAGATCCTTGCAGGTCTGAATTCTTGTAGGCTGTAGGCTCAGAATTGTCTGTGAGTTACCTGGCCCAGCCCTGGGCCCCAGAGGGCTGGCACCCTCACGATAAAGCCCAGTAGTGAAGGCTTCAGTGATGCTAGCAAGAGGCTTCTCAGGCAGACTGAGTGGGGGCAGGCCGAGGCGGTGGCAGAAGCACTGTGGTAACAGCAGCTAACAGACTCACCTGTGGACACGTGTGAGGACCCACTTGGGGACCCTTTGAAATAACTCAAGAATATATACTTGACTGGGCAGGGGGGAAACTTTCAACCTCAGTTCAGTGAACTTTGGGCATACTCAAACAAGGACCCACTGACTGCCGTGGCTAGGACTTCCACACCTGTGTTGAATAATAGCGGCAGAAGTGGGAGCTCTGTTTTTGTTCCTGATTTTAGAAAAAAATGTTTTCAGTTTTTCACCACTGAGAATGATGTTTGCAGTGAGTTTGTCATATATGACCTTTATTATGTTGAGACAGGTTCCTTTTATGTCCATTTTCTGAAGAGGTTCTTTTTTTTTTTTTTATCATAAATGGGTGTCAAATGTTGTCAAAAATTTCTTATGCATCTACAGAGGAGACTGGCTGGCTATACAGTCCATGAGGTTGCAAACAGTCAGACACAACAGAGTGACTAACACCTTCACTTTTTTCATTGAGATTATCATATGATGTTTATTTTTCAATTTGTTAATATGGTGTATCACACTGACTGACTGCATAGATTGAAGAATCCTTGCATCCCTGGGATAAACCCTACTTGATCATGGTGTATGATTTCTTTAATGTGTTGTTGGATTGTTTGTTAGTATTTTGTTGAGGATTTTTGCATCTATGTTCATCAGTGATATTGGCCTGTAATTTTCTTTTCTTGTTATATTTCTGTCTGGTGTTGATATCAGGATGATAGTGGCTTTATAGAATGAGTTTGGGACTGTTCCTTCCTCTGAAATTTTTTGGAAGAGTTTGAGAAGGATAGGCGTTAGCACGTCTCAAAACATTTGATAGAATTCACCTGTGAAGCCGTCTGACCCTTGGTTTTTGTTTCTGTGGGAGATTTTTTATCACAGTTTCGATTTCAGCCTGTGACTGGTCTGTTTCATAATTTCTTATTTCTTCTTGGCTCAGTCTTGGAAGGTTGTACTTTCCTAAGAATTTGCTAATTTCTTCCATGTTTTCCATTTTATTGGCATATAGTTATTCATAATCTCTTATGATCCTTTGTATTTCTGCATTGCCTGTTGCAATTTCTCCTTTTTGTTTTTAATTTTATTGAGTTTTCTTCCTTTTATTCGTGATGACTCTGTCTAATGGTTTGTCAATTTTGTTTATCATCTCAAAGAACCAGCTTTGGCAGTCCTAGACATGGCAATCAGAGAGGAAAAAGAAATAAAAGGAATCCAGATTTGAAAAGAAGAAGTAAAACTCTCACTGTTTGCAGATGACATACTATACATCAAACAACCATAAAGATACCATCAGAAAATTATAGAGCTAATCAATGAATTTAGTAAACCAACAGCATACAAAATCAATACACAGAAATACTTTGCATTCCTATACACTAACAACAAAAAATCAGAAAGAGAAATTAAGGAAACAATCCCATTCACCATTGCAACAAAAAGAATAAAATACCTAGGAATAAATCTACCTAAGGAGACAAAAGACCTGTATGCAGCAAACTATGAGACACTGATGAAAGACCTCAAAGACAACACAAACAGAAGCAGCTATATATCATGTTCTTCAATTGGAAGAATCAATATTGTGAAAATGACTATACTACTCCAAAAATTCTACAGATTCAATGCAATCCCTATCCAATTATCGGTGGCATTTTTCACAGAGCTAGAACAAAAAACTTTATAACTTGAATGGAAACACAAAAGTCCCTGAATAGCCAAAGCTATTAGTCAAAGCTAATCTTCAGAAAGAAAAAAGGAGCTGGAGGAATCAATCTTCCTGACTTCAGACTATACTACAAAGCTACTGTAGTCAAGAGAGTAAGGTACTGGCACGAAAAACAAAAAATACAGATCGATGGAACAAGACAGAAAGCCCAGAGATAAAACCATGCACCCATGGGCACCTTATCTTTGACAAAGGAGGCAAGAATATACAGTGGAGAAAAGACAACCTCTTCAATAAACACTTTGCTGGGAACACTGGATAGCTTCATGTAAGTAATGAAATTGGAATACCTCTTCACATCATACAGAAAAAGAAATAAAAGGAATCAAGATTTGAAAAGAAGTAAAACTCTCACTGATTACAGATGAAATGGATCAAAGACCTAAATTTAAGGTCAGAAACTATAAAACTCTTAGAGGAAAACACAGGCAGAATACTCGTTGACATAAATTGCAGTAAGATCCTCTTTGACCTACCTCCTAGAGTAATGGAAATAAAAACAAAAATAAATAAATGGGACCTAATTAAACTCTTTTGCACAGCAAAGCAAACTATAAACAAGATGAAAAGACAACCCTCAAAATGAAAGAATATAATTGCAATTGAAGCAAATAACAAAGGATTAATCTCCAAAAAATAAAAATAGCACATGCAGGTCAAAGTCAGAAACACACACAATCCAATCAAAAAATGGGCAAAAGATCTAAACACACATTTCTCCAAAGCCAAACAGATGGCCAATAAACACATGAAAAGATGCTCAACATCACCCATTATTAAAGAAATGCATATGAAAACTAGGGCTTCCCAGGAGGTACAGTGGTAAAGAATTAGCTTGTCAATACAGGAGACACGAGAGACATAGGTTCCATCCCTGGGTCTGGAAGATCCCCTGAAGTAGAAAATGACAACCCATTCCGGTATTTTTGCCTGGGAAATCCCATAGACAGAGAGGAACCTGGCAGGCTACAATCCAAGGTGTCCCAAAGGAGTCAGACATGATTTAGTGACTAAACAACCACAACAACACATAATAATGCATATACATGGAATCTACAAAAATGGTACTGATGAACCTATTTTCAGGGGAGGTATACAGACCAGAACTGTGGACACAGCGGAGGAAAGAGAGGGTGGGACAGATTGAGAGAGTAACACTGAAACAGACGACCATGTGTAAAAGAGATGGCTAGTGGGAAGTTGCTGTGTGATGCAGATACCTCAACCTGGTGGTCTGTGACAACCTAAAAGGGTGAGACGGGGGCAGGTGGGAGGAAGGTTCAAGACGGAGGGGATATATGTATACTTACAGGTGATTCACGTTGTCATACGGCAGAAATCAACACAACATTGTAGAGCAATTATTCTCCAATTAAAAACAAATTTGAAAATTAAAGCTTACAGGGTAACTTCAAAAAATTGGATACACACAAATACATATAAAATAGATACACAAGTCCTACTGTATAGCACAGGGAATTTATTCAATATCCTGTCATAATCTATAATGGAAAAGAATATGAAAAAATACACACATGAATAACTGAATCACTTTCTTGTGCACCTGAAACTAACACAATGCTGTAAATCCACTGTTTCAATAAAAAATAAAATTAATTTAAAAAATAGTCCAAATCAGAAAAAAATCTTTGAAAAATAAATAAATAAATTCTGGGGTGGAGCCCAGCTCTGTCCTTTGACCACTCTGTGGTGTCTGCCAAGTCCCTTCGTGAATCTCAGTCTCCTCATCTATCACATGGGGTAACACCAGCATCCTCACCAACCTTAAGGGGTTGATATGGAGACTGCTGTCAAGAGGACAAGACGGACCACGGGCAGCTGGCAACGGTACTTGCTTTGTCCATGTGCTGACCTATCACCAGACCAACACCCCTGGTATTCTCCAACCCAGCCCTAGTCCTGAGGGATGATCAGTTCAGTCGCTCAGTTGTGTCCAACTCTGTGAACCCATGAATTGCAGCACACCAGGCTTCCTTGTCCACCACCAACTCCCACAGCTTACTCAAACTCATGTCCATCAAGTTGGTGATGCCATCCGACCATCTCCTCCTCTGTCATCCCCTTCTCCTGCTGTCAATCTTTCCCATTATCAGGGTCTTTTCTAATGAGTTAGTTCTTTGCAATAGGTGGCCAAAGTATTGGAGCTTCAGCTTCAGCATCAGTCTTTCCAATGAATATTCAGGACTGATTTCCTTCAGGACTGACTGGTTTGATCTCCTTACAGTCCAAGGGACTCTCTAGTGTCTTCTCCAACACAACAGTTCAAAGCATCAATTCTTTGGTATTCAGCTTTCTTTATAGTCCAACTCTCACATCCATACATCACTACTGCAAAAACCATAGCTTTGACTAGACAGACCTTTGTCGGCAAAGTAATGTCTCTGCTTTTTAATATGCTGTCTGGGTTGGTCATAGCTTTTCTGCCAAGGAGCAAGCATCTTTGAGGGATGATAACAGGTGTTATTTGAGAAAATAAAAGTTTTTTCTACTTTAAAACTACATTGGCAGAATGCAAGGTTAATCACGTTTAAACCTGTTCCTCACTGAGGATTTCTCAGAGACTGTAATGTCCTGTGAATCTCCATGAGTGCTTTCCAAACAGTGTCCGAGAGGCCCTGAGGGCTTGCACATCACACCCTCTGCTGGAATGCTGTATTAGATAACACGATGATCCCTGAGTGGAGAATGAAGGTGTCAGACTTGGTGTCCCTTCTGATGTTAATGCTTGGATCACAGGAGACTGGAAGGACAAATGAGTTAATTTAACCAATGAAGTGTTAATGTGGGGTTACAGCCTAGAAGACAGAATGTTCCTGATACCAGAAAAACCCCAGGAGAAATCCCCGATGTGCTTGATGAATCTGACCAAGATCTCCCAGAGTCACTAATGCCCTTCCAGAGTCCACACAGGCCCCTGAAAGTCACATTTCTAACAAGAATCC
Organism: Dama dama; assembly: GCF_033118175.1. Classification (NCBI taxonomy): domain Eukaryota; kingdom Metazoa; phylum Chordata; class Mammalia; order Artiodactyla; family Cervidae; genus Dama; species Dama dama. The sequence goes on along the minus strand of NC_083704.1, from coordinate 57,325,162 downwards.
TCTGTGAGCATAATTCTCAGAGATCAGCTGGCCCATAGGAAAGGCCAACACTGTAATAACAGACACTCAGTTCAGTCACTCAGTCATGGCTGACTCTTTGCGACCCCATGAACCTCAGCACGCCAGACCTCCCTGTCCATCACCACCTCCTGGAGTTTACCCAAACTCATGATCATTGAGTCGGTGATGCCATCCAACCATCTCATCCTCTGCTGTCCTCTTCTCCTCCTGTCCTCAATCTTTCCCAGCATCTGGGTCTTTTCAAATGAGTCAGCCCTTCGCATCAGGTGGCCAAAGTATTGGAGTTTCAGCTTCAGCATCAGTCCTTCCAATGAACACCCAGGACTGATCTCCTTTAGGATGGACTGGTTGGATCTCCTAGCAGTCCAAGGGACTCTCAAGAGTCTTCTCCAACACCACAGTTCAAAAGCATCAATTCTTTGGTGCTTAGCTTTCTTTATAGTCCAACTCTCACATGACCACTGGAAAAACCATAGCCTTGACTAGATGGACCTTTGTTGACACAGTAATGTCTCTGCTTTTTAATATATTGTCTAGATTGGTCATAACTTTCCTTCCAAGGAGTAAGCATCTTTAAATTTCATGGCTGCAATCACCATCTGCAGTGATTTTGGAGCCCCCAAAAATAAAGTCAGCCACTGTTTCCCCATCTATTTGCCATGAAGTGAAGGGACCATTTTGAGTGTATTCTACCACAATAAAAATGGGGAGGGGACAAAAAATAATACACATTAAAAACCTTAGAATAGGACTTTTGCCTTGGTCATTCAATTTTTTCCATTCATTTGTCCATTGACACCTGGGTTGTTTTCATACCTAGACTATTGCAAGTAATGCTGCAATAAACATGGGAGAATAGACATTTCATTGAGATAATGACTTGATTTCATTTGGGTATACTACATACAAAGAAGTGGAACTGCTAGGTCATAGAGTAGCTCTATTTTTAATTTCTTAAGGAGACTCCATACTGGTTTCCACAGTGACTACACCCATTTACATTCCCACCAATAGTGCACAAGGGTTCCCTTTGCCCTACATCCTCACAACTCTTAAAATCTCTTGTTTCAAAATAAACATTTTCACAGGTATGAGGTGATATCCTACTCTGGTTCTGACTTACATTTCCAGGATGATCAGTGATGTTGAGCACTTATTCATATATTTCTGGGAAAACTGTATGTCCTCTTGGAAAAAAAAGTCTAGGTAGGTCATTTACCCAGAGTGAATTATGGTATCTTACAGTGGAAGAACTCAGTGTTGGGCCCAAAACCAATGCTTTGAAATGATTTATTGCCTGGAAAAGTGACCCCAAATACTGCTACTTAAAAAAAACAACAGTAGAAGAGTAACTACAGTTGAAGTTCATCTTATTTGTAAACATAAACATGTACAGAAGAGGGAAAACTAGAAGAAAATATTAACCCATCAAAGAATGTACAGTGCTGCCTCTGCGTAGGGGATTATGAATAATTCTGAAATTCGTTTTTTCTCCTTTTGTGTTTTTAAGCTTTTCTGGAAACAACTTTTATAACTGGGAAAATCATTTTTAGAGAAATGTACATCTAAGGGAAAAAGTAGGAAAGGCATGATGGATAAGAGGTCCTATCTCAATTCAGGTGAGAGCTGAGATATTAAGGACCTTTAGGGTAAATGAATTTCTTTGAGTTAAGTGGTCCTCAACTTCCTACACTGACTGAGTCCCAGCCTTCCTGGTAGATGTTGCCCTCCCTGCCAGCCTCAAACTCTGCGCACCAGGTCACTGTCCTGCTGATCGGGCCAAGGTGGCAGCCAGAACTCTGATCCATACAACTTTAAGGTCTGAATGGAGGTCCAGAGGGAGAAAATCAACCCTGTCTCCTTTTGCCTGGTAATAATTTCTGCAGTAAAGCTGTCAGAAATTACTGCTGCATCTCTCGACTGAGAGGGAAGGGAGATTCTGAAAAATATTCAAAGGACAGGAGTGGTAAAAGGAAGTAATGACTACCTCTGTCCCACGGCAATTTCAAGAAGCACAGCAGTTTATACATTTTGTCTGTGTCTAGCCCGCTGCCTGCATTCGTTGATTTTAGTGACTATAAAAATCCCATCCAAGGGCTTTCTAAGCTTCACTGCCAACAGCAGTTCCCCAATCCTATTTCCTATTAGATGTCAAGTTCTTCCATCAGGAGATCTAGATTCCTCAGGGTTTCCAAGAGCCTAAATGTTGCCCTGGGAGTGGGGCTGGGGAGGCGAGAGGTGGCTGCCAGCTCCTGCTTGGCTTCTCTGCTCAGAGTGGAGGCAGCTATGAAAATCCCTATTTCCAAGATCACTGGTCATGGGGGTGAGGGTAGCAGATGCTCAATGACTAGTTTACAAATCTAACTGTTTAACAATCTGAACTTCTCTTTGGTACCAAGCCCTTCTCTGTCATCCTTTGACCCAGGCTTCTGGGATGTCCCACTTCATTTATTCATTTCCACTCATCTATTCATCTCATTTTCCACCGAGGAGAATTTCATGGAGAAAAATCAAACCCTAACAGTGATTTTTGTCTGGAACACCTTGGAGCTCCCTCAACACCATGTGGCTGCAATTCCAGGTCAGAAATCAGAATCTGGCTAGAAGACCCAAGTTGCCTCCTCCGCAGTCAGCATCTTGGCTGGTGACGGTTGTTGGGCCCTGGACGGACCACAGAACATCTTTCTTCCTTGCCTATGAAATAGACATGGAATGAATCCTCTCCTGCCTCCTCGTGGAGGAAGCAGCGACACTTAGTCAGTTAGTTGATAGAGCAAGTCCCATAGAGCCCAGCGGTACCTTTGGAGGAAAAAGACATAGACTATGGGGTTGATGCAGCAATGTGCATATGCAATCACCTCTGTCACTTCAATGGCCAAGTCCAGCTGGCTGCAGTGCTCACACAGGGAATCTTGGAAAGCAGAAAGAAAGACAGTCAGATTGTAGGGTGTCCAAAAGAGAAAGAAGGTGATCATGATGGCAAAAATCAGACATATGGCTTTGGCCTTCTGATTTCGTATTCTGTACAGAGCCTTTAAAATCAGTCTGCAGCAGACGATCAAGACCAATAGAGGCAATATCAGCCCCAAGATGTTCAGTTTCAGAGCCAGGAACTGCTTCCACCTTCTGGAGCTTTCAGGAGGAAAATGAAGATCGCAGGTGTAGTGTGTGAACCACCACTCAGTCTTAGAAAAGTGGAAGCCGGGGATAGAAGCCAAGATGGCCAGGACCCAGATGACAATGCTGGTGATGATACCAAAGGTGCGGGTACGAAAACTCCGGGGTGTCCAGATGAAGTTAAACAACACAGACATGTAAATGGTCAGCAGCATGATGAAGAAGATCTCACTGTACAAGCCCACAAAGAACAGCCCAGAGAGCAACCTGCACATGGCCTCACCGAAAACCCAGTCATCCTTCACCTTGTAGTCGATCCAGAAGGGCAGAGTGAAGAGGAAGATGAGGTCAGAAATGGCCAGGTTGAGGAGGTAGATGTCAGATACCTTTTTGAACCTCTTGTATTTCATGAGGACTAGGAACATTAGGATGTTGCCGATCAGGCCTATGACAAACACCACCGAGTACAATGCGGGCAGCAGCTGGGCCCCAGAGGTCCTCTCTTCTACCGTGTCATGCAGGGTCTGGTCCCCATGGTCGTATTCTGTGGTCACGTCATGGTCTTTTGCTGTGGTTGAAGTTTCCATGCTGGCTTCTGCCACGGGTCAAGGGAAAGGTTTCTGTGTGTATCTGCTGTTAAAGGCAGTGGGCTCTGGACAACAAAAACAAGGCAGTGAGTATACAGCCTTCACCCCTGGACAACTGTTTACCGAGTGCTGACTGTGTACACACCCTGTGGGGCAAGGGAGACCCAGGCCCTCTGGACTTGATGCAACCCGGAGTCTACCACACGAACAAACACGGCGTGCACACATCGCTAACTCGAGTGCTCTGGCAGTGAGTGCTCTGAAGGGGACGTCCAGGGGAGGGAGAGCGCAGACAGGGGCGGACAAGCGGAGGCCTCACGCATGTTCCCGACCAAGGCTTCCTGAGAGCTTCCTGTGGACTCGGCGCTGGACTCAGTGTTAAGCAGCCCTTGAAATGGGTACCACGGTCATTCCCCGTTTTAGAGCTGAAGGCGCACACATCGGGGGCAGTCAGGACACAAAGCTGCTGAGAGCAAGAGCCGGAGCTCAGACCCAGGTGTTCAGGCCCGCTCCTGAAACCCCCTGCCCCTCCTCCCCAGTCTCAGAGCAGTGACTCTGCACTGTGGGGTCCCCAGAGGAGGCCGGGAAGGAAAACAGTTCTGGCTGAGAGTCAGAAACTTGCTGACAGATCTTTCTGGCAGATTCTCAGCCAGGGGTGATAGAGTGCCGTGGGGGCAGGTCAATGTGAATGTTTGTTCGGGCATCACAGACACAGGGACGTCACTGTCATTAGGTAGGCAGGGCCGAGGATGTACTGCGATCAGAAAATCACCAACAGTGCTGCCGTAGTGAGAGCCTAGGAGGCCAACCCATCCCCCGGGCTGACCCGGGTACTCTGAAGGCCTCCTGAGACAGCTGTGAGGAGGACTCAGGAACAGTCCGGGAGCAGTTTGGTGACCTGGTAAGGAGAAGATGGGGCTATAGGGAAAGAAAGGCTCAGAATAGCTTCAAGACATGGAGTGTCACAAAGTGACCGAACACAGGTCAGTATTCTCCTAAGTTTTTAGATATTTTTAACTACAGTTGCCTCAAAACAAAAACAAACAAAAACCACTAGATAGTCTGGCTTTGTAGAACATCCCCAGCTTCTTCTTTTTAGCACTCTTTTCCATTCTTTACAATCACTTATTGAAGAACTTCCCCAAGGGAGGAAGTTTTTCGACTAACCTGCTGGTTCAGTGGTATCAGATAAGCTAACCTACCTCTTTGAACCACAGTTCCTCTCTAGGGAACTTATCCTTCATCCTAGTGAAACTAATCCTTCGTTTGCAGGACTATTGTTAGGCAATGTCTGACCTTTCACCTGGAAATTGTCAGGTCCTCAGTAAATATTAGGGGACCTCATTCCCTGCAGATGCCCTTCTCCGAGGCCCAGCACCACCAGGAATGTCCCAGGTTTCAATCCTATTCTGGCCAATGTATCACACTCCCTACAGGTCTGTCTGTAGTTAATCTGGAAAATGAATTCTGCTTGAGAGTGATGGACATTGACAGTCCTTTCCATCTGCACTGCACTGTGAAATTTCCAAAACGCTGCCGTCAATCTAACTGATTTGACCTAAACATCGATCAGTGAAGTAAGTGGTACCTACAGCATAATTTCCATCTAAAATCTTCAGACTCCAGTGCTCCTCCTTCCACAGTGCTTAATGAATGTTTCCTGCTCACAGAATTCATGTTTCTGCAGTGGCATTGTGGGATTAAAGCACAGGGGGTAATGTTGGTCCCCGTGACTGTGGGGGTGGTCCTTTCCCATCAAATCCGTCCCTATGGCTTCCTCTCCCATCTCTGAACTTGCATACACCCGGTCAAGTCTCTTTCCAGAGAAACCCAGGCTGCCACTCACTAAACAAGCTGCGTTGGCAATCTCTGGTTTCTGCTGCCACTGCCAGTGCAGACAGCTCCGTGGGGCAGTCAGCACTTCTGGGTGGGTGGGTTCTCAGGCTCACTGTCTGCAGTGGCAACACGGACGGCAAGGGGTGGAAGGCTGAGCCTGCGAGCCCAGTTTCTGGAATTCTGGCAAAGGTGCTTCTTGGTTCATCTACTTCAATAGTACATGAAATGAGAAATTCCAGGTGTTCAAGCTGGATTTAGAAAAGGCAGAGGAACCGAGATCAAATTGCTAACATCTATTGGATGATAGAAACAGCAAAAGAGTTCCAGAAAAACAGCTATTTCTGCTTTATTGAAACAAAGCCTTTGACTGTGTGGATCACAATGAACTGTGGAAAATTCTTAGAGAGATGGGAATACCAGACCACCTGACCTGCCTCATGAGAAATCTGTATGCAGGTCCAGAAGCAACAGTTAGAACTGGACATGGATCAACGAACTAACTCCAAATTGGGAAAGGAGTACGTCAAGGCTCTATATTATCACCCTGCTTATTTACTTATATGCAGGGTACATCATGTGAAATGCTGGGCTGGATGAAGCACAAGCTGGAATCAAGATTGCCAGGAGAAATATCAATAACCTCAGATATGCAGATGACACCACCCTTATGGCAGAAAGTGAAGAGGAACTAAGGAGCCTCTTAATGAAAGTGAAAGAGGAGAGTGAAAAAGCTGGCTTAAAACTCAATGCTGAAACAGCTAAGATCATGGCATCTGGTCCCATCACTTCACGACAAATCGATGGGGAAACAATGGAAACAGTGTCAAACTTTATTTTTTTCGGCTCCAAAATCACTGCAGATGGTGATTGCAGTCATGAAAATAAAAGACACTTTCTCCTTGGAAGAAAAGCTATGACCAAACTAGACAGCATATTAAAAAGCAGAGACATTACTTTGCCAACAAAGCTCTGTATAGTCAAAGCTGTGGTTTTTCCAGTAGTCATGTATGGATGTGAGAGTTGGACTATAAAGAAAGCTGAGCACCAAAGGATTGATTCTTTCAAACTGTGGTGTTGGAGAGGACTCTTGAGAGTTCCTTGGTCTACAAGGAGATCAAACCAGTCCATCCGAAAGGAAATCACTCCTGAATATTCATTGGAAGGACTGATGCTGAAGCTGAAGCTCCAATACTTCGGCCATCTGACGAGAAGAGCTAACTCATTGGAAAAGACCCTGATGCTGGGAAAGATTGAAGACAGGAGGAGAAGGGGACGACAGAGACTGAGATGGTTGAATGGCATCACTAACTCAATGGATCTGAGTTTTAGCAAGCTCCAGGAGTTGATGATGGACAGGGACTCATGGCATACTTCAGTCCACGGGGTCGCAAAGAGTTGGACACAACTCAGTGTCTGAACTGAACTGGAGGTAAACCATGTCAACACTGCCAGGGGCCATCTGAACAGAGTCACCTTCACACCCACTCCCACCTTCAAGCAAGATCACTATTTCCCCACTTCTTGGGCACCAGAAACAGCTCCTGGGCACGCTGTCCCTAAAGGGAGATGGACTGGAGTGAGGCCCTGGAGGCGACACCCAAGGAGCATGCCATGCCACGTGCCAGTCTGTCTGCAGCCTGCTACTAACGTCGGCCTCAGGCCGTTGCCCCAGTGGTCCAGCGCCAGCATCCTTTATCCTGGGAGTTGGTGAAGCCTCTGGACAGACAAAGGGCCGTCTGTGGTGGTGGAAGACACCAGGCCTGGCGGGGTGCAGGAGCTGGCTTCTTCTGGCTCATCAGAGCCAGCTGTGTGCAGCTGTTCTGCATCTAGCATGCTGGTGACTCAAAGTCAACCAGAATGGGAATATTGACACATGGGAATCGGCCAACACTAGGAATCAGGGCACTTTCCTCGGGAGAATTAGCTGATAAACACTTACCAGTGCATCCATGCCCTTCAGACTGAATAGCCTAGAGTTGTCCTGGAGCCAGAGTGGGGACTTAAGGGTCAGTGAGGGGCAGAGAGCCTGGTGGTCAGCTGTGCAAACTTCTTGGGATTTCTAATCCTGAAAGCCTGGGACCTTCCAGATCTACTGGAGGAAAGGCTGAAGTAGATACCTCCAAGTAGTCCCCCATGTTACTGCATCTTCAGAACAAAATTCTGACCTCCCTCTTCTTTAGAACAGAATGGATGCTCCCCCAGGAAGTCACGTGAATGGCTGCCTGCCTTCCGGGGGGTGAGATCCTACCTCCTCCTAAGACAGCACACAGTCCTAATTCTGAGTATCCTTGTGTCTAGTCCTCTTCACAAACTGCCTCTGTATCAAATCATCTTTGCACCTGCAATTGTTTCTCTGATTAATATTACCATTTTTGCTAAAATTGCTTCTTACAGCACATTTGGCCTGTGTTTCCATGGGGAAATTTGACCATTGTTAGTGTCTTGAATAACTGTCCGCAGAAAGTACCTTAACACTGGGATGACTTTCTTAATCACTCACCAGAAACCATTGTAAAAGAAAGCATCCTGTTTTTAGCAGAAAGATAATCTCCCCCAAAACAAAAAGAACACCCTAGTTTACGTCTGAGCATCCAGTGGTATAAATCCATGCATCCTCAGTATTGCTATGCAATTTGTTGCCTTTCAGAAACATCGCTGGGTCCTTAGACATCTGACTGGCCCTTGAAGAATTCCCCACCTCTGACGAGACAGACAGGTAAACGAGTCATGTCCTGCAACGAGAGGACTACAGTCTACCCTGTCCACGTGCCAACAACAGTACCCTCACTAGTAACTAACAACACAGAAAAGACAAGTGTCACTTACTCCGGTTTCAGAGGGCTGTGTCCGTGAGGCGTGTGTCTGGAGGACACTCCTCTCTTCTCCTGTCTGGACCACCCTGACTTCCAGATCAAGTAATTAATATCAGGAAGCAGAAAAGTAGTGTCTGGGACTTTAGAACTCCTCTGCCAGCACTTCTGGTAAATTGCCAGGCTTGCACACTAAGGCCACTAGACCTGGTCCGTTTGGAGAACCTTTCATTCCCGTCTAGGCATTTTCTACAAGAACATCCCAGTTGTGAGATGCCGCTTTGACCAAGGCCACCACCAGCTTGGTGGGACTCGGACCTCCGTTTGAGCCTAGGGCTCTTTGTTTTTTTGTGTGTGTGCAGCTTCCGTTTGTCTGGTGAGGATTTTGGTTTTGCTTTCAGTTCTGCATGCAACGCTGTTTTATGCCACGCATTGTGGCCATTGCTTCCTCTTCCACTTTATCTGACGCTCCCCCAGGGAAGACTCTGGCACACTGGTTGACCTATAGCAATGAATCTATCACTTAGAAGAATGAGATCCTACTATAGTTCTGTTTGACCAATGCACATTATTAAAAGTAATGAGAGGTGGCCTAAATTATTATTCTATTCTTCAGCTAGAATTGCTTTGTCACAGGAATGGAAAGGCTGGGAACCCTCTCCACTCCATCTGTGCTAGGCACTCTGGGCTCACTCCTGTGGGGGAACTGAGTCACTCTGCACCCCCACAGAGCATCTCTGGGTTTGTTTTCTTTCAATAGCCAAGCCAATCTGTTTGGAAGCCTTTCTCTAGAAGTTTTAAACTGTACCTCCTCTGATTTTCTGTCTGTGTGGGCAGAGATTATCTGTCCTTTGTATTTTTCTATGTATTATTTCGGGATGAACCACTCTGGCATTTTGTATGATGGGAAATTCTGCCCGCTCATTGCAAGCTACTTTGGGAGTGGAAATGGAATCTTTGAGCTACACCTTGCCTGATCTTTTGTTTATGGGACCATATTTGTTGTGTGCATGAATGTGCATCAGTATTTGCACTGACTGGTTGAGACAAATAATAAGGCTCACGTGTGACAATACAAGCTAGGCTTCAATAGTATGTGAATAGAGAACTTCCAGATGTTCAAGCTGGGTTTAGAAAAGGCAGAGGAACCAGAGATCAAATTGCTAACATACACTGGATCAGAGAAAAAGCAAGAGAATTCCAGAAAAACATTTACTTCTACTTCATTGATTACACCAGAGCCTTTGACTGTGTGGATCACAACAAACTGTGGAAAATTCTTAAAGAGATAGGAATACCACACTACCTTACCTGCCTCCTGAGAAATCTGTATGCAGGTCAAGAAGCAACAGTTAAAACTGGACATGGAACTACAGACTGATTCCAAATTGGGAAAGGAGTACGTCAAGGTTCTATATTGTCACCCTGCTTATTTAACTTATATGCAGAGTACATCACGTGAAATGCCGGGCTGGATGAATCACAAGCTGGAATCAAGATTGCCAGGAGAAATATCAATAACCTCAGATATGCAGATGACACCACCCTTATGGCAGAAAGCTAAGAAGAACTAAAGAGCTCCCTGATGAACGTGAAAGAGGAGAGTGAAAAAGCTGGCTTAAAACTCAACATTGAAAAAGCTAAGATCATGGTATCTGGTCCCATCACTTCATGACAAATCGATGGGGAAATAATGGAAACAGTGACAGACTTTATTTTTTTCGACTTCAAAATCACTGCAGATGGTGACTGCAGCCATGAAATTAAAAGACACTTGCTCTTTGGAAGAAAAGCTATGCCCAACCTAGACAGCATATTAAAAAGCAGAGACACTACTTTGCCACGAAAGATCTATCTAGTCAAAGCTCTGGTTTCTCCAGTAGTTATGTATGGATGTGAGTGCTGGACCATAAAGGTAGCTGAGCAACAAAGAATTGATTCTTTTGAACTGTGATATTGGAAAAGACTCTTGAGAGTCTGTTGAACTGCAAGATCAAACCAGTCAATCTTAAAGGAAATTAACCCTAAATATTCATTGGAAGGACTATGCTAAGGCTGAAGCTCCAGTAGTTTGGCCATCTGATGCAAAGAACTGACTTATTGGATAAGACCTTGACGCTGGGCAGGACTGAAGGCTGGAGGAGAAGGGGACAACAGAGGATGAGATCACTAGATGGCATCACTGACTCGATGAACATGGGTTTGAACAGGCTTGGGAATCGGTGATGGAGAGGGAAGCCTGGCATGCTGCAGTCCATGGGATCACAAACAGTCGGACACGACTGAACGATTGAACTGACTGTGACAATAGCAGGGTACCATTCCCTTTTATGTTGGGCTTTGCCTGTGGTGGAATGTTGGTTGGAATTTTCCCTCTTGTTAAGGGTGACCAGAGCTCCATTCCAAGCTGTAAACGCCCCCTGCCTTCCAGCGTATTTTTACAAAACTGGGACGTCTTCAACTGTCTCCATGAAAAGGATTTGCCATCTCTTTCTGCCTGTGCCCTAGCCCTGCGGAACACTTATCTACTCCACCTATAGATCCTGAGACTGAAGGAAAAGGTGGGGAAAGAAGGCTTTCTTAAACTCAAGCAGAAAAACTGTGAGGTTTCTGGCTCAATCTTTATGTACATGTTAACCTATGTATAATCCATATTTAATTAGCTTAAAAGTAAACTCTTACAAATTAAATCCAAGTGTCTAAAAAACTGACCAAGATCAATCTTAGAACCATATGATCTGGTAAATATTCAGTATTGACTTGCTATCTGCTATTTAAGGTGGCTTAAGCTTGCTGCCGAGAGGAGCTACCCCAGTTCCGAGGAGCGGCTGCTGCGCGGGCGCAGGAGGGCCGAGAGGAGCTACTCCACGTCCAAGGTCAGGAGGGGCGCCGTGAGAAATACCCCTCGTCCAAGGTAAGGAGCAGCGGCTGCGCTTTGCTGGAGCAGCCGTGAAAAGATACCCCTCGTCCAAGGTAAGAGAAACCCAAGTAAGACGGTAGGTGTTGCGTGAGGGCGTCAGAGGGCAGACACACTAAATCCATAATCACGGAAAACTAGCCAACTTGATCACAGGACCACAGCCTTGCCTAACTCAATGAAACTAAGCCACGCCGTGTGGGGCCACCCATGACGATAGGGTCATGGTGGAGAGGTCTGACAGAATGTGGTCCACTGGAGAAGGGAATGGCAAACCACTTCAGTATTCTTGCCTTGAGAACCCCATGAACAGTATGAGAAGGCAAAATGATAGGATACCGAAAGAGAAACTCCCCAGGTCGGTAGGTGCCCAATATGCTACTGCAGATCAGTGGAGAAATAACTCCAGAAAGAATGAAGGGATGGAGCCAAAGCAAAAACAATGCCCAGTTGTGGATGGGACTGGTGATAGAAGCAAGGTCCGATGCTGTAAAGAGCAATATTGCATAGGAACCTGGAATGTTAGGTCCATGAATCAAGGCAAATTGGAACTGGTCAAACAGGAGATGGCAAGAGTGAATGTCGACATTGTAGGAATCAGCAAACTAAAATGGACTGGAATGGGTGAATTTAACTTAGATGACCATTATATCTACTACTGTGGGCAGGAATCCCTTAGAAGAAATGGAGTAGCCATCATAGTCAACAAGAGTCTGAAATGCAGTACTTGGATGCAATCTCAAAAACGACAGAATGATCTCTGTTCATTTCCAAGGCAAACCATTCAATATCATGGTAATTCAAGCCTATGCCCCAACCAGTAATGCTGAAGAAGCCGAAGTTGAACAGTTCTATGAAGACCTACAAGACCTTTTAAAACTAACACCCAAAAAAGATGTCCTTTTCATTATAGGGGACTCGAATGCAAAAGTAGGAAGTCAAGAAACACCTGGAGTAACAGGCAAATTTGGCCTTGGAGTACAGAATGAAGCAGGGCAAAGGCTAGTAGAGTTTTGCCGAGAGAATGCACTGGTCATAGCAAACACCCTCTCCCGACAACACAAGAGAAGACTCTACACATGGATATCACCAGATAGTCAACACCAAAATCAGACTGATTATATTCTTTGCAGCAAAAGATGGAGAAGTTCTATACACTCAGCAAAAACAAGACCGGGAGCTGACTGTGGCTCAGATCATGAACTCCTTATCGCCAAATTCAGACTTAAACTGAAGAGAGTAGGGATAACCACTAGACCATTCAGGTATGACCTAAATCAAATCCCTTATGAATATACAGTGGAAGTGAGAAATAGATTTAAGGGAACAGATCTGATAGAGAGAGAGCCTGATGGACTATGGATGGAGGTTCGTGACATTGTACAGGAGACAGGGATCAACACCATCCCCATGGAAAAGAAATGCAAAAAGGCAAAATGGTTGTCTGAGGAGGCCTTACAAATAGCTGTGAAATGAAGAGAAGCTAAAAGCAAAGGAGAAAGGAAAGATATTCCCATTTGAATGCAGAGTTCCAAAGAATAGCCAGGAGAGATAAGAAAGCCTTCCTCAGCGATCAATGCAAAGAAATAGAAGAAAACAACAGAATGGGAAAGACTAGAGATCTCTTCAAGAAAATTAGAGACACTAAGGGAACATTTCATGCAAGAAAGATGGGCACAATAAAGGACAGAAATGGTATGAACCTAACAGAAGCAGAAGATATTAAGAAGAGATGGCAAGAATACACAGAAGAACTGTACAAAAAAGATCTTCACGACCCAGATAATCACAGTGGTGTGATTACTCACCTAGAGCCAGACATCCTGGAATGTGAAGTCAAGTGGGCCTGAGAAAGCATCACTAAGAACACAGCTAGTGGATGTGATGGATTCCAGTTGAGCTATTTCAAATCCTGAAAGATGATGCTGTGAAAGTGCTGCACTCAATATGCCAGCAAATTTGGAAAACTCAGCAGTGGCCACAGGATTGGAAAAGGTCTGTTTTCATTCCAATCCTTAAGAAAGGCAATCCCAAAAAATGCTCAAACTACTGCACAATTGCACTCATCTCACATGCTAGTAAAGTAATGCTCAAAATTCTCCAAGCCAGGCTTCAACAGTATGTGAACCGAGAACTTCCAGATATTCAAGCTGGTTTTAGAAAAGGCAGAGGAACAACAGATCAAATTGCCAACATCCACTGGATCATCAAAAAAGCAAGAGAGTTCCAGAAAAACATCTATTTCTGCTTTATTGACTATGCCAAAGCCTTCGACTGTGTGGATCACAATAAACTGTGGAAAATTCTGAAGGAGATGGGAATACCAGACCACCTGACCTGCCTCTTGAGAAACCTGCATGCAGGTCAGGAAGCAACAGTTAGAACTGGACATGGAACCACAATGAGGTACCATTACACGCCAGTCAGGATGGCTGCTATCCAAAAGTCTACAAGCAATAAATGCTGGAGAGGGTGTGGAGAAAAGGGAACCCTCTTACACTGTTGGTGGGAATGCAAACTAGTACAGCCGCTATGGAAAACAGTGTGGAGATTTCTTAAAAAACTGGAAATAGAACTGCCATATGACCCAGCAATCCCACTTCTGGGCATACACACTGAGGAAACCAAATCTGAAAGAGACATGTGCACCCCAATGTTCATTGCAGCACTGTTTATAATAGCCAGGACATGGAAGCAACCTAGATGCCCATCAGCAGATGAATGGATAAGGAAGCTGTGGTACATATACACCATGGAATATTACTCAGCCATTAAAAAGAATTCATTTGAATCAGTCCTAATGATATGGATGAAACTGGAGCCCCTTATACAGAGTGAAGTAAGCCAGAAAGATAAAGAACATTACAGCATACTAACACATATATATGGAAATTAGAAAGATGGTAATGATAACCCTATATGCAAAACAGAAAAAGAGACACAGAAATACAGAACAGACTTTTGAACTCTGTGGGAGAAGGTGAGGGTGGGATATTTCAAAAGAACAGTATGTATACTATCTATGGTGAAACAGATCACCAGCCCAGGTGGGATGCATGAGACAAGTGCTCGGGCCTGGTGCACTGGGAAGACCCAGAGGAATCGGGTGGAGAGGGAGGTGGGAGGGGGGATCGGGATGGGGAATACGTGTAAATCTATGGCTGATTCATATCAATGTATGACAAAACCCACTGAAATGTCGTGAAGTAATTAGCCTCCAACTAATAAAAAAAAAAAAAATTTTCATTATCAAAAAAAAAAAAAAAGAAATGTGTACTTAAGAATTATCCCCCGGGTATTTGGTAGCTTAGAAATTTTGAGTTAAGTTTAATGACAAGTTTATTGAATATCTAGGTTATTTCTAAACAAAATAAGATACTGAAACATTACTGAATACTGCATTCCTTTGGCAGAGAGAGACTCATAGGTATTTAGGAAACTAAAGATACTGGTGGCAGCCTGAGATATAATAAAGTACATATTTTTAGAGTTTTGCATGATCAAGATTTTCTCAAATAGGATTAAATGTAGCTGGGTAAACGGATTTAAGTATTGTCTGGCAGTTTCCAAAAGTTCTTTTGGGTTTCCCAGGTGACTCAGTGGTAAAGAATCCACCTATAAAGACTGAGATGTGTAAGGAGTCATGGGTTTGATTCCTGGGTGGGGAAGATCACCTGGAAGAGGAAAGAGCAACCAACTCCAGCATTGCTGCTTGAGAAATCCCATGGACAGAGGAGCCTTGAGGATTACAGTTCACAGATAGAAACGAGCTGGACACAACTTATCCTTCAGCACTGAGCACAAGTGAAAACTTTTGACTTCCAGGTAACTTCAAGATATTTCAGAGGACCCCTGATTCATCTCAGAGAGAAATATTTAACTAGGATTACTTGTTATATTAATTACACTTAAATTTAATCCCAATATTTTAACCAAGTTTCTTCACCAGATTGCAATGCAATCAGATGTATACCTATGCATCCTCCTCTTTTTTAAACTCTTTCTGTCATTTATAAACAGTTATTGCATTCATCTTCAAGAAGCTTTATGAGAAGGACCACCTTTGACAAATAACAGGCTTCTGATAATCTTCATGTCACACTGTAACAGGAGGGAAAGGGGCAGGGCACAACTTTTGAAAGAATGACATAGCCAAGGACACAACATAAGCCAATTAGAATCAAATGGGACCAAGATGGCAGGCAAGACTAGAACTTGATCCTCAATCAGTAAGGGAAAGGACACACCCAGAGGTGTCATGACAGTTCCAAGGCACTTTTAAAAGACCAGGAAGTGGGCCAGATCCTGGAAATCTCCACCCCTTCCCAAAAGTAGTTGGAATAATCCTGCCACTCATTAGCATATGAAATTACCCAGCCTATAAAAACTAACCCTGCCATATTTCGGGGCTGCACTTGCCCTCTGTGATGGCCCACACTCTGTCTGTGGCATGTGCATCTCTCTGAATCTGAATAAATCTACTTCTTAGCTATAACTTTGTCTCTCACTGAATTCTTTCTGTGATGAGACATCAAGAATGTGAACTTTACTAGGTCCTGAAACCAGGTACCATGGGTTTTGGCTGAGTTTGAGTCCCAGCCAGGTGGGTTCAAGTCCCAAGCAGGAAGCCTTCCAGACCAGAAGTTCTCAAAGTGAGGACCCTAGACCAAAAGCGTCAGCACCTTGGGAACTTACTAGTGGTGCAAGGTTTGGGCTCCCCCCTAGACTTACTGAATCCGAAATTCTGTGTTTTAGTATGCCCTCGACTGAATGTTTAAGAACCACAGATCTGGTTTTCCACCAGGCATTTGGCCCAACGTTTTATATGATCTCTCTCTAGGAGACCTGGGCTGGCCCTGATGTGAGTTGAGAAGACTTCTTTTGCTTTCAACTTGAGGCTGAAACAAGAAGCTGCTCAGCGGCCCATTCTGTTTCCTCTTCCTGTCACCTACACCCAGGGCCCCACGGCCTTTCAAAGTTGAAAGGCAAACTTCTTAGTGCAAGCACACATACATACCTGCACACACATACACTCGGTCTTTTTGTTTTTAAAACACAGGTGAGCATATGATACACATTTTTGTCCATCTTGCTTTTGTCACTGAACATCATACCCAAGAGATTCTTCCCGACCAGCACACAGGACCGTGCACTTAGGCAAAGGTCCTGTTGTAGTGGAAACGGAGAGAGTAGCGGTGAGGCACACACCACATGATTCTGACTCTGACTTTGTCTAGGACTCTGATTCCATGATTCAGCACCTCGTCCAGTGTCAACCCCATCCTGGTCCACTGGCCTCTCCAGTTTGATCACACAGACTTCCTTTTTACATCTCACCACGACACCTAGTCCTGCCCCAGTCCTGTTTCTGCTTCTCCTTTCCTGTCACAACAACAACATCCCAGAAAGCTTATGCTTTGTGTACCCAACACAGGGTGAGGCCAGGCTCCTTGGCTCCAGGGAGCCTACTTGTCAATGAGGCACACCTTTCAGATTCAAATGCCGCACCAGCAGATTAAATTCCAAGACCGGGGATGCAATGTCATGACCTTGGAGAGCTCTCTGTTGTCTAATCCTGGGATGTACTCTCTGTCTCCATGGGGAAAGGAGGTGGCTTCTGGTCCCAGGTGGCATTCAGACTCCAAAGGCCGACTGGTGAGTGTCCCACAGATGAAAAGGAGGGCCTGTGGGGCACAAGAGTGGATCTTTAGACTTAACCCACCCCTGTCCCCTCCACATCACCTCATTTCATCCCATGCCCTCCTACCCTGTTTTTCTTTGGCTAATTTCCTTCCCCGGTCTTCATTTTCACCACCCTTCCTCACTCCATATTTCTCCTCTCTCCTTAATCTCTGCCTCTCCCTGCCGACTTGGCCTCTCCCAGGCTCTCTCGCGGGCCCCCAGAATTCTAAAACCCCCAACCTGACAAACCACAGGGAAAGGTCTAATCGTCTCTCTGCTCTGTTCAGTTGCCCCTGTGTGCTGGGTCAGGTCCCAAAGCAAAAGAGGGTGTTGGGCACTTCCCTGCTGATGCCTCTCATCTTGCCTGGATTACCCAAGAGGACACCTCCTCCATGAAACCTTCTGACTCTCTATAGCAGGAAGTCATTAATGACAGGTAGATGCTGGAGCTCGGAGAGTTTTAAGTTTTTTGGGGTGGTGGTAGATTTTCTCTTATTCACACCTAGTTGTATATAGGTTGGACATTTGGACAATAAACAACAAGGCATCACTCAAAATAACTCAAAAATTAGAACAACTACAACCTATACTTCTCTGGGCTTCTCTGGTTGTTCAGCAGGAAAGAGGGTTGATTCCTGATCCAGGAGGATCCCACATGCTACAGAGCAACTGAGCCCGTGCTCCACAACTATTGACCCGACTCCAACTACTGAAGCCCACATCCCAGAGCCAGTGCTCCATAACAAGCAAAGCCCTCAAATGAGAAATCTGCACACTGCAACTAGAGAGTAGCCCCTGCTAGAGAAAGACCAATCGGCGATGAAGACCCAGCAAGGCCAATGAATACATAAATAAAAAGAACCTATAATTTTCTAAAAACCTTGAATGGAAGCTCTTGTTTGGTACCATTCTATAAAGTTGCATAAAGTTATACAATTGCTCATTCACTATGTATATACCTCTCTGTCTTTGCAGCCTAATAAACAACCTCAAAACTTTGGGGCTTAAACTCACAAGGAGATTGTTCTGTGATTCTGTGAGTTAGGCGGGTGTTCCCACATAGCCTCACTCCCACGACTGATGGTGGGTGCTGCTTGCTGACTGGACCGCCTCAGTTTTCCATGTGGCTCTCGTCTTCCAGTCTGCCAGGCTGGCTTTATGTACAATAGCCTCAGGCAAGAGAAGAACCTGTAAAGCATCTTAAGGAAACGTCTCTGAGGTCACAGAGGATCACCTGTGCTGCATTCTATCACTCACAGCAAGTCACAGAGCCAAGCCACAGACAAGGCAGTCAGGAAACAGAATCTGCCTTTTCAGGGGAAGAAATAAAGTCACAGTGTAAAAGCCAGTGAGTACCAAGATGGAAGGGCTCTGAAGCCATATTTATCTTCTACCAAAAGCACAGGCTTCCTCTAGCTCCCTCACCCGGGGGTTCCTTGAATTCCTCTCCTCTGATGGTCCTGTCTTCCCCCATCCTTAGCCACTCATTCCTGTGACCCTCCCTAATCCTGGGATTTTACCATCAACAACATCTGTGTCCTTTTCATCTCAGGTCCCAGCATCCCAGCCCCTCACCTCCTGTCTACCTTTCCTTCTCACTACCTCTAGCATCTCAGCTCCAGTGGTTCTTTGACCCCAGTGCAACCAGTGACATTTCAATTTCTTCTGACCCTCAGCCTCCTCATGCCCTTACTTCCATCACCTTACAGTCCAGGGGCCATCATTACAGTCCCGCCTGTACACACATCCTCAACGCCGTCACTCTTTTCTGATCTGGTTGTGTCCACCTGGCACAAACCCGGTCCTGATTAGATCCGAATCCACACCGCCACCATGAAGTTGAACACGGCTGGAGGGAACCACACAGCAGTACTGACTAGGACCCCCTAAATTACTGACAGCCACGTGCCAAGGGTCCCTCATGCCCACCAACGGCATTCCCCCCTTAGACATTATCTCACACTTTCTGCCTTTTCCTTGAACCTCCAGCACCACCTCCATCATCCTCAGTCTTAGCTGATGACCTTGTTCCCCATGTCAGCGAGAGAACAGAAGGCTCAGAAGAGACTGTTTACACATCCCACCTCCCTTCTTCCCATCCACCCTTCCCTGACCCTTCTACCTGCTTCCCTCCTGCCATGAGGATGGATTCTCCATGCTCCAAGTTCATCTCGTCCACGTTGCCTGGGATCCTCTCTCATCAGCACGAGGACATTATTCTAGTCATCTTCTCCTGTATCACCAGTTTTTTTCTGTCTGCCAGATTATTCCCATTAGTATACACACATGCTCTTATTTAATCTGAAACAAATAAGTAAAGAAACAAACAAACAAGTAAGCAAACAAAGTCTCCCTTGATTCCATTTTCGTGTTCAACTACTGAGTCATTTCTTTCTTTCTTTTGTTTTTTTTTTATTCCACTGTGCTGAATCACAGTTGTGGAACATGGGATCTTCACTGTGAGATTTGTAAGTTTCAGCATGTGGGATCTAGTTCACTGACCGGGGATCGAACCTGGGCCCCCTGCATTGGGATTGAAGAGTCTCAGCCACTGGACCAACAGGGAAGTCTCATATAACTACTGCCTCATTTCTGCACAGCTCTTTACAATACTCAAAAGAGTTGTCTTTATGTGTATCCAGCTCCACTCCACCCAACGTTTCTGGAACCTGCCCTTCCCCTAGCCACCACTGATTTTGGGAGGTTCTCCAGTGACCTCCAGGTGGCCAAATGCAGTGGTCAGTTCTCAAGCCTCGTTGGACCTGACTGATCAGCACATTTGACACCACGGTTGTTCCCTCTTCTTGATACTCTTCCTCTGTGGATGCAGGACACAGTTTTTCCCAGGTTTTTTCATGATTCACAGGCAGCTCCTTCTCCATACCCACTGCTTTCTGCTCAATGTTCCAACTTCCTAACCTTGGCATGCCCCAGGCATGGTCCTTGAATCCTTCCCTCTTTCCGATCTACACTCACACCTTTGGTGGCACCATTCTCTCTCATGGGTCCAAACATCATGTTCACACTGAGGACGCCCTAATGTACATCTCCAGACCACCCCACCCCCTCAAATCCAGGCTCATACCCAACACTCTGCTCAGTGCCTCCACTTGGGTTTCTCAAAAGCATTTCAAATCAAACTCCTGACCTTTTCCCCAAATTTTGTCACTGTCATCCATATCTAGAGGTAAATGGCAGCTCCATTCTTTCCATGGAAACTACCAAAACCTTGGAGTAACACTTGAGTCTACTTTTTTGAACCTGACCTGTGATCTTTATGCAGAAGTTGTTGACTCCATCTTCAAATATATAAAGACTCTAATACCTTCTTACTTCATCCACTGGCCCCACTTTGATCCAAACCAACCAAGACCACTGTCTCTTTCCAATACAGCAGCTGGAATGATTCCTCAAGGGTTACTTCAGGTAAGGCACACCTCTTCCAAGTCCTTACATTGGCCTGGAAGGTGGTTCACCATCTGCCCTCCTCCCCTCTCTGAATTCATTTCCTATTAGTCTCTCCTTCACTCACTCTGTTCCAGCCAAACTAGCTCCCAGGATGCCCCTGAACACACCAGGTACCTTCCCATCTCAGGGCCTTTACACGTGCTGTTTCTGCTGCCAAGATGCCCCTCCCCGACATGCCTGGAAGGCCTGCTCCCTCACCTCCATTTCTACACGCGTGCATTACTTTCTCAGGAGGTGTTCTCTAACCATTTTATTAACATTGATTCTCCTCTTCCCCCACCTCAGAAATCAATGATCCCCTTCTCAGATTTACTTATTACTACCTGGGTTACATCAAGGCTGTATATTGTCACCCTGCTTATTAAACTTATATGCAGAGTACATCATGTGAAACGCTGGGCTGGAAGAAGCACAAGCTGGAATCAAGATTGCCGGGAGAAATATCAATAACCTCAGATATGCAGATGACACCACCCTTATGGCAGAAAGTGAAGAGGAACTAAAAAGCCTCTTGATGAAAGTGAAAGAGGAGAGTGAAAAAGTTGGCTTAAAGCTTAACATTCAGAAAACTAAGATCATGGCATCTGCTCCCATCACTTCATGGGGAAACAGTGGAAGCAGTGTCAGACTTCATTTTTTTGGACTCCAAATCACTGCAGATGGTGACTGCAGCCATGAAATTAAAAGATGCTTACTCCTTCGAAGGAAAGTTATGCCCAACCTAGATAGCATATTAAAAAGCAAAGACATTACTTTGCCAACAAAGGTCCGTCTAGTCAAAGCTATGGTTTTTCCAGTGGTCATGTTTGGATGTGAGAGTTGGACTGTGAAGAAAGCTGAGCATCGAAAAATTGATGCTTTTGAACTGTGGTGTTGGAGAAGACTCTTGAGAGTCCTTTGGCCTGCAAGGAGATCCAACCAGTCCATCCTAAAGGAGATCAGTCCTGGGTGTTCATTGGAAGGACTGATGCTTAAGCTGAAACTCCAATACCTTGGCCACCTGATGCGAAGAGTTGACTCATTGGAAAAGGCCCTGATGCTGGGAGGGACTGGGGGCAGGAGGAGAAGGGGATGACAGAGGATGAGATGGCTGGATGGCATTACCGACTCGACGGGCATGAGTTTGAATAAACTCCAGGCGTTTGTGATGGACAGGGAGACCTGGCATGCTGTGATTCATGGGGTCGCAAAGAGTTGGACACGACCGAGCGACTGAACTGAACTAACCTGGGTTACATATATTTAATACGTAGTTATTATCCACTGTTTCTCTCAATGTAATGCCAGCTTCCTGAGGAATGTCCCCTGTTTTGTTCACTGCTGTAGCCCCACACAGCAGGTGCTCAGTAAGCATTGTTTTGGCCATGGTGTGCAGCATGTGGGATCTTAGTTCCCTCACCAGGGATGGAACCTGTGCTCCCTGCTTGGGGAGGGTGGTCTTTACCACTGGGCCACCAGGGAAGTCCCCCAGTAAACATTTTTGAATGAATAAATCATAAGAAACACAGAGTCAGGATGGCCACAGAGCTGGTTAATAACAGCTCTGTGGCTTATCCAAGACCCAGGGCACTTCTATCTAGCACACACAGACCAGCTCTGCTCATGACCACAAGATGGTGGAGCTCATCCAGGCATGATGACAACTAACAGAAAAAAGTGCTGTCTCTTCCGGTCGTCGGTCCTTAGAAATAAGGAAGCTCAGAGCAGTTTTGAGAGAAAATAGCAACTTGAAAGATGGTTTCTCTGCAGTGAAACCAGGAGACAGTCCCACCCCCTGGCATCCTGGGGCAAGACTGGGCTATGATGACAAGGAGAGGGGGTACTCCTTTCTGAAATTTTGCCTCAAGGAGCTGCTCAGCAGGAAGCAGACACTGTGGGCAGGTTTTGAGTGGTTGTGAACAAAGGAGGAGCACTGTATCTCCTCATGGCCTCTTTCCTCCCCTCCACAACCTGCTCATAACCACAAGGATCTCTGGGGGTGGTTCCTGCTGGTATAGAGCCCAGGGTGTGGCCGCTGAGCCCAGGAAAGCTGGGGCCAAGGGCTGCTAACCAGACCATGACAGCTCCCTGAACCAAGTACCTGCAAGCACTGGGTACTGGCTCATTGTGGGCTGAGCCTGGTGGGAAGGCAGGGAGGAAAGAAGAGGCTGACTATGACCCTCTGTACCTCAGTTCTAAGCTGCAGACTGTCACATGTGCATGTATGCACCCACTGACTCATCTACCTGCTCTGAAAGCTCTAATTACATGGTTGATGCATGCTGGTACTGATTCCCATCCAGCTCATTTCTCACATGCCTATCAAATGCCCTCTTTCTCTGCCAGTGAAAGGGTCTCAAAGTAGAATTAGTCAAGGCTTGGAACTCGTGTTAACTCAAGGTCAGGTCTGTGGGCCAGCAGCAGCAGCAGCATCACCTTGGGAGCTTGGTGGAAATGAAGATATTCAGGCGCCATCCTGTGACCTGCAGAATCTCAGCATGTGGGGGTGTTCGATTGGGAAACTATGGTTGAACAAACCTTCCACATGCTTCTTATTGGTGCTGTAGTCTGAGATTCAGTGCTGGATCCTTGCTCTTAAAGTGTGATGGTAAGACCTGGGTGCTTATCAGAAATGCAGACTTTCACCCCACTGCAAACCTACAGAATCTGCATTTTTTTTTTTTTACCAGTCTCCCCAGGGATTTCTTTGCACATTACAGTGTGAGACACCCTTGTCTACAAAGTCACAGTCTGGTTAGGATAGAAATCTGGTTGGGTTCAAGAGATGCACAGAAGAAGGTAGGCGAGGTTCAAAGTGTTTTGCCGAGACATCGCATTTGCAGAGACTTAATCCCAAAGAATGCTCAAACTACCGCGCAATTCCACTCATCTCACACGCTAGTAAATTAATGCTCAAAATTCTCCAAGCCAGGCTTCAGCAATACGTGAACCATGAACTTCCAGATGTTCAAGCTGGTTTTAGAAAAGGCAGAGGAACAACAGATCAAATTGCCAATATCTGCTGGATCATCGAAAAAGCAAGAGAGTTCCAGAAAAACATCTATTTCTGCTTTATTGACTATGCCAAAGCCTTCGACTGTGTGGATCACAATAAACTGCGGAAAATTCTGAAAGAGACGGGAATACCAGACCACCTGACCTGCCTCTTGAGAAACCTGTATGCAGATTAGGAAGCAACAGTAGAACAGGACATGGAACAACAGACTGGTTCCAAATAGTGAAAGGAGTACGTCAAGGCTGTATATTGTCACCCTGCTTATTTAACTTATATGCAGAGTACATCATGAGAAACGCTGGTCTGGAAGAAGCACAAGCTGGAATCAAGATTGCCGGGAGAAATATCAATAACCTCAGATATGCAGATGACACCACCCTTATGGCAGAAAGTGAAGAGGAATTAAAAAGCCTCTTGATGAAAGTGAAAGAGGAGACTGAAAAAGTTGGCTTAAAGCTTAACATTCAGAAAACTAAGATCATGGCATCTAGTCCCATCACCTCATGGGAAATAGATAGGGAGACAGTGGAAACAGTGTCAGACTTTATTTTTTTGGGCTCCAAAATCACTGCAGATAGTGATTGCAGCCATGAAATTAAAAGACGCTTACTCCTTGGAAGGAAAGTTATGACCAACCTAGATAGCATATTAAAAAGCAGAGACCTTACTTTGCCAACAAAGGTCCGTCTAGTCAAGGCTATGTTTTTTCCAGTGGTCGGATATGAATGTGAGAGTTGGACTGTGAAGAAAGCTGAGCATCAAAAAATTGATGCTTTTGAACTGTGGTGTTGGAGAAGACTCTTGAGAGTCCCTTGGACTGCAAGGAGATCCAACCAGTCCATCCTAAAGGAGATCAGTCCTGGGTGTTCATTGGAAGGACTGATGCTGAAGCTGAAACTCCAGTACTTTGGCCACCTCATGTGAAGAGCTGACTCATTGGAAAAGGCCCTGATGCTGGGAGGGATTGGGGGCAGGAGGAGAAGGGGACCACAGAGGATGAGATGGCTGGATGGCATCACTGACTGGATGGGCATGAGTTTGAGTAAACTCCGGGAGTTTGTGATGGACAGGGAGGCCTGGCGTGCTGCAATTCATGGGGTCGCAAAGAGTCAGACACGACTGAGCGACTGAACTGACTGAATCTGAAACTACAGACCATGAGCAAGATTCTGTCAGAGAAATAGGTAGAGGACTGGGGTGGTGACTCCAAAACTCATCTTCTCTTCACCAGTGCTGAATGGGAATACAGAGACAGAGTTTTGGGAGAAGTAGAAAAGAGTAGCTTTTATTGCTTTACCAGGCAAAGCAGGCCACATTGGACTAATTAATGCCCAACCAAACTGACTACACTGAAACTTTTTACTAGGACTCTCACAATGAACTTTTTAAAGGTCTCTCAAGGCCAGGAAAGCCATGTCAATGGCTTTCCTTGCCTTCAGATTCTGCCTGGGATATCTATAGATTGGGTAAATTTATCTCTTTTTCAGGTTCCCCCCCCCGCCCAAAATCTAGACAATTTCATTCCAGAAAAACATCCACTTCTGCTTCATTGAATACCCTAAAGCCTTTGACTGTGTAGATCAAAATAAATTGTGGAAAATTCTTACTAGAGATGGGAAAACCACACCACCTTACCTGCCTCCTGAGAAATCTGTATGAGGGTCAAGAAGCAACAGTTAGAACTGGACATGGAACAACAGACTGGTTCAAAATAGGGAAAGGAGTACACCAAGGCTTTATATTGTCATCCTGCTTATTTAACCTCTATGCAGAGTACATCATGTGAAATGCTGGGCTAGATGAATCACAAGCTGGAATCATGACTGCTGGGAGAAATGTCAACAACCTCAGATACGCAGATGACACCACCCTTATGGCAGAAAGTGAACAGGAACTAAAGAGCTTCTTGATGAGGGTGAAAGAAGAGAGTGAAAAAGCTGGCTTGAAACTCAACATTCAAAAAACGAAGATTCATGGCATCCAGTCCCATCACTTCATGGCAAAGAGAAAGCGAAAAAGTAGAAGCAGTGACAGATTTTCTTTTCTTGGCCTCTAAAATCACTGTGGATGGTGACTACAGCCATGAAAATGAAAGATGCCTGCTCCTGGTAACAAAAGTTGTGACAAATCTAGACAGCCTACTCAAAAGCAGAGACATCACTTTGTTGACAAAAGTCCACATAGTCAAAGCTATAGTTTTTCCAGGAGTCATGTATGGATGTGAGAGACTATAAAGAAGATTGAGCACTGAAGAATTGATGCTTTTGAACTGTGGTGTTGGAGAAGACTCTTGAGAGACGCTTGGACTACAAGGAGATCAAACCAGTGAATCCTACAGGAAATCCTAAATGAATATTCATTGGAAGGACTGATGCTGAAGCTCCAATCCTTTGGCCACCTGATGTAAAGAGCTGACTCACTGGGAAAAGACCTTAGTGCTGGGAAAGACTGAAGGGAAAAAGAGAAGGGTGTGCCAGAGGATGAGGGTTAGACAGCGTCTAACTCCAGGAGATAGTGAAGGACAGAAGAGCCTGGCATGCTGTAGTCCATGGGGTCTCAAAGAGTTGGACATGACTTAGTGACTGAATGATAACAAGATATCTATTAATAATTAATAATAATTATTATAATTATAACAATCTATTAATAATATAATATATATAATATTAAATTTATATATTCTATAAATTAAATATATATTAAACATATATATAATATATAATATATGTACATATAATATATAATAATATATATTTATATTATATATTTATATTTATATGTATTATATTAATATTATTTTATATTATATATAAAATTTATATATAATATAAAAATTAATATATTAATATATTATATTATACTAAATATTAAATATATTAATATTAAATATTAACTATATTAAATATTATATGTTGTATAAAATTAAATATATTATTATATTTTATAATAATATATATTAATATCAAACTATTAATTTAATAATAATTATTATTATAAATCAATATATTAATATCAATAATATAAGGATTATATTAAATATTTAATATATCAATATTAATGATATAATTATATTTAATATTAAATATATTATATATTTATATATCATATATAATATAAAATTAAATATATTAAATATTATATATTTATATATCATATATAATATAAAATTAAATATATATTAAATATATAAAATATATAAATATATTTACATATAATGTATAGAATAATATAATATATATAATATATAATACATATAATATATAATAATAATTAATAATTAATTAAAGGCCAACCTGATAAGGTTGTTTAGAACTCAAGGGTCTCCAATTTCTGGAGGAACCAGACAGAAAGAATAGAAAAATATTGTAATTTAACCCACAGATGTAAATTACCAAATTCTAAATCATGAGTAGCGTGAGGAAGAGGGCTTTTCTATATCTTAAAAACAAAGATCAGAAGCCAGCAATGGATTTCTCTGGTGGTAAAGCAGTTAAGAAACAGCCTGCGAATGCAGGAGACAAGAGTTCGATCCCTGGTCCAGGAGGATTCCACATGTTGCAGAGCAAGTGAGCCCACGCATCAGAACTACTGAGCCAGTGTGCTGCAACAACTGAAGCCCATGTGCCCCAGAGCCGGTGCTCTGCAACAAGAGATGCAAACTGCACTGAAAAGGCCATGCACTGCAACTAGAGAGTAGCCCCCACACCCCACAACTAGATAAAGTCCAGAGGCAGCAACCAAGACCTAGTGCATTGAAAAACAAATAAAGAAGCCAGTAATCTGTGAGACAAGTCACAAGATTATAACCACATTTAGCAGATCATTTAATTCCATATAATTATCTTTGATCTGCCTGAGTCCAGATTACCACTAGTTTTGATGAATGGATAAAGAAGATGTCTTACACATATTCAATGGAATATTACTGAGCCATAAAAAGAACAAAATGATGCCATTTGTGGCAACATGGACAGACCTAGGAATTATCACACTAAGTGAAGTTAAGTCAGAAAGAGAAAGACAAATATTATAGGATAACATTTATATGTGGAATCTAAAATACAACACAAATGAACCTATCTATGAAACAGAAGGGGCTTCCCTGGTGGCTAAGATGGTAAAGCGTCTGCCTGCAACACGGGAGACCTGGGTTTGATCCCTGGGTCGGGAAGATCCCCTGGAGAAGGAAATGGCAATCCACTCCAGCACTCTTGCCTGGAAAATCCCATGGATAGAGGAGCCTGACAGACCACAGTCCATGGGGTCGCAAAGAGTCGGACACGACTGAGCGACTTCACTCACTCAATGAAACAGAAACAGAATTATGGATAGAAAATAGACTGGCAGTTGTCAAGGGGTAGGGGTTTGGAGGAGTGACGGAGTAGAAGGCTGGAGTTAGTATATATAAACTTTTATATACAGAGTGGATAAACAAGGTCCTCCTTTATAGCATAGAGGACTCTACTCAATGTTCCATGATAAACCATATTGAATATTTGGAAAAGAATATTTTTTAAAAAAGAATATATAGAACTGAATCACTTTACTGTGTAGCAGAAATTAATACAGCATTGTAAATCAACTATACTTCAAGAAAAAAATATTAAAACTAAATAGAACATATTAAGGAAAAACTTGCACCTGGATATTTGGAGCAGTTTTATTCACAATTACCAAACTTGGAAGTAACCAAGATACCCTCCAGGGTGTGAATGGATAAACAGACTGTGACACGTCTAGACAATGGAATATTGCTGTTGTTGTTCAGTCACTAAGTTGTGTCCGACTCTTTGTGACCCCATGGACTGCATGCAGCACGCCAGGCTCCTCTGCACTTCGCTATCTCCTGGAGTTCGCTCAAATTCATGTCCGTTGAGTCAGTGATGCTATCCAACCATCTCATCCTCTACCGCCCCCTTCTCTTTTTGCTTCAATCTTTCCCAGCATTAGGGTGTTTTCCAATGAGGCAGCTCTTCACATCAGGTGGCCAAAGTTTGGAGCTTCAGACTCAGCATCAGTCCTTTCAGTGAATATTCAGGGTGGATTTCCTTTAGGAGTCACTGGTTTGATCTCCTTGCTGTCCAAGGGACTCTCAAGAGTTTTCTCCAGAATTACAATTTAAAAGCGTATTATTCAGCATTAAAAAGAAATGAGCTATCAAGCCATGCAAAGAAGCTTTAAAAAATACATATTACTAAGTGAAAGAAACCAATCTGACAAGGGTATATACTGTATGATTCCAACTATAATACTTTCTGTAAAAAGGCGAATTCTAGAGACAGTAAAAGATCAGCAGTTTCCAGGGATTTGAGAGAAGAGATGAAAAGGCACAGCACATTTTTAGGGTTGTGAAGGTGATACCATAGTGGTGGATACCTATTATTACACATTTATCTAAACGCATTAGACTGGACTACACCAAGAGCGAACCCTACTGCAAACTATGGACTTTGGGTGATGATGAGTCAATGTAGGTTCATCAGCTATAACAGAGCCCCATCTGGCTGGGGATGTCAATAACAGAGGATGCTGAAGGTGTGTGGGGGCAGCAGGTGAACGGGAACTCTCTGTCCTTTCACCCGGGTTTTGCTGTGAACCGGAAACAGCTCTAAAAAAATTAAGTACATAAAAAAAAAAAATCTTATGAGGCCACAAGTAACTTAGATATAGTTGAAGTAACTTTTCCAGAGGTCCCACAGCTGGAAAGTGATGGAGCTGAAGGCAGAGCAGGCATGGACATCCTGTCTCGCTCCAAGACCGAATCTTTTTTTTTTTAAAATCAATTTATTCATTTTAATTGGAGGTGACTTACTTTACAATATTGTGGTGGTTTTTGCCATACACTGACATGAACCAGCCATGGGTGTACATGTGTCCCCCATCCGAACCCCCCTTCCACCTCCCTCCCCACCCCACCCCTCTGGGTTGTCTCAGTGTACCAGCTTTGAGTGCCCTGTTTCATGCATCAAACTTGAACTGGTGATCTATTTCACATATGGTAATATACATGTTTCAATGCTGTTCTCTCAAATCATCCCACCCTCACCTTCTCCCACAGAGTCCAAAAGTCTGTTTTTTATATCTGTGTCTCTTTTGCTGTCTCACATATAGGGTCATCGTTACCATCTTTTAAAATTCCATATATATTCATTAATATGCTATATTGGTGTTTTTCTTTCTAAATTACTTCACTCTGTAAAATGGGCTCCAGTTTCATCCACCTCATTAGAAGTGATTCAAATGTGTTCTTTTTAATGGCTGAGTAATATTCCATGGTGTATATGTACCACAGCTTTCTCATCCATTCGTCTGCTGATGGGCATCTAGGTTGCTTCCATGTCCTGACTATTGTAAAAAGTGCTGCAATGAACCGGAGAAGGCAATAGCAACCCACTCCAGTACTCTTGCCTGGAAAATCCCATGGATGGAAGAGCCCGGTAGGCTGCAGTCCACGGGGTCACTAGGAGTT
This sequence comes from Dama dama, assembly GCF_033118175.1. Lineage (NCBI taxonomy): Eukaryota > Metazoa > Chordata > Mammalia > Artiodactyla > Cervidae > Dama > Dama dama. Next base: position 57,295,260 of record NC_083704.1, on the reverse strand, counting down.
GGACACGACTGAGCGACTTCACTTTCCCTTTTCATTTTCATGCATTGGAGAAGGAAATGGCAACCCACTCCAGTGTTCTTGCCTGGAGAATCCCAGGGATGGGGGAGCCTGGCGGGCTGCCGTCTATGGGGTCGCACAGAGTCGGACATGACTGAAGCGACTTAGCAGCAGCAGCAGCTGCTGCAATGAACATGGCGGTACACGTATCTCTTTCAATTCTGGTTTCCTCAGTGTGTATGCCCAGCAGTGGATTGCTGGGTCATATGCCAAGGCCTCATCTAATCAATACATCCTGCAGTTTCTATGAATCTGATCAGAAGCTACCTTTCCGTGTTACTTGTCCCTTTATTCCTTCTGCACATGAGTCACCTGTGTAGACGGCAATCCATCTGGAGTAGGACCTGACAGCCTGCATTTCTAGGGAGCTCCCTGCTAACAGCGATGGAGCAGGTCCGGAGGGGACACTCTGAATCACCAGGGCTTGTGTTCCACCCACACCAACCTGCTAGTTGAGTCCTGCACACACCCTGAGTTTTATCATCACTGTGTCTGACTGATGCTACCTGCTCCCAGAATTCATATCTCTGCTTATCAAAAATCATAATCTCCCTTAGATATATAAATTAAAGTCTACTATCAAGATAAATCAGCACCTGACCCTCACCCACTCATGAGAGGCAGAAGTGATTTCTCACTCTGATGTGCTTCCCTTGACTTCAGCACCATTTCTCCCAGCGCTTGCTTCTCCTTATTAACTGGCGCCTCCCTGCTCACTGACTGTGTATCTGTTCACTTCTGCTATTTTGAAAACACCCTGAGGAGAGGAACTCTCTTTCATCTTTACCAGTTCCTTAATAGCAAGCAGGGCTTTGTACACAGAAAGGAACATGACCCTGCCTTGCCCTTTCTTCAGTTCAGTTCAGTTCAGCTGCTCAGTCATGTCTGACTCTTTGCGATCCCAAGGACTGCAGCATGCCAGGCCTCACTGTCCATCACCAACTCCTGGAGTTTACTCAAACTCATGTCCATTGAGTCGGTGATGCCATCCAACCATCTCATCCTCTGTCATCCTCTTCTCCTCCCGCCTTCAATCTTTCCCATCATCAGAGTCTTTTTCCAGTGAGTCAGTTCTTCTCATCAGGTGGTCAAAGTATTGGAGTTTCAGCTTCAACATCAGTCCTTCCAATGAATATTCAGGACTGATTTCCTTTAGGATGGACTGGTTGGATTTCCTTGCAGTCCAAGAGATTCTCGAGTCTTCTCCAACACCACAGTTCAAAAGCATCAACTCTTCAGCGCACAGCTCTCTTTATAGTCCAACTCTCACATCCATACATGACTCATGGAAAACCATAGCTTTGACTAGACAGACCTTTGTTGGCAAAGTAATGTGTCTGCTTTTTAGTATGCTGTCTAGGTTGGCCATAGTTTTTCTTCCAAGAAGCAAACAACACTTAATTTCATGGCTGCAGTCACCATCTACAGTGATTTTGGAGCCCCACAAAATAAAGTCTTTCACTGTTTACCGATCTATTTGCCATGAAGTAATGGGACCAGATGCCATGATCTTAGTTTTCTGAATGTTGAGCTTTAAGCCAGCTTTTTCAGTCTCCTCTTTCACTTTCATCAAGAGGCTCTTTAGTTCCTCTTTGCTTTCTGCCATAAGGGTGGTGTCATCTGCATATCTGAGGTTATTAATATTTCTCCTGGCAATCTTGATTCCAGCTTGTGCTTCATCCAGCCCAGCGTTTCTCATGATGTACTCTGCATATAAGTTAAATAAGCAGGTGACAATATACAGCCTTGACGTACTCCTTTCCCTATTTGGAACCAGTCTGTTGCTCCATGTCCAGTTCGAACTGTTGCTTCCTGACCTGCATACAGATTTCTCAGGAGGCAGGTCATCTGGTCTAGTATTCTCATCTCTTTCAGAATTTTCCACAGTTTGTTGTGATCCGCACAGTCAAAGGCTTTGGCATAGTCAATAAAGTAGAAACAGATGCTTTCCTGGAACTCTCTTGTTTTTCCAGGGATCTGCGGATGTTGGCAATTTGATTTCTGGTTACTCTGCTTTTTCTAAAACCAGCTTGAACATCTGGAAGTTCACGGTTCACATACTGTTGAAGCCTGACTTGGAGAATTTTGAGGATTATGTTACTAGCGTGTGAGATGAGTGTAATTGTGCAGTAGTTTGAACATTCTTTGGCATTCCCTTTCTTTGGGATTGGAATGAAAACTGACCTTTTCCAGTCCCGTGGCCACTGCTGAGTTTTCCAAATTTGCTGGCATATTGAGTGTGGCACTTTCACAGCATCATCTTTTAGGATTTGAAATAGCTCAACTGGAATTTCATCACATCCACTAGCTTTGTTCGTAGTGATGCTTCCTAAGGCCCACTTGATTTCACATTCCAGGATGTCTAGCTCTAGGTGAATGATCACAGCATTGTGGTTATCTGACTCATGAAGATCTTTTTGTATAGTTCTGTGTATTCTTGCCACCTATTCTTAATATCTTCTGCTTCTGTTAGGTCCATTCCATTTCTGTCCTTTATTGAGCCCATATTTGCATGAAATGCTCCATTGGTATCTCTAATTTTCTTGAAGATATTGCTAGTCCTTTCCATTCTATTGTTTTCCTCTATTTCTTTGCACTGATCACCTAGGAAGGCTTTCTTATCTCTCCTTGCTATTCTTTGGAACTCTGCATTCAAATGGGTAAATCTTTCCTTTTCTCCTTTGCCCCTTCTTATCTCTTTGATATTGGTTCTCTCTCCTATATAATGGGACGTCTGGACTGTGGTGAGGTATAAATCAAATGTCCTGTGTCAATGTCTCGCCCATAGTAAGCCCCTGATAAATATTTATTGAACTGGATTTTCCTCTTTTATTATCTGCATAAGGAAAGGAGGTGGCCATGAAAGTGAGTTAATGACAGAGCTGGGCCTAGTACCAGGTAATTTCCCCACTCAATCAAGCTCTACTGTACCTCATTTTGGTTATGTGAATACCTCTCAGTCATTTACGTGACTAGTATTCATCAGTATTTACAGAAGAAACCTAGAACATTGTTTCCTGGTTGCACACTTCCTGAACAAATCACTGGCTAGAATTCAGATTGGTGTTGTTCAGTCACTCAGTCGTGTCCGACTCTTTGCGACCCCATGGACTGCAGCATGCCAGGATTCCCCGTCCTTCACCATCTCTTGGAGCTGCTCAAACTCATGCCCACTGAGTTGGTGATGCCATCCAACCATCTCATCCTCTGTCGCCCCCTTCTCCTCCTGCCTTCAATCTTTCCCAGCATCAGGGTCTTTTCTAATGAGTTGGCTCTTCGAATCAGATGGCCAAAGTGTTGGAGCTTCAGCTTCAGCATCAGTCCTTCCAATGAATATTCAGGGTTGATTTCCTTTACGACTGACTGGTTTGATCTAAGTGCAGTCCAAGGGACTCTCAAGAGTCTTCTCCAACACTATAGTTCAAAACATCACTTCTTTGGCATTCAGCCTTCTTTATGGTCCAACTCTCACATCCACACACGACCACTGGAAAACCATAGTTTAGACTAGACAGACCTTTGTCAGCAAAGTAATCAGATAGGGTTAAAAATAAAGGAATTGATGTATCCTTACAACTTGGTAAATAGTAACATAATATATTTAATATCCATCTATAATGTTATATATCTCTATGTAACTCAAAACAACCAAATTCAAAAATAGGAAATGGCTCCAGATTAAACATGATCATATAAGAAAAGATAAATGATTATGATCAACCACAATGATTTCTACTCACTGGACACCTTGGCACTCTCACTTGATTTCTCATTTACTTTACCTGTAAAATGCAGATACTATTAATATCACCTCCTTACTTGCTTCTCAGAATCCATGAAATGTGGAAAAAACTGCCAATTTAGGGAACTGCTATAAAAATATAGGAAACATTTTCTGTACAGAAAATCATTAGCAATATCATTGGGTATAATCCAGAGGTGGAGGGAAAGGCAATTTATGTAAAACATATAAAAAAGTGGAATAGGATTAATGGTAGATGGGACATTGCAGAAGAAATGATTAGTGAACTTGATGACATCAATAGAGAGTATTCAAAATGAAATTGAGAAAAGAATTTTAAAAAAATTAAAAAATCATCAATGAGATAATTTTAAGACACGGCCTAATGGACACATAATTAGAGTCCCTAAAAATAAGCAGTGGTGAAAAAACAATCAGAAGTAGTGGCTCAAAACTCATGTTTAATTCAAACTATAAATCCACAGATCTGAGAAGCTTAATGATATCCAAGTACAAGTAACCTGAAGAAAACTACACCACAGCATAACATAATGATGGTATTTCTGATTAGAAACAACTCAAATGAGAAAATACTAGAACAACACATTTAGAGTAATGAAAAAAAGACTCAGCTGAGAATCTATACCCTGAAGAATTATCCAAAAAATTGAGGGCGAAATACAGACGATTTCAAACAAAAGTTGAATTAATTCATCACCAACAGAACTGTACTACAAAAAAGTTAAAGGAAGAACTTCAGACAAGAGGAAAATTATATGAGAAGTGAATGTAGATCTGCACAAAGAAATGAACAGCACTGGAAATGAGTAAATATAAAATATTTTTCTCTTAGTATTTAAGTCTTTTTTAAAACATAAACTTCTAATTTTGGAATAATTTCAAACTTACAGAAAAGTTGCAAAGTTTTTATGAAGATATTAGATAAATGCTGCCTTTAGATACCAACTTCACATATTAATAAAAAGATTGGTTAAAAGTCAAAGAAAAGAGAAACATATAACATCAGTATTCATTAAAAATACAAATTAAAATATAATGAGATACCTTTATTCCTTTTTATTTTCATTTATTTTTATTAGTTGGAGGCTAATTACTTTACAATATTGTAGTGGTTTTTGCCATACATTGACATGGATCAGCCATGGATTTACATGTGTTCCCCATCCCGATCCCCCCTCCCGCCTCCCTCCCCATCCCATCTCTCTGGGTCTTCCCAGTGCACCAGCCCTGATCACTTGTCTCATGCATCCAACCTGGGCTGGTGATCTGTTTCACCCTTGATAGTATACTTGTTTCAATGCTATTCTCTCAGAATATCCCACCCTCGCCTTTTCCCACGGAGTCCAAAAGTCTGTTTTGTACATGTGTGTCTCTTTTTCTGTTTTTCATATAGGGTTATAGTTACCATCTTTTTAAATTCCATACATATGCGTTAGTATACTGTATTGGTCTTTATCTTTCCGGCTTACTTCACTCTGTATAATGGGCTCCAGTGACCCAGCAATCCCACTCCTGGGCATACACACCGAGGAAATCAGATCTGAAAGAGACACGTGCACCTCTATTCCTTTGAATGACTAAAATTGAAAACCATACCACAAAAGAGACAAAACATATAGGAGAAAATAACAAAATACCTGGAGGGAAAAAAAGATGAGATCTGAAATGTGATTAATAGGAATCAATTAATCAGAGTGGAAGGAATTATACAAAATTGAGATTGAGGACTTTCCAGATTAAAGGAACAAAAATGTTCAGATTGAAACAGTCTATTGAGTTCTTAGTATCATGAACAACACCCAAGCTCAGACACATTCTTGGGGACATTTCAGAAAACCAAGGATGCAGAAAGGTTCTTTCTGAAAATAAGAATGGATTTGAAACAATATAATGAAATGTCATTAGCTACAGATGCTAAAAGATGATAGATGGTCTTCTGCGTTCTTAAGGAAAATGACTTTAAGCCAAGATTTCTCTGCTCAATCAAACCATCAAAGTACTTTATATAAGGTATGAAGGCAGGACGAAAACATTTCAGATGTGTGAGGATTCAGAAATTCTATCTACCAGTGTTCTCGCATTGAAAATTACTTAGGTCTGTACTCAGGCAAAGCAAGAAAGGAAGATGGAGGGCCCCGGAGCCAGTGAGCCCCACTCAGTAGGAGAGAAGTTTCCAGAGGACAGTGGTGTGTCCACAAGCCAGACAGAGAAGTGGATCCATGTCAGGACAGTTAGGATGGGGAGCTCTTAGAGGTCATTTCCAGCAGAAGGAGGACTTGACTGAACAGAAACTAGACTGCAGAGGTTGGGGGAAGGTGAAGATGTGAAGAAGGCAAATTCTTAAAAGGCATGAGAATCACCAGGGGGAAAAAAAAAAAAAAAAAAAAAAAACAGGATAATAAAAGAAAAATAAATAAATAACAAACATACTAAATGTTGGTGAGGATGTAGAGCAACTGGAACTCCCACACTACTGATGAGGATATAAAATGGTACAGTCACTTTGGGAAACAGTTGAGCAGTTTTTAAGAAAGTTCAATATGCATCTACTATAAAAGTCCAGGCATATATCACCCCTAGGTATTTACTCAAGAGAGAAGAAAGCTTATGTTCATACAAAGATCTGTTACAGATGTTCATAGCAGCTGTATTTGTAGCAGCCCCAAATTGAAAACTGCCTCCGTGTTCCTCAGCAGGTCCCAAGTAGGTGAGCTCAGAGAAGGGTGTTCTGCATTAGGAAAGAGAAACGTCTTATGCAGCAAGTGGGAGACTGGATGTGCGTACAGGACCCTGCACCAAGTATGCTGTGCCCACATGTACCTGTAACGATGCTGGTTTCAAAGAAGATTTCACGTGTGGTTGAAGTGTTTGAAACTGTGAAAAAGAAAAACGTCCAAAATGAAAAACAGCTTAAATAAAACCAATAAATGAATTTGATTGTTACATAATTTATACTCTACTGTGGCCAAAAGTTCTAGGAACTTGCTCCAAGTGCTCTCACTCCATTACCACCATAGAGGCCAACAAGGTAAACTTCTTTTGGACATGCTTTTAAATCCCATTCAAGTCGCCAGGGTTCTGATTAGGTTACAATTCTTATGGAAAGCTTCTGGCCTCCTTCTCCTTACACACCACCATCAGTTTCTTCTGCACGTTCATTCCTAACCCTCGTCTGCTCAGATTGGTTATGCACTATGATTTTTACCCCTGCAGTCAAGGTAAATTCTCTTCTCCCATTTATCTGATGATAAGTGCTGCTGGGGCCAACCAGGTAGTGTAGCTGTGGTTCTGTGCTCACAAGTCCTTCAAGCACACCTAACTCAACAGTTGAAATTTAAAAACAAATTGTGGGTACTATAAATACACTGGTCCACAGTGGACTGAGGTAGTTCAGAAGGCAAGAGATAATGAAAGCAATATTCTTCACTAGGACACTGACATGTCAGATTCTATTAAAGCATGAGTTATTTCTGGAGCATTCTTAAAGAGACGGGAATACCAGACCACCTGACCTGCCTCTTGAGAAATCTGTATGCAGGTCAGGAAGCAACAGTTAGAACTGGACATGGAACAACAGACTGGTTCCAAATAGGGAAAGGAGTACGTCAAGGCTGTATATTGTCACCCTGCTTATTTAACTTATATGCAGAGTACATCATGAGAAACGCTGGGCTGGATGAAGCACAAGCTGGAATCAAGATTGCCAGGAGAAATATCAATAACCTCAGATATGCAGATGACACCACCCTTATGGCAGAAAGCAAAGAGGAACTAAAGAGCCTCTTGATGAAAGTGAAAGAGGAGAGTGAAAAAGCTGGCTTAAAACTCAGTGTTCAGAAAACTAAGATCATGGCATCTGGTCCCATCACTTCATGGCGAATAAATGGGTAAACAGTGAAAGACTTTATTTTGTGGGGCTCCAAAATCACTGTAGATGGTGACTGCAGCCATGAAATTAAGTGTCGTTTGCTTCTTGGAAGAAAAACTATGGCCAACCTAGACAGCATACTAAAAAGCAGAGATATTACTTTGCCAACAAAGGTCTGTCTAGTCAAAGCTATGGTTTTTCCATGAGTCATGTATGGATGTGAGAGTTGGACCATAAAGAAAGCTGAATGCTAAAGAATTGATGCTTTTGAACTGTTGTGTTGGAGAAGACTCTTGAGAGTCCCTTGGACTGCAAGGGGATCCAACCAGTCCATCCTAAAGGAAATCAGTCCTGAATATTCATTGGAAGGACTGATGTTGAAGCTGAAACTCCAATACTTTGACCACCTGATGCGAAGAACTGACTCACTGAAAAGGACCCTGATGCTGGGAAAGATGGAAGATGAGAGGAGAAGGGCAAGACAGGATGAGACGGTTGGATGGCATCACTGACTCAACGGCCATGAGTTTGAGCAAACTCCAGGAGATGGCGAAGGACAGGGAAGCCTGGTGTGCTCCAGTCCATGGGGCCGCAAACAGTCGGACACAACTGAGCAACTGAACTGAACTGAACTGAAAGATCTAAAAGCAGATTTTGGTATGACTGGCAGACATGGCTAGATATGAAGGATGCATTAATGATTCCCAAACCGGCCACATAGGGTGTTCAATTTTTATTCAGTATAACTCTGGTTTTTACTGGGCAGAGAAGAACGGGGGAAATGAGTTTCCAAATCCCTTATCACGTCCATTGTCAAGGCAGAGAAAATGCAGACACTTGCTTGTCTCTTGATAACCCTTCTGCAGCCCTGCGGAAGTATTAAAATAGGGCAGCTCTATTGGCCCTTTTTTGACATTGCTACTTAAGCTGTGACTCACAGTCTTGGGCCTCTGCTGTTGTGGACCCTGACTTCTTGGTCTTCACCCAGAGACTCTGGAGAGGCGGCAAGGTAGGTTCTGCTCCATCAAGGTCAGTGTAGTCATAGGAATGTAGTGGTTTCCTCTCCTACTCCCTGCAGCTCAGTGTTCTGTGAAAGCACCACGGGGCCAACCCAGGCTTGTAAATGAGGCCAAGCAAATGAGACCTGGGTTCCTTCTTACTCAGGGCACCCCTAGTTTTGCAATTTTATGGAAGATACCAGTTTAAAAGTTTCAGTGCTGAAAAAAATGTTTGAGAACCACCGGGCTGCTTTGGGACAGCACAGTTCAGTGGTTGAGATTATAGTTCTGGAGCTTGAAAACATGGGTTTAATGTCAAGTTCAACCACTCCTGGATTATGTGTGCCTCACGGAGCAGGTAAATCCACCCTCTGAACCTTATACCTATTCCAGGTCCAGAATAGGAATCAGTGGTGGTTGTTAACCCTGCTGTCTGGTTCTGTTAGTAGGTAGAGAGCTAGAGGGGAATCGAGCTAAGATTCGGGAGGAGAAGGGGAAACAGCTCATGGTTTGTGAAAGACTTGGGGCCTGACTCCCCTGACAGGTCTGAAATAGAGAAGGGTTTACTCGTGTTCTCTCTTCTAATGACAAACTATCCTTTCATAGTGTAAAAACAGGTCTAGAGAAGTTGTGACTTATACCAAGGTTAAATTAGAAATGTATATTCTATATTCTGTTTCTGTATGTATGTAGCTTTTTAAGGTTCTTCTGGAAGTCTCAAACTTTTTCTTATTCAAAGAAACAAAGCAGTTTTCTATATAGAAGGACCTGATATGAGCTTAGGGAAAAGCTGCTGCAGTCTGGAATAAAGTACAAGAAAGCATTAAAACTAGGAGGGGGTAGAGTTGAGGCTGACCAAATATAAAACTATTATTTAATATATATTATATGTGTGTGTTGTGCTCAGTCGTGTCCAACTCTATTCGATCCCCTGGACTGTAGCCCACTAGGCTCCTCTGTCCATGGAATTTTTCAGGCAAGAATACTAGAATAGGTTGCCATTTCCTACTCCAGGAGATCTTCCTGACCTAGGAATCAAACCCGCATCTCTTGTGTCTCCCTGCACTGGCAGGCAGATTCTTTACCACTGTGCCATCTGGGAAGTCCATATTATATATAATAAACTGATTAAAAATGAAAATCAATATGAAATTTTTAACCCATTACATCAATAATAATGATATAATAGTATAGACTTTATAAAAATTTTTTTTTTCATAGTAATTCTCAGAGCAATGGAAGCTAGGTCAATACAAAGTTAACCTAAAAATAAAATGAAAACAATGTCGTCCCCCTTCTTTGCTATTCTGCGCTGTCACAATGAAAAATCTCAAGCATCAGCTCTGTTTGGCCACATCACACTTACACTACAATACACAGAGAAGAGACTCTGGCTGGACAACAGGGTACAAAAGCCAATGGCATGTGCTCTAAAGGATGCTTCCAGAAGCCTTTAATTACAAGACCTGGCATTTCTCCACTCGAGCCTCTTCATGAGAATCACAGAGTTCACTAAGTTCAACATATGCTAAGAACATAATATTAGATTCAGTCTGTTCCTAACGGAAGGGGAGAAAAAAGATGAGAGCAAACGTACCCTATTCAGAACCTCAATCAGAGGAGTGACAGAAGGTGAATTGTTCAGTCTACAAGGAGGGTACCATGCCTCTGTGAAGTCCAAGGTCATTTCAACTCCATACCAGAAGGAGAAACTGCTGTGAGTGCACTAAAAAATTGAGAGTGATCTGCGTCAAAAGAAAGTCTCCTTATGGTCAGATTCCCTGCCTGTTAAGGGGCTCTCCTATCTGCCCTTTAGTCTGAACCTAACAATCCAGACAAACGAAAGCAGAAATGCTTCTGCCAGCTGCTGCCCTCTCTTAGGATGTTTACTTGATGCTTTCTCTTCCCCTCCTCTCAGAACAAAGGTTGTTGGTATTTAGGGTCAAAATTAAGCCACGTAATGTTCTGACAGAACCCTCCGATGGCAGGAAACTCTGTTAGCATTTTGACAGGGTGAGTCACTTGTCCACGGAGGCCCAATGCAGTGACCGTGGTGCCACCAACATTACGCTCGAAAACGGGAGGGGAATCCAGGGCTTTTTTAAAAAGGACTTTTAAAAAATCCTGTTTTTCCCAAGAGGTACAAACTGAAAAAAAACCAGGTTGGAACTTTTTTGCCTATAAACTTGAGAATCATTAAAAAACTTAAAGAAACAGAATGGCAATATTTTGAAGTGCTGACAGTGTGAAAAAAACAGACACTTTGGTGAACTCCTGTTGGGAATAAAGTTACACATTAAATGCAACTGTTTGGCAGAGAAATCTGGCAATAATGTATCAAAAGCTTTCAGAGGGCTCAAAGTTTTAGTAGCAAGTCTAGTGAAACAATGAGAGAGATATGCACAGTGCTTTGTTAATAAGGACGTGTATCACAGCCTTATTAATGATGCAGGAATATTTTACATGATCTACGTGTCTAATAATAATGGATCACCTGAAAAATCAGTAAATATATGCACATGATACAATGCTTACCAGCCATTAAAAGTGGTATTGTAAGTCATTCTTCTAAAAATAGTTTATTATTTTTTTCTTCCAGTTTTATCAAGACATAATTGACATTCAGCACTGTATAAGCTTAGGGTGTACCACAGAATGACTTGACTTACATACATCATGAAGTAAGTTTAGTGAATACTCATCATTTGAAATAGATATAAGATTAAAGAAATAGAAAAAAAAATTTTTTTTCTTGTGATAAGAACTCAGGATTTACTCTCTTAATACCTCTCATATATAACAGCAGTGTCAATTATATTCAAAATGTTTTACATGGTTAGTATTTTATTATTTTGTAACTGGAAGTCTGTACCTTTTCACCACCTTCATCCAGTTCCATTTTCCCTTTCTCCCCACCTCCCAACTCCCACCTCTGGTAACCACAAAACTGACCTCTTTTTCAATGAGTTTGAAATTATTCTTTTTGGTATGTGTGCAACTTGGGGTTTTCTGAGGCAGGAAGTCTTAAACTTTAGGAAATAGTGGCATTTTCCCAGTAACTGTCCCAGAGGGAACTTCTGGGGATATCCATTTGTTTGAATTTTATGTTGATAAATTAAAATGACCACAAACTGTAATACAGAAACAAAATCCAAAACCAACCTGCCCTGTGAACCTCTGGGCTCACATGTTTCAATGCCATAAAGTTTCAGAGTCAAGTCAGTTAAAAAAGTCACAGAGCCAGGACTCAAAATCACATATTTAAATAAGAAAATGAGTCCCCTGGTGGCTCAGTAGCAAACCTGCAACACAGGAGACATGAGTTTGATCCCTGAGTTGGGAAGATCCCTGGAGAAGGAAATAGCAACCCACTCTAGTATTATTACCTGGGAAATCCCATGGACAGAGGAGGCTGGCAGGCCGCCAGGTCCCAAAGAGTTGGACATGACTTAGTGACTAAACAACAACAGTAGTTACAAGTAAACATTGTTTTAGGACACAGAGCCCATTTGCTAAATCTGTAAGTATTTTATTCAAGGGTGAGGCATGTAACACTTTCTACTATAAAGATTCTAGTTTGGTCTGAGTTATTGTGAAAATAGAGTCATAATGTACTTTCACAAAATTATTTGTTAGGCACTTGCTGCTGTTGTTCAACCACTAAAACGTATCCAACACTGTGACCTCATAGACTGCAGTATACCAGGCTCCCCTGTCCTTCACTATTTCCCAGAGTTTGCTCAAATTCACATCCACCGAGTCAGTGATGCTATCCAACCATTTAATCCTCTGTCACTTCCTTCTCTTGCCCTCAGTCTTTCCCAGCATCGGGGTCTTTTCCAATGAGTTGGCTCTTCACAATAGGTGGCCAAAGTATTGGAGCTTCAGCTTTAGCATCAGTCCTTCTAATGAATATTCAGGGTTGATTTTCTTTAGGTTTGACAGGTTGCATCTTCTTGCAGTCCAAGGGAGTCTCAAGAGTCTTCTCCAACACCACAATTCAATAGGTGTTTATTATCTGTTTTCTATTTTGGGAACCACTGAGAATAAAACCAACACCCATGTGTACACAGTGTTCTGAAGTCAAAATACATAAGGGTGAGAGGAAAACATGGAATGAAGCTGAGTTTATGGCCACTGAGTACCTCATGAAGATGTACTTCTTGGCTTGGCAATATCCTTTGGCAGCAAGGTATTCTCTCCTGCTCAAGGTTTCTGCCCTCAGCATCCCATGGGTGTGGTATTATCTTCACCTCAACACATGCTATGATCTGGCTTAAACAGCAGAGTTTAAGCGAAGCCAGTGAAATCTGTTTTGGGATATGTGGAGAAATTATGGCCTTGAGCCCTGCTCTGCTTCTGACAAGGTCTGTGCCATAAGAAATGCCTTTCAAAGAATTTTATTGAAACTGCGGGCACAGCCAACTTCTTCTCTAACTAGGTTCATGTCAACAAATGCTTCACTTTTTCCACATCAAAGCAAGGAGCCTCTACCTCATACATAACAAGGATATGATAATAATAATAATAATAATGATAGTAATAAATAAGTTATTATTGATCATCAATTGCATAAATATGTTCTAGGGGTCTTATACAGGCTATCCAATTTATTGCTCATAAAATCCTCTCATAAGATTAAGAAAAAAAAGGCTGTTCATGCCAATATCAAAAAAGCTTCAGAACTACTGATCTAGAGCAGACTAATTTTAACTTATTTGAAACTCCTCTTTCCACCAGTAAGTAGCTAATGACACAGGGTAAATCATCTATTTTTCTGAGCCTCACTTTTCTCATGAATGAACACTAATCCAGCAATACACATAAAGCATTGAGCACATAAGGTAAACGCAACACTATGGCTGTTTAACCCTGTGGAAGGCTCAGGTTACCCAACTCCACCTCAGTGACCTTAAGTCAGCAGTTTAAACTTGGCCACAAGGAGAGTCTTTACACCAGGGAAACTGGAAACCAGCAAACATGTCAATGCCTTTTTTGTTTCTTTCTTCCTAGTGGGTTGTGAGAACACTTACCAGCACATTACTCCTACCTACACACCATGAATGTACAGGAAAGATATTTGCATCTCTTTCATCTTAAATCTGCAAGGGCAAAGGGATGTGATAACAGATTTTGCATCTGAGTCCACAAATCTTTGGTTTGGGCAGAAACCAAACGCCTGCCCTTTGTACAGCTAGCTGGTGCTCAATTTCCTATTTGCAGGGGAATTCCCTTACACTTGGGATGCACCAGCTCATGAGGCCACTGCTAGATCAGTCCTCTTTCTGGAGGGAGGCAGGGGTCTTGCCCCACTGCCATCTTTGGGTGGGCTCTGCTTCATGCCACACAAACAGAAGTTCAAACCACGGGTTTGTGCCTATGGGGTGAGGCATCGTGTACTCAGTTCATACTTCCCTTTTCTGAACTTTCTAGTCTCGTTACTATCTTCCTTTTCCCTCTGTGGGTTTTCTTGAGGGGAGTAAGCTGTGGTTGGCGGTATTTTGTTCTGTTTTCTGGCTTTCATTTTTTTTTTTTAATTGAAGCATAGTTGATTTATAGTGTTGTTAGTTTCTGCTGTACAGAAAAGTGATTCAGTTTTTCTGTTTTTAATTTTTAAAAAAGATTCACTTCTTTTTTGGCTGTGGTGGGTCTTTGTTGCTGCAGACTTGCTTTCTCAAGATGCAGCGAGCGGGGGCTACTCTTCATTGCAGCGTGTGGGCTTCTCACTGCGGTGGCTTCTCTCGCTGTGGAGCACGGGCTCTAAGCACACAGGCTTCAGTAAGTTGCAGCTCGCAGGCCCTAGAACCAGCAGCTGTGGTGCACGGGCTCAGCTGCTCCGAGGCATGTGGAATCTTCCCGGAGTAGGGATCAAACTGGTGTCCCTTGCATCGCAAGGTGGCTTCTAAACCACTGGGCCGCCATGGAAGGAAACACTGGCAGATTTAAGCACCAATGTCTGAATTGGTCCAATGTCTGAATTCCTGTTTCAGAACGATGAGATGAGAGGAAGGACGAATGCATGCCACTACCAGTCCACGGCAGCCCAGCAGCCATGGTATGGCATGGCTAGGGCACTCCTGGATGGCAAGGTGGAAGTGGGGTTTCACAGGACAGATGGACATCCAGCCAAATTGGGCACATGAGGGATCGAGCATTATATTTGGGGAAGTTACAGGAATGGGGGGAGGGGTGACAGACCACCGGGCTGTGTTACTTTCTCTTATCTAATCTGCTTCCCTCTCGCTTCTGCCTTGCTATCCAAAGTCACCAGTCAGGCCACCTTTGGCCTCCCTTGAAGGGACGGCCTCTTCTATTGGGCCCTGCTTCAGAGACCCAGTACCCTAGGACCTGGGCTTTAATCTCTGACATTGTGAGTGGCTAGGTCCACTGTCCCCTTCCCTTTGTTCAAGCAACAGGAAATGGCGGTGTCTCACAGCAAGCAACAAGGGCCCCAGTATGTCAACCTGCTTTGAATCATGGCTCTATCAGATGCTATGTCTTTTCTTTGCCTGAGCCTCCATTTTCCCACCTGTAAAACAGAAGCAATATGATTCCCTTCTCAGAATTGTGGCAAGAATTAAGTGTGATTTACTACATGCCTGGTACTTGGTAGGTATTTGGCTGATGGGCATTATATAGCTATTTATTTCTGCAACCTAAGCTTCACTCAAACCAGCAAACATATGCTGAGTATCTCCTACATGCAAAAAAGTTGTCCAAGAAACCCCTTCTCCCCACCCCCATGCTGAAAAGGGGAAGGAGAGACTATCTTAAGGAAGTCCTCTAAAAACTTCCCGTCTAGGGCCAGCTTGAATTAGCACTTATGGTCTTGCATGCCCAGTTCTAAAACTCTTTGATTCTGAAGAGTTATGTTATGTACTATCTAACATGCATTATTTCACTAAATCACATAACCTGTATTACGCCTTTTCTTCCCAACTCGATTGTAAGCTTCTCAACAGCTGGACCCGTGTCCAGTCCTCCTTTGTGGGTTTCCCACAGTGGCCAGCATTGAGCTGCATGCATTAGAGGCAGCTGATATGGAGACACGTTGATTAAGTTTGATGCCTTGATATGTGTGTGACCACAGGTGAGAGTATAGCTTGACATCTTTTATTCAGAGTATGATATTATCATGTACCTGCTTGAATAAACTTATTTCCTCACTTCATTCTACCCCAGGGAACAAGAAATCTTCCTGCTTCTGAGAAGTAAGTGAGAGATGAAGGGATCAAAGACAGAGAGATTTTGTTTATGGCTGGCCCAGAATCTGGGCAGGGGCAAGCAGTGTGCTGGTATGAATCTGAGACACTGACAGAAACACTGGAGAAGTGGCTGGTGACTGCAGCAGGGTTTGGAAACTTAAGCCTAGAGATGTTTGCAAACAGAATCACTATCAGGAGTGATCAGGGTGTACCAAAAGACTGGGAGAAAAAGGAACAAGTGCCTATAGCCAAAAACAGATCAGAGATACTTCTCTTAGATAAAGGGCTCATATACAGAACAGATTACAAACTCCTAAAAGTCAATATGAAAATGACAAACAACCTAATTATTTTTAGACCAGCAAAAGATTTGATCAGGCACTGCACAGACGATAACCAAATAACCAACATATATGTGAAAAGATAATCAATATCATTAATCATTTGAGAAATGCAAATTAAAACCATAATGATATAGCAGCTCATACCCATCAGAAGAGCTAAAATGAAAAAGAAAACAAGAAAAATCTCTAATAGACAATACCAACTATTGACGAGAATGGAAATGAACTTGAACTCTCACATACTGCTGGCAAAAGCATAATAAGTTGGTACAACCACTTAGAAAACCGTTTAGTAGCATGTAAAGCTAAACAATGCCTTCTCTATGACCCCAAAATTCTACCTCAAAGTATATACTGCAGAGAAAGAAATGTATATGAACTCTAAAGACATAGACAAGACTGTAGCTACTAATTTTATTCATAACCGTCTCAAACTGCAAACCCCCAATTTTTATCAACAATAAAACAGGTAAACTGGGGTGCTATGTGCTGTGTGCTCAGTCACTTCAGTCATATCCTGCTCTTTGTGACCCCAGGGACTGTAGCCGACCAGGCGCCTCTGCCCATGGGATTCTCCAGGCAAGAGTACTGCAGTGGGTTGCCGTGCCCTCCCCCCGGGGAACTTCCTGACCCAGGGATTGAACCTGAGTCACCAGGGAAGCCCCAAACTATGGTGTCTTCACACAATAAAATGCTATGCGACAATATAAAATAACAATCTACTGTGACTACATACGGTACAGCCAAAACTAAACTATAGTAATAGGAACAAAACAGCGGTTACCTCTGTGGATACAGACTGGGAAGAGACACCAAGGAATGGTCTGGGGCTCTGGCACTCTCCAGCCACGGCGGTCACACAGGTGTGGATACATGCAAAAACTTGGATTAGTATACTTTAGGCATTTTATTACATGCATGCCACATTTCAATTTTAAAATCTTCAAAAATGTTTATTTTAAGATATCTGCCCAGGAATGTGACGGCTAGATTGCAATGTAAGCATGTGTTTTGCTTGCGTGCTAAGTTGCTTCAGTCACTTCCGACTCTGTGTGACCCCATGGATGGTAGCCTGCCAGGCTCCTCTGTCCATGGGATTCTCTAGGCAAGAATACTGGAGTGGGTTGCCACTTCCTTCTCCAGAGGATCTCCCCAACCCAGGGATTAAATCCAAGTCTCTTAGGTTTTCTGCGTTGGCAGATGGGTTCTTTACCGCTAGCACCATTCGTTTTATAGGAAACAGCCATATTCTTTTTCAGAGTATCTGTATTATTTTATACGCCCAACATCAATGTAG
The DNA here is from genome assembly GCF_033118175.1 of Dama dama. Classification (NCBI taxonomy): domain Eukaryota; kingdom Metazoa; phylum Chordata; class Mammalia; order Artiodactyla; family Cervidae; genus Dama; species Dama dama. Next base: position 57,277,728 of record NC_083704.1, on the reverse strand, counting down.
GGGTGATCCAGTTTCCTCCTTATCGTCCCCAGCATTTGGTGTTGTCACTTTTTATTTGTCATTCTGATAAGTGTGATGGCAGTTTTAATCTGCATTTTCCTAATGGCTAATGATACGGAACATGTCTTCATGTGCTTAGCTGCCATATGTATGTCCTCTTCAGTGAGGTGTCTGTTCGTGCCTTGCCCATTTTTTTTTTTTTTTTCTTTCTAACCATCTGTAGATTTCTTTATTCGCTTGAGATAAGTCCTTTTAAAATTTCTACCTTGTTGGGGGAAAAAAAATCTTTATTTTCTAATCAGATTGGTTTTTTGCTTTTTAACTTTGAGAATGCTTTATATTTTAGATATGAATATTTTATTGGATATATTGTTTACAGATGTTTTTTTCTGAGGTTCTGGCTTGTGTTTTCATCTGCTTTTTAAAAGTCTTTCAGAGAGAGAAGCTTTTAATTTTATGAAGCCAAATTTATCAACTATTCTTTTTATGGATATGGCTTTTGGCATCAACTCTAACAACTTTTCACCAAATTCTAGATTACAAAGATTTATCCTTTGCTATCTTTCAAAGTTTCATAGTTTTACATTTTACAATGAAGTCTGTGATAAATTGAGTCAATTTTTGTATGTGTCTTCTCAAGTTTTTTATTGAAGTATAGTTGATATTTATTTTTTTGAAAATTTTATTGAAGTATAGATTATGTGAAGTTTGGGTTAAGGTTTATTTATTTTTTGTCTACAGATATCTAATTGCTCCAGCATTATTTATGAAAAAGGCTACTGTTCTTCTGTTGAAAGGTACTGTGCCTTTGTCAGAAAGAAGTTGGATATATTTGTGAGTTTGGTTCTATAATTTTCTATTTGGTTCCATTATTCTATGTGTATATCCCTCTGCCTAAACCATAAGTCTTTTTTTTTCTAATTTCATTTTGTAGTTTTCATTGCAAATCTTGTCTATGTTTTGTTAGATTTATACCTAGGTATAGTCTAAAAGATTTTGGAAGCAATTATAAATGGTATTTTAATCTTGGTTTCTAAGTATTCACTAATACATAAAAATGTGATTGATTTCTGTTTGTTGATTTTTTCCTGCAACTGAGCTGAACTTGTTAGTTTCAACAGTTCTGGGGAGAATCCCTTGGGATTTTCTATGTAGACAACAATGTCATCCTCAAATAAGGGCAGTTTATTTCCTCCTTTTCAATCTATATGCCTTATATTTTGTTTCTGGTCTCATTGCGCTAGCTAGGACTTATGGTTGGAGAGGAGTGACTGAACGAATGTTTTTGCTTTGTTCATGATCTTGGAGGAAAGCATTTATCTTTCATTATTAAGCATGATGCTATCTCTAGGCTCCTTGTAGATGCTGTTTATTAAGTTATCAGTTCACTGAGAGGTGCTTATCACCACCAGTGGTGAAATACTTTGTCAGATGTCTTGTCTCTGTTATTAACCAACAAATTGGTCTGTTTCTTTTAAATTGTTGCACGCATAAGCATAAAGTTGTTCATGTGCTGTGTGTGTGCTCAGTTGGTCTGTCATGTCCAATTCTGCGAGACCCCATGGACTGTAGCCCGCCTGGCTCCTCTGTCCCTGGGACTTCCCAGGCAAGAATACTGGAGTGAGTTGCCATTTCCTTCTCCCGGGGATCTTCCTGACCCAGGGAATGAATCCACGTCTCCTGCATTGCAGGCAAATTCTTTACCACTGAGCCAACTAGGAAGCCCCAAAGTTGTTCCCAGTATTCTCTTACTGTCCCTTTTAATGGCTGAAGAATCTGTATTCATTCTTGACATTTTTTCATTCGCGACATTGTTGATTTGTGTCATCTCTCTCTCTCTCTCAGGTCTTGCTAAAGGTTTATCACTCATTTTCAATGACTTTTTGAAGAATCAGCTTTTTGTTTCAGTGCTTTAATCTCTTTTCTGTTTTAAATTTTATTACTTTGTGCTCTTATCTTAGTTGTTCCTTCTTTCTGCTTAATTTGGGCTTATTTTGCCCTTTCTCTAGTTTCTAGAGGAAGAAACTTAGATTATTGACTTGATTCTGATCTTCTTTACTAACGTAAGCATTCAGTGTGGCAATATGCTCCTCAGAATGGCTTTAGCTACACCTCACATATCTTGATGTTGTATTTTTGTTTTCACTTAGTTCAAAGTCATTTTTATTTCCTTTGAGACTTCCTTTCTGATCTGTGGATTATATAGATGTGTGATTTAAATTTTTCACATGTTTAGAAATGTTTGTCATTTTTCTGTTTTTAATTTTTAATTGACTGCATTTTGATCTGAGAATATATTCTATATAATGCAAATTTTAAAAACTTTTTGAGGCTCTAGATATTGTCTATCTTGGTGAATGTTCCATAAGCACTTGAAAATATTTACTAGCTGTCAAGGCATTGTAACCTACATTAATTCCCTTCCTGGTTAAAATACCTAGAGAAGCCTTTTTCATGACCAAACCCTAACTGATATAGGAAGGTTACATCCCACACTACACAAAAACCCACCTTCAAATCCTGCTGAACTTTTTTTTTCCTAAATCCTTTCTCATCTACTGCCCCTTTGCTTGGCATCTATCTTTCTCCCTCCTGGCCCAACACAGCCCTTTCAGTTTCCCTGGTGCCAGCCTCATCTTTCTTCCTAGACCTCATGTAACACCCACTCTGCATTCCACCCTGTCTCTTCTTACCTAGAGAATTTTTTTTTCTCTCAAATTAAAAAAAAAAAAAAAAAGTCTCTCTTCCCTGAACCCCTGCCATCATCACATTAAGAATTTTCTTGATCCAGGCTTCTTAGAACACAGAGTGGGTGGTAAACAGCAAAGAGCTTTCTCAACTCTCCTAGGGCTGAATGTGACCCCACCCTTGTATCTGTGATGCAGGTGCCTGCTTGGCCATCTGCCCTGAGGTCTAAGTTGTGGGAAGTTTATTTACTGCTCCTTCTAGAATCTCTGAATAACTATAGATTCTTGATGCCCTGGATTATGTTAAAATCTGCTGCTGATAATTCATAGCTCTCACTGAAGTGGGAAAATGCTGTAACTGATTTGTTCTGCTTTATGCTAACTGCAGAAACTTAGGCATCAACAAAGACCTGGGCACAAATTTATCCTCTGCTATTTGGTAGCCATTTGGCAACCACAGTTTTATAATCTCCTACTGCTTTAATCTTCATAAGGAAATTGTATACCTGTAGAACTGTGAGGATAAATGTCATAAAGCACATGGCACCAAATTCCTCAAAAGATGATAGTCACTCTTAATGTCACTTCATAGTTATGTTGTTGCTGTTAATGATTAAAATGTCATTGTCAGTATGTCTTTTATCTTCCTCTTTTGAGCTTGTTCTTTTCTGTGTCAGACAGTTATTAATTAACACATGCATACACATAAGTATCATTAATTTCTGGACACACAGACAGACTACATTCTAGCTGCTGACACATTCATGGGTGGCCACATGACTGAGTCCTAGCTGATGGAATGTGGACAGAAATGATGTGAATGATTTCTTCACCAGCTCATAAAATCCTTCCATGAGCATTCCTTCATACTCTTCTCCTTCCTCTCGGGTGATGCAGCTGTATACATTTGGGTCTTGAATGCCAACTTCAGTGATAGTAGACACTGTATGTAGATGCCTAGGTGCCTGAACTAATGATTAAAGGCAGACTGCCACCAATAAATAATCCTGATTGCTGTACATGATCAAGAAATACACTTCTAGATGTTCAAGCTCATTGTACATTTTGGAGTTTTGTGTCAGCTAGTCAGCTAGCATTTTCTAAGCTAAAACTGAAATTGGTAACTTTAAGTAGTGCAATACAAAAGTCAAAAATATATAGCACTGGCTTAAAGTTTAGGCAGCAGGCTGCAAAGAAACTGATCTTAAGAAGTGGAAAGATGTGATTGCCTGGAGGGAGGGATGGATTTCAAAGGGGCATAAGGAATCTCTTGGAGGTGATGGAAACACTCATATCTTGACTATGGGTGTTGTAATCCAAATGTATACGACTGTCAAAATTTATCAAACTGTAGACATTAAATGGATACACTTTATTGTCCAAAAGTTACATCTTAATAAGCTGTTGAAAAATAAAGGAACTTCCTTCTATGTTAAATGCCCTATCTTACGAGGGCCCAGACCCTGAGGGGAGGATTCATGTGTGAGTGATTTATTCAGTGGGTGCTCTCAGAAGACACCAGCAAGAGAGTGAGGGAACTGGACAAGAAGGGAGGAAGCAAGCAGCAGGGTGTGGTCTCAGGCAAAGATCCCCCGGGGTCTCTGCCGGATCCTGAGCGGGCCCTGGGACAGGAACCTCACAGTGTGTCCTGCCTAGAACAAGGCAGTCAGAGGGGTTCCTCCTGGCTCCATGCAGGAGAGTGGGGCTGGGGGAGCCGGGGGCACCATGGCTCCTGAGCCTTAGGACAGCCCTCCACAGCCAATCACGGGTGCAGAGGCTGGAAGCAAAAGAGCACAGAGGCTGAGGGAGGACAGCCAGAAATGGGAAAGGGACTCAAGGGGACCCAGCAGAGCTCTGCCAACATATGTCACATTCTTCTAGAAGGAGAACTTGTTCCTTATTATAATGAAGTGTAATATGCCTGCTTTCTTCAGGTTTTTCTTAATGTTGAATTAAAGCAAAGATGTTCTGACATAAAAATCACCTGTTGAATCTTGGGCATGGACCATTGGAGGGCATTGAAGGGCCAGCACCAACCAACCCACTGCCCACCCCTTGGGCCTCATCCACAGACTCCTGGAGAAATAGCGGGCATGGTGGTCAGAGGAGAGGGAACGAAGCATACAGAGGTGGGTTCCAGAATAAGCCCCACCATTTTCTAGTTGTGTTATCCTGAGCTATTGCTTAACCCACTTGTCTCAGTTCCTCCTCTGAGAAATGGTAAAAAAAAAAAAAAAACACCTCATTTACCTTACAGGGTCACCGAGAGGCTTAAAAGAGACAAAGTACAGAAAGCCCTTAGCAGATCCCTGGTGTGACATGTGACACAAGTGTGCAGGAAGTGTTGTTTACATTACTGAATGGTTTCTCTCACATAACTTGCCCACTCCCAGCGCAGCCCCCACCCTGCCACTCCTGGTCACTGTCTGAGTTCACTGATGCTGCCTGGAGCTCAGGACTGATACGCCTTTCCTCCAACCCCCTCACTAGCTCTCTTATCTTTCCCAGAGTAGATGCTCTGGCACATCTGAAAATTTGTTGAGGATTTACACAGCTCAAAAACAGAGGCTTGACACGTTTAGAAAGTACCCAGATTAATCTTGGGGGTGAGAAACGGAATGTTTCCTGCCATATCAATAAACAAAGGATGTCACAGTCATCAGCAATTGCAGGCCTGCAACCCCTGAACGTGAGCCAGTGAGGCCTGAGGAAACTCAGGAAGAAAAGAACACCTGCCATCTAGCAGTCTTCAGGCTGCAGCCACTCCTGATGGTGAGCCCCAAGGGAACCAGGATGCGAGCCCAGACTCCTGCACTTGCCCAGACATAGAAGAGCACTAAAGTCCTTAACTTGGAGATATCTGGGTTTTTTTTTTTTTTTTTTTTTTATTAACAATCATCTTTTGATGTACCAACTATCTGCCCTTTGTTGCAAAACTTCTATATAACCTAGCTCCCCTCATCACCTCCTTAGAGCAGTTCTCTCGGGGTTACTTGAGATGCTGCTTCCTGGGCTTGAAGTCCTAAAAGTTCCCACAAAATAAAACATAACTCTCTTTTAGGTTGTGAACATTTTTTGTGTCTACAGAGATGAGATGCAAAACAACATCCCATAGGAAAACAAGTCATCTAGTCCTCTCCATCCCAAGTTATATTTCTAGGTGTCCTTCTAGCCACTGGGCTTTATAGAAGCCTCTATAACAATGTATTACATAATTGTGAACAAAGCAGAAATTAAATTGTCTCATCTGGTAGAAAATTTCTGGCTGCCATTTGGAAAAAGGGAAGAGACTAACTTAAATATCTATTATCTCTCCATCCCTCGTATCTTCTATTTCTCTTGTCTTTTTATCTGTGCTCTCGCTCTCTCTTCTCTTTTTACATTTCCAAGGGCCCATCTAATAGTTCAAGATATTGTGGAAGAAAAGATGTCATTTACTCCACTTGACAGACATCTGGTGAGTTTTCTGTTTATGCAGAGATGCATTGTATTTGTACCTCATTAAGAGGTACTTCCCATATCCTGGGGAGAAAACTGTATTTTTTGCATCATTTCTAAATCACTGTTCACTTTTTTCTTCATCATTATATTGATTTTCTAATTTTGATACTAGTTTTTTTCAGTGTTGACAAGAAAGAAAGAAAAAGTACAAAACGAAACATACAGAATAGTTAGATCAACAACCACCCAATTTTTCCTGGAAATGGACTAAAGGGACCTGGGCTCTATTCTGAAGCTAGTGTGAATATGCAGGGTGTGATAGTGAAAAGCAGACACCCAGCAGGTCTTACACCTTTATTAGAGGAGGTACCTATGAGGGGAAATGGGCGAGCACTGTCAGGCCTCAAGTGAAGCAGGGAGCAAGGGAAGGATGACAGATGATTCCCAGCCTGTTGTGTAGACTAAGAGGAGTTTGGTATGTCTACCTGGGAGCTCTCCAGCTAAAGGCAGCCATCAGTGGAAGCCCTGTCTCGCAGGAGTGGGCCTGCCTCAGTTTGCATGCTGGCTGGGTCAGGGGAGGGGCAAGCCACAGAAGTGCAGCTTTGGGGAAAGCAGAGCATTGGTTTCAGAGCCCAGCAGCAGGGCTTGGTCAACCACACACCCTGCACTTGGAAGTGTGCCAGGTGCTCACAGCTGTCCAGTGGGTGGCTCATTTTATCCTTGGTTTAATTCTAGATTTGAGTTGCAGGCCAATGCTAAGTGTAGACTCTGCTCTTCTGTTCAAATCTGGAGATGTCCACTACCTCCCCAAATAATACAGCTTCCACATGGTCACTCCAACTTGTCTTGTATTAAGAGTCTATGATGGGGGAAGAGCCCTTTTTGTAAGGCTTGCTTCTGTTGATTTGGGGGCTTTACAGAAGGGCAGGGTGCTGTCAATGGAGAGAACTCAGAAATACACTCGACCACCAAGTGCCAGAGGCAGGCACCACTGGCTGCATGAATCCTTCCATTACCTCCCCTAGGAGTTAATGTTCCCCTGGAAACATGTCAGTAAGAGGAGGAAAATGGCTGGAACCCACCTTCCTGCCCCAGGACCCTGCGGCCAGGAGCTGGTGTTGAAGACAGGATAAAGGAACCCAAGTACTTCTTCCTGCTGCTCAGCAACACTTCCTTTCACACGCTCAAGGCCACAGTTGACCTGAGCTTGCCTGCAAGAAATTTCTGACCCTTTCGTATAGCTTCTTAACATCTTTTGTTTGTTTGTTTCTCCCTCAGATGTTCCCATATTCCTAAGCTGTCTTCTGTTTGGTTTGTTGTTGATGTCATTATTTTGGTTGTTTTCTCAAAAATGCTTCTGCTTTAGTTTATGTACATTAAGAATCTGAAAAGATCAGAGGTATTAGAGTTTGGGGTCAGGTTTTCCTGTGTACCTTGGAAACTCATGAGCTGACTGCCTCAAGTAGCCTGAAAGAAGCACCAAAAATCTCCTGCCCGTCCTGGGAAAAGTCAGACAGAACAAGCCACTCTAGACCTCAGGGAAGTCACTCTGGTTCTACCTTTACAGTCTGCCATCCTTATCTTCAGCTGAAAGCACCAGTCCTTCAGATGGTGATGCAGGGCAGGAAAAATGAGCACCAGTGAACAGTCTAAACTCTTGAGGTAAGGGTCTTCCCTGGTGGTCCAGTGATTAAAACTTTGCCTTCCTGTGAAAAGGGTACAGGTTCAATCTCTGGTTGGGGGAGCTAAGATCTCACATGCTTCATGGCCAAAAACTCAAAACATGAAACAGAAATAAACAAAATCAGTAAACACTTTAAAAAAAGGTCCACATAAAAATATCTAAAAAAAAAAAAAAGAAGAAAACCCTAAGGTGGAATCTAGCTCTGTCCTTTAGTCTCTGGTGTTTGCCAAGCTCCTTGTTGAACCTCAGTTTCCTTGTCTACAACAGCGTCCCCACACAGCTCGAGGGGCTGCTCAGGGGACTCCTGTCAAAATGAGAAGATGGGCCAGAAGAGGGCTGGCCACTGCTCTGTGCTGTGCCCACACGCTGACCAGTCATCAGACAAGCACCCACGGCATTCTCCTACCCAGCCCCCGTCTTGGAGTATATTGACAGGTGCTATTTGAAGAAAAGAAAACAACAACAATGTTTTCTCTACCTTAACACAAGCTTGGAGGAATGCACGGTTAACCACATTTAAATCCGTTCCTCACTGAGGCTTTCTCAGACACTTTAACGTCCTGGGAATCTCCATCAGTGTTGTCCACACAAGTGTCCGAGGGGACCTGAGGGCTCCCACACCACACCCCCTGCTGGAATGCTGTGGTAGATAACACGATGATCCCTGAGAGGAGAATGAAGGTGTCAGACTCGGTGTCACCTCCGATGCTAATGCCTGGACCATAAGAGACTGGAAAGACAAATGAGGACATTTAACCAATGAAGGGTTAATGTGGAGCTACGACCTGGAAGAATGAACACTCTTGATACCAAAACAACAACAACAACAAAAAAAACACCACAGGAGAAATTTCCAACATACATGACAAATCTGACCAAGATCTTCCAGAGTCACCAGCGCCCTTCCAGAGTCTACACAGGCTCCCGAGTCACGTTTCTAACAAGAATCCTATGTGATCATGATTCTCAGAGAATAACTGGCCCATGGGAAAGGCCAATTCTATAACAGAAAGCAACGGTGCCTCCTTATTTTCTCATATTCAAAGGAGAGGCTTCCAGTTCTCCTAACTCTTCTCTGTCTCTGCTGACCACCTGAGCCGAGATGCTGACTGTCAAGCTCCCTCAAACTGGGCCCCAGGATGCCCATGAGCCCTCCCAGCCAAGTCACTGTCTTTCCTTCCTACCCTTTTCTTTATCATCTGAAGTATAAAGCACATTCCTGCATATACAGCAGATGTCTGATGAATGCTTGGTCAACTTCATTGTCTTGTCCACTTTAGCCAGTGTATCACAGATCACACCGTCCATGGTCAGACTTCTTCCCAAAACACTGGATGAGCACCCGCTCTGTGTCCAGGACTATCCTGGGTGCCATGGACACATGAGCACATGGAGCAGGCACATGACTCGTCCCTGTGAGGCTTAGGTCTCAGTGGTATTCTTCTCATCCCTTACTTCTGCTTAGCTTTGGACAGTCCTCAGAGACTTTTTGTATATTTATCTTAGCTAGTTCCATGGCAACCCAATGATGTAGTTATTATCATTCTCAGTTGACAGATGAGAAAGCTGAGGTCCAGCAAGATTAAACGATTAACTCAAGGTCATGCAGCTGTGGGTGCCCTAACTGAAATTCAAGTTCGAGTCGTCTTGGGTTGTTTAAACCCGTATTACAACTCACCTCATCAAAGTCTCCCATTGAGCTCTGCAGAGTAATTACAAGGAAATCCAGATTTCATTTTTTATCCTGTCTCCTGACAGGTCAATGCATGCTTATTCAAGAATTTACCCCTCTTCCAAAACAATGAGCAATTCCAAGGGAAGGCAGAACCCCCAAAACAGTTGGTGACATCAACAGCATTCTTCTCAAGGATTACTCAACTGAGTGCTTGTTTAGTGTGTGATCTCAATCATAGAAAAGAAGAACTGCTCCAGACTTGATTATCTTTTTAAAAACTTGCAAAACCTGAGAAGCTAAGACTCTTTGAAACAGGAAGCTGTGTTGTTTCCTACCTTACTAATGTCTCTGGTGGTATCAGATGGTATCTCCGTTTCATGAGTGGCAAGACCTAAGCTATCACTGGACGCATAAAGGACTTTGCTAAATTAGCAGGTACCATCATCTTCTTTTTGCTCTCATCTGGGCGAGAACTTATTGAATGCAACAGAAGTGGTTTATTCAGGAGGGGTTTCCAGGAAGACAGTCAGGTTTCTAGGAAAAAGGAGATGGAGCAAGGAGTCTTGGCAGGTGGAAGTTACACCTCCCAGGAGTGCTCTTGGATGGACGGGGCGTAGAGGGAGGCCGGCTGTGCTGCAGTAGGCAGTATGGAGCCAAAGTGGGAAGGCTGATTGTGAGATATGTCCGTTTTCTTCTCGCTTTTTCCCTCTTTGTCTTTCTCTCACCTGTATCATGATGTGTTTGCCTTTCCACTCATCCGAACTCAGCCTTTTACCCTCTTCAGTCAACATGTCCACAACTGTGCCCATGCTGCCTTCCCTGTGCTTTCATAAATTCTCAACTATTGAGAGGATGGCCACTCCAAAAGGGTCCTCTTGAGTAGTTTTGCGTTAGTAATATTGATTAGTAAGGAGCAGTGAAAGTATAACTGACATATGTGTGTACATGCACGTATGCTACATTTGTATATACATAAATTTTTATATTTCAATTTTTCACTGAAAATCCACTCTAAGTCAGGCTGTCAGATGAATCAGCTGATCAGTTGATTTGGTGTCTTTCTGTTTTGGATCTACAAAGTTGACTGCTTTTCTTGGATCTATATTAGAGGGTAGGGATAGAAAGTCTTTCTAATCTTCTGGGAAACCTTCAACCGGTTGGAGATGAAAGTTAACTGTGTTCGACAAGTGTTTTGAGGGGAGGGAGTGGGAATATGGGGTCATTGGTACATGGAAGCGATAGGAATTGGAGCATATCTTCAACTCATTTCAGAAAATGGTGATGATTACCATGAATTATGCAGGCTGAGTTATTTCTCTAGGGGAGGAACTGCATGACTCAATAAGAAAAAAGCAGATATATCCAGCACAATAAAAAGGGTAAAAGGCATAAATAGATATTCACAGAAAAGGAAATACTAATGACTAATAATTACAGCTTAAAAAAAAACCCCTCAGTAATTAAGTATTAGTTACATAAATAATGACACCCTTGTTGCCTGTAAAATTGGCCAAGTAATTTTTTTCTTTTAGATCTTGGTATTGATGGGTGCTTGCTGAGACTGGCACCAATATGAAATAGAATACAAATTGTTATACAACTTCTGGAAACAATTTGGCAAAATGCAGCAAGAGTCTTAGAAATAGGACTAGGGGTAGAAATTGTCCTTTGAGAAATCTACTTTAAGGAACTAAGAAAAACACAAAGATGTTTACTGCAGCATTATTTGTAAAGGTGCAAATTGGGAACAACTTAATCACATGACAGTAAGACAATGATTAAAAAAACATAAATATACAGTATGTTGAGTCATTCCAAATTATATTTTCATATAATTTTTAACCACATGGAACTAGATGCAGGCTGAGGCTTCCCTGGTGGCTCAGTGGTAAAGAATCCACCCGCCAATGCAGGGAGATGCAGGTTGGATCCCTGGGCTGGAAAGATTCCTTGGAGAAAAAAACGGCAACCCACTCCAGTATTCTTGCCAGGGAAATGCTATGAACAGAGGAGCCTCAAGGGCTACAGTCCATGGGGTCGCAAAGGAGTCAGACACAACTCAGTGACTGAACAACAACAATAAAATTTTACATACCAGAATACAAAAGGGTGTGCAAATGTGATATCAATTGTAACAAACATGCCTAGAAAAGAGGCAATGGTTCTCTCTCCAAGACACAGGTGGAGGTGGCAACACCAGGGGCCAGGAAACTGACCCTCAGTACACTGAACACTCCTGCCACGTGTGCTTTGACTGCACAGGCATAATTTCCCCATGAAACACTTTTCAGGATCATCTCTTTCAATTTAATCACATATCAGCCTGCATACAAACACTAAAAATCAGCCACACTGGAAACACCTGCTATTAGAACATAGTGAGTGAATCTACTCTTTGAACAAAGAAGTTGGTAAAACTATTCCAAGTTACTTTGCAGGTGGATGAAACCAAGTCACTTAACTGACTACATTCCAAGAATGGAATATAATCTTTGCTCTAATAATATTAATGACTGGAAGCGGAGGAAGTCCATGTGCTGCCCTAAAATATAAAGGCTGGGAGATGCCTGCAGCTGGGAAGAAGACTGCATTTATTCAAGATTTCAACCTTCAGAGGTTCTTTGTATTTCCAGGGAAGGAGCTCATTGGCTCACAAGGCAGCCCATTCCATTCCTGCACAACTTGGTTCTCACCAAGTTCTTTCCCATGTATGACTGAATTTAGTTTCCTCTACTACCATCAAATTTCTGCTCTCTGTAGAGTCTGCTTCCTTTTTCTACAGCAGAAGCTATCACATTATAGATTTTCCCATCTTGAAGGAACCCAGGACATTGCCTAATCCCATTCATTTTTTAAAAAAGCTTAGAAAACTTTGCTCCAGGTCAAAGATGTACAAATATTGGGATAAAAAGAAAACAAACTAAAATAAACCTGAAGACTTTTATTTTTCCCATAAAACATTCCAAGTTATGCCAAATACCGTTGTTGTTTCTAGACCTTTATCATCCTAGCCTGTTCTATGCTGCAGGTGGATACCAACGCTCATGACATGTGGTACCTGAAGAGAACCTAACATTTCAAACGCATAATCTGAAAAGTGAAAAAAGGTAAAATCATTCTGCTCCATCTTTCTATCCATTTAAGAAGCATTAGTAGGCAGCTGTTACTTGTCAGGCATTGTACTGGGCGATAGTCCTGCATTGTCCAAGATGGTGGCTACTTGCCACATGCGGCTATTCCAAGTTAACTTAATAAAATTTGGATAAAATGAAAATCTCAGTTCTTCAACAGCAGTAGCCACATTTCAAGTGCTCGATAGCCATGTGGCTAGTAGGTGTTTTATTGAACAGCACAAACACAGAACGTTCCATCACTGAAACAAAGGTCTACAGGATAGTGCTGTACCAAATAATTGTTTTTTCTGACTACCCAGGTTTTCTGTGGAAAGAAATGAAAGGGGAGGAGAACTGGCTTAAAACGGTGTAAGTGGGAAGCAATTCAAGGTGCTAGATGGACAGATAATTGGATGAATACATGAAGGGGTAGCTGAGAAGAGAGGTGGATGGAAAATCAGATGGGTAGATTTCCTTTGTTCTGGATGATCTATTAATATTGATGAAGACTGAACCAGCTCTTGGGATTGGCTTCTAAAGCGCTTGCAATTGAGGATACTCTTAGTTCAACCGTTAAACTTCCTCTTTTCTTCCAACTTAAAGAGGTGGGAGGGATGTAACTCAGAGATAGTAAAGAGATTCAAAAACTTTAGGAGGGAACAGCCTGTCATTTTTCTCTCTCTATTCCTGTCATATTTGTGAAAGATAATTATTTCTTTGTGAAAGAATTATCAATAGTTCTTCATTGGAATGTCAGTAAATAAATGGATTAATGTATTCTTGGGTTCCTATTAGGCTATTTAATTTGGTATAAATTAAATAGCCATTTGTATCCAAAACCATTTGTATAAATTCAAATTTATTTACTGTAACTACAGATTTTAATGAAAGCTGAAATATCTTTTTAAAACAATTTGGACACCAATCACTGTGTTTTCTGTAACTTTGAGTAATGGACTACAGACTGGTTATTTGCAGAAAGCCAAGAATTTCTCTTTAGATGGAGGAAATACTTCCTCCTCTAGAGTTCTACTATCCTGTTTTGGAAAAGATCTAAGAAGTTCTGGAAAGGGCTGAAAACTTGAGAAAATAGAGAATGTCAGTGAGTAGAGGGAGAGGGAGAAGAACCAACATGCATTTGCCTGGCACTGTGCCCTGATGTTCTCACGTGGGTTCATGTAATCCTCACATTACTCCCCCACTCCTTACAACACTTTCTTCACACAGCTTCAGGGACACCAGTTCTGCTTTTTTTCCAATCTCGCTGTCCACCCTTTCTCAGTCTCTCTTGCTGTATCCTCCTCATTTCTCTCACCTCCGACTTTCAGCATGCCTGGGGATGCAGTCCTTTACTGTCTACACCTATGTCTCTGGTGCGCTTTTCCAGAATCAATGCTTTACATCTATGTGATGACAACTGTCACTTTTGTATTTTCAGCCAACAGTTCTCCCCTGGAGCCGTATGTCCAACTGCCTGCTGCACATCTCCACTTGGATGGCATATAATCAATCTCAGACTTGCCTGCTCCAATTCAGGCTTATTTTTCCCCAGACTTTATCTCTGCTGGTGTCAACGCCATCCTTCCAGTTGCTCAGACAAAACTCTTGGAGTCGTCGACTATTTCTTACTTACTCGTACACTACATGTCAACAAATCCTGCAGCTAGCTTCCACATTTGTACAGAATCCATCTATTCTCACCCTTTCTACCTCTACCGCCATACCCTGCCCAGTGTAACATCTTCCCTGTATTATCATAAATGCCTCTTTGAGTTCAGTTCAGTCACTCAGTCGTGTACGACTCTTTGCAACCCCATGGACTGCAGCACACGAGGATTCCCTGTCCTTCACCAATTCCCAGAGCTTGCTCAAACTCGTGTCCATCGAGTCAGTGATGCCATCCAACCATCTCATCGTCTGTCATCCCCATCTCCTCCTGTCTTCAATCTTTCCCAGCATCAGAATCTTTTCTAAGGAGTCAGTTCTTTGCATCACATGGCCAAAGTATTGGAGCTTCAGCCTCTTTACTGGTTCCTTGTTTCTAATTGTGCGTCCATAGTCTATTCTCCACATGGCAGCCAGAACAATCCTTACAGAATATGAGGAGGATAACCTCAAGTTTAATGGAAACTTACCTACGGTCCCTACTCCATTCAGAAAAAAGCCGAAGTTCTTCCTGACTGCACGGCTCCACGGAACTCCTGCCCACAGCTTCTCATGTCTCTCTGACTCTCTCTCTTGATACCCACCCCTCACTCCTTTCGGCCACACTAAACCCTCCTGCTCCTCTAAGAACCTGTCCAGCCACTCTCTCACCTCAGGATATTTGTACTTGGTGTTCCTCTTATCCCCCAGAAACCTGTTCAACTCACTCTCTCACCTCCCTCCAGACTTTTCTCAAATGTCATCTCATGAGTTTCTTGTTGACCCTCTCCAGTTTAAACTTCACCTCTCCAATGCCACCCTACTGCTGGCTTCTCTTATCTCTTTACCTTTCTCTGTAGCACTCATGACCCTCTGAGACACTGTAGCTTCTGGCCATCTATTATTCCCTGACTGGAATATAAGCTTCATGAGGTCAAAGAGTTTTGTCTATTCCATTCATTGATGTGCCGTATCGCTGGAACAGTGGCTGGCATGTCACAGGTTGCCATTAACTATTTGCTGAATGAATAACTGGAGAACCCCATGAGGCAGTAACTCTTCTCATCACGAGGTTACACATAAAGATTCTGAGGCACAGGGAGGGTAACCTACTTGCTCTATGTCACACAGACATTTCTTCAAACTCAGGAACTGAATCATTATCCTATACTGAAGAGGACCAAGGATATATAAGCAAGAAAATCTTATGACTATGATTCCCTGGCACCAATACCCATGAAACCAAAAGGATCTAGGGCCTTAAGCATGGAATCTGATCTTAACAGCAGGGGGTCCTGCAGGAATGCTGACCACTTGGAGTCTGTGGGCAGAGCTCTTCTAGATGGACACGCAGATCCAGGATGGTAGGCAGTGACTTCACAACCTGCTCTCTTCTCTATATTCTTTGTTTTAAAATTTTTTAATTGGAGTACAACTGCTTTACAATGTTGTATTGGTTTGTGCTGTACAATGTGAGTCAGCTCTAAGTGTACATTTGTCTCCTGAGCCTCCCCCACCCCATCCCAGCCCTCCAGGTCATCACAGAGCACCAAGTTGAGTTCCCTGTGCTATACATATGCTTCCCACTAGCTTTCTGTTTCACACATCTAGTGTATATAAGTCAATGCTACCCTCTCAATTCGTCCCACCCTCTCCTTCCCCTTGATGAATATACTTTAGATGATTCATCAAGTTCACCTGAGAGGCTGATCCCCTCAAAGAGACTAAACACTTAAATACACACACACACACACACACACACACACACACACACACACACACACACACACACACACACACACACCAGATTAGTGATGTTACTAAGCTGGGATATCATTCAGCACGTGGCCCTCTTTCAGACATGACTGGTTTAACCAAACTCCCACTATTGTCAAGGATCAGCACTCTTCATCATAGGCATGGCAGTTTTCCGCTTTAGTAAAGTTTTAGAATAAAACAGATTTCAAATTAATAGTATCTTTTTTGTACTTTGGGGACTTTGAAAGGTTGGAGGGTGGATGTCTAATTACAGTCAGGAACCAGAAACACCACTATTATTTAACATCACTGTGGAAGTTCCCACCAAAGCAAGAAGGTGAGAGAAACAAATGAGAAATACCAGAAAGGAGGATATAATTCTGTCAGTGCTTCACAGGTAATATGACTATCTATCTAGTGAAAAGTGGAAGTGACGTCACTCAGTCGTTTCCGACTCTCTGCGACCCCATGGACTATATACAGCCCACCAGGCTCCTCCGTCCATGGGATTCTCCAGGCAGGAATACTGGAGTGGGGTTGCTATGTTCTTCTCCAGGGGATCTTCCCGACCCAGGGATCGAACCCAGGTCTCCCACATTGCATGCAGACGCTTTACCCTCTGAGTCACTAGGGAAGCCCAATCTATCCAGTAGTTCTAAAGGTATTTATTTTTAAAAGTCAGTAAGGTAATCAGCTTAAAACATGTGATTTTGTTTCATACTACCAACAATTGTTTAGAAAATTGGTTAGGGAAAGTATCTCATTCACAATAACCTGAGAAACATAAAGGCAGGCGATAAAAATGTAAAAAGAAACGTGCAACACCAATAACTTAAAGCCCTGTGGTAAGCAGAGTAAGGAGACATAGTGTGCTCCCAGGTATAAAGCTTGACATGGAACGTTATCAATTCTTTCTAAACTTATTTACAAATGTAAGAAAAGTTCACTCAAAATTATGTTTTTGTAAGTAACTGACCACGTGATCCAAAAGTTTATCTAATAGGACAAATGGTTCTAAAAGATGAGACATACTGGAAATGAATACTGAAAGGCTGTTGTTTAATTAGATAATATACATAAATAATCTAATAAATCTACAGTAATTAAAAGAGTGTTTCTAGCACAGAAATCAATGATTTCTATGTGCAAAGGACACATGCAGAATCAGGAACATGGAGGAATATATGGCAAAGGTGATGTTTCCAGCTCAAGGGGGAGAGGGTAATTATTAAACATATGGTATCTTCAAATTGGTCAACCATTTAGACAGAAATAAAATAGAAGTGCACTTTGCACCATATATCAAACCAAACTAAAATGTATTAGTGATCTGCGTGTACAAAAATGGAACCATGGAGATACAAAAATATATATAAACACTCATGTTATCTGGGGGTGTGGAGGCCCTTATAAATGGAACCCTAAGGAAATAACTGTGAGCTTTGGAGACAGAGAGCTGCAGCTCTGCTGTGTGCTAATGGAATAGTGACAGAGCCTTGCCAAGCCTCTATTTGCTCATCTATAAAATGGGGATATAGAAATCCACCTTGCAAAGCTGTGAGGACAAGCAAGGCTGTATAAACTGCTGGGCTAAGAAAGACACGGTTGTTATTGACTCTTATCTTACACTGGTTATATGTAAAGAATGTAAACTTTCTGAACTCACAGACCATTTTCTTCTCAGTATTTTTTCCTTCTCAGGTGGTTGTTGAAAATAAGCAGGAAAAACACTCACATCGTACAATCTGAGGATATCCTGCATTATTTGATCCATACTGAGAAATAAACATTTCTCCCATCCAGTGGCACTGCGCTGGCTGGGACTCAGGACTAAGGAGCTGGAGGTCCAGGGCACTGGTCTGATTCGGCGTGTCTTTAGAGTTTAATAAGACTCTTTGAGAGAGTTCTCAAAAGGAGGGGCTCTGGCTTGCGTTTGGGGAGGTGTTTGAGAGTCCAGGGAACTGGTTTTCATGTCTTCAAAGACAGGAAGGTCTGAATTACTGTAAATCCCAGGGGGTGGCCTTCTGATATTCACTCCGGATATTTAGGCACAGTACCCAGTACACAGGCTGAAAGACTGGCCCAGCAAGAAGAGAGCAGGGGCCCTGCGAATGTCATCCAGGTTCAGAATTTGCCAAAGGCACTAAGAATCATGAAGTAGGAAGAGAAAATGTGGGCGCAAATAACTTGGAGGCATCCAGGGAGCTGGTGTCCTGTGGCCCACCTGTCCTCAAGCAGGTGCCCACTGCGGTCATCTGAACGGCCTTCTCACTCTTCCCGTGGAGGCCGGCCGAGCCCCTGCCAACGCAGGTGTCAAGACCGGAAAAGACGCCTCCCCTCCCCAAGTCTGGGTGGTTGTATGCCAGCTCGACCCAAGATCAAAGGGGAGAACCTAGCCCCTAAGATCTCTTAATCTGAAAACAAAATGCAAATGCTTTGCCTAGTGTGCCCTCTTCTTCAAGTTCCTTAGATTTCAGTTTGTGGTTTCAAGTTCTGATGAGTAAACCCTTCATCTTGTAATTTGCCTAGGTTTCCACCCTAGAAAAGGTCTGCCAAATCTTCTAGCAGTGCCTGCCTAAAAACATTAGCTTTCAGTGACAGTTTAACTGATAAGGAAATACAGAAAAATTTAAAATTTTCAGTTTTAAAAATGATAATCCACCTATCTCTCACAACTATTTTGATTATTTGCCTGTTGCCTTTTATATGTACATATAATTTCACGCTGTTGCAATCTTTGTTTACACATTTTACACTCTCTTCATTCTTATAAACATCTGTCTGTGATTTTATCCGGTATCCAAAACTAGTTTTAATGACTACATAATAATCTATTCCTTAAATGGACTACAATTTATTCAAAACATCCTTCATGTGTCAAACATTTATATTGTTCCCATTTCTTGTTTTCTACTATGAGAACAATGCCACAATGAACATCTTTGCGCACATTATGTATTGGTAATACCTTTTCAACCTTTTCCCCTTAGGGTAAAATCATAGGACTAAAACTAATGGATTAAAGCCATGTGTATCTTGATGGCTCATGTTAGATACAAAATTTATTAAAACAAGTTACATAGCACCAGCAATGAGTAAGTGTTCCAGGGATGAATAAGGTTCACTGCAAACTCACCATCATTGAACATCACCATTAGATTTTTTTTATATATAATTGAAATGACATTTCAAACTTAAATGTATTTTCTAAAGAAGGATCTCCAATTCTAAATTTTTTTTTTCAATTCAACTTTGCAACACTCACTAAAATTTTACACTGGTGAATGTGAATTTATGAAGTTATGAGATATCCATCACCTCATCCCATTTATCATAGTATAGATGGAGGCTGCATATATATTTGTTGGAGTTGGCCAGACAAGAATGGCAGGGAAAGGGCAACCCTCCTTCTGACTTCAGAAATTACGAGAAAAGAGACCCTGGAAGGAAGCAGTCACAGCTGTGTGTCCCTATCTCTCCCATCCAGGCTTTGACCAGAGTTAGGGGGTTTGGACAGCTGTTTGATAAACTAGGGGGCTCTCAAGAGGATATCTCTCTGCAAAGCACCTCCTTACCCACATGGGGTGGCCAGAGCAGTGAGGTTGGTGGTCAGGCAGAAAAAACATCTGGTTTGCAGTCTTGCGTGTCCCTTGGTTTGTACAGGACATGCGCATGGAGTCAAGGAGGGGCATGTCTGCCGGGCGCCTGCCGGCTCAGAACAAAGAGTGGAGCTTGGGCCAGGAACTCGATGGCGGTGTGGTTCTCCATTCTACAGGGTTGAGTGAAGGCTCCATCACCTTGAAGAGGTCACTGTGCCTGGGGAGGGCTGAGAATGAATGGATCCTGAGGTCATTACTACAAACACTGCAGCAGATGCAAGCACAAAGACTCAGGGTTGGGACTGGGTCGACCCCCACCTTAGCAGACGCCAGTCACGTAAATCAAGAACCAACAGGAGATTAGAGTACCCTCTTCTCCCTCTGCCCACACATCGAGTCATGCTGGTCCTTCCCCCATATCTCTACTGCCATCCTAGAAAGGACCAATGAGAGGAGACAAGGAACCGAAATTATAAGCTGATTAACAGAGGATGAGTAAAACCTAAAGTTATCATTCAAATGAATGGAAGGATAAGACTAAATTTAAACCACTTAGGACTAAAATTTGTGAATACTTTTTTCTTCTACCCAGCAGGTGGGAAGCTGGTAACAAGAGATTCAAACAGTTTTGGAAACTAAAGAAACCTCATTTACACTGCACAACTGAATTGTACTATGGGCAATTTTAGTGAATCAGCTAAAGGAGTATGATCTCAAATTATGTAAAACTTTGTATCCATGTATGCATAAATAGAGAAATGTTAATGGTAGTAAACTCATCATGGTGAGATCTGGGGTGATTTTTACTATTTTTTCCTTTTCTTTATGACTGATATTGTTCGTTTACTATTACTATATCATTTTTCCAAACTGCAAGGACTGTGATTAGGAGTACAGACAGGTAAAAACTCTATTTCTGTGTCTCTGATCTCACGTAACTAGGGATCAAAAACTTGATTTCTAACTCTACTTGTTTTCCAGTGCTTTTCAGTCTAGGCCCCTTCCCCCTCCCAAGATTCTATAATCTTACACTCATCATGTTGGATTTATGGAAATAACACATGAATTAAAGACGATCTTCAAGTTGAACAACACTTCAGTGAAATTCTTTTTTAAAGTTTGACTTGTTTTCAGATCAGTCTGTGAGAAAAGGAAAGAAAATATAAATAATTAATGATGAGTAGAGGCTCTTTCCACTCTTGCCTTAAACATTAAGGTTTAGAGAGATACTCTCATGACTGAAAATGCCTAACAGACCAAATGATGGGTATTTTTTCTCAGCTGCTGTGTATTATGCCATTGGGAATAAAAAAAGCTGATAAGATTGTATAAGTCAGTTGCTACTCAATTCCATTTTTAACCTCGAAAGCCTGAATGTATCACTGATCAGTAGATGATGGACCAGGCCAGAGCTATGAAAATAGATCAAGTTCTATCCAAGAGCCTCTACTTTTTCCTGATTTCATGTGAAACCACTTCTCATTGCCTTTCTTTCACTTCTGCTTTCTACCAATTTACAGTTTTTTCTTTTTCTAGTTTAAAATATGATCTCATGTAGACTCTCTGATGGCAACCCACTCCAGTATTCTTGCCTGGAAAATCCCATGGATGGAGGAACCTGGTAGGCTACAGTCCATGGGGTCGCAAAGAGTCGGACACGACTGGGCGACTTTCTTTCTTTCTACAACCTTGCGTGGCTATCATGATCCTTATTTTGGAGATGAGTAAACAAGGCTCAGAGTTAAGGGCTTGTCTCAGTCTTCTCACTGGCAAGCAGAATGGCCAGGAACAGCTCCTATGTCTCCCCTCTCTACAGTCATTTGGACTACACAGAACCCTGACAGGTGCCGACTTTAGGGTCCCAGTATTTTCTTAGGAAAGCAAAGACAATCCTTGCTATTGGCTCCAATTACTGCATTTCTAAGGCCTGCCTTGAGAAATACCTGCTGGCATACGTTCATGACCTCACACTTGTGCTTTCACAGAAAAGAGAAGGTTAGCAGGACTCCTGAGGAAGCAGGGTAGGGATTAGCTGCCTTTCATGGACTACTCCCTTGTCTCTTTTTCCTTCTTCTCCAGCCAAGTCTGTAATTCTAAGAAAAGCAGGCAGTGACCCTAGGGATCCTGGTCTAAAAAATCCAAAATCTAAGAAGTAGTCCCATTGGTGCATGCTCAGCGCCTTTATGAGGGAGAAGCTCTAAGGGGTCTGTTGTAGGCACATGACTGGCTTATGTCAGCATCGTCAGGAACAGGAAAAGGGGACGCTGCTTATAATCGTTACAACAGTTCATAACTACTATAATAGCTAATTATAATAATTATTATAAGTTAAAAATCACTGTACTTGAATCCAATGATGAGATAATTAAGCATAGATACTAGAGATCTAACCTGAACTTTTGAAATTGCTTACTGAAGGATTTTAGACTCATTATTAAATTTCTTGAAGGTTCAATTTCCCCATTACTGTATTTTTAAATTTTGCATTTTATGTTATGGAGCCAAGGAGGTGGGTAGTTATTCCTAGAATGATAATCACTATTATTAGCATTTGGTTTTTAAATGGATGATTTTGAAGGTCATATATAAACCATAAAACATAAAATACAAAATTTTAAGATACAGTGATAATATAATAAGATTATTGTTATCATTACCCAACCTATCCCTTCCTGTTTTGTATTTCTTCCTCCAATGCTTTCAGGATCAACATCTCCGCTCTTCACTACCATCCACAATGTTTGTTCCTTTTCCCGTGGTGGGTCATGCTGACTCTCAAAACATTGCATCTTTCACTCCTAACATCTCCCCCCGCCCCATGGCATATCTGATACACCTTTGGAAATATATGCTGAAGAATGTACAGGCTATTCATTCCATATGGTTTTAGTGGGTAAGTGAATAAACTGACTGGTGTGGGTCACAAGGAGTGATCATAGTTAACTGTGGGGTTACTTCTGCCTTCTTCTATCACAGGGACAAGGAAAATGGTGACCTCAGTTGATGGGATTGAAACCGTGGGTGAAGTTGCTGGGACCACACCCTACGACTATGAGGGGGCACTGCCATGCGAGAAAAGCAATGTCAAGGAGCTGGGGGCCCAGTTCCTGCCCCCACTGTATTCCCTGGTGTTCATGATTGGTTTGCTGGGCAATGTAGTGGTGGTGGTGATCCTCACAAAATACAAGAGGCTCCGTATTATGACCAACATCTACCTGCTCAACTTGGCCATTTCTGATGTGCTCTTCCTATTCACGCTGCCATTCTGGATTCACTATGTTAGGTGGAACGAGTGGGTTTTTGGTCACGCCATGTGTAAGTTGCTCTCTGGGCTCTATTACATGGGACTGTACAGTGAGATCTTCTTCATCATCCTCTTGACCATAGACCGGTACCTGGCCATCGTCCACGCCGTGTTTGCCCTTCGAGCCCGTACAGTCACTTTTGGTATCGTCACTAGCATCTTCACCTGGGGCCTGGCAGTGCTAGCAGCCCTCCCTGAATTTTTCTTTCATGAGTCCCAAGAGGAGGCTGGACAGACTATCTGCAGTCCTCTTTACCCAGAGGATAATGAAAATGCCTGGAAGCGTTTCCATGCTCTGAGAATGAATATCCTGGGTCTCGCGCTGCCTCTGCTTGTTATGGCTATCTGCTATTCAGGAATCATTAAAACACTGCTGAGATGCCCCAGTAAAAAAAAATACAAAGCCATCCGGCTCATTTTTGTCATTATGGTGGTCTTCTTTATTTTCTGGACACCCTACAATCTGGTTGTCCTACTCTCCGCTTTTCAAATGCACTTGGAGGCCGACTGTGAACAGAGCAGACAGCTGGACCTGGCCATGCTGGTGACAGAGGTGATCGCCTACACGCACTGCTGTGTCAACCCCGTGATCTACGCCTTCGTTGGCGAGAGGTTCCGGAAGCACCTCCGTCACTTCTTCTACAGGCACGTGGCCACCTACCTGGGCAAATTCATGCCGTTTCTTCCCAGCGAGAACCTGGAAAGAGCCAGCTCTGTCTCCCCATCAACAGGGGAGCAGGAACTCTCTGCTGTATTCTAGGTCAGAGGCAGAACATTGCCTACAGAAGATGCACAGACCAGATGAAGCCAACATATTGACCTCTTCACCAGTCCTTTGAACTTCCAGCACAATGGCTGAACTCTTGAAGCCATTAAAATATATACACAATGGTGATGGTATATCTATGCACCCCAAAGTCATTACCAAAGGTCAACGCCTGAGCAATGACTTATTATGAACCCTGAAAAGCAGAGCTTTGCTTGATCCACTCAAGTCACGTAAATTTTAATGCACCTGAATGTTAGATGGTTACTATATGCAGCTACAAACTAGTCAAGCTTTTTATATCTTAAACCTTAACTTCAGCCAGTTATGGATATAAATGAAACATAATAAACATAAATGAAATATTAATAAATCAATTACATTTCTTCTTATTACAATGTAATAAATCAGTTTATTGCAAGAACTGATGCTCAAGCTGAAACACCAATACTTTGGCCACCTGATGCGAAGAGCCAACTCATTGGAAAAGGCTCTGACACTGGGAAAGATTGAAGGCAGGGGGGAGAATAGAAGAGCAATTTGGCATTTTCAGTACAGAGAATAACCCACTCCAGTCCTCTTGCCTGGAGAATCCCATGGACAGAGGAGCCTGGTGGGCTGCAGTCCACAGGGTCGCAAAGAGTCGGACACACTGAGTGACTTCACTTTCACTTTTCACTTTCATGCATTGGAGAAGGAAATGGCAACCCACTCCAGTGTTCTTGCCTGGAGAATCCCAGGGACGGGGGAGCCTGGTGGGCTGCCGTCTATGGGGTCACACAGAGTCAGACACAACTGAAGCGACTTAGCAGCAGCAGCAGTACAGAGAATAAAGGTCCTGCTCATAGAAACTTCTCAGAGCCCTGAGATGTGTGGACACTGTCTTATTTTACACCACTCTCACTGTTTATCCAGTAAGTGTGTGTTAGGTGATACAGGCAGGATGCACAAACATTGTCTTAGGTTAAGTGAAGGATGCCAAACTGTGTTAGACAAACACGATCCTTGCCCCAATGAAACTTTCCCTATAGTAGAGGATGTAAGACAGAAACAAATAACTCCAGTGCAAAGAGGGAACACACTCAATGCTACACCTGGGTCAGGAAGAAAGGCCATTTCCACTGGAATCTGAGGGAGGAAGACTTAATGGAGGAAGTGGCTTTTGAGCAGGTCTCTGAAGGAGCAGCAGGATGAAAGGGGAGGTTTGAGGGAAAGGCACTGTAAGCCAGTGAGGAGAGGGGAAGGCACGAATGTGGGTGGATGGCAGAGTGAGGTGGGAACGCTGGGATGGGGATGATTTTCAGGCAGAGCACCTTAGGCTTTATTGGGAAGGCATGGGAGCAAGGCAATTAAAATGGTGTCAGGAGGATAATTCTGGTATCACATGGAGGATGGAGCAGAGGCCCCAGAACTGTGCAGGGAGCTAAGTTAGGAGACAAGTGCAAGTGTGGAGGCAAGAAAAGATCAACGACCAATCAAGAGAGGTGCCAAGAGCACCCTGAGGAGAATCTGGCCAAGAGACAGTGTGAAGGAAGAGTTAAAACACTAGGAGCAGTATATGGTTGATGCGGAAAAAAAGGGGGGGTGCAAAACAGAATGTTAAAAAAAGAAAGAGAGACACACACATTTTTCATTGTGCTTAGATGCACTGACCATCCTCTTAAAAGGACATAAAAGAAAAGAGGAACAATGGTTGTCTTTAGGGAGAGGCATGTGTAGAGAAGAGAAGAAGGATATTTCTCTGAACACTCTTCTGCATCTTTTGGACTCTGAAACATGGGAACGTGTTTTTCAAAAAAAAAAAAATGAACATTTTAGAATTATATTTTAAAAATGAAAGACTAGGCTACTATTCACATGTGGTATCCATTCTACTAGCCATAAAGAGATTAGATGTCCTCTGCCATGAATGAACCTTGTGACCTGGTTAGATTATTCCTAAGATCCTTTATAGCCAAAGCAAACTGATCTTGATGAAGTCTTAGGAAGTAGATGCTCAAAGTCTACAAAATACATCGCTGTTGTTGTTGTTTTAAAAGCAGGTTGTGATGCAGTGAACAGTTCTACAGCATCACCTCCTACTGGCCATGACACCAAGTGCAGTCCCTGTGCTCACTAAGGTACACTCAGGTTTCACATGTACAGTCATTCATCTGGTCACTTATCCATTCATTCAATAAACATTTGCTGAGCACATGTCATGTTCTTAACTAAGCCCCTCAGGAAGCTACTGTCAGACTGAATTAGACACTGCTTTGCCCTACGCTGTCGACGTTCAAAATCATGTCTTAAAAACTGCCAATGCCTAAATTCAATCCAAATGACAGAGACTTCCACTGTAAGACCAGTTCAGTTCAGTTCAGTTGCTCAGTCATGTCCGACTTTTTGTGATCCCATGGACTGCAGCACACCAGGCTTCCCTGTCCATCACCAACTCCCGGAGCTAGCTCAAACTCATGTCCATCGAGTTGGTGATGCCACCCAACCATTTCATCCTCTGTCAGCCCTTTCTCCTGCCTTCAAGACCAGAAAACACTCCAACTCCAGAACATTTCACATTCTAGTCAAATGCTTGGAGAAATGATGTACGTGTTCTTATCCATCCATGCAATCCAGCCTCAACTGCTGGTGAGTGGCCTTGAGGTTTCTTACCCTCATGTGACCATGTCTAAAAGGTCTTACCTCAGTCCAACCCTAAATGGACAGCACAGGATGTGAACTTTGGAACACTAAACCGCACAACATGAATCTCAATTCGGCTAGGAAACTTTGAAGTTACTTTTTCTCTTTTTTGTGGTTCAGCCAAAATGTAAATGAAGCAATCATTTAAAAACTATACACCTCTGATTCTCTCTTGCACTGTGAAGTATCTGCCCTTAGATAACCGCAAGTGCAGGATCTATAGGTGTTGGTTCATACTCCCTTGATCCTGAAAGCTTTCAGTTCTGTGACCCACACAAAGCCGCACAAAACCAAATCACGGATTCAGTGTGCTCCACCCTGCTCCCCATCCCCATGCTGTCCAATGGAACCAACTACAACAATAGAAAAGTTCTACATCTGTGTTGTCCAATGTAATCACTACCGATCACATGCAGTTATTGAGCGCCTGAAATGTGGCTAGTGAGACTGAGGAAGTGAAGTTTTCATTTTCATTCCACTTTAATTGAAATAGCCAACATGCGGCTAGTGGCTACTTCATGTGGTTAGTGGTGCAGCACTAGCCCCTTCAAACTTGCCTCTTCATCTCTGCTCTGCCTCTACATCAAGCCTCCTGTAGTCAGCAATCACATCTTGAACACTGTGTGACAGGCTAGGGAAAATGCCAGTGATGCAAAGATGAGTAAGATTCATTTCTGGAAAACTCACCATTCCATGGAACAGACTCAAGTGACTATAATGAAATGTGACAGGTGCCCAAAAGCCCCTGCAGCAGAAACAGAATGAAATCATTGAAGAAAGGTACACAGAGAAAATGATATTCTGATTAGGCTGGGTTCCCCCCAAAGCAATTCCTGAGCAGGAAGTGGAGAACAAAGAGTTTATTTGAAAAGAAACTCCAGGAGTGGGTGGGGAAGTTCAACAGGAGAGGAAGATGCCAAAAAAGGGTACATTACAAAGTACCTTCCACTGAGGGGTAACTGGAGCTCAAAACTACTAGAAAACTGTTGAGAAACAGTGTAACTCACAGTCCTCTATTAGCCCATGTGAGGGGGAAGAAAGTTGGGGTATTAACATTCCACTCCCATTGGTCATTGGCTGATTGGCACTAATTTTCCAGGACTTCCAGCCTGCCTGGCTCTCAGAGCCCTTGCAGCTTTGGGAAAAGCTCCCCGGCAACAAGATGCAGATATGGATGCTGGAAGCCAGCTGGGCACACTCAAGATAAGGCTTGAGGGATAAAGTGTTTGTTACATATTTGAACGACTTTTCACAAACCAAAGGGGGGGGAAGCAAGAGCAATATCCAGGCAGGTAGGTCAATATGATGGCAGCCACAATGACATAAAAGTGCCCTAGAGAGAGTCTGCTGTGGTGAAGACTAGGGTGACCTTGACAATGGCAGGTGACCTTGAACACACCTCCGTGTTGACTTTCCTGACGCTCCTCTTTTTTTGCTGAGCATCATATCCTGCTGGTTTAAAAAATATGATCCTTTTCCAGCTTGAGTTTTTGAAGTTTTCTTCAAATTCCAGAGTCAAATTTCTAATCTTCACACCTTCTGAACAAAGCAGGTTTATGTCCTTGGTAGTCTGTGGGCTTTCAGTCACTGAGGTTTTCGCCCCTTTCTGCCCAGATAAACCCCCAGTTTAGTTAAGGTCGCCATCTCTCTTCTCAATTCACTGATCCAATCCAGGAGTCGGTGAACTGTGACCCAGGGGCCAAACCCAGCTCACTGCCTGCTCCGTGAGCAGAGCTGGAGCAGAGCCATGCTCGTTTGTTTATGAACGGTCTACGGCTGCTGCTGTGCTACCGTGAGAGAGCTGAGTGACCGTGACAGAGGCCACACAGTCCACAAAGCCTAAACCACTTACTTTCTTGTCTCTACAGAAGAAGTTTCCTGAACCTGGATAATTCACGTCCCACAGGATCTGGGCTCTGATATGCATAGCCAAGATAAGAGAGACTGGATTTGGGGCAGGGCAGGGGGGTTACTCAGCATGTGAGGTTTGTAGACAAGCTGCTGAGATCCCCAGGTTAGTTCCAGCTTGACCATGGATGCAGCTCTAAACAGTCAAAATAGGGTTAGATTGTATAGTAGTCAAATGCTGGTCACTAATGCAAAAATGCTAACAGTCTATACCAAGACAGCACACTGAAGGTTTCAACTGGGGCAGCCAGACCCCACAGATGCGGTACTCTAAAGCAGGCTATATGCAGAATTGACATAGGAACTGCTAAAACATATTTCACAACTCTTGAGACACCTCACCTCTACTGGGGACAAAGAAATTGAATTGATTAAAATTAGGGAGACACTTAAAAGGAAACTCTCTGTTGAGGTCTGCTGGTGCCCCCTCTCTATCAGGGATGCGGAGGAAGGACTGCATGGTGGGTGCTATCTCTCACCTCAAGCTTGTTAAGAGCTATGCCACTGGGGCCACACAAAGAGACTGAAACAAGTCACTCAGGTTAAAGAAGATCTGACTCTCATTCAGGAAATGGGGAGACCAGAGACAGGCCAGTCATCTGCCCTGGGGCTGGAGTAGAGAAAAACTGCCACTACTGTGGGACAGATCTGTGCTTTCAGAGTTGATCCTGGCAAAGAACGTGGGATTGTTTTCCACAGACCAAATGAGAAAGAGCTGACTGGGGGATTTCTAATCTTGCTCAAGAAGACTGCCTGCATGGAGTTTGTCTGGAGGATGAGAAAAATATGTGTATAGTGGACAGCCAAAACAACAGGATATTCCTGTTATGCTGAAGATGAATATTCCCAGGGATGTCTTTAATGACTCCACGAAAGCAGTCCGTGGGAGAAAGAATCAACCTTTACACCTGCCAGTCCCACGGGTGGAGCTGGGGGTGAAGTCATCACCTGATGATAGGGTCAGTCAAGCAAGAACTTTCCTTCCTCTCCCAGTGCCCACCAGTGGGAGGACTAGAAACCATGTTTAGAAAGCAGGTGAAGGAGGAGGAATGCCAAGGAAGGAGAGAGATAAGTAGGCTGGCAGCCCTTGTGCGTGGTTCATCCCTCACCAGCTGGGAGGTGGAGGAAGGTTTAAAAGTCAAATCAAATTGACCTTTGCTATTCATATGGGGATCAACCATTCAATTTCTGAATTGGAACCCTCTCCTTTTAGTGAGTTCAAACGATCATGGGATTTTTTTGTACCTAAACTTGATGACAGTAGTCATGAGAAGGCGCAACTTTTCACTGGGGCTGGAAGAACTTCAGCCTCTAATTCAGTTTAAAGGGATGTGAGACATGAAAGTAGATTCTATCTCATAAGCCCTGTTGGTTCAACATACTGGCGGTAAATTCAAGGACCCCAAATTTCAGCTCTTGAGGTCCACAGAGGGCTTACATGAATTTGCAGGACTGTTCTGCAGGACTTAAATGGATGTTAGAGCCCCCAGATCCTGGCTAAGAAATAAGGCAGAGAGAGGAAAAAAAGCAATGATACTTAATACATATAGACAGATATAAATACATGTTAATATAGGCTTAAGTAGAGGAATACTTAATAATGCCTTTACACTTCTATACACCTAGATTTTTGCCTTGTGGCTAAGCAGGAGCTAATCCCCTGGCCACTGCCCAGTGGAGCTCTGTGATGACCTAGAAGGGTGGGATGGCTGGGGGAGCCTCAAGAAGAAGGGAATGTGTATATATAGTTATGATTCACTCACATGGTTGTAGGGCAGAAATAACACAATGCTATAAAGCAATTATCTTCTAATTTAAAAATAAATTTAAAAAACAATAAAAAAAAAAGAAGAAGACTGGTTGCTTCTTGTAATCTAGACTTTCTGAATTGAGGAAAGCCTCTCAGTTTGCAAACAGGACAAGATTCTTCCTGGCTTAGTTTGGGTCCCGGGAAATTGACCCCTGGTCTCAGGTTGCCCCTCACTTGCTAACTCCCGCTTCACTTAGTCGCAGTGGGAAATGTGAGCACTAGGGGGCCTTCGTCCACGCCAGAGCTGCTGCTAGCCCCGTGCAGTCACTCAAGAAAACAGTGAAGCAGAAAAAAACGCCCATATGCTAGGTGGGAGGTGAGGTTTTGATGATGTCACAGCAAGAAAGTCAGGAATGCCTATATCTGATCCTGTTGGACTGAAGTTGCAAAACTCTAGGAGATATCATTTATATCCCTAGGAATTGTGCAATGCAGTGACCACAAGAGGGAGAAACAGAGGACAGATAGAAACACAGTTTCACTTTGTTATGACCAGGGCTAATTCCCAGTTCCCTGGTGTAGGGCTTTGATAAAGCTGGTTATCATTCAAGTTCTAAGAAATTACACTATCTCCTCTTAAAAATTCAGATCTAATTCCAGAGATCACATGCAAGCAATGGGTAGGCTGAAAACATGTGCGGCCAGAAGAGAGAAGCAGGATGGCAGAAATCTGCCTTCCTGGGGCCCATCCTGATTCCACATACAACCTCTTGGAAGATGGAAATAGACTAGACTTGCTAGGGCACGTATGGGACCTTTTAACACACAAAAGCCCCAGCTGCTAGTAAGTGTGGCCCAATCTATATTCTGAAATCTGTAAATCGAACAGCAACTCCTCTAACCCAAGGCACGTGAGAAGGGAGACATGGACAGATGTTCTGCTCATCCTACTGTTATTCAATCAAGATGCTGTTCATCAGTCAAACCTCAACTTGTCACTTCACTGAACATCTATAATCATCCTAGTCTTTATGCAACTCGGTAAAGGGGATGGTTAAAACAAAACAAAACAAAAACATGATAGCTTGTCTCAAAAAGATGAGAATTTATCAAATTAGGGAGTCCATGGATATTCTGTTGCCCCATCCAGATCCACTCTCCACCCTGCTCTGTGCCTGAAAAGCTGCCTTGAATGGACCACACCAGTTTTCTCCCTTGCTTTCTGGACTAGGTCTATGGGGAATACCTTCAGGAGGCTGGAAGATGGGAGAAGAGTGAGATCAGAGTATTTGTTCCCCCAACCCTCTTCCTGCAGCAGCACTGGAGGCTGGAGCCACAGCAGATCCATGTCTTAGTTCTGGACCTTGCCAGATCCTCCCACCCCTCGCCCCTTTTGACCTGTTGCTGCCATTCAGCAGCTCAGCTGTGCACGACTCTTTGCAACCCCATGGAGTGCAGCATGCCTGTCCACGCAGCATGCAGGCTTCCCTGTCCTTCACCATCCCCCAGAGCCTGCTCAAACTCATGTCCACTGAGTCAATGATACCACCCAACCATCTCACCCTCTGTTGTCCCCTTCTCCTCCTGCCTTCAATCTTTCCCAGCATCAGGGTCTTTTCTAATGAGTCGGCTCTTTGCATCAGGTGGCCAAAGTACTGGAGCTTCAGCCTCAGCATCAGTCCTTCCAATGAATATTCAGCATTTATTTCCTTTAGGATTGACTGGTTTGATCTCCTTGCAGTCCAAGGGACTCTCAAGAGTCTTCTCCAATACCACAGTTCAATTCAAAAGCATCAATTCTTCTGCGTTCAGCCTTCTTTATGGTCCAACTCTCACATCCATACATGACTACTGGAAAAATCATAGCTTTGACTAGATGGAATTTTGTCAGCAAAGTGATGTCTCTGGTTTTTAATACACTGTCTAGGTTTATCAAAACGTTTCTTCCAAGGAGAAAGCATCTTTTAATTTAATGGCTATAGTCACCATCTGAACTGATTTTGGAGCCCAAGAAAATAAAGTCTCTCACTGTTTCCATTGTTTCCCCATCTATTTGCCATGAAGTGATGGGACCAGATGCCATGATCTTAGTTTTTTTGAATGCTGAATTTTAAGCCAGCTTTTTCACTCTCCTCTTTCATCTTCATCAAGAGACTCTTAGTTCCTCTTCACTTTCTGCCATAAGGGTGGTGTCATCTGCATATCTGAGGTTATTGATATTTCTCTCAGTAATCTTGATTCCAGCTTGTGCTTCATCCAGCTCAGGATTTCTCATGATGTACTCTGCATATAAGTTAAATAAGCAGGGTGACAATATACAGCCTTGATATACTCCTTTCCCAATCTGGAACCAGTCCATGGTTCCATGTCCAGTTCTAACTGTTGCTTCCTGACCTGCATGCAGGCTTCGCAGGAGGCAGGTAGGCTTCCCATCTCTTTAAGAATTTTCTACCGTTTGTTGTGATCCACATAGTCAAAGGCTTTAGCGTAGTCACTGAAGCAGAAGTAGATGTTTTTCTGGAATTCTCTTGTTTTTTCTATGATTCAACAGATGTTGGCAATTTGACCTAGAGCTGGTAACAAATTTACCCATCTCAGGGGACTGCATTCTCCCTCCACCCTGCTGACCTTTGTAAATGATCCCTTGATTAAATTCCTCTCAAACTGCCCAATTTGAGTGTGTCATCTCGTGCTGGGACCCTGAGTGACATGAGAAGACAATATATGGTACATGAAAACAAGCTGGCAACAAAAGAAATGAAACTTAAAAGCTTTTGCACAACAAAGGAAACCATAAGCAAGGTGAAAAGACAGCCTTCAGAATGGGAGAAAATAATAACAAATGAAGCAACAGACAAAGAATTAATCTCAAAAATATATAAGCAACTCCTGCAGCTCAATTCCAGAAAATTAAACAACCCAATAAAAAAAAAAACGGGCCAAAGAGCTAAGCAGACATTTCTTCAAAGAAGACATACAGATGGCTAACAAACACATGAAAAGATGCTCAACATCACTCATTATCAGAGAAATGCAAATCAAAACCACAATGAGGTACCATTTCAAGCCAGTCAGAATGGCTGCTATCCAAAAGTCTACAAGCAATAAATGCTGGAGAGGGTGTGGAGAAAAGGGAATCCTCTTACACTGTTGGTGGGAATGCAAACTAGTACAGCCGCTATGAAGAACAGTGTGGAGATTGCTTAAAAAACTGGAAATAGAACTGCCATATGACCCAGCAATCCCACTTCTGGGCATACACACCGAGGAAACCAGAACTGAAAGAGACACATGTACCCCAATGTTCATTGCAGCACTGTTTATAATAGCCAGGACATGGAAGCAACCTAGATGCCCATCAGCAGACGAATGGATAAGAAAGCTGTGGTACATATACACCATGGAATATTACTCAGCCATTAAAAATAATTCATTTGAATCAGTTTTAATGAGGTGGATGAAACTGGAGCCCATTATACAGAGTGGAGTAAGCCAGAAAGAAAAACACCAATACAGTATACTAACGCATATATATGGAATTTAGAAAGATGGTAACGATAACCCTACATGCAAGACAGAAAAAGAGACACAGATGTACAGAACAGACTTTTGGACTTTGGGAGAAGGCGAGGGTGGGACGATCTGAGAGAATAGCATTGAAACATGTGTATTATCAATTATGAAACAGATCGCCAGTCCAGGTTGGATGCATGAGACTAGTGCTCAGGGCTGGTGCACTGGGATGACCCAGAGGGACGGGATGGGGAGGGAGGTGGGAGGGGGGTTCAGGATGGGGAACACACGTAAATGCACAGCTGATTCACATCAATGTGTGGCAAAAACCACCACAATATTGTAAAGTAATTAGCCTCCAACTAATATAAATAAAATGAAAAAAAAAAAAAAGGAAAATGCATGTTAAGTGTTCAGGGAAGACTTCCTGAAAGCGGAGGGGGTGAAGCTGGGCCCTAAGTACAGGAAACTACTCCTCTGAGGAGAGCTGTAGGAAGGGGTTAGCTTTGCAAAGGCAAAGTTGAGAATGAACAGCAGATGTTCAAGGAACAGAGACTAACTGTCAACGTGGATGGGAGTAATCAACAAGTGAGGAAGCAAGGACACGCTGACGCTAAGGGTCTGGATGTACCCTACTGCCAACGGGGAGTGACACTGCTACAGTTTCAAACTGGGCTGGGGGTGGCTTGGTCCTACAGTGACCATCACCACGCTCCTCCCAGGTTCTCCTTAATTTTTTTGATCCAAGAGTGATAGATCCTAGCCTGACTTAAGCCAGGCCAATCGGAATTGAGAAATCTAATGAAGACACGAAGAGAGGGGTGGCAGTGACTGCTCCTGCGGCTGTGGCCTAGAGTGGGGCTGCATGACCCTGAGGTCCTTCTCACCTTCCGCGAACTGTCCAAACCACAGGCATACAGTCATTCTTGACTCAAGTTGGGTCATTTATAAATCAAGACAAAGTGACTTAAAAATGAGTGCTAGAAAGCAGGCTGCAGGCGCATCAAAGACTTTCAGAGAGATGAGACTCACATCCATATCCCAGAAAGGGAAAATGGCAGCCCATGGGATAGAGCAGTGAACAGTGAGTCAGGCTATCACCTTGCACTGTGGGCCCACTGAAGACAGAGCTTGGCCAGGGATGGGGCAGGTGGCAGGAAGGTGATGCTATTCAGCAACCTCGAAGGATGAGGGATGCCAGAACCAGAGGGTGGCTGCTTCTGAAGGCACTGAGAAACTTAGAGCAATAAAAAAACACTCAAACACCAAAGTTTTCATCTTCAGATTAGAATGAAACAGCGTTTCTGTGACCATGTTGGAGAGGTGGGAATCTTGTTACTTGAAGTCGCCAGGTTACGACTGTTGGAAACCAACTCAGAGCTGGAATTGGCAGGTGTCTTAATGTAAATTGAATTCACACACTTACCAAAAAGCATGAATGAATGTCAAGGCAGTAAGTGAGACAGACCAAGAATCGGACTACCTGGACAGATGCAGAGGTCCTGGGAAGCCCCGACCCTCACTGCCCTCTGGCACACCCTCATCTACACCTTTCTTTCCGAAGAAAGCCACTTTTCCTTAGCATGACAAAGTTAACAGTTCACCCTATGTCCACGCTTTAAGGTTGCTTACCTAATAAATAGAGTTTGAATTCAACACAACCCAGAAGATAAAATGCAGAATCAGAGTAGGGAAGAAAATTCCATAAGGAATTACAGAAAATTTTCAATACATATTATCAAAACTCTGAGTTTGGATTTTGAGAGTACTTACAAAAGTGAGCAGAATAGAATTTTAATTGGGCTGAATTTACTTATATGTGCACTCATCAGAAATACTAAACTCAATGGCTGAGGTTCTGTGAGTTTGTTGACTGGGCAAATACAGACTTACACCAAACGCTCATCCATGCTAGGCGAGTGTTTTGTTAGGCCAGGGATCCCCTGGAAGAAGCCAGAGGAAGACTGTACATTATATCGCCTCTCACGTGCATTCTGACTTGTCTACCTCACTCCCTTTCTCTTTAGAGCAGGGAAGACAAGACTAGAGAGAGAAGGTCATCCGCACTGGTGGTAGGACGGGCTATAACTAAAATACAACACAATTCTTGATCTCAGTGAGGTAGGGAGTATTTAAGTGTGGGTGTTTTACCATCCAAAGAGACAATATAGGTGTGGCCATTATGAAAGTCAATAGGCAAAGGATAGCGATCTGGGCCCAAGGAGGGATCTGACACCCAGAAAACTCTTACTCAAGAAAATTTCAAGTCTGGCAAAAATCAGATCTTCAGCTGATTACTTTAGCTGAGATTGTATCCTCTGTCCAAATATTCAGAAGTGAGTAATTTTACAAAACCAGGGGTGCTTGAATGATAAGAAAACTACACTTCGTTGAGAAAAAGCTTTAAAAAATTGCCACTTGTGAAAACCTTAACCCTCACCTTTCTCAAATGCACCCTCAGCTAATTTTCTGGAATAACAGGCACTAGGAAAAGAAAAGAAACAGTCAAACAAGGTCTTCCCTGTAGCTCAAATGGTAAAGACTGCCTGCAATGCAGGAGACTTGGATTTGATGTCTAGGTCGAGAAGATCCTCTGGAGAAGGGAATGGCAATCCACTCCAGTATTCTTGCCTGAAGAATCCCATGGACAGAAGAGCCTGGTGGGCTACAGTCCATGGGGTCACAAACAGTCAGACACAACTGAGCGACTAACTCTACCACTACCAGGAAAAGAAATACGCTTTTTAGTAGATGCCAGTTGTAGAGTACAGTAATTCCAAAAGACCCAAGGAATCACTCGGAGAAGGCAATGGCACCCCACTCCAGTACTCTTGCCTGGAAAATCCCATGGATGGAGGAACCTGGCAGGATGCAGTTCATGGGGTCGCTAAGAGTCGGACACGACTGAGCGCCTTCACTTTCACTTTTCACTTTCATGCATTGGAGAAGGAAATGGCAACCCACTTGTGTTCTTGCCTCGGGAATCCCAGGGACGGGGGAGTCTGGTGGGCTGCCATCTATGGGGTCACACAGAGTCAGACATGACTGCAGCGACTTAGCAGCAGCAGCAGCAAGGAATCACTGAGGTCAGCCTCAGAGTAATGCTCATGAGAGTCAGGTGATAGAGTTTTGATGGATTTTGTATCACTGTGGACTGGATAGGGCCCTGAGCTTACCTTGTGATTTTTGTCCCCAGACCTCAAGTGCTGTGCAGGAAGAGATATACACAAAAGGCGGGATTCCCACGCTGACTTTCAGACAGTAGACAATGGTTACTATGAAAGGAAGGTCCAAGTGGAAGTAATCACAGGCTTCCTGTTCTCCCAATCAAGACCAGAACACTATCCTATAAAGAAAAGAGCAGAAATCAGTGTCCCATCACAGATAAGAAAGTTGCAGACACACTGATTCCTTTAATAGTACCTCCTTATAATTCTCCAGTTGGCCGACATAAAAAACTGATGGGTCTTAGAGAAGAACAGTAAAATATTACAACTAAATCAGATAGTGCCTTTAATTGTATATGTTCTTTTAAGTTTGGTTCCACTGCTGAAGCAAATCATTACAGTCCTGGTAATTGCCATGTAGATATTCATCTAGAATGGGGGTTGGCAAATATTTCTGAAGGACAAGTTGTTGCATTGTGTTGGTTATCTAGGGCTGTAAAATAAATTACCCCAAACACAAAGGCTTAGAACAACAGCACTCATTATTTCAGAGTCAGGAATTTGGATAATGGGAACACCTAAAAACATTCATATCTCACATAAATGCTCAACAAATGGAAAAGAGACTCTGATAATATGGTGTGCTGGTTGCCCTCTTGTAACATCCAGATAATTTATCATGGGGCTCATGAACAAAGTAAACAATGGTACTTAAAAACATGGACTTCTACTTGTTGAGGTTATCTTGGTTTCTATTATGACTGTGTGCCAATTTTCCTTCAGGAAAAAATCAACCTAAACTCCAATATGGCACCATGCTCAGAGCAAACCAGCCAGCTTCCAGATGCATCACGGAGGGGGACAGGATTGGTCTTCAGTGGGCTAAATATTCTGTAACTGGACTGTTTCCCTTACTCATGCCTCTGCTAACTCTGTCTATCCTTATACCTCCTGAAGGCCTTATACATCACCATAGTACCCTAACCAAAGGCAAAGAGTTTATTTCACAGCATAAAGTGGAGGGTTTAGGCTGATGCCCAATGTGGCCTCCTGGTCTTGGTTCTAGTTATAAACTCACATTTATTTAGAATCAATTGAACCTGCAGAATGGTGGGAAGGCCTATTGAAGAATTTACTAAGAACAATGAGAAGCAGCCACTTGAGCCCTTTAGAACTTCAGCCATTCTTGAGACTCAGGGGTATCAAGTACTGTGGAAGCTAGGACTGAATCTCAAGGCTGAAAACAGGGCAGTAAGTTAAAAATCTGCAAAAGGAGTCCCCACACCCTTCTTCACCCTGCACAGACCAGGTGATTATCCTATCCATCCCCACAGGAGACCCTCAAGTGTCTCCAGAGTAAATAAACTCAAGGTTCTCCACACTCAGAGGCACACAGTGGAGGGCAGGGGTGAGTGCTGGACTCAGACCAAAGAGATTAGAACACAGCGTCTCATGCCAAATATTGAGACTGCTAGCCCCACTTCAAAAACACCAACTTTTAAAAACTCTCTAGCCAGGAAGAGCAGGAGATGAGATTCTCCTCCGCAGAAACAAAAGATCCTAGAGAAAGATACCTACAGGTTGTGCTACAGTTCAGGGGTCCCTCAATAGAATGATGAGCTCACTATCTAAACATCTATGATAACACCACCAGTGGACAAGCTCTGCCCACTCAATGCTCCCCACCAGCTTTGGTGTCTCACTTTTAAGTATAAATGGAATCCAACGACTGCAAGACATTGAGGACAATAGCCTACATGGAAGACAGCATCTGGAATGAAAATCTAGGAGAAAAGGAACTTAGAGGCAAGGGAAACATGAGGACATGGGAAAAAAATGAAAAAAAAAAAAAAAAAAAAAAAAAAACGAAAACAAAAGAAAAAAAAAACCCGCCAAACATGTAATATACATTCTGAATTCTCAGAGAGATTAAAAAGTATGGCTTCTGGAAGCAAGGAGAAAAGGAAAAGAGAGCAAGAACATTCAGAGAAGAGGAAATTAAAAATATAAATTTTAAAGAAAAGTTAATGGAAGGTTTGAAAGATAAACTGTAGAAAGTGAAGTCACTCAGTCGTGTCCGACTCTTTGTGACCCCATGGACTGTAGCCTACCAGGCTCCTCTGTCCATGGAATTCTCCAGGCAAGAATACTAGAGTGGGTTGCCATTTCCTTCTCCAGGAGATCTTCCCGGCCCAGGGATTGAACCCGGGTCTCCGGCATTGTAGGCAGATGCTTTACCATCTGAGCCACCAGGGAAGTCAAAGTTGAAAGATAAAGTAGAATAGAAAAACTAATAGGAAATAGACCATAGTAACAATTTTTACTATTTTCCCAGAACCTGGTCGAAGGGTTTTATAAATTAACTCATTTAATTCTCATAACAGTCCTCTCATGTAGAGATACTCTCCACAGCACATCCTTATAAACTATAAGAAGAAATAAATAAGTATATTGGGAGTTATAAGGAAGAAAAATGGGTAGCAGGAAAGAACAGAAATGGCCCGAGCAAGGACACAACACTGGTAAACGACAGTGGGGCAGCGGGTGCGCCGTTCTGAGAAACCACCACATTCAACCTGAAGATCTGTACAGAGGCGGAGTTTCGGTCAAGTATGAAGGTAGTGTATGGGTACTGTGTTAGGCATGTAAGGACTTTGAAATTTACCTCCAATTTACCTGTTCTCAAGAAGAGACCAGAGAAGGCAATGGCACCCCACTCCAGGACTCTTGCCTGGAAAATCTCATGGACGGAG
Organism: Dama dama; assembly: GCF_033118175.1. Lineage (NCBI taxonomy): Eukaryota > Metazoa > Chordata > Mammalia > Artiodactyla > Cervidae > Dama > Dama dama. The sequence continues at coordinate 57,238,284 of NC_083704.1, read as the reverse complement.
GAGCCTGGTGGGCTGAAGTCCATGGGGTCGCACAGAGTCGGACACGACTGAGCGACTTCACTTTCACTTTTCACTTTCACGCATTGGAGAAGGAAATGACAACCCACTCCAGTGTTCCTGCCTGGGGAATCCCAGGGACGGGGGAACCTGGTGGGCTGCCGTCTATGGGGTTGCACAGAGTCAGACATGACTGCAGTGACTTAGCAGCAGCAGCAGCAGGAAGAGACAAAAGATATGCTTCAGCAAAATGAGGACTAAGCAAGAAAGAGGGGGGTCTCAGGAGCCTAAAAACACAGTTTAACATAGGAGAGCAACAAAGGGGACTCAAGGGCCCTCAGACACAGTCCAGACTGGTCCTGAAGACAAAACATAGAAGATGTGGGGTCTGGACATTCTGAAAAATTACTGTTGGGCAATAACTGACAGATCAAACTGAAGCATTTGGGAAAACCGGTGATGCGGATATAAAACAAAGTAGATGGGAGGAAGCCAATCAACTGCAGGAACACAACACATTGGCTCCACAGTGAATACTATTGATGCAGTTATCATGGCATGAACACTAACTCGTGGATTTAACCAGAAACCAGACAGTAACCATATTGAGAAGATGTAGAGATGGGAAGGAAGTGTGAGTGAGCTAGTCCTCCCCTACAAGAACAGGAAATCAGTAAGTAATGCCTAAAGGTGTTAGACTGTGAGGCAGCAACTGAAGCATATTACTTAACCACATGTAAGTAAGCAGCAGGAGGACTGACCAGCAGAGATGAAAATGGCTGCCTGGGAGGAGTGGGGCAAAGGTGGGGAGAAGTGGAGCCAAAGATGCTATTTGTAATTGCTTTTTTTTCTGTCCTCTGTGGCCAGCATCTAATTTTATTAACTATGCACTATTACAACTTTCACAAAAATAAATTTTAAAATTTTGATGTCATTATATGCGAAAATAAGTGCAAAAGGAAAATAAGAATAGGATACGCTCTAAGGCTCTGACAACTGGAAAACCTAAGCTCAAACCTGACTGTGTGCTGGCTTCTTATTAATAGTAACCCGATCAACTAACAAAACACTGTCCAAAACAGTAACTAAAATATGTTTAGAGTATCAGAACTATATTAAATTAGAGGCTAATCAATTACACATTTTGGGTAAACGCTGAATGGCCCAATGTTACTTAAAATAACTGGCCATAGCTAAGGCCAAAATGGATGGTCACTATCAGAGAAAAAAATTGGTGGGATTTACATACAATCTGAAACCTTATTTTAAAATATAATTTCAACTGTATCATTAAAGGTGAGTGTTCTCATCTTTAAAGTCTGACATCGTGGTGCAGAGATAATCACTTCTCTGCACTGTCAACATTCAGCAGCTCCTGTGGTCACCACGTGCCACATGTAAAGTCTTACATAGATGGCTTCCTGCTGAGGGTGGCTGAGGAGCAAGGGCTTGGGCTTATCATGCCAGTGTGGGAAAGTGCTCACAGTGATGTTGTCGTGGGCTTACTAAGCTTTCCTTTCCTTATCTCTAATGGTAATCAACTAAAGTAACAGTTTGTCTCCTCTTTAACTCCTGGAATTAAAGATACCATCACTGGTTGCTAATGCAATCTCACTATTAGTGCACAGCTTCAAGAGGATGCCTTCTGAAGAGGGTTCTTAAAAGCTGACTATTTGGACGCCTCTTAGGAGTCACTTTCATTCCTCTCAGCCTTTTCTTCTGGGGCTCCAGTCAGCTTCTCATAGGTGTAGCCTGACGGCGCCTGGTCTGGGCTGGTACAATGCTTCTCATCACCTACCCCAGGACTCCTCCACTGACACTCAGCACCATGTTCATGAAGGCTGGAAGTGCAGGCAACTTGATGTCCAATGGAAAACAAAAGCTGACAGGGAAATGTGTCTGCCTCCTCCCCTCGAGATGGACAATCTTGAGAAGCATCTCATAGCATCCAGCATGTGGCAGTGGCCACAGCGCACTTACTCTTTGCCTGCCTACTACCCCAACCCTCACTTCCACTGCCTGATGAAGCTCTGGCACATAAATCTTGATCTTAGGCTCTGCCTTCTGGGAAACCCAAGTGAAGACAAGAGATGATGATTATTTTCTTCACTTTCATTTTAAATATGTAGTATTTTCCCATGCTTGTTTCATACAATCACTTGAAAAAGGGTTGTTCTTAAGTCTTGAATCTAATAATGTGCCATAAGTAATCCAAATGGCACCAAACATTTTAAAAAACTCTCTCAGATTCCACCTGCATCTCAGCTGTCATCACAGGCACACCTATGGAGAGGAAGGACAGCAGGATCTTCACAGCCGTACCTGGTCAGAAATACTTGTGCTTTCAAGATGGCTTCTTCAATAGGTGCCAGTATATCAGTTATTTTTCCACAAGCAACTATTGATTGTTACCAAGTCTTCCTGTGATAGCACTGTTAACTGTAAGGTGTATTAGTTCACTTTCTTTGGTCAAGCAGCCTTTCTAACACATCAAGGATGCTATTTCATTTGTCTAAGCATTTTGGAGAACTGTGTACCAAAGCAGTTTCACTATCTCGTATATGTCACACATTTTATCTTTGGCTAAACACTGAATAATACAAGTGGCCGTCTACCTTTTTGCTTATGACCAGCAATCTGCTACATTATGCAGTGTCATAGGTACTTTCTGAAAACACAGCTGAAAGGTGTGAACAAAACACTGCATGCTTGTGATCCCTAAATCACTCACAGGCTCACCTTGTGTTTTCCATTATCAGTGACAATTACAGAACATTCTGTTGATTTTCCATTCCATACATGTTTTTTCTTTCCCTCAGATTCACTAAGTTGTTATCTGCATGAGACCCAGAAATCTCTTGACAAACAAAATAAGAGGCATACTAGAACTGTGTGATTCCAAAATGTTTTTAAAAAAAGATACCTGGTTGTCTCTGCATGTCCAAATAGCAGGTGCATTGTACACAAAACCAGCACATTTAGGACTGTACGTAATCCATGTTTTCTAGAAGAATCTTTGCATCTAGAATTCATAGCCTGGACAAATTTCAAAACTCTTCAACTTCTGAAAATGTTTGGGAACCTCTAGAAATATTTTTAACAAGCTTTTTGTTTCAATTTTAGCCTCTGTTTTCAACTGTCTTTTGAAAACAAAGATTCTGCCTTTGCAAAACATTCCTTTTTAAACTTCTTTATTTTTCAGTTGGAGGATAATTGCTTTACAATGTTGTGCTGGTTTCTGCCATATATCAACATGAATCAGTCATCGGGATACATCTGTCCCCTCCCTCTTGAATCTCCCTCCCAGTAAAACATTCTCGTGAAGTAGATTATTTCAAAGTTTGGTTAATGAAGCAAAATGTTTCCCTTCTCTCCCCAACATTTTGTTTTTTAAAAAATACCTCATATTCTTTTTTATGTCAGGATCAAAGAAAATTTATCATGAAAATTTTCATATAGTCTTCTGACATCCTTTTGGAAAATTTTAAGGTGAAAATCTTCACATTTTGCTTTTAATTCATCTTCATAGGATGAGAAGAAATCTCAAAGAGAAAACTTTATCCAAAGATTTCTGGCTAAAATTGAATTAATTAGACTAAGACTCAATTACAGTTCTTAAAGGTCATTTTGTTTAATTTTACAAATAATTCTAGCAGGTCAAGCAACTATAAATATCAAAATTATAACTGACTCTCCAAAATCTTTATTCTTTTTTCTATTCTATCTTTTAATGCTATTCATATGCTTATAAATATTTTTCAGGCTAAAATTGACACAATACACTTGCTATAGCACACAAATAAAACAAATCCTTATTTCCTGCTTTTAAGGCCAGTCTGTTTGTCCACTTCCCCGTAATGAATCACAGCCCTGTCACGGCAAAGGGACCCGCGTGACTCAGTGAGGCTGTAAGCCCTGCTGTGCGGCGCCATCCAAGACACACGGGTTATTGTGAAGAGCTCTGAGGAGACGCGATCCCCCGGAGGAGAAAATGGCAACCCATTCCATATTCTTGCCTCAAGACCCTCATGAAATGTATGAGAAGGCAAAAACATGGGACAGGAAGATGAGTTCCCCAGGTTGCAAGGTGTCCAATATGCTACTGAGGAAGAGTGGAGGGCAATTACGAATGGCTCCAGAAAGAATGAAGCAGCTGGGCCAAGGCAGAAATGACACTCAGTTGTGGAAGTGTCTGGGGGTGAAAGTAAAGTCTGATGCTGTAGAGAACAATGTTGCATAGGAACCTGGAACATTAGGTCCATGAATCAAGGTAAACTGGACACGGTCAAGCAGGAGATGGCAAGAATGAACATCAACATCTTAGGAATCAGTGAACCAAAATGGATGGGAATGAGTGCTGCACTCAACTGCTTCAGAAATGTCTGCCTCCTGTGACCCCATGGACTCAAGCCCTCCAGGCTCCTCTGTCCATGGGACTCTCCAGGCAAGACTGCTGGAGTGGGTTGCCATGCCTTCCTCCAGGTGATCTTCCCGACCCAGGGATCGAACCCATGTCTCCTGCTCTCCTGCATTGCAGGTGGATCCTTTACCCACCAAGCCACCTGGGAAACCCAAAATGGATGGGAATGGGTGAATTTAATTCAGGTGACAATATTATATCCACTACTATGGGAAGAATCCCTTAAAAGAAACGGAGTAGCCCTCATAGTCAACACAACTGACTATGCCGCACAACTGCACTCATTTCACATGATAGCAAAGTAATGCTCAAAATTCTCCAACTCACGCTTCAATAGTATGTGAACCAAGAAGTTCCAGATGTTCAAGCTGGATTTAGAAAAGGCAGAGGAACCAGAGATCAAATTGCCAACATCTGTTGGATTACAGAAAAAGCAAGAGAATTCCAGAAAAACATCTATTTCTGCTTCATTGGCTACACTAAAGCCTTTGACTGTAAGGATCACAACAAACTGTGGAAAATTCTTAAAGACATGGGAATACCAGACCATCTTACCTGCCTCCTGAGAAACCTATATATAGATCAAGAAGCAACAGTTAGAACCAACATGGAACAACAGACTGGTTCCAAATTGGGAAAAGAATACACCAAGGCTGTATATTGTCACCCTGCTTGTTTAAGTTATATGCAGAGTACATCATGCAAAATGCTGAGCTGGATGAAGCACAAGCTGGAATCAAGATTTCCAGGAGAAATATCAATAACCTCAGATATGCAGATGACACCACCCTTACGGCAGAAATCGAAGAGGAACTAAAAAGCCTCTTGATGAAGATGAAAGAGAGGGGTGAAAAAGCTAGCTTAAAACTCAACATTCAAAAAACAAAATCATGCACCCTGTCCCATCACTTCATGGCAAATAGATGGAGAAACAATGGAAACAGTGAGAGACTTTATTTTCTTGCACTCCAAAATCACTGCAGATGGTGACTGCAGCCACAAAATTAAAAGACACTTGCTCCTTGGAAGAAAAGTTATGATAAACCTAGACAGTGTATTAAAAGCAAAGACATCATTTTGCCAACAAAGGTCTGTCTAGTCAAAGCTATAGTTTTTCCAGCAGTCATATACAGATGTGAGAGTTGGACCATAAAGAAGGCTGAATGCTGAAGAATTGATGCTTTTGAATTGTGGTGCTAGAGAAGACTCTTGAGAGTCCCTTGGACTGCAGGGAGATCAAACCAGTCAATCTTAAAGGAAATCAGTCCTGAATATTCATTAGAAGGACTGATGCTGAAACTGAAGCTCCAATGCTTTTGGCCACCTGATGTGAAGAGCTGACTCACTGGAAAAGATCCTGATGCTGTAAAGACTGAAAGAAAAAGAGAAGAGAATGGTAGAGGATGAGATGGTTAGATAGTGTCACTAACTCAATGGACATGAATTTGAGCAAACCCCAGGAGACAGTGGAGGACAGAGGAGCCTTGTGTGCTACAGTCCATGGGGTCACAAAGAATCGGACATGACTTAGTGACTGAACAAGTTTGCCTATTTATTTAACCAATAGAAATATGTTACTTTTGTACATAAAATTGACAGCTTATTACCATCAGTTTTTGCAGCCATCTTACCCTTGGAATATTCAATGTTTACATTTTAATTGGTTGACTGAATTTCAACATATAAAAGCAAATAAGGTCACTTTTGAGTCTTAAGTTACTTCTAAATGCTTATGTATCTTTGGAACTGAATTCAGTTATTTATAATAAACTTATGCTTGTGTTTCATATATTCATATGATGTGGATCTGCATAATCACATGACCATTGATCACGCAAAAGTTCCAAAATCCCAAAAATAACACTGATGCAGCAACTAGCTTTTTGCCCTACCAAACTAAGGTCAAAGCTGAAGCCCAAATTAGATTCTTTCAAGCCATATTTTTTTTACCTGCCTCATATTACCTCAACCATATTTTTGGATGGCATTTAATTCTTACATCAATTATATCCATACTGAAAAGAAAGAAAGAAAGTGAAGTCGCTCAGTCATGTCTGACTCTTTGCACCCCCATGAACTGTAACCTACCAGGTTCCTTCGAGTACTGGAGTGGGTTGCCATTTCCTTCTCCAGAGGATCTTCTGGACCCAGTGATAGAACCCAGGTCTCCCGCATTGCAGGCAGACACTTTACCATCTCAACCACTGGGGAAGCCCAAACCCAAACTGGGTACTGGTCAAAATCTATGTTTTGTCTCTTGTGATTCATGAGAAGTTAAAAGAGAAAAAAGACAGAACATCTGTGTAGTTATTTCCAGAATCATAGCTATTTCAGGAAGTCTTATAAGAATCCTAAAGATATATTGGTGTAATGCTTTTTTCTTACTGTGCCTGAAAGTCAATAAATTATTTTTAAATTATGTAAACATTTAACTCATTTACCAGCTGAGACAGCATCTTGAAGCTTGAGATGATCTAACCTCTGAAGCAGAGCCACGAACCACAAGGTGAAGATGGGTGGAGAGACAGGAGGCTGTGACACATCTCATGTTTTTACCTCATGATCCACTCATAAATACTGTTTCCGGTTTTCACACCTCTAAGCTCCAATAGTTTCAAGGTTTTAGAACCCAAGTGACCCAAAAAAGTTCTTAATTGGAAACTGAGAATGCCACCTGACTCCACTATCATTTCCTTACACAATCAGAGAAATGGTGAACAACAGAAAAAAAGAAAAACATATAGATGCATATACATGTGTATATATATATTCTGGAAGGGTACGTATAATATATGAAACATAGGGGAATGTTTTGTGCATTGCCTTATACCCCAAAGTAGGAACTAACAGAAACAACCCCAGTCCTATACAGACATTTCTATGAATGTCTCAGGTGACTGAGGAATGATAGACTGGGCCACCTCAAAGGACTCCATCCATGGAGGTGGTGGCCACAGAAAAGGGGAACCTGAAATAGTAGTGGAGGATGGAGGTCTTAAAATCCAGGTGCAAAAATAAGTATTGTTTCTGCCTGTAGTTCTCATCCCTCTTTACTTCTCCCATTATTGTGTTTGAGTTATGCTGGTTCTGGTTAAATTTAACATTTGGTTCACAGGTTACAGATGATCAGCTGGGCTGAAGTGAAAGTCCAAAAGAAACTAACGTCACTGGGAGAGCATGGGCTTGGATAACTGAACTCAGGAACTCATTTCTAGATGCAGCACTTGATGACTTTGGGCTACCCTCCAAAACACACATTAGGTATATAATTTTACTTTTATAGAATGATATTATACATGCATGTCTGAGGGTATCTATTTAGTACAGTTTTTTTTGTTTCTCTCCTTTTTTTCTACCAGTCCTTTCATCTCCTCTCTGCTCTATCCTATCTGATATCCCCAAGTCTCACAAATGGCCCATGTTCTCTGTCCTAATGCACCATATCCATACACAGTTGTCTGGGGTTTTGTTTTTCTTTTTTGCCATTGTTTTTCTTGTTTACAATACACAAGACACTGTTCTTTGCATCTTACTTTCGAACACAACAATACTTTGTGGAAGTTCTTCCTCATCAGCTGGTTTGGCTCTAATTCTTTCTGTTTAATGGCATAATAATATTCTAGAGTGTGGCTGGGCCATAATTTATTGAACTTTTCTGTGCTGTGTGTATGCTTAGTCGCTCAGTCGTGTCTGACTCTTTGCGACAACATGGACTATAGCCTGCCAGGCTCCTCTGTCCATGGGGATTCTCCAGGCAAGAATACTGGAGTGGGTTGCCATGCCCTCCTCCAGGGGATCTTTCCAACCCAGGGATTGAACCCAGGTCTCCCACATTGCAGGTGGATTCTTTACCGTCTGAGCCATCAGGGAAGCCCGAACCTTTCTAGTATTTAGCATTAATCACTTTTCAAGATTCTTCTTTTTTACTTACATATCCTTACATGCCAGTCACTGGTACTTTCAACTCTATGGCACTGGTTCCCAGGTATGGGGTTGGTGGGGCACAGGATATATGTTTTAAATTTTAAAGAATCTGGAAAATTATATTATAAAACAATAATAATAATTTACTTTTCCACAGACAGCATATGAAGAAACCCCTCACTTTTTCCTATCTTTCACCAACTCTTCCTAATGTGGTCAGTATGATGGACATAGAGTGATTTTTCACTTTGAATGTAATTTGCTTGTTTGAACATATTTTATATTTTTTAGCCACTTGGATTTGGTGTTCCATGAGCTGTCCACTCATTAGATTAAAAAAAACAGACACACAAAAATGGGAAGGATAAACAATTATAGGTGAAGTCTACATACATGCAACACTATGGCAACTCATTGGAAAACTGTGAAGAAAGGAGAGGATGACTAGAAATTTTTTAATTATCAAAATTCACCCAAGAAGAAGTGGAAAATACAAATGGGCTGATTAACATAGAAAATTAGAAAGGTAAATTAATATCTCCTTTTAAAAATATCAGAACCAGATAAACTCATAGCTAAGTACTATCTAACTTTTTTAAAGAAGAGACAATTTCTGTGATATTTAAATTGTTGTAGTTCATAGAAAACTATGGAAAAATTCCCATTTAATTTTGTGAGGTCAGTCTATTTTTAAAGAGAGAAAGTGCAACTATATGTCAATCTCACTTATAAATTTATTAAGTAAAAGTCAAAACATTGGGGAATAAAATCTAGCAGTACATCAAAATAATAATATACTGTGGGAAAAAAAATAATATACTGTGGTCAAGTGATGATAGCTAAACATGAAAAGGTATCCAGATTAGGAGTTCTTTTCTCTTAATGCATTAGATTAACAAACTAAAGAACAAAAACCACATAACTACATTAATAGATACTAAAAAATTATTTGATAAAAGCTCAGCAATTATCTCCAAAATAGGGGAAATTATGAAACTATCTGTGCTGAAATCTGTTACCAAAAGTTCTCAAAATGTATCACCCCAAACTAGCCAAATAAGTCAGGCACCATCTATCAATGTTTGCTACCCTCATTATAATTCAATATTACCTTAGAGGGTCTAACAAACACCAGATAAATGTCCAGATAAAACTCTGGACATTCATACACCTAGAAAATTCAAGAGAAAGAAACTTCTGGAACACATACTAATCAACGGTGTTTCCTTATATTAATGATACGGCATAAGAATTTAGAAGCTATAAAAGAAAAGGTAAACATATACACTTTTCCACTTTTTGTAGGACAGAAGAGACCAAGCGTCCCTAACCTCGCGGTCAACACCCTGCTGGGAACTGGGCTGCACAGAACAAGGTAAACAGCTGGCGAAACAGAAACCATCCGCCACCCTGGTCTGTGGGAAAACCGTTTTCCACGAAACCGATTCCTGGTGCCAAAAAGGTTGGGGACCACTGGAATAGACCACAGCAAACCCAATATAAAAGTAACTGGAAGACCAATAAAGTATTGATATCTACAATATATAGAGTTCTTACACATTTGCAAGAAAAAGACAAACAACCCCACTATAAACAAGTGTTGAAAGTCACACCTTGATGAGATAAGGAACTAAACTTTATACCGCAGAAAGCAAGTTTCCCCTCAAAATGGTTGCTTCTAGCAAAGGAAACTGTGTCAGATGAACAATCAGATTACAGCCTCCCTTAAAACCCCCTTGCACCATCACCACCTAAAATCGTATGCCCTCAAATGCTACTCTTATATCTCATATCAGGCTGCCTTGGTTGTAGATGAAAGAGAAACACCATTTAAATCTCTGGAGCACTGATTCCTGACTCTAGCTTGACAGTACCCCTGTGAATTCTAGTTCACATATGTTGGCCCTGAAATCCTGCCGAGCTGCAGAGAAGTTCTGCTGGCCCTGGATGGCCGCAGCCTTCTTTATACTCCTGATCTGTAGTGTGGCTCTGAGAGACACATCACCTGGCTTTTGGAAGCAGATTTAGGTGCTGTCTGCAGCTTCACCACCAAGCCCCACCCACCAACTGAGCTGTTTGGATGCAATCAGAACCTGGGTCAAGATACTCCATTAGAGCCTTGTAGGATGCACCATGGGACACTTCTTCTGGTGCAAAATAGCAGTCCAGCCACCCCCCTGCCCCTGTTCTAGGTGAGTCCCCACTCATCCACATTGTTGGTTATGACACAGCGACCTAGGCAGAGGTGAAGAGAAACGAGGTGACCACAACCCACCAGTTTCTGAACTGCCTCTGGGTCCCAGCCCAGGGGTACAGCCTCCATGACCTATGAATCACACTCTTTACTCTGGAGGTTGTGTGGATCCTCTGCAGAAAGCACAGTCATCTGAGAGTAACAGCAGAGGGAGTGTGTGGGGACAACCAAGAAGGGGTAAACAAGGTGTGGATGGGGGAGGCATCGGCATCTCTCTACCCCGGAGAGAAGGGGGATACGACAAAAGCAAGGTGGGGAGTCTCTCAGGGAAACTGACACCGAACTGTGACACATCCCAGGAGTGAGTGGGCTTAGAGGTTAGCAGGGGACAGGGAGATGCAGACTTTCAAAAAGTAGGGGGAGAGATGAGTCATGCAGATAACTCAAAACCTGCAAGGAGGAAATTAAGCACTTAAAATCAAAGGTTGTTAGTTTCCATCCTTCTAAAGAAGTTAAGACAAAAGGGCAAAAAGACCAGGTAAGAAGAGGGGATTTCAACACAGGGATCAAAACTGAGGCAGCCTGGGCTGATAGAGGGGCAAAGATGTTTTCTGTTAATGGCCCATGATCCTAGCTCAAGTCCATGAAGAATCAGGTAGATTTTTGCGATTCTTCTGAGAGCTCCCATGGTGCCTACCAAACATGTAGGAAGCAGTGTTCATGGATGCAGTCCTAAGCTCAGATTCACAACAGATAGAGGGGAAATGTAAGACCTACTCTCAGTGTTAACTATTAGAAGGCACTCAACAGCCTTGATGTAGGTAGGGCCTTTTTCTCTGACATGAGGTGGGTGGACCAGCAACTTCCACATCACCTGGGAGCTTATCGGAATGGCCCAATATCAAGTCCTACCCCATACCTACTGAATGAGAATTTGCACTTTAGCAAGATTCATTCCCCAGAGGTCATGTTTGAGAAACACTGATACAGGCAATGAGGCAGAATGAAGAGACTACCTGGAGGTGGGACTGCTGCCCAAAGCTTCACGGAGAAGTTGGGTCTTGGACAATCTATTGTGTATGGATCCTGAGTGCTGGGAGGGAAAAACTGGAGGTATCCTCAAGGCCCATGTCAAATGCTTCACACATGTGAACTCAGTATGACACAACCATCCTGTCTATCCTCTTCTCAGTAGACTTCCCAAGGATGTTTCAAGCCAGGAAATGGCTCCGGTTATCAGGTGTGAACTGACCCACTCAAAGAAACTGGCCTGGGCTACCAAGACCCTTCTGCCGTTGCTTTCTGACTGCACTCGAGAAGAGGGTTGGGGTTTCTGCAAGGGGTCTCAGAATGACCTCGCTATACCAGGCCTTTCTCTCCCTTACTCGTGTGACCTTTCTGTTGGGGAAATATGTATTTAGGTACAAGTAATATACTTCCTTCCTATTAAGGTGCCTGGGACTGTACTTTTGCTTTTAGGAAACCCATAAAAAGGAAAATTTCAACTCAATCCAAAGAAAGGAATAACTCATATGTTAAGAATGGCCCTAATCCCTTAGCAAGGGACTATCTTCTAGGTCCAGAAAGGGGAGATTAATCTTAATGGATGCTTTATGTGAGGCAGATGCAGCCTCCACACCACATTTCCCCAAACCCAGAACACCTTTTTCTGAACTGTGTTTCAGCACCTGACCTACACTGAGGAGTATTCCACTTTAAAGTGACTCTTTGCAGTGCTCCGCTGTATCTGTTCCATGGGTCTTGTTAAGGATATTGATTACATTGCCCTAGTAGCTGCCATCATGTGCTCCGTGATACACCAGTGACCAGCTGCGATAGAAAATTAGAAGCAAAAGGAAAAAGAAGTCAAAGATACTCTTCTGTGCTCCAGAAGCTCTGGAAGCTAGTCTGTTTTCTGTGAAATTCACAGGGTCTTTAATACATTAATGTGGGACACTCCAAGAAGGAGATCTGATAGATATGGGCTTTCCAAACTTATTTAACCACCTTTTTCAAGACAATCTTGTCTGTACAGACTTCACCATGTTCATTTCGTCTCAAAGAAGACCCACGAGAGACACTTTTCTCAAATTCAGTACCAAGAACGGCATTTCCTGGGGAACTACTCTGCTGATTTTGTGAGTCCTGAGAATTCAAAGCTAGCTGTGTTTTACTCTTTTCATTTGCTGCTGAGCTGAGGGCAAGACGGTGGAAGGTCTCCAGAAAGTATACCAAAATTTGGAGCACACCCTCTGTGGCCTGACTCACTGCTGTCCACTTGTTTTCCTCCATTTCCTAAATGATTTATCTGAAATGTTTCTCTTGACCTAGCTCTATGTAAGTCACATTAAATCTTTTTCCAAACAAAAATTCAGAGAGGCTAAGCAACTCACCCAAGGTCACACAGCTTACCAGAGAGGAATTCAAGATTCAGCCTCAGCTCTGCCCCTTTTTGAGGCCTAGGTTCTCCTAGGCCACCCTCCTAGTCCTGTAGGGCCCATGAAAGACCTGGATGTGTTGGCGACAATGCTGGCAGGAAATGACCATTATTAAACAATAATGCTTTGGCTTAACCTTCCCTCTGCCTTTGCTTGTTTCTTACTGCCTAACCTCCTCTACACCCACAGTTTAGGATCCTTTCCCTATTTTCCAAGACTTTTCATCAGCTCCCCAAGTCCAAGACCCATAATCTGTGTCTCACCGCTCCAGCACATGTACTTCTAGGTAACCGGATACATGAGAACAATGTACTGAGTGGTCAGCAGAGACCCTAGCAATAATAACAGGGGTGATCAATTCCAGCTGAGTCTCTCCACCTGCACACAACAGAAACCCAGCCACAGGGGTGGCTTGACTAATTATGGACTTGTCTGACTTGCACAAATACCCCAGCTTCTGCGTCCAGCTCTCTACTCTACATCCCTAGAGTAATATTTTTGTTCCCCTGCTGCCACACGGGCTCCAGATGGCTGGCCCACTGCCAGCCTCATATTTGCATTCTAAGCAGGAAGGAAAAAGAAGAGATAAATTAAGAGGAGGAGGAGGGGGCAGTAAGAATATGAGAGAAGAACAATTTCCTAGGAATTCCTAGTAGATTCCCCTCTCAGTCTCATTGGCCGAGATGGTGCCACACAGCCATCCCTAGCTAGAAGGAGACTGTCCTGAATGTAATCACAGTTAGAAAGGAAGGGAGAGACACAGAGGTGGGCGGTCAGCTGGTATGATCTGCCATGCCAGAGGCCACCCCAAATGCCTGAGTTGGGTACAAGATACAGAAAGCAGGCAGCAGGAACTAGAGGGGGAGCACCAGGGCTGAAAGGTGGGCAGAGTCAAATAGGGGGTGCACCCAGGGTCACTGTGCTGCATCCCAGGCTCCCCTTCAGATCAGAAGGATTCATTCCCCTTGTGCTGGGAGGGCTGCCAACCCAGCCACAGCTGTCAGCCTCCTCTGGGCATCACTTTGGCTGAAAAGAGTCACAGACCCTTAACAGCCTTCATCCACTGCCTCTCCTCTTCGTAACTCTACAGGGTCCTCCCAGCTCCAGAGCTCCCCATGGAGTCAGCTGAGGCCTTTGTTGAGACTGCATGCAGCCCAGTTTCTCCCTCTTCTCAATCTACCTCTTGTCTTTCCCTCCCACCTGAGGTATCCCTAAGCATTCCTGATAAACACCCTGCAGGATGATTTCCCAGAGGTACAGTCTGCACCAAGGAATTTCAAGTTCAACCCAACATGTGTGTCTGGTGAATGTGAGTACATCTGAAGCCCTGCGCTGGGTGCTGGGAATGGAGGGGGCAGCGAATACAAACATGAACAAGCATTACTCCCCACCTTGAAGGAGCTCACAGGCTTGTGCAATGAAGCCGGGACAACAAGGAGCTAAGACACAAGACCAACCAGAGCACAGCAAGGATAAAGTACAACGGATGTTCACAGGAGGAAGGTGTCATCAGTAGCCTGGACTGGCGCAGTAACAGACTAGGAAATCTGGAGGAGCTTCAAGGAGAGGGAGCCTTTGAAATGGCCTCTGAGGATGATACGGCAGAGCCCACGGCAAAGCAGCACTCCAGGCAGGGCCAGTGTAAGCAGAGGCACAGAGGACTGGGCGTGGGCCATGTCCACAGGGTGGTTACACAAAATGGGAAGTGAAATTGAGCACTAGCTCCAAGTCAGACAGCCAGGGTTTGACTTCCATCTCTGCCTTCTCTGAAAGAGGGGGATCAGGCATATTCCTTAACCTGTCACAACCAGGACTTTCTCCTCTGCACAACAGTGATTTTACATTCCCTTTCCCCCAAGAGCTGTTGTGGAGACCAAGAAGCTAAGACATGTAGACCACTACACAGACACCTGGAGACTCCTGAGGCTCAGCTGACAATCTAGTTGTTATCACACAAGTAGAGATGTTGAGGAGGCTTTGGTGCTCAAAGTGAGGTCCCCAACCAGCAGTGTCAGCAACACGTTGTTAGAATAGCAATCTTGGGCCCCACTCACCCCAGACCTACCGAGCCAGCAACACTCTGGGTGGGCCTATCAATCTGTACTTCAGCAAGGACAAGTAGGAGAAGCACTGTGAGGGAGGGCTTGGAAACAGTGCAAAAAAGCCCATTTGGGGAGAAAGCCGAATCATTTCCGTAACCTTGTCTTTCACCCCACTTCCTTAGACTCATAATGAAATAGCAAAAGAGACATCAGAAGAAGAAACACCCAGGGAAGAGGCTCTTCTTTACTCTTCTCCCTTTAAGGTGCCGTTAAACAGAACAAGAGACAACTTCCCAAATTCCACAGACTGTTAGACCTGTGATAGAGTCTGATATTCCTTCCTTTACTTTTGGAGAAATTGAGGTGCTGAGGGGTAACGAGCCATGATCAGTGTCTCAGATTCAATGGCAGAGTCAGGACTGAAGATCAGGCCTCCCAGCTTCAAACTATGATGATTAAAAAATGAAATTGTTTTGGTCAAAGAGGAAAGTAACTGAGAAAGTAAATCAAAATGAAGCTATGGGGGGGGAAAATGAAGCTATAGGAGATCTGTGTGAATAATTAAGAGCCAGTGGAGTTAGTGAGCAGAAGGGCTGCATCTACAGTACCATTTTTGCAGAATCCTCAACCAAAATTATCAACAAACATCTGTTAAGCCTCAAATTCCACCATTGTAAGTAAGAGGTTTTCACACACGACAAACCAGGTAAACCTAAACCCACTGCTACCTCAAAATTAGAATTTCCAGAAGGCTTTAATTACATAAGGGATGAGGAGGAGAAGAGAAGCAAGACACATTTTACAGAGCCATACAAAAGAAAACTACAGCTCCTAAATTCTTAGATTTAAATGGATCTGTAAAGGGGAAAATAGCTAAAATGTTACACAGAGAAAGGGCTGTAAAAAGTATCTACATTAAAGTCCAAATTTTGTGAAACTACAAAAAGAAAGAGACTCTTGAAAGTTAATACCTCAGTCTTAATTAAAAGAAGTGGTGAGCCCAGCTGGAGTTAGGTGGATCAATGTGGCCTCTGTGTAGGAGCCCTCCCTCACAGTGCTTCTCCTACTTGTCCTTGCTGAAGTACAGACTGACAGGCCCACCCAGGGAGCTGCTGGCTCAGTAGGTCTGGGGTGAGTGCGGCCCAAGTGAGCAGACGACAACAAAAAATGAACAAGGATTTTTAAAAAGGAGCCTGACTGAAGTAAGGAGATCTTTGGCTGCTCTTAGCTCTGGGTTTTACCAATATGTGGCTGGAGGAGCGATAGGCAAGGACAATTTTGTAGGTTGTTCCCTGAACAAGCCTGCTGCTCCTGCTATAGGGGCAGGTGACAACTAAAATCCATGAGGCACTCTGCTCACCCAGCCACATGCTCAGACCAGTGCGGGGTGACACGTGTTCCTAAGCTCTTAAAACCAAAGGACAGAATCATGCTTCTGGGTTGCCTTGTAACACCTGTCATTTAAGTCTGTTCAAAGTAACTGCTTGGCAACCCATTCAGTATTCAGTATTCAGTTCAGTCGCTCAGTCGTGTCTGACTCTTTGCGACCCCATGAACCACAGCATGCCAGGCCTCCCTGTCCATCACCAACTCCCAGAGTTCACCCAAACCCATGTCTACTGAGTCGGTGATGCCATCCAACCATCTCATCCTCTGTGGTCACCTTCTTTCTCCTACCCTCAATCTTTCCCAGCATCCCATACCTTTAAACAAATGATGTGTTCTTTTCAAATAATACCCTCATTTTCTTCATAAAATCCCAAACTCAGAAGACCCAGTGAATCATTCAGAATCAGTATCCTGGTTGTTTAGACAAAGCAAGAATCTTCCCTCAGAGAAGAATGTGAGCAGATTTACTTTTAGGAAGGGGCACCAAATACAGTGCAGTCGTTCCTGCTTCTGGAGGCAGAGTCATAACTCCCCTTATTATTAATATTTTTTATCTTGTTTGTTTCTGCAATGTCTTTTCTCGAGATCTTAGTGATTTTGACGACATATCTAGGGATCTGCTTTCTTGCTTTATTCCATGACACCGCCACACTCTATGTGACTAAAAATGGTCTTATTGACTCACTTGTAGAAATCTTTCCCAACACCAACTCTTTAAAAGGTCAAAATTCAACAAGCGGTAATAGTGGTGGCCTCCTCACTTTCACAAGGAACAGGAAAGAAGTATTGCTCTCCTGGGAAGAAACTGGATTCCAACAAGTACAAATGAAAGGGACCTGACTTGTTTGCTGTTGGAAGATTTCTAACTCACTGTGTGGGGTGAGGATGGTGCTACACATATGCTCAGCATCAGTCACGTGACCCCGGCATATTCAGGATCTGACCACTCATTTCCATCTCCTGCTCCTATCCTTAAAAAGCCTCTGTCATGGGAACTTTGCCTTTCTTGTTTCCCTGCTGGTGTCTGCTTCAACAGGCTGTGCTCAATGCAGCCACCAGAGTGATGTGATCCTGTTACTACATCAGTCCCTCTGCTACCCAGGGCCCTCCGATAGTTCCCCAGCTCATGCCCAGTAAAAGGCAAAGTCCTGCCAAAAGCCTACCTGCCCCACACAACACGGGGCTCCCAAGTACCTCTCCGCCCTGGGTCTCCATACACTCCCTCTCACTTCCTCTGCTCCAGCTACTCTGGCCCCCTTGCTGTTTCTCTGCGTGCAAGGATTGAAATTTCTTCAGCCCAGACACGTATCTAAAAATGGAACTGCTGAATCAGAGCATCTCTACATTTTCTAGATATTGCCAAACTGCTTGTCAAAAGGGTTTGCCAACTTACATCCCTACCCACATTATGGGAGAGGGCTGGTTTTTCCAAATCCTCAATGAAAACTGACTTTTTCATCTTTACTAAGCGGATGGATGGAAACGGTTAACCCGATACTGTTTCACCGTGCACTTTCTTGATTACGATGGAAATTTAGCATATTTTCCTGTCTACTGGCTGTTTTTTTTTCTCATTCTGAAAAGTTGCCAAGGGATAAAGGAGATTTTAGTAACTCAATTTCTTAGAAAAGTTTATTCAGTTTTTCTATTTTTCATGAGTCAATTTCACGAACATATAATTTTCTAAGAAATTATCCATTTTGTCCAAACTTCCAAATGTACTGTCATAAAATTGCTGCAGGCATTCTATCGTCTCTGTTCTAGTTTAGTCTTTCATGGCTGTTGTTGATAATATTGCTTATCTGTGCCTTTTCTCGTTCTTTCTTCCTTCATCCATCTTGCTTAGAGGTGGGATAACAGAGACTGTGAATGATCTCAGGTCAGGTGAATAAAGTTACGAACCAAAGTTTCAGTTTTCAGATTCTTTTGGATTTCAGACTTGTGGACTTACAGGTTGCGGACTGATGCTTTCATTTTCATTCAGCTCCAATTTACTTTGTCACCTCTGTTCTGCTTTCATTATTAACTCATAAGGCATTTAGAAATTTATTTTTTCAGTTTTCAGAAACATGTTTTTTTGGTTTTTACAATTTATACAAAGACAATTGTTAATTTAATAAACTGTGGTCAGAGAATGTGGTGTGTGTCATAACATTTCCTTCTTATTTGCTAATAACTCTATTATGAACTCGGATCTGGTCAGTGTTTATCAAGGTCTCTACATAGTCTTGGTTCCAGAGCTGCTCCACTGGTGCACCATGAATGGACTGTAGGTATTGTAACATGTCGATTTCTTCAGTCCTCAGGACAGTTGGGCAGGGCCTTCTCATAGGTAACCCCATGGGTTTTCTGGAAGGCAGCCCCTTGCCCGGGGAAGCGCACAATGTAGCCCCCATGAACAGTAAACTCATGACGTCCACCCTGCCCGTGTGTTCTATGGCAGTGTGCTAAGAGCCCAGACAAGAGGACATCTACATCACCAGCCAGCTGCAGAGCTCACGGCTGCCCAGCAGGACAAGGGGTCTGCGGAATTGAGGTTCACAGTCCAGGTGCCTGGGAGATGGAGCACAGGCTTCTGGTAAACACTGGGGCTGGGGAAGCTCAGTGGGGCTCCCAGCTGACGGAGCTTTAAGCAGCTGTGTGCGCTCTCTGTTTTACATATTTCGGTCACTTGTGTCCGTTTGTGCCCGATGTACCCTTCTAGTGGCATCCAAACCAACTGCAGGGTCACTGTTCTAACAATATTTGTGAGCTTTGTAGAGCTGCATCATTTTTTAAACTCTTAACACATTTCATTGCCTTTGATATTAGTTTGTACTTCAACATTATAAGACATTTTAACATTATATTTGTAAATGAAAGAGAAAAAACAGATTCTTCAAATATAATTCCAACTTGTAAAATTTTGTATAGTTGTAAATATTTTGCTTTGATTTTTATTTAAAAATTATTACTTGTGTAAATAAATAAAGCTTCCCATTTATTGTGATTAGCAAGAATTTGAAATTACTGTTATCAAAAATCTTGATCTAGAATGTGTCCAGCAGTTTCAAGCATAAACATGGTAAGGATTTATGTTTATAGGGGAAACTTTGTTTCTCATTTAAAATTGGGAAAATATTTTATTTGCAAAATTTATTTAAAACCAACATTAATATTTTATTATACTATGAATTTTACATCTTCTAATACTAACAAAATGAAAATTACTTTCTTAATAGACTATTCCTTTAATATTATATAGTCTTCTTCTTTTCCAAATTAAGGATTTTGCATAAATTCTGTTTTGATCTTAGTAATCTTTTCACTAACTTTTTAATAGAATAACCCTTTCCAACCCCTTTATTTCCAATCTATATGGTGATCTTAAAGGAGTTCCTGTATAAGCAATGGGTAATAATTTGCTTTTAATGAATAATGTTAATCCATTTACTTTTTACTTTTTTTGTGGTATTTTATATAATCTGACTTTAGCCATCTTGCTTTATTTTCTCTTCTCTAACCTAATATTTAAGAATATTAGAAAAGAAAACCTATGACCAACCTAGACAGCACATTAAAAAGCAGAGACATTACTTTGCCAAGAAAGGTCCGAACAGTCAAAGCTATGGTTTTTCCAGTAATCATGTATGGATGTGAGAGTTGGACTATAAAGAAGGCTGAGAGCCGAAGAATTGATGCTTTTGAACTGTGGTGGTGGAGAAGACTCTTGATTTAGAGTCCCTTGGACTGCAAGGAGATCCAACTAGTCAATCCTAAAGAAATCACTCCTGAATATTCACTGGAGGGACTGATGCTGAAGCTGAAGCTCCAATACTTTGGCCACCTCATGCAAAGAACTGACTCATTGGAAAAGACCCTGATGCTGGGTAAGATTGAAGGCGGGAGGAGAAGGGGACAACAGAGGATGAGATGGTTGGATGGCATCACTGACTCAATGGACATGGGTTTGGGTGAATTCCGGGAGTTGGTGATGGACAGGGAAGCCTGGCATGCTGCAGCCCATGGGGTCACAAAAAGTCAGACATAACTGAGTGATTGAACTGAACTGAATCTAATATTTATTTCTCAAAAATTTTAAGTTCAATTATGTAAAATTGAATCATACAGTATGTAACCTTGTGAAATGGCTTCTTTCTCTCAATATAATTTCCGTGAGATTCGTCTATGTTGTGGTATCAATAGTTTGTTCCTATTTATTGCTGAGTAGTATTCTGTGGTGTGGATATGCCTCAGCTTGTTTAACCAGTCAACCACTGACAGTCATCTGAGTGGTTTCCAGTTTTTGACTACTATGGATAAAGCCACTATAAACATATTGAAAAGCAGAGACATTTTGACAACAAAGGTCCATCTAGTCAAGGCTATGGTTTTTCCAGTGGACATGTATGAATGTGAGAGTTGGACTATAAAGAAAGCTGAGTGCCAAAGAATTGATGCTTTTGAACTGTGGTGTTGGAGAAGACTCTTGAGAGTCCCTTGGACTGCAAGCAGATCAAACCAGTCCATCCTAAAGGAAATCAGTCCTGAATATGCATTGGAAGGACAGATGCTGAAGCTGAAACTCCAATACTTTGGCCATCTGATGCGAAGAGCTGACTCATTTGAAAAGACCATGATGCTGGGAAAGATTGAGGGCAGGAGGAGAAGGGGACAACAGAGATGAGATAGTTGGATGGCATCACTGACTCAATGGACATGGGTTTGGGTGAACTCCGGGAGTTGGTGATGGACAGGGAGGCCTGGCATGCTGCAGTTTATGGGGTCGCAAAGAGTTGGACATGACTGAGTGACTGAACTAAACTGAAACATTTATCTACAAGTTTTTGCTATGAACATAAATTTTCATTTCTCTGGAAATAAATGCTTAGAAATTCAGTAGCTGTGTCATATCATATTTGCAGGTTTAATTTTAAGAGACTGCCAACTTATTTTCTGCAATGACTGTCAAGTTTTATTTACATTCTGACCAGCAATGTGAGCATTTTTTTTTTGCACTGTCACCAGCATTTGACTTTAGCCAATCTGATAGGTGTTTAATGATAGTTCATCCTGACTTAATTTGCATTTCCCTAAAGGACAGTGATGCTGAACATTTTTTCATGTGTTTTTTTGGCTATTTCCTCTTTAGTAAAATGTCTGTTCATGTTTTATGTCCTTCTTTTTAGTTGAATTGTTTATTATTTTTTACTGTTGAGTTTTGAGAGTTCTTCATACCATACATTCTAGATGCTAGCCCTTTGCTGGATATGTGTGTTGAAAATAATTTCTCCACTTTGAACTTTGCCTTTTTACCTTCTTAAGAGAATACTTTACAAGCCAAAAGCTTTTAAAGTTTAATTTTATCAATTTTTTCTTTTATGGATCATGTTTTTGGTGTCAAGTCTAAGATCTCTGTCTAATACTACATCCCCAATTTTTCTTTAACAAAAGCTGTAAGAAAACCTTTAATATTTAAGTCCATGATCCATTCTGAGCTGTTTTTTGTATTTTTTTTTTCTTTCCTAGGTCAACTATTTGCTTAAGCACCATTTGTGGAAAAGTTTATTCTTCCTCCCAGGAATTACCTTTGTGCCTTTGTCAACAATCAATTGCCCACATTTATGTGGGTCTATTACTGGATTATCTATTCTGTTTCACTTACCTATGTGACTACATCTCCACAAACAATGCAAAGAAATAGAGGAAAACAACAGAATGGGAAAGACTAGAGATCTCTTCAAGAAAATTAGATATCATGGGAACATTTCATGCAAAGATGGGCACCATAAAGGACAGAAATGGTAAGGACCTAACACAAGCAGAAGATATTAAGAAGAGGTGTTAAGAATACACAGAAAAACTATACAAAAAAGATCTTAATGACTTGGATAATCACAATGGTGTGATCACTCACCTAGAGCCAGGCATCATGGAGTGCGAAGTCAAGGGGGCCTTAGGAAGCATCACTAGGAACAAAGCTCGTCGAGATGATGGAATTCCAGCTGAGCTATTTCAAATCCTAAAAGATGATGCTGTTAAAGTGCTGCACTCGATATGCCAGCAAATTTGGAAAACTCAGCAATGGACACAGGACTGGAAAAGGTCAGTTTTTATTCCAATCCCAAAAAAGGGAAATGCCAAAGAATAAAATTCAAACTACCGTACTACTGCACTCATTTCACATGCTAGCAAAGTAATGCTCAAAATCCTTCAAGCTAGGCTTCAACAATATGTGAACCAAGAACTTCTAGATGTTCAAGCTGGATTTAGAAAAGGCAGAGGAACCAGAGATCAAATTTCCAATATCCACTGGATCACAGAAAAAGCAAGGGAATTTCAGAAAAACATCTACTTCTGCTTCATTGACTAGGCTAAAGCCTTTGACAGTGTGGATCACAACAAACTGTGGAAAATTCTTAACAGACATGGGACTACCAGACCATCTGAACTGCCTCCTGAGAAACCTGTATGCAGGTCAAGAAGCAACAATTAGAACTGGACATGGAACAACAGACTGGTTCCAAATTGGGAAAGGAGTACATCAAGGCTGTATATTGTCACCCTGCTTATTTAACTTACATGCAGAGTACACCATGTGAAATGCCAGGCTGGATTAATTACAAGCTGGAATCAAGATTGCTGGGAAACATATCAACAACCTCAGATAGGCAGATGATACCACTCTTATGGCAGAAAGTAAAGCAAAACTAGAGAGCCTCTTGATTATGGTGAAAGAGAGGGGTGAAAAAGCTGACTAAAACTCAACATTCAAAACACGAAGATCATGATATCTGGTCCCATTACTTCACAGCAAATAGATGGGGAATAAATGGAAACAGCAGCAGATTTTATTTTGGGGGCTTCAAAGTCACTGTGGATGGTGAATGTAGCCTGGAAATTAAAAAGATGCTTAATCCTTGGAAGAAAAGCTATGACAAACCTAGACAGCATATTAAAAAGCAGAGACATCACTTTTCTAACAAAGGAGTGTATAGTCAAAACTATGGTTTTTCCAGTCCTGTGTCCATTGCTGAGTTTTCCAGTATGGATGTGAGAGTTGGACCATAAAGAAGGCTGAGCACTGAAGAACTGATGCTTTGAAACTGTGGTGCTGGAAAAGACTCTCAAGAGTCCTTTGGACAGCAAAGAGATCAAACCAGTCAATCCTAAAGGAAACAACCTTCAATAGTCATTGGAAGGACTGATGCTGAAGCTGAAGCAGTAATACTTTGGCCACCTAATGGGAAGAGATGACTCATTAGATAAGACCCTGATGCTGGGAAAGATTGAGGGCAGAAGGAGAAGAGGGTGACAGAGGATGAAATGGTTGGATATAGCATCACTGACTCAATGGACCTGAGTTTGAACAAACTCCAAGACGTAATGAAGGACAGGGAAGCCTGGTGTGCTACAGTCTATGGGGTTGCAAAGAGTCAGACACAACTTAGTGACTGAACAAAATCAAAATCTTCACTAATTTCACATACTGATTACTCTAGCTATATAGTAAGTCTTGAAATCTAGCAGACTAACCACTCTCATTTTGTTCTTCATTTCCAAGATTGCTACAGCATATAAATTACAGAATAATCTTGCTTATAATAATCTTATGAGATTTTGA
The DNA here is from genome assembly GCF_033118175.1 of Dama dama. NCBI lineage: Eukaryota > Metazoa > Chordata > Mammalia > Artiodactyla > Cervidae > Dama > Dama dama. The sequence goes on along the minus strand of NC_083704.1, from coordinate 57,214,277 downwards.
AATAAATTGCATTAAACATATATTAGTGTGGGCTTCCTTCGTGGCTCAGCTGGTAAAGAATCTGCCTGCAATGCGGGAGACCTGAGTTTGATCTCTGGGTTTGGAAGATTCCCTGGAGAAGGGAAAGGCTACCCATTCCAGTATTCTGGGCTGGAGGTTTCCATGGGGTTGAAAAGAGTTGGACACGACTGAGCAACTTTCACTTCACTATATATTAGTTTGGAGATAACTGGCATCATTACTATGTTGAGACTTCTAAAGAGCTTTAATTTCTTTCATCAGTTTTGTAGTTTTCAGCATAATCATCCTGTACAAGTTTTGTTAGAGCTATACCTAAATATTTTACTTTTTGAGCAACTGTAAATTGTATTACACTTTTACCTTTTGTATCCATGTTCATAGCTAGTATACAGAAACACAATTGACTTTCATTTGCTTACCTTGCATCCAGCAGCTTTATCAAATTCATTATTTCTAGGAGGTTTCCTTGTAGATTTCTTGAAACTTCCTATGTAGTCAATTATGTTATCTGCAGATAGGGATAATTTATTTCTTACTTTTGGATCTGTACATTTTTATTTCTTTTCTTCCCAATGGCACTAGGCAAAAAAACTCAGCATGATGTTGAATAGGGTGGTAAAAGTGGACATTCTTGGCTTGTTCCTAACTTTATAAAGAAAGCATTAAATTACTCACCATTAACCATAACTCTAACTAGGTTTTTTGTGGTAGAAAGTTTTGCTTTATTCCTGCTTTTCTGAGATTTTTTTCATGAGTGCCTCTTGAATTTTGTCCAGTGCTTTTCTGCGTCAACTGATATGATCCTCTGATTTTCTTCATTAGCCTTTTAATGTAGTGAATTACATTACATGATTTTCAAATACGCCAGCCTTGCATCCCTGTAACAAACCCCCTGTGCTGTGCTTAGTCGCTCAGTTGTGTCCGACTCTTTGCAATCCCACGGACTGCAGCCCACCAGGCTCCTCTGTCCATGGGGATTCTCCAGGCAAGAATACTGGAGTTGGTGGCCATGCCCTCCTCCAGAACAAACCCCCTAGGTCATTGTATATAACGGTTTTTAAATACTGATGAATTCTATTTGTTAATATTTTCTTAAGGATTTTTATGTCTGTAATCATGAGGGATATTGGTCTGCATTTCTCTTTTATTGTATTAACTTTTCCTAGCTTTTGTAAAAAGATACTTCTAGCTATATTAAATTGTATTGTTCCCTCCACTTCTACCTTCTGGGAGATGCTGCACAGAAATGGTTTTAATTCTCCAGTGAAAACATATGGACCTGGAATTTTCTTTTTAGGGAATGTCTTACATTATTAATTTAACATCGTTACTACTTTGCTGACAAGGGTCCGTCTAGTCAAAGCTATGGTTTTTCCAGTAGTCATGTATGGATCTAAGAGTTGGACCATTAAGAAAGTGAAAGTGAAAGTTAAGTCGCTCAGTCATGTCAGACTCTTTGCGACCCCGTGGACTGTAGCCCACCAGGCTCCTCCATCCATGGGATTCTCCAGGAATACTGGAGTGGGTTGCCATTTCAAGCTGAGCGCCAAAGAACTGGTGGTTTTGAACTGTGCTGTTGGAGAAGACTCTTGAGAGTCCCTTGGACTGCAAGGAGATCCAACTAGTCAATCGTAAAGGAAATCAGTCCTGAATATTCACTGGATGGACTGAAGCTGAAGCTCCAATACTTTGGCCACCTGATGTGAAGAACTGACTCAGTGGAAAAGACCCTGATGCTGGGAAGGACTGAAGGCAGGAGGAGAAGGGGATGACAGAGGATGAGATGGTTGGATAGCATCACCGACTTGAAGGACAGAAGTTTGAGCAAGCTCCGGGAGTTGGCCATGGACAGGGAAGCTTGGCGTGCTGCAGTCCATGGGGTCACAAGGAGTCGGACACCACTGAGTGAATGAACTGAACTGAATAGTTATAGAAATAGTCAAATTATCTATTTCATACTGGGTGAGTTGTAGTAGTACATGCTTTTGAAGAAATTGATGAATTTTATCTAAGTTATAAAATTCTGATTTGTAGAATTATCTGTATTAGATTTCCTCCTTGTGTCAATGTTACTGATGTTTTAGAAGTATCTTTTTTTGCAATGATTTCCTTTATAGTTTTTCTCTTTTCAACTTCTTTGATTTCTGCCCTTATTTTCAGTTATTTGCTTATTTCTTCCAGCTTTGGGTTGGAAAGAAACCCAAAAGTTTAGCTCTCCTTTTCTAGCTTTTGGAAGTGGAGGCTAACTGATATGAAATTTCTTTTCTTTTGCTTTTTAAAAAATTATTTTCTAATGTAAGTTAGTGTTATAAATTTCCCTTTTGGCAGTGTCCCATAGATTTTGATAGACTGTATTTTCTTTTTAATTTAGTTGAATGTATTTTTTGTTTTCTTTGAGACTTCCTTTTTGATGCATGGATTATTTAGATGTATGTTGCTTAATTTCCAAATGTTTGATTTTCCTGTTATCTATTATAATTACTATTTTGATTCCACTGTGGTCTGAGACCACATTGCATTAGCTCAACTTGTAAATTTTTTGAGGTTTGTTTTATAACCTAGCGCATGGTCTACCTTCATATATGCCCTGTGAATGCTTTAAAAGAATGTATGTTCTATCGTTGTTCAGTGGAGTGTTCTTTAAATGTAAGATTCTGTTGATGAGTTGTGTTAGTAAGTTCTTCTATAATCTTGATGATTTTCTGTCTGGTTGTTCTATCAGTTGACAGAACAATGAGGTCTCCAACTATAGTTGCGACATATGTCTCCTCTCAATTCTTTCAGTCTTTGCTCCATGCACTTTGCGGCTCTAACATTAGGGGCATACATGCTCAGGATCCCCATGCCTTCTTGGCAGTGCCCCTTTTATCATATGTCCTCTCTGTCCCTCTCTACCCTGGTGAATGTCCCTCTCTGTCCCAGTTAATCTTCTTTGCTCTCAATTCTGATATTAAGAGTCACTATTGCTTCTTTGGATTGCTCCTGGCATGATACATATTAAATCCATTTTTAACTTTCAATCTACATGTATTATTATATTTGAAGTGAGATTCTTATAGACAGCATATGGTTGGGTAATTTTTTAAAAAATCTGTTCTGTCTATATTTGTCTTTTAAAGGTATATTTAGACCATTTATATTCAATGTCACTATTGACCATGTCAGGGCTTAAGTCTGCCATTTACTTTTTTAATCTCTATTTGTTCTGCTTTTCATTTCTCTATTTTCTTTTCTTGCCTTTCTGTGGGGTACTTGAACATTTTTTTTATTTTTTAGAAATCATCAATTTTGACTTAGCCATAGTGTTTTTCAGTGTATCTCTTTGCATAGTTTTTTTGCAGGGGGCGGTGATGGTCATCCTAGATATTACTTGATATATATGTGTGTGTATTTATAACATCACAATTTACTGGTATTAACATTTCACCAGTTCAAATGATGTACAGAAACCTTACCTCCTCTACTTCCCTTTAATCTTCCTCATTTATATTTTAATTGTCTTAAAATATTTCCTCTACATGTTTCAAACCACATCAAACAGTGTTACAATTTCTGCTTCAATCATCAAAAGTCAGTTATGAAACAGTATCAGGAGGAAGATGTGTTGTTCTTACCCATATTTTTACTTTTTTGATTGTCCTTGCCCTCTTACTGATGTTCTAAGATTTCGTAATTTTATTTTCTGTTTTGGGAACTTCCTTTAGCCATTCCCTAAAAGAGAGGTAACCACATGCTCCTTCTTTTCTCTCATCTTATGTCTTGATTTTCTCTTCATTCTTCCAGGGTATTTTCACTGGGTATAGGGTTCTGGATCAAATAGTCCTTTTTTCCAGCATTTAAAAGACTGTGCCACTAACTACGACTTCTGATGAGAAATTCATTGTCGTAATTGTTTGCCCCCTGTAGGTAATGTGTTTCAAACTACTTTCAAGATTTTTCATTTATCTTTAGTTTTCAGTTTGACAATGATGTGTTTTGGTGTGGATTATATCTTTTGCTAAGTTCATGAAGTTTTCATCCATTATTTCTTTGAGTACCTTTTCAGACTCATTTTCTTTCTCCTCTCCTTCTAGAAGTATGATGAATGAATGTTGGATTCTTTAGTTATGATCCCTCAGTCATTTTTTCTCTCTGTTGCTCAGTATAGAACATTTCTACTGTTCACTTTTCAAGTTCACTGATTATTTTACTCTGTCACTTCCACTTCTGCTGTTGAGCCCATGAAGCAATTTTTTGTTGTTCTTATTGCAGCCATATTTTTCAGTTCTATAATCTCCATGTGGTTCTTCTTAATATTTTCTGTTTTTTTTTTTTTTCTGAGACTTTCTATTTCTTTGCTGAGATCTTCAACTTATTCATGTTTCAAGTGTGTTTACAATTGCTCACTGAAGTCTTTATATGATGGCAGTTGTTAATTATTTGTATTTCTAACATCTCTATCATCTCAGTATTGGGAGCTATTCATTGTCTCTATTCATTCAAGTTGAGATTTTATTGCTTCTTGATATGACAAAGTGACTTTCTATTGAAACCTGGACATTCTGAGTAGAATACAGGACTGTGGATCTTACTTAAACCCTCTGTTTTAGTTGGCTTCCTTGGACACTGCTCTGGTAGGGGAAAGGGTGTTGATGCCTTCTTAGTGCCACGTAAAGGCAGGTGTCCAGATTTTCCCATTTGGTCTTCATGGACACTCAACGAGGAGGGCTCTTGTTATGGCGAGGTGGAAGTGAGAGTACTCACTAGGTTTCTGCTAATACCATTCTGGATGGGAGGGGTGGGAATGCCTCATTCTTGTTCCTCCATGTGGCCTCCACTGACACCACATTACCACTGGGCCTTGTTAACGAGTGGTTGTAAAAGTCCTGGCCTTCCCACTAGTTAACCTCTGGCAATAACCCACTGGATAGTGGGAGGGACCCTTTTTTTACTGCTGGGGGGGAAGTTGAAATACAGGTTCCTCACATAGTCTCCACTGGTACTGAAGGGAGGAGGGGGTAAGTCTCATTACCTGGTGGGGATGAAAGTCCTTGCTCCCTATATAGCTTTCTTGACACCATTCTGCCACAGGTGGAAGGGAGAAGTCTGGGCAATCTCATTAAAGCCTTGACACTGGTCTTTGCCAGCCTGGGTGAGGCTTGGGCCACAGTTCTCTGAGGCATTTGGCTGGAGTAGAGAATTTGACATCTGAAAGCTTTCTGTCTTTCTAGTCCTTGGCTAGAGAGAGTAGTATTTCATTGGAGCTAGTTTTTGTCTATACTTGTTGTCAGTTCCAGGTTCCTAGTTTTTCCAGCACTCAGCCCAGGATATATGAGATGCAAAGAAAACCCAATGAACTCACCACCATGTTGTACTTGGTTTAACTTCTAGCTGGTTTAGCTTCTTCTCTTCACCTTTCAGAGTTTTCTTGTTTGTTTTATATACAATGATCAGGGGTTTTAGTTGTACTCAGTGGGAAGAAGAGGGGAAAGTACTTTTACTCCATTTTCCAGGAAGTTCCTGTTTGTTTAATTTTATGTCGATGTCACACAGTTAGACTGTATGAGATATGTCTATTTTGCTTATCATAGCAATTCCAGGAACTGGCACAATGTCCAGGTGATTATGGGTGCTTGATAATAAACGCATGAAGAGAAAAGTGCTAAAAGGAAGTAGAATTAAATCTTTAAAATGTAGACTTTTAATGGTAGGACTATAGTGATTTTTCCCTTCTCTCTATACATTGTTCAGTTGCTAAGTCAAGTACGATTCTTTGCAACCTCATGGACTGCAGCACGCCAGGTTTTTCTGCCCTTCACTATCCTAGAGTTTGCTCAAACTCACGTCCATTGAGTCGGTGATGCCCATCCAACCATCTTATCCTCTGTTACCTTTTTGTCCTCCTGCCCTCAATCTTACCCAGCAGAAGTGTCTTTTCTAATGATTCATCTCTTCACATCAGGTGGCCAAAGTATTGCTGCTTCAGCTTCAGCATCAGTCCTTCCAATGACTATTCAGGGTTGATTTCCTTTTGGATTGACTGGTTTGATCTCCATGCAGTTCAAGGGACTCTCAAGAGTCTTCTCCAGGACCACAATTTGAAAGCATCAATTCTTTGGCTCTCAGACTTCTTTACAGTCCAATTCTCACATTCGTACATGACTAATGGAAAAAGCTTAACTTTGACTATATGCACCTTTGTTGGCAAAGTGATGTCTCTGCTTTTTAATATGCTGTCTAGGTTTGTCACAGCGTTGATAAATTTTTCAAAAATTAGTATCTATCACCTTTATAAGGGGAGAAATGAGCTTTTTAAAAGAAGAAATCGAAGCCCAAGTTTGGTGAATATATATCGAGAGCATCCTTTTTTTTTGAAAGAGATTTATTCTCCAGATTCAGATAAGTCATATTAGAGGCCTGGGAAGAATTTGCAGATATAAATGGAAAATTGTTGTCAATGATATTCAGAGTAAAAAAAGAGGCCAAAGACTGGAGTTGGTAAGATATCCTTGCTTCACTTCATTATATTTATCAATAAAAGAAGAGATTCTGGAGTATTTACTTGAATGAGATTGGTACCAAACCTTCACAAATGCTGAGTAGAATAATTAGAAGCTAATTCACAGATATTAAAAGACACTAATTATGAGGAGCCTTTCAAGGGACACATTAAGCCCCCAGGTATGACGGAAATGAGATGAAGGGGTGGAGAAGTGGAGAGGAATTTAAAAACAAATACTTACTCATTTGCCCTGGTAAACTCAGTGTCCAAAGTTCATAAACATCTTGAATAACACTCTTTCATTTCCACTTCCAACTTCTGACCTAAATTTCCTTGCAATTAGTCCACCATGCTTATGAACTTGTTTAGCCCCTCTTGTGCATGCTTAAGCAACAACTTCTCAGTTCCACCCTACTTGCCCATCCCTATTTTTTTTGTTGCTTAAACCTTTTGCGGAGTGCCACCATAGTCCCCTGACAGAGCAACCAACTCTTCCATTGTTAAGACAGCATACGTCCACTAATAACAATTCATGCCGTACCAAATGCATTTCCCTTTCTAGTGAAGTTACTTAACTGGTAAATCCAAGAATGCCAATGAGCCTTACTGACAAGATATTTGGCAGTCTCTACTGCCTCGTACATATCTTGGCATTTGGAGTTCAAATAATGAGAAATAGAGTTAATTAACATAGACCTAAGGCAGAGCTCAGTCATAGGCGAAATGAAGACTGGCTCAATAGTATCTGGCATTGGCTGATTAATGGCTTACTATTACCTCAAAGAAGGTCTTTAGGGGTAAACTAAATGTCTGACAGTGAACTGTTTCCTAATCAATGATTTGGCAGTTACTGGAACGACAGCACTAAGGCTGTGCCTTATTGGAATAATAACTGGCACAAAGTTGGGAATGACAGCTAATGACAAATAACAGAATAAGATTTCAAAAACATCTTGACATCTTGAAATAACCAGTTAAAACTAAGAGGATAAAATTTAATAGGAATATATATAAAGCCTCATTTTTTGATGCATTAAAAACTAACATCTCAAAAATGTCAAATATGATCACAGCTAAAGTATTAATATTGTAAGTTAATAGTGAACATGATCCATTTATATTTTATCAATTGGCATAATACTATTGGAAGATAATTGGGTAAATGCTTCAACAGTCAAAAACTACTTTTTTCTCTTTGACACAGTAACTCCATTCCTAGAGATTTACACTGAAAAAAATTATCTAAAAATAAGAAAATGCCAAATGCTGAAAGAAACTCATTAAAGCACTATTTATAATAGCAAAACTCTAGAGACAAATGTACTATAATAATGATAATGCTTAATAATTTGATATATATCAACCACATTGTGTGTGTGGTAGTCACTCAGTCATGGCCAACTCTCTGAGACCCCAGAGACTGAAGCCCACCAGGGTCTTCTGTCCACAGAGTTCTCCAGGCAAGAATACTAGAGTGGGTTGCCATTTCCTTCTCCAAGGAATCTTCCTGACCCAGGGATGGAACCTGGGTCTCCTGTATTGCATGCAGATTCTTTACCATCTGAGCCACCAGGGAATTTGATGTATATCAACCACATTATATACCTTCAAAAAGGAGATTTTAATCTACAAACAATAAATACTGGAGAGAGTGTGGAGAAAAGGGAACCCTCTTGCTCTGTTGGTGAGAATGTAAACTGATACAACTACAAAGGAGAACAGAATGGAGATTTCTTTAAAAACTGGAAATAAAAGTACCATATGACACAGCAATCCTACTACTGGGCATATAATCAATACCACTACTGGGAAAAAAAATTTTTTTTAATTAAAAAAAATTTAAAGGATATTTTAAAAGGAAAAAGTGTTATTCTAAAAACAATATAGCATCAGAAATAAAGCTTACAGTATGTGATAAAAGTAAAATTATTTCCCATTCTGTGAATTGCAAAATTATATGTGCTTATGCATATTCTGAACTAAAATTATGAACAAGAATTGCATAAAAACAAAATAAAAGCAATCTCTATTAGAATATTGTGTGATTTTTTCCTCCTCTAATACTTATTATTTTAATAGCATATAAAGTAATGAATTTTTAGCTGTATAAGGATGAGAGAGATCTAAATTTATATCAGCTTATGGTCATAAAATACCCAATAGTTTTCATTAGGGTCAAAGCACATATTAAATGGAAGAAGAGTTATGTCCCCAAAGAAAGAGTTAACCAGAAATCTACACAAACAGAAATCAGAACACTGAGCAAATAAGGTAAAAAAAAGATCTCCTTCTACTTTGCCTGGGTCACATCTAGAATATTTTATCAAAGTCTAAGTGCCATAATGAGATGGAGCACATCTCTACAGAACTAATCCTTGATGACATTCCCCAGAAGCTGTGGTTTCTATTTTCTGCAACTCTGGAACTAGAATTTGACTGGCAGGACCAGTTCAGTCCACCCCGAATTAAAACAGCACAAGAGTATTTTTCTACTATAATATCAAAACACCACAATTATTTTTTTTTTAACTGTGATGCTGGTATAAAAGTGGACAAATATAACAATAGAACTGAATATAGTTTAACAGGCTTATAAATATAAGAAAATTAAATATATAATAAACATGTCATTGCAAATCAGTGAAGGAAAGATGGATACTTTTTTGGAATGAGGCTCTTAACTGAAGTCTTCTAAAGTTAACTAACTACAAGAGGATGTATTCTGTTTCTTTTTATTAATTTATTTTTTATTGAAGGATAATTGCTTTACATAATTTTTCTGTTTTCTGTCAAACCTCAACATGAACCAGCCAGAGGTATACATACATCCCCTCCCTTTTGAACCTCCCTCCCATCTCCCTCCCCACCCCACCCCTCTAGGTTGATACAGAGCCCTGTTTGAGTTTCCTGAGCCAGACAGCAGATTCCCGTTGGCTATCTGTTTTACGTATGGTAATGTATGTTTCCATGTTACTCTTTCTATACATCTCACCCTCTCCTCCCCTCTCCCCATGTCCATAAATCTATTCTCTATGTCTGCTTCTCCACTGTTGCCCTGTAAATAAATTCTCCAGTACTGTTTTTCTAGATTCTGTATATATGTGTTAGACTACATATTTTTATATTTTTATCTTTCTCTTTCTGACTCACTTCACTCTGTATAATAGGTTCTAGGTTCATCCTCCTCATTAGAACTGATCAAATGTGTTCCTTTTTATGGCTGAGTAATATTCCACTGTGTATATATACCACAACTTCTTTATCCATTCATCTGTCAATCGACATCTAGGTTGCTTCCATGTTCTAGCTATTGCAAATAGTGTTGCAATGAACAGTGGGATACATGTGTCTCTTTCAATTTTGGCTTCCTCGGGGTATATGTCTAGGAGTGGGATTGCTGGGTCATATGGTGGTTTTATTCCTAGTTTTTTAAGGAATCTCCATATGGTCTTCCATAGTGGCTGTATCAATTTACATTCTCACCAACAGTGCAAGAGTGTTACCTTTTCTCTGCACCCTTTCCAGCATTTATTGTTTGTTGACTTTTTGATGAGGGCCATTCTGACCAGTGTGAGGTGGTATCTCACTGTAGTTTTGATTTGCATTTCTCTAATAATGAGTGATGTTGAACATCTTTTCATGTGTTTGTTAGCCATTTGTATGTCTTCTTCGGAGAAATGTCTGTTTAGCTCTTTTTCCCACTTTTTGATTGGGTTGTTTCTTTTTCTGGTATTGAGTTGTATGAGCTGCTTGTATGCTTTGGAAATTAATCCTTTGTCAGTTGTTTCATTTGCTATCATTTTCTCCCATTCTAAGGGTTGTCTTTTCACCTTGCTTATAGTTTCCCTTGCTGTGCAAAAGCTTTTAAGTTTAATCAGGTCCCACTTGTTTACTTTTGTTTTTATTTCCAGTACTCCAGGAGGTGGGTCACAGAGGATCTTGCTTTGATTTATGTCATCAAGTGTTCTGCCTACATTTTCCTCTAAAAATTTATAGTTTCTGGTCTTACATTTAGGTCTTTAATCCATTTTGAGTTTATCTTTGTGTTGTTAGGAAGTGTTCAAATTTCACTCTTTTACATGTAGCTGTCCAGTTTTCCCAGCACCATTTATTGAAGAGGCTGACTTTGCCCCATTGTATATGCTTGCCTCCCTTGTCAAAAATAAGGTACCCATAGGTGCATGGGTTTATTTCTGGGCTTTCTATCTTGTTCTGTTGGTCTATATTTCTGTTTTTGTGCCAGTACCATACTGTCTTGATGACTGTAGCTTTGTAGTATAATCTGAAGTCAGGAAGGTTGATTCCTCCAGCTCCATTCTTCTTTCTCAGACTGCTTTGGCTACTCAGGCAGGGTCTTTTGTGTTTCCATATGAATTGTGAAATTTTTTGTTCTAGTTCTGTGAAAAATGCCATTGGTAATTTGATAGAGATTGCATTAAATCTGTAGATTGCATTTGGTAGTCTAGTCATTTTTACCATATTGTTTCTTCCTACCTGGGAACATGGAATATTTCTCCATCTGTTTATGTCATCTTTGATTTCTTTCATTAGTGTCTTACAATTTTCTGTGTACCATTCTTCTGTCTCCTTAGGTAAGTTTATACCTAGATATTTAATTCTTTTTGTTGCAATGGTGAATAGGATTGAGGATGTATTCTTAATTGAGGCATTTCAAATGTTAAGGAGTGCCCCTAAGAAATGGATCAAAGCTAAATAACACCTCTATATAACATGTTTAAAACTGAAGTGTTTTACATTCCAGACAATAAATAACATTCTATTAAAGGGGACCACAAATTATACTTTAATTAGCTGTTTCAGAAGCCCATATCTTAATACCAGCTAAATTTTCCCCAGCTTTAGCCCCAAACAGGTTAGAGAATCAACTCCAGTCTCCTCATTTCCCTGAGGGTCTGTGGTTTGTGCCCCTATAAGTGCTAATTTCCATTTGGTCAAGGTTCTTAATGTGAGCAACAGAAACAATTCCAAGTGATACATAAGCAAATAATTTTATTGATATCAGTATTTGCCATAATTGATGAGGAGACTAAGAATCTAGGTTTGGGCATAAACTAAGGCACATCCATTATCCTGATGACATGAATGTTCTACTTCTGCTGTTGCTGAAGACCCGGTCACCCAACACTGGTTAGTCAGTGACAACACAGCCACTGTGAATGAGCTCTACCTGAACACGACTTCCTCCAGATGAAAATTTCCAGATGGCAGCAAATGGTCAGGCCTAGATCACATGCTCATCTACAAGGTGTCACAGAGTGAGAAGGGGGCATTTCTCCCCTGACTTGTCTTCCCAAGGGAAAGCAGAGCTGCCCCTTCCTTTTCTGAGTTACTTTAGAAAATACGAAGAGTGTTTTCATACCAGGGAGTCAAAATAATACATGCTTGTTTTATGCCACCAATGACATATCCACCTTTCTCCTAAAGGCTCAAGTGAGGTCATATTCTCTTCTTTCTCTCCTGATCAAAACATACATTCTGGAAAGTATCTGATTAATATTTTCACATGAAGAAATGACAGATAATGGAAAGTGCACTGGTTCCTTGCTTCTGACAGTATCTGGCCTCAGACCAATTACATAAACTATATTTGAGCCTAGAGTTCCTCATCTTTAAAATGGGAATCCCATCACATAACTTCACAGGGTAGTGGCAAAAATTCAAAATGTCACAGTATATCTGAAATGTTTCCTATAAGATCAAAAAACAGGGCATGAGTAAGTGTACAGTCCTAATATCTTAGATAGAGAGACTACTGTAAAGATGCCTATTTTCCTCAAATTAAACTAGAAATTCAATATAATTTAATATTTTTTAAACTTTGACAAATGATTCCAAGTTTACAAAGAAAATAAAATGTAAGACCCCAAACAATATTTGAAACAGAAGAATAAACTCTCATCCTTTCAGAGGTCAAAATATTTTATGAAGCAATTATAATTAAAAAGGGGGATTCTGGTGCAGAAGTAGGGAAATGAATGAAATGAAATAGTCAACTCATGTGTGTATAGGGATTTAGTATAGAATAAAGGTGGCACTTCAGATCATGTGAGAAAAGATGGGTTATTCAATTAATGGTGTTAGAAAGATTGATTCTACATTGGAAAAAATTAACTCTTCATACTATAGCTAAAAAAGAAAGTCCACGTGGATTAATATATAAATGTAAAAAAACAAACCCTTTATAAAAGAAAAATACAGAAGAATACTTTTATTCCTTTATGATAGGGAAACCCTTTCTGATAAGTAAAACACAAAATCACAGCAATAAAGAAAAACAGTTGGACACAATGAACCAAGTTAAAAGATACAGGCAATAAAACATAAGTAAATATTTACCACATTTTACAGACCAAAGATTATTATTTAGCTTTAAATCATAAGGGTAACTCCACATAAAGATATCTATTTCGTCCAACATGGCTCCTCAAAGCAAGCCAACTATTTCATCTTAAACCAAACTTTGGGCTTCCTGGGTGGCTCAGATGGTAAAGAATCTGCCTACAATGCAGGAGACCTGGGTTTGATCCCTGGGTCAGGAAGATCCCCTGCAGAAGGGCACAGCAACCCACTCCAGTATTCTTGCCTGGAGAATCCCACAGACAGAGGAACCTGGCAGGCTACAATCCATGGGGTCACAAAGAGTTGGACATGACTGACTGACTAACACACAGACAAAACAAACCACTGATCTGTTTCAACACTGAAGGGAAACATTGACAGAGCAGCTAAAGTGCACCTTCAGAAAAATCAGAAAAACATATTCCTTATAAGACGCTATTGTTGGCATATCCACTTAGAACAGCGAATGAACTGCATCTTAGTCCCCAGTAGCACACCCACCACAAAACCATTCTCACAGGTCCTGAATGACTCTGCCGTATTTACCAACAAATTGTCTCCTACATCTGTCTTCCACAATATTGTGATGTAATAAGAATATACACACACACACATAATGATGATTGGTTGATGTGGGAAAAACTCCCACATGATATGGGATCAGAGTGTTCTGTAGGAAGAGCAAACAGGGTTTTCCTTTAGGTGAACTGCTGTGAACAGAGGACAGGAGAAATAGGAGGTTTTCCTTTTTGGTCTTTTAATAATAATATATTGTTGTTTTTATTTAGATTTTGCTTTGCCCTACATTGAAATCAATTTGTGGGATGCAACTAACATAATGCTTAGAGGGAAAGTAATAGCACTAAACTTCTGTATTAAAAAAGAAAAAATGTCATAAATTAATGATCTCAGCCTACACTTTAAAAAACTAGAAAAAGTAGGACAAATTAAACCAAAGTAAACAGAGGGAAAAATAATAATAAAAGAGCATAAATCAATGCAATAGAAAACAACTAAAAAAAAGAGAACAATCAATGAAAAGCTAGTTCTTAGAGATCAATAAAATTAATAAAACTCTAGCCAGATTGTCAAAAAGTCATAAAAAAAGAAAGAAGATACAAATTACCTGTATCAAAAGTGAGGAAGATAACATCATGACAGATCCTAAAGATACTAAGGGAATATTATGGAGAATTCTATACAAATAAACTAGGCAGTTAAAATAAAACAAATTACTTGAAAGACAAAACCAAATATCACCCCCACAAGAAACAGATAAACAGAATAGACCAAAAACTATTAAAGGAGATTGTAGGTTAAGGAAAAAACCCACAAAGAAAACTCCAGATGGCTTCAGTTCTATTAGACATTCAAAGAAGAAGCAATACCAGTTCTAACAAACTCTTCTATAAAACTGAAAAAAAAAAAGTTGAAAAAAAAAAAAAAAAAACTGAAATACTTCCCAACTCATTCTATGAGATTAGCATTACCCTGACATCAAAATCATACAAAGACAGTATAAGAAAGCAACAGGTCCATATGCTCCATGAACACAAATGAAATATAAGATGTTCTATGCATAAACTGAGACTTCACACTGCCCTACAAATACAAGCAATTCAGCATTGTTGGCTGCCCTTCTGGGTCTGTTAAGTCCTACCTCTTTTATTAGAAGGCATCCTTCTTGAGGACAGAAGTCTCAACATTTCTTTCCTCACAGCACCTCCCGTGGTCCTCAACATTTGCTGACCCATCACATTAAGACCCATAAGACATTAAGTGTGTCTACAAATTACTTTAGAGAAAAAGCAAGAGAAGAAAGGGATTTTTGTATGAGAGAAGAGAGAGGAAATTCTTGTGGGTTTTGTACAGATGGGGCCAAGGGAAAATTGCACATGTGAAAATAAAGAGTGTGAAACAGTGTCCTTGGTACTCAACAAATGCAATAATTTCATTTTTTAAAAAAAAAATAAGAACTGTTTCAATGTTTGAATACAAAGCTTTATTGAAAGCAAACTATACAGTGGTTCCTCATTCCTGAGGTTGCTGATGATGATTTCCTCTTCTCATCTGATTACATTTGGTGAAACAATTCAAAGGCTGAGATGTAAACACATTCTGTTTCAGGTGCATGACCTTTTTCCTGGGCTCATCACAGGAGCGATTATAGCTGAAGACACAAGGTCCTACCAGCAGAACTTTCCTCACAGTCTCAACTTTGGCCATGTAGTTCTGGACCTTCTAAACACCAAAGCAGAGGCAAGGCCAGAGGAAGTGACTCATGTCTGCCTGATGCAAAGTGCAGGCTTCGAATGAGGAAAAGCAGTATGTACGTCTCTAGTGTGTAAAGTCTATATGATTTAAGACTTATGGAGCTGAACGGTTGAGGACGACACTGGAGGTGTGGTAGGCCATGGAATGTCAAATGGTGAAATCCTGGTAAGATTAAACATTAAAACCCTCCTCTTTTTCCCTGTAGGATGTGAATTACAAATCATTGATGGAGGCAAAACTGGGACGAAGCTGGAGAACATATTACCAATTAGGCACTTTAAAATGTTTGTGAGATCTAGCTTCTCTGGATGAGAACTCAACCTACTTCCATGGTGACCCAATAGGTATCAATTCTAAAAATCCCAAATCAGAAGAAACCATCTCTTCTCTGAGTTATTGCCCAGGACTCCAAGGAACTCCAACACATTAACCTTTCTGGATTCCTTTATTTGCTACTAGCCTAGGAATTTCTGGAAGGGGGTGGTGGTGGCAGGAGGCAGGACTCTGTCCTATTCACTTTGTAACCTTAGCAACTGACCCAGAAGAGCTGTTCCCTGAAGGTTTACTGAACTATAAGCATGCATGTCTTTTCCTATTTCTTCCAGACTATTCCAATGATGTGTTGGGCACCTGTCTCCCTCACTAAACCATGAATTTCTTCAGGGTGAAATTCATGTTTGATTTATCTTAGTACACTCATGCTCCCTGTATTCAAAACCATGCCTAAGACAGAATAAGCACTCAGTTTGAGTCTGCTGAATAACTTAAATGTGTATGTGAATGAAAGAACAAAAAGAGCCTCCCTAAACTTTGTCAATATACCTCAATAAAGCTGGAGGATAAAAATGAGCCTCCTTGCTTCTGACCGTCGATTAGTTGCTTTACGTCTTCCTTGCAGCCTAGAGCTTCTAAAGCTGGGGCATCTAAAGTTATCTATTAGTGCAGTGGTTCTCAAACTGATGTGGATTCGAATTATCTAGAGGTCCAGGTTCTTTGATATACAAAAGGGCCTGGGCCTTTGTAGTTTTACTAATTTTCCCAGATGATTCTAACAGCAACCCAAACTGGAGAACTAAGGCTTTTGAGCAGTGCTTATCAACCTTTTTCATGTTGTACCATCATAGAGCATGATACTTATTCAGCATATTGGAATAAACAAGATGAAGCTACTTGCAGCCAGGGGACTCAAACTCTTACCCACTGAGGACACTTTTATTCACTGGGAACACCAGCTGGAATGCTCTGCAGAACCCTAATACTCAAACAGTGATCTGGGGATGAACAGCTTCAGGATCAACCAAGACCTTGTTAAAAATGCCAATCTGAGGCCTCCCCAGGCTCCTGAAAGAGCATTTTAACAAGATCTCCAGAAGATTCGCAAGATCATGAAAGACTGAAAAGCACTGATTTTAACACCCCTAACCTTGAGACTTGACTTCTTGACTTCACACTCGAAGATGTCTGGCTCTAGGTGAGTCAAGTGTGCCTAGGAAGCATCACTAGAAACAAAGCTAGTGAAGGTGATGGAATTTCAGCTGAGCTATTTCAAATCCAAAAGATGATGCTGTTAAACTGCTGCATTCAATATGCCAGCAAATTTGGAAAATTCAGCAGTGGCCACAAGACTGGAAAAGTTCAGTTTTCATTCCAATCTCAAAGAAAGGCAATGCCAAAGAATGCTCAAACAACTGCACAATTGCACTCATTTCACATACTAGCAAAGTAATGCTCAATATTCTCCAAGCCAGGCTTCAACAGTATGTGCACCGAGAACTTCCAGATGTTCAAGCTGGATTTAGAAAAGGCAGAGGAACCAGAGATCAGCTTGCCAACACCTGTTGGATCACTGAAAAAGAAAGAGAGTTCCAGAAAAACTTCTACTTCTGATTTATTGATTATGCCAAACCTTTGACTGTGTGGATCACAACAAACTGTGGAAAATTCTTAAAGTGATGGGAATACCAGACCACCTGACCTGCCTCCTGAGAAATCTCTATGCAGGTCAAGAAGCAACAGTTAGAACTGGACATGGAACAACAAACTGGCTCCAAATCGGGAAAGGAGTACATCAAGGCAGTATATTGTCACCCTGCTTATTTAACTTATATACAGAGTACATCATGAGAAATGCTGGGCTAGATGAAGCACAAGCTGGAATCAAGACTGCTGGAAGAAATATCAATAATCTCAGATATGCAAATGACACCATCCTTATGGCAGAAAGTTAAGAAAAACTAAAGAGCCTCTTGATGAAAGTGAAAGAGAAGAGTGAAAAAGTTGACTTAAAACTCAACATTCAGAAAACTAAGATCATGGCATCTGGTCCCATCACTTCATGGCAAATAGATGGGGAAACAATGGTAACAGTGAGAGACTTTATTTTGGGGGGCTCCAAATCACTGTAGATGGTGACTGCAGCCATGAAATTAAAAGACGCTTACTCCTTGGAAGAAAAGTTATGACCAACCTAGACATAGCAGAGACATTACTTTGCCAACAAAGGTCCATCTAGTCAAAGCTATGGTTTTTCCAGTGGTCATGTATGGATGTGAGAGGTGGACTATAAAGTGGGCTAAGTGCCGAAGAATTGATGCCTTTGAACTGTGGTGTTAGAGAAGACTCTTGAGAGTCCCTTGGACTGCAAGGAGATCCAACCAGTCCATCTTAAAGGAAATCAGTCCTGAATATTCATTGGAAGGACTGATGCTGAAGATGAAGTTCCAATACTTTGGCCACATGATGTGAAGAGCTGACTTATTAGAAAAGACCCTGATGCTGGGAAAGATTGAAGGCAGGAGGAGAAGGGGATGATAGAGGATGAGAAGGTTGCATGGCATCACCAACTCAGTAGACATGAATCTGAGCAAGCTCCAGAAGATGGTGAAGGACAGGGAAGTCTGGTGTGCAACAGTCCATGGGGTTGCAAAGGGTTGGACAAGACTGAGCGACTCACCAATAAACCTTGAAACTCTTAACTCCTCTCTGACCCAAACAAAATCTATGTGTGTCCAGGAAAAGACATGACTCTTCCTTCCCTGTAGTTGACTCAGAGAAGCAGGGGAAGTGGGGCAGCAATCTGCTGAGCTCAGCTACAACCACTCTTACACTTGAGGTCACTGGAGGAGACTGGGAGTGGGGGTTGTGGTATACGTGGTATTTCATTCCTGGCAGAGCACCACTGAGCCAGAGTTTAATGAACATAATCTTAGATGTTTAAAAAAAAAAGTCAGAATTCTAAAAGATGGTGAAGAAAAGTTTGTACTCTCTCTCTACACCTGAGATATATCCAGGACAGTTTTCTGTTCCATTCCTGCTACCATAACTCTAGTTCATCCACTCACTCATTCATTCCTTGAGCATCGATTCTATGGCCAGTATCACATTAAGTACCAGAAATAAAAATCTGAAACGACACTTAGATTGCCGCTCAAGCCTCTGCCCACAGCCTCTTATCCTCCCAGTTCACACTGCCTACTACACCAGACTACCCTTCATAGAATGTGTGTTTCAGTGTCACTCCTGTGGACCAGGTGCTCTCAAGGGTGCCAACCTTCTTTATTTGCTGGCCTATCTCCTGGCATTTTCCTATATACACCTACCAATCCCTGAAGCTGGACTGCCCTTTAAATGTGGCAAGCACTTTGCTGCTGGAATGTGATTCAGCAGGTCTGGAAAGCAGCCCAAGCCTCTGTATTTTTGTGAAGTTCCTTGATTGGGGCTGATGTACAGCCATGACTGAGAAACACTTGTTAAGAAGATCAGAGACATGACCCCTGTCCTCCGGACACTCACAGCCCAGCCATGCAGCGTGTGAAAGCAATGATAATGGAAAGTGGGAGCTGTGGTACTCAGCACAGTGATGACACCTACACAGGGGCCCCAATCCTGGTCAGGACTTCCAGGAGGCTGGCTGGAGGAGAGGACATCTGAAATGCTGTTTTGTAGGATAATGAGAGGAAGTAAGATACTTAGGCAGGAGACTGTGTGTGAAGCTTTGTAACACCTCAGGGAACTAGAGTGAATATAGCATGCAGGGTGGCATCAGGAGGAGAGGACGGTGAGGCGGATGGTCAGACTTCAGAAAGTCTGCTTTGCCACACTAGAGAATCTCATCTTAATCACACAATGGTGTAGGATGGCAGCACGGGAGATTTTAATCAGGAATACAGACCTAAACTTGAGTCTCAAATAAGTAGCCTGAAGGTTTTGCAGAGGATGTGTGAGAAGATAGGGGTGGGGCTGAGGGCATGGAAGTCCAGCACAAGAAGGCTAGTTGGGAAAGCCACATGGGGTTAGGCATGTCAGAAAGACAATTGTCACGACTTGGTTCTGCTTCTCGCGGCTATGCAGCCTCCATCAAGTCGTGTCATTTCTCAGGGCCTCAGTCTCTTCATCTGTAACATCGGTGGGTTGTAACACATAACCGGAAAGATCATCCTCAGTGCTACAAGCCCATGATGTGGTGAAATTCAGTCTGGGAGACAGTTTGTGTTTTGTTTTTTTAATTGTGGTAAAACACACATAACGTAAAATGTACCCTTTTAGCCACTTTTAAGAGTACAGTTCAGTGTTATGAAGTACATCCACACTGTTGTGCAACCGTCACCACCACCACCCACCTCCATAACTTTTTTTGCCTTCCTCAGCTGAACCTGTCCCCACTCAACACTAACTCCCCATTTTCTCCTCCTCCCAGCCCCTGGCAATCACTTTCTGTTCTACTTTCTGGCTCCATGAACTGAACTACTCTAGAAATCTCATACAAGTGGAATCATAGAGTATTTATCCACTTGTGACTGGCTTATTTCACTTAAAACAACGTTTTCAAGGTTCATCCTAATTGAAGCTTGTGTCAGAATTTCCTTCCACTGTAGGCATATACCATATTTTGTCCACCTATTCATCTCTTGATGAACACTTGGACTGCATCTACCTTTGACTTTTGTGAATAATGCTACTACAGAGATGAGTGTACAAACATCTGTTTAGGGCAAGTCCTGCTTTCAATTCTTTTGAGAATATACTTAGATGTGGGACCACTGGATCACATGGTAACTCTATATTTAATTTTTTGAGGCACTGACAAAACTGCTTTCCACAGTGGCTACTCAGCATTTTACATTTCTAGCAGTAAAGTACAAAAGTTCTAATTTTTCCAAACCTCATAACACCTGTTATTTTCTGTGTTTTTTTTTTTTTTTTTTTTTACAGTACCATCCTAATGGGTGTGGAGTGGTATTTCATTGTGATTTTGATTTGTATTTCTCTAATGATTAGCAATGTAGAACAACTCTTCATGGGTTTGCTGGCCATTTTCTTTTTTGGACTTATAAGCTGTTCAAGCCCTTTACCCAATTTTTAATTCGGTCTTTGCTTTTTTGTTGTTCAGCTATAGGAGCTCTTTATATATTTTAGATATTAATCTCTCATCAGATATATGATTTACAAATTTTTCCCATTCAATGGATTGCTCTTTCATTCTGTTGAGTGTGTCCAATTTGTCTATTGTTACTTTTGTTGACTGTTCCTTTGGTATCAGATCCAAGAAGCTATTGCCAAATCCAATGTCATGAGGCTTTCCTCTATGTTTCTTCTAAGGTTTTTATAGGTTTAGTTTTTACATTTGGGTCTTTGATCTATTTTGAGTTAATCTTTGTACATGGTATATAGTAAGGGTTCACTTAATTCTTGTGCATTTGGGTATCCAGTTTTCCCAACACCATGTTGAAAATACTGTATTTTCCCTATTGAATTAGCTTGATGCCCCTGTCAAAATTCATTCGACCATATATGTGAGGGTTTATTTTTGAGCTCTCTATTTTGTCAATCAGTATATCTGTCTTTAGGCCAGGACAACTGTTTTGACTATTGTAGCTTTATATAAGCTTGAAATAAGGAAATGTGAGACCTTTAATTTTGTTCTCTTTTAACATTATTTGGCTATTTAGGGTCCTCTGAGAGTCCATATGAATTTTAGGATGGATTTTTGTTTTTCTGTGAAAAAAAAAGTGCTTGAATTTTTATGAGGGTTGCACAGACTTTAATCTGCAGATCACTTCAGTTAATACTGACATCTTAACACATTAAGTCTTCTAATCCATGAATATAGACCATCTTTCATTTAGTTCTAACTTCTTTAATCTCCTTCAGAAATGTTTTGCACCTTCAGTGTGCAAGTTTTTCACCTCCTTGCTTAAGTTTACTCGTATTTTATTCTTTTTGATGTTACTGTAAATAGAATTTTTTTCTTAATTTCCTTTCTGTTTTTCAGAAATGCAACTGATTTTCATGTATCGATTTTATATCCTGCAACACTGCTGAATTCATTAGTTCCAACAGATTTTATGTAGAATCTTCGGGGTTTTGCACATATAAGATCATGTCATCTGCAAAGACAATTTTACTTCTTTATTTCCAGTTTTGATGCTTTTCCTTGTCTATTTTTTTCCCTTGTCTAATTTCTTTTCCTTGTCTTGTCTAGTTTCCCTAGCTAATACTCCCACTACTTATTAAACAGAAGTGGTGAAAATGGGTATCTTAATCTCATCACTGATCCCGGAGGGAAAGATTTCAGTCTTTCATGGTTTAAAGGCTTTTTATCTATTCATGGGGTTAAAGAATTTCAGAAGTTTGCTAAGTAAGAGATCGCTTTATTAACGTAACTGGCAACAATGCTGAGGGATCAGAAAGGAAAGAGAAGGGGTAAGAAGTATCTGGTGAGTATACAGATTTGAGTGGGCTGCATATACTTCTAATTTTCCATAGGTATTAAACAGAGTGGAAAAGAATGAAAAATAAAGCAAGGTAGTAGGAGAGGCAAAAAGTCTTAATCAAAGCTGATTGAGCATCACTGAATGAAATGGCTTTGCGTTTATTTCCATGAATGACTTCCCAAGAAGCCCCCAGCCTTGACTGTAAGCTAAACAAACAGACAGCAACAACAAACCCAACACCTAAAACCAGGAACCTTGGAAGAATGAAAAAGGAATTGGGGGACTCACTCCATGTCCATTCCAGAAGCAGTCTCCTCTGGGGTTCTGACCCTCAACAAGCTATGTAAAAAGAACCCCAGCCACATTTACTGAAAGATGGAAAGTTTGTCTAAAAATACAAGAGAGGGAACTGAAACATTTCAGAGAAGGCAGGGCTCAGGAGCAAGAAACAAAAAGAGGAAGGCAAAATTCTACTTACAAAAAAAAGAGGAATGGAAATTGAATTCTCTTACAAAGAAAGTCCAGAAGCTTCCCCCTCTTCCCTGACTACTCCAACAAAAAAGGGGAAAAAATAGTCAATGGGAAACAGTTCTGAGAAAAATAAGTCTCTGCACCATTACAGTTGAGAATTCAAGCAACCTGCAAAGTTGGACAAATTCTTGACTAAAAGTGTGTTTGAAATGAAAAGGCTCTTCTTAAAATCACCCATCCCTCCCATCTCAGAGAGGAAACTGAGGCAGAGAAGACTGAAGCTCTACTAGAGTTACAGGGCTAACGAAGGTCAGAGACAGGTTGGAAAGGCATTTTCGGAAGTTGCCCTGTGCTCTTTTCTCTGACTCCCGTAGTGATCTGATGTACTCACTGCATCGAACTGGAACCTCTCCCTTGACATTTCCTCAGGACCAAATTTACATTGAAGTCTGTGGTTCTCAGAGTAGGGCCCCATATCAGCAGCACTAGCATTGTCTGGGAACTTGTTAGAAATGCACGTTCTCTGCCCTCCAGTCCTACAGAATCAGAAACTCTCGGAGTAAGGACCAGGTTTAACAAGCTCAATGGGAAATTCTGATGCATTAAGGTTTGAGAATTGCTGGTCCAAGAAATACATCCCTTTTACTCATTATAACATGAATAATGACAAACATGTACTTTACCATTTAAAGAGCTTTTAACCTTCATTTTTCTTTATTTTAGTTGTCCAGCAGGGGTGGGGGGGTCCCCTCTTAAAATCTCTGTGAAAGTAGAAAGTCAGGTAATGATATACCTATTTTATGGCCTCAGAGCTGAAGTTAAAGAAGGGTAAGTGGTTCTGAGATGGCAAGTCTAGAGAGGGCAGAGCGAAAACTGCAAGGGAGTCTTCTGCCTTGAAAATCAGCATAGTTGTCCCAAGGTGCTCCTCCATAAAACTTACCACTTATCACTTCTAAATAAAATGGTATCGACTAGGGCCAACTTTCAGACCATTCTTAGAAGCATACAATGCCAAGGCCAATGTGTCATGGGTACAGATGAGGAAATAACAATACTAAGAGCTCCCATTTTTTGAGGACTTAGACCGGATCTTGTTGGGGAGGAAGCAGTCTCAGAGAGACAACGCTGCCCACTCTAATCACCAGGTGAGCCTAGAAGAGCTGAGATCAGGATGCAGGTGTTTGGCTCCAGAGCCTGCCCGCCCATAGAGGTTACATGAATTGTACTTGGTCATCCAGAGCATGAGGGGGCAGTACTGACCTCACACTAAATTCTCTGAACTGTAAATGCAGTACCCTATCAACCTACAGAAAATCACTTCTCTCTAGACCAACGGCTTTCAAACATAAAATCCATCAGAATCACTTGTAAGGTTTATTTAAACACAGATTACCCCACCCCAAGAGCTTCCGATTCCACAGACTGGAGTGGGGCCGATGGATCTGCGTTTCTAACAAGCTCCCAGGCAATGCTGATACTGTGGACCACACTCTGAGTAGTGAGGCTCTAGACTCCCTAACCTGAAGAGTGACCAGGCTGAAGCAGCAAAGGAGTAAGAAGCAAAGTTCTCAGTCTAATATCTTCACTATCAGTCCTAATCAGTAATGTACACACAGTCCCATGCCTTTTGCCTTCAGCTTCTCATCTGTATCCACCCCTCCTTTCCCTTCCAGTGCCTCTCTCCAGTTACCTCACACCGGGTAACATCAGGCCTCCTGGCACTAGCCTCAATCCATTCTGCTCACCTCCATCAGATTTATTTTCCTTGTCAGAGCACCAAGTCATATAAGGCCTGAACTTATCATTTAAGGTTTTCCATGACTTCTGTGAGTCAACCTAACATTTTGGCCTTATCTCCAGTAACACGTCTTCACCACAGCTTTATCCCTCTTTCTCTCTCATTACTTTTGTTTATGCCATCTCTTCTAAGTGAAATCTCCCTCACCATCTCCCCAGATTTAAATTCTTCAGAGCTCATCTCAAATGCCCTTCCTCCCACGAATCCTTTTTTCTCGGAAACCCCCAGTGGGAGGTCCTTCCTCCTCTGAGCTCTCCATAGCACAGAGATCTACACTGGTGGCCATTATCTTATGCTGCCCTGCATTAAAATTTCTCCATTCTGTTACACTGCCATTCCTTTGAAGGCAGACACCTTCTTGTGTCTTATGCATCTATTTCTATTTCAGCACAGTACCCAAAACACTTCAGGCCTTCAATCAGCATTGGGTGAATGAATGTATGTGTTCTGTTTCCAGTCATATTGCACATGAACCATTAGTCTTCCTTGATAGGGATCTAAAGAATAAATAATAAAGGTCAGTGCAAAGTCATTAACAAACACTGAGGACAATTTATGGAGACATTCTAAGGGCTAATCATTACACATTGCGATGCTCATCTACCTGAAGCCAGCTAAATATTGGCCAAGTTAATGAGCTTACAGAAAAAAATAATAAAATATCATGAAAAGCCCCAGCTAGTCCCCATTTCAAGTAATAAAATGAGGCCCTATGATACTATTTCATAAATAGTATAATTGCTGGTTCTATTTATAGTAAAGCAAGATATGAGAGAAGTCTGAAAAATCCTGCCACAAACTTCTGATAATAATGGCCTTTTCACCCTTCTGCCTTCTAAGCATAGGCACGTTCTCCTCTTTGGAGACCTCTAACCACACAGAGAAGGGAAGCCATGTGAAATCCATACAAATGAGGGATTCTGGAAAATGCAGTTTCTCACTTCCCTTCTATATGCTCCTGATCCAAAGCCTTTACTACTTTATATTATACTTAAACTTCTTAATATAGCATTGTACAGTCTGGATATAGTCAAGGTTATAGTCTTCCCAGTGGTCACTTACAGTTGTGAGAGCTGGACTGTAAAGAAGGCAGAGTGCTGAAGACTTTATGCCTTCAAACTGTGGTGCTGGAGAAGACTCCTCAAAGTCCCTTGGACAGCAAAGAGATCAAACCAGTCAATCTTAAGGGAAATCAACCCTGAATACACACTGGAAGGACTGATGCTGAAGTTGAAGCTCCAGTATTTTGGTCACCTGATGTGAACAGCTGATTCACTAGAAAAGTCCCTGGTGCTGGGCAAGATTTAGGGAAGAAGGAGAAGAGGGCATCAGAGGATGAGGTGGCTGAATGGCATCACTGATGCAATGGACTTGGGCAAACTTCAGAAGATGGTGAGGGACAGGGAGGCCTGGCATGCTGCAGTCCATGGGGTCACAGAGTCGGACACGACTGGGCGACTGAACAACAACAGTCTGGTTACTTCTAACCCCCAAAACACTCACATACACTCTATCAGACTGATTGTGCTCTGGCCATACTGGTCTTCTTTCAGTTCCTTGAAAATACTGATTTCTCATCCATGGGTTAGTAACTTCTTTGGTTGTATTCTTTCTGTTATGAAGATATGCAGTGGTTAAAAAAAAAAAAGGAAAAGAAATATACATATATATATGACAAATCCTAGCTCTAAAACAAGTATCTTGGAACCAGAAGTGAAGCAAAAAACCAAATGTGGTGAGTAGAACTAAACCATGAGCCCAGGAACAAAGTGGGTGACTGCAGCCAGGAGTGTGGCATCTAATGGGTTCAGTTCAGCTCAGTTCAGTTGCTCAGTCATGTCCGACTCTTTGCAACCCCATGGACTGCAGCACGCCAGGCTTCCCTGTCTATCACCAACTCCCGGAACTTGCTCAAACTTGTGTCCATCAAGTCAGTGACGCCATCCAAACATCTCATCCTCTGTCATCCCCTTCTCTTCCTGCCTTCAATCTTTCCCAGCATCAGGGTCTTTCCTAATGAGTCTGTTCTTCCCATCAAGTGGCCAAAGTATTGGAGTTTCAGCATCAACATCAGTCCTTCCAATGAATATTCAGGACTGATTTCCTTTAAGATGGACTGGTTGGATCTCCTTGCAGTCCAAGGGACTCTCAAGAGTCTTCTCCAACACCACAGTTCAAAAGCTTCAATTCTTCAGTGCCCAGCCTTCTTTACAGTCCAACTCTCACATCTATACATGGCTACTGGAAAAACCATAGCCTCGACTAGACAGAACTTTGTTGGCAAAATAATGTCTCTGCTTTTTAACATGCTGTCTAGGTTGGTCATAACTTTTCTTCCAAGGAGTAAGTGTCTTTTAATTTCATGGCTGCAGTCACCATCTGCAGTGATTTTGGAGCCCAGGAAAATAAAGTCTGTCACTGTTTCCCCATCTATTTCCCATGAAGTGATGGGACCAGATGCCATGATCTTTGTTTTCTGAATGTTGAGCTTTAAGCCAACTTTTTCACTCTCTTATTTCACTTTCATCAAGAGGCTCTTTAGTTCTTCTTCGTTTTCTGCCATAAGGGTGGTGTCATCTGCCTATCTGAGGTTATTGATATTTCTCCCGGGGTAACAGGTACTAAAAAGGTATGCATGAGATGGAGATGGGAGCCAGGCTGAGTCTTAAAATCAAAGGTAGGATGAGTTTCCACAACTCTTGAACAAAGGCTGGCTGCTGTAGCCCACTCTTTCCCAGGTGCACAGTTTATACAGGGCAGCAGGCCTGTGGAGGCAAGAGGACTCAGCACTCACTCGGAAACAGAGCATGAATCACATCACCTGTTGTTACAGCTCCCACGTCCTCACAGGGCAAGCAGTTCGGGCCAACACGCAAAGTCTGGTTCTGGCGTAGGGAACTAGACAAACACAAAATAGCTGGATAGGGAAAGACAAGCATAAAAGGATAAGGAAGACCAAATGTTCTTTTATTCAAAATGTGATTAGAAGTAAAAATTCCACAATTTGTAAAGAAACAAAATGGTAATAAAGACATTCAATACCTATAGCTTAAAGTCAGAGGACTGTCTGTCTTAAGAGGCTCTTAAGTCAGATGATAAGGTTCTACCATGGCTGATAGAAGGATGGGGGAGGAGGTAGAAATACATCCAAATGTCTAACTCTGACAGAGACTATTGGTTGCCTTCTAATAGCTCTTTCTTACTAACTCTATCTTACTTAGTAACAAAATCCTAGACAAGGCAACTATAGCCAGTCAAAAGATTACTTTTCTCAGCTTCCCTTGCTACTAAGAATCATGGAATTTTGGCCAATGAGAAGTGAACAGAAGTGCTGTGTACAGCTTCTGCAAACCTTAACCTTAGAAGCAAAGAGATGAGTTCCTATTTTTTTTTCTTCCTCTCTTGCTCTTTTCTGCTGTTTGAATATGGGCAAGATGGCTGGGTCATTTTAGACCACCAGGTGACCTAGAGGATAGCAGTTTTGTACTAGAGACAGTGGGGTGGCAAAAACAGAGGTAATAATAAACCTCAGTATGTTAAGATGGCTGTATTCCCCAAATGGATCTACAGATTCAACTCAATCCTTATGTAATTTCAGCTGGTTTTTGCAGAACCTGATACATTGAACATAAAATTGATATGGAAATGCAAGGGACCCAGAATAGTCAAAACAATCTTTAAAAGAAGAGTAACCATGGATGGAAGATTCATACTTGCTGATTTCAAAACTTACTACAAAGCTTCAGTAATCAAGACAATAGGTAAATGGTACAGTAAAGTGTTAAGTCACTCAGTCATATCCTACTGTTTGCAACCCCATGAACTGTAGTCCACCAGACTCCCCTGTCCATGGGATTCTCCAGGCAAGAATACTGGCGTGGGTTACCACATCCTTCTCCAGGGGACCTTCCTGACCCAGGGATTGAACCTGGGTCTCCTGCATTGCAGACAGATTCTTCACTGTCTGAGCCACCAGGGAAGCCCCCATGGAATGGAACTGAAGGTCCAAAAGTAAAACTTTATATTTATAGTCAATTGATTTTCAACAAGGGTGCCAAGATCATTCAGTAGGGGAAAGAATAGTCTTTCCAACAAATGCTGCTGGGATAACTGAAAAGCCACATGCAAAAGAATGAACCTGAGTCCCAACCTGAAGCCAATCGGGCTGTGGGGGTCCAGTGAGACTACTGATGCTTCGCTACCCAGGGCTGTGCCAGCAATGGGACAATCTACAAATCTCATCCCCTCAAAAAACAAACAAATTTGAATGATTATCTCATACCATATGCAAAAATTAATTCAAGATGAATCATAGAACTAAATGTAACACCTAAAATGATTAAACTCCTAGGAGAAAACATAGGAGTAAATCTTTATGACACTAGGTTAGACAATGGTTTCTTTGATATGTCACCAAAAGCACCAAGAACATAAGAAAGAATAGATAAACTGAACTTCATCAAAATTAAAAGAACATTTGTGCTGCAAATGATACCATCAAGAAAGTAAAAAGACAACTAACAAAATGGGAGAATATATTTACACACAGCATATCTAATAAGAGACATATCCAGAATATACAAATAATGACTACAACTCAAAAACTGAAAAGATAAATAACCCAGACAAAAAGTGGGCCAAGGACATGAACAGATATTCCTCCAAAGAATATGCAAAAAAGGACAATAAGCACATGAAAAGATGCTCAATATCATTATCTATTGGGGAAATGCAAATCAGAACCACAATGTGATACCAATTCACACCAAGGTGGTTACAATAAAAAGCACAGATAACAACTATCGCCAGCAAGATGTGGAGAAATTGAAACTCTAACACATAGCCAGCAGGAATGTAAAATGTACAGCAGCAGCTTTGAAACCAACCTGGCAGTTTCTCAAAAACTTAAACATGCACTTACTATACGAGCCAGCAACCCAACTCCTAGGTATACATCCAAGAGAAATGAAAACATATGTCCACACAAAAACTTGTAAACAAATGTTCAAATCAGCTTTATTCATAATAGCCAAAAAGTAGAAGCAACTCAAATATGTCAACTAATGAGTGGATAAGTAAAATGTGGCTTACCTATACAATACTATTCAGCCACAAAAGGAAAGACGTACGGATACATGCTATGACATGAATAAAGCTTGCAAACAGTATGCAATGCGAAAGAAATTAGTCACGAAAAACCACATACTATCTGATTCCATTCACATGAAATGTCCAGAAGAGACACTTCCATAGAAACAGAAGTAGAACGGTGTTTGCCTAGATCTGGCATGGCAGGGGGACAGAGACTGGGAGAGGTAATGCAGAGTTACTGATAATGGTACAGGGTTTCTTTTGGGGTGATGAAAATATTTTAAAATTAGCTTATGGTGATGTCTGCACAACTGTGAATAAGCTAAAACAAAACATTAAATTTATACATTAAATGGGTAGGTTTTATGGTTTGTGAGTTACATCTCAATAAAACTCCTTTTAAAAAATCAGTATGGACCTACTGTCTAGCTCAGGGAACCCTATTCAGTACTCTGTGGTGACCTAAATGGAAAGGAAATCCAAAAAAGTGAGAATATATGTATATGTATAGCTGATTCACCTTCCTGTACAGCAGAAATAATACAACACTGTAAAGCAATAATACTCCAATAATTTTTTTTTAATCAGGGAAAATGGACTATTCATGATATAGTTAATTAGCATACAGGACAAAAATTAGATCCTTATTGCACTTTGTATTAGTCGATCAAGACTCTTGAGAGTCCCTTGGACTGAAAGGAGATCCAACCAGTCCATCCTAAAGGAAACCAACCCTGAACATTCATTGGAAGGACTGATGCTGAAGCTGAAGCTCCAATACTTTGGTCACCTGATGTGAAGAGCTGACTCGTTGGAAAAGACCCTGATGCTGGGAAAGCCTGAAGGCATGAAGAGAAGAGGGTGAAATTTATTTCTAGACTCTCTTAATTACAGTCTGTTGATCTACGTGTTTATCCTTACGCCAGGACGAACTGACACTAATTACTACAGCATTGCAGTAAGTTATGAAATTGGAAAGCTGAAATTCTCCAAAGTTGCTTTGCTGGTGCTATCATCATTTCAGTTGTTCTGACTATTTGGTATCCCTTGAAATTTCTATGTATTTGAGGATCAGTTTTTCCATTTCTACAAAAGGCCACTGGAATTTTGATAGGGATTGCATTAAATCTTTAGATAGCTTTGGACTATATTGCGGTCTCAACAATTTAAGTCTTCTAATCCATTGACATGTGCTGTCCTTCCATTTATTCAAGTCTTTTTTAATTTCTTTCAGTGTTTTATAGTTAGGGTATACACGTCTTTAACCTCTTTAGTTATATTTATTCCTAGGTATTTTATTCTTTTTCATGCTATTATAGGTCGAATAGTTATCTTAATTTCCTTTTCAGATTGTTCATTACTGTCATATAAAAACATAACTGATTTTTGTGCCCTGATTTTGTTTCCTGCAACTTTGCTAAATGTGTTTATTAGCTCTAGCAGAGCTTTTTTGTGAATTCTTTGGGGGTTTCTATATGTAGGATCATGTCATCTGTGAAAAGAGATAGTTTTACTTCTTTCTTCCCAACTTCGATGACTTTTATTTCCTTTTCGTGCTAGATTGCTCTGCTAGAACTTCCAGTATAGTGCTCAACAGTAGTGGTGAAAGTGAGTGTTCTTGTCTTGATCTTAAGAGAAAGATTTTGGTCTTTGAGTATGATACTAACTATGAGGTTTCACATGTGACCTTTATCACATTGAGGAAGTTTCCTCGTATTTCTAATATTTTGAGTGTTTTTATTATGAACAGGCATTTAATTTTGCCAAATGCTTTTTCTGTGTTAATTGATTATATTTTTTTCTCTCATTCTGTTAATGTTATGTATTACAACGGTTGATTTTCCTTTACTGAACCATGCCTACATTCTTCAGATAAATTCCAGCTGGCCATAGAGTATGATCTTTTCAATGTGTTGTTGAATTTAGTTTGCTAGTATTTTGCTGTTAGTTTTGCATTTGTATTCATAAGGGATACTGGCCTCTGGCTTTGATCTCAGGGTAACACTGGTTACAAAGAATAAATTAGGAAATGTTCCCTCCTCTTTTATTTTTAGGAAGAGTTTGAAAAGGATGGATGTTAATTTTTCTTCAAATGTTTGGTAGAAATCACCAGTGAAGCCACCCAGTCCTGAATGCTTTCAGTTGATTTCTGGTTCAATCTCTTTATTTTTTAACAGATCTTTTCAGATTTTCTATTTCTTCTTGAGTCAGTCTTGGATAATTTATGTGTTTCTAGGAATTCTTCCACTTTAGGTTATTTAGTTTATTGGTGGACATTGCTCATAGTGTTCTCTTATAATCCTTTTTTATCTCTGTAAATTTGGTAGGATAAGCACTGTCATCTGATATTATTTATATCTTTTCTTTCTTAATCAGTGTAGCTAGAGGTCTGTCAACTTTGTTGATCTTTTCAAAGAACAAACTTGTTTTCAACATTATATATATATATATATATATATAGAGAGAGAGAGAGAGAGAGAGCCCGCGCGAGAGAGATATGTATATGTATACGGGGCTTCCCAGGTGGCACTAGTGGTAAAGAACCTGCCTGACAATGCAGGAGACATAAGAGATGTGGATTTGATCCCTGGGTCAGGAAGATCCCCTGGAGGAGGACATAGCAACCCACTCCAGTTATTCTTGCCTGGAGAATGCCATGGACAGAGGAGTCTCTGGCAGGCTACAGTCCAAAGGGTCGCAAAGAGTCGGACATGACTGAAACAACGTGGCATGCATGCACACACACATATATATATGTCTGGGGCTTATCAGATGGCGCTAGTGGTAATGAACCCAACTGCCAAGGCAGGAGACATAAAAGAGATGTGGGTTCGACCCCTGAGTCAGGAAGTCCACTGGAGGAGTGCATGGCAACCAACGTCAGTAATACTGCCTGAAGAATCCCATGGTGGGCTACAGTCCACAAGGTTGTAAGGAGTCGGACACAACTGAAGTGACTTAGCACATACATGTGTATGTCTACATATAACAGGTTGAAAGCATTGATAGGTATATATTTCCAACTAGTCACAATGATAGGTATATATTTCCACTGGACCCTTGATCAGGGTCTCTCTCACTATCTTCCATCAGCCACTGCCCACTCAGCAGGCCAGGATGAGTCCTCATTCATGTCCTCCAATCAGAATCTGCTATAACCAGCTTTGTGGGTTTCTTCTCATGCCACCTGTGCCTGCAAAGAACATTATCTGGGTTTCCTGAAGTTGGGTATAACATCGTGTTCTACCCTGGGACACCTCAGAAGCCACACTCAAATAGTAGATGATGTAAGAGGTGGAGAGGAGTACCTATGGTCCCTAATGCTATGTATGAAACCTCATCCTGTAGATACCTCATCCCATCCTCCTCCTACTCATCATGCCTTGGGGTGGGGGGCAGGTAATGGCAGTGAGAGTGACTTCTAGATTCTCATCCCCCAGAACCAGCCCCCAACCCACTGCTGCTGTGTCCTGGGAGGTAGCTGAAAATGTCTTCTAGGTACCCTGTTCTAACCAGTTCTCAGCCAAGATTTCCTCCCCAGAGCAGGCCACCTCTGAGGCATCTAGACTGAGATCTGATTCTAGTCACAGGGTAGTCTGAAGCATCTGAGCTATAGAAAAATACCTCATTATCTCCCTACTATATGGTTCAACTGATATCAACTTAAGTCACTTGAGGTGACTTGACAGCAAGTGAATGTATTAAAGATCCTGACTTCACACTATTTCCCCAAGGTTTATTTGGCCTAAAGGTATGGAAACATCAATCTGCTACCTTTATACTCTAAGTTAATACAGACTCAAATTACCATTTTGATGGTATTTTTTTGTTTGTTTTGTTTTTGTTTTCATTTATTTTTATTAGTTGGAGGCTAATTACAATATTGTAGTGGGTTTTGTCATACATTGACATGAATCAGCCATGGATTTACATGTATTCCCCATCCCGATCCCCCCTCCCACCTCCCTTTCTACCCAATTCCTCTGGGTCTTCCCAGTGCACCAGGCCCGAGCACCTGTCTCATGCATCCCACCTGGGCTGGTGATCTGTTTCACGATAGATAATATACATGCTGTTCTCTCGAAACATCCCACCCTTGCCTTCTCCCACAGAGTCCAAAAGTCAGTTCTGTACATCTGCGTCTCTTTTTCTGTTTTGCATATAGGGTTATCATTACCATCTTCCTAAATTCCATATATATGTGTTAGTATGCTGTAATGTTCTTTATCTTTCTGGCTTACTTCACTCTGTATAATAGGCTCCAGTTTCATCCATCTCATTAGAACTGATTCAAATGAATTCTTTGTAATGGCTGGGTAATATTCCATGGTGTATATGTATTTTCCATTCTTCATCACACATTCTAGTCTGTTCTTGATTCACTTGGAGATGCTATTGAACTTGGAGGGTTAAAAAAGAAGGAGAAATTCAAGTCTCACCTCTGAATGTTACTTGACACTTTTCCTTTCCAAAAATCATGTGTTGCTTCTGGGTTTTCCTGCTTAGACTATATGCCCTGTTGTATTACTTTGTCACTTGGAACAAAAACAGTGGAAACAGTTCGGACAATTTTTATCATAAAGACATGACCAGAACATGAAGGAACATAACTGTGCTTCTTTGATGGGTATTAGTCTAGATCATTGTTTTTAACCAAAACTGAACTGAAGATGTAAAATCCTAGAGCTCACTAACCTATTTTAGTAGGTCACAGGAAGCAGGCAAACCATAGAAACCACAATCAACCAAAAGCATCTCTGTTGAAAAAAAAAATGGCAAGAGTTTAATCTTCTAAAGGCGTTAACTGAACAAATCCAACTGACAATGTCAAAGGGACAGCCTCAAAGCACCCTCAGGGTGTTGAAAAACCTCTCCTATCTCCTTGCCCCAGCAGCCATTCTCTCTAGCCATGCTTTTCCCCATGTTTTAATTTAGTTGAGTACTGCCACCCAAGGAGGAGCAGAGAGGTTCTTGGAACAAATCTAACTTTCAGCTTCAATGGTCTAACCCCCAACTCAGCTGTTGATCTTCAGAGTATGAATAATCAAGAATCTTAAAACTTTCCATGGCCAGTGTTGTTGGTCTGGTTCTTCCCTCTTCATTCAGGGAGCATGAACTCTATTTCATTGGTTTACAGAAGAATTGATCATCTCCTCAACCCTGGCCCAGGTCACCTTGAGATGACCACAGTCACGTCTTCTATGTGACCCTGCTTGGGCCCCAGTCACACCAGAGTCTGGTGACGTGTTTTCCTCTAAGTCTGGTCATACACCAGACTTACTCCTCTGCTAGAGGAGTAAGGTCATACTCCTTTTGCCAGACTTGAGAATTTCAGAAACCATGAACCCAGTGCCAACAGGTAGATGGCGGGGGTGGGGAGGGGGTTGGTTCTCAAACTCAAGGAGAAGTATCTTTTGTAACTCTTTCTATGTGCATAAAGAATTCTAAGGTGTACTAACTTTGGTTCCCAACTTTCTGACTATCTACATGGACCCTGTGAAAAGAAAAAAAAAAAAGTTTAACTTGATAGCAGTGTGGATATTTGCTATTCTTCCCCAGATCTACTCTGAGCCCCGGAAAGCTGATGTCTATGTGTTACATCACCTAGACTCCCTGCTGCTCCCTCTTCTCATTGGGTTTAACCCAAAATTACTGGGATGCACTGCAGGAGATCAGAGTGGGAACAGAAGGTTTCCTGCTTGGCCGCAGTTCTAGTAGTGCCTGTATCCTTCAACTTTCAGCTCTCAGTAGGACTTAGGTAATACTGTTTATTCTTTTGACTCTTCAAGCACAGGGGTAACAGTCCCCATTTTTGCTAGCATCTCTGGGCACCTCAACACCCTTGCTGGTTCTTTTAATCCTGTCAATGCCTATGTACATATCCTTATAAAGTCTTCAAAATGTCAGCCAACTGTGTCCTATGTCCTCTGTGCTAGAGATAAGCCAAATATTTGAATTCAGGCTCTACCACTACTTACCTCTGCGCATGTCTCTGTTTATAAAATGACAGACCTGGAGTCAATGATACTTGTGTGAAGACAGAAATGTAGAGTGATCCTAATCAGCAATAGCCAAATTTCTGGGTCTTGACCTTCCCCATTCCAGACTGACTCAAAGGAACTAGTTGCAAGATTTCATAAGTGGAAGTGGATGCAGTATCAGTGGGATGAATATGACCTGTTTTGTTATCGATATCTCAGAAAAAACACATTAGGTGATTTGGGGGAACTTTCCCTATTCCTGTTAAAGCAAAGAATCATTTCTTAGAGGAACAACCTGAGGCCCCTTTGCTTAGTACGAAAAACAGGTCTTATGCAGGATACATGGTCACAACTTATTGAAATCTAGAAAGGACACCTGAACTTCCCTGAGTGTTTTACTGTTATTGTTATTCACTACTATTTATCGAGAGCCTACTACACAGCAGGCACTGTATTAGCTGCTTTACATTTATTTACACCTCAGAGACCCCAGACACCTCATTATTCCTAATTCATAGCTGGGGAAAATAAAGCTTAGAAATTTGGAAGGCTATCTGAGATCCTTGTTTCTATATGGCCTATCCTGGAAAATTTCCCATGTGCATTTAGGAAGTACACAGTATGCTGCTGTTGTTTGGTAGAGTTGTACATATACATCTGTTAAAATCTCACTGGTTTATTGTGTTGTTCAAGTTTTCTATTTCCTTACTTCTATGACTTTTTTCTCCCATTACTAAAAGTGGGTTATTAAAGTCCCCCAGTAATTATTACTTCTTCAGTTCTGTCAGTTTTTGCTTCATATGTTTTGATGATCTGTTATTAGGTGTAACTGTTTATAATTATCATACCTTCTTGCTGTACTGAGCCTTTTATTACTATGTAGGGTTCTTCTTCATTATCCCTTGTAAACTTTTTTAAACTTCGTGTCTATTTTGTCTGATATTAGCATAAACACCTCTGCTCTCTTGGTTAATATTTCCATGGAACATATTTCTCTGTCCTTCACTGTCAATCTCTTTGTGTCTTTTAAAGTGAGTCTCTTATTGATGATATTTAATTAGGTCATATTTTTGTTTTGCTTTGTTAATTCATTCTATCATTCTTTATCTTTTGGTTGGAGGATTTAACCCACTTACATTTCAAGTAATTGCAAGGACTGACATTCTGTCATTCTGCCATTTGTTTTCAATGTACCTTAGAACTTTTTTGTCTTTCATTTCCTCCATTACTGTCTTTTGTGCTTAGTTGATTTTTTTTGTAATGGGATGTTTATTGCTTTTTATTTTCTTTTGTATATATTCTATAGCTATTTTCTTTGTGGTTCCCATGAGGGTCACATTTAACATCCCAAAGTTATAACATTCTAATTTAAATTTGTACCAGCTTAACTTCAATAACATACAAAAACTCTTTTATCTGTGAATGTACTAATTTCTCCCTCACTCTTGAAGTATAGTTTTGCTGGTTTTAAGAAAAACAATTTACTGCTTTTTTTCTTTTAGCAATTTGAATATATGGGTCCACTGCTTTCTGGCCATTTAAGTTTCTGATGAGAAAACGGCTTATTATCTTATTGAGAATCCCCTGTTTGTGATCATTTGTTTTTCTTCTACTGCTTTCCCTCTGTGCCTTTGTCTTTTGAAAGTTTGATAATATGTCCTAGAGTGGGTCTCTTTGAACTTAATCTTACTTGGAGTTCACTGAGTTTCTTGCATGCTTATATTCATGTCTTCCTTTAAATTTGGAAAGTTTTTGCACATTATTTCTTCAAATATTTTCTTTGCCCCTTTCTCTCTTTTATCCTGGGACACCCACAAGTCCCTTAAGCTCTGCTCATTTGTCTTCAATCTTTTCTTCTGTTCTGCAGACTCAATAACTTCCATTTGTTCTATTTTCAAGTTTGTTGATTCTTTCTCCTGCCTGCTTGAATCTACCTCTGAATCCCTTTAGGGAATTTTTCATATCAGTTATTGTATTTTTCAGCTCCAGAATTTCTTTTTGCCTTCTTTTTAGATTTTCCATCTTAACTGATATTTGCATTTTGATCATACATGGTTTTCTTGATTCTCTCCATGTCTCCCTTTAAGTCTTTGAGACTCTTTAAGTCTTTATCTAATAGATCTGCCATCACATCTTTTTCAGGAACAGTTTCTCTTTCTTTATTATTTCCCTTTGAATGGACAATGCTTTTCTGTTTCTTTATATATTTTGTGATTTTGGGGGGGGGGGGGCTGAAATTGGACATTTGAACCTAATAACATGGTAATTCTGGAAATCAGATTCTCCCCTTCTCAGGACTTTTCTTTCTTTTTTTTTTAAAGGATAATTGCTTTACAGAATTTTGTTGTTTTCTGCCAAACCTCAACCTGAATCAGCCATAGGTATACATAAATCCCCTCCCTTTTGAACTTCCCTAGGTTAATACAGAGCCCCTGCATGAGTTTCTTAGCCATACAGCAAATTCCCTGTTGGCTATTTATTTTACACATGGTAATGTAAGTTTTTTGCTTTCTTATTTTTCAAATGTTCTTGGTTTGTTTTTGTTTTGATTGCTGTGTTCTTGTTTTGATTGCTGTAACGTCTCTCTGTGCCGAGGATCAGCCTGAACTGTGAACTTCTGGTCTTCTCAGGTCTTTTCAGAGCCTGTGCTCTTCCCTGAATACGTGGTGGTGGTTTAGGCACTGAGTCATGTACGACTCTTGCGACCCCAAGGACTGTAGCCCACCAGGCTCCTCCGTCCATGGAATTCTCCAGGCAAGAATACTGGAGTGGGTTGCCATTTCCTTCTCCAGGGGATCTTCCCAACCCAGCAATCGAACCTGGGTCTCCTGCCTTTCAGGCAGATTCTTTCCGACTAAGCTACGAGTGCGGTCCCTTTTTAATTTTCCCTGGAAATGCAGCTGTTTTTGAAGGTCCCAGTTTTTAATGTGTGACTCCCAAAAAAAGGGAAAAAGAGAAAAATGAAATGGAGAAAAATAAAGGGCTCTGACTCCTTAAATACCCAGAAAGTCACTTCAGCCTGAGGGGGAGGGGCTTACAGCAATGGGGGGAATACAACAACAATGGCTGCCTTTCTCTTTGTCTGCATTTCTAAGATCAGAAGCAGTCATCAGTGATCAGAGCACAGGGCCCTGATATTTGGAGGTCAGGGTCCAATTTGTGCCCACCTTCGCTTCTGCAAGCTACGTGCAAGCTGTCCCAGGAACACATGCAGAACTGCCTGTCAAAGTGCCTGGGGTAGGGGAGTAGGTGGGGGTTACTGTGCCAAGAGCTGAAATTGGCCATAGTTAACTGCAATTGGTCATCCAAACCT
Source organism: Dama dama (assembly GCF_033118175.1). Classification (NCBI taxonomy): domain Eukaryota; kingdom Metazoa; phylum Chordata; class Mammalia; order Artiodactyla; family Cervidae; genus Dama; species Dama dama. Next base: position 57,175,774 of record NC_083704.1, on the reverse strand, counting down.
TCCCCTGAAAGTTGAAGACCCTCAACAGACTCCAGAGTTCCAAATCAGTTAGATCAGACAGCTTCTGCCGGTGGAACTGTTGTCTAGGTGAGGAGAGAGACTCATGGTACTTCCTAACCTACCATCTTCCCAAAATCTCAATGGTGTTTTCTTTTAGCAAAACTTTTTTCTCAAGAGTGGAACCTATAATAGCTGAGGATCTTCTTACTAAGGACATCTCTGACACAAGAGACCATTTAACATTCCCTTTTCATTAAAAAGCTCTGTCTAAATAAGTTTTCTAACCAAGTCCCAAATCCTTGATGCCACTGAAATCAGAGCATATGGTCAACAAAACCTAATTTCCTTCACCATCACCAACAGCCCCCATTAGCATTTATCCTCTAGGAAATGAAATTCTAGTGTGCTTGTTTCATGCAAATCACTACTGGGCAGAAGAGAGTGAAAGATTTCCAGATATAGAGAACCACAAGATAAAGAAGCCCACAGTCGTTAGACCCAGAAGCAAACATGGAGTGTGCCTGATTTAAACCCTCAAGGTTGCATAACCAAGATTTCAAAATTAATTCTACTCTGGGGACTTCAACCTAGTGTACAACGTTCCTGGCTGGAAAAGAAGAACTATATCATTCTTTTTTTCAAATCTTTACCATTACTTGCCCTTGTATCTCCGCCTTCTCTTTCTGCAGGAAACTTTATTTCCTACTTCTGCATGCCAAGTTTCTACCTCCAGATCTGTTTGGTTCAGTTGCTGAGAAGCCTGACACACCAGTGCCACTTAAAAGAAGCCATCTACCGGTGAGTCGGGGGTGCTTTTTCCATCACTTTATGAATCAAAAGCATCTCGATGCTAGATGCAGGGACTGGGAGTCTGTATTGCCCAGGAACCTGGGGGATGATCAAGACAGGAGAAAGGGGTGGAGAGTGGCATCTGTCCCAGGAATGAGAGAGAGATCCCGATGGCAGGAAGGAAGCACAAAGCAGAGTGAGAACTCCATCAGAGCTCAGCTGGTAGGAGAGAGCTGGGCTAAAACAAGACAAGAAAGTAGGACAATCAGACTTCTCAAATACTGCTCCTCTCTGCCCCTCCCAGCCCCCAAGGACTGTGAAGAGCTGGAACTTTCTACCCTGAATTTCTCCTCCTCTAGTCCATATATGTGATAGTACAAGCCTTGCACCAAAATACATTTCTTACTTCAATTCAGAGGCTGAAGTGAGAGGTTCATTTTTCTGAGAGGCAGCTTTTCATCAATTCCGATTGATGTGTCTTGACACTTGAAAGTAACACCTAAACCAGTGCTCTTCAGCCTCCTTGCTAGCTACGTGTCTGCTGTGGTAGGAGCTAGGTGACACGGGAGTAGATGATAAAAAGGAGGTTTCTGGCACTTGAGACACAGGTGAACAACAAAGCAGAGGAAACTCACGGTGGAAGTGGCTAGGGCAGTTCATCCCCCATCTGAATCACCAGAACAAGGGTCTGGGCTGTGTATTTCTGACTGACAGACTTCCTATGTTATCTGAAAGCCAGCATTTCAGAACCACTGATCCAGTCTACACTTTTCCATACAGATGAGGAGACTAACTACAGAACAGCCCAGAGGGCCTGTTACAGCTAAGACGCTATGTGCAAGGAACCCCAATATTTTAGTTTTTATAACATCTCCCACTGGATTATCTGGGCGTCTAGCCCACAGGGGAGCCCTTTGTCTCTCAGAGGCTTGTAGCCTACTACTTCTCCATTATTCACTTCTTAATTGATATTTATATGTACTAGGCTGGATTCTAGGGCACTAAGATAGCTCATTGCAAAAACAAATCTCTCTGCCCTCTTGGAGCTTATTTTCTGGCAGAAATATGCATGCATGTGTGTGTGTGTGCTTGTGCATTTATACATACAGCACATTTGTATGGGCAAGTGTGTGGATTTTATGGCTAAATGCCAGACATTCTGTTCAAGGCATGAAGAAAAACCAAAAAAGTGGTTACTTCTACATTCTTCTACATTCATCTCTGTTCCCAAAGTCTGAAGATGAAAACCCTTGAGGGCCTTTGAAATGGAATAGCCCAATAGTTCAAATTCCAACTCAGCCATTAGTTGTGTTGTGAGTCTGGGGAAAAAAAATACTTAATTCATCCATGCTTCTATTTCTTCACTTTTAAAATGTATATTTATCTCACAAAACTATTGTAAGGATTACATTAATTAACGTATGCAGAGTATTTAGCATAGCACATGGAGCCTAACAAACATTTAATTAATCACTATAGTTTTAATTCTTTAGGTGGAGACATTTTTTCCTCAAGTTTGATCAGAAGTATTATTTAGTTTCTGCTCACTTAAAGAATCTGGTTCAGTGCTGTGAAATTCAAAATCACAAGAGAAAGTGAAAAATAAGGTGTGTACACAGATAAAAACAAATCCACAGTCACTGCCAGGAAAAAAATAAACATTCTTGAGAACAGTTCTAATATTGTTAGTTGTCAAACTTACTATGAGTTTTATGTATTTTTCCAATGAACATATTACTGGTACCTCCTTTAGCCAGGTGCTATCATAAGTGCTGAAGACAGAAACATAACCTAGTCCTCTCTCTCAAGGAGCACACAATGGGTAGAAGATAATGTGTTTATTATAAAGGCATGCACAATGTTTTGAGATGGTAAGAATGATATGACAGAGGAGGATAGCTGGACTTCACAGAGAAGGGGAGAGGGCTTCCCAGGTGGCACAGTGGTAAAGAATTTGCCTGTTAATGCAGGAGATGCAAGAGATCCAAGTTCAATTCCTGGGTTGGGAAGATTCCCTGGAGTAGAAAATGGCAACTCACTGCAGTATTCTTGCTTGGAAAATTCCGTGGACAAAGAAGCCTGGTGGGCTACAGTCCCTGGGGTCACAAAAGAGTCAGACACAACTGAGTGTGCGCGCGTGCATGCGCACGCGCACACACACACACACATCTCAGGATGAACAGGAACTCACCAGACATTTTAGGCAAGGGGCAAACATGTGCAAACCCACTGAAGCCTGAAGGAAATGATGAGTCTTGGAAAAGTGGGAAAAAGATAGATATGGCTGGACCACAGGATCTGGGATTTGAGCTAAGAAGGAGCTTAGAAAAGCCATGATGAGTAGTCTGGGCATTGCTTTGAGGCCCCATCATATACAAATTGTGGGGCTACTTGAGTTTTAAACTGAGAAAAGCATGATCCAATTTCAGTTTCAGAGAAGACAGATTGAAACAGAACATGGTGAGGAAAAAGAAAAGAACAAATGAAAGAGCTCAGCAAAGCCAGAAGTGAGATGCATAGGAGGCAAGACAGTGGCAGTTGAAAGAGGTGCAGAGGGGATGACTCTGAGAGGTGATTATGAGGTAGAATCCATATAACACAATAATAATAACAACCATACAGAGCATTTCTCTGTACTAGATACTGCACTGTCTTTGTTTCCACAGCAACTCAGCATGGTTATTATTTTAAACAAAAAGAAACTGACAGTTGAACAAGTAATTAACCTCAAATTACACAACTTGGACGTTGGAGGCAGGATTCAAGTCTAGGTCTGTTTAACTCTAAAGGCCTGGCTCCTAATCTGAAAAAGAGGGGACTCAAGACAATGTCAAATCTTACTTCTTAAATAATGGAGTACATGACATTGGTCAAGATAAAGAATCCACAAGCTGAAGCAACTTTCCAGGGGTATTCAGTTTGGGGAGGGTTGAACTCGAGGTACCTATCTGATACCCACTTTGCACTCTGTCTAAAATAGAGTATGGCTCCTAGTAAGTGCTCAATACATATTGGTTAAATAAATAAGTCCATGGGGAGATATGCAATAGGCAATGGAAAATTCCACTCTGAGGTGGGGCTGGAAGGCAGAGCTTTGGGAAGCATTAGCCTACAGGAAACTTAGAACCTGAAAACAACTCAGGAAGGACTTTGGAACAAGGGTAAAGAGGTAAATGGTAAAGAAGTGGGAGCCAAGGATGGTGCCTAGGGACCCTTACAGCGTAGGCAGGGGGAGGAAACACCAACGAAGAATATGAAACAGAAGTGGTAGGCCAGGAGCTAGCCTACTGGAAGACCAATGGGTTTTTTTTGTTGATTTTTTAACTTAGAAACTTTTTTTTTTCTTTTTGGCTGTGCTATGCACCTTGTGGGATCTTAGTTCCCAAACCAGAGATTTAACTCAGCCCTCAGCAGTGAAAGCATGAAGTCCTAAGCACTGGACCACCAGGGAATTTCCAAACCAAAACTTTTAAAAGAAAGCGGTCATCAGAAGGGTTAAACGTTTGATGAAGATGAAACTAAAAGCCAGGGTGTTTAAAACTGGGTTGTCATCGCAATCCTGGCAAGAGAAGTTTTGGCAAAATGATGGAGGCAGAAAGCTGAGAGAGTGTTCAGAACACTTTGGGTGGCAGGTAACAGAAAATGCAACTCATGATGGCTCATTATGAGCATCCCCAGAAGCCCCTAGTGGAGTCCCCTTATATACTATCATCCAGTAATGAGTCATAGGCCTAGTAGAGAAAGCAAGTGTCCAGCACGGTCAGCCTTATAATGAGAGCCAGGCTCTGCAGGAAGGCCAAGATGTTGGGAAATGGCTGTGGGAAGATGACTGGTGTCTGTGATCAGGAATAAACGGAAGTGGTGAACTAGCACACATGCTTTCAAGGAGATGGCTGCCAAGTAAAGACAAAGTCTGGGATGTTGCTTAAGTGGAACAGGGACCTTGGTAAGACTGGGGATTGTAGCCATTGTGCTGTATGTCATCATCTTGTCCTCTGTTTACAGGACCAAGGAAGATGGACGGCAATGATACGTTCAGCCACAATGTGCTTCCCACATCTCATTCTCTGTTTACAACAAATGTCAAGGGGAGTGATGAAGAACCCACCACCAGTTATGACTATGATTACAGTGAGCCCTGCCGAAAGACCAGCGTGGGACAAATCGAAGCACAGCTCCTGCCCCCACTCTACTCTCTGGTGTTCATCTTTGGTTTTGTGGGCAACTTGCTGGTTGTCCTCATCCTAATCAACTGCAAAAAGCTGAAGAGCATGACTGACATCTACCTGCTTAACTTGGCCATCTCTGACCTACTGTTCCTCCTCACCATCCCGTTCTGGGCTCACTATGCTGCAGACCAGTGGGTCTTTGGGGATGTGATGTGCAAATTTTTCACAGGGCTGTATCACATTGGTTATTTTGGTGGAATCTTCTTCATCATCCTCTTGACAATCGATAGGTACCTGGCTATCGTCCATGCTGTGTTTGCTTTAAAAGCCAGAACAGTCACCTTTGGGGTGGTGACAAGTGGGGTCACCTGGGTGGTGGCTGTGTTTGCCTCTCTCCCAGGAATCATCTTTATCAAATCCCTCGAAGAACATTCAGGTTACGCCTGTGCCCCTTATTTTCCACTAGGATGGAAGAATTTCCATACAGTTATGAGGAGCATCTTGGGGCTGGTGCTGCCACTGCTTGTCATGATCGTCTGCTACTCGGGAATCCTGAAAACCCTGCTCCGGTGTCGCAACGAGAAGAAGAAGCACAAGGCTGTGCGGCTCATCTTCGTGATCATGATTGTCTACTTTCTCTTCTGGGCTCCCTACAACATTGTCCTTCTCCTGAGCACCTTCCAGGAATTCTTTGGCCTGAGTAACTGTAAGAGCAGCAGTCAGCTGGACCAAGCCATGCAGGTGACAGAGACCCTGGGGCTGACCCACTGCTGCATCAACCCCATCATCTACGCCTTTGTTGGGGAGAAGTTCAGGAGGTATCTCTACACGTTCTTCCGAAAGCATATTGCCAAACACCTATGCAAACAATGCCCAGTTTTCTATGGGGAGACAGGAGATCGAGTGAGTTCAACATACACCCATTCCACTGGGGAACAGGAAGTCTCAGCCGCTTTGTAGAAGAGGAGAAGCTCACCTGTTATTTTCAAAAGGTGATAGCAATCTATATATGATAATAAGCCGCCAGGGTTTGCTAAAGAACAGAGGAGTCTAAAGTTTCTAGAGTAAGTGCCCAGTAACTTGAGGCTTATGTGAATCAATGAAGACTTATGTTACTCTTGTAGAGTCACTATGCTCAGAGAATATTCCAAAACAACTGTGGGCAGAGACTTGGAATCTCCAATGAGCTCATCGCAGTTCCTAGAAAATGCCATATTGCCTTGTGTTTGTGCTCTTCCCTCCACGTCCCCCCATCCACCACTTCGCTTACTCTCTGATTCTATCAACCTCTTTAATCAATCAATCTCTTTAATCCTCTGGAGATTGGGAAGAGGAGTCAGGCGAGGGTGAACGGAAAGAGGGGGAGTAGAGTCCGGACCAAGGGGAAGGAGGTCAAAGTGTAAACATGGTGAAGCCTTTACAAGGATGCAGGTAAGCGGTTCGCTTGCCCAGCCAGGCAGCAGCACTGGTCCTTAGCTTTGGAGGCTCTCCTAGGTCTTGGCGAGTGTGGGAACTGTAAGAACTCTCTGGGAGCTCTGGCTAGGCCCATGATCCTCTTCTGCTAAGTGCATGACACATTTCTGCTTTATTACAGTTTAACTATGACAACCACACAACCTACATTTGAAATCTATTCAATACCTTGTCCCATTGTACATATGCTTCTTAGGCCTCATCCCTCTATACAAAAATTTATTAAAATGTTTGTTTATAAAATACAGATAATCTTTAACAAGATGAAAAAATAAAAACCTTGTTTAAAAAGGGAAAGGGGGGCTGCAGGTGGTGATCATGAGAAAGGAGTGGGCTCCAGTGAGCCCTTCCAGGAGGAGGGGAGGGGCACGCTCGCACCAGATGCGCAGGAATATTTCCAGAACTGGCCAAGAGCAAACGTCAGGAAGGAGGCGCTAGACCGCTAAAGAGATCTGATGGTATTTTGCTTCTCTGTGGCTTTTCCTGCTTTCTTGCTGCCCTTGCCCACCTGTCTCCCCACAGCCTTTATCACAGTTCTGCCTGTGGGATTGCCCCACCCCAAAAGCCGGTTTGTAGAGGTCCAGGAGAGTAGCTATGGGGAGAATGTGAAGGAAACTGTGCAACAAGAACCCCTATTGGGTCTGGGAGAGGGAAGACAATCAGTGGGGATACTGGGGTGAGTGCTCAAAGCAGAGAAGGGGCCTGTTCTGGAAAACAAACATCAGCCTGTGACCTCAGGGTCTATTACCAGGCAGGGCAGGCCTAGATGAGGAAGACTCTAGACAGATTGGAAAAAAATGTTTTCCAAATTACCTTCTGGCACCTCATTTTTGCACACAGGCAGAGGGTTCAGATACACAAACACACACACCACACACACACACACACACTCATATAAATGTATTTCAATGTAAAGTAAAAATTAAATGAAAGCTGGAGACTGCAATCTAAAATTGTGGTAAAGTATCATTTTTAAGATACTATTATGCCAAGCCTAAAAATACTGTATTAGTCATAGAGACAATTCTGGTATTGGTGGAGCACGTGGTGTGTTTAGGAGGGCGCTGGTTCAACATAAATAAATACTGTCAGGGAGCTGGAGTCTGTGAGCTCTCGGTTTACTAGCTTATGGTGATATAGCATCTAAATAATCTCAGACAGATTACAGCACGCACGTCACAACTGTCATCTCAACTATGTGTCTTTATTCTGACTTTCTACCAAAAATCTTTTTTGCCTCATTATGACATCTCGAAAGTTGTGGATTTAATCCTATTTGAATGCTTCATGCTTTGCCACATCTTTACTGATGCTCAGATGGGTCCTCTCTTTGGCCAGTGGGAACTCCTAATAGGGAGTTGGAGAAGTTCACCTAAGCAAGCAAAGAATATACCTATGTGTTAGTGCATCTCCAATCTGATGCAGGCAAGAAACACAGGGATCCTGGAACTTGGCAACTGGGGAACTGGAAGTTACTAAGGTTTTACTTTCTTGCCTCATGTCTAGAGGCTTCAGAAAGAGGTGTATGTTGTGGGTGGGGGAGCAGCCTTCACCTTCAGATATCTGTATTATCCTAATGAATGCATTAAATTTTGTTTTGATGATGAAATGTAAATATTGTTTTAAAAAGCTATGACTTGAAAACTATCACAATATTATAAAGCAACCATCCTCCAATTAAAACAAATTAATTTTAAAAAAACTATGACTTGGAAAATGAATCAACACTCTTAACTATACTGTTTTTTTTAATCTTTCTGATTACCAACTCCTCTGTCCTTCTCCCAGACTCTGATACACACCATTCTATTCTTTTCATCTATGAGTCTGACGATTTTAGATTCCTCATGTGAGTGAAATTATGCAGTTCCTGTCTTCCTGTGTCTGACTTATTAGCATCATGCCCTCCAAGTACATCCATGTTGTTGAATACTGCAGAATTTCCCACTTTTTTAAGGCTAAATTATATTCATTGTATGTGTAGACCACGTTTTCTTTATCCATTTTGATAAATGGATAGAACATGCATAGAATTGTTATACAGGATGAGTAAGTACTAAATAGTGTGTTTATAAATAATAATACCCTATTGGATACTTAAAAACTGTTAGAAGTGTAAATCTCATAATCTATTTCTACCACAATAAAAAAATTTTAAACTGCCAGTTTTGTTATGCGGTGGTGTGACAGTCTGTCTCACTGTCCACAACTTCTCACTCTGCCCTGTGTGATTACACGTGCCTGTCCTCGATGTGTGACCTGCAGCGTGCCCTACAGGAGGGCCACCCCTCCGCCCATCCCCAGGCGGCTCGGCCAGGAGGAAGTGAGCACAGCTGACGCCTGCTTCATCCGAGCAGGGTGCTGAAGTGCCGGGTGGGCTCTCTGGCTCTCCCTGCTCAGCCGCAGGAAGGTCCATCCCAGACCACAACCCCTTCAGCCCAGGTGCCTGGTGAGTGAGTGGGAAATCGCAGAGAGCAGAATTGGGCCCCAGCTACCCAGCAGCCACATGTCACGGGAGTAAGCTGTCCACATTAGCTATTGTAAGCTCCTGAGTTGTGGGGGTTGTTTACTAAGAAGCACAAAAGTTAACTGATACACACGTTATATAGTGCTTCCATAAATAAAATTTAGAAAATTGTTTTCCCATGATGGAATTAGACATAACAAATACACCTGAGGAGTCAGTGTGTGTCAGCCTGGGGAGGGCACATAGAGATGGTTATGTTATCCTCAGGCCTTTAGACCTCCCAGCCCAGAGACAACTGATGGGGAGGAGCAGGGGAGAATTAATAATCACAATAGAGTATTAATAATCACAATGCACTATGCAAGGCACAGAAACAGACGTGTGTGTGAGATTTTCTGAGAGCCCCAAGGAGAAAGTGAGAGTCCTGCATCACAGTAATAATAGCAGCCACAGGATTCTATTGCCACCGAACAAACTGCCACTTAAAAGCTGCCAACCATCTCTAGAACCATTTTCTAGAAGCGGAAACCCCATGTCTCCTTTATCCCAGGGACAGCATTCAAGTGGGCTGTTTGAGGTAAGCAAATGTCAGGAAAGATGACTATTCCAAGGGGTGGGTATCATACTTAAGACTCTTGGTGGAGCTGGCACTTGGCCCCGTCCACCCCATGCCATCCTCCTCGATCTGTGGTAACTGGGACAGTTTGAGTATTTTACAGAGAGGCCCTGCCGTCTCCTGGAAGTAAGCCATCAAGATCCTACCTCTTCGCTTTCACTTTTTCTCCCTGTTAAAATTTATCTGACAAATTGAAACGGCCTCAGGTGAGATTAGCCAGTGACAAAGGTCACCAAGGGCCACCAAGAGGAAATCCGACACGAGTGAAGAAGTGTCTGAGCTGGTAAGCTGACTCCACAAGGCAGCCCATGAATTCAGGGAGGGCCAGTCCTGGGTGTGATGAGTGACTGCGCTGGCTATTTCTCCAGATGCCACCAGTCCAGCACCATGTTTATCACTAGACATCCTTGGGACATTCTTGCTATCTCACTGCCACACTGCCTCCACCATCACCTGCCTCCCAATCTCCTCTTTCCTGCTCAGGCGGCTTACTGCCCAGTGGATGCCCCACCCAGGAATGAGGTACTGGCCTCCCCTTCCGGAAAGTCCCCACTTTTCAAACGTTTCTCTCAGAGGTCCCTCCTTTGGCTTTGAGGAGACGAACCCCACCCTCCTTCCCATCAACCTCACCCACTTCTAAAACCTTTTCCTGCCCAAACCTGTCTCCTCCTTGTACTGGACGCAGTGAGAAGAGTTGTCATGGTGACTAGGGGCACAGAGCTGATTCTGTCACACTTAGAAAGCCCTGGGGGAGGTGTTCGATCCCAGGTGTCAGTGGTTTTTTGTAAAACTTCAGAATACTTAACACCTCACTGCCCTTAGCCTCAGGCCATAGTTGCCAGTTTGGGGCAACAGGAAAAGTCCCACCTAATATCCTGTTATACAGAGAGCAGAACATAGAGGTGAAGGTGTGACCTGACCCACTGAAGACTGTGCTAGGTCTAGTATACACCTTAATCATACATTAGACTTCTGTTACCACACTTAGGGGCTTCTCTTGTAGCTCTGTTGGTAAAGAATCTGCCTGCAATGCAGGAGACCCAGGTTCGATCCCTGGGTCGGGAAGATCCCCTGGAGAAGGAAATGGCAACCCACTCTAGTATTCTTTCCCAGAGAATCCCATGGACAGCAGAGCCTGGCAGGTTGCAGTCCATGGGGTCGCAAGAGTCGAACATGACGGTGACTAAACCACACCCCACCACACATAAAGTTGCATCAGCCTCATGTCTGCACACTGATCTGAAAGAAATCCCAAAGTGCACAGAGCAGGCTTCTCAGCAGAGTTATGGGGTTTCCACCAATTCTGGACATATCTAACAAAGTGATGAGGTGGACAACCTGTTAGTGTCTACTCAGCGTGATGATCTGCACAAGGCTAGGGGGATGTGGTGCATGGGCTGGGTAAAGGGGTCCAACTGGGAAGGGTCTAAAGGACAGTGATCAAGACCATCCCCAAGAAAAAGAAATGCAAAAAGGCAAAATGGTTGTCTGAGGAGGCCTTACAAATAGCTGAGAAAAGAAGAGAAGCTTTGGCAATGCCAAAGGAGAAAAGGAAAGATATACCCATTTGAATGCAGAGTTCCAAAGAATAGCAAGGAGAGATAAGAAAGCCTTCCTCAGTGATCAGTGCAAAGAAATAGAGGAAAACAACAGAATGGGAAAGACTAGAGATCTCTTCAAGAAAATTAAAGACACCAAGGGAACATTTCATGCAAGAAAGATGGGCACAATAAAAGACAGAAATGATATGGACCTAACAGAAGCAGAAGATATTAAGAAGAGGTGGCAAGAATACTATACAAAAGAACTATACAGAAGAACTATATAAAAATGATCTTCATGATTCAGATAACCACAATGATGTGATCACTCACCTAGAGCCAGACATCCTGGAATGAGAAGTCAAGCATCACTAAGAACAAAGCTAGTGGAGGTGATGGAATTCCAGTTGAGCTATTTCAAATCCTAAAAGATAATGCTGCAAAAGTGTTGCACTCAATATGCCAGCAAATTTGGAAAACTTAGCAGTGGCCACAGGACTGAAAAAGGTCAGTTTTCACTCCAATCCCAAAGAAAGGCAATGCCAAAAATGTTCAAACTACCACACAATTGCACTTATCTCACACACTAGTAAAGTAATGCTCAAAATTCTCCAAGCCAGGTTTCAACAGTATGTGAACCATGAACTTCGAGATATTCAAGCTGAATTTAGAAAAGCCAGAGGGACCAGAGATCAGATTGCCAACATCTGTTGGATCATCAAAAAAGCAAGAGAATTCCAGAAAAACATCTGCTTCATTGACTACGCCAAAGCCTTTGACTGTGTATATCACAATAAACTGTGGAAAATTCTGAAAGAGATGGGAATACCAGACCACCTTACCTGCCTCCTAAGAAATCTGTATGTAGGTCAAGAAGCAACAGTTAGAACTGGACATGGAACTACAGAATGGTTCCAAATTGGGAAAGGAGTACATCAAGCCTGTATACTGTCACCCTGCTTATTTAACTTCCATGCAGAGTACATCATGCAGAATGCTGGGCTGGATGAAGCACAAGCTGGAGTCAAGATTGCCGGGAGAAATATCAATAACCTCAGATATGCAGATGACACCACCCTTATGGCAGAAAGCAAAGAAGAACTAAAGAGCCTCTTAATGATGAAAGTGAAAGAGGAGAGTGAAAAAGTTGGCTTAAAACTCAACATTCAAAAAACTAAGACCATGGCATCTGGTCCCATCACTTCATGGCAAACAGATGGGGAAACAACGGAAACAGTGACAGACTTTATTTTCTTGGGCTCCAAAATCATTGCAGATGGTGACTGCAACCATGAAATTAAAAGACGCTTGCTCCCTGGAAAAGCTATGACAAACCTAAATAGCATATTAAAAAGCAGAGACATTACCTTGCTAACAAAGGTCCATCTAGTCAAAGCTACGATTTTTCCAGTAGTCATGTATGGATGTGAGAGTTGGACTATAAAGCAAGCAGAGCACCAAAGAATTGATGCTTTTGAACTGTGGTGTTGGGAGAAGACTCTTGAGAGGCCCCTGGACTGCAAGAAGATCCAACCAGTCCATCCTAAAGGAGATCAGTCCTGAATATTCATTGGAAGGACTGATGCTGAAGCTGAAACTCCAATACTTTGGCCACCTGATGCGAAGAACTGACTCACTGGAAAAGACCCTGATGCTGGGAAAGAACTGAAGGTGGGAGGAGAAGGGGATGACAGAAGATGAGATGGTTGGATGGTATCACTGACTTGACGGACATGAGTTTGAGTAAATTCCGGGAGTTGGTGATGGATAAAGAAGCCTGGCGTGCTGCAGTCCACGGGTTCGCAGAGTCATACACGACTGAGCGACTGAACTGAACTGAATGGAGAGAGACAGTGGGAATGGAGAGGACAGCATGGTGGCCCCCATCCCTGCTCACCATGAACGGTGTCTGGAGCAGTAGATGAAGAGGAGTCATGGGACCCCAGCATCACTGTTGAGGCACACAGGTGCAAAATGTAACACTGGTGGGGATGGGGGATTCTTCCTGTATCTTTGAGAACTGTGGGGATTCTCTGGCTCTGCTGGTGAAGGGGGCTTCAGGGACACTAGAAGCTTCCTCCTTGGTGGAAATATCAGAGCACTGACAGCAACACCCACAACATGCTGTCCAAGTGAGTGACCCAGGGAAAGGGCTCACCTAACAACAGAGCTCTGTCACATACAGTTACTGCATTCAGTTGAACAAAAGGAGACAGACAGAAACAGGACAGCATTTGTGATTCCATTTATGTGAAGCTATAGAAGAAGTACATCCCATTCATGCATTGAGGACAAACTGGCCCCTGCAAGGTGGGGCAGGGTATGAGGGCATGTTCTGGGGTGACAGGGCTGCTCCCTACCATCTGGTGACAGGGATGTATGTGTATCAAAACTTGCCCAAAATGTACACCTAGGACTAGTGTGTTTCTGCCACATGTAAGTTACACATCAATCAAAGTAACAATTAAAGTGATGTATTTATAAAGAATTTTTAATAACATGGGTACACACCTATACTGTAATCTTTAGCCAAAAAAAGGAGCAGCATAAAGAACTGGTATGTGTGTGAGAACAATTAATCAAAAAGTATGCATGGGAAAAGGTCTGGATTAAAATACATCACGTGTTAAGAGGGACTGTTTTGAGATTGTGAGACAATGACTAATTTTTTCTGTACTTTCTATTTTTCTGTTTTTCCTAGCTTGATACAATGAGCATGATGTGTTAGTTTTAGAATTAGATACATGTTCTAAAAGCTAGGAGATTCATGTGCTATTCTTTCAGCCCGTCTCACTGCTGACATTGATAGAGTCAGTGTGAGCCCCACGGGTTTCAGTTCATTGAGCTCATGCAGTTGGCCCTCTGAACCCAAGAAAGAGTCAGTGTCCTCCCCATCTTGTGCATGATACTCTGAGTCATGGTCCAGAGATGGTGTGGGCAAGCAGAGAGAAGCTGCCCTCAGAACTTGGGTGCAAAGATTCGAACTGGAGCAGCTAGTGAAAGCTTGGCCAGCACCCCAGACGGAGGGCTGGGCATCAAGTCCAGAATGGCAAACCAGCCAGAAGATCATTTCTTACGGACAGTCTAAAGGCCTGCATATCAGAACCAGAGCCCTGGAAACTGGAAGGGCCAAGGTAAAAAGATAAGCAGAGATGGGGAAACTAAGTCATGGCATGATAAACCACTGGTTTGCCTTGCTGTTGTATCCAGAGCAACAATTCATTGCTTAAATGCTGAAGATGTTCCCATGGGTCCTCCCTTCCTTGCGCATCCCTGGAATGAACCCCTATCCCAAAAGGTGACCTGAATGTCCCCCTAAAAGGGGACACACACACTGCTAAGTTGTGTTTCCTTGTTTCACCTGTGAATCCTAACCCTGTATTGCCCAAATGTGTCTTTTCCAAAGCAACTTGGCCATGGAGTCATTTTGTATTTAAGGAGGGAGGTCTCCTGGGGCCCCTAAAGTCTAGCACATAATTTGACAAGGTAGGAAACAGAAGCTCAGGGAGGGGTAGGATCTTGCTAAGGGCACACAATGAGGCAGCAGCACATTCTGGGTGACCCTGAGCCTCCTTCACTACTCTACACTGCCCTCTGGGGGTAAGTGTTCCCTCAAGTCTACAACCACCCCAATGACAACCCGCAGAAGACAGGGCAGACAAACCCCAGGTCCACGTGGTGAAGTACAAAGCAACCAAAGCCACACACAGAAACATTATGTTTGTCCTGCAGCATCCAAGAGTTCTACACAGTGTAATACCAGTGAACACACAAGGGTCTCTTCAAATTGTATTCCCTGTTTCCTGTGAAATTTTGTATTAATTTATTTGCTACCCATTTTGTAAATGCTTTCTCAAGCATACTTTGTACATCACCACTTAACTAGCCCACAGAGAGTCAGTACCAACAAAAGGCTCTACACTTGTTCCGTCGTTTGACCTTGACCACAGATCTGTCAAGCACATTTGTGATTGGGGTTTTTTTTTGGCCCCCATTTTACAGATAAGAAAACTAAGATCTGGAGAGTTTCAGTAACTTGTACAAATCAAGCGGTAAAGAGTAAAGCTGAGGATTAAGCCCAGCCTGGTGACTGGAGTCCAGTTCTCAATTGCTGTCTCTTGAATCCACATACAGCATGAACTTGAACATTTTTTTCATGATTCATTGCCCTGGTTGTGCTTGCCAGTTGCTGGTTCTTTCTGCCCCTTTCTGGCTTTCCCCAGCAGTCATATCCCCCTACCCTGTAGCACCAGCCATTAGCTTCTCCCTTTCAGCTTCTGCTTTGCTGACAAGGACCCCAGGAAACCAACTTTTATTAGAATTTTATATAATAAATCTAAGAAAGGATCACTGAATGAGTACGGTCTGATGGTTTTTTGAGTATACTATATGCTGCATGCTCAACTTGGATGTCTCAAGCAATCCTCCCAACAAGCCCAAGGAGCAACTACCATTATTCAGCCCATTCCACAAATGAGAAAACTGAGGGCAGGGCCAGGTTTTGAGTTCAGGCAATTGACTGCAGAGGCCACTTCAACAGGTTTGGGGTCTTCTCAGATCACAAGTCTGTATTGGCGTGTGTTTCTTAGCCTGTGGCAGAGGAAACAAAAGCACGCAGAGGGCCCTCCTGTGGCTCGGCGCTGGCTCTCAGTTCTGTTCTATGTTCTCAGTTCTGCTGTCAACAATTGAGGTTTTTAGATAAGTAACCAACCACCAAGGAAGCCTGGGGTGACTGCAGATATTGAAATAGAATCCTAAACTTGACCCTTTTCTTCTGCCACTTGCTGCCCGTTTCATGTTGAAAAACTCTCAAAGAAATTCCAGACAGACTGTATCCTTGGAGTGTGGGGCTCTGCTACCTATGTCCCTGGCACAGGACAGCTACCCACAAACACCTGCTGCCTTGGAGGGCTGCAAAATGGTGAACGAGGAGGCTAAAATTTCATAATGATGTGCCCCCAAGGTACTTGATCTGGAGAAAGATGGGCAACACATTTAGCTCACAGGTGAATATACAGTAAAAACCCTTAAGCAACCAGTTATTGTAGTTTGCAGAGGAAAATAGTATTGGGTGGTGAGTGTATGTGTGTGAGTTGTGGGAGGAAAGAGGGGGTAGTGGGGAAGTGAACAAAGTGGGGGGCGTGCATGTTCAGTCCATCAGTTGTGTCAGATTTCTTGCAAACCCATGGACTGCATGTAGCCCACCAGGCTCCTCCATCCATGGATTTTTCAGGCAAGAATACTGAAGTGGTTTGCCATTTCCTCCTCCAGGGATCTTTCCAACCCAGGGATCAAACCCACATCTCCTGCATCAGCAAGCAGGTTCTTCATCACTGAGCCAGCTGGGAAGCCCAGGTTTAAGAGGGATCACAGGGTTAATGTGAGATGTTCCCCACACTTTAAAGTCAGTTTCATGTCTTCCATGAAGACAAATAGCAAGTGGGTCAGAATCTCTCACCCTTGGAGCCTCCCCATTGATAAGCCCTGCAGTCTAGTACAAATCATTTGCCTCTTGGACAGCAGTTTCTTTCAGTAAAACATGGCCCTTTGACTAGATGCTCATGAGTGTTCTTACAGTTCTAATATCCTTTAATTCCTTCTTTTTTCTAACCATTTGGGTAGTTGGGTGAACTGAGAAGCAAAAAGAAATTGCGTAATCAGGGAAACCCATGAATAAAGTTTCAGATTAGAGATCTATTTTCTAGTCTATTTTAAGCTCAATTTAAGAAAAAAAAGAAGACTGCTCTCTGATGATTTTTTTTGCACGGCCAGATAATTATTCAGTAAAACTCCGCCCCCAACTCAGAAGAAACTGTGCATTTCCTACTTTTATGCTGTCTATATGTTTGATTTGCACAGCTCAGCTGGTCAGAGGAGCTGAGACATCCGTTCCCCTACGAGAATCTCTCCCGGTAAGTCATCTCTCAGCTAACTTTGCCTATTTCTTAGTGCAGCTTGAGTGATGAGTAAAAGCCTTTACAGGAAACCATAGAAAACATCAGAAATACACCAGGTGCTCATTGAACTATCTTAAAATATAATCTTTAAGTAAGGAAAAAGTTAGAGTTTAGAATCAGTTTCAGACTGTGATAACATCAAAGATACAAAACAGGATTATGAATGAAAGACTATAAAAAGCTCTCACTTTTCAAAAGAAAGATATTTTCAGAGAATAATTACTGGCCAAAACCTTGACAGACATTATCTTTTGGTTAGGAGAAATAAAACCTCCTCAGCAGGATGCCCTCTGAACATGTGCCCAACCAGAAGCTGTGTCTAAGTCTCCTTTTATTTCTGCCAAGAAAAGAAGGAAGCCTGAAAATTGTCCAAATTAATAACAAGTTATAAATATCAAATCAATATTCATAGCACATCTAGTGTATGATTCTTTTTCTGGCTCAGAATTTAAAGGTGAAATTTTTCTGTGTGCTTTTCCCAGCTGCTTAATCTGAGGTACTGGGAGCTGGAGTCTCACAGGGACTAATTAAAGAAAATTCTCAGTCAAGCGGTGGGACCTAAACAGACCAGGCAAGTTAGTGGGTTGTGAAGGAACTAAGCTAACACAGGACGCATGCGAGGAGATGAAACACTGTCCACTTGACCATTTCTTATGTATTGGGGGAGGCCTTAATCATAGCAGCTCAGAAACTACAAACGCAAACTTCAGAGAAAATGTGAGAATGGCAAGCAGGATTTCACAACTGGCTGCTGGCTCCTATGACCTTCTCCAGGGACGTGGGCATCAGACTGTTTCATTTTGACTACATCAATGCTCCAGGCTGACAATCCTGCTTGTAGTTCTCTCACCAAGGAGTGAAAGACAGGGACCATAGCAGATAAGAGTTACTTAAAGGCTGCACTGCCTGCCTTCAAAATTAGTTGCTTACTCCCTGTGGGTCTTTGGGGAAGTTACTCATCTTCTCTGTGCTCTGAGGTTCTTATTTGCAAAACGGGGACAATAAACCTGACCTGCCTGAGTCACCTTGAGGATTAACTGAATGAATGAAGCTTAGAACAGTGCTTGGCAGGCAGAGTGCCCTTGAGAACTGTTCATTATCACCAGCAAGCTCCTAATGATGCTATGTGTAAGCTAACTCCAGGGAATGACAGCTTAAGAACAGACACGGTTGGACAGTTCCTGACCCAGTTTCTGGACATTGTTATCACAGCTTCATTCACTCCACGTGGCTACACAACATCCGATTTTATTTGGTGAGATGACTGATGTGCTCCATCTAGTAAGCAGACAGTGTCAGTCGCTCAGTCGTGTCTGACTCTTATGACCCCATGGATTGTACCTCGCCAGGCTCCTCTAACCATGGAAATACTAGAGTGGGTTGCCATTTCCTCCTCCAGGGGATCTTCCCAACCCAGGGATCGAACCCAGGTCTCCAGCACTGCAGGCAGATTCTTAACCATCTGAGCCACCACAGAAACCCAGAGCAGAGAAGCTAGCAGCAAACTAATATAAAAAGTTCATTGTCTGACCAAAAAAGGTACTTCAGTTAAATGTAGAAATCTACGTATCAATTTTTAAAACCTACTGAAGTATTGCATTCATGACGGACTGCTAAGGACATTCTAGGACTTTATAAAAGAGCTCTTCTTTATTTACAGAGTCAAGCAAAATGGATTATCAAACATCAACTCCCACCTATGACATTGATTATGGGATGTCAGAGCCATGCCAAAAAATCAATGTGAGGCAAATTGCAGCCCGGCTCCTGCCCCCACTCTACTCGCTGGTATTCATCTTTGGTTTTGTGGGTAACATGCTGGTTTTCCTCATCCTGATAAACTGCAAAAAGCTGAAGAGCATGACTGACATCTATCTGCTCAACTTGGCCATCTCTGACCTACTTTTCATCATCACTGTCCCATTCTGGGCTCACTATGCTGCAGACCAGTGGGTCTTTGGAAATACAATGTGCCAGCTATTCACAGGGTTCTATTTCATTGGTTATTTTGGTGGAATCTTCTTCATCATCCTCTTGACAATCGATAGGTACCTGGCTATCGTCCATGCCGTGTTTGCTTTAAAAGCCAGAACAGTCACCTTTGGGGCGGTGACAAGTGGGGTCACCTGGGTGGTGGCTGTGTTTGCCTCTCTCCCAGGAATTATCTTTACTAAATCCCAAAAAGAAGGCTCTCGTCATACGTGCAGCCCACATTTCCCATCCAGTCAGTATCACTTCTGGAAGAATTTCCAAACTTTAAAGATAGTCATCTTGGGGCTGGTGCTGCCACTGCTTGTCATGATCGTCTGCTACTCGGGAATCCTGAAAACCCTGCTCCGGTGTCGCAATGAGAAAAAGAAGCATAAGGCTGTGCGGCTCATCTTCGTGATCATGATTGTCTACTTTCTCTTCTGGGCTCCCTACAACATCGTCCTTCTCCTGAGCACCTTCCAGGAATTCTTTGGCTTGAATAACTGCAGTGGCTCTAACAGGCTGGACCAAGCCATGCAGGTGACAGAGACCCTGGGGATGACGCACTGCTGCATCAACCCCATCATCTATGCCTTCGTGGGGGAGAAATTCCGAAACTATCTCTTACGGTTCTTCCAAAGGTACATCGTCAGCCGCTTCTGCAAAAGCTGTCCAGTGTTCCAGGGAGAGGCTCCAGAGCGAGTAAGCTCCGTTTATACACGATCCACGGGAGAACAGGAAATCTCTGTTGGCTTGTGATCTGACTCAGTGTATATATGCAAACTGTGGGGGAGTAGTTCTTTTCAAGAGGAAATTACTGTCAACAAGGGTTTAAGATTCATCCATCAATTTGGCATCAGCTCTAAGTATATTAGGTATTTCAAGCCCATCAATTTTAGAAAGCCAAAGCAAAACATGCTGATGAAACAGCAATCTTCTCACTTCCCCCCCCACATACAACAATTTATTAGCAAGCTCTCCCCCCACTACAAAAAAAAAAAATCCTCAGAGAATTGTTAATTCCTGAGTTTGGTTACCTGAACAGGAATAACAAAATGAACTGAGGAAAGTATTGTATAGTTTCTTATCTGGGTAGGGCCATAGCCAGGTTGCAAATGTGATTAAAATAGGTCCTTCTCTTGCCATGGGGAGAAAAGACATTCCGGTGATCAGATAAGAAATGACATCTTCCATGTGGGATCTCCCCCAAAAGGTATGTTAGTAAGTTCCACAGACACTGATGCCAAGGGAGAGCCCTGTGGTCTGCCGAGACCTGGGAAGGCATCTTCGCAGAAAAGGGACTGGAGGTCGATGGTCTGTTGGTGGAGAAGCTGAGCTCCAGGGTGAAGGCACTGCACAGGCAAAACTTGGCTGTGGGGAGACAGGCACTGGCTGGGGGAGCCTGGGAGGAAAAATGGGGCTGGCGCATGAGAAAACTGGAGGGCATTGCTCATCAAAGTCCGAGAGCAGAGTGGGGAGCCCTGGCCAGTGTTGCAGAAGGCTCATTCTGTAACCAAAGGATGGCCTGGAAAGGTGAGCATTCAGGTCAAGGAGACCAGCAACAATGCGATCAAGTGAGGAGGCTCCACTAAAGTTGAAGCCAGAGATGGGAACGATGGATACCTCCTCACAGCATTGAGGATGAGAGTCAGCAGAACTTGGGGTGGATTTGGCTTGGCAGTGAAGGGCAGAGAGGAGTCAGAGACTCCCTAGATTTGAGGTAAGCATCAGAGGTGCCCTAAAAAAGACATCAAGCATGGAAGGAGGAGGAGGTTTAGGTCAAAACAGGAGTTGGTGGAAGAGAAAGGGTCCAGTTTTGTAAGCTGAACACCACCCTAGGCAGACAGACCCTGGGCTGTCTATCGTTGACTGCTCCTGCCACCAGAGCAGTCCTTCCATCCTGGCTCAAACCATGAGGCATCCCCAGGTGGCTCTGAAATACTAGGTTTACAAATGCACGAGTCTGAGCTCCAGGAACACTTCCAGGTCAGATGTGACATTTGGCTGGTACTGATTACATAGTTAAAAAAATCTAAAGCTTTATAAGCACTGAGTAAAGAGGCCCGAAAGAGCTGAAGGAAGCCTAAATGACAGCTTTTAAGTACAGTCTTCTGGATTTAACTCTCAATAGATAAAGAGAAGACAGACACATTCACTTGGAAACAGGCCGCTTCAAGCTTTTTAAACCACAGAATATACAATTTACCAACCTCTGTGCTTCAACCTGAGTGTCAGGGCTAGAGATACACATTCCAGATGCATTTCTGAACAAACCTTATCCAAACACTAAGAGACTTCTTTCAAAGGAAGAATTGTGTGGGATTTTTTTTGCAGTTTGCTAGTTATATTATTATTTTGTATATGCCTAAGACTGTTTTGAGTCCAGGGGTAGCTAAGACCATCACTGTAAAGATTAGGTGGGAAAACACAAAGGAATGAGAACCTCTCAAGAGATTAAGACGTCAGAATAAGAGGTACTACTGATTTTTCTCCAGCTCTAAAGTGTGAAACTTGAGGGTTGTGGCTGTCAATAGGAAGTGACTGGAAGGGTCTTTTGTCTTGCTCTTAAAGTTGTTGAGAGTGTACACGCGGCATATGAACCTCGTTTCTGGGTCAGTTCAAACATTCTGATATATATATATACACACACACACACATATACATATATGTGACATTATTATGTATATAAACAGTTACAAGTTGCTTGGAAGAAAATATGCGTCTAATAAAAACCCTGAAAAATAATTGACTGTATTCTTGTTCTTTCAGCCAATGTACATTTAGAATACTACACATAAAATTGTGAGAGAATTTTTTAAGTAGCTGATTTGGAAAATTTCATGCACATACAAACACACATATTGAGGATTATTTTTTCTAATTATTTTTAAAAGTTGACCCTCTCACTGGGTCAAATTGCCAGAATAATTTGTTTTTAAAGACGCTACCTCTCAGAGTGGAGATTTTGCACAACTGACCCTGAAAACTTTTAAATTTCAAACTTAATTCTCTACTCAAGCAAAAGAATTAACATGATTCTTCAGAGAAAATCAATGTGTGATTCAGCATATGTTAACTGTCTAGGCTGGACAATGGAAAAGACATAATGCTGAAACTTGGTCATTCATCTGTAATCTTGCGTTGCAGACACAGGTATACAGAAGAAGGTCATCGGTGGCTGTGAAGACTGCTTTTGTTTCATTTGACAATCTCTCCCCAAAACTTGGCTGCAATTGCATTGATGACAACGGTGTTCACATAGACTTCTGTGCACGTGTCTCCTTCCCTCAAGGAGGACAGGTGCTACACATAGAGGTGACCTACCTGGGCACATTCGCACAGTTTTCCCCCTGCTTCCCTCTCCTCTTCCAAGCACACGCTAGAGTCAGTTGCCATCCTAACTTGGAGGTCTGTGACAAGGACAGCTTCTCCCTAACAATACTGAAGGACTGCCTTCTATCTCACAGGGTACAAGGAGGCATGAACCAAGGTCAGGTGGGAGGGGCTGGGGTTAAAGCAGAGGGAAGGACCAGGGAGAAAGGAGGCCTCCCCTGTAAGATGAACGTGGCTGCATAGGGAGGTTGGAAGGTGTCAGTTTTATGACTGATACACATGTACTTCTCATCCTCTTTCCTGCTAAATGAAACTAGCCCAATGTCAACATGAAGAAAAGCTACCCAACGTGTCTGTACACCCAACGTGATGTACCCAGGGTGCATCTTGTCCCCCATCATGTGTACGTCTCATGCCTCATTTGCCTTGATTCTCCACACCCCTCGCTCTGCAAGCCCCTTCACTGCCCACCTCTTTTTTGCCCATCGCTTAGATCAGCAAATGAATGTAAACTCTTTATGGCCCGCAGGTTCTGACTTATCTCAATGCCTCAACCCAGAGGCCCTGTCGAGAGGGTTTCATACATGCCATGGAGAAAGTCAAAGAAAAGGTGAATGTCCTTAGAGGGAGAAATAATGTGCAAATTCATAAACTGGGATTCTGCTGACATCTGTATTCCAAGGGTTCTCAATAGCAGCAGCTCTCACTAAATTAAATGCATTGGTATTTCTAGTGACTAAATAAGTTATTTACTTTATATCAAAGGACAGATTCCCCTACATGAACATAGATGTCCAAGTGTTAACCCTTCTTATGACAGCAGGAGACTACCACAGAAGTGAGATGTGAGCCAGAGAACAACTCCTGAGCTTCCTAACTGCTCTGGCTCATAGCTTGAGAGCATATCCTTTACCAGCAGTTCAGGGTTTGTGCAGAGTGTCTATATAACCCTTGGGGTGAGGAGAGACAGAAGAGGCAGAAAGAGGCATTTTTCATAGGTCCTTTTCAGTAAAATTCACCATAAAAATCTTGCTTGTATTTTTCTAAAATACTGTCAAACTTTAATATTTTACATTATGTATATGTCAAAATTATGCCACACTTTTCATTTTCCTTAATTTATTGTAAGCATTTTTATAACTCTTATATTTGGCTCCATACTGTTACTACTTTGAGAATAAGTTCTGTACCATTTTGATTCTGCCATGCTTCAGCAACTTATTTTTGTCTCTTTTAAAGTGGCAACTAGTTTTTTAAAGCACAGCTTATATGAGTTTTTCAAATTAAATGCAAAGCCTTTAAGAACCTTGGGCTGTACTGCCCCCCTGTGGCCACTTAGCAAACCAACAAGTGTGGCCAGCAGCCATCCTTGATAGAGATATGCATACAGAGCATTTTTGTGCTCAGCTATTTCGTGTCTGTCTTTGCTGGCACCACAGCTGTTGTGTAGAAGGAGTATCACCACAACAGGTCGGGGTGGATGATGCACAACTCGTTATTTGTGAAGAACAAGCGGAGCATCAGTGGAGGCCTCACTGATGGAATGGTAACCCACTCCAGTATTCTTGCTTGGAGAATTCCATGGACAGAGGAGCCTGGCGGGCTGTAGTCCATGGGGTCGCAAAGAGTCAGACACGACTGAGCAACTTTCACTGATGCCTGTAGTGAAGGTCCCAGCTGCCCAGAACCAATCTCTGCAGATCTGGCCAGTTTCTGGGATTCAGATTTGAAGTCTGTGATGCAGCCTGTGGCTCTGACTTTCAGAACCTCCCCAGGTGATTCTAAGCGCTGCCACCAGTTTGAACACCACTTGCTTGTAGCCGGTTGAACCGAAAGCAGGTTCAGGGAGGACTGCCATCTGGGCAGGATGCTGCCCAGCCTGGAAGTGGGCGATTTGTGGGCCCAGGAGAGTCTGGACTCAGATCTTTCCATTTTCATAACAGAACACTGACTCTGTCTTCCCCTCGGCTGATTTTAAAAGCATGTAAATCTAGACTTAATTGGCAATATAAAAATAATCTGTATTCGAGGCTCCAAATATTTCGCTTTCATTTCTGGTTTTGGATTGTGTTTTGACCTGTCTGTTCCAAGTGAAAAGTAAATAAAAGTGGGATGTCTGGCGCCCATGCTGAGCTTGGCGGCTTCAAATTCAATAAAGAACAAGTCAAGGTCTGTCTGAGATGGTTTGCAAGTGAATATAGATTTTGCTTCCTTTGGTAAAAGAATTCTGCCCCCACCGTTTCCGTCTCCCTTCAGTAAGCACCACCTTTAACCAAGTCCAGCAAAAACCGTCATCCCTAAAGAACTGGATAACTCTGGGAGTCCTGGTCAACCCTGGATAAGGCAATGAAAATTCTGCAGAGAAATAAAGTTTTAAAAGAGCATTGCTCCTATTTAGTCTCAAATTTCTCTACTTATGTTTACTACCACTTAGCTAATACTCTTCAAAAATCTCTTTTAAGAATACAACATTTTCCAACGTATGATCAAATCAGGGCTCTGTTAATTGGTTAACTCTCTCCTTCATGCAGGGTACAAAGAAGAGCCTGGTAGATGAAAGAAATAGGTATTTAAAAATCAGACTGACTTCAGTTCCAGCCTCAATACTATGGGAGTTTGCATAAGTGACTTAAAGACTCTGGATGTCAGATTCCTTTCCTGTAATTTGGTATACTATTAATATCCACTGGGAATTATGCTGGTATATAGTGTCTAGACCAGCACTGTCCAGTAGCATTTTCTGTAATGATGGAAATGCTCTGTATTTGCATTGTCCAATACAGTGGCCACCAGACTAGTGCAAAATGCGGCTATGTGAATGTGGAACTAGGCTCTTTATTTCAATTAATTAATTTTTTAATATGGCATATAGTTGGGAAAATAATGGAAACAGTGGCAGACTTTATTTTCTTGGGCTCCAAAATCACTGCAGATGGGGACTTGCAGCCATGAAATTAAAAGATGCTTGCTCCTTGGAGGGAAAGCTATGACCAACCTATTCAGCATATTAAAAAGCAAAGACATTACTTTGCCAACAAAGGTCCTTCTAGTCAAAGTTACGGTTTTTCCAGTAGTCATGTATGAATGTGAGAGCTGGACCATACAGAAAGCTGAGCACACAAGAATTGATGCTTTTGAACTGTGGTGTTGGAGAGTTCCTTGGACTGCAAGGAGATCCAACCAGTCCATCCTAAAGGAGATCAGTCCTGAATATTCATTGGAAGGACTGATGCTGAAGCTGAAACTCCAATACTTTGTCCACCTGATGTGAAGAAGTGACTCACTGGAAAAGACCCTGATGCTGGGAAAGATTGAAGGCAGGAGGAAAAGGGGACAACAGAGGATGAGATGGATGGCATCACCGACTCGATGGACATGAGTTTGAGTAGGCTCCCGGAGTTGGTGATGGACAGGGAAGCCTGACGAGTGCAGTCCATGGGGTCGCAAAGAGTCGGACATGACTGAGCAACTGAACTGAACTGAACTGATGACCAATGACTACATTAATGGACAGTACAAGTCTGGCATACAAAAGATACTCATAAATATCGGTATTACTTGGACTCTGGCATCAAGGATTCCTATGTTTAAATTCTTAGGCACATTACTAAATGTTTCCAAGCTTCAGTGTCTTCATCTGTAATATGGGCCTAATAACAATACCTTCCCAATCTATAGATTGGTTCAGAAGATTAAACAGAAACTGCATGCTAACAACTTAATGTAGTACCTGGCACATAGAAGGAACCTCTTGCAATTGTGGGCTACTTTTCTAATAATAGCTATTTGCTCTCTAGATTAGAATCCCACTCCGGCAAAGAATGCTCTTCCCCGTGGTGGGTGATCCAGCTCACTTTCTGCAGGGGAACAGAAGCACTGCAGACCTGACAGGGCTCTTCGGGTGTGAAATCAAACACCGTGTGTTTAGAGTGATAGACAGAAAGGGCCTCCCAACTTTGTGGCATTATGTTCAATCCATCAACCTTATAGATCTCCTCTGAAAAGTCTTTTAAGGGTAACAAATCTGATCAGGTTTCTGGCTGGATGAAAACCCTATGGCTCAAAGCAAAGTGAGAGATGGGGATGTGGGTGACAGGTCAACTCCTCTCCCCTATCCCTGGGATTCTGACAGAAGCTTATACACAATGAGAATCAAAACTAGATAATAGTCAATGAGTCCTGGCAAAGTAACACGGGCAGATGTGGCTTAGGCAGGAAGCCAATGGGGTTTCTCACCACTGTCCTCAATGAAGATCCAGGACCCTCACCCCGAGGTGTACCAGTAGAAAGAAAGCGCAATTGAGATGCCCCCAGCCCACATTCCTCTCGCGGAAGCTGGGACAATCAGGGGTGAGAGAAAGGGTCCGCGTCAGCCCTCCACTGAGAGGGAAAAAGCACATGGGCAGAGGCTCTGCCTTCCTTGGGCCAGAAGCAGAAACCTGGGGAAATGAGAAATGAGGGGAGTCTCCCTAGTACCATTCATCTGTGCATTAACCATCTGCAACTCAACATGCATTCATTCAGCAAGCATTATGGAGGGACTTCTACGCACAAGATAGCAACCGTTCCACAAAAGACAGTTCCTGCCTTCACAAGGTTCACTGTTTAGAGAGAAAGGCAAGCAAATAACAAAGTGACCTGGTGTTTGAAGGTAATGAGGTACAGGAAGGAGGCTCTAAGAGTCAGAGGAGGGTAGCTCTCCCAGCCCAAGCACAGGAGCCCAGGGAAGTAAGCGGCAGGAGGCAATGTGTACCTGAGCAAGGGCTGCAGACAAGCTCCTCAGGTAGATCACCAGAGAGGGAACAAGTGTGCAGAGGTGACCGAGAAAATGGCACAGGCCAGGGGCTTCCAGTGGCACAGCCGAGATGAGAGAGGCAGATGGATGGCTAGATGGATTGTAAAGACAAACCATGGGAGTGTGAGAGGAGGGGAGGGGGGCGTCCCTCCCAAGGGAGGTTAGGAGCGGTGGCCAGTACAGAGGGAGGACAGGACCAGGCAGTATCCCCTCCAGGCTCTCCCTTTGAGCAGAAGCAAAACAGAAGGTGACGGGGAGCCAGGAATCTCCCCAACACAGGACCCAAGTGCAGGAGCTATTTATGACTCCATAGCCCCCATTTACTCAGTAATTCAACATTTATTGAGTGCCTACTGTATGCAACATCTATGTCCAGCTCTCAGGTGTGGATTCTATCCTGCTGGCCACAGGAAACCCTTGATACCATGAGACACCCTCAGCTTTGCTTTTCAGAAAAAGTTTGTAGGACAAAACGAGAAACTCAGAGAAGGAGCAGTGTCACAAACCGCAGTTGGAATGAGTTGGAGGAGTCAGAGAGAGTCAGAGGAGTCAGAGAGAGAAACAGACTATCCCAGAGCGTAGAGTGAGGCATGCTCCAACACCAAGGAGGGCTTCTCAGCCAGGTGCTGGGCTGTCAGAACTGACTTCCTGGCAGAGATGATGGCTCAGCAAAAGCCTGAGAATCAAGGAGGGCCTTCAGACATCTCAGGATTAAATTGGCTCCCCCACCCAGAAGCATAAAAGAAACTATTTTATAACCAGACATACTTTTCCTCATTCTAAGCTGCATTTGTTTCAGAAGGCAAAGTTCCCATTCCATCCTTCCTAACATATTCAATCCAACCTCATGTCTCTTAAGCCAAATTCAGGATACATACCACTCATTTTCTGTTCAGTGCTCCCTTGCCAAAAACTCTTCCCCTTTCCCCTCACTCCCACAGTTGATTCTTCTAGTGTAGTGGATCTCAACCAGAAGATGACTTTCCTCCAGGGGCCAACCAGCCATGTCTGGAGACATTCAGGTTGTTACAATTTGGGAAGAGGCCTAGAAACCCCCACAACAAAACCAGACCCCAGCCCCCATCTGCCAGCAGTGCCATGGTAGAGAACCCTCCTCCAGTCTCAGCAAGGAGGACCCTGGATCAGGCCCCACACAGATGGCTGCAGCTGACTCCAGACTCATGGAACATTCCAGATACTTTACATGGCCAGAGGAGACTCAGGCTTTCCACAAGCATCCATTCTTGTCACTCCACCATTTCCACAGCCCTTCCACACCTGCTGATGCAAGACAAACCCACAGTGGGGCCCACCAGAGATGCTGTCAGCTTCCCCACAGTACGTGCAGACCTAGTGGGGGGGTGATCCGTGTCTCCCTACCCCACCCTCCTTGGCCAGGTAACTTTAGAACACAGCAGTTTTAGGTTATCTTTCTCAGCAATCCAGTCTGTGCGCGTATGGGACGGGATGAGGGGAGGCTATTAGATGAGGAGAAATTATAAGGGAAAGTGTATATATGTGCGATGAATGGAGGAATTTCAGTGGGAACAGTGTATGCGAAAAAACAGAGTCACACAGAAGAGGCGGCTCCACAGAACAGGTGGCGAGCGGTTTCATGAGAAGGGAAGTGAGAAGGGAATGGCGAGAAATGGGACTGGCGGCTGGAGAGTAGACGACAAATGAGGACAGACCTCGCTAAGGAGTCTGGGCCTGTTGAAGCCAGGGAATAAATGCATACTTGGGCCCTGAATGGCCCGGGCAAATGGTGGATGTGCTAGAGGAAGAAAAGAAACGGGGCAGGGACTCTGGGTGGAGGTTTTGGCAGTGCTGCTTCTGGGACACAATGGAGGGCTCTGCCAAGGGAAAGAGCTCTGTGTGGAAAGAAATTAACATATTTGAAAGCTACATTTTTAGTTGTTTATTGGAGGATAATTGCTTTACAATATTGTGTTGGCCTTCTGCCATAGAGAAGCACTCATCAGGACTGGGATTTAGGGAGTAGGGAAGGTCGAGGGCTGGGCCCAGCCCAAAGGGATGGGGAGCACTGACTCCAGGATGTGGGATTCTGTTTTAAGGACAGGCTAAGTTAGAACTCCTGGAGGGCATCCAGGTGGCAGTATCAAGAGAAGCTGGATGTGCTGGCCCTGAATTAGCAGAGCAAATGAGTGGGGAATCCACATTTGGGGGTCACAGGAAGTGAACACTGTGGTAATGGAAAAGTGGCTCAAGATAGGACCCAGAGGAACAGAGGCAGCAAAGGAGTCCCAGAGGAGAAGGTGAAGGTGTGCTAGGCAGGGCAGAGACAATTGCAGAGAGAGTTCTGGGCAAAACAGGAAATGTCAGAGATGTTTAATACTACCAAGCAAGATAAGAGCAGAAAAACACATCTCCTGATCCTGTGCCGCAATCAGAAAGGCACAATAATTTAGAAGCTCCTGCCTTGTCTCTTCCTGGGCCGACTTATGTAGCAAAGGGGCACAGAATCGTCTTTCCTTCTTCCCACAGAAATGCATGATTTTTGTCCCCAAGTTCTGAGCTCTCTCAAGGACAGGATCGGCCTTTGCGGTCTGAAAGTCCTGGTATACTGGGAGAGGGAAGTGCCCTTTCCAATGACCCTTTCCAGAGGGTGTAGCTGACTCTTTGGAACAGGAAGGGATAGGACTGTGGACTCTGATGCAGAGATAAGAGCCCGTTCAAGGCCCCAGGGCCTGGAAGGGATTGGCTGCAGAGCCTCTGGGGAGCCTCAAGGACCAGCCTGGGGGAGCACTGGGCAGGAGGGAGCACTGCCTGCAGTTTCCAACACGGGGGCTCGCACGGGGGCTCGCACGGGGGCTGGCCCTCGGCGCGGCCCAGAGCAATCACCCAGGCTGAGGACCAAAGCAAATCCCATCCTGCACAGTTAAACTCTGTCAGGATTTAATTCTAAAGGAATTACTTTTAAGTGAGATGCTACTTAGTTTACTATCTTCAACCTTTGTTCATAAGGAAAAAATGTTTATCTAGTTAAGATACGGTTAGTATACAATCACAGTGACTGTCCAGCACAACCAACCCTACAAAAGCTGGAGCGGGGAAGGCGAGGCGGAGAAGGGCGCGCTGGGGGGTGGGGCGAGGGGAAGAGCCACTTCCTCTTCCACTCTGCTCTTCATACCCTGTGGACAACGGTGAGGAACCAGGGGGATGGTCAGATGGAGTGAGTGCACAGCGTGGCCTCCCTGCACATGACTCCTCCTCCCGTCCACCATACACGTGGTCTCACAGTCTTACAACATGATGGTGTTGAAAATTTCAGTTTCCATTTCTTGTCATCCAGGGTAAACGAAATTTGCAGAAAAGCAGAACCCTCAGCCTGTGCCCTACTCTGCTCAGATGCCCACTTCAGTCCAGGGGATGGGGCTGCTGCCCCCATCACTGGAAACCACCCTCAGCCACTGGAACCTGCCTGCCTGCGGGGTGACTGAGGCCAGTGACTGGCTGAGGTGGGACTGCAAAGGCTGGGCCCCTGCTCTCCCCGTAGCACGGCGCTCAAGGACCAGCCCAGCGGCCACATGGTCAGCTGAGCCCTCACACTGTGCGGACCTGTGTACTGCACCCACGCGGCGTGTGTTGTACCCACGTCGTGATGGCTTCTCCCTCCGCCCGGTCCTGCCTCGCTCACTCGCTCACATGTGAGTGTCCCGGAAGTTACCCTAACAGGACCGCTGCTGCTGAGAGCTCTGGATTGCCAGGAACACAATCTAAGATAGCCTGATTTGGGGTACAACTCTCTATTCCACAGAAACTCAGTCACAGATGCCAGAAAGTAATAAGATGTCTCCACCTTGAATTCTGTTACTTTCCCTTCCCTTGCTCCATCTCTGGGATCCACGTAGATGGTCCCTCGGGAACCTGAAAAAAAAGACACTAAGAGGAAAAGGGAGGAGAGGGGAAGAGGCCTTCGCACACTTCACCTGGCTAACTCGCGTTCAGGCTGGGCTTAGAGACTCCCACACTGGAAAACCCCGCCCGGTGCCCCTGCTGACAGCTCCCACAGCTCCTAACCCCCTGAATTACAGACGGGTGTGCACCTGACCATCTCCGCCCAGAAAGTTACTGCCATGAGGGCAGAGAAGGGGTCTACTTTGCTTGCCATTTTCTCCAGGGACCTGGCAAAGCTCCTGGCACTTGGGAGACATGTCCTATGGGGTTCTGGCAGGAAATAAATGGCACATACTGGGGCAACTGAGGCAAGTTTGGTAAGCAGACGCTTTACAGGATTTAGACAGGGCATGAGGAAACCACAGTGTACAGTGCGGTACCTGGTGCCAGTGAGAGCAGGCTGCCATTCCCACTGCTAGGAGCAAGGGGCACAGGCGTGGGTAGAGGCTGACAAGAGCCACTCACAGGTCAAGCAACACATCTGTCCCACCAGCAAGACGACCCCTGAGAACCACCAGGATGGAGCCAGGGAGCTAAATCCCCCCGACCTCACTCTCTAATCTCCTGCCTAAAACTCCCCATTGCCCAAATGCAGCTGATACTCAGAGGACAGAGGAGACTGCTGTTATAAGATAAGGCTCCCTGGACATAAACCAAGGTGGAGGTGAGCAGAGAGTGGATACAGCAAAGCAAAAGGAAGA
Source organism: Dama dama (assembly GCF_033118175.1). Taxonomy (NCBI): domain Eukaryota; kingdom Metazoa; phylum Chordata; class Mammalia; order Artiodactyla; family Cervidae; genus Dama; species Dama dama. The sequence continues at coordinate 57,144,044 of NC_083704.1, read as the reverse complement.
TTTACAATCAGTAGACAATAAATACCTGGGAGAGGAATAAATGAATAGCATTTTTCAACAAATACGCGTTGAAACACTACCCAGTGGCTATTTGTCATTCTGATCACTGTCTCATGTAGACAAAGCAAAGGCCACACACATTAGGACACTAAGCATAACTCCAACCTGGGGGCAGACGACTAAGCCTTAGGCTATGTGAGATGAGGCTCTGGAGCTGAGAGGTCCTGACATAGAGCCAGGGCCTGGGAAAAGGTGAACCAGAAGAAATTCACTCAAAGGTAGATGACAATAAGGAAGCTTATCTGTTTTCACCTAGGCCCTAACTGGTTGGTGAAAAGTCTGTAAGAATCCAAAAACCCAATGCTTCATGAAAATCTGAGGTTTAATTTTAGAATACCCTCAAAACGGGAGACCCCCAAACAGGCCAGGAAACCCTGTCTCAGGCCATTGATATTCTTAACGCTCTTGGCTGGAACAAAGGCAAAACTCCTCCAGAAGGGACTGCTCCCACTTCGGGTCACAAAAATATTCTCCAATAAATATGAACTCATGCTGAGACTACAAAATATACAAGGAAATGGACCTCTGTGAGTGACAGCTGGCAAGCCTAATCCTAATAGGATCAGAACTCTGAATTGCAGGGTTGATTAAATCACGATTTGATTAAAAGCATTTTTATGAGGAATCAAAATCCTAAAACATAGACAAAATATTATTACCAGAACCCACACAGTGTTATAAAAGTATATGCTACTCTTGTGGAATTTTTCTTATTGCCCTAACTCAGCACACTATCTCAGATACAAAAAATCCTAGAAACTCTTCTGAAATATGAGGGCATTTACTCAGTAGATGTTTTCCCTTTCTCGTCCTAGGGATACACACTCACAAGGGGATGCCTTCTGAGTCCACTTGTCTGCTAATTGAAGAGTACTGAAATAATTCTCAGGACTTAGCGATTTTCCTTCTTTCTTCAGTACCATATCTGTAGTAGGATTAGGTTCAGGTACAGCTCAAATTCAGGCTTCCCAGGTGGCTCAGTGGTAAAGAATTCATGTGCAGATGAGGAGCCACAGGAGACATGGGTTCGATCCCTGGGTCAGGAAGATTCCCTGCAGAAGGAAATGGCAACCCACTCCAGTATTCTCACTTGGATAATCTTGTGGGCAGAGGAGCCTGGCAGACTAAAGTCCATGGGGTCACAAAGAGTCAGACACGACTGAGTACACACACACAGCTCAGATGCACCACTTTCAAAGTTGTGGTACAAGATCATACCCTATTTCTTGTTAAGTTGCTACTGGCCGTGTTTCAGAATTTTTGTTGAAACTATCTTTTAGTCATTTTACAAGGTACTGGAGAAGGAAGAGTTCATGACCCTACTTCACTCTGCCATCTTTACTAGAAAGCCCCACAGAAGTGATTTTGAGACTCTATAGGCATTTCAAAAGTTTAAGCACTGCTTCACCTTGGGCGGCCCTAGATGTATGTAGTGGTATTTGTGTGCTGACTTTGGAGCTTGGTTGGTGGGATTGCTGTTTAAAGTTGGGCAGCAGGGAGATATTGGACACCTGTTTATGGGGCATTAGCTGTCCTGACTCAGCAGAGCAACCAATTACATTTCACCACAAGAGGTTGCTGGCGGCCCTGGGAAACCAACCTCATTGGAATGGTGGGGACAGACGCCAGGCCAGAGGGGACTCAGTAGGGAGTAAACAGCATGAAGCGGCTGGACAACTAATGGAAGCTGTCTGGGAAGAGGGAGAATAAGTAGCTCGAGCAATGTGTGAGGTTAAGGGCAGGATTACAGTCTTTATCTGAGAGACCTGAGCATTTAAAAATCCTGGAGAGACCAACAGAGAAAGAGAGGTTGGAGCTAAAGCAAAACATGGAAAACTCTAATGGAGGTTAGACAGAATGAGAGCCAGAGTGCAGGAGGAGACATCAGCCTTCAATAAAAGAGGAGCAACTAAGTCCATAGAAAGAGGAAAGAAAGAAGAATCTGAAGCTGGAGACCAGGGAGCTGAGAGACTTCAAGAAAGGTAGAAGGTGAGGTCATTTCCTGAGCATAAATGTAGGTGGCAGAAATGGGCATTTGAAGAGATGGAAGAGTTTTAAATTGCTCAAAGTAGCCAATGGCAAATAGGAGAAAGTGGCAATTTGGGACATTCATAACCTATTAAGAGTTAGAAGTAAAACTAGAAAAACCCCTGGAAGCCAGTTGAGACTGGAGACCATAAATTAGTCACAAATTCTGTCTTCATGGCTAAGTGGTTTTAACCAGCTGTTCTCAGAAACACATTCTCAAAGAAAGAATAGCAGGGAGAAGTAGAGTGATGGGATCTAAGGCTGGGAATCAAGGGCACCCAAGGTACTGACCAGACAATGACTACATGATAGACTATGGGATCTGAGCTAGACTAGGAGGGGTGTGGCTATAGTAAGGCCTGAGACGCACAGGCTAGGGGGCTTGATGAAGGAGAACAACAGTACAGAAGAGGCGAATGCAGTGCGAGAGATCTACAGAGTAGATGCTGTGATCAGAAGAGTGAGCAACTTTACTGTGAAAGTTCAGTGGGGAATCAATTTAACATACCCCAAATCTGTTAGTGTGGATGATGGAGTGAAACTGAAGGCCAGTGAAGTGGAGTTGATGAGCTGAAAGCCCTGGGCACTGAGTGGAAGTCAACATGGGCAATTAAGTCACCAGAATGATGGAGAAAACTGGGTGGAGAGAAGCTCCTTATCCACATACCCTTGTCTTAATAAAAGAAGAGGCAATCAGGCAGACAGTGGTAAGAAGCAATGACGAGGCAGAGTGCAGGGTGGGGCTGGAGACCACAGTAGTCTGTTGAATGTCTGCCTACTGAAACCTACAGACTACAGGTGCAAGAGGCACTGGAGCCAGGAACACCACCCTCTGACCCTCAAGGAGGAGGCACGTGTGACAGGGAAAGAGCATCCTCAAGGAACATGTTGAGGAATGTTCTGGGATTCAGTTAAGGAGGTCATGAGGATTGTCTACAGGGGAATTCAGATTTCAGAGGGCACAGAGGAAAGTAATGGAGAAAAGGGAGCGTTAGGAAGGGAGGTGAGGGCAGAGGAGACATGAAGAAGAATGGCAATCAGAAATGGGAGAAGGAATGGCAACCAGAAACTGACCTGGGGCACTGACTGAAGATGGCATGGATGGGGGCACAGTGACATCAAGTGGCCTTATGTGTCCCAAAAAGATTGACCCCAGCAGAGCACAGGTAAGTGAAATGAAGTCGCTCAGTCATATCTGACTCTTTGCAACCCCATGGACTGTAGCCTAACAGGGTCCTCCATCCACGGGATTTTCCAGGCAAGAGTACTGGAGTGGGTCACCATTTCCTTCTCCAGAGGATCTCCCCAACCCAGGGATCAAACCCAGGTCTCCTGTATTGTAGGCAGACATTTTACCATCTAAGCCACCAAGGAAGTCAGGTAGACAGTGGCCAAAAAGATGAGGGAGGGATTAAGATGCTGGTAAAGAATCTGCCTACAAAAAAAAAAAAAAAAAAAAGAATCTGCCTACAATGCAGGAGACCTGGTTTTGATCCCTGAGTTGGTAAGAACCCTGAAGAAGGAAATGGCTACCCACTCCAGTATTCTGAAGAATTCCATCAGAAGAGTCTGGTGGGCTACAGTCCATGGGGTTGCAAAGAGTCAGACATGACTGAGCTACTAACACTTAAGATGCTGCAGAACATATCATTCTTCAGTAAGCGAAGGACTCAAGACTCTCTAAAGACTGATGTCTCCCTTGCAAGGCTGTGTTTACCCAAATTCTTTCAAGATACAGACACTAATATGGGACACAACATAAAATAAATGTATTAGATGAAACACCTCTGAGAGAGATTGTGAAGGGTGGTGGGCAAAGCTGGGAAAGTTACCAGATCACAATGCAAGTCTGACCTCAAGTGAAGGACAGAAGGAAGAAGTGGGGAGAGGGAGAAGCACCAGTCCATCATCCAGGAATGGGCCCATCCCAGTGGCCCTAATAGGGCCATTGGCTGGGAGCAGCCCTTGGCAGGCAAGGCCTTGGCATGGATGCAAGGATGTATTTTGGAGTGAGGAAGCTGGGCTCCTCAGTCAATTATGCTCATTCCCACACAGCACAGCAAGATTTGCACGTCTGAGGTAACATTTCTCGAAACATGTCCTGCAAAGCGCTTAGTCCATAAGTAACTGCAAGAGAATTAACAAGGGGACTCCACGATCTAACAACTTTGGGAAATGCCACATACTTTCTCCAGGATCCAAAGGCTTACCAGCACTTGAAAAGCTCTGAGCAGCACTGTGGTAAAGACTTGTTTTATATTTTTAGTCTACCTATCTTCTAAACATCCTTGAGCAAAGTCACCCTCCCCCATTTTTTACATTTTTTAACACAATGCAGAATAAACCAAACATATGTTGAAAAAGCTAAGGATATAATTAACTATTTTTCTTCCAGTAAGTACATATAAAATCTGTATTTCAGAGTTGGTCATCAATACAATTGTTTTTTGGAAGTATTCTCTTCCCCTTGCTGCCCTCCCAGGTAGCCCAGGTAGTAAGAGGACTAAGCACTAGAGTGATGCTGTAAGCCTGGCCAGGATGTGGGAGAAAATGTGGGGGCAGGATGAGACACAATCAGAATCCCTAAAATTACAACATGAAGGTATGTTCCCCTTCAATCTACTGCTCAGTACCAAACAACGAACCCAGAGGAAAACTGATGGTTTTCTAAAAACAGGTGTTACACACTTTCCATCAAGAAGTAGTTCTATTTAAAAATTATAATAGCTGCTATTTGGGAATATCATTAGCAAAGATTTTTTTCCTATACTTACCAAATTTTCTGGAATATTTGCTAATAAAAATTAGATAGATAATCTGACAGCACTGATATTTGATGAAGCCACTTTAAGAAATAGATAAATTATTGTAATTCTAAATTTTTGAATACCCTTTTCTCAATGTCATTAGACCTCTGAAGATGCCACCACACTGGGATGCACTAAGCATCCTAGCACTCTCCCATCCCTTCACTCAACTAATTTAATGTTGTATCTATCAGTCAGCACCCAGTTAACAGACAGGAATCATACCAGTAATTCGAACAAAGAAAATTCACTACCAAGAATCGTTAACCAGTCAAAGGGGACTGAAAACCCAAGGGAGGAGGAAGCAGATATATGGAGCGGCCTCTAGGCTGAGGCAGAGCACCCGAGAAGGAACACACCTGGAAGATGCCTTCCCTCTCAAGCCTGAGATTCAAACCTTGTTAGGGAGGGTGACTGCAACCCTCTTAGATGGTCAGGAAATTTGCCAAGGTGCTTTCCTTTGGGGCTGGTGAGTAGGAAACTGCCTGTAAGGGTACCAGTGAGACACACAAGAGGGTGGGCATCACTCAGTCTCCACAGCACTGTCAGGTCATCCCAAGGAGCAAAAACAACAAAATCCTGGAACCAGAATGAGAAGCCCCTGCCTCTTCCTGTGATTCTCAGCGCCTTCTATACCAGCTGGCAAAGGACAAATGTTTACAGAGTTCAGCTTGAGGATCACAAAGCAAAAGAAGGAAGAGTGGGTTAGGAGCTAAAGGCAATAAATTACTAACAGGTGCACTACATCCTCAGCTTTTTTTTTTTAATTGAAAACCAATGTAACATTAAGAATATTTCTGCATCTCCTGTAAAATTATTGCTAAGTGTGTTTTCCAGTGTGTTTTTGTGTGCCTTTGCTCAGTGTTTTCTAAGCTCCCTGATACAAGAACTCAGTAACAGGAAAAAAATGAGATGAGTATAAATTATTGGACCTGATCATTTGCTGTTTCATCTCATCAGAGACTGTCTTGTCAGCAAGGCTTTCTCTGACTATTCTACATAAAATGTGGACCCCCAAACCACCCTGGCCCCTCCTAGTCTCCGTCCCAGCTTTACTTTTTGCCTCAGAACTTCTCTCCTACTACCTTCAACTTACATACTTATTTTGTTTTTGTCTGTAATGTAAGCTCCATGAAGGTCAGGATGTTTGTCTACTGAACAGTGCTGGGCACATGCCAGGCATTTTATAAACATTTGTTGAATAAATGAATGATCTATATGTTATGGGGGGAATAAGAGTTATAACATGATAGCCTCCTATACTGAAACTGGGACTGAACTTGAATAAACACTTTTCTAAAAACATACAGATGGCCAACAGTGACATGAAAAAATGTTCAACATCATTAATCACCAGAGAAATGCAAATCAAACCCACAATGGTATTATCACCTCATATCTGTTAAAATAGCTATTATCAAAAAGGCCACAAATAACTAATGTTGGTGAGGATGTAGAGAAAAGGGAACCCTCGTACACTGTTGGCAGGAATGTAAATTGGTACAGCCACTATGGAAAACAGTATAGAGGTTCTTCACAAAACTAAAAATAAAACTTCCAGATGACCCAGCAACTACACTCCTGGGTATATATCTGAAAAAAATGAAACCACTAATTTCAAAGATATAAGAACCCCAACTTTCACAGCATTATTTACATTAGCCAAGATATGGAAGAAACCTAAGTGCCCATAAACAGATGAATGGATAAGGAAGGTGTGGTGCATACATGTACAACGGAATATTACTCAGTCATAAAAATGAATGAAATTTTGCCAGTCACAACAACATGGATGGACACAGTATTATGCTTAGTCAAATAAATCATAGGAAAACAAACACTGTATGTTATCACTTATATGTGGAATCTAAATTTTAAAAGCAAACTCACAAATATAACAAAACAAAAAGAGCCTCACAGATGTAGGGAACAAACTAGTGGTTACCTGTGGGGAGAGGGAAGATTCAGGGAAGGGCCAAGAGAGGGGTAAAGGATGAAAAGATACAAACTATTATGTATAAAATAAATAAGCAACATTGATATATTGTACAACACAGGGAAATATAGTCATTATTTTGCAATAATTTTGCTGTTATTTAGTCACTAAGTCACGTCCAACTCTTTGCGACCCCAAGGACTGCAGCATACCAGGACTCCCTGTCCTTCACTATCTCCGAGAGTTTGCTCAAACCCACATTTATTGAGTTGGTAATGCTATCCAACCATCTTATCCTCTGTCATCCCCTTCTACTCCTGCCCTCAATCTTTCCCGGTATCAGCGTCCTTTCCAATGAGTCGGCTCTTCACATCAGGTAGCTGAAGTATTGGAGGTTCAGCTTCAGCATCAGTCCTTCTAAAGGATAACTTTAAATGGAGTATAATGTATAATATACTGAATCACTACGTTATACACCTGAAACTAATATAATGTTGTAAATCAACTACTTCAATTGTCTAAAAAACTGGGATTTAATTACAGGTATCACAGAATCATGTGAAATTTGACGATTCCTAGAGAAAAGCATTGTTTGGTAAGGATAACCCTAACTTCCTGATATTCAAATGGACTTCACTTTCGCAATTATTTTATTTTGGCTTGATTCCCAGAATTCTTCTTATTTACACCCAGACCTTGGAGTTCTTTTTTTTTTTTTTAATTGAGCATGCAGCTCACAAACCTCAGAATGTACTAAAGTTTCACCAATAATGATGACCCTATTACAGTTCCAGATACTAAAATGGTAAATAAAACCTTCCTCCTGCTTCAACTTCAGACTTTTAAACCACTCCCTCCTACTAATTTTCAATTTTCAAGAATCCCGTGGTCTTGGAGATCTAATATACAGTATAGTGATTAGAGACAACCAAACTGTATTATAAACATTAAATTTGCTAGAAAATAGAACTTAATTGTTTTCACCACATAAAAAATTGGTAATTTTGTTAGCTAACACTACCATGGCAATCATATTGCAATATAAATGTATCAGTATGACACACCTTAAACTTCTAGAATGCTTTTCGTTGATTATATCTCAATTAAAAAAAAAAAAAAAAAAAGAACTCCAAGGTCTGGGTGTAAATAAGCAGAATTCTGGGAATCAAGCCAAAATAAAATAATTCCAAAAGTGAAGTCCATTTACCTATCAGGAAGTTAGGGTGATCTGGAATTTACCGAACAATGCTTTTCTCTAGGAAACTTCAAATTTCACATGATTCTGTGATACAGATGAGGCACCTGCTTGCTGCTATTTTCCTCCACTTAACCTCACAATGTGCAGTGTGTATTTGACTTGACCCTCATTCCCCTCTCAGGGACAGACCAGTGAGCATCAGGCAATAAAGCACCACGAGGCACCACCACTTAGTCAAAGTTGTGGGGGGACTGATGTGTCTCCAAATAGCCCAGCTGCAGGGGGCAGAACCCCCAGGGCACGGTGACCCTCACTGACTCACAGAAGCCATACTGGGGGATTATGGGGGAAGACTTACTGGGAAACATTCACAGCCCAAGTTCCCAGCAGCACCAATCTCTCCCAACTCCTTCCAACCCTTTCATACAGAGGAACATCACGGGTTTCCCTCTGGGTTAAATTTAATGCTTGTCACATATTTGTCCAGGCCTTTATTGTTTATTTTTCCTTTCCCTTAATAGTTCCCTCAGTTATATTTCTACTTTGACAGGTCCACATTCTGCACCGACTATCACCTCAAACACATCTTTGGCATTAACAGAAGTCTTTTAACCAGTGAAATGAACACAAAGCCAACATGTAAGACTGGTCCCCAAATTAGGTCCGTCACAGGTACAAACAGTTGATCCAGGAGTTCATACAGATTTTCCAGTTATTTTTCTCAGTTCATCTTCCTTCCCAACCGACCCCATCTCCCTTCAAATTTGGACTCTCAGCTTCCTTTCTCTCTGGCCTTAAAAGTCACCCATGCCAGTCTCAGTCTAGGGTTGAACTTGTTCCCCTCACATTCTCTGCACAGCATCTTAATAGGACCTCTGTGTCCTCACCATGGAATTTTCCTGTGCTAGGCCCTTCTTATAGGAGCAGGGTCAGCTCCTAACATCCTTCCTAACTCCTTGGTTTCATCACATCGATTTCCCCCAGGCTCACTGGTACTGAGGTCTCATCTCTGCACCCACTCTCTTCCCAAATGACATCATTCTGTGGCTTCCACTGTCCCCAAATCCTCCCTTGGGGCCCCATTCTTCAGCCAAATGTCTGACACACAAAAAATGTCTCTCAAAGAGAATAAAGAAAGTCACTCAGTCATGTCCGACTCTTTGCAACCCCATGGACTATAGAGTCCACAGAATTCTGCAGACCAGATTACTGGAGTGGGTAGCCGTTCCCTTCTCCAGGGGATCTTCCCAGTCCAGGGATCAAAGCCAGGTCTCCCACACTGCAGATGGATTCTTTACCAGCTGAGCTATGAGGAAAGCCCTGTTACTGTTGCTCTCAGTTACTGCTACTTTCAAAAGTAACAGTACAAGTCCAAGCAGGGTTGCTCACTACAAGTTCTTGAAGACTGCCCCATATGCTAATACTGACGAAATGCTACAGGGGAGCGTCAGCCCCCGGGTCTGGACGCACAGTCACCGCCGGTCACTGCGTGTGACACTTCTCTGCTGCTACCCACTACCTGCTCAGAGCTGCAAGTCTGAGTGCTTTCTATCCCTCCCTCAGTATCACTGAGAAGCAGCAATAACTTAGTTCCTTATCTGAGGCAGCCAGCAGGATGGCCACAGGGAAATCAAAGGCGGGGTGCGGGGTGAGGGTGGGGAGAGCAGCAGCAGGAGCAAACAACTTCCCGGTTTCTCTTTGCAGCTTGAGAAACTCTCTAGGGGTTAGTGGGAGCTTTCAAGTTGCTTTATTTTGCTTAGTCCCCGAGATCTGTGACTGGTGGGACACAGCCACCAGGGGGATAAACAGTGGTTTCTCTTGCCCCAAAGGGTCAGGGGCCAGCTATTCAGAAGGAAGTTAGTCTTTCATCTGGCCAGACGGCTCCCACAGCAACTCGGATGGTAGGTCAGGAGGCCGTTCCCTCCCCTCCCAGGAACTCAGTCAGTGGTAAGTCAGCGACGTATTTAACCAGTTGTGTCCATTTGATACTTAGGGTGGTTTCACTTTTGCAAACATTTATTTATACCCTTCGAGAGAAGAACTCAGACTTCTCTGCCTATCACAGGAAGCTGTTTACAGAGGGTGAGCAAACTTTTTAAACACATAGGGACTATGACTGACACCAGTTTTGTGAAACTGAACCCTGGTACTTAGTTCTCTTTAATTGTGTTTTTTCTTATATAGCTTCAAGTAGGCAAGTCTTGTTTCTACCAAGAGAATGAAATTGTATGAAGAAGGGTAATATTTACTTTTGTCTCCCTGTGGTAGCTGGCATACTACTAAACACCCTAAGTGCTTAATGAAGGGATGAGTTATAGCAGCTGTGCTCAGGATGCAGGGGCATGTTAAAGAAATGTTTATTTTAAATCTTCTGAGTTGCAGACCTGCTCTGGCTAAAATAAACACCAGAAAAGGACGAGTGTGGCTTCAGGGGCTCTAGTCCTGTGTGCTGTTTCATCCAGGACCACACAGCTGCATGAAGGGAAAATAACCTTTCATTTCTCCCCAGGGCAGCCTGAAGATGGCTAATTACACATCAGCACCAGAGGATGACTATGATGTCCTCATAGAGGATGATCTGAGTAACAACGAAATAGAACTATGCACCCCATACGACCCCAAGATTCTCTCAGCCCAGCTGGTGCCTTACCTCTACACTACAGTGTTCGTGGCTGGCCTCCTGGACAATATCTTGGTTGTGTTTATCCTGGTAAAATATAAACGATTCAAGCAAGCAGAAAATACCTGTTTCTTCAACTTGGCATTTTCTAACTTGTGTTTCTTGCTCACTCTGCCATTCTGGGCTTACGCGGCCTCTCGTGGGGAGGGCTTTGATGACCCCCTGTGTAAAATTCTCCTGCTGCTCTACTCCGTAGGCCTGTACAGTGAGGCCTTTTTCAATGTCCTTCTGACTGTGCAAAGATACCAGGAGTTTTTCCGTGGGAGAAGGCGTTTCTCGGACTGCAGGCCTATGGCTAGCAGAATCTTTATAAGTGCTCTACTGTGGGTCACAGCCATTCTGGTCACTTTGCCTGAACTTGTTTTTTACAAACCTCAGATGGAAAGCCAGAAATACAAGTGCTTCTTTATTGGACTTCACTTCTTACCAGCTGATGAGACATCCTGGAAGCACTTTCTGACCTTAAAGATGAACATTTTGGGATTTCTTTTGCCACTGTTTGCTCTTGTATATTGCTGCATGCGAATGGTGAGAACATGCCAGTTCAGGCAGAGGAACTATGACCTTTGCAAGCTTGTTTCCACCATAACCGCAGTTTTCCTTCTGATGTGGGGACCCTACAATATTGCACTTTTCCTGTCTGCTTTCAACGAACAGCTCTCCCTGCATGGCTGTGGGAATAGTTACAACTTGAACAAAACCATTCAGATCACCAGAATCATCGCTGCCACCCACTGCTGCATCAACCCGCTCCTCTACGTGTTTCTTGACAAGGCATTTAGGAAACACCTCGGCCACCTTTGCCACCTGTGCAGTGACACTGCACCTCAACCCACTGAGGACCCTGCCCAAGGCACCTCGGGGGAAGAATATCACCTTGCTACCTAAATGGAAACTAGCTCCTGTCAAAGGCAGGATAAATAAACATCAATTTTTCACTCATAGCCTTGTTCTGTCCAATAGTTTTTTACACATTTGTATATAAAATAGGATACAGGGAGAAAAAGGGGAGGTGAACAAACGTCCACCAAGCATTGAATTTGTCTCAGGCAATGTGCTAGGCTCTTGACAAACGTGAGCTCCTCCACATCTCACTCCTTGCTCATGATATGGGTGGAATTAGTCTCCTTTCTCTGGGGAGGAAACAGGCTCAGAAATGTGTCTATGACCACATAGCTGGAGAGTGGCAAAGCTGGGACACAAACCCACAAACCTAGTGCGATTCACTCCAGAATCTATGCTGTGGCCAGCACACCAAACTTTCAAAATTCAGGTGAGAAAATACATAAAGAAAATATGCACTTCTAAAACCAACTGGACCACATCCTGAAAGAGAAGCAACCTACTCACACAGAAGTAATTTATCAGGCACCTTTCCTTTCATGTAACTGAAAGAGTTGGCTAGCTGGAGGCTCTGGATAAAAAGAGGAAAACAGACTTTCTCTGTGGAAAGTACTCTGGGTCTTCTTGGCTACGTGCCACACCCCCAATGAGCCCAGATAACCCCAACCTCTGAGCCTCCCAAGGTTTCTAATACTTCCTCCTATTTAACAATAGTAAATGTAAGGTTATGTCTAGAAATCTTTAACACAAGGCATGCTTTGTTCTTTTCAGTGTAACATACACCCCAGGCCTCACCACATGTAACTACAAAATGCCACAATACAAATTTGCCGGGTGCTATCTAGTGCCTGTTTTCTGTTATATATCCCAAGTAGAGGTGACAGCTTAAATTTGGGATGACTATGGACAACAACCTCTCACCTCCATCACAGAGGAGGGAGGAGGAAGAGGTGGCAGCTGGGAGAGATCTCACAGTAAGCCCAGGCTATACCAATCACTGGCTCTTCTGCGTCCTCACAGGGTAGTATGGATGAATCGTGTCCTACAAAACATTTATATGTTGCAGTCCAAGCTACAGTATGATGGTATCTGGAGATGCACACTTCGTGGGTAACTTGGTTTAGATGAGGTGGAGCCCTCAGGAAGGGATTCATGTCTTTTAAGAATAGACACCAGAGAATCTGTGCTCTCTCTGCACCATGGGAGGACACAGCAAGAAAGTGGCCATTGGCAAGCCAGGGAGAAAGCCTGCACCAGAATTCCACTGGCACCAGAATTCCACCTCAATCTTGGACCTTCCAGCCTTGAGTACTGTGAGAAATAAGTTTCTGTTGTTTAAGCCACCAAGTCTGTGGTATTTGTTATGACAGCCTGAGCTAAGACAAGACTCATCCTGAATGACATTAAATAGCAAATAAAAACACCATGACAAGTTAAGGGCAAGACCTCAGAAGAAAGTACCCCAGCAGATATGAAAAGAGGAGAAGAAGGCACATGGGAATCCTCTTCACACGCTGATATGAGTAGGTCTGGACTCTCCATTCACCTCTACCACATATGGAACAGAAATCTCAGACAAAACGACATTGTTTTTGGATATTCATAGGCACAGTGCTGAATTCACAGAACAAATCCTTTCAGAAATTTCAGAATGAAAACATAAGAGTATATAAACTCTGACAGTGACTCAGAGTGAAATGGTTATTGAAAATCAAAAGTTTGTGAAGGATGATCCAGTTACAACAGCCCACACACATAAGTAGTATATTTGGAACATTGATAATCCAGCAAGATCTTCTTCCCCTAGCAGAGGACAGTTGTCCTAAAGATAAAAATGATTCAGGTTTGCACCATTTACAATAGCCAAGACATGATAGCAGCCCAAGTGTCCATCAAGTGCAGCTCAGACAAATGTACACACACCCAAAGTGAAATATTATTCAGCCATAAAAAGGATGGAATTTTGACATTTGCAGAAATGTAGGTGGACCTACAGAATATTGTGCTGCATGAAATAAGTCAGACAGAGAAAGACAAATACTACATGGCATCACTTATACGTGGAATCTAGAAGATACCACAAATGGGTGTATATGTAAAACAGAAACAGAGTCATGGACATAGAAGATAAACTTGTAGTTACCAAAGGGGAGAGGAAAGTGGAGGGGACAAATTAGGGTTATGTGGTTGGTAACAAACACAAACCACTACATATAAAATAGATAAGTATCAAAGATGTATTATATAGTACAGGGAACTATAGCCATTACCTTATAATAACTTATAAAGGAGTATCATTTGCAAAAATATAGAATCACTATGCTATATACTTGAAACTACTAAAATACTGTGAATCAACTATCTTTCAATTAAAAAAAAACACGCTTTTGCACTTTTCTACAAACTATTGCATTAAAAAACTAACAATCATTAAAAAGCCTGAAGAGAAGATAGTTAGCATAGTTAATAAACATTGACAATGTTTCTGTTTTGCCTATAAATTATTTCCTAATGCAAAAAGAATTTCCTATCAAGTCAAGATAATTCTAACTTGGGACATTTGAGAGAAAGGCTGAAATCTCATGAGAAATCTCTGGTTCATCTCAATTCTATGTATTTGTGGGTATAAATGGGACAAATTGTAAAATGGTAAACAATCGATACAGTGAATGAGAAAGCAATAAAATCTGAAGTTGAAAAAAAAACACAGGATGCCAGTTAATTTTGAATTTTGGTTAAGCAACAAATACCCTTTTTTTTTTTCAAATGTGCTATGGCCACATCAGCCGAAGTTATCCTCCTTTCTAAGAGCTGCTCATCGTTTCCTGGTCTCAGGCTTCCAGACCAAGCTGGAATTTCAATAGGACTTTGTTGTTGTTGTTTACCAACTGCCTTCACAGACATATCTGCACCACATAAAAGTCTTTCAAAGAAAACTTAGAATCATCAGCTTCATTTTACAAGCGTGGAAACTGAGGCTTAAATCACACAGCTCTCAGGGGTCAGAATCTGGGCTTGACATTTTCCGATATCAAATCTTATGCTCCTTCCTCTCCTCCACCCAGTCCTTCCTGATTTGTCTCTAGAGCTTGGTTTATAGAGTGAGTTCCTGTATATAACTGCACCAGATTTTTCACAATATACCAAGTGATTGGGGGAAGGCGGGTCTGAGGATTGCTGCTCCCATCAGCCACCCATTTACAGACACTGAGAAAAGCAGAGTTCTCCAAACAACCATCTCTGGCACATCTAATAAAAGAAAATCTTTGATCTAAATTTCACTCTAAATCCTTTGATCTTTCCCTGTAGTGTGGCCTTTAGCTATGACCAGGGCCATTAGTCACATCCCTAGAGTCCCCTGCCGTGCCCGCTTGGAGAGAGGGCAGGAAGGGGTGTCTGTCTCTTCCAGTGGGACCCAACACAGGCCATCTAGCCTCCCTGACCTTCAGATAACTGGGAATAAGACTCCTCCCTAGGCAGGGTTGATGGCCGAGATGAGGGTTTAGTGAGCAACACAGTGACTGGCCCATTGGATGCTGCCACACAGCATTTTTCCTCACACCCTCCACAGATGCTGCCTGAACCTTTATGGTGCTTGAATTTCAGTTCTCATGGGTCTCCTCCTCCCCATATCAGCCTCCTGCAACTGCCAGGTAAATGACTATGTTTAACAAAAGGATCTGGGGACATGTGGCTCATCCCCAGCTTCTTTGTTTGAAGGAGTGATAGGGAGGATCAGACCATCTGGCTTGTATCGCCTATGACAATATGTGTTTTCCTCTGCCCTCAACCACATGGTCAGCTCAATAGTTTTGCTGTGAGTCTGTGGACAACCCTCCCCACCAAGCCCTCACCCACACGCTACTTCAGGCGTCTGTCTTGGCAGCACACCTGCCGCATACTTCCTGGGGGGTGCACCCAGCTTGCTCACCATGGGTCAGACCTTCCCCAGCTGCCCCGTGCAAACAGGCCTGCCCTCCTCTGCAAAGCACACAACCCATGTCCCCAAGTACACGCCAGCTCTGTCTGACGACCATCTGCACACATACTCACTGTTTCCACTCTGTCTCTGAAGGACTCCATGGCAGAGGGTCAGGTTCATCTCCAAATGGACTAGAGGAGATGGGATGCAGTGACGGATGAGGAGGGGGCCAAGAAAAATACTCCAGCCAACACAGGTGCTGTTATTCCCACAGAGAGAAGTGACACTCATGCCCGTGAGGGAAGGTAAGAAGGAGGGGTTGACTACCTATGGGTAATGGGAGCACTTCCTTAAAAAGAGGCTTAAAGACATTATAGGGAAAATCTGAAAAATATGACTATGAACAACATATCAGACGCTATAGATTTATCATTTCAAGAGTAACAATAAAATTGGGATTATGTGGGACAATGTCCTTACTCTTAGAGAATGCATGCTCAAGAATTTAGGAATGATATGACTGATTCATGTTGATGTATGGCAGAAATCAACACAATATTGTAAAGCAATTATCCTCCAGTTAAAAATAATTTGTTTTAAAAAATGCAAAAAAACAATTTAGCAATGAAATGTCACGGTGGTCACAACTCACATGCAAATAATTTAATGTCACACACACACACACATCAGGTCATATAAAGGAAACAAGGAAGAAAACACATCAAAATGTTAACACCTGTCAGCTCCACATGGTGGGTATGTGAATGCCCACTGAGCCCTCTTTGACTCTCACTGCACAAAGGGAAATGTTCCTAAGATCAAGCTGAAGAGGAAAACTGACTTTTTTTTTAAATTTTTTGGCCATGATGGGTCTTCATTGCTATCTGTGGGCTTTCTCTAGTTACAGGCTACTCTCTAGTTGTGGTGCATGGACTTCTCACTGCAGTGGCTTCTAACCTGTGCTCAGTAGTGGCAGCTCCCTGGCTCTAGAGCACAGGCTTAGTAGTTGAGGAACACAGACTTAGTTGCTCTGCAGCTTGTGGAACGTTCCTGGACCAGAGATGGATCTCATGTCTCCTGCACCAGCAGGTAGATTCTTTACCACCAAGCCACAAGGTAAGCCCAGAAAACTAACTTTGATATTGCCTGGATAATATAGTGGCCAGAAGACAAAAGAACAAGCTGAGCTCAAAGGGCCTCAGAAGGCAGAAACAGAAAGCATCAGACCCTTATCGCCCTTCCACCCATGTTGCAACCGTCGCAATTTTTGCTCCATCCTGGGGAGCATAGCTTGTCCCTTTCCTAACCCCATATTAGGAAGGGTATTTGTCTTGTTCTTCTCCCCTGTAAAAGGAAAGCATACATGTGGTACCTAATCAGTAAATGACAGCAAGATTTCTACCCCATTCTCTTCCTTGTTCCCCGGCTAGAAAAGACAGGCAGATGACGCGTGTTTGTTGTCATTTCTTCTCTGAGCCTGCCCACTGCGTCTATTAGACGCACTCTATATTAGAGTGCACTCTAATAAATTGTATTCACCTCTCATTCTGGCTTTCCAGAAATTCTTTTCCAACCTGCACAAGGACCACCACAGGTAAAAACAAAGAAAAAAGTATGATACCCTCCCCCAGGACAAATTTTAAAACTCTTCTCCTTTCTGGTCCCTCATGACTGGGGTGAGAGGCAATCTGTTCCAGAGTCATAGAGAAGAAGGCCCAGCCCCTCATTTCACCCACAAATAAAGCTGAGGCAAGAACAATTAAGGGACTTACCTGAGGTCACACAGCCACACAGCAGCAGAGCTGGGCCTGGGCTCTAGATGTCCTGCTCACAGGCCACTTCTTTCCCACTCAGGACTGACTTGTAATTATATCTGTAAACAACGCGGGGCTAAACTCGTCCAAATACGCTAAGGGTAAGAGCTAACTCCCTGAGAGAGTATTATGCAGCTTCAGTCTGTTTCCCAACGACCTAAGAATACACGACGCTCCTCCTGACAGGAAGCTCCCGGCACCACATGGTAGCGGCTTTTCCCTCAAACTAAACCCACAAAACAAGGTAAACAGCCCGACGGAAAACCTTCGAGCCCTCCAGGGAACTTTCGAGCCCTTGAAAGCATCTTCGACGCCGCCAAAGAACTTTTGAGGCCGCGCGAGAACCTTCTAACCCTCGCGATAACCTTCGGGCCCTCTGCCGCGCAGCCCTCCACGGAAGGACTGCGCAGGCGCAGGCGCAGACACCGGCAGCCGCGTGGACTCCTGCGCGGTACCGATAGTCCCAATAGCACTGGCCAAGCGCTGCAGCACCGCGCTGGAGGTATCGGTGTGGTGGATAAATCGCTGCCGCAGAGCCGCTCAAGGCCCTTTCAACACGTGGTGCAGTGGGAACAAGAGTCGTCGTTGGGCTTCTGTAGCACCTCCAGGAACTTGTCCTGCTCGGCAGAGGCAGAGCCTAACTTCCAAGAGTGGATGGAAAGATCCAGGGATGTTCCTACCACAGGACAAAGAGCGGCATCCAAAGGATCTGGCAAACTACAAGCCTTGGAACAAACCCAGCCTACCACCTGTTGTTTTGTTTGGCAGGGCACCTGCGCAAAGAGTGGCTTTTACCTTTTTTTTTTAATAGTTGGGAAAAAATCAAAAGTATATTTCATGGCATGTGAAAGTCATATGAAATAAAGATTCCAGTGTCCATTAACAAAGGTTTATTGGCATTGTATTTATTGGTATTGTAAATGTGTATTGCTAGTGGGCTTTTTTGCACTGTAATGGCTGAGTCCAGTGGTTGTGACAGATGGTTTCTGTAACTTTCATGGCTTCCCGCTGACCCTTGGTGCGTTGCAAATCACAGTCAGGTAGTTATGATTCAACAGCACTTCAAGTACCAGACTGTGATGATGTGATATAACAATGACATGTACATGTACAATACAATATGACACGTACATGCAATCTTCAGCCTAGACTGATGGGGTGATAAGAGTGTCTTTTATTATTCATAATAAACTTTATACCTGAGTTTCAGTCAGACCTGAGTGTATGCTGGTGAAGTAACTTTTGCTGCTTTCCTATGCAAGTTCAGGGTGGGAGCTGGTTCCTAGCACCAACTTGTAATTAGAGGATTGGAGCTTTCAGCTCTACTTCCCAACCTCCAGGGATGGGAGAGTGGCTGGATAATCACCAGAGGTAAATGACTTAATCAATTGTGTGTATGTTACAAAACTTCCATACAAACCCTATACTATGGGGTTCAGGGAACTTCTTGGTTAGTGAACACATTCATGTGCTGGAAGAGAGGCACACCCCAACTCCACAGGGACAGAAGCTCCTATGATCTAGGCCTTTCCAGGCCTTAGCCTGGCTATTCTGTATCTTTTATATGTTCCTTTAATATAAATAGGTAACAATAAGTAACGTGTTCCCCTGAATTCTGTGAGTCATTATAGCAAATTATCAAACGTAAGGAGGAAGTTGTGGGAACCCTCAGTTTATAGCCAAGTTGGTCAAAAGAATATGTAACCTGGGAACCCACTACTTGTGATTGGCATCTGAAGGACAAGGGCAGTCTGGTGGGCCTGGGCCTTTAACCTGTGGTTAACTCTAAGTGGTTAGTGTCAGAATTGAAATGACTTTCAGGTAAACCCAGTTGGTGTCCACAGAGAATTAGAGAATTGTCTGGTATATGAAACCCACATATTTAGTATCCAAAGTGTTTTGAGTAGACACATACAAACAGAACAGACTTGTGGTTGCCAATGGCAAGGGTGTTGTGGCAGGGATGAATTGGGAGTTTGGGATTAGCAAATATAAACTATTATCTATAGAATGGATAAACAACAAGGCCCTACTGTATAGCACAGAGAACTATATTCAAACTCCTGTGATAAACTATAATGGAAAAGAATATTTGTAAAATAATGTACATATATATAACTGAATCACTTTGCTGTACGATAGAAATTAACACATCATAAATCAACTATATTTCAATATAAAAAAAGTGTTGTCAGTAGAGAAAACAGTTTCTCTTTACAATGTAAATCAACTATACTTCAATATTAAAAAAAAATGTTTTCAGTAGACAGTTTCTTTTTATTACCAGTTCATATCCAACATGTCAAAAATAAGCAAAGAGAAAAGTGAACTTTGAATGTAACTATGAATTGTGGATTATTTTGTTATCAAATTAGATGACAAAGCACTGTATTTATTATGCAGTGAAACTGTCTTTGTGCTAAAAGAATACAACATGTGTTGATATCTCCAGCCTAAGCATTCATTGCACTATTCCAAACTCAGAGGGGAAAAAAATGATCAGGAAATGTAGAAATTTTAAAGTGAAATATCTCATCACAACAGAATTTCTTCAAGGGAATTCCCTGGCAATCCAGTGGTTAGGACTTGGCTCTTTCACTGCTATGGGCCCATAATCAACAAGCTCCAACAAGCTGTAGAGCCCAGCCAAAACCAAAAAAAAAATTTTTTTAAGCTTTTTTTCTTCAGAACAAAAAATGAAATAAGGCTATAAGCAAAGTAAGTTTCTAAGTAGCTCATTTGTTAACCAAGCAAGAAAAGCCTTTTAACTATGTTGAATTAAAGAAATCATTTGATTGCAACTGTAAACAAATGTGTCCAGAGAAAATTAACTTATTTAAGACTGTTAAGGTAGCTCAGTGATAAAGAATCTGCCTGCCAGTGTAGAGGACACAAATTCAATCCCTGATCTGGGAAGCTCCCACATGCCACAGAGTAACTAAGCCTTTGCACCACAAGTACTGAGTCTGTGCTCTAGAGCCAGGGAACTGCAACTTCTGAAGTCCTCATGCCCTAGAGCCGGTGGTCTACAGCGGATAAGGCCACCACAATGAGAAGCCGAAACACCGCAACTAGTGAAAAGCCCATGCAGAAACTAAGACTGAGCACAACCAAAAATAAATAAATATTAAAAAAAAAAAAGACTGTTAACCTTTCATTGACAATTCTTGCTTACAAAGTTGAAGACATTGGGACCAATATCAATGGTCAAAAAACAAGGCAGATGGTTCTGAATGGCTTTCCTTGGCTTTTGATGAGTAAATAGATGTTACAGATGCTGTAAACTGTTGTCTGAGGAATTAGTGGTGAGTTTGAAGTGAGTAAATAATTAGCCTCCGTGAATAGTCTGCATGGGTTAACTATAGACAAGAATATTTTCCAAAAAACTGAGGAAACACTAATTCAGTACAATCTGAAGTGGAATGTGCTAAAATGTATTAAAATTGATGGTCATTAAAATCTGTGTCAGGCAGAAAAAAGCTTAGAGTGGGAACCATGCAGAATGCAAGGCCATGAGCTTTCCTAGAAGATTATAAGGAACTTGGGGGTTTCAGAAAGTAAAACCAGGGACACCAAACAGAGCTCACACTCAATTCAGTATCAGAGTGAAAGGATGTGAGACCAAAGACCCCTCCCCCCGACACACAGACAGTGATGCTATGACCTCCTGACTTGTTTTGGGTGATGAAATGATGGAAATTATATGGCCTCTCCCAGGAGGAAGCTTTAAGAGTTATTGTGTCATGCCTCCAACTCTTTATTTTCCCCTGTTTATAGGCCAACACACCCCAGGTGGGAGCTGCTGGTTCAGCCTGGGTCTCAGAATAAAGAGATGAACAACAGAGTCTCTGATGACTCATGACAGGCATGCATGTGACCCATGACCCATGAATGTGGCTTTGTTATATAAGGCACTAGGATGTTGACATAATTTAGCATGAGCTAATGGATACAGGGGCTTTCTGATAGCTCAGTTGGTAAAAAATCTGCCTGCAATGTAGATGATCTCAGTTCAGTTCCCGGGTTGGGAAGATCCCCTGGAGAAGGGAAAAGCTGCCCACTCCAGTATTCTGGCCTGGAGTCGAAAAGAGTCAGACATGACTGAGCAACTTTCACTTTCAGTGGATACAGTGATGTTAGACTTTGAAACTTTATTTCAGCCAGAAGAGGGGATTTCATGGGCCTTTCATTCCACTTAAGTTATCTACTGATGCCCATGAGCCCTGAAGTCCATACTCCACAACAAGAGAAGCCACTGCAGTGAGAAGCCGATGCACCACAACTAAAGGGTAGCCCCCGCTCTCCACAACTAGAGAAAAGTCCTTCCAGAAACGAAGACCCAGTACAACAAGCAGAATAATAATAATAATAAATTTTAAAGATAAATTTTAAAAAATGTTAAAGGCAGAGAAAGGGAGGAGGAGGAGCAGCAAGGAAGATCAGGAAACAGGGCTTCAAGGAACACGTGGTCCACAGGATCAGAGATGTAAGGGGCTCGGGGGAAGAGATGGGAACCCTACTAAGCTTCTGTCTTATTCCAGAATTCTTATTCACTTCAAGGGAGTGAATGAATAGGTTAGAATCAAATTACAGTGAGGTGAAGAGAGAATGACCCAACCATCCACCTGACTTGCTGAAGGAAGTGAAGGTAGCCCCTCTCTGACCGCACTTGAAAGAGCTTGGCTGAGAAAACCAATGACTAGAGGTTAACTGGAGAATGAGGGCCAATAAAGCCAAGGGATAAATGCACAGTTAGTTTTCCCTTGTACCTCAGTATACCCGGGGATTGGTTTCAGGACAAATCCAAGGATGCTCAAGTCCCTTATGTAAAATGATGTAGTATTTGCATACAACCTATGCATATCTTCCTGTACATTTTATCTTTTTTTGTTCCTCATATACATTTAGGCTACTTATAACGCCTAATACAATGTAAACGATATGTAAATAGTTGGCAGCACATGGCAAATTCAAGGTTTGCATTCTGGAACTTTCCGAAATTTTTCACATATTTTCAGTCCTCTGTTGGTTGAATTCAAGGCTGTGTAACCCAGGGACACGGAGGGCCCATTGTATTCCACATTTTCCCCTGGTGTCTATATTTGTACATTTACTACACCTGATGCTATTTACTTAAAATACCAAATACTCATAAACCCACATTCTTCCACTGATCACTTGATTCCTACTCTCTATTTCTTCCCCCACCTTAGAAACACACATATATGCACATACACACTCAAACATACACTTACACAGACAACTATCTAACCGGCCAACTAGGTACCCTAGAGAAAAACAGTTGCTTAGCCTGACCTTAGATTCCAGACCATCAGACACCAAACACAAAACCGCAGGAAAGCGGGAGGCGGGTGCGACCTGGAAAACAGGGAAGGAAAGGTTCCACTGGGCGGGTGTTTGGTCAGACATGATTTCAGTATGACATTCGAGAGAAGATAATTGGCATTTTATAGGGAATGAAAATCAACAGCATTTCTAATTTTATTTCTTGCTAGGATGACAGCAGGGAGTTGTGAATACTGATGAGCTTGGCAAAATCCGACTTCAGGAAGGGAGAGGGAGGTCCCTCGCGCCTGGAGCCTGGGGCTGAGAGCAGGGGGGAGCTGAGGCCCAGGAAGGCAGGCTAGCTTCTTTGCAGGCTTTACCTCGTCAGGAAGGCGCAGGCTTCCAGAAGCGCTGTGGGACACAACAAAGCCAGAGATTCAGAAACGGATTCCTTTTTTTTTTTTTCTTGGAATCAATACATCAATCAAAGAAGACACTAAAACAGACTTCCCTCTGCCCTTCTTCCCCACTGTAGGTCAAAGCTTGCCATCCCCATAGTTCCCAATGACCCCTCCTGCTAAGAGCAGCAGGGCCCAAGGGAGCACAGAGAAGCTCTGGTCCTCGTTGAGCTTCGAGATTTCCTGCTCTGGCCTGAGTGACACAAGCCCCACCCACTTGTCTCCAGGTGAATCAGCTGTCACACTCTCAAGTTCACATGGTCCTTGAATTTCTTCTGTGAGCAACTGATCATCTTCGTGCAAATCTGCCTGCAGTAGCGTCTACCTACTCATTCACTCATTCACCCATGAAGCCCTCCTGAGCACCTGCTTTGCACGAGTCTCGTTTAAGTGCTGGGGATTCAGCACAGACAGAGGAGCCCTGCCCTCCAGAGGGGTATAGTCTGCGCCGTCCTGAGTGGGCTGCTCTGAAGAGTAGCCCTGCAGTAGGGTTTGTAAGTGTGGCCCTAGATCCACCTGCATCACGATTCCCCGAGATATCTGTGGATACAGCAGGGTTTCCCAGCCTTGGCACTACTGACATTGGGGCTGGGGAATTCTTCATTGTGAAGGCTGTTCTGTGCTTTGTTTAGAAGCATCCCTGCTTCTACCTGCAGACGCCAGCAGCACCCCTGCCCGAAGTCATCAGAATTAAAAACACTTCCTGGCATTGCCAAATGCCTCAGGGGCAAAATCATCCTTGGTTGAGAACCACTGATGTAGAGAGTCCCAGCCTTCCCCCTCCCCCTGGACCACCACAGAAGCCCCACCAAGGCCTCCAACTCCCCTGGGGAGGGACCAGGAACAGGGACCTGGATGACTCCAGTGCACAGAGGAGGCAGAACTCACTAAGATGTGGGAATTATTGCCTGGAGCCTTACCACACTCTGCTATGTCTTCTAAACATTTTTAAATTGTTGTCAATACATTTTCCTGGCTAAAATGGTTTTGAGAATTTGTATTCTCTATGGTTACTGTTTGTGGTAACTGCCTAGAAATCAGAATTTGCCATTTCTCAATATATATGTAAATACATGTGTACATATGTTTATATGCATTGGCAGGAAGGTTCTTTACCACTAGCACCACCTGGGAAACCCATGTCTATACATACATACATATATTTACGTACATAGATATATTTACATGCATACACATATTTACAATTGCTATCAGCATTATAAAAATTTAGCATATTATCTACTGCTTTACTTTATTCTCTAATTCCTTCACTTCATCAACAAGAGCATAATTTCCTGAGGTATTTGTTGTTCAGTCACTCAGTCATGTCCAACTCTTTGCGACCCCATGGACTGCAGCACACCAGGCCTCCCTGTCCTTCACCATCTCCATCTCTGAGGTACAGAGACATTGTATTGCCTTAACATTTTTAAACCCACATCACCCCCAAAATGTTTGACCCTCCAACTTTGACCTTCATGCAAGATGGTTTCTCAGTGATGCTATTGATATTCCACTTACGGGAGGTTGAGCATTTTTTCAGGTTGGCAATAGCCGTGACATACTCTGTCCCCAGATATTTTTCATACGTTGGTCTGCCTTCAAGTTTGGCCAGACACTCAGTGTTGTCATTGAACAGAAGGTTTTTGGTTTCAGATTTGAACAAACAAAACTTGTCCGGGCAGTCTTTTCCATTTCTCCCGAACAGAGCCTGTGTCAGAAGGGCAGACAGTAAGAGACCAGCTGAGGAAAAGAGGAGAGATTATGGACCTGGGAGGCAATTTCTGCTGTGCAGGGTCAGCTGCAGGAAGACCGTGGGGCAAAAGGGGCTGAGCTCTAGAAGCGACCCGCTGTCCTGGCTGAGCCTTCCCTGCCCTGTGTCCCCCTGCTCCAGGCCCCAGGCCAGCGCCCAGGCACCTCACCACTTCTGATATCACTTCCCACCATCTTGCCTTGCTTCTTAATCTGTGGCCTCCACCCTCAGAACTTCTTATGGGTGACTAGGTACCAGATGAGGAGTTTGAGAACCGTCCTCAAGGTTAATCACCTCTAGCATTCTAATAGGCCGGCTCTCCCAGAGGGGCAGTCTGCATGGGAAATCCTCTCTGCCACAGACCGGGTCATTGCCTTGGGCAGGTCACCTAGTCTCCCCCGACCGTGGTTCCTCCTTTGTGCCCAGGGCTCCCAGAGGTAAGCTGCAAGGACCAAGCACCTTCATAGTGGAGACCTCTTAACAGCACCTGTGACTATGCATAGTGGGAGCTCCATACATGCTAGTTATTGGGCCTATTTTTACATCCCAGGGTCACTGTCTTTAAAGCACATCTAGAAGAAAACATGCCGTTTTAACACAGAACTAGATAAGCTAATAGAAAAATCCCAGACTTAAAGGAAATTATAGGATTTCTTTCAAATGTCTTCACATAGAGAGTCTTACATCTATAGAGGTTCTGGGTCGGTTGTTTTTAGAGATTACAAGTGCACGGGCCTTGTCGAGAACGCTGCCCAGCCAGCCCAGGCTCTGCAGACATCAACAGAAGAAACTCAACTTTCTACCTGACTGTGAGAGCAAGGCTCAGTCGCCTCCCTCATTTGCCGGAAGAACAACAGGAGGCTCAAGGAGAGACAGCCTCTCCTGGCTGGGCAGTGAGCACACGCCCAGGGGCCTGAGACTCGGGGCAGCCCCTCAGTGCGGACAAATACTGTCATCTCCAGCTTCAAGCGGGGGCCCAAGGAAGAACGGCTGGCGATGAGCGGCTCCACTGGGCTCCGTGGCTGACCACCTAAGAGGAGCCCCTGCAGGTAAGAACAGGCAGGAGGCCCTGCGATCCTCACCTGCTGGTGGAGCAGCACCTGTTCCACATGTGCTGCCCTATCGCTCCGAGACACCACAGCGTGACTTGGGGCCTCCGCCAGGTAGCAGTTCTGAGCCTCTGTCACAGGCTTCCTGGTGCCATCGAGGCAGAGCAACCTGAAGTCCTCGCGGTTCAAGTTCTTAGCCCAGTCTGCACTGCTCTCTCCTGGAGATAGAGAGAAGGCTGCATCAGCCACGGCTGCCCGGCTGAGTCAAAGCCTCCTTTCTGGGGCTGTGACCACCCACCGGCCTCTTGAAATGCACACATGTGAAGGAGAACAAATAAAGCTCCTCAAGTTATACAGACTTCAAACGTATCAAATATCCGCGCTATATCCTCACGATGGAGTCTTACTCAGCAACAAGAAGGAGCCAAGTTCTGACACATGCTACCACGCGGATGAAAACATGATGCAAAGTGAAACAAGCCAGTCACAGAAGACCACGTATCGTAGGATTCCATTTCTGTGAAATGCCCACAATAGGCAAATCTATTTTTTGAAGACAGAAAGTGAATTGGTGGTTGCCAGCTCTGGGGGTGGGGTGAAGCGACTGCTAACAGGAGCAGAGCTTCTTTGAGGGGTTTTGTGAACGTTCTCCTGTTGGATTTTGTTGGCAACTGCACCGCTCTGTGAATGCACTGGAGATTACTGAATCGGACAGTCCGAATGGGTGGATTTTACAGTAGGTAAATTATATCTCCATAAAGCTGTTACATTGGAATGTGTATCATGAAAATATGGAAAATCCATATTTTCCAGCAAGTTCCAGAAATAGAAGCGCTGGTTTGTGTTCAAGAAGAAGTTGTTTCCTTTCGTATTCCAATGCTCTTAATGTAACTAGAAGAAGGATAGGAACTTCTCTTATGGGTCTATCAAATATATTTAAATCAATTTCAATAAAATACAGTTGCAAAATCCCAGAGAAGCTTAAAACTATACTCAGCTGAGCCCTGGAGATCACTTCGATTCAAGGTTCCTGAATTCGAAATGCAGTTGTGTGCATGCCCGCCTGTGTGTATGCAAATCGCCTGTGTGTATGCAAATATGACTTCCTTGGTCTCACGGCTGCTTCTCTCCTTTTGCCCTCTCCCCTCAAGAAAACACTTCCTCCAATAGATCATCCCAAAATTTACATGTCTGGCCTCAGTCGCTCTCCCCAGGGACTTGAGGAAGCAGAGGCTAGGACTGTAGCTGGCTCTGAAGGAGGGAGGTGGAAAGCTGAGGCAGTTCTTTCTCCAGGGGAGGAAGAGGCTTTCTCCAGCCTCTGGGTGGGGAGGCTGTCGGGAGGTGAGCACAGGGGTGCAGTTTAGAAGGTAGCAAACTGCTGAGAGTCTTGAATTTATCATTATTATTTTCACCAGAGGTCAGAAGAGAGTGGCTACTTCTCTACTGGCTGGCCGATCTTCCCTTTGATCATCTGCATCCACCTGTGATTTTGCCCTCATTCACTCCCCAAGGAGTCTCCCCACTGAGAGTTTATAGGGGCTGAATGAAGGCTTCTACTTCCTTTTTTAAAAGGGGAAATTTTACTTGCATATGTCAATTTTTTTTTTTTTTAGTATCATTCACCTTCAACTTCTGATCAGCTGAGACAGGCAGATGACGTGCTTCTGTGGCCCAGAATCAAGGTCACCTCTGGAACTGACTGAGCTCCACTGTAACCATTGCCAAAAGCCCACCTGATCCTTACCAACCAGTTTCCTGACTCCATATTATTAACAGGAAAAAGTGTCTACCCTGGTACTCACCCTCTAGCGCCCTAACCATTCACCTAATGCCACCATTCCAGCAGCAATTTTCGTCTTGAGGCTATAAAACTTGGCTACTTACCCAGGAAAGAGTTGGCTCTCCCTTGAGCCTAGCTGCTGTTCTAACAGTGTTCGGTCGACTCTCCCTGGTCAGGAGGTCGGCCCACTGCGCCTGCACCCTCGTTATCTCTGCTCCTTGTTCTTATAAAGTCGCTCCTTTCTGAAATACTCTGTGTCAGGAAATTCTCTTCCAACCCACGCTGGGACTGCCACAACGGTAGGCTATGTTGTGACGGCAAAGATTGTGCTCTGAAGGGGAAAGGAAAACACCTTCACCTACCATTAGTGTTCTCCCAGACTGTGTCATTTTTCACAAATGCAACGTCCCCAACGTCCTCAGCCAGGCACCTAAATTGTCCCAGAGAATAAAAACATTGCCAGAGAGGAAAAACTATTAGAATTTTCATAACTATTTATAACACGCATTCCAAAAACTGCAACATGGAAGTAAACATAGAAAAAATAAAGACAAATATGTCCAGGAACTTTAGAGTTTAAAATGGTAGCTGAAAGACTTCTGAGTACCCTCCCTCCTTCTAAAATGCCAATAACATGGCACGAATGAGATTTTTTTTTAAGCCACAAATCCATGAGTGAGAGGAAGGCAAGAGGGAAAGAGAGAAGATAATAATGTCATTTGGAAGTCAGAGATCAAATGGGTGAGCGGTAATTGACCCAACAGAGCAAAGAAAACTGTGACATAAATTGGACACCCAAGTGTCTGACTTGGGTGGGGGACACCCAAGGAGAAAGCTGATGTGCACAGCAGACCTCCAGAAAGACTCAACAATTAAAAGCACTAGGTACCACTGAAAGTAGCTGAGAACAGGAGGACTAAATAGAGCCTATATACATGTGTAAATACATATGTGCCATTCAATGGATTAAAAGAAGACCCACATAAATACCCTCTTGAAGTTTCAGAACACTGGAGGGAGATTTAAAAAATAATTTTTACAACTATTGCTTATTTCTTTTATTTTTTAAAATCAAAAACTTTTCAAGAAAATAATTTTCAAAGCATTACATGGGATGAAACCCTGAACTCATTTTTCCTAAAGAGTGTTTTTCATTCATTATTTAATCTCTGAAATTTAGAGATAAATACGCATCAAATATGTCTGATTTATTTACCCTTCAAAAAAATATTCTTTGTGTAGATCTGTTTACTAAAACATCTCGTGAGCTTTCTAAAATTTCTCTCTCAGAATTAGGAAGCCAAAAATAAACTGCTGAAAACTTAAAAACAATTTTCTTTTCAAGAAGAAAGAAATGTCATATACAAAGAATTAAGGATCAAAAACCACTATCAGCTTTCTCATCAGAAACTCTAGATTTAGAAGACAATGGATTGATGCTCTTAAATTTCTGAATTTGCTTATTTTCTATGTTACATTCTGCATAATTTTTTCATATATTTTTCACATCACTACTTCTCTTTTTAGCTATGTTTAATCTGTTAAATTGGTCAGCTGCATAGCTAACTTCAATTGCTGTACTTTTTTTCCTTTCTAGAAGTTCTATTTATTCCTTTTAAGAACACTAATCTGCTGATTCTTCTGTTTTCCACTTCCGGCAACTTCTTCCCTGTGTGTTTGTTTAACATTGTTATAGTTACTCTTTTTACTGTGTCTGGCTCATTATTATTCAGAGTATTTCTGAGCAGTCTTTGAGGCCTAACCTGAAGATGCTGTTTTCCAGACAGGTTCCTAGAGAAGTGATGTCCTTAGTCTAGGGTCACTTTTTTTAGAATTAGGAGTTGAGAATTTCTGAACCATCCTAAGAGACACAAGTTGCAGCTGCAAATTCATGTAAGAGCTGGCCCATGGTTTCACTTTTTCGGGGATGGTATGTATTTTCCTCAGCATCTAGGCAACTTGAAGCCCTATGGGAGTGGAGCGGAAGCTACCTCTCGTTCAGCCCTACCCTAAAGGTATATGTAACCTCTGAGTGTAAGTTTGTCAGTCACTAACTGTCCTCAGGACAAAGTGGCTCCACTTAGCTCCCTGAGTCCCTGTCTCCTTAGATTTTAGTCTAATAATCCCTTGTTACTTTGTCAGTTATTCAATGCTCTTAGGAATGTGTCTGTGTGTGTGTGTGTTTGTGCTGAATCCAACATTTTTCCTTGTTTTTCGTGGGACAGTTGATCAAGCCAGTTAATACTGCCATTTCCCAGATGTGGAAATCCTGTCAAAATTCCTAGGGAAAATTTTTTCTAGTCTACACTTATTCAGTCAAACTATAAATCCCTTCAAGGGTGGACTAAAGATGTTTTTAAACATGTAAATACTCAAAAACCAGCAACTCCTACTCACTCTTTCTCAAAAAGACATGTTCTGTCGCAACAAAATCCTGAAAGCGAAAGATGAGGGATCCAGAAAACAAGTCCTTTAACAGGAAGTAAGACAATGGAAAATCCCAGAATGATGATTCAGGGGAATCCCAGGAGCAGTTGTTCCGGGGGGAGCCTAGAAAGGATCAATCTAGACTGGGAAGGAGGGTGGAAACTTCAGATGCAACATTCGCAAGTAAATGATGAACCTGGGGCCGCACCCAGTCTGTTTATGCACAGAACGTTAGGAGATTTGTGCTACAAGTAGAAGGTTTGAAGATGAATGAGTGATTTTTTAAAAGCAGTATAGAAAGTTAAGCAAAGTTTAATAAGACATTTATCAACTCCAGAGTAAACTAAAACTTTGTACAGTAAGGGAAATATAATCTTATTATGTCACATATTTAATATGAGACTAAAATTTGCATATTCATGATAAAGTAAGCCCTAAATACGTCATACTCTTTTTGGACACTAAAAGGAGGTGAAGTCTGTGGTTATCAGTGGAAGAGGCACAGGAGCAGTAACAGAGGCTAGATTTTCTTCCTTCATAATAAAAAATCAGCAGAAAATAGCTGACATTTAAAAACTGAGAACCAGCAGTATATGAGGATGTCAGAGAGACGAACAGAACTTCCAGTTCCAACTTTCGAGTTGAGCAAAAGACAAAGCATTTCCTTCTAGTATAAATAGGAATTCTAAAGTGTATGTGTTTTCAGTGAAATAGTGCCTTACTATAGGTTTGAAAAGGAAAACCTCATGGTTTTTTATCAGACAAGTTGTCTGTTCAGTATTTCTGAGTGGAATCACATGACAGCTTTTCCATGTGCAAAAATTTAGCCCCTTAAAAATTTTTTGTACATTCATGAAATATTTAATAAGTCACTCAGAGTAGAGCAAAAGCTACTTTTATATCATCCCATCACTGGAGAGAGGGCTACTGAATTTATATTTAAAAAATTCCAAAGACCAGTTTGAGCAGAGTTTCTCAGATACATGACGCCACCTGGTGGTGAAATATATTCTTGGCGAATAGAGAAAAAATAACGGATGGGGGAGAACTCTGCCCTTCAAACCCCTAATCATATCACTCAGAAGTCACAGCTGCATGAATGGGATTGAAAAAATGAGGACTGTGAAAAGATACTGTAATTCACTAAGTGTTTATAATTTGTGAATTCTGAAAACATTTTTTGGTTTATTTTTCACTAGTGGAGAATAACTCTGCAACACTCTTTCTCTGCCATTTCTAAGGCCAAAATCAAAGAGAGCAGAAAAACGCAAGACATAACTACCTAGACTGGGGGAGAAGGTGGTGCTTACGGGAAAGAGAATTCTTCCCCATAAAACTGAGTTGCCGAAAGGACTTAGACCACAACCTCTCCCTATCTGATTCTGGACATGACACTGAGGTCCACTGAGATTGACCTTGGTTCCAGGACACAGGAAGGGGCCCAGCAGAGCTGAGGTCAGACAGACCCAGGGTCAGTCCCCACTCGTGGGGTGGTGGGTGTGGTGGGAGAAGCCCTCCCCTGGCCCGCCCATCAGCTGATCCCCAGGCTGCTCCCGACAGACCACATCAGGCCCCTTAGCAATGCAGTGCCAAAGGCCTGCGGGCACAGCAGGGGGAAGGAGAAGAGAAGCACTGAACTGTAAACATCACCACGTGTAAAACAGACAGTCGCTGTACCACACAGGGAGCTCAACTTGGGGCTCAGCGATAACCTGCAGGGGTGTTCCGGGGGGCGGGCGGCAGAGAGGGAGGCGATATACATATACTCCTAGTACTTATGGTTGATTCATGCTTTGTACGGCAGAAAGCAACAGATCATTGTTAAGCAGTCGTCCTCCAATTAAAAATAAAGGGAATATATTTTACAAAGAGAAAAAAAAAAGAAACGTGGCGTGCCAAGGTCCTGGAGGATGAGGGACAAGGCCCTGTCCTGATGAGGCCTGGCCACAGCACTCACCTGAAAGCCCCGGTGTAGCCATAGTACTTCTCCTTTGTGTTGGGCACACACTTGTCCAGGCCCTGGTCGTCACCAGCACACAGTGCACAGAGACTGGATTTCGGGTCGGCCCCAGGGGCACAGCTCTGACTAAAGAATTCATCTGCAGAGAAGAAACAGGGGGAGCCAGCTCTTCCTACCTGTGTCAAGGTTAAGTGGTCTTTGCCTAACAGGGGACGGACGTGGCTTGGTTTCTGTTCATCACACTGACCAAGGCAGACAGAACACAGACATTATAACACGTAGTGACAAGTTACCACCAACCTGGGCCCCAGCAGGACTCAGAAAAACTTGAGACTATGGGAAGCCTGACTGGGGCTGGAGAAGAGAGTCTGTGACTGTACAAAGGGTCCCATCACCGCAGCCTCGAGCAGGGGACTCAGCTTGATGAATTCAATGGCCATGGTATCAGAAGCTGCAAAATGTCCAGGTTCTGATCTCCCCGTTTTCCTCAGGAATAGGAACCCTGATTTTTACCAGGGCACCTGGTACCCGGTTAAACAGAGATGAGCCTTATCAGACTCTGTGGCTAGTAAGCCACGTGGCTAGGCACTCACTACCGAAATAAGAGCGGGAGTATCGGGGGCCAGTATCCTGACACATGTTCTGCCCCTTCTTCCCTTCCTTCATTCTGCACGTGGAAAGCAGAAGCAGGGGCTGGACCGCCAGATGTGACAGGAGCCGTGAGTGACCTTGAGCATGGAAGTCACATACGTGTCAAAACAGCCAGATATTTGAAAGCCAGGTCCCTGATACCATGTTGCTGTCCTGTCAGCTCTGGATAAGCCACCTTTGGGCTTTGCTCACATGAGAGAGAAATAAGCCTTTCTATTCACTTCTACTGGGGGTTCTCTGCCCTTGCAGCTGAACCAAATCTAGACCAACTCATCATGCGATTTAGCCCACATTAAGAAGTGAGTGGGGGCTTCTCTGGTGGTAAAGAATCCACCTGCCAGTGCAGGAGATTCAGGTCCAATCCCTGGGTCGGGAAGATTCCCTGGAGAAGGAAATGGCAACCCACTCCAATATTCTTGCCTGGAGGAATCCCATGGACAGAGGAGCCTGGCGGGCTACAGTTAATGGGGTCGCAGAGTTGGACACAACTTAGCGACTAAACAACAACAACAAGAAGTTAACACGGATTAAAACAGGTTAAAGAGAGAGGAAATAAAAGTGACAAGGAAGCCCTGCCCGAATGAGCAAATAGCACCCCTTATCTGACTTGTGCATTTCCTGCCACTGGAAAAGCCACACCACGTGCCAAGCTCAGGCGATGCTGGGAGTGTCCCTCCACGGTCCTGGCAGCCTCCCCACAGCTTAGAGGCAGCCCTGGGGTCAGAGAGAGCCACACCAGGGTGCACTCCTGGGGAGGAGCAGAGCCATATGAAAGCCTGCCAAGGTGGAATCGCAAAGACCCATTCAAAATGCAGCAGGGCCCCACCGGAGCAGAGGCTTGCCCGGGACATGAGCCACAATGAGAACGTGGCACACACCTCTCCATCACCAGGCCCACGGCAGGTAGGGTGTGGCTACTGTGTGAGGCGTGAGCATGGTGTACAGTGGGGAGGGCAGGAGTGGGGAGGCTGAGGCAGAAGTCTGGAGGTCTTACTGGGTTTCCTCTGTAGGTCAGTTCTGTGTAGTAGCAGAAGACACCTTTTATGAGGAAGGCAGGTGGCTTTTCCCAAACTAGGGAGCCAGCGCCTGGGAGGAATTTAGATCTGGAGCTCCAGGAGGTGGGAAAAAAAAAGACTTCTGAACTTCTCAAACCTGCATCCATTCTTAGCGTGCAGAGAGACAGACTGACACTCCAGTTCTGTGTCTCCATGTGGGGTGGACTGGGCGTGGGGCAGGCTGTGTGAAGAAACTGAAGAAGGCAGCCACAGGGGACCTTGCTTACACCAGACAAGGCCTGCAAATCCCAACCCTCCCTGCCCTGACTTTCTCAGGGGACCCCAGCCTACCCCCAGGATGGCCAACCCATGACTGCCTCAAGATTCCTACCAAATTTGCAGGAGCCTGTCTGGTTGGCAATCAGGCCCATGGGGATGTTCCAGCCTGCAGTCCTGTCCACGGCAGTGTGGCATGACTTCTTGCCTTTCAGAGAATTCCAAGTGAGCCCCTCATTTGCTTTCTTGACAACTGCCACAGCAAGGTACCCTTGGACAAACAGAAGAGCAAGTCTTAGCCTCCCAGGGCCCGGTCCGTAGACTCTACTGCACAGCGTGCAACCCAGGCCCACAAAGGTTAAGAAGCATCACCAGGCAACGATCCCCCCAGATGACTGATCATTGTCAAATAGACCAACACAGCTTAAGCTGCTGCTCTATGTTAAGATGAGATAGACCTGGGCTATGAAATGAAATACTAAGCTGATCCTTGAAGTGACCACTGGGGACTGTCTTCGACCAGCCATCCACTGCTCCTGGCAATTCAATTTTAGATGTGTGCTACTCAAGCCACAAACACTGAACAACAAGTGTGACTCCTAAAGTGCATAAATCACCAGCTGCAACATGCCAACTGAATGGGGCCATAGCAATGACGGCCACCAGACTAAGTGCTCAGTGGACACTGGGGGATGTCCCCAAGGACCTCCCTGCGCTGAGAGAGGGCCAGTGGGGTGCAGCTCCCCTCCTGCTAGCTCATGCTTGGTAGACTCTGCTGCTGGCAAGCGTCACTCTCTACTGAAGCTGAGGAGGCACCAGCTCTGGACAGTATTATCCACGGCTATGAGTGAGATCCGGGGCTCTGCTTCCTCATCCATACGAGATGGGGATGGGCCACCCCTCCTCCCCATGCTCAGGACACAGTGAGGAATTCTGAGCTTTCTCTGCCATGTGTGAGGGTCCATGTGAACATGAATCCCAGCCACTCTCATCTCTGAATGACTGGCATATGCGAAAGAACTCACAGCTTCTATGGCTGCATCTCTGGGACTTTTTTTTTTTTTTTTTAATTCCCAACCTCTCCTCCTCCAGGGACAAGAATGTACCCTTGACCCTGAACTCACCTTCCGTTGGTCTCAGCACACAATCTAAGCTACTGTCTTTGGAGGATTCTGAAAGAATAAAGAGAAGCAAAATGTCATTAAACACATTGCTTAGTGTGTTCATTTATTTTTCAAAGGTACACACATTGAGAAACGCATATTGGCATGGTTTTGTGTATGTTTGTTTTTAACATAAATAAATGGCATTGTAAAAAAAATAAACAAATGGCATTTTATAATAGACTTCACTAAGTTTCTTCCTTTTTTCGTTTTTAATTCAACCCAATACTGTGTTTTTAAGTTCTTTTTTTTTAAACTGAAGTATAGTTGATTTACAATGTTGTGTCAATCTTTGCTGTATGGCAAAGTGACTCAGTTAAACACATACACACATTTGTCTTTTTATATTCTTTTCCATTATGGTTTATCCAGGAAACTGGACATGGTTTCCTGTACTATACAGTGGGGCCTAGTTGTTTATCCATTCTAAAAGTAATAGTTTGCATCTACCAAGCCCAAACTCCCAGTCCATTCCTCTCCCTCCTCCCATCCCCCTTGGCAACCAGCCTGTTCAGTATGTCTGTGAGTCTATTTCTGTTTGTAGATAGGTTCATTTGTGCCATATTTTAGATGCCACATATAAGAGATATCATATGATATTTGCCCCAGTACTGTGATTTTAAGTTCGAGT
Organism: Dama dama; assembly: GCF_033118175.1. Lineage (NCBI taxonomy): Eukaryota > Metazoa > Chordata > Mammalia > Artiodactyla > Cervidae > Dama > Dama dama. Next base: position 57,108,327 of record NC_083704.1, on the reverse strand, counting down.
TGCCTTACTGTCGTATGTAACTCACTTGAGCTGAGTTATGGTTCCTAAGTTCACTGCTTCCATTGTGGTCATTGACATCTTCACACATGTCTGGGGATGTACCCAGGGGTGGAACTGCTGAAACTAACGTCTGGACAATTCAATCAACTATCTTTTTTTTGTGTAAGCCACTTGGCAACTGGTTGGTGTTATTTGCAACCAAAGGACTCCTACCTAATCCTCACCGGTCGGAGGTGTGGGGCACCTGGCCTCCTCTGGTTCCCTGTGGAGAGGCGAAGGATAAAGTGGCATTGTTTACATCTCCTTACAGCACTCTCCATCCATGCCTTTGGACTCTGGAATTGGCCTCTCCTTGGGAAAAGGTCTCATCACCCCTGCTTCATGTGATGGGTAACTTGAATGTAGGTGTTGTTTTATTGGAACAGCATTCTTTAACTGGTTTATAACATTATGTAAGTTTTATGAGAACTATACCTATAGTGTGTGTGTGTGTGTGTGTGTGTGTGTGTGTGTGTGTGTGTGTGATCTTTGTGACCCCATGGACTATAGCCCCACAGGCTCCTCTGGCTATGAATTTCCCAGGCAAGAATACTGGAGTGGGTTGTCATTTCCTCCTTCAGGGGATCTTCCTGACCCAGGGATCAAACCCATGCCTCTTGCTTCTCTTGCTCGGGCAGGCATATTCTTTGCCACTGCGCCACTGGGGAAGCCTCGTTCCTGCAGCGTGCTCACCACCAAAACTTCAGTTCCCATCCATCACCTACCGCTGACCCCCATTACCCATTTCCCTCTCCCCCACCTCTCTTTCCCTGTTTTCTTATCCACCACTCTGTTCCCTGAATCTGTGTCTTTGCTTTGGTTTGATTTTGTTTATTCACTTATTTTTTAACTATCCCACATAGGAGTGAAATCAGAAGGTATCTGTCTTTCTCCACCTGAGAAATCTCAGCAGTCCAGAATCAAATCCAAACAGACCATCCCAGCAGTTCCATGCAGCAGAAATGCACGTCTGTGTTCCCCACAGGACAAGGACCCAGATGTTCACAACAACACTATCCATAGCAGCCCACCATTGGAAATTACCCAAAGGCTTACCCACAGTAGAATAAATAAGTAACTGCAGCAGAGTCACAACAGAATACTACAGAACGAGATATAATGCTGAGCAAACGACATTTTAAAAGGTCCATGCTGTGCAACTCCTTTCACATCAAGTTCAAAGACGGGCAGAACCAATTTGTGCCGTTTGAAGTCAGGAGTCGTTACCCTTGCTGGGGGTAAGAGGGCTGGTGGATGCCAGAGGACTTGTGGGACCTGCTGTGTCTTGCTGTGGGCACTAGCGCTTGGGGATGCACCGGTGTGTGAAATGTTCTTGAGTTGTACACTATGTGCACTTTTCTGAATATTTACTATAACTTCCTAAAAATCTTTTTAAAAATCAAAAAGAGGAAATCAATCTGGGCTCTGTCAGTTCTCACCACAATAGGCCATGTGGGTAACACAGCCACTTGCATCTATTCTTTCTCCTGATTCTCCTGTTTGAACCTATCCGTCCATTTTAATGTCTCTGCATGACCCACCGAGTGGGGTTACTCCTCTCTACCCCGCCCTCGAAGCCCAGAGAGAATAAGCCAGAGGACACTCTTCTCCACTTACTCCGGTTCTCTGCCATGACAGGCACCAGACCACACTTGCCCGCAGTGTAGATATATCCTCCATCCAAGCTCAGGGCATCCGCTTCTCCTTTCTGCCAAGACAAAGCATATCTTCAGCACCACAGTGAGGCTATTTCCCATCCTGCCTGTCTTTGCAGCTCTAAGAGAACAGATGTCAGGTGCCCCAGCGAAGCAGCAAGGATGGATCTGAGCACCCCAAGGAAACGCCACATGCACTATTAATTCTCTACCAGCCGTACATGCCTTTCATGCTGTCACTTCCACCGGAAAGACCAGGAACAGGCAGCCCAGTTGTTGCTGTTGTTTAGTCACTAAGATGTGAATGACACTTTTGGAACCCCATGGACTGTAGCCCACCAGGCTCCTCTGTCTATGGGATTTCCAGGCAAGAATACTGGAGTGAGTTGCCATTTCCTCCTCAAGGGGATCTTCCTGACCCAGGGATCAAACCGGCATCTCCTGCATTGGCAGGTGGATTCCTTACCCCAGGGACTCAGAACAAAAACTCCTTCTGTACTTGGAGCACTGTTGGGACGCACTCCTGCACCAGCCGCCCTCACTGAGGAGGCAGGTGGGAAGGGTTGGTCTTGTCTAGTCTCCGCTCATTAGCAGTACACTCAAAGGATTCAGCAAGTGAAAGAACCAATTAAATTCGCTCACCATCAGAATGAACGAGCCCACACTCCAGCACTGGAACATGAATTCAGCAAGACTGTGAAACTCCCTCTTTGACTAATAACTTTTTTACAATTGTATTGAAGGTAATTGGAGATGTGGAAGAGGGTTTCTATTCAAGGCCACACAGAACAGGGTTATTGATAACATCAAAATAAGGGGACCAAGAAGAAGAGGGTCATGACTAAATTGTGCCACGTCCATACACAAGATAACCTGAAATAATTTTTTTTTTTTTTTTTGGCCACACCATGCAGCACATGGGATCTTCCCCACACAGTGATCAAACCAAGGCCCCCTGCAGGCCTCCCTGGACTCGTCAGTACTGGACCACTAGGGAAGTCACTGAAAAAAAAATTTTTAAGTGTTTTCAAAACATATGTCACATGGGAAAATGGCCAAGATATACTGTTAAATGAAAAGGACTCAACACAACGTAGGTGGAACGATCCACTACTGTTCCAAGGCTAAACTGAGATGAATTGATGAATCCTAGGGTGAGGAATTAGTGAAACTCTTAACTGTGGTGCTTTCCTGCTGGCTCAGATGGTAAACAATCTGTCTGCAACGCGGGGGACTCGGATTCAAGCCCTGGTTCGGGAAGATCCCCTGGAGAAGGGCATGGCAACCCACTCCGGTATTCTTGCCTGGAGAATCCCACGGACAGAGGAGGGCGACAGTCCATGGGATCACAAGGAGTCAGACCAGACTGACTAACACGCCTTGAACTGTGGCAGCTCCATATGAGGTTCCGTTGTTCTGCTTGTTTTTACATCCCATCTTTCTAAATTTTCCAAATTACCTGCATTCACTGTGAGTTGTTCTTAAGATCAGAAGAGTGGGAAGCCCACAAGAGACACTCTGGAGGACAGAAAGCTGCGTCTGTCCCCACTCTGCGCAGGCACGGGCAGACCCTGCCCCCCTGGGGGCCGAAGCGCCGCTGAGACCCTGCTCCCCTCCAAGCAGATGCGGTGGCCTGGGCCCCCCACCCGCAGCACTCGCAGGCCGGCGGCAGGCGCCCTACCAGCACCAGGGCGATGCAGTCGTCGGTGGTGGAGGCCGTGGCGCAGGTCACGCTCTGGTCGCTCTGCTGGCTCCATTGCTGACACTTCTTCTGCTCCTCGGGCCCCACCGCGCACCACACCACCCGCGCGGACCGCGCCTTCACCTCCTCCGCAGCTGCCGGGGACACAGCGGTCAACAGGGCAGCCTCCCCGTTCACCCAGAGTCCACCTGAAGCCTCCAGCGGAGGAGGGGCCATGGCTGAGCTGACCCAGGGTGGTATCGTGGCCAAGTTCAGGGCCCAGGGCTCTGGATTCACCCCAGGAGGGGCCCTGGCTCTCTTGGGGTGTCTTCATACTTCTCACGTCCCCGGAGGCAAACTGACTGCTCTACCAGGGCTGGGCGACCTGACGCACTCAGGGTCCTGCCGCAGTATTATCAGGAGGCGGCATGCTCCTCTGGAGGCCCTTGTCACCTGACGTGTTCCGCAGAAGACGCTCACACTCACATCATACCTACACGGTGAAGGCCTCCAGGGGCTGGGAGTGACCAAGGGACCGCCACAGAGCAGGGCCCAGCGGCCCACAGCGGGCAGGGCTGGAGGGTGTGAGGTGCTCCCCCGAGGCCTCAGCCAAGGCTCACCGCCCACACCGGCCTGCCCTTAGGGCGGGCCTGGCCCTCACTCACTTTCCCTGAGGTTCTTCAAGGCGGTCAAGTAGCGGGCGCCCAGGTACAGCTCCGAATCTATCTTTGAGGGGATCCTCAAAAACCCAAGGGCAGAGTCTTTGAACAGCAGGTCCTTCTGGCTGCCTGGAGAGCCAAAGAGCTGGAAGCTCTGAGACTTGTTTTTTCCAAACTTCTCCTAATTAAGGGCAAAGAGAATTACGATGTCAGTGGTAAACAGGAAACTGAAACACCAGGTTGAAACAGAGTATCTGGAACTCCGGGATGATTCTGAGAGCTGGGTCGGCCTCCTCCTGTAGAGGGTCTCATGGCATCCCTGTGACATAGCTCAGTCTTGGCTTCGTCTTTACGAAGTTGCTGGGTCTGAGCACCTTAGAGTCTTGAGAATATTGCATCATCCTCCCGCTACTTCTATTGCAGCCCGGGAGACACCGCCAGTGGGTCACGCTAGAGGAGGCGTCATTGTTTCAGCTGTATGGAGTATGGCCTAGATAGGCAGGCCACTGAATCTTCCAGAGTGGTGGGAAGTTTGGGAAGGAAGGAAGGAAACCTCCCCACCACCAGATCCAAGCGGGTGGGGGTCCTGTGGGTGGGAATACCTGTGCCTTGCTGAGAAGCTGCCAGATCAAGTCCTCCTTGCCATCCACACTTCGGGCCACAACAGCATGAGAAGGGACCTGAGCCAGGTGGCACTCCTTGAATGCATCCACTGGCGCCCGAGAGTTGTTTAGGCAGAGCAGCTCATACTGGTCCCTGTCAGCCTTCTCTGGCAAGTTCTCTGGGGGAAGGGAGAGGTGGAGAGGAGGGTCCAGATGAGCAAACCCCAGTCAGTAGCCATGAGCTGTGGCCCTCCTCCCCCCATAGAATTTGAGCTGGAGGAGACATCTTATACAGTTGACAAAATTGGGGGTCAGAAGGCCAGTGGATTGCTCCAGAACATTTGGAAAAGTAAAGACAGTGCCCAGGAAGCCTTAAGGACAAGCCCATGTTCCTCTGATTGGATCAAACAGGCTCTGGGATGGTTGCAACTCTTGCCTGGCAAGCCAAGGAGACTGAACCAGACCCATCTGTTTCCATGACAACCCCAACTACAAAGGGTCCCAGGATGGAAACAAGCCAGGGACTGCTGTCTTAACCCATATCTCTAGAAAGAATTAAAATGGTAAAAATTTTAAAGCAAGAAACACAGTTGAATCGCTTCCCAACACTTGCTGCTGCTGCTGCATCACTTCAGTCGTGTCCGACTCTGTGCGACCCCATAGACGGCAGCCCACCAGGCTCCCCCGTCCCTGGGATTCTCCAGGCAAGAACACTGGAGTGGGTTGCCATTTCCTTCTCCAATGCATGAAAGTGAAAAGTGAAAGTGAAGTCACTCAATCGTGTCCGACTCTTTGCGACCCCATGAACTGCAGCCTACCAGGCTCCTCCGTCCATGGGATTTTCCAGGCAAGAGTACTGGAGTGGGGTGCCATTGCTTTCTCCTTCTCAACACTTGGGTGTATCAAAAAAAGGGGGAAAGATGGTATGAGTGAGTCCATCCAGATTAGGAACTGTTGATCTATATCACATGTAAATTGCATCAGAATACATTAAGTGATAGAAACTGACCCAAGTTGTTTTATGAGCTTAGTATAATTTGGATCTCAAAATCAGAGAAAGAAGTACAGGAGGGAATAATTACAGACCTCTTTTACTTATGAACGTAGACAGAAAAATCTAAAATAATTAGCTAACTCAACATAACAGAATATTTTTAAACTAATAGGTCAGACTCTTACATTTATCAGTTTATTCCATTCACAAAAGAATGACTGAATGCCAAAGAAGCTAAAGGCATTCATGACAAGAATGGATTAAAAGAAAACAATGAGATCATCTTAATAGCTACAGGGAAAAGCATTTATATGTCCAATATTTATTTGTGCTTTTTTTCAGTTTTGGAACACTAGTACTATAGAGAACTTGACAAAGGTATTAAACTTGATAAATGCTAGTTATCAAAATATCTACAGCAAAATCATACTAAAAGAAGAAAATTTAAAGTCACTTCAAAATCAGGAACAAGGCAAAGATGTCAGTTGTCACATTGCCAACACAATACCAGATGACCTGTATTTTACAATTTACTAAAGAAATGAGAGATATAAACACTGGAAGGAAAAAGACAAATTCTAATTATTGAAAGATGATGTAATCACTGACATAGAAAAGCCAGTGAAACAGAGAAAAAACTAATAAAACTAACAAGAAAGTCCAGCTAGGCAACACTACAAAAATCAAGTGTTACCCTCATTAGCAATAACAGAACTAATATAGAATGTAATATACTATAATAGCAAGTAAAATCATTAAATAGCAGGTAATTGGCCTCACTGGCTTCTCGGGAGGCTCAGTGGTAAAGAATCCGCTTGCCAATGCAGGAAATGCAGGAGACATGGGTTCAATCCCTGAGTCAGGAAGATCCCCTGGAGTAGGAAATAGCAACTCACTCCACTATTCTTGTCTGGAGATCCCATAGACAGAGGAGCCTGGGGGGCTACAGTCTACAGGGTCACAAAGAGTCAGACACCACTGAGTGACTGCAATTAGTTTCATTAAACAATGCAAGAAACAAAAAAACAATTCAGGAGGGAGCTCTCTGATGGTCTAGTAGTTAGGATTCAGTGCTTTCACTGTAGTGGCCTGGGTTCAAATCCCTAGATAGGGAACTGAGATCCCGTGAGCCTTTCTGCGCAGCCAAAGTAAGACAAAAACAAACAACGCAGGAGACTAAGAGAAAAATGTTAAGCTCGGTAAGTTCTATTAAATAACCTAAAAAGAGGTGTGATCAAAAGGGAGAGATTTATTATGATCCAGGGATTAGAAAATTTGACGTAAATAAATCAGTTTTTCATGGATCAATTTAAATTCAATACAATTCTACTTAAAGTATGATGTTTTAAACAATCAAGAAAATAATTCGAAAATTTTAGTTAGAAAATAAATAGCAAACTGTTTGGGGAAGGTTCTCTCTCTTTCTCTCCCTCCCACTTTCACCTCCATAAGCTATTAAGAACCACTACAAACCAGAGGAATAAAAGTAGAAAAATACAAATAGACCAGTGATACAAAATAGCTCAGAATCCATGATTATAAACAAGTTTTATGTATAAGCAGCTCCACACAGCAGTAGGAAAAGGGTAGGATTTTTTATAGTCAGTATTGTAAGGAAAATGGTCTCACTATAAAGGGGGAGAATGCGGAAGTGGAATCCATACCTAATTTCCTAGGTAGGGTACATATGAACAAACAAGAATGTGTTAGGGAGGGGAGTCAATAAATTATACTGTAGAAAATATTTATGATTTGGATGGAAAATAGCATCTTTAAAAGACGCCAAAACATATGCCAGCAGGACAAAAGTGACCAATTTGACTTTATCAATATCAAGGACTTCTGTTCAACAAATCTGTTACTATTTTTTTTTTTTTTTTTTTTTTGGACTGAGAAGAGATTTTCCTACAGTCTAGAACCAACCATGGCTCGTTATCTAGAGAGGAGGAATGCCTCACCTTGAATCAAAATTATGAAGAAACAGGCATGAAAATCAACAGAAAGATAGTCAAAGGTGAAAAAAGGAAGAAAGCGAAGCCCAAACTACCAGCAAATATATTGAGATGGTCAAACTCACTAGATGCCAAAGAAATGCAAGATAAATCAACAGTGACATATCTACTGCTTTCCAACCGTAGATAATAAATGTTATATGTGCTCTCCACGGAGCACTTCTCACCTGTTAGAACCACTGAACCAGACAAGTACAGCACAACAACACGGATAAATCTCTAAAACAGAATGCTGAGTGGAAAACCTTGATCACATCAGAATCAATAACAATCAATAAAGCTTCTGTGAGCTTAGAATCCAGAAACACAGATCAGCACTATACAGTTTGCAAGACCACATCTATTTCGGAGGACGTGTCAGATACCTTGACATGGGTGTCTTTGATGCAGAAGAGAAAGACAGCGGGCACGCGCGTTTCAAAGAAAACTGATCGCTTAAAATATAAAGTCACATAAAAACAAGAGCTGTGCCCTGCAGAGAACTTTGATGATGGTGTGCCAAGAAGTGAGGAGTCAAATTAGCTCACTAGTTGGAATTACAATGAAATAAAAGGAAAGAAAAGCAAAGGAGGCAGTACCCATGGCTCCTCTCCCTTCTCTTACCAAACACTGTCGTCTCCTTGACAAAAGCCACATCTCCAGCCCCCTCCTGCAGACACCTGTGGGATGAGAAAGCACCAGAAGGGTCAGCATGGAGGGGGCGGCCCGGCTTGTTCCTCATGCCTGCCTGTGGAACGGGGCCCTGGGGCTTGTCTTCTGTGGGCTCCTGGCCTGCAGAGGACAGGTCTCTGAGGCTCTATGGCCCCCACTGGGAAGGCATCAGGGGCCACCTGCAGATGGATTCTGAGGAAGAGAGAACCAGAGAGTGCAGGCTAGAGACCCCCACTTTCCCCTTTAAGGGTTGATTGAGAGGGCAAAACTTTGACTTTCTATGTAAAAGAGTTTCCAAGCCTCTGCACCAGAGGGTAAAAGCAGTACCCGTGACCATGTGGTTTTTTCCCCTCCCAGGGCTAAGTGGCAAACATGCCCTAAGCAGCAGAGAATCGGGGAGGCCTCCCCCCACCACAAAATGCCTGAGTCTGAGAGGCATATGGGGTAAAAGCAGAAACATCAGCTTCGAGGCTGGGGCGGAGGAGAGAGCTCCCCAGTGAGGCAGAGATCACTACCTCCCAGAGAGAGGGACCAGGCTGTCCGGCTGCCTGGCCAGGAGTCTGGGGCCGGTCTGCCCATGACAAGACTCCTTCAGGCCCTCAGTAGTTAGCGAGGGGACAGCAGTCAGCAGGAGGAGCCCAGGACCGCAGAGGGACAAAGCCAGATTCAGTGATCTCTGGGGAGGCAGGAGGGGGCGCTGACGAAGTGACTGCTCGCTGGGCTGGTGCGGAGATGAGGGGGCACCTGGGGGGTACTGGGGGACTGGAGGGGATCGTGCACTGGGCAGAGCCAGCACCTTTTTCAGACTCAGATTCTCTGCACAGCAGGAGAACCAGACCTCCTCCATGGTCACTGAGCTCTATTTGGGCCCAGAGAAAGGGCCTCCTAGCCCGAGGACACGTGGGCCGCTGGGGAAAAGAGGACGGTCTCACTCACCTGAAGGCACCGGAATACCCGAAGTATGGTTCCCGGGGGGAGCAGGCGCACTGGTTCTCCCCCGTCCCCTTGCACAGTTGACACAGGTTGGGGTACGCTTTTCCATCAACGCAGGGAACACAGCTGGCAGAGAAGAATTTAGCCACAGCTGTCGAACGGAGAGAAACGAACCAGGGTGTGAGCTCACCGGACCACAGCCAGTGGCAGCCCCAGCGTTCCCTCCCCTCCACCCCTGCCTAACAGCCTTTGCAAAGCCGGGAGCTCAGAAGATGGACATTGGCTGACACTAAACTCAGCTACCACCTCCCAGGGCTGCTGATACAGGAGACCCCACCCCCACAGGCTTCACAGCAGTTAACCTCACCCCTGCCTTGGATTCATCCCACATGCTCACCTGGGCCACCCCCGAAGTGGCTTGTGTAGGTGCCGCTGGAGTAGAGACCCCAGCCTGAGATCACCCCCGGAACCCCCACGTGTCTTACCTCCCTGGAGGGGCTCCAGTGACTCTGTCCAGCCCAAGAACGGGCGAAGGATTCCGATAGGGATGTTCCACCCAGCGGACCTGCCAAGGCCCGTGTGGCAGGACTTGCGGCCTTGCAGTTGGTCCAGCTGAAAGTTGCTGCCCTTCTTCACAACGGCCACAGCATAATAGTGGGTTTGGGGAGCTGCAGAAGAGGCAAAGAGCATCGAGAACTCTTACTTAGCCTGGACCAGAGAGAGAGAGAAACAGCCCTCTCTGAGCGAGTCCCTAGTGGGAAGGGGAATTCCATCTGGTCACTGCAGCCCTGAGGCCCCCCTCTGCTTCCCTAGGGGGTCAGTGACCGACCCAAAAATAGCCCAGGGTCATCATTCCCTGGACGTGTGACACTGTCTGAGGACTCAGCTCTGTGCCTTGTCCACTCTGACCCCATGGAGCCCGGGGCCCGGGTCCAGGCCACCTCAACTTCTGGGTCCCCAGGGAGAACTCACACTTTTCCGTCCCGTAGATCTCTGCCGCTACTGGCCGCAGTTTGTAAGGGTCCAGGCCCGCCTCAAACACCAAGCCACTATCCAGGGTCACAGCATCCGCCTTTTTTGCCTGAAAACACAGGCCAGACCAGCTTCAGGAGAAAACCTACCCTAAGCCAGGCAAGTGAACCTCAGGATGTCAGAAGGCTCCATTGCTGGATCTTCCAGAGGGTCAGCTTCCAGTCACGTCCAACTCAGTTGCCGTGAGAGGTGGTACAAGCCCAGAGCCCCTCTTCTTGGGCAACGAGCTCCAGCTCCTTTGCTGTAGCCCCTGAGGTCGCCAGGTGGCCGCTTTTTCACACGGCATGCCTCAGATCACTCAGCGATGGCACCCTTCACCATCTTCTACATCACAAGTTTTGGGGATGGACATGTACACACTGCTATATTTTAAGTGGATAACCAACAAGGACCTACTATATAGCACAGGGAATTCTGCTCAATGTTATATAGCAGCCTGGATGGGAGGAGTTGGGGGGAGAGTGGATACCTGTATATGTATGGCTGAATCCCTTTGCCGTTCACCTGAAACTATCATTGTTAATCAGCTATACTCCAATACAAAATTAAAAGTTCAGTAAAAACAAAAAGTTCTAGATGCTCCCTCCCCTGTTTTTGCTCTATATTTATTAAATTCTTATTTATTGAATAGACATTTTGACTATTAATATATCTTAAAGTTATCCTCATAAACCACGTTCATCCTCTTTGGCATATTACTTCACCTATGTTTACTTATTTCTCATATTTGCAGCCTGGCAGAAATAATATTTTCTGGACTGCTTTATTCATCTAAAACTGCCTACATTTTCTCCTGTAGCAGCTTTATTGATTGTATTGACTTCACGATATTTTATCGTAATGTGACTGTTTCATAATTTATTAAGCTAAATTTGAAACATTCCCTCCAATGTTCACCACTTGGGTTCCTTCTAACTTTTTGCTGTTAAAATTATACTTTCATGGACAGTTTTGTCCTCTTAGCTTTTTTCCCTTCTGATGACCTGTTGCCCTGGGATAGGCATCTGAGGGCGGGATCACCCAGACAATGGGAATTTTGTCTTCAAGGCCTTGGCCATCATTGCCATCCTGCTTTCCAGATGACTCTTTTCCAATTTGGAATGCCACCTACCGTGAGGACCAGTTTCACTATAGAACCACCAGTGGGAGAGGCTTTCATTTTATCAAGTGCTATTACTTAGAAAATTCAAGCGCTAACAAATTGCTTAGATTTGTATGTCTCTATTATTACGGGGAACATTTCATAGTATTTTTATTAATACTACCTCCATCTCCCCATATTGTTTTTCTTATGTGATCTTACATTTCTTACCAATTGAATTAGTTCTTTAGAGAATACAGTCACTTGTCAGAGCTGGTGCATATTCACTCCAATGCTTTCTAAATATTTTTTAATTGGAGGATAATTGCTTTATAACGCTGTAAGTGTTTTTAATGGCTATAAATTAAATTTTTTAATCATTCATTTTACTTCATGATTTAGTTCATTGCTTTTTGAAAAGCTAAGAGACTTCTCTTCCCTCTACAGTTCTGCTAATGAATCCACCTCTCTAGGTTTTCAATAATACACATTTTATTTCTAAGCATTTAATCTATCTCTGTTTTGATGTATGGTATGTAGTTGTCATTTAGTTGCTCAGTTGTGTCCAACCCTTTGCAACCCCATTGACTGCAGCCCACCAGGCTCCTCAGCCCATGGGATTTCCCAGGCAAGAATACTGGAATGGGTTGCCATTTCCTTCTCCAGGGGATCTTCCTGACCCAGCGATTGAACCCATATCTCCTGCATTGGTAGATGGATTCTTTACCACAGAATCACCAGGGAAGTCTGTGGTATGTAGTACTGATTTCAAATGGAGCTCTTACTGAAAAAGCAGAGTTTGAGGTCTTATTCACAGATATTGAACAAGTTAGAATAGGGCCTACAAATCTGCATTTTAAGCCATCTGGAAATGCTGGTGTTGTTTGTCCACGGGCCATAGTTGTAAAATAACAGTCTAAAATATTATTAAAACTAGATTTTTTTTCCCTTAAGTACTGTTCCAATAACCCTAGATATTAATAGGAACTTTGCACACATTACCTACTTTGTGCTAAAGTCACGTACACATTATCACGGCACAAGGCAGACACACAACATATGTGTCAAATGATTGAATAAAAATGATTGCAGTAGATTTTACATCTGAAAAAAACAAAAGGAATCTGAAGTTATTCACAAGTCCCTTTCCTTTCTCTCTCTGCTAACGTCTTAGACAAGTGTCATTCCAGTGCCCTGTGGCCTGGCAGGCCGTGCCCCAGCACATGATGTGCTGACTATGATGGGCTCAGCTTTTTTCTCTGCAAATTCAGAGGTAATCTCTCTGGAGGTTTTACCTTTTAGAGTCACCTTGACTTTTGCCAGTGTTACATATTCACCCAACACAACTGCTTCTGTGACATCGTTGTGTGTTAGTGGTGGGTTAGTCACTCAGTCATGTCCAACTCTTTGCAACAACATGGACTGTAGACCACCAGGCTCCTCTGTCCATGGGATTCCCCAGGCAAGAATTCTGGAGTGCGTTGCCATTTCCTGCTCCAGGGGATCTTCCCAACCCAGGGATCGCACCCAGGTCTCCTGCATTGCAGGCAGATTCTTTACCGTCTGAGCCACCATCATTGCACCGTCATTATTCACAATTTGTGTCACGATCCCAGTTTCCCTACACTTGGTTTTCAAATGTTAGATTGGTAATGTCTGCTTTCAAACTAGCGTTGTGTCCTAGGGGAGAGGATAGCTCCCAGCTTACAGGCGCTCAGGAAGAAGAGCAGAGGGGGCAGGACGAGCACATTTTCCATGGTACTTGGATCCTTTCCCTTTCAGTCTGGTCCCACCCAGCCCACGGCCTGGACTCACCGCGATGGCCCGGATACATTCCAAGGCAGAGGTCCTCCTCACACAGGTGACAGAGGGAGTACCCAGCTTCTTCATCCTCCACCGCCATCGGTAGCATTTGGACCACTCCGGCTGTGAAATGGCACACCATCGAACGTTTTTCCTTGGGGCAGCCAGACACAGTCCTGGGAGAAAGAGGCCGAAGAGTGAGGGTTCTATCACTGTCCGTGGAAGGGACGGCCTTGCCCTCTTCAGCAGTGGCCCTCCCCTCCCCTCTCCCTTATGTGGCTAAGTCAGGCCACTCCCCTCCGATGGAGGTGTTCCGCTAGCCTAATGACCACTCCGTGCTGGCCAGAGGGCTGTGACCCTCAACAAGTTTGAGGAGATAATCAGAGCCTCTGGAATCGTTTCCCTCCTCTGACGGACATACTTCCTACCCCTGACAAAAAAACAGCAATGCTCCCTTGCATCAGCTTAGAGAGTTCTTCCACCTGCTTTGTTCCCCTGGAACCTAGGAGGTAGGCAGGGGAGGAAGTATTGCGTCTGTCTTTCTGGTGCGGAAGCTGACTCTTGAGGATGGCTGAGTGACAGTCTGCTCAGCAGTGGCAACGTCCAGCTTGGAATCCGGGTCCCTCTAGGGTGTTGAGGCCTCAGACATCTCCCCAGAGGATGCCAAGGGAATGAAGGAAGCCACGACACCCATGGGGAGCAGGGCAGGAACCCCCTAGGCCAGTGGCCGCTCCTTCCACTGGGTAGGACAAGGGATTCAGTGATACTTTGGGACGTTGGCCACCATCCCATGGACAACAGGATTTAAACTGCAGACCTCAGTGGGGGTCAAGACAACCAAAGATTCAAGTGAAAATGGAACCCAGTGATGCAACTCTGAGCCAGATCCCAGGCCACAGCCCATGACCACTTCTAGGAAAGCAAGGCTTCCTGCCCCTCCGGCCTCTCCCAGGTGGCCTCGACCCTGTGCTATGGGCCCAGCAGGCCACGGGTCAGGGAGCAGAAGGAAAGGTAGTCGTGAGCTGGTGGTCCTGGCCAGGTCCAGTCCCACCTTAGAGAAGAGAGAAATAACCCACACCCCTGGGGAGGACGAGATGGTTGGATGGCATCACCGAGTCAACGGACATGAGTTTGGGCCAGCTCCGGGAGATACCAAAGGACAGGGAAGCCTGGCGTGCTGCAGTCCACCGGGTTGAAGAGAATCAGACATGAACAACAACATGGGAAGGAAACTGGAGAAGAGGACCAGAAAAGGCAGGGACAGGTTAGAGAGCAAAAGCTCACGGTTATCCTCTAAACACCTCTTTTCATCCAGGAAGCTCCCAGCCCAGAGTCGATGCCCTAGGACAGAGGAGGCTGCAGGGGGTGCCACCTGGACTTTCACTGGAGTCCTGCACCCCACCCCCCACCCCCCTCACCGCGGACACTCTCCAGCCCTCAAGGCCACCGCCCTGGACCCTCCCCCTCCACTGCAGGAAGCCTGGCCCTCACATTTACATCACTAACGTCCTGCACGGTGAGCTTCTCCAGGATCCAGGAATCATTTCAGATACTTGGGGGCTGGGGGGCGGGGTCAGAAGGAACAGCGGTTTAGTCCCTTCTGCTTAGTCCCCTTCCAGTCCAGGCACTTTAAAAACCAGGCGCCAGTCACTTCTCTCACACCCTCGACAGAAGGGCCCCAACAGCAGGGTCCGTGCCCCCCACTCCTGCCCCTTTGCAGTGGGAAGGGCTTGTGTGCGCCTCCGTCTACCAGGGCAGGCGGCCCTGCGCCCTCCTCACAGCCCTGTGGGAAAAGGGTTGAGCCTTTTTTCAGCGAAGCTGAGGTTCCGAAAGACTGTCTCTTGTCCAAGTTACACAGTTCTTGCAGGAGCTGGGACCCCATCTGCAGTCTCCTGAGTGTCTTGGGCAAGTCACTCGCCCTCTCCGAATCTCGTTACCATCCCCGCCTCCCTCTGTATACCCCTGCCACAGTGCTACGGGTAGGACAGAAGGGACAGGAACCGGGAAAGACCCTTAGGGGAGCTCGGCAGCTCTCGGTACCGACCCCGCCGGCTTCTCGGAGCCCAGCTCCGGGCTCCTCCCCAGGCGAGTGGGCGGGATCCGCTCCGCTCCCGGGCGCCTCCCCTGCGGCAGGTGCCCGTGCCAACCTGCCTGCTCTGGGGGACAAGGACGCCCACACGGCGCGGAGCGGGGACCCAGACGCCCACACTGAGGGGCGACGGGACTGGGATGCTCCCACAGCGGGGCGTGCGGGCCGGGACATCTATCTGGAGGGGCATGCCCCCCACCCCTCGGATACCTGCACTCACCAAGGGCTCCAAGGGCCAGCAGAGCGGGGACGAAGAGCTTCATGTCTGGGGTCCTGGGGCGGCTCCGGAACGAAGGCTCTGCCACCTGCGCTCGCTCTGCGTCCCTTTATACAGTGCTCGGTGACCTCAGGAGGTTTGCCCCGCCCTGTGGTCCTATAAAGCGCCCCAGGCCTCCCTCCTCCCCGCTCCTGAGGTCTGCTAGCTCCTAGAGGGGAAGAACGGGGGGCGGGGACCGAGGGAGCGGGAAAGGTGCCTGGGCTTGGGCACAGGGGAGACGATACCCAACCCACACCCACCTCTCAAGTCTCCCAGTGCTGCCTAGTTGGGGGCTGCTCTTTCTTGCCCACTTGCCCGCAGCCCCTTGGGAGTGGCAGTCCCTTAGTTCTGTTCCCCCCCCACCCCCAGAGAGGGTCGCAGTGCCTCCTAGAGAGTGGGACCCAGAGCAGGGGTCCTAAGGTGAATCTTTGCGGGTCATCTTGCCTGTCCAGATGGTATCTAAAATGCTTGGGAACCAGATAAGGCAGACGGAGACCCTTGCATCTGCACGGAGCAGCCAGCCTGGAGTTTTGAAAGAAGGTCCGCTGCCTGGCCCGGGGTCTGCGGCAGCCTGGTCCAGCTGGCAGAGGCAATATGCTGCCCAGAGTCTGACCCAGGCTGCCCCTGGGGCCCTCCTGAGACCGCAGTACAGCTCCCAGAAAACAGAACCGGTGGCCTCAGTGCCCAAAGGCTGTCTCCCAGTCCCCTCATTTGCCAATGAAAAGGATATCCTACCACTTGCTTTGTTTTGTGGCAATATGAGGTGGGAGATAGGAACCTCATTTTGATAAATGTCCTATTTCGTCCTCAGTACACAGGTTGGCCCTGTTTCAGGAAGCTGGTTTTCAATTCTAAAGCTAGAATTCTGCTCTGCATCTGCTAGAAGGATGCTCTCTACATCCTTGAAATACACTCCCTTGAAGCACAACGGCTCCCATGCAGGGGTCTCCAGCGCAGCCCGGCTTATCACTCACTGATTACAAGCAAACTAAATGTCCCTCACGGGGTGGGGGCAGGACTTCCCTGGTGCTCTCAGTGCAGCATGTGCAGGTTCAAACCCACTGGGGGGAACTAAGATCCCATATGCTGTGAGGTGTGGCCAAAAAGTTAAAAAAACAAAAACAAAAAAAGCAGGGGGGTCACATAGAACATGATGCTCTGGAACACACTGGGGGGCCCAGAGAGAAAGAGCCACCATGCAAATACTGATGAGCACTTAGCTCCAGGAGATACTAAGTGAAGAAGTCAGGTACTAACAGTGAGAGAAGTTCCCTCTGTGGGTTAGTCTGGACAGCATGTTATTCTGAAATCTATCTGTCCTGAGAAGCCGATCTTGATTCTTTTCTTAGCCTACTGAGTACAAAAAGGGTTTCCTGGAGCAGAGGGGCAATACCTCGGGAGGCGGCCCTGTTGGGGGTGGGTATGCAGCGGGCAGCACTCAGCCATGGCGAAGCAGAGCCAGCCCAAGTCTCGGAGGCCCTCAAGGAGGCTGTGGGGACCCTCTATCCTGGGCGTGGATCCTGCCAAGGCACATGAGTGGGGTCTGACTAGGGATCCTGCTTGCTGGGCACAGGAGTGGGATCCAAGGTTCAATGGGAGAATCACCAGTTGGGTTTTGGGGTGACAGATCCAGGGTCTATCATGGTTTGGAAACATAGTGTTGCTACATTAAAAGTTGCTTTCATCAATAACTGCAATAAGCCATTACAAAAATAATGAAGTAACACAAAATTGACTAATTCTCAGGAGTGCTGAAGCATCTTTGTACCTAAATTAGCAATTTGGCTTCGCCATTCGATGATTATAAAAGAATGAAGACATGTCACAATCCAGGTCTATATCTCCAAGTGCAAATTAGAAAAAGGATGGGTTGGGAGGTCAGACGCCTGCAGATTCTCTCATGTCTGTTACAGCGTTGGCAGGAACGCAGAGAACCTGGGGCCACAACTGAGAGGCTGAGTTGAGGGACTGCCCTGGAGGCAGGATGGGGGTAAGCAGACTGTTTTCATGCTGTGTCTTCAAGGGATGGCCCAGCCTTAGGCCAACAGAACAGCTTCCAAGGCCATCTGCAGCGGAAGCTGACAAAGGGGGTGGGTCTGCCCAGAAGACAATGTTCCACTGATCTGTTATCAACATTCATTCATTCACTCGTCCAAGCCAGAACTGGTGGGTGCCAAGAGGGACACGAGAAGAGGGGGTCCCGTCCTGGCCCTCAGGAGCTCATGGCACACTGGGGCGGGGGGGTGGGGGGGTCACAGGCCACTGGGAAGAGGCAAGGCAGCATAAATAGAGTGAGCGAGCGAGCCAAAGGAGAGCCAACTGACCGGTTTGCATCATCAGGGGCCCATAAAGCTTTGAAGAAGAGCATTTGACCTAGTTGCCTGAAGGTACCTATCTACAAAGAGAATTTCAGGTAGAAGAAATAGCCAGGTAAAGGCTTGAGAACATGGATTCAGTGACCTCAGGGACAACCAAAAGTTGCCCTAGGCTTTCCGACCTGGAACACTTATTGAAGAAGGATTCACAAAGTCATGTCCTCCATCCTGAGCTCCACATCAGGTGTCTATCTGTCCTTTGCTGCATGTCCTACAGGCACTACAGTCAATGCATCAAAAATAGATCTCCTCTGCTCCCTCAAGCCCCACATTTCCTCTCATACCTCCTACCACATCCCTCCAAATGAAGAGTCTTGGAGTCATCCTCAAATCCTCCGGCAAACAAGCCCTATGTGTGTGCCAGGCACTTCACGATTAACATTGGTTGAATGGATGAGTGAATGAGTGAGGAGGAGGAACAGGAGGACGGCAAAAGATTCTGCTTGTAATGGGTCAAATGTGAAAGACAGTGAGGACCAGGGCTGGCTATGGCAGTCACCCCAGAGCCCTTGTGCCCAGAGCCATCAGTTTACCCATTAATTCAACATACATCTATGGGGCATCTCTGATGTGCCAGGAGCTGGGCCAGATCTCAAAGAGTTTGCAGGGAAGTAGGATGCAGGTTTCCAGATGCTGAGACAGGGGCACAGCATGAGTATAAGGAATATAAAAAAGGTGACTGTGGCACAAACCTCTGTGTGACGGCAGGAGCTGGTGTTTAACAGGGCTTTCGGGGGGGTGCAAGAGGTATAGAATCCACCTGTCAATGCAGGAGACACAAGAGACATGGCCTGTGAGGGAAGCTCTTCCCCCAGGATCCACCCTCTCTCCACCCCTGAAATTCACACAGCGACCCTCTGCGGTCCAAGCCAAGCCCTCCCCACAGATTGGCAGTAAACCCCAGGCCCTGCCCTCTCCAGAGTCCTCCAGCTTCAACCCCCAACAGGAGTACTAGAAAGAATTGAGGGATCTGGGCAGAACCGGCTTCACAGGGGATATGGGAAAACAGGAATTCCCAACACATCCACTCAATGGGGGCTCCAGCCTGACTGACAGGAGACCCAGGCCTTGCTTCCTGCCCCTGCTAGTGAGGTCACTGGCTTGGTACAGAGCCACTTGTTAAATATTGAGGGCTGTCGTGGCCGGTTTCAAACCACTGGTAGCTTGGAATCAGTCAAGGTAGGAATATTTATACTGTGGAAATATGCAAATTCTAGATGTCAGGTCATTTTTCCCTCCAAGAGAGCCAGTTGACAGCACACCTCTGCCTGTGCTTGTCATTATTTGGAGGAACACAGGGCCCATGGTTGTAAAGGGTGTGTGTGTGGGGGGGGGGGGTGTCATCCTAGCAGGGAGAAGGTAATAGTCCTTAGCAGTTAGATGGTACTTTCTCCTCCAAACAGCGCTGTCAGTCACCTTGTCTCCTGTGACTCTAACAGAAACTCTCTGAGTTGAGAAAGTCACCGTTCCTGCTCTAAAAGGAGGGAAACTGAGGGTCACCTGTGGTCACGCAGTAAGTAAAAGATGGAGACCAAATTCCTAACCCCAAGTTGCCCATTAGGCCCTCAGCTAGGCACGGGCCGTATCTACCACCCAGCAAGATCTTTCTGAGAGCTCTGGATGCGAGACTGGGGCCCAGTGATGGCCTCTGCCCTCAATCTCAGTGGTGGTATTGGACCCTCTTATGGACCATGAGTTTGGATAAGCTCCAGGAGTTGGTGATGGACAGGGAAGCCTGGTGTGCTGCAGTCCATGGGGTCGCAAAGAGTCGGACATGACTGAGTGACTGAACTGAACTGTGGACCAGTCACTGTCGGCCCCTTCACACGTCAGCTGAGCTTCACGGAAGCACCGTTGATTGCCTCATTGGTCTTCCTTCCAGACGTGGGGACTCGGGCAAAGCAGCTAGCTCGTCCACCATCCAGCTAGAAATCTGTCACTGATCCCTGCCCCCTGCCCTATGACCTCTTAATGGTTTGATCGTTCCTATGCTGACCACCTTGAAGAGAGAGCAGAAAGTAAGCAAGAATGAGCAAGAGATGGAAGGAGAGCTCCCTGCTTTCTGGCCAGTGCGCAGACCGAGATTTCAGATCGAGGCCTTCACGCTGGGCCCTTGCACAGAGCCCAAGGTCCCTGGGAGCCTTCAGACATGCCTGTGGGGGCTGGGAGGTCATCAGGGAGGGAGAGGGAGCTCAGAAGGGCCGTGGGCAGGAAAACCTGGCCTCTGTTAACTAATAGGTCGTGTTGCCAATTGTTGCCCAATTTACAAATAACCCACAGAGACAAAAGACTTTCTATTTCCGAGCATCGACCTCTTCCTCCTCCTCCCTGCCCCTCCTCATAATCAGGACCCTCAGCTGCGTGGATCCTCTCCTGTCAGGGCCAAGCCCTCCTGCGGCGGGC
This sequence comes from Dama dama, assembly GCF_033118175.1. Taxonomy (NCBI): domain Eukaryota; kingdom Metazoa; phylum Chordata; class Mammalia; order Artiodactyla; family Cervidae; genus Dama; species Dama dama. The sequence continues at coordinate 57,088,062 of NC_083704.1, read as the reverse complement.
ACCCTGTAGACCTGCTGAACTACAGTCTCCCCAGCAGTCAAACAGGCAGTGGAAAGACCCCAGGTTTACCCAGCCGCAAGGTTTCAATTTTGGCACCCCACATCCCTGGCAGCAATCGGATTCCATGAGCACCTGACTGTGGCATCCACTGAGGTGAGAGTGTGCAGCATGCCAGGCCCAGGGAGAATCTTCCAGGAAGGTGCTAATCAAGGGCAGCCTGGAGGATGGTGGGGGCTGGCCCCGGGCCAGCCATGCAAATTTCTTCCCAGAAGGAATGAGCCCCTTGCCCAGGGAAACCCACAAGCAGGAAGCACCTGAGCCCTGGGGGCCCTTCTGCTGCCCCTCCCCAGGGCCACATTTGGGCAGGGAGGGGGCCTGCTCTCTGGCCTTGAGCATCTCAGCTCAGCTGGCCGGAGGCCTCCGTGTCTGCTGGCTGCACCCCCCGGAGAGAGGTTAGGATGACCTTCACTGAGAAGGAGCTGGAGACGCACGCTCAGAGGAGTGAGGAAACACTGTGGTCCTCCATCCCCAGCTCCTCCAGGCTGGGAGTGCCCAGCGCCCAGACCACTGCTCCACGCGGGCTTCCCTTCCTCATCCTTCCATTCATTTCTTCCCTGGACAGCCTGGCATGCTGGAGGGCACGGGGGAGACGATGTTAGAAACTCAAGAGGTGGGCTTGGACATGGGGTTCCCACCTGCTCCAGCCTAAACTGCCACCTGGACCTGGCCATCTCTCAACCTGCCTAAGCCTCAGTTTCCCCAGGTGTCTAAAAAAAAGGGACACAGATGATATCAGCTCCTGAAGTGGGCAGAGTTCAGACCTGGTGTTTGAGATGTTTACACAGACTCAGTACAGGCGAGCTATTGTCCATATTTACAGGCACTCAGGAGCCCCGGCCGTGTGGGGCTTGGCTAAGCAGAGGGTAACAGGGGAAGCAGAAATGGCCTCTGGGGCCACCGGGCCCTGTGGGAGGGCTGTGTGTGCTGAGAGGTGCACACACAGTGTCACAGGAAGCCTTGACAGACAGGGGAACAGCCCACCTAGGGTGCCCCCAGGTGCCCCATTTTCTGGAGCGTTCAGTCCTACCCTGCCCTGCTCTCTGGCCCCTTCTCCGTGTCTCTGTCTATAACCCCTGCCTCCTCTCCTCCCCCTCTCACTTGTCTCTCTCTCCTTGGCTTCTTTCTCCATGTCTAGCTCTGTCTCTTGCTCCTTCCCTCCTGAAACATGCGTCTGCATCTGTCCTGGATGCCCTGCTGCCTGGGTCCTGCTGCGACCCTGGCTGAGCTTCCTTCTACCCCAGTCATCGCAATTACTAACTCATCTCTGGCACCCCCACCCCACCTCCCTGATGCTGAGCGCTGGGGGAAAGGGTCTGTGGCCGCAACCAGAAGTAGAACTAGCACAAACCCGGGGCCCTTCAGGAGCTGCTTGCCGGATAAAAGCTGTGGCCTTTATCCTACAAGCTGTCTTACTCTGGAAACGACACTCTCCCAAGGTCGCTCCGCAGGCACCAGCCCAGGGTTCCCTCTGGGCATCCTGTCACTCATCCTTAACCTCCTGTGAGTTCACACTCAGCATGAGCGGATGGGCGGGGCGGGTGGGGGGTAGTAAGATGCTGCCTCCTCCTCTTTGTCACCCACCGAGACTGATCTTGACCCTGAGCACAATCTTCATTCAGTGAGAATTAATTTCCAAAAAAATGCATTTGAGAAAAGACTCTTAAAGTTCAGCCACCTGGTTGGCTTTCTGGAAAAGAGAGCTGGTCCCCTGGAGCTATGTTGTTTATGGGGGATTTGGAGTAATCTGAGGGGAGGGGGCTGGGGGCCAGAAGAGCAAGGGCTCTGAACCAATAGCGGTGTTGCCCATGGTGGCCCCATTTGTAAAGGACACTCAGCGATCAAAGGGCTTCTCTGCTTGTCCTTCCTGCCCCTTCTCTATACACTTCCCTTCCCCATGGTCTTCTCTTCACTCCAGTCTGGCAGGGCTGGGCTTAAGTTCTAAGTCTCACGGGGTTAAAATACTTGGGTGTCTTTTGATTCTCCTTCTCTTTCACCCATAATGTGCTATCTAGGGCTTAACTGCACCCAGGCTTTCTTCATTCTGCCCTTGTGCCCACACATTCCTTCCTATCCCATGGTCACAAGATGGTCCTGGGCTCCTGACCTCTCCCCTGACTCTCGACTCCCCACTGCAGTCTGTCCCGGAAGGAATCAATCTTTCAGAAGCACAGAGCTGATAGCGGTCCCAAGGCATCTCCACTGGACCCCGTTTCCGGTCCCTGCACTCTGTCCCTGAAGAATCTCATCCTTCTTCCCCCTTGGGATGTGCTGAAACCTCCCAGAACCATACTGCCTACCCACACACGGCTGAGGTCTTATCTCAGCTGTGACCCAGACAACTCTGCCTGAAGTCCCACCGGAACCCCAAAGCCGCATACTCAGCTTCCAGTGCTGGACCATGATGGAGTGGACACATCTCTCCCTATTCCCTCCCCCCAGCCCCCGCTAATACAGCTTAAACCCTGGAGACGATAGAAACCGTGGCTTAAACAGCACAAATGAATCATCTCATAGCTGTAACAGCAGAGGCTGAAGTCAGACTCAGAGGCTACAGAACGCCTGGCTGTGCGCCTCCTGGAGGCCCCAGGGAGCCCGCTTCCTGGCTTTTCCCAGCTTCCAGAGGCTGACCGCACTCTGCGCCTTGGCCCCGCCTCACTCCCCCTTCTGTTACCATCATCATAGCCCAGTCTCTCACTCTGACTCTCCTGCCTCTGTCTTATAAAAACCCTTGTGATGACATTGGGCCCACTAGGGTAAAAAACATCTCAAGATCTATAATTTAATCATATCTGCAAAGTCCCTTTTGACACATGAGGTAACATATTTACAGGTTCCAAGAATTAGGAGGTGTACATCTTTGGGGTCCATACTCAACCTATCAGACCAGTATATAATGATAAACTGTGTATATGCGATAAAACCTAGAGCAACCACTAGGTAAACTATACAAAGAGATACACTCAAAAACACTACAGATAAATCAGGATGGAATTCTAAAAAATGTTAGACAACCTACGCGATGTTAGGTGAAAGAAAACAGTGAAAATGTCAAAACAGGGAAAACAAACAAAAAGCAAAAATAAAATGACAGGCTTAACTCTAATATATCAATAATTACATCAAATATAAACAGTTTAACTATCCCACTTAAGAGACTTCCCTAGTGGCTCAGACGGTAAAGAATCTGCCTGCAGTGCAGGAGACCAGGGTTCGATCCCTGGGTTAGGAAGATCCTGGAGAAGGAAATGGCAACCCACTCCAGTATTCTTGCCTGGGAAACCCCATGGACAGAGGAGCCTGGCGGGCTATAGTCCACGGGGTTGCAAAGAGTTGGACATGACTGAGCAACTAACACACACACATCCCAATTAAAAGACTGAGATTGGAGGAGTGCTTTGAACAAATAATCTTGCATTGACTGCTTACAAGAAACTCACTAAACTATATAACAACATAGCCAGGTTGAAAGTAAACGCATGGAAAAAATATTTACTATGTAAACAGTAATTTAAAAAAAAAGAAAGTGTGGCTATATTAATATCAGATAAGGTCAAATCAGAGTAAAGAACATTATTACAGGCAGCAAGAAATATTACATAATGATGAGTCTACACATCAGGACATGACAACAATCTTAAACGTGTATGCACCAAAAAACAGAGCTCTAGAAATGAAAAGAGAGGGACTTCCCTGGTGGTCCAGTGGCTAAAACTCTGCATTCCCAATGCAGGGGGCCCAGGTTCGATCCCTGGTCAGGGAACTGGATCCCACATGCTTCAACTAAAAAGCCTGAATGTTGCAACAAAAACCTGGCACAGACAAATAAATAAATAGTTTTTTAAAGAAAGAAATGAAAAGAGAAACAGATAAATTTATAACTACAGTCAGAAGCATCAAACTCCTCTTTCAACAACTGATAGAACAAGGAGACAGCAAATCAGCAATGTGTAAGGACCAACCCAACAGCACCATCAACCAAGATCTAATCAACATTTGTGGAACACTGCCCAACAGAGAATACACGTTCTCCTCAAGTACCCACAGAGCATTTACCAAGACAGACTACATCCTGGAACACAAACCAAACCTCAACCCATTTAAAAGAATTTAAACTGTACAAAATGTGTTTGATCACAACTAAATCAAACTAGAAATCAAGAACAAAGAGATAGGAACACCTTCAAACACTTGGAAACCAAGTGTCATACTTCTAAGTAATCTACGGGTCAAAGAGTAAAAAATGGGGAGCTTGAGTTCCTCCCAAACAATAAAAATGAAGCCACCACTTTGAATAAGAACCCAGTTAGTTTTAAAGCAAGCAGCCAAGCCAAGTTTTTGAGTAACACAGGTGTGTATGTTCAGATATAGGGTGAAACACACACAGAATGAGAACCCATTATTCCTTGGGGACCCCCCCCCACTATGAAACGAGATCACTTTCTCTGGCTCTCACTTCCCCCATGTCTCTCCCTTCCCCTCTCATACTGTCCTGCAAAGGGCTACCTTTGAATCACATGGCTTTTTTGATCTGGCTACAGTCAACGAACTTAAACTGTGGATCACTTACTCAAGCTGGCTGAGTAGTCTTTTTTTTAACTTAGAAAAAAAAATCTCTCTCATACAGAAAAGTGTAAAAACATAAATGTAGAGCTCAATAAATTATCCCAAAAAGAACATGTATATAACCACCACTCAGGTCTAAAAAGAAAACACCGCCAACATTCAGAAGCTCCCTTATACCCCACTCAAACCAACACCCTCTCTCTTATCCCCAGAGTTAAAACTACTATCCTAATTTTTAACACTATAGTTTACTTTTGCCTGTTTGAACTTTATGTAAATCATACAGTATGTATTCTTTCGTTTCTGGTTCCTTTCAGTCAACATTTATGTTAGCAAGATCATCCTTTTTTTATTGCTAATGTTACAAATACAATCTATTTTTGAACATTATCCTTATATCTGGCAACCTCATTGAATTCACTTATTACTTCTCAGGCCCCTCCTAGCAGCTTCTGTAGCTCATCTTGGCATTTCTAATCTGTCTCCTAGCCAGATGTTTCCTGACTCTCAGGCCCTAGCTCTGCTCCACATCTTCTCTCTGATGCCTCCAGAGTTCTCTGGGCTACAAGGGAAGCTTTCCTAGAGTCCATGTGGCCACTTGGCCACTTCCTCAGGAGCAGGGGGTCACTACGTCGGTGACTAAGGACAGGTGATGTGCTTTGCAGGGACCATGGAGAATACCAGGGACTGAGAGTGAGTCCAGGGCCAGCTAGTTCTGAACCGTCCTTCCCTGGTCATCCGAGAAGGGGCACCTTGTTGAGAAAGCAGCAGCGTGATGCTGCACGGATGCCAGAGGCCAAGATGAGGGCTTAAAGGTGGCAGATGACTCGTAGAATGAAGAACTGGTAGCAAAGCCTGGGGACCTGTTACACAAAGCAGAACTTGATGGCTATTTGGAAATGGAAGAAAGAGTCGGGGAAGTGAGCAATTTCCAGGATATTTGGAAATATTCTGGCTCGAGGTTGCTCCTATGAAATAACCTGACCCCCCACCCCCCCAAAAAAAATCACATTCTCAGAGCTGAATGTTTCCTTTGATGCTATTTTACCAATGGGGTCTCTAACCTCAGAGCCCTGGACCCATCCTTGTAGGGCCAGGTAGAATCTGGCTTCCTGACTCCTTGCACTAAGGGAAGAGAGGAGTCTCCTTCAGTTGAAGGAGCATTTACTGTGGTCCGGGCACTTGTCAAGGACTGGGGTTACAAGGGTCAGCCAGACCTGGTCCCAGCCTCCAAAGACAACAGACAAGTAAGTGAGCAGACAGTTACCATCAATAACAGCAAGAGAGAAATGAGACAGCTTCATCTGGGGTGCAGCAGCAGGGAAGCGGCAAGACAAGTTGAACTCTAGGCATGACTTACAGGTGGATGTGATGGGATTTGCTTACATCTCCAGGGGATATGGAGTGTGAAGGTCAGGAGTGGAAGATGACAACACCAAGGCGCCTGGCCTGAGAAGCTAAAGGATGAACTGGCATTAACTGAAATGGGGAAGACCATGAATGGAACAGACTGGGGGTAGGTGGACCAGAAGTTCCATCCTGGGCACCATCATATTGACAGACCCTCGGACCTCCAGGTGGATTGTGACAGGGGAAGCTCCCCCACAGATGCCCAGAGTATGCTGATCCTACAAGGGCCAAAGGCACAGAGGTCTGGAGCTTTATTTAAAACTATTATTTGGACCATGGATCCATTTTCTCCTGGACAATGCTGATGCCTAATTACCCAAAACAGTGTCCAGCTCCAGGGGCTCATGAAACATTCTGCATCGTGTCGATGGCTCATTCTTACATGTTGGGAGTCTGGGACAACTTCCCTAATGGCCCCAGTGTCCAGCTCCAGGGGCTCATGAAACACTCTGTATCATGTCGATGGCTCATTCTTATGTGTCGGGAGTCTGGGACAACTTCTCTAATGGCCCCCTTGAGCTCCCCCTGACGCTTCTGCCCCTGTGCTACCCTTGCCTGCAACAGTGGAGTGCAGACTGTCTCCCATTCAAGCCTTTGGCTCATCCGCGCCGTTCCATGCATGTGGGTGCCTTCCTTGCAGAGGGACTCAGGGCGGTTGAAGTGTTTCTCCGCATGGTCCACCCCTAGCACAGAGCCGGCCTCTGGGAGAGTCAGGACTAGCCCTGCTTTGTGATGACTGTTGACCACATCACGGCCTCTCCCAGAGCGAGACAGAAGGAAATGTCCACCCTGGCTGCAGGGAGAACAATGGGCACATTCACAAGCCCCCGAAGGGTTTCTGTGCGTTTCTGAACAATGTTTATTCATCATTTTACAGGCTGCTCTGTGTTGCCCACAGACTTCAGGGCACTGAAGGATTTATTGAGATCATATCTGGGCAGTGATCCATAAGATGTGAGAATTAAACCAATGAATTAAACTCAAGAAGCCTTGAGGAGAAGAGCACGGCTTCCTCACCCGGGGCTTCTGCCCCCGGGACAGCCTAGCTGGGGCCTCTTCCCAGGTGGGCCAGGCGGCCGATGCACACAGGAGCCCCAGACAGTGGGGACCCCGTGGCCAGGGGAGCCGCCCCCCTGCCCTCTGCCACCGTCTGTGGGAAGATGCTCCAGCTGGACTCTGCACCGCAGTGCTCACGGGCTGCCCCCGCCTTGATGCCTGGGGCTTCCCTTCCCAACTCAGATTCTTAGGGCCAACCCAGAGGGGTGGGATGGGGTGGGAGGTGGGAGGGAGGTTCAAGAGAGAGATGTATACCTATGACTGATTCATGTTGATGTATGGCAGAAACCAACACAATCTTGGAAAGCCATTATCCTCCAATTAAAAATAAACAAATATTAAATGGGGGAATTATAACTAAAAAAAATTTTTTTAATTAAAAACTCTCAGGGCCAGCTGAGCGGAGCCCCCTCCAGGAAGCCGAGCAGCTGCACCCGCGTCAGCACTTCCTTCCTGCGGCCCACCACCCCTCCCGGACCCCACATCAGCAAGCGGCCCTACGGAAGTACCTTTACTTATGGAATCTGCTGCGGGTAATTCTCAACCAGTCTGGGTCAGCGAGTCTGCTCAGTCATGGACTTCGTTTCTAGGAAACTGCTGGTCCTGAGATATGACTACAAAGTACAACTGAATTTTGTTTAAAACCCCACCAACGAACATATAAACAGGTACAACCCCCGCTTGGAGACCCAGTGGGCAGTATGAGTTGAAGCACAGTCCACCCCATGACCAGGGCTGGGCTACAAAGTACTTACTAACTGGCTCTGGGAGCGTAGTTCCATCATGACTATTGTTTGATATTTCTTCTGTGTTAAAGAGCAAGATGAAAGAGAAACGACTAGATGCATGACAGAACTTCAATTATTTGTCAGTGATGTGAGCAACATCTTTCCTGAATCAGATATATAAGCATTATCCAGTGCTGGAAAAATATTTTCTCAATTTTTTGTGCTATTTACAATAACTATAGAGATGACACATGCATTAGTTTAATCTGCCTTATGGAGCTTTTCTCTACCACTTTCTTAAGTCTAACTCTGCTGCTGCTGCGAAGTCGCTTCAGTTGTGTCTGACTCTGCGACCCCAGAGACGGCAGCCCACCAGGCTCCCCCGTTCCCAGGATTCTCCAGGCAAGAACAGTGGAGTGGGTTGCCATTTCCTTCTCCAGACAATCACTAAAAAACAACTGTGTATTAAGCCCTGATTTGTAGCATTTGCCAGTTCCCAAGGTGACTGATTTCGTATTATCAATGTGGATGGCCTTCACTGAATTTGAAACAATCACAACATTGTTTATTAATTGGCTATACTCCAAGACAAAATAAAATGGTTAAAAAAGAAAAACAACTCCCTCCCTCAAATGGCAACATTTGACAGTGGCTGAAGAGAGAAGGCGGAGATGCTAAGTCATTTGAGTTGTGTCCAACTCTTTGCGACCCCATGGACTGTAGCCTGCCAGGCTCCTCTGTCCGTGGGATTCTCCAGGCAAGAATACTGGAGTATTCTTGTCATTTCTTATTCCAGGGGATCTTCATGACTCAGGGATTGAACCTGCATCTCTTAAAGTCTCCTGCATTGGCAGGTGGGTTCTTTACCACTAGAGCCCCCTGGGAAGCCCATAGGGGAGAGGAAAGTGAAGTCAAAGTGTTAGTCGCAGTTGTGTCTGACTCTTTGTGACCCCCATAGACTGTAGCTCACCAGGTTCCTCTGTCCATGGGATTCTCCAGGCAAGAATACTGGAGTGGATAGTCATTTTCTCCTCCAGGGGATCTTCCTGACCCAGGGATCAAACCCACGTCTCCTGTGTCTTCTGTATTGCAGGCAGATTCTTTACCATCTGAGCCACCAGGTGGAAGGGGAAGGATATTTGTAAATGGACAAAAGTTGTGGTTACTCGAGTCGCAGTGGGATGGTATTGAGCTGGGCACAGGTTCTGGAAAAGAAGTGAAGGGAGAGGAGGATGCGGGAGAGGGAGAGAAAAAGAAACAAGCATCCCCGATCGCAGTGCCGGGCGCTGTTCTGGACGCTTTGTGTCCGGAAGGCCAACTCGGATCTTCAGCCATTCTTGCGAGGTGGGTCCCCCCATCATTCTGCCCATCTCACAGGCGAGGATACCGAGGCCTGGAAGCAAGGTGACGCCAAAGCCCCTCTAGGCTGCCTCAGATCCCAGGGGCTGTGGGCTCTCCTCACCCCACCCCACCCCACCCCCCGCTCCCCTAGGAGACTCTGTGTCCCTGCTGGGCAGGCAGTGCCAAGAAGGGCCTGAATGTCCTGGCAGTGTCCACCTTCCTCCCACACTGGCACTGAGCCTCCACTCTGGAGGCCCCAGCACACTGCCGTTGATCACGATGAGCTGTGAACATCATTTGAAGCAGGGACATCAAAGGGGTCCACAGGAGGAATAAGGAAGCAACTGAAACATCGGGCCAAATGTTCCCAGCAAGGGCGGATACCTCGAGCTTCACAGTCTGCCTCATCTCCCGCCCCCACCCTGCCCACCTCAGAGTCCAGCGGGGCAAGAATCTGCCACCCTGGGGCAGAGAGGCCAACTGTTCCAGGCCCTCGGGGGCTGCTGAAGAGCTCCCGACTGGAAAGAGTCTCCATGACCCCTGGGCCTGGCCCAAGGCCACGCTTCCTCCCCGGCCAGACCCCTGCTCTCCCGAGCCCCTGCCAGCCCCACGGGAGTCAGCCTTCCTCCTTTCTCTCTGTAGGTTACATTCTTGATCCGGCCCGACCTCAGTCCTGTGCTGAGCTGGAAGCAGAGAGTTCAGGGGCACAGGCTGGCTGAGTCAGAGGCAGGCAGCCTGGAGGGTGACAACAAGGTTTGCTGGCTGGGTTCCAGGATTTGTTCCCCTGGATTCCGGCCATGCTCTGGGCTCACCCAGACCAGCCACAAGGGCTGCAAGACACTGTCCACTGGGGAGGGAAGCAGAGCTCTCCAAGCAAGCGTGAGCAGGAATGGGGTGCGGGGCAAAGACGGAGACCTGGTGGGAAGCAGGGAGCCGAGCCACGCAGCATGTCCCCGCAGCTCCTTCCTGTCCTTCCTGCTGCTGGCAGCGAGGGGCCACCCTGGGCTTAATGTCGGTCACTAAGGGGAGCTGAGGTCAGGGCTGAGCCCGGTAGGGGTGGGGTGCAGCTCTGAGGACTCACGGGGCTCCTAAGGAGAGGAGGGGGCACCCTCAGAGGAGAGGACTACGGGAGGCACCTGTCCCCTAGGAAGCCAGCAAGCCACACTCTCCTTGTCCAGCCTCTTCACAGAACCCACTCATGCTGACTGGCACCTTTGCTCCCACGCATGTTGGCGGTCACACTTGTAAAGTGGTTCTTCCTACATCGTCTTCCTCAAAGTTTTGGGTCAGGGTTCACTGCTGTGACACTGGCCACTTGCAGCGCGTCAGCTGTGGCTAACATCGGCTAGTTGGGAACCAAGGCATCCTGGGCTCCAGGGAGCTGGGGATGGGGGTGAGGGGCTGGGGCAGTGGACTGAGTTGAAGCTGGGAGGACGTCAATGAGATACACACCGGAGCTGCTGCCCTCCACATAAAGTTCTTAAAAGAGAAACTGCCCTGCTGAAGCTTCCTCGGACTTCTTTAAGAGGAAGGAAAGGGGAGAAGGCCAGCCTGTCCTCTAGAAGCAAGGGGGAGGAAGGAGCACAGATGGCTGGGTTATGTGAAGAGCGGATGCTGCTTCGGGAGCAGCTGCGCTCCACCTGGGGCCAGCCGCTCTGCAGGGAAAGCCCACCCGCTGGAAGCCACACAGACGGACGCCCCACCCCCACCGTCAGGCCAGGCAGGAACAAGGGAGCGGCCTGGTTTCCTGCTTCCTCACCCACAGCAGAGCCTTTTCAGGCTGGGGGGAGGACGGCCCAAGGGAGAAATGATGTCACGGTTGGGAAGGGATGGTCTCAGAGGAGCCAGTCACCTGGAACCTGGGGGCCACACCAACCAGCCACAAGACAAATGGCAGCCTTCAGCTTCCAACACCTGGGCTACAGGAGAGGCATTTTCAATTCACCTCTCTGGACCTCAAGTTTTCTCATCTCTAAAATGGGAGAAATAACCTCCCAGGGCTCTAGAGAGGATTCAATAATTTAAAAAAAAAAAAAAAAAAAACTTGGCACAATGTCTGGCCCATTAGAGAAATGTTAGCCCCAGCTTTGGCCAGCTGGGATCTGTCTCAAGTTGGTTCCCACATCCTTTTGGCATGCCCCCATCCTTTTGTTTTTTGAGAACTTCCTTATTTTCTGGCACCACAAGATGCTACAGGCTGACCTTGTATATTTCCTGCCCGAAGCCTACAATTAGCTATTTTACCAAGGAGTCTTCCTTCCTTTTACTGGACAATGAGAATCAGAAACCAAAGTCTTAACACCGGGTGTTCTTATTGCTGCTGGCCCATCCCAACAGAGTGAGGGACCGAAGGTAAAGGTAACACGTGTAAATCCCGTGCACAGATGTACTCACACTGTTTCTGTATCTACCCGGCTGAGTGCGTACTGAGCTGCAGACGGTCTAAGCCATCCTCAGGATTCACTCCAGCCTTCCTTCCTGGTGTGTAACTTTCCTCTCCTTCGGTACAAACAACCTTCTATCATCCATCTACGTCTTTGCTCTATCCCAGCACACCTGTGAGGCAATTTTGGAATTGCAGCCCTCCAGAAAACACGCTTACCGGTTACAATTAGAGTACACTCGTTCCAACTCCTTTCATCTTTAGCCTTATGATTTCCAGGCAAAACACTGTTTGCTACAGTGATTCAGATCAGCCCCTTTCCCAGTCAGCTGCTTCAATGGGGTCCTGTCATGCATTTGTATACAGTTAGTGTCAGTCATCCGCTTACTGCCTCCCAGTTCAGAATGCACCGTCAGCGGTCAGCGCCTGCTCTGAGCTGGAACTCCTTTAGAGGGAGCGCGACGGTAAAGCTTTCTCAGTAGGGGGAGCTGGAAGAACACAGCAGGAGAAAGGCGTCCTGCCATTTCCAGCGCTGGCAGGGGGAGGGCAGGGTGGGCCTGAGCGCAGGCGGTCTGGGCTGCCCATTTGTAGCCTGGGTCTGGTGATGACCTTTTCTAGAGGCCTGTCCACAGAGACCCGGGAGCCCCGAGCAGCCTGTGTTGCCGGCTCTGAACTGGGGCCCAGACTTCCTCTCCAAGCCCAGGGTAACACGCTGCTGAGCTGCAGCAGCAGGGCAAGGCTCCACACGGTTCAGGCACTCAGAAGGCCTCCTGGCCCCGGGGCTCCTGGTGGCCATCTCTGCTGTCCCTGGACTGACCACACCTTCTCCAGGGAGACCCAGACCCCTTGCAAGTTTGTTCTCTCTTCGTCATTCTCCCTCAGCCCTATAATACTATGTAGTTTCCTTATACCTTAGAGTTACTCTTATATTATTGATTATTTATTAACTCTTCTGCTACCCTAGGAGGACTCCCTAGGGGAGAGACAGTTAGCCTTGGCTCCAGGGAAACGTGTCCTGATTTAATAAAGCTGCCCCATCACGGCCGCTTGGGACCAAGGCCAGTGAGATGAGAAATGCAGGTTCAGTCTGGTGGCTGTGCCCCTGGGCTGGTGGCTGGACAAACCCAAGTGCTGGTGAGGATTAGAGCAATTGAAACACTCATAAACTTTCCAAAAAAAAATAAAAAACTGGTATATCTACCTAGCTGGTGGGCTGCACCCCACAGGCCTACAAGGCCTGTGCTTGCCCCACCTCAATACCAAAGAAAGCCTGGAGTCAGGAACAGAGACACTAGCAGTTTAATGGATGGGGGAGCTTACCTGTCTGAAGCAAGATCTGGGAGCAACACCCCAGCATGTGTGGTGGAAGGTGGGCAGAACGTGGTGACAGTGTTTGCTCCCAGGGGGAAGATTGATCGTCAGGTGGGCTCATTAATTACCAGGAAAACCAATGGAGAGCCACACCCCTCACCACCCCTTTGATAAAAACAATCAGCAGTTGGAGTGGAGACAACAGTGTAGGAAGTTCAGTCACGTAAGCAGGGTACAGGTGAAGTAGGTACTGGTCGGAGAGAAGATGTACAGAGAGCAAGAGAACACCCTGACCATACACCAACAGAAAGGCGTGAGAAAACATATCTTAAGAATACACACATTCCCACTATTTGTAATTAAGCAAATATTGGTGTGGCCAAATACACTGCAATTTTCATTCAATGGAATATGTAAGATTGAGAATAAAAAAATTATGCCGACATGGCACGACATGGATGAATCGCACATGCATACTACTGGGGAAGAGACATGTTAAAAGATAAACGGAGGCACATCAACATTTTCAAGATTTTGAGCATATATTAGCTGGAATCAGGCAGCTCTAAGCTGAAGATGGCTGGGTGTGCTCCGCCGACAGGGGCTGGGGGCTTTTATAGAGAAAAACGAAGAAGATAAACAAGGAAACTATCTGATTGGCTATAGCTTGGGCGGTGGCCTAATATGACAAAGTCTACTTGGCTGCTTGCGGCTGGTCATTCTTCAGTTTCATTTTCTCGGATTCCAGTGTGTTACTTCTGGCTGAGGTTTCACTTTGCTTTCTAAGGCTACCAAGGCAGCACGACCACCTCGTCCTAACAGACTCCTTGTTTAATTTCTTTAACACAGAGGGCTGTGTTAGACGTTTTAATGATAACATTTATTAAAAATATAATAGGGGACTTCCCTGGTGGTCCAAAGGCTAAGACTCTGTGCTCCCAATGCAGGAGGCCTGTGTTCAATCTCTGGTCAGGGAATTGGATCCCACATGCCACAATTAAAAGATTATGTGTGCCCCAAGACCTGGTGTAGCCAAATAAATAAAAAATCATGGTTGTTTGCTTTTTCACTTTTTTTTTTTTTTTGCAATGTTAACAGAATTATGGAAAAATAAAACTCAAAACACAAATAAGGATGCTCCAAGAGAGGACAAAGGGTCTTCCCTGGTGGCTCAGATGGTAAGGAATCCGCCTGCAAGGCAGGAGACCTGGGTTCTATCCCTGGGTTGGCAAGATCCCCTAGAGAAGGGAATGGCAACCCATTCCAGTATTTTTGCCCACTTTGAGGGTCTCCATATTCAAACCAGAGCAGGTGGGGAGCTCTGTAGTCTGGTACCTCGGGTCTCAGAGGGCCCCAAGCCTCTCCTGAAGGAAGTAGGGGATGAAGGACCTCAGGGTGTGGCCATGCCCTCCCACCCACGTGGGGACCTTGTAGCCTCATCTCCAGGGCACAGGAACTGCAGGAGCTTTTGTCTCCAGTGGGTGGAAGAGTAGGCTTGGATTCTTAGTGTCTGTGAAACACTGTCCCCCAGAGGCTTGGCACGAGCAAGGAAGCAGAGGAGAAGAGCAAGGATGCAGAGGTGCAGGCATTCGAACGAGGGCCCTGGAGGGCTGTGTCTTGCTTTGTGTCTCTCCTCCCGGATTTTGAGGACAGCAGCCCAGTTGATAAGGACTTTCAAATGTTAGAATGAGGAAGGGCAACTGAGCCTGTCTCCACCACTAACAGGGCTTTGGAGACAGAAAGGTGTGTTCCCACTTAAAGGTGCGCAAACAGCAGAGTCAGGTTGAGCCTCGCCCCTCCCGACGGAGTCCGGGGCAACTCCTTTGGTAATGTTTCGCTGGATGAAGCCACACATTCCGCGTCTTTTAAAATCCCCCGTGGATCCAAGCCCTGTACTTGAAACTGAGCCAGAATCAACTGACCTTTGCCCCTCAGGCAAAGATCTGGTTCCGGAGCCCGGTCCAGGGACATAAGGATAGAGTGGATCTGAGCTCTTCTAAAGTAGGAAACCTCACGTCGCACTCCAGATCCGTCAGAGCCGGGGAGACACTGCCACACCCAGCTCACTGAGACAGCAGAGATGGATCTGGACATGAAGGTGTGGAAGCGAGTGTTCCAGGAATTAATTCAGGAGGTGAAGCCGAGGCACACATGGCAACTCACACTGGACAAAAGCCTTCTTCCTAACATCCTGAAGCCAGGGTGGGCACAATACCAGCAGTGGACCTTCGCCTGGTGAGTAGGGAGTGCGATGGTAATATTCCAGAAAATTCTTGCTCATTTCTTCTTACTTCATACTCTCGTAACTTTTCTTCTGCTCATGCTTGTAAATTGGAGATTACAGGAAGGTGCCCATCATCCAAGTGGCTTTAGCTTCATTTAAAATTTTTTTGCATATTACCCTGAACCGCAAAATGAAAGCAAGACTGAGCTAATGCTCAGAGAGAAAAAAAACAAGCTGTGAGCGGTGAGGGTGAGAAGAAGGGAGGAAAAGAGAAGGGGAGGAACGGAGGCTATTGCGCTCATCTGCACGAGAGCTGGATGAGCAAGGCTCAGGACACATGCTCCCTGCTTTGGGGACACCTGGGATCCAACACAGAGTCTGCGGGGGAGAGACCCTGTGTGCTAAGACCCCCTCAGAGAAGGGGCGGAGGGCAGTGGGGAGTTGAGCAACACACAGCAAACCTTGCCCCTCTCTACTCCGAGCTGATGGAGTTTAATTTTTTTAAACTGAATTTTCCCTCTTCATTTATTTTTGCCTGTGCTGGGTCTTCACTGCTTTTGTACAGGCTTCTCACCGCAGTGGGCTCTCTTGTTGCAGAGCACAGGCTATAGGCATGCGGGCTTCAGTAGTTGCAGCATATGGACTCAGCAGTTGTGGCACACAGGCTTTAGATGCTCTGAGGCATGTGGGATCTTCCCCAACCAGGGACTGAACCCATGACCCCTGCACTGGCAGGCGGATTCCTACCTACTGCACCACTGCAGAAGTCTGATGGAGTCTTTTTTAAAATGGGACCCTCTGAGGTCATTCAAAGTCTAGCCCTCTCTTTTCCAGCTGGGAGAGTGGAACCTCAAGGATTGGGCGTGGGGGCCTGGGACTCTATCCTGGGGCTGGGGCCGTGCTCAATCCCTTCTCCGTGAGAGGGTCCAGGCTGAGGAAGCAGAGATCTTCTCTCCTGGTGGTGCATGTTTTCCCAGGCCAGGAGCATCGGAGCAGAGTCTCAGCTCACTGCTTACAGTCTGGAGGCTGAAAGTCCAAGATCAAGGTGCCAGCTGCTCTTCTGGGCCACAGGCTTCTTGTTGTGTCCTTACGTGGCAGAAGGAGCTAAGGTGCTCTGCGGGCTTGCTTCTGTAGGAGCACTAATCTCATTCCCCAGGGCTCCGCCCTTACATCTTAATCACCTCCCAAAGGCTCCACTTTCTAACACCATCACCTTGGGTGTTAGGATCCCAACATGGGAATTTGGGGGGTACGCAAACATTCAGACTGCAGCACTTATCCACATCCACTTGTATCTATTTGTGGATTTCAGTTCAGGGTTCTTGGGACTCTTGCACACGTAGCCTCTGATCCACTTATATCTACATGTGAGGAAGCCTTGGTTTGGGGTCAAGAGACTGGAGCTCCAGTCTTGGCTATTCCACCTGCTGGGTCTCCAGGCACGACACGAGTCCAGGGTGGGCCTCATCTCTAAAATGATCACACTGGACTTGGAATTTTCCCGAAGTCCCTTCCAGCTTCAAGGGTTTGTGATTTGCTGTTTTCATGGCAAACATACCCGAGGGTCACACTGCGTGTCAGTGGCACAATGGAGATAGGAACGTGGGGCTCAGGATTTCCTCCCCGCTAATCTGTGACCCATATCAAATCACGTCTCTGTGTGTCGTTGCCACACAGCCCCCAACTTGGGCACATTGAGCCAAGTACTAGGTCTTGTCTTCTGTCTCCTTAGGTTCCAGTGCTCCTTGTGCTCTCGAAATTGGGCCTCCGCCCAAGTTCAGGTCCTTTTCCACATGCACTGGAGTAAGGGTGAATCCAGTGGGCAGGTGAAGATGAGAGTCTTTGCCCAGAGATGTCAGAAGTGCTCCCAGCCTTCGTTTGAGGTTCCCCAGTTCACAGAAGAGAACATCTCAAGGATCCTGAACAACCTGGTGTTGCAAATTCTGAAGAAATGCTATAGAGAAGGAATTAAGTTCGTGAAGAGTCCTATGATCAAGGACGTTGCTCTCCAAGGGCCACATAACAGTGACAACTGCGAGGCATGTCTGCAGGGCTTTTGTGTCCAGAATGACGGAGGTCTGGCCGTGCAGTCCTCTACAGCCCTGTCATTTCCCAGAATAAGCTCACCCACCCTCGGGATCACCGCTGAAATGCCTTCTCCCATGAGTGGGAGCACCAGAGGGGAGGCAGTGAAGAAAAATGTATTACCCAGATCGTGGTTTCCTGAGCCCACACCAGCTGAGAGCCTCCCTACTGCCTGGAGCCCAAGAACAAACACCAGTTTCCAGAGGGAGAAAAGAGACGATGATTCCTCCTGTGATCAGAGCTTCTATTCCCACCCAGCCCAGCATCCCAGGAGCACAGGCATGCGTTGCTGCTGTTTTATCCTAATTTTAATTGTAATTATAATCATCATCATAACTGTAATTGTGGTAAAAGTCACTATCTGAGCCTCAAAAGCTTGATCAGTGAGTTTAAAAAATCAGACATGCAGTCATCTACTGTGTAATCCCACTGATGCAAAATATTCAGATTAGGTAAATCTACAGACAGGAAGTAGACTTGGGGATGCCAATCAAAGGACGGGGAAAAAGGTGGGAGCGGGGTTCAGGATGGGGAACACATGTACACCCGTGGCGGATTCATGTCAGTGTATGGCAAAACCAACACAATATTGTAAAGTAATTAGCCTCCAAGTAAAATAAATAAATTTATATTAAAAAAAAAAAGACGGGGAAAGGGGAAATGGTGAATGACTATATAATCTATATGGTTTTTTTGGGGGGGTGACAGAAATGTTTTAGAGGTGATGGCTGCATAACACTGTGAATGCACCAAATGCCACTGCATTGTTCGCTTTAAAATGGTTAATTTAATGTAAAGCTCACCTCAATGGGGAAAAAAAAGCAAAAACACTGCAATTTCATTCGTTCTCTACAGAACTGGGGCTGAGGCATTTATGGCCCATGGAACCATTTGGAAATTTCATGAAACCCCAGGCCCCTCTCACCAGAAAATTTTGCACAGATCCTCTGTTGTCAGTCTGTGGAGGTGTTTACTGTTCAAAGCATTTGCCTGAAAATCTGGGTTCTAGGTCAGAGGTCTCCACTGAGGTGCTAACACACAGTTGAGGGGTGAGGCAGAAAGTTCCACCACGGTCAGCAGTTTTCCTTCCAAGGTCCATTTAACTTGTTCTTTGTACTTTACTATTTCTTGTCACATGTTTTATAATGTATGTCATTAGTAGAATGGGATAGTGATGTGATAAATAAATACACAGCCATTTGGCGTGTGTGT
This sequence comes from Dama dama, assembly GCF_033118175.1. Taxonomy (NCBI): domain Eukaryota; kingdom Metazoa; phylum Chordata; class Mammalia; order Artiodactyla; family Cervidae; genus Dama; species Dama dama. The sequence continues at coordinate 57,069,689 of NC_083704.1, read as the reverse complement.
TCAGTTTCTCATTGATAGGGTTGCACAGTCAAAATCATCAGGGTTGGGGAGACCCTGCTCTGAAGGACCAAGGGTGGAAGCCTGTGCATGGATTCTCAGCAAGATTCTGAAATGCAGTTGTTTTTGTACAAGTTTGCTGTTCTGATTAATGAGAACTATTTTAAGACTCATTCTCACATTTTCTTTTAATTGTAGAAATAGGAATCCTCCTGTTTACGTGGCTAAAATGAAAGCAAAAGTCATTTACAGCAAATGCTCCTTTTCCCTTACCCTTGTCCCCTTCTCCATCCGTCTGCCCCCCCCTCATCAATGTGAGTGATTTCTGTAAGCACAGGGTTGGTCTGGTCCAGCCCCAGCCTGCAGGCTGCTCCCTCTGGGGCAATCTCTACAACTACTTCATTTTGCAAAACTGAAGCTTTGTAGCCATTAAACAACAACTCCCCAGTTTCTCCTTCCCCCTGGGCCCTGCTAACCAACATTCTTCTGTCTGTTTCTTTAAATCTGACTAGGTATCTCATATATGTGGAATTATATAGTGTTTGTCTTCTTGTAACTGGTTCATTTCACTTAGCATAATACCCTCAAGTTCACCCATGTTGACAGGATTTCACTTCCTTTGTGGGGCTGAATAATATTCCACTCTATGTATGTAGCATATTTTGTTTATCCAGTCATCTGTTGATAGACACTTGGGTTGCTTCCACCTCTTGGATGTTGGAACTACTGCTTCTGTGAACTTGGGTGCACAAATCTCTCTTGAGACTCTGCTTGCAACTCTTTCGGATATATACTCAGAAGTGGAACTGCAAGATCGTACGGTAATTCTATTTTAATCTTTTGAGGAACCTCCAAACTGTTCCGTAACTGCACCATTTTACAATCCCAACATAAGGATTCCAATTTCTTCACATTCTAGCCAACATTTATTTCATTTATTTTCTGGGTTTTTTTAAATAGGTAATCACTGTATCAATGGTGTAAGGTGATATCTTACAGTATTTTTGATTTGCATTTCTAGACAATGCAATTTTTTATGATGTAAGTTTAATCTTCCAAGGCAATATCAGAAATAATATTTGTAAGAACTCAGCGAAGAGATAACTACTGGGAACACAACACGAATGTGTGGGTAAATTTTTCACAGACTTGAGCATAGTCTACATACCTGTATTAGACAAGCTGCTATTAGACTTAAAATGAATAGCAGGACAAGACAGAACAAATACATGCCTAAGAAACAGCATGTAAGAGAAATGAGGGGCTCCCACAGCCCATAAACACCTGGAAGCTGGGTGACCAGTGAGGTGGGGAAGGCATGCTGGATCATTAACGTAAAAACGGGTTCAGGGCTTCCCTGATGCCTCAGTGGTAAAGAATCCACCTGCCAGTTCAGGACACACTGGTTCGATCTCTGGTCCGGGAAGATCCCATACGCCTCAGAGCAACTAAAGCTCCTGTGCCACAACCATTGAGCCTGGGCTCTAGAGGCCAGGAGCCACAACGACTGCACCCACATGCCATAGCTTCTGAAGCTTGCGTGCCCTACAGTCCATGTTCCACAAGAGAAGCCCCCACAGTGAGAAACCTGCGCACCACAACTAGAGGAAAAGCCTGAGCAGCAACAAAGACCTAGCGCAGCCAAAAATAAAAATGAGATTAAAATTTTTTTAATTAAAATTGTTTTTAAAAAGGGGGTTCCTAGTGGAAGGCAAATCATTAAATCTTAAAAGTGGGGATCAGCCTTAAAGATTGTCTTCCCCAACTCTGTTTTTTGCAGGTGGGGAAAATGAGACTCCCCCAAAGTGAAGTGATTTTTCTCAGGACAGTACAGTGCATTTGTAAAAGAGCTGGCCTTGCAATCCTAGCTCCTTGAGTTCCAGTGTTGACTACTGGTCCCTTCAGGAGGTTACCAAATATATTCAGAAAGTCACAAGAATAAACCTGCTCTCAGTGAGAACCAGATCTATTTTGGACCAATTCATCACTAGTACCTGAGTTACAGGAGCTACCTGGGGTTGACCAGTTACAAGTGAAAACGGATTGTGGTGTAGCGGCTGATTAGTAAAGACTGAAATCCTAACCCCAGACAGTGTCCCTCCTTCCCTCAAAGCCACACCTCTACCGGTACAAGGCTCAGCCTTGGGTCCTCTCTGTCCCCCTGGTGAATTTCACCGTCAGGGCAAGTTCATCTATGTAACATCATATCTTCTTTGGTCCCAGTACCAGGGTTCTGCTGCTTTCTTTCCTAAGAATTATGAGTGGTGCTAAGGCCTACTCAACTGTAATTTTCTTCTCCTGTAATGTATATTACACTGCAATAAAATGACAGAAGCATCTCAATTTTTCATTCTGATGACACAGCTGGAGACTCTAAGCAGAGATATTTGAGTTGCCTACGAACACTAAAGTTTGGCACCATTTCAAATTTTAAAGCTTAGATGTAATTTCCTAATTTTTAGAAATAAAACCAATATACATACCATAAAATAAGCATTTAAACCTATGTACACCGCAGAACAATAACTAAGAAGACACACAGATGGCCAAAAAGCACATGACAAACTGTTCAACATCACTAATTATTAGAGAAATGCAAGTCAAAACTTCAGTGAGGTATCACATCACATGGGTCAGAAAGTGTGACATCATCAAAAAAATCTATAAACAATAAATGCTGGAGAGCGTGTGGAGAAAAGGGAACCCTCCTACACTGTTGATGGGAATGTAAATTGGTACAGCCACTGTGGAGAACAGTATGTGTGTTCGGTCGCTTAGTCATGTTTGACCCTTTGTGATCCTATGGACTGTAGTCTACCGGGCCCCTCTGTCCGTGGGAGTTTCCCAGCAAGAGTACTGGAGTGGGTTGCCATTTCCTTCTCTAGGGGATCTTCCCAACCCCGAGACTGAACCCACATCTCCTGCGTTGGCAGGCAGATTCTTTACCACTGAACCACCAGGAAAGCTGGAAAACAGTATGGTGTTTCCCTAAAAAATTAAAAATAGAGCTACCATATGATCCAGCAATCCCATTCCTGGACATATATCTGATGTAAAACATATTTCTAAAAGATACATGCACCCCAATGCGCACAGGAGAACTATTTATAATACCCAAGACATGGAAGCAATCTAAATGTCCATTGACAAAGGAAAGTATAAACATGTGGTATGTGTATACAATGAAATATTACTCAGCCATAAAAAAAAGAATGAAATAATGCCATTTGCAGCAACATGGATGGACCTAGAGATCATCAAACTAAGAGAACTAAGTCAGACAGAAAGGCAAATATCACATATATCACTCATATGTGGAATCTAATTTTTAAAAATAATACAAATGAACTTCTTTATGAAACAGAAACAGACTCTGCAGGTTTCAAAACCAAACTTTCAGTTACCAAAGGGGAAATGTGGGGGGAGGGATAAATTAGCAGCTTGGGGTTAACATACAGACACTATATGAAAGATAACCTACCGTAGAACACAGGAACTCTACTCAATATTCTGTAATAAGCTATAAAGAATCTGAAAAAGAATGAACACATGTATAACTGAATCACTTTGCTATACACCTATAACTAACACAACATCATATGTCAACTACGCTTCAATTAAAAAAAAATCACTCAAAGATCTAAGTTTTCTTTCCACTCAAAAGTAGGGAGGTGCACCAAGGCAGGAAGGGATAGGAGGGAAAGACAGTAACCAATGTCTAGAGATGACTCCTCACAGCCCTGAGTTACCCTAAACTGGTGTTTGGCAAGCATGTCAAACGGTCATTCCAGACAGCTAAAGTCAAGGAATCGAGTGTAGGTCTTGTTGTTAATGAAAACGCACTACTCAATGATTTCACCAAGTGTCTTTACCCCTTTACTTTCAACATATGAAAAATGGGCATCATAATACACTTTTGGAACCAGAACATTTTTCTCCCAAGAATTATATTTTCTTTCATTCATATTGCTTTAATATTCATACCTATAGTCTACATAAATCACTTTTCCAAATTATGAGTCAATCCATATGCATCATGTAAAATGTTCAGATCTCTCTTATTTCCACTAAGATGCTTACTCTACTTTAGAATCTTTCTGCATTTTTACATTTATATGAGTAAAGAGTATTTCTATAAGCCTCATATTTAGTCTATCTTTCTTTAGTTGTATTATTAAACATAATAAACATTATGGGATATTATGTAACATGAAATAATTACATATCACTGTATTCAATACTTTTTCAGTTATTTTTATGTAACATCAATATAAGGGGTTTTCTTGCACAAGACTGGTTTTATTGAAATAAATTTTACATGAGTTATGGACAGTCAATTTATGTGACAGCCCTCATTTCCCACCCTTTGAGATATATTTCCCATTTGGCTGTTATGTAACATATACTGTGGCGTGAAATAAAATCCCAGAGTCATTCACATAGTACAACTGATAAATTTGCATTATATTTTTAAAGTGCTATAAATAAAAACACAACTGTTTGAGGTTCAATTAAAGTGACTTCTCATTTAATTGAGAAAAGAGAGTCTCCTACTCTTTTCATCTCTTACCCTACCTCTCAGAGTTTGCCTTTAAGTTGAAGCAATGCTCTATGGAACTGTTACTCTATGGCTTTAGACTGTTCTGCCTGCTTTATATCTGTTGAGGATAAAATATTTAGAAGTGTGATTAAACCTATGAAGACAAAATATTGAGTGTCAGTATTAACCACTTTGGTTCTTCAGATAAAGAAATAAAACTTGCTCACTTCTAGTCCCGATTAACTTCTGAAAAACCCAGCTGACTTGACTTGTACTGTCCAACATGGTAGTTACCTTTGACTATTTCAATTTAAATGTAATTAAAAATTTCTTCTTCAGTCACACCAGACATTGTTCAAGAGCCCAAGAAGCACATACATCTGTCAGTTACTAAAGTAGACAGCACAGACGCAGAGCGCTTCCTTCACAGCAGAAAGTTCTATTGGACAGCGCTCGGCTAGACCACACAGGAGTGGATTGATATAAACATATACGAATATATGCAATTTTTCCATCTTAGTCACAAAAGTTACTTGTTTAAACTTACCTTCAACATATTCACAATCTTGTTTATTTTAGCCCCAGATAATAGTATAAAAATAGATATCTGTATAATTTCTCCAAATCCTATCATGTGATACCAAAGTTCAAAGCCCTCTAATGAATTCCTTCTTTGCCAATGGAAACTCAGTCTCCTCTGCTCTCTCTGGACCACAGTGGCTCACCGGTGAGCAAAGCCTTCCCGAGGCACCCGCAGGGAAGCCTTGCGAGGGACTCCTCACCAGTGTGGACTGGTCATTCCTGCTACCTCATGTGACCGTCTTGGAGGATGGGTCCCTGGAGGCAATGCCTCTGCTCCGTGCTCTGGCATGCTCCCTGGAACCCCCAGGAGGCCCACTTGTGGCAGGCTGACCATCCATGTAGGCCCCACCAGGCTTCCCATGATCAGCCAGGCCCACACATCCTCCACTAGAGCCACCAGGGCACCGTCTGAGTCCAGTGCCTGGGCAGACAACCCAGCCCGTCTTTCTACCTTCAAGGCCCAGATTATACCTAAAGTCTTTCCTGAAAGCCTAAACTTGGTAAAATACAACTTAAAACATACGAAAATAGCAATTTGTATAAACCCAAGGAAAACATCCTCAGTAAAAGAAATGATGCATCAAAACTCTTTCAAAATAACAAAATTAACTCTCATCTGATTAGTTCAATATAAATACTCTTTTCAACACCCCTTTATCCCTGGATCTCTGAAAACAATGCAGTCAACTTCAAAATTTGGTTTTTTAAGTGATAATTTTAAAAAAATAACACATTTTCTAAAACATGAAATGTGTATTATTTGGAAACAAGTAAATGCAAATGAACCTTTAAATATCAATATATAAACTCATTTATCGATTCTCCAGTCCACAGAGAGAGGTATTCACATATTTGAAATTTGAAAATCATTTTTCCTAACAACTATGACAGTGGTTTCTAGACTTTGCCGTTAAGCCCAAGCCATTATTCCTCTATGACAACCCACAACAGGAAGATTTATAGCTCCACAGGTCAGGAAGATTCTGAGTCTTCTGATGGATGGCATCAAAGCTGAAGGCTGAAAGATACTTTAGTGGTATAGCTGGGAACAGAATCTGCAACAAAAAGAAAAAAATATACTCAACCACTCCACATCTTATTATGAAGTGTAACCACGTCAAAATACAAATCACTGCCATTTCATACTCCAAGTATAGAGATAAATGCATTTATTTATCACCATTAAGTCAAAAATGACAAATGTATAGTCATGCTTTAGAGATATTTAGACTCAAGATAGAAAGAAGAATGCATTATTTAAGATTGATTTTTAATTTTTAAATTTATATATATTCTTTTCTGCACTGTGTCTTTGTTGCAGCACGCAAGTTTAGTTGCTCTGTGTCATATAGGATCTAGTTCCTCAACGAGGTATCAAACCTGTGTCCCCTGCCTTGGAAGGTGGATTCTTAACCACGGGACCACCAGGGAAGTCCTGAAGATAAACTTATTACTAATTCTCATTCTTTTGCAATCTTTCCAACAACCTTACACAGGCTACATCAACATACTGGAAACTGTATGAGCCTAAAATAATAAAAGTTGATAAAATAGAAATATATGGCCAAGGACTATAGATGCCAGGTAGAAGGGAATATGGTTTATAAGAGAAGTCTGGGCTATTCCTAAACCAAGCACCATCTTATTAATAATCATTTTATCATTATTGCTCTTCCCACTGGTTATTGCATACTCTTTCTCTCTTCACAGCCAAATTTTTTCAAAGGCTGGTCTATACCAATGGTTCTCAGACTCAAAGCATCAGTATTACCTGGGAACTTGTTAGAAATGCACATTCTCAGGCCCCACTCCAGACCTGATGACTCAAAAATTCTGAGTGGAGCCTGTAGCTGATCTCATGTTCACTAAAGTGTGAGGACCAGGAAGAGGCCTCACTTCTTCAACATTCTTGAATTGTACAAGGTTGGACATCCACACAGACTCACTAAATCTACTTTTTAAAACAAATTTATTTATTTATTTAGGCTGCACCCTGCGGCATGTGGGATCTTAGTTCCCTAACCAGGGATTGAACCCTCACCCCCTGCATTGGAAGGCAGCGTCTTAACCACTGGGCCGCCAAGGAAGTCCCACTAAATCTATGTTCTTTCCCTTACAGTGATGAGCTCTCTAACTCAGACATTAGTCTGAAAGGGAAGGAGAGAAAAGAGAGAAGACAGCACGATGAAGAAGAAAGAAACTTAAAAAAAGTCAAAGCATATGTCCAACCACATCTAGGTTGATCTATTAAGAAATCACCATTTTTGTAGGTCAAACACAGCTGAATATTGGCAATATCATTTAGTTCAACCTAATATGAATATATGAAGGATGTGTGAGTGTGTGCATGCATGCTCAGTTGCTCATTCATGTCTGACTCTTTGCAACCCTACTGACTGCAGCCCACCAGGCTCCTCTGTCCATGAGATACCCCAGGCAAGAATACTGGAGTGGGTTGCCACTTCCTTCTCCAGGGGATCTTCCCTATCCAGGGATTCAAACCCACATCTTCTGCATCTCCTGCATTGCAGACAGATTCTTTTACAGCTGAGCCACCAGGAAGCCCATATGAAGGAAAGAATTATAATTATTTAGAAATAAACAAATGAATTCAAAACCTATTATCACTAAAGTTAACTTTTAAAATCAAACCATTTTTATTGCTGGCCACATAGATGGAAAGATTAATACCTATTTTCTCTAATCCATTCTTACATTTTTATATTAACACTATAACAGAATTATGAACAAATGAATAAAATACAAGAAAGTTTTCTGCAAGAGGAAAATTATACAACCCAAAGATAAATTTTGATAAATAAATGGTTCTGGTGTTTCAGTTTCATGTTTAATATAAATTTCTAATTTATTTCATAACATTTCAGGATTCAGGATTAAGGATGAACGAACACATGAGAGATAACTGTATAGAAATTTTCTTATTTTAACTGGAAAAATTTTACTTTGCCAATAAATGGTATTTTTCATTAATGTCATGAGATACCCAAATACCTGACTGTGACTTATCATCTTCAGATTCCTACTAACAAGGGAGCAGTAAGCTCACATGTATGATACTTTCTGAGAGTGACTGAGGGAAGCTGTCCACAAGTGATGTCTTCAGAGTCACGGGGCCAGGGCTATGTCCTTCCTAAATCCACATGCATGACATCTTTCATTCAGGTCTGCACCCAGCTTATCAAAAAAAAGAGAACTGGAAAAATTAAAAGATAACTTGTGGGCACTCACACTCAGAAAAGGAAAAAAAAGAGGCAGCAAAAAAGAAGAACAAAGACTAATTGATGCCTTTCCTTGAGTCTATGTTTCTGACAGGAGAAAGGGGTTCTAAGGCTTCTGGAACACTTTGGAAACAGCTACTGGGAAAAACACTTCCACCCTTTCCTGAGGTACTGTGACCGCCCTGTTCCTCTGTATCATTTAGTTATGGGAAACCAAAACTAAATGCATCTACTTACTAATCGGCCAGGTGGCACTAGTGGTAAAGAACCAGCCTGCCAATGGAAATGCAAGGGATGTGGGTTCAATCCCTGGGTTAGGAAGATCCTCTGGAAGAGGGCATGGAGACCCACTCTAGCATTCTTGCCTGGAGAACCCCATGGGCAGAGGAGCCTGGAGGGCTACAGTACGTAGGGTCGCAAAGAATCGGACATGACTGAAGCGACTTAGCATACACACAATAATCTTTCATTTCGTTTTTTCCTTTTGTGATGTTTTACAGGTGTACTTTGACTTATATAAGAGATGACCTTTTTAAAAGTTAAATTTAAATGGATTTTGACATGGAAACTTCCATTCTATTAATTAAAATACTATTTTATCAGTATCATTTCATTAACAATCCCACCTAAAGCTAGTAATGCAACCTTCACATTTTAAGTGCATGTTTCCCAGCTTCTCTGTCACATGGTTGAGGATGTATTAAGCAAGCTAATACACTAGAAAATTTTGATTATTTAACGAAAGGAAATGTATCTCTCTCTTTTTCTTTTTTGGTAAATAGAAAATAATTTACAAAGTAACCTGCCCCTAACCAATCAAGTTTTCTTTAGTTTGGCTTACAGCAATAAATGTGTTGTTGCATGAGTGACTGGAATTCTATACACTCATTTTAAATAATTTTAAATATGAATAACCTACCTCTTTCTTTAAGATCTTCAATATAGGCTTTCATAAATTCTTTATCAAAATGTTGGCGATCTCGTTCACTCTCCATCATTTCATCACCATCTTGACACTGGGTGTTCTCAAGAGGATTGTCCTTAAGACTTACAAATCTATTCAAGAGAATATGGAAAATACCACCACTTTCACCTGTGCATTTGTAATTGTGCAAAAATCTTCTCAGAAGTCAACCTTTGTGGCACTAAATCCCAATTTCTCACTTCTTCTTGGGAGTCACAGCTGACCACATAATAATAGTGTCACTGGTGAAATTTCACTGTGCGGTAATCCAATAGGATTACTGGATTCAGTTTATACCAGACTGTGCAGAGGTTTGTTGGGAAAATGAGAGGTACTTAGCCATAGACAGAGGATAGTGGCCATGAGGTGAACAATAATAACACTTCACCTCTCCGTCAGATATGATGCCTTACTATGTTTGATATTACTCCCAATTAGTGACAGCAAACTCTTAAAATGTTGTGGCTGTGTTGAAAAGGACTCAGATGAAATCCCCATCAAAGAAATATTTAAAATATGGACTACTGTGACAAAAAAAAAAAAAGCTAAAGGAGACAAACCAAAATGGCATTTGACCTAATTTCTTCACAATGTTGAAAGATCTTTTGGTGTGAAAGATTATACAAATATTTCTATTCAAAATAGGAAATCTTTTCTTGGCTGCAATTGTAGGCCCTACTAAGTCTTGGGGAATTTAGTCTACTCTCTTTGGTTTGTAGAAGAGAAGTTACATACATATATTACCAATATACATATATGTATATATGTATGATATCAGCCACATAGCTGCTAGCTTTATATATATATATATATATATATATATATATATATCCCAGTTAATTTTCCTTTTAACTTTATTTGATAGCTAAATATGGGGAAAGCAAAAAGGCTTTACTTCTTATATAGCTAGATCCATTTAACTTTTCATTTGCAATTTCTTTCATTGAATTTTTATCACTTTTTTAAATCCAAAAATAAGACATATATCTGTATTTTATCATCCTTCATTTTTTATCAAAGTAATCACTGTACCTATCTTAAAATTTGAATAGCTCCTCTCCCATCTCAAAGAAATTTGTCATTGGTCAATCACTGCTTTTACTGAATCTATTTGAAATTATCTTTTACCATGGAAAAATACTTTAATGTTGTTCAATCAGGTGAAGGTATTCCTCCCCTTATCTTCAACTCCCTCTGTATCCCTAACCTTCCTCCCTCCCAATTTTTATCTATACTTTTATTTTTTCAATATTTTATTATGAAACTTTTTCAAACATTCAGCAAAGTTGGAAAATGTTACAATGAACACCCCTGTACCCACTCCTAGGTTCCACATTTAACATTTTACTGTACTTGCTTTATCACAAACCCATCCACTGACCTACCCACTCCTCTAGCCACCCATGAAGCCACCTGGTTTTTTGACGCATTTCAAAGCACATCACAGACATTGTGTAGCTTTGCATTGTTAATGTCAACACCATCCACGTTCCAATCTGTAACCACATCTAACTTTTCTATCTTGTTTGCAAGTTTGATTCTAGAGTTGAAAACCAGTTTATAACATTTACATGATTGTGACAATTATCTGGTAAGTCTTACAGATACCTTCGTATTTTGAAAACAAAACAGCAAAATGTTGTCTGGGCATCTTTATATGCAGACAGTGTTTGCCCAGGGGACAGCCCCGCTGTAGCTGACCACTCAGGGAGCAAATCAGTCCCCTGGGGAATCTCCAAACACAAAACTCCAGGGTCATTCCCTCAGGGCCTCCCTAAAGCAAACCTCACACTTTCGATCAGTGGGCTGAACTCTTGGTGCTGAGTGATCTGCCCAATGAAATCAAGGAAGAGATCTGGAAGGCAGGGGATCACCTGTTTGTATGAAGCTTTCCTTTTGCTCCTTCTGCTTTTAGCACCGTGACTCAGTCTACACCTTCCATACCTGAAATCCGACTACCACTCATCTTTGGAGTCTTCCAGGATATGGCTCATCTCTCGGTTTGCCCTCTGAGCTTCAGCCTATTTCATCCTATTTCCATCAGTCACCAGTGTGCCTCTGCTGAGTATCTCCCAGAAATGTGTTGGGACCTCTCATTCTGTGAGGGCCTTAGCTGCTTCCTTCATCATTGTGGGTCTATATGTTTTTTTCCCCTCATTTTAATGGGGTCTCAAGATGGACAGGTGTTAAATACATCATTATGTATCTATCTTCGTTATCATCATTAACCTGGCAATTCTCATTCATTTTATAGCCTCCTTCCTATATTTAATTTGTGGCTTAATCCAGATTTCTTTTTATATGTTACTTATGATTTTATATGTATTTATCTCTGTGTGTATGTGTGGTATTTGTGCCCTGGGCACATATCTCTCTGTGCCTTCAGCCAGTAGGTAGCATTTATCCAGAAATTCTCTGAGCTATACCTCCCCATGCCATTGGCCAAAGACTTCAAAATTCCATATGAAAGCACCAGAATTTCTTGTTCTCAGAGTAGGAGAACCATCGAACATGGTTCCTGAGACGGAGGCCCAGGCTCCAGGGGCTCCTCGCTCTTACCTTGGGTCTGAATGGGTCTCTACTAGGCCGTCTACTTACTTTAAAGGTGTGGAGGAGTCACAGAGGGCTGTTGGGAGCTCCACCAAGTGGTCCCCACTGACGACTAACAAGGTGAGCTTCTTTAGGTTAAGCAAGGCATAAGGAAGATAGGTGAGCTTGTTCTTGTATAGGAGAAAGGTCTGCAGTCCTTCTAGCCTAAGAAGATGTGAAAGGGATTAAAACTCAAGGACTTAGCCTCACAGCTAAGAAAAGTGAATTACAGATAAATTCTAGTAGGAAATCCCAACTTAGTTTATTTTTTATATATGATCCTTATAAGAATAAGCTGGCTATACGATTTAAATAAAGTCTTATCAGGTGACATGATTTGGGTTTTTTGTTTTTTAAGTTTTTACTGACTTAGTTGGCAATGGAAGATACAGATATAGCAGCAGGATAAGCAAATTACACAATATATAGTAGGCCATGATGAAACTTATAAAATCAGTGTATCTGCCATTCTATCTAGTATCTACTCTGTTCCCACAGGTAGATATGGGAAAGAAATCATATTAGGGCTGCAGTGAGAATAAACAAATTTTGGTAACATATTTCCTTTTGTGAGAACACAGTTACTATTCTCTCATCATACTTTAACTTTAAAATATAAATAAACCTGCAGAGTGAAAAGGAAATGAGCAAAATATGGTCCAAATATGTTTTACTCAGTTTTTCATTTTCTTCTAGCTCACTGCCTGCCTCTCTAGCTTTTTCTTTCACTCATCTGCAAAATTTTGACTGATCCCACAAAATATTTCACAAAGTTCCCCTTGTGTTTCAAACTAAAAGAATTCCCACTTAGTCTCATAAACCAGGAAAGCATCCATATATATCACATGTCCCAGGAGTAGAGAAAGGTCATACGAGATGGCATTCAGGACCAAGCCATTTTCAGTTCCTGTGTCCCAACAGCTTACTATGCTACTTTATGATGAACACTATGGATTCCAAGAGTCCAGAAAGTTTGTTTCATTCACACTTTGAACTCAGTCCACTCTCTGGGCCTGCCATACAGAAGCCTAGTAACATTGGCTGATTGAATGAATGAATGAATCTATCATACATGACTCTGTGTAATACTTTTTAAAAAATGAAATAGCTACAAGGAGAGAATTTGAAAACCTTACTAAGCATATCAATTTTGTTTGAAACATTATGTATAATAAAGCAATCAATGAAACTAGTAAAAATTATCCTGATAGCCTATATAGAATGATATGTTTCTATTCCACACATAATTTACTCTTCTACTCCTGGGGAGTGAGGGAAAGCTAAAATTCCATTCTACTGAGGACTAAAGTAAAACAAAGATGTGTTCAAATTGTGTGTATATATATACACACATATACACATATATATGTGTATATATATATTGTGTTTAATATAATATATTATTTTTAATTTTAATTAATTATATAATTAATTAATTAATTAATTATATATATATATACAGTTGACCCTTGAACAACATAGGTCTGAACTGTATGAGTCCCCACTCATATGCAGATATTTTTCAACAGTAAATATTACAATATTGCATGGGTCTGTGGTTGGTTGAATCTGCTGATGAAGAGGAACCCCTGGTACAAAGACCAACAAGAAATTATATGCAGATTTAAGTCCCTCGTTGTTCAAGGGTCAACTGTATGTGTATATGTATGACGTAGACTGACAACTGTCTTATTCTATAAAGAACCAAACTAATTTCTCAGAAACAAGAAACCCTGGAAAATCAGTTGATCTTCTAAAACGTTCATGTGTCAGGCATGTTTAAAATGTTAGTGACTAGCTCATGTACCGCGCCTTCAGAATGCAAGTAGCTACCTGTCTATGTCTTGTGGCAGGTCATTCAAGTTATTGTTGCTGATATCCAACCACTGCAAATTAGACATCCGCAGGACACAGATCGGGACACTGGCAAACTTGTTTGCTGAGATATCTACGAATGAAACTTGCTTCAAATTACTTAACTAGGAAGGAATAACAAAATATTCTAATTACTTTTTAAATTTTTCATTTATTTTTTAAAACTTTTATTGGGGTAATCATTGATTTATTACAATGTTGTGTCTAATTACTTTTTAACAGTGGGAATTAAATTCAACTAATAATTTTTAGATTGACGTCTCTTCCCAAAGGCATTTATATCAACATATGCAAAACAGATGAATATAGTATGTATTCTGAACACCTATTGTGTGTTCTTCACTGTGCTACTTTCTGGGGGTGATAAGACTGAATAGCTCACAGTGGCTGCCCTTGAGGGGTTTATACTTTCATAAATGAGCAAGGCAAATTTATGTAGTAAGAACTAGTGTGAGGAAGTTTCCAATTTGCAACATTCAGTAACACAGAGAAAGGAGTGAGGTGAGAGTCAGGGGTCAGGAAAGAGGTCACAGAGAATGGAGTGTTTGAACTGGGTCCTGAGGTTCCTTGACAGGTGGAAAGGTTGTGGAGGAAAGTCCGGGTGGGGAACAGCATGTGCAAAGCCAGAGAAGACAAAAAGCGTAAGCCTCAAAGAGTAGTGTGACCTAGTGAAGCCTGTCTTAATGGGTTTTGGCCAATCTTCAGGAGACTCACACTTGAACTGGTAAAGAGGCATGGCAAACGATCAGAAATCTCCACTGTTATTCCGAAGGGCATGCCCAACAGGACTTACTTATGGAGCGGACATGGGGCACGGGAGCAAGAGAGGCCAAAGGTGAGTTGGCTGTGCCGCCAGCCTGCACATCTGGGAGAGGACTGGGCCTCTCTGTAAAGATGGGAGGACTGGGGAACGAGAAGCTTGTGGGAGAACCTTGAGCCCTGGTTGTGCCCCCTCACCAGGACCATCCCTCGGCATTTCCCGGGTCACACAGGTGCTAAGAGTGGAAGCGGCCACTCCCTGTCACCCAGAAGTTTCCAGGAAAGAAGAAGAATACGCCTTCCAGGACTAGACAGACTCAGTGGCCAGGGCCTTGTCAGAGCCTCACCAGCGACACTATTTTTAGTCTATTCATTAGCAGCAGGATTTGTGAGATCCTTATCGCTCTTCAAGCACAAGAAGCCTGTTGAGTTTTATTTAACAACGAAAACTGTTGACTTTCATCTGTTCTATTAGAAAATAATTTAAAATCATTTCCCCAATGAATACAGACAAAAAAGAAACAAATGGATATTTTTTAATTAATGGACTTCTCGAATCATATCTCTGGACTGCTTTACTTATCTGCATTTAAATTTTTAAAAATTTTATCCACTTTATTTATTTCCAATTGCTACCAATTTTTTTTCTCCATTATGGGTAAACAAGTTGGGATCTGCATTATGGATATATTAAGTAGATATTAGATAAAAATACCTTGCATGAAAATAGGATTTATTTTGCCTAGTTTCCTTTTGATAGCAGCTCTGAAATTAAGTTTGGGTTCTAGCCAAGTGTAAGCACGTTTCTTTTTTTTTTTTTTCTTTTTTTTAAAGCATGTTTCTAAAGACTTTATATTAGCAGGTTTAGGATGATTAAAATGTCATGAAAATGTGACTTAAGTAAAGATGGATTTCATCTTCTAAAATTTCTTCCCCATATTATAGACCATTCCATGTCATAAACCAAGTAAAAGTAAATCACCATGCAAAAATGTATCTTTCTTACTTCAAAAGGGAGCTCGGTTAATTCTAGATTTCCAGAACAATCCAGTTTCTCTAGATTTTCACAGTCTCCCAGTTCTGGAGGAATGCTCTTCAGACGGTTGAAACTCACGTTGAGTTCCTTGAGGTTCTTCAAACAACCTGTTAGAAAAAATCAACAGACATGGTGCAGGTTCATTAAGGTCTTTTAAGGACAAAAAACAAAACGAAGATGTAAAACATTTGTATAAATGATGGTGGTGAAGGCATAAAACATAATTTTGCGTTTGTTTTCTAAGCACTCTGATTAAATGTCTGCTCATCTTTTATCCTGAGCATTTTGGTCATAGATCAGAGCATTTTTTGCTTATTTTTTATCTGTTTAATCCTTTGTAAAACTATAGGCAAGGGGGATGTGAGGGGTTTTGCCTCCACATAGACTGAGTCAGGGCCCAAAACCCACAGAGTGCAACCCTCTCTGAAATTATATGATGAATGAAGCAACAGGTAATGGCTTTGATGTGGTCCAGTTCATAGGGGCAAACTCTGATGGGAGGCAAGCTAAGTACTGAAATACACACAAAGCTCAATGTACATGATAAATGACTTCAACAAGGAGACTGTTCATAGACTGCATGGAATTCATTTATCTTTTGCTTCATATTTGCATTTATTAATTATGACTTATTGTGCTTCTTAAAGAATATGTGTCCTTTTAAAAAGCCTAAATCTCCTTCACAGGCAGGAAGCGAACACACTAAGAATATCAGGCAATAACAGATTGATGGAGAAACACCGCATTCCACTTCTGTCTTGACTGACTAAACATATGACCAATTTCAAATCAGAAACCAGTACAAGAGTAAATATATTTAATATTCCAAAAATCATGTCACGCATGATCTAAAGCATTACTTTTAACATTCTTAATCTAATTTTAAAAGTTAGAAAACCAAAAGTATTTTTTACTTTTGCAGAGCAGGCACTCAAAATATAAAATTTCTTGCCATTTTATAAATGAGAAAGGGAAACAAAGAAAGACAGTATATTGCAGGTAGGGCCACTTCTGAGTCAGTTTTTGTGGTCTCACTGTTAGAAGATGATGATGATGTTGTGAAAATCAGTGGCCCCTCTAACTTACCCACCTAGCATACGCTGCAACTGTAACCTTACAGTCAGGTGTTGGTGTCAAAGTAGCAGGATAGATTCGGGGGCTAATATAAAATAACAAAAGACTATTTCTTTTATGGGGAGGGCTGGGGAGTGTGTGATCAGACTAATGCTCTCCATAGACCCAGCTTCTGTAAGACAGGGTCACACTGCACAAACCTTCTTTAGTTCAAATAAGTAAAGTTAAGATTGGCACAGATTGTGTGAATGTTCTAATCTGTCTAGTCTCCAGATTCAGGAGAGTAAATTTATCTATTAAAGAGTTACCTGATCTGGTTGGTGGAGGCCTTTGCTCCAGTACATTAAGGACACATTTATACCAACCATACATGCATTTATCACAAGAGGATGCAAAGAGAAGATGAGGTAACTGGAGAGAAAGCTGTATACAAGTTCCTTCTAGCTAGCGCAAAGAAAAAGTAGTAGCTTTGGAAAGTCTACCTCAGATATAACATTTTAATAATTTACAGACATAAAGAAATTGCATATGCTTGTATTCACATTGTTGTTCTCCTTGCCACTTTTTTTCATGATGCCTGATCTCATTATACAAACACTATTTTTCCTTTCTCAACATCCTGGTAAGAACTTGGCATTATTCATCTGAGATGAACTCAGTAGTCCCCATCAGAGGTAGTGAACAGCATTATCGTCAAGCACCATGAGCTTGAGGTTCCAGGAAAAAACAGCTTTTCAGTGTGACAAGGGTCCCAAGTCATAAAAACCAAAATAAAACTTTTAAGGCACTGCTATGGTGTGAAAATTCATATGTTGAAATCCTAATGCCCAAAGGTGATGTTATTATTAGTAGGTGGGGTCTTTGGGAGCTAATTATGTTTGGGTAAGATCATGAGGGTGGAGCTCCATGAGGGATCCATGGTCTTGTAGAAAAGATCCCACAGAGCTCCCTGGCCCCTTCGACCACATGAGGATTCAGTAAGAAATGTGCAACCCAGAAAAAGTCCCTCTGTCCACCATGCTGGCACTCTGATCTCGGACTCCAGAACTGTGAGCAAAAAAAATTATTTTGTTTATAAACCATCCAGCCTGTTTTTTTTTATAGCAGTCTGAATGGACTAAGACTGGCATCATAGCTCCAGCATATTATATTTCTAAAGAGCTAATGAGTCTATCCTTTCCTGCAATGTTCTAGGATCTTTTCCAACTGAAATGAAACCTCCCTACTTATATAGCCCATTCTCCCAGGGCCCTCAGACCTAATTGCCAGTGAGCAGAATATAATCCAATTGGGGTATAATTTGTTGTCCAGAGGCTTTTAGCTTCTAGAGCCCAAAGAAAGCCTTAAGGAATTTACATACTTTAAATTAGTTGAGTAAACAGTTTTATACTACTTCAATAATTAGCTATTTTAAACCCATTTAATGATAATTCCTCAGAGTTAAGAGGACCACTAACTGTCATGCTTAATTCCTTGATGTCAAATGTCAGAAATAATTGTCCTGATAATGAGAAACAGGATACCCCATTTGGTGACCACTTCCCCTCACCCCCTCTCCTCAGCCAATGCTCAGTTGTTCTCTAAGACAGCTCTGTAAGAGATCCAGTTCCAACTCCTTTACAAAAGACAGCCGTTCAACATAAAAGAGCTAAAAAAAAAAAAAAACACAACTCTTCAGTCCTCTTTCTGGTCTATCACATTCTGTTGATTTTCTTTTTTTTTTTTAATTTATCTCTAGTGCGTAAGGAGTTATACCTACTCCACCAGGAAAAGACCATGTCTTGAATTATGTCTTGAATTAGTATATGTTTAGTTCTTTTCAGCACATTTGGAATGATTTATCCTAAATGTCCACAATAGTTGTGTTTTAAAAGAAGATGTATTCCAAACACTCCAAGTTAATAACTCAACTAGCATCTAAGAAGCAAGCAAGCAACAGAAAATAACTCCCTAGAATAAAACAAGGGCTAGTTACATCACCTAAATGATTCCAAGACTCTCTTTTTATTATTTGACCCTTACTTTTCTTATGAATGCCCTACATAATGATAAAAATTTTATACTCATCCATCACAAGAATCTTCAAACTAGGGATATGATCTATTTCTCAGCCACGTGAGGAGAACTTTTGTGACTCTGCCAAAGTCACAGGTATATTTGGCTGAATTATATTCAATTGACTTGAAATAGACTTGAAGTTACAAGTTGGATATGATACTTATGTATGACTTATATCCAGTATAGAATGTGTGAAGTTTCTGAGATTTCTTTCCCCTCCCCTCCCACAGTATCTTTGACATGCAGAAACACTCAACTAGGGAATTGTAAAGGTGGCAAATATTATTTAAAAAATCACCTAGTCTGACCCCTTATCCTATAAAGGAGGATACTAAGATGCAAAAAAATGAAAGTATTTGCCCAAGTTACTCAGATTAGAATTGTATCTTTAGAATCTTAGATCAAGTATCCAATTACTTAGTTTAAATGTAAAATATTTAAAGAACAAGTTAAATAAAGCATATCATAATCATCACTCAGCCATTAGGGAGAATGAGGAAGGACAGGATATGCTGATATTGAAAAAGAAACATTTATGTAACGATAACAATGATGATGATGATGAGAGTGGTGAAGTGAAAGTCACTCAGTTGTGTCTGACTCTTTGTGACCCCTTGGACTATACAGTTCACGGAATTCTCCAGGCCAGAATACTGGAGTGGGTAGCCGTTCCCTTCTCCAGGGGATCTTCCCAATCCAGGGATCCAACCTAGGTCTCCTGCATTGCAGGTGGATTCTTTACCAGCTGAGCCACCAGGGAAGCCTGATGATAGTGGTGGTGGCTAGCAAATGTGGAGGGCTTATCTGTTCTAAATGCTTTCTTTGTATTAATTATTTAATCCTTACAACAACCTTGTGAAGTAGATATTATTATTATCACCATTTTACAGATAGAGAAACTGAAAACCAGTGAGTGACCTGCCTAAGGTGACCTTCCAGTAAGTGAAAGACCCAATCAGCCTGACCCTAGAGTCCATCCCCATCTTCATGGTATGATAAGGGAAAACAAGGCTTAGGCTGGAGAACATGGTGTAAGCTCTTCTATGGAAGTATGTTTAGTGTGCATATACGTTAACATAAGCATACATATAAATATATTTAACAGGCATATACTTTAATATATATTAATAAATATGGCTACAGTGTAGAGCTCTAGAAGAACATTGGACATGTGTATAATTTTGATACCCAGGAAACACTCCTTGCTGAGAGAGTTGACTTTACATTTTATGTCTTTCTAGAATGTTTCATTATTTTGCCCTGCTCGTGACAGAGGTTTATGGGGATGATATGTCTCCAGAAAGACATGAGTGTCTTAGAAGAATCATAACAACTATGTGCCCAGAACGGCCATGTGCTTCACACATGAGAGAAAGAGAAGCAGTGACGATCATTATCATGGACTTCACTTACGGTGAAGCGAGTGAACAACGGAATGATTGAAAATAAAGAATCTGGACCAAAATAATACCATAAGCTAAACTAAACTCATTAATGGACTAATATGTGGCAACAATATATTATATATTATATTTATAATAAATACATTATTGCATGTTTGTATTTCTAAAGCTAAAAGAAAAAAAACAAAAATTTTCTAAACACAGCGCTGCTCACTCATGAGACTTGCCATTTCTAAGGAAGTGGCAGATGTCAGCACTGCTGAATTATGCAGGGAGAGCCTGGCATCACCGCTTAGAGGGGACACTGAACCAGCAGCTCTGGAGACACATGAAACAGCCCTGCCCAGAGACGTCTTGGGGCAGCAGGAGAAGGAAGAGTTCTCCGTGTCACCTGCTTCCCAGACAAGGGGCCTGAAGGTTCCAGCTAAGGAACATACCGATTTCAGCTGGAAGACGGGAGATCTGGTTTTTTGGCAGATCCAGAATCCTCATGGCTTGAAACAGTTCTATATACTTAGGAATGATTTGAATCAGAGTATTGCTGATGTGCCATTCTTTCAGATGCGTCTGCTCCTTCAAAGAATCTGGGAACTCCTAGAATAGAAGGGAACCCATTGGTCAGAACTAGCTCCTCCCTGCGTAGGAGTTCAGAGGCAGAATGCACGAAGCCAAGGAAAACATGCACTTGTTCCAAAACCCAGAGGAGAGAGAGCCTGGGTGAGAGCATTAGCCTAAACTGACTTAGCAAGCACGCACGCACGCCAGCTCTGCAGCCATTCCAAAGAGAAAGCAAGATGCTGTGGCTGTCAGTAACTCCACAGCAGCAGATGAGCCCAATTTCAAAAGGGCCATGAATTCATATTATTAAAATCAAATGCCGAGTGGACACTGATAACCAGGCTCCCACCCCAAGCCACATACATATTATTTATTTACAACATACGGATTTCACACTGTCTAAAAATAAAATCTGGCCACGAGTTAGATTTTTAAATGTGTGTTCCATGTCCCTTCCTCTGTACTACTAATAGTTGCTCTTTAAAATATCTGATAAAGACTTAATATTTGCTGTGCCAAATTTCTAAATTTTTTTATGAGTCTTTAATAGGATAAGAGCCGAGGCGGTCAGTGGGGAGACCTGGATGCTGAGCCGCATCTCAAGGGCACTCCTTTTCTGGCCCTCACTTCTGAAGTGACAGAGAGCAACTCAGCTGTATCCAGGATCTTCCCTGCCTCAAGTGTTCTGGGATAAAATCGTTAGGTATTGAGAAATGCCTTAGACCTTAGAGGGGCTATTTGGCCAGTTGAATTTCAATTCATGGGCTTACGAGCCCCCACTTCAACAAGGTGTGCTGTGCATTGAGGGACATGCATGTCCCCTGACCTCACAGAGCTGACCACAGCGCACCATCAGCAGAGTGGGGCAGGAATGTTCCGGGGAGAGGCGGGGCGGGGTGGAGGCAGCAATCAGAACGCCCACAGGGACCCTTTGCTTGGTACCTGTACTTGGAATGGGCTTTAGGATCACTGCTGTTGGATTTGTGGATTAAGCTTGTAACTTACAGAAGTCCTTTCATCTTTAATATGTTTTCACAGTAACAGTGCTGTAAAATAGGCAAAGTGGGCATGACTGAGGCCCATTTGAAAGAAGAAAACTGAGGGCTTCCCTGGTAGCTCAGTGATAAAGAATCTGCCAATACAAGAGACAAGGGGTTCGATCCCTGATCCAGGAAGATCCCACATGACGAGCAGCAACTAAGCCCATGCACAACGACTATTGAGCCTGTGCTCTAGGGCCTGGGAGCCATAACTACTGAAGCCTGTGCTCCCGAGAGCCCGCACTCTGCAACAAGAGAAGCCACTGCAATGAGAAGCCCATGCACCGCGACTAGAGAGTAGCCCCTGCTCACCGCAACTAGAAAAAAGCCCAAGAAGCAATGAAGACTCAGCACAGCCAAAAAATTAATTAATTATTAACAATAAATAAACGAGGAACATTGAAGTCCAAAGACATTTAAATGGGTTACTTAGGGTACGTTCCAGCTACGTAGTTTCAGGAACTAGGACAAAATGAAAATGCAAGCCCCTTCTAAAAATTATTAAGAATTTCAAGATGGAGATGGCAGAGCATTAAATCAAGCCCAGGGCCCTTCCCAGCATAGGGCCCTGTGTGACTGACCCCAGCACACAGGTCTGGCAAACCCATCTCAGCACCTCCTCATCCTGATCCGAAGGCCACTCACACCAGACCAGACGGTTTCCTTCTGCAGCTCAGACAAGATAGGAGCTGGGGCGTCAGGAAGCTGACCCCAGGTCATAACAACACTCTCTTTCTTGAAGTTTCAATGGTCAAGTGCCTCATAAATAACTTTTCTCACATTGCTCTCCTAATAATGGCATGCTTGCAAAAGTTACAATGCCTTCTAAAATTATATCCACAACCATTTTTAATAACATGGGGGAAATCTTAAGATAGCACATTAAATAAAAAAAAAGGAACAGGGTGAAGATGGCAGGTTGAACACACACATATACTTTTGCTCCTCTCTATGAAAAAAGACAGTAAAAGAATTCCTTTTTGAAGGCATAAACATTACAAGAGGGCAAAAAGAGAAGAAAGGCAGTAGCAACACAGTCTTGGTAGCTAGAAAGCTGGAAGATGGTAACCCAGCACCCTCTGACCTGCTCAGTCTTAGGCCAGCAGCAGCAGGAACGATAAGACACAATCTGAACTCCCCAGATGCCCTCAAAGCTTAGAAAGTGGAAAAGCCAGGGAGTGCGGAGGTGAGGGAGGAAGGCAGGGCTGAAAGAAGGAGGTCAGGTTCAAAGTCTAGGACCAGATCTCTGCCCCTATCCACGTCACAGAGCTACTGTCCCTGTAGAAGACTGAGGCTTATCCACTGGAGGGTTAACCAGAGTCCCTGGACTGGGGACCGGGAGGCAGCAACCACAGGATGAGTGATGGATGCCAAGACTCCGCCCCCAGCCCTCCTCTCTCCAGGGCACAGGCTGTCCCTGCCCGGAGAGAGTATTCTCTCTGTGGGCTCTCACCAGCTGCAGACAAACCATAAATATGCACTCCTGGGGCGGCGGTGGAGGGGAGCACACGGGTGATATGGGGGCTCCCTCAAAAAACAAAGCCCCCACTTGACACAGACTTGGACCTTCCAATTAGTTTCTCAGTGCTCCCAACACCCCGTGTCTCCAGAGCTCCCAGACAGTCCCAAATGCCAGACCAAACAAAACACCCTAAAAGAGGAGACCCTGAAAGATGGAAACTGCCTCCAAAAAAGCTATCAATCCCAAGATAAATAAGAAAAGTCCCCATGACATGAAGAGGACAAAACTTTTAAAGGCCAACTTAAACAGTTACGTATAAAAGTAGAAAAATAAAGCCACATCACAGGATTTGTTCATTTACAAAACAAATAGCTCTTGGACATTAAAAACTTGATAGTACAGAGAACAGCACAGGTATCGTACAGGGCACTCTGCTCAATGTTATATGGCAGCCCGGAGGGGAGGGGAGGGTGGGGGGTGAATGGAGACAAGTATGTACATGGCTGGGTCCCTTCGCCGTTCACCTGAAACTATCATAACTTGGTCAATTGCCTGCACTTCAATACAAAACAAAAAGTTTTCTTAAAAAACTTGATAGTAGAAGTGAAATTTTCTATTAAAAAGTTGTTCAATAAAATTGGGGAAATCTCCCTGAGAGAACAGAGCCCAGGGCCTGGGTGCCTCCAGCTCACAAGGAATGACTAGCCCCGCTAGCTCCAACTCCAAACAGGCACCCAAAGCCACAGATCGCGGCCCCACAGCCAGCTCTCAGGGACTCCAGACAAGCTCTCCCCACCCAGTTCCCAAAGCCCCAGAAGCTCCTCTGCCCTGTCCATCCCATGCTGGCCTCCTGCAGGGACCAGGCCTGCTGCCTGGAGTGATGCTAGAGGCCAGAACTCCCTCGCTGCCAGGAGCACGCTAATACTCATGGCGAAAATCCCTTAATGGAGCTTTTCACTCCTTCTATAGAGGCAAGACTGAAGCACAAATCTCTCTGGGGAGGGAAAACAGCAACTGAAATTCATACTGATGAAGGCTGGAGGCCCCAGAGTCTCTCCCGGGGTGAGTACAGTGAGGATAGGGTACCAGCTCAGGGAGCAGAGCGGAGGGGACGGAAAGACCATAAGTAATGAAGACACTGTCCACAGGGTTCACCCTGAGTCTCCCGAACCACCTGGCTCATAACCTATCCCCTTACCACACCAGGCACTCACTAAATGCTCTGTAAAGTGGTTTTCCAAAGGTGCTGTGAGCCGAGAGGGCTCAGCAGATTCCCCGGAGGGGCTGGGATCAGGTCTGATGATGGTACATGAGAATGATTTATCAGTGATATCTAATTAGAAATCCAGACAGGCCCTCCTTCTTGCCCCAGAAAAGGCGGCACTGATCTCAGTGATGGGGATGCAGGAGAAAGGCCACTGAAGAGGTTTCAGCCATAGTTTCTCCCATTTTTATAGAGATGTGTCGCTAATGGGTCAGTGTCACAGAGTATCTGCTCATTTAACCCTCACAGCGGCCCTCAGAGGGGATCAAGGCAAGTAGCAGCACCATTTGACAGAGAAGGAGGTAAAAATGGATGCGAAGTGGAGTAAACTGCCTCAGGTCCCAGGGCCAGTAAAGGTCACCCCCCAAATGCTCAGTTTCCTGGTCCAGAGGCCTTTCGGCCACAAAATGGTGGAGATGGAGGGCGGGTCCAGAGAAGCCTGTCCCACTGAAGGGAAGACAGTCTGAGCTCATTCCCCTACCCCATGCACACTCACACCAGGTGCTGCCTCAACCAGGAGCTGTCAGACCACAGGCAGCCTCTCCAAGCCAAGCAGCAACCTGGGGGGAGTGGAAGCAGGAAGGACCCATACACACTTGAGGAAAGAAAGAGAAGACATCTCTTCCCTGGCCTCAGAATCTCAGAGAAAATCTGGCTGCAAAATTCCTTTGCAGCCCTGCCCTCTGTGACAAGTCAGCGAAGTCAGAGGAGTGTTAGGCAGGTTGCATGCTCAGGGTTTTTAAAAAAAAAAGGCAAAGAGTTATTTTTTAATAACTGAGTTGGCAGAATCAGGCATTTTAAAGACTTGGGCCAGCCTGGGGAGCCGCTGGGGTCCCAGTCCCTCACAGAGAGACCCAAGGGGATCCCGCTGCTCTTTTCAGGACTACACAGTCTTTCGCCGCAGAAAATATGCAGGACCTCAGCTTACAGCGGGCAAGGGATCCTCCGCATCCAGAGAAAATCTCTCTAAAGACAAGAGCGCGCTCTGGACCAAGGTCAATGCCCTGAGCTCAGCCTAAGCAGCAGACGGCCGCAGCGCGGCACCCAGCCTCCACTTGTTGCGGGGACAGGGGCGCGTGGACTCACCTTCCAGTGATCGCCGGAAAGTTCAAACACAAACTCACTGCTCCGTTTGTCTCTCTCCTTGGAAAGCGCGCTCTGCGCAGCGAGAGAGCGCCTTTCGATCCGTTCCAGCAGCCTCACGCTGGTGTCTACGAAGCCGTTCTTGCAGTACTCGGCCTGGGGAATACCTTTCCTCCGGCACTCGGCCACGAAGTTCCACTCCTCCTTTATCCTAAAACGGGGTAGCAGAGGTCGCGGTCACCTGCCCGGAGAAGCCGGGCAGGCCACCTGGGCGCATGCGCAGTCCTTCTCATCACCTGCAGTCTCCCAACAGCCGGAGACTAGCCCTCCCCTCCACTTCCGCCCCCTCTCCCCGCCCTCCTTCCTTGTTTCCTCTGCAGTGGGGGATCTGGAGGTGGGAAGTGGGTAGGAATCTTAAACCTTCAGAGTTGTGAATTATCAGCAAATCTGAAAAAAATACAGGAGTTACCGGCTGAAATTTTTACCAAAATTACCTGTTCCTTCGATTAATTACAATATCCTTTGATATTATAAGGTGCCAACCCAAATTTTTTTAAAATGCAACTTTTAAAAATTCAGGAATTTGCTGATCGAAAGATCCTGAAAAGGAGCCATCAACCCAGGTGGCGCTAGTGGTAAAGAACCTGCCTTAAGAGACCAGGGTTCTATCCCCGGGTTGGGAAGATCCCCTGGTGAAGGGCATGGCAACCCATTCCAGTATTCTTGCCTGGAGAATACCATGGAGCCTGATGGGCTGCAGTCCATAGGGTCGCACAGAGTCAGACAGGATTCAAGCGACTTAGCACGCACACAGGAGCATATGGATAGAAATATACAGACAGCCCCAGTTTATAAAATATAACTTTAGAAGGTCTACCACCAGCCACCTTGGGAAACTTCACTCCTACAGATCAACCTGTTATTCATAAACCCCAGTTTCAGTCAGACACTGGAGCTAGCCCAGGACTCCTCAGCCTCCCCATTACTCCCAGTACCTTCTCGTTGCGACCTCCCTAAAGTGAAAGTCCCTCAGTCGTGTCTGACTCTTTACACCCAAAGGACTATACAGTCCATGGAATTCTCTAGGCCAGAATACTTCTCTAACCTATCATTTTATAGTGTTCTTCCTCCAGCTTGGTCATAAACTCTATGACGATGGACTACATCTCACTGCCCTTCTGAGGCCCACATGGTCATCAGAACAGTATTCTGCACGGGGGCGGGGGGCGGCGGTTGGTCTTTCTCCATTTAGAGATTTGATATCTGCTTGGAGCATTGAATAGGTTAACCTTCTGTGTGATACAAAACAAGTTTTGTTGTGCTTGTCCTTCAAATCTATCACACAGAGACACTGTCTCAAAATAAGTAGCCCACCTTGGATAGGAACTTGGTGCAAAAAACATTCAGGAAGGCATCTGGGCCCTTCTTAGCCCGACTTAGGGACTTGGTGGCAGGCGGGGTCCCGGGCTTAAAAAGGGGGCTGTTTCAGAAACAGGCTGCGACTGCAGCCCTGATCTCTACATGACCCAAGGCAACACAAATGCTGAGTGAACAAACAAACAAAAACCCTGTAGCAGAGGCTCAGCCCTAGCGTGGAAACTCTCAAGTGGTACCTGAAGGAGAAATGCACTAGAATCACAGTTGGCTCTGGGGTCTCAGGCAAGCCCAGGAGCCAAGTGGTGAGGAGGGGCAGGAACAGAGCAAAGAGTCTGGCATGGGAACATCTCTGAGGGCAGAGCTTTTCCCTAACTACCAAACACTGCCAATTGTAAGAAAGAAAAAAAAAAAAAAAATGGAAGACTCAAGAAAGCAAGAGACTGGTAGATATCTTTTTAGAATGCCAGAGCCCTGGTGGATTTTATCCAGTCCTACAGGGGTATGCACCTTTGTTGTTGACTAGGCTAAGCTATTTTACAACTCGGCAGGGATTGACGTCAACATGTAGAAAATTGATAGCGATATAGATCATCTTTGTCTGAAGACATTCTTGTCTCTTGGCATTTAATACATCCAAATGCTGACAAGGCCCAATTATATCATTCCAGCCAAGGCATGCTCAGTGAATCCAGCCTCCTTGCCTCCCAACAGCTCCACGTGAATAAGTAAAAGGCATCCCAAAGTTGACAAGTTCCAACCCAAACTCCTGATCTCCACCTTCAAAACTTGCTTCTTTCTCCATTTTAGTAAAAAGACTTCCCAGGTGCTCTGACCCCAAACCTCAGGATCATCTTTGACTCTATGCTTTCTTTCATATCTCACATCAAGCCCATCAGCAAATAAGGTCATTTTTACCAGAATCTGGTCACTCTTCACCATCTTAACTGCTCCCATCCTGGTCCCAAGTCACCAGCATCTTTAAGCAGGGAACACTCTTGCTTCCCAACAGTCTACATTCATCCAGCATTTTGAGTGGACCTGTGACAGTGTCAGTCACACCACGTCATGCCTCTGCCCACACCTCTCACTGGTTTCTCATTTCACCCAATAAAGCAGTTGTCTCACTATGGCCTAAGGCCCTGCAGATCGGTGCCCTCCCCTTGCCTGTCTGACCTCATCCACTTCTGCCCCCTCCCTTATTTTTTCTGGCCCAGTCACTCTAGCCTCCTGGCTCTCCCCTGAACCACCCAGGCAAACCCCTGCCTGAGGGTGTTTGCACTTGCTATTATGTCGGCTTGGAGTTCTCGATCCCACCTCTGCAGGGCTGGTTCCCCAGGACTATGTGCAAATATTTCCCCCTTAGTCAGACTTTTTGCTCTTCAGAAACCACTTCATGTATCAGTGGAGTTTCATGCTTTGTCATTAATCTAGGATAACAGGAGCATTTGAGAAAACTATCTTGCTGATGGCATTGGCTAGCACACTACTACGAAGGTCTTAGTCACAGGGAGCTGAGCTGGAGAATAGCACTGGGTAATCGACTAGCCGGTGCTTCAGGATCTATATATGAAGTCTATAAATAATGTCGTGCATGCTCAGTCATCTTCAACTCTTTGTGACCCCATGGACTATAGCCTGCCAGACTCCTCTGTCCATGGAGTTTTCCAAGCAAGAATACTGGAGTGGGTTGCCATTTCTGACTCCAGAGGATCTTCCCAACCAAGGGATCAAACCCACATCTCCTGCATCTCCTGTATTGGCAGGCAGATTCTTTACCACTGCACCAAACAAAGTAATAAAACAGATACATTTAAAAATACCAGCACATGAAGAGATAGGAACTTAATACCAGAAGAAAATGCCAAAAAAAGTTAGAAGTGGACTCCTCTGGGAAATACTAGCAGGGGTTTGGGGTGATTTGCTTTTCATTATTAGTTTTTCAGTATAATTTAAATATTTTAATACCATCTGATAAAAATGAACTTAAATATTTGCCTGTAGCTCTAGCTCTAAATGGAGAAGGCAATGGCAACCCACTCCCGTACTCTTGCCTGGAAAATCCCATGGACGGAGGAGCCTGGTAGGCTGCAGTCCATGGGGTCGCTGGGAGTCGACTGAGCGACTGAGCGACTTCACTTTCACTTTTCACTTTCATGCATTGGAGAAGGAAATGGCAACCCACTCCAGTATTCTTGCCTGGAGAATCCCAGGGACGGTGGAGCCTGGTGGGCTTCTGTCTATGGGGTCACACAGAGTCAGACACAACTGAAGTGACTTAGCAGCAGCAGCAGCAGCAGCTAGCTCTAATAGCAGTCAGGGATTCAGGCCAGACCCTAGATACAAGATACTGGTTGAACTAATAAAAGAAGTCCTCCAGAAATTTCACAGCCAACAGCACAGCCACAGTGAGGTCTTCTATTCACTGAGCACTTTTCAGACTAATGTTTCTAATTTTTCCTTCTTCATTTCTTAGACTGAACCTAAAAGTAGATTCTGGCAATGCAATGAAAAGATACCCATTCAGTCCTACCCAATACATCTTTCCTATATCACAAATTACAAATTGATGTGACTTTTGTCACATGTGATGATGTGACTTTTTGATGTGATATGTGCTATTTCACATATCTTGGTAGTCAACATAGAACAGAGAAAAAAAGGAAATCAGATATGCGACTTTAAAAATGTTTAAATACTAAATCTTCTTTGGATTTCTTTTTTAAATGTTTATGTCTTAGTCCTTTGAAACCTAATGAGAGGAAAGTCACAATAAGAATATAAACTATTTTTACAATGCCATTCTCTTCCTTGAGAGTAACTAACATAAATAAAATGTCATTGTCTTTATACTCTATCACTCATTTAACTGAATACTCTTCCCCTTGAGTCAATTTTGGTAGAATTTCAAATACAATATAAACATACAAAATAATGTCATTAGGACTCTATTAATTAAATCAGTAAGTGTGCAAATAAAAACTCTTTCCTTAGGAAATGAGCCCACAGTCTTAGCCTAGATGGCAACAGCCTCATTGGATGAAAAATTCCTCACTTAGAGCCTAACAATAGCATCTCTAGCTCTCCCTCTAAATGACTGAGTTTCATTCATGGAGAATGATGTTATCTATTTTATCTCTACTTATAACATTTAAGTGTTGGGACAAATACAGTATTACAAAATGAAACACCACGAAGTGAGGTAACAGAGCCCCTGGCAGTGATGTTTACAAGTAGCAGTTTCATTACCCAGCATGATCAGAATAGGTATTTGTTTGGTCGAAAAAGTTCAGAGAAGTGGAGAACCAAGAATAAAGAGACATTCATATCCTACACATTTTGATTTTATCCTGAAGCATCAACATATGTCACCATTTGCCAACTTGATATGGCTGTCATGGACTGCCTTTGAGAATGGATCTGCAGTTAGAATCCCACTCTGCCCTTTCTTATATAAACCACACCCATAACACATCATCCGAGACTTCTAGTTGAGTTTCTTCACAAGGAGTAAAAATTACAGATGTGCAAAGCCACCTGAATATGCAACCTTTCTAGCTCACTGTACTTGTATCCATCTTGCACAGTGTTAATTCAATTGTGTGGTTCATAGTGATCACACATGTAGTTTTTCCAAAGCACTCAACTTAGTTTTCACATACACAGTAACTCTCTTTTACTCCTACTTCATGAGTGTGTAATAGCAGTCAAACCACATCATTCCAATCTAGGTAAAACCGGCATCGACGCAATGAATCTTATCTAGTGTTCAGCTCAATAGGGGAGGGCTGAGTGCAGGACAGACGGCAGCCCTCACGTGGTCACACAGGGGGAGAGCATCAGACAGCCTGCTGAGGGCAGCTAAGCAGTCTTCCCAGAATTTACTATGGAGACATTTATCGTGTCATTGCTGTCTCTCCATGGCTAGCGCGGCACCTGCAATGTATGTGGGTCCTTATAGCTATGCGTGTTACTGTTATAGGAATCGAATGTTCATTGTGGGCAACAGCGTGAAGATTCTGAAGTCCAGTGAGCACATGTCACTGACAGGGAGAAATCTCAGAGGAGAGGCACCCCCTCTACAACATAACTGCAGCCTCCCTATTCGCTAAAGAAAGTGCAAAGCAAGTACAGAGAACACATACTTTTCCAAAGCACTTTTCTCAAGCCTTTCTGCCTCCTTCTTCTGCCAGGCTTTGTGCTTCTTGACACGAGTTTCCCACAAGGCTCTGACGACGGAAATGTCGAATACGACCACTTTATGTCCCATTTTGGAAGCATGAAATTACCTATTTAAGAAACATATATATGTCAGCTTCATACACACAGAGAAGAAAATAGTTTTAACTTGAACTTTAAAACATGAGTGAATCAATTTTATCACTAATGATGAAATGCCCTGTTGCTTCCAGAATGGCAGTTTCTAATGTCCTTAACGTCTGAGAGGACTCTTGTCTGTAAGTAAAAATTCAGCACTCAACTGGGGTCATCTCCTCTAGAACATCACACTTATCTCTTTACCCCTCAGCTGAAACATGGGTTCCCAAAGCCCCCTGGGCATTCCTCAAGCTTCATGGTTCCACATTCTATTAAATTTATTGGAATCTGATCTTCCAAATACATTGTAACACGCTCAAAGATAAATTTGATGAATTAATTAAAACACACATGCTGGTTATCTGAGGCTAAACACCAACCACCATTAAGTAAGAAACCAAGCATTGTACCAAACCCCGCTGAGCACTTTCCTGCCTGGGACTAACCACACGGCCTGGGCACTTGTCCTGTAGGTTTCTCCTGTGACATGAACCCTCACAAGCTGCTGATCTCTGTTTATGTGGTTTTCCAAATGCAAGAAAATTCAGACTCAGGTACATCTTGGTCATCACCTCTTGGTGAGACCAAGCATGGCACCTGGCACATAGTAGGCTCTCCATAAATATTTATTGAAAGAATAAGTGAATAAGTGAAAGAAAGTGAATAAAAGATTTGCACCCAGCTTGCCTCACTCTCAGCCCACTCAATGACATTTCTCTCTTCTTTTTATTTTCCCACCTCAACTCTACTATTTGTTTTAGGTGATTATTTGCTCACTGCAAAAAAAAAAAAAAAAAAATCAAAAGTACATTTTGATATTCATTCCATTAAGGAGTACTTTCTCCCTTATCGAAGTAACACAAGTTTCTAGATATTGTTTTAAACTTCCCCTACCTACAGCATTGAAATCTGGCTAAACCCATTTCCTGATCTGCAAAATACACAGAGCGTCAGTTGGCAAATAGTATGGCTGTTGAATATTCTCGGTTCCAATTCCAGACACTTTTAAATAGCAGTCAGTGGGGATACAAAACCAAATATTTCCTCTTCTGCCTCAAGTTTGTGCTCTCCACAAATGGCTTGCCAATATGAGTAAGAGAATTGGCTTATGTGTGTGCAGCTGAACAATTGAGGTCCATGAATTTAGTCTCAAGAGCTGAAAATACTGACCTCAATTGATTCCCCTCTTTCCTCTCTGACATCTGGGGCTGTCTTTTGTCTCCCTTAAAACTCTTCTACCTAAAGGAAATTTTTGACAAATGTGCAAATGGTGCAAGTTTTTGTACATATGTTTTCAGTTCTCTTGGGTAAATACATAGGAGGAGAACTAGAGAGTCATATGTCAATTCTATGTTTAACTTTTTCAGGAACTACCAGGCTGTTTTCCAAAGCACTTGCACCATTTTACATTCCCATCTGCAGTGTCTAAGGGTCCCAGTAGCTCTACATACTCGCTGACATGGTTAATATCTCCCTTTGTATTACAGCCGTCGCAGTGGGTGTGCAGGGAGTCTTGTGGTTTGCATTTCCCTGATAGCTAATGATGCTGAACATCTTTTTATGTGCTTATTGACCATTTGTATACCTTCTCGGGAGAAATGGCTATTCAGAGTCTCTGCTCATTTTTTAAACTGGGCTGTTTGTCTTTTTATTGTTGAGTTGTGGCAGTTCTTTACATATCCCAGATACTGGTCCTTTGCCAGATGTATGATTTGCAAAAAACTTCCTCTCGTCTTGTGAGCCACCCACCATGGGAAAAGCAGGAAACCCGTTCTTACTAGACGGTCCCTGCAGTGTCCTCTCCGGAGAAAGGTTAACATGATGTTCACTTCAGAGGACAAATACCTAGAGGAATTCCATCGTATACCACAGAGTTCACACGTTGAAGGATGCACTCTGAGCTGAGAGGCAATAACGTGATAGCTCACACAGCAGGTGATCAGTTTGGTTGGGTTCAGACCTCAATTCCAACCTGCCCCCTGAGGTTGTGATTCGCACAACAGATCCGTCTTGACTATTCAGCTGCTCCACGGGTGCCACCTAGTGGCCACCTGGGACGGTGTGATGGCCCATCCTGGTGGTTGGTTCTAACAGACATGGACAAGCTGTCAGGGCCAGATCTGAAGAGGTGCAGCTCGGGGATGAGCCCAGGAGCTCATAAGCAACCTTTCGGAGTTGTTCTCCAGAGCCCCTCCCTCTTGGTGATCTCTCTGGTCCTTCCAGATTCCTGGGCCTCACTTTTCAGTCCTCTGGTCAGAGACCTGAGACTTTAGCTACCCTGCTTACTACCTTACTGTGCATGTCCTACAACTGTACTGATTCAAGCATCAGGAGGACAGTGAGAGGGAAAACTCAATGAGAGTTTCCTCCACCCTCTGGGGACCACAGTTTCTCCGATCAGAAAAGAAGGACCCTCTCTCTCATAGTCTGGGTGACTGACGTCCTCCACTGCCCATCTTCTCCCCAGCGCCCTTCACAGCTCCTGCCACACAATCCTGTGTGGACTGAGGCGTGAGAGAGCGGAGAAAAGAAAAAGATAAAAGACAGGGATTTCCCCCCAGTCTCTGAGCATTAGGAGCCCCATTCTCACTCCTTGAGCAAAATTAAATACTTGTGTCTTCAATTCTGGGTTTCAGGCTGCCTTGAGTCCAGGCTGGGGAATACTTGAGGGGAAAAAATGGGGAAGAGACCACAGGTTCTGTGCTACTTTGAATTCTGGTGTCCTTCCCTTCTTCTCTTGCAACTGTTTACTTTTCGGGGACTTCATATTGCTGTTCTGAGCAGTATGTCCAGGTTTTAAAGCTGCATTTAGTGGGAAAGAAGGGTTAAGTGTGTTTGCTCCATCTTGGGCTTCTCTGCTGACTCAGACAGTAAAGACTCTGCCTGTTCCATCTTACTCCAAACCAGAAATCTCTGCATTTAATTTTCCTGTCACCACTTTGCTTACTCTGTTACCTTTAGCTCAGGAGCACTTTTTTATTTTTTTAAAGCCACACCTTGTGACCTGTGGGATCTTAGTTCCCCAACCAGGGACTGAACCCACATCTTCTGCAGTGAAAGCACAGAATCCTAACCACTAGACCACTAGGGAATTCCCCTAAACTGCAAAAGACTTAAGGCTTTGACTTACGACTTTAAAAAGTTTTGACTTTTGACTTTAAAAGTTTTCATAAGGGAATGCCAAGCATCAGCCTGAAAACAAGAGATTAAAGACTATAGCCAGTAATGGAGAATACTTGTTAAAAAAGAAAGAATCAGGCAGCCTAGTTTCTTTGAGGAAATCTCTGCACATAATCCAAGTCTACACATAAAAGCAAACCAAAAAGCCAAAATAAAGTGAACTGCTTCTGAGTGGTGTAGACAGCCAGTCATCCAAGAATAACTAAAGCTGGAAGACTCACTTGCCATCCAGGGTGTGTGTTCTAGATCAGCCAGTCATGGCTCTGATTCTTTTGTGGTATTTCTTTAATTTTCTTAGGTCAGTAAATCCACAAAAAGTAACCAGATCTGTACATTAATTTCTATGCATTTAGAGATATGTAATTAAAGTCCCTCTATTACAGAGATTGCCTCTTCTCGATGCCTGTGTTCTATTCTTAAATAGTTGTAAACCTGGTAGCTCGGACAGTAAAGAATCTGCCTGCGATGCGGGAGACCCAGATTCAATCCCTAGGTTAGGAAGATCCCTTGGAGAAGAGAATGGCCAACCCACTCCATGACTCTTGTCTGGAGAATTCCGTGAACAGAGGAGCTTGGTGGGCTACAGTTCATGTGGTCACAAAGAGTTGGATACAACTGAGCAACTAACGCTTTTCACTAAACCAGCATTAGTCTCGGTATTTTGGTGGGAAAGAATCTATCCTGATGGTCATTTAACCACGTTCATTATTTTCATTTTCTGCGAAGCAGAAAAAGAGGCACCATCCTTCAACTAAGGGGGTTCTGAATGTGCCAGGATTTACGTCAAAGTATTGCCTGTCAGATGTTCTGCTTACAAATGTGCGTAGTGAAAACTAGAGACTCTAAGCACAGTAAGTGGTGACTGTATGCTGGGGATCTACACTGTAACAAGCAGAGATCCTGGGAAGCGGAGAAACATCAGCTCCTGAGTCCCAGGTCCAGCCCAGTTGCTGGCACCCTGTGCAGGACAGGGCTGAAGTCCAGGGGCCCCTAGACAATTGAACAGGTTTGACCTTAACCCAGGAGGTCATAGCCCCACGGGTGGGGCTGAGACTGGGAAAGTGGTTTTACGACAAGAGCCCATGAGTCATTCTATCCAGGGATAAAAAGCCATTTGGAGCCAGGGCAGGGATGGCGGAGCCAGAGAGGAGACAGATTCAAGGACGGATGCAGCCTGGGGGGAATGAGAGTCCCCTGGCAAATTCACAAAGCTAATCTCTTTTTTTGTACCATGACCTCCATTCAGTCCACTCTTTCAGGTGATTACATAAAATGCAATTTTCTAAGCATTAACTTTCTGCAGAGCTATAGAAATATCACCAAAGTATACTACACCAAAGGCTTCCCAGGTGGCTCAGTGGTAAAGAATCCACTATTCCTAGGTCGGGAATATCCCCTGGAGAAGGAAATGGTAACCTACTCCAGTATTCTTGCCTGGAGAATCCCATGGACAGAGGAGCCTGGCGGGCTACAGTCCATGGGGTTGCAAAGAGTCGGACACAACTGAGCAACTAAACAACAGCAATACTACACCGTAGCAGAAGAGAAAAATTAACCTCTTCAGGGCCCAGTCTGCAAACCCTGGACCCAAAGAAAACATTAACCTCTCAGAGAAAACACTACAACCAAGGAGACTCTCCTGAGGCAGCATAAGAAGGCAGAGCTTTAGGCTGAGCCCACAATCAACTTAACAGCAAGGATTCACGGTTCCAAGAGGACTCTCATGCCAGTTCTCTGCTGGAGATCTGGCTTCACAACGTGAGCACAGAATCATGAGAACAAGTCTCCCTAGATCTGGCCATAGTGTCTACAGCCACGGAGCACCTTCCAGATAAGAAAATACTTGGGACTGTGAAAGGGGAGGGACCCACTGTGTCCCTCACTACAACAGAAAAGGACACAGGTACAAAGTGTAGTCAGGTTCACTCCCCTCCAGTGTTTCAGGCCCTGAGTGACAATGTCAACCTTCAGAGAGGCTCAAAGGTTGGATTCACAGTGGAAACAAATTTTTTATTCCTGGAAAAACCATTTGCTTTACTGCAAGATCAGCAAACTTTTAGTAAAGGGCAAGATAGTAAATATTTCATGAAAGTACTTATATAACAAAAGAGAAAAATGCCTGGCCTCCCTGCTTGTCTGGCGTGGGCCTGCCCAAGCAATGAGCTCGCATCTATGCTTGCGCCCAGTTGCTGCCCACTGGACACATTCTCAGGACCAGAGTGAGCGACAGACCCAAGAGGAAAAGGCTTGGCAGGCCACGAGCATGGGGCAGGGGAGGGGCGACCTGCTATAGTCAGCTTCGCTCTCTGCCCCAGTGATGCCTGTGTGTCCTCCCCTCCCACTCATCTCAAGCCCGACAGTGGGCTGAAAGTCGGTGACATGCTAACTCACCAACCCTCGAGCAGAGATTCGACTGCTTGGGGCCTGGCATTTGCCCGCAGTAGAGTCTCAAATATGTGAATGGCAACCAGCATGGGCCCTGGGCAGCACTGAGATACAGCTGGTCAGGTGCTGAGAGCCTAGGGGGAATGGGAACAAAGGGTGTTACTCCGGTTTGGTCTCCACAGCTCACGTTGTCCTGGCAGTGCCCCTGTGCCGGGCCTGTGGGTGATCATTTGCCAACCCCAGCTCTTGTGAACAATAAGAGAGAGCACCTTTCATTCCCCCAGGCTGCTGACTGAGTGGCACCTGCTCCCCTGCTCCTGAATCTGCCTCCTTTCTGCTCCCCGAACGGCTCTGGTTTTCCCGGGCACAAAGTTCTGGTGGATGTGAGCGCTCTAAATTACACGCACAAATGCGTCGACTTTCTTCTTTTTAAAAAGCTAGAGCTTAATTCCTCTCTCCTTGACCTTGGGCTGGACTTGTGGACTCACTTCTAATGACTATCATGTGGTAAAAGTGATGGTGTGTGACTTCTGAGATGGGTTATCACCCTCTCTCTCAGTTCACTCACTCGGGGGAAAGCCAGCCACCATGCCCTGAGGGTGCTCAAGCACCTATGGAGAAATTTTGTGTGAGAAATTTCGTGAGAGAAACTGAGGACTCCTGCCAATAGCCACGTGAGTGGAAGCTGTCTTGGCAGCAAATCCTCAAGCCCCCGTCAAGCCTTCAGATGACTGTAGCCCTGCCAAAATCTGGACTTCATGAGAGACCCTGAGCCAGAACCATTCAGCTAAGGCACTCCTGGCTTTGGACCCTTCAAAAATATGGGAGAACAAACGTTTACCCTTTTAAATGTTGGGATAATTTTTATGCAGCAATAAAAAAAATGGTAAAATAGTAAAAAGGAGGCACTTATAAAAATTAGTCTTAGTTTATAGTGGGATCTGGTGTCTATGCTTCCTTGACATACCCACTTCTCACACATATCTCAAAAGAAACACGATTCCCTCCAAACTTACTCATCTAGAATCTATCCATCCCTGGCTGCCTTAATTCCCCAGCTCGACAATGACTTCATATTTATCTGGAGGTCATTTCTTTATGCTTTCTGTTTCCTCACCCTGATCACCCACTGTGAAGACACGCACACACACACACAAACACACACACTCATTCACACACCAATCTGTCCTGTGGGTCTTAGAGGGCATGCGTTTCTCACCACCAATTCATGCCACATCTGGCCCTGGTTGTGCAAAAGCCTCACAGCTGGTCTCCTGACTTCCTACTCACCCGCGTCCAATCCATTTGCTACACAGTGGTGAGCATCACCATCTGAGGAGAACACGACCATGCTGCCACCTGGCCCAAGTCCTCCAGAGACTTCCCTTTGGGCTGAGAGGGAGATCCCAGCTCCTCACAGGGCCCAATAAGACCCTGGCGTGACCTCCCCTCAGCCATACCCCCCACTCGCCCCCACTGCTCTCCTCCTCAGAGCCTGTCCACCCCTCCACTGGCTTCATCCCCCCTCAGACTGCACAGGCGGCTCCCTCTGCCTAGACATTTCCCCTTCCAAACAATTCCCCCCACCCCTACACCTCTGAACTCAGCTTCTGCTGTTCTCCCATTGGCGCGGACTCCCAGCCTCTTTGTCTAAGGTAGAGCCCCCTGCGATTCTGTCTTTCAGACTGTTCCTTACTTATTTCACAGCATATCATACAAGTTGAATCATCTGACCATTTGTTCAATTATGCTTTATCTGCCCATGGACGGACAGAAACACGGTTTACTGACAGAAGCAGCCACCCGAGGGGCTGCAGACTGGGGCTCAGAGCCTGACCCTTCAAGTCAGCCCCTGACGCTAAGTCACACAGTCACAGACACAGGAGCTAGAGGGGGCTACAAGCGCCAGGCTCCTGCTTCTGAACCTCGACACAGAAACCCCACATAAGCAGCCTGTTTACTTGGAGTGTACTTCTGCTCACTGACTCCCAGGAACCCTAAATAACTGACATTTAGGGACACTCATTAAATGCAGAAAGATGGATGTCCTTGCCTCTGAGCTCTCAACCTGGAGGGATGAACAGATGTTTAAAGGGATACATTTCAGAGCGGCGTGTGGAATCGACAGCAGAGACTGAAGGAGCTGCTGTGGGAGCCAGAAGGGGACGGACACCCTCAAGTGTGTTTGGGAGGAGGGTGGATAGTCCCACAGGGACTGTGAGAGAGCGGGAAGAACTGTTCTTCTGGGATTAGTTGAATGGTTTTCCGTGCTCCCTCTCCAAGTCAGGTATATCAGAGCCACTTTATAGAATCGTCCGCTATCCCGAGCCAGAACTCTAGTTTCCACTTAGAGTCATACGCCAGGGTTCCACGTGGGAGGGGAGACTTACGGGTCACCCAGTCTTCTCAATCTTGGTCAAATGACAGACTGGGCTAGAAGGGGGCAGGGCTTACATCTCAGAGAATTTAAAGTGGGGAGGGCCTGGGGGAGTCTGGGAGGAGACTTAACGAACTACACAATTCAGATGCCAAACCAATCTTGATGCTGCCTGTGTGAGGCAGGGAAGGGGGAGAGTAGCAAACAGGGGAGGAGGGAGAAGGTGTCAGGGGTCACCTGGACCAGACACAGGGAGAGAGGGCTGGCTTTCCTCCTCCCCACCTGCTCCTCAGAGCCCCCAGGGGCGCTCATTCCCTTGGACTAACCAGCTCCAGGCCTTCCATAGTGTTCTTCCGGGTGTATTCTCCGTCTGCAGAAAATGCCTCTCATCAGCCTTGCTGGATCCAAGGGAATGACTATAACCAACAGGAACTTCCAGTAACACCAAGGTACAGTGGGAGAATAATATGGCAGACTAGGGTCTTTAGTGGCTCACAAATTCTTTCCCACCCTCACATAAGGCCTGGACCCCCAGAGTTGGCACACAGAGTGAGTTTTCTGATAGAAACAGTGGGGGAAATAGTGGCTAAATCTTCAAGTGAGGTCAGTCACAACAGCCACACTATTTCAGCCAAATTCTAAATTAAGTCACGTTTCATGTTCCTTGATCAGAGTTCCCCCGGGGACACCCATTATTTTATGGTAATTTTTTAGGCTAGAAAAATCTGGCCACGGGAGGCAGAGGCTCCAGACAGAGGACAGTCTCAGAGTCAGCCTGCAGGGCTGGAGTCTTGCATCCTGAGACAGATACCTAACCTCTCTGAACCCCAGTGTTCTCATGCGGACATGCCGTAACAGCAGCACTGAGCTTATGGGATTAGTGGGTGGATCATGAGTGATCATTTGTGTCAAGTGCTTAAGACAGTACCTGGCACCTAGTAAAGCTCAAAAAGCTGTCAGTTATTTAAAGAAAAGAAGAAAGTAATACAGACATTGTTCCCAATTAAACATAAGATAAGCACAAGAGATATAATACATGAGCATCTGGGGATTTTTCTCTATCAGCCATGGTAACAGAAGGTTCTTTGGGAGAATACCCAGCCTCTGAGTTAACAGGATCTGGTCATTAGAAGAGCCACCAGCACAGTGGAACTGCTTACAAAACTAGACAATTCTCTGGGTTTCCAGTCACTTTCCCACCCTCACCCCCAGGCTCTCCTGCAGGTCAGACTTCCCCCATCACTTGATCATCCCCTCCCCGGCACTTAAGAAGCACAAACAAAGATGATTTATCTCCCCTGGACAGCACTTTGGACCAGAAGGTTTTGAGTTCACCCTTGGGTACAAGGGTGACGCTGGGAGTAACTCACTAAGCAGGAGCAGGAATGTGTGGCAGCCGGTGCCAGCAGACCCGCAGCTTGGACAGGGCGGCCCACAGCCTCTCCTTCAATTCCAGGCCCTGCCTTAAAACGCAGATAGATGCGGAATCTTTTGCCTGCATCCACGTCCAAGCCTTGGCACAGCAGGGACAGAGATAAACAAGGTGGCACTGCCCCCCCCACCTCCGCAGGTGCCACACACCCCCTCCCTCGCTTTCCCCACAGTCACCCCCAGTTTCAGGAGCTGCCGCGCACTGACCCCCCCACGCCCACCTACCCGTGATCACGCTGCGGACCTGAACCCCTGCCGCGGCTCTCTGAGCGGAATCCGAGCCTGCCTGTTTACACCGCGGCCGCCACACGCTGCGGCCGGAAACGCTCCGACCGGGGGAGCCTGCCCGCCTGTGCGCTAACGGGCTATATTTGTAAGCTGATAATATGATCTGTAGGACATGTGCTGATAAACTATCTATCTATTCTATGTGACTCAGCCCTGCATGAGACAAAACAGACTCGAGAGGGGAGGGTTTGGCACAGCGCGGACGACGAGCCGGCCAATCTGAGCCCTATAACCCGGGATTATCTGCACCTCCCTGCAGTGGGCTGTGCCTTTTGACATTGGAAATCCTGAAGCGTGTTGAATAGAACAGGCCAGAGAAGGCCAAGGGTGCCGCGTTCTTAGCTCGCTAAACTAGGAACCAAACAAAAAGCAGGATAAGAAAGCCATATGACCAAGGAAATGTAAGGGCTGTTCCCCCCACCCCCCGCACTGTATTTGAAGCAACAGATGTCCAAAATCTTGGTTTCATGTTACATTTTTTTCTTAATTTAATTAAGAAATTAATTTCCTAAAACATATGTGAGTTTAGGTTCTCTCTAGAGATTTTACTAATTTGGCAAATATGTTTTCCTGATATTCAACATTGGGATGATATGATAATCACTTAATAAGCAGTAATCATGTCCAACACAACCCTTCATGACAAGAGTTCCTCATACACTTCACCCTAAAACAGCAAAAACACCTTTTGTCTAATAGGTACATAATAACTCTAATTAGAAAATAGTTTGATTTCTGAGGGACTGTTTTCTATATGGAACATTTTCTATTTATTGACATTTTAATTAAGCTACCATTTTAAATGGTATACTAAGTTTACATTGACATAGTCACTCAGTCGTGCCTGAGCTCAATGCCCTGGCTTCAGGAAGGCTGCACTAGGTATTGAATCCAAGTGATCTACTGATTATTAAGCCAGTTTTTAAAAATTATTTTGTCCAACTCCAACTTTCTAATTGTTTTCTGCAGATCTGATTTACCTTTTCTATCATTACCGAAAGTGGAAACTACAGTCATAAAACTAACTGAAAGAAATCTCTCATACATACTTATTTTCTTCCAGAGGCATTCATCCATTAATTTACCAAATATTTATTAAGTGCCTACTATAGTCCGGGAAATATGCTTGGTATTAAGGATTTGGTAGTGAATTAAACAGGATCTTGCCCTTTGGAATGTCACAGTTTGTTGGAAGAGTGTCCTCTAAACAAACATTTAAATATCCATCGGTAAACTGTGGTTAATGCAATGAATCAAAAAAGCTGAGTGTTATGAAAAAGAATAATGAAATAATCACTGATGATCTGATCTCTCATATCTGTCAGATTTCTTAGTTTGTAAAATTTCTGGGAGACACAGCAAAAAGATGGCCACGTGCATGCCAAGAAGAGAGGACTCAGAAGAAATCAAACCTCGTAATACTTTGATCTTGGACTTCTAGTCTCCAGAACTGTGAGAAAATAAATTTCTGTTGTTTAAGACCCTTGGTCTGTGGTATTATGGCAGTGCTAGCTAATATAATAAGTAAATTTCTTAAGAGCATTGGATACAAGATCAATATAAAAATTAGTGCCACAAAAATGGAAGGTAAAGATACCATTCACTTTAACATTAAAAGAATAAATATTTAGGAATGATCCAACAAAACTCTATAATATCTCTATATAGAAATTATTAATACAAAATTTTTTAAAGAAATTAAACAGCACCTAAACAGATCTTCATAGACTGGAAGACTCAATATGACACAGATAGTAATTCTAAAGGATCAATGTGCTTTTATCAAAATCCCGGCAAAATTTTTTAGAGATTTAGAAAATGTTCTAAAAATTATATGGAAATGTAAAAGGTCAAGAGTAGTTGCTATACGCTTAAATATGGAAGGGACATAACTTACTATGCTGAATATCAAGGACTTTATAATTATAAAGTATAAAGCTACAGTATTAAAGACAGAATGAGATTGGTATAAGAAGAGAGAATAAGGCATTAGAAAAGATAAAACGCTTCACAAAAACACATGAACAACTGACTGCTAATGAAATAACATGATAGATCAGTATTATAGGAAAGATCTTTTCAATTAGTGGTGCTGAATCTTTGTATAGATTTAATGCAATGGAATACTATACAGCAATTGAATATAAACAAGCTTCTACAAACAATATGGATTACTCTCATCAAAGAAAAGCAAAAAGAAGCAGAAATACATGCACACTGATGGATATAAAAAGGTCAAAACCATGGAAACCCAACCTTCGGGATTAGAAATTTAAACAGTGAAAGCTCTGATGAAGAGGGAGTGAGGGGTGGCTGTGAAAAAGCAGGAAGTAGACTTTTGGGGTTCTAGTAATACTCTTCTTCTTGACCTGGGTTGTGGTTCCATGGTTCTGACTTTGGAATAATTCGCTAACCTGTAACCCTAATTACCTGTAGACTTTTATCAATGTAAAACATACTTCAGTAAAAAAATTTTACCTATTCATCTTATATTGCTGTACCAAATTCTCACAAATTCAGTGACTTAATAGAATATCATTTATTCACAGTTTCCGTACATCAGATATCTATCCTGGATCAACTGAGTTTCCAGAGTGGGGAGCACCTCAAACTGCCCAGGGTCATTTGCATACAGGAAATCTTCTCCCTGGAGCACTTTAACCCATCTCTGATACAGCCTGGGTTTTACACTTTGGCCTCCCTCCGTCCCTCCACTTGCATTTCATCCATTTCAAAACCATTAAGAGCTGTGAAGAATGCCTGAATGCAATCCGATACAAAATCCACTTAAGAAGCACTTTAAAATGAGATCCTCCAGGTCTTATGAAACCAAGTGGGACCCCAGTTCACCTTCCCAAGTCCCTTCAAAGAGTCTGTCTGCCCATCTATCTGTCTGTCTGTCCGGGGCCACTGACCTTGACCTGGTCAGGGGCCATCAGGAAATGATGGCTCCTTCCCCATCAGCAGGTTTTTGATAACACTAAAACGGTACTTGGAATACATTATTGGGCTCATCTTTTCTGGGGGAAGTGGGAAAGGAACAGTAGTCCAATCTAGGAGACCTCTGTCTCCTCTAGTACGCTCAGCAGAGTAAATATTTGATTAATTTGACTGAAAGGAGGAAAATTTTGGTGAGAATTCTAAACCATAGCCATGTTAAAAGTCTAAATCAGAATCCCCCCTACCCTAACATGGTTTCCGGTAACTGCATCAAGACTATTTCGTCTTGTACATTGTGACCTCTCTTGAATAAGTTGCCCAGAATTCAGCTCT
This sequence comes from Dama dama, assembly GCF_033118175.1. Lineage (NCBI taxonomy): Eukaryota > Metazoa > Chordata > Mammalia > Artiodactyla > Cervidae > Dama > Dama dama. The sequence goes on along the minus strand of NC_083704.1, from coordinate 57,025,541 downwards.
GCTTAGAGTATGTAAGATTCACTTATTTTTTCCTTCACTGTTGCGGTCAGGGAGTTATTTTTTGTTGTATTTCCTAGCTCAGGCTAGGGGGCGCAAGTTGTTTTCCTTTGGAGCTTTTCAAAGACCTAGTCCACGCCCACCCCACCTTCTCATTTAGAAAGTAAGGCTGAAAGGTAATGTGTCAGCCACAGATGCGGCAGACAGAATAGGATTGAGCCAAAAGGAAACCAGCACAGACAGACACTGCTCTAGAGGTTGGGGAAGGGAGATTTCCAGAAGTCCAGGTTTCTGGATCTCCTGGTGTGGGGGATAAGGCATAAGGAGAGGGGCTGGTGAAAGACAAGAAAACTGGTAGTTAACAACAGGGTTGACAAAATGAGGGAAACTCCAGTTCAAATGTGCTCTCAGAAGCACCTACCAGTTCATAGGAAAAGAAATACAAGCATCCAGTAAACATAACAATGCAAACCCAAACAACAACGAGATACTATTTTCACAAACAGAATCAACAAAAATTAAGATGCTTGTTGTGGGACTTCCCTGGTGATCCAGTGCTTAAGATACTCTGCTTCCACCGTAGGGGGTACAGGTTCGATCCTCAGTCAGGAAACTAAGGTCCTAGTGGCACTAGTAGTAAAGAACTTGCTTGCCAGTGCAGGAGATGTAAGAGACCTGGGTTCAATCTTGGAGTCGGGAAGATCCCCTGGAAGAGGGCATGGCAACCCACTCCAATATTCTTGCCTGGAGAATCCCATGGACAGAGGAGCCTGGTGGGCTATGGTCCATTGGGCCACAAAGAGTCAGACACAACTGAAGTGACTTAGCATGCATGCACAAGATGCTTGTTGCAGCTGATAAGGACCTGAGGGATGTGTGTGGAAGGGAGGAGAATGGAGACAGAGGAAATCAGCGCAACCTTCTTGGAAAATAAATTTGGAAATGTCCTCCCTTTAACCAAACAATTCCAGCGCTAGAAGCTTACTGGCTAGATATATTTCCCAAAAATCACCAGGATATACATTCAAGGGAGCTCACTGTAAATGTAGAAACACACCAAGTGTTTCTTGATAAGACAGTTTATGTCTATATAGAAATTGTATGATATATCCTCCACCCCGCGCACGTGCACGCACACACACACACACAAGTCTCCTCCGAAGGCCTTCTCTGTCCCTCTTACCCAATTTCTATAACAGTATAGCATTAAATTGGCTCGTTTGAACAGTCTTCCCTTCTGAGACTGCAGAGTATTGAGAGCAAGAATCTATTCTTCTAAACCCCACAAATCTGTCTGTGCAAATACAGAAGAGGTTTCCAGTGACTATTTGCTAAGTTACCTGGTGAAAAGAGAAAGCCATTTACTTGTTGGTGAACGGGTAAGGGCTCCACTTCTGCCAAAGTGTCAGTTGGGTTTTATCAGAAGCCGTTGGATGCTGAGCTTGGCAGCATCCACATTCCTCAGCTGAAGTTCCCCAGCCTGGCTCGCTGTTCTTCTAGCCTGAGGAGACAATGACCGAGCCGACACACAACTGTCCCTAGGAGTCCTATGAAAAAAGTAGCCTTTGACTTTAAACCTCATCACTGTGCTGCAGAAATGGCTGTTCTTATTAACTATTTAGTTGAGGTTTAATTCTAAATGGTCTCAACCACTGAAACGCTGAATTGGCTTTTTAAAGCTAAAAACTTATCCTACCTCCAAAGGTGTTTTCTTCCTTGATATTGAGATAAACATTGGAAATCTCTGTTGGGATTACTTATTATTTTTTTTTGCTTCGACTATTCTTGGTTGGTTGGTTGGTTTTAAGTCAAATTCTTACTTGTGTATTTTAAACACACACACAACTCTCTTTTGCCCCGGGTTTTAATACAAGACAACTCAGAGTGTTGTCGAACCCAGGTTCACATGCCCAATACACGTTTAGGTTTGTTTGGCCTCTTCATGCACTGGCACAGTAACTTGGGTTGGATGACAAAAGGGTGGTACTGAACCATCCTGAGACCAAGACCATCTGTCAGCGCCCTCCATAAGAGAGAATGTGGGCTGCCAGTGACTGGGAACCCCCTATTCCAGGGTCTCCTACACCAGACCCTCCATGGGTCTCTAACACAGTAATTACTGGCCAGAGGCTGGGTTCAGTTCAGTTCAGTCACTCAGTTGTGTCCGAATCTTTGCAATCCCATGGACTGCAGCACACCAGGTCTCCCTGTCCATCACCAACTCCCAAAGTTTACCCAAACTCATGTCCATTGAGTCGGTGATGCCATCCAACCATTTCATCCTCTGTCGTCCCCTTCTTCTCCTGCCCTCAGTCTTTCCCAGCATCAGGGTCTTTTCAAATGAGTCAGTTCTTCGCATCAGGTGGCCAAAGTATTGGAGTTTCAGCTTCAACATCAGTCCTTCCAAAGAACACTCAGGACTAATCTCCTTTAGGATGGACTGGTTTGATCTCCTTGAAGTCCAAGGGACTCTCAAGAGTCTTCTTCAACCCCGCAGTTCAAAAGCATCAATTCTTTGGCGCTCAGCTTTCTTTATAGTCCAACTTTCACATCCATACATGACTACTGGAAAAACCATAGCCTTGACTAGACGGACCTTTGTTGGCAAAGTAATGTCTCTGCTTTTTAATATGCTGTCTAGGTTGATCATAACTTTCCTTCCAAGGAGTAAGCGTCTTTTAATTTCATGGCTGCAATCACCATCTGCAGTGATTTTGGAGCCCCCTAAAATAAAGTCAGCCACTGTTTCCACTCTTTCTCCATCTATTTGCCATGAAGTGATGGGACCAGATGCCATGATCTTAGTTTTCTGAATGTTGAGCTTTAAGCCAACTTTTTCACTCTCCTCTTTCACTTTCATCAAGAGGCTCTTTAGTTCTTCTTGGTCTCTGTCAATTTCAGCAGTGACCGAGCAGAGGTGTCCAGTGACTGTCTCAGGGACATCAATCAACTCCCCATCCAGAGACAGCAGCACAACCACAATCATGACTGTCCTTTCTCCCCGACTGAGTGGTGGGTCACCTCTCATCACTGTGTCCCCAGAGCCCAGCCTTTGACCAGCAACACAGTAGCCTCGTTAAATACTTGTTGAATGAACAGCCTGTGGGGCCCCAGCCCAATAGCAAATATCTAGCCACTCAGACACTTCAGCCCTCCCCTCCCCTCCCCTCATCCTCTTCCTATCTTAAAACTTAGCCCAGATTCTGTCTATTGCATACACTAGACTTTCTCTGCCCTCTGTCCCTGGGGGAACACAGATCTCTTCAATGAGCTCCAGTCTTTGGGTACGCAGAGATCCTGTGTGGGCTGCAGGCTGAACTGACACCCGTCATGCAAACGTCACCAGACTCAGGGCCTTGATTCCCTCCTGAAAACGAGGAGGTGATTTCCAGGGGTTCTAATCCAAGTTCTAAAAGTTCCACAAGAGCCCCTTTAAACAAGGAAGTGTCAGTGCAGGGGTGGTGTCCCTCTTCCAGTTCTGCCACAGACTTGCCCAGCCTCCATGGAAAAGACCTGTAAGTTCACAGATGGGAGTTCTTTGTTTCATCCATAAAGTGAGACTAACGTTGTCAATGCTGTTATCTGCCTAGCGCATCGGATAGTTGAAGGCTGCGAAACACAAGGTGTCCTAAGAATGTACTGTTCCTTCTTTAAGCCTCAGTGCAGCTCCTGGGTTAGTTGATTAACCTTCTCTTCTGCACTGCCCTCCCCACATCCAGCTTCTGGAGCTTCAGGCCAAGTTCCTCATTCCGTCTGAATATCAGAGGAACACCTGAAGCTTTTTAACAAGTTGGAAGGCCACACGGGGAGCTGATGCACAGCAGGAATTAGTCAGCCACTGTGGAGTAACTACCAGCTTTAAGTAAACAGGCTGCATCCCATTCCACCATTGCTCTGATGGGGACCTGCCTTCCAATAAAAATCACTTAAAATTCAATTCCCCCAAGAACTAAAATGCTGATGTAGAAGCAAATAACTGCTCTTCTTTAGCACCTGTGGACCCGTCACATTCACACAGGTGGACAGGAATGCTGAAAGAGTCTCCGATGCTGCAATTCGTTCTGCCACGGGAAGCGGGCAGAGCACAGTCCTTAAAGAATGACACAGCCGTTGACAAAAACTGGAGACGACAGAAACTGGCTAGAGCAGACCAGGCCCAAGATGGTGGAAGATCTGACTTCTGGTAGCCTCGTTATGAGCTCATTGTAATATATTAGCTTATGCTAAGTGACACATCGAGTGGCACCATGACTATTCTGAGAGGGAAGGCCAAAAAGGGGGCAGTGATCTAATTCCTCAAGATAGATGAAATAATCCTCCCACTAACCACCCCAACATTTCGGGGCCACTCTTGCCTTCTGAGATGGACCGCATTCTGCCTGTGAAATATGTATTCCTGCTTTCACTTTACTATGACTCACTCTTGAATTCCTTCCTACTCAAAGCCAAGCACCTTCATTTGGTGGCCCGTCCCAGGAACTCACCTGAGACCTGGGACATGACCATCCTTTTGGACTCCATTTTCCTGCAACTTCATTACAAAGTATATTAATAAATCTATGATTCTTACCTATCACTTTGCCTCTTACTGAATTCCTTCTGCACCAAGACATAAAGAACCTGAGTTTCATTAAGTCCTCAGATGAGTTGGGCCATTTCAGCATTAGATAAAAGTTTCACATTTGTGTGCCTGGCAATATTAGGTAAACGCAGGGCTTTTACTTTAGAAATTAGGAGTAGATGATATTTAAAAATTACTCATGACTTCAGGGGCTTCCCTGGTAGCTCAGACAGTAAAGAATCTGCTTGCAATGGAGGGGACTCAGGTTTGATCCCTGGGTTGGGCAGATTCCCTGGAGAAGGGAATGGTTATCCACTCCAGTATTCTTGCTTGGGAAATTCCATGGACAGAGGAGCCTGGTAAGCTGCAGTCCATGGGGTCGCTGGGAGTCGGACATGACTGAGCAACTTCACTTTCACTTTTCACTTTCATGCATTGGAGAAGGAAATGGCAACCCACGCCAGTGTTCTTGCCTGGAGAATCCAAGGGATGGCAGAGCCTGATGGGCTGCCGTCTATGGGGTCGCACAGAGTCGGACACGACTGAAGTGACTTAGCAGCAGCAGCAGCCAGTGTTCTTGCTTGGGAAATTCCATGGACAGAGGAACCTGGCAGGCTACAGTCCATGGGGTCGCAAAAAGCTGGACACAAATGAGCGATTAACACTTTCACTTTCATTCATGACTTAGGATGTATTTAATAACAAACTAAGTGATCTGGAGCACTCAGGTGTTAGGTGAAAGTGTTACCAAACCCACGCTCAGCGGCTCTTTGCTCAAGAGTCCAATACTGAGAGACAAGTGTTGGATAAAAGGAAAGATAACCTTATTAAGGAAGCCAGCAACCCTGGAGAGACAGAGACTGGGGTCACAAAGAACCAAATCCCCATGTTTGCTCAGAGATTACCAGGGGAAAAGAGGAAGGAGCTATGTGTAGGGGAGGGGGCAGTCTTTTAAATTCAGAGATGACTGTCCCCATCACAAGGTTCCAAGTAGCCATCAGGTCTTGCTTGCAGTTGGAACAAATCCTTGGTCAGCTAGTCCTGGAGAGTAAGGAACAGAAGTGAGGCCTATAGAAAAACTACTCTTCAATCTTGATGTGCATCAACAGCTTTCTTTATCTGTAGCAAGCTAAGCCAAGCTAAGTTAGGCATAGTAAAAATTAAGAAATAGATTTGGAAGAGTTCCCTGGTTGCTCAGTAGTTAGAACTTCACACTTCTACTGTTGGGGCATGCGTTTCATCCCTGATCAGGGAACTAAGGCCCAAAAGCCACTCAGTGCAGCCAAAGAAAAGAAAGAAAGAAAAAGAAATAGAATGCTGAGTTGCTGACAGTCCCTAGTTAGAGTCTCACTTCCTTAGTTACAACCCCCACTGTCAGATTTTCCTTCCATGTCTAGGGAAAAAGGGTGAAGAAGTCTTCTGTAATTTCAAGCTGAACATGGGCAACAAAGAATTGTTAGAGTGGAAGGATCTGACATGGTGTAAGAAATATTCTCTGGTTCCCTCACATGCCCACTGAGACTCCAAAAGATGCATCTCATTACTAACATTTTAAGTAATCATTTTGCAAAGACTCATCATGCCAATTATGATCCCCTTGACTAGAAGATAAAATTCCAATCTAATAATTCCTTCAAGCATTGACCCACTCCCAGAGGAAATTCAAGAAAGTAGGTTAGTAAACCAATCTCATCCACCTTGAAATAGGGAAGTACTGTGGGCTAAGGTCTGTTGGAGCCAAGTAGCAGGTTGCGTCAGTGTCATCTTGATTGTTTCAAGCCCAGTTAATCTTCAACTCCACGGTCAGTTTTTTTCCCCATTCTCTTGAGGCCAATTCTTGGAATTGTGCTGGCCAGACATAGGGCTTCCCTGGTAGCTCAGTTGGTAAAGAATCCACCTGCAATGTGGGTGACCTGGGTTCAGTCCCTGGGTTGGGAAGATCCCCTAGAGAAGGGAACTGCTATTCACTCCAGCATTCTGGCCTGGAGAATTCCATGGACTGTATAGACTATGGGGTCACAAAGAGTCGGGCACGACTGAGCCACTTTCACTTTCAGAGAATCAGTGCTGCTCAAGATGGAGCAGCTTATGTCATGGCGATAGTCTGGTCATCGTGCAGTTAGCCTTTTCCCTTTGGTGGCAGTTTTGGTTATCTGCAATCCAGCTCAGGAATGTGCATCAGACACTGTTATCTGTCTCCTTCAGGGAGGAACTAAAGATTCTGTGACTCTATTGTCCTAATCATTAACTGCTTGAGCCTGCTCCTGTGTGACTTACAGGAGACAAGGGACACGGAGGGACTTTTTATACCTGGGAAGGCCCCAAAGGGTCCTGCTCTGTTTCAAGAGGCCTCAGGGCTCAGGGACAAGTCTCTCCAGCAGCAGCGTCTGGAGCTTACTGAAATCACCAAATAAATACTTTTAGGGTAATCACAGGACACAGCTAAATCGGGTTAATTCTGGTGTCCTGGGAGGCAGGGCAGACTAAGAGGGGATGGAAGAGGCTGCACATTGGGCTCTGGGAGACTGCTAAAATGCAATGAAACCCAGTGGCAAAGCTAAAATGGCCTCCCAGTCTAGACGGCCGTATTTCTACATCCTTTTCCTGGAGCAGGCCTGGCACCCAGGGCGCAGACCGCTAAAGGCTGCGCCCCGGCCCGCGGTCCACCAGGAAGGGGCAGGCCCCGGCCGGCCGGACACTCCGCCTCGCTGCCCACCTCCCCTAGCCCACCCACCCGCCTGGCGCCGGCTGTGCTTCCTTCCAGCCTCCCTTGCAATTCAGGTGCGCCTGGAATTTACACCCATTCACTCCAGCCGGGGCAGGAACCCCTTCCTGACCCTGAACTTCTGTCCTAACCCTAACTTTTCCTGAGTCCTCACCTTTCCCTCCCACCCGCGGTGACACACCCTTCTCGGACCACGAGCTCAACACACCTTTCCTGAGAAAACCAAAAATGAAAGCAAATTTCGGGAAATAAAACTTATAAAACATCAACTCCTTGGGAGACCCAAACTTGGTGTTTCCTGATTAAAGCAATACTTTTCCACCACCTCGATACAGTAATTGGTTTGCCTTTTTTAAAAAAAAAAAACAGCAAATCTGATATTTTTAACCCGAAGCTAATGATACAGACAGTAGGGCTAATTAGCAACAGTTTTACAAGAATGGCCTTTTCCATTCTCTCTCTGTTTGGCCGCCTAGCAGCCTCTCACCTCCACCCCGGAGTGTTTAAGCATTGTAATGCGAACGGACCGCCGCCTCCCCGCCCACCGGAGGGTTGTCCCCACAACCCCTGGGCTTGCGACTGAGGAAGGCGAAATCTCCCTGAAGGTTACAGTCCAAGCGTTTGTTAGGACAGACCCATGAGGCATACCCTGGTTTCGCCGGACAGCCCGACTTCTGCTTCTAAGAACTTTGGGGGAAAGCATATTTCTCATCTGGGATATTTTTCCTTTAAAATGCTCTTTTTCACGTCAAGAAATTAACATTTTCCTTTGGGTGTTTTGGCAATGACTGTGAATTAAAGCCGGGTTAATATTTTTTTCCTTCTAAATTGTTAGGGGCCGCAGACCAGAGGAAGATGGAGTGCTTCTCTTACAGGTATGAACCGATCTTGAGTGTGAACCTTTTATTACTAGAGTTTGCCAGCTTAGGAAACGTGTTCTGTACCTCTGCGTTGTTTTATTTCATTTCGTTCAAACCTTAAAGAGCTGCCAAGAGTGCTGCTGTTTTTCCAAAAGACCTGGAACTTAAAGTTGCATCTACCTTTGTTATTGGCTTTTATCATCTTCAGTCAGGTTACTGGCTTTGCCTGACATGACTAGTGGTTTCCTCCTCTTTTGTAAGAACAGGTCAATATTACAATGAGATTTAAAATATACGTCTGAGAAGGTTGAAGTTACAGACAGGTTTTCCATATTTGGAAACCGTTAAGAATAATAGGAAATGTTTTTTAACCTTGAACATCTTTTAAATGACTGGTGTAAATGAAATAGTTTGTGAACTGTGATTCATCAATGACATTGAATGTCATCCAGCCATTTAAAATTACTATGAAAACTAGGTGCAGGAGAAAAATATGTGATATAGAAGGTAGAAGACACTTAAAATTATATGCATATGAGGATACGTATTGGAAAGAGTTGGAAATTAGTTGGACTTTATTCTCATCATCTTTCTTTGGATTGTTATATAAATTAATCATTTCAAAAGAGGCGGGGGGTGGGGGGAGGGGGGGAAGGAAAGTGGTGCTGTAGGATTTCTCTCCCTAGTGGCCTGTGGTGTTAACTCAAAGGGATTTTATTTGCTTTGTTTTGCTAATGGAGGTCTGATTTCCTCTTCCTAGTGTGATTTTGATCATGGCCTTTTCCAGAGCACTTGAACTGGGATTAGTCGCTGGTAAGAGACTTTGTTCTTTTGATCACTAGCAATTTTCAAGTGGCCTGGAACATAGACTCAAGGAGTTAATTTTGTCATTCAGGATTGGGCGACCTTGGACTTGCCCGTCTGTCACAGGGAGAGCTGGCCTTCAGAGATGATGGCCTTTGGTCCCAAGAGGAGCCTGCAATTCGTCACCAGCCTTCCCAGTTTGTAGCATCCATGGGAATCCAAAAGAGTAAGACGTACCCACCTTAGATGTACAGTGTGGTATCTTTATCGTGGTCCTTTATGTGTTTTCTGAGTATCTGACACTTTCGCCTAAGAGAGTGAGCATCTGATTCTGGAGCTGGGTAGATGGATGGTTGGACTGGTTTTGATTCTGGGGACAATACAAGCATGTACTTCACACTGTGTCCCCACCCCACCACAGAACACAGTTTCCCTCGCAGAACACAAGTTTCCCTCACCTGATCCCACTTCAGGCTGGGGATTCCAGGTACCACCACTGGATTGTGCATGAAAAAAGATTTCTCTGCTCAAAAGCACAGGTAGCCAAAGGAACACTAAAAAGCAGAGTCTTATTCAGTGAGATTTACAATGTTTAGACATCTGCAAACACTTTGGGGGAGATTAAGCCCTTGCCGCCATATTAACCTTTTAAGGGAACTCACTTTTCAGTCCCTCCACCCCTCTCAGCCACCTCTTCCTACATTTCAGGTAAGGAGCTGAACAGAACCTGCTGTTTAAATGGGGGAACCTGCATGCTGGGGTCCTTTTGTGCCTGTCCTCCCTCTTTCTATGGACGGAACTGTGAGCATGACTCTCGCAAAGAGTAAGTCCTTGAGAGGGGCTGGGGGCGGAGAGGGAAGGAGAAGTGGGGATTTAAAATCTGCATGTCCATTCATCCTCAGGAACTGTGGGCCTGTGCCCCATGACACCTGGCTGCCCAGGAAGTGTTCCATGTGTAAATGCTGGCATGGCCAGCTTCGCTGCTTTCCTCAGTCATTCCTACCTGGTTGTGGTAAGCAGAGGGTCCCCGCTTTTGCCCTCTCAGGTTAGTCAGTGGCCTGTGGACACTTAGTTAATAGGGTCTCTCCCCGTACTACATGGCTTGCTGGAGACTGTCAGCCAAAGGTCTGCTTGTAAAAGCATCAGGGACTCCAGATTGGATGTTCTTCCTGGCACCCTTGATATTTACTTCCTCAGTATTTGGCTAGTTGTGCCACCTTTCAGGTGGAGAGTTACTTTGAGTCTCCCTGACACTTTATAAGCTGTGAAACTCTGTAGAGGAAAATAAACAAGAAAAGCCTTGGCCTCTTAAACACCAAGAGATGCGCTCTGGTGTTCTTTCTTTGGGCAGGGAGACCCAGACAGACTCCGGGGGTGGGGGGCAGCTCAGTTAGTGCCCATCCAAGAATGGGATTGCAAGTGAAGGCAGCCGTCTGCTAATTAATTTGCAAGTGAAAGTCGCTCGGTCGTCTCCCGCAACCCCAGAGACTATACAGTCCATGGAATTTTCCAGGCCAGAATACAGATTCCCTTCTCCAGGGGATCTTCCCAACCCAGGGATCTAACCCAGGTCTCCTGCATTGCAGGCGGATTCTTTACCAGCTGAGCCACAGGGGAAGCCCAGAGTGGGGTTGGGGGAACCCAACTGCAAGTATTGTCCTTAAATTCCATGGGAGGATTTGAGCCCCGTTCTCCTTTCACAGGAGCTTCTTCATGGATCCTAAAAGGTCCCTGTACGGCACTCCCTGGTGATTGGTCTCAAAACCCTTTCACCTTGTTGATTTTTACTGATTTGAGGAAAACAATGACAGGAAGGGCAGGGACATAAAGGAGAACAAGAGGAAAGGGTTTGTTCCCTAACCCAATCTGAACCAGATTTCAGAGGCCACCCTAGATCAGAGGGCTCTCCTAGTCCTGACCCTGCAGATGTTAGAAATTGAAAATATTCAACAAATTGAAAATGAAAACAAATGCTTCACTGAGTACAAGATGGGACACCGATCCAGGCAGGGATTGTCTTTTCTATTTGCATTGGGTATCAGACCCACGTGGGCTTTCCTGGTGGCTCACATGGAAAAGAATCCGCCTGCAGTGCTGGAGATCTGGGTTTGATTCCTGGGTTGGGAAGATCTCCTGGAGAAGGGAATGGCTACCCACTCCAGTATTCTTGCCTGGAGAAGTCCATGGACAGAGGAGCCTGGCGGGCTACAGTCCATGGGATTGCAGAGAGTTGGACATGACTGAGTGACAAACACACACACAAAGATACACATACACATCAGACCCAGGGTAGGTGATTGGAAGGTGTGGGTGGAATGGTTGGATAGGTAGGGATCATATTTTCTCCTCAGAACTTGGGACCCGAAATGTGCTGTCTCCTTATCATCAGAGCCTAACCAAGTTCTGCCACATGCCAGCAATTACAGGCAACACCAGCTGGGTTAGATGACCAGGTCTGAGAAAGATCAGGTTAACAGTGGGCCTATGGCATCTTCTGTCAAAATATTTTTTCAGGGGAGTCTGACTGCACATAATTGGTAGGTACTGTTGATCCCATAAACACATTGTACTCAATCTTGGACCCTAACTGCTTTGGGGCTCATGTAAATGAGCCTTGGCAGCAGGATAAAGTGCCAAGAGGGATCTCCTTTAATGACCAAGTGTCTCTACCTTCCAGACGGCCATGTGATGGATGAGCACCTCACAGCTTCCAGGACTCCAGAATTAACACCGTCTGTGTGTGCTCTTATGCTCCCTGGCATCTGCCTTGCTATACAAAGTTATTATTAACCCACATTTGTTTTCAACATTTGTCATGCAGATTTCAGGACCTGTAAAGTCTGTCTCACTAAAGTCCCAACTGAGAGATGGTAATTAGTTGCCTTGAAATAGTGAATAGATTTCCCTGTGGTCCCTAAAAAGATTTCCTTAAAGCACCAATTACTTTGCTCTGCCCTGCCCTCTCCAAAAAACTAATTAAAAAAAAAAAAAAATAAGCCATATCTTGTGCCTAACTCCTGTGTTTCTGATACATGTAACTGCCAAGGGCTTACAAATAATTTCCTTTAAACAATTGAATTCTATATTCAAATTATTAAAGGTTACTCTCAATGTGGAACTGAGCTTAAAGCTTTGAATGGAGTTGATTGACATCAGTTAGGATGGTATCTTGGAAAGGAAGGACCTGTAAGGGGAGCAGAGGAGAAGGGAGGGGGCAGATATCCAAGGTGAGAGACAGGGTGCTAGAGTAATGGAGGTGTGCGTGTATCCGGGGTGACTAGCTAGAAAAGTGGGAGCAAATGGGAGAGATTTGAAAAAATAAAATGAATGTCTTGGTTGATCTGGTGGCTACAGAGAAGCAAGTTAAAAGGCTAAGTTGAAGGGCAAGTTTCTACCATCAATAGGAACTATATGAGACAAGGGTACCTGTTTTCTGAAGGATTTGTAAAAAGAATAAAGTCTCCTTTAAAAAAACTATCTAAATTCCCCCGATATATAAAGATTGCTTAATACATTATGATTTCTGTATACTGTGCGATTATTTCAATGGTGGTAAAAGAAAATGTTCACAGTATGTTTAGTTGTAAGCCAGTGATAAAGCCATATATTGTAAAGCCCATTTAAAAAATATGTATCTGTTCTGTTCAGTAAAAGTGGGAAGTACGTTAACCAATGTGTGAACTGTGGTCATTTCTAGGTGGTAGCATTTTTCCTCCCACTTCTCTGTTTTCCGCAGTATTATTTTTGTTTTCATATGGAACGTGATGACTACAACAGGCTTAAAGCTGAGGGAAGTGGAAAGGCCAAGAGCTCAAGGTGGTGCCCAGTTTAGTTTGTGGCTTTGGTGTGTGTGCTCAGCTGGGAGGGACAAGATCTACTCCCATTATTTACATACTGTTGGATCCATAATTCGTGTTTTTCCAAATGAATGCCCTACAGAGGCAAAATTCCAAAAGAGTGGAATTTTCTTTTGTTTTTTGCAATATCCAGTGACAGAAGGTGAAATGGGATAAGCAAGGAAGCAGTGAGAGATACCACCAAGAGAGCTCAGAGCTGGAGAGTGGGCTGCCCAGTGGGGAGGGCTGGTCTTGCCACTTACTGGCAATGGGACCCAGTTTCCTAGTCTGAACCATGTTGGTCACTAAACCACCGTGTTAGAACTAAGTGAACCAACTAAAATTCTAGCACAAAAAGTTTCTCAACAAGTGTCACAGTTCTCTACCTTCCTATTTACCACAATTTGCTTTAAAACATTTTTAGCCCAGAAATGGAACAAATTTTTTAAAAAGACCTCAGAGTATTGAAATAAGGCTTTCTCTCATTTGCATGAAACTGCTGTGATCCCTAACCGTAATGTGAACACAGTTGGGACTGTGTTTTCCAAACTTGGACATTCACATTCCACCTTATTTAGGCCACATCATCTGTGCTTAAAATTTTAATTTATATTCACTCATTTTTGTATTGTGGTAAAATATACATAACATAGAACTTATCATTTCAACCAATTTTTAAGTGTAAAGTTCAGTGACATTAAGTACATTCACACTATTGGGCAATCATCACCACCCTCCATTTCCACAACTTTTTCATCTTTTAAAGCTGAAACTCAATAACAACCCATTTTTCCTCCCCACAGCCCCTGGCAGCCAGTAGTCTATTTTGTGTCCATGAATTTATTCTAGACACCTCACATAAGTAGTCATACACATCCTTTTGTGACTGGCATATTTTACTTAGTATACTATCTTCAAGGTTCACCCGTGTGTCAGAACTTCATTTCTTTTAAAAGGACAAATAATATTCCATTATACATATATACCACATTTGGTTATCTATCCATTAATGGCCTTTGGTTTCCACCTTTTGGCTATTATGAATAATGTGATGTGAACATTGGTGTATAAATATATCTTCTAGTCCCTGCTTTCAGTTCTTTGATGTATAGACACACAAGTAGAATTGCTGGATCATATCATAATTCTGTTTTAATTTTGTAAAGAACTACTGTACATTTCTCACAACAGTTTCACCATTTTACATGCCCATCAGCAATGCATAAATATTCCAATTTTCCTGCACCCTATTGCTTTCTGGGCACTGCTTTTATTTTTTTCATAATGGCTACCCTAGTGGGTATGGAGTAGTATCTTATGTGGTTTTGATTTGCATTTCCCTAGTGATTGGTGATCTTGAATATCTATCCACTTATTTTTTCAAGTGCTTTTTACTTGTCCAAAACGATAGCATTTGTGAAGCCTGAATAATTTATACCAGTCCCTAAATTTTAAAAAATAAAAATGAATAATAATAGCATTCACCTGTATCTATCTAAAATCATGAACCAAAAGTACATTCTGAGAAATGGTGTTCAAGGGGATGCAGAAGACTCTAGATTCTACCCTCAAAAGCCTTACAGACTTCTCAAAGCGTCCACATGGGAAACAATAAAGACACACCTGTGTCCACACTAGCTCGAAAGCATTTTGCCCTCTGGCCCTGTTACTGGAAGTGGGTGGATTTGCCCTGGGTCACTCAAAACACTGTTGCTGACCCAGAGGCCTGACATCAGAGAAGGGCTTCTTGCATAAGAACTCAACCTTAACCTTGCAATACGACCACCTTTAAAATACCATCTTTAGAATATTTAACGACTTAAAATGTGTAAAACACAATGTCAGATGAGAAAGACAGAGTATAGTGTAGCTTCAACTAGAGTTCATAAAAGGTAAGAAACATGAAAATATCGAAACCGTCATTTCCAAGTAGAGGGATTATGGGTAAATTTTCATCTTGTTTTCTAAGCTAACTACAATTTCACATAATTGATTTTACAATGGGAAGTTAAGATTTTGTAAAGAGTAAAGGCAAGAATTATTTATAATGTTTATATTTGTGAGGTTACAAATTTGTGAGGTCCATGGAAGTGTTCATGGGAGAGCGAGGCAGTTAGCCAGGGACAACTATGAAATTACAGGGGAAAAAAATCTACTTCAAGATGAGTGGTTAGATGGAGAAAGATTGTCTCTATTTCAGTGAAAATCATGACAGATTTATGTGATGACAACATCAATAAATAGAAGGAAGGGAGAGGAAACCACAGCACAGGGGAAAATGGTTACTCTGGGATGAGTCTTGGGTCAGGTTCCCAGGAAGCTGAGCTGTGGGTGTTCAGAAGGAGCTTCCTGGGAGGAGCTCCTGAAAACAACACTTTCAGGGAGCTGCCTTCCGGAAGAAGTTAACTGCACTGTTGCTATGCAGCAGAGACGCTATGTGTAACAGGCCTCAACAGATGCCGTGGGAGCTCCAGGACTGGGATGGCCCTTCAGAGCTGTCTCCTGTTGAGGTAAGGGACCAGAGCTTCGGACTTCCAAGTCAACAACTCAGTAGGGAGGTTCCTCAAAAAGCTGAAAATAGAGTTGCCATATGATCCAGCAATCCCACTCCTGGGCCTATATTTGGACAAAATTTGAAAAGATACTTGCACCTCTATGTTCATAGCTGCACTATTTACAACAGCCAAGACATGGAAGCAACCAAAATGTCCAACAGCTGAATGGATAAAGATGTGGTACATATATATACACATAAATACAATGGGATATTACTCAGCCATAAAAATGAAACAATGCCATTTGCAGCAATGTGGATGGCCCCAGAGACGATCACACAAAGTGTAATAATTTAGAAAGAGACAAATACCATATCATATCTCCTATATAGGGAATTTAAAATATAACACAAATGAACTTATCTATAAAACAGGCTCACAGACATACAGAAGACTTGTGGATGCCAAGGGGGACGGGTAGGGGAGGGATAGATTGAGAGTTGGAACTGGCAGATACAAATTATTGTATATAGGATGGATAAACAATGAGGTCCTGCTATATAGCACAAGGAACTATAGTCAATATCCTGTAATAAACCACAAATGGAAAAGAAAAAAAATTCAATATCCACCTTGGCAGAGGTACAGCTGGGCCGGGATAATACAAGCATCTCACAAGGGGTAGGGTGATAAATACAATGTGTGCCTCCACCCCTCCTTCCCCTTCTACTTTTCCTGTCTCCCCACACCTACACCAACTACTGTGGGGGAAGGACCACTCTGTGAGCTGAATCCCCCGACAGGTCTCTCATGGATCCCATAACACTCCAACACCCTGATTTGTTTTCCTGTCTGTCTCCCGCACTGGTCTGTCCGCATCCTCAACCCCTGGGTGCCAAACCTCCAGGGACCCTAGAGCTGCTCTGTAGATACTGTAGATGGAGGAGGGAGGGAGGAGAGAGGGAAAAAGGGGGAGGAAGGCAGGAAAGGAACTAGTTCCTTATCGTCTCCTTTCTCATTAACAGCTGCATTAAAGACAATTAACACTTCTGGAGACCATCTCCTATATCCCCATCGAGAGGGAAGATGATAAAGACAGGAAGAACAGGCAGCATGCTGTTTGACAAAACTGACCTCAGTATGGTCTGTGGCTCCTTCAGAGAAGAGGGCCCTCCCCAGCTGTGGTTGCTTCCAGGAGCCTCTGCAACTCCCAGGAGACTTGGCCCACCTCACCCACTAGGTCAACTCTGATCAGGGGGAAAAAATAAAATGAAGAAAAGAAAGCAGAAGAGGGAGGTCACAATTCTCCTAAGTAATACAGCACTTCTAAGCCACACAATTATTTCTTATATTGAATGCGTGATGTAAATTAACCTATCACAGATTAACCCCAGTTGCACAGGAAGCCCTCCATGCAGCAGGAATCAGAAGACAAGTGCGATATTATCTAATTCCAGATCACTCTGGTTTATTTTTATTCAGAAAAAAAACAAAGCCAAGGACTACAGACTAGATACTTTAGCACATAATCAATGTCAATCAGAAAAACTGACATTATTATAGGATTTACCAGACTAGCCCATCAAAATAGAACCCATGTACTATGAGAAGAAAATCAAATTTTGTTTGGAATCATGAAAAGTAAGATGCTCATTTTTCTATAGTACTTGGAGATATTTGGATAAAAGGTGTTTCCCACTCTGAAGTGTGTCCCAGTTATAGAAACATATCCCAGTTATAAACAGAAATGTCAACTGCCCCATCCGACAAAACACAGCTTCCATTAGATTCTTTGCCTAAGACCCTTCCCTCAAAGCTTTGGCTCTGTCTCCACTCACAGTTGCTGACGGTCTTGGCTTCATCTCTGCCAGCCTAGGCACAGCCTAACCAAGGGTCCGAGTCACCCCAAGTCCAACATTCCTCCCTCTCTGGGCAGGGGAAGGAGGAAAGTCCAAAAAGGAAGGTAAAACTAATTGCCTTGTAACTCCATGAGCTTCTAAAAGCCCCAAGTTAGAAGCATCAGGTAATATAGCAATAGGTGATGTGCACTCCAGCCAGGTAAGAGAGTCAATTTCTAGGCTCTGCCCACTTCTGATGTCTATGTCAGAAGCTTTCTCTATCTCTTTTATACTTTAATAAAACCTTATTACACCAAAGCTCTGAGCGATCAAGCCTCGTCTCTGGCCCCAGATTGATTTCTTCCCCTCCAGAGGCCAAGAATCCTGGCGTCTTTCGTGGTTCAGCAACAACCTTTCACAGGAAACATAGGAAGCTCATTGTTTTCTCTGCAAGAGTCGCTCTGCACAGCTATCTGGAGCTAGTTCTGAGTTCAGCTGTGCCTCATCTCATTTCTTAGGAGAAGGAATGACAGTTGCCTGGTGCACGCTGGTCTGCAGGGCCAGTGACCACATTTAGTGTGTAGAGTTGGGAAGATTGCACCAACTCCCAGGATGACTGTGTTACTGGTCCCCAGCCTCCTTCCAACTTGAAACTGCTAGGTGGGCAGACCTGACTGATGTTCTTTGAAATGGATGTGGCCCTTCCCCTAGTGTCTATCAATCACTGAGGCAGGTGCTCTCACTGGGAAATGAGTTGTTCCAACCACCCATTGAAAAATGGCCAAAAGGAGGCTCAGAGCCATAGGCACTCAACAGATACACATGCTCCTGGAGATCATGAATTAGATTGGATAATTCTTATTGAAGAGCCACTTTTCCCTTTGGCCCTGGAAGAAGCCAAATAAGCCCTTTCCTGCACACAGGGAAGAAAAGCCTCCTCCTTGGGTGGGGCCTCTGCTGGGAAGAGGAGGAGTGATGAGAAAGAAGGGCCTTTAAAGAGGATGGAGAAGAGCAGGAAACCACAGACACACCTTTTCAGGCTGCCAAGTGCTGGCCGTCCAAAGCTTGGTCTTTTTCCCAGCACAGTGGATTTGGACTCCAACGGCCTAGGAGCAAGTCTCACCCCCTCCATTGCCAGCAAGTTTTCTCAAGGCCTGAGCCTCCGTGTGCTGTGGGCAGAATGAGGGCCCAGGCAGGCTGCTCATCGTCGTCCCCACCAGCACCAGTGCCAGCATGTAAGTGGTGCTCAAGAAAGGTTTTGGAAGGGAGGCGGGGAGGTCCCACCACCATGCTTCTCAGGAATCAGATCTCTTCCTGTAAGTCTCTTCCAAACAGTTTTCCCTCCGGCTGCCTCACTGCAGCATGTGCTAAACACCCCTGGCCAAACACGGGACAGAGCTGAGCACGTGGCCTGGTTCTAAAACAATGGCTTTAGAAAATTGGTAGATGAGGTTTTCACTTTAATGGGATCATTAAGAGGATTGTATCCCTTTCTTCTTTCCTTCCTTTTATTATTCTTCTGCAGTAGTTTTGGCAAAACATTTCAGAGTTCAACCCCCACAAAGCAGTACTGAGTAACTTGAGTTCACACCTCAGGGTATCTCCTTCAGCTCCCAACGCCCTTCTGCCCCACTCCTGGGCAAGATACCTGGCATGACGGGAGGTGGCCAGACTCATCTAAGCCTTTGTGTTTGTGTGTACAGCCTCCACCTCAAGAGATATTTGAACTAAAATCCAATAGATGATTTCCCTGAATATATCAGGAGTAGTGCATTTTTTTTGTTGCTCTTGCCTGAAAACAATGTTTCCACCTGCCCAAGGTGGCAGCCCCAGCAGGTAGAGAGGTCCATCCTTCCCCAAGGTGAGTGCAAAGACCAGGCCCATCTCCTGGCTCCCAGGCTGGAGGTGAAGGGACAGCAGCTGCCTGGGACTCAGCTCTCTGCCCTAGCTAGCCTCTTCATCATCTTTTTTTTTTTCCCATAGGGTTTTTTGGTTTTGGCTGAGCTGGGTCTTCATTGCTCCAGGCAGACTTCTTTCTAGTTGTGGCAAGCAGGGGCTATTCTGTCAGATATGACTAAGCACGCATACCCCACACTGTAGTACAATTGAATAAATTGTACTCACTGTATTAATTGGGACAATTCATTTAACTCCTCTGGTTCTTAATGTTTTCATAACAGCTTCCAATACTCATCCACCTATTGTGGACTTACTTTGCCAGGAACTTTGCTAGAAAATGTGTACATACTTGTGATCCCATTTGATGCTTTCAATGATAGTGTTGAGTAACTATTATTACCTCCATTTCACAGCGAAAGAAACTAAGACTCAGAGAGGGTGACTGACCTGCCCAAGGCCACACAGCTGGTAGGGGAAGACAGATTCCAACACTGACTCCACATTCCAGGTCTTTAAACCCCATCCTCCATCCCTAGCCCCATCTCATCCCCAAAATATGGGTTTGAATCAAATTAAATCTACTGTTACTGATTTTCTTGAGCTAACAAACATTTAGTAGGGGAAAAAATGCTTGCTGTATGCAAATTGTGAAAGGAGCGTGACAAGGGTGAATATTGTCACCCTGCTTATTTAACTTATATGCAGAGTACATCATGTAAAATGCCAGGCTGGATGAATCACAACCCCACAAGATTGCCAAGAGAAATATCAACAACCTCAGGTATGCAGATGATACTACTCTAATGGCAGAAAGTGAAGAGGAACTAAAGAGCCTCTTGAAGAAGGCGAAAGAGGACAGTGAAAGAGCTGGCTTAAAACTCGACATTCAAAAAATGAAGATCATGGCATCCAGTCCCCTCACTTCATGGCAAATAGAAGGGGAAAAGTGGAAGGAGGGACAGATTTTATTGTCTTGGGCTCCAAAATCACTGCACATGGTGACTGCAGCCATGAAATTAAGACGCTTGCTCCTTGGAAGGAAAGCTATGACAAACCTAGATAGTGTATTAAAAAGCAGAGACATCACTTTGCTAACAAAAGTTCACATAGTCAAAGCTATGATTTTTCCAGTGGTCATGTATGGATGTGAGCGTTGGGCCAAAAGAAGGCTGAGTGACAAAGAATTGATGTGTTCAAACCGTGGTGCTGGAGAAGACTCTTGAGAGGCCCTTGGACAGCAAGGAGATCAAGCCAGTCAATCCTAAAGGAAATCAGTCCTGAATATTCACTGGGAAAGACTGATGCTGAAGCTGAAGCTCCAATACTTTGGCTCCCTGATGCAAAGAGCCAACTCTTTGGAAAAGACCGTGATGCTGGGAAAGATTGAAGGCAGCAGAGGATAAGATGGCTAGATGGCATCACTGATGCAATGGACATGAATTTGAACAGACTCTGGGAGATAGTGAAGGACAGGGAAGCTTGATGTACCACAGTCCACGGGGTCGCAAAGAGTCAGACACAGCTTAGCAACTGAACAACAGCAACGAAGCATTGTCCTAGATGCTTGGGGCAAACACACCATGACGGACAGAACATAACCCCCACAGACCATGGTGCCCATAGCCTGGGATGTAGAGAGACAACTACACAGAGGGGAATAGTAGAGAGCAGGTGGTGCTAAATACGGAGCAAATGGAAATACTCAGGTTCAGCGTTCAACTCTGAAACAATAGCATTATCACTCTGGGGGGGAATAAATCCCCTTTTTATGCAGCAAGTCACGTCTTGTCACTGCAGCGAGCAGACCATCATCAGGAAATCAGGGAGAGCATGGGGTCCTGACTGTGGGTGGAGGGAGGCCCTCGGGTCCAGCTGCGGTATCACCGCTGTGCAGAGGCAGCCCCCGCTGGGTGCTGGCTCCCAGACCACCAGCTGCCCTCCTGACAGAGGGCATCAGCATACCATCCTCTGCATACCTATTTTCACCCACCCGCATCCTGGGCGGGGAGTGGAGGAGGCGTTCCGTCACAGGGTCACCGACCCGACCCCCCTCCATGCGGCCAGCCTCGGGGCTGGCCAGAGAGCAGTGGCTGCATGGGCCGCACCCCGCCCTTCCCAAGCTGTACCCTTGAAACGTAAGGACGTGCTTGGCCAGACATGCCTGGACTCAGCAGCCTCATTTTTGGTGACTGGAAAGAGTTCATAAAGTCCTTGCCCAGAATAATTTTCCCCACGGCACTGCTGGAGAATCTGTCTCCATTCTCGTTTTTCTGTACAGATTGGCATGTAAGACTGTGAAAACACTGGTAGAATCCAGGCAGCTTACTCACTGGCACCCACTCCCCACCAAGCAAGCACAGCTTATCTGAAGGTAATGGAATATGGACCAGACTCATAAAGGAGTGGAAAAGGTCAGGCCAAGAGAGACACAGTCCCAGGCCCTGTCAACTTCACAACTCTTATCTTTGGCAAAGCACCATTCTAAATGAGGTTCTTAAGGATAAGCCGCCAGGGCATAGATAAATGCATCACAAAATGGTCCTGTGGTCCTGACCACATGAAGGCATGTGAAGCGTCAGAGGGAAGCTTCTGTCAGAGTTCGCCGTAGCTGTCTCTTGGAGAAATGACAGTTCCTGGCTCTGTATCAGCTGGGGTCTGCAGTGGGCAAGGGTCTTGGGAAATGCGGCCTGTGGGTCAGTGATTCTGTCAAGTCCTGTCCTGCCTCTGCCTGGTGCTCAGGGGCTGGCTCACCAACACAATCTTTCTTCATCAACCTCCACCCCCTCTCCAGAGGGTCAGCCTCATTCCCAGGCTCATCTTACGCCTTTTGTCATCTTGGCCTTACTTCTTACCACTTTTCCTAACCCTTGTTGATAACTCATTAGACAATGTGATTGAAAGCACTTTGTAAATTAAAAAACCTCCTACAAAGTCAATATGAAATGTTCAGCTGTCCAGGGTCACAGTCATATCTCAGGGTTCCCAGCCTCTTCATTAGGTCAGGCAGAGCCTGGAAGTAAAGAATTGGCCCTGGAAAAGGAATTGCTGAGAGAAGAGGAAGGGAGATGAAAGATGGTAAGCTACTTCCTATTTAACCTCCCCATGGGTCCCAGTGAAGGAGCACAGGTTTAAGGCTAAAGTCATCCAGAGATGACAAAGTCAGGGACACAGTGCTGCTGGGGACTGCTAACAGAGCTTCCAGACTTCTCTTGGGTTTGGCCGAGCCACCCAAAGACCTCTTTGCTTGTGGTGACTATATTTCATGTTTCATGTATGTTTAGTATCTAAGTCACGTCTGACTCTTTTGCAACCCCATGGACTGTAGCCCGCCAGGCTCCTCTGTCCATGGAATTTTCCAGGCAAGAATACTGGAGTGCATTGCCATTTTCTTCCCCAAGAGGATCTTCCCAACCTAGGGATCGAACCTACATCTCCTGCATTGGCAGGCAGATTCATTACTGCTGAGCCACCACGGAAAAAAGACAGATAATAATCTTTAAGCAGAGGCATCCTCAAGTGTGGATCAGGTTACACAATGTTAATCATATGTTACATGGATATTTACTATTTATATCCTATGTGCCTAATATATAGGCCAATTTCAACCAGGTACAAACATACCAGCTTCAACAGCACTTGCAGACTTTGAGATCAGACTGACTTAGGTTTGAGCCTCAGCTGTGCCACTTCCAGCTGTGAGATCATAGGCTTGTTGTTCAGTCTTTCCCAGACTTGGTTTTCATGTCTATAAAATAGGGACAAGAACCTCGTGTGAGGATAATCGGTAAAGAACTACAATATAGCATCACATGCTTCACAATAGAACGTACACAAACATTAGTATCATCTTTCTCTGCCCCGCTCATAGAAAACTAGTCTCCTCTCAGTTCAGTTCAGTCACTCAGTCGCATCCGACTCTGCGATTTGTGCTGCATGTACCCCAGCATGCCAGGCTTCCCTGTCCATCACCAACTCCCAGAACTTACACAAACTCATGTCCATTGAGTCAGTGATGCCATCCAACCATCTCATCCTCTGTTGCCCCATTCCCCTCCTGCTTTCAATCTTTCCCAGTACCAGGGTCTTTTCCAATGAGTCAGTTCTTCGCATCAGGTGGCCAAAGTATTGGAGTTTCAGCGTCAGTCCTTCCAATGAATATTCAGGACTGATCTCCTTTAGGATGGACTGACTGGATCTCCTTGAAGTCCAAGGGACTCTCAAGAGTCTTCTCCAACACCACAGTTCAAAAGCATCAATTCTTTGGCACTCAGCTTTCTTTATGGTCCAACTTTCACATCCATATATGACTACTGGAAAAACCATAGCTTTGACTAGACAGACCTTTGTAACAAAGTAATGTCTCTTCTACTTAAATTTAAATATTTTATCATCTTACTGATTTTACATTCTTTGCAAGTATGAAACAATGGGATAACTAATATGTCATGTGTAAAGCAGTGTGAGTTTTTTTAGGGAATGAAAGTCACTCCATGGAGTATTAGAAAATGGGACAACCATTTTCTTAACAGGAAAGTGCAGTGCTACTAGCCCTAGGAAAGCCTTTCCTGCTCCAGTGAGCTTATCCCAGAAAAGCAGCTGAATTAAGGGCCAGAAATATCATGCAACCCATATAAATACTTGCAGTGTTGCAAAACCCAGGTTAGTAAGAGGCTGTGTTGACCTCCCCCAATTTCTGCCTTACTGACCTTGAACTTGCCTGTAAAAGGCCTAACATTGTTGAGGGGCAGTATTTGCATCTTGGTGCTGAATGAAAGTACTTTCCTCTAATGAGGGGCTTCTCAGAGCCCTATTGCAAAGGTCAGGGATGGCCCTTTCTGGGGACTCTTCCACTTCCTTGGTCTGGGCTAGAAGTATATTTCCTGCCAGCCCTCTTCTAACCAATGATTCATGACGTTTTTGCTTCCACGAAGCCCCCAAGCTTAGTAAAGCAGCCCTGTTCCTTATAAATAGGATCTCACAAAGTCCCATTTGTGAGCCTGCTGGCTAGACCAGGTCCCCACTGGCCTAGAGCTGAATGACTCTTGATGATTAGGATACCTGGTATGCAGGCTGGTCTTCCTAACTGGGTTTCCCTTGGCCCATTTGGAGGAGGGTTTTTAAACCTGGGTAGTTATCTTCTGTCAGACAGTCCTGTTTTCATGCTATTTATTTTGCTCTCTCTCTCTGTCCATCCCCACCACCATATCTGATAACTCAGCTCTCAGAGCTAAGAGTATGGTGCCATGTTGAGCGCAACATCACAAAATCCAGCTGGGCTCTGGCAACCCTTGGAATTCTCCTTCACCATTTTGAGACAAAAATTGAATCAGCACAAATCCCTTATTTTTAAGAAAGGCTGTGTACAATGACAACAAAATCAACAGCAGAAGCAACAATATCTCCATCTAGCAGGGTCTCCTCTGGGACAGGAGCTACGTGAGGAGCAAAGCAGCTGCATTTTCCAAATGCTCTGCCCTGGCTTCTCTCCTGTCCTCCAAGGACTGCTTTAGCTGTATAACTCTCACAGGCACCCTGCTAGGCCAAGCCTAGCACTGAGGGCATTGTTCCAACCCTCAACTCCGAAAACATCCCATTTCCAGTGTATGGGGCTGTCTTAGGAATGAATACAACGAGAAACCAATCAAGCAGCATCAGGTTAGACAGCATCCCCCTAACTCAACTTCAGAAAGCTCAAAACCCAGATGCTGAGAGCGCTCAGGAGCTGTGACCCCTCCAATGCAATAGGCACACCCAGCACACTGGTCACGTTGCATCAACACTTTTCTCAGTAAAAGGAGTTAGGGCTTCACAGAGAAGTGGTTGATACCAGGACTGGGGCAGGAAAGGTATAAGATAAGCCTGGAACATCTTGTGCCGAAAAGTAAGGAAGGCCTCAAGAAGGATGTTGTTTTTGTTGTCAGTCGCTCAGTCATGTCAGACTCTTTGCAATTCCATGGACTGTAGCCTGTCAGGCTCCTCTGTCCATGGGATCTTCCAGGTAAGAATACTGGTGTGGGTAGCCATTCCCTTCTCTGGGGGATCTTCCCAACCCAGGGATTGAACCTAGATCTCCTGCATCGCAGGCAGATTCTTTACTGTCTGAACCACCAGGGAAGGATGGCAACGTGTCAAAAAACAAGCTGGCTAGAATCCAGCTTGAAGAGGCTACCCCTCGCCAAATCTGCAATAGTCTGGGCACTGAAATAAAAAATGGTAATAACAGATTATAATCCATTGAATCAAATAATAATCCATGAGTCCATACTGACAGTATCTAGACTGACCAATAGATAGACGGATAGTTGAGAAGAGCAAGCACTACTGTAGAATGCCAGCTAATACATGTAGAAGGAAAGATCGAATTAGATTTATAAAAATGTTTATTATTATAAAAAAATGTTGCAAGCAGGAGTCATCAGTGAATGCTAAACCTAGAGGCTGAAAGTTTGACGAGCACCAAGATATATACACAGTCTCATATTAGTTCCCCACAAAATACTTATAAATAAAGGGAGAAATAATAGTTTTACAGTGGATAAAACCGGCATATACTATGTTAATCAATGATCAACACTGAACCACCAACACTGGAACAAATGGCTATCTGTGCCTCCTGCTAGGGGGCCCTGAACAGGAAACATCACTTCAGTGGCACTTAAGCCAAAAATCCATAATCTGATTCTAATGATGACAAGATATCACACAAAGCCAAGCGGAAGGGTATTCTACAAAATACTGACCTATGGTAGTAAAAACTGTCACTGTCACAAAAGACCTAAATTAATTAGTTAATTAAATTAAAAGGGTGAGCAATTTTTCCAGATTAATGGAGATCAAGGAGACATGACAAGTGAATGCGGTGTCTGTATGATCTTGGATTGGATTTCAGGGGGGCGAACTGCTATCAGTTGCATTGAGAAAAATCTGAAAAACATGTGTTTGAGATAATAATTGTTAAATTTCCTCATTTTGACCACTATATGGTGGTTATGTAAGTGAATGTCCTTGTTCTTAGGAAATACACACTGAAATATGAAGTATTTAGGAGGAAAATGACTCTTGAGAGTGCCTTGGACTATAAAGAGATCAAACCAGTCAATCCTAAAGGAAATCAACCCTGAATAATCATTGGAAGAACTGATGCTGAAGCTGAAGCTATAGTACTTTGGCCATCTGATATGAACAACCTAGTCATTGGAAAAGAACCTTATGCTGGTAAAGATTGAGGGCAAGAAGAGAGGGGGGCAACAGAGGATGAGATGGTTGGATGGCATCACTGACTCAATGGACATGAGTTTGGGCAAATTCTGGGAGATAGTGAAGGACAGGAAAGCCTGGTGTGGTTCAGTCCATGGGGCCACAAAGAGTCAGACATGACTTAGCGACTCAACAACAACAAAGAGGAAAATGACATGATATATGCAGCTTACTTTAAAACAGTTCAGAAATGAGATGATGGATGGATGGATGGATGGATGGATAGAGACAGATGATAGGTAGAGAGAAAGAGAGAGATGTAGGAAATGCTATAGCAAATGTTGCAGAATTAACATTTGTTTAATCCTGGTGACAGTATGAAACTCTTTGTACTATTCCTTCTTAACAAAATTTCTGTTGTGTGAAATTATTTTAAAAAGAATAGTTTTTAAAAAACAAAGCAGTTTCGCAGTTTCCTAAAAACCTAAACTTGCATTAATACTTACCATGGACTGACCTGTGCTTAGTCGCTTAGTCGTGTCTGACTTCATGCAACACCATAGACTGTCGCCCACCAGGCTCCTCTGTCCATGGGGATTCTCCAGGCAAGAATACTGGAGTGGGTTGCCATGCCCTCCTCCAGCGGACTTTCCCAACCCAGGGATCGAACCTAGGTCTCCTGCATTTCAGGTGGATTCTTTATCATATGAGCCACCAGGGAAGCCCAAGGATATTGGAGTAGGTAGCCTATCCCTTCCCCAGGGGGTCTTCCCAACCCAAGAATTGAACCAGGGTCTCCCACATTGCAGGCAGATTCTTTACTAGGTGACCTACCAGGGAAGCCCAAATACTTACCATATGACCCAGCAATTGAACTCGTGGGTATTTATTCCAGAGAAGGATTTTTGTCTGTTCTCAAAGAGCCTGTACATGGATGTTCATAGAAGCTTTGGGTATACATCCAAAAAACTGGAAACAATTAAAACATCCTTCAATAGGTAAATAATGAAAGAAGCTGATGCATTCACATCATGGGCATCACATCACTGAGCAATGCAGAGGAACAAACCATTGATACACACAACAGCTTAAAGGGATCTCAAGGAAATCTGTCTGAATGCAAAAAGTCAACCTCAGAAGTTCACACTGCATGGTTTCTGCAGTATATAGCATTATTGAAATGACAAAATTGCAGAGATGAAGGAAAAATTAGTGGTTGGCAGAGGTTGGGGGGGAAGGAAGGAGGGAAGTGGCTGCGAGTATAAAAGGAAAACACAGGGGATCCGTACCATGGAACAAGTTTGTACCTTGACTGTGATGGTAAATGTGCAAATCTGCACATATAAAACTACACAGAGCTACACACACACACACACACACACACACACACACACACACACACACACACACGTGCTTGTGAAACCAGGGGAATCTGAAGAAGCTCTGTGGATGGTACCAGTGTATTTCTTGGTTTTGCTCTTGTACTGTGGCTATACAAGGTGCTGACTCTGGAGGAAAGTGGGTGGAGGGTGCGCAGTACCGCCCTGTACATCTCTTTGTAATTCCCTGTGAATCTAGAATTATTTCAAAATAAACAGTTCAAATGAAGAAAACAGCAAGTCCCCAACAGAGTCTCTATGAGCTGCCCTGCTGGTACTGACATGACCTTGGTACCCAAGAAATGTCCCCTGGGTGGGGGGGGGGGGGGGGTGGTCTGGCTTGAGTGCTGTCCTCTCTTCTCACTTTATCTGGCAGCCCCACAGCTTTGCATGAAGTTTCAACCCCCATCCCCATGTAACTTATCACTGGGGAACAGATGATGGAAGCACAGGGCAGAGACCCAGAGAAATCTGGGTGTGACCTTCAACAATGCTGGAGCTCATGATGGATTAAGGGCTTTAAAGTCACACTGCTTGGGTTCATACCCCAATCTGTCACTTACTGTCGATATGACCTCAGATAAGATGCTTACCCTTTTGTGCCACGGTCTTATCTATGAAGTGGGAGTGACAATAGTCCCCAGTCTTAGGTGTAGCATACTGTGTATGTACCTATAAAGCTTAGAACAGTACCAGACACCTAAAAAGAGTTAATAAACATTAGTTTTTATTTATAATATAATAAAACAATTGTTTACCATTATTATATCTCTCTACAGGCTTTTAAAATATATATATTTATTTATTTATTTATTTGGCTGTGCCAGGTCTTAATTGTGGAATGTGGGATCTTTAGTCACGGCATGTGGGATCTAGTTTGCTGACCAGGGATCAAACCCAGGCACCCTGCATTAGGAGCTCAGAGTCTTAGCCACTGGACCACCAGGGAAGTCCCTCTCTATAGGTTTTATCATTCCTCTTTTACAATGAAGAAGCTGAGACTTAACAAAACTACTTAACCAATGTGAATCAACTAGTGACAGAGCTGAGATTCAAATCCAGAGCCTCCAAAAGAAAGTGAAAGTTGCTCAGTCGTGTCCTACTCTTTGCGACCCAGGCCAGACTTCTCCAGGCCAGAATACTGGAATGGATAGCCATTCCTTTCCCCAGGGGATCTTCCTAACCCAGGGACTGAACCCAGGTCTCCCACATTGCAGGCGGATTCTCTACCAGCTGAGCTATCAGGGAAGCCCAGAGCCTCTAAATGTATACCTTTTGCCATGTGCATGTCTGAGCCAGTGTGTATGGAAACCTTACCAGAAAGAAGAGGAGAGGGAAAATTCAGAAAAAACAGGAAAGGAGAAAGAATAGATTACATTCTAGGGGAAAAGATATGAAAGAACATCTCAACTGACTTAGGACCATAAAGGAAATTCATGTTCTCACTTATTATGGTTTCCTAAGGCTGGAAGCCTCTAGGGTTGGTGAATTCAGTGGTTCAGCAATGTCATGGGTCACATGGGTCTGTCAATCTTTTGACTCTGTATTGTCAATTCAAAATTCAGTCAAACTACGAAAATCAGAAATGTTTGTCCTGTGGAGTAAACGAATTATGGAGGTTGTGAAATTCCATGCTAGGGCCTTAAGTAGGTTTTTCAGATCACTTGTGAACACCAAAGGAGCAGCAACTCTTCAGAAGCTCAGTTTGATACATTTTTTCTTAAAGGACTTGCTAATGGTTTGTCTAAAGTCTGAGGAATATATGCATATAGCATGTCAGTTTAAAAAAAACTTTCAAGACAATCTTTCACCTATTAAGTATTGTTCCATTGTGGATTTCTTTTAAAGAGGAAAACGGAGTTAAAAACTTACAGAAGAAATATTTTAATAGCTTTTTTATCCTATCCTCTCTGTTTGCATATAACATGTATCAGCAGAAAAACAGTAAAAGCAAAATGGGTATCTTTACCTTTACATACAGTCCAGTGATATCAGCGTTGCTGTTGCTATTGTTTTGAATAGGTGATGCTTTGAGGGGTAGCACCTTCTTCCCCTGATGAGAAAACCTCCACTGCACGATCTGGTTCTGCCATTCCAAGAGGCATTCACAATAGGAGAGAAAAGATTTATTAGAATACCTCTGCAGATTGAACATCAGCAATTCCACTTGCTTCACTGCCCTCGGATTTTACAGTGGAGGCTTGAGCTTTGACACTCACACTCACATAACTAAGTTATAAGCACGCTTACTAGTAGCCCAGCAGGGTCTGATGATGACCTGACTGTCCTCAGATAGGGACTATTTCAGATGTTTAACCCAAGAACACAACAAGCTCCTTGAAATTGCTTGAAGGCCCCTTTCAACTGAGAAGCCCTTCTCAGTTTAATGCCTTTGCTGGAAGATGGTCATCGGTGTTCAGTTCCTGCTCCCGCTGGGGGAGAACTAACCAAACTGTGAAATGTCATCACCAAGCACCGTGAGTGGATTAGCAGCTCCAAAGGGCAGCACACATCTCCAAGTCATCCTGTAAAGTGACCCCAAAGTGTGGCTTGTCACACCATCCTGGGCTCGTTTACTCTCTGAAGGGCTGAGGTTAGCCTGATGCACAGCAGGTTCAAGCTCATGGATAATCCAGAGCATATTTTGCACAATAACTCTGGTTCCAGCCAAGTCATGGTCCCTGCAGGGCCTGCCAGAGCAGAAGCTTACCTGCCCTGGGGTGGGTAGGGGGAACAGGCGATGGGGGCTATTTTCCACCAGGAAGGAGGTCATCGTGTGCCTGGAATGATATCTCTGAGATTCTGCTACTAATTTGGTGCCTGTAACCTTGAAAGGCTGAGTTGTTTCTGAAACACCTCCCCTCCACATATAAAGGGTTGATGCCCTGAGGTTTCAGGACCAGACCGGGGCTGTTGCAAACCCTAGCTGCAATACTCACCCTCCTTGACACTGTATCAAGATAGCAGCAGATTCATCACAAAGGTAAATGATGTTGAACTTGAGTGCACGTGGGATGGAAGTTCATCTTGCACTTCTCGAGGAGAAGTGAATGGAGAGAGTTCCTGTAACCCTGTCTTTTTCAGTCACTGGGGTTCATCTTTCCCTCTGAACTCTCACCTTACACCTGTTTGGGAAAGGTGGAATTCCACTGCTTAGAAATCTCAACAGGACTTTTCCATGTGTAGTTTATATATTTAAGTAATGAATTCAAAACAGCTCTGTGAGAGAACCAGAAATCCATTCCAGTGTTCATTTAACAAGGCACTGATAAGATGAAATCCTGTAAACAAAAACAGTGCATATTGAGGGGGAGATGCTAAACCTCAGAGGAATCAACATCCGTTCAAATAGAGATGCTCAACTACAGTGGGCTCCTCAGAAGACTGATGCTTAAGAGGATGTACTAAATTCTGGTCTTTGTAATTCTGAAGCTGAGCTTCTTAAACATTCCTATGTGCATGAATCATCTAGGGATCAGATTAAAATGCAGATTTTGATTCAGATTTTGGTCTTGATAAACTCTGCATTCATAACAACTCCTAGGTGATACCAATGCAGCTGGTCCATGCAACAACTGAGAAGGTTCTGTGGTGTTTCAGGGATTATAAATAATCTTTACACTTTTCAATGACTGAATCTTATCAAATCAGTGAAAAATCAAAAACAGTTCTGTTCTATTTTCAAATTTTGATTTGTATGTTAACATAGAGCAAAATGACTCTTCTGTGCATGCTCAGTTCTAAGAATTTATCACATATTCAGGTCTGTGGAACCACCACCACAGTCGGGATCAGAACAATTCCATCACCCCTACCCCTAATTTCTTCATGCTCTGGCTCTGAAGTTATGCTCTCCCCCTACCTCTAACCCCAAGCAGTTATTATAGGCTTGTCTTTTCAAGAATGTTGTATAAATGGAATCATAAAGGGTATATAGTTTATTGAGACTGGCTTCTTCCACTCAACATGAATGCCTTTTAGGTTCATCCAAGTTATTGAAAATATCAACAGTATTCTTTTTTTATTACTGCACAGTATTTCATCCTACAGATGTTCAACAGTTATTTACACATTCAAAGACTGTTGGTTGTCTCCCCTTTCTGGCATGAAAAATAGAACTGTGTATAGATGTACAGATTTTTACTAGAACATTAGTTTACATTCATTGTTGTTGGTTGGTGAGTCGCTAAAGTTGTGTCTGACTTTTTTGCAACCCCATAGACTATAGCCAGCCAGGCTCCTCTGTCCATGGGATTTCCCAGGCAAGAATATTGGAGTGGGTTGCCATTTCCTTCTCCAGGGGAGCTTCCCAACCCAAGGATGGAACTTGCTTCTTCTACATTGGCGGGTGGATTCTTTACCACTGAGCCACCTGGGAAGCCATAGTTTGCATTTCTCTAGGCTAAATACCTAGGAATGGAATTGATGGGTCATATGGTGGGAATATGTTTAACTTGACAAGTCATACATTGACAGTTCCAGTTGCTCTACACCTCTCCTCTCTAGCACTTGATATTGTCAATATATAAATGTTTATTTTGGCCATTCTTATAAGGATGTAGTGGTATCTCTGCACTTTTCATTTAATTTGTATTTTCCTAGTGGCTAATGATGTTCAATGTCTTTTAATGTTTACTTGTTATCTGTTCACTCTCTTCAGTGAAGTGTCTGCTGAAGTGCTTTTCCATCTTTTACTTGGGTTGTTTGCTTTCCCACTGCTGAGTTTTGATAGTTCTTCATATATTCTGGACACAAATACTTTGTCATAAACACGATTTGAGAACACTTTTTTCTCAATTTGTATCTCGTCTTTTCATTCTCTTTTGGAGAGCAAAACTTTCCAATTTTGAAGAAGCCCAATTTATTGAAATTTTTTTCCTTTCATGGAGTGTGCTTTTTATGTCATGTCTAAGAATTCTTTACCTAGCCCCAAGTCACACACACAAAAAAACCCACTAGATTTTCTCTTTAGAAGTTTTATAGTTTTACATTTTATATTAGATCTATAACAAGTTGATTTTTATATATAGTGTGGGCCTTAGAGGATTTTCTGGTTGCTTTTTTTTTTTCACGTATTGGTATCCTGTTGTTTCAACACTATTTGTCGAGACATGTCTTTGATGTGTTTTTTTGGCCTTTTTTTTTTTTTTTGCTGAAATCACACATCTTCATTACTGTAGCTTTACAGTAAGACTTAACATTCAGTTCAGTTCAGTTGCTCAGTCATGTCCAATTCTTCGCGACCCCATGAATTGCAGCACACCAGGCCTCCCTGTCGATCACCAACTCCCAGAGTTCACCCAAACCCATGTCCATCAAGTCGATGATGCTGTCCAGCCATCTCATCCTCTGTTGTCCCCTTCTCCTCCTGCCCCCAATCCTTCCCAGCATTAGGGTCTTTTCAAATGAGTCAACTCTTCGCATGAGGTGGCCAAAGTATTGGAGTTCCAGCTTCAACATCACTCCCTCCAATGAACACCCAGGACTGATCTCCTTTAGGATGGACTGGTTGGATCTCCTTGCAGTCCAAGGGACTCTCAAGAGTCTTCTCCAACACTGCAGTTCAAAATCATCAATTTTTCGGTGCTCAGCCTTCTTTATAGTCCAACTTTCACATCCATACATGACTACTAGAAAAACCATAGCTTTGACTAGATGGACCTTTGTTGTCAAAGTAATGTCTCTGCTTTTTAATATGTTGTCTAGGTTGGTCATAACTTTTCTTCCAAGGAGCAAGTGTCTTTTAATTTCATGGCCGCAGTCACCATCTGCAGTGATTTTGGAGCCCAAAAAAATAAAGTCTGTCACTGTTTCCACTGTTTCCCCATCTATTTGCCATGAGGTGATGGGACCAAATTCCATGATCTTAGTTTTCTGAATGTTGAGTTTTAAGCCAACTTTTTCACTCTCCTCTTTCACTTTCATCATTAAGAGGCTCTTTAGTTCCTCTTTGCTTTCTGCCATAAGGGTGGTGTCATCTGCATATCTGAGGTTATTGATATTTCTCCTGGCAATCTTGATTCCAGCCTGTGCTTCGTCCAGCCCAGTGTTTCTCATGATGTACTCTGCATATAAATAAGCAGTGTGACCATATACAGCCCTGATGTACTCCTTTCCCGATTTGGAACCAGTCTGCTGTTCCACGTTCAGTTCTAACTGTTGCTTCTTGACCCAAATACAGATTTCTCAGGAGGCAGGTCAGGTGGTCTGGTATTCCCATCTCTTTTAAGAATTTTCCAGTTTGTTGTGATCCACACAGTTAAAGGCTTTGGCATAGTCAATAAAGCATGCTCAGAGGACAGAGAGAAAAGTAGTGAGTGTCTGCTCCACCCAGTGGGACCACAGCTCCTCCTATCAGAGCTGGTGGGTTTTGCATCTCTGTAGGCCCTGCTGCTGGTTCATTCATTCCATTGCTGCTGCCAAGCTCCCTCACCTGGGAATTTCCTCGGTCAGCTGGGACACAGGGAACCACAACTAGCCTGAACCACAACTAGCCGAGAGTCATAGTATTCTTATGGAGATAACTCTCACATCCCTCAATCTGGGTTTTATATCCTGAGTAACCAGAGACTTGGGAAGTTAAATGATTAGCACTCACAGTGGGCAATTAGCACTCACAGTGGGCAAATGTGCCTTTGTCTCAGCTGGCTCACTAAGATCAATTGGCCCCTGGGGCAGTACTGATGCCTCACGGATGGTGAAAATTTCAACACACTTTGTTTAACTGAATTCTATGAAGGTGTTACATGCTGCTGTTCTCTTTAAGCATGCATTAATTTTGTGAAGTAAAGTTTATCATTGTCATTGAAGTTATGGCTTTTCTGAGTTGGTGGTGATTGACTGGAAGGAATACTATTGAGTCTCTTGACAGGAATGCTATGTGCTATGTGCTCAGTCATTCAGTCATGTCTGACTCTTTGCGACCCCAAGAACTGTGGCCTGCCAGGCTCCTCTGTTCGTGGAATTTTTCAGGCAAGAATACTGGAATGGGTTGCCCTATTTCTTCCTCCAAGGGATCTTCCTGACCCAGGGATCGAACCTGTGTCTCTTGTGTCTCCTGCATTGGCAGGGAGATTCTTTACCACTGTGCCACCTGGGAACGCCGTCTGGTGAATAGTATTGTTGGCTGAGCAGATACAGACGAATAGTCACTTATTCATCAAGGACAATCCTCCGCATTTTCAAAGGACTTTCCGACTACTGAT
The DNA here is from genome assembly GCF_033118175.1 of Dama dama. Classification (NCBI taxonomy): domain Eukaryota; kingdom Metazoa; phylum Chordata; class Mammalia; order Artiodactyla; family Cervidae; genus Dama; species Dama dama. Next base: position 56,990,745 of record NC_083704.1, on the reverse strand, counting down.
ATCTTCCTTGTCACATTTCTGCAAGCTAGAGTAGTTGTCCTCATTTTAGAAGCCAGAAAACACAAATGTTCCTGGAAATGTGTATTATCCCTGAAGGAATGGGCTAAATCCTAACAATGAGATGCTGAATCTCCCAGGAGGTTAGAGCTGGGGAACTTGGATGAATCTCTAGTCCAAAGAAAGAAGACAATTTTTCTCTATTTATTGAGACACAACTTATGTGTAATAAGATTCACCTGTTTTAGGTGTACAGTTTGCTAAGTTTCAGCATTGGATACAGCTGTGTCACCATGATGAGAAACAAGATATAAAACATTTCCACAACCTGAAAAAGTTACCAGGCCACCCCATCTGCTTCTGTCCCTCTGCTTCTGCAGGGCTCTCACCATAGGCCTCTGCAGAGTCCACTTCTCACACTCTGTGTGCTCCTACCCCCTCATCCTGCATGTCCCTGCCCTTAGGAAGCACCCCGAGGCCCTCAGGCCAGGCCAGGTGGCCTCAGGGTGCCCCTCACTGGCCCCACAGACTGGCCCTCAATGCCTGAAGCACCGCCACAGGGACCACTGCCACTTCCTGGCCAGACCTTCAGGATAAAGATAACTTGGAGGTGGGGGCATTTATTCAACAAATATTTATTGAGCACCAGTACACACTTTAATATATTTAAATAAAACATAGGATAATCTCATTTCCTAAAAGCTCTGGGAACTTACTGCAAGGACAGTTGGATCTCTGCTCTTTTGCCAGGAAAGTGTGAGATCACTGAGCATTTCCAGGAGATAAGAAAGTCACTCTCCTCCTTCTTAGGGGACAGCTGAGGCAGGGGATGGGGCCCAGGCCCTGAGTATGACAGCTGCCCCACTTACCACCTATATGACCTTGATAAGGTCAGATTGCCACTCAACCTCCTTACCTGCAAAATAGTGTCTTCCCTGAAAGATAACTGTTGCTTAGACATACCTAGGCCCAGCCTTCACTCCCTCAGCCTCCCTGGAGTCAGCTCTGGACACAGACATGACCAACACACAAGAGGACAGGATCAAAGACTGAGTTCTCACCTTGGCTTGCACTTTAGAATCACAGGAGGAACTTAAAAATCCTGACACCTAGTACATTTTCAAGGCTGATGAAATTAGACTCCTTAAAGAGGAATCCCTGGCATCCATTTTTTGTAAAGTTCCCCAAGTCACTCCAAGGTCAGTGAAGGTCAACAGACACTGATTCAGAAAGAAAAGAGAAGTATAATTATTTTATGTCTACAGAAAAAAAGTTGGGGGGAAGTTGCGATGATTACTTGTTGCTAATTATTGTCATATCCTGTACAATTTGAGGTTTTAGAATTACAAAAGGCTATGTGTATTTAGATCAGAACTCATAAACTGCAAAACACTTTTGCTTTTATGATCAAAATTAATCTTCAGAGAAATTTTAAAGATGAGGAGACTGAGACCTGGAGAATTATTGGCAAACAGCAGGTGCCTCAAGTTGATAGGTCTGGAGTAAACGCCTGGTTTCAAACCTGTCTCACCTCCATCCTGCCCTAGTGTCCTTGCCCGTCCCTCTGGGAGAGCTGTGATCCAGAACTTCATGCTGATTCCAGACCAAGTATCCATAGGCACCTTCAGTAGTTCCCTTGGATGTTAGTGCCCAGACAACTCAACCTCTGTCCAACGTTGCTAGGAGTTGCTCTGCACAACCCTCTTTCTCTGGTTGCCCGTCTTTGCACAGGCATGTCCAGGGCAGCGCCACTGACACCCCTCACTTTCGTTCACCATGTGGAGTTGACCTCTTCAGAATGCCTCCATTACCCTTGCCTCTGCCACCTGGTCCTAGCTCCTCCCTGGACATCTCCAGTTGCCCGTTAACTTCTTTCCCTGCGCCCACTGTCACCCCTCAGCCCCTGTTTTGACCTGTCTGCTGGACCCACCAAGGTCTGGGAGTTGGGCAGTGGTCTCCTCTTGTAAAAAGTGAGCATTATTGAGTACCTGACATGTGTGATTCCACACACAAGTGTGCGTATACACACATGTGTGTGTACACACATGCACGTGTACACCGAGCTGCTTGCTCTGTTGTGTCAGATGTGGGGACTATTTTCTGTGACGAATCTCTTTAGTAAAGAGCCTGAAAATATTCAGAGGTATGCAGACTGCCTTCTGCCTGTTACAGCCATGAGACCTCGAGCGAATTTAATCACTCCTCAAACGTCTCGCCTAGAAAATGAGGAAGGGGATATTGACTCATGGAGATATGATAACTAAAGGGACCAATAGCATAAAATGCCTGGCTCATAATTCCTGCTGATAAAAAGCTGAGAAGTCATTCATTTGTCAGGGGGAATGAAGGACAGAGGTATTTGTCAGATGCTGGAGAAGGGATAAGCTCCCACTCCAGTATTCTTGGGCTTCCCTTGTGGCTCAGCTGGTAAAGAATCCACCTGCAATGCAGGAGACCTGGGTTCAATCCCCAGGTTGGGAAGATCCCCTGGAGAAGGGAAAGGCTACCCACTCCAGTATTCTGGCTGGAGAACTCCATGGACTATAGTCTATGGAGTTGCAAAGAGTTGGACTGAGTGACTTTCACTTCACTTGTGACATGCTTCAGCAGGGGGCTTCTGCAGTCACATCCCTGGATCCCATCAGTAAACCAGTGTGTCCCCATCATGAGGTTTTGTGCCTGAATGAGGCCTCCGTCAGGTGTGAAACAGCAGGATCTGTACCTTCCAGAGTATAAGGGAGCATGTTCTGTGGGGGTTCAGTCAATATTTTCTTTTTCAGGGGATGAACAATCAGTACGTCCGCCGGGAGGTCTTCTGCCGGAACACCTGTCACGAGCTCAAACGCTTCTGGGAAAGGGAAATTGGCAAACAGACTTACTACCGAGAATCAGAAGAACATCGCCTGGGAAGAAGTGCACTGAGAAAGTACGTGCCTTGTCTACTTTTTTATTATTAATTTTTAAAAATAAACTTTGATTTTTAGGGTGGTTTTAGGTTCACAGCACAACCCCACTACACACAGCCTCTCCCACCAGCAACATGCCCCACCAGAGGGTACTCTGTTACAATTCATGAACCTACATGGACACATCATAATGACCTTTGCTTGTGTGTTTTTTGAAAGCAAAATCTATTTCCCCAGAAAAATGCCAATCCTAGAGGATGCAATGTATTTTAATTTTCCCTGCATGTGGTGCTGCCACCATCTATGGTTATGGGCAGTAATTTAAGAAATTCTTCCAAGTTAACAAGTGTACACACCTCTCATCTTTATAACCAGAAAGATCTCTCCTCTCTGTCACCATTTCTAGTGTGTGAGGGTTACACTAAATTTGTGGAGCAGGTCAACAGATGTATCCATGAAGAGCAATCAAACAAAGGAGACAATGGCCAATTAATGCTCAGTGCTCATTTGGATAATGACATAGGATGTCCTGCGTGGTTCTGGGAGGCTCTGCGCCCTCTGGTGTGCAACCCTGTTCTAGCCAAGCAAGTCGAGTGGAGAGCAGTGACTCATGCAAGCAGACCTGGGTTGCTGTCTCTGGAAACAGTGGCACTTCACCACCCTCACATACACAGCCTCTCGATGACTGCAGGGAATCACCTACAGGACACAGGAAAGGACAGGCCAGCTTGTCTGTTCCTTCAGAGGGAACAGTTCAGTTGCTATCTTTTCACTAAGATCACAACTAGTGTGTAGCCAGGGGCTGTGGGGCATGTGTATGCTAGCCATTTTATCTCCTCTATTGGCTTTTTAACTATATCTCCATGTGTTATTCTAGTGGTTGCTTTAGGATTTATATACTTATCACATTCTACCTTCAAGTGATACATCATTTTCTGTAGAGGGTAAGAACCTTGCAATCATATGAATACAATTTTATCTCACCTCTGGTTTTTGAAAGATAGCTTTGCTGGGTAAACAATTCTAGATTGGCAGGGCTTTCCCCCCTTCTTATACTTTAAAAATATTGCACTTTCAAAGGAAAGTTTAGAAATTAAGACTAAAATAGTGCTCAAATAGAAAGAAAGAAAGCGAAGTCACTCAGTCATGTCGGACTCTTTGCGACCCCATGGACTGTAACCTACCAGGCTCCTCCATCCATGGGATTTTCCAGGCAAGAGTACTGGAGTGGGTTGCCATTTCCTTCTCCAGGTTATCTTCCCAACCCAGGGATCAAACCTGGGTCTCCCGCATTGTAGGCAGACGCTTTACCATCTGAGCCAACAGGGCTCAAATAGAAATGAGATTTCAAATATGTATCTATTTAAATTTGCAAGTCCTCTGCATACCTTTTAAAACCCGAACACACACAAGCATACATAGAACACCTTCAGAATAAAAGGGAAAGAGCTTCCCTGAACCAAAAGTCATGGAGAGGAATGCTCCATTTGTGTGTATTTTGTTTCTATTTTCAGGCTCAGGGAAGAATGGAAGCAGAAAGTGGAAACAAAGCTGAGACTACGCAGCAATCCAGATGAGACAGAAAAGCAGGCTAACGTTGGCCAAGAGCTTCATTGACACAAGAGGATACAAAGCACTGAGGTCATTCTGCCAGGACAAGCCAGTGCAAATCCCTTAGTCCCTTTGCTACACCATACATATCCCATACTGTTGTTTCCCCCACCTGTGAGGGGATCTACCTGTGAATCCTTCTCCAGTGCTGAGTGGGAATTATTAGCCAAGATAGTCTTCTCTTCATGGGAGCCAGAATATTATTCCCTGTACCTCTAAAGATGGAATTATCTAACATCAAAGCTCTATGCAGATTACTTTATTTCCATATTATCTTCTAATTTTGAAATCCCAATATTTGAAATTCTAAGTACACAAGGTGGGGGGGGGGGGGGTGATGATTTTTACAGTCATACTGGGTTGACCAAAAAGTTCACTCAGGCTTTTTGATAACATCTTATGGAAAAACTCAAATGAACTTTTGGCCAACCCAATACTTTAAACATTTGCACGGTAGTTTTGCTCTACATTTCCCCTAGGAAACAGATCATGTAATCCTTTCTCTTGTTTTCTTTTTACAAGAGAAATGCACCTGTCTGCAGCAATAAAAATATTGTAAATAGTCATTCGTATAAGGTTTATAAATTAATTGATCTAATACTATGTTTTCTTCACATGAGTTTAATTGGCTTATTCAAAAACATGTTCACATAGAACCACTCAATAAGATTAGGATAATTTTAATATAACTTGGCTGCCATGCCATTGCTGGCATGTGTGCTCTTTGTTTTGGCCATTCAGGCATGCAGGATCTTAGTTCTCCCAACTAGGATCAAATCCACGCCCCCGCAGTGAAAGCGAGAAGTCTTAATCACTGGACCACTAGGCAAGTCCCACATGCTCTTCATTTTCTTGCTTTAGATCTCCGCATGCTGGCAGCTCAGCTAAGGTGTATCTTGCCACCCCAACAAAGTGTCTGTCACATAGATTCTGGACTTCCCAAACAGGGCAAAGGGGCAGAGAGATAGATGTATGTTGTAAAGTGCTTGATGGTTGTAGGCAGCTAGCACCTGCAAAGCCTTACATATTCAAGCAGCAGTGCTACCAGGAGACACAGCGAGCGAGGCAAGGCAATTCTGAACAGAGAAAGTGAGGTGTTCCAGTCCTCTAAATGCCCTGATACATCACAAAGTGCTTCCATTAACATCCTCAGGGGACCCAGATGGGAATCACCATCTCAATGGGAGGCAAGAAGATTTAGGGGAGCATTTCCTCAGATTACACTTATATGATACAGGAAACAGGGCTCAGAGCCCTTCTCCCTGCCATGGTCTCTCATTCAACCTGGGATTCAATTCAATGAATAAACCATGAATCTCAGTTGGGATCATTGAGAGCATTCTGATGAAAGATGAATTTTTGTTGGATGTGAGAGGGAAAGTGAAAGTGTTAGTCACTTAGTCATAGCTGTGTCACTACTCCATGGACTGTAGCCCACCAGGCTCCTCTGTACATGGAATTCTCCAAGCAAGAATATTGGAGTGGGTAGCATTCCCTTCTCCAGGGGATCTTCGTGATCCAGGGATTGAACCTGGTCTACTGCCTTGCAGGCGCATTCTTTATTGTCTGAGCCACCAGGAAAGCCCCTAAGAGGGAAATAGAAGTTAAAAAGAAGGAGAAGAAAAGACAGAACTTGCAGGCTCTGTCTAGGAGGCTCTTAGAAGCAAAGGCCTACCATCACGAACTGCAAAATGCTGCTGCTGGAATGTAAATGCAATCAAGTGAGGCAGAAAATGCAGGTGAAAATTTGTTGTGGATTTTCTGACTCATCACATGCCCAGCACTGTGCTATAAATACAGCAGAAAAAAAAAAAAAACAGAAGTGATGGCTCTGGAGGCTACAAGTCTAGGGAAGAAGAGAGCAGAAAAGCCAAGGTAATAAGTATGAAGAACTAAACAACACTGGGAGCCACAGCAGCAAAGATGCCCACCTGATATGGGGACCCATTCTGGCCAAAAGAGGGCTTTTTAAGAACAGGCTAGCTAAGCCCACCTGGGCATGATCCAGTGAAGGTGAAATTCAGGACTCAGGTCCTGGAGGTCTTGAGGGAATACATTTAGCTAAGCTAGAATGGGAGTGAGGAGAAATGTAGCAAGAGCTGAATCTGAGGAAATCAGCATTCGGGGCCTTGCTGGCTGAGCATCTGAGCTTTTCCCAAGGGCCAGCCACTGAAGGGTGCAACTGAAGGGTGTTGGCCAGGGGAGTGCCACAACGGACATGGTTCAGGAGGATTACTTTGCACAGAAAGATGGAAGGACAAGGGTGGGAAGGAAAGCCAAGAGCTTCTGCAGATGCCTCTCAAGAGGCAAGAAGGCTCACACGAAATCCTCAGTGCCCTGGCAACAACGACTAGGGGGAAGAGGTGGGGAGAGAAGCATGAGTGCCTTTCTCACCGTACTAGACACTTGAAGTCCAAGATCAAAGTGGCAGCATGGTTAGTTTCTGATGACAGCTCTTTGCTGTCTTATAGATAGCCACTTCTCACTATGTCCTCACATGGCATAGGAGAGAGAAAGGGAGAGAGAGAGGGTGAGAGAGGAAGGGAAAGAACAAGCTCTCAGGTGTCTCTTCGTGTTGTTGTTTAGGAGCTAAGTCGTGTCTGACTCTTTGTGACTCCATGGACTGTGGCCTGCCAGGCTCATCTGTCCATGGGATTTCCCAGGCAAGAATACTGGAGTGGGTTGCCATTTCCTTCTCCAGGAGATCTTCCTGACCCAAGGATCGAATCTGTGTCTCCTGTATTGGCAGGCAGGTTCTTTATCACTGAGCCACCAGGAAAGCCTGGTGTCTCTTCTTCAAGGACACTAATCCCACCATGAGGGCCCCACCTGCATGACCTTATCTAAACCTAATAACCCCCCAGAGGCCTCATTTCTAAATACCTGTCTCTATGAAGGGTTAGGGCTTCAGGATATGAATTTGGGAAGGGGTAGGATTTGGGGGATAGGGAGGACACTGCAGTCCATAGCAGAATGGGATGCTTTCAATCTGGGTATGAAGTCCTGGACACAGCCCATTTATCAAACTGATCAGGACCAAACAGCAAAAACTTTGATAACTAAACTACGGCATGGAATGGCATAGGTTTCAAATCGACCTCTGGGTAGCACACAAGCAACAGACCACAAAAGCACTGCAAAGGCTTTGAAAAGTAATTGATATTTAAAACATAGCCCACAAAAGTGGGCCAGGACACGCATTCTTAACATAAATAGATTGACTGCCTATTAAAATACTTATATGAAAAGGAGAGCCTCCTAACCTTGTACTCAAAATGTCCAGGATACAGTCCAAAATTACTCATACCAAGAGTCAAGAAAATATCAACTCAAATGGGAAAAGATAATCAACAGACAGTACTGAGATGACATAGAGGTTGAAATTATCTGACGGATTTTAAAGCAGTTATATAAACACTTCAACAAGTAATTACAAGAGCTCTTTAGGCAAATGGAAAAAGTAAAAAAAAATCAGCAAAGGAACAATAGATACGTAGAAGAACCAAATGGAACTTTTAGAAATGAAAGCTTTCACAACCAAGGCAAACAAACAAACAACAAAAATAACACTGGATGAGCTCAAGGGCAGAAAAGAAAATATAGAGAAAAGGATCAGTGAAGTTTCAGATAGTTGATAAAATTATTTAATTTGAAGAAGAAAGAGAAAACAGTTTTGTTTAATTTTTTTTTTTTTTTTTTTTTTTGGCAGTGCCACATGGCTTGTGGGATCTTAGTTCTTCAACCAGGGATTGAACCCACACCCTCTGCCTTAACCATTGGATTACCAGGGAAGTCCTGAATATAGTCTTCTAAAAAAAAAAAAAAAAAAATAGCAGAGTATCAGGACCTATGGGACAATAGCAAAAGATATAAAATTTGTGTCACTGGAGTCCCAAGAGGAGAGGATGCCCACTTTCACCACTTCTATTCAACACAGTACTAGACATCTAGTGAGAGCAACTAGCCAAGAAAAAGAAAATAAAAGGTTTATCTTTGTTCTTATATGACATGATCTTATATCAAGATAACCCTAAAGATTACACACAAATACAAAATAAACTGTCAGAACTAATAATAAGTGAATTCAAAAAAGTTGAAGAATATAAAATATACTCAAAAATCAGTTATATTTATAATGTACCAAAAATGAACTATGTGAAAAAGATTATGAAAACAATTCCACTTGTAATAGCATCAAAAAAAATAATATACTTAGGAATTAAATTAACTAAAGAGGCAAAAAGTTTTGTACACTTAAAAGTACAAAATATTGCTGAAAGAAATTTAAAAGATACAAATAAATGAAAAGATATCTCATATTTATGGTTGGAAAAATTAATATAGTTAAGACGTCAGTATTATCCAAAGCAATCTATAGATTCAACGCAATCTTATCAAAATCTCAATGGTGATTTTTACAGTAATAGAAAAATCTGCTGTAAAATTCAATGAACTCCAAATAACCAAAACAATCCTGAAAAAGAAGAAAGTTGGAGGTCTCATAGTTGCTGATTTCAAAACTTTCTACAAAGCTAAAGTAATCAAAACAATGTGGTACTGGCATAAAGACAGACACATAGCCCAATGTAATAACATAGAGAGCCAAAAAATAAACTTGCATATGTGGTCAGATGATTTTCAACAAGGGTGGCAAAACCATTCAATGGGAAAGGATAGTCATTTCAGCAAATGGTGCTGGGAAAAACTGAATATTGACATGGAAAAGAATGAAGTTGGACATTTATTATACCATTTACAAAAATAAACTCAGAATGGATCAAAGACCTAAATATAAGGGCTAAAACTATAAAATTCTTAGAAGAAAACATAAGGGGTAACTTTATGAATTGAATTTGACAATAATTTCTTAATTTGACTTGGATATGATGACAAAAGAAAAAATAGATCAGTTGGGCTACATCGAAATAAAAAACTTCTGTACATAAAAGGACACAATCCATAGCGTGAAAAGGCAACCCATGGAATGGGTGAAAATATATACAAATCATATATCTGATAAGGGTTTCACAGCCAGAACATATGAAGAACTAGAACTCAACAACAAAACACAAACTACCTAATTCAAAAATGGGTAATGTAGTTAAGTATCTATATTTAAGTGGAAATTCAACAGAAATCTCCAAAGAAAATATGCAAGTGGCCAAAAGCCCATTAAAATATGCTCAACATCCTTAAATCATTAGGGAGATGCAAATCAAAATTACAATGAGATACCACCTCACACCCATAAGATGGCTACTATCCAAAAAACAGAAAGTAAGTATTGGTGAGGATGTGGAGAAATTGAAATCCTGTCTGTTAGTGGGAATGTAAAAATAGTACAATTGTGAAAAACAGTGTATCAGTTCCTCAAAAAATTAAATGAAGAATTATCACATGGGCCAGCAATTCTACTGCATATATACTCAAAAGAATTTAAAGCAGGATGTTAAGCGGTATTTATACACTTACGTCCATAGCAGCATTATCCACAGTAGCCAAAAGGTAGAAGCAACCCAAATATCCATCAACGAACGAATGGATAAGCAAAATACGGCATATCCATACGATGGAACACTATGGAGCTTTAAATAGGAAGGAAGGTCTGACACGTGGTACAACATGAATAAACCCTGAGGACATTGGGCTAAGTGGAATAAGCTAGTCAGGAAGGAACAAATACTGTATCCCACCAGACTTGCATGGAATGGGGAAGGAGCAGTTTCCTCAAATAAAAGGCGGAAAGTGTACTGAGCAGAAAAGAATTTGTCCTCATAGATCCAAGGGGACCATGACCAAATGGCAAACACCCACAGGACCTCAACAGATCTGTGGTCACATTCCCACCCTTAGCTGTTCTGAGCAGCATCTGCTCAGAGCTAAACTCAGAGAAGTTCCTTTCTGGCTTTCCTTTCCAAATCTGTGGTTCCCACAGCAGCCAGGCTTATACCGCAGAGCCTTGTCCTGACTTGGGTTCAGAAACGAGCGTGGTGCAGACCCAGCAGACATTTCCCCAGGGTGAGGTGGGGTGGATCAAGGAAGAATCCATTTCCTTCTGAGAATCTGAATGAATACCATGGAAATCTGAGAGCTCCAGGGGCCACCATGGCCTCAGACTATAAAGTGGAGAAGTCTAGCTGCTCAGAAATAAGAGGGAAGCAGATGCCTGGAGAAAAACATTAGGGGTGAAAAAAGTGTCCTCCAGGGTTCTCGGCGGCCTTCCACTCCCAGTTCTCATCCTTCCCAGGGTCTGACTGCTTACCCAACTTGGGCTCCATAAGGTACTGATGCATCTGTATAATAAATTCCCTTTTCAAAGCTGCCTACACATTTCTCTTATTCACAAAGTTATAAACAATATGGATTAAAGGAGACTTCAGGACTTACCTGGTGGTCCAGTGGTTAAGAATCCACCTGCCAATGCAAGGGACACAGATCCTATCCCCAGTCCGGAAGGATCCCACATGCCGCGGAACAATTAATCCTTTGTGTCACAACTACTAAGCCTGTTCTACAGCCCGTGTTCCACAACAAGGGAAGCCACCGCAAGGAGGAGCCTGAGCACCACAACAAAGAGTAGCCACCGTTCACCAGAACTAGAGAAAGCCCAAGCCCAGCAGTGAAAACCCAGTGCAGTCAAAAATAAATAAATAAATATTTAAAGGAGATTTCAGAGTCTGGATCAGGGAATGGGGCTGTTCTGTAGAGACTGGGCCTCCCACATCGCCTGTGAAGTCTGCTGGGACCTGAGGTCCCAGATGTGTGCAGTGCTCTAGAATGCCAAGTTACACCTCTAAAGGGGAAAGAGTCAGTCTCAGAAGTTTGGTGCTAGATTGCCTACTGGAAGGAGAACACCCAGAGTCCACTCAACTCATGGACTAAATTCTGCAAACAAAACTCTCCCAATTCTATCTCAAGGGCAGCCTAGATACCGTGGGTTCTCCAGAGCAGTCCCGATTTCGAATGTGTTGCCAATATCTGCTCCTGTGTCACCATTTTTGGTGAAGAAATGTGGTCACCATAAATATATACCAACAGGATTCCAAGGATTTTTCAAAGACATCTCTCGTGGATTCTCTTGGCTCAGCAAGTAAGTACTATGCATACTCTGGATAAAGGAATTAGTGATCAGAAGCTACTGGACAGGGGAGCATGTATTCCACAGGGCCCAGGGAGCTGGTGCTGTTTGTTCTGAAGCCACGAAGCACCTGATAATTTGTGTCGGGCTAACTTTCTGTATTATAACATATTAAACATACAGAAAGAGAATTCTACTGTGCATAATTCTAGCTAGATGACCTTAATTATTTATGAGCTTCAGTTTCCTCATCTTTATAATACAGTTAAAAATTACTTTCTTCATAAGTAAAGTACAGTGCCTGACATATCATAAGTTATGGTAGGCAAATAGATGGTGCAAAATGGAGGTGTAAAGCAACTGAATAGATTGCTAAACTTCTAAGAAGGATAATTTCTAGAGTTACAAATAGGCTTCAAGTGAGTGCTCTTAAAGGCTGTTCCCACATTTAAATGCTCAAGATCAAAGTATTCTTTCTTCTAAGATTTTCCCAGAAAGTTTCTCCTCTCCCACTCCTATCTTCCGCCACCCCCAATCACATTATCTCCATCAATAGTGCCCCAGTCGCTCTGTTACTCAGATTAGAATCTAGTCACCCTGGCTCTTCTCTCTCTCAAGCCTTCCATCTAAACCACTCACCAATCCTGCCAGTTCTACCTTCAAAATTCACAAGGTTCTTAAGTTCATAAGGTTTAGAATGAGACCACTACACCCTAGTTCAAAGGTGACAGTAACTTTAACACAATTAAAATTTATCATCTTTATACTGCTTAATTTATAAGAGAAGGTCAGAGCCTCCCACTCCCCTCCAAGGACACCTTCTTTGGGAAGTGCTGCCCCCTTTCCATGAGTGATGGTTCACTTAGGATGGGTGCAAGGGAGTTGGGTTGGTGAGCTGTAGGTCCCTCAGGAAGCGTGATGGAAGTGGTACTTTTTAAATAGAGTCTGAAACAGAGAAAGAATCCTATTTCCAGGCCATTGCTCAGATATTCTGGAGCACTACCTCCTCAGGACACTTTTTAGATACTCTAAAAAGGGATATCTTAGGACCTTCTGTTTCAGTGTGTATCTGGTCTCCTAAATGGGGGATAGAGACTCGGCAGAAGTCTTGGCTAGTTCCATGCTGGTCTATGACCCATCAGAGAGAATGATGAATTCAGTCAAGGAGGTGATGAGTGGGAAAAAGAGGTCTTGGACTTGGAGATCCCATTTCTATGGGGACAGGTTTTATGGGTGTGCTGGCAGGTGGAACAGTTTGTGAACGTTGCATCTCTGAGTATTAAAAAGGGATGTCTTTCTTTGGAAATACCCCAACATTGCTGACTGGGTGGGGCTCTAACCTATTCCCAGGCTGAACATGTCCCAAAGAGATTTTTATTGATTGGTATGGTTTAGTTTAGTTTTTTGTGAACCACATGAATATAAGCAGAATGAAATTCTTCTTTTAGGACTGATCATAAAATTAACTTGTCATGTCCACCTATGTGGATGCAACTTATCATTTTTAAAGTTCCACTGGAATTCTTTTCTAGGAAAAAAACATGTTTATGGAATCTTGTATAGTGCTTGAAAATAATACCTGTATGACATAGGATTAGTTTGTTTGAGGTCAAAAAAGAGGCTTAAGGGATGAATCAGGCCCTGAAGCCCAGCTCCCAGGCCGTCCTGTCCTTCTGGCTTGTGTCCTCTCAGAGATCTGAACAGTCCTAGATGTTGTTCTTTGGAAATGAGCAGGCACTGCTTCCTTTTCTCTAATCTGTGGAAAGGTCACCAGGATGATGCATCTACCAGGTTGAAGACCAGCTTTGGGAGAACTTGAAAAACAAACAGTGGGCGGAGACCAGGAAAGGAAGGTTCCAGCTACATGGTCTGGCTGTGGGGAAAGGGTAAGGTAAGTTGGGGCCAGGAAGACCCAGGGCCCACCTTAGAGGGCTCTGAGGCTGAATGTGAAAGCAGAAACCTTGGCTGCCTTGGCATCCAGTACAGCCCTAGGGTCTGGAACAACACTCGTAATAGGTTATAAGACATACAACTTACCTGTTGGATGAATGAATGGAGCATTCACACAAGCACATTGCTCTATGAGAAACTCCTCAACAACATCCCATTCACAGCAGGGCCGAGGAGGCTGAACGGTTGTCACCTCGGGCAACATTTGCTCCCCCTTTCAGCAGAGAACTCACTCAGCTTGTCTGAATTAGTTCACATAAAACAGGCTGCTGTCCGTGGCTAAGCTTCAGAGGCTTCTCCTTTTTACAAGGGCACTTCCTGACCAGGAAGATTTCATTATTTCATAACTGTTCAATTGGTTCGATTCAGCCTATAAAATGAAGGGCATTACAGCAGCCTGATGCTTCTAGAACTTTTTCACATGTGTCCAGTCCAGCTGTGCCAGGCCTGAGCCCACCTCGGTGCGCCCTGCGGCTTCTCAGCTGGCTTTTCCCTATTAAACATAACTGTGTATATAAGCCCTGAGTGGCTTTAGCGATGGGTGGTCACTGTTCCTTGTTCATGAAGCGGCCCAGTTCAGATCCTTCTAGCCCCAGAAAGCTACCTTGGAGGACAGCTCTAGAGTCTAATGAGGACTTGGGACAAGAAGAGGGAAGGGTACAAAGAAGGCAGAGAACAAACTGAAGGAAGTAAAGTCCATGAATTAGAGAGAGAGTACAGTTTTTTGGAAAGAATCCTGCAAAGGGTTTAGAAAAATTGATTCCCAATCTGATACATCACACTGACAGGCCAGCCAAATATATTTTGTTGGACTCACACAGCAGGTAATTAAGCTGACTGAACAGGACCTCAAGTTGCAGGATGAAATCCTTGGACAGTATTGACTCAATCTTGTCCCCCAAGGTTCAGGACCCATCAGCCAAACAAATCCCATCAACCCTGATGATGTGTACTTTAGAGAGCCAAGGGGTGAATAGCATTACAACAAGTATACTATCAAGGGTGAAACAGATCACCAGCCCAGGCTGGATGCATGAGACAAGTGCTCAGGGCTGGTGCACTGGGAAGACCCAGATGGATGGGATGGGGAGGGAGGCGGAAGGGGGGATCGGGATGGGGAACACATGTAAATCCATGGCTGATTCATGTCAGTGTATGGCAAAAACCACTACAATATTGTAAAGTAATTAGCCTCCAACTAATAAAAATAAATGAAACAAACAAACAAACAAAGCCAAGTGGCTTTCTCCTTAAGTCTCTGTGCTGACCTTTCCTCTTGGCCCCAGGCATTTATCCAGGTACACAGGGTATATTAGGATTGCAGGTTCCACTTTCTCCTGCAAGGAGGAAGCCTAGGGAGGTTTTATCATCTGTAACAGCCCCAGCCCGCAAGCTGAGGCTGCCCTAAACACCTTCCAGAGCTGAGGTGGTGGCATTGACCACTTCAGCTGAAATCGAGGACAAGTTTTCACATCACCTTTTTTAACTGGATGATTCCCATTGGAGGGAAAAGTGCCCTGAGGGTCCACATACATAGTGAGTCTGAGAAAACGACGGTAGCCTCATTTTGAAGAGATCTCAGCAATTGTCAGGGGCTTCCCAGGCGGCACTACTGGTAAAGACCCTGCCTGCCAATGCAGGAGACTTAAGAGGCATGGGTTCAATCCCTGGGTCGGAGAGATTCCCTGGAGGAAGGCAGGGCAACCCACTCCAGTATTCTTGCCTGGAGAATCCCATGGACAGGGGAGATTTGTGGGCTACGGTTCATAGTCTCACAACAAGTCGAACACAACTGAAACAACTTGGCATGCACACACACACAGCAGTTGTCAGGGCTACAGGAGCCGCCGGTGGTTAAGCACTCAAAGGTCTCTTGTGACAACCCCAAGGTACTAGTCACGTGTGGGCCTGACAGGATGGAGACAGGTGTCTGTATCCAACAGAGCCACGAGCCATGAAACAGAGCCCTAACTCCTTCCCTTCTCTGAGTTTCCCCAACATACTTGAAGAGATGTGCATGGCCTTTGATTTCTCTGGGGAAAATAAAGATCTCTGCCCCCTGCCCCAAGAATCTTACTCCTTAAAGGAGCTGCAATTGAGGACATAGGGGGATGGGAGAATCAGTATCATCTCATTGATTTACTCCTGGTTTACTGATTTCCTATGGTGGCGAGCTTGGTGCTTCACTGACATTATTTTTGTAGACTTTTTAATTCTATCCTGTGCTTTCGGATTGATTCTTGGATGAAAGACTCAAGTAACATACACTGATAGTCAAGTGCATAATTTATACCAATTTTAGGTATTTAATATGTAAGAGACACAAAGGACCTGAAGCAGTGTAGGTAGACAAACAAAATAAATTAACAAAATGAGCCTTAGTATGTCAGATTACAACAGATAACAGTAAAAACTGGAAAAACTGTGCCTGCTTTTCTTTCCCCCACTTTGGTCACACCACATGGCATGAGGGATCTTCGTTGCCCGCCCAGGGATCAAACTTGTACTCCCTGCACTGGAAGCACAGAGTCTTAACCATTGGACCTCTAGGGAAGTCCTCTGTGCCAGCTTTAAAGTAATTTTGTGTTATTTTAACTCAGAGCTTAAATTTGGGGCTCTGGAATGAATTAACAATTTTCCACTGAAATTAAACTTAATTATGTTTTTTAACTTGGGAGAATTTTCCCCAGATGAGGTTTTTTTCCTTTCCTCTTCTAATCTTTATGTTATAAGCATTTTCAGATTTAAAGTATAATGATTATGCATATATATGTGGTCAAAATTTAACAACTGCTAACATTTTGCCATGTTTGCTTTACCTATAACTGTTCTGCAAATGTTTTTGAAAATAAATTACAGATACATTGACATTTCACTCCTTAGGTTTCTCTGAAATTTTCCCTGAAAATATGACATTTTCCCACATAACTAGTATAAAGCTATCACACCTAACAAAACCAACAGTCATTCCTTAAACTTATCTAATACTCAGTAAAAATCATATTTCTCGAGAATAAATTACTCAACCTATTGGAGAAACATTGTAATCTGGGAGAGAACCTGAAGATATTATATTTATATATCTAAGACTCTATAATAGTTTCCCTGTGAACCAAAATAGCTCCCTTACACAAAGCAAAAAAAAAAAAAAGACAGAAATTATCATTTTGTTCAAAAAAGTTTTAGATAGCATCAACAAAAACTTGTAAATTTCATTGCTATTGTCTGAGTGTGCATCGAGATGAACAGGGTGTTCAAGTTCCCAAAGGGGACTCTTTTCCTCGGGCATCAGTAGGAGTCCCTGAACTGGAGACACTGTACATCCTTTCTCTCCTTGTTAGATACACACCAATGTGTGAGGTACACTGATCATCAGTTCTCAAACTCAACTCAAGACCACTGTCTCCCAAAGAAAATGACCTTCCTGGATTCTCAAGAGCCACTAAGGATGGCTCTGGTCAGTACCACTCTGTGCTATTCTCTTCTCACAGCTGTGCTCCTCAGGGTCTCTGTGAAGCATTGAGACTCTCGATCATCAAGGCCAGCAACTGGCTCTCAGCTACATCCTGCTCACCCTCCTCTTCCTGGGTTTCCTCTGTTCTTACTCTCCATCAGCCCTCCCAACCCAGGCACCTGCATAGCTCAGTAAATGACATTTACATTTGTGTTTACTGTGGTTATTCCTACTGCTTAGGCTAAAATCATGACTGTGGTTTTAGCTTTCAAAATAAAGGGAAGAGGATAAGACAGTGGTTTATATCAGGAGCACTGACTCTGCCACTCACATCATGCCTTGATCCAAGTCAGAATCTAGAATCAGGTTGGGACTGTCTCCTCTTTTCACAGAGATGCACACACACTCTATGAGTCTACACACATCATCGCTGGATGCAGAGGGCTCCGTCACTGCCTCCTGCTGTGTCCTGGAATGCATGGGATCCCTGGCCCTGGGAAGCACTGCTGTGGATTCCCCAGTCAGGAATCTCCCTGATACCTTCGGTGAAGCCAAGGTCAAGCATGCTGGTGTCCTTTACTGTCTGGGTCTCCCCCTTCCCCGTCTGTCACAGCGCCATGCTGACTATGCAGACCTTTTTCTTCTTGGCCGCCAGAGGACTACTAGGCTGCATCTTTGCCGCCCGAGTCCTACATCAGTATTCAGCCGAGTACTGATAAGAAAACCTTGCAGGGTTTATTTTAGGGTCTATTTAAGGAGTAAAATAGACCCTGGAGTACATAAACATTTCAAAGATTCATCTTATGGTTCTCAAATAGATAGGTAACAGACACATGAAAAAAATCACCATTTTTATAGAGAGAGTGATTCCAAATCAAATTTATAATTTCACCTCTTTCTCAGTTAGCGGAGGTTTTTCTCCTATGTTCTCTAGTATACCAGGGGCACAGCTATGCTCAGTCAACAGTTCTTGAAACTTCTTGAAAGTTATCTTGGATATTCCATCCTTCAAAATTAAATCTATTATTCCTATTATATACTTACATGTACAAAAACTTCATTTTACCCTTCAGTTCTTGAATGAATTTTCTAGCCAAGACACTGATAATTGGTACAATCTACCAGGTGGTCTACTATTAACATTTTAATTTGGTCCCAAAAACCTTTAGGCAGCATCAATAGAAGTTAATGCTCATCCCTAAATAAAATGGCTTTTCACATACTAATACGGGGACTTATTCCCCTATTTCTTCTTCTAATATGTTTTATTTTTACCTTTTAACTGTTCAGTTTATCTGGTGTTTGTTTTTGTGGTTTGTGAAGGAAGCTACACCATCCCTTTTTTTTAAGAGAGAGAACTGGAGGGTGTGTGGTTTACTATCTGTCCTGAATGAGTCAGGTCTATTAAATAGAAGTGCCTAAAGTGAAAGACTAAAGAGATTTGGGGACCCAAAGCCCCAACTTTGGGGAGGCCCGATATGATGACAGGGCAATTTATAAGCTGAAGATGTCATAAGCAAGGAGGGAACAGAATCTTAGTTTCCTGGGAGCCTGGGAATCCTGTGGGATTTGGGCCACCCAAGGGTTAGTTATAGGTCAGACAAGATTAGAGAGACACAGAAGCACATCAGACAGAAGAAATTCCTGCAATTCAGAGCCAGTCAGCATAAGAGATAGAGATGGGAGAGGTGGAGTCTCCCCTGAGCTCACACTGCCCAACATCTGAAGGGACAGGAACATTCAGGATGTGAGGGAGTTGGAGGGAGTTTCTGCATTAGCCTGGGCGGGGGGGCGGGGAGGGCCCAGCGGGAGGATGAAACCTCAACAGTTACAGTAACAAAGAAAATTATAGAAGCAGTGTATGTGTTTTCTATTTCCATGAGAGCAAATGATTATAAATTTGGTGGCTTTAAAACAACACAAATGCGCTCTCTTTCATTTTTGTAGGTTAGAAATCTGACACGGCTCTCCCTGGGCTGTGTTCCTTCCTGGAAGCTCCAGGACAGAATCCATTTCTTTGCCTTTTCCAGCTTCTAGAGGCTCTTACACTCTCGTGCTCCAACCCTGCATCTCCTGGGCCATTCCTCCATGGTCGTTATCTCCTTCTGATACTCTCCCATCTCCCTCTTCAACTTCTAAGGACCCTTGTGATTAGATTGGACCCACCCAGAAAATCCAGGATCAGCTCTCCTTCACAAGGTCCTCAATTTAATCACATCAACAAAAAGTGATGTGACAGATTCACAGCTTCAGGGATTAGGTAATAGACATCTTTCAAGGACAATTTCTCTGTCTCCCACACCCAGTAACTAAAGAACTGAAAAAGAAAAAAAAAAAAGAAAAGAATCCTCAAACTGCTATCCATCATACAGTGGAGTAACTGTTTCTGAGGCAGAAACCATCAGCGTATGTGGGATTTGTAACTCCAATCAGAAGGCTGTCTTAACAGGGAAAGAAGCCACACTGCACAAGGCCACGGTCCTGCCTCCTCCTCATGAGATTCCTGGAGGCTCCTCTCCAGGCAAGGCTGGGGCTCCAGCCTGTCCTTTTTAAGGTACAAAGATGTGGCTTCCACCAACGCTGACCCTACCATGCCCTTGAAACTAATCTGTGTTGTTTCCTGTGAAGGACAGTTCACAGAGCCAGGAAATAGAGGTTTTAGGATGAGAACCACTTCTTCTTACTGTGAGGGGTGATGCTGCTGGGGAAATGCCATGGTTAGGACAGTGACATGGGGGCAAGTGCCCAATAGGAGCCCTCCAGGCTCCCCGGCCCAGTCACGTGGTGGCGGTAAAGAAGTTTAGAAGACAACGGCGGACAAGGAAGGAGCTCGCTGCGCATCAATGAAAGATCTGCAGACGCACAAGTGCTTAGAGAAAGCAGCCCGCAGGCTGTACAGGCTGCCTCCCGCTCAGGCCAGTTTGTCCTAACAGACTTTCTGATGACAAGTGTCGGGGACTGAGAATGACGCAGCCTGGAGTCTGCAGCAGTAGGAAGCTGACACTCCGAAAAGAGGACACCTGGTGTTTTGATTGGCAGTTGCCTGACAGTTGCAGCTCAGCCTATCCCATTTGAGGGCCCGTTACTGGCTTGTAACTGGGCATTGGTGGACAGTGAGATACTAGCTCCCCCTGGGTTGTTCTTCCCCGGCATGTCTGGGCCCTGCCCAGCAGGCCCCTAATATCAAATGAAAACAGGACATCCAAGAAGGGAGTAAACCAGCCGTCAACGGACTCCCACCTGTGTGGAAGTGTGGCCCTGCGATGTGGGGTCTTCAGTATACTACTGTCCCGGAGGATGCCTGGGAAAGAGCTCAAGCATGTAGGGGGAAAGTGAAAAAACAAAAAACCTCTGCCCATGAATAGAGATGCAGACTGGTGCTTGTCCTGGAAGACACCCCCTGAACACACCTTGTCATACTTTCAGACACTTGCAGCCAGTAGCCAACAGCCGTCAGTTGTGGCACCTGACAACCGAACAACCTGGATACAGTCCCAACCCCTTAGGGACAAACTGTGGCAGCAGACTGCTCAGGAGTTACACGCTCTGCTCACAACCCACGGAAAATGGCCCTTTGGCGATGAACACCAGTGGGACCCATGACCAGCTCCGTGTCACGCAGGTGAAGACCGCAGCCGCCTGCATACACCATCACCCAGCCTGTGGAGACCGCTTACCCTTGCCCAGGGTACCACTGGGTGTCAACTACAGTGATCCCCTTTCTGGGTACCACACAATAATTCCCACTTGCAGAACAGATGTAGGACATGCCACTTGAGAACTCCTAAACGTGCTGCTACATATCTGAACTCCCCGAACACAACCAGTCAGACAGCGATGCCTCCCTCGTGGTCACGAGTGCCAACATCTGGCATTCATGTGGCATTTCATGCCCAGTATCACCCACAGACAACAGAAGCCATGAAAAGATGAAGTGGACTCTTTTTTAAAAACTGGGAAAATAATAAGTGGACCCTAATTGTGGCAATTTTCCAGAAATGTACCACCGTTTAAGTACACTATTTAATTAGGACGGAGGATGAGAGAAGGCCCACCCTGCCTGCAAGAGACCCCAGCCACACAATGAGACTTCTCCCACCTCCATTTTCCCCTCCTGTGCCCACCTGCAGGAACCCAGGCCTCAGGGTCTGTGCGAGGCCGAGCCGAGAGGGGACCAGGCAGCTTGGGGACATAATGAGCATGAGCAGCAGGTGACAGCTCCTTGGGTGGTCCTGCCGGCATGGCCAGCATGATCTGAGGTGCCATGTAATAATCTCCTAGGGATGAACCCATCCAGAGTAAGAAACGGTGAGGATTTTTTAAAGGGTTAAAACTCCCATGCTGCAGGGCCAGGTCATAAAGATACTGACCATGGGGCCATGAAAGGACAGCTGTTCTGCTGGTGGGAGGAGACCTCAGACCCTCTGGAGGTCAAAGATGTTGTGGGGTGGGGTGGGCGGCATTAGTGACATGGCTGTCACCTGCAGGACCCCTGGCCCAGCCTGTCTTTTCAGAATGCTTTGACAACCTCATCCCAGACCATCGCCATGCCTTCTGATCTGAGTCCTGGACACCCCCTCTGGAGACACTCTGAACGGAGGACTGACTGGGGAGGCAGGATGGCTTCCACCAAATGACAAAACAATACTTCATAGATGCGGATATGAACTCCCTTAGCTTCACCTTATTACGGCTGGGGCCCTGTGGTTACTCTACTGTCAAAACAAAAACAGACTCCTCTTGTGTGCTTCCTGCAGAACTGAACTGGTTGCTGGCTATGTCACCGCCAGCCCCCACCTGGTCCTGCTGGTGGGACCAGCCCCCCTCTCCTGGTTTCTTGCCAGCTCCCCTTGGACCTGAGCCGGGGAGGCCTCCGCCAGGGGCACTTGCTCAAAACTCGGGTCCAGCTCCCCCTTCTCTCTACGTAGCAAGCGGAGGGAGCAGGTGAACTGCTCCCCGGTGAACTGGGACAAGCAGAGGTCCCTGGTGAACTGTGGGGAGCAGGCACCCACCTGTCACACACCAGTAACATGATGGAGCAGGGGAAGGGGCCCTAGAGAGGGCTGGGGAGCAGGGAGACTTCTGCCTTGGGACACGGGGCTTCATGGGAGCGTGGCCTGTGAGGATGGCGCAGACTGGGACCCAGTGGGACCAGAAGAGGACATTTCTAGGGGAGAGAGCAAGGGGCAGGAGCTGGAGGGCAGGGAGGGCAGCAGACAGGTTTGACTGTCGAAGGGAAGTAGTCGGGGTGGGGCGGGGGGCAGGGGAAAGCAGGGGCTGAGAGCTTGCCTGAGAGACTGCCTGCAGGGCCAGGGCAAAGGTGGGTCCCCAGAGTCAGGGCCACAGTGGGAGAAAAGTGGGGTTTGGGTTGTGTGACTCGGACACATCTCCTCACTGAGAGGCCATTTGCTAACTCTCAGGTGTCTCTGTCTTTCTCAGCCCGAAGTCTAGGCCCTTGAAGGCCAGTGTGGCCCTTCAGAGCCTGTCAGAACTCCATCAGTGGGAAGCATCTCCCCTGGCCTCTCTCCTCTCTGGCCCTGGTGAACACAAGTCTTGATTGAGACAGACTGTGAAAAATTCTACCACTTCCTCGCGATTGTTGCTGAAAGCAGAATCCTCACTCTGGAGAGGAGATGGGGACCAGAAAGAGGGGGGGCAGAGGCTGCTTTTCACATCAACCGGATCACTCGAGGTGCCAGAGTCCCTGGTTTCCAACCAGACTCACAGAGTGGACACCAGGGCTCTTACTGCAGCCAAGGGGCTCCTGCAGCAGCTGGAGACATCACTGAGGGTGGACACGCCTGCCCACAGGCGGCCGTTGCCATCAGCCTCCCCAAGGGACTTACGCAGCAGGTGGTCACCTGGCTCCAGGTGTCTCGTCTGTAAATGAAGCACTGACCTCAGCTGTCAATCTGCTGTCTAATCTGAAGGCCCCTGCTGGCTCTGCAGTTGTGCTGAAAGGGTCTGACAGCAGAGCTGCCCTGGGAATCTCCCGAAGCCCTGTCGGGAGGCCCCAGTTCAGTAGGTGTGAGCAAGGCCCAGCCAGAGGATGGGTGAAAGGGCCCTGGCGAATCCGAACTGTGGTGAGTGGGCACCAATGCCGGCAAAGCCGGGGAGTATGTGGGGAGTGAGGCTGCTAGCACCACATCAGCTCAGCGCTGCCCTCAGGCAAGGCTGCTGTCACTCGTTAAAGGACAAGAACCAGCGGACAACTGCTGGGGAGCTACCACAGTCCTGGGTGAGGGGCATGCCCACGGCATCCTGGGGATCCCTATTCTTCACCAGTTCAATCCTCTTCCAGGACCTCAGCTTCCCCAGGTGTCCTGAGGACACCACAGGCCTGTCTGGCAAAACCAGAGCCCAAAACCTTTCTCCATTCCAGCTGTTCACTTGGCGGAACCAGTCAGGGAAGCTCACCCTTGCCCCTTCTGGGGACAGTGCATCTCTCTGCTCAATGCTCCCTAGTGTCTCTGGGGGTCCTTGGATTGGCCCCCTGAATCCTTGGGCACAGTTGCCCCCGAACCCTTGCACCCCTGCTGTCCTTCTGGCATGCAGGTCCACAGAGGCCAATTCCCTTGGCACCTGCTCACAATGAGGCAAGCAAGGTGAGTTTCTTTCCCCTCTCCCTCCAGCCTACTCCAGCATGGCCATTATATGTGGACTGCAGTTCAGAGACCCCCCCCCAAGCCCACTCCTTCAGTTGCATACCCAATGAGGGGAGGGCCTCGCCAGAGGCCACCCAGCAGGGTGGAGCTGGAACAGTTCCTACCCTGAAGACCTGAGAGGAAACAGGTATAGAAGATGACTCAAGGGGATAAAAACCCCAATAAAGGAAGCAGTCACTAGCAGTTTGGAGCCTCTGACCAGCACAGGAGAAATGGAATGACACCCCCCATGACACAGGAACTTCACTTACAGTGCAACAGACCAAAATCAGACTTACGGAAGGATGCCAGAAGTCAGCAAGATGGATGGAAGGCTCTTTAAAGATCCCCTAGTCCACCATTTTACAGATGGCAACACTGAGGCCCAGAGCGGCTCAGTCACGTGAAGGCAGGTCTCACGCAAGGATAAGTCAGGGTCTCTGCCCTCAGCGTCAAAGAGGTTATCCAAGGCTGGCCTGGAGAGTGGTGTGGGGCAGACCACCAGCTCTGGGGCCACACCTGTCACCCTCACCCCAGTCAGGACTCCAGCAGCATCTCCCTGGAGAAACTGGACCTCATCTCCTCAAAGAGTCAGTCACCTCCAGGGCCCATCCGGCCTTCTGCCCCCGGGGCCAGGCTCGGCCAGGCCCAGGCCACAGGCATTCCGCAGCGGCCCTCTCAGCTCTGAGGTGTGTCCAGGAGAAGCCAAGCTACCATGGCTCCCTGGAACTCCAGCGGCTGGGCAGGCGATGCAGCCTCATGTCCTCCTTCTGGATGTGCTCGTAGCAAGACTGGCAGGAGAGAGGCGAGGCTGAAGCCAGCTGGCCTGCCCACCCCCAGCAGCACGCAGAGGCTTTAGGGCCTGACTCGGGTGCACCCACTCCCACGCCTGGACCACTGTGTCTCCAACTCAGCCCTCAGCCACAGTCTGAGGAAGGGTCCTTCCCTCTCCTGTGCTCAGGAACGCAGCATGGAGCACACTCAGCCCTGGGGAGCCGAGGGCCGGGATGTGCTATGCCTACTTTCCCCCACCCAGCCGCTTTTAACAAGGGCTGGAGCGGGGGCTCTGTGAGGACCCCTCCCATGGAGACACACACTAGCTGTAAATGTGAGCGCATCCCCGTGATGGTGTCTGGGGCAAAAGGGGTCTGCCCCAGAGGCCAGGGCATTCCTGCCTGGGCCAACCGCTTCCATCCCTCACCTCCAGGGCCGTGAGCAGGAAGTCATACAGGCCTCCTGTGTGGAGAGGGTCCATCATGTCACGGATCAGGTGGATCTCGGCTCCCAGGTGCTGGATTCTGGAGCACCACCACCACCACCACGAGAGGGAGAAGGGGACCATTCAGGACAGGCGCCCAGCAGCTGGGAAGGAGCCCTGGTCTGGGTGGCTAGACACCTGGGCTGTGGTCCCCGCTGTGAGTGGTACCCATGGGACCCTGGGTGGGACTTTCTGGGCCTCAGCTTCCCCATCTGTCCCAAGAAAGGCTGTGCCCATAGACCGGAGTGTTCAAAGGCTTTGCAGTATGTCTTGGTTGGGGGCGGGCAGGGTGGGAAGGGAAGCTCCTGGGCCCACCCCCAGCTGGGGCTCACTGGGCACGAGACACCACGTAGATGAGCAGCGGCAGCAGGTCGTCCATGGGCAGCTTGTGCTCCCGGCCCAGCACCCGCGACACGGTGGCCTCGATTTCCCCGTACGTCCTCTCTAGCACCTCCAGCTTCTCCCGGGGGTCCACCGTGGTGCTGCAGCAGGGTAACTGGCTCCAGATCAAGGCCCTCGGGTTCAGTCCCAACCAGGAGTCCCCACATTCCTGCCTCCCATGTCCCCCTCCCCAGGCTGCGGACTCACATCATCTTCTGCAGACACTCCGTGGCCGACAGGAAGCACTTGTCTCTGACCAGGGAGTATCTCTGTGTGGTCGGGAGAGGGGGTTAGATGAGGCCTCCCCTTTCCAGGGTCAGGGCTGGTCCCCAAGCCCCTCTCCACCCACCCCTTCCTCATCACTGGCTTCAGCACAGCTCTGCCCAGAGGGCTGAGCAACCCAGGGCGAGTCACAGCTCCACTGTAAGCCTCAGTTTAAAGTGAAGTCGCTCAGTCGTGTCCAACTCTTTGCGACCCCATGGACTGTAGCCTACCAGGCTCCTCCGTCCATGGGATTTCCCAAGCAAGAGTACTGGAGTGGGTTGCCATTTCCTTCTCCAGGGGATCTTCCTGACCCAAGGATCGAACCCGGGTCTCCTGCATTGTAGGCAGACGCTTTACCATCTGAGCCACCAGGGAAGTCCTAATAAACCTCAGTTTACTTGACTGTAAAGTGGGATAAACGGTCTCCAGGAGGTGGGAGGATCAAGGTGGATACAGAAGAATCGTAGCAGCCAATGGTCACTGGGTGCTGCCCAGTTCTAAGTGCCTATGTCAACAGCTGTTGAATCCCAGGGCTTGTTGAAACACAAATTCCAAGTTCTCTCCCTGAGTTTCTGACTCAGTAGGTTTGGCGTGGGTCCAATTGGCCTTTCTAACGAGTTCCCAGCAACGCTAACGTTGCCGATGCAGCAAGCACACTGAAATCCAGCGCCTCCTCTGCTCCAGCCAACTCCCCTCCTCCCACAACAATCGCGTGAGGGAGTCCTAGTACTGCAGCAGTGGGTACTCCCACAGATGCGGAAACTGAGGGACAGAGATCAAGGATTTCGCCCATGGCCATACAGCCAGTAAAAGGGGTGGGGCCTGCGCTTGAGCCTGGCCACTGTGGCTGCACACTCACCCGCAAGGAGAACCAGAGCAGTGCAGAAAGCCTGCCGTCTTCTCCCTCACCCGCCTCTGCGGCCTGAGACTGTGACTATCAGGGTACAGAGCTGCTCGGAAACCTGAGCAAACCCAGGGCCCAGCTGAGGTTCAGGCCCCCCTCTCCTAGGCAGGTAACCGGCCCACCCTCTCACCTGATTGGTCGTCAGTGTGAGGTCCTTGAGGGGCCACAGGTGTCTGAAATAAGACGGGAGATGGGAGGCTTTGCCTTCTGAGTCAGAAGGCAAATTCCCTGCACCCCCAAGTCCCCCAGGAGGGCTGAGCACGGGAAAGGGGCTGGGGATGCACAATGGCATCTGGGAGCCATTGTGTGGAGCCCAGGCTACAGGAGACCAGGGGGGATTCCTTGAGAGGGCAGCCCTCCATTGAGCCCCAAAACACAGAGAGCAGAGAGAGGGATGGTGCTGCAGGCCAGGGCACCCTCCTGGACAAGGCCCTGGGGGGTCCATCCAGAGAGCTCAGTTGTGGAGACTGCTCCAGGGGCTCAGTGAGCTGGCACAGGCTGGTGAGAAGTAGGGATGCCATACAAGGGAAGTACAGCCAATGAAGCAGGGAGGCCAGCATGGAGGAGGTGGCACTGAGGCGGCAGGAGGGGCGCAGAGGGAAAACCCTTGGGAAGCTGTTGACAACCAGGTCTCTGGGCTGGTGACTGGTCAGATGCAGGAAACATTCACCACAACAGAAAGTGAAACAAGGGTTTTGAGGGAAAGGGGGATAGGAAGCACCATTGCCTTGCGAAAAGGGGGACCAGGTGTGGGAGGCAGGAGTGCATTCACACCCTCAACACTCAGATCGAAGGGGCATGGAGGATACAGGATGTTCTGATTACTGAGGGTAGAAGGGAGGCTCTGACCTGCTTCCAGAATAGTCCTCAGTTTCCCCCTTGAGGATCATCCCTCTCCCACTCTCAGTCCAAGAGCTGGGAGCAGGTGATATTACCCCAGCCCCAGCGGTAGATACTGAGGTCAGCCTGGCCAATCTGGGCCACAGCCGGCATTCAGGGACACATTCAAGAACCTAGCCATGCCATGGAGGAACTTTAGAGGCTCCGCTAGAGCTCCTGGGAAGGAGACACCAGCTCCTTGTGGGGAGAGTATAAACCTCGAGTGACTGGTGCTATTTGTCACCACATGGGGAAACCAGAGACACACCAACAGAGAGAGAGAGATTGCTTCCTTTTTCATGCAGCTGAACACCTAGATCCAGCCATACCTGAATCTAGCCATACTAGCCACATCCTAGAACTTCACAGGTACATAAGCCAATTATCCTCTTCCCTTTTTCTCTGAAGACAACTGGAGTTGAGTTTGCATCCTCTGCTGCACAAGAACTCTGGCCAACGTGGCATGGGGGGGAGGCTTACTTCTGCACGTCCAGGAACTCAAGCAGCTTGGTGTCGGGGAAGAGGCTCAGGTTGGTGATGCCCTGGCTGTAGAGGCTGTCCTCCCTCTCGTGGAGAAGCAGGTAGAGAGTGAAGAGCTCCGAGTAGAAGCTGGGCAGCACGAGGGGAAGCACCAAGCCGTGCACCCGCAGGTCCCTGAGTGGGAGCCACCAGGACGGCTCAGGGCCAGCAGGGCGGGCGTGGGCATCTACTTGGGGTGCCCCCACGAGCCCTTAGAAATCTTCGTTCCACCTCAGTATTCCTGCCTCCAGCCTCCCCCATCCCCGAGAAAACCCTTCCCAGCCCCATTCTCAGTCGTTTCACAATCAACTGACATCTGTGACCACCTCATGCTCTCATTCAGCTTTGAGAACCAACATGGCAGGCGAGGTTGGGTTTTGATCCACACTTGACTGAAAGCAAAACCGGGCCCTGATGGATGAGTGACCTGCAGCAAAGCTGTCAGCAGTCATTCCAGGCTAGTCCAATTGGGCCTCCTAGCTTTCTGTGCTTGCTGGGACTCAGGGGGAAGTTCTCCCTAAGGTCTAACCCCGTTTCCCATGCCTCCTGCAATGCAGTAACAGAAAGCCCCCTCTGATCAGGATCCCTGGGCCTGGAATCTGAAGGCAAGTTGTGAGATTTGGTCTTGGGGGGACTGGGCCGAGAGATTTAACGACCCACTTAATTCCTGCTCTGTGTGACCTCAGGCTCAGCTTCTACCAGGCCTCAGTTTCCCCATCTGTGCACAGGAAGAAGGACGTGCCTGAGGAAGCTGCTCACCCTCCAGGCACCTAAGAGATGAGGGGTTGGGATAACATGCTCAGAACAAAGGTGCATTTGATGCATGGTGGCAGTGCCCCTTCCCAGGCTGCTCAAGGAACAGGGGTCACAGGTCTTTATGATTCCTGAATGGTCAACGAACAGCGTGTGGTCGGTAGCATGAACCCCAAACATTTCCTCAGAAACACCTCTTTTCCCTGAGGGAAGTCCCAGGAGCAAGGAATAAGGATCCCCTGGAGCTGAGCCTGGCTGCACCAGGGCAGAAGACCCCACAGATTTCCTGGGGGCAGTCACCTTGTCTCTGCATCTTCATCTTCCTCTGGGGCCTCGCCCTTGCGCTGTAAGGCAACCTGCAGCAGGCCCCTGTGAACCAAAGAGAGGGGCGGTGTGGCTGCCATCTCCCACAGAACGAGTCACCCAAGGCCAGGCAGGTGGGTTCTGCTCCCAGAACCATGAAGCGTGAGGCTTGCAGAGCCCAGCTGCCCAAACCTCAGCAGTGAGGGGGATGGGAGTACAGGATGTCCACCTGAGTGTCCCAGAACCCCGGAACAGAACGAACTATAGCATTTAAGGTTACGGTTTATGATGTTTGATGGGGTCACAGCTCAGCCAGGACAGGACAGAAGATGGGCTGTGAGCCCAGGTCAGGATCAGCCTGCAGTGGGGTTAGAGCCAGCCCAGAGCCTGGCTGGGGCTTGGACTCTGGCTGAAGTCAGGCCTTGTTACCACCTCCCCACCGTCTAACCCATATGCTCACCAGCTGCACACTAACCAACCCATCCTCTGTTTCTCTCTCAACCCAGACCCAAGGCAGAGGCACCATTCCCACCCAGGGCAGCAGACAGAGCTGAGGCCTAGAAAGGGCAGAGCCCCCCACCCTGGGGACAGGGCAGTGGTTGTCCCCGAGTGCCACCGAGCTCACCTGTAGGCGGCCCAGAGCTCCTGGGCGTGCTGCTTCACCTCCTCCTGCGCCAGCCCCTGCAGGTGCTTGTTGGCCCCCATACCTGCGTATGTGGCCTGGAAGGTCAGCATCAGCGTCCGGAGCAGCTTCCCCAGGGGATGCAGAGAGTTGCTCAGAGCCTGGGCAGGTGCGACAGCCACAAAGAGATGCTCAGCCCCAGGGCAAGAGCCCGCTTCTCAGACAGGAGCACCGCGGCCTCTCAGCAAGGCCTGTCCCCTGTGGCCAGCACCCTCCCCGTGGCCTCACCTTCCTGAGGCACCGCTGCAGGGCCTCGGGCTCCCGGTGCTGCCGCAGCTCCTCCAGGAGCTCCTCCATGCTGCCCGCCTGGTCCTCGGGGCGGGTCCTGGGGCACCACACACAACGTCTCACCCAGGCCCGGCCCGCCCCTCCAGAACGCCTTCTCCACCCTCCCCCGCCCCCGCCCACTCAGAGCCCACTGCCCCCAGCCCTGGGTCTGGACACCCCGTGGGTACACACACCCCCGCGCCTGGGCCTCACCTCTCACAGCACAGGTACTCCTGCGACCTGCGCAGCTCCCGTGAGCTCTGCACGTGGAAGCCCAGCAGGGCCTCCCGCAGGTCCCCGGGGCAGCCGGCACGAACAAAGTCCCGGAAGGGGCCATAGACCCCCTGCCAGCGGCTCTCCACGGGGAAGACGCCCTGGCCCAGCTGCCTGCGATGGAGGTGGCGGGAAACGTGGACAGGGAGGGAGCCATGTAGGACCCTGTGCAGCCCTTGGAGAGGCGGGGATATCCAGCCTGGCCAGAGTTAAGGGCCCCAGTGGGGTGGATAGACTGGGGCAGGCAGAGGGGTCTGACCTCCAAGACTCCAGGAGGAGAAACGGGAGGCAGAGAAGGGTCAGAGAGAATCTACTCCACGGTAGAGAAAAGAGACAGGGGCACACAGAGCCCTGGAAAAGAAACAGAAAGATCTGGAGAGCTGGAGGCCCAGTCCAGAGAGTGGGGTCTTGTCCTAAGAGAGGCGAGGGCCCAAAGCCCAGGGTTCCCCGACTCTCCCTCCTCCCACACCTGGTTCCTTCCTGAGCTTAACCTGTCTCGGTCGCTAGGCCCAGGGGTCTGGCTGTGTGCATGTCTGGTGAGCACTGCCCTCCCCTGTCACACTTACAGATATCCCTACACCTGCACCTGACCCGGGTTCACGCCCCTAGGGTTTGCCATCCACTTCTAGCTCCTGCTATCAGAGAAAAAGAAACGTGCTGGGATGATGTGTCAGGTAAATCAACTTCTACAATGCTGGCTGGCACCATTAGAACCACCAACCACATCTCAACAGACATAGCAAGAGGCACCATTTGAACACCTGTTTTCCAAAGAAGAACTCTGTCCCCATAAGGAGGAAGTGTATCTGCTTTTCAAATACCCCCATGATAAGGAGAGTGAATCCACTTCCAAGTTTCCTTTTTCACCCTGGCTGCCAGGGAACTCAGAGTCAGGCTAATGTTCAATTATAGTGCCTATCTGCACCTCCCTTTCTTTTAAGCTCAACTCACACTTGAATTGTCTATTTTATTGTCATTTGTTTGGTTTGGAAACTATCTTGTACCTTCCTAGAAAAAGACTCTATGTATAGAGTCTATACATAGCATTTTTCTTCAGTTCTGTGGCATATGGAGTTATCACCACATAGCCCTTGATTCCCAGAGTCTCTGGTAAGGGTTGTGTGACCTGAGCTTTCTGAACTCTCCAAAGAGCTAAGAGGAGGTACAGAAAAGCCCTTCTAACGAGACCTGAGTCTTTGGGGGTAGAGACACAGGCACCCACAAGCACACCCCCAAGAAAGGCTCCAGAATGCACAGGCCAGACGGTCAGGCTCTCACCTCTTGCAGGTACTGCTTGGATCTGGAGGGAGGGCAGCTGTGTCCAGCACACCCTGGGTATGCAGTCCCCTCCCTGACACGCTGCCAAAAGTGCCCTCCAGGGTGAAGCCATTGGGGAAGGTGACCTTGCCCTGGAAGCCGGGAGAGGAATGCAGGGATGTCTGTCCATTTGTCTATCCAGCTGCCCTTCCACCCAATCATGACAGGCCTCATGCCCGTCATCCTGGGTCATAGAGGCTAGAAACTGATGGGTGGCCTTCCCACCATCCATTCCATCTGCCCCACCCCAAGGGGCTCATGATGCTTCACCCCTGCAGGAGCCCTGACTGAGAGCTGTGCCCACCACCAAGGGGCTTGTCTCTGAGGTAGAAGATGACAAGGGAGCCAGAGAAGGGACTCAGAGGTCAGAGCAGGGGAACCACCACTGAGGCTGGGAGTGGGGAATAAGTCCAGAAGTAGGCAGTGGCCTTAGGGAGGGCGTGAGGTATTATTGGCCCCAAGGAGAGGCAATTCCTTGCTGCACAGGACTGTCCCATTCAGAGCATTCTTGGTCTCTGTCCATTAGATGCCACAGTACCCTCCAGTCATTACAAAGAGAAAACAGCCCCCATGTGTCCAAAGGCCCCAGCAAGGATACAACTGCCTTCTGCTGGGTCAGCTCGGGCAGAAACTTCCTGAAGGACAATGCCTTCAGGGGACCCCACTCAAGGCACTGATGGTGGTGGTAGAGGGGGTGGATCCCTAACTCTGGAGCCAGTGGGGGACACAAGAGACCACCAGACCCTCTGCACCCAAGGCAAGCCTGCCCATGCCCTCTTGACTCATACCCAATCAAACTGCACCTTTGTGGCAGAGAAAGGTCGCTGCACATGCCCCCTAGATATAGTGGAGATGGGAGAGGGCCCCCTACCTTCTCCACCCACCCTCAGTCCTGGGTCTAAGCAGGGAGATTATAGACTCCGGCCAAAGTCACAGTGCAGAGCGGAGTAGGGTCTCAGTGGCTCTCACCTTCCCCAAGAGTGTCAGGTCCCTGGTAAAAGTGCCCTCATATAAGGAGTCATCATCAGAGAGAAGGATCCCTGGGCCCTAGAGGAGAGGGGAGGGTAGGAGCAGTAGGTTAGGAAGGGCCAGAAGGCTAGGGGTAGGGAGAGGAGAAGGGTCCTGAGCCCTGGCACACCTCCTAGGACTGTGCCCAGGTGGGATGCCAGCCCCTGGACTGCACAAACCCCATGCACCTCGATCCTGGGTTACTCTGACTGACACCCTCAGACCTGGCTTCTCCCCTCCAGCGGCCTCTCTCAGGAAGTTTTCTGGGGGACCCTTCCTTTCCACCTACAGCTCAGGAAGTGCTGGGCTTTTCCTGAACCATCTCCACTTTCCTGTCACTGATGCCAGGGGCAGCGGAGTTCATCAGGTTCCCTTGCGGCTCTGGCTGCCAGGAAGCTTCAGAGCCAAATGGGATACAATTTGTGTTCTTATTTTTAAATCTATTTTATGTGCCTATTCTTATCTTTTCTTCCTCCTTCAATTCTTTCCAGAACAAAGTGTAGCTAAACAAACAAGCCACAGTATCAATAACCGCCATCAGGCCGAGCCATACTATGTACCAACCACCTGGCAGGGTGTGGGTGAGACAGAAGGTGGGGGTTGATATGCCCGTGCTCAGGATACCTGGGCTTGAGACTCATTTCTGTCACTCAGCAGAATGTGACACTAGGCAGGTTCTCTGACCTCTCTGAGCCCCACATTTGTCACTTGTACACTAGGGACGACAACATGAACCCCAGGGCTACTGGGAGGATCCCATGAGACCATGCTGGGAGGCCTAGCCCAGAGCTAGGCACCAGGGTTTCCCTGGTGGCTCAGACGGTAAAGAATCTGCCTGTAATGCAGGAAATCTGGGTTCGATCCCTGGGTCAGGAAGATCCCCTGGAGAAGGGAATGGCAACCCACTCCAGTATTCTTGCCTGGAGAATTCCAGACAAGACAGAGGAGCCTGGCAGGCTACAGTCCATGGGGTCACAAAAGAGTCAGACATGACTGACTAACACTTCCACTTTCTTTTTTTTCAGGCACCCAGTTAATGGTCTACAAATGTGGGCAGTGGAGGCTGCTGGCATCCTCATTACCATTCACTTCATAATTGCTATTCCAGTGAGTCATTACAATAAATAGGTAACCTGAGCTGCTGAAGGGAAAAGTGAGGCTGGGAGGGCGAGGGACTTGGCCAAGGCCAGGGTAGGCAGGCGGCAGAACTGGATTCTGGCCCAGGTTTGGGCTCGCTCTAGCATATCAGAACTTTGATACCTGCCCCATCCACTCCTGAGCAGCTTCAGTTCAGCTCTGGGGCCCCAGAGCAGGGAGAGGTGGCTCAGGACACATGTGGGTCTCTGTACTCACCACCATCTTGTCTGCCTGGAAGGTGCCCTGGTAGCAGACACCCGCCTGGGTGACCATGACCCCTGGGCCATGGCGCTGGTCAGCCTGCCACATGCCAATATAGCGCTCACCCCTGGGGGAGAAGAGAGGATGGCAGGAGTTGGATCAGAATTGTTCCCATGCACCTTCTGTGTGCTCTGCTGACACGGGACTCAGGGTGGGGGGGCAAGGGACAGGTAAGGAGCCAGGACATGAATTCACTCCAGTCAGACATGGGGAGGTGAGATCAGGACCCACAAGAGGAACAGAGGGTGGAGGAGAAAGGAAGCCTGCCTGGGGGAGGGCATCCTGGCTGGCTTCTTGGGAGAGGTGGCAGGAAGGACAGATGGAGTGAGAGTGCCACTGTAACACATGCAAAGCCATGGAGGTATCAGTATACGTCAGATATGTGGGGGCGTTCAGTGGTCTAGAGGGCTTCCCTGGAAGCTCAGCTGATAAAGAATCCGCCTGCTAATGCTCGATCCCAGGGTTGGGAAGATCTCCTGGAGAAGAGAACGGCTACCCACTCCAGTATTCTGGCCTGGAGAATTCTATGGACTGTACAGTCCATGGGGTCGCAAAGAGTCACACGACTGAGCGACTTTCACTTCACTTCACTTCACTTCAGTGGTCTAGAAGGCTGGGGGGTACACAGGTGTCATGGCACGGATGAGTTCAGAGGAGCAGGCAAGGCCTCGGATGCCAGGCCAAGGACACTGGGCTTTGTCTCAGCCTAGAGAACCCGGAAGGGCTGTGACCCTTTGATGGGACCAGATCATGGGGTCACAAACTCCTCTCTGACAAAGCAGGGAGGGGCTGGAGTTGGTGGTGGGGGGCACACCTGCAGTCAAGGTCAGGGTCCCTCAACCTGAGCCTCAGCAGCAACTGAGGGCGTGGAGTGGAAGTGAGGGGCTTCAGAAAGACTCTGGGGGACAGACAGAATGGACCCACTGATGACAGGGAACCCATGCCTGGAGGCACTTGGTCTGTGAGGGTCCTCTCTTCCCCTCAATCCTGCTGGGGATCTGCAGAGCGCTCACCTGTCACTGTCCTCCTCAACACCGTAGCCACTCCGCTGGCCCCTCTCCCAGTGGCCTGTGTACCGGAGGGGCCGAGGGGCCTGTGGGATGCTCTCAAGGACCCCGAATCCATGGCGCAGGCCCTCCTGGAAGTAGCCCTTGTACACCTCACTGGTGCTGTACCTGAGGAGGTCACCAATGGCTGGCCCTGCCTCCCAGAGGACGTGTCCAGCCCACAAGGCTGCCCCCCGTCAGATGAGGGTCACTTACTCACAGATGCCATAGCCGCACATGCTGCCTTCTCGCCAGTGGCACTTGTAACAGTCAAACTTATCCTCGGAGGCCTGGGGCACCAGGCGGATGCCAAAGCTGCCAGTGTGGGTGGGCAGGGAGGGAGGTCAGCACTGGGGCCAACGGCCTGAGACACCTGTCACAGCCTCTCCATGCCCAGGAGTGTCCCTGCTTCCAAGGGGCCTTCGCAGACAATGAGAATCTTACAGGTGATCAGGTCCTTCTTCTTCCTAAGGGCCCCTCAGGACACCCCACCCACCTCCACCCCACCCCCATGCACCCTGAGAGGGCCTTTTGGCCCTAGACCACTCCCTCCATGACCTGCCCTCTTCTCAGGGCCAAGTTTCCCCTTTAGGACAATGAGTGGGACTGGACCAGACGGCCTCCAAGTTTCTGCTGGAGGTTTGGGAATTTAGGGTGGGGCCAGGCTGGTGACAGTGATGGAGTGGGAACCCCCACCACGTTGCCCCGTGTCAGCCCCAGCCTTACCCATGCTCCAGGCCCTGGCAGAAATCTCCCACGTGATTCTGCCCATCTGGCCACTTCAGGGTTCCCCTGGAACACAGTCAAGGTCCACAGTCATCAGGCCCATGGGCGTCAGGTCCACCAGACATCCTTCAGCATACACAAGTCCCCCAGCTGGCCTCCACCGTACACTCTCTCAGAGGCCTCGATCGCCCTTGGGCTGGACTCTCTGCTCCCACGGGGCCTCTTCCCTGAGCTCCACAACCCTGCACGGACTTTCGGCCCTTTCCTACTCCTGGCACAGCTGCCCCTGCAGCCTCAGGGAGGGCACTCTATACCCAGCAGGGGAAGTTCCGGAAGCATCCAGGTTGCCTTGTTCCCTTGACCAACAGCAAGCTCAGAGCTAACCTTCAAGTTCAAGCCAAGCACTAGGAGTCAGTGGGGTTTCTACCATCCTCATCTCCTCTTCTGACACAGCATTGCTTTTTCTGTTTTTGTTCATAGGCTTCCTGAAGCCCTTTCTGGAAGTAGGCAGGGTACCAGAAATGAGTGGAACGCTTGCCAGCGTAACCCTGGCGAGTCCCTTCTGCTTTCAGGGCCTTGGTTTCGCCAGCTGTGGCACAAATTAGGGCCACATTCTTCAAAAGCCTATCTGCCTGTGGGGTCGTATAGATCTGCAGTTGAGGCCAGGCTTCCCCTAGACCCTACCCTGAGGCCTGGAGAAAGTCATGGTTTCTGGATCTACAAAGGGCGTGCTAACACTCCCTCAGGCCATTCTTGTAAGGGCCGCCAGAAAATGCTACACAGACACCAGTTATTCTTTCACCCGCCTTGAGGACAGAACAGTAACTGCGGGCCCTGAAGTCCAGTCTCCTGATGCCTGTCCCAAGCTCACCAGCCTCACCGACATCAAGACTATTTGGCACAAACCTACTATGGGCCAGTGCTGTCCAGGAGGACTTGAGAGACTTTGTGGGAGAAACAGAATTGACCAGAGAGGGTAACAGCCTCTGGTTCATGCCCTGAAGCAATAAGGTCCATCTGGGTCCTATGTGCCCCCCAGACTCCCAGGAGGACCCCTGCCTTGCCTGGCCCAGAGCCTCAGTTACTCACTTGCCATGGGGCCTGCCCCAGTACCACTCGCCCTCGTAAGTGGCCTGGCAGAAGCGGCCCTCTGCACGGAAGGTGTATGCTCCACAGCGGCAGGTGGGAGGTTCAGAATGCTCCAGGCCTGCTCCCAGCACCGGGAAGTCCTTCTTCCCACGCAAGGCCTGGCACACAGCCTGGGTAACCTTCCATTGCCAGACCACCTGGGGGAGGACAGGGGAAACACAGGACAGGTCACTGCTGCTGGAGGCAGCCCCTCTAGGAAGCCTCCTGGGGTGGCTCCAGGTACCACCCCCCCCACACCTCACTCTGTCACCTGGGGGAACCTCTAACAGTTCCACACTGCTCCCTAGAGCCTCATCCAGACCTGAGATACTTACTTGCAGTTTTGGGCCTGCCCACAGAGGCCAAACAAAACCATCAAGCAGGCCCCAACCCTGGCTTCACAGAGAAAAATACCTGCTCTCTATGGCTGTCTGACGCCTGAGCCCAGGCAGACACCTGACTCACTCTGACCATGACTCCAGAGGCTTGACATTCCCAAGGAGCCTCCAGGGCAGTATACTTGTGCTGCAACCCTCCTGTCGCCTTCCCTTACTCCCCCAATCCTAGTCCCCACATTCACAGTCCACCCACACTCACCAGGCCCTGCGGGTCCTTGGAACAAAAGGAGAACTCTTCCTCAGGTGTGAGGAGGTAAAACGTGCACCTAGACAGATGGAGGTGATAAGTAGGTTCTATTCAGTTCTATTCAGAAGGGAGCTGGGGGCAGGTCCAACTCAGAGCCCTGGGGTGGGCAGGTTCCATGGGGTAGAGGGAGGGAAGGCCTGAGGTGTCACTGGAGAGGGATGCTCACCTGTCCTGCCCAGGATCTACCCACACCAGCTTCAGATCAAAGGTGTGGATGTTGTGGCCCTGAAAGAAGATGGGGCATAGGTGGGCAAGATGCTCACCTATTCTCTGGTCTGGCCTTGCTCCCAAGCACCTGCTCAGCATGCCCCTGGGTGTCCCCAGGTTGCTCAGTTCAGCATGCCCAGCGCTGAGTCCCCCACCACCCCCGCCTGTTCCCATCTCCAAGGCAGCCCCTCCACCTCCCTTCCCACCCAAGACCCAGGATCAGTCTCCCACAACCCCCCACGTCCTGCTCCATCAG
Source organism: Dama dama (assembly GCF_033118175.1). Classification (NCBI taxonomy): domain Eukaryota; kingdom Metazoa; phylum Chordata; class Mammalia; order Artiodactyla; family Cervidae; genus Dama; species Dama dama. The sequence goes on along the minus strand of NC_083704.1, from coordinate 56,952,891 downwards.
GGCCACCAGAGTGGTCTTCCGGAAATACAGCTTGGACCTTGTGAGCCCCTGCCAGAAACCTCCCTCAAGTCCCTGCTGCTGAGCCTGACACCTGAGACCATACAGAACAGCCCTAGGTCACGTGCCCCCTCCTTTCTCCACTCGCCACGAACTCTCCGCAGCCTGACCCTCCGCTTGTGCTGCTCCTTCTACCTGGAACGTCATCCCAGCTCCGAGAGCCAGACCAAGCCTCCCTTCCTCTGGAAGATCTTGTGTAGTGACCTCTCCCGCCTGGCAATAGCCACAGGAGGAAGTGGCTCCAGGCCCAGGCCTCAAGGGGAGGAGGAGTGTGCCAGACATGGGCAAGGACAAGAGAGGGTCCCACAGAGAAAACAGGGCATGCCCAGGGCCAGAGGTGAGAAAGGGCTCGGCGACTTTTAGTGGGTGTCTTGTCAGTGTACCTGGAGCACAGAGGGAAAGTCAGGGGTGGAGGGAAACTCAAACTGCATCAAAACCCCCAAACCAGGCCTCAGGAGACATAGGTTTCGATGGGCAAGGAGCACCCCTTCCACGCCTCAGCCCCCTCATCTCCCCCAGCCACTTGTCTCTTTCCTCCTTTTTTCAACCACTCCCAAGACCTCTGGCCTGCCCCAGCCCACCTGCAGCAGGACGAGGGCATCATCAAAAAGCAGCACGCGCTCTGCCCGCAGTGGGGTGACTGTCACGGGGATGTCCTGGCTGTCTTGCAAGAGTCGGCGAGCGGGGGTGCAGAGCACATCCTGGTGAGGCGAGGAGGGAACTGCAAAGCTCAGGGACCCCCGTCCTTGACACTGCACCAGCCACTCCACTGCCCGCCTCTGCCCCAGGCACCTCTGCCCACACTCTGAGCATCTCCCGGAGGCCCCCAGGTCAGTGATGGGCACTGGGGCTCTGAGCTGGTGGGGCTTCATCCCTGGCTACTCCCAGCAAGATGTCACGTCTCTTGAAGCCCCGCTTTGTCCTCCTCCGCCCCATCTCAGGCCATGGCCACAGCCAAGCCCCCATCAACTCTCACCCAGGGTTCTACGACCCCCGCCTCTCTCGGGCAGTTCTTATCCCCTTCATTTCTCCATCTAATTCTCTGCTCTAGGCCCCAGCCTGTCACGCCTTGTTAGAGCACAGGGGATTTTCCCCCGGTAGGGGCACTATAGGCAGTGGCTGGAGGGTGCAATCATTCAGCGACATCCCAGAACAAGATGATGTCCCCAAGGCAGAGGGCGTCAGTTCTGTAACCACTCTTTCAGAGCCAGCAGCTCACATCCCAGCCCAGGAGTGGCTCAACAAATGCGTGAGGATGGCTGGACAGAGAAATGTCACAGACACTTGCTTTAGCCACTGCCCTGTTCGGGTGAGAAAACTGAAGCATGGAGAATGCAGCAGGCAGCTTGAGCCACCCAGAGGGCCCCTGCTGGATGGGAAGGTCTTCTCAGAGCGCCCTTCAGGCATGGAACTCACCCTCAGCCGGCTACTCAGAGTAGACCAGAGGGCCTGCGTGGCTGTGGCCTGGTCCAGCTCCTGCCTCATGAAGGACTGCAAGTCCCCAAAGAGGCCGGCGGCGTGTATCACCAGCTCCCGGGTGGGGTGACGCTGTGGGGGGACAGAGCCACCAGGGCGGGAGCTCATCAGAACCTTCCCCCACTCTGGGATGACTGCCCCAGCCCTGCCCTGGCCCAGCTGGTCAGGGGTTTGTTCTTTTCTCCCTGTTGGCTCTTCCTCCAAGGAGAGGTCAGCAGGAGGATGCCTCCAGGGGATTCAGGACCATCCGATGATGCCCCATCTGGGCCTGGGCCACGTGTCCTCACGCCCAGCACTTGAGTCTACATCTGCTCCCCGGGTCTCTGCTGGCTCCGCCACGGCAGGTCCATGTAACTCAGATACCCCAGGGCAAGGACATGGCCCTTCAAACCCCCAGAACAAGATGATGTCCCCAAGGCAGGCCAGGTCCTTTTCAAACAAGGAGTTCCTGAGGAAGGCAGGTTCCCTGAGCCAGAGGCCCATTTCTCCCGTCTGTCAGCTTCCTCGTGGAGGCAGGTCTGGTAAGTATCGATACTGCCCTGGCCTCCTGCCCCCTGCAACCCTGCTACCTACCTCCCCGATGGTGTCCCCGAGGCTCAGCAGGAGGAGCACGTACTGCTGCACGTGATGGGCGAGTGGCTGGCGGAGGGCCTGGAGCAGGGCCGTGCCCACCGAGCCCTCGGAGCTCACACCTGACAGGACTTGCCGCAGTGCCTTCCGCTGGCCCCGCCAGTACTCACTGGGTGGAGGGAGGGCCAAGCACCCCGTCACTCTCCCCTCCTCTGTTCCCGCACCCACCACCATTGCCTCCTTGCCCTGGCTAATCCCTCAGATCTCAGGACCAATCCCAGACCCCAAAGCTCTCTCCCATGAGAACAGTGGCTGAGATTTGGGAGCAGCATCTCAGAGACTGAAGGGATCACTGATAACAACAGCCCTCCCTGAGTAGGAATTAGGAATGCTCCCCTGCCCCAGGGTCACTCCCGCTAGTTGGTGTCTGGCTTCTGCTCACAGCTTCCCAAGGCTTCCCTGCCCCTCTTCAGGGGTGTGGATCAGCGTGTGGTTGCCAGAGCCAGGAGTGCTCAGGATGAGTCCCGGGCTGTGACGCTCACTGCTCTGGGGTCGTGGCTTCCCCAAGCCCTCCCTCCCAGACACACCCCACTCAGAGGCCCACCGCAGCACCCTGTGCTCACCTCCTCCTCTTTGCTGCCTTCTGAAAGGCTTGCACTGCCACGCAGCATGTGTAGGACTCGATGTACCTGTAGGTAGCACCGGGGACACCCTGCAGGCCCCACCCTCAGCTCCAGACCCAAGGGCCTGCCCTTCTGGGGTCCCTAGATCCTACCGGCTGAGTGGCTACACCCTGAGGGCCTGGCTCTGGGCACTGCTGATCTTGAGTCCTCACTGACCCAACTGGACAATTCTAATTCAGAGTCTTTCTTCCCTGGGAAGTCACCAGGCTCAGATCTGGGGTGTCTGAGCCGCCACCAGGCTAACAGCCAACCCCAGGGCTGAGCACAAACCTTTGCTGAAGCCCTGAGCCAGGTTGAGTCCCAGCGCCACCCCCAGCCCGCTGGGACTGTCTTACTCCAGGTGGACCTGCAGGACACGGTCCGCGCTATGCAGCAGCAGCAGGGACTCCAGGCCGACGGCTTCGGGGCGGCGCAGCCTCTCCCGCAGCGAGCGCAGGCTCTCCTCCGTCACGTCCCACAGCTGTCGGGAGCTCCTCTGCAGCTGCTGCAGGAGCTGCAGGCACTCCCGGCCCCAGGGGTCTGAGGCCTCTGGAGCTGGGGCAGGAGCGCAAGCACCCCGTGAGCTGGGACAGGGCCGCTCCACCTTCCAGGGAGCACGAACTCACCCTGGCTGGGCACCCAGGGGGCAGCAGCCCCACGAGACCTGGAGGTCCCTGGGACAGGACTGGAAGCCCACGTGCCCCCTGGAGCTCAGCAAGGGACAGGCAGGCTGCAGCAGTGGGCGGCACCCTTGTGGGTTAAACAGGGGCACATGTCCACCTCCTCGCTACGTAGGGACAGCACTGATAACCCATGGCCACCAAGTACACGCAGTCCCTGAGTTTCAGAACTTCCTCAGGTCCAGAATGTACAGTGGTCCCCTGCCATTTACAGACATGCCGATAGAGCTCCTGAGATGAAGGCACCTGCCTAAGGTTACTTCACAGACCAGGCATCCTGCCTTCCAGTCATGCCCTGGGTGAGAGCAAGATGAGAATTTGGGCAGAGATCCAGACCTGTGCCCTGGGAGAGATGGAATATCATCTCCATGTACAGCAGACCTAGGTTAGAATGGGGTTCAGAGCCTAGCTCCCCGGGGTCCCTTTGAGAAGGAAGCAGCCAACAATTGGGCGTGAGAACCCTGGACCCATCGAAAGCCACCCACTTCAAATGCCACCGCTCCCATCTGCGGCTGAGAAAGCCGTAGCTCAGAAGATCCAACCAGGGAGGACTCCTATCCCTAGCAGGATGGTTCCTGTGGCTCCCACCTTTTTCACTGGAGAGCCTCAACTCACCGGCCTCGAGAAGGGGCTGGAGGACAAGGCTGTTGATGTGGGTGAGGGTGTCTGAGAAAACCCCCTCCAGCCGCAGCAGGGCCGCCTCTTCTGGGCTGCACATAGCCAGGGTGCCGGACTCAGGCCTGTGGACAGAGCACAGGTTAGAGCAGCTGTGGAAGCGTGGTCAGTGCTCCCCTCAGGTCATATGCCCAAAAGCAAGGCCCATGACCACCCCGCCTCAGAACTGAGCAGGGAGCCCAGGTCACCCCAAAGGGAAGTTCTAAACAGACCAGTGACTCCTGTTTATGCTCCACTTGGACCCAGTTGAGGGGAGCCTGAAGGACTAGTAGACAGGGCTCAGAATTGCCAAAGGAAGCATCTATTTTTACCCAAAAGGCAGATGCTCCTTAAGCCCTCTGGCTTGTTCATTCCCCTGCTCAAACACCCACCATGGCTCCCAAGGGCTCAGAGTAACATCTAGTAGTACTCTGACCTAGCCCCCTCTCCACAGAGTCTCTGGAAACAAGGATACTGTTAGAAGGGCACAGCCTTTTTCTCAGGGTCATGACTCAGGACCCCCTGTCAAACAACAGGGCCTTGTAAGCAAGAAGAGGTCTGGGGAAGGTAGGGGACTGCCTGCTGGGGCATGAAGGATGAACAAGAAATAAAAGAGGCAGAGAGGACAAGGAATGCAGGTGAGGGAACCGACAGCAAAAGCTCATTAGCATGAAGACCCAGGCTCGGCAGGGAGCCCACGGAGAGCTGCCTAAGTGGCTGGCAGAGGAGCCGTGGAGGGGCTCAGGGTGGGGGAGTGGTGATATTCAAGGTCAGACTTGGGGACGCATACTCGGTGACAGCTGCAGACGAGACGATGCCAGGCAGTGAGAGGGTGAGGTCAGCGTGAGCAGGAGCCGGCCCCGCCACGCTCCCCACCTGGCCGATCCTGCAGGACAGGTCCTACTCCACATGTGGGGGCTCTGGGGCTGAGCAGGTCTTTGTACCTCCTGCTCTGGAGAGAACCCACCAAGAAGGCAGGATCACCTGAGAGAGGAGCCTCCTGACTGGAGAGAGAGGAAGCAAAGGGCCGAGGTTCAAACCCACCACCATCACCAGGCTGCAGCCTCCAATCAGACACCGCCCTCTCCTACCAGACCTGGCAAACGAGGTCATCTGCCCAGATTTCATAACTATACATCTTAGAATTGAAAATTAAATTCTCTTTTAATCCCAGACCCTCAGACTCAGCCTCTCTCCAACTCTGACACTCTGAGTTGGTTGACCCGGCTGGAACTAGAGACATAATTTGAGGCAATGCAGGTAGACCCAAAAGACCAAATGGGAAGGGGTCTCACCACCTCCTCCCCCCTAGCCCCAAAGACACTGAAGGGTATTCCAGGCCCCTGGCAGAGCCTATGATTCCCAGGGAATTGTCTCTGGGGCAACAAAGTGAGGCAAATGTCTCAGAACTCTGGCCATGGGCCCAGGCATTCCTGCCCCACCTTTCCTGCTGTTGTTGTTTCAGGAGGGTGAGGCCTTGGGAGGGAGAGGCAGGAAGGAGAAATGACTGGACACCCAGCTGCACCCTTCTTCTCTTTCTGCTGGGCCTGCAGCAGCCCAGTCTGCTTTGGAGGACTAGGGGAAGGTTGCTCCAAGTCAACTCAGACAGACCAAGCGAGCCCAGCCTAGGAGTCAGAGGTGCAGCAAGTGTGGCCTGGGCCCATCTGACTCTCACCCCTATCTCCAGAAACTGGTGGAATGGAAAGACCCTTTGGAAGGTGAACTTCCAACCTTGGCTGGCAGTCTATCAGGGTCAGAGCTGACAGGTGAGGACCCTGGCTAAAAGTGAAGGGGGGAAGGTGTGCTTAAGATAGGCGGTACAGACTAGAGACCAGATCAGGGTGAGCTGGGGACCTGCAGCAAATAACTCACTGGTGGGAGGGCTTGAACATCAGATCCCTGATACTATGCGGGGCCCACCCCAGCCAATGCCACATTTGAGGTGCTCCTCTCCCCCTCAGGTTTCCTCCCCTTGCCGCATGGGGCTGCCAGTTGCTCCCTCACCCTGGACGCATGGCTCACACCTCAGCAGCTCCCACAGGCCCCCTTCTGACCTCTGCCCAGTCCTGGCCATTTCCCAGCTTATCCAGGGCCTTGCTCATCTCTGAGTCTCAATCACCTTCTCTATGAAATAGAGAAGACTAAATTACAGTTTTTTACTCTGACTAAATCACAGCTTTTTTAGTCTTCCCTAGAAAGGATAAAGGAGCTTCCCTGGTGGCTCAGGCAGTAAAGAATCCGCCTGCAATACAGGAGATCCAGGTTCAGTCCCTTGGTCGGGAAGATCCCCTGGAGAAGGGAATGGCAACCCACTCCAGTATTCTTCGCTGGAGAATTCCATGGACAGAGGAGCCTGGCAGGCTACAGTTCATGGAGTTGCAAAGAGTCAGGCATGACCGAGTGACCAACACTTTCAGAAAGGATACACTGATGGAGGGGAGCTCCTCTGGGTATGGGGACCTGTTTCTCAGCCTCCCTTACGTCTCAGTGCATCCTGGGGACCCTGGAGCTGAGTCTTACAGACCCAGACTGGCAACACTATTCCGGGACCCTTCCAGGTCTGTGGCCCCAGAAGGATCTCTAACCTTTGAGTCACACTGCCCAAAGGAAAGGCCAGAGGTTAAGCATTGCTGGTGAGGCGGTGGGTGGGGAGAAAACTGCATTTGAGGCTAAACGTCTGATCTGGCAGTCCCAAGAGCCTCTGCTCCCAGGATAAGAAGCTCCCAGGCTTCACCCTAGAGGCAATGAAATATGAGGGCAGGAGCCAGGCCAGGCATGAGTGTGCCTGAGTGTGTACAAGTAAGGAGAAAGAGGTGCTGAACCTAACACCACAGGGACCCACAGGAGTCTCCTCCCTCAAACACTAGTCCCATCACCAAGCCACGGCTCGTTGGTGAAGGGCATGGCCTTCTTACCCTCTCACTGCATCCAGTTCTAAGGTTCCTTAGGAGTCTGCACAGGAGGTACATATGGGGAAACTGAGGCCCAGGAAGGAATGGGAGGGCCCAAAGACACTAACTATAGAGCACATACATGGCTCAGACCCAGGCCTCCAGCTCCCAGTCCCATGAAGCTCACTTGAGCTAGGCAGTTCAGAAAGGCGACTCACCTCAGGGCACACAGCAAATACCTAGGCTCCCCAGGCAGCTTTCATGTTCACCATGGGGCAGGGTGAGGAAAGACTGGCTAGTCTTGGCATGCCCAGGTGAGTCAGCTGCCGGTCCCTGCAGCTATCTAACCAGCAGCCAGACCTGCTAGCTCACTCTCTGGCTTGCTTGTGCACACACTCTCTCTCTCTCTTGCATTCTTGGCCTCCGTCCACGGTGGGTCCCTTTCTCCCCTGCCTTCTCCAAGGCCTGGCCCCTCAGGCCCCTTGGCCACACCCTGTCACGGTACTCTATGATTTCCTGGTCTGGCCAGCCAAGGAAGTGCTGCGTGCTGTGGAGGTTTTTTCCTGGGCTGCCTTGGAACCCCCTTGATTATCCAGCAAACTCCTGGCGGTAGACAGAGAGAGGAGGGAGGAGCTGCCGGAGGGAGGGGGCGCTGAGCTGTCACAGCTGACAGCTCCCAGTCTCCACCTGGGCCTCTCCACTACACCCTTCCTCTGGGCCTCAGTGGCTCCAAGTACCTTGTCCTAGACCCCACCCCTCACCCTTCCGATCTCCCTGGTGGCATTTTTTTCACAGCTTTCCTTCCTCTCCCTGGCCAGGCACAAACAGTCACTGGAATTTCCCAAACATGGGATCTTGTTCCAGTCACCAGGCGTTTGCCCATGCCATTCTCCCTGTGGCAACACTAGACTGCGTGACCTCCTGGCGCCAAGTCCCTCAAGTTGGGTACTAACCACGAGGTCGCCCCACAGCCCAGGCCAAGCCCCTGGGCACTGCCCTCTTGTCAGGCACGGGACCAGGGAGGCTGTCCCGTGGTGACAGGGTGACCAAGGGGCAGGGAGGACGAAGCTGAACCCCGCTGGGAGGGAGGGGCCTTCGGACAAACTCTGACGGGCCCCGAGCGAGCGTGAGTGCTGCCGAGGACTAAGCAGTCGTGGAGGGGCGGCGCGCAGCGGCCCGAGAGGGCGCGGAGACTAAAGTCTCACCTGGAGCGAGGAGAGAGGACAGCAGAAGGGCTCTGCCCCAGACGCGCGACCTCCACCCCGCCCTTACCTGTGAGGCGCGGGGACCCACGCGGGGGAGTGCGCTGCGGTTGCTTGCTCGCGGACACCCGCCCCTCGCTGGCCCCGCCCCCACTCCTTCCAGGGCCCGCCCCCACTCCCTCCCGGCCCCGCCCCCGAAGGCAACTCCGCCTCCCCTGCCTCCGCCCCGCCTCCCCTGCCTCCACCCCGCCTCGGGATGTTGCTCGTGGTCCAAGACCGGGACATGCTGGGAGGAGGCGGGAAGTGGCGTCAGTCTGCCCCGCGCACGAGGCCTCTCCTGAGGTCTCAGTTTGGCGTCCTCTAGGGTCTGGGACGCAGTTGGGGTGGGAGAAGGAGGACAGGAGGTAGGAACTTGATTGCCCACCCCAGCCAACACACACGCACACACCCACGCTCACGCTCAGGAGAACTCAGCTACACCTTAGGAAGCATCCTGGAGGGGTCTTTCCCTGTTCCACTCATCTGCGTACCGCCCCCCTGCCCCACCATTCTGACGCCCTCCGGGCCTAGGTGCACCGGATGGGTCCCTGAAACCTGTGGCCGAGAGGAGGGTAAACCGAGGCTGCTCCTGGTGGGCAGGATGGCCTTGGCCAGCCGCCACTCTTGTCTGAATGACCTTAGGGAAGTCTCCTGCCCCCACTCCCGACTCTCAACATGGCCCGGTAGACCGTGAAGTCAGCCAGCGGTTGTCTGCGCGCCAGGGCCTGCGACCTTGGAAAAGGTGGCAGGAAGCCTTGTCCCAGAGAACCTCCTGGGAGAGGGAGGACTCATGGTTCAAGCCTGTAACAAAGTAGCCTGCTGTCTTCCTCTGGGTCCTCCAAACACTTCCCGCGGCATGAGGATTCTAGGGGATAACTGTGTCACTGACAAGTCTGAGATCAAGAGGCACCCTCCAGAAACAGGCAGTGGAAATGAAGAAAGGATGCGGGCTGGTCTTCCCTCACTCACTCCCCACTCACTGGATAACATCACAAGCATTCCCAAGCCCAGTTTTACTGTCTCATAAACGAGGCAAGACATGCCCAGCCTTCCTTCCAGGGTTGTTGGTAGTGCCCACAATTTGAAGTGCCCTGGTAGTGCCCCCAAAGACAGCTTCCACTGGGCCCACCTGCTCTTGGCCCCCTGCAGTGCAGCCCAAGGCCCTTAGCCAATCCCATCACAGATGTACACATACCCACCTGAACTTCTGCCCCCCCCCCCCGCCCCCGACACACACATGATTCCACAGTACATTCACCTGTGTCACATGGACCCATCTGCTATTGAATCCACTGGCAGGGCTTCTGTGTTGCACAACTTGGGTGGCAACTCTGTCCATGGGCACGTGTGTGCAGACTCACACCCTGCTCCACAGAACACACACTGAGACTCAGACCCATGCACGCAGAGAGGTCAGTGCAGAATACTTGTGTACGCCCATGTACTCGAGTGCCCCTGGACACAAGTACATGCTGATGAACACACAGATCTCACCCAGGCCCGGCTCAGCCCCAGAGCTATTTTGGGCCAGGCCCAAGGCCAACAGGGTCAGAGGCTGCCAGCTCCCAACAGGCCCCAGCCACTGTGTCACAGGCCTCAGCTGCCCAGCCCCCACCCCAGCCTAGGCTGAGTCCAAGATGCACTGGATCTCAGCCTGGCTTTGTGACAAGGGGGATCCTCCCTTCCTACCCCCTGCTTCCCTAGAGCTGAACTCTGAAATCTGGGGTTTCAGACTCCAGAAGAGAATGTCCGCAGGGTCCCCTGGCCACTGCCAAATGACTCTGCCCACAGCTTCCAACACAGAGGCCCTAGAGTCTGGACTGGATCCCTACAGGAAACCCACAGGAGCTATAAATAATACACAAGGGACAAACAGGCTTCTGCAGGCCAGCATTCATGCCACCATGTATAGGGGGACACCATCTTTCAGGGAAGCCAGGCTGGAGAGCTTAGGGGTCCAGAACTCTGTTTCCCCAGACCTGATGGGTCCAACTGGGAGTGGAGCGCAGGAGTATGTGTGGCCCCTCTGAAGAAGTAGAAACAGTACTGAACAGTGAGCAGAACCCACTGGATTATAGGCTGAAAACTGAGTTTGAGGCCCCAGTTCCTGAGTGACCTTAGGTAGGGCACAACCTCTCCCTGGGCTTCAATTCTCACAAGTAAACAGAGGAGAGGAGTAAAAAGGTGGAAAAGGCTTTAACTTTCAGGATGTTCCTCTCACCATGGTGTTTAACCTTGGAGACTTGGAAACACACAAGTATTTGAGGATAGGGAACTGATTGAATAAAGTATAGCCGAGGATTTTTGTTTGGTTTGGGGTTTTACTTTTTTGCCTGCACCACATGGCATGTGGGATCTAAGTTCCTTGACTAGAGATTGAACATGTGCACCCTGCAGTGGAAGCACACCACCAGGGAATTCCCTCTAGACGGGTTTCATACAGTGTAATTTCAGACTGCCTTTAACAACGATAGCAATAATGATCATGACTTGCATTTATTGAAGGTTTGTAATGTGCGGGTGCCACGATACTGTAGTTATACCCATTTTACAGATGAAGGATTGACGCTTAGAGAGATTCACTAACCCATCGAGGGCTCGCAGCTGTCAATAAGACCATGACCCAGAAGTCTTCATTTTAAGCTTTAATAACTTCAGAAGTTATAAAATATAAAGCTCAAACTTACAAAAAACAATTTGAAAGTTTCATCACTTAAGTCTTCTTTAAGCTGATTTCATCGTGAACTTTGAATAACTAATTTTTGGTCAAGTTTTGTCATCTTCAGAGGCAGAAAAGGAACTTCAAATAAACTTTCAAATGGGGTCTCTTGTAAGTTTATAGCTTTATACTTCTGAGGTTATTAAAGCTTAAAACTACACTAAACCTTTGGGTCCACGTTGTTATTTTAAGTCTGTTTGACTCCAAAGCTTGTGTGACAGTACTGACACTGTGTTTAGGGAAGGTGGAGATCTAGAATGTTGTACTGGGAACAACCTCTGGGGAAAAGGTATATTGATAAATGGCATACAGTGAGATTTCAGCTGTGTTCAACAGCCTGAGGAGAGGTAGAGCCCACTTGGAGCAGTGGCCATCTCAGGGACACAGATGATTGTATTCCCTTTCAGATTTCTTCATTGGGGTTTTCCTACTTTCTGGATGGAAAGAAGCAATGACGCCCTTCCCTCCTGGGCTGAGCCATCCCATCAAGGCAAGCCAGATTGTACTCATTACTCCCACAATTGTTAGATCATATGATCCTCCCATCGGCCCTGTGATGAGAGCTTTGCCCTCTCCAGTCCTTAGATGAGGACATCGAAGCAGACAGGAGTAATAGTTTACCCAAGGCCACTGTTAGGCTCACTAACCTCAGCCCAATCCAACCAAGGCCTCTCTGATCTCATGTCCCAAGGGTAACCTCCCTAGCTGGTCAAAATGATGGGCAGAGAGCTACAGCAAATGGTTTGGGCTTCGGTGAAGTTCCTGTTTGCTTGATCAGGGCAAAACCCGGGGAGGATGAGGTGACCCAGCCTACTCAGTCCCCTGACTTTGCCAGCCACTGTCAAGGGTCTTCTCGACAGACCCCTTGGGACAGCCATCATGGTTCACTGCTGGCTTTCCCACTTTCCTGCCTGCCCGGCGTGTCCCAGCCCTGGTGCCGTAGGTATCTGCAGCTGGCCCTCCCCTCTCTGCTGCAGCCTCCCTTGGTCCTTGCCCATCTACATGGCACCACCAGGCAGGAGCCATAAAGGGCTCTGGATCTACAGGGTTCCGAGCTCTAACAGCAGGCCCGAGGCCCAAAGCACCGCAACCCGCACAGGTCTCCACTGGTGTCCTTGGGGATGAGGAATGCAGGGATCTAACACCTGGCTGCTCTCTAGCGCTCAGCAGGGAGATGAATAACACCACAAAAGAAGGAAAGAGAAGGGGGAGGATGGACCAGAGGAATCTCCCTGTCACAGGCCTCCCCACTTCTCTTCCAAAGTCCTCCCCAGGTCTCCACAGCTCCTCCTATCCTCCTTAAATCCCTGGATTGTCAAGGCTCACTCTGAGGTCAGGACCAGAGTGCAGTGTGGGCCAGGTTCAGTGTGAGGTCAGGGTCATGGCTCAGACCGGAGTGGGAGTCAGAGCTCAGGCTGGGGCAGATGCTGAGGATCAATCAGAAACAGAACATGGTCTTCCAGCCCTTTCAGGGGGAGCCCACCCTGTCCTGTGAGGCCACAGGTGCTGGCTCCTTCAGGAACCTTCTATCACACCGGCAGCTGGCTGCTCTGACCATATATATAATCCCCTGTTCCCCCTCCCCCTCCCCCTTGCTCTGGTGTCCAGGGTGACCAGAGCTGCCTCTGGGCAGGAAGCCAGCCCAGAAAGCCCAGGACATCCCTGAGCGCCTGTCGCCATAGCAACCTTCCTGCCAAGCCATCCACCCCCCACCCCACCTGGGTCCAGTACGGTTTTTCAAATTCAGAACGTCAGAATGGGAAGGGCCTCCTAGATCGGCAGATTCCAGCCCCTCCCTTTGTCCCAAATGAATAAACTGAGGCCCGAGTGCGTAAGGGAAGGGGGGAACCTGTTGTCCAAGGACCTGACCCCAACCTGTCCCCCCTCCCACCCACTCCCGCCCCATGTCGGTCTTGGTCGGATTAGGGGAATGGGGAGTCTAGAGTGTGATCTCCGGAGGGGGGCGGGCCCTCCACTCGGAGTGATGCAGGGGCGGGCAGCCCAGGAACCGGACACCAACGATGAATAAATGATGCTCACTCGCAGCCTGCCTGCGACCAGATCGCCAGCGCCGAGCGCCGGCTGCCCAAGGGGCAGTCACCCGGCCAAGGCAGCCTGGCTGGCGTCCCTCGGCTCCCCCGACCTGCGACCTGCGGCGGAGCAGCGCCGCGCGCGAAGATGGCGGGGCCGCGGCGAGGCGCGGGGCTCCTCTGGGCACTGGGCGGCGCCGCCCTGGGGGTTTGCCTCGCAGGGGTCGCCGGGCAGCTGGTGGAGGTGAGGTGGGCCGGCGCGGAGGGGTTCGGGGTGGCTGTCACCGTCCAGGCAGAGCCAGGCGGTGCCTTTCTGACGGGAAGCTGCTTTTTCCCTTTCTTTTGCACTAGGAGACCTGACTTAATGGGGAGACACAGTCCATCCCAAGCGCTTCCAGGATGCAGGGAGACTCAGCCCCAGTCTTAGGGTCCTTGCTCTGATGGCCGGGCACAGCCCCCGATCTCAGGAACATTATTCTGATGGGGAGACTCACCCTGACCTTAGGGCTCCCCAATCTGATTGGAGATACAGCCTGGCATCAGCGAGTGTCTGATGGGGGACACTCAGTCCCTGCACTCTACTCTGGTGTCCAGACGTGGGCAGGTGGGGGACAGAGGCAGGAGGATGAGGACACCCTTCACAGAGCAGCCATGTGTTGAGTTTGACTCCACACCGCAGGGAGGGTCAGGCAGGGCAGGGCCCAGGGACTTGGGGTCTTACTTGGTCCTGGTGATAGCTGGGAGCTAGCAAAGGTGTCTGAGCAGAGGAGAATCAGGATGAGTCCTGGACTGGAAGGAGAATAAATTAGAAGAGGGCCCATACTCGGGAGAACTGGAAGGAGCTGCTGAGATAGTCCAGGACAAAGCGAAAAGGATGGCTGAGGGGCTGGCCAGAAAGGGAAGGGTGGGAGCCATCTGCAGCCCCCTTGGCTGGCCTCTCTGTACCCCATTCCTGCTGAGCTGGGAAGGGGAGCTGATGAGGCTGACCAGACCCAGGATTCTAGAGCAGCAAGCCAGAGGGAGAAGGCCAGAGGTAGGGCTAGGGAAGAGAGGGGTAGGAGCCTGTGTAGGCTGGGGCAGAGTGGGGAGAGCAGAAGGGCACGAGATAGTCAAGCACCCCGGAGACCCCTCAAGAGGCAGGTGCTGGGCAACAGGATGGGAGAGGGGGGACAGGGCCTTATCTCTGGGGTCTGAGGGGACACCCCTGAACTGGTGGGTCTGAGGTACGTGGGGACAGAGCCCTATGCCCCCATGCTAGTCTGTGCCTGCTGCTAACCAAGGGGTGTGATCAGAAGGCTGGGCTGGAGTCAGATGTCAGCTCTGGTGTCTCTGTAAGGGGAGTTGGGCTGGCTTGAGCCCCATGGAGTGCACTAAAGCCCCCACCAGCTGCCCTGAGGCCTCAGGTGCAGAAACTGAGCTGGTCTGGGTGTAGGAGAAACCCGACAGAGGGGGTCGACTCAGGTCTGAGTCAAGGACTCTTCCCTCGGTCCCCAGGAAAACGTCTTCTCCCAGTTCATCAAGGGAAATTGCATTTTGAGTCCCTCTGCCTACCATCTGCCTACAGCCTGAACAAGGGCCTGGCTGAGCCCAGGCGATCCAAGGAAGTACCAGAAAGATGAGAGGGGCTGGGGTCTATGGTACCACTCACCCTACCCACAGGCATCACCCTTCAATCAGCCTATGAAATTCTGATGGAGGCCAGGCCCCCAAGCTTCAGAGTTCAGACTCCCAGCGGTGTCCACCACAAACAGATGCCCCACTATTACCTGTTTCCCCCTACCCAAGACCCTATTCAGGGTGTCTTGAACAAAGCTGGAATAAGAAAGTGTCAGAAGTGAGCTCCTGGCTGCCCAGGCTCTGAGTCTGAGATCTTTACCATGGCGCCCAGAATCTCCCAGTCTTACAACCAGCTGGGTCAACACACTGAGCGTCAGAACCATGCAACCCTGCCACTGCCCACACCTTGGCCCTGACTACAGATGTGTGCCTGACCACATGCATGTGTACTCTGGCCGCATGTGCCCTATACTCAGAGTGCCCAGCCCCAACCCCACACACACATGTCTGACCCCACAGATGGGTCCAGGCCCTGGGATGATGCTGAGGAAGGGTGTCTACTTGTCCATTTTACCACTCAGGTTGTGTAGGAAGCCTTTCAGAGACCACTGGGGCCATTCCACTCAAGTTACGGATGGAGAAACTGAGGACTAAAGAAAAGAAGGCTCCTACCCCAGTTCACCTTGGTTAAGAGAAGAGAGCCGGGAATCATGCACCAGTCCTGGGCACATAGACCTTCTTGGTTATCTGGGACAGGCTGTTGGTCCTCTCCAAGTGTCCCCAGTACAGGCTGAAGGGTGGCGTCCATAAGGTGCAGAGGTACCTGGCTTTTGGTAGGTGCTCCATCCAGGCTTACGGACCAGGAGAAAGGCTGGACAGACGGTTGAGCTATGGGTTGCCTTTCCTTTCCGGAGAGCTGGAAGAGACTCCTCTTGTCTGTCCTTATTTGGGGCTAATCGAGGGGCAAGGCATTGCACCGATGCCCCAGGAGGGTCCCCCTCTCCCTCCAAGTACCCCTCCTTCCCCTTAGCCAAGCTTGGTGACAGAGATAGGGTCATATCCCTTTCAGCCCCACAGGTCAGGGACAGGTCTCACTGCTACCCTCCTGAGCAGGGCCATGTCCCTGATCTGGGGGTGCTGAGAGGGATATGACCCTATCTCCTTCCTCAGAACCCCAGGACAGGGAGGTGTGGCACTGGGAAGGTGGGAAGAGGCACGCAGTGCTCGTGATCGCTCCAGCGGTGCTTACAACTTTTGGCCTCCAGGTGTCGCTACTGCATTTCAGACAAATTACCTAGTCCCTCTTTCTGGTGAGGATTCTGGCCTAGCTTTCTGGTCAGAGAAGGTGACTCAGGTAAGACAGGCAACTGCTGAGGCCACCTGGTGGGGATCCTGGTCAAGTAAGAGAGTCATGAAGCCCCGACTGCAGTTCCGCACCCTATCCCACACTGGGGGGACATGAGAAAAAAATACCACGGGGCAGTACAGGCCTTGTCTCTGGCCTTGGTCCTGAGACCCCATCTGCCTGTGTGGGGCCCAGGTCTGGAGCAGGAGGAGAGAAAGGGCCTTGAACCTGACTGAAACAAACCATCCACATTTGCCCCTTGGGTTCGGTTTCCCCAAGCATTAACCACCCTCACACTCCCCAGTTCCCAGCTCCATGGTTCTAGGTTCTCTGCCCTCTTCTCTGGCTCTAAGGCCGGAACTTCCCAAGGTCTAAGGCATTGGTTATGAATGTCTAAGACCCTTGATCCTGGGAGATTCTGAAATGCTCGGACTTAGTGAGTCCTCGCTGAGACCTGGGCCTCTCTCAGCCCAGTCCCAGCCCCTGGCTTCTGCCTGGCTCACTCTGCTCTCTCCCGACCCACAGCCCAGCACAGCCCCACCCAAGCCCAAGCCGCCCCCGCTGACCAAGGAGACGGTGGTGTTCTGGGACATGCGTCTGTGGCACGTGGTGGGCATCTTCTCGCTTTTCGTGTTGTCCATCAGTAAGTAGCGGCTGCCCCCCTTGACTACCCCCTGCTGCTGCCATACCACAGTGGGAGCATAGCACCCCGTTACCCCCCAGCACCACCCCCCAGGGGCTCAGAGCAGCAATTCCGGGCAGTGCAAGCAGGCCTGGCGCCCACAGGAGGCCCTCTGTGGTTTCTGGCACCTCCTGATCCACACAAAGTCCCTGTGGAGGGCTGACAGGCTGGTGGTGACCTGAAGTATTCTGCCCGACGGGGGATGCAGCCACATGGCAATTATGGTAATTACAGGGGACTCCACTGAACCAGGACGAAGACGTGTCATTTTTCCCTATCGCTGGCCTCCTCATGCTTTTCCTGCAGCTTGGCCAGCTTAAAACACCCACACCCAGGGGCCCCAACAAGGCCACCCTTGGCTGTAGCTCAGCACCAGGGCTCCCCAGACGCCCAGCAGATGTGGCTCCCAGGCTGCAAACCTAGCATTGTCAAATACCATTTCCTTGGAATGACTCACACCCACCTCAGTGAAAAACAGGAGACCCCCTCCCTTCCTCTCTTGGATCTGGGAGTTGCTTGATGCGAAGTTGCAACAGAAGCCAGTTTGGGATGCTCCTTTCAGTTGTCCTTCCAGAGTTGGGGTCTGGAGTTGAGAAAAGGGGGGCTGAGAAATGCCGACTGGATGGGAGAGGCCACCAGGGCACAAAGAGATTCCCATGGGCCAAAGGCGGGGGGTGCAGGCAGTAAAGGGAAAGAACATACTCCCCCCAGTAAAGGCTCCATGGAGGAGGGGTCTTCTAAGCTGTAGATGGGTAGGATGGATGGAGGTTTGTGTCAGGCAGCTAGCAAGGCATTCCGGAGAGAGGTACAGTGGGGGCAGATGTGGGAGAAAACGGCCTCCACACAGGTCTCAGCTAACCCCTCTAAGACGTTTACTGAGCGCACCCTGGCTCAGGGGCTACAGGGGCATTTAAGTTCTAGGAGGAGCTATCCTGGGATGAGGTCCCCTGGGGGCAGGGCTGACCACAAGGGCCCACCCAGATGTAGGGGCACCAGGGGAGACAAGGACATCGATTTTGCATGTGCTTCTCCTGGCACCAGAAGTGCCCTTCCACCCCACCCCCACTCTCTTCACAGCTAGGGTGGGAGAGCTTCCCTGGTGGCTCAGACGGTACAGAATCTGCCTGCAATGTGGGAGACCTGGGTTCGATTCCTGGGTTGGGAAGATCCCCTGGAGAAGGGAACAGCTACCCACTCCAGTGTTCTGGCCTGGAGAATTCCATGGACAGAGGAGCCTGGCAGGCTATAGTCCATGGGGTTGCAAAGAGTCGGACATGACTGAGCGACTTTCACAGGTTGGGAGGAGGAGGTGAGCAAAAGGCTGCGTTCTGTTCCTAACCAAGGCTGGTGAACAGTCAGGCTTCTGAGTGGAGGCCCCACAGACAGACAGGTGTGGCTGCAGCCCCAGCCAGGTGTTCACAGAGGGGGAACAACCCCCCAGTACCAAGAAACAGGTTTCTGCCTGCAGGGGCCACAGGAGCAGTCCAGGGTGCAGGTCCAAAGAGCAGCTCTGGGGCACCCCGAGGAGCCGGGTCGAGGGCACCATGGGGCCTCAAGACACACAATGGTTTCTCCCGGGCTCTGCTTGGCCCAAGATGGTGGAAGTGCCTAGAGGCACATAGGAAAGCTGCAGTGTCAGCCCCAAAGAGGCCCTTGGACCTCAACTACACAGACTGACTTCTATTCCTAGCCCTATTTCCTGGAAAAAGGTAAGGGATAGTCCCAAAGGCCTCTGAGCAATAGGTCAGCACTTGATACCTTCTATGCAGCACTCTAGGGAGTTGGGGATCCAGTCTCCTGGGGAGGAAACATTTTTCCCACTTCCCTGTCTGCTTGGGCCTCGGTGGTAGAGCTGTTAGTGGAGCATCACCCCCAGAACCTTGTGGAGAGGATGGAGTTGGATGGGGCTGCCTCTTTGGTCCCCTGCCAGCCTGGGGACTCCTATCCCCAGCCTCTTCCTGGGCTTGGAACTCTGTCCAAGAAACTTTGTTTTTCTCCTTTGAAGAGAAGCAAGCAGGCCAGGCTGGGTGGGACAGGTCCGGAGTGAGGGGCAGCACCTCCATCCTGCTCTGACTGCCAATAGCTGTGGCTGTGCTGCCTTTAAAGTCCAGGCCTCCCAGGGACTGGGACCAGCCTTTGCTGAGAGCCCGGGCATGGTCCTGAGAAGGTACCTGATGGGGTAACTGGAAGAGGTGGTTCAAGCCAATAGGGTGGGGGTGGGGGACCAACCCTGGACCTCTGGCATACAGGGGTCTGGAGGCGACCAGAGACCAACTCTTTGGGTAAGAAAAGCCTACTGTCTTCCCAGGTCCATCCCTGGGCAGCAGTGCACAGTCAGACCTACTATTAGGGCCCTCACATGACTGTCCCCCACCATGTGTTCCTGGATGCTATTGACACCCTCTCCATTCATTCAGGAGTCCTGTCCTGAGTCCCAAAAGCTTTGAA
Source organism: Dama dama (assembly GCF_033118175.1). Lineage (NCBI taxonomy): Eukaryota > Metazoa > Chordata > Mammalia > Artiodactyla > Cervidae > Dama > Dama dama. Next base: position 56,933,879 of record NC_083704.1, on the reverse strand, counting down.
ACCATCTCATTCACTTTTTCTTTCATTCTGTGAGTCTGGGGAAGACTCAATGGGGCCATAATACTGGCTGACGAGGTTGCACAAGATGACCCCAAAGGGTGCTCCTTCCCAGACCACATAGGTCTGATCTATCTTCCCCAAAAAGAGGCCTGGCTTGTCCTGCCTGGCCCTCCTGCCTCTAGGAGTCTGCCAGGAAGTTATGTCTGGTCATCTGATTTATAATAGGAAGCAGCTCCGTCCCCTCTCCCTGAGGCTGGGGCCAAGGTGGTCAGACTGTGGGGGCCTTAAAAAAATAAACTCCGTCCAGCCGAGTCCTGGCAGCCCTGCCCGGCCCGGCCCTGGACAGGCCAGCTCCATGCCTTGGCCCAGCTTGCGTGGGCCCAGCTTGTGCCCTGAGCCAGAAAACCACTCCTGGAATAACTCTGTCTGAGGTGAACGCCCCAGGGCAAGGTCTGTGCCCTCCTGCAGGCTCTCACAGCCAGGAGGAGCCCCGGCTTGTCCTCAGGGAGGTTGAGGAAGATGGCAGCCTGTCCTCTGGGGTCTGAAGTGCTCTCAAGAGCCTGGGGAGGAAAACCTAGGATGAACCAGGAGCCCAGGGGCCTGGGTTTCAAGTACAGGACACCCTCCAAGAGGCTGTACCCTCCAGGACCTCTCAGTCTAGCCAGAAAGACCCGCCCCCACTCTGAGCCAGGACCACTGACATAATATGTGGGACCAGTGAAAACTGAAAACATGAGATCCCTGTCCAAAGATTATTAAGAATTTCAAGAAAGTGACAGCAGAGTATCAGACCAAGCACAAGGCCTTTCTGAGAGCAGGCCTACCACCTAAAGCCAGCCCTGCTCAGGAGAAGATATTTTGAAAATCTCAGAGCCCACAGGGGTTTTGTCAAAATGTGGAACCTCCTAAAGAGAGACTCTTGGGTGAGACCCAGATAGATAGATGGAGACAGGCCTGGAATTTGGGTGCCATTCCTGGGGTGTCTGAGCTCTGGCCCTTGCCAAGCCTGCTCTGTCCTCCCTGTAGTTATCACTCTTTGCTGTGTCTTCAACTGTCGCGTGCCACGGACCCGGAAGGAGATTGAAGCCCGGTATCTGCAGCGAAAGGCAGCCAAGATGTACACGGACAAACTGGAGACTGTGCCACCCCTCAACGAGCTCACAGAAATCCCTGGAGGTGAGCAGGCCTGGCCCCCAGTCCCGCCAACCCCCAAGCCTGCCAAGCTGGCCATTTCCTTGATCCTTCCACTCAGAGTGCCCTGTTCCTCCCCTCCACCTGGTTCAGGGAGGGGACTCATCCCGGTTTCTGGAGACCAGAGCAAAGAAATGGGTCAGGGTGAGGCAGGGAAAACAAGAAGCTATTTTGCAGGTAGGAGTGGTTTGGAAGGAAAAAGGAATGAAGGGTTGGACTGGGAGGCTCTGGTGTGGGTCCTGGGATGCTGTTTCACTCCTGTTGAACCCTTTTCCTTCTATTCCACAGAGGATAAGAAGAAGAAGAAGAAGGACAGTGTGGATACAGTGGCCATCAAGGTAGAGGAGGATGAGAAGAATGAGGCCAAGAAGAAGAAAGGAGAGAAATGAGGAGAGCTTTCTGGAGGTGGCAGCTGGGGCTGGCCAGCCCTAGGGCTCATGGTCCTGCCAGCGTCCAGACATCTTAGACTCCAAGCTCACACATGGACCCCAGAGGTTGCAGAGAACCCTCTCCCTGTAGAGAGGAAGTTGCAGGGGCCCAGGACCCTGTCCCCGAGCCTATAGGAGCAAGGACAAAACTGTACCAGATGTGCCACCTCCTGGCCTGGACGCCAACCCCTTTCACCCCATCCACGTGGCCGCTCAGCAGAGGTGGTCTGTAACCCTGTCCCTCTGTAGATCCAAAGTGGCCTCTACCCACTCAGACATGCCTCTGTCTCCTCTTCTGCCAGGAACAGCTGTGGCTAAGGGGTGATGGGATGTGGGTTTTCTTCTGGAAGGGGATGGCCGGCCTGGACGGGACAATGTGAGGCCACACCGGGCTGCCCACAAGGAGGGAGAGGGTCACTGGAGGAAGCAGGGGCAGCAGGAGGCTCTCGGACTTGGCTGGATAGCAGCCCTGCTGGTGAGGGGCTGCCCCAAGCCTGGCATGGGTTCTGGCCCAGAGCAGTGATCAGAGAAGGACCAGAGGCAGAATCCCCAGCCCAGCAGATACCAAGCTCTAGGCAGCGGATGCACTTGTCTTACTTACTGTGATGTAGCTGAGGCTGCTGGAGGGCCTAGCATGAGGCCCAAGGGCTCAGGCCTTGGGGCTCCAGGAGTGCAAAAGGCTGAGGCCAGTGGACCAGAGAGAGAGAAGACAGCTGGCACCTGGGACCCAACTTGGGAATCCAGGGAACATTTGAGAAGCCAGTGGGGACTTGAGGCTGTCCTGGGGCCCTTTCTAGGCTTAGCTGTGGTGGCAGGGCCTCAGTTAGGGATGGAGGCAGCAGCCTGCCTTGCACTTCCTGAATATAACAGCACAGCTTCCTCTTCTGCTGTCAACCACGATGCCTGAAACAGGACTGCTGCCCAGAAGGTGAAGGCTCAAACCTGACCTGCGGACTGGACCCCTGGGGAGGGGACATGCAGAGTGGGGTATCTAGATGCAGCAAACATCACCTGAGGAACTCAGACCTGGGCCTGGAGACTTAGGAGATACCGGAGGTTTCCGAGCCGGGGGGTGGGGAGCTGCTGGCAAAGCTCACACTGCCTCTGCAGCCTGCAGAGATTTATAAATAAAACTGAGTGCCTTCTCATACCCGAGCAACCTGAGATGACCACTCAGGTACCCCATCCCTGGAGCATTTAGGTAGAGGGCGATGCAGTGATCACTGATAGGCAGTGAAGGCCAGGCTGTCGTTCCCTTTCCTGACTTTTCTCCCGTTCTGAGTTCAGATGAGCTGGAGGAAGAGGTGGTGGGCCGAGAGGCAGAGGGTCAGCGGTGGCCAGTGGGGCTCGGCCCTGAGGCAGGGCACCAGGACCAAGAAGGAAGCTGCCTGCTCTGTGCTTGCCTCTGCTCCACTTCCTGGTGTCGACAGATGGGTGCCCGAGACACAGAGGAGTCAAGCCTGGCTCTAAATCATGATTGCATGAGGAGAGGGAACCAGGCTGACATGGGGGAAGGAGCACCAGCTCTTAGGGCCGCGGCGGGGGGCGGGGCAGAGACTACAGAAGGCCCTGCTGTGGAAGCTGAGTACTCACTGCACCACCAAGTGGGAACCCTGGCTCTGCCCAGGGGTCCGGCCGGTGGGCTTCTCATACATGTGGTTTTGGCAAAGACCGTTCTACCAATACAAGCCAGAGCCCTTCTGTTGGCTGGGCAGCAGAGGCCCAGGGGAGCAGGGGCCACTATAAGTCAGAGAAGCAACTGGTAATGCCTGGGGTAAGTCCAGGCCCGGGCCATATCTCCCCCACCAGCTGTCTCCCTGACCTCTGACCTGGGTCTCCGCTAGCCATTTAAGGACAGGCATATCTGCTGATCGTGGGGATGATGTCTGATCCCAGTGGGCATCTGCCCCAAGTCCAGGCAGGGGACAGGGTTGGAAGGTCAAAGTTTACTACAGTGCTTCAGGGCGATGACAGAGTATGTTCCAACCACAGGCCAGAAGATGGGCCAAAGTCAAGGAGAACACACTCACCTCCGCGGTCCAGAGCTGCACCCCTAGGCCCAGACTCACATTGGGTCCTGGCAGCCCCAGCATCAGCCTGGGCAGTACATTCTAAGCCCTAAATCATCTGACGCCAGTATCATCCCCATACATTCCCTCCACCTTCTGCAGGAGCCACCCTGAGCCTTCAGATGGAGCTGAGGCTCTGCCCTTTGCAATATCAACTGCCTGGAGCCACCTATCCACCCCTGTTCTCTCATCTCCCACTGCAGCAGGCCCAGGAAGGAGGAGGCATGGGGAAGAGAACCATTTAATTGAACATCTAGTCTCTGCCCTGCCTGTGAGGGCTGAGAACTGCACCTGCAGCATTCTAGACAAGAGGGTGAGGAGGGGTCTGGGCAAGGGAGGGCACACCCAGGGACAGCACGAGTGTCAGAGGGCAGCAAGGAAGCTGAGGAGCATTAGGAGTGCCAGGAGCAGGGCCCGGGATGGGGCTGGCAGAGTCTGCCTGTTGATGCGGTCCCAGATCCACTGTTGGTAGGAAGAGATGTGGACATAGATAGGCGGAGCCTCGTCCTTCTTGCAGCCTGGGCCCCAGCTCACCACTCCCACCAGGTGCCATATATTCTGCACAGGACAGGCCAAGGGCTCAGCACTTATCTCCTGTAGGGAGGGGTGGGGAACAAAAGGGAGGCCACATGTGGTCCAAAGGAGACTTGATCCAGCTCAGGAACAAGCAGGGTGCCCTCACCAAACCTTCTGCGCAGTCTCCAAGTGTCTCATAGCTGAGAGGTTCCTTCAAAGTCCTGACCCAGGAGACCTTCCTTAAAAGACTCCACCTTTCCTCTCTCTCTCCATCCTCCATCTCTTTAACATCCACCTTCCATCTTCCCACCCTTCCCATCCTCCTCCCTCATCTCCAACCTCCATCCCCACTCCCCATCTCTCCCTCCCCAACTCTCATCTCATTCCCCCCAATCTCTATTCCCTGTCAAATTTCCCCTCCTTCATCTTCCTCCTCACTCACCCCTGCTCATCCCTGGCCCCTCTCTCCTCCCCACAGGTCCTGCCTCTGCTGTGCCCCTCACCCCAATTCTGGCCAGGTGCCCTTGGAGGCGAATGAGCAAGGGCGAGAGATGCTCACGTAGCAGAATTTTTGCCTGTCGACGTCCTTTGCACAAATCATCTGGGAGTTGATGATCTGAATCAGAGAGGGGATTTTGGAGAAGCTGCGGTAGAGGCTGTCACACTCTGTGCTGTTCAGGATGGTGACTTCCTTCTCCTGGATGGTTCGAAATTGGGGCCATTCACCTGTGGGACAGGGGCCCCCATTCAGGCTTGGCTGTTTAGCTCCCGCCCGCAGCCACTGGCCTCATGTCCATCCTCCCTTTGTTCCTTGCCACTCCTCTAGCCTTGTCTCCTTGCCACACAGCAGCCCTGGAGATCTCTCCAGGGTTAGCCCACCTACCACTCCAGCTGACGCTTCCCAAAGGCTACTTGATACAGAGACCCTGGAGCAGTTTACCCAGGATTTTACCTTGCTGAACCTGATCTCACGTCTGGCAGAGTCCAATCCATCAAGTCCATTCTGATCTCAGCATCTTGGCTTTTGCATTCTGTCTATCCCCAAAGCCTACCAAGTCTGTCTGAGGTCCGAATCCTGCCTTTTCTTCAAGCTTTCCCCAAAGGCCTCTTCCTCCCCTGAGCTTCCCCAGACTCGCCTCTGTGGTCCCAGGCACTCCTCACTCCCCTCCCCACTCTCATAAGTGTGTGTCTGTCCATAAGTCTGAGCTTCCAGGGGACAGGTGGCTTCCAACCATTCCCAACTATTCACCAGACAGGCCACGGCAGGGATGACAAAAAGCCACCCTACCCAGGCTGGAGATCCTGGGTGCTTTCAGGCATGCTAGCTCCGTGAGACCACAGGGAAGAACACTTCTCTTGTGGGAAAGGGACAGGGGTTCCCTGAAGAGGACGGACATTCCTGGGCTCCCAAGGAAATGGGCCCTTGGATGGCCCTGGGACAGCACTCCTGCTCATTGAGCTCCTAAGCTGGGATGATGAGGGATGGAGGGCCAGTGCTGGGGTAGCGGGGGAGACAGGAGGGAACCCTCGGTGACCCCCAGCTTCCGGGTGCAGACTGCCCTTAGCCAGACACATGGATCTTCTGGGGAGCCTGTTGCAGACATAGACCCCTTCTCCTCTCACCTTGCCTGTTCTGCTTCAAAACATGGATACCCTGGGGTTGTGTGCAGACGCAAGATATTACTCTGTGCCCACTATGCCTTCAAGGAAGGCCTGTTTACATACCCTGACCTGGGCCTGAGGGTTTCAAGGGCAATCTGGGTCCCCTAGATACATTCACTGCTGAAACCCTCAAAGTAAAAAAGAGATAAGAGTCTGACAGGAGTGGGGTGATGGGCTCCCTGGGGAAGGTGTCTCAGAAATTCCTGTCCATGGTAGACCCTGGCCTGCACCCAGGTTCTCTCCCACACATTCCACCCTGCTGAGAGTAGGAAGGTGCCGACTCACCATCAACCCTGGGGGCTCCCCAGCCCGTCACGGTGCAGAGGGAGTAGTCCTTCAGCGAGTAGTCCAAGCCAGGCAGGCAGATGGGCCAGACATACTTGCTGTACTGCAGTGGCCGCTCAAGGTTGAGGAGGGCAATGTCGTTGGCCCGGCCAATCCAGGACCAGTACCGATGGGCTCGATAATGGCTGTGCACAATGACCTCTTCCGCCAGGGTGTCGATGGTAGTCTTCGTCACCTGGTCAATCCATGGACTCCCCACCCGTACTGAAAAGGTAATGTCACTCCTAGAGGAAGGACAAGGGGAGTCCTCCATTAGTCCCAGGAACCCCACACCAGCCTGCACCCCCCCTAAACTCCACCGCACTGTTATACTCTGAGCAAATCCAGGCAAGCCACCGACCTGCTTCGAGTCCCCAAGCCCACTCAGGGCGGATGTGAATGGGGCCCTGAGCACACACACACTGTGTGGTCAGTCCTGACAACAACCCTTCAGTTTATGCAGAGGGAAACTGAGACTCAAGCGACCGACTCAAGGCTACGCAGCTAGCAAGTGGCAGAGCTGGGATGTGGACCCAGTTTTCTCTGACTCTAGACTCAGTCCAGTGACCCATGCTGGATCCCAGAAGTGACAGAGATCTTGTGCAATCATCCAACCCTCCCTCTAGCTTGCTTTCTCAGTGTGGCCCTTAGGCGTGGAAATCGCTTCTCCTCTGGCCAGCCCTCACGGCCAGATGTGACCCTCGGGTCGCCCCCTGGCTCCAGAACATGGGCACGCCTGCTCTCTTGTCTCCACACTGACCAGACTGTGAGCAGCTATACTCTCGTCTGTCTTCCCCAGCAACCTGAGAGGAGTGCTGCAGCCCTCTTCTGCTACCAGTGCCCAGGCCAGGAAAGTGAAAGTGAAGTCGCTCAGTCGTGTCCGACTCTTTGCGACCCCATGGACTGTAACCTACCAGGATCCTCAGTCCATGGGATTTTCCAGGTAAGAATATTGGAGTGGGTTGTCATTTCCTTCTCCAGGGGATCTTCCCAACCCAGGGATCGAATCCGGGTCTCCCGAATTGCAGGCAGACGCTTTACCGTCTGAGCTACCAGAGGGCCTGGCTTCAAAGACTGTCAAGGCTACTGGTTAAATGAAGGAAGGAATAAATGAAACAAAGAGTATGGAACAGAAGAATTAGAATCTTCTTTCTGTGCACAGGAGGAAGGAGCCTAGACAGTGGTTTGCAAGTCTTCGTTTCCTATCTATGGAATGACTGCACAGGACTAGGGGATCAGATGAGGGGAGCAAGCCTCCAGTTCCTAGGAAGGAATCTACGGGACTCAGCTCTACCCTGCTAGGAGCTGGAGTGAGGCTGGGATTATGGGATTCTGCCACTGATGGGCCAGCTGGCAGGATGACTGAGGCCCCCGGTGGCTCCACATGACTTTCCACCTGTCTGTCTAGACCCCGACTCACTGGGTCATGCAGTGGGCCGCAGTCAGCACCCACTCGGAGGCAATGAGGGTTCCTGCACAGATGTGTGTGCCATTGGCCCGCACACTGACCATCCACGGCCACCGCCGCGCCATGGACTCCGGATCCCTGAGGGTGGGGTCACGCTCATAGGAGAAGCCACAGGCTGAGGAGGAAAGTGAAAGGAGCTTGATAAGAGTGGACCCTTCCAGCTACATCTCACAGCACCTCTCCCATTCCCTCTCCTCAGCCTGATCTCCCACCACCTAGCTGGCCTGCACCCATCCAATGATTCTCCTTCTTCATCGGTCATCAAATAATGGTGTTGTTCACATGAGGATTGGGGTCTCCAGCCTTAGAAGAGCCTCAGCACCCCCCAGGCATCCCTCTCTGGTCCCACAGGTCAGGCCCCAGGGCTGACCAGTCTGGGCATCAGTGGCTCCTTTGTCCTGGTCAAGCAGGCCTCAGCTCTGGCTAGGGTAGGCCCTTCAAAAATTCATCTGTGTTTCCATCTGGTTCCCCTACTTCAGCCAAGAAGACCCTTCCTTTCTTCTCTAGGACCCTCCTCCTATGATTCAGTGAGAGAAAGGCAGATGACCTAAGAGAAAAATGAGCACTGTGCATGAACGCACACACATCTGAGGATGAAATCCCAACAGCAAATGAACACAGCTCTTCAGCCCCATTAGTCCTCAGGGGAGCGTGGATTTAAATCACAGTGAAGTTCTGCTCACCACCACCTGCCAGGCAAAACTAAATATCCCTGATGCTAGGAGTTGGTGAGGATCACAGCCCCAGACCGCTCACTCACTGCTCGAGGGAAGGTCAACAGGTGCAGCCACTTTGGAAAAGATTTTACAGAAAAATTCTTTCAACTGAAGAGGCACGTATCTAACATCACAGCAGACCCACTCCTAGGTGTTCCAAATGGACTAGTAGATTGTGAGATCAATGTGAGTAGGCCATCACCAGCAGCTGTAAAGGCTAGCACAAGAGAGGGAACGGCAGCAGGCACCGCAGAGTGCTGTGGGGTCCTCAGTGTGAGACTGCCTACGACAGTGAAATTCTGAGCAATGAGTTCCAGGATGAGGAGTATTCCTTATGTGGGTCTTACGTCAACCGGCTTGGAAGGCACTGCTAGAGAACACCTATGGGTGTGCCCCCAAACACACAAGGGAAGGCTCCCTGAAAGCGGTACTGGAGATCCCCAGAGGCCTTGGCTGAGATCTTGGATGAAGGAGAGACGCCGTCCCCACTGGCCATTCAGGAAGGCAGGATGTACAGCACACCCTAGGATCCCGCGGCCTTCCTTGCCTCCTACCCCAACAGCACGCGAGGTCCCACTAATAGGTGCTCAGTAACCACTACTGAAGGGAAGGTCTCCTCTCACTCTCCCTGCCGCTTCTTCTCTGTCCCTTAAGGTCCTCAAGGCTGCTTGGGCACCTCCTCCCACATGGAGGCCACAGTACTCACGGGGAACGAACTCGCTGTCGGGGGTTTTAGAAGCAGCGTACTGCGCAGTACTGAGCGGCTGGCTACCACCAGTGACCTGCCGGGGTAAGCGACGTCTGCCCGAGGGACAGGTGGCGCTGGGGGCACATAGGGCATCCAGGCCGGCGGGGACATCCGTGGACAGTGCCCCCAGCGCGTCACCGGCGCCCAAGCAACCTGTGGCAGGAGACAGAGAATCAGAAGCGGAGGCCAGATCTGAGGGGGTGGGGGAGGGGTGGGGGAGGGGTGGGGGCCGGCCTCACCCAGGGGCCGCAGCAGCAGCAGGAGCCCGGCGGAGGCAAGGGCCAGGGCCAGGGTAGACGTCCCAGGGAGTGAGGGGCCGCGCCTGCCGGCCGGTGGCTCACACCAAAGCTCCATCTGCATCTGCGGGGAACAGCGACTGCACCGCGGCGCTCTTCTCGCTACAGCGCTCCCGGGACCCGCCCCACGAAGGCGCCCCCCGACGGCTTTCTGTGGTGTGGTGGGCGCGGGCATCCGCGGTGTCGCGGGCGCCCCCCAGTGGCCCCCTGCCATGGTGCTTCTGGTGTCCCCGTCGCCCTCTGGCTTGCTGCAGGTGGCTCAGGACTGCCTGGCTTCTGGCCACGCCTCTGCCCTCCTGGGAGCACGAAGCAGTTTCCTGGAGTCCCTTAACCTCACCTCGGCCGGTTTCTGCACCTCCTTCTCTGGCAGCCCACTTCTATCCCTATCCAGTGAGATGAAGGCCCCACCCCTGGGGCTGGCATCCGGGATTTCCAAGCGGTCCCATCTGCCCTCCAGTCTGGTAACTACAATGGGGCCTTGCCCCAGGGTACTGAAATTAAGCAGATTGAAATGTTTTAAATAACGATTTTTCAAGAGTGCATAGTTTTAAGCATTGTTCCCCAGCCCCCACCCTCGACCTCCATTCAGCAAATGCCCTTCCCTTACAGATCCATCCGCTTAGAAAGATGGCACAGGTGAGGTTTCCACAGACAGTGAAAGAGGGATGGTAACCAGTGGGCTCTTCTTGGTGCGCTGGAAGTCGCGGAACATTCTGATGACTCAGGGACAGATGGATAATACAGTTAAAGGTAGTCTGGGGAAATCCTATGAGAAGTTTTGGTTCAAAGCAGTTGGGAAATTCTAGCCCAATAAAAGGTGAAAGTTAAATCAGATTAGAACAATTTAACTTTTGCCAGGGCCTGGTCTCTTGGGACAGACAATAGGGCTGGCCATTCAGTACTCCAGTCTCCAGCAAACCACACCTACCATGCCCTGGAGCCCGAGGGCAAGGATAGCTGGCCACTGTGAACCTGAGGCCCACCAGGCCTGATGGGCCCCCATGCTACCTCCCACAGAGGTGGTAGGGCTCTGCACTCTCAGTCTGGCTAGCTTGGGCCTGTTCTTCCTCTTCAGAGTATGACAGATGTCACTAAGGCAGCTCAGGGGCTTAGGGTGCAGTCACCCCCCACAGGCACCTAAGCAGGTGCTCTGCCTTGCCCCTCCCTGCCCCCCCGTCATCATTCATTCCTGCCCGGGAGGGAGGAGGAACTGGTCAAGCTCTGTAGACTCTTAGGGTGATATGAGGGCTTGGGAGAGGCCCACAGCTTCTGGAACTGAGTCCACAAGTGCAGGTCTGGTCACTTTGAGTTTCCTGGGAAGAAGACAACCCTCATAGTAAGGAACTGAGGGGAAACTGTTGGTCAGAGACCCAGGGGACAGCATGGGCACCTGGGGATTGCTGGAGTGCTGGGATTACTAAGCAGGGAGTGGGGAATCACAGAGTCCAGCTTCATATTGGTAGAAGAGGACACTGTAGCCCAGAGAGGGGAAAAGGATGGATACAAGTACAAGGAACGCTATCAGGGAGGCTCCCCTTGAGAAGACAGCCAGGCCTCTTGGGGGTGCGGAGGCTCTGGCCAAAGTCAAGAAAAAAGATGATGACTTCAGTGACACAAAGTTCAAGAACATCTTCATTGAACAATTGAAAGAACAGTGGCTCTGGGACCCTCCCCCATGGACTTGCCCTGATGCCCTGTGCTCCTCCAGTCTCCACTTCTCTGCAGGACAGACAGAGGGGAGGAAGCAGCTGCTTCTGGGAGGGACGGCCCAGGAAACATCACTCACAGGAGCCACAGGCAGCCCAAGGAGACCAGCAGGACAGAGCTAGTGAGGAAGACCCGGCTGAGGCAGGCAGGCCCGGCTCTGCTGACGAACCTCACATCACCGATCTGCTTCTTCATCCAGTCAGTGAAGTAGGAGGTGCTGGTGTAGACACCCGGGAAGTGGCGCTGGTTGCAGCTAAAGCTCCAGCTCACCACCCCCATCTGAATCCAGGTGTTGTTCATTTGGCAGACCAGAGAATTGCCAGAGTTACTCTGTGGAGGGGAGCAAGGGCGGCATGAGAGAGGCAGCAGGAGGGCCTCCTTGCAGGTCCTGAACAGATAAACTTGCGCCTTCCCAGGCCATGTCCCTAACACGAGCTGTGTCAGGCCCGTGCTGTCCCTGATACTGAGGCATAGCTCAGAGCCTGCCCTGGGACACGGGAGCACTGTTCTGGGGCCTGAGCTCAGGATCACACTGGCCTCTCTTCACTCCCCTGCTAACCCTCCAACCACAACTCCCTGGTCCCCTCCTCTGCCCACTCTCTAAATTGTGGTGGGCCTCCAAGGTGTTACCCTTGACTTTCTCCTTTCCTACCATCCTGCTGGCATAATGAACTACTTGAAATGTTAATCTGCCCCCTCTCTTTTCATGCAAAGCAGAGGCAAATGTAAGAATGATGTTTACAACAGCAAACGTCAAAAGGTAACAGCTTTTATTTCTGCTGATGATGGGTTTATGATTTTTTAAACTATCTTACACTCTTCAGTATTGTTGAAAAGTTTTATAAATCAGAAAAATAGCCCATGCTCTCCCTCCCTCCCTATATGTATACATATATATTTTAATGTAATGTAAACCAAGATTTGGAGAAGGAAATGGCAACCCACTCCAGTATTCTTGCCTGGAGAATCCCATGGACTGAGGAGCCTGGTAGGCTACAGTCCACGGGGTCGCTAAGAGTCGGACATGACTGAGCAACCTCGCTTTCACTTTTCACTTTCATGCATTGGAGAAGGAAATGGCAACCCACTCCAATATTCTTCCCTGGAGAATCCCAGGGACAGAGGAGCCTGGTGGGCTACCGTTTATGGGGTCACACAGAGTCGGACACTACTGAAGCAACTTAGCAACAGCAGCAGCAGCAAACCAAGATTTATAAGATATAATCTAATGAAGAGTATATAAGATATGTAAGGAAAAATAACAAAATCATACTTAAGAAGATAAAGGAAGACCTATATTAATGTACAGATATACTGTTGTTCTTACGTGAGGCAATTTAAAACAATGTAAAACTGTCAATTCTGAGCATCTGGCTTCCTGAAGCATGGAAGGCTAGATCCCCTATCCCACGTTGCTGAAGATAACATTTGAGTTTTTTTTTAATTATCATTTTAAATGCGTGGGTGAGCTGGCAAGAAAATAGACTCCTCAGATTGCAAAACACAAGGGAGGGCTGAAACCCAGAGAGCTGACAGCAAAGCCCAGAAGATGACTTTTTGCCCCAAGGCCATGGGCCAAACCCAGTGAAACTGAGCTTTGGTTTTCACAGCCTCATTCATGGGGGCAAAAGACAAAATGCAAAACCCAGAGCCTGCTCAAGACAGGAAGCCCAAGAGGAAACCTCCTGCAAAAAGTTATTCCTGCCAAAAAGGACCACACCTTCTGCGTGAGGATAAACTGGGAACACCTGCCCTCATGTGAACTTGTAATTCAAATTCACACTGGGTGATTTTTAAAAATTGAGCCAAGAACATCATTTAAAGCAGTTCTTGGTTTTGCCCTGGTACCTTCTTTATGCCCTGGTACCTGGCAGAAGCAAATATAGATTCTGTCTGAAGGACCTCACTTTTCAAGCCATGCTTCAGCAAACTCCCACGAAGAACACTCTAAAAAGCATGTCATCACTCTTAAAACATCACCCCGCACACAGGGAAGTTGAGGCACCAAGAACAAATGCCAGCTAGCAGAAAAAACCAAAAGCAGCATCAGAGCCTTCACAGTTTGATATTCAGAAATCATCACATGAGAGCCTCAAAGTTTCTAGTGATGCACCATTTTGTAGGCTTGGTGGTGAAGGTATGGATATCGACTATGTTATTCTTTGTTCTCCAAACACATTTTATAAACATCTTTTATCTCTATTCATTAGAGAGTAAAACAGTCAAAATATTGTGACAATGTCAGTTCTTGCGTTGACCGCTAACATTCAAGCAATTCCAAATAAAATGCTACCCAGGATTTTTTCAAGACCTTGACAATCTGATTCTAGAATGAATATTAAAGGATAAAGGCCATTAATTCTATGACAAGTTTGAGAAAAAAAAGAGAGCAACCTGGAGAGGCTGGGGACTGGAGATATATCTAAGCAGAGTTAGATATATTTCAAAGCTATAATTGTACAAACTATGGCACTAGCACAGAAACAGAAAAATAGACCCCTGGGGTGATGGAGAGCCAGCCAGATGCCTGCAAGCGAGGAAACTTGGCACATGCTCCAGAAAGGGTCATGACTGTTGAAAAGGCGGTCTCTGTTGTAGGCGGTAGGGAAACTGACAGAGAAAAATTAACTTGGACTCCACCATAACAAAACTCCAGGAAGGCGGAGTGGGCTTGGTGAAGTTTAAATCAAATTGATTTTTAAATTGAGGCTTATAATAGGACAAGGCATTTACTAACTGAAAGTAACTGAAAATTATGGGCTCCTCCCAAAATAGAGAAGAGAGAAAAATTTGACATAGGGCACATGGGAGAAATGACTTGAAAGAATAAAACTAATGTGGATTCTCTAACAAATTGAGATTCCTCAACAAACAAATACAGGAGGGGTATGTAGAACAACATCAGTTATGTAAATTAAGATACCCATATATCACGAGACACATTTTTCAAAGATACAAACATCTTAAAAGACATTACTAAACACATTTCAGCAGGGGCCTGATGTGGGGAGAGAAAATGGAAGATGAAGGGGAAAATCAAGCCAGTGATAATTAAGCTAGCAATGACAGTGTGAGGATCCTTACCTGAGAGATATGGTTGCCTGGACTCTGGGAATCCAGAGTTAAAGAAAACTCAGAGAAAAAGAGAGAGAAAATTGGAGGGCAAAAGAAAGATCCTATGTGGACATTCTCTTACCACAGTGAAATAAAGCCAGAACCCAATAACAAAATGTGAAACACCCCCATCAGATGGAAAAAAATTAACTTTCAAAAATGCTAAAGTAAAAACAGAATTAAAATCTATAATTGGAATGCAGAAAGAGAATACCATATATTGCAAAGCCCATGGGATGTGGGCCAAAATTGCACACAGAATAGTCTTAGTCTAAATACTTTTAACATCAAACAAGAGGGAATGAAAATAAATTATTATCAATTATTTATCACTGCACATTCAGCTGAAGACACTTAAAATGGAATTAATAAAGGCAAAAAAGAGATGTCATACATTAGAAAGCAAAAAAATCACAGACTTGAGAAATAAAATCAATCACTTTTTCTTAAAAAACAACAAAATAGATAAACACCTTTTAAGTCCTACCAAGGAAAACTAAAAGAGGAGGAAAATGCAAATATTTTGTGGTGTAAGTAGAAGAGATTAAAATCAGATCCAGGGAAAATACACTTTCTAAGATCTGAAGACTGTTTATAACTTTCTCTTTATGGATTTAAATTCTGGATGAAATGAATAATTTCTAAGAAAATACAAATCATAAGCCAATAACCATGGACAAAACAATGTAAAATACTGCTCAAGAACTATCCCTTCAAATGAGAACAGATCTATGTGGTTTTATAGGCAACTTCTTTCTAGCGTTCAAGGAGCAGATAATTTATGTCATTTCAAATGTTCTAGAACATAGATTGTACTTTTAAGTGAAGCACAGTTGTGACTCTATAATTTGACAAGGGGAGTGCCTTTCTCAACACACCTTAAATGCAGCCCAGTCTCACTGGAGGAAAACAAAGAACAATGCAAAGACTGCGTGTATGGTGTCTCACAGGACGGCTATTCCCGAGCCAGTACCTTTCCTGGGCTGTGCACCACCACTATCCTGTGTCTGGTCCAGGGCCCAGTAGAGGGTGGTCTGTTGGATGAAGAAATAAAGTAAACATATCCTAAAAAAGGATATTATAAATCTGAATACAACAGATGAATGAAACCAAAGTACACTATGACCAGGGAGGGCGGGTCCTAGCAGTCAGGGTAAACGGACATGAGGAGTCTGTTCACAGAACCAACTTAGCATGCGGAAGAGTTATCATCTTGATAGTTGCAGAAAACATGTTTTATGAAGTTTAGCGTTCGTTCCTGAAATAAAATGCCACAGTGAAACAGAAAGCAATCACTCTGTCCTCCACAGATGATATGCCACATTAGCAAGATGCTTCATAATGAAGTGTGGAAAGCACGTCCAAGAAGGTCAGCAACAAGAAAAAGCAGAGCCACAATTCCAGGCTGCTTTCAGGGACAGTACCCAGAATAATGGAAAAAGTAAAAATCATGAAAATGAAAGAAGTAAAATCATCACTAATCATAGCTCATATGGGCATAGACCTGGAAAGCCCAAGAGAGTCAACAAAAACTCTTGGGATATAATAAAAGGATTCAGTGAGCTGAACTCCTAGATGTTTTCAACAAAATGAGTCTGGTGGATGGAAGTAGGGCAAGTCAAAAGGAAGGAAGGTTCTTGTTCTGCTGAGGAAGCTGCAGACATCGATTAACCCTGGGTGTTAAATTTAAATACATGTGTGGAAACTATTAGGTGACCAACAGGAGAATGACACTGAGATACAACAACTTTTAAATCACTACAGGGAGAAAGTGGAGTGGAAAAAAAATCAAACCAATACATAAAGTGAAGGGTATAAAAAGAAACATTCTTCTTGGTAAACAGATTAAAGGAAAGCCTCCCAAATGTGTTGGAAAGTATAAGGCACTGAGCCTTATATTGTTTATAAGACATATAACTAAAACAAGATAGCACAGTGTCTCATGGAAGACAGAGGAATTGTTCTGGAATATGATTTTTGACATTGCAAAAAAATAGAAATAGAAAAAGAAATAAGAGGCATAACATTGAAAAGTAGGAGACAACTTTATCACTGTTTGCAGATGGTATGTCTCTGGGCCTACAAAATTAAAGAGAATCCACTATACCTAGGAAGTTTGCTTATTACAAAGTAAATACACACAAAAATCAATATATTGATATAATACAAACAGAAAATACACTGAAAAAAAATACTGCTCAAATCTCAAAAATAGAGATGTGACATAAAACACCTAGGAATAAACTTAAGAAGTGGGCATGCAAAAACTATATGGATAAAGCTACATAAACTCTTGCTCTAGGGACACAAAGAAATAAAGCAAAATAGGGTCTATTTTCCCTAAATCAATCTATTAATTTCCACCAAAATCACCACATGATTTTCCTTTTATATTATACGAAGACTGTTCAAGAGAAAATGGGGGGAAAAGAACATATGGAGACTATACAACATGCTACTAAAACACCAATGAGTCAATAATGAAATCAAAGAAGAAATTAGAAAACACCTTGAGACAAAGATTGTTCAGTTAGAATGAACACGGGAGAACAGCCAGGTAAATTCTTTAAAATAAAAATAATAAAGGAGGACTTGCCTTAACACACACAAAAAGGAATTATAGAGCTATAATAATTTTAAAACAGTGGTGGTGGCATAGGAATGAGACTGCAAAGGGCAGAAATACACAAAATAAGATGGAAATGTATAATATAATAAAGAGGGCATTTCTAATTCATTGCCCAAAAAAAGTATTCAATAAAAATTGTTGACATAACTGGTTTCTTCTCTCACCCTTCCAGATGAATCAAAATTAAAATATTTAAAGAAAATAATTAAGAACATATATGAGTAAAGAATTTAAAAAATCTTAGAGTGGAAAAGATTTCTAAGCACAGCACAAAAACTACAATCACTAAGGGAAATAATGATAAATGTGAACATATGGAAATTTTAATTAACTCTATGAAACAAATCCACACCAAAAGAAGGTAAATCATGAACAAGGAGGGTAAAATTGTAAAGCATTTCACAAAGGGTTAAAACTTCCTGTTTCCAAAGTTAAAAAAACAAACAAACTTGATTTTGAAGTAATTGAAGACTTACAGGACTTCCCTGGTGGTGCAGTAGATAGGAATCTGCCTGCCAATGCCGGGGACATGAGTTTGATCCCTGGTCTAGGAAGATTCCACATGTCCGGAGCAACTAAGCCTGTGCACCACAACTATTAACGCCCGAGCCTAGAGCCTGTGATCCACAAGAGAAGCCACTGCAGCAAGAAACCAGCGCACCACTGCAACAAGGAGCAGCTCCTACTCGCCACAACGAGAGGAAGCCCAAGCACAGCAACTAAGACCCAGTGGAACCAAAATTAAATTAATTAATTAATAAAAAAGACTTACAAAAAAGTTATGAATATAATATTTTTACTCAGACCCACTGATTTAATGTTTAACCATATTTGTTTTATCTTCTCTATCCATAAGTACGTGCGTGTATATACACATATTTTATAAGCCACTAAAATTAAGTTGAAAAAGACATGATGTTCCTTGCCAGTAATTACCACTGCATATAATAGCTACAGTTTTTACAAATCAATAAAAAGAAAAGTAGTTTAATAGAAAAACATGGGCAAAGGACAGGGAAAAGTGTAAATGGTACACTGAACACAATAAGCATCTTCATTTGAACCCCTATTGTCCCTTTAAAATGTATTTCCTTGATCCTAGGTAAAAACTGGGCAGAATCAGAATGTTTTGCTCCCTGTGATTATTGTAATCATAATCACTGTGATTACACTGTCATATAAATGTCTCAGTTTAGAAATCAGAATATATATATCCACACAATAAGCACAAAGCTCAAGTTGATTTAAAGTCAAACTTCTCAGTAGATAACTAATGAGGACCTATTGTACAGCACAGGGAACTCTACTCAATACTCTGCAATGGTCCGTATGGGAAAAGAATCTAAAAAAGATAAATCTGGAACTAGCAGAACTCCTAGACAACCAAGGCTGCAAGAAGGATCCCCATGTAACAAAGTGTGACAGGAAAAAAAGCATCGCGTCAGGACCTGTGCCCCTGGAAGGGGTCTAAGAGGAGAAGAAAGACTGTACGGGAAAATCTCACCTTGAGCAGAGAGCAAGTCAAGCCGCGGACTGGCCATCCCAGTCCTGGAGTCCTACATGGCTGCTGGGAGAACCACTGGGACAGATAGGCAGGAGAAACCTAGATGCCACGCACAAGGAGTGTGCCAGTGCCAGCTTAATGACAAGTTAGAGAGACGCCTGCCTAATGACTGCTGCCTTACTGCCTTAAACTTAAACCCCGCTCAAGCGATGCCACAGCTTGGCACAGAATGGAAGGCAGCTGGGTCCTGGGAAAAGAGTCAGTGTAGCAAGGCAGAGGCGGCACAGGGTTCTGGGGTGGGGTCCAAATGTGGGGACAGTGGCTGTCCAGGCTGTCTCTGTGGTGGCAGTACAGCTACTTGAACCCTTGCAACCAACACCACCATCCCCACTCCCACTCCACACCACGACACAGCACCAGATGTGGGACAACCAAGCAGGGGAAAGACTCAGTCTCGGGCTATGTGTGAGCAGAGCCCCAGAAGCCTACACCGGCAGCGCAACAGACCTGTGTAAGCAAACAAGCCCCATTTACCTCAGCACGCCCCTCCTCTGGGGCAAAAGCCCCAGTGTAGGGAAAAGAAAAACACAGACTTAAAGGGAACAGAATTAGCCTGAACTCGACCTCAGGGTTTCCTAGCAACATGGGAGCAAGTGCCACCCCTGAGAGGGAGCAGGGAGGAAGTCCCGGCTCACACCCTGCACAGTCTCTAGCTCCTCTAGCAGCAGCCACACCTTCCATCAAGGTGACAGTGGCCAGCACACCATGCGGAAAGACTTGGCTGGCGTCTACATCAAATTCAGCCCTCACACCAAAGATACTGGGCACACACAGTCTACAAAGGGGCGCTTCCACACAAAAACACCACCCCTTCGAGACCACATCACACAGCTGTGTTCCACCTAAATTCACAGAGACAAAGTTAAGTAAAATTAAAAGAAAGAAACTTACTCCCAGCCGAAAGAACAAAAGAAAACCCCTGAACAAGTAATGAAACAGAGATAATCAGTCTACCAGACACTGAGTTCAAAAAGTTGGTAACAGGGACTTTCTTGGTGGTCCATTGGCTAAGATTCTGCATGCCCAATGCAGGGGGCCTGGGTTCAATTTCTGATCAAGGAACTAGACCCCACGTGCTGCAACTAAGAGTTCTCATGCCCCAACTAAAGATACCACATGCTGAAATGAAGATTGACAATTCCCTGTGCTACAACTAAGACCTGGTGCAGCCAAATAAATAAATGTTTTTTAAGTTGGTAATAAAAATGCTAAGTGAATTAAGAAAGAATATCAGTATAAACATAGATGATTTTAACAAAAAAGTAGAACTACAAAGAAGGCCCAATCAAAAATAGATAAATCAATTTCTGAGATAAAAGGCACTCTAGAGGCAATGAATAGCCAACAAAATAACAAAGAAGAATACATAAGAGATTTGGAAGATAGAATAATGGAAATCACCGAATCTGAACAGCAGAGAGACAAATGAAAAACCAAAAATAAATAAATAAAGCAAAATATGAGATCTATGGGTATAATATAAAAAGTGCCAAGGTATGCATAATAGGGATTCCAGAAGGAGAAGAGAGAGAAGTGGATTGAAAATGTATTTGAAGGAACTTCCCTGGTGGTCCAGTGATTGGGATTCCACCTGCCAATGCAGAGGACATGAGTTCAATCCCTGGTCCAGGAAGATCACACATGCCGTGGATCAACTGAGCCCATGAGCCACAACTACTGAACCCATGCCCCACAACTACTAAAGCCTGTGTGCCTAGAGCCCATGCTCCACAAAAACAGAAGCCACCACAATAAGAAGCCCAAACACCACAAAGAAGAATAGCCCCTCGCCACAACCAGTGAAAGCCCATGCGTTAACAAAGATCCAGCACAGTCAAATAAATAATTTTTACAAAAAGAAAATGTATTTGAAGAAATTATGGCTAAAAACTTGCTAAGCCTAAAGGAGGAAACATATCCAGGTACAGAAAGCACAGAGGGTCCCAAACAAAATGAATCAAAACATTCCCATACCAATACATATTATAGCTAAAATGGTAAAAATCAGGGCTTCCCTGGTGGCCCAGTGGTTAAAAATCCACCTTCCAACACAGGGGACATGGGTTGGATCCCTAGTCTGAGAAGGTTCCACATGTAGTGGGGCAACTAAGCCTGTGCACCACAACCACTGAAGCCTACCCACCCTAGAGCCCACACTCTGCAACAAGAGGAGTCATCACAATGAGAAGCCTCTGCATCACAACTACTAGCCCCCACTTGCTGCAACTAGAGAAAGTCCTCACAGCAACAAATAACCAACACAGCCATAAATAAATAAATGTTTTTAAAGGCAAAAGTTAAAGAGAGAATCCTAAAGGCAGCTAGAGAAAAACAGAGTCATGTACAAGGGAACCCCCTTAAAGCTATCAGCTGATTTCCCTGCAAAAGCTTTGCAGACGAGAAGGAAGTGGCATAATATACTCAAATTCATGAAAAGGGAAAGCCCTGAAACCTAGGATACTCTACCCAACAAGATTATAATTTAGAACAGAAGTAGAGAGAAAAAATTTCTCAGACAAGCAACACTAAAAGAAGTCAGTTACACTAAACCATTCTAAAAGAAATGTTGAGCATCTTCTCTAAATGAAAAAGAAACAATCTGTAGGGAAAGGAAAATCCCAACAGGAAAGGCAAACTAGTAAGCCATTGACAATCACTTAAATAATTCAAAACATAGACTAAAAAACAAACAAAAAACTATAAAAACAATTATAACTACTGAGACAGTCAATTCCTAGGCAGGTTGATTAAAAAGTCCAGGGTCCCCAAGGAAGAGAAAGGGGTCTGGGGCTCTCAAGGAGGAGGAAAGGATAAACTTTTTTTTCTACATTCCTTAGTAAGGATTATATAACAATAATGTATCCTGCTTGAGGACATGTTTCTCCTTCCTGAAAACCTTCTGACTAATCCTGTTATCTTAAAATGTATCTTATGGGAGTGGGTCTAGTAAGATCTTTACAACCTTGAGACATTATTTGATTTATTGTAATAACCAATTAAAAAATATATAATTCCCTTGCTAAAACTAGGGATGGGGGGCACTTTCCATTCCCCTTCTGATGTCTATGTCAGAAAATTTCTCTGTCCCTTTTGCACTTTAATAAAACTCTGCTACACAAAAGCTCTCAAGTGATCATGCCTGGTCCCTGGTCCCGAAGCTAAATCTTCTTCAGAGATCATGAATCTGACACCATTCACGGTAAGCTATCACTACAATAAACAGTAAAGGGGCAAGCATAAAGATGTAAAATATGACATCAAAAACACAAAATCTGGAGGACGGGAGTAAGTAAGTAGATCTTTTAGAATGTATTTGAACTTGAATGACTTCTTTTTAAAGCAACTAGATATAATTATGGATCAACATATATAAATTCCATGGTAACCACAAATCAAAAACATACTTATTATAGGTTGTGTGTACACAAAAACCAAATAGAAAAGACCTCAAGCATACTATTAAAGAAAATTATCAAGCCACATTGGAAAAGCAAAAGGAAGAAGAAAGAACAAGTAAGAACTACAAACACACTGAAAACAAGGAATAAAATAGCAATAAGTACATGCCTGCCAATAAAAACTTTAAATGTCAGTGGACTAAATCCTCTGATCAAAAGACAAAGAGTGACTTACTGGATACCAAAAACCAAAATGAGACCCTTCATTACTCTGCTTACAAGAGACTCACTTCAAGGCAAAAGACATATGCAGACTGAAAGTGAGGGGACAGAAAAAGATATTTCATGCAAATGGAAATGACAAGAAGGTGGGGGTAGCAATACTCATATGAGACAAAACAGACTCTAAAACAAAGGCCATAATAAAAGACAAAGAAGCACATTATATAATGATAAAGGGGTCAATACAAGAAGAGGATATTACACTTGTCAACACACACACTTAATACAGGAGCAATTAAATACAAAGCAAATACTAACAGACATAAAGGGAGAAATTGACAATAATGCAGTAACAGTAGGAGACTTTAGTACCCTACTGATCTCAATAGACAGATCATTCAGAAAGAAAATCAATAAGGCAACAGAGTTCCTAAGTGACACCAAAGATCAGTTGTACTTGATATCTACAGGACACCACATTAAAAAAAAAAAAATAGAATACACACTCTTTTCAAGTGAGCATGGAATGTTCTCCAGGTTATCTCACACACTAGGTCACAAAACCAGCCTCAACAAATTTAATAGGATAGACATTATATCAAGCATCTTTCTGACCACAACAATATAAAACTAGAAATCAACTACAGAAAAACCAGAAAACAAATATATGGAGACTAAACAACATGCTACTAAAAGTCAATGAGTCAATGATGATATCAAAGACAAAACCATTCTGAGAGAAGTTTATAGTGATACAGGCCTTCCTCAAGGAAAAAAAAAAAGAAAAATCTCAAATAAACAACCTAACCTACCACCTAAAAGAATTAGAAAAAGAAGAACAAAGAAAGTCCAAAGTTGGCAGAAGGAAGGAAATCATAAAGACCAGAGATGATATAAGTAAAACAGAGATTTTAAAAAATTGAAAAGAAGGATGAAACCACAGGCTTTTTTTTTTTTAAAGATTAACAAAATTGATAAACATTTAGCCAGGCTCACCAAAAAGAAAAGAGGACCCAAATAAACAAAATAAGAAAGAAAGAAAAGAAATAACAATCAATATCAGAGATGTACAAAAATCATAAGAAAATACTATAAACACTAAAATGTCAACAAATTGGACAATACAGAAGAAATGGGAAAAATTGGACAAATTTCTAGAAACATATAGCTTGCCAAGAATGAGTCAAAAAGAAACAGACAATTTGAATAGACTAATCATTACAAGTGAAATAGATTCTGTAAAACAAACAAACAAACAAAAACACGGCCTGCAAACAAAAGTTCAGATCTGTCCAGTGGTTAAGACTCTGTGCTTCCACTGAGGGGGCATGGGTTTGATCCCTGGTCCTGGAACTAAGATCCCACATGAGGCAAAAAAAAAAAAAAAAAGAATCAGTTTATTTTTAGGGACTTCCCTGGAGGTTCAGGTCTGAACAGCTCCACTGAGGAATTCTATCAAACACAGTAAAAAAAAAAGTTATACCTATCCTTCTCCAACTATTCCAAAAAACTAAAGAAGAGGGGATACCCCCAAATTCATTCTATGAGGCTACCATTACCCTAATATCAAAACTAGACAAAGATCAGAAAAGAAAATTATAGGCCAACACCTTTTATGAATATAGATGCACAAATCCTCAACAAAATATTAGCAAACTGAATCCAACAATACATTAAAAAGATCATACACCATGATCAAACTGGATTTACTCCAGGGTCACAAGGATGGTTTAACATACACAAATCAATCAATGTGATATACCACACTAACAAAATGAAAGAAAACCCACATGATCATCTCAGTATATGCTGAGAAATACATCAATAAAATTCAATATCCATTCATAATAAAAATCCTCATCAAAGTGGGTATAGAGGAAACATATCTCAACATGATAAAGGTCATTAATGACAAAATCAGGGCCAACATAATATTCAATGGTGAAAAGCTGAAAGCCTTCCTCCTGAATTCAGGAAGAAGACAAGAATGCCCATTCTTGTCACTGGTTTTTTTTTTTTTTTTTGGTCACTGTTATTTAATATAGTACTGAAAGCCCTATCCATAGCAATCAGACAAGAAAAAGAAATAAAATATATGCAAATTGAAAGGGGAGAGATTAAATTGTCACATTTGCAGATGACATGATACTCTATATTGAGAACCCTAGTCTCCATCCAAAACTATTAGAATAAATGAATTCAGTAAGTTTTCAGGATACAAGATTAATATACAGAAATTTGTTGCATTTTTGTACCCTAGTGAAACATCTGAAAGAGAAAGTAAAAAAACCATCCTGTTCAAAATCATGTAAAAAAACCCTAGGAAAAATCTTAACCAAGGAGGTGAAAGACCTATACACTGAGAACTATAAAACACTGATGAAGTAAACTGAAGATGACTGAAAGAAATGCAAAGATAATCTGTGCTCTTGGATTTCAAAATTAATATTATTAAAATGGCCATACTACTCAAAGCAATCTACAGATTTAATTTGTTGTTGTTCAGCTGCTCAGTTGTATCTGATTCTTTGAGACCCCATGGACTGCAGCATACCAGGCTTGCCTGTCCTTTACTATCTCCAAGAGTTTACTCAAACTCATGTCCACTGGGTTGGTGATGCCATCCAACCATCTCATCCTCTGTCATCCCCTTTTCCTGCCTTGTATCTTTCCCAGCATCAGGGTCTTTTCCAATGAATTGACTCTTCACATCAGGTGGCCAAAGTACTGGAACTTCAGTTTCAGCATCAGTCCTTCCAATGAATTTTCAGGGTTGATATTCTTTAGGATTGACTGGTGTGATCTCCTTGCAGTCCATGGGACTCTCAAGAGTCTTCTCCAAAACCACAGTTCAAAAGCATCAATTTTTCGGTGCTCAGCCTTCTTTATGATCCAACCCTCCCATCGGTACATGACTACTGGAAAAACCACAGCTTTGACTAGGGGGACCTTTGTCGGCAAAGTAATGTCTCTGCTTTTTAATATGCTGTCTAGGTTTCTCATAGCATCTCTTCCAAGGAGCGAGAGTCTTTTAATTTCATGGCTGCAGTCACCATCTGCAGTGATTTTGGAGCCCAAGAAAATAAAGTCTGCCACTGTTTCCTCTGTTTCCCCATCTATTAGCCATGAAGTGATGTGACCGGATGCCATGATCTTAGTTTTTTGAATGTTGAGTTTTAAGCCAGCTTTTTCACTCTCCAGGCTTCCCTGATAGCTCAGTTTGTAAAGAATCCGACCTCAATGCAGGAGACCCTGGTTGGATTCCTGAGTCAGGAAGATCCACTAGAGAAGGGATAGGCCACCCACTCCAGTATTCTTAGACATCCCTTGTGGCTCAGCTGGTAAAGAATCTGACTGCAATGCAGGAGACCTGGGTTCAGTCACTGGGTTGGGAAGATCCCCTGGAGAAGGGAAAGGTTACCCACTCCAGTATTCTGGCCTAGAAAATTCCATGGACTGTATAGTTCACAGGGTCGCAAAGAGTCAGAAATAACTAAACAACTTTCACTTTCACTCTCCTCTTTCACCTTCAAGAGGCTCTTTAGTTCCTCTTCCACTTTCTGCCATAAGGGTGGTGTCATCTGCATACCTCAGGTTACTGATATTTCTCCTGGCAATGTTGATTCCAGCTTATGCTTCATCCAGCCTGGCATTTTGTATTCTGCATATGAGTTAAATAGACAGGGTGACAATATACAGCTTTGACACACTCCTTTCCCAATTTTGAACCAGTCTATTGTTCCATATTCAGTTCTAACTATTGCTTCTTGACCTGCATACAGGTTTCTCAGGAGGCAGGTAAGTTTGTCTGGCATTCCTATCTCTTTAAGAATTCCCCCCAGTTTGTTGTGATCCACACAAAGGCTTTAGTGTAGTCAATGAAGCAGAAGTAGACGTTTTTCTGGAATTCTTTTGCTTTTTCATGATCCAACAGATGTTGACAATTTGATCTCTGGTTCCTCTACCTTTTCTAAATCAGCTTGTACATCTGGAAGTTCTCAGTTCACATACTGTTAAAGCCTAGCTTGGAGGATTTTGAGCATGACCTTGTTAGCATGTGAAATGAGTGCAATTGTGTGGTAGTTTGAACATTCTTTGACATTGCCTTTCTTTGGGATTGGAATGAAAACTGACCTTTTCCAGTCCTGTCGCCACTGCTCAGTTTTCCAAATTTGCTGGCATATTGAGTGCAGCACTTTAATAACAGCATGGAAGCAACCCAAGTGCCAATCAACAGACAATTGGCTTAAGGAGATATGATACCCACACACACACAATGGAATATAATTCAGTCTATAAAAAAAGAATGAAATAATGCCACTTGCAATGTGGATGAACCTAGAGAACATTACACTTAGTGAAATAAGTCAGATAAAGACAAATACTATATGATATCACTTATATGTGGAATCTAAAAAAGAATACAAATGAATGTATACAGAAAACAGAAACACAGTCACTGATACAGAAGACAATCTTGTGGTTACCAAAGGGAGAAGGAGCACAGGGAGGAAAAAATTAGGGGTATGGGATTAACAGATATAAACTACTATTCAATATATATAAAATAGATAAGCAATAAGCATATACTGTACAGGACAGAAATTATACTCATTATCATGTAATAACCTATAACAGAATATAATCTGCAAAAACACTGAATCGCTATGCTATAAACCTAAAACTAACACAATAAATCAACTATACTTCAATTTTAAAAGACCAAAAGAAACACTTGTATTAAAGATGAAAAAAAGTTAAGGTGTCCAACTCAAGAAATTATCCTCTGTGTATACAGAAATTTGATTTATGAGGTTAGTGGTGACAGCCAGTAGAGGAAATGGTATTTTCACTGAATGACACTGGGAAAACTGGTAGTCCATACACAGAAATAAATAAAAATAGACCTCTAGCTTTCACTATTTATGAAGTGAATGCACGTGATTCAAGACCTAAATGTAGAAACCAAAATTTCCAAACTTTTAGGAAAAAGAAAACACAGGAAAATGTCTTTATAACCTCAGGAAAAATGAAGGGTTTCTTAAATAAGCATAAGCCAAAAGGGGAAAAAAATGGATATATGTTTGACTGAAATAAAAACTAAATTGCTAACACAACACTGTAAATCCACTATACCTCAAAAAAATGTTTTAAAAAATCCAAATTGCTGTTCAGCAAAGACAGTATATATAAAATGATTTCAAAAATAAAATATTTGCAATATATACAATGAACATAAAATCAGTATCCAAAATATAAAGATATAATAAAAAGAAAATAGCAAACAATAGAAAATGTGTAAAATATCTGAACAAGCGACTCACAGAAAAGGAATCATGAACGGTGAATAAACATGTGAAAGGATGCACAAGTACGCTAGTAACTAGACCTGTACGTGTGACCACCATAGGGCA
This sequence comes from Dama dama, assembly GCF_033118175.1. Lineage (NCBI taxonomy): Eukaryota > Metazoa > Chordata > Mammalia > Artiodactyla > Cervidae > Dama > Dama dama. Next base: position 56,906,413 of record NC_083704.1, on the reverse strand, counting down.
CTATTTCTCCTCAGAACGGAAAACATTTTAGTCTGGCCAATACCAAAAGTTGGCAAGGATATAGAGCAATGAAATTCTCAAACACTGCTGCAAGAATATAGATTACTACAATCGCTTTGGAAAACGATTTGGCAATGACGATTACAGATGAAAGTACGCACAGCCTATCACCCAGCAGTTCCCTGTAAGTACTGCCATTATTGACTATAATTGGGGAGAGGAGTGAAAAGTATTTTCATCCCTATTTTACAGAGTGGGAAAACTGGAGCCCAGGGAAAGGCGATTTCTAATCTCCCAGGGCCACGTGGGAAAGAATGCGTGACCCTTAAAAGTCACCTTCCTGCCCAGGTCTAGACACTGCATACCTGACAGGTGTCCATGCCCAAGTATGAGGTGGCACAGATCATGTCACTCCCAAGCAACTTCTTCTGGTCTGTCAAGAAGAGGAACTTGTACTGTTGATTGCAGATATCATTATTTATGATCTTGACAGCCACCTCCTGAAGGCTGTAGGGGGACTGTGGGTTCACTGGAGAGAGAGAGATCCTGCCTCACTATCTCTTCAGCTCACCTCCATCTTGGAGCTATCCAGATTCATAATGTAGGAGGCAGGGCCATTTCCTAGGATAGTGATTCACAAAGGCCCCACTCCACAGTCTGACTTTTGAAAATGCCCAAAGTCTGACTTTTTAATGCCCGCATTAAAAAGTCTAAGCAAAAGTCTCCTGAGGGGCTCAGAACAACATCCAGGCATTGAAGGAAGCCAAGGATTCAGGTTTCATGAGCATGAGTGGCTGAGCACTGTTCCATTGCTACCTGCCAGGGTGGCAAGATCCTGAAGCCTAGACAGAGCCACCCCCTGGAAGGCAGGACCCACAAAGGCTCCTCAATTCTAGGACCTCACAGTGACACCAACAGGGGACAGGAAGTCTTGGTGCTCAAGGCAACAAGTGTGTAAGTGGCTACCCGATGTCTAGGTAGCCCCTGAGACCATGGCCCCTGTGCCACCTGCAGACAGGGAATCCCAGTAACAAAGGTAATTTCCCTCCAGGCTGCAAGGTGAGAGTTTGACATTGGATTTAACTTTGGGAACTGAGGTCCATGGACATCATGGGTGTCTTTTACACCAGGGTGCTGTATATATTCTCCCATCAACAGAGTTCAGGACAATGTGCAGCACATTTAGGTGCTCAGGAAATGTTTGCTGATGGAGTGAAGAAAGGAATGGGATGGAGGAGCCCCTGGTGGAGCTATGTTCTGAAGAGGCAGGTATCTTGGGACCTCAGCCTGCTTTCACTTACCGTGAATATCCATTTTTCCCCACCCGATCATCCAGCACAGGGATCCAAAAGATGGCTTGAGTTTGGGGTTAGGTAGACAGACAGGCTGGATGAGTGGGGACCAGGAGACAGAGTCCCTGAGCTTCAGGAGGGCAAGATCCTGGGACAGGTTAGTGAAATCCTCATGAATCACGACGCGAATGACTGGAAGTTCGGTACCATTTTCTGAGAGGCTCTGAACTCCCATCTTCACGGAGTATGACAAGGGGTCCTTGGATCTGCAGGATCATGGGTAGGAGGCAGATCACCAGCAGTGAGGTCAAACATGGAACGGGTAAAGAGACACAAGCTGAGCACAGGGCTACCCAGCCAGGCCCCTGCTGCCGGGTCACCAGATTCAGCAGGGCCTCCCAGGCCAAAAAGCAGAGCCCCTGAGACCACTGGCCACCCTGACTGACCTCTGTAAGCAGTGTGCAGCTGTAAGGACCCACTGGCGGTGGATGAGGGAGCCGCTGCAGATGTTCATGCCCAGGAATAGGATGCTCACCTGCCATGGCCACTTGCCTACCTCCACTAACTTTCCATTTACATTCTTGCAGGAGATGTTAGTCCGACCACAACCCCGGAACCAGGACCCTTAGGAAAAAGGTAGAGAAGGGGCCGTGCCAGCCTCATGCAGACTCTCAGGCAGCAAGAGGCAGCCCTCAGACTTCCAGCCGTCACAAGCAGCCACAGCCACATGCACATGTGGGGAGGGACTTTTCTCCCCACCCCCAAAGTGGCAACCAAAGGCCCAGAGGCAGCAGGAGCCCCATGCTAAAAACAGAGTCTCCAAACAATGGGGACCAGACAACCTCTCCAGGGCTTGTTCGGATCCAACAGCCCAGGGGTCATCCCTTCTCCCTTGTTAACACAAGCAAAAGGTTAGGGGAGTGAACGGGAAAGAGAATCATCAGAGGGGTGAGAGTCAGTCAAGCACTAAGTGATGGGGCACAATGAGCAGGGCTGCTGGTCAGTTGCGGCCAGGAAGCAACGGACAGTGACGTTGCATTGTACAAGTCCAGGGCCTGCCTCCATGACCCACCAGCCCTAGAGGTGTGCTCTCTGTGACTATTCCAGGCAATGAGTAAAGATGCTTGTCAGTTCCCTCCTTGCCCCTCACTGGCCCCAACAGCATGAGTGGGAGGAGACAAGGCTGCATTGAACTGGCTATGAGACTGAGATTTTGAACTGGACCTTCCTGGACTAGTATTTAATAACTCAACATCATTGAAGACAGGAAAAGGAGAAATTCTACAGCAAAGGTTGGAGACTGAGATTAAAGACAAAAAAGGTTTTTTATCAATGTATAACCTGCTGTCAAGTTTGGACTGGGGTCTAGAAGCCGTCACAAGGAGGTCAGAGACCTCCTCATTACATGCAAACTGGGACATGTGTTTACACTGTCTCAAGCAGATGTGGTTCCAGCAAGTGTTTCCCTAAGCAGTTCAGCGTGCAGTGCCAACCAGAGCTTCAGGGACTCAGCAGCAGCAAGCAAAGCTTGTCCTTGCCTGGGAATGGGGGGAAGGGGCAGGAGGGGAATTATGGTGGTGGTGGAGAGGATACAACAATGAACAGACCAGGCTAACCATCTATTGCGACCCATACACTAGCAGAAACATCTACTGGGCCATGCCTCATAGCAATCCCTCAGTCAGTCCCAAACCACTGATGTTTGGTCTTGTTCCACCATGTCCAAGCACTCTTGGTACTGCCATCAGATGTGGGTGGCAGGTTTCCTTGCCACACCTGAGGCTGGGCACCTTTCCCCTCAACCAGTGGCTCCCTACAGGGATCCACAGGCACCCACACAGGCCCCACCATTTCCATGGAGTTTGGTCTACCTTGCCCTCTCATTGCTCCATTCTTGCCCGTGTCTCTGGCCAATGGCTTGCTGTCCTATTTTCTGTCTGCCCCAAGGTGGGGTGGCTATATTTTCCAGCCTTTCTCATATACTGTGGTGGGTTTATGGCTACCTTGTTTCAGATTACAGCCTATCCCAATGGAGACTTTGGGAGGAAAGAGAAGGCTTCCAAAGTCTTGCCCTTTCCTTTCTCACAAGGCTAAGGCCCTGGAGAGCCAGGGTCCCACAGAATGAACTTCACCACTTGAAAATCTAAATCTCATATCTAGTTCAATGCAGCCCCTTCACCTCCCACTCCCACTGTTGGGGCCAGTGAGTGGCAAGAAAGGAACTGACAGCTCTAGGAGGAAGGGTTGGGCTTTGCTTCTGTGATCCACAACTGTAGCGGGTTCTTCAGTTTCAGAGAATAGCACTCCTCAGAACTCATGTCCAGGACAACACTGACTCTGATCTCTTCCCCCAAAAGCTTATGCAAGATTTGCAGGATTCAGCTTGGAGATGCCAGCACCAGATGCCAGCACCAAGTTATAGCAGCTGAATCTTTAGGGAACCAGGATGGATTAATTTGAGGGCATGAGATGTTGCAGATCAATCTTCTTATAGGCACAGTGATACTATTCCACACACAGGGGACACTCAGTGGCTCCAAGAGACCACTGCAGAATACCTCCACCCCTTCTTGGAGTTCCAGAGTCTAAGCACTCCCACTCACAAGCTGTATTCTGATGTCACCACCTGCACTCACACATGGTGATGGAGACACCTGTCTTGGCTAATGACCTCCATCCCTACAAGGTCACAGCTCCTCACCCCCACATCATCACAGGCACAGCCATCAGCAACGAGGAGCAGCGCACATCCTCACCAGCCCCAAGCATCACAGATGCCTGAGGACAGCAGAGAGCAGAACGGCACTCATTCATTCAGTCCCTCACTTAAGGACTGGTCTGGGAAGGCAAGTCACACAGTAAGGGAAAAGGACAAAGTCCCTAAGTTGGGGGACACATCCCTACCAACAGACGCCATGCCAGCATATTTTCTGCCAAGGGGCAGAATGGGCAGCTGGCGGGTAATCTGAAGCAGGGCTACCACCACAATGTTACCTGTGGTCAGCTAGGGTGGGATCCCAGAGTTTGTCACATGGGGTCCCAAACTTTTTACCCCCAAAGAGTCTATTGAAAATCGGTATTGAATCCCAGCCCCATAAGCATTTAGCTCTCTGGGCCGCTGGTTCCCACTGTGAAATGGTCCACCTCCTGGGCTGTTGTGAACGATGCCTTCCATGGGGCGAGCAGTCACCTACATACCACACTGTCCTCAGCACGAGTCCTGGTTCTCTGAGACTGTGCCTCCCTAACAAGCTCATCCACTACACAGATTATGAGTTTTATTCTACTTTTAACAAGGCTCTTTCCTCATGTTCATGGTCACCTGCAAAGAGGAACTGCCTTGACACTGTCTGGGTCCCCAAGCTTGGCACACCATGCAGTCTGGTGAGGAGGTGCCCATCAAGAACAAATGGAGGCCCTTCAGGCATGAGGACGGCTGCCATGGGCACCCAGGCAGAGTCCTCCTGCCTCTCTCTCATGTTCCCAAAGCCCTACCTTCAACATAGAGGTTACCGTCAGCCCTGGCAGAAGGAAATGGAGATGTGAGGCTCTGAAGAGCTCCCTGCCCACAGGCCATAGCAAGCAAGGGAACAGCTGTCACGGGTTCTCATAATGGGACTAGGGGGCAGGGCATCTCCACTGCGTGAGAATTCTAGAACTCATGGTTTGTTTATATAGCAGGAAGTGGGGCAGAATCAGGAAGCTAAGGAGACAGTGTGGTCTGGGTCATGACCTGCCAGGGTTGTGATGTGATGCTGTTGCCAGATACCCCTCTGGTATGGTGCACCTGTCGCCAAACCCAAGGCCTGTGACTGCACCTGGTGTCTGGCCCATGACAGTACCTCCTGGGCTCAGCCTTGGCCTTGACCATGCCCCTGTATGCCTAACACTGGGTCTGTGGTGGTGCAAGGTATCTGGCTTGCGACAGTGCCTACTCCCTGGCCTGTGAGGCATCCCCAGTACCCAGTTCAAGATCCTCAAAGCCCTTCTCATGGCTTTCCTGGAGGTATGGAAACTGAGGCTCTAACGGGGGATGGCTAGTTCCTGCTGAGACTGACTGAGCTGGAACTTGAGTTTTCCTTTTTCCCACACTTTTTCTCCTCACTTTTAAGAGAATAGCTCATGGGTGGAGGGAGGTGAGCTGTCTGGGGCCTTAGAAGGTAACTTCCTGAGAGGAAGCAGTTTGCAAGCCTGGGTCTTCATGAATCAGCAGAGTAACTGACATCTTGGGACCCCTCCTCATCACCCCATTGAAGTCCTACCCCGGACCCCTCCTCATCACCCCATTGAAGTCCCACCCCAAGAATCCCATGCTCCTCATACTATACAGGAGGATGACTCACTCCTACTCCACCCTGTTGTTAGTGTTCTCAAGACCATGGAGTAATGAGATTGCTATCATTACACTGCTACAGGAGATGGACTGGGACCAGCACTGTGGAAAACTTTGGGATCATTTAGTGAAGTAGAAAATGTGCCTAACTCACAACCTGCAGGTCCATTTCTTGTAGCGTGCCCTGGAAATATCACGCATGTAAGCAGCAGGAAAGACACATGAGACTGTTGACGGTGGCACTGTTGAGTATAGCCCCAACTAGAAACCCACTAGCTGTCATCAAAGGCAGGATAAATGCACAGAATACTCAAGAGCAATGAGAACGTAGCAACATGGTAAATCTCGTAAAACATTGTTGAAAGAAGTCAAACACCAAAAGGTACACATCGCATGAAGTTCAAAAATAGGCAGAACAAACCATTTTTAGGGATTGCTGAGTCACTTCAATCGTGTCCGACTCTTTGGGACCCACCAGGCTCCTCTGTCCATGGGATTCTCTGGGCAAAAACACTAGACTGGGTTGCCATGCCCTCCTCCAGGGGATCTTCCCGACCCAGGGATTGAACCAACATATCTTATGTTTCCTGTATTGGCAGGCAGGTTCTTTACCACTGAGCCATCAGGGAATACATGGTACAAAAATCAAGAGAATGATCAGTCCTATAATTAGATTGCCTCTGAGGAAAAGAGTGAGGAAAAGAGTAAGGAAAAGAGAAAAGAAAAAAACCCAGAGAAGCAAAACCATCTCTACTCTTCTGGCTCTGTGGAAAGTAATGCTCTGTGCAGAATGATCAACCAATAATAAAAGATAACAATAAAGACCAAGCATATTCATGACCACCAATGTGAATACAAACAAAAACCTCTACTTATACAACAAGTCAGAGATTCTTATACTGGGTAGAAAAAAACTCCACTCATGTGCTACTTGAGACTCACCTAAAACAAAGTAATATAAAGCAGTTGAAGGTAAAAGATGGGTCGAAATACATTAAATATATGTAAGCAAAAATAGAAATGACAAGAGCAATTTCTTAAGATGCAATCCAGGATAAAAGCTTTAAACAGAAAAAATAAAGTTATTTTATGGTGAAAAAAGATAAAAGTTATAATGTCAATATAATATCAAGGGATTCCCTAGTGGCTCAGTAGTAAAGAATTTACCTGCAATGCAGGAGACACGAGTTTGGTCCTTGGGTCAGGAAGATCCCCTGGAGAAGGAAATGGCAACCCATTCCAGTATTCCTGCTAAAATAATTCCACAGACAGAGGAGCCTGGCAGGCTACAGGCCATGGGGCTGCAAGAGTCAGACATGACTTAGCAACTAAACGGCCACCATCACCATGTAATATCATGACATCAAACATAGTAAGTGACACATGAGAAATGGAAAAACCTCACTTGCAGTGGGAGGGTCTTCTCCAACTCTGCCTATCTTTGAAAGGGATGGAACATCTTTAAAAGTCAACCACATACTAGACTACTAAGAAAACCACAGTTAACTTCCCTAAAAGCAGAACTATTCTGGGCCACATCTTTAACCATGATGCAATGAACAAGGATTTATTAACAATTAAGTGAGATTAAACAAATGATTTAAAAATCTTAAAAATAAATTTGGTTAACTTATTTCAAGGAAATAAAAACATTCTATCAACTATTTAGAAAATACTAGTCAGGCTTGTCGTGGAGGCGGCTTGGGAGCCGGCGAGAGGGTGAGCGGGCGAGCAGGCGAGAGAGCTAGAGCAGGCAGGAGGGAGCGACGCACGGCGCAGAGGAGCGCCAGGCCCGGGCCGCGGCGGAGCACACCGCCGGAGAGGGGCAGCCCGAGCCGTGCGCCGCGGGGTCCCCACCCCCGCTCGGCCGGACAGTGCCCGGCGTTCCCCGCCGTGCGGGGGGCGGCGGCGGCTGACGGGACCAGACAGGACCGCGGGGGTGTTGCCACCTCCATCGAGGAGCCGGGGCGGCCGCGGGCTCCTCAGAGCCGGGGCCCGGGGCCCGTGACAGGCGGGCCGAGGAAGGGCGAGAGGCGGCGGCGGCGACACCATGTCATCCCCTAGTCCGGGCAAGAGGCGGATGGACACGGACGTGGTCAAGCTTATTGAGAGTAAGCATGAGGTCACTATCCTAGGAGGACTCAATGAATTTGTAGTGAAGTTTTATGGACCACAAGGAACACCGTATGAAGGCGGAGTATGGAAAGTTAGAGTGGATCTTCCTGATAAATACCCTTTCAAATCTCCTTCTATAGGATTCATGAATAAAATTTTCCATCCCAACATTGGTGAAGCGTCAGGAACTGTGTGTCTAGATGTAATTAATCAAACTTGGACAGCTCTCTATGATCTTACCAATATATTTGAGTCCTTCCTGCCCCAGTTGTTGGCTTATCCCAACCCCATAGATCCTCTCAATGGTGACGCTGCAGCTATGTACCTCCATCGACCAGAAGAATACAAGCAGAAAATTAAAGAGTACATCCAGAAATATGCAACGGAGGAGGCACTGAAAGAGCAGGAAGAGGGCACCGGAGACAGCTCATCGGAGAGTTCTATGTCTGACTTTTCGGAAGACGAGGCCCAGGATATGGAGTTGTAGTAGAAAAAGCACCTGCTTTTCAGAAAGACTATTATTTCCTAACCATGAGAAGCAGACTATAATATTCATATTTAAACAAAGCAATTTTTTTATTACTAAACAAGGTTTTTATGAATAATAGCATTGAGATATATATATATTATATATCACCCTTTAGATCTTGATTTCTTGGTCATTTCTCAACCTGAGGTGCATAGCATATTCCCACATTCCATTTTGGTAGCAATATGCGGTCCGAATGCATGCATTGATAAGTCCATTTGGCCAAGTCAGCCTGTGTGCTACTGAACTGTAAAAAGGAATAGCCGCTCTGATAGATAGGCCTGAGTCAAAATAACAGGAAAAAGTCGCTTCTTTTATTGATGGTTCCAAAGAAACAAACCAAAACCAACCAGCTCTCGGACATGAAGATAGAATAGTGCTTTTTCAAAACGGAAAGGAAAAAATTGGGGAGGAAGAGGCCTGCTGTGGGAGCATTCAGAGCCTGCCACGTCAGGATCAGAGCTGCTCCTTCCTGTGCGTCCCAGGTGGCCCCACTTCTGTGGAGCAACAGTATAAAACAGGGAGCTCTTTGGAGTATGAAACTTAAAACGATTTTTTTCGACTTGGATTTTAAGTACATTTTTATATGTAGATTTCTGCCCTTCTTGCTACCAGGCCCTGCAGCCACAAGTGTTTTGTTTTGTTTGTTTGTTTTTGCTTTGGAGAACCTTTTGGAAATGGTTTTGCTGAATCTGATTCTTTTTTCTTGGGGGTAGAACTTATATTCCAGACCATTTTTTGAGAGGACAGGACAGGAGGAGAAAAGTGACTGGGAAGAAGCTTCCTCTCACGCGGCAGAGTCCACCCTCATCGTGCTGTTGGCCACTGTGAGACCGCTGCCCTGGACTGAGAGCTTTAACTTTGAGGATGCTCGTGGGGGGTTTTGTTTCGAGGTTTTGGGTTGTTGGTGGTTGTTTGTTTTTTGTTTTTTTTTTTAATTTTGGTGTGTGTGCGTGTGTGTGTATCGTGCTTAGGTTGCACATTTAATCTTCACCTTCCAAGAGATGGCCTCCCCCTTGGACAGCCGCTCAGCGGACTGTTAGACTTGGGAAGAAGACCCTGCTGGCGGCTGTGCCTTCTGGGTCCTCTCACTCACGTTTTGACTGGGTTTCCTTCTGCTGGCGCCCTTGACAGCAGCCTGAGTCATCATCTGCCTGTGGAAATGGGAAACGGGTATTGTAGACCCAGCACACATTCTAAATTTATAATGAGTAATAATTGGAACAAATAAAGGTTCTTGTACCCAAAGTGACTCTCCATGGGAAAAACAGCTTTTTTTTTTTTTTTCCTGAGTGAGACTGAATAGGAAGAAAGGATTCAGAAATACGATGTAGAACAGGTTTTGAAGGAAGAGAATTTTCTCTCCTGTGTATGTTAAAAGGAAATCAGACAGTTTCAATGCCTGCTAATCAAATGTTTACTCAGCTAACCATGTGTCCAGGTTGCTGGCAGAGTTTCTTTCCGATCTGAGTGTTGCCTGCTGAATTTGGAGAACTTCAGACAGTAGCTCTGGGGAGTTTTGCTTTTGTTTTTTGCCACAACCAATAGGACAATAGCAGAATTAGCCGATCCTGAAATCTCCTGAAGATGATTTTTGAATGTCCTACTGGGAGAATTTAATCTTTCTTTTTGATGTGTGTTTTTAGTTTAGAAGTGCTATATTCCACAAGATATGAGTCACTGAAGTTGGAAGATACCCTGTCTTTTTCACTCAGAAAGCACAATCACTCTTTTCTTTGAAAATCTGTATAAAGTACAACCTGTTTTTAGCATGATTATTTTCCTAAATAAAAAGCAAATAATTTACTTATGTTAATTACGCGCATGAAGCAAAAGGTTTTCTTAAAAAAAATTAAAAGTGCAGTTAAGTAGGGCTGTGGTTAGTTCATGTACTGAGTTATCTCTCTAGCATTTGTGGCTTGTTGGAAGGGTAGTATTAACTATTTAACATGTAATGGTGTACTTTAACTCTTATCTAGCACGTTGTCTTCTCATTACTTTGGGGGAGGGAGGGTCTCTGCTGGCACTGTCTAACTTGCTTACCTGCTGAATTAGCAGTTTGCTTGTGCTATAACCGTAATCTGTAGGTGCGACTTAGGGTAGGCTTAAAGTGCTGGGTGGTGATTTGAGTTCAAACAATAAAAAATTGTATTTTTTCAATATTGTATAAACAATAGTGTTCTAATTACCTTTCGGGGAAAAAAAATAATGTCCAGATAGAAATTGCTTTTAATCTTGTCAGAAAACAAACAAACAAAACTAGTAGAAGCAAGTTTAGGGAAGGTACGCGAGCAGTGCACAGCTCTACTCCCCAACTTCAATCCATGTTGATCTGACAAAAAGACACCAGCCAGCTCGCCTGCACTGGAGAGCACCAGCGCTAGGAGTCTGGTGGTGCAGAATTTCCCAGCTGGAGATTTGTCGGGGGCAGTTGCAGGGGTTCAGAAGCTGATATGAGTGTGGCTGCAGTGTGTGTGTGTGTGTGCGCGCGCACACGTGTGCGCACGCGCACGCCCACCCAAGTCTGTGTGGTGACGGTGCCTTTAGGCCTCTCTGTGAGCACTAGAAGCTCCTGGAATAGCTGCCCGCGTCGTGCTGAGCCCCCGCCTCTGTTCAGGCCTGTGCTTTCTGGGCGCTCACCTTGGCCCCGTGCATGTATGTGTTGGGCTCTGTGTGGAGTTTTCCTCTCCACGGGGAAGCTGACTTTTGATAAGTTGAAGAGACTCCCTTTTTACACTAACTTTTGTCCCTTCCCTGTGCCTGAGAGGGGTAGGAGAAGAAGCTGGAAGAGGGCCTGGCTGTGATTCTGAGGCCTCGACTGAAGGTCGAGTGAGTCTGCAGCAAGGAGTGGTGTGACACCAAAAGCTTTTTTCCACGTTGTCCCATCACAACACTCCTGAGAAGCATCCACAGCCCCTCAGAAAGGCTGCACATTGTTAAATGTAGTAGTGGTAGATCACAGCTGCTTCCGGCAGTTTCCCTTCTCTTCTTTAGTACCCCTCACTTTTGAAATCCTACCTTGCGGTTTATCAGCACAAAGCATTCTTTGCCCCTGTTCAAATTACCGAGCTCCATCTCTCACCGAACACGACAAACGAGATGGCTGCACCACGGCCCACTGCCCCCCAGCCTCCCCAGCACCGGGGCCTCACGGGGTGCATTTAATGGTGGCCAACCTAGACACTGGCATTTATGCGTTTTTGTCTTCAATTGTATCACCCTCCTTGAAGTTACTGTGCAGGTTACCAGCGTTTATCGTATTAGTGAGATAATTATCAGAAGTTGCCATATATCTCTGCAGTACCTAACATTTTTCTTCCACTCCAAAAGCGGTTCTAATTGCCAACAGGTTGATCTAAGCTCCAGAAGAGTGTCTCCCTTCGAAGGAATCTTTCTTTCCCCCTCACAAGGCTCCCAGAAGCCCCAGTTGGCCCTGACCTGACACTTGTTTTTTATTAGGCGTCCTGTTGGGATGGCCGAGAATCATGAAAAACAGATCCTCTGGCTAGCCTCCATGGTGAAGTTGTTAGACACCAACTTTCTGGGAACTAGGGTTTGATTTTTAAATGGCATGTGATCCTTCTGTGTTCTAGGGACTCAATCAGAAAAGTGAAAGCCATTAACAAAAGTTAGAGTTTTATTCATCTCATCAACTTCCTGCCTGGGTTCACAGCCTTACTGACTGAAATCAAATCATTTCCGATCGGACGCAAAGACCTGCGTTTCTTTGGACTTCTGAATCCATGTTCATGTTTTCTCTGGCCACTGAACACCTTGGAGATTCCATTAGGGACTGGATGGAGTGGAGGCCCCTTGGGGGAGGGGGAGTAAGTCCTCAGGTGTTCAGGCTCTCCACTCACCTGAGGAAGGGCCCGGACTTTTAAGTCATCAAGTAATCATCTTGGCTGTGGGCTTGGGAAGAAATGGCCATTATTTACTGATTGTATTTGGTACATATTGTGTGATACTTGAAGAGATAAAAGGGATTTACCAGCCCTTAATTGAAATCTAAGCTTTTTATCACTTACTTTTTCCTTGCCCCCTCTCCTCCCTTCCACCTTTCTCCTTGCATTGTGATGATCTAGTGGGCACTTCTGTCAACAGGACAAATGCCTCTTCTGACTATAACCTCTTAATAGTTGTGTATAATGAAAACTGTAAACTTTTTTTAAATAAAATGTGTATATACCTTGAAAAAAAAAAAAAGAAAATACTAGTCATAGAGCAATGCATTGAAAAAACTTACTGGGTATGTTCAAGGCAAATTCATAACTTTAAATGTATTTACTACTGAGTAACAAAGAATGAAAATAAATGAATTAAATGTTTGAAGCAAGAAATTGTAGAATGTACAAAATAACCCCCAGGAAAATTTATAAGAAACACATACAAAATATAAAATTATATTCTAATCAATTATTACAGCAGAGTTAGGACTGAACTCTATGATCTGAATCTCTGTAAAAACAAATATTAAATGCAATAACAGGTGTATTTTACACTGATAGGATATATTTCACCAAGATGGTATAGTAGGCATGAATCTTGTACTCCTAACAATACAGCTTTTAAAAATAAAAGTAGAACTGCAGAAGGAAATAGTCTTTGTTCCCTAATGTGAGTGTACCTGTCTGTACATATGTTTTTACAGATGTCATCTTTTCCACATATAAATTCTTTATCAGGTAAAACTTTTTAAATGCATAATATGAAAGAATAATAAAACAATCTCTAAATTTCCCCTAAGTTGTAGAATTTTTTAGTATCATTATCAATACTCCCATTGATTCTTTAAAAATAATAAACATTCTTTACCTTCCAAAAAAGAAACGGTCTTAATTCTCATGATAAACTTCTCATAAATCAACAGATTTATAGACATAAACTATCTGAAGCGTTGAGAGGATTTGAATGACACAATCAACACACCTCATGCAATCAGTTATAGCTAGAACTCTGTTTCAAAACACACACTTTTATTTCACACACACATGAAATATTCAATAAAAATTACCAAATACTAGGCACAAAGAAAACCTCTATAAATTCTCCTATCCCTCTCCCAAACTATCTGTCAGGAGATTAAACAACAAACAGATAGAACTCTTGGGTTAAGTAAGAAATACAGTGTGAAATTAGAAAGTAATATAGAAACGAATGACAATGAGGTCAAATATCAAATGAGGCCAAAGTGAGACTCACAGGAAATTTTAGGGAATTAACCGAAAAGATCAGAAACCAAAAATAATGAATGAATTAAGCATACTACTCAAGAAGTCAGAAAAAGAACAATAAAATAAAGCCCCCCAAAGGGGAACACTGGACTACTAAAGGTAAAAGAATTTTCATGAAATAAACAAAAAGAAGTGCATTTGATCACTAAAATCAAAAGGCAGTTTGTACCATTTAGGAGTTCCCAAGTAAAACGCTAACTTAAACAGGCTTAAAATTTCTGTCTCCTCGCTACAGTGATGGCAACTTCATTGTGAGTCAGTCCCCTTATTGAAAAATGGTGGCCAGCATCCTTCTGCTTCATCATCCACACTGAGAGAGAGGATGTATTTCTCTCCTCTCAGGTCTCAGTCATGTCTCTTTGTGACCCCATGGACTGCAGGGCGCCAGGCCTCCCTGTCCATCACCAACTCCCGGAGTTTACTCAAACTCATGCCCATCGAGTCGGTGATGCCATCCAACCATCTCATCCTCTGTCATGCCCTTCTCCTCCAGCCTTCAATCTTTCCCAGCATCAGGGTCTTTTCAAATAAGTCAGTCCTTTGCATCAGGTGTCCAAAGTATTGGAGTTTCAGCTTCAGCATCAGTCCTTTCAATGAATATTCAGGACTGATTTCCTTTAGGATGGACTGGTTGGATCTCTGTGCAGTCCAAGGGACTCTCAAGAGTCTTTTCCAACACCACAGTTCAAAAACGTCAATTCTTCTGCACTCAGCTTTCTTTACGATCCAACTCTCACATCCATACATGACCACTGGAAAACCATAGCCTTGACTAGATGGACCTTTGTTGGCAAAGTAATGTCTCTGCTTTTTAATATGCTGTCTAGGTTGGTCATAACTTTTCTTCCAAGGAGCAAGCGTCTTTTAATTTCATGGCCGCAGTCACCAGCTGCAGTGATTTTGGAGTCCAAAAAAATAAAGTCTGTTACTGATTCCACTGTTTCCCCATCTATTTGCCATGAAGTAATTCTGAAAGAGATGGACATACAAGGCCACCTGACCTGCCTCTTGAGAAACCTGTATGCAGGCCAGGAAGCAATAGTTAGAACTGGACATGGAACAACAGACTGGTTCCAAATAGGAAAAGGAGTACGTCAAAGCTGTATATTGTCACCCTGCTTATTTAACTTATATGCAGAGTACATCATGAGAAATGCTGGGCTGGAGGAAGCACAAGCTGGAATCAAGATTGCTGGGAGAAATATCAATAACCTCAGATATGCTGATGACACCACCCTTATGACAAAAAGTGAAGAAGAACTAAAGAGCCTCTTGATCAAAGTGACAGAGGAGAGTGAAAAAGTGGCTTAAAGCTCAACATTCAGAAAACTAAGATCATAACATCTGGTCCCATCACTTCATGGCAAATAGATGGGGAAACAGTGGAAACAGTGGCTGACTTTATTTTTCTGGGCTCCAAAATCACTGCAGATGATGATTGCAAGCATGAAATTAAAAGACGTTTACCCCTTGGAAGGAAAGTTATGACCAACCCAGACAGCATATTAAAAAGCAGAGACATTACTTTGCCAACAAAGGTCCATCTAGTCAAGGCTATGGTTTTTCCAGTGGTCATGTATGGATGTGAGAGTTGGACTTTAAAGAAAGCAGAGCGCCAAAGAATTGATGCTTTTGAACTGTGGTGTTGGAGAAGACTCCTGAGAGTCCCTTGGACTGCAAGGAGATCCAACCAGTCCATCCTAGAGGAGATCAGTCCTGGGTGTTCATTGGAAGGACTGATGCTGAAGCTGAAACTCCAATACTTTGGCCACCTCATGCAAAGAGTTGACTCACTGGAAAAGACCCAGATGCTGGGAGGGATTGGGGGCAGGAGGAGAAGGGGATGACAGAGGATGAGATGGCTGGATGGCATCACCGACTCGATGGGCATGAGTTTGAGTAAACTCCGGGAGTTGGTGATGGACAGGGAGGCCTGGCATGCTGTGATTCATGGGGTCACAAAGAGTCAGTCATGACTGAGCAACTGAACTGAACTGATAGTAATGGTACCAAGAGTGGGACAAAAAAGAAAACTGCAGGCCAGTACAACACTGGAACAAAAATTCTAAACAAAATGGTAGAAAAATGAATCCAGAGAATATTATAAATTTACCTAAGCAATCTAGTGAAAGTCTAGTAACATATTTCATTATGTAAACATATTTAATAAAAATAATATTTTAATAGCTCACAACTGTGTCACCAGGGCCCAAAACAGTGCCTCACACAGAGGGAAGTCCCAATAAGTATCTATGAAATGAATAAAAGAAGAATTCAGCACATATACTCCCACCATTATTGCTACTAATTCATATTGTGCTAGAGTCTCCAGCAAGGAGATAGCAAAAGAAATAAATGGTGTGAATTTAAAAAAGGACAAGAGGTAGCTGTGACCATTTTAGGTAATTTGATTACCCCAAAATAAGCCAAGAGAATCACTGAAAAACTACTGAATTAAATACACAGCTGTGCAAGATGACCAGGAATCAAGATCATTATGCTTTTAATCCATTCGACAGCTTTAAAATACCTAATACATGGAGTTTTATAAATGTAATGGAAAAGATACCATTCCTAAAAAACATAATCAAAACTTGTAAACTACTCAGAAATAAACTCAGTATTTTCCCAGACATCCATGAATAGAAGAGCTGAATAAGTGGAAGCATATACTACATTCCTGGTTAGGAACTCAATACTGTAAAAATAACAATCTTCTTAAAATTATTCTGTGCATTTAATTTTAATTCAAATACCAATAATATTCTTAATGAAAAATATTAAAGAAAAAATTTTAATGAAAACTGACAGATTATAAAGTTTATAAGAAAGGCAAACTTTGTAGATTAAGCTTTTTTTTTTAAGAAGATAGCTTTTGCTACCATTTAACAAAACATAACATGAAGCTGGTTGACACAGTACAGCATTAGCCCAGGAACAGACAGATTAGTGGGAAATACAGAGATTTTTAAAAAATCTACCCACAAATATATTGGAATTTTGTTATTATAAATGTGGACATTCAAATCAGCAGGAAAAGGATGGACTCTACAGTAAATAGTGTTAGAGGTTGACCTTACACTATACATAAACAAATTTCAAATGGATTAGTTACACATAAAAAACAAATTTATCAAAATATCAAATATGTGAATACAGCTTTATAATCTGGAGGTGGAATAGGCCAAGTTAAGCAAGCCCCAAAATTCTTAAAGAAAATAAAGACTGACTGACTTCATTCAATAATAATTTTTGAAGTCTTTACAGGAGGATTACCCTTCTATTCTACATATTTCTAAAAGATAAGAGGCAGCAACTGGGGAAAATATTTGTAAAGTAATTGACAAAAACTTAATATTCAGGACTTTCCTGGTGGTACAGTGGATAAGAATCCGCCTGCCAAAGCAGGAGACACAGGTTCAATCCCTGGTTTGGGAAGATTCCATATGCCACAGAGCAAGTTTGCCTGAGCACCACAACTAGTGAAGCCCATGCGCCTAGAGCCTGTGCTCCTCACCAAGGGAAACCATTGCAAGAGAAGCTCTTGCACCACAACAAAGAGTAGCCCCTGCTCATATAAACTAGAGAAAGCCCGTGCACAGCAATGAAGGCCCAGCACAATCATAAATAAATGAATAATTCTTTAAAACGCTAAATATTCAGAGTCGACTCACTGGAAAATACCCTGATGCTGGGAAAGATTGAGGGCAAGAGGAGAAGGGGGTGACAGAGGATGAGATGGCTGGACCGCATCACCAACTCAATGGACATGAGTTGGAGCAAGCTCTGGAAGATAGTGAAGGACAGGGAAGCCTGGCAGACTGCAGTCCATGAGGTGGCAAAGAGTCAGATATGACTTAGCAACTGAACAACAACAACAAAAAAAATATTCACAAAAGAGAAAGACCTTCCATGAGAAAAAGATAAACAACTTAATTACTAAAATAGGCATATGAGCAAAGGTTTTATTAAGGGAAAGATGTGCCTTTTTTTCAATAAACACATGAAAAGGTATTCTTCCAATCAAGGAAATGCAAATTAAAACAGCAATGATATAACTTTCTACCACTGGATAGGCAAAATTTTTGAAAATTAATAGTATCTATTTTTAGTAAAAAAGAAGAAATATTCATTCTTGTATACTAAAGGTATAAATGTACACTTGTTCAGCCTTTGGGAGGAGTAAATTATACAAATAGTATTCTTCCAAAATTACTACATTTGTGTTTCCTTTGATGGTCCTCCCCTGAGTACACTCCTAGGAAGACAGTTGCAGACATACTTCAGTGTGTCTCCTCTCCCACTCCATCCCCAAGTGTGCAAGAACACATTCACGGCAACACTTCTGCAATGCCTAAAACCTGGTGCTGGTTAAATGATATACACACATTCACATGGTACATATGAAATAATGTAAAATTATGAATAGCTCTGGGTATTGACATAGAAAGGTTTTCAAGGCATATAGTTTTTTTTAATGTAGGTTATTTAACAATATATATGTGTCTAATTGCTTAAAAAATCATTGATATATTTAAGGATGCTAACAATGATTACTTTGGAGGAGGGAAGCAGCATTACTGGTGGGGGGTTAATGAGCAAGGGGGAATCTTTATGTGTATTTCTGAATTTTTTTTGGTAAATCACAACCAAACATCAGTTATTGCTTTTAATTATTTTTAATTTTAAAAAAATATAGGAACAGGACTTTTGTAATCAATCTTTTATATGCCAGTTATAAAAAAAAGCAAGCTGATTTTGGAGGACAGATCCTTCCTACTGTCACCTACAGTGCATGTCTCAGTTGCTCCCGTCACACCCACTTTACAGTTGAGAAAACTGATGCCTCAGGCCCAGGCCTTTTCCCAAAGCCCCAGCACAAGTGGCTTAGCAAAAACCAACAGTCTCCACTCTGGGAAGCCTCCTGAGAATTAATTCCAGGAGGTCCTGCCCACCCACCAATCCCCAATCCCCAGGGCCACCCAGAAAAGAGAAGAGAGTCAGTTTATGTTTTCACAAATTTAATCCCTGCTACCCTGGTCCCCAATTCCAGAGCACTTCTAGGCCACACTTCCTTTCTCCTGGTCACTCAAGGCTTAGTCATCCACCACTTCCCTCCCCACTAGGAGGCCAAAGCTAGACTCAGTTCCAGGGGCCACTTTTTCCCCATCTTGACTCTTGTTGAATACAGATCCATGACCTTGATCTAATCTTGGTCTGGCCTCATTCAGCAAAGGCAAAGCACGGAGAAGGGAGAGTGAAGATCAGGGGCCCATCTGGGGCTGCAGCAGCCAGAACAGGAGTAGCAGCCAGGCAGAGGTGCAGGGAACTGAGAGAATCCCATTGCTTATTTGCTTCTTGATCCATCTGCTGTATTTGGTGATACGGGTATACACGCCCGGATTATGTACTTTGGCGCAGGCCTTTTCCCAGGACAACACCCCAGCAAGAATCCATCTGCCCTCGACTTCACAAGCCAATGGGCCCCCAGAATCCCCCTAGGCAAAGAGAAAGGAGTGATGGAGGCTCCCAGCCCAGCTGAGGCCCAAGGGACTAGGGGACCCAGAATGCCCACCCTCTGAGTTCTGCTTGGAAGCTTGTTTCAATCTCACTACCTGGAATCTTCCTTCACTCCTCAGTTGAGGACCCCATCCCAGAATATCAGGCAAAAATCAAAGTCACGGAGAAGGAAGATGGGAGAAGGGCTCTGCCTGATGATGATGACAAAGAGGGAGGCCAAGCAAACCCTTCCCTGGGGACCTGCCCCCCATCTGGAGTCATCCCAACCAAAGGACAGCCACCAGAACCTCCCAGAAACTCACAGAGCACAAGTCTTCTCTGTAATTGGTGGCACAAATCATATCCCCCAGCACAAGGGGGACAACGCGGGGGATGCGGGACTTCTTGCGGTAAATCTGGTCACACTTCTTGTTGTCCATGATAAACACCTCGGCCTCCTGCAGATCTGGGGCCAGCGTGGAGTTGGCTGTAGAGGAGTCCAGTGGGGTGAGAACTGACTCCTCATTCCACTCAACCCTGCCTCTTCCCAGGGTCTTGTCACCTCCAGCATCAAGACTTGGCCACAGCCCTTCACGTCTCCAGGCCCTCCTTCACTTGGCCCTTCCCCTGTGGTGTGGACCATGTCTGACAAGCACCTAACTCTCTAAAGCTCTACTCCAAAATCCTTTTCTCTGGGAATCTTTTGCTATTGAGCCAAGCAGGATACAATACAAGTTTCAGTGCAACTACTCCCATTGTAGTTGGGACCCCAACACCACGCTGCTTCTCTCCAGCCTCTGAGCTTTGTACTGGCTGTGCCCTCTGCCACCTGATTGACACTCACCCCTCCTTCTGGAACCTCAGGCACACCTCTGCACCTCTGGGCAGACCTTCTGCCCAGAGCTCATCCCACACTCCTCCTGACTTACTCTCATGATCACCTGACAAAGTCTCTGCCTCTTTCCCTGTGAGTCTGGGCCCCTACCAACACTCAGTTATAAGTTCCCAAGAGGCAGGACATACAGCCTCAGTGCCAAGGGTCTGGCACGTGGCAGATGCCTGAACGTTGACATTTGTCAGGTGAATGAATAAGTGAATGAATTTATGAATCCCTAACTCTAAGCTTCTGAAAGAAGCAAATGATCTGGCTTTCCTAGGTCTACATGAAGGGCCCACAGCAAGTGCAACGGTGTAAACCATGGCAACACTTCTCATGTGAGGAGCAATCCTAACACATCCAAAGAACCAGGGGTCAGAGGTAACAGCTTCGTGAGAGGCACCATGAAGGGGCTCAGCAGGCAAGACCCCAACAGAATGGAGTGTACCCTCTGGGGTGCCATACCTCACCCCCAACCCCTTCCTCCTTACCTGAGAAGCGCTGTTTAACCTGGCCCCAGCCAGTTACCCAGCACTGTGTCCCAACCTTCAGGCTGTAGTTGGGCTCCGGAAGGCAGATGGGCTGCACATACTTGGTGATGATGACAGGACTATGAAGTTGGAGAAGGGCCACATCACCCATGATGAAGGTCCGGCCCCAGTACTTGGGATGCATAATGATGTCCCTCACAGGGATCAAGATGGTTCTCGTGGCATTCGGGGGCATCAGCTTGGAGGTGCCAAGAAGCACTGAATACTCTTTTGTGCTACAGGAGACACAGAACCCCATCTGGTGGATGTCAGGTTCTCAAGCAACACTATGCTCCTACCTTCACCAAGGATGCTCCCGTTAGCAGAAGTCCTGCCTGATTTGCCCTGCTCACTCCATCCTGCCCATCCAGCCTGGGGGTCCTCAGGGTCAGAGATATGACTGCCTCCTCATTCATCAGTCGAGCTGATCAAGTGGCCTGGTCTATGTGTTGTGTGTTTAAGCGTGCAGTTATTAGCATGCATGCAGGTTCTCATGTGTGTGAGGGGTGGGGTGTATGCTGGGTTTGCCTGTTGCCCTGGCTAGGATAATCTCTGTAGCTCGGGTTCCTGCCCTGGCTCAGTTCCCTGGCCTCTGTGAGATCATGAGAGTGACTCTCTCCTATTCTGGACATCCCTTCCCACTCCCCCAACCTCCTATACTCCCACACTATTTCACAGAGGAAACAAGGAGTCTAGGCTGGGTTCTTTACAGTCTTGGGTCTCCAGAAGCGATACTCACCCTTGGATGCAGTGGGCAGCAGTCACCACCCAGTTGAGGTCAATGAGGGCCCCTCCACACACGTGCTCATTTTCCACTCGGAGGCTCACTTCCCAGGGCCAATGGCGGGACATGTCCAAATTCTTCGGCCACCAAGGTTGGCCACAAGCTTCAGGAACAAGTGTGCCAGGGAGATACAGTGGCCACAAAGAGGAGGCTAAGGATGACTAAGACCAAGATGCCCCCAGGGGAATTTGCACAAGGCTGTAAACTCAGGGACTTGCTTCCATTTCAAAGAAGGGGAAACTAAAGTTGAGAGAAGCGCAGAGGCCTACCCAAAGGCACTGAGCTGGAGAGAAAATGAGACAATAACAGAGATAAAAAGCATCAAAACAGAGACACAACAGGAGGAGCAGAGAGACACTGAGACACACAGGGAGCAGAAAGCACAAAAGTTCAAAACAAGGGAGAAGCAGAGAAGGAGTCCCAAGATAGGAAATGCATTTTCTTATGTCCCAAGGCCATGTTCCTAAAAGGTTTTCTGCATCTCTTAAATGCAAAAGGCCTCTGTCCCCATACTACTCAGAGTCAAGAAAATCTCCAGACTTCTATGTCAGAAATCTTTACATAGACGATTCAAGAAAAAGCCCCAGCATGGAGCCAACAGAGGCCTCCCACTCACAGCTTACACACTTGTTAGTTTGCAAGTAGTTTCAACATCAAGTTGTATGACTGTATGAATGTGAACATACGTGCAAACTTGTAAATAAAATACTAGCTGATATTATATTTTTTAAAATAATGAACCATGATCGTGTAGAGATTGTCCCAGGGCACAAGGGCAGTCCACAGTGGAAGCACTCTTGGTGTATTCTCCACATAAACAGTTCTTTTCTCTAAGGAAAAATCATGTGCTTTTCTCAACAGATATAGAAAAAGGCATTTCAAAAATTCAACACAGCTTTATGACTAAAAAACAAAACAAACTCTTACTTTAGCAAATTAGGAACAGAAAGAAAATCCTTATTTATAAAAGTAACATGCAACAAACCTACAGGAAACATCATACAACATTAAAGAAGAGACCAAAAAAATTATACTTTCAGAAGCCAGGAGTAATGATACTTTGTGGGAGGAGGGCAAAGGAAGTGATTGGGAAGAGAGAAGGGAGCTTCTGGGCGCTGGTACCACTCCACTTCCTGACTGGGTGGAGACTGCACAGATGCATTCACTGTGTGATCATTTCATGAGCTGGGCACACAATTTGTGCACTTTTTGTGTGCATGTATATAATACTTCAATAGTTGATTTGTAAAATCAGCAACATTTCTCTACCCCAACCAACCTGAATATAGCACAACTATATTCAAAATAAGATACATTTTATAGCTAAAAAGTATAAAATACCCTGGAATTCAAGTATTCAACACTAAGGAAGATGTCTGTGGTAATACATTTTAAACTCTAATAAAGGACACTGAAGATGACTGGCATAAATGGAGGACCCATTGTTTTTAAATAGAATAACTAAATACTTCAGATGCAATTCTTCCCAAAATTAATCTGTAAAGTCACTTTCTCAGTTTGAATTTTTAAGAAATTTGATAAACTTACTTGAAAATTGAAATAGAAAAACAAAGGTCCATAAAGTAGAGCAAAGAAGGGATACTTGCCCCAGCAGATACTAAGGCACACATCAAAACCATAGTAACAAAAACTGTGGTACTGACAAGGACAGACAAGTGGACCCCAAAAAAAGAACAGAGAACTTGAAATTGTTCTTCAGGATACAGGAACTTAATGCAAATAAAGGAGCTACCACAATCTGAGTAAATGATGGGTTGTTGAGCAGATGGTGCTGGGAAAACTGGCTCACTATAAAATAAATAAAAACAAAACTCAATTCTTCTCTGGTAGTACTTGAAGACCTTGGAGGTAAAACTGTAAAGTTAACAGCCAAACATGTGACATTGGGATCGAAAAGGACTCTTTAAACAAACCTCAAACCACAACCCATAAAAGCATTAAACTGATTAACATGATTACATAAAAATCAAGGATTTTTGACCCCAGGAACAAGGTTAACAGACAGATGACAGATTAGTAGGTAATATCTGCAATGTCTAAAATCAATGCTTTTGTTAGGAATATACAAAGAACTCTAGGAAATCATCAAGAAAAAAGAACAATAGACTATGTACAAAGGAATAAGGACAATCAATTTATCAGAAGAGGAAATTCAAGAGGCCAAAAGCACAATGAGACATGCTCATTAGTAATGAGAAAAATATCAATTAAACTAAAGAGTCAGTTTTTTAATATATTAGATAGGCAAAACCTGGATGAAGCCAAGGGGTGGGAGGTCTGTAACAATAAATACACCTTCACAAACTGCTGATAGGAATGCAGAGGGCTGACTCAATTAGAGTATGGACAGTAGATAAAAATATGGTATCAATGTAAATTTTTGAAATTCATACATTGTACTGTGATAACCTAAGAGAATATCCTTAAAAAATACACATCAGAGTATTCAGAGATAGAGTGGTATGCTACTCTCAACTGATTCTGAAAAAAATCATGTATATGTGTGTGTTCCTTGTACTATTTTCAGTCTTTTGTACGTTTAAAATTATTTCCAAGGAAAATTTTTTTAAATGGAGCTAAATGAAAAGAGGAGGAAACAGAAAGAGATCTAGAGCACATACTGTTTATGTAAGTTAAAAATACATGCACACAAAACCACAATATGTATTTATACCAAAATACAAAGATATGCATTGAACATACAAGAAAGGTTGGGAGGAGAGTGAAGAGAAGGAATAGGGGTGGGGCAAAGATAAGAGAAAAAATAACAGTTCACAATAAATTGGGGTGCACCTGTGACAATGGAAACCTATGAACAACACAACCCTCCACCCTTAAAGTCTAAGGAAAAAGACAGGAAGATCCCAGAAAAGCCAGGCTCTACAGACACTTCCATAAGGCCCAAGAGGCTCCATCTGCAAATGAACAGTTCAGAGCTCAAAAGGTTTCTTCCTGGGCATGTTCCCTGATGGGATACAGCCTGACTTGAACTTAAAGAGGCTCTGCATTCCCATAGGAGGTCCAGATACCCTTTCATTGTGCATTGTTGAGTCTGTACTTCCTGGTAGGCACAGGCTGTTCTTTAGAAAGCAGGCCATTTACACTGAATTTCTGCTTCCTATAGACCCAGAAACACTATATCTGTGACCCTCTTCAGAATATACCCTCCCAGGATCCAAGGTTTTCTTGAGGCAGGGTCTTACCCTACCCACCTGGTTTGGTGCTGTCTCCTTTGTAACCTGGAGGAGAAATGGGGAACAGAGATGAAATAAGACATTGTAACAGGATGACAATGAAGAAGTACACTTTTCATTAGTTCATTCAATCCTTCACCAATTATTTCCTAATCTCACACTCTGTTTCCAGCCCTGGAGTCCAAGGCCAAGGGGCTGGGGGTTGGGGACAGAGGTGTATCAGACAGACACATCCTATATTTGCTCTTGAGGAGCAGATTGTCCAGCAGAGAAGTCACAAGTAAACACACAGTCAGGCATATGAGATCAATGTGGGGACAAGGCCCCACGTGTCAGGTAAGCCCAGAAGACAGAGAGTTAGAGAGGATTCTGGAAAGAGGGGTTATTGTGCCAGATCTTAAAGATGAGAGAGTAAAACAGAAATGAAAAGTGACAATGACATTTTTTTATGAAAGAAACATCATGATGCAAGCTGGAGACTCTAGAGGATAAAGGACAAAGCCTGTGATGGCAAGAAATGACGCCAGGGGAAGAAAGTCAGGGGTCAATCGGAAGTGCCTTCATAAGTCAGGTCAAGAAGCCTGGCTGAGACTCCGGGAGAAGGGAGACCAATGGAGGTGTGACCTGGTCAGGCTTGTATTGTGAAGGCAGTATGCAGATTAGATAGGAAGGTGAAAAGGTTGAAAGCAGTAAGATTCCACCAAAGACTCGGCAGAAGCCAGGCTATAAATGAGTAGAGCTGAATGGCAGTGGCAAAAGACTTGATGAGCTGGATGTGGGACTAAGGAAGATAGCTGAGTCTAGGGATAACTCTCCAATTTCTGATTTTAGAGAAGAATGACTACTATCCACTGAGTAAGAGGACAGATTAAGAGAACCTAGTTTATCAGAAGAAGAGGATCTCAACTTTGGAACCCAAGGAGCTGTGACGGCTCTAGGTCCTTCTAGAACAGATGCCCAGTATGTTGCTGTGCATCCAGGCACATTGTTTCCTGAAGGAGCATCACATAAATGGCAGCTGCAGCTCAATACCCAGGGCAAGTGAGTTCACTCAGATAGCAGTGAAGAGGGAACGCAGACAAGACTTCTGGGAACACCAATAAGTCAGGGATGAACAGAACATGGGGGGCCTGGGAGGAACACAGAAGAGGACGGGAGTCTCTCTGATGTAGAGGAGAATCAGGAGGCACCGCCTGAGAGAAGCGGAAGGATTAGAGAAAATCAAAGAGGGAGGAGTGGAAAGGTCAGGGATGACAGGGCAAAGACATGCCAGGAACGGGCTAAAGATTAAGTGAGAAGTGAGGAAGCACCCGAAGGAAAGATCAAGTGAAAACTTACTTCGAGAAATCTAGCAGTGAGGGGATGAGACAGGGTGAAGAAACACAGTAAATAGAAACGGAGAGGATACAGATCAATGAGTGCAGATGGAGGGCCCAGAGTCCAGAGCAGGGGTGAGCAGGCTGACCTTGAACAAGAGGCCTGTCTCCGATTTCTAAAGAAAGGGTAACAGTCAGGTTTGGAGGGGCCCCCGGGGCTGAAGGAGTCAAGGGAGACAGCACCTGAGGGCCTGCGTTTCCTGAGGGAAGGAAGGCACTGCTAGTGACACACCCTCTGAAGAACAGAGGGTCTGAGAAGAAAGTGAAGTAGGCAACACTGGTTTAAGTGTGGAGGCCATGAGCTTAGCCCTCAACGCAGGGATGACTCCCCTGGCACCACAAGGCCTCAGGAGGCTGCAGGGCTGGCGGGCCTAAGAGTAGACGCAGAGAGGGCGGGAGTTTGCGAGCCCTGGAACACAGGAACCGCCCTGAGAGAGGCCCGAAGGCTCAGTAGAGGAGAAGGGACTCCGGGCTGGCCGGCGGCGTAGGGCCCGTCCCGGCCTCTACTGCGAGTTGGAGAAGGGCAGCGTCGGGGAAGACCGGGAGCGGGAGCGGCGCGGAACAGACGCCACCCTCACCCGAGTTCAGCAGCAGCAGTAGCAGCAGCAGGAAGCTGCGGCTCAGGCCTAGCGGCCTCGAGGCTGCAAGGCCTGCGCTAGGGCAGGACAACGAGACGGCCATAAGGCCCCTGAGGCGGCCTCTAGCGGCGGCAGCGGCGGCTCGCATGAAACGCGGACGCTGCGACGACGTCACCTGCACTTGACGCACATGACGGAGCTTCAGACACGTGACGGCCCGTCCAGCACGTGATGACGTCGATGACGCGCGATGGTGCCCCTGGAATCATGAACACTCAGTAACACGTATGCCCCACCTCCTGCGGGCTCCGTGAAGATGGCTGCGGAGCCTTCGGCCTCTCGTTGCCTCCGCGGTGGCCGGTACCATGGAAGTACCCTCAAGTGCCTTAAGTTGGTGACTGTACCTCCAAACCTGGCCAGTGAAGGCACATCCAAATCCCCAGACTGGTGTTGGCGACATGTCGTCCGGCCTCTGATCACAACCATGTTTCCCTTGCATTGAAGAGTTTCTCAGTTTATGTTGTTTTGAGACTCTGGAAAGAGGTAGAAAGCACCAGAAAAGAACACTAAGGCTAGGGAATCAGGGAAGATGTCCTTATAAAAGTGACATTTAAGCTGGACCTAAGATTTGAACAAGAGATCTTGGGGGAGACCTAAGACAGGCGTTCATACACTTTCACAAACCACCAGTGGGATGCTAGAAACTGAAAGAAATGGTGGCGGATATGAAACCTTGGGCTTTCACAGGATGATTTGTAGAAGAATGCTGTTTTTGGATCTGCTTCGTGTATCCAGGATTGGGAGATGACAATCAAGATTCCTGCTGCTTCTGTCAAGTGTGGGGGACCCAACTCTGGGAACCACATTCTGCACCCTAGCATCTGCAGTGGTCCAGAGTATGAGTTCCACTAATAGGACATGAGGAGAAGTGACATGTGCCACTTCTATGCAAAGGCAGTGAAGAGAAGATTGACTTCTCTGCTGTGTTGATGCAGAGCGGTGGCTCTCCAAGTGCGGTCCACAAAGCAGCAGGAGCAGCACCTGGGAACTTGTTCAGAGATGTACATTCCTAAGACCTACCCAAGCCTACAGGACCTAAAACTCTGGGAGTGGAATCAGTTATCTGTAGTTTAACAAGCCCTCCAGGGAATTCTGAGGTGGGTAAGCATGAACCACAGGGCTGAGAGGAGTCATAGAGAAAAGCCACCTGCTAACCAAGAACACCTGATTGGGATGATATAGGAACGAGAAGTTGAATTTTATTTTGTTAACCCATGAATCTTCAGTGACTTCTTTTTATTTTATTGAGGTATAGTTGATTTACAATGTTACATTAATTTCTGCTGTACAGCAAAGTTACTTATTTATATAGATATATAGATTATATGGGGTGTCCCAGGTGGCTCAGTGGGTTAAGAATCCACCTGTAATGCAGGAGACACAGAAACACGGGTTCAGTCCCTGGGTCAGGAAGAGCCCCTGAGGACATGGCAACCCACTCCAATACTCTTGTCTGGAGAATCCCATGGACAGAGGAGCCTGGCGAGCTACAGTCCATGGGGTCGCAGAGTCAAACATGACTCAAGTGACTGAGTACAGAGATTATATAGATGCATTCTTTTTCTTTTTTTTTTTTAATATATGGCTTCTCACAGGACATTAAATATATTTCCTATGCTATACAGTGGATTCCCTGATAGCTCAGTTGGTAAAGAATCTGCCTGCAATGCAGGAGATCCTGCTTTGATTCCTCATTGGGAAGACTGCTGGAGAAGGAATAGGCTACCCACTCCAGTATTCTTGGGCGTCCATGGTGGCTCAGCTGGTAAAAAGTCTGCGTGTTTATCCATTGTATATATAATTATTTGCATGTGCTAATCCAAAACTCTGGATCTATCCTTCCCTCACCCCCTCCTTGGCAACCACAAGTCTGTTCTCTGTGTCTGTTAGCCTGTTTCTGATTCATAAATATGTTCATTTGTGTCATATTTTAGATTCCACATATAAGTGATATCATTTGGTATTTGTCTTCTTCTGACTTAACTTCACTTAATATAATCATCTTGAGGTCCATCTATCATACTGCAAATGGCATTATTTTGTTCTTTTTCATGGCTGAGTAGTAATCCATCGTATGTATGTACCATGTCTTCTTATGCATTCATCTGTTGATGGACATTTACATTGTTTCCATGTCTTGGCTATTGTGGATAGTGCTGCTATGAACATAGGGGTGTGCATTATCTTTTTAAATTATAGTTTCATCCATGTATATGACCAGAAGTGGGACTACTGAATCTTTATGGCAAATCTATTTTTAGCTTTTTGGGGACCCTCCATATTGTTTTCCATAGTGGCTGCATCATTTTATATTCCCACCAACATTGTAGGAGGGTTCCCTTTTCTCCACATCCTCTCCAGCATTTATTTATGTATTTTTTTTATAATGGTCATTCTCAATGGTGTGAGGTGATACCTCACTGTAGTTTCGATTTGTGTTTTTCTACTAATTAAAGATGCTGACATTCAGCATCTTTTCTTGTGCCTGTTGGCCATCAGTATGTCTTCTTTGGAGAAATGTCCATGTAGGTCTTCTGCACATTTTTCAATTGGGTTGTTTTCTCTGTTGAGTTATATGAGCTGTTTGTATATTTTGGAAATTAAGCCCTTGTCAGTCATATCATTTGCAAATATATTCTCCCAGTCAGTAGGCTGTCTTTCATTTTGTTTTTGGTTTCCTTTGCTGTGCAAAAACTTGTAAGTTTCCTTAGGTCCCATTTGCTTATTTTTGCTTTTATTTTTATTGCCTTGGGAGAATGATCAAAGAAAATATTGGTATGATTTATTTTTTTTTGAAGGATATAAGAACTCTAGATTTATGGGGTGGTTCATTCTTTATTTAGGAGGTATTTTAGAGCAGGTTTTCTTTTAGCTGAAGTATAGTTGATTTACAATGTTGTTAGCATTTGGTACACTGAACAGTGATTCAGTTATGCAGGTATACACAGTCTTTTCCATCATGGTTTATTAAAGGATATTGAATATAGTTCCCTGTGTTATAAAGTAGGACCTTACTGTTCATCTATTTTTTTTATTGTTCCCATTTTTTCTATTTATTTTTACTAGTTGGAGGCTAATTACTTTACAATATTGTAGTGGTTTCTGTCATACATTGACATGAATCAGCCATGGATTTACATGTATTCCCCATCCCGATCCCCCCTCCCACCTCCCTCTCCACCCGATTCCTCTGGGTCTTCCCAGTGCACCAGGCCCGAGCACTTGTCTCATGCATCCAGCCTGGGCTGGTGATCTGTTTCACCCTAGATAATGTACATGTTTCGATGCCGTTCTCTCGAAACATCCCACCCTCGCCTTCTCCCACAGGGTCCAAAAGTCTGTTCTGTACATCTGTGTCTCTTTTTCTGTTTTGCATATAGGGTTATCATTACCATCTTTCTAAATTCCATATATATGCGTTAGTATACTGTATTGGTCTTTATCTTTCTGGCTTACTTCACTCTGTATAATGGGCTCCAGTTTCATCCATCTCATTAGAAGTGATTCAAATGAATTCTTTTATATGTACCACAGCTTCCTGTGAGTGAGTTCTGCCTGTGTTCTCTTGTAGGAGTTTTATGGTGTTATGTCTTATAATTAGGTCTTTAAGCCATTTTACTTTTCTGTACAGTGTGAGGCTATGTTTTAACTTCACTGATTTACATCAGTTCAGTTGCTCAGTCGTGTCTGACTCTTTGCGACCCCATGGACTGCAGCACGCCAGGCCTCCCTGTCCATCACCAACTCTGGAGTTTACTCAAACTCATGTGTATTGAGTGGGTGATGCCATCCAACCATCTCATCCTCCATCATCCCCTTCTCCTCCCGCCTTCAATCTTTCCCAGCATCAGGGTCTTTTCAAATAAGTCAGTTCTTCGCATCAGGTGTCCAAAGTATTGGAGTTTCAGCTTCAGCATCAGTCCTTCCAATGAATATTCAGGACTGATTTCCTTTAGGATGGACTGATTGGATATCCTTACTGTCCAAGGGATCCTCAAGAGTCTTCTCCAACACCACAGTTCAAAAGCATCAATTCTTCCACACTCAGCTTTCTTTATAGTCTAACTCTCACATCCATACATGACTTCTGGAAAAACCATAGCTTTGACTAGACAGACCTTTGTTGGCAAAGTAATGTCTCTGCTTTTTAATATGCTGTCTAGGTTGGTCATAACTTTTCTTCCAAGGAGCAAGCGTCTTTTAATTTCATGGCCGCAGTAACCATCTGCAGTGATTGTGGAACCCCCAAAAATAAAGCCTGTCACTGTTTCCACTGTTTCTCCGTCTATCTGCCATGAAATGATGCTGTGAAAGTGCTGCACTCAATATGCCAGCAAATTTGGAAAACTCAGCAGTGGCCACAGGACTGGAAAAGGTCAGTTTTCATTCCAGTCCCTAAGAAAGGCAATGCCAAAGAATGCTTAAACTACTGCACAATTGCACTCATCTCACACGCTAGCAAAGTAATGCTCAAAATTCTCCAAGCCAGGCTTCAACAATATGTGAACCATGAACTTCCAGATGTTCAAGCTGGTTTTAGAAAAGGCAGAGGAAAAAAGAAAAAAGAAAAGAAAAGGCAGAGGAACCAAAGATCAAATTGCCAACATCTGCTGGATCATCAAAAAAGCAAGAGAGTTCCAGAAAAACATCTATTTCTGCTTTAATTTCTGCTTTATTGACTATGCCAAAGCCTTTGACTGTGTGGATCACAATAAACTGTGGAAAATTCTGAAAGAGATGGGAATAGCAGACCACCTGACCTTCCTCTTGAGAAATCCGTATTCAGGTCAGGAAGCAACAGTTAGAATTGGACATGGAACAACAGACTGGTTCCAGATAGGAAAAGGAGTACCTCAAGGCTATATATTGTCGCCGTGCTTATTTAACTTATATGCAGAGTACATCATGAGAAACGCTGGGCTGGATGAAGCACAAGCTGGAATAGAGATTGCTGGGAGAAATATCAATAACCTCAGATATGCAGATGACACCACCCTTATGGCAGAAAGTAAAGAACTGAAGAGCCTCCTGATGAAAGTGAAAAAGGAGAGTGAAAAGGTTGGCTTAAAGCTCAACATTCAGAAAACAAAGATCATGGCATCCAGTCCCACTTCATGGCAAATAGATGGAGAAACAGTGGAAGCAGTGGAAGACTTTATTCTTTGGGGCTCCAAAATCACTGCAAACGGCGACTGCAGCCATGAAATAAAAAGACGCTTACTCCTTGGAAGAAAAGTTACAACCAATCTAGACAGCATATTAAAATGCAGAGACATTACTTTGCCAACAAAGGTCTGTCTAGTCAAGGCTATGGTTTTTCCAGTAGTCAGGTATGGATGTGAGAGTTGGACTATAAAGAAAGCTGAGTGCCAAAGAGTTGATGCTTTTGAACTGTGGTGTTGGAGAAGACTCTTGAGAGTCCCTTGGACTGCAAGGAGATCCAACCAGTCTATCCTAAAGAAAATCAGTCCTGAATGTTCATTGGAAGAACTGATGTTGAAGCTGAAACTCCAATACTTTAGCCACCTGGTGCAAAGAGCTGACTCATTTGAAAAGACCCTGATGCTGGGAAGGATTGAAGGTGAGAGGAGAAGGGGACGACAGAGGATGAGATGGTGGATGGCATCACCGACTCAAAGGACACAAGTTTGAGTAAACTCCGGGAGCTGGTAATAGACAGGGAGGCGTGGCATGCTGTGGTCCATGGGGTCTCAAAGAGTCGGACACGACTGAGCAACTGAACTGAACTGAACTGATGGGAATGCAGACCTTTGGTGATAAAGTGGAGGTGAGCAGCAAGCAGAAGCAGGGGAGGAGGAATAATATTACTCATGCCCCTGCTTGAGTTAAGTTTTACTCCCAGTTCTGGTCTCTCTTGATTCTCTAGTCTAAGCTATAAAGGCTATGAAATTAGGGTACAAAGCTCCCCACAGACATGCTGGTAAGTATAATAGGAGTACAGGGAGCAGAAACCTGTTAGCTAAAACCATTCCTAGACTCATCAATGAGTAGGTGTGGACTCACCTCCCCCTCAAGGGCTTAATGAGAACCATGAATGGTTCCTTAGCCAAATGAGAAGCTAGTTTTCTACAGAGAATGTCATATGCAACCCCACAACTGCAAGGAGAGAAGAGCATCAGAACACAAAAGAACAAACATTTATTCAGCTGACATCAGAAATCTCCATACTCCATAACTGCCTCCACACAACTTGGGATGAGCCTGGATGTGGCCGCTGGAGCATTGAGAAGGGGGTTCCAAGACTGAGTTGCCCCAGGAGGATTTGTGTGGCAGGGGATGGGGACTGGGATCCACAGTGGGCAGCAGGGGACCTTCTGCCAACCCAGACAACTGAGTTAGAAGTGGACACGATGAGGCCTCCTCAGTCTCTCCTAACAATCACCACGTGGACTGGTTTGATAAAGTGTCAGGTCTAATGCTGTCGCACCGTTGATGATGTCTCTTCTTTGTTAGAGGATGCCCAGATGTAGATAAAGAATCATGAAGCATCACCTGGCAAGTTGCTGTCCATCCAGCTGGAATGGTTTCACCCACTCCTTCCCGGCAGGCAGAGCACAGGAAAGGGGTAGGCATGGGTAATGCCGGTGCCTGGAACAGCAGGCTAGGAAACTTCCAGGGTTCCTTCCTTGCTGCCACTCTGTCATGTGGAGCTCCACAGGGTCAGTGGATCCCAAATGGAATTGAGGAAATGGCACTGAGTAGGAGTGGGAGGTCAGAGACTCAGAAATAGGGGGGAACGTGGACCACCGTGATCACAGGGTCACTAGGATGCCCAGGGGCAACACCAGAGACAGTGACAGGACAAAGAATCCAGCTGAGGCACAAGAGGACACCTTAATGATGTGATCAACGATCCAGTCCTTGTACGAGCTAACTTCTGTGTAAACTACAGGCAATTCACTGCGACCACAGGCAACGCCCCAACTCACAATCCCCACCTGGACCCAGGTATCATTAAACTCACAGACCAGGGGACCCCCAGAATCTCCCTGGAGGAAAAAAAAAAAAAGAAACAAGAATGGAAGGGGATCATCATCAAAAAAGGCTGACCTCTAGCAAGGCACTAGGGACCCTGCTGGTGTCACCAAGGTCCTTCCCCAAGTACCTAGCAGGCCCAGGTTTCCTTGAAAGACATTTGAGAGCTGAATACTTTAACATCATCTGAGAAATACTACTGCTTCTCAGGTGCTCAGGAACCCACAGGAGCCATAAGGCCAGTAAGCCCTGGACATCAGTCCTGCCGAAATATACTCAAATTCTCCTTCAGTGCCTGTAACCCACCCCTGCCCCTGCCCCTCTCCAAACCTCCCATTACCCAGCAACTAAAGGGGCATCCCCTGGCACTGTGAGTAGCTTCCAGAGCCCTTCTCGGGCTCTAAGGCCAGAATCTATTCCACTGGTCAGGCCTGGGCCTTCCCCAGCTGTGAAATTCTCTCACTATCATTCCAGCAAGGGGGCTCCAGAGTCCTCACCTCTGGAGTCACCCAAACTCTCTCCCCGCCCTAAACCCACACATCCAACTATACCCTCTACCAGCGGCCCCTCTCTCCAGACACATCCAGGCTTGCTAAACCCCCAGCTGACACACACACTGCACTCCCTTCCTCCACTCTGTTCTGGTAGACCCCTCACCAACCAGCTCATCATAAACCCAGAGTCCTCCTCAAGCGCTCCCTCACCCCCATCCTTACATGTAGTCGGTCGCCAGGAAGAGGTGACACAATCTCAAATACAACCCCTTTACGCACCCCCACCAGCCCAGGTCCCGCCTGGGGCTCAGCACCATTGCCCACACGATGAAAAACAAACTCCTGGCCCACAGGCCTGCCTGGACAGGACCCAGAAACGCAGCTCAGTGCTGCAGCCACACATTCTGACTCCAGCCCCTACTCTGGCCACACCGGCCTCCTCATTGCTCCAGACCTGAAACCCACTCCCGAAACATGCCCAGTGCTTCAGACCTGGAGCCTCGGACTCACTGCTCCCTCTCCCACCAGTGATGTTCTCCTCTTGCCAGAATCCAGACCCTCATCCTCTGAGACCTGTCCCCTGTCCCCTGCTCAGGAAGGCTGCTCAGGGCACAGGGGAGGCCCAGGGCTCCTACAGGCACTCCCAGGGGGACCTGGAACTTATGTCTCTGGAGGGCCCACATCTGTATGATAAGATGTAGAAGTCTAGGTGGCAGGGTTGTGAGCTGGGAAACTGAGCTCACGTGGGTGAATGCTCACACTGGCACAGGAAGTGCAAAAAGAAAGAACTCAGTCACAGGAACTACATGATTATCATCACCCCCGACTTCACCACACCCTGGCAACACCCCCAGGATGGGACAGCTGCTCCCTATTGGAGGAACAGGCCAGGCTTGCTAGAGGTGTCTTGAGGGGTTCTCCCCTGAATCTCCTTAAGTAAAGGCTGAAAGAGGAGGCAGGAAATAACCCAGGCCCTGCTACTGAGGGATGAGTAAACTGCACAGCCTCAATACAGAGATGACAAGGGACCCATCAACTCACCTTGCAGGGGCTTTTAAGATCTTCGTGATAGCCACAGATCATCCCTTTTCGAACTAACATGCGACGATATCCTAACTCTGTCTGCAATTTCGCATTACAAAACGTGTGGCGAAGAAGGATTTGGTCAGTCTCCTGAAGATTTTCTGGCAGTACTCTGGCTACAGAAAGACAACTCAGAAATAAAACGTTTGCTTGAGTAGAATAGAACGGGACCCCCAGGTCCCATTCTGAGTCTTTTTTGTTTGTTTGAGTTTTTTGGCTGCACTGTGCAGCATGCAGGATCTTAACTCCCTAACCATGGATCAAACCTGCAACCCCTGGAGTGGAAGCGTGGGGTCTTAACCACTGGACTGCAAGGAAGTCCCACATTCTGGGTCTTGATCAATGCATTCACACTCCTTTCTTCTAACAGAAGGAAGGACAGTGGGTTTTGTCCCATTTAACACAGAAGGACCTGAGGCCAACTGCTGACATGGGGAGCAGACAAGGTAACAAGCAAAGCCAAGTCAGAAGGAGGAACATATCAGGACACAGAGACAAGGCTTCTTCTAAGGCCTGATACAAAAGCGAATGTCGTCACTCTGAGCATCAGCAGTAGCAGGGACAGGTGTCTATACAGGGCAGGGTCACAGACTCCGGGACAGGCAGTGCCCACGGGTACCAACCCAGCCTCCTCCCACATAGGAAGCCTTACAGACTCACCAACAGGGCTGCTCTGGCTAGACCTGCATCCCAGGCACAAGAAGCTCCCTCCCCACCTGGCAGGTAATTCCAGAGCAGGACAGCTCTGACTGACAGATACCTCATCATACTGGAGCTGAAGTCTGCCCTGGAAAGAACCCACCATACCGGGACCCACGCCCCCAGGTCTAACATAACAGGAGGAATCCCTACTGCACACTTCAGTCACTCCCAGGCAGCCTCCGCTCCACCTCTTCCCGTGCCCACCTGTAGAGAACCAGCCTCCCTGTCCTTCCCCTCAGCCTGCAGGCCAACCCCAGGGCACCAGACTTCCCCCTCAGATCCTGCCCTGCCAGTCTCACCGTCTGCCATCTGTCGGCCCCATCCAGTCACCCAGCACCGTGTCCCAGCTTCCGCTTCAAAATTCTTTTCAGGGAGACACACTGGCTGGATGAATGCAGAATAATTCACAGAGTGGGCCAGCAGAACAAGGGCAATGTCATTACTCAAAGTTCTAACATCATAAAAGCTATGGCAAACGATGTCTTGAACTGGAATGGCCATTCCCGATTGGGGATGTAACAATACGCTTCCCATCCGCACTGTATATTCCTCAAAGCTGTGGAAAGAGAACATGCCCCTCACAGAGATGTTGCAGGGGCTACACTCCCCCCACCCCCCACCCCTTCCAGGTTCTTCTCAACCTGATCCCATCTCCTACAACAGCCATCAGGGCTTTCCAGGTTGCTCAGCGGTAAAGAATCTGCCTGCCAATGCAAGAGACATAAGAGACTCGGACTTGATCCCCAGGTTCTGGAAGATCCCCTGGAGGAGAGTGTGGATACCCACTCCAGTATGCTTGCCTAGAGAATCTACGGACAGATGAGTCTGTTAGGCTACAGTGCATAGGGCCGCACAGAGTCGGATACGACTGAAGTGACTTAGCACGCATGACAGCCTTTTTCTCCCTCTAAACCACATCCCCTTGCAGACCCCTAACACTGGAGTCAGTGGTCTCCAACTGAGGTCCCACAACCACTGGAGCAGAACCTGGGATCTTGGTAGAAATGCAAAACTCATGTAGCACTCACAGTGAACACAAACTAGGGGCTGTGGCCTCTTCTTCAGATGAAGAAGAGGAAAGGGGCAGGAATGGCTCCACTTCATACAGCCTGAGCAGCAGGCCAAACCCAGAACCGAAAACACTCACCCAAATATGCAGTGCGCTGCAGTCAGTATCCACTGCGGGGCAATGAGGGAGCCTCCACACACGTGTTCATTGTTGATCCGCAGGCTCACTTGCCAGGGCCACTTTCTCTCTGGGGCTGGCATCCCACCAATTATCCTCATTTTCCGATGGCCACATGCTCCTTGGCTCAGTAAAAAGAGGGGCTGGAGGTGAAGCTGCTGCCTCCCTTCGAATACCTCCGCCACCTTCCACCTCCACCACCACTATCTGCATCGGCGCCCCACCCCCCTCAAGGCTGAGGTAGAGACAGGTTTCCTCTCAAACCCACCAGGACAGTCACGCAGCCAGGAATGTGCTGCCTCTAGTTCCCAGGCGGGCCTGTAGAGCCCTGTGCAGAAAGAAGCAGTACCTTGTACAAACCGCTCTCCAAAGGGAGGAGGGGTCTGCAGAACAGCCGCTGGGGGTGTAGGCAGCCCTGGAGCTGTTGGAACCTCCTCAGATTTCAGGTGTTCCGGAGCTGAGGGGGCCTCTGCAATTGAGCGGCTCACTGCAGAATCCTCTTGGGGTCTGGCACCCTCACCTGAAAAAAGGAGCGGCCTGGAGCGCGGCCCGTCAGCACCGGCCTCTGCCCAGGGCACCATCCCCAGCTCCCGCTTCCGCCCCCCCAGCCCCAGCCCCCAGCCCTAGTCCAGCAGTCAGCCTAGCCACCTCCAGTCCTTGCCGGCCCTGTCTCCCAGAGCTGTGGCCGAAGGAACAAGAGCCAGACCAGAAGGCCTAGGGAGCCGCCGCGGGGAACTCCTGGAGACGCCATGGCCGCCTCTACTGCCTCTGGGCTCTGCGGCGCCCCCTTGTGGGGGCTACGCCCCTGCCCTCCTGTTGGAGGGAGCACAGAGCCAGGACCGGCGGCTTCAACATCTTCACTTTCTGCTTCTTCAGCCGTGCTTCTTCAATCCAGACTGGTTGTGGTTTTAAGGCCCTTGAACTCGTAATTAAGTTCTCCACGTTAAAATAGAGATATCAGGAATTAGATGCCTCAGCGTGATCTAAACACTGGAGACTTAAAAAAAAAAGAAAAAGAAAAAAATGCGATCTGCCCAATGAAACATAAAAGAAAAACAAAAAGGATGATAAATAGAAAAACACAGGACAAAATGGCAGTTTCCAGCCCGAATATAATAGCATCTGCAATAAGCGTGAATGAGTTGAACATACCAAACAATATAAGAACTTTCAAACTGGAGGAAAAGGCAAGGTCCAGAAGTAGATCACTTAAGATAGAAATTTACACAAAGAGATACCGATACCTGGAAAATAGAGAGAAAGCGGAATGCCAGGACACAGTGGTGCAAAAGAAATGAAAAAAGCTGGGATAATATTTTAACATTTGATTATTAAATGAGAGCATAAAGAGAAGACTGTGTAAGGGAAAGAGGGAGTTAGATACATAAGAAGATACATAAGAAAAAGCCTTTAAAAGGTGAAGCACAGGGGACCAATTATGGGAAACTGGAACGTTATAATTCCCTCGTGATTTCCCTTTTAAAGGATGGCCATTCACTAGGGTTTTGACTTTGTTTCAGAAATATGGGATTTTTTAAAATTGATTTTAATATTATTGATATGTGGCTCATGAACGGAATGTGTATCACACAGATTCCCTGAGATTACTGATTTTCCATAGGCTCTTTTAAAAATTTATTTAACTGTGCTGTGTTTAGTTGTGGCACACATGATCTTTTTAGCTGCAAAAGGTAGGATCTAGTTCCTGACCAGGGAACAAACACAGGCTCCCCTCCCGCCCCGCACCCCGCTCCCGCCACATTGGGAATGCAGAATCTTAAAACTGGACCACCAGGGAAGTCCCTCCTTAGGCTTTTATTCTGCAAGTTCCCTGAGCATTCAATAAGAATAAGTGTTCTCTGTTGGTAGTTGTAAAATTCTTCATAGCACTGTTAGGTCTAGATGATAAATTGTGAGAGGCAACTCCTCTGTGTTTTTGCTTAATTTTGCTACATAACTTGTCACCTTCCTGAGAGGAGCATATAAGAAGCTCCAGTTTGCACTGCCTAACACATTATACTTGTAACCAAGTACACAGGCTCCTCATCTCCCATTTTTTAGAGAGTAATGGATGCCATGAAAACTCCCCCAGTTAAATGGGAAACTAGTTTCCTAATATGCTATGTGTACCACCACAAACTTCAGGAGAGCACAGCTTCAGAACATAAAAGAGACTCTCCAAACATTTATTAGTTTCATACCTGAAATTTCCACTCTCCTAAACGCTGAGTGGTGAGTGCAGATGTCGCCACTGCAGCACTGGGAAGGTGGTTCCAAGACTGAGTTGACCCACGAGGGTTTGTGCGGCTCAGAGCCTGCACGCTCACAGAGTGATCTGCACTGGGAAGCGGAGGACCTTCTCCCAACCCAGACAAGTGAGTCAGAGATGGAAATGACGAGGCCTCCTCCCTCCCAGCAATCATCAGGTGGACTGGTCTGATAAAGTGTCAGGTCTAACCCTGCTTCACCGGCGACAATGGAAAAACGTTCTCCAAGACTCGTGCGGCATCCTGACGCATCACTGGGCAGGTCACTGTCCATCCAGCTGGGATGGTTTCACCCAGTCCTTCCTGGCAAGCAGACCACGGCCTACAGATAGGCCTGGATGAGGCAGGTTCCTGGAGCAGCAGGCAGGCACAATTTCAGTCTCCACTTGCTGCCACTCTGTCTTGTGGATCTCCACAGGATCAGTGGATCCCAAATGGATTTGAGGACAGGGTATTGAGTAGGAGTGGGATCTCAGAGGCAGGGCTAATGTGAGACTCAGAAACAGGAATGGCAGGGGCCAGGGTGATCACAGGGTTGCCAGGATGCCCAGAGGCAGCAACAGACACAGTAGTAGAATAAGGAGTCCAGAGTCCAGACCCGATGCTCGACTCATTCTTGCAATGATCCAATCCATGTAGAAACTAACATCTGTGTACACTGCAGGCACTTCTTTCAAACCACAGCGATCACCCCAGCTCACAATCCCCACCTGGACCCATGACCTATGAAACTGACAGACCAGGGGACCCCCAGAATCTCCCTGGAGGAAAAAAAAGAAACAAACCAAAGAATGGAGGGGACAATCATCATACCAGGTTGGCAACAAGGAAAGTACTGGGGAGACAGGCACCAAGGTCCTTGCCCAGGCCCAGGTTTCTGGGAATGAGATTTGAGAGCTGAACACTCTACCATCATCTGAGAAATACTACTCCATCCCAGGTGCTCAGGAACCCATAGGAGCTATAAGGCCAGTAAGCCCTGGACATTGGTCCTGCAGGGATATACTCAAATTATCATCATCACCCCCACTTTGCTGCATCCTGGCAGCACCCCCAGGATGGGAGGGCTACTCCCTATTGGAGGAACAGGCCAGGCCAGCTCACAGATGTCTTGAGGGGTTCTCTACTGAATCTCCTAAAGCAAAGGCTGAAAAACAAGGTGGGAGGTAACCCAGGCCCTGCTACTAGACAATGAGGAAACTTTCAGGGGACAATCTCAATACAGAGGTGGCAAGGGATCCAGCAACTCACCTTACAGGGACCTTCGCTCTTTATGTTCTGGGCACAGACCATCCCTTTTTGAACCTGATCGCCTGATTTATTTGATGTTTTCTCGACCATCTCAGCACATTGCTTTAGGGAAATAATGAGTTTCTCAGCTTCCTGAAGTTTAGCTGACATTGAAGTTGGGTCTAAGAGACAATTCAGGAGTCAGAGAATCTGCATGAGTGGAACAGGGCAGGGTCATTCAGATCCCACAGTGGGTCTTGATCAGGGCATTCACACTCCTTCCCTCTTAGAGAAGGAAGGACAGTGGGTTCTGTTCCATTTGACACAGAAGGACCTGAGGCCAACTGCTGACACAGGGAGCAGACGAGGAAAGAAGCAAAGCCAAGTCAGAAGGAGGAACGTTTCAGGACACAAAGAGACAAGGCTTCTTCCAAGGCCTGATACAAAAGCAAGTGTCATCACTCTGAGTATCAGCAATAGCAGGGACAGGTGTCTGTACAGGGCAGGGTCACAGACTCCGGGACAGGCAGTGCCCACAGGTACCAACCCAGCCTCCTCCCAGGACTGCTCTGGCTAGACCTACATCCCAGGCACAAGAAGCTCCCTCCCCACCTGGCAGGTAATTCCAGAGCAGGACAGCTCTGACTGGCAGACAGCTCATCATCCTGGAGCTGAAGTCCGCCCTGGAGAGGACCCACCATACCAGGACCCACGCCCCCAGGTCTAACGTAATAGGAGGAATCCCTCCTGTACACTTCAGTCACTCCCAGGCAGCCTCCTCTCCACCTCCTCCCTTGCCACCTGTAGAGAACCAGCCTCCCTGTCCCTCCCTTCAGCCTGCAGGCCAACCCCAGGGCACCAGACGTCCCCCCTCAGATCCTGCCAGCCAGTCTCACCAAATTCTAAAGTTCGGCCCCATCCGGTTATCCAGCACTGTGTTCCAGGTCTCACTTCAAAATTCTTCTCAGGGAGAGACACTGGCTGGATGCTTGCAGAATAATTCACAGAGTGGGCCAGCTGAAGAAAGGCAATGTCATTAGGGGTAAGGGTCCAATCAAAATCCTTATGTGAACTGATGTGTTTAACTGGAACATCCACTGTAGTTTTGCAGTGTGAATATAAATATGTGGCTCCCATCTTCACCGTAAGGTTTCGATAGCTGGTGGGAAGACAATATGCCTTCCCAGAGATGTTGGAGAGTCTACACGCCCCTCCACCCCTTCCAGGTTCTTCCCAGCCTGTTCCCATCTCCCATACCAGCCATCAGCCTTTTTCTCCCTGTAAACCACATCCCCTCCTCACCCCTAAACACTGGAGTCAGTGATTCTCCCAGTGAGGTCCCAGGACCACAGAGTAGCACCCGGAATCGTGTCAGAAATGCAAGACTCATGTTTCACTCACAGTGAA
Organism: Dama dama; assembly: GCF_033118175.1. Taxonomy (NCBI): domain Eukaryota; kingdom Metazoa; phylum Chordata; class Mammalia; order Artiodactyla; family Cervidae; genus Dama; species Dama dama. The sequence goes on along the minus strand of NC_083704.1, from coordinate 56,864,626 downwards.
CACATATTAGGAGCTATGGCTTCATTATCAGGTAAAGAAAGGAGAGCTCAGGTAGGGGGATGTGAACGGCTCGGTCTCCTGTAACCCAAGCAACAGGCCAAGCCCACCGCACCAGATACTTACTGTTCTACACAGTGAGCTGCCGCCAGCACCAACTGTGGGGCAATAAGGGGACCTCCGCATCTGTGGCGATCGTTGAACTGCAGGCTGACCTGCCAGGGCCACTTTCTTTCTGGGGCTGGCTTTCCACCAATTATCCCCAAAATCCAATTGCCACAGGCTCCTTGGCTCAGTAAAGGGAATAGAGTGAAGCTGCTGTCTCCATTCCACCTTCTCCATCACCTCCACTTCCTCCACCACCTCAAACACCAACACCACTTCCAAGTCCACCTCCACCACCCGTGCCTCCCAAAGCAGAGCCAGGTTTCCTCTCAAATTATCCAGAGTGGTATAACCCTGAAACCCACCCCACCCCTCCTCCCCCACCCTTGGCCAGGACATGATCCCAGGTGGCCTCCAAGCGCAAGCACAGCCCTGTACAGGGGCAGTACCTAGAGGAGGCAGCCCTTCCCATACAGGGGTCTGGCTGGATCCCGCGGTCTCCTTCGCTGTGGGTGTGGGTGGCACAGGGGCAACGGCAGGTACTGGAACCTGCAGGGATTTCAGGTGCCCTGAAGCTGATGATGATGCCTCTGAGGTTGCCATGCTCATTGCACAATCCTCCTTGGCTCTGGCACCCTCACTTGGGAACATGAGAGTCCAGTTAGAAAAGCAGCTGGCCGCGGCAAGGACCCTCATCACCGGCTTCTTCCCAGGAAACCGTCTCATCTCCAAACCCAAATGCATAACCCTCACCCCGGAATCCCACCTCCCAGTCCCCAGTACCTACCCATGCCCCCTGTGAGCAACCCCCACCCTCAGCACCGCGCAAGCAGACTAGCCCATCCCGTCCAATCCCTGCCTGCCGTGGTCTCCCTGAGTTGGGGCCAAAGGACCAGGAGCCGGACCAGGAAGTGCAGGGAGCCTCCGCCCCTGGGGGTGTCGCTCGGCGAAGCCCTGGGCACCTCTAACCGCCTCCGCGCTCTGCGGCGCCCCCTCGCGGCATTTCCGCACCTGGCCTCCGGTTGCCGGGAACACAGGGCTAGGGCCAAACCCCAAGGCTGCTCCTCCAATATCTTCACTTCCTTCTTCCTCAGCCATGCGCATTAATCTATTCTGGTTGTGTTCTTAAGGCCCTTGACTTATGATTAATTTTCCATCTTAAAGGAGAGATATTCTGGGTTAGATCTTAGCGTGATCTAAACGCAGGAGCCCTTAAAAAAGAAAAGAAAAACAAACACACAGATGCAATCTGTCCAATGAAACGTAGAAGAAAATCAAAAGAAACAAGGTAAATAGAAAGTACGGAACAGATGGCAGTTTTGAGCCTGAATATAGTAGCATCTGCAATAAGGGTGAATGAGTTGAACATACCAGACAACATAACTCAAATGGGAGGAAAAGCCAAGGTCCAGAAATAGAGTGTCTGAAGAGACAAACTTACACAAAGAGATGCACACACGTGGGAAATAAAGGAATAGAAAGGGAAATGCCAGGTCACACTGGTGCAAAACAAACAAAAGCTGATATAGCAACATGGTCATTAGATCATAGCGTTTAAAGCAAAAATGATACAAGGGACACAGGGCGTTATGTACAGTAAGACCAAGACATAAAGGATAGGATACAATGACAGCCTTTAAAACAGAAAGCAAATGGGACCAATTTACGGGAAACGGGGACTTCTTATACACTCCTCTTAGGAAGCTGACAATTTACGTAGGCAAAATTAGCAAAAATATAGACTACTTGACTCTCATAACTCATCATCTAGACCTAACCCTATGATGAATTTTACAACTACTGAGAGAGAACACTCTTACTTAACACATAGAAACTTTCAGAATCAAGGCCCTAAGGAGAATCAATAATCTCAAGGAACCAATGTGATACACATTCTCTTCATGAGCCACACATCAATAACATTAAAACCAACTTTAAAAAATACTCTATTCCTGAAAAAAAAAAAAAAAGCAAACTCTAGATAAAGGTGCAGCTTTAAAAATTAGGAAATTTGACATTTTAGAGATCAATGCCAATGAAAGCATTACCTATGAAATTGTATATGATACAGCCACAGTGAACTTCCAGATGGTCAAGCTGGATTTAGAAAAGGCAGAGGAACCAGAGATCAAATTGCCAACATCTGTTGGATCACAGAAAAAGCAAGAGAATTCCAGAAAAACATCTACTTCTGCTTCATTGACTACACTAAAGCCTTTGGCTGTGTAGATCACAACAAACTGTGGAACATTCTTAAAGAGATGGGAAAACCAGACCACCTTACCACCTTACCCTACTTATTTCTTACTTCTTGAGAAATTTGTATGCAGGTCAAGAAGCAACAGTTAGAACCGGACATGGAACAACAGACTGGTTCCAAATTGTGAAAGGAGTATGTCAAGGCTATATATTGTCACCCTGATTACTTAACTTATATGCAGAGTACATCATGCAAAATGCCAGACTGGATGAAGCACAAGCTAGATTCAAGACTGCCGGGAGAAATATCAATAACCTCAGATACGCAGATGATACCACCCTTATGGCAGAAAGTGAAGAGGAACTAGAGTCTCTTGATGAAAGTGAAAGAGGAGAGTGAAAAAACTGGCTTAAAACTCAACATTTAGAAAATGAATATCATGGCATCTGGTCCCATCACTTCATGGTAAACAGATGGAGAAACAATGGAAACAGTGATAGACTTTATTTTCTTGGGCTCCAAAATACTGCAGATGGCGTCTGTGGCCATGAAATTAAAAGACGCTTGCTCCTTGGAAGAAAAGCTATGACCAACCCAGACAGCATATTAAAAAGCAGAGACATGTCTTTGCCAACAAAGATCCATCTAGTCAAAGCTATGGTTTTTCCAGTAGTTGTGTATGGATTTGAGAGCTGGACTATAAAGAAAGCTGAAGAATTGATGCTTTTGAACCGTGGTATTGGAGAAGACTCTTGAGAGTCCCTTGGACTGCAAGGAGATCCAACCAGTCCATCCTAAAGGAGATCAGTACTGAATATTCATTGCAAGAACTGATGCTGAAGCTGAAACTCCAGAGATCAATGAGGGCATCCCCTTGAATGCTGGGCTGGGAAGCTACCCGAAGCCAGACAAACAACCTCTTGAGAAAATTCGAATCAGAATGCCTGCAGGCCACAGGGGACCAAGAATAGTGCCTGGTCCATCTGCCAGACTGGAAAAACTCAAGATTCACAGAACATTCCCTGGGGTATTTAGGAAGGTCTGGACTCAGCAACAGGGAATAGTCTCCACACTGAGAATCACTCCAGGCCTGCTAAAAAAGGTAAAAACAAGACCTGAGAACATCAGTTTCCAAGAAATTTGACTGCATCCCAAAATAAAGTCCAAGAATATTTCTAAGAAAATGTCAAACACCATTGTAAAGGTCACAATGTCTGGTATCTGATCACCTAAAACCCACATTCAAGAAGCCACCTATCATGGGATTAATCAAACAATCATAATTAACCCAGAACTGACACAAATGTTAAATGCACAGGCAAGAACAGTAGCACAGCCACTAGAACCGAGTCCTACATATAGAGTTAAACTTTAGGTAGACATGCTGAAGATGTAAAAGGAGTCCAATTAGACTCTAGATATGAAAATTTGCATGTATAAGATGAAAAAGGTACACTGAAGATGGGTATAACACTATAATAAATGGTTAGAACTGATTGGGCAACTCAAAGATGGACAATTTTATTAAAAACAATTTCATAATGAAACACTGAAACGAGAGCATAAAGTGCATTGTAAGCTGGGGACAAATACATGTGTGACTGAACTTCCAAAGTATAGCAGGGCAGAAGGATCAAAAGTAGTCAAAGAAATAATGCTACATATTTTCCAATCTGGTAAGAACCATAACTCCAGAGAGCTTACAACATGCTCCCTGAACACACACACAAAAAAACACAGAAACAATGGAAGCAATGTCCTTCAGTTGAAGTCACCGAAGATGTTGCTGGGCATTGTTTCAGCTCTCATACGGTAAAGAGATGTCCGAATCCTAGACTACTCAGGGCCATATTTTTGCATTTCTGTGCTATTGGCTGGTGATGTCACTGTTTGAAAAGGCCCTGCCCATACGCTGGACTGCTGTCAGGGCCCCTGAGGGCTCCAGCCTGGGATGCACACTGCGGAGAAAACAGATGGGTCAGGTCACCTCCACACAGGTATGATCTACACTGCTGCTGGCCACGAGTTCAATGACACTGAATCAACGGAGTGTATTAAATAAAGTGCTTTTAAGCAAAAAGAAACATAAAATAAGGTTGCATATTTATCACTCAGTGAAAATGCCGTGATCAGAGGTTCCCAGGAGTCTAATCCTGCATTTGCCTGAGAAGCAACTCTTCAGAGGTGGCTAATTCAGTGCTCAGAGCTGCTTCATAGAACATATCACCACAAGAAACCTGACGATTTTGGCCATGAGGTCTTAGGGTGGTTTGCCCCCCAGCAATATGTAAGTAAAACACTTACCAAAAATCAGATTGTCCTACCTTGGCCTGGCCAAGGGTCCTAGATCAGTCCCCTGGAAACACACTTTGAGACAGATCTGTATGCCAGGTTTTGTTGAGGAGTGCTCTGGGGAGGATTCACACCTGGAAGGGAGCAAGTGAAGCAGAACTGGGCAATAGGAGAAGCTTAGCAGTCATGGGGTTGCAACTGAGGTCTCAGCTGATCCTCAAGATACCCTTCCAAGTTGTCCTAAAAGCAGGCAAGGAGGCTGGGCCTTCACATTCCTGCTTGACAGACAGACGTTTAACATGGGCTACCTGCTGTGAAAGCGTGTCATCTTCAGTGAAGCTCCCTCACTTGCCCGTGAGGGAGCTAAACCGTATTCACAGATGCTGGAGAACAGGTGTGACTTAGCAGAAATGCCACACTTCACCACTGAGCTCCTGAGTCCTTTGGACATGATCCTAAGATCCTTGTCATTTGGAGACCTTGCTCACCATCTGGTGTGACAGGATATTTCAGGGTGAATTCACACATTTCCTGGCCCACTCCTGGACATTACTCAAGCCATTTCTCCAAGAAGCCCTGGTTTCTGTGGGTAGAAAATCATTATTTCAAACCACAATTTGGGCATTAGAAACAAACATCGGTATGCCTCACTACTCCTTATGACTGGAAATTCGCAGCATTTTGAATTGGGTTTTGTGTCCTTGTCCTTTGAAGTCCAATATTTTTACTAGAACTCATTTCCTACCTGTCAATTCCTCCTCTTCCTGTGCTATCTAGCTCTTTCAGTTCAGTTCAGCTTACTTGCTCAGTCGTGTCCAACTCTTTGCAACCCCATGGACTGCAGCACGCCAGGCTTTCCTATCCTTCACCAACTCCTGGAGCTTGCTCAAACTCATGTCCATCAAGTTGGTGATGCCATCCAACCATCTCATCTTCTCTCCTCCCCTTCTCCTGCTGCCTTCAATCTTTCCCAGTATCAAGGTCTTTTCCAGGAAGTCAATTCTTTGCATCAGGGGGCCAAAGTATTGGAGTTTCAGGTTCAGCACCAGTCCTTCCAATGAATATTCAGGATTGATTTCCTCTAGGATGGACTGGTTGGATCTCCTTGCAGTCCAAGGGACTCTCAAGAGTCTTCTCCAACACCACAGTTCAAAAGCATCAATTCTTTGGTGCTCAGCTTTCTTTATAGTCCAGCTCTCACATCCATACATGACTACTGGAAAAACCATAGCTCTGACTCGACAGACTGCTGTTGGCAAATTACTGCCTCTGCTCTTTAATATGCTGTCTAGGTTGGTCATAGCTTTTCTTCCAATGACCAAGCTCTTTCAGAGGGTGGTTCTATCCAGTCCCCAACCCCTGACCTAAGGGTCATCCTAATGACCACCTCTTCCCTCCCACCTGAGCCCCACATCTTATTTCTGCTCAGAGCCTACTCCCTGATTCACAACAGAAGTCCGTGTATGTTTGCCAGAAAGGGTAAAAATGACTCCCATCACACTGGAAGTTGCTGCTCTCATTTCTGAGAGGCCATGCCTGACGTTTCTAGGACCTAGAGGCTGATGCTCAATATCGGAGTTACTTGAAATGAAATCGCTTGCCCACCACAGGAAGAACATTCTACTATCAGCAAACAAAGTGCACCCACACTGAGGCTGTAGACTTCCCAGGGCTTGGGACTTCTCCTCCAGCAGGGGCTGTAACAGCTGCTTCCCATGTGGGATTTTCCCTCTTTGAAAAGACAACTGGGGAAGGAAAAGGGGGGCAGAGGCCCCGAGAGAAAGGAGTAAGGTGACAGAAGAGATGTCAGTATTCACTTTCCATTCACTCACTCACTCACATTGCTCCATCTGAAACCTGGAGCTGGGAGGGGGAAGACTGAGGAGGAAGACACAGAGTCTCTTAAGCTTGGGCACAAAATGTCACCCAGAGGAAACCAGAGCAGGGAACCTGCCCAGGGCCCCCAGAGTCCAGGGGAACCCAGGAAAAACCACATTTCATAGCCCACGGTCGTCCACAGGAGACACTCTGGGGAAGACTCAGTGCTCATATTGAGTCTCAGCCAATGTGGAGGCAGAGAACGGGAAATGAGGAGCCGCACTGACATCCCCAGCAACAGAACATCACTGGTAAGAACAGGGGAGCTTGTTCTGAAAGAAAGCTGCATGTGAGAATGGTATGGAACAGCCAGACTCAGGCCTCCGAGTCCACTCGACTGTCCATTTCTGCAAATAACAGTACTAGAATATAACTGTGTGTACCCGATCACGTCGGACTCTCTGCAACCCAATGGGCTGTAGCTGCCAGGCTCCTCTGTCCATGGGATTTCCCAGGCAAGAATACTGGAGTGGGTTGCCATTTCCTACTCCAGGGGAATCTTCCCAACCCATGATCTAACCTGCGTCTCCTGCACTGGCAGGCGGATTCTTTAGCAATGAGACACCTGGGAAGCCCAGGGTTCCTCTGAGGGCCACTTATATCTGGAAGCTTGAACACAGACCAAGGAAGGATGGGTGGACAGGACGCAGAGCCTGGGGAAAGATCAGCAGCCAGTCCAGGTGACTATGGGCCCCCAAGTCTGCTGATTGAGACACCGCACACACGCACACAGAGCCAGACCCTCCATCCTAAGCCTGGGAGAACTCAGCTCTTTGCGTTCAGGGTGTCCTGTCACCAGGACCACAGGGTCTCCTCCAGGCATGTCCCTCACGGGCAGCACGAGAGGTACAAGGCTATGTGAGTGGGCCACGCCCTCATCTCTGCCTTCCTGCCTCCAGGCTCCCATCCAACCTCAGTTCCAACAGCCCCACTTGGAGCGATGCTGACCCCTACAAGAGGAGCACTAATGCCTAACAGAGGCCGCTGGACCCACTGCCCAAGACACCAACAGACTTCCATCCTGGTAGACAGGCTCCTCATCTCCCATTTTCTAGAGAGTAATGGACACCATGAAAGGTCCCTCAGCTAAATGGGAAACTAGTTCTCTATAGCGTGTTATATGCAACCCCACAACCTTCAGAAGAGCAGAGCTTCACAACACATAAGAGACTAAGCATTTATTGAGTTGACATCAGAAATCTCCACCCTCCTAAATGTCTCAACACAACTTGGGGTGAGCCTGGATGTGGCCACTGGAGCACTGGGAAGAGGGTTCCAAGACTGAGTTGCCCCAGGAAGGCTTGTGTGGCAGAAGCTGGATGGATCCACATCGGGAAGCAGGGGACCTTTCGCCAACCCAGACTACTGAGTCACATGCAGATGTGGTGAGGCCTCGTTCTCTCCCAACAATCACCATGTTTACTGATATGATAAAGTGTCAGACAATGCTGCTGCTAGGGATGATGTGAAGATGTTCTCCAAGATGTGGATGAAGCATCCTGAAGCATCACCTGGCAGGTCACTGTCCATCCAGCTGGGATGTTTTCACCCACTCCTTCCCAGCAGACAAAGTGCAGCCATGGTGTAGCATGAATGAGGAAGGTTCCTGGAGTAGTGGGCTGGGAAACTTCCAGAGTTCATTACCGCTGCCAACTCTCTGTCATGTGGATCTCCACAGGTCCAGTGGATCCCAAATGGATTTGAGGAAACAGCTCAGAGTAGGAGTGGGAGGGAAGAGGCAGTACTAGCGTGAGACTCAGAAACAGGAGGGGGAGTGGACCAGGGTGATCACAGGGTCACCACGGTGCTCAGGGCCAACACCAGACACACCAGTGGGATAAAGAATGCTCCTGAATCCAGAATAGAAGCCTGATTCATTGTACGATAAACCCAATCCTTGTAGAATCTAATGTCTGTGTAAATTACAGGCACTTCTTTCAAAGCACAGTGAACACCCCAGCTCACAATCCCCATCTGGATCCATTTGTCATTAAACTGACAGACCAGGGGACCCCCAGAATCTCCCTGGAGAAAAAAAAGAGACAAAGAAACACAGGAATGAAGAGGGATCATCATCGGAATGGGCTGATAGTTCACAAGGTCCTGGGAAGACAGGCACCAAGGTCTTTCCTCAGGGACCCACCAGGCCCAGGATTCCTTCAATGACATTTGAGAGCTGAACACTTTACCATCATCTGAGAAACACTATTCCTTCCCAGGTGCTCAGGAACCTACAGGAGCTATAAGGCCAGGAAGCCCTGAACGTCAGTCCTGCCGGGATATGTGCAAATTCTTCAGTGCCCGTAACCCTCCTCTGCCCCTGCCTCTCTCCAAATCTCCCACCACCCAGCAACTAAATGGGCATCCCCTAGTTCTGTGAGTAGCTTCCAGAGCCTTTCTCAGGCTCTAAGGCCAGAGTCTATTCCACTGGTCAGTCCTGGACCTTCCCAGCTGTGAAATTCTCTATCATTCCAGCAAGGGGGCTCCAGAGTCCTCCAGAGTCCTCTACCCTGAAATCTCTCCCAGTCCCAACTCGACACATTCAACTACCTCCTCTACCAGTGGCCCCTCTCTCCAAACACAGCCAGACTTGCAAAACCCCCAGCTCACACACACACTGCACATCAAGGAGTGAGGTACACTGCTTGATGTTCCCCAACACTGTTCTGGTGGCCCACAGGCCTGCCTGGACAGGACCAAAAAACACAGCCCCGCAGCCCACACATTCTGACTCCAGCCCCTACTCTGGCCACACCGGCCTCCTCATTGCTCCAGACCTGAAACCCATTCCCGAAACATGCCCAGTGCTTCAGACCTGGAGCCTCGGACTCACTGCTCCCTCTCCCACCAGTGATGTTCTCCTCTTGCCAGAATCCAGACCCTCATCCTCTGAGACCTGTCCCCTGTCCCCTGCTCAGGAAGGCTGCTCAGGGCACAGGGGAGGCTGTGGGCCCAGGGCTCCTACAGGCACTCCCAGGGGGACCTGGAACTTATGTCTCTGGAGGGCCCACATCTGTATGATAAGATGTAGAAGTCTAGGTGGCAGGGTTGTGAGCTGGGAAACTGAGCTCACGTGGGTGAATGCTCACACTGGCACAGGAAGTGCAAAAAGAAAGAACTCAGTCACAGGAACTACATGATTATCATCACCCCCGACTTCACCACACCCTGGCAACACCCCCAGGATGGGACAGCTGCTCCCTATTGGAGGAACAGGCCAGGCTTGCTAGAGGTGTCTTGAGGGGTTCTCCCCTGAATCTCCTTAAGTAAAGGCTGAAAGAGGAGGCAGGAAATAACCCAGGCCCTGCTACTGAGGAATGAGTAAACTGCACAGCCTCAATACAGAGATGACAAGGGACCCATCGACTCACCTTGCAGGGACCTCCACTCTTTTCATGATAACCACAGATCATTCCTTTACCAACTACCTTGGGAAATGGATTTGTCTGTTTCTTGACCATCCTACTACATTTCGTGTAGTGAAGAATGAGTTGCTCAGTCTCCTGAAGAGTAGGTGATTGTGATGACTCTACAGAGAGACATTCAGTAATAAGTGGATCTGTATGAGTAGGACAGGGCAGGGTCCCCCAGATCCCACAGTGGGTCTTGATCAAGGCATTCACAGTCTTTTCCTCTTAGAAAAGGAAGGACAGTGACTTTTGTCCCATTTAAAACAGAAGGACCTGAGGCCAACTGCTGACATGGGGAGCAGACAAGGTAACAAGCAAAGCCAAGTCAGAAGGAGGAACGTTTCAGGACACAAAGAGACAAGGCTTCTTCCAAGGCCTGATACAAAAGCAAGTGTCGTCACTCTTGAGTATCAGCAATAGCAGTGATGGGTGTCTGTACAGGGCAGGGTCACAGACTCTGAGACAGGCAGTGCCCATGGGCTCCCTTCAGCCTGCAGGCCAACCCCAGGGCACCAGACATCCCCCCTCAGATCCTGCCAGCCAGTCTCACCAAATTGTAAAGTCCGGCCCCATCCAGTCGCCCAGCACAGTGTCCCAGCTTTCACTTCAAAATCCTCTCCAGGGAGGCACACTGGCTGGATGTACGCAGAATAATTCACAGAGAGGGCCAGCAGAGCAAGGGCGATGTCATGCCTCATAGTGTGAGAGTTATAGTAGCTATAGCAAATGACGTCTTCAACTGGAATGACCACTGCATTTGGGGAATTTGACTGTAACAATGTGTCTCCTAGCCGCACTGTATATTCCTCATAGCTGTGGGAAGACAACAAGCCCCTCACAGGGATGCTGGAGGGGCCACACTCCCCTCCATCCCTTCCAGGTTCTTCCCAGCCTGTTCCCATCTCCTACCAGCCATCAGCCTTTTCCTCCCTCTAAACCACATCCCCTCCCCATCCCTAACCACTGGAGTCAGTGATTCTCCGAGTGAGGTCCCAGGACCTCAGAACAGCACCCGGGATCTTGGTAGAAATCCAAGACTCATCTTTCACTCAGAGTGAATACAAACTCGAGGCTGTGACCTCATTTTAAGGTAAAGAACAGAGAGATTGGGTAGGGGCTGAGGTAGGGGGCAGGCCTGGCTCCTTGTCAAGGCAGCCCAAGCCCACCACCCTGAAACTTACCCACTTACACAGTGAGCTGCCGTCAGCACCCAACGTGGCGCAATGAGGGTACCTCCGCATTTGTGGACATTGTTGATCTGCAGGCTCACCTGCCAAGGCCACTTTCTCTCTGGGGCTGGCACTCCGCCAACTATCCTCATAACCCGATGGCCACATGTTCCTGGGCTCAGTAAAAAGAAGGACTGGAGGTGAAGCTGCTGCCCCCCTTCTAACACCGCCACCACGTGCGCCACGTCCTCTAACATCACCGACGCCACGTCCACCCCGCCTCAGGGCAGAGGCAGGCTTGCTCTCAATTCTGCCAGGACAGCCTGACCCTTCAGCACCCCGGCAGCCAGGCAGTATGCCTCAGGGGATCCCAGGCAGGCCTATGCCGTCCTGCACAGAAGCGGTACCTTCGGGAGGCAGCGGTTCAAAAGCAGGAGTCTGTGCAGGTTTCCAAGTCGCCCCCACTGGAGTTATGGGAGGCACGGGAGATACCGCGTGTGCTGAAACATTCACGGGTTTCGGGTGTGCTGAAGTTGAGGGGGCCCCCTGCAACGTGGGGCTCATCGTAGAAGCCTGCTTGGGTCCGTCACCCTCACCTGGGGAAGATGAAAGAACAATGCGAAGAGGAGCTGACCAGAATGCACCGCACCCATCCCTGGGCTCTTGGCATGGCACCCGGCTCACCCTCAAACCCCACCTCCCATCCCCCACGACCCACCCCCACCCCCCGACGAGGAGCCCCAGACCAGTCTCCGCTCCTTCCTGCCCACCCGGGCCTCACCGAGAAGAGGCTGAAAGACAAGGAGCCAGACCAGGAGGCCCAAGGAGCCGCCGCCACAGCGAGGGCCACCTGGGGCCGCCATGGGCACTTCCGCTCGCCTCTGCGCTCTGCAGCGCCCCCTCGCGGAGGCTCCGCGCCTGCCCTCCTGCTGGCGGGATCACATGGCCAGACCGGGGTACGAATCCCAGACAGGCTCCTCCAAGATCTTCCCCTCCAGCTTATTCAACAAAGACCTATTCTAACTCGTGTTCTTAAGACTCCCGAACATATAATTGAGTTCTTCGCCTTAGAGATATTCTGGATTCTATCCCTCAGCGTGATATAACCACAGGAACCCTTTAAAGAAAGAAAGAAAAGAAAAGCAATCTGCCCAATGAATGATTTAAAGATTAAAAAAAAGAAGAAGAAAGTATGGTAAATAGAAAATACAGGGGAAAACAGCAGTTTTGAGTCTGCATATAGTAGCATCTGCAATACATGTGAATGAGTAAAACATACCAGACAACAAAAGGACTTTCATATTGGAGGAAAACGCAAGGTCCAGAAATAGACTCTCTGAAGAGACAAACTTACACAAAGAGATACAGACACATGGAAAATAAAGGAATAGAAAGGGAAATGCCAGGTCACACTGGTGCAAGAAAAAAAAAAAAGCTAGGAGTAACAATTTGGTTATTAGATGAAGCATTTTAGGCAAAAGTTGTATAAGGGACAACGGGAATTACAGTAAGAACAAGACATGAAGAGGAGGATGCAACGACAAGCCTTTAAAAGGTAAAGCAAATGAGACCAACTTATGGGAACTGGGGCTTCTTATATACTACTCTTGGGAAGCTGACAACATACATAGGCAAAGTTTAGCAAATATATAGACTATTTGACTCTCCCAACTCATCACCTAGACCTAACTGCACCATGATGAATTTTACAGCTACCAACAGAGAACTCTCATTCTTATTGAATACATAGAGAACTTTCAGAATCAAGGCCCTCAAGAAAATCAATAATCTCAAGGAATCAATGTGTTGATTCTGTTCATGAGCCACACATCAATAACATGAAAATCAAATTGAAAAACAAAAATACTCTTCCTGAAACAAAGCCAAAACTCTAGATAATGGTCCTCCTTTAAAAATTAGGAAATTATTTTTTTTTAAGTGGGAAATCATGAGGGAAATTTGACATTTTGGGGATCAATACCAAGGAAAGCATTACCTATGAAATTGCATGTGATACAGCCATAGTAGTCCAAGAAAGGAATTTATAGCCATGACTATATCAGAAAACAAAGACAACTGATAACAAATGAGCTAACTCAACTAAAAATGGGGAAAAAAACCATAGAGTAAACTCAATGAAAAAGTTTGGGAGAAAGGAAGAGATAATGAAAAACAGGAACAGGAAAAAATAAAATAGAGAAAAATTACAGAGAAGACTGACACAATCTGAACTCTGTTCTTTGAAAAGCTTAATAAGAGACAACATTTTAGAAAACAAGAGAAAAAACATATTACAAAATGAAAAAAGGGAAGCAACTTAAGCATATGTTTAATCCTTAAAGAATACTACTAACTGCTTCTGTGAACTCTCCTATGACCAAGAGAGACCAATAGGCATTGCCCTTCCTGCCTCAAAAAGCCAAAAAATGACAAAAATATGAAACAACCCTTTTCAAGACACTGGACACCAGGCCACAAAAGACAGACTGCTGATTGAGTGAGTGAGCCCTACACTGCCTCTGCTGACTGCCTGAGACAGTTTCAAGGCTGCCCTGCAGACAGACAGTGGGGAGAATTTCCAAGGAATTTAACTGCATCCCAAAATAAAGCCCAAGAATATTTCTAGGAAAATATCAAACACCAGGAAAAGGTCACAATGTCTGGTATCTAATCACCTAATACTCACCACTCAAGGAGCAAGAAAATACAACCCATCAAGGCAATAGTCAATCAATCACATCAAACCCAGAACTGACCCAAACGTTAAATGCACAGGCAAGAATAGTAAAACAGCCACTAGGACTGAGGCCTACATAGACACTCAAACATTGGGTAGACATGCTAAAGATGTAAGGGGACTCCAATCAAACTCTAGATATAAAAGCCTGCATGTGTGAGGTGAAAAACATACACTCTGATGGGATTAACACCATAATAAACATTTAGAAGAAGGCATTAACGAAATCAAGGGCATGACAATTAAAAAAAAAAATCTCAAATGAAACGCCAGTAAGAAAGCATAAAGAAACAGAGCACTGTGAGCTGGGGACTAATAAATGGGTCACCGAACGTCCAAAGTGTTTCAAGACAGAAGAGACAAAAATATTGTAAGAAAAAATAGCAAATACTCTCCAAAAGTGATAAAAGCTGTAACTCCAGAGATCTAAAAAGCTCAATGAACATCAAAGAAAACATGAAGACAAGAAGATCAAAGTACAATATCAGAAAATTTCTCAAAAAAGTAAGAGGAAAAAAATGAAAATGACGGGACATTTTGTAGCAGATACAGTGCAAGTGATGTTCTTAGTTGAAGACACCAAAGATGTTGCTGGGCGTTCTTGTTTCAGCTCTCATATTATAAACAGATGTCCTACTCCTAGTCTACTCACTGCCATATTTTTGCATTTCTGTGCGATTGTTGGTGATTTCACTGTCTCAAGAGGCTCCACCTATATGGCTGGAGTGCTGTCAGTGCCCCTGAGGGCTCCAGCCTGGGATGAACACTGCGGAGAAAACAGATGGGTCAGGTCACCTTCACACAGGTATGATCTACACTGCTGCTGGCCACGAGTTCAATGACACTGAATCAACAGAGTGTATTAAATAAAGTGCTTTTAAGCAAAAAGAAACATAAAATAAAGATTGCCTTTTTATCACTTAGTGAAAATGTTGTGATCAGCGGTTCCCAGGAGTCTAATCCTGCATTTGCCTGAGAAGCAACTCTTCAGAGGTGGCTAATTCAGTGCTCAGAGCTGCTTCATAGAACATATCACCACAAGACCTGATGAGTTTACCACGAGGTCTTACGGTGGTTTGTCCCCCAGCAATAGGTAACTGAAGAACTTACCGAAAATCAGATTGTCCTACCTTGGCCTGGCCAAGGGTCCTAGATCAGTCCCCTGGAAACACACTTTGAGACAGATCTGTATGCCAGGGTTTGTTGAGGAGTGCTCTGGGGAGAATTCACACCTGGAAGGGAGCAAGTGAGGCAGAACTGGGCAATAGGAGAAGCTTAGCAGTCATGGGGTTGCAACTGAGGTCTCAGCTGATCCTCAAGATACCCTTCCAAGTTGTCCTAAAAGGAGGCAAGGAGGCTGGGCCTTCACATTCCTGCTTGACAGACAGACGTTTAACATGGGCTACCTGCTGTGAAAGCGTGTCATCTTCAGTGAAGCTCCCTCACTTGCCCGTGAGGGAGCTAAACCGTATTCACAGATGCTGGAGAACAGGTGTGACTTAGCAGAAATGCCACACTTCACCACTGAGCTCCTGAGTCCTTTGGACATGATCCTAAGATCCTTGTCATTTGGAGACCTTGCTCACCATCTGGTGTGACAGGATATTTCAGGGTGAATTCACACATTTCCTGGCCCACTCCTGGACATTACTCAAGCCATTTCTCCAAGAAGCCCTGGTTTCTGTGGGTAGAAAATCATTATTTCAAACCACAATTTGGGCATTAGAAACAAACATCGGTATGCCTCACTACTCCTTATGACTGGAAATTCGCAGCATTTTGAATTGGGTTTTGTGTCCTTGTCCTTTGAAGTCCAATATTTTTACTAGAACTCATTTCCTACCTGTCAATTCCTCCTCTTCCTGTGCTATCTAGCTCTTTCAGTTCAGTTCAGCTTACTTGCTCAGTCGTGTCCAACTCTTTGCAACCCCATGGACTGCAGCACGCCAGGCTTTCCTATCCTTCACCAACTCCTGGAGCTTGCTCAAACTCATGTCCATCAAGTTGGTGATGCCATCCAACCATCTCATCTTCTCTCCTCCCCTTCTCCTGCTGCCTTCAATCTTTCCCAGTATCAAGGTCTTTTCCAGGAAGTCAATTCTTTGCATCAGGGGGCCAAAGTATTGGAGTTTCAGGTTCAGCACCAGTCCTTCCAATGAATATTCAGGATTGATTTCCTCTAGGATGGACTGGTTGGATCTCCTTGCAGTCCAAGGGACTCTCAAGAGTCTTCTCCAACACCACAGTTCAAAAGCATCAATTCTTTGGTGCTCAGCTTTCTTTATAGTCCAGCTCTCACATCCATACATGACTACTGGAAAAACCATAGCTCTGACTCGACAGACTGCTGTTGGCAAATTACTGCCTCTGCTCTTTAATATGCTGTCTAGGTTGGTCATAGCTTTTCTTCCAATGACCAAGCTCTTTCAGAGGGTGGTTCTATCCAGTCCCCAACCCCTGACCTAAGGGTCATCCTAATGACCACCTCTTCCCTCCCACCTGAGCCCCACATCTTATTTCTGCTCAGAGCCTACTCCCTGATTCACAACAGAAGTCCGTGTATGTTTGCCAGAAAGGGTAAAAATGACTCCCATCACACTGGAAGTTGCTGCTCTCATTTCTGAGAGGCCATGCCTGACGTTTCTAGGACCTAGAGGCTGATGCTCAATATCGGAGTTACTTGAAATGAAATCGCTTGCCCACCACAGGAAGAACATTCTACTATCAGCAAACAAAGTGCACCCACACTGAGGCTGTAGACTTCCCAGGGCTTGGGACTTCTCCTCCAGCAGGGGCTGTAACAGCTGCTTCCCATGTGGGATTTTCCCTCTTTGAAAAGACAACTGGGGAAGGAAAAGGGGGGCAGAGGCCCCGAGAGAAAGGAGTAAGGTGACAGAAGAGATGTCAGTATTCACTTTCCATTCACTCACTCACTCACATTGCTCCATCTGAAACCTGGAGCTGGGAGGGGGAAGACTGAGGAGGAAGACACAGAGTCTCTTAAGCTTGGGCACAAAATGTCACCCAGAGGAAACCAGAGCAGGGAACCTGCCCAGGGCCCCCAGAGTCCAGGGGAACCCAGGAAAAACCACATTTCATAGCCCACGGTCGTCCACAGGAGACACTCTGGGGAAGACTCAGTGCTCATATTGAGTCTCAGCCAATGTGGAGGCAGAGAACGGGAAATGAGGAGCCACACTGACATCCCCAGCAACAGAACATCACTGGAAAGAACAGGGGAGCTTGTTCTGAAAGAAAGCTGCATGTGAGAATGGTATGGAACAGCCAGACTCAGGCCTCAGAATCCACTCGACTGTCCATTTCTGCAAATAACAGTACTAGAATATAACTGTGTGTACCCGATCATGTCGGACTCTCTGCAACCCAATGGGCTGTAGCTGCCAGGCTCCTCTGTCCATGGGATTTCCCAGGCAAGAATACTGGAGTGGGTTGCCATTTCCTACTCCAGGGGAATCTTCCCAACCCATGATCTAACCTGCGTCTCCTGCACTGGCAGGCGGATTCTTTAGCAATGAGACACCTGGGAAGCCCAGGGTTCCTCTGAGGGCCACTTATATCTGGAAGCTTGAACACAGACCAAGGAAGGATGGGTGGACAGGACGCAGAGCCTGGGGAAAGATCAGCAGCCAGTCCAGGTGACTATGGGCCCCCAAGTCTGCTGATTGAGACACCGCACACACGCACACAGAGCCAGACCCTCCATCCTAAGCCTGGGAGAACTCAGCTCTTTGTGTTCAGGGTGTCCTGTCACCAGGACCACAGGGTCTCCTCCAGGCATGTCCCTCACGGGCAGCACGAGAGGTACAAGGCTATGTGAGTGGGCCACGCCCTCATCTCTGCCTTCCTGCCTCCAGGCTCCCATCCAACCTCAGTTCCAACAGCCCCACTTGGAGCGATGCTGACCCCTACAAGAGGAGCACTAATGCCTAACAGAGGCCGCTGGACCCACTGCCCAAGACACCAACAGACTTCCATCCTGGTAGACAGGCTCCTCATCTCCCATTTTCTAGAGAGTAATGGACACCATGAAAGGTCCCTCAGCTAAATGGGAAACTAGTTCTCTATAGCATGTTATATGCAACCCCACAACCTTCAGAAGAGCAGAGCTTCACAACACATAAGAGACTAAGCATTTATTGAGTTGACATCAGAAATCTCCACCCTCCTAAATGTCTCAACACAACTTGGGGTGAGCCTGGATGTGGCCACTGGAGCACTGGGAAGAGGGTTCCAAGACTGAGTTGCCCCAGGAAGGCTTGTGTGGCAGAAGCTGGACCCTCACAGATGGATCCACATCGGGAAGCAGGGGACCTTTCACCAACTCAGACTACTGAGTCACATGCGGACGTGGTGAGGCCTCGCTCTCTCCCAACAATCACCATGTTTACTGATATGATAAAGTGTCAGACAATGCTGCTGCTAGGGATGATGTGAAGATGTTCTCCTAGATTCATGATGCATCACCTGGCAGGTCACTGTCCATCCAGCTGGGATTGTTTCAGCCACTCCTCAGCAGGCTAGCACAACCCAGGTGTATTGTGGATGTGGTATTTTCCTGGAGCAGCAGGCTGGGGAACTTTCAAGGCTTCTTGCTTTCGTTTCTCAGTCATGTGGAGCTCCACACAGCCAGTGGATTCCAAATGAAACTGAGGATAGGGATTGAGTAGGAGTCAGAGGTCAGAGGCAGTGCTAGTCCAAGACTCAGAAACTGGAAGAAACATGACCAGGGTGATCATGGGGTCAGCAGGATGCTCCAAGGCAGCACCAGACACAGAGTCAGGCTGCAGTAGCCCGTTGAATATGTATGAGAGGCCTGACTCACTCTAGCAATGAGCCAATCCTTGTAGAAACTCACTTCTGTATAAACTCCTGGATACCCGCTGCGACCACAGCCAATGCCCCAGCTCACGATCCCCACTTGGACCCATGAATTATTAAATTCACAGACCAGGGGACCCCCAGAATCTCCCTAGATAAAGAGAAAGAAACAAACACAGTGATGGAAGAGGGACAACGTCATAACAGCCTAGTCACACTGTAAGGCACTGGGAGGATGGACGTGCATGGGGCTCCCCAGGCACCACTAGGGCTCCCCCAGCCCCAGGTTTCCGTGTGTATGAGATCTGAGAATTGATAACATTTACCAAAGTAGTGTATGTCATCAATAAGTCTATACCAAAAACTGAATAGTCTCAAAGAAAATGTATGTACTCTGAGATATTAATAATGAATGAAATCCTTACCTGTTTACATTGCCTGTCATTTAGAAGAGGTTATAACATGTGACTTGTATTATTGGTATTTCATGCCTGAATCTCCCCTCCCCGACCCCGTCTCCCTCTAGGCAGCATCAGGTCCTCTCCACTGAAGCATCAGGTCAGACCAGCCCAGGAGAGCCTTGGTGGCTTGTCCCCTTAAACCCTCAACTTGAAGACAGGCGACAGAGGCACTGCCAGATCATGTAGGTCCTACCGCCTGTGGATCAGGAACATCTGGGGGGACAACCAAAATGCAAAGGCAGAAAAGGGCTCATGAACTCACCTGGCAAGCATCCTTTCCTCTGGTGCTGGTGCCACAGACAGTCCCCTCCTTGACCATATTTAAGTGACTTTCCATCTTTTCTTTGAGCTTCTCATTACAAGCCTCATAGCGAAGAATGCTTAGCTCAGCCTCCTGAAGTTGTTCTGGAGAATCTGGTGATGTGTCTGTAGAGAGAATTTAGGAGTAGTTTATATCTGCCTAGTGGGACAAGACAGGTGCCCCCGGTACCCACACTGGGTCTCAATACAGTGTGTTCACATACAGACACCCTCTTAGGGGCAGTGGATATTGTTCCCATTTGACACTACAGGACGTGAGACCCAGAACTGACATGGTGAGAGGGGTGGTAAGAATCAAAATCAAGACAGGTAGAGAAGAACTGATAGAGGCAACCTGAGAAATCAAAACTAAATATCTGTCACTCTGAGCATCGTTAGTAATAGCAACAGGTGTCCTGTCCATCAGTAAAGTATTTTTAGTTTAGAGCAGGATCAGACTCTCGAGATACATGGTGCCCCGAGAGTACCAAATCCACCCTCTCCCCAGGGATAGAAGTCTCTACAGTTTCTTCCAGAGGCATTCAATGGCCTCTTCTCAGTCACAGGAAGCTCCCTGTCCACCAAGACAAGTACTTCCAGTTGGGACAGTTCAGATTAGCAGACAGATCAACATCCCCTGAGTTTAAAAATCCACCCTGGAGAGAACCCACTTTGCTTGTCGCTCAAGCCCCCAGGTCCTGACATACTAACAAAAATTTGTAATGCCATCAAATCACTCCCACCAGCATCTTCTCCACCCTCCTCCCTTACCTACTTGCTAGAAAACTGCCTCCCTGTCTCTCCCTTTAGCTTGGAGGCCCACACCTGGGCACCAGGCAGCCCCTTCCCTAGCCCAAGTTTGCTGCCATCTTGCTTCACAGTCTCACCTTCTTCCCTTAGTTTTCCCCATCCAGTCACCCAGCACTCTGTACCAGCTTGGACCATGAAAGCCTTTTCAGGGAGGCACACGGGTTGGATGCTCGCGGAGAAATTCACAGGGAAGGCGAGCAGAGCAAGGGCAATGTCATTTTCGATCACTCCGACAGGATTAAAATATTTGTGGATAACGATGTCTTGGACTGGGACCGTGACTGCCATTGGGGAGGTGTGCGGCAAATGTATGTCTCCCATCTTCACTGTGTATTCCACGTGGCTGCAGAGAGATCCAGGAAGCTCTACACTCCCACATCTTCTAGGCTCCCAGCCTGGTCCTATCTCCAAAGCCGCTCATCAGTCACCTCCCTCCCTTCAGACCACATCCCTTCCCAGACCCCTGAACCAGTGGTTCTCAAAGTTTGGTCCCCAGATGAGCAGCACTGACATCACATGGGGGCTTGGTAGAAACGCAAATTCTTAGGTCCCACTCCTGACCTACTGAATCAGAAACTCTGGGGTTGGAGACACACAGTTATTGTTTTAACAAGTTCTGTGGGTGTACCCATGCTCATTAAAGTTTGAAACCACTGAAAGTAAAGCCAAATTGATCAGCTTCAGTCCACTCCCCTTAAATATTTCCTCTTGCAAGTCTTTGCACACATATTGTTTCCCAACTGGCATCTCTCCCCACTTCTTGCCACTTGACTTGAAGGCTAATCAGCACAGGCTTTAAAAAAAAAAAAGTAGCTTTGAACCTGATTTGGGGTTTTGACTTTCCAGCCTATCCAGGGCCCTAACATTACCTACTTCTGACTATAGCCTGAAGAGCTGGAGTCGGGGACTGTAACTCCTGTTCAGAGGAGGAAGAGGAAGCTCAGGAAGGGGTTAGGATAGGCTCCAGGCCACAGAGCCTGACCTGAAGCCAAAAGCCCAGAGCCCCCAAAACTCACCCAAATATGCAATGGGCCGCGGTCAACACCCACTGACGGGCAACGAGGGAGCCTCCGCATATGTGTTTTTGATGGATCTGCAGACTGACCTGCCACGGCCACTTCTTCTCTGCGGCTGGCCTTCCACCAGTTACCCTCGAAGTCCGACGGCCACACGCTAGAGCAGGTCAATGAAGAGAGAGGACTGAAAGTAAAGCCATTGATACCACCGCCTGATGAGCCTCATTAAGTCTCAGAACCCTCCAAACAATGCCATGTCCCCTCCGAGCCCCAGGTCAGGTCTGTATTCCCCTAAGACTCCTCAGAGAATGGCCATGTCCTCTCAGATCTCAGGAGCAGAGTTGGGTCCGCTCAAATAGCCCAGGGAAAATTTGTGCCCCCTGAAAATCTCCTCCCCCAGGGCAGGGGCACCTGCCCCTCACACCGGGCTAGTTCTCTGCCACAGGGCTTGGCTAGGAAACATCACCTGAAGGAAAGACGGGTTTTTTGGTCACTCCTGGGGCCTGTGGGGGTGTCACATCCTTGTATGAATCAGAGTCACTTAGGGTAAACGCCACCAAACTGGGGGCTACCGAAGTCATACGGGACTCAGCGGCCCCGGAAGTTCCCGGGGCTCCTGCAGGAGGCAGCTTCCAACGGCGTGCTCCGGGGTCCTTGCGGCTACCCCCCGAGGTAGGTGGAGAGGGTGAGGGCAGAGCTGACCTGCCCTGCGCCCCGTCCCCGCCCACCAGGGCCTCACTGAGCCAAGGTTGAAGGGCCAGGAGCCAGACCAGGAGGCCCAGGGAGCCGCTGCCGCTCTGGAGGACACCCGGAGACGCCATGGCACCTCTGGTAGTCGCCTCCGGGCTCTGCGGCGCCCCCTCGCGGCGGCTGCACGCCTGCCCTCCTGATGGGGAAACACGGCTCCGTGCGGGGAAACCCATCCGGCCCCGCCCCACCTGTGGGGTTACCAGCGGGGCGGGGCCTGGGCCGAGCAGGCCCACGGAGTTGTGACTCAGGCGAGTTCTTTCTCTTCCCCGGCTCTGAGCCGACTCGTTAATGAGTGACTCCCAGATGCCTGACATCCCCTGGCCAAGGTCCCTGGCCACAGAGAGTGTTAGCCATGCCACTACCCCACAGAGATGCATCCATCGCTCCCTGTAGGGCTGGATTAGGCCTTTCCTGGCATTTCCCACCCCTTCTTGTTGGCAGTAAAAATTTTAATTCCTCGATATAAACGCTGCACTGAACGTTAGCAACACTGAGTTAGGCATGATACTGATCTCTTTTTAAAAATCGACATCCACATGAAAAGAGCCATTGTTAAAATGCAAATTAAAATCACAGTGAGATATCACTACACGTCTAATAGACTGGCTAAACTTTGAAAATTGTGACAACACCAAATACTGACATGGATGCAGATATGCTGGACCATTCATACACCGTGGTAGGAATGTCAAATATTCCAGCCACTTTAGGAAACAGATCGGCAGTTTCTTATAAAACAGAATGTACCATTACCATATGACTCAGTAATTGCACTCCTGGGCATTTATCCCAGTGAAGTAAAGATTTATGTACACACTCATACAGGTACAAACACACAAATACTTTTACAAATGTTTATAGTGGCTAAATTCATGGTAGCCAACATCTGGAGACAACCTTGTAGGAGATAGAACAATGGCTTCCCAAAGAAATCCCCATTCTAATCACTGGAACTTGTGACTGTATTACCTTACATGGTAAAAAGAATGTGATGAAATGTAAAACTCTTGAGAAAAGAAGATTAACCTAGACTACATACATGAAAGTGGCCACGATGCTTTGCGGCTCCTCCTGTCAGGAGACAAAATCAGGGGCTTCCTTAGTGACTCAGTGGTTAAGAGTCTGCCTGCCAATGCAAGAGACATGGGATTGATCCCTGATCTGGGAAGATCTCGCATGACGTGAGCAACCAAGCTGTGTGTCTCAACTACTGAGTCTGTGCTCTGGAGCCTGGAAGCTGCAACTACTGAGCTCACATGCTGCAACTACTTAAGTCTGCGAGTCCTAGAGCCCATGCTCTGTGACCAGAGAAGCCACTGCAATGAAAAACCCATGCGCTGTGACTAGAGAGTAGCTCCTGCTTGCCACAACTAGAGAAGAGCCCACACAGCAACGGAGACTCAACACAGACAGCCAGAAATAAAGAAATAAAATAATTTTTTTAAATGACTGGGAAGAGAACTCAATCTTTTTTTTTTTTTTTTAAAGAGAGAGGTAAAGTCAGACTGTGATAGAAGCAGCCACGTCACTTGGTCTGTGTGCTGTGGTGTGCTCAGTCGCTTCAGGCATGTCCGACTGTTTGCTATCTGACGGACTGCAGCCTGCCAGGCTCTTCTGTCCATGGGATTCTCCGGGCAAGAATAATGGAGTGGGGAGCCATCTCCTCCTCCAGGGGATATTCCAGGGATCAAACCCACGTCTCTTAAGTCTCCTGCATTGGCAAGAGGGTTTTTTACTACCAGCACCACCTGGGAAGCCCCACTTGGCCTATCAGTTCAGTCGCCCAGTCATGTCCGACTCTTTGCAACCCCATGGACACAAGTCTTCCCTGTCCATCACTAACTCCTAGAGTTTGCTCAAACTCATGTCCATTGAGTTGATGATGCCATCCAACCATCTCATCCTCTGTTGTCCCCTTCTCCTCCTGTCTTCAATCTTGCCCAGCTTCAGGATCTTTTCCAGTGAGTCAGTTCTTCACATCAAGTGGCCAAACTATTGGTCTATATGACCTGGCAAATCCTATGGTGCTAGAGTTTGCTGTGGTGAATTAAAATGCTTGTAAGAAGTCTTTGCTATGTCCTAATTAGAGAGTCACAGTATAGATCCCTACAGTTCTGAAGCAAGACCACACTCTCTGCTGCAAAGAAACTATATTCTTTGAAAAGCAACTTCTGGCACACTGCTGAATCCTAAAAAGAAACTAAATGCCAGGCCACAGGACGTTATGTGACTAAGAGAGCAGTGCCTCCTACCATAAGGTGAATATTTAGCCAAACTAAGTCATAAACTCAGTTGGAAAAAGCAATTCGTCACTCATTGGAAGCCATATATTTGGGATTAGATCATGGCAGCTCTTGAAGACACAAGTAAGCTGTGCAAAGAAAAGGCATAGACACCACCATCCCCCATCATGGCACTTAGCTGGATTGAACTGAAGCTGCTCTGTCAGTTCACACCCATAGCCTGGTAGGCAGTATCCTATGACCAATTGATGAAAGAAGAAAAAACCTGAGCCTGGTTCACAGATGGCCTCAAAATCTTGGTGCCAGCTGAAAAGAGACCGCTGTGGCACTAAACCTCATTGAGTAGTTACGTATACACATGTATATTCTTTATATAGCTAGCATTGCCTGCTGATAATGCCTTTGCTGACATCAGTATCAGTGGGCTCATGAAATGTGTAACTTAACCATCATGGAATCCTGAGTAACATCACCTGACATATTGGGGCCTGCTTTTTGATCAGGAAGGTGCCAAGTAGGTACATGATTGATTAAAGGATCACTGGAACAATCATAAACTTCATTATATAGAAGTTAGAGGATTGATCAAATATTGGAATGGCCTCTGTATTCGTTTTCTCTGTTCTGTAACAAATACAGAATGTATTTAAGTCAATGGCTTAAAACACATTTACTACACATTTACTATCTTACAGTTCCTGTGGGCCAGGAGTCCAGGCACAGTTTACCTGGGTCTTCTGTAAGGCTGCAATCAAGGTGTCAGCCAGGGCCAGGTTCTCATCCACCGAGAGACCCGACTGGAGAAGAGTTTCCTTCCAAGTTCAATCAGTTGTTGCCTCAGTTTGTTTTCTGTTGCTGTGGGACTCATGGCAGCTTGCTTTTTCAAAGCTAGCCAGGGGGAGAAAGACACACAGAATGAGTCCTCAGCAAGATAAGAGTTTTACATATTGCAACATAATGTTAAGGGTGACAGCCCACTCCTGAAATCAATCAATCCAGATTTCACTTTTCAAATGTCCTTGATGCGGAAGTAAAAATGATTAATTTTATTAAGTAGTGACCTTTTGCTCCACATTTATTTAAGATTTTGGGTAATGAAATTACAATTATGCACAAAGCACTTCTGCTGTATAAAAAAGTAGGATGTTCACTCAAGCAAACTGTATATCTGTTAAGCTGAATTGTCAGCTTTTATCATGGAACATCAGTTTTACTTAAAAGAGTAACTAATAAATTGTGGTAATTTAGACTTGCATATTTGACAGACATATGCTTAAGAATAAAGTTTTTTTTAAAGAGCCTGCAACTTTTAAGAAAACAACTGACAGTATTTGTTGCCAATGATAAGATTTGAGCTTAGAGGTGAAAATTTTTGGAAAATTTATATTTGCTGTCATGAGTTCAACAACTTTCCAATAATTAAATACTTTTCTGACAACAGTAGTGGTAACATGAGTGAGTGTGATTTTTTGATATTATGTAATGAAATGTGTCTACATTTGGGAATTCTATATAACAAAGTGAACCAATATTTTTCAATGATTTACAATATTATGCATAGTTTCAAAAGATCCATTAGAAGTGAAAGATAGACTTCTGAAGTTCAGTATATCTTCATATCCTTACTTATCATCTGTGCCTTCTCTCTATAAAATGTTTGCTCATAACATCTACTCAGTTTTACATTTGAGCTGATTTTAAAGTACTTTCTCTTTAGTTTTTTTATATGCATCCTAATCCTTTGTCGGAGTGTTGGTGTTGAAGAAGACTCTTGAGAGTTCCTTGCACTGCAAGGAGATCCAACCAGTCCATCCTAAAGAAAATCAGTCCTGAATATTCACTGGAAGGACTGATGCTGAAGCTGAAGCTCCAGTACTTCAGCCACGATGCAAAGAACTGACTCACTGGAAAAGACCCTGATCCTGGTAAAGATTGAAAGCAGAAGGAGAAGAGGACAATGGAGGATGAGATGGTTGGATGGCATCACCAACTCAATGGACATGAGTTTGTGCAAGCTCCAGGAGACAGTGATGGACAGGGAAGTCTGGTGTGCTGCAATCCATGGGGTCTCGAAGAGTCAGACACAACTGAGCAACTGAACTGAATCCTTTGTTAGTAATGTGTATTTCATCTATCATTCATAATCATGATTTGTCTTTTCACTTGATTGCATGTTTTGATGAACAAAAGTTATTTAGCTGTAATGCAGTCAGAAGTAACCATCTTTTTCTTTATCATTAATGCTTTTGGGGTCTTATTTTTAAAAGCCTTCCACACCCTGGGGTTTTAAAGGTACTATCCTATATTTTCTTCTAAAAGTTTTAAACTTTTGTTTCTCATGTTTAGTCTTTTCTCCATGTAGTTATTAAGAGTAGTATGAGATAGGTATTCAGTTTCATTTTTTTCTACTTAACCATGTCTCCTAACACTATGTATTGAATGGCCTACTATGCTCCCATCCATCAACTATGTCACCTCTTTTATATATATACATGTCCATAGATACTGAGTCTGTTTCTGGCCTCTCTAGCCTTTCCATCGTTCAATTTACCTATCTCTGTGCCAGTACTATGGCTTCTTGACCACCAGAGCTTTTGTGCATCAACATATGAGAGAATGCATTCTCCTACCTCAACTTCTTCATTAGGGTTTTGGCTACTCTTGGTACTCCATACAAGTTTTAAAATAAGTTTGACAATTATTTAAACTGTAGAACATTCTATTTGAATTGCATTAAATCTAAAGACCATTTTGGAGAGAACTGCCATATTCATGGTATTACCCTTTCCTATTCATGAACTTGGGGTAGCTCTCCTATTTAGATCTTCCTTCACATCTTTTAATAAAATTTCATAAATGTTCCCATTAAGTCACGGACATCTTTCAGAAATGCAATTTTATGTTGTTCTTTTATTTAATAATGCTATCAAATTACTTTACCAGTTTGGAAAGTTTGTAGATTTTGGTGGGTTTCTATATTGACAACCAGGTCATGTACAAATAATTATATTTTTTCTGTAATGAACATGTTCTCTTTGCTCTTCATGAACATTCTCTCATTCTGTTTTGGTTAGTCCTGTCTTGTTTAAAAAAAAAAAAAAACCTAAAAATTATAAATTGTTTACTCAGTCATGATTTTAGATATCTGTTATTTCTTCTTTGCTCACTTTATTTGTTAAGGTACACGCTAAAATGTGGTAACAGAGATATCTGAAGATACAGTGGCTTAAAAAACAAAGTTTACTTCTCTCATACCAGTCCAGCTATAGGCAACCCAGGTCAGTTTCTGCCACCCTTAAAATGGGCATACACCTCTGCATCCAAGATAACACCTGCATCTTTCTCATCTTCCAATTTGGGAAGGGGAAAGAGCCAAGAAAGTCTGCCCATGTCCCTTTGAAAGGCACATCCCCCCCAACAGCACTTCTATTTACATCTAATGAAACATAAATTAGATACTTGGTCCCCCTAAGCTTCAAGGGAAGCTGACAAAGGTAATTTTTAAGTGGGTGACCACCCAGATCACTCAGGATCCATTTTACCTGTTTGGTGTACCCATCCCCAAACTGCTCTGGTGACAGCTACTAAGAACTCACACCTGCATCATTCTCAGGAGGTTCACCTTTGGGAACATGGAGTCTCATTACAGGAGGTGACAAGGAGCTGCATTCCTCTTCCGATCCTTCCGGTCATCTTGGCATCCAGTGTGCCCAATGATTTAGTGGCACCAGGGCACAAAAGCCCAGCTCCTGTGCCTTAACACTGGAAGAATTCTCTAGTATTACACTGATCCCAGAATTATGCTGAGCATAGACTTCACCTATCATCACTTTCTTACTAAACTTCTTCCCCTTTCCTATGCTGCTTCCTTCACACTCATACAGGTTTCCCCTGAAAATAACCCTCTTAAGTGTTTGAACATGAATCCCTGTTTCAGAATTTGCTTCTAGAGAAATGATCCAGTGGGTGCTGGAGCTGGCGTGTACCAGTTCACGAGAGCCACTTGTTAATCTGCAACAATTTTGTGAGCTAGTTGTTTAAAATTACTATTATTATTAAAAATTAAAGTATAAAACCTACAGTTAAAGAAATTACATTAAAAACAAAGGTAATAACTAATCAAAATCCATCACTTTTTCATTATTTTACTGTATTTACCTGTGCTCTTGAGGTTATGTCTACTGTAGCTATATGGTAGAAATTCTGTATAATGGTGCACATCTCTTCCCAACTCCAGACTCAATAATGTCATGTTAATAGCTTGAAATCAGCCTGGATGGAAGTATTTCTATCACAGAAATGTGCAAATGTTACAGATCAGGACTTTTTGTCCCTACAGAGCAACTTGTTAAAAAATTTTCAGGCACCTTATGAGAATTACCTAAGGCATCAGGTCATTGCATAAGACTTCTACTGTTATGAAAGGGGAAGAGAATGGACATTGGGGCTAATTAGAATGCCACATTAGCCTATTTTTGTTAAAAGCTGAGGCAAAAGTTTCATACAGTGAAATACACAGATCTTAAATGCATGATTTAATGCTTTAATGAATATATGGGACCCTGTAACCACCATCTCAATCAAGATATAGAAAATTCTGGAGTTCCCTGATGGTCCAGTGGTTAAGAATCTGCCTGCCAATGGGGACACGGGTTTGATCCCTGGTCTGGGAAGATTCCACATACCACAGGGCAACTAAGCCCATGCACCACAACTACTAAACCTGTGATCTAGAGCCCTCGAGCTGCAACTAATGAAGCCAGCATGCCTAGAGCCCAAGCTCTGCAACGAGAGAAGCCACCACAAATAAGAAGCCCGTACACCACAGCCTAGAGAGTACCCCCCAACACACACACTCACCACAACTAAAGAAAGCCTGCTTGCAGCAATGAAGACCCAGTGCAGCCAAAAAAATATTTTTTTTTAATTTTTTTTTCAAAAAAATATTAAGTAAATAAATAATCTTAAAAAGAGAAATAGAACATGTCAAATCCCCAGAGAGTGTCTCTGTGCCCTCTTTAAATCCATCACAGGCAACTGCTGGTCACCTGTTCTGCTTGTTTGGTCTTCACATAAGTGGAATCAGAATACTGCACTCTTTCAGGTCTGACTTCTTTCACCCAACATAATGTTTTTGAATTTCATTCATGTTCCTGTAGATAGCGGTCCTTTATTCTCTTTTATTGCCAAGTAGTATTTCAGTGACTATCATTTATCTGTTGACAGACATTTGAGTTGTTTCCAGATTTGAGCTATTATGAATAAAGATGCTATGAAGATTCGCAAGTCTTTGACTACACATTGTTGCTTCTTTCTTCTAGTCTGTGGCTTTTATTTTCATTTTCTTAACACTGTCTTTGAAAGAACAGATTTTCATTTTTATGAAATCCAATTTCTTTTTTTCCTAAATGATTCATGCTTTTCCTGTCCTATATAAAGAATCTTTGCCTACTCAAGGGTCACAAAGATTCTTCTTCCAAGTTTCTTACATTTAGTTCTATAATCCATTTTGAGTTAATTTTTCTATATAATGCAAGGTAAGGATTGAGGTGCTTTATTTTTTATTTCGTATAGGAATGTCCCATTGTTCCAGTACCATTTGTAAAAATAAAACTATCCTATCTCCAGGTGAGTTATCTTCGCATCTTTTTAAAAATCAACTGGCCATATAAATGTGGATCTATTTCTTAACTCTCTATTATGTTCCCTTGATCTATATATCTGCCCTTATGCCAATTACCACATTGTCTTGATTACTATCCCTATATATTAAGTCTTGACATCCTGTAGTTCTTTATTTTGGTTATTCTAGGCCCTTTGCTTTTCCACATCTATTTTAGAATCAACTTCTCAATTGCTACAACAAAAGCTCAGGCTTGAAAAACATGAAATTTTTTCAAATTTGGAAGTATCACACTACCAAATTTCAAGACTAACTACAAAGCTATAGTAACTAGGACACTGTGAAGTTAGCATAAGAATATACAAATAGATAAGGAATTGAACAGAGTCCAAAAATAGATGCACATATATACTGTCAATTAATTTTTCATAAAGCACCAATGCAAATCAATGTGAAAATAAATGTATTTTCAACAAATGGTACTGGTATTGGATAAACATTAGAGAAAATAAAACCTTGTTCCCTATCTCACACTGCATCCCAATATCTAATAAACCTCAGACTTAACTGTAAAAGCTAAAATTATAAAGCTTAGGGAGAAAAAAATAGAAGAAAAATCTTTGCAACTTCTAGTTAAAAAGTGAAAAAAGGCAAGCCACAGAGTTAGGAACCAACAATAAAAAGATAAGCATCTTGATTTAAAATGAGCAAAAGAATTAGAAAGATGATTCACAAAAGAAGATATACATACAAGCAATAGTACAGGAAAATGCACTCAATATCATTAGTTACAGGGAAATGCAAACCAAAACCTCAGTGAGAGACCACTTCATACCTGTTAGAACTGGCAATCTTCACCAAGTACTGATGAGGGAGGATATGGACCAAGCGGAACCACCATTTATTGCTAGCAGGAGTATCAGTTCAGTTCAGTTGCTCGGTCATGTCTGACTCTTTGTGACCCCATGGACTGCAGCACACCAGGCTTCCCTGTCCATCACCAACTCCCGGAGCTTGCTCAAACTCATGTCCATTGAGTCGGTGATGCCATCCAACCATCTCATCCTCTGTTGTCCCCTTCTCCTCCCACCTTCAATCTTGCCCAGTATCAGGCTCTTTTCCAATGAGTTAGTTCTTTGCATCAGTTCAGTTCAGTCACTCAGTCATGTCCAAGTCTTTGCAGCCCCATGGACTGTAGAACGCCAGGCCTCCCTGTCCATCACCAACTTCTGGAGTTTACCCAAATTCATGTCCATTGAGTCGGTAATGCCATCCAACATTCTCATCCTCTGTTGTCCCTTTCTTCTCCTGCCTCAAGAGTACACCATAGCTCAAAAGCATCAATTTAAAAAAAAAAAAGCATCAATTTCTTGGTGCTCAGCTTTCTTCATGAGCCAACTCTCACATCCATACATGACTACTGGAAAAACCATAGCTTCAACTAGACAGATCTTTGTCAGCAAAGAAATGTCTCTGCTTTTTAATATGCTGTCTAGGTTGGTCATAGCTTTTCTTCCAAGGAGCAAGTGTCTTTTAATTTCATGGCCACAGTCACCATCTGCAGTGATTTTGGAGCCCAAGAAAATAAAATCTATCACTGTTTCCACTGTTTTCCCATCTATTTGCCATGATGTGATGGGACTGAATTCCATAATCTTGGTTTTTTGAATGTTGAGTTTTAAGCCAACTTTTTCACTCTCCTCTTTCACTTTCATCAAGAGGCTCTTTAGTTCTTCTTCACTTTCTGCCATAAGGGTGGTATCATCTGCATATTTGAAGTTATTGATGTTTCTCCTGGCAATCTTGATTCCAGCTTGTGCCTCATCCAACCTGGCATTTTGCATGATGTACTCTGCATATAAGTTAAATAAGCAGAGTGATAGTAATATAGCCTTGACATACTCTTTTCCCAATCTGAAACCAGTCCATTGTTCCATGTTCAGTTCTAACTGTTACTTCTTGACCTGTATATAGATTTCTCAGGAGACAGGTAAGGTGGTCTGATATTCCCATCTTTTTAAGAATTTTCCACAGTTTGTCGTGATCAACACAGTCAAAGGCTTTGGTGTAGTCAATGAAGCAGAAGTAGATGTTTTTCTGGAATTCTCTTGCTTTTTCTATGTTCCAATGGATGTTGGCAATTTGATCTCTGGTCCCTCTGCCTTTTCTAAATCCAGCTGGAACATCTGGAAGTTTTCAGTTCACATACTATTGAAGCCTAGCTTGGAGAATTTTCAGCATTACTTTGCTAATGTGTGAAATGAATACAGTTGTGTGATAGTTTGAACATTCTTTGGCATTTCCTTTCTTTGGGATTGGAATGACCTGAACTTTTCCAGTCCTGTGGCCACTGCTCAGTTTTCCAAATTTGCTGGCATATTGAGTGCAGCACTTTTACAGCATCGTCTTTTAGTATTTGAAATAGCTCAACCGGAATTCCATCACCTCCACTAGCTTTGTTTGTAGTGATGCTTCCTAAGGCCCACTTGACTTCACACTCCAGGATATCCTGCTCTAGGTGAGTGATCACACCATCGTGGTTATCTGGGTCATGAAGACCTTCTTTGTATAATTCTTCTGTGTATTCTTGCCACCTCTTCTTAATATCTTCTGCTTCTGTTAGGTTCATACCATTTTAGTCCTTTATTGTGCCCATCTTTGCACGAAATGTTCCCTTGGTATCTCTAATTTTCCTGAAGAGATCTCTAGTCTTTCCCATTCTATTTTTCCTCTATTTCTTTGCACTGATCACTGAGGAAGGCTTTCTTATCTCTCCTTGCTGTTCTTTGGAACTCTGCATTTAAATGGGTATATCTTTCCTTTTCTCCTTTACCTTTTGTTACTCTTCCTTTCTCAGCTATTTGTAAGCCTCAGACAACCATTTTGCCTTTTTGCATTTCTTTTTCTTGCTGATGGTCTTGATCACGACCTCCTGTAGGTTATGAACCTCTATCCATAGGTCTTCAGGCACTCTGTCTATCAGATCTAATCCCTTGAATCTATTTGTCACTTTCACTGTACAATCATAAAGGATTTGATTTAGGCCATACCTGAATGGGCTAGTGGTTTTCCCTACTTTCTTCAACTTGAATCTGAACTTGGCAATAAGGAGCTCATGATCTGAGCCACAGTCAGCTTCCAGTCTTGTTTTTGCTGATTGTGGAGAGCTTCCCCATCTTTGGCTACAAAGAATATAATCAATCTGATTTCGCTATTGACCATCTGATGATGTCCATGTGTAGAATCATCTCTTGTGTTGTTGGAAGAGAGTGTTTGCTATGACCAGTGCGTTCTCTTCGCAAAACTCTGTTAGCCTTTTCCCTGCTTCATTTTGTACTCCAAAGCCAAAGTTGCCTATTACTCCAGGTATCTCTTAACTTCCTACTTTGGTATTCCAGTCCCCTATGATGAAAAGGACATTTTTTTTTTTGGTGTTATTTCTAGGTCTTGTAGGTCTTCACAGACCTATTTAACTTCAGCCTCTTTACAAATAATTTGGAAAATTCTGGAATTTTCTAATAAAGTTAACCATACATCCATTATATGAATGAGCAATTCCACTCCTATGTTTATTCCCAAAAGAAGCAAAAGCTTATAGGCACAAAAACACTTGTAGCTGAGTGTTTATCAGCACCTTTATTCATAATAGCCTCTAACTAGAAACATCCCAAATGTCCAGCAACAAGAGAATTAATGAACTGTGAAGACTCATGTACTGGATAACTATTTAGCAATAAAAAGGAATCAACTGAAGATACATGTGACAACATGGATTAATCTCAAAAACAGTATGTGGAATTCAATGAAGGCAGTCAAAAGGTACAAACTTCCAGTTATAAGATAAACAAATTCTAGGGATGTAATGTACAACATGCTTAGTATAATTAACAATATTGTATGTTACATATGAAAGATGCAAAGAGAACAAATCATAAGAGTTCTCACAAGGAAAACTCTATTTCTATTTCTTTAATTTTGTGTTTATGAGATGATGGCTGCTCCCCAAACTTAATATGGTAATCATTTCATGATATATGTAAGTCAAATCATTATGCTATATGCCTCAAACTTATACCGTGCTATATGTCAATTATATCTCAATAAAACTGGAAGAAAAAAAGACAAAAGCAGTATGTGGAAGGCAGACCCAAAAGAACACTGACTGTATGATTCCATTAATGTGAGATACAATAACCTGCAAATCTAATGTGACAGTAAACAGAACAAAGCTTATCTCTGGGAAGGGATGATAGAAAGGAATATAAACCAACATCCTGGATTGATGGAAATGTTCTCCATCGTGATTTTGGTGATGTTAACATGGGTATATGTTTGTTAAAACTCATAAAAGAGTACACTGCAATATGTGCATTTTACTATATATAAATTATACCTCAATAAAGAAAATAATAATAGAGAAATGCATTGAGATAATAGTCATTCATCAACATAAACTTCTAAACTTATCAATTTTTAACTATGACTAGAGAAGGAGTGCAGAAGAATTGATTTTGCTTTTGAACTGTGGTGTTGGAGAAGACTCTTGAGAGTTCCTTGGACCGCAAGGAGATCCAACCAGTCCATCCTAGAGGAGATCAGTCCTGGGTGTTCATTGGAAGGACTGATGCTGAAGCTGAAACTCCAATACTTTGGCCACCTCATGTGAAGAGTTGACTCACTGGAAAAGACCCAGATGGTGGGAGGGATTGGGGGCAGGAGGAGAAGGGGATGACAGAGGATGAGATGGCTGGATGGCATCACCGACTCAATGGACATGGGTTTGGGTGGACTCCGGGAGTTGGTGATGGACAGGGAGGCCTGGTGTGCTGCGGTTCATGGGGTTGCAAAGAGTCGGATACAACTGAGTGACTGAACTGAACTGAACTGAGAGAAGGAAGCAACGGCACATAGCAAAGTAGGATTAAAAATAATTTAGTCTAAATAATAAATGATTTTAAAAGCTTATATTCATAACAATCCAGAAATAAAGCTATAATACCAACCGCATTAGTTAAAGTGAGATTTTTCTATGAGTAACTGAAACTGAAGATGATGGGGGCTCAATTAAAAGAGAACTTTATTTCTGTCTTGCATAAAGAGATGTGATGGCAGCTCTATAAATTTCAGAGACTCAAGTTCCTTCTGAATTTCTGTTCTATACCCTTAACATGTTCCTCATGTTCCAAAATTGCTACTCAAGCTCTAGTCACCATGAATATACTCTAGCCAGCAAAGAAGAAAGTGACAAAGGGCTTGTTCTCCTTTCTTTAAAAGGTATCTTTAACACCTTCCAAAATTCATACTCAACATCAATACTTACATTTTATTAACCAGAACTTACTGCCAAACTTAAGATAGGTGGGAAGGTTGGAAATGTATTCTTTATCCTGATACCCCATATGCCCAGAAGGAAGGGTCTGAAAGAAGCCATAAGACCATCAAGTTGACTTTTTTATTCACCTAACTATTCACATGCACCTTCTCCCCATATGCAAAATGCACAATCCCCTCCTAAAGGAAGGCAACCTCAAACTTCATGAAAGAAATCAAGAAACAGTGAAGTGCTCTGCACAATGACAGAGAGGTAATCTGGGACCATATGGTAGTGAGGAAAATGAGCCAGCACAGACACAGGGCGTGTGTGTGTGTGAGTCACTTAGTCATGTCCAACTCTTTGCGACCCATGGACTGTAGCCCACCAGGCTCCACTGCCCAAGGAATTCCCCAGGCAAGAATATTGGGGTGGGCAGCCATTTCCTCCTCCAGGGTATCTTCCCAAACCAGGGATCAAACCCAGGTCTCCTGCATTGTGGCCAGATTCTTTACCATCTGAATCACCAGTAAGCACCCCAAACTGCCCCCTCCCTGAGCCTCAGTGCTGTTCTCCATAGCCTGGCCAAGGCAGTCTGGTGCTTCAGGCTCCATATACCTAGAAGGGGAGCAACAGAAACACAGAAAAGTGGGGTGATGTTTGGGCACAAGCCCTGACCCCTCTCCAGCTTCCAGTCTTCTCTCTCACTTCCCCCTTCCCAGATGCAGTGGCTAGCAAGCTCACCTGCAAAGTTCCCTGCAGAGATGCTAATGGCTATGAGGAACACAGCAGCAGGACCCAACTGCTAAAGCCATCTGTCCACTCACATCACATCACATCACTCCAGGGTTTTAAAAGACCATGAACACTTTCCTAAGCTAAATGTGAGATAAGTTCTTTTCAGTGACCCCAGACCAGTAGAGATGCAGAACACACACAGGACTCTCTAAACATTTATTGGGTTGACATCAGAAATCTCCATACTCCGTAATGCTTCAACACAACTTGGGGTGAGCCTGGATGTGGCCACTGGAGCGCTGGGAAGAGGGTTTCAAGACTGAGTTGACCCCGGAGGGCTTGTGTGGCAGAGGCAGATACTCACAGGTGGATCTACACTGGGAAGCAGGGGACCTTTCCTGAACCCAGATAACTGAGTCAGATGTGGACATGGCAAGGCCTCCTCGCTCTCTCCCAACAATCACCACACAGGCTGGTTTGATAAAAGTGTCATATCTAACACTGCTTCATTGGTGATGACGTCTCTTCTTTGCCAGATGTTCCCCATGATGTGGATGAAGCATCGTGTCCACCCGGCAGGTCGCTATCCATCCAGCTGGGATGCTTTCACCCACTCCTTCCTGCCAAGCAGAGCACGGCCAAGCTGTAGACATGGATGAGGCATGCTCCTGAAGCACCAGGCAGGAAACTTCCAGGGCTTCATGCTCCAGCTCTCTGTCATGTGGATCTCCACAAGATCACTGGATACCAACTGGAATTCAGGAATTGGCACTAAAGTAGGAGTGGGAGGTCAGAGGCAGGGCTAGGTGTAAGACTCAGAAACAGTGGGGAGTGTGAACCAGGGTGATCACAGGGTCACCAGGAGGTCCACGGACACCACA
The DNA here is from genome assembly GCF_033118175.1 of Dama dama. Taxonomy (NCBI): domain Eukaryota; kingdom Metazoa; phylum Chordata; class Mammalia; order Artiodactyla; family Cervidae; genus Dama; species Dama dama. The sequence goes on along the minus strand of NC_083704.1, from coordinate 56,827,866 downwards.
CACAGCAATAGGAAGAGGAGCACCACTGGATACAAAGAGGCAGCCTTGTTCACCACTGCAACTAACCAATTAGAGTAGAGGGCAGTCTCCGTATAAACTCCAGGCGTATTGTTACGACCACAGCCAACGCCCCAGCTCACAATCCCTACCTGGACCCATGTGGTATTGAATTGACAGACCAGAGGGCCCCCAGAATCTCCCTGAAAAAGAGAAAGAAATCAAACTTCAGGAATGGAAGAGCACCCACATCAGGGCAAGCTGACTGCACAGCAAGACACTGAGAGACGGGCATCTGTGAGCCTTCCCCAGACATCTGCCAGGCCCAGATTTCTGTGATTATAAGAACTGAGAACTGAAGAGTCAATTGGAAAATTTTAGTATCCTCTGAAGATATTATGACTGGTCATTTCCTATACTACGTGCATGTGTGCTAAGTTGCTTCAGTCCTGTCCGACTCTTTGAGCCCGCCAGGCTCCTCTGTCCATGAGACTCTCCAGGCAAGAATACTGGAGTGGGTTGCCATGCTCTCCTCCAAGGGATCTTCCCAACCCAGGGATCGAACCCAGGTCTCCTGCGGCTGCTGCGCTGCACACAGATTCTCTACCACTGAGCCACCAGGGAAGCCCTCCTATACTACAGTGGCTGTTAAACACTTCAAATACCACCTCTGCACTGAGCCCCTTAATGCGTACACCTAGCCTAAGTTTCTCGAGAGCTCCTGAACATATAGCCAGCTGCCTCCATATATTAAGCTACACTCTCAGGACATCCCACATACTCATCCCAGCTCATGCCAACACTGCACATCCTTTTCCAAAACTGCTCTGGTGCCCCCCACCAACCAGCTCAGTCAGAAACTCAGAGTCCTCTTCAAGCTCTCCCTCGCTGCCATCCTCACGTGCAAGCAGTTACCAAGAACTGATGACGGTGTGTTTGAGATCCCCTCCACCCCTCCGTGAGCCCAGGTCCCGCCTGGGGCTCAGCACCATTGCCCACACGATGAAAAACAAACTCCTGGCCCACAGGCCTGCCTGGACAGGACCAAGAAATGCAGCTCAGCGCCGCAGCCACACATTCTGACTCCAGCCCTACTCTGGCCACACCGGCCTCCTCATTGCTCCAGACCTGAAACCCACTCCCGAAACATGCCCAGTGCTTCAGACCTGGAGCCTCGGACTCACTGCTCCCTCTCCCACCAGTGATGTTCTCCTCTTGCCAGAATCCAGACCCTCATCCTCTGAGACCTGTCCCCTGTCCCCTGCTCAGGAAGGCTGCTCAGGGCACAGGGGAGGCTGTGGGCCCAGGGCTCCTACAGGCACTCCCAGGGGGACCTGGAACTTATGTCTCTGGAGGGCCCACATCTGTATAATAAGATGTAGAAGTCTAGGTGGCAGGGTTGTGAGCTGGGAAACTGAGCTAACGTGGGTGAATGCTCACACTGGCACAGGAAGTGACTATAGAAAGAAATCAATTATAGGAACTACATGGATATCATCATCACCCTCAACTTCACTGCATCCTGGCAGCACCCCCAGGATGTGGGGCTCCTCCCTATTGCAGAAACAGGCCAGGACAGCTCACAGGTATCTTGAGGGGTTCTCCCCTGAATCTCCTTAGTAAAGGCTGAAAGATAAGGTGGGAAATAACCCATGCCCTGTCACTGGGGAACAAGGATACTTTGAGGGGACAACCTCAATACAGAGGTGGCAAGGGACCCATGAACTCACCTGACAAGAATCCATTCCTATACTATTATAGCCACAGATCACTCCTTCTTGTGCTACATCCTTGTTTGTTTGTAGGGCCTTCTGTAGCAGCCCATTACATTCTTCATAGTACATGATATATTGGTCGACCTCCTGGAGAACTTCTGACACAAGTGGGCCTTCTACAAACAAAGAAGAAACTCGGCAGTGGGTAGATCTGCACAGGTGAATGATAAGGCCCCAAACACCTTGAATCCCCCTTGAAGAAGGCATTATAGAGGTTACTTTCTCCATCTGACAATGGAAGAAACCGAAGCCCCAAGCTGACAAGGGGAGAAGAGAAGTTAGGAACCAAACCCATGACAAAATAAGGAAGAACAGATCAGGACAGGAAGAGGCAAGCCTGACCATTGTGAGAAATGATAACCAAGCATCTGTCACTCTGCGTATTAATAGTAATCATGAAAGGCATCCTGTACATCAGCAAAGGGTCTTTACTTTAAAGCAGAATCACAGATGCTCAGACAAGGAGCACCCGAAAGCAACAATCCAGGCTCTTTCCAGAGATAAGAGGCCCTACAGCCTCACCAACAGGGGTTTTCTGGCTTTGCCAAGACCTCCAAGGATAGGAAGTTTCCTACGCACCAAGGCAAGTACTTCCAGCAACAGACGGCTCTGACTGGCAGACAACTCATCACGCCCTGAGTAGAAGTTAACCCTGGAGAGAACTCCAGAGGAACCGGTTCTGTCCCCAAGGAACCTAAAAATACCCCCAAACCAGTCAGGTACACTTCTCCACAAATCTGCAGAAGGAGACTTCGCCCATGTATTTCTTCTTCAGAGAACAGCTCTGGTTCCCAGGACTGGTGCCTTTCATAAATGGCTGGCATCAAATATTTGTGTTGCAACAAAAGATTTCAATCAATTTCTGGGCTCCAGCCATTTGGGAACCATTAACCTGGCTGCCCCCTTGTCCACCTGCCAGGCGGTCAGCCTCCTCCCACCCAGCCACTTTAGTGTTGTTGCTTCCTCCAGGGATACGGCTGCCCCCCTCTACCCAAGGTTACTACCTTCCTCACAGTCTCACCAAATTCTTGCTTCCTTCCCCATCCGGTCACCCAGCACCTGGTCCCAGCTTGCACACGGAAAGTCTTCTCAGGGATGCATATAGGCTGGATAAGGCCAGTGAAATTTACAGGGTAGCGGAGCCGGAGAAGAGCAATGTCATTTTTAATGGTTCCACTTGTTGAGAACTGAGGGTGAATGACGAAGTGGCTGACAGGGACCACCAACCCTGAAACTACACCCTGGAGATCCCGATCTCCCATCATGACACTGTACTGGCGACGGCTGTGGAAGAGAACATGTCCCTCATAGAGACCCCGGGAAGCATCCTTCGGGCCTTTCCACACACATCAGCGGTTTCCCAAACGGGCCCCAACCTCCCTCACCACTCTCTCCATGCCCCTTTCCCCAAAAACCCTCCTAATGCCTCTCAAAATTGATTCGCTACAACTGGTTTTGATCATCAAATTAGCATTCCTGGTAACAAGACTACCAAAATGCAGAATCTGTCCCATTTTGCTTGTGTGGGCTTTGGTTTGGTTTGGGTTTTCTATCAACTTGCAGGGCAATAGAAACTAAAGGGTGTCTGAGGAGGGCAGGACTCTCGCATCTCCGCTGTTATTACTCACCTTAGCATGCAGTGGGCCGCAGTCAGCACCCACTTCTCTGTGACGAGGGAAGCTCCGCACACATGTCTGTCACGGACCCTCAGGCTCACTTGCCAGGGCCATTTCCCTTCCTCGCTGTCCTGTCCTCCCAAGATTTTCAGGAACACTCGACCGCACGCTGGGGTGAGGACAGGGTGGCAAGGAGAACCTCTGAGAAACAGGCCCTGACTCCCGGGAGCCTCCGAGACAGCCAAGAAGGCCAAGTCCTCCTAGGCTCCAGGGTAGCGCTTCCAAATCCGCAGGCCTTGGATCCGCACACGAGGCGCACCCCCCGCCCTCGGGTTCCACAGCAGGGCTGCGCTCATTCAGACCCCAATCCCCCCAAGCTCCTGGGGAGCAGCAGCTCCCACCCTGGCGCCTCAGCCCGCCCCTCCGGACGCCCAGCGCAGAGAGTCACCTAAGCTAAACTCCGCCAGCTTGGGGACTTCTGAAGTGCCTCCGGGGGGTGGCTGGACCGCCGTGGGGTTCTTCATGCCACCTCCCGAGGTAGCTGGAGGGGGCAAGGGCGTCGCCGACCCGTCCTCCGAGGCCTCCGTGAGCCAGGGTTGAAGGAGCAGAAGCCAGACTAGGAGGCTGTGGAGGCCGCCCGGGGACGCCATGGGCTCCGTGACAGCCTCAGCGCTCTGCGGCGCCCCCTCGCGGCCGGCAGGTGAGTAGCGGCATGGGGACCACGGCGCATCACTGCGCTTCAAGCCGGCCTGAGAGCGCAAAGTCACACTCTCGCTCTCAGATCCTCAGGCTAGATTGTCTCCACCCAGAAATCAGCCCAAGACCGAAGGGCTAGAGTCCATCTGAGGAGACTGTCCTTGCTAGGGGCCTGCCAATTTAATGTTTTTGAATTGTGGTGCTGGAGAAGACTCTTGAGAGTCCCCTGGACAACAAGGAGGTCAAACCAGTCAATTCTAAGGGAAATCAACACTGAACACTCATTGGAAGGGCTGCTGCTGAAGCTGAAGGTCCAATACTTCGGCCACCTGATGTAAACAACTGACTCGCTGGAAAAGACCCTGATGCTGGGAAAGATTGATGACAAAAGGAGAGGAGGGCAACAGAGGATGGATGCTTGGATGGCATCACCGATTCAAGGGACATGAACTTGGGCGAACTCTGGGAGATAGTGAGGAAGGGAGGCCTGTCATGCTGTAGTCCATGGGGTCACAAGGAGTTGGACATCACTTAGCGAGTCAACAACAACAACTTAAAGGCAGGTGCTTCCTGACACCCCTGCCCTTCTTGATGTGGTACCTGGCCTGGAGCTGGGGAGGATGAGCAGTCTAGGAATTTGCTGAGGAGCCTTAATTCTCCATAATAGTTCCTCAAGGCAGAGCTCATTCACCAGACCTAGACTTGGAGGTAGGGGGACTGCAGATGAAGTGGGTTGGACAAAGGACCTGGCTGCCATGCTCTTTCCATCATGGGGATACCTTTTAAAATGAGCATCCAGCAAAGATACCTGTGGGTCAATCCATTCTTATTAGCTCTATGTCCCTGATGTCCATTTGTCTTTGTTGCTTAAGTGCTTCTACCAGGCCTCCGCCTCTCTGGGTTTCATTATTCCTGTCGAAGTCAGGGGGAAAAACAACAATACTAATGTTTGAGTTTCAGTACTTCCCACTTTTCCCCAGCCAAAAGAGGATTGCCAGTTACAATGTTTTTGAGGATGTAGGTGTTCCTCTCACAATTTATTTTCAATGTCTTCTTGAGGGGGTTATCTAAATCTCTCTCTCTCTCTCTCTCTCTCTCTCTCTCTGCATTTCTCTCTCAACATTAAGCCAGGAAATTTCTAGCAAATCAACTTCCTTTTGTACAGTCCACTACTGCATTCAGGTTTAAGATAACCCAATAAACAGGTATCCATAGAATCATTCCTACTTGCCTGAACCACCAAACTGAATTCCAAATTTCTAGCAAGTGTGCTCTTCATAAATTTGGTCCCAGCCCTACCCAATCAAGAATCCCTCAAATCCAATCGTATACATATACCCCTTGTTTGTTCCAACGTAGATCAGCAAAATCTTGCAGTTCTTTTTGTAGGGAAGCCTTCTACCCTGGGTTATACTTTGCCCCTGTCCTAGAACATGCTGGGATCTTACACTAGTTATTAGGTCTAGAAGCAGTGAAGACTGGGGTGGTATAGGCAGAGAATTGGTGTGCCCTTATTATGTAATTTACTCACATGAAGTCATTACAGTGTCTCTAAGGCAGAGAGACCAGCCTTATCAAATGGGAGGAGGCGCTGTTTCTGTTAGCAAGAGAGGTTCACTGTGGCTGGGGGTCAGGGTGTCCTAAATCTATCCAACTGTATACCCCCTTGTAAATTTTCAGGGTCTCACTCCCAAATCTATGGCCTAACTTTTTCATAAGAGTGCTGATGAATCTCTTAATTCAGTTTATGTTGAAATTCAGCAAACCCAAAAATCATGAGGCCTAAACCCCGTGCTCCACAACGAGAAGCCACTGCACTGAGAAGCCCACTCGGCACAACTGGAGAAAGCCCATGTGCAGCAATGAAGACGCAGTGCAACCAAAACTAAATTAATTAAAAGTCAGAAAAACCAACTGCAAATTTTCTATTAATGGTGAACTACAATCATATTTTATGTGTTTCATCGTTTTGTTGGTTGTTGTTTTTTTTTTTTTTTTTTTGGCCACATGGCACGTGGCATCTTACCTTACGTCCCCAACCAAGGATGGAACTCGCCCCCCTGTACTGGAAGTGCAGAGTCTTAACCACTGGACCACCAGAGAAGCCCCTATACATTTCATTTTAAGAGTGCATTTCATGCAGAGAAGTGTCACCAAATGCTGCTATTAACCCATGAACATATGGCTTGGCGCAAAAAAATTTTCACTTGAAAGGTATTCATTGAGTTCTTTTGGATTCTTCTCCTGTCATTTGCCTTTTATCCTGTCATTACATTGCAAATTAATCACTTCATTGAAGTTTAGGTGGAAGCCACTCAATGACCATGTTAAGTAGATTTTTGAAATATGTAAATCACCTTTGCACTGACATTGAGGTACAAAAACTGCTTCTGGAACAGTAACCGAGAGCTCAGAAAATAAATCTACTGCAAATGTGTGTGGAAATGCCTATCTTACATCTTGTTTTAGCTTTGGACAGCACAGGGACTTTATAAAGTAGCTAGATACAACTTGTGATTCAAAAAATGTTACTTATCATCAAAGTGATTTACCACAGTACAGATAGTAATGGGCTTCCCAGGTGGCACAATGGTAAAGAATGCACCTGCCAATGCAGGAGACAGGAAACACAGGTTCAATCCCTGGGTAGGGAAGATCCCCTGGAGTAGGAAATGGCAACCCACTCCAGTATTTTTCCCTGGAAAATTCGATGGACAGAGAACCCTGGTGAGCTACAGTCCATAGGGTCGCAAAGAACTGGACACAACTGAGCAACAGCACACACACACAGATAACAACAAAAAATTAATAAAGGATTGGGAAATACTGTTACAAGGTACTTGCACTACCTAAAAAACTAATACCATTATTTGAAAGAAGAGGACTTATCTAAAGATAGTCACTGTAAACTCAAGGGAAACTAAAAAAAACGTAAATAACTATAAGTAAGACAACAGCGGGGCTTCCCTGATGGCTCAGTGGTAAAGAATCTGTCTGCAATGCAGGGAACATGGATTTGATACATGGCTCCAGAAGATTCCCTAGAGGAGGAAATGGCAACCCACTCCAGGATTCTTCCCTGAGAAATTCCATGGACAGAGAAGCCTGACTGGCTTACAGTCCATGGGGTTGGAAAGAGGTAGACATGATTGAGTGAGTGAGCGTGAGCATGAAGACAACAGTGAGGGAAACACAGAAGCATAAAAAATACTCCATTAATGTAAAGAAAAGGAGAAAGAGAGGAAAAGAGAAAGAAGAGACAGGAGAAATAGAAAAAAGCAAGCAAGATGGTAGATTTTAATCCAACAATAACAGTCCTTACACCAAAGGTAAATGAATCTATTAGATTAAATTAGTAGTTTTATTAATTCATGTTCACGTTGTATTATATGAATTAAGACAGACTGTTGAGATTTTTTTTTAAAAGCACAACTATTTATCCACGTTAAATATAGACAAGTTATAGGGGAAAGTATAGAATATAATACATAATGCAAACACTAATCAAAAGAAGAAATGGCTAGACTACTATCAGGTAAAGTCAAGATAAGAACAAAGAATATTGTCAGGGATAAATAAAGACATTAATTGCATAATGATAAAATCTAAATATGCTAGGATCCTAAATGGAGCTAGTAACAAATCTTCAAAATTTACAGAGCAAGGGCAAAAAAAGACATTATGACCACAATTAGAATTTGGAACTTTAACATGTCTTTCATAATTGATTAAAAAAAAGTATACAGAGAATTAGTAAGCATATATAAGATCTGCAAAACACTATCAGTGAATTAGACCTAATTGACATTTACAGAATACTCTATCCTAACAACAGAATATACCTTTTTTTGAGTGCACATGTAGCATACACCAAAATAGAGCATATTATGGATCATTAAACAAATGGCAGCAAATTCAAAAGAATTAAAATTGTACAAAATATGTCTTAAGATTATAACAGTATTAAGCTAGAAACCAATAATAGAAAAATATCTAGAAAATTGCCAAATGTTTAGACAGATATTAAAACTTTTTGTACTTCCAGAATGGCTGCATGAGGAACTTGAGTGATTCTTTCTTTAGAGAGCAAGCTATTTATAGCTGGTGAAAATTATTAGAAAAATAACTATTTAAGTGCTCTGGAAATTGGCCTGAGAGGACACAGAAAATTGAGAAATATTTATGCAAGAAAATCTAAAAAATCTTGGTGAGAACGAAGAGTTCTTGGCAAGAGTCTGTGGGATGTGAGCCATGACCGGCTCCCATCCCCACTCCTTAGCTGCATATTATGGAACTCTGCTCTGGGCAAGTGGCCAAGTCAACGGGGTCTCCCTCTCTCCCAACAATGGTTTCACGTAGATAGCTGTGTCTTTCACTCTCCCAAGACCAACTGCAGAAGCTCTATTCTAGCAGGCACAACTAAGAGAACCAGAGCTTTCTTCCCTCACTTAACTCCTACTCAGAGCAGAAGCTCTACTCCAGGCAAAGCAGGCCAAGAATCCTGGGTTTTCAATGGCCCCCTCCCAGCTCCCTCCCAGAGCAGAGATTCCACGCCGGAGCAAGGGAGATACCATCTCACTCTCCAGTGCCCACTCCTGGAACAGGAGTTTCACTCCAGGAGAAGCAGGCTGCCATCCGCTTCCTTAGCTCTGCTGCAATAGCTCAAACATCCTGCCCAGGAGAATAGGCAGGCTGAAAGAAGTGCTCTGTGACTCTGGTTGAAATAACTGAATTTATTATCTGGAACAGAGGGTGGAGAAATTCATGCCTAATGGAGTTGTTAAGAACAAAAGAGATCTTCCTGGTAAGCAGTTTAGAGAGTGTCAGTAGCTCCATGATGCTAGCGACAGACTAACAGCAGATTAACCAGAAGAAAACCAGTAAAAGAGGGGGCCAAGAAGAGTTCTCCTGGAAGCACACTCATCCCTGGGGGTCTAAAACACTATGTATGAGGTACTGTGGCAAAAAAATAAAATAAAATAAAACACTGTGTATGCGCTACTGCTGCTGCTGCTGCTAAGTCACTGCAGTCGTGTCCGACTCTGTGCGACCCCATAGACGGCAGCCCGCCAGGCTCTGCCTCCCCTGGGATTCTCCAGGCAAGAACACTGGCGTGGGTTGCCATTTCCTTCTCCAATGCATGAAAGTGAAAAGGGAAAGAGAAAAAGGAAAGTCGTGTCCGACTCCTAGCGACCCCATGGACCGCAGCCTACCAGGCTCCTCCATCCATGGGATTTTCCAGGCAAGAGTACTGGAGTGGGGAGCCATTGCCTTCTCCAGTGTGTGCGCTAGGCGGTGCCAACTCAGGAACAATAAAGAGCAGGAAGTAGGGGTTTCCCTGATGGCTCAGTGGTAAAGAATCTGCCTGCCAATGCAAGAGACACAGGTTTGATCCCTCTTCTGGGAAGATCCCACAGGCTGCAGAGCAACTAAGCCCCTGCGCCACAACTACTGAGCTTGTGCTCTAGAGCCGGGAAGCCGCAACTACTGAGCCCATGCGCCCTAGGGCTCATACACCTCGACGAGAGAAGCCACAGCAACGAGAAGCCCAAGCACCACAACTAAAGAGCAGCGCCCCCTTGCGGCAACTGGAGAAAACCTCGTGCAGCAACTAAGACCCAGAACAGCCAAAATAATAAATAAAATGATAAAAAACATAAGAGCAGGAAGTCGAGCAAATACAAATGCGCTTCCCAAACCAAACACAGATCTATCAGCAGAGGGCAGAACCCTTGCTAGTTCTGTGGATCAAAGCACAGCCTCTGGCCAAATACTGCCTGCACAATGAGCTTTTCTGACCCAGGGGCAACTCCTAAAAAGCCCAGCTTAAAAATAAAATCACACTCATCCATAGTTGGCTGAGAGGCAGAGCACATACAAAAGGCTGTATCTTTTTAGGAATGAATGGACAGGGAATTTCCAAGTTTCTAGTCATCAGATGAACATGTGGGGGAAAAGTAAATTCCCTAAACGGTGAAAACAGTCTCCAAGACATGCACACATTTCCAAAGGTAAACAGTGAAAATTAAACTAACCAAAGGGGCTTACACACAACCATTGACCAATAAGAGGCTTATGCTGATCCACGAGTTAACACTAAGAAGCCAGGCTACAAAATAAAAATAAGGGGAAAAAAAAAAAAAAAACCTGAGCAGGGATATCAGAGGCTGCAAACTGAGGGGGAAAGAGACTTCACAAAATTATCTCACACAAATACTAAACAAACAGACAAACGGTCACAATCCAGGGTAAGCAGGAATCAGTATCCAGGTTTGTTACACTATATTATCTGTGATGTCTGCTACTTAATGAAAAAAATTACAAAACATACAAAGGGATGAAATAAAATTTTAAGCATAAACTTCTTTCTCTGCCTGTTTGAGCCACTACCCCCTCATCTTTAGTGTGTACTGTGTATCTGCATCATATAACTAAATCCACTTACAAGACATGGGAATGCTTACTCACCAAAAGAAAAGCAATTTCCTCCTGACACCAGAAGGTAACTCCTCAGGAAATAACATTCCTTTCTCAATCCTATAAGAGGTCACAGTAACCCTCTAACCTTGCTGGACTACCAAATAGTCAGTATGTGACTCTGATGCATAAACCTTTGTCTCAAATCTTATATAACTGCGCAATGACCTCTAAGAGGCAGGACAATACAATCCAGAGAACTTTCTGAAAGACTGTCTCCTGGATTATAATCCTCAGGTTGGCTCAAACAAAAGTTTCCATTTCTTTCTTAGATCGACTGATTAATTTTTTTTATCAACAAAAGATAAACAAAAGTTTAACCAATACATAGGAAAACAAGCAGATAATAGAAACTATCTTTTAAGGACCCCATGTGTTGAACATAGTAGACAAAGGCTTCAAAATAGTTATTTTAAATATGTTCAGAGAAGAAAAATAAAATAAGCATGCACACACATACAAACACACATGTCATCGCAACTGAGGCAAGAACATTCCTTTCTTTGGAATTCCCTGGAGGCTCAGACAGTAAAGCATCTGCCAGCAATGAGGGAGACCTGGGTTCGATGCCCGGGTCGGGAAGATCCCCTGTAGAAGGAAATGGCAACCCACTCCAGTACTCTTGCCTAGAAAATTCCATGGATGGAGGAGCCTGGTGGGCTACAGTCCATGGGGTCGCAAAGAGTCGGACACAACTGAGCGACTTCACTTTCACTTTTCAACGCTCTTTCATGATCCAAAAAAAAAAAATCAGTAAACTAAGAATAGAAAGAAACCTCCTCAATATGATGAAGGACATATACAAAAAAGCCACAATAAGGGGCTTTCCTGGTGGCTCACTGGTAAAGAATTCGCCTATCAATGCAGGAGACATGGGTTCAATCACTGGTCCAGGAAGATCCCACATGCCATGGAGCAGCTAACCCCGTGGGCCACACCTGCTGAGCCTGTGCCCTAGAGCCCAGGAGCTGCAACTACGGAGCCCACGTGCTACAACTACTGAAGTCCGGGCACCCTAGAGCCTGTGCTCAGCAACAAGAGAAGCCACCGCAGTGAGAAGTCCTCAAACTGCAACTAGAGAAAGCCCGAACAGCAACAAAAATCTAGCACAGCCAAAAATAAATAAATAAAATTTTTAATACTCCTAGATAAAAATTATAAAGGCAAAATCTGTGTAACCTTGAAGTAGGCAAATACTTTTGTGAAGTAATGCGCGCTTAGTCACTCATTCATGTCTGACTCTTTTGCGACCCCATGGACTGTAGTCCGCCAGGCTCCTCTGTCCATGGGATTCTCCAGGCAAGAATACTGGAGAGCATTGCCATTCCCTTCTCCAGGGGATCTTTCCCACCCAGAGATCGAACCTGTGTCTCCTGTGATTCCTGCATTGCAGGAGGATTCTTTACCTACTGAGCCACTGGGGAAGCCCCTTTGTGAAGTAGACACAAAAACAATTGATAGAAGAAAAATTGATAAATTGGACTTCATCAAAATTAAAAAATTCTGTTCTTTGAAAACTACTGTTGAAAGAATGAAAAACTCAAGGCATAAATTGAAAGAAAATATTTGCAATACATCTATAGGACAAAATATTTGTATCCAGAACACATGAAGAATTCTTACAACTCTATAAGAAGACACATGGCCCAGTAAAAACAACAAAAGCCAAATACTAGTGACAGGAAACAGAGCAGTGGTTGCCTTGGGCCAGGGGCAGAGGGAAGAATGAACTGTGAAGGGACACAGGGCACTTTTATAGGGAGTGGAATTGTTCTACATCTTGATTATTGTGGCTTTACAAATATATATCTCTCTCAAAGCTAGTCAAATATGTGCAATTTACTGCACTTAAAAATACACCTCACTAAAATTCATTTTTTTTAATAAATGAAATTAGGGTTTAAAAAAGGAAATTAAGAAAACAAGTCCATTTGCAATTTATATCAAAAAGGATAAAATACTTAGAAATACACTTAACCAAGAAGATGAAAGTATACTGAAGGCTACAAAAACTTCCTTTAAGGAAATTAAAGATTTAAACAGAAAGGCATCCTATATTGAAGACTAGGAAGATAGAACAGAGCTCAGGAAAAAAAACACCTCACATATATAGTCAAATGATTTTCAACAAGGGTGTCAAGAACATTCAATGAAAAGAGGATGGTATTTTCAACAAACTGTGCTGGTAAGACTGTACATCCTCATGCAAAAGAATGAAGTTGGACCCTTACCTTACACAATACACAAAAATTAACTCAAAATGGACCAAATACCTCAATGTAAGAGCTAAAACTATAAAACTCTTACAAGAAAACATAGGAGAACATCTTCATGAGGTTGGATTTGATGGTGATTTCTTGGATATGACTCCAAAAGCATAGACACAAAAGAAAAAACAGATAAACTGGATTTCATCAAAATAACTTTTGTGTTACAAAGAACACTATTAGTAGGGTTGAAAGATAATCCACAGAAAGAGAGAAAATATTTGTAAATCATATATCTGATATGGGATTAATATCCAAAACACATAAAGAACTCCTATAACTCAATGACAAAAGCCCCAACAACCCAATCCAAAAATCAACATAGGTGGTGTGATGGGGAGGGTGGGAAGGAGCCTCAAGAGGGAGTATATATATATACATATATATGTATATATATACACACACATACTTATGGCTGATTCACATTATTGTATGGCAGAAACCAACACAACTTTGTAAAGCAATTATCCTCCAATTAAAATTAAAAATAAATTTAAATGAACATAGAAATTGAATAGACATTTTTCCAAAGAAGATACACAAATGGCCAGTAAGCACATGAAAAGACATCATGTCTTTTACCCAACATCACTAATCATTAGGAAAATACAAATCAAAACCACAAGATATTACTTCATACCCATTACGATGGCTAAAAATAAACAATCTAAAATCAACAGCACAGAAAATAACAAGTGTTGGTAAGGATGTGAAGAAACTGAAACCCTGTGCATTGTGGAGAGGGGAAAGGAAGTAAGGGGATACAGTAGGGAGGCAAGCAGAGGGGAGTGCAGGGAGGGAAAGAATGGAAGAAACTAAGCTATTTATACACAGGAAAATCAAAACGCATCATTTGTGGAAGATATAATCCCTTTCTAAAACAAATCCAAACAAACCACCTGAAAAATTAATAAAACTATACAAAAACAAACTAAGAGGGCTGGGGGAAAAGATCAATATACAAAATCAATAACCTACTCTCTGTAGCAATAATAAATTAGAAAATGTAATAGAAAAAAAAAAAAGATTGCATTAAAGATAGCCACACACATTTTTTTTTAAATACCTAGGAATTGGCACAAGGCTTTGCACCATCTGCCTGTGTTCCTACGATCTTTTTTTTTTAAAAAACTTTTTATTTTGTATTGGGATATAGCCAATTAACAAAGTTATAATTTCAGGTGAACAGCAAAGGGACTGTCATACATATACATTTATCCATTCTCCCCACAAACTCCCCTCCCATCCAGGATGCCACATAACAGTGAGCAGACTTCCACATGCTACACAGTAGGTCTTCGTTGGTTATCCATTTTAAATATAGCAGTGTGACATGCCAATCCCGAACTCTCTATCCTTTCCCCCATCCTTCTCCCTGGCAACTGTAAGTTCATTCTCTAAGTCTGTGAGTCTGTTTGTTTTGAAAGTAAGTTCATTTCTATCTCTGACCCTTTCTTACCACTCTCTTCCTCATTCACAGGGCTCCAACCATACTGGCCTCTTCTATGTGCCTCACTAGCTCCTGCCTCCTAGCCTCTGCACTGGCTGTTCCCTCTGCCCCCAGATAACCACACAGCTTATTTCCTCACCTCTTGGATCTATACCAGGATCAGTAAATTTTTCCTGTAAAAGGCCAGATAGTAAATATCTTACGTTTTGTGGATTGAGAGCCAAAAATCTAGCATATTCAGGTACTTAGATAACAAAAAAGAAAACGAATTTCCACAGAATGTATACTGATGGAATTCAATACAAAACCAGAAGAACTGAGTACTGGTTTCTTTTGTTTTTTGGGGTTTTGTTTTTTTTTTTTTTTTTGGTTTTGGTTTGGGGTAATACAGGTCTACTAAGAAGAATGGAATTCTTTAGGGGGATAGCATCAAAATTAGTGTTCCCTATCATGGAAATGATTGCAAATGCTCTTCTGGAAAAACTATTCCCGGCTAAGAGGTGGTGAACCAGATTTGGGGTTTACTCAAATGTCTCCTCCTCACTGAGGCTCTCCCAGGACATCCTCTCAAGAAGTATGCCCCTCTACTCTGCCCTGTTGATCACCCTTATCCTCTAATTTTCTCTGTGGCACGTCTCACAATTTGAAATACTATACGCTTTACTCTATATGTGGGCTGTCTTCCCCTTCCATGCGTAAACTTTCTGTGGACAGGGTTTTTATCTGTCTTGTCACTGCTGGAGGCCCAGCACCCGAACAGGGCTGGCACACAGCAGGCGCTCGATAAGCATCTGTTAAATGAATAACCGAATGAATGAAACTCTGGTGAAGAGAAATGAGCAGAGTTGAGATCAGGCACCTGTAAGAGATCAGAGCACTGCCTGGCACATGCTTTGCTGGGTATTAGTGTTACTGTTGTTCCTTTCAGCGGGGGCCCAAGCGTCCAGAAAGTGTAAGCCCCAAGCAAACAAATCTTCCAGCCACCAGATAAATCCATCGCTCAGCTATCCACCTGCTACAACCCCTCTCTCTGTCTCCCTGCTCCCCAGAGGGTTCCTGTCCCTCCACTGAAATCTGCGTCCTCCTCTGGCTCTCTTTGTCCTTCAGCTACAGACGGGGCTTCAGGACCAGTTCCCGGGGCCCTCGCCCCCTCCAGTGCCTCTAGCAGAGTCCCCACTCTCTGCCAGGGACGCCTGGGACCCACCTGTCTGGTTCCACTCTCCACTCTGGCCCCCACCCCACCTCTTCACTGCCTAAGTATTCTGGCCCCCCATCTCTCAGCCTGACTAACTGCACCTCACTCTTTGCTTTCTCCTCTGCAAAGCCTTTCCTGACGCCCTTCCCTCACGGGGTGTCCTCAGCCCTCTATGCTGGCCCTTCACTGAACACTGCCATTCCACCAGGACATCTGTGCTGCCCTATTTATCTCCCCGCAGGCCCTTCCTTCACCTCCCCAACTCTGCTCCAGGAAGACCTAGACCTGACTCTTGACCCCTTAGCTCTTAAGAGTCCCCGCCTCCAGCCCTCTGGAAATTACTTGTTCCTGGGGTCCATTTGCTCCCCCGTGCGGGTCCCCTCTCTAATCCCACAACAGCCCCATCCTACAGGGGAGGAAATGACAGGTCAGAGGTTAAGCGGCTTGCCAGGACCACACAAGGAGGCAGGAGGGAAGAGGGACCCTGGGCAGGGCTGAGGAGGAGGGGCGCTGGCAGCACTGGCCTGGGGTGCACAACACGGCAGACAGACGGGGGGACAGATTTTTGGATGAGCCAGCCGCTGGGCCGGGGCTGGAAACCAGAACCCCTCCTCTCTGCAAGGCCAGGCGTCAGGGGCTCACCCTGAGGCGGCTCCCCCGCCCGCTGGCGCACCGCCAGCCGTCATCCCCGTGAGGTCAGCCACGGGGCCGCGATTTCGGGGAAATACCAGCTCCTTATTAAAAACAGGCGGTGGTCAGGCCCCTGCTGCTTTCCCAGTAGAAACTAGGCTGTTTGTTCCAAGAGGAACAAGAGTGGGCAGGGCCGCGCGGGGGCCAGAGCCGCGGTACCTGGCGGAGGGTCCAGGCGGGCCTGAGGAGCGGGGGGTGAGGTGGGGGCTGGCTTCCCACGTCTTGGCGAAGGCAGCCGGTAAGGGGACTGCCACCCAGCACATGGCCGCTGGGTCAGGGGCCGGGACCTGACACCGCGCGCGAGGCAGACGTGACGGGCTTCGCGGCAGCGGGACCTCGGCTCCAAACTCCCGGAGCCGGCAGCGCCTGAGACGCGGGCGGGTGGGCTAAGCCCCGCCCCTTCCGGGCGCAGCCCCGCCCCCCCGTGCCGCGGACGACCGCTCGGTCGCGAGACGCCGGGCCCTGCAGGGGGCGCCAGAGGGCCGTCCTCCACGCTCCGGACGCCGGCCGCCGGCCGCCGGGCATCTGGAGCGCGTTAGACCTGGGCGGCCGGCGGCGGCGTGAGCTCATCCCGGCCGGCCCGCTGCGGTTTCCAGGCGCGGCGGAGGGAGCAGAACACAGAAGCTCCGCGCCGCTGGCCCCCCGGGGGAGCGCGGGTGTGAGCCGGGGCGGCGGCAGTGTGTGTGTGTGTGTGTGTGATGTGTGTGTGTGCGCGCGCGTGTGTGTGAGATGTGGGTGTGAGCCGGGGCGGCGGTAGTGTGTGTGTTTGTGTGTGTCCGCGCAGGAGAGACATTGCCTGTGATAAGTTGCACACATCACAGCACATACTCCTCACTTTACAGAAAAGAAGCCTGAGTGCAGGGCAGAGAGGGGAGGGCCGGCTGGGTGACACATGGCTATGACTCCAGGTGCCCCGCCCCTCAGCCTGTGTCCGTGTGTGTGTGTGTGTGTGTGCGCGCGCGCGCGCGCGTGTGCCAGGGATGAGCCGGCCCATCGTATCCCACAATGCCGGGGTCAGTGCCGGAGGTGGCCAGGGGGCAGGGTTCCTTCCCTCCATAAGACATTCTTCCTGGTCCCTGCCCCATCCCCTGCCCACCCAGATCCCCGCAGGACCTTGGCATTCGTTTCCTTCAGGAAGCAGGGAGAGACTGCTTCACACAGAACCCTGGTGAACAGTGACACACGTAGGTCCAGACTCGTCCGTGGAGCACTTACACACTACGGAGGAAAAACTTTCTGTTGGCAGGGCTCCCCCACACTGGGAGGGCCAACAGGCAACTTGCAAAGTGGTGAGAAGGTTTGCAGGGGCCTCTTGGTGAGACGCCCCCATCTCTGCCAGGGAAAGGGAGCAGGAGGGCCTGAAGGTCACTGAACCCTGCATCTTGGGGGCTCCAGCTCGCAACAGTGGGCTCTGAGGATACTACCCAGGATGTGAAGGGCCTGGGGACCCCAGGACTCCGAGGTGCAGGAGTCAGGGTGGGGACACTTATGGGCAACACCAGACGGAGGGGGAAGCTGGGGCTGGAGCAGGCACCTCTGAGCATCCAGGATTCCCCTAACCTATCAGGCTGGTCCTTCCCTTGGGCCCTCACCTTAGGGACGTGCTGTCCCAGCTTTGGGTGGTCGTCATGCCAGCTGTGCCAGAAACTTGAGGAGGTGGCCCAGCACCCGCCAGCCTTCCTGGCTGGGCTCGAAGCTCTGTCATGCCCGTATCCTCTTCTCCTCACCCCACAGCTGGGCAGAGGCTCAGAAACAAAGACCCTGCCCGTAGGACAGGGCACAGGGGTCAGTCAGCCTCCTCACTATTGCTCCCTGGGCCCAAAGGGAGCATTTGCAGGGAGCTGGTGATGCTGGGCTTGCTAGGAGCTCTGGGCCTCCATAACGGCACTGTGTTGCCACCTATGAAACACTGAGGACATCCTGCCCTGGCTAGGCCTCCAAGGGAATGTAAACTGTAAAGGGCTGTGCATCTACTGTGTCCCCAAGGGTCCTCAGCTCCCAAGACACTGGGGCCAGCTGGGTGAGAGATTTTTTTTTTTTTAACTGGAATGACTCTGGTTTGCATAACCAGAGCTTCCAAATTACTTAGCAAAACATGTTTGCTTTTTAATTAACATGTGCTTGAAAAACAATGGTTTTAATTACAGTGGGTGGGGGAGAGAAGGGATACTGGGGGAGAAGACTGCAAGTTCCAAGGCCCTGATCAGACCTCTTAAAAATAAAATGGGGTCTTTGCTCCAAGCTGGCAGAGGCTGAGAGACCAGGATCCTTGGGGAGCCTTAGAAACATGCCTACCTGACTTCACCCTCTACAGCTCCCTTTCTGTGCGTTTACCCTTTTGCTGACAGTTTACTCACTTACCCACTGTTCCCTGGGCCCCTCTGGAAACGGGTGTTTTTTTTTAAGAAAGCACTCTTGGGGAGTAGGTGAATGGGGGTCCATCAGTCAGAAGGAACAGTATGAATGAAGATGGAGAGTGTAGACCTTGTTGGGGGAACATTAAGTTTACTGGGGAGGGAGGGAGAGGAGGTAGGGGCAGGTGACCCATAAAAAAGCCAAATGCCCCAGACTGGTGGTCTGGAAAGGCAGAGCTGGACCCAGGGCTGCTGAGGTCCAAGCCCTGGTGAAGGCGCAAGGGGTGGTACTGAGCTGGGGCCAGGAACATAGGAGTGGACAGGGGTGAGGCCACAGGAAATAGCAATCTGCAGAGCAAAGGGAAGGGCTGTGGAGACTGGAGACAGGAAGTGGCCTGGGGCTTGGGGGCTTGCTGGTTGGATGCTGGCGGGCTCCGTGGATTTGATCGGCCCAGCAAGGAGGCAGCGTTGACTCCACCATCCTGCAGGCAGGAGACACCTGCCCGGCAGGTACTCAGTAAATGCTTGCAGAAGGGTGAGGATGCGAAGATCCATCCAAGTCAGCCACACCAGCTCCCCCTTCTGGTCTTTCAGGGCCAGCACTGGGGTGCAGCCCCGTATCAGGGGTCAGCGTGGAGATGGGGCAGGACCCCCAGCCCCTCACCCATGCAGACAGAGGGAGGTTGAGAGGAAGCTTCTGGGGAGTGAGAGTACTCCCAGGGGTTGGGTTAGATGACCTCGAACCCCCAGTGACCCATCCAGGACCCTGTTTCTCATTAGGGGCCTTCTAGCCTCCCCCAGCCAGCACCCCCACATGAAACGTGGCTCCCTGTACTTAATTCATTATGTGCAGGGTGGGAGGCCCAGTGGGTGGGGGTTATTTTTTCCCCTGAGCTCAGACATTCCTTGCTTTATTATTCTCCACATTTCAAAGCAGCTGTCGCCTCCCCTACCCCAATCCGCACCCTCCCACCCCTGCTCCTGACTGCCCCTAACCCCCCCCAGCTCGAAGCTCAGACTCCAGAAGTAGCCTCTCCAGGGCTCAGAACAGTAGAGTTTCCCATACCTCCAGCCCCACATAGGAGGGAAACTGAGGCCCAAAGAAGAAGCCCTAGAGCAACCTGCAGGGGACCCCCCCCCTCCCACAACACTGCCTTCCTTGCCTGGATTCACCCCTCCAGGCCACCTTCCGCAGAGGTGACCTCAAAGCCCTTTGTGGTGCAGAAACAGCCCTTGCCTTATGGCACCTGGAGCAGTTGTTTGGACAGTTCTCAGGGCCCAAGAAAACTGACCCCCCACTGGCTCAGCAGTCTAACAGAGGGCAAGGCCCATCCTGGAGCAAGGGATCAACCTAGAGAATAGCAAGACTGGGGTCAGCCTAGTGGATCACAGAAGGGTCAGGTGGGATGGGGGACACTTCCAAGGACCCAGTTTCTGCGAACTAGAGAGGCCTGGATAGGTTTTAGCCCTACGTCAGAGAGCTGCCTGCCTGGCTGAGAGGGCTCAGCAGAGGGTGAGCTCCCTGTTGCTGGGGGTATTCAAGCAAGCAGCAGCTCATCAGACTTGCCCTGGAACAGATGTTGGCTCGGACGTCTGAGGCGCCTTCCTGCCCAACTTTGAGGTCGGAGTCGGGCCGGCAGGCACAGATAAATGGAACCAAGGTCCCTCCCTGCTCACTCAGGTCTGAAATCATAGGCCACAGCAGCTGGGCCAGAGCCAGAGTCTGACCTGGCCAAGGAATTGTCTTAGTTCACTACAAGGTCCTGGCACCTGGTGAAGAGCAGGGAGCACAGTAGATGTGTGGTCACTGTGCAGTGATGAGTTAAATGGGCCCTGCGAGAGTCAGGGGAGGAAGGCAGCTCAGGGGTCAGGGCCTCCTCCAAGGAGGGAGACTCTGACCACATGGGAGACCCAGGCAGGAGCCCAGGCAGGGCAGGCAACCTAAGGGTGCTGGAGACTGAATTTCAAGGTCACTCTTGACGCTTTCACCATTTTGCCCCTGCTGACCCTAGAGCCAGGCCAGTCCACCCTGAGTCCAGGACTTGACGGCTGGATCCTCAGGTGCCCAGGACGGTCGGAGTCACTCTGCCATGTGACCCCCGTGGAGCCACAGCAAGCCTGGGGGTGTCCCACACCTCCAGCTCTACCCTCCAGACCAAGGCCCCCTTTTGGGTAGGGAATGCACAGAACCTGAGCTCCTGAGAGAGGGAGCAGCTGGCTACTAGCGGCCCAAGCCATCTCCACCTAGAGCCGTGGGGTCCAGGAGTGTCACCCTCTCGAGGGCGCCCAGCCCAGGCCCTGCAGAGGAACCCCCTGAGGCTCCCGGGATGTGCCCAACTTCCCTTCTCAGCCCTCAGCCCTGCGCACTGCTGCTGTGCGCCAGCTAGAAGGCCTTCAGTGTTTGTTTTTCTGCCCCAGCTGCCGCCATCCCAGCCCCTGAGCTGCAGCAAGGGAGGTGAGGTCACTACCACACTGACTTCCCACCAGAAGCACGCATAGTTATGGGCATCCAGTGGTTCGGGAACACCTGGAATCTCAGGATCCCAGATATCCAATGCAGGGAGCTGAGCCATCTTTACTTGGCTGCTCCACCCTCCCCAGCCCCAACCTCCCCAGTGCCTGCTTGTCCCGGGGACTCATGTGCGCTGCCCCTGCCAAGTCTCCACTCCCCACTCCATCCCAACTGGCCAGGTCTCTGTTAGTCATCATGGTACAGCACAGTTGGCCCCTGATTCAAATGAGCCTTGAACCTGAAAAGGACCTGTCCCATTCAAGGGCCTCTCTCTGGATATTTGGGGAGATTTTTTTCACTGCAACAAACTGAGATTTCCTCAAAACATTAAAAATGGACTTGTAAGGTCTTATTTTGCCAAGTTAAGACGTGGAAAACAACTGCCACCAGCTACCATCCCCATTGTTTATAAATGAAATAATATTCTTAAGGCAAAAAAAAATAAAATAAAATAAGGCAGAGTGCAATCTTTGACCAAAAAACACCCAGGCCCTGAAGATGCATAAATTGTTTCATGGATAACATGCAACATGGGCCTTATTTTTCTCCAGTGAAAGCAGTCTTGCATATTGTCACGTGTTGCACCCTGGGACTTGGAAACACCCAAGTGCTTCAATCTCCAGCAGAAGGAGAATCCCTTCTGCAGCCTTTCTGATTGGAATTGGTTCTCCTCTGCTTGCATGCCCCTTGGGACAGGGTGCTCAGTACTTCTCCCAGTTAGCCTGGGAGCTGAGGATGGCATTCTAGAGCACCTTTAAGCGGCTTCCAATCCAGCCTACTATGAGAGAGAAGGAAAGAGATGAGGAGGGGAGTGATGGACGAGGTACTGAGAGGAGAGAAGACAGGCCTCCAGGCCCAGAGCAGAGGGGTGGTAGGGGAAAGGGGTGCTCGTGTTCAACTGGACCAAAGTATAAAAATTAAGAAGTTGGCCAAGATGTGAGACGTGAGACTTCCCAGGAAGTACTGTCTACCCCACCTCTGGAGCTGCAGAGTCTTCCACTGCCTTTCCCCATTCCCAGCCCTCCAGAAAGGCTCTCGTTCTCGCCAAGGCCTCAGTAGACATGCCAGGTATCCAGATCCACAGGCCCAAGGAGAGAAGACTGGAGGTTGGAAGAAAATGGTGGGATCTCAGGTGTCCACGGCCTGGCTGGGAGGAGCAGCAGGCAGGGGCCCTTCCCAGTCCTGACCTTCCAGGCCCTTCCCCATCGTAGGTGTCCTGGGCTCTGGCCACTGAGAGTGGAGGGGCCTATCGGGCGGGTGACCCTGGGGAGCCTCGTGTACACACTCACACACACTCCACATTCCAGCTGTGCTCTGTAAGCGTTTGGGCAAACCAGGATTGTGTGGCTTTGGGAGGGTGGCAACAAATAACCCCTAAACTTGGGCAAGGGCGGGCCTGGGGCTGGTTGGAAGGGGCTTGAGAGAACCCCAGGGAGGTTCTTCTCTGCTGGGTCACTGGGGTTCAAGGTCTGGGGTTTGCCTACTGTTCCCTGAGGTGCCTGGGCTCCCTGGGGTGTGGCTGGTCCGGTACCCAAGCAGGCTCACCCTCGCCCCCTCCCCTAAGCCCTCCTCACCACCCAAAACCTCAGAAACAATAGCAGAGCACTCCAACCTAGCACCCCCAAACCCCCCTTACACAGGGTGGGGGCTGCCCAATTTCCGTTTGCTGCCCGCCCTCCTCCGCCACCTCCTCTCCACACCCCACATCTGACTTTGTATGTGCCTTTGCTTAGATCCTTTTACTCTACCCGCCCCCCATGACCCAGTTTCTCTTAAGATCTCTATCAGCTTTCTGTCAGCCTCTCTGCCACGGTGCTTTGATCCCCAGAGTCCAATATCTCATACCCATAGTTTGACTTCCTTCCTCCTTGTGACCTGGTAAGACTTTCCTCCGATACCTGACTTCTTCAAGACCCTGCCTGACTTCATTCCGCCCCGGTCTGAATTTCTGATCTTTTTGGCCCCTCATTCAGTGCTATCTGCCCCACATCCCAGTGGTGGCCCCCAGATCCTTACAGATGGTGTCTGGCTAGAAAATGCAAGCCGTGGCAGGCTGCCAAGCACCCCGGAGAGCTGAGCTGAGCTGAGACCTCAGTGCAGAGAGGGCTGCTTAGCTCTGGGGTCCTGAGGCTGAATTCTGCCCCTGGCTCCCCAGTCCCCTGATTGCCCCACTCACCATCTGGTTCTGCCTACACCAGGACTGGAGTGGTGAATATTCCTCTCACCTCACAGAGACCTCAGAGATAAGGCCCCAGACCAGATGGGGGAAGAAGGGCATCGAGAGACCCCAGACCACATTCCAGCCAAACGGGGCACATGACCTGGCACCTAAGGCATGAAGGAGACCAGGCTGATCC
Organism: Dama dama; assembly: GCF_033118175.1. Classification (NCBI taxonomy): domain Eukaryota; kingdom Metazoa; phylum Chordata; class Mammalia; order Artiodactyla; family Cervidae; genus Dama; species Dama dama. Next base: position 56,804,480 of record NC_083704.1, on the reverse strand, counting down.
AAGGGCAAGCCCTTTGCCACCCACCCTTCCCTTCCCACTGGCCACAGGGACACCAGCTGGACCACCCTGCTTGAGGGGGGGGAGCTGGGACCAGTGTTTATGCAACTGTGGGGAGGCCACAGCCTGGCAGGGAGTGCTGCCTGCCCAACACAAGCACTGACTCAGCAGAGCCCCCCAGCACGTACACACTCAGACATGCACACAAACAGACACACACACATATGCAGAGGTAAACACACATGTGCATATGCACAGAAGCATGGGCACCTGCATCTGCAGGTATGCACGCACACTCACAGACACACTCACAGACACAAGTAGGCGGGCACACTTGTGGACGCACGCACACACGGACACAGGGACACACAGAAATGCACACGCATGTTGCCCAGCCATGGCAGGTTGGAGGCTGCTGAGCGAGGAGAAGCCTCACCCCCACAGCTGAGTTCCACCCTCCAGGCCCCCTCTGCTCTGACACTCAGACCCACAGGCAGTGACCCAAACCCACATGGGGTCAGCACAGCCACATACAACAGGCAGAATGCCCCCAGAGTGGCACCACGGCCATGAGTAGGACAGAGACATTCCTAATGTAGTAGAGCTTCAACAAGAGGGCACCAAACCGTCCCAGGCAAGGCTCAGCAGACACCACAGCCCCAACTCTGCCTCTGCCAGGCCCCTGCAGCCTGTCCACTTTGTGTCCACGCTGGAAGACTGGTGCGTGGGGCCTGCAAAGCGTCCTGTAGAATGTGTGGGATATTCCCTTCACCTCCAGGCCAAGCCAAGTAGGGTAGTAACTCCCAGGAATTAGGGGAGCCTACTGGACGGAGGGTGTGTTTGGGAGAAGGCTTGGGGCCCTGCAGAACCATTCTGGAAACCAGAAGAGAGGCAGGCTTTCTTGGGAGAGCAGAACACATATCCCCTGAGATCCCGCACCCCTGGAAACTTGGAGGCAGGACAGCTTCCTGCCTGGGAATGGCGACAGCAGGTGTGATCCCTGCCGATGGGACTCAAGCCAGGGCGGGCATCCCCGGAAAGAAGAAACTGGGACCACTCACCCAGGCGGCCCCTGGAGACCTTTGAAGGGAATCTCAGCTGTTCGTGGACTTGACATCCGAGAGCAAGGTGGCTAGAACAGACAGGAGCTGGGGCCTGCCCAGAAGGATATCAGCCAATCAGTGGGTTCTCTTCCCTGACTGGGGCCAAAGGGAGACCCTGCTGTCATCTGTAGAGGTCCTCAACCATCCATTGGCCAGGGAGGCTAGCCAGAGTCCAGCAGAGTCACACGCGCACGTGGACACCCCCACTAGAGCCTCTGCTTCCTGCCCCACCAGCCAGCCGGACTGTGCACGATGGAAGGGCAGACCATGCTCCCCACCCCACACCAGATCCAGGGCTGGGCTGGACTGTTTTTAGATAAGGGAAGGAAGAAGAAAGCCTCAAAATCTGCCCAAGGTGTTGCTGAGAGTGTTTTCAAAAATAACCTGGAATCTGGTCGCTTTGCGCCGTATTCGCTGGACCAAGCGTGCCTCTTATCTCTCCTGGACCCTCCTACCCAGGGTCCCTGCTTCAGCTCCTATCTGCCAGTCTATGCTCCACACAGCAGCTGATAGAACATCTCCTCAGAGCAAAGCCCTTCCCACGGCCCAGGGACCCTCCTCTGCATCCTATCGCCGCCCCACCACACTCTCTGCTCCCGTCTCCACTGGAATGTCTCTTCCCTCTGATGCCCTCATGGCTCCCTGGAGCAGATGCCGAAATAGCGCCCCACACAGCTGTGCCAGCCTACCTCTGGGGCGCCACCCCAACCAGCAAAGGTGGGAGCTGGTGAATAAGTGGTCTGGTTCCCGCATCCCCTCAGTGGGACAACACCACCATCTCCTGGAGGTCCCCACCAGGGCTGAACCCCCAGGATGATCTGCTCTCATACACCCAGGGGAATTCCTTCCCTGCCCAGAGGCTTTCTCCTGCTCCCTGAGGCTACCTCCCAGGAACACTACTTGCATTCAAGGCCTTGTCTCACCTCTGCTGCTGGGAAAGCGCAGCCTAAGACAACACCATCTCGCCTCTCTTGTTTTTCTTGTCTTCCACAACGCTTCCCCATTCCTCCCTCCCCGCAACCCCCGGCAACCACCGTTCTATCCTCTTGTCTCTATGAATTCTAGAAACCTCCTTGGAGGGGGATTGTGCTGTATTTGTCCTTCTGTGTCTGGCTTCTTTTACTTAGCATAATATCCTCAAAGTTCATCCACATTGTGGCCTGTGTCCGAATTTCCTTCATTTTTAAGTCAGAATAATATTCTACTGTATGTATAGACCAGCCACACTTGGTTTATGCATTCATCCGTTGATGGCCACTGGGGTTGTTTCCACCTTTCAGCTATTGTGAATAGCGCTGCTGTGAACAGGAGTTTACAAATACCTCTTCAAGTCCCTGCTTTCAATTCTTTTGGCTATATACCCAGAAGTGGAATTTCTGGGTCATATGGTAATTATGTTTTTAATTTTTTGAAGACTGCATACTTTTTCCACAGCGGCTGCACCATTTTATATTCCCACCCAGAGTGCCCAAGGATTCCAATTTCTCTCCCTTCTTGCCAACACTTGTTACTTTCTGTTTTCTGGATAATAACCATCCTAACAGGTGTGAGGTAGTATCTCATCGTGGTTTTGATTTGCATTTCCCTAATCAGTGATGTTGAGCATCTTTTCACTTGCTTACTGTCCATTTGTATATCTTCTTCAAAGAAACGTCTGTTCGGTTCTATGGCTATACCACCCTAAACGCATCCAATCTCATTTAAAGAAATGTCTATTCAAGCTCTTTGCCCATGTTTGAATTGGCTTGTTCATTTTGTTGTTGTTATTGAATTGTAGAAATTCTTTATATATTCAGGATATTTACTCTTCTCTTTTCAGTCTTTGCCCAACCATTGCCTTCTCAGATGATCCCTGATCTGATTATTTAACAGGCCAACCTCCTCCCAACACAGACAGTCACATGCACACCCTGAGCACACACACCGCACAGCCCCTCCCCTGCTTTGGGCCCCTGCCCAGCCTCGATCACTGGTTGATACACTTTATGGCTTGGTGATTTGTCAGGTTTGTATGAGCGCCCACAAGGTGGAGGGTTTGACTGCTTCCTCCAACCGCAGTGTTCCCAGGGCCTAAAGGCATACAGTAGGTGCTCAATAAATGCTGAAAGGATGAAGGGAAGGTGAAACAGACTCCTATACACACACTCACAGCCCCTCACAGACTTTCACACACACACCCACATACACACACTCTCACATGCAGAATCCTGCCATTCTCCCCATACCACACCAATCTCGCCAGGCAACCTGATCCGTGCAAGCCCTCTCACCCACTCTCACACGCCCTCACACTCACCTCACAGTCCACCTGCACCCTGGGGGGGGGGCTGCCCTGACCTCCTGAGTCCTCCTGGCCTGCAGGCTGTTTCCTGCCCTGTGTGATCTGCCCTCCCCACTCTGGGCCCTTGATGTCCCCCACACCTCTTATCTCTAGGGCCCCCAAACCTCCCTGCAGAGCGCTGCTCTTCTTCCCCATCAAATCAGAGTAGATCACCTCCTCCAGGAAGCCTCCCATCACCCATCCCACTGGGCTCTGAAAGGAGGGGAGGGCCTCACCCCAGGACAGGGGGTGGCAGTGGGTCTGGCACTGGTGGGGGGCGTAGGCACCCCCTGTTGTCATTACAGGGGTTGCGCACTTGTCTTCTGCTGAGAAGCCCAGGGCTGAGGAACCACTGGTGGCCCCTGGCTGCTGCCCCTCTGGCCGAGAATCACACCACAAACAGAGAACCTCAACTGCCCATCCGTGTCAGGGGGTGGTCTAAGGCCTCCTCGACCATGACAGCCTGGGGACAATATTGGCTCCTCCCCTACCACCCATTCCCGGTGTGACTCAGGCAAAGCCATTCTCCGCTCTGGGCCTTGGTTTCCCCACCTGTCACAGGGGTGGCTCTGCCCCAGTGCCCCTGATGGCTGGTCGTGGGGTTAGTTAGCCTGGACAGGGCTCTCAAGCTCCTGGGGCATCCTTGTGTTAGAGGCCAGGGCATGGCTGCCATCTCCAGAAGTGGGGGGTGGAGGGGAGGCAGTCCTCATCCGGCTTAGCCCGGTGTCCCGGTGGGCAGGCGCTGAGGGTTTGGCACACCAGATGGCACCGTTTCAATGGGACAAGCCAGGAGGCAAGATTTTGAAATGATTTCCCCCTGTTTTGTCCAGAGCTCACCCTGTGCGGCGTGTAGATTTTTACAGAAGTCAACCAAAGGGCTACAGAGAAGAAAGAAGTCTGGAGTGGGAGGGTGGGGACTTCCCTGGTGGTTCATTGATTTAAGAGTCTGCCTTCCAATGCAGGGGACATGGGTTCGATCCCTGGTCAGGGAACTAAGATGCCACATGCTGTGGGGGCAACTAAGCCCATGTGCTGCCATGAAGTCCCAGCACTGCCAGGGGAAAAAAAGGAAAAAAGACGGAAGGAAGGAGAGAAAGAAAGGAAGAAGGAAGCAAGGAAGGTAGGAGGAGGAAGTAAAGAAGCCATTTATTCATGAGGCCCAAGGAGCGGAGACAGCGATGCAGTCACTGGCCGGCGTAGCCTGATGGCAGTGATGACGGCCAGTCTGCAGGGTTGTGCAGAGAGAGCCATGCGCTCCCCTCTGGCCCTTCGCAACTCCAAGCCTCTGGTGTCCGCATCACAAGTAGAAGACGAGCTGCCCCCAGCGCCGCCTCCCCCGGGGCTCCCTGAGAACAAAGGTGGTCACAGGTTACAGCGGAGGGGGCAGCCAGGCAGCAGGATGTCAGCTGAGGACTGGCGTTGCTGGGGCTGGGGAGGGGGCAACAGGGAAGCTGGATGAAAGAGGTGGGAGGGGCGAACCACAGGACCGACATCAGCAGAGGTGGCCAAGGTGGTCACAGGTTTGGAAGGGAGTGGGGGGGGGGGGGTCTCACCTGGGGCGAGAAGTTCAGCTGGCCATGATGTGCTTGACAAACGCTGGAAAGAAGTCAAGAGTGAGCCGCAGGGTTCGGCCCTGGGTAGCCAAGGGAGGGGCCCTAGGACCCCAGTGCCTCCCCCCAGCAGACTCCCTGCCTGCTGAGTTTACCTTCGTAGTTGATGCAGCCATTAGAGTCTTCCTGCCCCGCCATCAGCTTCTCCACCTCGTCTTCTGTCAGCCTCTCACCTGGCGGGAGTGGAAAGCTGAGTCAGCACTGTTGAGGTGTGAAGGGTTGGGGGACCCCCGACTGCCTCTGGATGGTGACTGTGCCTCTCCAGTATTCCCCATGCCTCAAATGGGTACACCCCAAAGCCTGGGTTGTCACCCCTCAGTTCTGAAACCAGGAGAATCAGTGACAAGTCAAAATGAACAAAGCCCAGGGTGCAAGCCTGGTGCCCACTCTGAGCCTAGACTCCATCCATAACAGTGCCATCTTGGTGTTCAGGTCACTGGCACAGACTGCCCCCTGTGCTCAATAGGCTGGCCGGTCTCCCTCCATCAAGAGGAGACCAGGAAAGATGTGCAGGATAGAGCTGGGGACCTTGGGGATGACCGTGGAGGAGACCTAGAGACACCATCAGTGCTCCCCAGATGAGGCTGGCACTTCCCTTTCCTGACTCTGTGCCGGTCCCCCCACTGGAACGCCTACTGCTGTTCCCCTCATACATCCTACCTGCCCCAGCCACACACACACACACGCACACACACACACACACACACATAACCTCAGCACAGCGCTGATCACACACTAGGCACTCAATAAATATTTGACACAGGAAGGATCGCTGTGAGCAGACAGAACATGAGCTCAATGAATATTTGCTGTAGGAAAAATTCTCTTTGAAAAGGGGACATTCCTGCCAGCCAGGCCCCTGACGGTGGGAGTCAGGATGCCCAAGAGGCAGGCACAGTACCTTCTCGGCTCTGGAATTTGACCTTGAGGCAACAAACACCAGGACTGGATTGATTGACCCTCCTTGGGTGCGCCACCCTGCCCCGCCCCGTCCCCAGAGCCCTTCCAGATCTGTGAGCTGCACCCACTGGGTTTCTTTATCCCGCATCTAAATTTCTGAATTCCCCGCATAGATTTGCTCGGTCTCCTGCCGTGGAGGCCCCTTGACGGCATCACCCTCCGTTTTGCAAGGGAGAAGCAGGCGGGGGATAGCGTGCTTTCTCCCAGATGTCCCCGGCGGGCAGGCTGGGAGCGGGGAGGCGGCCGCCCTCACCCAGCGTGGCTAGCACGTGGCGGAGCTCGGCGCCCATGACCGTGCCATTGCCCTCCTTGTCGAAGACCCGCAGCCCCTCCACGAAGTCCTCGTAGGTGCCAGTGTCCTTGTTCTTGGAGATGTGCTGGAGCATGGGCAGGAACGTGTCAAAGTCCATCATCTTGGAGTTGAGCTCTGTGGAGAGATGGCCGAGCACCCGGCTCTGAGGGGCGGGCGGGCAGCCCCCTCGCCTAGTCTGACAATGAGGACCTGTTGCCTTCGCCCAGCTCCCCAGCGCGCTCTGCACCAGTTTGCCATTTACTAAGCGCTCCCCCATCACCAGGCACTTGAGTCAGCTGAGAAATGCATGACTGACATGGTCCTCTGCTGTTCATAAGGACAGCGGCAACACCGTGGGTGTCTAGCCCCTCTGTTCTCCTTTGGGGGATCAGTTCTTCCTAGCACCTCGTTATTTTTCTTACAGACTCCACTCTCCCTGCCACCTAGGGTGGGTCAAGAGCAGCTGGGCAGGTCAGAGACCTTCTCTGGGGCTTCTGTACCTGCGGCGGGGGCTTGGGTCTCAGTCTTCCTTGGGTCAGAGTGGACAAACGTCTCTGCCCAAGGTGGTGAGGGCAGCTGGCCCTGCCCCCCGCCGAGGGATGCCCAGGGGGCCAGGAGGGACGGGGCGAGCAGGTGGGAGACCCAGGCCAGGTCCCACACCTCCACTGGGGCTGGTTTGCGCTGTTGTCAGTCCCTTATGACCAGGAAGCTTGGCTAATCGGCGTGCGGCCAGGTGATACCAGCCATCGCTGCTTGTGAGAGCATCCCCTGAGGCTGGGCTCCAGGTCCTCCTCCAGAGAACAGGAGGGTGTCAGAGGAGTGCACAGCGGGGAGACTCCCATGTTGTCCCCCCGCCCCACCCAGCAATGGCATTCTCCCCCGAGGACTGGCACTAATGGGGACATCTCAGGCTGAGCGCACCCACCTTCCTGCTTTGGCTTCCCCAGGACGCGGAGCACCTCGGCTTGTGTCGGATTCTGGCCCAGCGCCCGCAGCACGTCCCCGCACTGCCCGTACGTGATCTTCATCTCGCACTTGGGCGTGCGATCGAACAACATGAAGGCTTCCTTGAACTCTGCCAGGAGGGGGCGTGAGCTGTGGACACTTCCAGAGGCAGCCCACCCCACTCCACCCAGAACCCACACTGCCGGCAGGACTCTCAGCCTGGGGACCCTGGACCCAGCCCCGCAGCCCCGGGGCTCAAGACGCAACGCCCCCCCAACCACTCACCTTCAATCTGCTCTGGAGTGAACTCGATCTGAAAGGAGACCCCCCCAAATTCTGAGTGCCGGGTTCAGAGGATGGGGCCAGGCCTCCTCCTGGTCACTCCACTCCGTGGCCAGCCTGGGCCTCAACCCCTCGGTTGCCCCAACCTGTCTGCATTTCAGGATCCCGCTTCCACCACCCAGGACCTCCTGCCGTCCACCTCTTGACTCCCACCCCCACCTCCTTACCCCTCCTCACCTATCCTACCTGACGGCTATGGGTCTGTGCGTACCCAGACCTGACACCAGTTAGGCCTCATCTGGGGAAGTGATGTGGAGGGAAGCCTTGTGCCCTGAATCTCCAACCCAGGGTAGGCCTTACCTGAGACCCCCCCCAGTCCTGGACAGACATGCCTGAAGCAACAGGCTCTAACGGCACTGGCTTTGCCAGCTCTGCTGGGCCTGGGGCCCAGTGGGCAAGTCTGTCTATGTGAGATGGGGGCACCTCATCTCACTGGGAGGGGGTGGCAGGTGGCAGGAGAGGCTGGGCTGAGGGTACAGGCCAGAGAGCCCTGCAACATAAGAGCTCATCTACAGGAGGGGTGTGTGTGATGAACACGTGCATTCACACACCTGTGTGTGCACCTGTCTGCATGTGTGAGGCTGGGCACTGTCGCTCACCTGGCCCTGCCTACACCTGAGTCTCACACACCCCCATCTGCAAGCCCAGGGCAGCCCCCAGCGTGGCACAGCAGGCAGCCAGGCCCTGAGCTGTTGAGCGTTTGCAAGACCATGGCAGGGGCACCTGAGGTCAGGAGGCCTCCTGGGACCCGGTTTCCCCCTCCTCACTCGATACCAGGTCTATTTTTATCACTGCAGTCACTCAGCCCAAGGTCAAGGGCGCACCAGGGAAAGGAGATTGGGGGAGGGGGATTTGACTGGCACCTCGCCCACTGCGGCTCCCTTGGAGTCCCCACCTCGGGGCACCCCAGTGCAGAGCAGAATCCTGCCCCAGCCACCCTGCCGGGCTGTCCCTCCCAGCCCTCCAGCTCAACCTTGTGTTGGGAAGACCCGACCAAGTTGTTTCTGGCCACCTGAGAGCTCCCTCCACCAGGAAGCACGCCGAGATTAGGTGCCCTGAGCTCCTGACATGGCTTTCTGCAGGGTTCCCAGGAGAGACCTCCTGCGTTCCTCTGCTCAGGGGCGAATCTGCAACCTCAGATCCAGGGAGAACACACAAAGCCACCATGGGCCCCGGGATTGTCCAACCCTCTGCCTGTGGGATACACACTTGGGGTCTGAGGGTGGTCGGTGTGGGGGCCGACTCCAGGGAGCACTTGCTGTGAATGGTTCCCGACAGCCTGTGAGGAGGGCTTATTGTCCCATTTCACAGCTGAAGAAACCAAGCCTTAGAGCAGAGACGGCAATGGAACAGATTTAGGATTTGAACCCGTGTGCTGCGTTAAGTCACTTCAGCCGTGTTCAAGTCTGTGCAACCTCGTGGACTGCCCACCAGGCTCCTCTGTCCATGGGATTCTCCAGACAAAAATACTGGAGTGGGTCGCCATGCCCTCCTCCCGGGGATCTTCCTGACCCAGGGATCGAATCTGAGTCTCTTGTGTCTCCTGCGTTGGCAGGCAGGTTCTTTACCACTGGCGCCATCTGGGAAGCGGAGGTGGATCTGTGAGGACCAGCTGCAGTCTTCCTGGGGACCTTGAAGGGCTGGGACGGCTCCACGGGGCCCCTTTGCCAGCAGCCAGGGCAGCGGTGGCCGGTGGCCAGCCAAGAACAGACGCAGGCGGGACGCAGGGTGCGTGCCACTATGTGGATGCCACAGGTGGCAGTCACGGCGCATTCTCCAAGTTTAGACTCTGAGAAAGACTTCCGAGCCAATCTGGGGAAGGGCTCCTGGGGCCACTGGTCACAGCTCCATGACCAACTTTCTCCATGACCTACCCAGACTGCGGCTCAGCGTCGCCACCTCAAAGCTGAGGCCCCACCAGCTCTGGGGCTCAGGGACCTTGGCGGGGGTGACTGTGACCCAGCCTGGGCAGGAGCCTGGCTTCTCTTTGCTCCCCACCCTGTCTTCCCCTGGGGGACTTGGCATGGACTTAAAACCCCACAGTGTGACAAGAAAAGTCCCTGCCTGGCTGCGGGGGTGGGGGACACTGGCGGGCCCAGGATTCCCCAAGGATGTGAGGTCCGAGGAGAAGGACTGGGGAAAGTCAGTTTCCAACCACCAAAAAGGCAGCCCCTTCAGCAACACTGGGGCAGTCCTGCCTGCTGTCTGACCACCGTCTCTCCTGCTGCAGCCCTCCTGATGCTAAAGCTTCCAGCTAGAGCTCAGTGTTCACTTTCTCTGGAGCCCCCTCTTCCACTGGGTAGGTCCACTCTGGGATTCACTTACCTACCCTTCCCTTCCTACCTAAAACACGGCCTCCACACCCACCTTGACTTTGGAGGGATCAAACTCAGCTTCCTTGGAGGGCTCAGGTGCAGGTGCAGGTGCGGGAGCTGGAGCTGCAGCTGCTTTGGCACCTGCCTTGGCCTCATCCTTCTTGGGATCTGGCTTTTTGGGAGCCATGGAGGCTGTGAGCACAGAGGCAGGGGTGGAGAGGAGGAAGCCGAGAGCAGGGTAGGTGAGCCTCCTGCAACCCGCCTTTATCACGCCTGGACACCTCATGACCCCGGCCCCACCCCTGCAGGGCACAATGCGGACAGGGCCATAAAAGGACACTGGATAGACTCAGGGGCTATTTTGGGGCCTGGGGAGGGCATTGTTCAAGCTCAGGAATGGGTGGGGGAGAGGGAGGGCTCTCCAGGCCTCCCAGTCACCTGTTGAGGAGAGAAGGGGGAGGGGCAGACAGAGGCCACTGCTCAGCCCGCATGCATACCCCAAGAAGCGTACACACGCACACACACATAAGGGCCTGTTGTCCCTCGGGAGGTCAATAAACTGAACAGGTGTGGGATGATGGACCCAGGGCATGTTGGGTGTTGTGCTGGGGGCCGAAGGACGGGAATTACCTAAGGGCACCCCTTGGGTTACACTTCCCATCTGCACTTCGAATTCCCTGTGTCTACACGGAGGCGGAGAGGGAGGGCCACGTCTGTCCACGTGCGTTGTCTGTTTGTCTGGGTGTTTGCACGCAGCGGGGAGGGTCTCTGCGGATCTCTGGTAGGAGGGTCCGTGTCTCTGTGGGGCCCATTCTGGTCCGTGAGTGTTGCTTCCGTGTGCTTGGGTTGGGTGTTTATTGTGTCTGTGTGAGTGTCTGGCTCGCTGGCAGCTGCGGCCCCCGTCTCTGGGAATACCCTAAATGGCAATAAAATGGGGTCTGCTCCCTTGAGGGCCGTCACCCAGCCCGGTTCAGCAGCCCAACAACATCCACCGCCTTGTGCCTCGGCACCTGCCTGGCCCCGAGGTCAGCATTCTCGGTTTCTCCCTCGCTTCCTACAGCCCCTCTTCAATAACCCCCTTTCCCCACACACCTCAGGGTCTGCTCCCCACCAGACCCTTGTTCACACACCGTATACCCTCTGCTCTCACCCCTCCTCTGGTTGGCACAGTCAAGGCATGACCCCACTGCACCCTCCCGGTCCCACCGCCCCAGGCGGCCCTCTGCCAACCTTTTAGCTGGGACCCTGAGAGGGTCTGTGTCTCTGAAGGACCCCAGGGGGCTGGGAGGGGTGCCCCACCTTGACCTACCCCCTAGTACTACCTTGAAGTGCTAGCCCTCAGCGGATGGCGGTGACATTGGGCAGCCTGGCTGGGTGACTCTTGGGGGAGATGGGAGGGCGGAGGTGGCAGGAAGCCCTTCCAGGCACAGAGCTCGGAGCGCTGGGACATCTTGCAAACACATTGGGCTCCGTTCCTTGCCCGGAGTCTGTGCTGGGGCGGTGGAGGGGGTGGGGAGGCGGGAAGGAGGTGTTCCCTGTTATTTTTAAATGCCTGGAGCCTTTGATAGAAACTTCAGAGGCATTGCCCCACCCCCCGAGGCCCCCGGGGATTTCCCGGGTGTAGGGAAGCGCTGAGGGTGGAGCTGGAGGGGAGGCTTCACCCTTCCTGCGGAGCCCAGGTTCCCTCTCATCCCATCACTCAGGCTCCTGGTGAGGGGGGAACAGCGGTCCAGGGGTGGGGCCAGGTCCCCTCCTTGCTGGAACACAGGACAGTCCTCCCCTCATCTGGAGGGCAGAACACCCCACATCTGGAAATCTGACAACATCCGGCGCTGGGGGAGAGGCAAGTTTTTCACTTTTCTTCCAGATGTTTGGCAAGAGTATTGAGAAAGAAAGGAGTGGGGGAGGGTCCTCAGAGACCAGTCAAATACCACAAGAGGAGAAGACAGACAGGGGGGACACACAGAGAGAGATCTCCCTGCTGACCTCAGGACAACTGACTCTGGACGTCCTATGGGGGCTCCAGCCATCCACAGGCACAGCCAACAAGACCCCACCCAACCCCCTTTCATTCATTGTGGGGGAAACATGGCGGACATACACAGGGGCGCCCAGACCCCCAAGCTCATTGATCCATCCGTGCACAACTGCCGTCCCCCGGAAACCACTCAACACCAGCAAGCACGGGAGGAGATGAGTGACATGAGCCTCCTTGAGGCTTGGGTCCCAGGTCTGTGATGGGGTGCACAGACTCAGGCAGCCCACCAGAGCCACAGAGCACCGCCTACCTCTGCCTGGTGATGGGGTTGGGGAAGGAGGGGGGTCTTGGTCCCCTTCCCTCAAGCACAGAGCAGATACAGTCCTGCAGTGGGGAGATGATGTGCAGAGCCATCCTCCACTCCCTCCCCAGGACTCAGATGGAGGTCGGACCTGGGCCTTTGACTGTCGGAGCTCTGGTTCCTGGGAGCAGTGGTGCACAGACTCTCCCAACAGGGCCACTCTCAACCCATTACTAATGCCCAGCCCCCAGCAGGGATTCTGCAGGGATCAGCCCCCTTGACATCCAGCAAGATGGACTGTGGAGGACAGGAGGAAAGCGGGGCGGGCAGGTGGGCGGTGAGCAGGTAGGTGAGCAGGGGCGGGGGCTTTATGACAGGGAGAGACAGGTACGGAGAGAAAAGACAAGCCACACGAGGCTGAGCGCTCAAGCCTCTCTCCCAAGCTCCAGCCTGGGCGCCATGCCCTTCAGGAATGACAGCCCAGCAGACAAGATCCTGGCAGAGCCTGCGGGAAGAGAGGGAGTCTGGATCCCTCTCCTTTGACTCCCCCGGCTCCAGTGTCTGAGCTGTAGCCCATCCAATGCAGATGGCACATTCCAGAGCCCTCTCTGGGGGCAGCCACCTTACTTTCCTCCACCCCCGCCCTGCAGCTGAGGAACACGTTGACCCCGACTTCTGAGGGGCCCACGGAGAGAGGCAGGAGACCCACACTGGCCTCCTTCTTAGTTCTTTCCAGCCCCCATGCCTTTGCTCTTTCCTCCTCCTGGTGTCCTTGTTTAGGGCCCTAGCCATGGCTTGCTCCTTGTCACCTCCAGGTCCAGTGAGATATCACCTCCACTCAGCCTCTTCAGACTACTCTGGGCCAGCTCCACCTGCCTTTTCTCTCACCCTGACCCCCATTCTTGCATCCTAACATGAGGTTGTTCCCTTGTTTCTTGTGGGCGCCCCTTCCCTTAAATGTCAGTTGGCATAGGAAGAATTTTTGGTCTTCCAGGGCTGTATATCCACAGGGTCTAGAACAGAGCCTGCTGTACACAGTAGGCACTCCATAAATGTTGGGTGAGCCAATGTCCCAGACGTCTCAATTTACCGACCTCTCACAGGAAGACTGGAACCCTTGGCCACACCCCATCCCTGGAGTAGGGCCAGGGGAGACTTGCTGATGGAGCAACAGTTCTGGTGTCTGCCGGGGGCGCCCCGAACAGCAGTGCAGCCAGCAGCTGCCCCTCAACCCACCTGCCGCCCCCTCAGCTCAGGCCTGCTCTTCACGACACTCCCATCCATTCTGAGACTCCCCTCAAGAGCCTGAAGCTGTGGGGACGGTCGGAAGGTACAGGCAGTGACCTGACCGTGATGACCAGCCAGCAGAGGGCGTAGAAGGGACAGGAACTGGTCTTTGGATCCTGAGCCCAAACCCCGGAACCCAGGATCCCAACTCAGACCCAAGACTCCAAATCTGGAGCCTAGAACGCCAAACCCAGACCCCAGACTCAGGCCTCAGGATCTGGCCAAACATAGATCCTGAAACCCTGAGCCCACGATCAGACCCTACTCTGAGGACCCAGACCCCAAAACCCAGGGTGTCCAACCCAGACCTGCCACCCAGACCCCAGAGCCCAGGCCAAGGACTCAAGACTCTGAAGCCAGAGTCAAGATCCAGGACTCAAGACCCAGGACCCAGGTACTCGAAACCCAGACTCTAAACCCGTAAACCCAAACCTAGACCCCAGAACCCAGACCCATGAAAGGGGCCACTGGTTTTCCAGATGGGCCCTGCCTGCTGCCTGGTGTAGACAAAGGCAGGGCTAGGGAGGGGTCAACTCCTGGCAAACAGCACAGGGGGAGAGCTTGGCAGACCTTCCCGCCAGTGTTCAGAGGGGCTTGAGGAATGTCCCTCATCCTGTCACAGCCCATTAATGAGCTCAGAATATGGTGGCCACATGCAGGGAGCAGTGCAGAGTGGGGAGAGGGAGGGATGGGTAAGGCCTGGCTGTCCCCGGGGCCCAGGAACCAGAGGCAGGGAAGGAGGGTCGGGCTCCCCACGTGCCCTGTCCCCCAGGCCGCAGGCTCCGCAGGCCGCCCCGGCCCGCCCAGGACCGCCTCTCCTGGCCCGCGGCCCCTGGGCTGGGCCGTGGGCCCAAACTTCCCGGAGGAGTCAAGAACGCGGCCTGGGCCAGACCCAGAGCCTTAGAAGTAGGTCAAATGTGGCTGTGCAGCAGGTCCCGGGGACCCCATTTGGGCGGGGGCAGGCCCGTGGGCGGCAGTTCACCCACCAGGGCACACGCGTGTACCCACACGGATGTGCATTCACTGCGCCGTGCTGGGTGCACATGAACATGAACCCTACTCAGAGCCCCCAGTCCCTGCCCAGCTGCTTAGATGAGGCGACCGAGGCCCCAGGAGGGGCGGGAGGAGCTGCCCAGCCTCTCTGGCTACAGGCGGCACGAGGCAGCCACGAGGACCCGGGAGAAGGAGAGGAATTTGTGCACCATCCCACGCTCCTGGAGCCTTGGGTGAAAGTCTGACTCCAGGGAGGACTTCCCAGCAGGGCTGCTCTGCCACCAACAGGATGTGGCCTGCTTCCCGGAGGCACAGCCCCAGGCCTTGAAAGATGGGAAGCAGCGGGCCAAGGGGGAGGCCGGAGAGTTCTGCTGCTCTTGCAACCCACCCCGGCTGGTCCTGGTTCCTCTGGGCCTCAGTTTCCCCATCTGTACAATGGCCGTGGGTGGGGCCCAGTGATCCCGAGTTGGAAGGACAGTCACTGGCCCTGAGCAGTGATGAGCCCATCCCCGCCACCCCCACACCACACACAGACAACTCTGTCCTCTGCGGGCCAAACACACCCCTCAGGCCCCTCCCTCTGCCCACTGTGCTGACGGGGACCAGATGCTCCAAACTTGTGGTTCTGGGGGTGGGGGTGGCAGGGCCCAGCGGGCTGGCAGGCAAGCCCTGGGTTTGGCCCAGGGACCTATAATCAGCTCCTGCCCCTCTGATCCCGGCCCAGGACTGACGCTTGGGGCTGTGGTGTCCTGGCTGGCTGTGGCCACGGCCGCTATATTTGGGAGCCCAATTGAGGATGAGGGAGGGGTGGGAGGGAGGCAGCCACCAGGGACCAGCGCCTCATGGGGGACAGGGCGGGGGACACTGTTGTCCAGGTTGATTCTCCTTGCAGGAGGGTGCAGCCTTGGCTGTGGGGGTCCACTTTGGGGGGGGGGGGGCATGCTCTGCTGTCAGGAGCCCAGCCTGGGCGGGCATCAGCCTTGCCCCCGGTGACTGGTCCAAGGAGATAGATT
The DNA here is from genome assembly GCF_033118175.1 of Dama dama. NCBI lineage: Eukaryota > Metazoa > Chordata > Mammalia > Artiodactyla > Cervidae > Dama > Dama dama. The sequence goes on along the minus strand of NC_083704.1, from coordinate 56,789,024 downwards.
GGAAATCTGAGTGTGTGAGAAAGGGGAGGGGGTGACAAGATGAATGGGAGTGGGAAAACGGCTTTCACGGGGTGAGGGTTGGGGGAGAGGAGTCTGAGGTGGGAGGGATAGGAGCAGCAGGTACCAACATGCTACACAAAGGGATGGAGAAAACAGTCTTGATGCTGGGGTCCCAGGGAAGGGAGTTAGGTGTAGCCTAGCTCTGGTTCCCCCGTTCTCCCTGCTGGTCGAGCTTCTAGAAGGGCTCGGCCCCTCCTCCAGCATGGCCTGCGGCCTCCCTGAACTGCCCTGGACATTCCCCGCCGCTGGGCCAAACCCTGTACCCTCCCACCAGCAGCTTCCCAAAGAGCAAATATTTATTGTCCTTGGAAGAAAAAAAAAGAGTCCCCTTTTAGGATCAGGGTCTGGGAGCTGCTATTGAGGCTTGCAGGGGCTCGGCAGCGGCCCGAGATGACCACCTAGAGGCTGAGGGCGGGGGAAGGAGGGTGAGTTGGCCTCAGGGGAGAGGGGCTGGTTGCCCCAGGCTGCTGCTGGGCAGGGGCTCTGCCCAGGTTTCCGTCTCCCCAAGATTGCCCCAGAAAGGGTCCAAGGGGGTACGGTCACTGACCCCACGGCATGAGGTATGAATGTGTGTGTGAGCGGGTAGATGTATGCAGTCTGTGTGTGACAAAATGCATCCCTGTGCGCACGAGGATGGGAGCACACATGGGGTGTGAGCGTGTGGGCATGTGTCATCTCGTGTGCTCACATGTGTCACACGAGGCTGTGACCCCACGTGTGTGAGAAGCATGCCTGGGCGCGCCTGGATCTGTGTGCGTGTCCATCTGGGAGCCCGTTCATCTGTTGGCGTGGGGCGGGGTAGGGGCATGTGGACACAACCTCTGTTGAATGGCCAATTCAGTCAAAAATGCAAGTAAATTTAGCAGGGGGAAAAAAAAACCCTGTCAGTCAGACGAGGAGTCTGAATTGGGTGGTTGTTTGACTGGATGGACCAACTGTCTCAGGCAAACAGTTCACGCTGGCTGTGGGGAGGAACCAGCTCCCCTGGGCCGTCATGGAGAAACTGGAGACGGGGACCCTGACTGCGGCAGAGACAAGCCACAGAGGCTGACAGAGAGGTGGGGACGGACCCAACGACCCTGAGGTGGAGACAGGGGCGGGAGGGTCGTTGAGGTCGGCCAGAGACAAAGGGGGCGTCCAGGGCAGGATGGAGCTGCCCAGAGCCTGCGGACAATGCGTGTGCACACAGCCCTCCGGCCCCCAGCCTCAGCCCTGAGCCGAGTGTAAGCCAGATTCATTCTTCCCTTCCACTCCCCTAAGGCAGCCCCAAGTGGACAAGAAGGGCTCATCACACTGGGATGCAGGAAGAGAGGGTGGGACTGTGACAGGACTGTAGGCCAGGGGACAGGGATGGTGGGGGCGGGGGTGAAAGCAGGGCAGTGACGAGGAGGGGAGGTGGGGGTGGGAGAAGCCGAGGCAGTGGTGGCCGGGAGGGCCCCCTTCCCATCCCCTCGCAGACCGCACCTAGCAGTGGTGGCCCCACCAGACCCCGGCTGTCCCCACCCCACCCTACCTAGCACCAGCTGTGTCCTTGCCTCCAGTGGCCACACAAACACACTCTGTGGCTCAGGGTGTGGAGCTGCATTAAAAATGGCCCAAGCCCCCGGCCAGGAATAGTTAGGGTCAATTCCCGTACCTGCCGGTGTGGGTATTTATATATCTGCGGCCCGCCTACCCGCTGTATTTATGTCTGAAGTACAACACACACATGCGCGTTCACACACACACATACACACACATTCACAGGGTCCCCCGGTCAGGCTAACCAGCCCTCACTGTGTGTCTGTGTCTGTCTGAAGACACCCACTGGTCCTGGACGCCCCCAAGCCACCTGATCCCTTTCTACCAACTCTGGGGTCGACCGGAATCACAACGAAGGGTGTGCGTGCACTGATGCACGCATATGTACTCACAGGCTCACAGTCAGGAAGCCCACCCGCAGGTGCTCAGACCATGAGCTGGCACACTCCTATGCACACACCTTTAAATACAAACCCTCACACTCTGTAGATGCCTTTGCGCACACCCTCATACCCAGGTGCACATACCCTTTGCCCACACATGCCCTTTGCACGCGAGTGTACACTCATTCACGTGCCTTTGCATACACACACCCCTAACGCTTCACACCTTCAAACTCGTGGTGTAGGAGGAGCTCTGGGTGGGAATCAGAAGCTCTGGGAAGTAGGAGAAAGGCAGAGGGCGAGAGCAATGAGGGCCCCATAGCAGGCCTGCCTGATGATGAGGTCTGGGTGGCAGTGTGAGTGCACACGCATATGAGTTTGAGTGTATGTGTCCACAATCTTGGAACCTTTCCACAGCCTCCCCTCTAAACCCTCTGGAGAGCCATCCCTACCCCAACCCCGTTCACAGAGGGAAACAGAGGCCAGAGCAGAGCAGCTGGGCCTGGGGAGGTCAGCGTCCCCAGGTTCGGGGCCTGCGAGCCTTAGCATCTGTGTTGTTCTTGGAACGCCCAGGCCAGATAAGGACCGGGGTCAGAGCTCGGCTCTCGTGGGAAAGGACTCTCTGGAAGGCTCCCGACCCATTCCATTCCCAGATGTTAGACCCCAGAGTAGGCAGTGGGAGGGCAAAGGGGATGACGGGGGACAGGCAGGGGCCATCATGCTGGGCTGTAGAGCTGCAGGGAGACCATGGCAGATTCAGACTCACAAATGCCTGGGAATACGCAGTGACCCCCTCAAACCAGCCCAGGGACCTCCAAGTGTGGGGGCCTGGAGCAGAGACAAAGGGAAGATACCCAGCCCCCAGCTCTCTGCAAAATCTAGATTTGAGACCCTCGGCTCTAGGAAGCCTCATTATATTCTGGAGCCAGGGCTAACGGTCAGAGACTGTGTCTGAGAAGTCTGCAGCCTGGCTGGCTGGAGAAGCTGTTTTGGGGGTGATAGATGGAGTGCTGGGAACTTCAAAGCAATACGTCCCATCCAAAGCTGATCCAGGCTCTGGTCGTGGGATCGGTTATTAGAGCCAGCAGGGGACCCCCGTTCTGATCCTGGCCCCTCACTGACTATTGGAGACACTTCCCCTCTGGAGACCTCAGTGTTCCCCACCCTGTACAATGGAATGTGGTTTTGGGTCAGCTCGGCAGACACACAGACCCCTCCGGCAGTCAGTTTGGGGCATCTTTGGACATGTGCCTCCTCCTTCCCCCACTTGCACCAACCTTTGCCCCTTGCCCAGGTCACAGTGCCTCGGAGAAGGCTGGAGCTTCTTTGAGGGAGCTTAGAGCTTAGCACCAAGTCAACAAGGAAACAATCGGCTGGAATTCTGCATGAATACAGGGCTCATCCAAGGCTACAGATAATGGAGGAGGGTCTGTGGGACTCCTGTGCCCCTTGGGACTTTTGCCTGCCTGCAAGCCCCCTCCTCCAAAGTCTTGGTCTCCGGTAGGCATAGCAGGCCCCTCCCCCAGCCTACCTTCCACCTAACATGCTCAAAATCCCCATAATCAATGTAGATGCAGTTTGGGGTCAGGAACCAAGAGGAACCATTGATTGCTCCAACCAGGAGCCCTCTCCCCTTCCACAGCCCCCTGCTGGCATTGGGGGTCTCCCCAAACCCATCTTTCTACTGAGGTACTGAGGACAGAGGCCACAGGTTCAGCTGAGCTGGTCTAGCCTGGAGCACTGGAGTGGACACTCCCTGTAGACCCAGGCTGCCCAAGCTTCAGTCTCCTGTCTAGGAGTTGGACTCCAGCCCTTCTGGCTTGACCGTCAGGCTGTTCCCTAGCTTCCCTGATGGCTCAGACTGTAAAGAAGCCGCCTGCAATGCCAGAGATCTAGGTTTGATCCCTGGGTTGGGAAGACCCCTTGAGAAAGGAATGGCAGCCCACTCCAGTATTCCTGAATGAAGAACTCCATGGACAGAGGATCCTGGCAGGCTACAGTCCACGGGGTCACAAAGACTCAGACATGACTAAGCAACTAACACTTCCCCCCACCTCAACCCCAATCCATCAGGTTTAATCTCATCAGGCTCCTTGGAGAAAAATTTTCTAACACCGCAGGACAAAAGACATGTCTAGAGAGGCTGGAGGAAGCTCCTTCTGAGATCCTTGGATTCCCTCCCTCCTCATGGAGAAACTGAGGCTCGGAAGAGGAAGGCCATCTCCATAGCAACTGAGAGATAAGAGGGTCAAGGGTCAGTCCAAAGCTCCAGCAAGTAATTCTCCTCTCCCCCAGAGACACAGGATGAGACAGGGCTTGGAGATGACCCACAGAGATGACCCAGTCCCTGCTCTCAGGGCTTGCAGTCTCTCAAGAAAGGGGCAAGAATCCAGAATCTGAGGTCTCACAGAATCAGATGCAGGAAGACCTAGGAGAAAAGGGGACTTTGAAGAGCATATGAACCACCCCCCACAAAGCAATGAAGAGGAGGGCAAGTCCGGCAGTGAGGGGCAGAGACTCCTCAGGGTTCAGGCAATGGGAACCCCAGGGCAGTGGGGCCTATAGGCCTATAGGGAAGTGGCTCCCAAAAGCAGGGCCTCCAAGCCTCTGAAGCCAGTCCAACACACAATAAGGACTCAAGAGTTTGAGGAGTAAGTGATCTGATTCAGGAGGGCCACAGAAAAGCATCTGATCAAAGGAGCGGCTCCATGAGGCCTGACCCTCCAAAATACTTTCCTTTCTCTCCCTTCCTGCTCCTCTCTCTGCTAGGTCATCACTTCTTTGCCCCCGTCCACCCCCAAATAGCCCTCTGTGGTCATGCTTAAATTGGAAAATGTATGTGGAGCTCGAGTGGGAGGGGTGGGGGTGGCCACCCTTCCATCTGGGACCCAGCTCTGCTCCCTGGGCCAGGAATGGCTTCTGGAGCCTGCTGTGGGGCAAAGGGCGTTGAAGGGGGGGCGGGATATGTGAGATGGCCAGAGGTCAGTGCTCCTGTTCCCTGCCTCTGCACCCTCAACACCAGCTCAGGAAGGCAGGGAAGGAAAGGGGTGCCACGGAGGCAGGGGAAGCTAAGCCACCAGCCTCCCGGTGGAGAGCATTACTGAGTCCATGGTCCCCGGGGTCTCTGCTTTCCCCCTGGGAAACAGGGCTTGAGCTTTTCATTCACTCCTGAGGAGGCAGAGGGCTCTCAGAGATGGAGCAGTGGCCCAGGACAGGGGGAGCTGGGTGTGTGGCTCTGAACTGCATCTAGTCCTCCCCAGATCCAGCTGATGACCAGTGCCCCCTTGAGGCTCCATGGAGGTCTCCGAGCCATGCATATCCATTCTTTGGTCACCCTGGGATCCTCCTCCAAGGTGGTGACTCACCTGTCCCCAGCTGGGACCCTTCAGCCTCTTCCACAGCCTGAGAGGGCCCTGGGTATTGGGAAGTCTTGGGGATCTGGTCTGGGTTGACCTCTGGCCTGCCATTGTCCCGCTCTGAACATCGCTTTCCCACACAGTTTTATAAACTTCCCCAAAGTACTTCCCCTTCTGGCCAGTTCAGCCAACGTCCACGGCGCCTCTGGGCCAGGCTCTGTGCCTGCCGGGTGTTGGACAGCCAGGCAGACACAGTCCTGGTCGCAGCCCGAGATGTTCCCAGTGTCATTGCCAGTTCATCGCTTCGCCCAGCTAGCGGGGCCTGAGGCTTTCAAGAAAAAAGGAAACTGAGGCCCATAGAGAGATGTCCCAGCAGTCCTCAAATGGCCCAGTCTGAACAAGGACCACCCACATAGAGGGTCCTTCCAGGCCAAGGAGAACCCCCACTTGCAAGAACTAGGGGTTCCCCCACCCCAGGCATCCCCACCACTGCCCCCAGGCGAGACCCAGGGTCTGAGCTAACCCCCTTCCCACTCCTCCCTCCTCCTCCCCGGCCCCCTCGTCCCTTCAAACCGCAAGGCTCAGCCAGCCTCTGGAACGCGTGCCCAGGACCTCGGTGATATTTTGAGTTTAAGAAAACTTTGCAGTCGGCAGGAGCTCTTAAAGGTTATAAATAGCAGCAGCAGGAGCCCATGCCGGGAGAGGCGGAAACACGTGTCAAACACGCCTGGGAGGGGGGTATTCCAAGGCACAGACCCCCGCCCCCTCCACCTCCCCCTTCCCTGCCTCCCCCCCCCCACCCACTAGGGACCCACCAGGCTTCAGGGGATTTTACAGCCGCTGGAGCGGGAAGTCACACTCCACCTGGAAGACGTCAGGAAAGGAGACTCCGCTCTTGCCCCCAGCCAGGGTCCCTGAGCGAATGGCCAGGATACCCCCGTGCATGTGGGGGAGCTACTGAAAGGAGTCTGGGGTGGGAAGTCTTGCTCCCACCGTCACCCTCCCTGGCCAGCATGGAACCCCGGGGGGCTGAGCGGAGTTTTGGATTGCATCCCCTCTAAGTCCAGTCAGCGCAAGCTCAGGACAAAGAAGGGATTTTTCCAAGGTCACACAGGAGTCAGGTGAGATCAGGCCCCCAACCCACAGTTGTTTTCACTAAATGCTGTTGCATCCCTTCCATCTCAAGGGACCACAGGACAATATCTTACCTCATCTGATTAAGCAGAGTGGGAGGATCGCGTGGTGAGGCTCTTGATATGAACCACCCCTCCTGATCTGTGAGTGAGCAGACCTTAGGACCACATCTCTCAGCGACCCATCTAGTCCCCACGTTTCCACTTCTCATGAAGATCTGCCTTTGAATAGATGAGGAAGACAGCGCTGGAGACGACCAGGGCCTCTCTCCAACCTGGAGGGCTGCACACCCATGCCCACCTTGCCAGGGCGTGGCTTGTGGGCAACCCAAGTGCAGGCGTGGGGTCCTCACCAGGAAGTCAGCTCTGGTTTGGGCCACCACAGCGTCAGGCTTGCCTTGAAGGCCATATGCTTGGAGGACATGCTCTGGGGAGCCTGGTCCGAGGGAACACAGCCACTAAGACCCCTCCGATTTCCCCAACTGCTCCACAGTTCACGTGGGCAGAAACCGTTATCCCAAGGCAAAACTCTGGAAGCCGAGGCGTGTCTGGGTCCCTCATGGCCATCCCCAACTTTGCCTCCCTCACGCCCCACCTGCTGCCCACAGCCTCCAGCAGGTCTGGGGGCGGCAGCCAGGCCTGGCGTCCAGGCGCTGTGCACCTCAGGGAGCCCCGAAGGGTTTATGGGGCTCCCAATGAATGGGCCTGTTGAGCTCAGAGGGGGCCGGGCCCGAGTAAACATGACTGGGTCTGAGCTGCCATTCTCCCCCTGCCTCCTTCCTCAGGACCCGGGACCAAAATACGACTTCCTGTCCCCGGAGCTGAGGGCTAGACTCGCCCCTCAGAACCCTGGGCTGGGGCCCACTGGAGGAACACGGTCTGACCTGCACAGGCAAGCCCCCAAGGCTGATGGGGAGAAGGGACCTCAGGTATTCAGCTTCCCAGGTCTGTATCCAGGACCCGAGGGCTTGGGCACTTTATGTGGTCCATTCAGGCCTTGAACTGCCCATCTGCTAATGACACATTGAGAAACTGAGGCCACGAATAGGATCCACAGGTCAGAATAGAAGAGGCACTGAGCCCCAGCCTCTTGCTTCCCTGGCCAGGGAGGATGGGAGCAGGGTGTGTGTGTGTGTGTGGGCTCAGAGGAGGAAGAGACTCCAAGTGGGGAAAGCTCAGGGCACTGGGAAGTTTGAGACAGAGGACACAGCAGGGCTTCCCCCCTGAACACAGCTGCCCGCTGACCTGTAAAAGCTGAAGTCGGCCCCCCGCCCCTCCAATGGCCTTAGTCACAGAATGGTCTCCTTGCCCTGGGATACCCCTTGCAGTCAGACACTGGGAGTTGCCCAGGCCAGGAGCAGGAACCCTGTAAGTTCCCGTAAGAACCCTGTTTGTCATAGTCTCGCTATGCGCCCCTGGCCAGTCCAAGTCTCCTCTCTAAGTTTCATTTTTTTTTCTTTTTTTTTTTTGGCATGCCAGATCTTAGTTCCCCAACCAGGGATTGAACCCATGCCCCCTGCAGTGGCAGTGCAGAGTCTTACCCACTGGGCCACCAGGGAAGTCCCTCCAAGCCTCATTTTTCCCTGCCTGGAGACCAGGTATTGACAAGCTCCCCACCCCTCTTTCCAGCCTGTGAACTAGAAAGTTACTTTAGAAACTATACAGTGTGCTATCCTCCTACCCAGGAGCCTGGAAGACCTGGGGAGAGGTCGCCGCTGAGGTGGGGGGGCCCTAGGAACATGCCCCAGCCACTAGGGGTGGTTCCGGGCCAGTCGCCTCACGTGCTAAGCACTGGGGGTTGTGGCTGGAATGTGTGGAGCAGCAGCTACCACGTGAATCATTACACCTCGTCAGGCTGAGCCTGAGACTTCCAGACTCAAACCAGCTCAGACTGGGCTCCGGCAGAAGGGCAGCCTCTGAGCCCCGAGGTGAAGTTCCAGGATCTTGCACGGTCTCCTCCTCACCATCTTCACCCTTAGCATCCAGGTCCAACACTGGTTCTGCTACAGCTCATTCGCAGAACCACAGAGAGAGGTCATCTGTCCACCATCCCTCTGTGACCTGCAACAACAGAAGCAGGCCCTGAGCCTTGTTGGGGGGTGGCTTGGAGACCGGGGGCAGAGGGGTGGCAGGGGCGAGTGGGAGTGAGCAGCCTGTCAGGGCTTCCTGGCTGATCATCAGGAGCCCATGTTCCAGCGAGTAAAGAGTCAGATAGAGAGAGGGAGGCGTGGGTCTGCAGGGATCAAGGCAAGGGCTGGGTAGAATGAGGGTCCCCATCTCTCCTAGCTGGGGGACACTGGATGCCCAGTGCTTGGAGGGCAGGCTTTCCCAGCCTCAATTTTCCTGCTTGTGACCTGGGTTTGAACCACCCTGGGCCATCACCTGATTTCTCCAGGTGTCCAAAACTTGAATGAAGTCACTCATAGGGGTTGTGCTCATATTTCATGGAGGCCTGAAATTTCTGAGATGTGGAAAAGGCTGGAAGGGGCAGGCAGGGGGTACACAGGAGCAGACAGAAGGACAGCTAGTCAGAGAAAGGCTTGGCAGGGCAAGGAGAAGACCGCTGAGGCACACACACACCTGAGGGGCTGAACTGGCCTGGGCACCTGAACATTGATTTGCTTGGACCTGCCTCTGCTCCTTGACCAGGGGTCTGGGACAAAGTCCTGGGCTGGTGCAGAGTTTGGTAAAAAAATAATTAATTTTTTTTTTCAAGTGAAAGCTCTGACTCAGGCCTTTTCCTGCTCCGAACAGGAACATCCTTGCTTAGGCCTGAACCGCAGAAGCCGCTCAGGGCTATCCACGGCCTTCCCATGGCCAATTTGAGTCTGTTCTGTGGCTCCAGGCCCTACTTGGACAGTCTTGTGGGTTCCAGGTGAGTGGGGTGCAGGGGAGCCCTGGGACTTGAGTGTAGCTGGAAGAGGGGAGGCTCGGGGCCCCTCATTTGGTTAGTGTGTGTGTCCCTGTGCCCGCAGGGCAGATGAGGTATGCCTACTAGGGGATACCTACAGCTCTGGTGTTACTGCAGCAGGGGGCTGTGATCATGTGACCAGAAGGGACAGAAATCCCACAACTACAGCCACCTGCCCCAGGAGTATTCTCTGCTTGGGACAGGGCAGCCCAGTCCCCTGTGTCCCAGCTTCCTGCCATTTGCCTCCCTGAGAAGTGAGAAAGTCAGGCCTCCTGCTGCAAGGGGAGGGGGCTGCCCAACCAGCTGCCTGGGAGCCTCCAGTGACTCATCCGGGTGGGGGGTGTTTATGAGCAGCCGAAATGGCTGTAAAAGTGGCACCTCGGCTCACTTATGGCCTGGCCATCCCCTCCCCAGCCAGCCCCTTGCACTGAACAGCTTCCAGAGGGGCCTAGGAACCTGGAAAGAGGTCTGGGATTGAGGCCTGGTGGAGGCTCAGCCTGGGGTCAGGGTTCAATCAGGGGTTAGAGATCAGACTGGGATAAGGATGCCGGGGTAAGGCGTGGGGGTTGAGCTAACTCTGGGGTCAGGGCTGAGGTTGGGATTCAGGCTGACTTTGGGGCTAGGGTTGAGGGGAGGAAAGATGGGGGTAGGGGTGCTGTCTGTGGGCTAATTCTCCCAGATAGCGTCCAGGCTAGGGCAAGGGGTTTTCTGAGGGAGTGAGGCCAGGCTGCAGAGGTCTCAGAGAGCCTTTGTTTTTCCTGTTTGAGTCTGGTGCCCACTCTGGCCCCAGGGTCTGTGTACCTTGGCCGGAGCCCTACTCATGGTGGCAGGGGCAGCAGCAGAGGCCTGTGAGCCCAGGGCTGCTGAACCAGTGTCCGGCCCCAGTTCTGAGCTCTGGACCGCCTTAGCCCCTCCTCCTAGGCCCCAGCCAGGGGGCCAAAGAGGGGGGTCCCTACCGCGACTTATACCCACTCCCCACCCCCAACCAGGTCTTTCCAGACACCATTGAAACTGACCTGAAACTGACCAGAAACTGACCCTGGGGCCCTGGGGCTTGCCTGTCAAAAAGGGTGGGCTGTGCTCTGCCAGGTACTAGGGTGCTACCAGTTAATGTGTGACACCCCCAACCCCCATGGTGGCACTTTAACCAGAGGCCTGGGGCTGATTTAGGGGGTCAGAGGCCCCACCCACAGTGGTGGAATGTCCAGCAGAAGTCTGGACTGAGGCACATGAGTTATAGCTAAGGAAACTCCCTTAAGGGGCCCAGAGCCCATTAGATCCTTCTCTGCAGCCCTATCCATAGCCCATCCTGGTCCTACCAAGCACAAATACTGTTTGCTTCTCAATCTCAAGGTTGCTGGTGTCAGATCTGAGAAGGACCCGGCTGCTCTACCCCTCAGTGCCTCCAATCCCTCCATGAATGTTCTTTTCCTATCATCAAGGGCGGTGGGTCATCCAGTCATAAAACTTGGGATTGAATTTCTTAGAAACAGAGACATAAAACTTCTCTGAAGAACCTCAAGTGTTTTGAGGTGCCTGCTCTGGGCACCTGAGCCTCTCTGTTCCTGTTCCAAAAGAGCCCATGCATCATAGGGAGCAGCCCCCAAACCAGAGCGGCTTCACCCTCCCCAATAACGGAAGAGACAGAGACGCAAGGAGACAGAGATGGCCTTTATGTCAGGCAAAGAAGTATGATCCTGGAAGAGCAAACTACAAAGGCAAACGCAGGGGAGTGAGCACAGAAAGAGGGCCAGGAGTCTAGTGAACTAGAGAGTCACCTTTGGAGGAAACTGCCTCCAACAGCACAGTCCTTAAACACCAGGACGAGAAACTTGAGGGTAGTGGGCATGGAAGAGAGTATGGCCATAGAAATGTGAAGGAGACCGCTGTGGGTACAGTCTGGGAGATGGGTGAGTTTGAGCAGACAGAGGGATGGGTTGCCAGGCAAGTTGGCTGCAACTGGATTCCAGTAGCCTTAGGGCTTGTGCACTCATTCACCTTGAAGAAAGGGGCCGACCCTGAGACATGGGGCCGGTCTGAGGGCTCTGAGGAGCTCGATTTCCACAGGCTGAGCCTGGAGAGCCCTCAGAGTCCACGGGTATCTGGGAAACCCAGAGAGCTATCCACCCTCCGAGGCACTAAAACAGTAAAGTCAAAAGTGCCCTTTGAATCAGCGGGTCAGCTTCCCATTTTACAGATGAGGAAACTGAGGCTCAGACAGCAGGAGAGTCATCGTGCCCAGGATTACACAACTGGTAAGTGGGTGAGCTGGGGTTGCCACTTAGGGTCCCGACAGTCACATTAGCTTCCTCCTGAAGATCCCTAAAGCCCTCTGCTTCAGGCATCCGCCGGCCTTCCCTGCACCTCAGCTTCTCCACCAGATACTTCGAGGTCGTAGGTTTGGGGTCCAAGGCCCCCTCCGCTGAGCCCGACTCTCCGGGGCTGGGCGGGTGCACATAAGCCCGGCCCCCGCCTGCCCCCAGCCCCCAAAACCTCCTCCCGCCCTTTTCCCAAGTCGAGGGTCCCCAGTGCGCCAGAGCCGGCCAAGAGCTTTTGGGGGTATGAAAGGGTGGGGGAGAGAGGCGGAGCCTCACGGTGGGGGGCTCAGCAGAGTCTAGGGTCTTGCAGCTTTTAGCCGCCCGGGGTGGAGTCAGGGGCGGAGCTACAGGGGCCCGGCCGGTGTCTGGATGGGTCTAGATTCGGAGAGACCCGGACCGGGAGAGAAACTGGGGAGGGAGGGAAAGGGGCGTGAGGCCAGAGACGCGGGCAGGGACGGGGGCGGGCCTAGGGAACAGCACACCGACCCACTCGGGAGCTTCCTGAGCTGGGGGTCCGGGAGAGGGCGGGGCGGGCGGGAGGGCGGCGGCGGCGGCGGAGCCAGGCTCTGGGGCTGGCGGCCGAGCAGCCTCCCCGGGGATCCCGGTCCAGCCTGAGCGGGAGTCCCGCGGGCGGACAGACAGCGCTGCAGCCGGGGGCCCGCGGGGTACCGCCCGTGAAGAGGGCCTGTTTGAGCGGCTGAGGGCCCCTATTCACCGGCCCGGGCCGGACGATCAGAAAAAAAAATAAATAACGTCTGTGCCTTCCCGGAGAGGAAAATGAAGCGGCGGCAGCGGCTCGCGCCACGTTCTCGGGCCCCGATGTCAGAGCTCCCAGCCCCGTCCCCTGCACACTCACATCCCGCCGCTGTGCGACCCCTGGCCGCGGCCTCTAGAGAATCGTCCCGGAGCAGGGGCCGCGGGCTCCGCTCCGCACACCCGCGTCGGAGACGGCGGAGGGGAGCGGGGGGCGGAGAGGCCCAGGGAGGGCGCGGGGGAGGGAAGAGGCGCCCGGGCCGCGGGGGGAGGGGGAGCGGCAGACGCCGAGGCGAGGGACGCGCGCGGCGGGCGGCGGCTCTGAGCGGCGGCCGGGCGGGGGGCGCTGGAGGCTAGGCCGGCCAGGGGGGGATCCCAAGAGCTCCATGAAGTCCCCCCGGGGCCGCGGACGGGGCGCTGTCCTGGGGAGGCTGTCGGGGGATCCCCGACACCCATGGCTAGGCGGGGGCCGCGGCGGCGCGCTCGGAGTAAGTCGGGGTTGAGGGCCAGCAGCGAGGGGAGGGGGCTGGAGGTGGGGAGGGTAGACTCTCGGCCCGACCGGGGCGGGCGGGCTGGTTTGTCTCGGGTTCATCGGCGCCTCTTCCGAGCCCCGTGGAGCCGTCAGCCCCGCGCCGCTCGGCTCCGTGGCTTTTTTGGAAACTTGCAAATGTTTTCGTAGAGAGAAAAGGGGGAGGGGAAGGAAGGAGCGAGGGAGTGACCGAAACGGAGCTCGGGGCTGCTGGAGGAACGGAGGCCAAGGCCGGGGGAGCTAGAGATGGACTGACAGACAGGCAGACAGACCGAGCGTCCCGGCCGCAGGCGCGCTCTAGCGGCGCGGGCGCAGGCGGGGCTCCGGCCGAGGATGGAGAGGGAGTTGCCGGAGCCCGCCGCCGACTGGATGGGGTTCAGAGGGGGCCGAGGGGCGAGGAGCTGGCGGCCTGATCCTCGAAGGGTTCAGCGTCGTTGCAAAGTTGGGCTAGAGTACCCAAGCTGCACGCCCCGAGCTGCGCAAAACGCGCCCCCCGCCCCGCCCCCCGACTTGCGCTAGCAGCGGAGCTAAAAATAACAGTCCCGTTGGCCCCCCGCAGACCGCGACCCCAACCCCTCCCCCGACCCCTCCCCCACTGGGCGTGGGGGCAAAGCCACAGCTCCCAGTTCCCCAAAAGAAAAAAAAAAAAGGAAAGAAAGAAAAGGCGGCGCGGGGTGGGGGGGGGGGGGCGGGGGGCGGGTCGGGGGCGGGGGGCCCGGCCATATGGATGTGATTTCTCCGCTCGGAGGCAGACGGGCAGCTCCGCAGCTCTCGGCGCCCGCCCGCCGCCCGCCGCCCGCCCGGCCCCCGGCTGCCTCCCTTCCTCCCTCCCTCTCTCTCCTTTGCGCTCGCTCGCTAGCCCTCCGCGCATGGGCCCCGCGCCGGGCCCCGGGGCCTCGGGCCGCCGGGCCTCCGGGGTCCCCTAGGCCGTGGCGTGGGCGGGGCAGCCCGGCCTGACGCAGCTCTGTACCCCACCACCACCACCACCACCAGGGCCGGCGGCGGCGGCTGCCCCGAGGGACGGGGCCCTAGGCGGTGGCGATGGGGGCCGCCCGGATCGCGCCCGGCCTGGCGCTCTTGCTCTGCTGCCCGGTGCTCAGCTCCGCATACGCGCTGGTAAGTCACCCGCTCACACTCCTGAACAGGCTTCGGGCTTGCTCTGGGGTCCCTGGAGGGGGGATGTGTGTCCAGGGCTCAGAGGCTTGAGTTCCCACCAATAATCTGAACTTTGCGTGGGGGTCCCCTCCAGCCCGGCATCCTTGGTGCCTGCTGTCTCTGGGATGTCTGGACACTGGGCTGCAGATTGCCAATAAGGTTTCCTTATTTCTGAAGCCTGGGGCTGGGGTCCCAGGTCTGGAAATCTGTGTTTGGAGTTCTCCTGTCTTCTGCTTCTAAGAGCATCTCTGCTCTGTGTCTCCCTTGAAGATGACAGTGTGATCTAGCAGAAGACTGGGCTTTGGCCCTGACGTTGGATCCCGCAGACTTTGCTCTGGGGGCCTGTGTTTTCTGCAAGTTTTGTTTGCAATCTGGGACACAGGGCTGTTGGAATGAGGTCAGGGGGTAGGGTTCAGGGACCCCCTCCAGTTTGCACCATTGCACACACACACACATGCTTGCACTCATGTCCAGCTTCACCCAGACTGGAAGATGTCTGCCCAGGGAGGCGGGTATGGTGTGGTATATGGAGGAGGATGGAGGTCCCCTGAAGGAGACTGACCTCACAAAACACTCCCACAAGAGAAACTCGATCGGGTGCGTGAGGAGACCCATGCTGTACCCTCCTGAGAGCAGAGGCCAAGAAGGGACCAGAGGGAGAACTGACAGAATAGGAGATGAGGTTAGACAGAAGAGAGAGACAGAGACAAAGAGGATGGGAGTGAGACCTCCCCAGCCGGAGGAGTAGATAGACCAAGAATAGCAAAGAAAAATAGGGAGAGACTGGCAGGGGCTGAGAGCTGGAGGCACGAAGCGCGAGTACCCTCCTCATTCTGGGCCAGGTCTGGGATGATTTCCTGGGGCGTCAGTCGGATCCCACAGCAGCCCTGTCTCGGGGGACCAGCCGTTGCTGAGGAGACTGTCCGCCTGTGCATCTGACTTCAAGGCCCCAGTTTCTCCCCCTCACCTCCCAGGTGCGGGTATTTGCCTTCTAGAGAGGCAGGCGGGCGGCCCATTCCTGCCTGGCTCCCTGTCCACGGGGAGCCCCAGGCGGGAAGGCGGGAGCTCTTCGATTCCTCCAATTCTGCCAAAGCCTGTGTAACCTTGTGCAATCCTTCTCCCCGCCTCAGTTTCCCTATCTGTAAAAAGACACCAAGAAAGAAACATTTGCCTAAGAGTTCCCCGATCTGCAGCTGTCCTCTTCTCTGCTGGCTTTAACACATCCCATTCACTGTTGCCCATACCCACACAGCATGGTACCCCAAAGCCAGAGACATCACTCCATACAAGGATTTGTTGATGAGGAAACTGAGGTTCAGAGATGATCAGCACCCTGGGCAGGCGTGCTGCAAAACCCTGGTGAATGCCAGGCTCCGGAGCTATTTCCCAGCCTCCCCTCGGGCCAGGGTCACCTTTCCCAGGGCCCCTTCCAAGTGAGCATAACCACTGTGCAGAGCCAGCCAGCGTGGTCTGTGGACATGCATGTGTGCAAGCGACTGTTGAGGAATAGACGGGGTCATGGGCGTGGGTGACCTGTGAGTATCTCTGTGTCTCCAAGAGGGGCACAGTGGGACTCGGAGAGTGGTATTCTCTGGGTCTGTGTGAGTGCAAATGTCCGAGTCCTTGTGTGAGCTCACGGGTGTCTGAGGCTGTAAGTCTGCACGTGACTTGCAGGAGCATGGTTGTGCATACGTCTGTGTTGTGTATTTGTGATCACACTTGCACCCAGGTCTGTTTTTTTTTTTCTTGTTTTTATTGAATAAATGCTTCTGTAGTGCTGTCTACTTACCAAACACTGTTCTAAGAACTTTACAATATTAGCTAGTTCAATCTTTCCAACAACCCTCTGAGAAAGGGTTCTGTTATTGTCTCCTTTAACTGACCTTCACACAACTGATAATGACTATTATTTGTTGCGTCTCCACCATGGTCAAGCCCTGTGCCTCTATGACGGTCCTGTGCCTCTATGAGGGACCCATGGGGACCCACACTGATTTCCAGGGAAGCTGAGGTACATGCAAAGAATTTGCCTGGCTTAGCCCTGGCCCAAGGCTGAGGGTAGGGAAAGAGAAAGGATGCCAGGGCTGGGACATTATTGGAACATCCGTGGCTGGCACACAGGACATGAGCACATTGAACCTTCCCTGGCTCTGGGGATAGAGGATATGGCCCGAGGGTTCCCCCAACAGCCTGTGGGCCCCCTGGGCTCAGCTGGAGCCAGCAAGAAACTCAGTCTGCCTACATCCTCTCCTACATCCAGTGGATGTCGCTTCATCCTCAGCGGATAGCTTCCCATCACCAAACCTACATGCTGCCCACCCAACTGGCCCCAGTCCAGGGACCTCACAGTTGCAGGACCAAAAGGTCTTCCAGTGGGAGGATACTGGCTGTGGCCAGACTCAGCTGATCCATCTTGTGCCTTCCATCTTTTCTCTGCCAGAAAAGAGTAGCTGTAAGGTTGAGGGTCAGGTGGGGTGATGTTTGGAGGAAGAGATGGGCTGGCAGATTTTGAGTGGAGGAGCTGGGAAAGGGGTGGTCTTGTCCTTGGGGATGCCTTACCCTACGGACACCCTCGGCCTGCACATTTTGAAGCGGCCAAAGGTCGGCATTGTGGGGTTGGGAGGGGCAGGCTTAGAGTGTAGAAATATGACCTCAGGGTCAGACTCAGGAGAGGTGGTGGTGGGTGGGATTCCACGGAAGCACTCCCAGCATGCTCCAGGGTCAGCTAGCCAAGGGGCTTGCTTTTATAGAAGGGGAGGAACTGACATGTATTCAACAGTGGCTGTCCCCAGATTCTGAGCTAGGAACCGTCACAAGTCTTTTCTCATTCCATCTGTTCCTCCACCCATTTTATGGGAAAGGGCCCTGAGGGTCACACAGTGGGTCTGTGCCCCAGGTTGAATTTCAACTCGGGTCTTCAAACACCTGCACTGAGCTTCTTCCTCCAAAGTAGGATGAGGGCTTGTGCTGGCAGGAGATCCCTATATCTCCCTCTGGTTTCCTTTTTCCTCTTTTTCTTTCTTCTTTCTTTCTAGTAGAATCCTTTGGCTATTTTCCTTTTATTTTCTTGTTTTAATTTCTGAACTGTACTTGAATATGTTCTTTCTTCTTGAATAGAAGATTCAAGTAATACACATTAAAGAGACGTTAACCTTGATTCCTCCCAAACTCCATTCTCCATTCTGGAGAAAAAGCTTTTTTTTAAAACAGTCTGGGTGGGAGATGTCCTCCTAGAGCTTTTTCTCCAAAAAGGCCCCTTTGGTGTCCATACAAAGTAGATAGTTTTAGTCTGTTGTTCTCTGTTTGTTTTTTAATAAATGATGGCAGTTTGTAGATAAGGGCTCTGCCATATGCATTTTTCTACTTAAAGGTGTATCTTGGAGACCTCCATGTCAGTAAATATAAATCTGTCTTTTTAAATACTGCATAGTATTCCCAAAGCCTGAGATTTATTAGCAGTCCCTTGGAATGTACATTTAGATCATTTCTGCATAATTTTCGAGTGTGTGTGTGTGTGTGTGAGAGAGAGAGAGATTTCAGGTGGTGGCAGAGAAGCCCATTGAAATGCCCTCTTGTGTCCTTGTGCAACCATTTCCCTGTAGGATATTTCTAGATCCTGTCATTGCTGGGTCTGAGAACATGCATATTTTTTTTTACTTCAAGAGACATGGCCAAACAGCCCTCTAAAACGCCCATACGGGTTTATACTCTCGGCCCTAGGAGTGACCAACAGGTCTCTAACACATACTCCCTGTTTCAGGGGATAGTCTGAAGATTCTTTTCCTCACCTTTGCCATGGTGTCTTTTGTCATTTTAATGAGAATGACATGAAAAATGGTGTCTCTTGTCATGTTAATTTGCTAACGACCAGTGAGCCTCTGGACTTGTACATTGGTTTATGGTCCATCTTCTAAGAGCTTGCTCAGAGCTGTTACCCCTCTTTGTATGGGTTATTTGTGTCTTTTTTTTGTATTGATTTGTTGAAGCTTTTTATATCACCTGCCCTTAAACACCCCTGCCCCTCCACCCGCAGCTCTGGGAGCGCCTGTGGACAGAGCAGGAGGAGGGGGCTGAACCCTCCCGGGAATTTGGGTTTTCTTCGGAATGTTTTAATGAGGCGTCAAGAGGCCTCCCCCAGATTCCTGTTGTGGGCCTTCTGGGGACACTCCCTGGTCCGGCCACCACATCAGGAAGGCAGCTCTTTCAGAAAGTCCCCAGGAAAAAGAAAGGGTGGGGTGGGGGTTTGCAGATGCCAGAAATTGTCTGCAAAATACAGTGCGACTGGGAGAGGGTGCAGAGTTTTGCTCAGATTCTCAGAGACATCAGAAACCTCCAAACTTTTCAGAACCCCCAGCTCTGGAACCTGCCTTGTGCAGAAGTGAGACTTGGAAGGATTCTGTCTTGCTGACCACCTTATGGTTAGGCTAGTTCATACCATCCTTTTGGGCCTCGCTCCCCCAGCCCAGGTAGAGGCTGCCTGTGAAGATCCACTGGGTCCTAGCAGCCAACTCTGCCACCCCAGGCTCCATCCCACTGCCTGCCCTGAAGGCGTCCACGTTGGCCAGGATGAGAGGCGTCACAGTGCCTCCCCCCAGCCCCTCCCAGCCCCGAACACAGGCAGCCTGTTCAGGAAGGCCAGGCGAGGGGGAGGAAAAGTCAGCACTTGTCAGCGGTGGCGTGGCGGGGCAGGAGTGTCCCCGGCAGGGAACCCGTCCCAGCCTGCTCCGGCCAGCCAGACAGACGGAGGGCAGCAAGGGGCAGGGAGCAGTCCCCAGCCAGCTGGCATGGGAGACATCGAGGGGTGCCAGCACAGGTCCCAGTAGTGGAACCTGGAGAAGAGGTGCAGGAAGGCCAGGAGGTCACCAGGGGGTCTCCTGTTAGCCAAGGTTTTCTCCTTGTGGCTTTTCTGGAGGTGCGAACTCCCCTTCCTCCTAATGTATGAGTGAGCAGCTGTCCTCTGCCCAGTGAGAGCTGAGCGGAAGCTGCCATCACCAACAAACACCATCACCATCTGACCACCTCCACGTCTATCTGCATCCCCAAATTACCTCTGTGGATGCTGCTCTAGGTGCTCTGCAAAGAGGCTCTTGCTTGACACAGTGAAAGATACAATCCAGAAAGGCTCCGAGGAGAACTGGTATTGAGGCTGACTCTAGTGGATCCATGCGGCAGGGCACCTCCTCCTTTCTTTCCCATGCTCTGGAGTTGCTGCTGCTTCGGTATCAAGCAGACCTTAGCTCTGTTCCTGGCCCTCTTCTTTCTAACTGTGCTCTCAGCCTCAGTGGCCGCGTTTGTAAGACGGAGTGGTGGTGGAAGGTGGAGGAGAGGTGGTTAAAGCTCCAGGGGCAGGGGTGGGTGCCAGCCTGCAGAGGGGCTGTCATGGGGTGGGAGACACTGGCCACACCCAGTGATGAACAGCAGGTAGATCTGCTTTCTCTGGAGGTGATCAAGAAGCCAGCAGCTGCCTGCCCCCCAGGGGACCAAGCTGACCCTAGGCAGAGGGATGGATGAGATGACCCAAAAGGTCATCCTGAGGCAGGTACCATCAGTAGAGGAGCCTCTCTCCCAGAGACAGGGGTGTCAGCAGCTAAAGAAGGATCCCTTGTATTTCCTCTTTCATTTTGCCTGGAGGAGGAGAATTGTAGGCATGTCTGGGATCACAGACAGCAAATGTGTGGAATTTGGCAGTTAGGAGAGGGGCCGAGAGGAGCAGCCCTCATTTGGTCAGTGGCATGGAGCTGGCTCTCCACCATCCGCACCATCACACCTCCATCGCCATCACCGGCCTCCACATCGCCCCGCTCCCTGTCTGCATCTCCAGCCCTACTGCCACCATCCCTGCCTTCCCAGCTCCAGTACCATCCTCCATGGGGTCGCCCTGGGAGCCGAGTTAGAAGGAGCCGCTTGCCCCCACCCCTAGGCGGGAGGGGTACTGAGCAGATGGCTTTTCTCTCCCTGTCAGCTTCTGAACTCAGGAAATGAGAAACACATCCGGGCTTCTTGACCACACATTACTCTCTTCCTGAGACAGCAGCTTCTGTGTTTGTAAATAACATACTGGCTTTCAGCCCCGCTCTGCACCCTGCCTGGAGCCCCATAGATACCAACTCTGGGCTCCCAGGCCACCTCTCTCCCTGCCTGTTCACAAACTGCAGATCATGCACATGTGTGCACCCAGGAAGGTTCCATGTGGAGCGTGGAACGCGGGGAGAGTGCTGTAGCCAAGCCCTACCATGGTCAGGTCAGGGGAAGTCAGCCCTAACCCAAGACCCTAGGAGGGGCGTGGGAGGAGGGGGGTTCGGGACACCTGTCACCGGGGCTCAGTGACCCTATCAGTGGTGTGTATGGATTAACTGCCCCCTGGCCATGACGCAGCCCCCGGCCCCTCAGTCCTCACCAGTGAGATCCAAGATTGCACAGACTCTCTGGATCTAAAATGATATAAATCTGAGTCCTCCTTACCAGGAGCCAAGACAAGGAGACCTGAACTCTGCAGGGGGAAAGGGGCTGGTCGGGGAGGACGCAGTGGATAGAGTGGCCAGGCCAGGAGGAGAATCAGAGCTATCAACATTTTCTGCATCTGTCCCAGGAGATACGACCTCCTCACTCAGAGCAGAAGCAGAGTGTGGGGGGTCTGGCAGTGACCTGGAATCTTAATGTGAGTCCAGGGTGGATCCAGAAATCCACATCTGGAGTTGTTAGAATGCCTTTCACCCCCAAAGCTTGCCAGGCACACCTCAGCCTGCAGGCTGTCCTATACTCCCCCCTCCCAATCCTCCCTGGAACCCCATCCCCGGCCCATGCCCCTCACTGTGGCCCCCTGGACCCAGTCATCTACTCAATCTCCCGTCTCTCTGGGTCCCCAGCCTGGGGGCACCCACGGTGTCCCGCAGCACAGGGGTCCATAAGCGGACTCGGAAAGCCACGACTTGGTGATGCTATTGACCTGGTAGCAGTGGTAGCCACCAGCTTTCCACGGGCTCCACCTCCACCAAGCTTTCCATGCAGTGCCTCATTTAACCCTCACACCAGCCCTGTTATTTATTTATTTTTATCCTGGGCAGCACTGCACAGCTTGTGGAATCTTAGTCCCCCAACCAGGGATCGAACCCGTGCCCCCTGCAGTGGAAGTGCAGAGTCTTAACCACTGGACCACCAGGGAAGTCCCCAAAACAGCCCTCTTATTGTCCTGATTTTACAGGTGGAAAGCTGAGGCACACGGGTTAAACAACTGTACCAAAGATATAAAGCCAGTTAGTGGTGGAGGCAGGATTCAAGGTCCAGTGCTGGTGGCAGAATCTCCTTAGATGAGGAGAGGGTGCAGGTGCAGGGAGACGTGACGGGCACGCCCCAGGCCGGGGTGCTGCGCTCTAAAGCAAGCGGGAATGCACTTGAGGTAGGGCTGCCCTCCGTTCCTTGGGAAAGTGCCTTCTTTAGATGTATATATATTTGGCTGCACGAGGTCTTAGTAGTGGCATGCAGGATCTTTTAGTTGTGCCCTGTGGGGTCTAGTTCCCCAACCAGGGGTCGAACCCAGATCCTCTGCATTGGGAGCAGAGTCCTAGCCACTGGACCACCGGGAAGTCCTGAAAGTGCTTTCTTGACTGACGTGAATGCTTCTTGCTGCACTGGCAGTTCTGCTGTGATTGGGTGACAGACAAATGGGTCATACAGGTTAGGGAGGCCAGAGATGGTGCCCCCGACCTTGAGGGTGAAGGAATCTGGGGGCTTTCTGATGCCTGAAGCACATACCCTCCCCCTTCCTGGGCATCCCCAGACCCACCGGGAAATGAGAGTTCAGGGCAGAGAATGTGCCTCCTCTTGGCCACAGAGAGAGTGCAGTAGGTAGAGGCTGAGCAGATGCGTTGGGCCTGTGAGAGGGTTGGGACTGAGATCCTGGTCCTCACCCAGCTGCACACCTGTCTGTCTGTCAGTCTGCCAAACGGGCAGTTTTCAACCCACGACTGCCTGCCTGCCTTTAGTCCAGGGCACCAGCTGTGACATTCAGTCACATCAGCGGGCCAGTCTCTCGGTGGAGAGGGCCGGTGTGCCAGGCTTTCCCCAAGACTGGTGGAAGTCTGTCAGCCACTCGGGAGGTTTCCGTCAGCTGGGGGAAAAGAAAAAAAGAAAAAGTATGGTGAGTATCTGTTCGTCTTGAAAGAGCTAAAGGTGGACAGAAGGAGAAGGGGTGGTGGGGAAGGGGGCTGAGGGAGTAAGAATAAGATACAGGAAAGATGGTCCTGACAGTGGTTATGGGGCTGGTGTCCATGATGGTGCTCACGTTGCCTTTGGTGGTTATGGTGCTGGGGAGGGCGGTGATGGCAATGGTGGTGGTGACACTGGAGGTGGTGGCGATGGTCGTGGTGGTCACTGCGCTGGTGGAAAAGGCACTGGTGGTGGCGATGGTCGTGGTGGTCACTGCGCTGGTGGAAAAGGCACTGGTGGTGGCGATGGTCGTGATGTTCTACCAGCTGTGACGGTGCTGGTGGTGGCTATGCTGGTGTTAATAGTGGTTAGAGCTCTTGGTGGCAGTGGTATTGGTGGTGGGGGGGGATGGTTGTGTTGGTGTTGGTGGTCAAGGTGATGATGGTGCTAGCCGACAGAGGTGCCAGTTGCAATAATGGAAATGGTGGTGAAAGGGTGCTGTCGTGGGGCTGGGATCAGACCCCTCAGCAGCCTGGGTCCGCAATGCCAGAGGCACAGAGAGAACGTCAGGTTAGTCTGGGAGCTCCCTGGATTAGGGAAGACCAGAGTTGCCTCCCTCAAACCCCAGTTCTCAGGGCCACTTCTGCCCTAGGCTGCTCAGTCAAAGCTGGAGGTGGGGAAAGGGAGAGGAGCTGCAGGGGCCAGCAGCAAACACTGAGAATCTCTCCAGCCCTTCCTGGGTACTGGGTCCAGCTGAGATCTCAGGGTCTAACTCAGATGCCAGTGATACGCGTGCAAAAGCACGGATACCCACAGACATACAGGCTAATGAGCAACCCTTATCACACACTCGCAGACGCGCACACGCGGACCTTTGCCCAGAAACACCTTCAGACACTCAGGCGCACGTCCCAGATGTGCATGCTGGAGATCCCCCCCTGAGAATATACAGAGACAGGGCACACGCAAGTGCATACATCGCCAGATGGCGTGTGCGCGGCCACTCAGGGATGTGCAGCCACGCACGCGCACGCGCGAAGACGCGCACGCGCCTCCGCTAAGTGAAACCAGCAGAACCCACGTCCGACCGAGCCAACTGGAGACTCCTTGGCTCTAGAAACCCTTGCTGCTGCCACCAAGAGACTCGGTCAATTAACTTCTCCCTGCAGCGGGCTCCCTGACCCGCCCGGCCGGCCGGCCCGCCCCCTAGCGCGGGTACCCGCCCCTTCCCCGGCCGCCGCCTCCCTCCCCCGCCTCCTCTGGGCTCTCCCGCCCTTGCAGAGCTCCGCGCAGGCTGGAGGGACCCGGCCCTGCCGGGGGACGTCTGAATGGATGCAGCTCCGCCGCTGAAGGTCTAAGAGAACCAGGCTCTGCCCTGTGGAGTCTGAGGGGTCACAGCCCAGCTCTGGGTCTGAGTGGTCTCATGGGACCCATCCCCCAGTTCTGGGACTCTGCAGGGACGCGGCCCTGTCTTGGAGGGTGAAGGTGGGGTCTGAGGGGATGCTTTAACCTCTTGTGGCCCCTCCTGGCAGTGGCGGGGCTGGGGCACAGAGTTGTTCCCAGGGCAGCTGCCTTTAACCTCTGACTCCCAACCCTAAGTCAGGGAAACAGAGGCTCAGAGTGAGTCCCGCCGTCACTCCCCCCTGCCACGATGCTCTCATTTCCATCCTTAAAATACTGCCAGTGAATCTAGCGGGTGGCAGCCAGTACCCAGGGTGTGCAGTGTTGGAAGGAAAGGAAGGAAGGGCATCCCGGGCAGAGGGGAGAGCAGGAATCGAGGTCTGTCCCCATCATCAGAACACAGGGTCTACAGGGATGGAGGAAAGCTTCCAGATAAGCTATTGATGGGGGTGACTCCCACCCACAGCCTGCACGCGAGTGCCCTGCCCAACCCAGACCACTTGCCAGCAGTTTCTCCATCCCCTCCCTCCTGGGACCTCAAGGGTGGGAGGGGCCGAGGCACTCTCCATTCATGGGGAAAGCACTGACTGGGGAGAGGGCCAGGATGGAAATCGGTGACTCCTAAGGTCCCGAGGGCACTAGGACTTGCAGGAATCCAGGCCCCTCGTTTGTTTCCCCAGAGTTCGCCACCCCTTACCCATCCCCTCCCTACCCAGGGTCCCCAACAAACGGCAAGATCCGGTGAGCATCCATCCTGGGACATTCCATCCCTTTCCCACGCACCCTTGGGGAACAGACTGGACAGCAACTATCAGAGGCTGCCTTCTATGGGGTTACTATCGGGCAAGTGGGGGACAGCCCCCCTTCCTTCCCCTTTTTTCCCTCTGGTAGGTCAGGCCATTGCCCTCGAAGCCAAGGCTGCCTGTCTGTAAAATGGAGCTACAGAAGGTGGATTCCCCACATTCTTGTGTGTGTGTGTGTGTGTGTGTGTGTGTGTGTGTGTGTGTGAAGGAGGCTGGGATAGCTGTGGCGTCGGCCACTCTGTGGGGAAGTGCTGCCTGCAATCTGACCTTCCGCTCGGTAGGTGGATGCAGATGACGTCATGACCAAAGAGGAGCAGATCTTCCTGCTGCACCGTGCCCAGGCCCAGTGTGAGAAGCGGCTCAAAGAAGTCCTGCAGAGGCCAGGTGGGGGCGGGGCCGAAGGAGGGTCTGTGGGCAAGGGCAGGAGACACAGAGGGGCCAGAGGAAGGTGGGCGCCCAGCAGGCAAAAGAGGGTGGCGCCAAGAGAGGGCGGGTCCAGGTAAAGGGGGCCAGGCCACAGTGAGGACCAAAAGTGGGGTGAGTCAGGTGAATTGAAAGTCAGCAGGTTCAGAGATGCTCTGAGCCTCCCCTCCCAGGGCCGGGATAGGAGGGCATGAAGGCAGCTACAGTCTGAATCATCTCTAACACGTAGATGTGGTGAGGCCCACCAGGATCAGGAGCGCTGGAGTGGGCCAGGACTGCCTCCTAGAGGAGGGAGCAGTACCCAGTGCAGGTCCAGAAGCGTGAACAGGTCTTTGAAAGAGGCCCCCCCGCAAGGCAGGGTGTCCAGGCTCAGGAGAATGGGGCTGGGGAAGGAGAGTAGAGGAATACGGATGGGCATCCATGTCAGTCATGGTCACTGTCCAGTAGAGGGCTCTTGAAGGGGTATGAACGCTCCCTCCTACCAACACAGCATCTCCAGGGGACCCCGGCCACGGTCAAACTGGGAAGGGCAGTCACCTGACCTCACAGCTCCTGCCCCAGTCTCAAGCTGGTCTCTTCCTTGAGTCCATTTCCTGAAAGCGGAAACGGGGCTTCGTGAGCAACCAGCCAGCCTCTGACTTCTGTCTGATGAATCCCCTCGACCTGGAAGAGACCCAGACCCCACCTGATTGGCGGTGGCAAGAGCAGCTTCCTCCCCTGCACTGGCCCTCAGACCCCTGGGAGAGGGTGGTGATGTACACCCCAGATGCAAGCGCACAGTGACATCCCCTGGAGCCCACAGCCCTCGCTCCCAGTCACAGGGACTCACATGGTCTCTGCTGTCAGAGTCCTGCCCACATTGGGCCCACCAGTGGCTCCCTGGTCCCCTGCCCCAGTCACATCAGGGGCTGGGAGGGTCTGAACCCAGACCTCTTTCTGGTTGTAGAAGCCTGGAGGCACACCCCTCCCTCTGCTGTCTCTGTTTAACCTTGGAGGCCTTCCCTTCTCACCCCATCTCATATTGCTACCCCCACCCTACTGATGCCCCCAGGTTTAGGTGGATTTGAAAATGGGCACAGCCACTCTATCTCAGCCCAGGGTGTCTGCAATTAGCATCCCATTGTTGCCACAAAACCTGACATGGGAGGGCCAGGAGGCTGCAGCTGAAGGTCAGATAAGGAGGAAGACTTTTCAGCGAGGAAGAGAGACCTCAGACATCAAGCAGAGGGAAAGGCCAGGTCCCATCTGAGATGGAGAGGCTCCAGGGTCCCTTGTGGAAGCTGTGGACCCCTAATTCGGGTACCCCAGGGCAGGGGTTGGGGTAGGTGGGCTCATCGGCCGTCTCTTGACATCTGCACACTCTTGCTCTTGTCTTTTATACCATCAGCTTCTAGACCCACAGGGGCGCTCTGGCCAGACTTCATTTTTGCTCTTTAACCTCTCTGCTGACATAACCACCACGGTCTGCGCTTGCCATGCGCCCCCTGGTGGGCTTTGGCTACAAGTGCCGAATCAGACAACACTTCTGCACGCATTTACTGCTCAAACCACTAGTTGATCCCACACCTGAATGGCGTTCGCTCCCCTTTGAGCCCCTTGTGACAGTCTACATGCCTCCTGATTACTTCTGTATCTGGCAAGCACTTTGCTGTTTGTAAGGCACGTCTCTACCTGTCGTCAGGCTGGGTGTCAGCAGCGCAGGGGACAACCCCCATTGTGTGGAGGGGGAGTCCGAGGCAGGAGGGGACCCTGGATCTCCTGTAGTAGCAGCATTGTTGACAGCCATAACTGCCCTGATTTCTCCAGCCGACATAATGGAATCAGACAAAGGATGGGCATCCGCGTCCACATCAGGGAAGCCCAAGAAAGAGAAGGCATCTGGGAAGCTCCACCCTGAGTCCGAGGAGGACAAGGAGGTGCCCACTGGCAGCAGGCCCCGAGGTACGTCTGTGCTTCCCTGCAACCATCTGATGGCTCTGCCACCTTCACGTGATGTCATGCTCCTCGGCTCTTGGAGGAAGGGAGGTGTTGGGAGGAGATGGAGTGGAGGGGGCAGGCAAGCTGGATGGACTTGGACCCGGAGAGGTGGGCAGAGAACTTGTCCCGCACACCTCAGGGGTAGACCCTGGGTTATGGCCCCTCCCATGGAGAGAAATGACAGAGAGCCCAGGAAAGAGAGGAGCAGGGAGAGACGTGGAGACATAGAGACAGAAATAAAGAGAGGCAGGGGGAGACGGGACCAAGAGGCACTGGTCGATGAGGACTCAATATGTCAGAGGAGGTGCATCAAGACACACAGTGGGGTGGGACAGAGGGGGGCGCAGGACAGGAAGGTGGCTGTGAAGGGGTGGGGCCAGAAGGGGGAGGAGGAGGAGGGCAGAAGAGAAGAGAGGGAGGGACATGCGGGCTGCATTGTCCCTGGGGGAGGTAAGGAGAGACAAACGTGGAACCCAGGCTGCAGCCACAGGGCCGGTTTGAACCGGCTGGGTGGGCAGCAGATTCCAGATGGGCCACATCTGGGAGGCTGTGGTCACCCTGTGGCTCCCCAGGGATCAGAGGGAATTGTAGGCCTGGCTAGGCGGGGCTGGGAATATGGTGCCCAGGACAGAGAGTCTTTCACCAAGCTAGGGTGGGTCTGGCCATCAAGGCAACCTTCCAGGGTGGCTGGAGAGTCCTGTGGTTGGAGCCCTTCAGGGGGAGAGAGGGGAGAGAAGGGAGCTGGGGGTGGGAAGTGGAAAATTCAGAGGCTGGAGTCTTTCCAAGGTCACTTAGTATCTCTGCTGTGAGGCTGGAGCCCCAAAGTGGGATGTGTCGCCCTGCCTTGAATCCCACAATTAGCACTTATGGATTTGGGGGATTATATGTCCCTCCATGAGTGGTCACCAGAGTCTGAGAGCAGGTGCTCGGGGCGGGTCTTGGGTAGTGGTGGAAGTGCATATCAATCCCAATTCCCCAGTGAAGGAACTGAAGTGCAAAGAAGGTGGACACCTGCATGAGGTGGGCAGCTCTTCAGGAGTCCAGCTGGCACTGGAAATGAGAGTTCCTGCCTCCAGTCCATGGTCCTTGGGCATGGATCACTCTGGAAGCATTCTCAGCTGAAAGAGAGTTACTCTGGGACATGCCCTTCTCCAGGGACACCTGGAAGGTGGGACCAAGAACAGAGAGAAAAGAGGGAGGCCTGGCCAGGGGCTGAGAACTTGAGGAGGGCAGGGCCCTGGGCTGTATGACCTTGGCAGATCACTCGCCTCTCTTGGCCTCTGCTAGCCAATGGGGCCACTGCCAACACCCCCAAGGAGGGGTGATAGTGAATTCTACGAGGCCAGGGGGTGCAGGGCACAGTCAGGAGTAAGGGCTCAATACATTCTCCAGAACACTCCAAGCCTGAGTTCTCCAGTCTTCGGGTGCACCCTGAAGGAGCCAGTGACCACAGGTGTGTTTATTCCTCTGGGTCACCAACCGTGGATCTGACAGGTGTCCTCCACCTTTTTCTGTCTGTGTTTGTGGGTACAGGGCGCCCCTGCCTGCCGGAGTGGGACCACATTCTTTGCTGGCCGATGGGGGCTCCGGGGGAGGTGGTAGCCATGCCCTGTCCCGACTACATTTACGACTTCAATCACAAAGGTAAGGCAGGCTGGAGTAGGGTTGGGGACCGCGGGCACCGTCAGGACTTGGAGCTCAGGGGTTCAGGGGTTCCAGACCTGACTGCCCTGACGCCCCCTGCGGACCTGCAGGCCATGCCTACCGCCGCTGTGACCGCAATGGCAGCTGGGAGCTGGTGCCGGGGCACAACCGCACGTGGGCCAACTACAGCGAGTGCGTCAAGTTCCTGACCAATGAGACGCGCGAACGGGTGCGAGCCTTTCCCCTGTCACCTGACCCGGATCAGGCTACCCGACCACCAACCCTCCCCACCCCACCCCGTGACCTCTGACCTAGCCCTGACTCCTCCAGCAAACGTACCTGTGCTCTCTGACCCTTAACCTGGTGCTCACCCGAGTCCCAGGGCTCTGACGGTAACTCCCCACCTGCGCAGGAGGTGTTTGACCGCCTGGGCATGATCTACACCGTGGGCTACTCCGTCTCGCTTGCATCTCTCACCGTGGCGGTCCTCATCCTGGCTTACTTTAGGTGGGCGGGGCGAGGAGTGAGTGGGGCGGGGGTCAGTGGCGAGGGGACGTGGGCGGGGCCGAGGGGAGACAGTGGGCGTGGCCAAGGGCATGGTTGGGTGGGGCCGAAGAATGGGGTCTCCCTACCCCTCCGTCTACCCCACTGTCCGCCCAGCGCGCGCCGGTGCTCCCCCACCCACCGTGCTGTCGCGCGCCCTGCAGGAGGCTGCACTGCACACGCAATTACATCCACATGCATCTGTTCCTGTCCTTCATGCTTCGCGCCGTGAGCATCTTCGTCAAGGACGCGGTTCTCTACTCGGGCACCGCCCTCGACGAGGCTGAGCGCCTCACGGAGGAAGAGCTGCGCGCCATCGCCCAGGCACCGCCGCCGCCCGCCGCCGCCGCCGGCTACGTGAGTGCCCCCCTCCGGCGGCCCGCGCCGCCCGCCCGGGGCCCCTCGCCACCGCCCGCCTCGCAGGAGCCCCACGCACCCTCGCCCTCACCTGTCTCCTGAGACCACGCGCGCGCTTCGGGCGGCTCATACCCACCCTTTGCATCCTTCCAACCCCTGTCGCCTAGGGCTTTGTGAATTCCCTCCCCGCGCATCCTGCACTTTCATCAACTCTCCTGCCTCGGCCCAGGCCCCCAACCACCCCACTTCTCCACGATCCCCGCTCTGAGTGTCCTGAGTGTCCTCCTGTCTTCTCAGCACACACTCCTCGGCCCCTGCCCTTAGTAGAGCTTGTCCGATCTTAGCAGCATCCCCTAGCACTGCCCGCCCTCGGTCCCTCCCAGCCCTCCCCAGATGCAGGCCCTGCGCTCTGGCTAACATCAGCTGCTCTCCTAGGTGGGCTGCCGGGTGGCTGTGACCGTCTTCCTTTACTTCCTGGCCACCAACTACTACTGGATTCTGGTGGAGGGGCTGTACCTGCATAGCCTCATCTTCATGGCCTTCTTCTCAGAGAAGAAGTACCTCTGGGGCTTCACAGTCTTCGGCTGGGGTACGCAGGCACGTGGGCAGGGTGGGACCATGGACGGCAGGGTCAGAGAGTGCCACTGAGGGGAAGACACCCACACGGCATGTCCTGGGCTGGATGTGGGGCAGTAGATGCCCCACAGGCTGACACCCGCCCCCCCCAGGCTCAGGGAACAGGGCTTGGCCAGAGGTTCACTTGGGGTTGGCTCAGCCTGAAGTTGGGGCTCTCCTGGAGGCAGGTTCACCTGGAGTTGAGGCTCAGGCCAGGAGAGGGAAGGGCAGGCAATTTTCAGGTCAAGACTCCACTCAGGATCAGAGCGGACCTTGGGTCAGAGGTCAGCGTGGGGCTGGAGTTAGAAGGCAGTTATGCTCCTCACTGTGTCACCAGTACTGGAGCTGGGTTCCGGAACCCTCCCTCCACCGAGTCCCGTTTCTCCCCCACTCCCCACGCTGCGTGGAGCTATGTAGGCCTCTGCCACCTCGTGCACAGGGTTCATGGCCCAGAACTGCAGGCCCTGGCTCTATAGCATCCTCTGGGCTTCGACAGCCCCTCTGCAGAATGGTGGCTGGGGCTCTGCCCTCCTCCCCGACGGGCTTCGGGATCGAGTTACCGATAATTATCCATTATTGTTGGCAGCTCCAGAGCTTGGCCGCGCTCCGGGGCAACTGGCCAGACTGCAGAGGGGCAGGCTGGGTGGGTGGAGCCCTCCCTGCGTTCAGCACCTCAAGGCCCTCAGATCGATAGTCCTAGCTTCCCTGCCTCTTGGTGGACACTCTGACCTTGATGTCACCCTTGGCAAGCTCCAGAGTTGCAGGCTGATACAGGCTCTGGGGTAGAAGGTGTCCACACACAGATAGGGGAACACACAGCACTTTGTGGCACAGGGACATCACAGCTCTTTTCCTTGCCCAAACCCTGCCCCTCCCATGGGTGCACCAGACCTAGAATGAAGTGGGAGGGGGTGGAGAGTGGGGAATGGGGCTCCTTCCTAGAGCAAAACTCACTCAGAGGTGCCACGTACCATCTGAACTGGCTCGGGCCTAGGCACACTGAGATTCCTCTGTAGCCCCTGGATCAAGAATCCTCACACCATCCAACCTCATCCATTGGGGACTTTTCAAAGCTGGGGGGATGCTGGAACAGAAAACCCCTGATTGTAAGCTCCCCTCCATAGGGAGCCCCCAGCCCAGAACAGCACCCTTTAGGGGAGGGGAGGGCAGAATGGACTGGGTGTGGATAAATTAGTGATCCCTTATTTCACCAAGTGCCCAACAGGAGTGCATGTGTGTGGTACAAGATACGGAGCCACGATGAGGGCAGAGGGCTGAACTGGGTCCTGGGGGCTGGAGCCCTGAGGGGAGGCTGCGGGGACCTCAGGGCAGCACGTGTAAGAGCGGGGCTGTGTCCCCGAGCAGCCCGTGTGCCCAGGGGGAGGGGGGTCAGGGGCAATGGGGGGCTAAGCTGGGGTCACCAGGGATGAGGGGAATGGCCCAGAAGGTGGACTGAGGAGCGAGACGTAGTGGACAGCAGCTACAGCCGCTCACACCCTGTCCTGCTCTGCCCACAGGTCTGCCTGCCATCTTTGTGGCTGTGTGGGTCGGTGTGAGAGCTACCCTGGCCAACACCGGGTAGGTCCAGGTAGAGAAGGGGGCAGGAGGCTGGGACACAGGCCAGAGATACCCCTGGTACCCTATTCCTCCGAGGACCGTATGAGGGGCGCCTCCTGTCCCCTGGCCCTGAGCGGCCCCGGTTCCAGGAGTTTTCAGCCCAGCTTCAAGCTGGGTGCCCACCAAAGGTCACCAGTGGCCACCGCAGAAGGGGCTCTGTGGGTGGCCTCGGGCCCGACCACATCCCCACTCCCCTGTCCTGTGCTCTGGGGCGGGGGCGTGCAGCTGATGTCAGAGCCGCCCTGGAGCCTTCTTGTGGGGAATGTGGGGGCTGACAGCCTCCATCTTCTCAGGTGCTGGGATCTCAGCTCTGGGAACAAGAAATGGATCATCCAGGTGCCCATCCTGGCCTCCATTGTGGTGAGCAGGGGGCCTCAGGGCCGGGTGGGAGTGTGGACCCTGGGTCCCAGTGATCAGCCCCTGACGGGGACCTATAGGGGCTCTCCTTGACCCCAGGGCTGGAGCCACAGGGCCGGGTGGGAGTGTGGACCCCAGGTCCCAGTGATCAGCCCCTGATGGGGACCTATAGGGGTTCCCCTGGACCCCAAGGTTAGAGCCACAATGCTAGTGAGGCAGCTGACCCCCACCCCAGTCCACACGGGGAACCAAGGACCTCAAGAGCCACCTGGGGACACACTTAGGCAGAGCAGACCCTGGGCGGGGCTGTGGGTCCCAGAGTCCTCGCCCCTCCCTGCTGGGACTGCGGCCTCAAGACGCACGCAGCCCTGCCTCCCTCCCGCAGCTCAACTTCATCCTCTTCATCAACATCGTCCGGGTTCTGGCCACCAAGCTGCGGGAGACCAACGCTGGCCGGTGTGACACGCGGCAGCAGTACCGGTGAGCCACGCCCGCCGTGCCTAGCCGCCTCAGCGCCCGGGGGTCGCTGACGCCCAGCGCCACGTTCAAAAGCAGGCAGAGGCCCCAGGGCTGAGCCTGGCTCAAGGAAGGGCGCAGCTCCTGACTCCCCGGCTGGCCCTGCCGGCCGTGACGGGATCTTGCCTGGCTCCTGGGGGCACCCCCAAGCCAGCCTGGGCCACTTGCTGCCAGGCCCCTGCACCCGAGCTGGGGTCTGTGAGGGCAGCACAAACCCAGACCTCTCCTCAGAGAAGCCGGTCACAGGGAGTCTGAGAGACAGGTGGGCAGTGGGTGGGCATGAGAAGGTGGACGTTTGGCTGAAACCTGCGGAGGGTCAATGGGGTGAGGAAGGGGAGCGCCAGCAGAGTGACCAGCAGGTGCAGGGACAGGGCGACATGACTTACGGTCCGCTCTGGGACACCTCAAAGTCAAGGGGCCCTATTCACACTTTGCTGAGACAACAAAGTGTCACTGGCTTAGGTGAACTGGGCCGTCCCCCGCTACCCACGGCTGCCAGAGCTCCGGGCCTTTTAGTGGCTTCTGGAGCCTGGGGCTGGCAGGTCGAGGTGCACAGTGCCTGTTGAGGCCGAAGTGACTCCACCCTGACCCGCCTGCCCCACTGGCCCAGGAAGCTGCTCAAATCCACACTGGTGCTTATGCCGCTCTTTGGCGTCCACTACATCGTCTTCATGGCCACGCCGTACACCGAGGTCTCAGGGACACTCTGGCAAGTCCAGATGCACTACGAGATGCTCTTCAACTCCTTCCAGGTATGCAGCCCCGTCTGAGGGTGGGAGGGACGGGTGGGACGGGGGAGGCTGCTTCCACCCTCTCCGGATGCCTCTCTGGGCCCTGACCCACCCCCCTCTCTCCACAGGGATTTTTTGTTGCCATCATATACTGTTTCTGCAATGGCGAGGTAAGCGGTAGGCCAGACTGGGGCAAGACGGGGAGGATGCAGGAGTTCCAGGGGCCAGGGGTGGGGTGGGGTGGGGTGGAGGGAATTCCCTGGCGATCCAGTGGTTAGGATTCTGTGCTTCCACTGCAGGGGGCCTGGGTTCGATCACTGGTCAGGGAACTAAGGCATGCGTTGTGCCCAAAAATCTAAAAATTTTAAAAAAAAATTAAAGAATAAAAAAAGGAGTGCCAGGGGCTGCCCAAGTCCTGTCCTTTCATTCTCCTGCCTGGTTCTTACTTTGTTCCTCCAAGAACATCCCCGAGGACATTCTGAAGGCAGAGAGAAGTCTTTCCAGATGATTCAGGCTCAGGATGTGTGGGCACAGTCAAGCGTTTTCTCAACCCCACGGTTGAATTGTCTGTTATCCAGTTTGAACACTCCACCACCCTTGGGGTCATTTGAGCCTTCTACATTCTGGGTGTGTCCATTGCCTGCTGCCAGGCACCATGTTCTGAGAATGACGGGATTTTTCTTGGCCTTGAAATTTTCCAGGAATAGGGCTGAGCGTTGTTAGGGGCAGGGATGTGGGCACTGCTGGGGTTGGGGACATGTGGCAGAAGGGTTTGGGGCACACCTGACTGCTTGCCCTCCTACTGTCGCCCCAGGTACAGGCTGAGATCAAGAAATCCTGGAGCCGCTGGACACTGGCACTGGACTTCAAGCGCAAGGCACGCAGCGGGAGCAGCAGCTACAGCTACGGTCCGATGGTGTCTCACACGAGTGTGACCAACGTAGGGCCCCGCACGGGACTGGGCCTGCCCCTCAGCCCCCGCCTGCTGCCCGCGGCCACCACCAATGGCCACCCGCCGCTGCCCGGCCACACCAAGTCAGGGTCCCCGGCTCTACAGGCCACACCGCCTGCCGTGGCCGCTCCTAAGGAAGATGGATTCCTCAACGGCTCCTGCTCGGGGCTGGATGAGGAGGCCTGTGCGCCAGAGAGGCCACCTGTCCTGCTGCAGGAGGAGTGGGAGACAGTCATGTGATCAGGGACCCGAGGGTTGGACCTGTGGACGTGAGGGTGGACAGGTGGACCAAGAGACGGGTTGTTGGATGGTTGCCCACTCAGGGCTGGGGCTGGGAGGACAAAACAGGAAAAAAAAAAAAAAAGAAGAAAAGGGAAAAGGAAGCAGTGTCTGGCTTCCTGAGGTCTGAACTGGGGACTCATTGCAGGAGGGGAGGGGCTGGGAGCCATGGGGAAGTTCTTGTTCTCATCTCAGGAGCAGGGTCTGGGAACCACGGGCCAGCCCTTGGGGTGTCAGGGCACAGGGGGCAGAAAGGGCCTGGAAGAGGCTACCGTCTAAGCCTAGAGAAGCTCTGGCCCCCAGTCTCTGTCACCCAACGCTGACAGCAGATCCCTTGGGTCCCTGGCCACGTCCCCAAGCCTTGGGCCCTGCTACAGGGCCCCTTCCTGCCAGTCTAGTGGCCACTCTATGCCCTTTGGAGGCTGGGGCATGCAGGGAACCCTTCAAACGTGACCCCCCAGCCCCAACCCTGGACCTGACACCCCTCTAGCCACCAGACAGAGGGTGCAGGAGCAGTACCAAGGCCATTGGGTGAAAAGTGGGCTGGGGTCCCTGCTCTGGCTCAGGAACTGGGGTGGGGGGGGGGTGGTGCGGGAGCCAGGGCTCTGAGCCCAGAGGCTGGCTGGTGTGGGCGTCTGGGTTGGTGTCTGCGAGACTCCACACATCCACTCACTATGGATCTAGTGTGGCCATTAGCATCCCCACCTGACACCCATCCACCACATTGCCCCCTCAGCCCCTGCCGCCCGCCCCCGGTCTTGGACTCTAGAACGGCACAGGCTCTGCTCAACCTGACAGTCTGAGAAATGACCCGACTGCATCTCCACGCTATGTTCTGACCAGAGCAAGCTTCTTGCTCAGACCCGAAGATGGCCCTGCCTCTGGGTCTGTGCACAAGCTGGTGCCCCCGCCTAGTCCACCCTTTTTCTTATCTCCAGCTCCAATCTTGTTCTTGTCCATGGGCTCGGCATCTGGGGAGTGCTCCCTATCTCTTATCCCCACTTCTGTTTTCCCCCACCATCAAGGGCTAGGAGAGAGGTCATGAGGCTACGACCAGAAACTCTAGGTGTTGGGTGCTCTGAGCGGCCTCAGGTCCGGCCTGCCTGCCCGTCTAGATGGAAGGGAAGGACAAACAACTGTCCAAAGGCCTGGTGCACCCATGGAGTTCTGGTGCATCCGTGGAGTTCCATTTGCTTGGAATGGTGTGAGAGGCATAGGGCAGGACCTAAAGGCCACTGAGTCACCAGGCTGAACATCAAGGACTCCTGTGAATGCTGGGAGCCACTGGATGTTCTGGAGGGAGAGCAAAAAGGTCTGAGCAACGTGCTGCAGTGTCGAGGCCTGAGGAGGTTACACAGGGGTCAGGGGAGAGGTTGCCTTGTGGGGGGGCTGGTGGCTGGGTGGGGGGGTGGGGAAGGGGTGAGAGGTACTGCTGTTAGGAAGGGCCCTGGATGAGGTACTAGCTGGCGGAAGGAGACCTAAGCAGGACAGAAGCCCCATTCCCGCCCCCTGTCCCCCAGGGATTATGATGCCCCACCCCACCCCCCCACTTCCAGGGTTTAGCCATGGGACCTCCAGATCACTGGGCCTTAAGGGCAACTCACCCCACCCACCCCACAGGCAGAGTTACTCACCCCCCAACTAGCTGGGCCTCAGGGCCCCATCTTCCAGCCCAGATTCCTCAGGAGGCTTCTGAAGTACAGTCCACAAGGCCTCCTCACCCCAAAACACTCACACTGGGTACCTCTAGGTCAGAACCTTGTTTCCCTTCGGATGGGCTCCACAGAGTGGAGCCTCCCCTCAGACTCCCCTCAGATTTCCTCTAGAACAGGGGTTGTTAGCCTCTCCACAGACTGGGGACCTCTTCTAACCTATGACAGGGCTGTGCTTACCCGTCAGACTGGACACCCCAGGACAGGGCTGTGTTCCTCTTTTCGGTTGTTCACACCACGCCCCACCCCCAACAGATGGGCCAGCCCCCAAAACAAGGTTGCACTCGCCCCCTCAGACTTGTTACCACTGACCCTTTAGATGACCCTCCCCAAGTGCTTTGAGCTTTTCCTTTGGACCAAATGCCCCTGAGACGTGCTGGGTACCCCCTCAGGTTGGTATCCCCACACAGGGCCAGGTTCCCTCACATCCCCCTGAATACCTCCTTCCTCAGGACTTTCGCACCCAGGACAAAGCCAGGCCGCCTCCTCTGGACTGGGCACAATTTTCCTCCTCAACTGGATGTCCAGGATAGAACTGGACTTCTGACATCAGTCTAAGCTCCTAGTCCAGGACAAGGTCCCCTCCCCTAGACCTGGAGCTCCTGGGCCAGGGCTGGCCTCCCCGCTCAGAGGGGCCCTGAGCCCCGCCTGAGCCATCCAGGTGTTGGCAGAGGAAGTGGGAGCCCTCAGAGGGCCTGGCAGGCGGTCAGGACCCTGTTTGCCTTGAACAGGGGCTGGAGCCAGGTGGTCATTTCTCCCTTCAAGGCCGCGTAGCCCGGCCAAGCCGCAGGGAACACGTAAACAGCAGCCGAGCCGGGCAGCAGGCGGGCAGGGCAGAGGATGCCAGGAGACCCTGACTCGTCAAGTCTCCTCGGCCACGGTGTCTGGGCACCTCGTGGGCTGCTCTGGACTCCGACTAGGGCCAGTAATAGATGGGCTGCAGCTCCCACCTGTCTTGGATTTGGACAGGCCCTGCCTTCTCTGGCCTTGTCTGCCTCCAGCCCAGGCTGAGAGGGGGACCTCTGAAGACTCGAAAGGAATGTGACCCCTGGGCGCTCCTGAAACATAGGCCAGGCCTGATGCTCAGAGCAGGTCTGGAGGGTCCAGAGGTATCAAAGACAGGCCTTTAACGGACCCTCATATGCAAGCCTGTGGAGAAGAAATTACTAAACGGGCCCCATACATGAGCCCAGATTGAGCAGGCTTTCATTGTCTGCTTCCACTAGCACTCAGTCTGGGGTGGTGGTAAGACAGAAGACAGAATGAGGAGAACAGACACTCAGTTCCCTGGAAGATGAAAAGGATAGGACCCAGCCCAGATGTCTGAGGAGAGCCTGGATCTGACGGCATGTGACGGTGATGTGGGCTTCCCTGGAGGACTGAGGGGGTGCGGCCATGCGCTGAGGGCAAGTGAGGAGACTGGACCCTGCCCGAGGATTCTGAGGGGACACAATTCTGCTGTGAGGAGGCCTAAGAGGCCTGATCTTTGCTCAGAGGGTATGTTGGGCCTGACCCCTAAGCCTGAGGGGTCTGAGGGAACACAATCTGCTCTGAGGGCGGGTGAGGAGACATTTACCTTCTGTGAGGATCCAAGGGGACCCAGCCCTGCTGAGGGTGAGGGAAGTGACGAGACCTGCTCCGTGTGCTCTGAGGAGACCCAACCCTTCCCTATTGGCACATGAGGGGACATGGACCTTTCGTGGGTGTCTGAGGGGACAGAGTTCCCCTCTGAGGGGATGTGCCGACAGAGTCTGAGGGGAGCAAGCCCTGTTGTGAGGGCACCTGAGGGAACATGGGCCCCCAGGGATCTGAGGGGAATACAGCTCTGCTCGAAAGGCATGTGAGGAGACATTGGACATCCTGAGGGGTTCTGAGGACGCCTGAGGAAACGATAGCTGCACTGTGTGGGCTACAGAAACACTATCTTTCCCTGAGGGCAACTGAGGGGATATGGACCTTTTGTGGATGTCTGCTCTTAGGGGGAGTGAGGGGACAATACCTGCTCTGCATGGTCTGAGGAGACAGAACCTTTCATGTGAGGTGACACGGACCTTTGTCAGGTGTCTGAGGGCATCTGAGGGGACATCGGACCTCCTGAGGGAGCGTGAGGGGACCCAGCCCTGCTCTGAGGGTGAATGAGGAGATAAGACTGGTCCTGCGTGGTCTGAGGACACACAATCCTTCTGAGGGGACACGGACCTTCCATGGAAGTCTGAGGGGAGACAGCCCTGTTCTGAGTGTGTGTGAGGGGACATGAGTGGGTTGGGGAGAGAAACACTGAGCGGACACAGCCCTACACTGAGGGCTCATGAGGAGCATGGACCTCCTGAGGCCGTCTGAGGAGACACAGCCCAGCTGTGAGGTTATGTGGGGGGATATGGGCCCTCTCTCAGGGGTTCTAATAGGGTCCTGGCTCTGCCTTCATTTTTAGGTGTGAGGTCTGACTGTGGGGACCTGGTCAGAGGGTGCTTGTGGGGTGGCTCTCATCGCCACGAAGGCTAGGTGGGTTGTGTTCAGCTGTATCCCCGCTGTCTCCTCAGCGAATTCCAGAATGATTCTGGCCTGAGGCTCCCATGGCCAACTGAAACAAGCCTTGCCTGGGGCAGAGGGACCGGGCACTCCAGAGAAAGGCTGTGGTCTGGGCCATGGCTGGCTCCCGGTGTTCGCTGTGTGATCCAGGGCAAGCTGCCTGCCATCTCTGAGCCTCAGCTGCACTTCTGAGACCAGGCTCCCGTCTAGGCCTCTTGCCTTGCGTGGTCTCAATACCCCTCTTGGGTCCCCAGGCTGGGTTTTAGCTGCCTGTACCAGGACTTTTTCTTGGGCAACTAGGAGCCCTCAGCATGGAAGACCAAGGACATCCCCCAGTGACAGGCTCCCTCCTTCTTCGGCATCCCGGTCATGCAGGCAGCGGGGGCCAAGGGGGTGGGTGCAAGTTCTGTGCAGCTTCTCCCCATCCAAAGACTGGGGGTCAGGAAAGGGGCCAGGAAAGGGGCTGGAGGCAGAAAACAGACACCTAAAACCACCCCTCTGGGCCTCCGCCTTCCATCTGTGAGTGAAGGGCTGGGGGTGGGGTGGGGGGTGGGGAGGCAGGGCCCTTCGTGCGCTTGCATTAATTATGCTCCTCCACCCCCTGCAGCATCCATTTTAGGGGAGAGGAGAGATTCAATTCCCCCAAACGACCCCTGACTGGAAGGCCTGAGGGCTTAGTCTCAGTTCTCGTGCTGCGGGGTGGGTCCACAGCCAGCAGCTCTGGTGGGGGTCTCAGATGATGAGCACCCCCATGGGTCTCCTGTTGGCCTTGCTTCCCAGCGGTGAGGAGGAAGGGGGCAAGGCCAGGCTAGGAGGACGGGGTTCCGGGCACGGTGCACTGGGCTTGTGGCCACTGCAAGCTCCCTTCTCAGAGCTTCAGTACCTGTGGCTCCAGACTCCCAGGGCCTGGCGCACGAGGCCAACCACCTGCTCCTCTCCTCTCCCCGCGCTGTGCTCTCCAGCCAGCCCTCCTGGGGGGCCTCTGCCCTGGCACCCTTTTCCTGCTGCAGCATGCATGAGTCAGGGGACAGCCTTGGTGTGAACCGCGCCCTGGCCCTGCACAGAGGCTGCACTGTCAGGCTACCTGCCCCCACAAGCTCACCCCCACCAGGGAGACAAGAGGGATGTGTTGTGTGTCTGTTGTTATGTATGTTTGTGTCTATGTGCATATGTATTTGTGTTGTGTCTATGTGCTTAATTGTATTTGTGCATGTGTCTTTGTCTATGTGTGTTTGTATATGTGTCTAGTTATGTGTGTCTGTTGTGTCTATTTGTATTGTGAGTTTGTAATTCTATTTGTACCCAGTCTGTGTGCTGTAGATGTGCTTATGTTTGTGTGTGTATCTGTGTCCATTCGCATGTGTGCATTTTCATGTGTCTATGTGTATGCGACTGTATCGTGTGTGCACTAATGTGTCTATTTGTATTTATTGGTATGTATGTCTGTATATATGTGTGTGTCTATTTGTGTGTGTGTGTGTGTGTGGACCCGTGGTCTGAGAACGCCGCCTGTGGGTGGAATTTGGCCCGGAGATGTGTTTGGTTTGGCCCACAGAGTATTTTCAACATCTCGAGCCAACATTTAAAAATCAGGATATTTCACATAAAAATTCAGCTTTTCAATTTCTCTTAAAAATTCAGAAGCCCTGGCAGCCTTGGGCCTGTGTTCCCCTGAGGCCACTCTCCTCCGGAGCTGCACGGGAGCTGCCTCGTCCTCCCACCCTCCACAGCCTCACCACTTGTCTCGCCCACCAGCACCTTGAGGATGACTGAGTTGTGATCCCAGAGTGTTGTGGTCACGACTGAGTAGAAGCCTGCCTGTCAGGGAATGTGTGCATGAGTGTGTCTGTGTGTTTGGGGGGAGGGGGGTGAGTTTGCATGTGTGTAAGTAGGGGTGTGTGTGTGTGTATAAATCCATTCTGTAATGGGGTGTGTTCATGTGTGCATAGGAGGCCAATCTGTGTGACTGGGCTGAGAGCATGTACCAACGAGTGTGTGTATTAGGCAAATCTGTGTGTGGGACATGGGTGTGCTTGCATGTTTGTGAGGCATCTGTGCACATAGTTTAGGTGTGTGAATGCATGGGTGTGCAGGCACCCACAGGGAGTGCATGGACATATTCGTGTCACATGGGGTGTGTGGGCCACCGCGGTCTAAGCACGCTCCACATAGGAGCTTCTTCCGGCCTTTGAGGGGGAATCGTATTCCACCCTTCTGGCTGGGCGGCCTTGTGGGATTTATTTCTGTCTCAGTGCCGACCGGAGGCCTGAGTAATGGGAACATTTAAAGAAAACCAGTAAATACATAAAGAAAGGGCAGGCTGGCCGGGAAATAGGCTGGACAGCGCTGCCCAGCCCATGGCTGCCAGAGTCCAGGCCTGAGGCAGGGAGGGAGGCAGCCCGGGGACCCAGTGTGCACACCCACTCTGCTCTATGGATGCCCACTTGCCTCGGATCGAGGCATCTTAGAAGTTTGGCTGTGAGCAACAGATGCTCAGGACAGGCCCCGGGGCTAAGGGGACCTGAGTCTCCAGGTGGGGCCCCTTCCCCATTCAGGCGACAGAGGGTCCATATCCCTGGGTGTCCTGCCCACACACTTCACACATGTGCAGACCCTCCCCCGGGAGGGATTAGACAGGGTTGGCGCTCCCCTCAGGGCTAGGAGGGCACTCCATACACTCCACTTGGAGACCCCACACCCTGAAAGTGCCTGGGACCTGGGGAAGGCTGGCATGGCGGTGGGAGTGGAGGGTACTCTTGCTCCCCAGGACATGGCCACCACTATTCTGGGTTTCCGGTTGATGGAGTTCCACTCTCGGGATCACCTCTGATGCCAGCCCCTTAAATGACACAGGCCCCAAGGGAAAAGACAGGGGTGCTTCCTCTGGGGGGGTGAGGTTTGTTATAGAAGACCCACTTCAGCAGCAGGAAAAGCAGGCTGTGCCGACCCACACCGAGCAGGGGCCCTGGGTTGGTGTCCTCTGCTGCCCCCCAGCGGCCGTATGAGGACAGTGCGGGGAAGTGAGGACTACAGGGAGACTCTTCATAAAGGTCTCTTGACTGAATAGAATCTCCCGGCCCTCGGGGCCCTCGGGGCTCTAGCCACTCACTACGGCTCACTGTGATGCCCAGTCAGATGGTCTGGGGAAAGGAAAGTCTTTTAGCCTGGTCTGACGGAAGGGCTATGGCTCCTAGCACAGACCCCGACACCATGTGGAAGGTCAGTCCCCGGAGAGCAGGGTCAGGTTCACACCTGCATCCTTAGCCCCTGGAACAGTGTTCAGCACAACGCTGGTGTTGTTTAGTCAGTCGTGTCCGGCTCTTTTGCAACCCCATGGACCGTACATAGCCTGCCAGGCTCCTCTGTCCATGGGATTTCCCAGGCAAGAATACTGGAATGGGTTGCCATTTCCTTCTCCAGGAGATCTTCCTGACCCAGGGATTGAACCCGTGTTGCCTACATTGGCAGGCGAAGTCTTCACCACTGAGCTAGCAGGGAAGTCGCTGGCACAAGGCAGATACTCAGGCAACAGGATGAATTAATGCCTGAATCCCCAGCTCCTGGAGGGGTGCTGCAGCAGGCCCCAGCTGCAGCTCAGAGCCCCATGGAGAGGCCCCTGGAAGGTGAGTGGGAGTCTCACACAGTGGAGCCCAGAGGTGGGGAGCAGCAGCATGGAACCCCAACAGGGGACTTGACCTG
The DNA here is from genome assembly GCF_033118175.1 of Dama dama. Lineage (NCBI taxonomy): Eukaryota > Metazoa > Chordata > Mammalia > Artiodactyla > Cervidae > Dama > Dama dama. Next base: position 56,746,605 of record NC_083704.1, on the reverse strand, counting down.
GAGGATGCCAGGGGCTTGAGGATGCACAGGCGGAGTCCAGGGGACTCAATTTGCCCAAACTGGCGAATATACACACTTGGACCTGCAGCCCACTAGGCGGGACAGAACTTTCCCTTGTAACTCTGGAGGCTGTGCCTCTCTCTGACCCCGAGTCCACCATTCCTCACGTGGTACAGGCCCTGTACCAGCCAGAATGTCCACCTGGCCTCTGGGGTCCTGTCCCTGCAATCCCAGGTGTGACTTCCTCCCAGCCCTGTGCTGTCCTCCCCCCTCTCCCCCCATCACCCAGAGGCACCCAGCCTGAGTCTCCAGACCAACAGGCCCTGTGCTTGGCGATGAGGCATCCATGCTGTTGCAGGACATTTCAGGCCTGACACCTGTCCTGAGGTGACCCAGAGGTCAGATGTCCTTGAGGATTTTAGGCAGGAGGAGGGGCGTGGAGCGTTCGGAGGTCAGTTGGGGCTGTCCCAGAGGAGAGCCTCGCGGGCTGGGTAGCAGTAGGCACACCCGGGCTTTATCCAGAGAGCTGGGCACTGTCACTGGGCCCATTTCTTCTGCCCAATAAGAGGGGCTGCTGGGGCCTGAGAGCTCCCACCTCTCCCTCCAATCAAAAGTTCTTTATTATTCTAGATACGAGTCCTTTGTCAGATATGGGGTTTGCAAATATTGTCTCAGTAGCTTTTCTCTTAATCCTCTTAACAGGGTCTTTGTTGGAGCAAAAGTCAAATTTGCTCCTTTTTTTTCCTTTATGAATTATGCTTTCTCACGTCTGAGGACTCTGTTTGCCAAGCTCTAGGTCCTAAAGCTTTCCTCCTATGATCCACTTTAACTTTTGTAATAAGGTTTGAAGTTTAGAGTTCCTTTTTGAGGGGCCTATGGATGGATTTCCAATCAGTCCAGCATCATCTGTTGAAGACTATCCTTCCTTCATTGAGCTCATTTTGTACCTTTGTCAAAAATTAGTTGGCTGTACCTGTGTGGAGCTACTTCCGAGTTCTCTGTATCCTTCCACTGATCTATGTGCCTATCTTTCCACCAATAACACTATCTTGATTACCATAGTTGTGCAGTAAGTCTTTAAATGGGTAGACTGGCTCCTCCTGCTTTATGAAAGTGGAAGTGTTAGTCACTCATTCGTGTCCGACTCTTTGCGACCCCATGGACTGTAGCCCGCCAGGCTCCTCTGTCCGTGGGATTTTCCAGGCAAGAATATTGGAGTGGGTTGCCATTCCCTTCTCCATGGGATCTTCTCCACCCAGGGATCGAACCCAGGTCTCCTGCATTGCAAGGAGACTCTTTACCGTCTGAGCCACTAGGGGCTTCATTCATCTAGTTAAATATTGTTTAAGCTGTTCAAGTTCTTGCAACTTTCCTGACACATTTTAGAATATTCTTGTCCATATATAAAGATCTTATTGAGATTCTGATGTGAATTGCATTAAACCTGTGTATCAATTCTCCAGTAAAATCACCTGGGCTTGGAGAGTTCTTTTTCAAAGCGGTCTCAAATTATTAACTATTAATTCAATATCCTTAGTAGTTACAGAGCTATGCAAATTATCTTTTCATCTTGGGTGAGTTGTGGCAGTTTGTGCTTTTCAAGGAATTGGTCCATTGAATCAACCCGTCAAATTTATGTGGGTAGTTATTTACAGTATCATTTTATTGTCCTTTTGATGTCCATGGGGTCTACAGTGATTGCCTTATTTCATTTCCTAATATTCCTAATGTATGTCTCCTCTTTCTCTGTCGGTCTGTCTTTAGTCGGTTACTGATTTTCGCGCGGTTCACCAGTTTCTTGGCTCACCACTTCTCCCCGCATCTTGTGGCAGGCACTGCTGGCTGCCTTTCCAGCACTCTTTCTGCCCTTCCTCCTTCCCATGGAACCTCACCATCAATCATGGTGGCAATGCGCCTAGCTTAAAATACCCTTCCTCCCACATGCCTGCAGTTAGGACTGAATTTGACACAGTGATGGCTGATCAGACGTGAAGGCAAGCATCGGGGACTGGGCTTGAAGCCATGTTTCTTCAGCTGGTTTGCCCTTTACCCTCTCTCCCCCCACCATTCCCCTCCCCTTGCCTGGAGCTCCAACCTGGAGGGAGGTGGGGGAGGCTCCTAGGCGAGCTAAGGATGGCAGCTGGGGACCCAGAAGGGACTCATGTCCTTGGTGGTCTCAAGGAGTCACTAGATGTAACACAAGAACAACAAACCTCTCCTTAAGATCTGTAGGTGCACCTATCAAATGCCATCCTGATTCCCATGTCTCTCCCTGCCCCCACCCCACTCCTCCTGCTATGGAGTATCCTTTCAGCAAATTTCAGTACATGGTAAACAGTGTCATCAGCCTGAAAACGTCTATCTTGCCCTTACTGTTTATAATGGAGCATTATGACGTAATTGACATTTATGTTTCCTCGGCACTTAGGAAAATTTTTCTTTCCGTTTCTACTACTGATGAAAAGTGGAACTCATTCATCAGTAGGCAAAATGTCTGTGTTCTGTTTTCCTCCTGTAGCTTGTAGGATTTTCCTCTTTACCCATCTTGACCATTGTAGTGAAAATGCAGGTGTGGCATCACTTCAGCTACCCGAGAGTCCCTTCACGGTCAGTCTTTCTCCTTGAAAAACTGGGTTTGGGTTTCTCTTTAAACAGCATCAGACCGAGGTGTTTTCTTTTTTTAAGCAGTAAGGTACATTAATAGTAATATATGACATATTTGGATTTATTTGCCTCTTTTTTTTCCTCTTTGCCTTCTTTTGGATAATTTTTCTCATTCTATTTTTTTCTCAATTTCTTTGGAAGGAAGCACACTCTATGTTTATTTTTAGGGTTATTCTAGAAATGTCAGCCTGCCCGTATACCAGAGTCTTTTCTCTCTTCCTGAGTGAGTTTAGTTGATGGCTAGAATTCCAGTCACCTCTCACTTTGGGACATACACACCATAGTAGTTATGTATGCTAAGTAGGTCTTTTTTTACTTCACAACACCTATTTGTTTTATAAGGTCAGTGCCTACTTAAATGTATATTTTCTTTCTCTTAGTTTCTCCTTGTATCTCAGATTTTCCACCTTGGAATTGTGGCCCTTCAGTCTGAAGACATGCGTTTTAAAAAAAGGGATCTTCAGCTTTACAGTCTGAAGACATTCATTAAAAAAAAAAAACAGCTTTATTGAGATATAATACATACCTCATACAATTCACCCATTTAAAGGTACAATACCAAGGCTTGTAGCATATTCACAGACTCGTACAACTACCACCACAGTCCATTTCAGAGTATTTTCATTACCTCAAAATAGATTTTTAGTCTGCTGGTGTCAAAAATCTCTGGTTCTGTCTAAAAACATTCTGTACTTGTCAGGTATGTTCTTGTCAGGTACAGAATTTTCAACAATTATCTTTGTCTGTTAACACTGATATTAGAAGGTACCATTCCATTAACACTGGCTGTGGTTGAGACATCTGCTGTGGGCTTGCTCTTTGCAAGATGATATAATCTCTAATTTCAAGATCGTTTCTTGGTCTTTTTGTTCTGACAATTTATTACACTGCGTCCAGGTATGTGCTGGTTTTAAAATATACCCTCAAATTCTTAAAGATTCCACCTCGAGGTGTAATCTAAATCTTCTCCCTCTGAGTGGGCTGGATGGAGTGACTTGTTTCTAACAAACAGACTGTGGAGATATATCACTTCCAAGGCTTGGTCACAACTCCCCCTGCTTTCACTTTTGGATCACTCATTCTGCGTGTGTGATGCTTCTCTAAGCATTCCTTATTTCTCTCTCTGCCACCTTTTGGATCTTCAGCTTTAATTCTGATTTATTAATCCCTTCTTCGACTATAAATTATCATTCAACTCATTCAGTGAGTTTCTTATTTTAATAAACATTCTTTATTTTCAAGATTTCTCATCAGTTGTTTTTTTTATAACAAATCCCTGTGCTTGAGTTGTGAGGGGGGTCAGCCCCTCTTTGATCTCTCTGGTGATGAAACAAATGCTCATTTCAAAGCCTGTCAGGATGTGACTGCTTTACTTTCTTCCAGCAGAAATTCTCCCACTCCTTGGGTTGTTAGCCATTCTTTATGGCATTGATTGGATTTTCTCAAGCATTTTGTCATTTCTGAGGACCCCTCATGGGTACAGTTTATGCTTTTCCTTCTCCCTACCTACAGGTTGCCAAGCGGGGGCCTACTTGAGGTGTCTGAATCCTACATTGCCACAGACAAACATCCTGCTTCCAACTGCAATCCCAGGAGGTGTGAGCATCTTTTCATCCTTTATGCCTAGGAAGGGAAACAGCTCGAGACTCCTGACTATGCAGAGGGAGCCTGTCTCCAGCCCTGACACCTGGGGGGCATGTCTGATCCCTGTCCCTTGTGGGGGGAATCAGTCCTGGCCTTGTCAGCCACCTACCACTTCGGCCCTTACTTACAGCTGCGACTTTCTGCTCCTTTCCTAAGAATTACCTTCTTAGAGGAGTTGTGTCATTGTACGTTCAAGCGTCTGCTTTATTGTATGAGTGTGGCGGTCTGTGTGCACACGTTCATTGTCCTCCATCACCCGACTCCTCAGCACCGTCCACCAGAGCCAGGCCACTGTGTTTCTGGAAACTAGAGGGCGGAATACACTGGGATGTGACCCATGACTGGGGCAGGAGGTTCAAGGGGAAATCCAGAAGGAAACTCAAGAGTGTTACCATCCTGGAGGAGATGAAGTAAATTAAATGGTCACAGGTACCTGATGTCAGCCTTGTGGTCAGCCGGTCATTCTGGACAGTAAGCTCCATATGGGAGGCTCATGGTTCTAAAGCCAGGGGCCCAGGATCCAAGGCCACTCCCGACATCCAGGCTACAATATCCTGGAGGTGAGCAGAATGGGCCACCCTTCCCCATGAAGGGGCCCTGTCCCGGGGAAGCCAGAGTCCAGCTCTGACGGGTGAAAGGGGAAGAGAGCTTTCTGGGGCTAAGTGGATGTGAATGAACGGTGCCACGGACTCGAATCTGTGGCAGCCCAGAGTTGAGGCTTGCCTGGATGCAGCGCACCCCTGTCAGGGGCCCAGTCTCCTCTCTCTCTCTCTCACTGTCAGCGGGTCTACAGAGGACCACAGCGAGAACCTCTCCAAGGTGTCCCACAGATTACCGTGAGGTCTATAGCTGTCACCCGAGGGCTTTGAGATGATGACCGCTAACCAAGGACTGGGCCAGGATCTAGATGTCGGAAGGTCAGGCCTAGGCCTTCCCCACCCCTCCAACCTCAACACACTCGGCCCAATACAGGGCCTCCTCACAGTAAGCATCACCTCTGCAGCTGCCCTGCCTTGGGGCCCAAACTCAAAACATCCCCAGTATTCAGACGGTCTTCTGCCACACACAGGGGTCAGCGTGTTTCTATTTCCAGATAGAAAAAGAAGTTCAAAATACATAGAACAAGCAGAGATACAGCGTGCCCACAGGGCTGTTATAGCCTCTGCCCCCACTCAGCAGGGGGCCCTTCAGGAGACAAGGAGCTGACCTCACCCCAGTGGGATGGGTGGGGCTCAGACTGCGAGGCAGGGAGTCAGTTCTGAAGGCAAACTGGAGGTGATGCCAAGTCCAGCCCAAGACCATCCTCCTGTAAGACAGGCCTGGTAGCGGGTGAGGGGCCAGGGCACGGCTCAGTCGGAGTCACAGGCCTCTTGCTCGGAGGCAGTGGTGGTGGCCACTGCAGAGGCCAGGTTCTCCTCCTGGCCCTTCAGCCTCTCACCTGGATGGGGGGCAGACAGGAGGCGTGGAGAGGGGCCACGTGTGAGCGCTGCCACCCAGAGGGCAGGGAACCCCGCCGTGCCGGGCCCCGCACTTACGGATCAGCTCAGCGATGGCCCTCTGGGTCCGCTTCTCCAGCTTCTCCAGTTTCTTGGCCACATCTCTCTTGAGGTCCCTGGAGCAGGGAGGCGGGAAGAGGCGGAGGCTGAAGGCTGGCCCGGTGTGACCCTGGGGCTCCCTCACCTCCGACAGCCCCTCTGGCATTAGGAACCACAGCAGTGTGCCCGAGGTCAGGGTGCCCCTCTCTCTCCCTTTCTGTATCCTCCAAAACCCAGCAGCAGCCACCCGTCGCAGCCCCAGGGAGGCAGGGGCTAGCACCACGACCCGCCCAATCCAGGGGGCTGAGCCAAGGCGTGCAGGCCAGATGGTTCCCAGGGCCCCCCTCGGTCTGTTCCCCTTGGTCTCCGTCAGGGAGTGACGTGCCCTGGCCCGCTGGGGGTCCTGCTCCGCCTCTGGCCCCAGTTCCCCTCACCCCCAGGAACTTCCACACATGCACACACAGCCTCTTCCCCCTGGTTCGGGGTTTCCGAGCACACGCGCCCCATCCTTTGTCTCATCAGATTAGAATGCCTTCAGCTGGTGCTGCAGTAGACAGAACTGCAAGCCAGACGTGGGGGGGCCGGTACCTCTGGCCCAAGGTGAACACCCAGCCCTTGTGAGACCTCCTTCTCAGCCTAGTCACAGGGCCACCAGGACAGTGAAGATTCCCATTTCACAGAAGAGGGAACCGGGATCGAAGGGGGACAGGCTAGCTGGTGGCAGAAGTGGGGCAAAGCCTACACCTGCCCTCCCCGCCATCTTGCCTCCACCTTACAGCTCCCTGAGGACAAAGGTCAGCCTTGTTCAGGTGGAGCTCTCTGAGGCACGGAGGGCCCTCATTCTTTCGGAAGGGACTTTTTGGAGGGGACTGCTGAAGCCCCTCTGCCAGAGCCCCGCCCCACCGTCAGGGGTCCATGCCCCGCCACGCCCCTCATTCTCCACTTACATCCTTCTCAGCACTTACATCCTTCCCACGGCTGTCTGTCTCCACTGCCTGCCTCCCGCTGCAAGCCCATGCCGGACACCAAGAACATCCCCCAGTCAGTCTACACTGGTCCCACACGGGCAACACTCACCAATCCGGCTTCCGGGGTGCAAGGTTGGCCAGGTCCTGGGAGGGAGCAGACACGTGTCAGCAACAGAGGGGCTCAGGAGAAGACGGGGGACAGACGTAGGAAGAGGGAAGGAAGGGGAGGAGAGGGCCGAGGGGAAGCAGGGAGGTAGAAAGGGAAAAAAGAAGTGAGGAGAAGGAAGGATGAGTGAGGAGAGCAGGTGGGAAGGAGAAAAGGACCCGCGGAAGCAGCAGAGGAGGACAGGGCCACCGCCAGGCACTCACCACCTCCTCGATGACAGGCTCTGGCTTGGCGGCCTCCAGCTGCTCCTTCACCTTCTCTTCCACTAGAGGGCGCAAGAAACCAACGGATGCCGGTCGGAAACCAGCCACCACTCCCAATGTGGCCAACTGCAGCCGCAGGTCCCCGGGGTGGGGGGGGGGGGGGGGCGCCTGCGCTTTCTTGCCCCTGCCTCTCCCCTCAGCCCCTAACTCCCTAGAGGCAAAGACCTTGCCAAGGCAGCTCTGGAGGATTAGATTTGTGCTCTCAGGGCCCAAGGAGATGGGGAAGCAGGCTGGGGGGGTGTGTGTGGCTGAGTAGCTAACACTTTATTCTTTTATAGGATAAGTGTACTTATTAATCATTAAAATTAAAAATCAAAAAATAAAAACTGAGCCAGAGTCATGGATCTGCATCATAAGAAGCACCCAGCATCCCCCGCGTGGATGGCTGTGGACAGGCCGCAGCTGGCCAGACGCACCCCATCCAGGGGTGACTGGGCCAGGCCCCTCAGCCCATCAGCGAGGACACCTCTGCCCATCGTCTGTGCCCCAGCGCTGCCACTCCCAGAGCTGGGCGGGTGTCTGCCTGCCCACTGCTCTCCAGGAACCTGGACGGTCAGCCCCTCTTCGGGGTCTCTCTGACCCTCCAAGGGCCCAGAGGACCCATCCTCCTGTTCCTGCTGTCCAAGGGCCCAGGGCCATGTCCGCCTGCAAGGCAGGGTGTGAGCAGGGCGAAGCAGGCGTGACAGGCTGCTTCAGTGCCCTGACTGCTGCTACTTGTCCATCCACCGTGAGACGGTGATGGAGGGTCCCGGAGGCCCAGCGTCCAGCCCAGGCACTGCCAGTTATTCTCCAGGAGAGAGTGACGCCTGCCAAGGAGGAGGCGGCCGACAAGGCCACAGAGCCCACCTACCCGCAACTGGCTTGGCCTGGGGCACCCTCCTCTTCTTCAGGTCCTCATCCTCTGGGACATAGTTCCGCAGCCTGAGTTCCCTAAAGGGCAGCGAGAACAAGCAGAGAGGAAGTAAAGTGCGTGCGGGACACAGTCTCGTTCATCTCTTACACTTGCAGGCTGGCATGAGATGAAGACACAGGAGCTGGTTACTTCCCTACTTTGCTCTCTCTGCAGATGACCTGGGACAGGCGGACAGCATGGAGATAGAAGCATCTCTGAGCCTCAGCCTCTCATCTTCCCGTTAGCAGCCGGGCTGCATGCTCTCCCAAAGCCCGCCATGCAATGTAGGTACTTGAACAGAGCTGGGGCCAGGGGTACCTGGAGAGCATTCACTCTGTCTCTCCAGCACTGTCTCCACTGGACAGCTGTGGGAACTGAGGGTCAGAGAGTTTGCACCAGTTTTAGAGGGTCACACAGCAGTGGTTGGAGCATGAGACAGGGAAGCTACGACTCCAAGGACTGACCAGAGCTCTTGGGCTGAGGTACTCCTAAAAGGGAAACCAGTGGTCACCCACTGGTTCCCCAAGCCCGCTTCCTGCTCACAGTCTTCATGCCCCGGAGCCTCAGACATATGTGGCAAGGGTCTGGTGTGCTGGGAGTGGCCAGCCAGGGCTGAGGGAACAGGCACGGCAGTGTGCAAGGCCGGGAAAGCCACGATCCGCCTGGACGGCCATGAGAAGTTCACACACCTCGCTCCTGCACGCGGGCTTGCAAATCTAGCAGGGCCGACCCCGTGACCTCTATGAAGAGGGAGCAGCCACGAGGAGCCAGAATCGCACACTGGGATTGGCCACCACCCGCGGAGTTGTTTTCCTCGCATCTCCTCGGGCAGGGCGGGCTGTACCAAATGCTCCCCAGACGCCTCCCTGGCCCAGCAGCTCATCCGATGCCAACCTCCATACACAGCAGCCCGCACATGGGCCGGGCCCTCAGCTAACTCCACAGGGCAGCAGAGAGAGAGAGAGGTCCTGGGAGCGGCTGTTTAATAAAAGCACGACAGAGACACTGGGCCAGACCCGCCACGCCCTGGGGGAGGCAGAAGTGCCCCCCGCAACCTGTCAGCCAGATGGGACTAGATGTGGGTCCTTCTTCCCCACGAGCTCTTCTGAGCCCTCCCTGCTCTGCTGGCCCCTTGGAAGTCCTGGGAACATTTCCCCAACAGGAGGCCTCCTGCAGTCTCTCATCTAGGGGACCCTGTGTCCGTGCCAGGGAAATGTGGTTGGTTTCTCCAGCTGCGGCACAGCAAGCTCAAGTGAAGGAGTCCAGAAGGTGTGGGTGGCTACACAAATGAGCAAGGGGCATGGTCTCAACTCGGGGCTTTTGTGATGCCAAATCAGTCCCCTTTTCACCAGTCTCATTTGCCCTCTGCCAGAGCCCCCACGGCCTGCAGTCCAGGGACTTGGCTAAACCCCCATGTCCTGGGGCCGTACCAGCCAGGCTGGTGTGGAAGAAGCCTGCTGCCTACCCCCAAGGTCTGCCTTCTCTATGGAGCAGGGACACCGCCCTGAACCCCATCCCCTAATGCCTGCCTCAGGCCGGGAGGTAAATGCCAGGTCACTGAAGCACTGGGGGAGAAAGTGGGGCAGGATCGGTAACGCTGGCTTTCATTTATAACAGGGTGGGGAGAAAAGCAGAAGAGAAACTGGGTGTGGGAAGAAAACTGCAGGGATTAGTGAGAATAAAAAAACCCCTGCCGCTCTCAGAAACTGGCTCCAGGGTCCAGGGTCCTGAGATGAGGAGAGAGGAGAGTCTGGTGGGAGCTGAACCCCAAGCTCACAGCACCCACACCCCCAGCACCCCCTGGTGCCCAGGCTTCAGAAGACCGGCTGGTATGATGGGGACACAGCGGGGGACAGGGAGGGGCCAGTGGCAACAGGCAAGAGCAGCATCAGCCGGTGGGCTGGCCGCTCCGCGACCACCCACCCAGCAGCCAAGCCACCCACTGTTCCCTGTCCTCCCCTAGAGCTGAGCACTGGTCACGCAGTCAAGAACACCTGGGGCCCAGTCTCTGTGGGACTACCCCATCCTGAGCTCCGATTTCCACACTTGTAAACAAGGAGGCCTGCTGGGTGGAGCACGGTTCAAGCCCTGATTCACTCAGCTGAGCGCTAATGAGGAGACTGACCCACACTGATGTCCAATTAACTGCTCCTCCCGCCCCACCCCGATTACTGCCAAATGGCGAAAGTCTCTGGACAGAGTTCACAGGGCACTTGGTGCTGCTCTAGGGTCTAGCCTTTCTAACAAAGGACCAAGGTTGAATTACCCCCTTCTGCAACTTAAATAAAAAAAAAAAAAAAGTGGGGGTGGGAAATTCACTCTTCTGGAGGCCACTAGAGCCACACGTTGGTTCTGCTACTCCAATTTCACGTTTTTAGAAATTTTTTGTAACCCTCATTTTAGAATGAAGTAGCTGCTCAGGGAAGGGGGTGAAAAGAGCCCTATTCTACGAACACTGTGGAAGTGAAAGAGTGAAAGTCACTTAGTCGTGTCCAACTCTTTGCGACGCCATGGACTGTAGCCTGCCAGGCTCCTCTGTCCATGGGATTTTCCAGACAAGAATGCTGAGGGTAGCTGTTCCCTTCTTCAGGGGATCTTCCTGACCCACAGATCGAACCCGAGTCTCCCTCATTGTAGGCAAATTCTTTACCATCTGAGCCACCAGCCTGGGCCCAAGTCCCAGCTCTGATGTTTCTGAGACAGGATGGGAAGGCTCATGCTTTCACTGGGCTCCATAGGAAAATCAAGGATATCGTTTCTCTTGAGGTTGTAGATGACACGGACTGTGGACATCAACACTGGACAGAGCGGTGCCCTGCAGAGCAGGGGTCAGCCCTCCCAGGAGCTCCCCTGCTGCCCTGGAAGCCCCCTCCCAAATCCTGAGTGCTCTCTGCCTGCCAGGATGGGACAAAGGCAGATGGGAACGAACATCCCCGCGGACACATGCACGGCCTACAGAGGCTTCTTGAAGTACTGCCCACGCAGGTGGCAAGTGGCCCACAGCGTGGCAGGGGTGTGCCCGTCACACACCAAGGGGCAGGGCGGGCCAGCAGGGGGCCAGCCAGAGAACAGCCTCCTACTTGCCTCCCGGCGAGTCCTGGGGCGGGACGACGTCACTCGGGGGCTGTGGGAGGGGGCCGCTCTGGTCCTCACTGCCCCGTTGCCACACTCCTCAGCGAAGCAATGTCTGCCGAATCAAGCTCACGTCACTGGTCTGTGAGACGCCCTGGTGCAGAGCCACCACCCTGGGGACCCAACTGGCGGATGGGAGAAGGCCTGGCACTGACCAGCCTAAAGGGCTCGGGCACTGGGCCAGAGCTGGGCCGGGCCTCAGCTGGGCTGGGACCTTTCTCCACACGGGAGTTGGAGAACCGGTTTTCCATCCCCAAGAGGGAAGGTGAGTGGCCTAGTTCCTTCTGCGGTACATGATGCTCACCCAGGGTGAACCGCCATCCCTGAGCGGTGACTATTCTGGCTGGGTGCTGACCACGATCTTAAGCCAGGGCTGTGGGGGCTGAGGGTTTAGGGCTGGCTTGTTCAGACACTCAACAGGACACGCTCCCCTGCCCCGTGCCCAACGGAGTGTGCAACGCCACCCGTTTCCCCCCACCTGCCTGGGTGGCCATGCCTGTCGGCCATAAGCCCTACCCTCGACATACCTCCAAGGCACACACCAACCGACTTGCCATCAGGAGGAAGTGACTGAGGGCTTACGAAAAACACAAGCAACTGACATGAGTGTCCCTTTCTGTGGCCAGGTTTCCAGGGCTGCCAGATCACCTCTTCTCTAGGCGGTAAGCACAGGGGAAGCAGGGCTGGGAGAGGCAAGACCCAGCCCAGAGGAGAAGCGGGGGTCCTCCTGGGGGTGGGAACATGTCTTTCCTTCATATAGCACCTGGTTGGCCTTTGGGGAACAGACTCTCACTAAATGGGGATTTGGTTGTAGGGGAATGGGGCTGGATTTATCCTGAAGACAGTAAGAAAAAAAAAATGTTTTCAAGATATTCTGAGCTATAGATTCCATGTAATACAAACTGAAACTCTAGCAAACTTTTTATTTATTTATATTAGCTTATCATTATTCTTAATAAGTAGGCAATAATAGACACATATGCTTAGATGATGAGGACATTCTGAAATTTTAAGAGGAACTGACATGAGACAGTGTGTCCCTCCCACCCTCTCTGAAATACCCACAGACGGGGCCACTCAGGACTGGGTTAAGACAACGGGGGGTGGGGTACCTCATCCAAAAAGCACCCCCTTCCCCTCCCAGTTTCCACAATGTGTCACTGTCCCCCTCGGTCACGATTTACTCTGTCACCTTCAGCAAGCTTTTCAAGTAGATGTTAACAAGCTGACTCTCAAATTTATAAGGAAAGCCAAAGGAACTAAAACAGCCACGATTTCAAAAAGGTCTCCGCGGACAGATGGGCCGGAGCATGGGCAGAGAGGAAGGTGGGTGATTCCCCAGCAAGGCCGGTGAGGGGTGAAGCACTGGGGTGCCTGCCTCTAGTCCTACTGGACTTTCCCATTTCCTCAGCCGCCACCCCTGACCCTGCACTGTGTCTGGGTAGACGACCGAATCTGAGAAATGACTCAGGTTCCAGCCAGCAATCAAAACCCTGAGGACAAACCAGAAGGAAACCAAAGGGTCTCTCAGCAGTTACCACAGAAAGGGGGAAACTGTGCGGGCACCCACTGCCAAGCCCCCGAGCCTGTGGTCACTTGGCAAAAAAAAAAAAAAGCAACGACCTGGCCTTCGTCTCTGTCACCAGCGAGGGGTGCACAACGTGCTGGGGGGCCGAGGCCCAACGAGAAACCACGGAGCCCAGAGCTGGGGTGACCAGGGTCCCTGCACCAGCACGGAGCGTCACCAGCCTCCTCAGCGCAGGGCCGTCGCCACCTCTGAAAACAAGGGAGGTGGCGAGAACCCCACAGGGCTTCCGTGAGGACGGTGTGAACACACTTTGCAAAGTGTGAAGTCACACACGTGCAGACACACATGCGCCCCTGTGGGCTTGAAAAGGCCCCATCTCGTCTGAGATCGGCGCCTGAACGCAAAGGCGCAGAGGAGGCGCCGGTCCCCGGGGAGGGTTCCACTCACCCCGGCGGAGGAGGCCGGGGCAGGCTGCGGCGTCAGGAAGTCACCGGCCCAGCTTTCTCTGGGGGGCACCCCTCCCCTCCTGCTGCACCCCCTCAAAGCACAGCTCACCGGGATAAGCTTTCTCAGGGCCTCAGTCGCGGGGACTTCCCTGGTGGTCCAGCGGCTGAGACTCCGCACTCCCAATGCACAGGGCCCAGGGTTCAATCCCTGGTCATGGGGCTCTAGATCCCATATACTGCAACTAGGACCCAGTGCAGCCCAATAAACCAATATTAAGGGGAAAAAAAGAAGATCCAGTCCTCACAGTGAGCAGGAACCCAGGCTGATGGCTGAAGCAGAGCTTGACACCCCAAGGAGAGTCTGGACCTGATTCTGGGGTTGCTGTAGAACCATGTCACCCCAAGTATTTTAGAAGTGAGGAGACATAACGTGAGGGATCTGGTGGCTAAAAAAACAGCCGGTGGCTGAAAGTCAGATAGCCAATGAGGGCAAGGGTGCAGAAAAGGTTCCGACAGTAAGACCGTCCTGGCTGAACAAGGGGGCCACGGGGTGGAGAGGCAGCAACAGGACAGAGACCGAACGCCGCCGGGACGATGTGGAAGCCGACAGGTCCGGGAGGAGAGCTGAGTGCAGGCCTTACCTGTGCTTCTCGCCTTCCTCCTCCCCTTCTCTGAGCTGCTTGGTGCTTGGCTCCCCATCTTCCTTGTCCTGCAAAGCAAGAGAGAGAAACCGCTGCTCAGATGAACACCCCTCCTTCCAGTCCACACTGCCCAGGCAGCTAACGGAGAACAGGACGGCCTGGAGAGGACCAGCCTGTGGTTCCAGCCAAGCCCACGCCTGCTGTAGCTGACAGGCACCACGCTGGAGCCGCCCTTCCACCACTCAGCTCCCTCAGGAGAATTTAAAGCCCCTGACCCCAGCCCAGGCCCAGACCCAGGGTAGCCCTCAGCGTGCATGTGCAGGAAGAGCTGGAAGGTCGTGGGTGCTGAAAGATGATGCTGGTCAGGGTCGAGGAGCACCCACGCTGGCAGGCCACCAGCCACCCTCACGGGTCTGGATAGAGCCACCCTCAGGAGTCAGGAGGGACAGAGCAAAGATGAGTCACCGGGAGCCAGGGCAGGACAAAAGCTCAGGCCTCCTGAAACCCCTCCAGGCCAGAGGCTTCTCCAGAGATACCGATCTGGCTCCCTGCAGGAGAAGCATCACTCAAGTTAGGACCAGGTTTGTACAAGTTCATTCTTGCAATGTATTAAGGGGGGCAGAGAGGAGGGGAACTGATTTGAACTTTCCATGGGAACAATTTCTTCCAAATCTGGTTCTTTAAAAAAAAAAAAGTACTTATTTGGCTGTGACAAGTCTTAGTTGCAGCTCACGGGATCTTCCATCTTTGCCATGGCATGCATGTGAACTCTTGGTTGCAGCATGTGGGATCTAGTTCTCTGACCAGGGGTTGAACCTGGACCCCTGCCTTGGGAGCGTGGAGTCTCAGCCACGGGCCCACCAGGGAAATTCCTAAATCTGGTTCTTTTATCTTCCTTGGCATGCCTGGACTGCCTTCCCCCACACCACCATCCTCCCCAACCTCTCTGCAGGTCTAGAGAAGCCATGTTCATCTCAACCGTGATGGAATATGCTTGTTCTCCAGGTACACCGAGGGCCACGGCAGAAAGTCACCCCCATGCTGTTTCTACCTGCAGCAGGAAATATCTTCCTGGGCTTCCTTCCTTACCACATGACCATGGCAGCTGGATCAGACCTGCCCGCAGACAAGTGAACACAGAGCATGCTCTCGCATACGCGGGCCCCTGCCCCGAGTGCCTGTCCTGAGAGGCCCTGGGACACAGCCCTGAGTGGGCTGTCCCTGCTCGCCAGGGCTGGCCCTCCAGAGGGAGTCCTTGTGCCCTTGATTACTAGCCGTGATCTGCCTTTGACTCGCTGGAGCATGTTCCAAGGAGACAACTGGAAGCCCCTGCGACGGGGAACCTGCTGCCAGGGAGGGAAGAACATATAAAGTCTAAGTAAAATAGCTGCTTGGGTCACCTCTCCTAGAAGTTTGTTTATGCTACTGACAACGGCCTCCCCGAGGGTGGCACTCGCATTATGAGTCACTTCCTGCCAGTGTTTGTCGTGGAGACCCTGGGAGCCACCAGACTGCACCACCAACCCCGGCTGGGAGGTCTGGACCGGAGAAAGGTTTCTGCAACGTGAACACCTGGCTCTCAACCCAGGTGGCTCAATCTCCTGGGGAGGAGGCGGCAGGAATGAATGGCAGCAGCTACATGAGTGAGGTCAACATGGGTCTGTGGGGTTGGGGGGCGGGGGGCTTCCTACCTTCCTGCCGAGGGGTGGGCAGAATGCAGGTGTCATAGGATGGGGAGATAGGAGCAGGAAGGGCATTCCCAGAGGGGACCTAGCTTGAGCTTGAGTGGGTGTGTTCTGAAGAACACACAGGTGGTTGGAGCAGATACATGAAGGTAAGGTTGTCAAGGCAGGTGGGGGCGGTCACACAGGGCTCTGGCCAGTGTTCTTAGGCAACGGGAGCCAGAGGAGACTTGGGGGGGAAGGAACTACAGGTGGAAGGACCAGAAGCCTCTCCCAGGAGCCTGCTGACGAGGCAGAAGCAGGTTTGGTGATGGCCGAAGAGATGGGAGAGCAGATCTCTCAACTAAGACAGAAGACAGGGCTCCCCATGTGGCTTCCTGCCTGCGGACACCGCTCCCTGACAAATGCTAGTGATTACACAAGCCAGCGGAGGCTGGCAGCCTACAGTCCAAAGGGCTGCAAAGAGTCGGACACGATTGAAAGAGACTTAGAATACACGCACACAAGCCAGAAGCCAGGACACTCAAACTCCTTCCTAGTTGCCAGCCAATGGACTCCCAGATGGCCGGAGGTCCTGCCTCAGGGAAGGAGGTGATGGGGACACACACACCCCCGGACAGCAAGGACAGAGGTGAGAGAACAGCAAAGGCTCGGCTTTCCCCAAGCCCCTAGCAAGGCTTCTTTCCCCGCGGGCTCTGTTAACCTGGGCCAGCTGGGGGCAGAGGTTGGGGCGCTGTGGGAACAGCCTTTGGGAGCCAGTCCTTTGCAAAACCCATGCCTGCTTCCCAGCCCCCGAGCAAGAATAAACTCAGCAGCATGTCTGTCACCACCCTCCTGGGGTCCCAGAGACGCTCGAGTGTCTCGGCAAAGGCCAAGTTACTCATTAATAAGTGAGAGAACACCCAACGATCTAAATGACATTTACAGAAAATGCCCTGCAGTCTGGTGGGCGGCTGCAGCAGTGGTGCAGGCTACGGAGGTCAAGGAAGCCTCCTCTAGTCAGGGATGCTGTGTGAGGGCAGGGACTCAGGAATGGTACCCATGTGTGTTGGGGGGAGGGGGTGGGAGCGGGTGAACAAGTGAACAGGCCACACAAAGGTGCGCTGCAGTCGCCCGCTCTAAGGCAACTCGGGTAGCACAGTGAGCGTCTATGACAAGGGAATGGCTTCGGGGAGACCCTGGCCTGGCTCACAAGGCAGCGCTCGCAGCACTTGGCAAGGTGATAGGAGGCACTGACCAGCCTCATGGTCCACTCAGCCTGGGAGACTCTCGAAGACCCTCAGAACTGAAGCACTCACAGAGCCGCCGCCTTTTAAGTCCTCAATTCAACCCACGGGGGACGCTGACAAATGGCCATTAGGGAAAGGAAAGATTGGCGCAGGGTCACAGAATGTGTCAGCACTGGCTGTGGGTCTGGATCGAGGTCTTCCTGAACCCAGCCCTGCATTCCTGCCAAGGAGATGGGAGAGGCACTTAGTTTCTAAAAACAGCTCTGGCCTCAGTCACTTCTGCCACGCTCCCCCCGGCGGATCAGATCTGGCCATGTGCGATTAGACCAGTCACAGCCAGCCTGGGCCTATGTCCACGCCCTGGAGGACACCCAAGGGTGTGCAGGCAGACGGCCCGGGGCATCCCAGGGGATCTAGAGACTCCTCACCAGCCCCCAGACCCTTAAATCCAACTCACTGCCTAGCCTCTCCGACACACACCTTCCCCAAATTCCCACCCTTCCCCCTCCATCCAACCCCATGTCCTACCCCGCACCCACGGTCCCCACCGCAGCCAAGCCCACAGCGACCCCGCTCCGCTCTGGAGAACACGGCGGCCTGCTGCGTTCTCTCCTCGTCTTTCTAATCCCTCTCCCCTACCTCCCCCTGCACCTTGTCCATCCACATGGATGGAGCCTGTGCTCTTCTCAAAGCTCTCATTGGTCCCCACACCCTCCAGACAAGCTCCGGACAGTAGCATTCCCCTCGCAGCCTCCCCAGGCCCAGCCCACTCCCTGTGGCCCGTCCACACTGGCCTTGTCCACACCCTGGACCCTTCGTCTCAAGTCCTGTCCATTCTGATAACTGCAAAGAAGGCCCACCCTCTGGCCAGTCTAGATGCCAGCTCAAAGGCCACCTCCTCAAGGCCGCCTTCTGAGGTGACCGGGCTCTGCCACTCCTCTGGGCCCGGGACACAGGGCTGTGGTCATTCCTACTCATCATCGGCCCCCTTCCTCAAGCCCCTCTTCGTGAGGGGCTGTCTCCCGGACCCCCTCCAGGCATAGCCTCGAACTGAGACTAGATCACCTTCATGAACTCTTTGCCAACTTACTCTCCTCACCAACTCCAGAAGAGCCAAATTCTTATAACACGGGTGGCTGCAGGGCAGGGACTGGCCTGGACTGGGGTCCTCCCCACAGTCCATCCGTCCGCTCCTGGAGGTGCCCCACATTTCTGACCCCAGCCCAGGTTTCCACACGGAAGCCCCATCCCCACTCTCACCCTCCTCAGAGCCCACAGGAGGAAGGCGCCATGGAGGCAGGACTTCAGGGGTTCTCAAAAACAGCCCTGCCCCAGACAGAGCCTGACTAACCTGTTTCATAACGCTTGAAATCCTTTCACCAGGAATAACACTTTTACAAATAAAATTAGTGTTGTGCAAGATTGGTGTTATTTCTACTTTAAACATATGATAAGAATTCATCTTGGCCTGAAGCTTTCCTTTGTGAGGTTTTAGGTAAGAGGCTCATTACATTTCCTCTTTCTTCTTGAGTCAATCTTATATAGTGTCTATCAAGGAAATTTCCATTCATGCTGAAATTACTGGCCAAAGTCACTTATAATATCCTCTTATTATTCTTTAAATGTCTGTAGGATCTGTGGTGATATCCACTGATACTGATAATTTGTGTTTTTTTCTCTTTCCTTATTAGACAAGCTGGAGATTTATCAATTTGGGGCTATGTTCAGACTTGGTGCTTTGTGAGGGTGACTGTTTTTAATTTTGGGGACATCGCTGATCGAGGGACTAAGATCCTACATGGCATGTGGTGCAGATAAATTTAAAAGAGAGAAAGAAAACAGGCTGCAAACCTTAGTCCCCTAAGAAGAGGGGAAAGTGGCTCAGGTTTGAGCCGTTCCAGACCCAACTTGGCCCAGGGTAGGGAAAAGTCACAGAGAGACGGACCCAGATGCCAGGAGCGGGGAGCAGGAGGGGACTGACAATGTGGAGGGTGAATGCGGCATGTTCCACAGCACCACCCTGCCACACATCTTCAGAGCCAGGGCACCCTGGTCAAGGCGGGGGGGGGGGGGGGGGGTGGTGGTGGCCAGGGACTTCCTGTCAGGGGCAGCTGCAGCAGGAGCAGTGTGCCAAGGGCACTTGGGGGTAGGGCAGTCACCCAGAGCCTGACTCATCCCGAGGAGGCCATGATAAGAGCCACCATGCCTGGATACAGATGCTGCACGGCCCTCTACTGCCCAGAGATGGGGGAATGGGTGGGCAGGGGAGGGTCCGAGCCTTGTGGGCAGTGATCCTCGTGGGCTTCAGGGGCCCTGACTCTGGGCCCTGGCACTCAGTCTGCTGCTAGGACCACCTGGTCGGTGTGCCCACTGTCTGCCCAGGAGACGGGGAGATCCCTGAAGGCAGATGCTTGTCTTACCCACCTGTACCCTTGGGCCTGACACTGCCTACAGAAGGCACAGCTCATGGGCTGACACCTTGCTGTGTGACCTTGGGCAAGTCATTCAATCTCTCTGGTCTGGACTTCCTCATCTATGAAAAGTATGACGATCACACCAACATCATGGCTCTGTTATAAGAAAGAAATGATCAGGGAAGAAAGAGGAAGGCCTGCAGCTTGGGTGATAAGACAGACAGACCCCAAGGGCAGGAAGGGAAGGGCTGCGGAGAAGCCACGAGGCCACAGGCCCAGACTGCTGGCACCTGCGGAGGTCATGAGGAGTGTTCACTTTCACTGTCTCCACCAGGCCTTCTCTGCAGTCCCGAGAGCATTAAAATGTCTGCTTCACAAACATGTCAGAAGGCGGGTCAGACAACCTGCAAGGGGGGGACAGGCCTCCCGTTCCCCTGGGCTCAGAGCTCCACCAGGAATCAGAGGTCAGCAGGGGAGGGTGGAGACTAACGGCCCCAGAGCCGCCCAGGCTCTCAAGGGTGCGGACATTCCCCAAAGGCTTGTGATCGGAGAGAACAAAGCTGCAGGGAGCGGAGGGCTGGGAGGACAGAAAGGGAGCGGGAGATAAGGCTGCAGATAAGAGCCCGGAACTAGGTCAGGGCCGGGGGGAACAGAACAAGGGGGTGCCTGAAGCGGGAGGACTCAGAGACGACTGAGATCCTGACCGGGACTCACCGGGAGAATGAAGGCGCCTGAGACAAAAACGGCGCCAGGGCTGAGGGGACAAAGAGAAAGGGTGCGGTGGCTTTCAGGATGTCTAGGGTTGAGGCCCGATGCCTGGACTCTGACGATGGCCGGCGCCGACACAGGCTGAGGTTCCAGCACACGGCCTCACCCTGGACAACTGCTGACATCCTGCATGTGGCAGAGAAGCGTGGGGAGGTGGCCCCAAGCCAATTGGTCCTATTCGGGTCACAAGTGCAAACGGGGAACTAGTCATGCTCAAAGGAGGTGGCATGTCCTCCAGCAGTCTCTTGTTGTTTAGTCACCCAGCCGTGTCCAACTCTTTGTGACCCCGTGGGCTGCAGCACGCCAGGCCTCCCTGTCCATCACCATCTCCCGGAGTTTGCCCAAGTTCATGTTCATTGCATCGGGGATGCCATCCAGCCATCTCACCCTCTGACACCCTCTTCTGCCCTCAATCTTTCCCAGCATCAGGGACTTTTCTAATGAGGCATCTGTTCGCATCAGATGACCAAAATACTGGAGCTTCAGCTTCAGCATCAGTCCTCCCAGTGAATATTCAGGACTGATTTCCTTTAGGATTGACTGGTTTGATCTCCTTGCTGTCCAAGAGACTTTTAGAAGTCTTTTCCAGCCCCATAGTTCAAAGGCATCAATTCTTTGGTGTTCTGCCTTCTTTACGGTCCACCTCTCACAACCATAAGTGACAACTGGGAAGACCATAGCCTTGACTATACAGACCTTTGTTCAGCAGCCTACTAGTCAAGAAATACTGACTGGAGCCTTCTGCTAGGCACTCCACACTGAGTGCCAAGAAGAAAAAAAAAGAACCGGTAGGTACCTACTGTTCACAGACCAGTGTGGACACTCAGCCTGGGTCCATGGACAGGATTCCATGATCAGACACACATGCAGGCCAGATGTGCAAAGGTTCATTTTTCCAGAGGAAGAATCCACAGCTCTTCAGATTCTCAGCGGGAGTGGTGACCCAGAGGAGGAAAGGAAAGGTCACAGGGGCTTCCTTGGGTGGCATCTGAGGTGACTGAGGAGGCTTGCCAAAGGAAGTACCACCTTTCTTTCTCTCTTGTTTTGTTTTTTTTGGCCCTGTGGCATTTGGGATATTAGTTCCTGAACCAGGGATCGAACCTGTGTCCCCTGCAGTGTAAGTGTGGAATCTCAACCACTGGACCACAGGCAAGTCCCCCACTTTTCTTGCACTTTAAAGGCTGAGTGGGATCGGGGTCGGGAGGAGGGCAGCAGAGGGGACAATGAGCACCCTGAGTGTGCAGAGGGTTAACAAGCACTCTCCCCCCGCCCCCACGTCCCCTGCAGGAAAGCCGTCGGGAGGTGACCCTGAGGGCAGAGCAAAGACCAGTCCCCTCTCCTTCACACAGGCCAGCCTGGACAGTTCCCCTGCGCAGTGAGGCAAGGCTCCCAAGTCCTGCCTGGGCCCCTGGAGCACGGACACACTGTGGTCTGCAGGAAGCCGGGCGGCAGGACTGGCAGACCAGCGGCCGGAAAATCACTCTCCACCGCTTACTGGTGGTGAGACCGTGGGCACCTGCAGGACCGCTCCGAGCCTCGGCTCCCTGCCCTGTTAAAGTGGGGCTGGTGTTCTGTCCCAGGGTGTTTGAGGATTAAAGGCGCTAACTTGGGGTCCGCCATCTGGCGCATGACCCTACACGACACCCGGTGTGGGAGAGAACCGCTGACATCCTGTGCTGTCCTGAGCCCTGCCCTCCATCAGCGGTGGGGCCTGGAGAACCAGGTGGACCCTCTCCTTTCCCCGCCACCATCCGCTTCCCTGAGCCCTCGGTATCCTTTTCTGATGGTGCTTTTTTATTTTCTGCCAAGTTTCCGTAAGTGACCAACTGTTCGTTTTGAAAATTGAGACTCGAATGAGGAATGACCTGTCTGATTCCCTCAGGGGCCCCAGGCTGGGAGAGCAGACACCACATCTGTGAGGCTTCCCCACAGAAACCTCTTTCTGCATCCACCACAGAGCTCCACGGCAGCTGGAAGACGGTTGGTGGGTTGGCACTTTCCCCCCGGCTGTGTGCAGGCTGAAGGTTACACCCCTTTTTAGCAGAAGGGCGTTCTTCCCAGGCAGGCCATCTAGTGATAACTGTCCCAGACATTTGATTTTACCTTGATTTGCTTATTTGAGATTTTGCCTGTCATCTGTCTTCCTAGATTAAGCTTCGAGAGGCTTGCCCATCACTGTTTCCCAGCACCTGACACATGGCAGCAGGTGACAGTGCAGAATGAATGAATGGGCAACCCGGGGTGGGGGGCAGGGAGAGGCAGGAGGCACAAGTTAATTCACCCCCTGACAGACAAGACTCTCCTCCCCACGTGGTCTGGGCCGCCAAACAGCGCTCACGCACCAGGCATCACTATCCTTGCCTCCATGGATGCAGGGTCTGAGGCTTGGTGACACCTACCACAGGTCGCTGTGCGTGTCGGACCCCAAGGTCTTTCCGTCAGTTTGAGACAGACAGATAACTGGAAGCCGGTTCCCGGGTGCTGTGTACACAGTTCCTTCCACCAACACATCTGCTTGTTCACCCCTTAGCCGTCTGTCCTACCTTCCCTTCTGCCAATTATCTGCACCTCTTCTTTCCTGGAGGATGAGGGCAAAAAAATCCCAACCTTGCCCACTTCCTAAGAGAGTAGGAAGGTTCAAAAATAACGAGGTTCCACATAACATTAGAAGACTTCCCAATAGCAGGTGAGCTCTGCGGAGGGCGGGACCCAGCTGTTCTTCACCTCTGTTGTACTGTATCTCCTGGCAGTCGTAACGGGATGCCAGGGAACTGACTATTCAGTGAATGGAAATAACATTATTTAATTCATCAGCATAAAAACACAGTGAGGTCAACACTGCTTTCTCGTCTCACAGCTAAGAAAGTCGGAGGCCGGTGATGTTAATGTGAAGTAACTCACCCAGAGTCCTGCTGCTCCGGCTTGCCGGCGCCCCAAGGGTAGGTGGGCCTCCAGCCTGCGGTCTCCACAGAACCTCGGCTCTGACCCTCCTCCCGCCCACCTCAAACACACGGGGGGTCTCACTGGCGTCTAACGTCACTCCGCCTCACATGACAGCGCGGACATCCCTTCCTGGTGTCACCTCTGGGGAACACAACCAAACCTCGAGGAGCCCCAGGTATGGCCGTTTCTGGGCCAGGAAAGCACCATGGGAGACAGAAGGGTGACGTACACAGGGGTGCTCCCCGCTGTGTCCCCCGTGATATGGAGCAGGGGGGCCCGGAGGAGGCTGTGACCTGCTGGGCGCAGGGAGGCAGGCCAGAGGCTCGTGCCCCCCCTGCTAGAGCGGTCACCGGAGTAGCGACCTGACGGGCAGCACCGTCAGACAGGACAGGACGCGGGGGGCGTGGAGCCACGCACATGAGCGTGAGCGAAGCCCTGGCGACACCTGATGCAGGAGGTCCACAACAAGGCTGTGGGCAGTGCTTCCTCTGTTTCCTTTCCTTCTGTTGTCAAGTGACTTAAAAACATAAGTGACCGGAGGAACCCAGCTGCCTGCAGCTCCCTGTCTGGCTTGTATTCTCACCCTGAGCAGACTCTCCTGACCTTCACCTGCCCCAGATGGAAAGCAGGAAACCATAGGTAGCCCTCAGGCCCAACCCAGCTCACTCAGGGTTTAATGGCCTTTCTCAAGCTGAAAACAAAAACAAAAACAAAAACCCCAGCACTGCTGGGGAAAGAGGAGGGCAGACGGAGGCCTGCACATACGAGCGGCCCTAAGTGCCCAGGGACAGGGCCCGGCGGTCCAACCAGCAGCCACGCTGCAGGCCGAGCACCTCCAATCAGGCCAAACATCTCCCTGTGAATAATCAGCCTGAAGATTGCAGTTAAGAAGTTAACGGATGGTGATCGATGAGGTCACCCCCCTCTCCTCCCTGGCCCCACCATTTCCCTTTTTTGGAGGGAGGGGGAAAACGCCTCCCCCGCCACAAAGCTGAACTCTCAGCCCCCGGGACTTTCTCACCATGTGAGGCTCACAGCTAAAGCCAGAGCAAGCGAATCCCAATGGCAAATGGTAAAGTCCCCGAAGGCCCCCTGCCCGGGGATGGGACAGCCACATGTGGCTCTGGGGGACTGGCCACAGGGGACAGTCAGAGTCACCAGCCCCAGCCGATCAGCTGTGGGGAATGGAACAGCCCCTCGGAACCCCATGGTGTCTGACCCGCTCCAGGTCCGCCAGGCTGGAGAACAAACAGCCTTTGCACTTGAGCTCTGGCTGGTGGGCGGGGCTCTGAAGCGGAGTCCCGGAGGGAGGTCCCAGGGTGCTTATCTCCTGTGTGTTCCCCATCCTGGATTCCAAGGAAGCCGCAGGCGAGGGCCTGAAAACCCCAGGGAGTGGCCCCTGAAATGACGCCCTCCCACCTCCCCTAGACACCTAAGCACACATGCCCGTTCACACCAACGGCGGGTGCCCCCAAACGCTTCTCCCAACGGCCACCAACGGGACAGCATCAGGGCTCCTTGTTACCAGTGTCACGTGGCTGGCTTCTTACAAGCCCGTGACCCCCTAAAATGAGCAGCTCTTCTCCATGCGCACAGCTGTCAAAGCAAGCCCAGTCCACTCCTGAACGACGGATTACTAGACTTCACACACTGTGAGGTTGATCTTGCTGGCATGGCTGCCGCCCGCAGACTTTTAAATAAGCCCCTGAACTCCTCCCAAACTCCTGCTTTTCTTCCAGGAAAATCTCAGCCCAGCCAACTCCCAGATCCACGTGCCCGTCGAATTGCTTCAGTTTGGCGTTCTGACGTTTATGGAGTGCCCCGAGTCCTGTAACCCGGCAGACACCAAGGTGACTAAGACATGACTGCTGCCCTCGGGGAGCTGAGGGGCAGGTGAAAGAGGAAGCAGGCGGGTGAATGGAGACTTCCCGCAGAGTGTGGGAATGCGGGGTGACTAACAGCTCACCCGGAGGGACAGTCAGTCAGTGCAGAGCAGGCAGGGCAGTGCGGGGAGTGCCGGCGTTACTGGAAATAGTGGGTGTATGAGACTGGGCCCTGCGTCCGTGGGGTGGGCAGAGGCCCCCATGGTGCCCTTGCAGAAGGAACCAGCAGGGGAAGGCCTGCCCCAGGGGCTACAGACTTCATCCACAAGCAGTGCGAGACTAGTGAACAGTTGAGGACGAGCAGGTGGCAACAATGTGATGGGGGTGTTATTCATAAAGAACATTCGGGAAGGGCCAGAAAGGAAAGGGCAGCAGCCACTGGTTGAGGCCACGGGAAAAACGAGCCAGGGAAGGGTCAAAAAGGTCATGTCCTCACCCCGAGGCTGGCAGATGGCGGCTGCCCTTGGGTGTGTCTGGAGGGACAGCCCCTGCCAGCCGTATGGTGCCAGGCTGCGCTCACGCAGATGCCCACGCTTCACCCATGCACATGGGGCCTCTGGCCCCCCACAACCACCCTGGGGTCAGGCATTATCATCACATCCAGACGACAACGAGGTTCAGAACAACTAAGGAGCTTACTCAACAGTTCACAGCTAATAAAAGACAGGTCAGCGTTTAAACAGAGGTTTCTGATTGCAGCACACCCCCCAAACTCTTTCAAATAAACAGCCTCAAGGCTTGGGAATGCTTTCTGCACAGGAGCCACCGAAGGGTGACCATGTCCGTTACCGAGTGAGAAGAGCAACAAAGCCAACTGCTGGGGCTGCAAAGACCTCAGAGAGCACCCGGCCCAACAAGCACTACATCCAGAGGCCCAGGGCACGTGTTCAACCAGAATCTTGCAGGGTAAGACCCAGGAATCTGCATGTGTCAAGAGCTGGCCCACTCCTAGGTCATGATGCTACCGCATGGCCCCAGCTGAGGAGCTTCTGAGTCAGACCACATCCCTCCTCTCAAAGAGGCTGACCCAGGGGAGGAAGTGACCTGTATGAGGCCACCCCAAGCTCCCTGAGGGCTTACTGTGGTCACCGGGGTAGGCTCTGCATCAGAGTAGACAGGATGAGAAGAAACAGAGAAATCTCTCATACAACATAAACACCCCGAAGGCCACAAGTGACCCAGGCAGAGCGCAGCACAAGGGCAAGACCTAGGGCTGGTCTAGACCTGGGGTCTCTTGATTTCAACTGGACTGGTACGCTGTCTGTTTTATCACGTTGCCTGAGCCATGCAAGAAGGTGACTGGAACTTGAGTTCCCAGGTCATTCTATGGGCTGCCCAGTGCCCACCCACACCCTTCCCTTACTTGGGAAGGCTCCATGTGGAGTCCTGGGAGAGAAAGAGCCAGCTTCATGCTCTAGAAGCTGAAAGTGCCCACTACTTGCTGTCCCAGCGGAGAGAGGAGCCAGCAAACAGACCTCTCTGGAAGTGCTGGCAGCAGAACAAGCTGCAGTGTCCAGGATCTGAGCCCTTTTCTTGTGAAATGCTGGGCTTCTTTCTGACTGCCTACCACCAAGGTACACTCTTTTTTTTTTAATGAACAAACAAACTAACCAGCCAGAACAGATTTCTGTTGCTTGCAACCAAGTACCCTGGCTTCATGTGACCACATATAAGAATAGCCCAACAACACATCATGAGCATCACTTTAAGCATTCCAAGTTTCTTAAATACCCTGACTCATCTGATCCACAGGGAGGCCTGGATGCAAGCCAGGCAAAGGTCCTGAGGCCCAGTTTGCGAATGAAGCAGCTGGGCTCGGGATGTAAAGTGTTCTGTGGATGTGTTTCCAGAATCCCTCCAGGTCCACCACAAAGGCCGATGGCGGATGCAGGCAAGCCAAGGGGTTCACCTGGGTTCCTCTCACTATCCCTCCATCCCAACCTGGAGTTGAGCCTGAAATGTGCAGGGCCCCCACGCTGGCACCCCAGTTCAAACAGCAAATTCTTGACAAGTCAACTCCCAGGCAAGTCAGCGGTTTACAGAGCAACACAGTGCGCTGAAGCTCCTAGGAGACTAGAAGCTATTTTAACCTCTGATCAGCTGCTTCTCAGAGTGTCACAGTCTGAGAAGTACCGGGAAGACAGCTGTCTCCTCTCTGGTGTGATCTCCAAGTGATAAAGTCCTCATTAAAACCAAATTTAAACTACAAGCCAGAAGTGGCACATTTATTTGTGGTGGAAAAAATTGCTTGAACAAGGTCTTTCGGTTTTCACCTACACATATTTCCTCTGGAAGCAAAGCAGTTTTTCTTTTAACCATGTGCTGGGCTGAAAGGTTGAGAAGCTGAGCGGCACATTGAAGCAGAGCTGTGGGACTCCTCTGAGTTCGTGGGCTTCTCTGAGCAGCACTTTCCAAAAGTGCAGAGGGGTGTTAAATGAGGGAGCGTCTGTGACGTGTGGAGCTCTCTGCTGTGGCCGCACCATGAACAGTAGGCGCCGACCACGACGATGATGACAGCAGGGCCGGATGCCCTCACCTGCACCCTGATCACGAGGCCCCCAAAATTCCATCACCCAACTGAGGCCTGCTCCCCTCACCCCATCGCTGAAAAGGGGCACGACTGACCCCACACGCACGCCTCTCCCGTCCCCTCCCCTCCCTTCATCCCGAGGAGGACCTAGGCCTTGCCCTTGAGCTGATCATGGTTTAGAAGGGCAGCTCCATCATGCGTGCAGGGGACGTGAGTCCGAGTCAGAAAAGCCAGCTGCAGAGTGCGGGGTTGCTGGGGTGGGGGCTTCCACAGGCCGTCTCCCGGAAGTCAGACACCTTCCCACCCGCCTATTCTGCTCCCACCCCACCCTCCGTCTCCCAAGGTTCC
Organism: Dama dama; assembly: GCF_033118175.1. NCBI lineage: Eukaryota > Metazoa > Chordata > Mammalia > Artiodactyla > Cervidae > Dama > Dama dama. Next base: position 56,718,929 of record NC_083704.1, on the reverse strand, counting down.
AGACAGCCAGCCCCTCACACCCCTCCTCAAGGGTTTTTGCAGCACCTCCACCAGGTCGGAGTTAGGCCACCTGGAGCACAAAGCCCAAACGAAGAGGTGACCCACAGCCAGCCAATAAAATACAGGAGATTCACACTGGGTCCAGGACTCCCTCCTCCACACAGCTCATCCCTCCTGCGAGCTGCACAGCTCTCTTGGGGCACCCCCAACACACACTCCAGCCCCGGGACAGTGCATGCCAGTCAGCTGTATTGCAACCGGGGTGCACAGGTCCATCACCCCACTGGGCCCAGACCCACTGACATTGGCCCCCAAGCCCTTCACAGGCCCAGCACACAGCCGGCGTTCCTCAGCAGGAATGAGGAGAGAGCCCGGCTCTCAAGGACTCCTGGATCCAGGGCAGGAAGGCTCTGCAGTCAGCGGAGGCGCGCGCACAGACACACAGACACACACACACACAGACACACACACACACAGACACACACACACACACACACACACACACGCTTCTTACTTAGCATTCAGATCGCCCTGCCAGACCCTGAGTGCGGCCCTGCCCTGCACTCAGAGGTGGCTGGGTGACGGAGACGGAGCGCCGTCCTTGAAAGGACAAATGTTTTCTGCTCCAGCCACTCGTCTTTTCTCTAGACAGAGCAGCTCTTGAGAGCCCGGAGTCAAAACAGCCCTGGAGTGAAGATTTTACTCCCCACTGGGCGTCGTTACCACAGCAACTGTTTCTCCTCTTGGAATTCTTTCAAGAGTACAAGCTGTTGCTTCCTTCCAAAACAAAACCAGGGAGAAGCCAGGACACCCCGGGGGTGAGGGAAGGGCCCTGGAGGAAGGAGGGCCAGCCGTGCCCCCCAGCCACAGCGAGCTCCGCCACGGGGTCTCCCAGATCTCTGCGGGGCTTAGAAACTAGACACGAGTCCTCCCAGCTGTTCAGGGTGGTGTGTGTTGGCGGAGAGGGCAGCGTTGAGGGCATGGGGTGTGGGGCGTGTGTGCTTTGGGGAGTTGTGGGGTGTGTACAGGGGTGGGATGAGGGGACTGAGGGCTGGGAATACAGAAGGCATGGGTGTAGTCTGGCCGGTTGCTGTTTGGGGTGTGTGGGGAGGTGTGTGGGTAGGGGGCAGGGGGGGGTGTGAGGAGGTGTGGGGTGCAATGATGCAAGGGAGTGAAAGGGGGAGGGAGGTTTGGGGGTATACTGTTGTATGTGGAGGTGAGTTGGGGGTAGCCGGGGGGGTGCAATATGAGGGTGTGTGTTGGGGGGAGGTATTCTTCAGTATCCCAAGATGAAACATGGGGCATATTGTCTCCTGAAACAAGAACACAGAGGGAAAAGGGGGAAAGCGATACATCGGGAAAATGGGACTGACATACCTGCTGGGCTGTGCCTATTCGCTCAGTCGTGTCCGACTCTGCGACCCCGTGGACTGTAGCTGCCAGGCTCCTCTGTCCATGAGACTCTCCAGGCAAGAATACTGCAGTGGGTTGCCATGCTCTCCTCCAGGGGCTCTCCCAAACCCAGGGATTGAACCCAGGTCTCCCACATTGCAGGTGGATTCTACCATCTGAGCCAAGCCCAAGAATACTGGAGTGGGTAGCCTATCCCTTTTCCAGGAGATCTTTCCAATCCAGGAATTGAATGGGGGTCTCCTGTATTGCAAGTGGGATTCTTTACCAGCTGAGCTACTGGAGAAGCCCATACACATTACTACTATATATAAAATAGGTAACTAATAAGGACCTACTCTATAGCACAGGGATCTCCACTCAATACTCTGTAATGGGCTATATAGGAGAAGAATCTAAAAAAGAGTGGACATATGTCTATATGTCTATCAGTTATACTGATTTTCTTTGCTATATACCTGAAACTAACACAACATTATAAACTAACTATACTCCAACAAACAAATTTTTTAAAATAATAAGACTAGCACAGATTGCATTTCAATCCTGGATTATAATACTTAGTACTCCAGAGCAACCACATCCTGCTCCAAGGTTAAGCAGGCGTGAATGTAAAACACACGGCCCAAGTTTAGACAACTGACCTAGAAGCAACTGTTCGAGGCAACTCATATTTCTAGTCAGAACACCCGCCTCAGTTGCTCCAGAGTACGGACAGAGTGGATGGAAGTCTAAGCGGCTTTGGGGAGCCAGGGTGACAGGCCCCCGCCCTCCTCGTGAGTCCGAAATAAGTCCCTTCTGATACATAGAGCCAACAGGCTCAGAGTTATGGGACACAGAACACGCAGGACAACTGCCCATGCCATGAATGTCTAAATCCTTGTCAAAATAAATTTGAGCTGCCCCTGCCCCAAGGAGCTGCCTCTCTCTTGGGGGACTGGCATGAACTGGGACTCAGTAACATTCAAAGCAAAAAAAAAAAAAAAAAGTCACTACTACTACTATCATAGTAACTACAATTACTATCAAGATGCTGCGGGGGAACTCCCTATCGGTCCAGTAGATAAGACTCTGTATTCCCAATGCAGGAGGCCTGGGTTCGATCCCTGGTCAGGAAACCAGACCCCACACGTCACAACTAAAGGTCTCATGTACAGCATCTAAGACCTGGCACAGCCACATAAATAAATATTTTTTAAAAAAAGAAGTTGTGGGAGATTAGTAGTATGTCTTATCAAGGACACTGCATGCCAACCATTCAGGGGGAAATATTTCTAAAAAAATAAATGCCAGATAATAAATAGTGCTGAGTCACTGATATCCATATGGGGAGAAAATCTTGACATCTACTTTAAACCATGCAAAAATAAATAAGTTTCAGATGGATAGGCAATCTAAATGTGAAAGGCAAAACAATAAAGCTTCTAGAATACAAAACAAGGGAATATCAACATGACCCAGAGTATGCAGCCATTTCCTTAAATGGGCCACAAAGCATTAGCAGAAAAAACGGATAAATTGGCCTACGTTAAATAAATAATTTCTCTTCATCAAAAAATGTGATTAAAAGCAAGAAAAGTCAAGATCCAGAGAGACACCTATAGTACATATATAGAACAAAGGACCCGCTCAGGACTGGAATAAAGAACTCGCCAAAATCAATAGGAAAAAGTGCCAGGCAACCCAATGGATGGCATCATTGATTCAATGGCAAACTCTGGGAGACAGTGAAGAACAGGGAAGCTTGGTATGCTGCAGTCCATAGGGTCATAAGGAATTGGATACAACTGAGCAACTGAACAACAACCCAATAAAAGGCATAAACAGGCACTTCATATAAACATACTAAAAGATACAGAATTTTATTAGTTAGGAAGAAAACGCAAATTTAAACCACAAAGGGATACCCCTACACGTCCATCCACAAGGCTAACATGAAAAAGACTAACCATACCAAGTGCTGGAAAGAACTCTCATACACTGCTGGTGGGAGTGTAAAACGGTGTAGGCATTTTGGAAAATTGTTGAGTAAGTGAGAGTCGCTCAGCTGTGTCCGACTCTTTGCGACCCCATGGGCTGTAGCCTGCCAGGCTCCTTTGTCCATGGAATTCTCCAGGCAAGAATACTGGAGTGGGTTGCCATTTCCTTCTCCAAGGGATCCTCCTGACCCAGGGATTGCACAGGGGTCTCCTGCAATGCAGACAGATTCCTTACCATCTGAGCCATCAGGGAAGTCTACTATTAAGAGACACTTCTAAGTATAAAGACAGGTCAACTTAAAAAGTATCAGCAGATACATGCTTGACTTTATCTTATAATCTATAGATAATTCATTAAAATATGTAATGAATCCATACACCTTTTCCAAAGGAATACCTGAGACAGAAGTAGCAATAAAGTTATACACTGTTAGGCAGTATCTAACCCCCTTTGCTGTGTAAGCTCAGTACCCAGGGGATCTTGTCTAGCCCCAGGGCTTCGAATCCTCCTACACAAGCATCTCTCAGCAGAGCAGATGCCTGCCTGACAGTCTCTCTCCATTTGGGGGTCTAATAGTCATCTCAGACCTAAAGTGGCCTAAACCAGACTCCTGATTTCCCCTGCAAGACCGCTCTCCCATGGACTTATCTCAGGAACAGGGGCCCCAACCCACCCCTTACCCGACCCTCCCATGGAAGCCCCTGGAGGCAGGGAGGCAGTCTTGTTCACAGGTTAGATCCCCAGGGCCTGACAAACAGCTGGTGCTCAATAAATACTTGTTGGGTGGCTGGCTGCAGAGTTTCTGCAGTTAGGAAGGGCTCCAGGAAAAGGAGTGTTCCACTTTCTTTTGTCAAGGGGGAATGTCCAGCAAGTGATTGGGGATTTCCAGATAAATACCATATCAGAATCATCTGGGGAACTTCAAAATGCTCAGGAAAGTTACGACCAACCTAGATAGCGTATTACAAAGCAGAGACATTACTTTGCCAACAAAGGTCCATCTAGTCAAGGCTATGGTTTTTCCAGTGGTCATGTATGGATGTGAGAGTTGGACTGTAAAGAAAGCTGAGCGCCAAAGAATTGATGCGTTTGAACTGTGGTGTTGGAGAAGACTCTTGAGAGTCCCTTGGACTGCAAGGAGATCCAACCAGTCCATTCTAAAGGAGATCAGTCCTGGGTGTTCATTGGAAGGACTGATGCTGAAGCTGAAACTCGAATACTTTGGCCACCTCACGTGAAGAGCTGACTCATTGGAAAAGTCCCTGATGCTGGGAGGGATTGAGGGCAGGAGGAGAAGGTGACGACAGAGGATGAGATGGCTGGATGGCATCACCGACTCGATGGACATGGGTTTGGGTAGACTCTGGGAGTTGGTGATGGACAGGGAGGCCTGGCATGCTGCGATTCATGGGGTTGCAAAGAGTCGGACACGACTGAGCAACTGAACTAAACTGAACTCATCTTAAGATCCTGACAGGAGGTTTCAGATGCAGCCAGGGAGAGACTGCAAGTTGTCTCTCCAGGTGATCCTTGGGCACCAGTAGGTATGAGGACCTCTGACTGATTCAACACCTTTATTTGACAAATGAACAAGTCAGGGCCCTCTGAGGGGATGACTCAATCCAAGGTTTCAATACTGGTTCATCAACAGGTGCCTGTGTGGGGAGCCCAAACCTCCCACCCACGAGGTTCTCCCTTTCACTGGCCCCTAAGACCTCGGGGTCCGAGCAGAGGGGGAAGTGAAGATTGGTCCTTAGGATGAACGGGTACTGCACAGCTCATCTAGGTTGCAGCTCTGCAAATTTACTTTTTCTTGTTTTGGTTAACTTAAACCTCCTGCACTAAAAGTGAATTCTATTGATACCTTCAAGGAATCAGGGCTGGGCTGAGTAAAGTCAGGGGGCCAGGAGGATGTCCTCTTTGCTTCGGCTGGAAACAGGCTGCGCTCCACCCACTGTCACCCAGCAGAGAGGGCTGGAGGACTACCTGCCCTCCCGCTTCCAGCAGGGCAGTGGAGACATGACAGACACCCACGTTGATAAAAGGCCCATGTGCAAGACCTTGACCTGGACCCTTCTCGGACCCCTTCTCTGTGCTCCTGGCTACTGACGAGGTCTGGATTTACAGACAGAGATAGGGAGGCCCAGAGCTTTAAAGATTTGCTCTCATCCCAAAGAGGTGATGCGTGGAGCCGAGATTTGAACCGGATAGTCTACACACAAAGCACATGCTCTCTGCTGTGTCTTGCGGATCCCTCCAGGCAACCTGGTGGCAATTTCTGTATGTGATGGGAAGGTGACCTCTTCTTCAGGGCCGCTTGTTCCCAAGCTCCTGGGGGTGAGGAGTGGAGAGGGACACCGGGCCAGAGCTTAAGGGACCACCCAGGACTGACAACATAACAAAGCACAGACATGAGAGGTCCCTACAGCCCCAGGTTTCCTGATCTATTAAATAGGGAGTAATCAACGTCTATCTTAAAGGACTCCTTCAGGAATGAACAAGTCATGAGACCCTGTAAGCGGTCATGTAAATGTTAGGTCTGCCAACCTGCCAAAGGCTGTCAACCCAGGAGACATGACTGCCTCAAGTGACTTAGCCATCAGGCTGCTGGGCATGGGGATGTGGCCACATGGGGTGGGGACAGAGACAGCTTCCGGAGAGAAGAGCAGGCCACGGACAAGTCGGACTCCCCCTGCCGCCCCAGCTCGCTGGACTCTCCTCCACCATCCCTCGCTTGCTGCCACCCTCTGCCGCCCACAACCCATGCGAGCCCTTCCCTCCAGCTCCCTCTATGCCCTCACCCCACACTGGCTAGGACTGTACCCACAGCATCCGAATCAGAGAGTTTCAACCTGCTCCCCTCTGCCTTGGCACTGCTTCCACTCTCCACATGCACGTGTCTTGACTGTGAAGATCACAACTGTACTACCGAACAGTCAGCATTCAATTTCACTGGGTGCACACTCAAAAGGTCAGGAATATACATCGGCTGGAGACACCAGCCACAAAGACTGACAACTTCAAAGCCCTCTGCTCCAACTCTAGGCCCCCGAGGCTGACGTGACGGTCACCTGGGTTGCCACCTGCCCTCTCCCCCTTGGCTCTTAACAAATGGGAGTTCAGGTGAGACACGGTCTGAATTGGATGAGATGGAGCAAGCCCTCCAGAGATGCACTGTTCCATAAGGCAGTCATATGTTAAGGATGGCTGTCCAAATATAAATTAATTTGCGTGCGTGCTAAGTCGCTTCAGTCGTGTCTGACTCTCTATGACTCCATGGACTGTAGCCCACTAGGCTCCTCTGTCCATTGGATTCTCCAGACAAGAATACTGGAGGAGGGGTTGCCATGCCCTCCTCCAGGGGATCTTCCCAACTCAAGGATCAGGTTTCCTGCGACTCCTGCCATGCAGGCAAATTCTTTTCCGCTGAGCCACCAGGGAAGCCCATGGAATAAAATTAATGCGTGTTAGCCACATTGCAAGGGTTCAAGAGCCACATGCGGCTCGAGGCTGCAGCACTAGACAGCACAGATTCTACAGGGAACACTGAACACTGAACAGCACTGCTCTGGTCTCTAGAGCAAAAAACAGGAACTGCTGTTGAACCTGAAAGCTGACAGCCAGACCTTGGCCCTGAGGTCACACCCAATCCCTGAGGGGCTGGCTGAGCAGACAACCAGTCTCCAAGTCTCAAGGCAGAAAGAGACAGTCCAATCCAGGCCAAATGTCAGAAGAGCCAACAGCCAGGGGGCAAATGTTTGTGCCAACTGAATCACTTTTGGAAGCCTCCATCTGGCTGCTGATGAGGAAGAGATCAGAGAAGAAAGTGGCCTCATGGTGCCTGGTGGCCAGCTCCGAAGAGAATGACAGAGCTTCATCAACAGCCTCGAACTGTTCACCTACTCACCTGGCCTGGAACTTCTGGATGAGCATCAAGAAACGAGGTTCCAATACTACAACACAGAAATATGTGCCCAGGGAAGGCTGGCCACCCTGCCAGCCGGAAGCCCTGGCTCCCGTAGAACTTGGCTACCAGACTGCCCAGCGGCACTTTTAGACCTCGTTCCTGCCAACTGCGTGCTGTTAAACCCTCTGGAGCATCCCCTGCTGGCCTCTCTGTGCCCCCGAATGTCCCCATCTCTGAACTGCTCCCCTGGAACATTCTTTTCCCACTACTTTAATACTCCATCCTCAGCCCCGTCCATCACAACTCAGCTCATGTTCCACTCTGCCTTCCCGTGAAGCATCCCTGGACCCAGCTTGGCTTTCCCAGGAACCCCAGAAGCATGGTCGAATATTGTATGTGGCCTTTCCACCTGTCACCCTGGACTGGCTGACTTGCAGGATGCTGCTACAAGTGAGGCTGCCCCTGAATAAAAGCCCCCTCTAGCAGAGGGTCTTGCTTGGGCTAGAATCCAGCAGGGTTACTTAGGCTCCATGACTTTGGGCATCCAAGCACCTCTGAACCCCTTCTTGTCTTGCCCCCTCTCAAATCAGTGGCATCAGGTGGGCTAGCAAGGAAGTACTGTGGAAAACTGCTGAGCTGCACAATCATGGTGGAGCTTTACTACTGAATAATGCACAGAAACTCTGTGACTGGAACCTTGAGTCCGTCTGTCACACTCTCAGGACGGATTCCTCCAGACAACACTACATTATGAGTTTACAGTCTCATGAGGGAGGAGAAGATACACCATGAGGAAAATCAACCTCATGCCTGAAACCATGATGCCTCCAGCAAAACCATGTGCACAGATGGTATCAATGAAGGATCTGCCACTGAGTCTAGGGGGCCAGCAGGGAGCCACACCCACGGGCAGACAGGCACTCTCCATCAACAGGCTGAGGCAGTGCTCAACCCTGGAGTCTGCCCCGTGGCGGCCTCGTCCTCACATCAGAGGAATGAACTATAAAAGCGGGGCACCACTTCCTCCCTGGGTGAGGAGACCCCTCGCTTCCTATCTGCCAGCAGCAGGCAGGCCGTACTTCCTTCCCACTCACAGGTCCCACAGGAAATGACTGTGGGCTGGAAAATTAACTCTGACTGTAGACCCTTGACTATCTTTTTCCCAGGCATCTACCCCAACAATAACATCACTCAAGAACTGTGAAGATTAAATATGACACTAAAACCACAGGTAACAAAAGGTAAGAAAAGATAAATCGGCATTCATCAAAATTTTAAGAACTGTTTGTGCATCAAAGGACACTACCAATAAAGTGAAAAGACAACCCACAGAATGGGAGAAAATACTTGCAAATCCCATATCTGACCACAGTTTAATATCCAGAGTATGTAAAGAAATCAACCACAACTCAACAGCAGAAAGACAAACCACCCAATTAAAAACAGGCAAAGGACATGAATAGATATTTCTCCAAAGAACACATACAAATGGAAAATCATAAAAAGGTGCTCAACAGCAATAATCATCAGGGAAATGCAAACCAAAACCACAATGAGACACCACTTCACACCTACCAGGAGAGCTAGAATTTTTTTTTAAAGGAACATCACAAGTCTTGGCAAGTATGTAGAGAGGCTGGAACCCTCATGCAATGCGGGTGGTAGTGGAAAATGATACAGCTGCTGTGGGAAATAGTTTGGCGGTTTCTCAAAAAGTTAAACACAGAATTACAAGTAATTCCACTCCTTAGATGTATACTCAGAAGAAGTAAAAACAGGGACTCAAAGATTTATACACCAAAAAGTACACCAATATACCAATGGCAGTATTAATCACAACTGTCAAAAGGTGTCCATGAACAGATGACTAAACAAAATGTGTTGTGTGTGTATATATATATATATATATATAAGGTGAGTGTGTGTGTGTACATATATATATATACAATGGAATATTATTCAGCTTTTAAAAGGAATGAAACTGTTACATACTAGAATGGATGGACCCAGAATTACAAGCATTATTTCACTAAGTGAAATAAGCCAAATACAAAGAACAAATACTGAAAGATTCCTTTCTATATGAGATATTTACATTAGGCAAATTCAGAGAGACAGAGAGTAGGTTAGCACCTACAAGGGGCCGGAGTAAGAGAGGAATGGGGAGTTATTGCTTAATGGCTGCCGAGTTTCTGTTTAGAGTGATGAAAATGTTGTAGAAATAGTGGTGATGGTTGCATAACATTTGTGAATATATTTAGTGCCTATGAAAAACAGTTAAATGGCAAATTTTAGGTCACACAGATTTTACCAAAATAAAAAAGTATATAAAAAAAAAGAAAAGGACCTGTGGCAAGTAAGGCCACACCCATCCTTGTTGGTGTGAAGAAGGGCCAGAATCAGGACTAGTTAGGGTCTTCATCAGAAAAGATTAAGGTATGTGGGCAGCTTGGATTGAGGTCTATACTCTTTTGCCACTGTTGTTTTGGGGGGGGTGTAATTCATAAAACCTCAAGGAATCACAAAATACATAGGAAGGTTTCTCAACTTGCCCCACCCTGCCTCAAAGAAACGAGTCCAATTTGGTGAGTAAAGACAGCCACCCCGTTCTCATGGTCCCGTTCTCATGGTCCCTCCTAACCCCAGCACTCATCTAGGGTACCTCCTCGTTATGTGACAAATAAAACCGCCTCACGTTTATTGGTCTCGGTGCTCCTACCTACAAATTAGCCCTCCTTCTTCCTTCTTCTCAAGGTTGTCATCAACAGCAGATAAGATAAGCCAGGCAGGTGGTATCATTAACCACGTTAAATCTGAAAACACTGCTGCCTTTAATAAAGAAATTAAACTGCCAGAGCTACTGAGTAAAACAGGAGCACCGCCTACGTCCCATCTCTCTTTCCTTCTTTCCTTTTCTTCATAACACCATCTCCATCTATCACGAGGTATATTTTGCTTGACCGTGTGTTCCCCCAGCTAAATGGAAGCTGCCTGGGGCACAGGCTTCTGCGTGTTTGGTTCACTGTGGCACCTCCAGCGTCTGCATGACTGGTGCACAGTGCGTGCTCAGCAGACATGTGCTGAACGAACGGAGTCCTAGCTCTAATAACCCATGTTTAAACAAACTAAACCACATTTCATCGCCTACCACTGCTGCACCATTGACACCACTGTGTGGAAACTAAAGAATCAACTAAAAATTCTAACTTCCCTTTGTAAGCAGGAAAAGGCCTATATGAGTGGAATAATCAAGAGCTCCTAGCTAGGCCTGCCAAAAAAGGACGTTCAATGATGACATGATCTTATATGCAGAAAATCCTAAAGAGTCCACCAAAATAGACCAACAACCCACCCAGATAAAAACAAACAAGAATAAAAATAAAAACAAAAAACTCAGGAAAAATAACAAATTCAGAAAAGTTCCAGGATACAAAATCAACTGATGAAAATCAGCAGCACTTCTGGCAATGAGCAATCTGAAAGGAATTTAAGACAACAATCCCATTTACAACAGCATGAGAAAGAATAAAATACTGAGGAACACCAATACCAATTTACCAACGAGGCTGAAGACTTGTACAGTATAAACTAGAGAGTACTGCTGAGAGGAATTAAAGACTTAAATAAACATAAAGACATCCCATGCTCATGAACTGGGAGACGGTACTGTTAGGATGGCTGCTGCTGCTAAGTCACTTGAGTTGTGTGACCCCATAGACGGCAGCCCACCAGGCTCCCCCATCCCCGGGATTCTCCAGGCAAGAATACTGGAGTGGGTTGCTGTTTCCTTCTCCAATGTTAGGATGGCAATACACCTCAAAATGATCTACAGATTCAGGGCATTTCGTATCAAAATCTCAATGGTGCTTTTTGCACAAACAGAAAAAATAAAAGTAAAATCATATGGAATCTCAAGGAATCCCAAATAGCCAAAAGAATCTTGAAAGAGAAAGTTGGAGGACTCATTCTTCTTGATTTCAAAACTTACTACAAAGCTACAGTAATCAAAACAATGTGATACAGGCCTAAAGACAAACAACAGACCAATGTGACAGGGGAGAGAGGCCAGAAATAAACCCTTGCATACATGGTTAAATGATTTTCAACAAGGGTACAAAGAACATTCAGTAGAGAAAGGACAGTCTTTTCAACAAATGGTACTGGGAAAGTAGGACCTTCACATGCAAAAGAATGTACATGATACCATATACAAATATTAACTTGAAATGGATCAAAGACCTAATTGAAAGAGCTAAAACTATAAAACTCTTAGAAAAAAACACAAGGAAAAGCTTCATGATCTTCTATTTGACAAGGGTTCATTAGGTGCAATACCAAAAGCAGCCTCAACAACAGAAAAAGAAAAAGGTAAAATGACCATCAAAATTTAAAACTTTATGCATCAAAAGACATTATCAGAAAGTAAAAATACAACCTAGGAGTGGGAGAAAATATCACCTGTCTGATACAGACTTAATATCCAGAACACATGAAGAACTCTTACAACTCAACAACTACAGTCAAAACCCAATTAAAAAATGAACAAAGAAATAGCAAAAAGAAAAAAAATATGGGGACAGGATTGAATAAACACTTCTCAAAAAAACTACACAAATGGCCACAGGCACATGAGAAGATGTTCAATATCACTAATCATCAGAGAAATGCAAATCAAAACTACAACCACAATTAGTATGTATATAATCAACAAAACATAAAATAACAGGTGTTGGCAAGGACGTGGGGAAACTGAAATCCTTAAGCACTGCCGTTGGGAATGTAATATGATGTGGCTGCTATGGAAAACACAGCGGTTCCTCAAAAAATTAAACACAGAATTACTGTAGGATCCCCAAATTCTACTGGGTATAAATGCAAAAGAACTGAAAACAGGGACCCAAATAGATATTTGTATACCCACTACATACTTACAACAGCTAAAACCTAGAAGCAATCCAACTGCCCGCTAATAGAGCCTGACATAAGCTACAACATGGATGAACCCTGACAACATTATGCTCAATGAATAAGCCACTGACAATAGAGACAAGTACCAGATGATTCTACTTATATGATACCTAGAATAGTCAAGAAACAGAAAGAATGGTGGTTGTCAGGAGCTGGGGAGACAGGAGAAAGAGACTTATTGTTTAATGGGCACATATTTCCATTTGGGATGATGAAAAAGTGCTGGAATTAGTGGTATAGTTATATAATATTGTGACTGTCCTTAATGACACTGATTTGTACACTTCAAATGGTAAATTTGGTGTTTATGATATTATACACAATTTTTTTTTTAAGTAAAGGCGAAAAAATAGGTTCATATTTCCAGCCTATTGAGAGAATCCCTCTTAAAAGCCGAGTTTCTGACTTCCCTGGTGGCTCAGTGGTAAAGAATCTGCCTGCCAGTGCCAAAGACATGGGTTTGAGCTCTGATCCGGGAAGATCCCACACACATGCGGAGCAACTTAAGCCTGGGTACAACTATTGCGCCTGTATCCCAGAGCTCCACAACATGAGAAGCCCCGTGCACCACAAGTAGAGTAGCTCCCGCTCGCTGTAGCTAGAGATAACCCTGCTCAGCAACAAAGACCCAGCACAGCCAAAAATAAATATATACTTTTTAAAAAGGCCAGTTTTCTGATAGCCTGGGCCTCCTTCCCATTGTAAGGGACACTGAGGATGCTGTTTTATTCTTTTTATTCTGCCCTCAAACCCAATTCCAATCATCTGGGCCCTAAATCCAAGCCAACAGCTCCGGTCGACTAGCTACTGTCTATAAGGTTGAGGTCGTGAGCATCCCTGGGCCATGCAGTTTGCAGAGATGACTGTCTGACAGGGAGGAAAAGCTGCCAATAAAAACAGAAGGCAATTCTGCTGGCTTTCACTCTCTATTACTTCCCCTTCCTCTTTTCTAGCAGGACATCAGAGAGCCACGCAGAAAAGTAACAAACCAAACAGACCTGCCTGCCTTTTATTTTTCAGTTGGAAAATGGCCTCCCTGTTTTCCCCCAATCCTTTGCAGGTCTAGATATTTAACATCCTTTGTATTTTGCACACTTGAGGACAAAGTTTTTGCCCATCCAAACACAGCAGAATGAACAACGTTCATCCTCTGTACTCCAGTCTCCAGGGCTCTTGCATATAGATAATCTAACAGAGTGTCCTGTTAGATCGCAAAATAACCCAGTGAAAACGAACGTTTGGGGGTTGTCATCCTCCACTGGAGGCATGAAGAAACCCAGGCTCACGGAGATGAAGCAATTTGTCCCACATCCCACAACCCCAAGTGACAGGTCCAGGGTTCGCACAGAAGCAGTGAGTCTCAGAGTTCTCCTTCCCCTCGATTACTTCCGAAAGATGAACAGAGTAGAAACAGTATCAGGCCATTTTGGTGTCAAACAAGACCAAGGAAAAACGCTTCCAAGTCTGGTAACCAGTAGGACTAGAAGGTCCAGCCCCAAAGAAGAGCTTGGTAAACAACTAAGCGACCGCCTCTTTCCCCAATCCAATCTAGAAATGGATCTTTCTTGTTGGGTTTCTGTACTCAAGGCTTTCAGCTGGGCGCCCAGAGTACAGTCCGTACTGCCGTTCTCTGAGCGCTCTGGCACACAGGCCGGATGGTCATGGGAAAACGGAAGATTCAGCGTGCTCAGACGCGAACAAACCACGCCTAAATCAACGACCACGCGAAACTCGGAGTGGCCCTGGAGATCCAAACGAAAAACCCAGGAGCCAAAGGGCCTGCGGAGTGACGACCACTGCCCTACCCGTCGCTACGCATGCGCGACAGCGCCAGCGCCGGACTGCAACAGTTGCAGCAGAGCCACACTCACTGGGCGGGCACAGACGCAGTGCGCATGCTCCTACAGCGCGCATGCGTGACCTCGGTGTTGCCTTTTCCCAGCAGGCCCCTGCCCTCTCGTCGCAATGGCGGATCTAAACGTTGGCTACCTCAGCCACGGCCTTCACAGGGTATTCCTCACCTTGCGTCCCGTTTTCTCCCGTAGGGCCTTCAGCCGTTCCTTTCGCCGCAACGCCTCTTCCTCTAATCGGCCCACACCGGCCGCAGTCGCCGCCATCTTGCCCACAGACACCCCTCCCCCCCGCCCCCAACCTTCTCTCGCCCCTCAGCGCGCAGGCCCAAGGTGTAGATGAGCCTCTCACAGCCAATCCAAGGACGAGAATGGGAAAGCAGGAAGACCTGAAAGCCAACCAATGGACCCGCCTTCTTCCTCCCTCGCGCCTCTCCGAACTCTTCGGGGTCGGCAAAGAAGGCTCCAAGTCTCGATTCGTCCAATGCCAACTAGGAAAAAAGCGGCAAGGGCAGCCAGACCTGAGTGAAGGAGGATAGAGCGCATCGATCTCTCTGGTTTTTACCTAGGCGCCACTTTGCAATTCGCTGACCCATCCTTCTCTGAGTAAACTCCGGGAGTTGGTGATGGACAGGGAGGCCTGGCGTGCTGCAGTCCATGGGGTCGCAAAGAGTCGGACACGACTGAGCGACTGAACTGAACTGACCCATCTTTGTCCACTTCTGATTCTTCAAGGCTCGAATGCCTTCAGGAAGCCTTCCCTGACTCTCTCTATTCCGACCCCAGATTAAGTGATCTGCCTTTCCTTTCCTCTTAAGATACCAGTGGCTTCCTTGATGCACTTGTTCATGGGCCAGTGGGCCCATCTCTGGCCGCTCTCAGCTCAGACAGAGCCTGAGCAGAGCAGGGCTTGGCTGAATGACCATTTTCTTCTGGGTTCAAGGATGCTCCCCTCCCACCTCGAGCTCCCTCATGGGGTGGCAGAGTACCCAGAGCCAGACTACCTAACCTAAAGAAGAGCAAACCCCACCTTGGGCCCAGGGGCCCCCAAGAGACCATCCTGAGTTTAATTCCTGAGAACTAAGCTGACAGTTGTTGTGGCCTTGGCCAATAGGTGCACGCTCTGCAGCTGGAGCTGCCACGGTATCCTTTCCCAAGTTAATTAGCATGCCTGACAACGGACAACAGACAGACCTCTTTGGCTGAAGTCAGTATCTTCTGATAGCCTATCCAGGTTCCCAGAGCCACACTTCCTCCCACCTCCTGAGGAGAGAAGGCTGTACCCTCCTACCCGTCCCCCCAACTCAACACACACCCCCTGGTGACTTGTCTCAACAAGGCTGTTCCCTGCTTGCGGCCTCCCTTCCCAGTCTGACACAGGTGGACACCCACTCCTTCCTTCCCAGTTCCCAACCGAGATCTCCAGGGCCACACCCCTATTTAGCCTGTCCCCACAAATGACCCTCTTGACCTCTGTAACCTGGGCCTTTTGGTGCCCTCTCCCTTGCATTGTGTGGGGTGCCGTTCCAGGTATCCAGGTGATACACAATAGGAAGGTAGTCAGTGTTCAGGAAATGTCAGAAGTAGGATGGATGGGGCAGGAAAAAAGACCAGAGTGGAGGAGATGCCCATGAAGCCATGAGGACAGAATAAGATGGGTATGGAGACAGAGTCTGTCTCCTCTTGGCCACCCAGGGTCTAGTGGGCTCCAGACTAGTCAATTCCTCCAATTGATGGTAACTCTCTGGGTCCTGCAACCCCACCCCCACCCCCAATAGAGGACCTTACCCTTGGCCAACAACAAGGGCCCTCCTCACTTCTCAGGGGGCTGGGGGTGGGGGAAGTAGGGAAAGAAAGAGGCCCAGGGGTGATGGTGGCACTGGTTCTGAAAACTGTTTGGCATTCTGTCCCTGTTCATGCTGCCCAAATGGTCCTCATTTGGCCCATCTGGGCTTCAGTTTCTCTGCCTGTAAAACAGAGGCATGAGGCACCCATTAGCCTTTATCCTCTTGAAGTTAAAGAAAACAAAAGATGTGAGCCAAGTGCTGAACCCTGGAGTGGAGGCTGCCTGCACCTGGAGCATCTAGGAAGGCTTCCTGAAGGAGGGGATCCAGGCGAGGTGAAGACTACTGCTAAACAGCTGGAGGAAACTGCTCGCCCAGAGCTATTTGAGTTTTGTCCTACTGTTTTCTTATCCCCTCGCCCCACTCCACACTCCGGTCACACTATCCTGCTCCACTAACAATAGGTTAAAAAAAAAGGTGGCACTTCAATCTCTGCATAAAGCACTTAGACCAGCACCTGGCCCGTGGTAAGTTCTACAAGTGGTCGTCACGGTTATTGTCCTCACAACTTGTTGAAGGACACTGCCCATCTACACGCGGCCCGCAGTCCCTCCCCCCAAGCCCGCGAGCCTGTCCCTTGCACGAATGGTGGCCGTTCCAGCCAGGCGGGCTGCGTCTCGGTCCGGTCTAGACCTGGGGCAAGTCTAGAATCCCAGATCCCGACCCGAGTCCGGAAGGCTCAGATTGGCCCCACCCTTGGCACTGGTAGGGCGCGGATTGGGGGAGGGGGGCGGGGCCGCTGGGCGCCCTCCGGGCCGCCCTGACCTCAGGCTCCTCCTCCCGCTGGGCTCCCCGCCCTCTGCTCGGTCCCGGGAGGGGCGGGGCGGCGGTGGCAGCCGCCGAAGTGCAGGAAGCCGGGCGGCGGCCGACCGGGAGGAGGAGGAGCGCGGCGGGGGCCAGTACTACTTCCCCCAGTAGTACCGCGCCGCTCCGCCCTGGAGTGACGCCCTCCGCCCATGGGCCTGGCCGAGGGCAACCGGCGGGCGGCGCGGAGGAGGAGGCGGTGGCGGCAGGTGGCGTGCAGTAGCGCCGGAGCCCGATCGGGCCATGGCCGCCTCGGAGCGGCTCTACGAGTTGTGGCTGCTCTACTACGCGCAGGTGAGCCCGCTCCGCCCCGCGCCCGCCGGGCCCCCAGCTCCGCGCGCCCGGCGCCTGCTGCACCTGCCCCCGGCGCAACCTGGGCCGCGTATCTGCGCGCGAGCGAGGGTTGCTCCGGTTGCGCACGCACGTGTGCGCCCCCGGCCCGCCGGCGCCTCGGGCGCTTACACCTGGGGGTCGGTCCTTTCGGGCGCGCGCCACACTGGAGCCTCTTGGGTGCGGACTGGGTAGCATCGGTTGTGCAGGAGGAGAGGGGCCTGGACCAAGCCAGCCTTTACCTCTTTTACAGATGGGGAAACTGAGGCCCCGGCGGGGGCGGGAAAGAGACTGGCCGGGTTGGGAGGCTTACTTTGCATTTGGGCTTGCTCCTCCTGACGGCTGCGCCCAGTTGGGTAGTCTTGGTCGACGGGTCTGAGTGGGCTGGGTGGGAGGTCCCTACTTCGGTCTTGGGCAACTCATCAGATCCGCTGCAGCGAACTGACCGTGGTGAGTTCCTGACCCCAGGCGGCCCCACCCCAACCCCGGGCGGGGAGGAGGGTGTGGGTTACCGGGGGGTCCAGCCCAAAGGAAAGATTCTCTCTGGATGCTGAGGGTGGAGACAGGGAATGCAGACAAGCTGGGAGGGATGTTTGAAAGGGATGGAGGGATACCATTTTCTCCTGAGATTCTTGTCCTGCCTCATTGACTACCTTAAGTGGCCTCAAGGTGATGGGAGCAACCCAGGTGTCCCCCAAACTGTATCGAACACATAGGGCCCCACTTTCCTTCTGTATCCACAGCAGGGAGAGAACCCAGGGCAACACCCCTCTGCCCTTCACCCAGCACCAACCTTCCTCCCTGCACCTGCCTGGCATCACACTCCTGGCTCAGGCACACCTTGAGCACAATGGACTATTGTGTGCTCCTGATCTGGGCACTGGGGGGAAGTTCATGCTCATATCAGCTGGCCCTGTGAGAAGAGGCTAGCCCACTGTCTCTCGGGACTGCAGGCTAGGTCTGGGGCCCCAGGGACCAGGAATCCAGGCCATAAAGGCTGTAGCTTCTTGAGCCCGCTCGGGTGGTGAGAAATCCAGGCATCTGGCAGGAGGCAGTGAATGGAGTAGAGTCCATCTTTCGTGTGATTCAGGGCATGCATGCTGTTTACACCCTGAGCTTCTGTTTCCATATCTGTAAATTTGGCACAGTCCTGGCCTGGAGTGGCCTAGACTCTGCAGAGGGGTAGCCAGTATGACTGGGGTAGCCAGTATGACTGGTCCAGGCCAGAGAAGCTTCCTGCTTCCCTGCTTCATTGGATCCCGTTCCCCCAGCTTCTCTGTCTCTGTCTCCAAAGACTGGTCCTTGTGATGGAGAAAGCTTCAGGAGGAGACTTGCACTGGTCCTTATGCTTCTCATTGCCTTCGTGGTTGTGGGCAGGTTCTTGGTCTTCACTTCCTTCAGTTGTGACCAGGTGAAGGGGGGCTTGGACAAGGTGATGTGTCTGAGGGATGTTAATTGTGCTTCTGGTTGTTCCTGTGGTCACGGGCGGGTTCTTGGTCATGAGTTTCTTCCCCTGTGATCAGGTGAAGGGCTTGAACGAGGTGATGAGTCTGAGGGCTGCTAATGGTGGGTGTTCGGGCAGGGCAGCATGCTGCTGGGGGAGGGTGTCTTGGTTTCCCAGAACTGTACCTCCAACACGGGTGCCTCCTGCTGCCCCTTCTAGCTGAGCTCTGCAAGCAGTCAGTCCCTCACAGGTGTTCAGCGTTCACCTGTGCTGAGTCCCTTCTCCCCCTCCCACTCCTCACCTCACTGGGGAGGTGTGGGGTACAGGCTAGCTGGTTGTAGCCTTGGAAGCCTGGGCAGGCAGGGGACAGCCTGAGGCCAGGCAAACAAATCCAGGATATGAGTGTGAACCCCAGAGCCGGGAGGGGCCAGGTTTCCTGGGGAGAGGAAGCTCCAGCCGGCCTCCCAGCTCGGCCTTCCTGCCGGCTTGGTCCTGCTCCTGCTCCCGGAACACGGTCTCCACCCTCTGCACTGAGCTCCCAGGGAGTGGTTGGAGTGGTTGGTGGCTGTCCGCGTCAGAGCCCCGCCAGGACCTATTGTGTGTGTGCTCAGGGGAGGGGAAGATAGGTATGGGGTTGAACTGATAGAGGCTATTAAGAAACCCTGAGTTGGCCAGCCACCCAGCCAGTAGGTCCCCCAATACTTTCACCCCTCCCTTCAGCAGTGAGAGCTGACATCAGCTGGCAAACCTGTTTCCCCAGTTGTGGGTTTGGGCCCGCCCAGGGAGCACCCCCGTTCCTGCCCTTCCTTTCCCCTCACAGACCCCAGATTCAGCCCCACTCACCCCATACCTCTGGGGGCCACGAGTGGGTGAGGGGGCTGTGGGTGGCTACTGAAGGAGGACCAGAGTGCGCCCTAAACATCACTCGGCCTGAGCCTCCCAGGGCCTTAGTGGGGAAACCAAGGCAGGGTTGTACCAAGGTTGGCCAGCAGAGCTCCAGCCCAGCTTCCATCCTGCGTTCCTTTACCCAGGAAAGGTCTAGTCCCGTGGGCAGGAAAACTCAGGTGGGTCTGCACCCTGTTTCCTCTGCCTGGAGCCCTCGCCCTCCGGTCTGAGGAGGCCTTCTTCCCCTGTCCGCGCCCCGACCCTGACCAAGCTGGACCTCAGCCCAGGCATGTCCTCGTGTGCACCCTCGTTGTGCTTGCTACTCCACGGTTTCACCTCACATTTAGTAGGTGCTCCCGGGGTATTAGCTGAATAGCTGGATGGAGGCGTTAGGCCCCAGAGCAGTGACTGGTCAGAGATGTGGTGCCAGTGGACAGAGTTTGGGCCTTGAGAGCTGAGGGCGCAGGACAGGGAGGATCAGGCACATGGCTGTGGGAACTGTGAGAGGCCGGATGTCAGGAGTGAGGGGGTGGCAGCACACCCCGAGGACCCCCCAGCAGGGCTTCCCCGCTGAGGGCCTAGGAGGCGGGCGCAAGGAGAAGGGACTGGGGACAGCGCCCAAAGACCAGCAATTGGTATGTAAAGGTGATGCCAAGTGTGCAGATGGGCGGCCTCCTTGCAGCTGGAGCAGTGGTGTTGCTCAGTAGCCTCCAGTGAAAGGGAGCACTGGGGTGCGTGAGAGCTGAGGGGCACTCGGGGACCCAAAGGTAGGGACAGATGTTGAGGGTGCAGGTGCGGAGCCCAGGCTGAACTTCATTTATGTCATTGAGGACATGGGGCTCCAGGGAGGTCAGGTGAGAACTCCAGCTGACCTTGCTTTGCCCACCCCTCCTGGTCCCTCACCCTGACCAATGAGCTCTACTGCATCATGGAAACCTAGTCAGGCCCTCTGGGACCTTAACTGGGCCATATTTCTTCTTGTGCCTCAGTTTACCCTCTTGAGATGAAGAAAAGGACCTCCTTGCTGCTTGGCTGCACCAACCCCCTTCCATACCTCATAGGGGCAACCAGGGTTTCCTCCCCCCTGCCTTCATTACTGAGGCAACTGAAGAGGGAGAGACTGAGGTGATGGGGAGAGTAGCACAGAGCCCAGAGTTGGGGGAGGGGGTGGTAATCACTGGAGTTGTTATGGCAACTGGGGAGCTGATGTGGAAGTGTGGGGTCCCCATGGAAACAGGTCGGTTACTATGGGGACCCTGAAAGGAAATTCTTGGTTTCCATAGAGATAGGACAAGGGGAAGGTTAAGCCCTAAGGGGTGTTACGGAGACCAGAAGGTCCATGCCTTCTCCTTACCCCTCCCCAGGTAAGGAGAGTGGCTGGCTCAGCCACCTAGGCCCTTGGACCACTAGTCTCACTTGCCTTGGCCCTGGAGAAGTCCCTGTCTTCCCGTTTCAATCCTTGGCCTGAAGTCCTCAGAGTCTGACCTCCAGTCTTCCTGGTGTAGCCCAAAGCCACCTTCAGCTTGACAGTGCCACCCCCCTCCTGATGCTGACTGGAAAGACGCCCAGGCCTGAAAGAGGTCATCCTGATTGGGCTCCATCCCACCTTATCCCATTTCTGTTTGCCTGTTCCAGGAGAAGGGGTGCTGACTGGGAGGAGTCACCACTATGGAGCCTCAGTCTTCTCTCCCTACCCTGCTCCTCACACTAACCCAGGGTCCACCATGATCCTCCCATTTCGCTAGCCTGGACAACCCAACTGGGGAGTAGCCCTTGGGACCTTTGCTCAGCCAGTGAACCAAGGTCTGCCACTCATCTGTCACTCATGGAGGTGGGTGGGGAGAAGAGAGTGATGCCATAGAATGCCAAGGGCTTGGAAAGGCAGAGCCCCCTCACCTTACCATGTGCTGGTGGGTGTGGTCGGGAGCCTTTACCTGTTAAACAAAGCAATGATTTTTAAAGAGGCAGCTGAAACAGAGAGATTAATGTTTTTGTTTTTTTGTTTTTTAGATTTTTGTTTGTATTGGAATATAGTTGAGTTACAATATGTGTTAGTTTCAGGTGTGTAGCAAAGTCATTTAATTACACATGTATATATGTCTATTCTTTTTCAGATTCTTTTCTCATATAGGTTATTTTAGAGTACTGAGTAAAGTTCCCTGTGCTATACAGTACTCTTTTATAATTACCTATTATATATAAGTGTGTATGTATATATATGTGTGTGTGTGTGTGTGTGTGTGTGTATGTTAATCCCAACCTTCTAATTTATCCTTCACCTCTACCTTTCCCCTTTGGTAACCGTAAGTTTGTTTTCTCAATCTGTGAGTCTGTTTCTGCTTTGTAAATAAGTTCATCCGTATCATTTTTTTAAAAATTAGATTCCACATATGAGTGATATCACATAATATGTCTTTTTGTCTGACTTCTTTTAGTATGACAATCTCTAGATCCATTCATGTTGCTGTAAATAGCATTATTTTGTTCCTTTTTATTGCTGCATAATATTCCATTGTATATATGTACCACATCTTCTTTATTCTTTCCTCTGTTGATGGACATTTAGGTTGCTTTCCTATCTTGGCTATGGTAAATAGTGGTGCAGTGAACACTGAGATGCATGTATTTTTTTCAAAGAATGGTTTTTTTCCCAGATACGTGCCCAGGAGTGGGATTGCTGGGCCATGTGATTGCTCTATTTTTAGTTTTTTAAGGAACCTCCCCAATGTTCTCCACTGTGGCTGTACCAGTTTGCATTCCCACCAACAGTGTAGGAGGGTTCCCTTTTGAGAGATTACTGTTAAGTGAGCTACCAAGTGTAAGAGTCGGGACTGGACTCCAGAACGCATGCACTTACCCACATTCAGTGTGGGGACCCCGACCTCTGAAATTCCAGACAGAGCTGCATCTTGCGGGAGGTGCTGACTCTGATAGGGAACGTTCAGGCAGAGGAAACACGGAGAGCCAAACACATGCAGACCTTTGGGGGTGGGGACAGTGAGTAATATCCAGTGGGGCATGCAGTGAATGTGGCACATGAGGCTGGAGGTGAGGGGGGCGCCACACCAGCGGGGCTTCAGTCGGAGGAGGCGGCAGTGGACATAACCCTGAGCCTGTGGTGGGGCGGCTGGCCGGCTGCCCCGACAGTGGTGTAACTGACGTGCACTGGGGGTGCTGGGTGCTGTTTAAGGAACTTTTGTGTTTGATGGTGATGGGGGATTTGGGGCAAAGTCTGGGCCCTGGGACACAGAGTAAGCCGGGGCAGCTGTCAGGCTTGGGGTAGGGCAGGTGGGTCTCAGGCAGGGTAGGGCAGGTGGGTCTCAGGCAGGTGGGTCTCAGGCAGGTGGGTCTCAGGCATTTAGTGGTCCCTGTCCCCCGCCAGACAGCGCCGCCCACCCATCCTCCGCTTACCTCAGAGTTGTGAGGAAGTGGTTGTTCCCTGCCCATTCAGGGCCTCACCAGCCCTTGGGAGCTCCCCTCCCTTGGCACCGAGTGTCCTCAAGGCTGGTGGGGCATAGATTGGGGTCCCTACAGGGGTGACACTGAGAACCGCCCCCTTCCCCCCCAGGAAACTGGCCTCCCCACACCCACAGTTTTCTCCCTGCTGCAGGGCCCAGGGCAGAGTTGTGGCTGCTCCTGACCTTCCTGACGGGAGGGGCAGGGTTGGGACCCTGGGCCAGGCAGGTGGGGTGGGGAGTGGGCTGGCCTGCCCATGTTCCTGTTCAGAGCTGGGGCGGGAAGGAGGAGCCGGGGAAGTGGAGCGTTGAGAGGAGTGTGGGAGCCCAGGCAGCACAGCCGCCTCTTTCAGGCTCTGGACCCTTCTGCACGTGGCACTGCCTCCATGCACAAGGCCCCTGCTCTGCTCAGCCTCTCAATCCCCAGCACTGCAGCCTCAAGTCATAGGGCCCAGGTCAGAGCCAGGCTGAGGCCTCTGGGGGAGAAGAGATGAGACCCACAGAGTCAAGACAGGCAGTTGCCCCTTCCCCTGCCGAGAACTGTGCTTCAGAGACCCCTCCAGTACCCACTGAGGCTGCTGCCTGCATTGCCTCAGCCCTGAACCCAGTCCAGCCTGGACCTGCTGGAAGTCTGCAAGACCGGACAGGCAGAGGATATGGTTCTAGGGACAGGAAGCAGTAGGTGTGCAGAGAGTTTGAGGGGGCCCATCTGGGTCTGGGAGGGCCGATCGAGTGATGGGCATGAAGAGGGTGGAGGATTCCTGCTTAAGTACCACAAGCGCAAGTCACAGACGGCAGCGGGGCTTGGGCAGGGAGCAGGGGCCTGCACAGGAGAGTGTGCATCACAGATATGAAAGCCAGACAAGCTGGAGAAGCAGGCCCTGGTTGGACTAGGGACCCAGGATGCCTGGCTTAGCAACTGAGCCTTTATCTTTGGTCCAGGGAGAGAGGACATGATCATATGTGGCTTACAGGTGCTCATCAGAGCTACAGTGGGCAAAAAAGACTCATGTTTTGGGTGGGAGAGACGGTGGCTTGACTAGGGGTGGTTTAGGAGTAGAAGGGAGGGTGGTGTTGGGACAGTTCTGCAGATAGACAGGGATCTGTGGGATCACCAAGGCAGAGTTTTGAGTTGTGTGGTCAGCTGGGCTCACTGACTCTAGCCACCATGAGTGGGCCTGGCCTAGAACATGGGTCTGGCTTTTAGTATCCTCAGAGGTACAGTTTGCAGCTGTGGTGGTGCATGAGGCATCCCCTCAGGGGCCCCCCGTTTTGCCCATCTGCTGTGGGAAGAGTTCAGAAGAAATTGTCATAAGAGCCCTGGCTGGCTCTGGTGTTTTCAGGGCTGGGCATGCTGGTGTCCTTGCTGGTCTGTGGAGAGGAGAGGTATGGAATGGACAGAGGTAGGTGAGCAGGGAGGTGGCCAGCAGCGAGGTCACCAAAGAGAACTGACCAGCAGAGAGTCCTGGTGGTGTGCACCCGGGTGGCCGCACCCTCTCTCTGAACTGCCTGGGCCTCAGCTCTGTGACAAAATGTATGAGAGGGTTCAACCACGGGGTGGAGGGCTGCTCTGCTGCAGTTTCTGGGGGGGCCTGGCCCAGTCTGCTGGGGTCAGGCCCTCTTCCCTGGGGCCCGTTCAGTCCTGGCCCTGTGGTCTGAGGCCCACAAGTGGCCAAAAAATGAGCTGTCCATGCAAAGATAGTTGTGGAGGTCCTGGAGTTGAGGTCTTGGCAGCCGGAAAACAGTCTCCGGGTGTTGCCTATGATGGGTCCCTGGCCCTTAAAGTTTCTCCACTTTAGTCCCAGTCCCTCCCTTCTGCCGCTGGGAAAGAAAGTTGCCTTCTGGGTCCTCCTGTTAGATGGGAGCTCCAGATGACGCCCCCACCCCCACCCCAACCCCCCCCCCCCCAAGGAGGGAAGGTGGAGGGATGAAAGGAGGAGCTTAGTTCCAGGCCACCACCCACTCTATGCCCTGGGAGGAGCTTAGAGGTCAGGGCTGTCTGGGGCTTACCTGTGTCCCTCGAGCAAAGAGACCGGCAGGGCCAATGGGGAGCCAAGACAAGACTTGGCCTAAGGGCAGGGCAAAGGTCTGGATGAATCCTCCAGCATCATTTCCTGGGCCAGAGGCCTCAGACCCTGCTCAGGGAGCTGTGGGTGCCCTGAATGAAGGGCACTACTGTAGTAGGGACCACAGCCTGTCCCTAGATAGGCTGGACTTCACGCCTATACAACTAGTTTCTGTCCACAAACTCTACCCAGGGCAGTTTGACCCCTGCCCCTTTGTGCTGCAGGCCCCACCCCCGGCGCTAGACTGGGTCCTTCGCAGCTTCTCTTGCTGGGCCCTGGGTGCCCCAGGCCCCCCCACATCCCTGCGGTCGGCCGGGAGGAAGCGGCCCCCTTCCCCCACCGTGACTCTGCGCTTCCTGCCCCAGGGGCCAGGGTGGGAGGGGACGTTTCCCGTTCACACCAAAGTTTCCCTGGCTGGTGGCGCCCAGACGCGGACTCAGCCGCTGTCCCTCTTGCCCATGGAACCAGCTCAGGGGCCCGGGGTCCAGGTAACCAGCCAGAGCGGATGGAGGTTCCTGGGGTGAGGTCAGGCATTGTGCCTGTACATGTGGGTGGGTGTTTGTGCATGGCTCTGCCTGGTTGATGGTGCACATGCATCTTGAGATGTACAGTCCAGGAAGGTTTCCTGGAGGTGGTGCCTGCGAAGCTGGGAGAAAGTAGCAGGCGAGAGCCCAGCCCATAGCTTTGGGTTCAGGGAGGCAAGTGGGTTGGAGACCTGTAGCCCCAGCACCCTTGTGGGCCACAGCCACACTCTAGACATGTACACACTTAAGCTCCTCCCCTGCTGGTGTCAGGCTTGCCTGGGTCCCCAAGAGTTTAGGAAGTGGCAGCAGAGACTGGGAGGCCAAGAAGTGCAGACGGGGGTGCCTGGGAGAATGGTCAGTATGTAGGGCAGTCCTCTGATGCTGACCTTCCACTTCCTGTCTTCCCCCCTTTCTCTCCCCGCCGCACCTCCCCTCCCGCTCTGCCTGCAATTTCTCTCCACCCCCATTCACTCGCCGCCTCTATCCACTGTGCCCCTCCTGCACCCCACTTTGCAGAAGGACCTTGGCTACCTGCAGCAGTGGCTGAAGGCCTTTGTGGGTGCCTTCGAGAAGAGCATCTCACTCTCCTCTCTGGAGCCACGCAGGTGAGACAAGCTCCTCAGAGGACGGGAGGCTGAGGGCTTCTTGGCGCCCAGTGACCCCTCCCCCGTCCCCCCCACCCGCAGGCCAGAGGAGGCGGGTGCCGAGGTGCCTCTGCTCCCTCTGGATGCGCTGCACGTGCTGGCCGAGCAGCTGGATGCCGGGGACCTGGAACAAGCCCTGCTGCTGCTCAAGCTCTTCGTCATCCTCTGCAGGTGGGTCCCTGTTGTCTTCTCCACGGTGGGAGGGCGTGGAGCTGGGGCCCGGGGTGGCAGCTGGCATATCACTGGGACCTCTCCCATCACTCACCCATCAGGAACCCCGAGAACGTAGAGGCGGGCTGGGGCCGGGTGCTGGTGCCCCGGGTGCTGGCGCTGCTGACCCAATTGGTGGCCGAGGTGAGGTGGCCTCTACCCCGGGGGGTGGTAGGTGGTAGCCACGGCCCAGCTAACGCCCCTCCACCCTCTCCATCTGCCTACAGCTGAAAGGACTCGCACCACCGCAGGAGGACCGCGGGCGCCAGCTGGAGAATGTAGCCCTGCATGCCCTGCTCCTCTGTGAGGGCCTCTTCGACCCATACCAGACCTGGCGGCGCCAGCACAGGGGGTGAGAGGCGGCCCATGGGCAGAGGACCCAGAGAAAGCCGGGGAGAGGATGGGGTGGCCCAGGTGCAGGGGTGGGAGGGGCCGGGGTGCAGGCCCCTGAGGGGGTGTGACCCAGGAGGAGTGAAGCGCTGGCCTCACCTTGGCCCCTACCCCATCCCCGCCTCCCCAGGGAAGTCATCAGCGCCAAGGAGAAGAGCAAATACAAGTTCCCTCCAGCTGCTTTGCCCTCTGAATTCAGCGCCTTTTTCCGAGGTCAGGCCCCACCCCCACCCCACTCGGTCCACCTGGCCCTGCCCTCAGACCCGAGCCCCTTTCTGTGGTTCCCCAAGCGCACAAGCAGTAAGGACCCACTTATTGCGGCTGCACGTGGGGCTGGGAGGAGGAATGTTAATGGGCCTCTGTAGGGAAATGGGAGTTCAGGGGCAGAGAGGAGAGGAAGGGCATGTCTGTACAAAATGAGTCATTTCTTTTCTGAGGTGGGGAATTGATTTGCCTCCCTGCTTCTCTCCTATCTCCTGGATCCCCCCAGTGACTTGTACCCTTCTGGTCTGGAATGTCAAACTGTCTGGTCCAGTCTTTTTGTCCCTGTAGCTCCACCCAGTCTCCTCACTTCCACATGACAGTCTCTACAGTAGGTATCCCCACTTCCTGCTGACCCGTCAGGCCATCTCTGGGCACCTGTTCTCCTTGGGCACCTTGTGCCCCTGGGTCTCCTCTCTCCTCTCATTGGAGGGAGACTGGCCAGGATTTCAGATGGGCCTAGGGCAGGGTCTTTCCTGGTGGCTCAGATGATAAAGTAATCCACCTGCAATGTGGGAGACCTGGGTTCGATCCCTGGGTCGGGAAGATCCCCCGGAGAAGGAAATGACAACCTATTTCAGTATTCTTGCCTGGAGAATCCCCTGGACAGAGGACCCTGGTGGGCTACAGTCCATGGGGTCGCAGAGAGTTGGACACGACTGAGCGACTAGCACTAAGCCACTACTAGGATAGGGCGCTGCACGGACAGGGGCAGGCCGGCTTGGGAAGGCGCTGGCGTATTGGGCTAGAAAATATCTCAGTGTTTCTGGGTTGCCCCAGGGAGCCACGGGCTTGAGTCTGGAGTGGGGGCAACACCTCCAAGAGGGGAGATGCCCCTGAGGAGTTCTCTGGCTCTGCCGGTCCACAGCCTAAGTACTCTTCTTGATACACACAGGATTTTGTTCCCTCTGCTGTAAATTCCTCTATGGTGGCCTGACACCCTCAGAATCCCATCCTGCTCCTCTTCACAGCCTCCCTTTCCAGCCCCACTTGCTCTCTGCTCTCCAGCCATGGTCCTGTCCCTGGGGAACCCTCCCACCCCATCCTGCTGGTCAAGGCAGCCCTGCGTGGCCCCAGGCCCACACACTCATGTGACCCAGAGCTGGTCCTTTCTGCTCTCTGGGTTTCAGTTCATGTCCTGGCATCCTGTCCAGCTTGGCTGGAGCAGGGCCAGGTGGGCCTCCCAGATATGACGCTGTGAAAGCCCCTAGAAGTCCCAGTGTGGGTGTGGGGGATGGTGTGTGGGGCATCTGTGTAGTAGACACTGCAGGGCCCTCAGAGCCGCTCACGGCAAGCTCCAACCGTCACAGCACAGAGGAACCAGGAGATTTGCATCTAAGAAACTAAACCCTAGGTTGCCGTGGGGAAATGTGTATGGGGGGCGCGCACCCTGGGGTCCTCACTTTCAGGATTAAGGATCCAGGGATCTGGCTAGGCTCTCGGGGCAGGGCCATGCCCCTTATGAGCTCCCCAAAGAAGGGCTGTGTCCTCCTGAGAACCCCTGGCACAGAGTCATGACATTTTAGAGACTCCCAGTGCAGAACCAGTCCTCTCTCTGAGATGTCATCTCCCAGCCTCTGTCCTGTGGCCCAGCCTCCCCCTGCCATCCCGGGCACCCACCTCTTGTATGACCCCTGGACTTATAGCCCTGCAAGCTTGCTGACCTTGTCTTGCCCCCTCCCCCATCCAGAGAGCCTGCAGGATGCAGACCGCTTGCCTTCTGTGGTCCTGCTGCGTCTCATCCACCTCTTCGGAGCTGTTCTCGCGGGAGGGAAGGTAGGCTGGAAGGAGCCTGTGGGCCAGGGAGTGGCTGTCTTGGGGTCTGTCTGCTGGGTGAACCCACTGCCCATCTCTGCCCACACCTGCAGGAGAACGGGCAGAAGGCTGTGAGTGCCGGCTCTGTGCAGGGCCTGCTGGGTGTGGTGCGGGGCTGGGGCCACAGGCCAGCCCAGGACCCCCGCCTGGTGCCGCTGGCCCTGGAGGTGCTGGTGGGTGTCGTACACGTCTTGCATGCCAGCCGCACACCCCCGCGGGGGCCAGAGCTCCGAGCCCTGCTGGAGGGCTACTTCCGCGTCCTTAATACTGACTGGCCAGCCGGGCCGAGCCTGGACCCTGAAGAGGCCCACGTCACCCTCCGGGTCAGCATGCTCGGTGTGTATGGCCTCTCAGGGAGGTGGCACTATCAGGGGAAGCCCCAAGTGGTGATGGAAAGGCCAGCCTGGGCAGCATGGGAGGAAGGTTTCAGGCTGACCAGAGGTGCTGCTGGCAAGAGGCTTGGCAGGGCTGACCTTTGACCCCTCCACAGACGCCATCCCCATGATGCTGGCGTGCGAGGACCGGCCAGTGCTGCAGGCCACCTTCCTCAGCAACAACTGCTTCGAACACCTGATTCGCCTCATCCAGAACAGCAAGGTGGGCGGGGCCCAGGCCGGGGTCAGGGGCCTGGAACCAGAGGCTGGGGGCACCACGTGTGGATGCTGAGCAAATGGGCTGGACGGGGCTGCAGCCTGGGGCTGGTGGGGTGGCTTGCTCTTCAGTGGGAGGGCCTGGGGTCAGGACACTCTGGACCCCATAGGAAGAGGGTGTCGTAGAAGGACGGGAGCTGCCCTGGCCCCTCATTTCCCTTCTCCCCAGTCCCAGGTGTCGGGCAGGAGGGAAGCCTCAGCTGTTTCGGATGCAATGTCTACTCCTGCCCACTCATCTGCCCCCGGCGCTGTCCCTCTGGGCAGGTGTGGGTGGCTCAGCTTCCTGCTCTGCCCTCCTGCTGGGGGGCACTTGGCCCGGGGCTCAGGGTGCATCCTTGCCTGTGGGGGGAGCCCTGGCAGCCGCCCCAGGTCCTGCTCTAACCCCACCCTTCCCCCATCTTTTCTCTCCTCTGCCCGTCCACCCTGTGCCCTTCCCCTTCCCCACAGCTGTACCTGCAGGCCCGGGCGCCCCCTGAGGGGGACAGTGACCTGGCTACCCGGTTACTGACTGAGCCCGATGTCCAGAAGGTACCACCATCAGGCTGACACCACCTCAGTCATGCACGTCCCTGGGCATGCACCCCCTGGGGCTCCCTCTTTGAGCCTTTCTGCAGTTTGCAGGGGGAGCAAGCAGATCTGTGTGAGGCCTGGTGGAGCCTAGCGATGCGGCTGGCTCCCCCACGCTCTCTCACCGGCCTTCCAGATCCCCAGCCCAGGGAGCCGTGCAGGAGGGATCCATGCCCTGCCTGCTGTTAGTCCTGGGAGCTGGGGTTTGGCTATGCTGAGCCAGAAGGAACCTTCGATACTCAACCACCCACCCCCATTGCACCCAAGTGGAAACAGGAGGCCAGATACTCAGGGATTTGGCTGTGGGCACTCACAGAGTGGGTCCCTCACATGGGGGGGGGGGGGGCCACTTCTTTGCTTGAATCCTTGTACTTGCCCTAAGCAGGTCCCTGGAAGTTCCCCATCCCCTCGTGACTCATGCCCTGCTCCCTGCTCACCTCACCTGGAGGGCTCCAGGAGGCTACAGGGTGTCGGCTGGGGGCTCTTAATGGGGTACCCTCTCTGTGGCTCAACACCGGGGCCCCCGTGTCCGGAGCCCCGCCCTGGCTCTGGTCTCATGCAGCAGCCCCGTGTGTCTGTTGCACTTGGCTGTTTTCTGAGAACCTGCAAGTCCATTCCTCTACAAAGCAGGCGAGGCTGGTGAGACCCCTGCTTTTTACAGTTGAGGAATCTGAAGTCTGGACAGGGAAAAAGATTGCCCGAGATCCCCTGGGGAGTCAGGCAGAGCTGGGGCCAAGGGCCCCATGGGGCTGAAACATAGTCTAGCACCTGCTGACGCACTGTCCAAGCCCTCCTGACCCCTCACCGCCTCGGCAGGGCAGGGTGAAGAAATCACATGCCTCGGGCTGTTGGGTCTGTCCAGGCTGAGCCTCTGTCCCCACCTGGATCTAGGGGAAAGGGGCAGGGTAGGACTTAAAAGGTCTCGAAGGTTCTTCTGGTTCTAACGTCCTGTGATTGATTGTCCCTAAATCCCCCGACTCCCTGTCAATCATCATGGGTGATGGGGCACTCTCCAGCCTGCCTGCATGTGTGTCTGGCTTGGGTGGGGATGGGTGGAGACCAAGGCCTGTGAACCCACCAGACAGTGGTGGGCAGAGGGCTGCGGCAAAAGTGTTCACTGGTGATCTTCCCAGCCTCGGCTTCTTCTGGCCTCTCTGTCAGAGTGGGTCTTGCCAAGCTGTTCAGAGGGGGCCTTAAGGTCAGGGTGAAGGTCACGGTAGTTTGGGCAAGGGTAGACACACTGGTGCCCATGTAAGGGTGCCACCCTCTCGGGGCCCCAAGCCCACTCAGCTACTGGCCTGGGGGCATCTCTTCCTGTCCCTGCACCCCTTTCACTGCAGGGTGCTGCCAGCTGCCACATCCTGGCACCTGCCTCTCCTGACTGCCCCTCCCCACCCCAAGGTACTGGACCAGGACACAGACGCCATTGCGGTCCACGTGGTCAGAGTGCTGACCTGCATCATGAGTGGCTCCCCCTCCGCCAAGGTGAGGCTGCTGTTGTCGCGCTGCAGTAGGGCCGTGGGGTGGAGTTAAATAGAATGGGTCTGGCTGATGTCTGTCAGAGCAAGTGAGCTGGGGAGGTGGCCATCCTGCCCTCTGGGGTGCAGATCAGCCCACGGGGCGGGTACAGTCATTAGTCCTGGGAGCTGGCTAGAGGGGAATGGATGCTTGTGGCCGACCACCATCTGCAGCCCTCCGAGGCAGAGCCGATCCCCCCCATCCCGCCATGGGTCCCCGCCCCTACTATCACTGTGACCCTGAGTCAGAGCTGGGCCAGGGAGCCCTGAACGGTGACGCCTCCTCTAAGGTTCCCTGGGTTGTGAGTGTGCCCTGGGGCCCACATCCATGCTCGCTCCTCTCCCACCCATCCACAGGAGGTGTTTAAGGAGCGCATTGGCTATCCTCACCTGCATGAGGTCCTGCGGAGCCACGGTCCCCCCACCCATCGGCTGTTGCAAGAGCTGCTCAACATGGTGAGGGCAGGGGCTGGGGGTCAGGGTCCCCGTGGGCAGCTAGCACAGAATGTGAGCTCTCCGCTTTGGGGGACCATACTGACTGTGGCCCATACACAGTGTGACCTGTGTCCTGATCCTGTGTGTCAGGGTCAGTGGGGTGAGGAGTCCTTGCTGCATGGGGTCAGAAGCTATTGCCTGTTAGCAAGTCCCAGGACGATGCAGGGAGTCCCACTGTTGGGAGGGTGGCCGCTTCCAGGCCAGTTGCCTGGGGGCTAGCCCATCCTCTCCCCCCCGCAGGCTGTGGAGGGTGACCACAGCATGTGTCCGCCACCGCCGATCCGCAATGAGCAGCCAGTGCTGGTGCTGATGAGGTGGCTGCCGACGCTGCCCACGGCCGAGCTGAGGCTCTTCCTAGCCCAGCGCCTCTGGTGGCTCTGTGACAGCTGCCCTGCCAGCCGTGCCACCTGTGTGCAGGCCGGTCTGGTGGGCTGTCTTCTGGAGACACTCAGCGAGGGGGTGGCCCTGGGGGCCCGCTGCCAGGAGCAGTTGTTGGCCCTGCTGCAGGCACTGGGCCACGTGTCGCTAAGGCCCTCGGAGCTGCGTCGCTTGCTTCGCCCACCACCAGGGCTGGACTCGGGGCCAGGCGGAGCAGAGGCTGGGCAGGCCCGCCATGCAGGTGCCATCATCCGCGCACTCTCTGGCATGGCCCGGCACCAGGGCCCAGCACGAGCCCTACGCTACTTTGACCTCACACCCAGCATGGCGGGCATCATGGTTCCCCCTGTGCAGCGCTGGCCAGGCCCTGGTTTCACCTTCCACGCCTGGCTCTGTCTGCACCCCATGGCTGGAGTGCCTTCCCCCGCCCCTACCCGGCCGCTCCAGCGGAAGCAGCTGTACAGGTAGGTGACGGCCAGGGTTCAGGGCATGCTGCCAGGGTGAGCGGGAGAACCAGCAGGCTTAACTGGCTGGGCCGGCCCTCAGCTTCTTCACCAGCAGTGGCTCGGGGTTTGAAGCCTTCTTCACGGCGGCTGGGACCCTGGTGGTAGCTGTGTGCACCCGGAAGGAATACTTGACCATGAGCTTGCCTGAAGTGTCCTTCGCCGACTCTGCCTGGGTGAGCCTCCATCCTCACATGGCCTGGGGAGGTGCAGGGAACACCAGGTCCTCACCTGATCTCGTGACTTCTCTTGTAGCACTGTGTGGCCATAGTCCATGTGCCCGGGCGCCGGCCCTTCAGCCAGAACCTGGTGCATGTCTACAAAGACGGCCATCTGGTCAAGACGGCACCCCTTCGCTGCCCTTCCCTTAGTGAGGTGTGCCAGGCGGGGTTTGGGGAGGTTTGGGTAGCTGGGGGACCTTGCACAGGGTGGCCCTGGAGCCCTTGTTTCCCTCCCCCACCCCACAGGCCTCAGCCTCTGGGGTCTGTGCAGCCTTGGGGGTCCCTGAGGACGGTGGAACCCCAGGCTGTAACATGACCTGACCAACCGCCCCCCAACCCTGGCCCCCACAGCCTTTCTCGTCCTGCTGTATCGGGTCTGCTGGGCACCGCACAACGACCACCACCACGGGGCTGCCTGCGCCACCGGGCCCTGCCGCCCTGGCTCACACACACCCCTCGCTCACCCGCTCCCAGTCAGTCCCGGCCACCGCAGGGCTTGGCTGGGGGTCCGGGCTGGTGGCCCCCCTGCAGGAGGGCAGCATCAGCTCCACCCTTGCCGGCACGCAGGACACTCGGTGGGGCAGCCCCACCTCCCTGGAGGGCGAGCTGGGGGCCGTGGCCATCTTCCATGAAGCCCTGCAGGCGGCCGCCCTGCGCGTCCTGTGCGCCCTGGGTATGCAGCGTGCCCCCCACGCCCCGCCCCAGCCCTACCCCTTGTCCCAGGACCCAAGAGGTTGGGTCTCATGAAGTGTCCAGGCGGAAAGTAGGGCTCCAGTGGGGAGTAGGTACCCCCAAGGGTCTGTCCTCTGATCAGGCTGAGGAGAGGCAGGCTCTGGGTGGGGTCTGGCTGGAAGCCCAGCCAGGTCTGAAGCCCCCTGCCCACCTCCAGGGCCCAATGAGACAGCACCCTTCAAGCCTGAGGGTGAACTGCATGAACTTGGCACCAAGCTGCTCCTCCATTACTCACCTCAGGTATGGGGGGCTGGGCAGTTGGGTCAGTCTCCCCCTGGCTCCCGCTCTCTATCTCCTGCCTGCCCCCACCCCCCACTGACCCTTGCTAACCCCTGTTCCCAGGCCTGTAAGAACAACATATGCCTGGACCTGTCCCCTGGCCATGGGCTGGATGGCCGCCTCACGGGCCACAGAGTGGAGACTTGGGACGTGAAGGTGTGTGCCCACATGGACAGTGTGCAGGAAGCGTGAGCATGGGCACTTGTGTGCAGGGTGGGCTGGGGAGTGGCTCTGTGCCCTGGGAGGTCCTGAGGAGACCCAGGATTCCAGGCTGGAGGGTCTGCTGGGGTGGAGGGGGCAGGCATGACGGGGTGCTGCCCTCACGGAGGCCCCTGCCCTCAGGATGTGGTGAACTGTGTGGGAGGCATGGGCGCCCTGCTGCCCCTGCTGGAGCGAGTGGCTGCACAACCCCAGGAAGCCGAGGCAGGTCCAGCAGAAACACATGACCTTGTGGGGCCCGAACTGACCTCTGGCCACAATGCCCAGGGCCTGCTTCTCCCACTGGGCAAGTCCTCAGGTAAAGTGTCCCTGGTGCCGGTGTTGGTGACAGAAGACCTTGGCCTGGCAGGGGGCTGCAGTGCTTGAGGTCTCACAGGCACTGGCAGGCCTTTGATGCACACCTGTCCCCTTCCTGGTGGCGGTAGAGGAGCGAATGGAGAGGAATGCAGTGGCTGCCTTTCTGCTGATGCTGCGGAACTTCCTGCAGGGCCACACCGTGAATCAGGAGGGCCTGGTGCACTGCCAGGGGCCCGCCATCATCGGGGCCCTCTTGCGCAAGGTGAGGCCTGCTGGGGCAGGCGGGGAGGGGACTCCCTCCTCTGACCGAGAGGGTGCTGGTTGGAGGGACCAAGCAGGGGTGCCTGATGCCATCAGTCAGGGAGGGCTTCCTGGGAGAGGTGGCATTTGAAAGGCGGGGCAGGGTTGGGCCGAGAGGGTCTGGAGAAGTACCAGCACAGGCTGGAGTAGGACGCCCGCACAGGAGGCTGGGAGCTTGTACTTCCGAGGGCAGGGAGCCACCAGAGGGCCTGGAGCAGGCAGGATGTTTGTGTGCATCTGCCTGTGCAGGGCAGGGTGGAACCTGGGAGGCCTGACAGCGGGTGGACAGGGCTGATGTCTCACCCCAGCTCCTCCCCCACCCAGGTCCCCAGCTGGGCCATGGACATGAATGTGCTCATGTCCGCCCAGCTGCTGATGGAGCAGGTGGCAGCCGAGGGCAGTGGGCCCCTCCTCTACCTGCTCTACCAGCATCTGCTCTTCAACTTTCACCTCTGGACCCTCAGCGACTTCGCTGTGCGCCTGGGTAGGTGTGCCGACTTGGGTGAGGGGATGCCACCAGCCAGGGTGGCGGTGGACGCTCTCAGAGGTTATAGCCCTGAAGCTGGTCTGAGGAGACGATGACCCTCCCCTGGTCGGGGTGCGGGTGGGGGGGGTCTGGCAGTGGCATGGCCCTGTCCTGGAGGATGGAAGGGACCCAGCTCAGCCTGGTGGCCTGAACCCTCTACTGATGCCCGCTCAGGCCACATCCAGTACGTGTCTAGCATAGTCCGTGAGCACAGACAGAAGCTGCGGAAAAAGTATGGGGTCCAGTTCATCCTTGATGTCCTGCGTGTCCACTACAGGTGAGGCTGGCGGGGGCAGATGGGCTGGGGTGCTGATGCTGCAGCCTCCGGACTTGGGGGCAGGTCTGTTCAGCTCCCCAGCTCACCTGCCGGTCTTCCATGTTCTCGCCTCCCTTGCATGCCCTGGTGGTTCCCCTGGCCCTGGTGACGTCACTGCTGGGACCTGCCCAGTCCGCAGCGCGAGCGCCCTCTAGCCGCCGACGACCTGCGCACAGTGCAGACGTCACTCCTGGGCCTGGCGCGGGAGTTTCTAGTGCGGAGCTCTACTGCTGATGACCTGCAGGTGGTGCTAAACTTTCTGGTGGCTGCAGGTGATGATGGCCAGGTAGGCTGGAGGTTGGCAGAGGTGAAGTCTGAGTGAGGGGTGGAGCGTGGACCGTGTGCGGGGCTGGAGCGCTCAGCGTGAGCCTTTGTGTCCCCAGGTGGTGGGTGCGCTCGACCTGCTGCTGGCTCTGCTGCAGGGCTCCCCAGCACAGGAGTCTCTGGCTGTCTTCCTGCTGGAGCCAGGAAACCTTGAGGTGCTGTTGGCACTGCTGGTGAGGCCAAGGCCCATGTCCTTGCTGCCCGACCGAGTCTGCAAGGTACACCCAGCTGCCCCCCAACCCTACATCCTCATTCACTGGGGCCGCTGCCTGAGTCCAGGGAGGGGCAGAAGGCCTTGGGCTGGTGGGTGGAGCTGTCTCTGCCGGCCTCTCTTGTAGCCCCACCCCTGTGTGGTGGCTTACCCTCCTACAGTAACTCCTTCCCCTTGATGACGACCCTCACACAGATCCTGCGCAGACTGCAACAGAATGAGCGCTTACCTGAGCGTAGTCGCCAGCGGCTCCGGCTGCGAGAGTGTGGTATCCAGGGTCTCGTTGCCTGCCTGCCTGAGGGTGCCATTTCCCCCCAGCTCTGCCAGGGCCTCTACAAGCTGTTCCTGGGGGCAGGTACAATCTGGGTGGGGCCAAGAGGCAGGCCAGGTAGAGGGATGACACAGATTCAGGGCAGGTGGGAATCGGGAAGGTGTTGGTCCAAGGGCTGAGGCTGAGCCAGCAGTGGGGCACAGTCCCCCTCTGGGGTCAGTCCCTCAGGTCTTTTCTGGCCATCTTCCCAGATTGCCTGAACCTCTCTGATCTGTTGGCTGTGGTGCAGCTGTCCCTCCAGGCCGACCTCAGCGTCCGCCTGGACATTTGTCGTCAGGTGAGTGGAAAGTGAAAGCTTTGTTGGGGGTTGTGGGGTGGCTTCCACCCTGAGGGCTTTGCCTGCCTGGGATGAGTGGTCTCTGCAGGCCTCCAGTGCAAAGGCCCCTGGAGGAGGGGCTGGGGCAGGCTGTCGAGTGAGTCCCTTACTTCCTGTGCCCTGGCCCGGCAGCTCTTCCACCTCATCTACGGACAGCCAGACATAGTGCGGCTGCTGGCCCGCCAGGCCGGTTGGCAGGATGTGCTGACCCGGCTGTTTGTCCTGGAGGCTGTCACAGCCGTCAGTCCCCTGCCCTTCACCCCTGAGCCACCCACCTCCCCGGAGCCAGCCTTACACAAGCCACCCACCGAGTCGCCTGAGCCTTCAGACGTCTTCCTGCCCCCAGAGGCCCCTGACCCTGATGCCTTTTATCACGCCCTCTCCCCATTCGCCACCCCCTTTGAGCTGGGCCTGGAGCGGGCCAGTGTGAGCTCAGGGAATACTGCCGGTGGTGGCAGCGGCAGTGGGACTGTCACTCCAGCCAGCCAGCCTGGCACACCATCCCCGCTCGATGGACCCCGGCCCTTCCCTATGGCCCAGGGCCGCCACAGCTCCAGTCTCTCCAACGTGCTGGAGGACGGCAGCCTGCCAGAGCCCACCATCAGTGGGGATGACACCTCCAATACCAGCAACCCTCAGGTGAGGCGGGCCCTGAGATGGGGCTCCTTGGGGACCCAGGGCAGCCAGTGGAGCTTTTCCAGAGGTGTGGTACTGTTTGACATCAGGGCTGTGACGGCCAGTCGGGTCCAGCGCTGCCCCCTCATAACTTCCCTCTGCAGTGTGTCCTGAGGGGTGGCGGGTATTCCAGAACAGGGCAAGTTGTGTTGAGACAATTGGGGGCACTCGCCAGACTTTGGAAGGCCCTTGAGAGCCTGTGGGACATGGGCTTTTCAGGGCTGATGTGCAGCATTGCTTTAAGAGGCCTGCCTTGTGCTTCTGGATCTGGGGAGGGCCCTCTGCTTATTCAGTGGCATTCTTCCAGAGGGTTCCAGGATAGTCCTTGAGGCCTGTGAGGTAACCATGTGAACTGCCTCATCTCCTCTTAGGAGTCCTGGAACCCCAGGATCCTCCCCGGAACTCAGGTGGTGGTGGAGTCCCACACTGTTTGTCTAGGCCCTCGGCAGCACACTGGCTGGGCCATTGGCCAAAGGCTCGGCCTCCTGCTGTCCCTATTAGTTGGTGGGCGGAGGTGCTAAACAGGGATGGTGGTGGGGCAGTGATTCCCTCCCTCCCCAGCCCGCACTCCACACGCCCCCTGTGTCTGCAGCAAACCTGTGAGGAGGAGCTCTGTAACCTGCTCACCAACGTGCTGTTCTCGGTGACGTGGCGGGGTGTGGATGGCAGTGACGAGGCCGCCTGGCGGGAGCGTGGCCAGGTCTTCTCCGTGCTCACCCAGCTGGGGGCCTCAGCCACGCTGGTGCGCCCACCAGACTGCATCAAGCGCAGGTGAGGGAGCGGGGCCACGGGGAAGCCTGGGGGCCTGGAAGGCGGTCAGGTAGACCCCAGAGTCCCCATCTCCCTCCAGCCTCCTGGAGATGATGCTGGAGTCAGCCCTGACTGACATCAAAGAGGCCCCCCCTGGGGTCCTGGCCAGTCTCACCCAGCAGGCACTTTGGCTGCTGCGTCTGCTGCAGGACTTCCTATGCGCCGAGGGCCATGGTAACCAGGAGCTGTGGAGTGAGAAGGTATGGCAGCTCAGGGCAGAAGCACTGTGTTCACATGCCCCGAGGGTGCCTGGTCTGCAAAGTGGATTAGTACACATGTGCAGTCATGGGGAACTCAGATCTGGTATCTGTGAGCAGGTCTATCTGTATGTGCAAACGCTCTCTGGCCCCCAGCCCAAACCTTACCTCCCTCTCTCCTCATGGGCTTCTGGCCTCATCTGGTGACGGCCACCTGGAATATATGGTGTGTGGCAGCTCTTCGAAGGAGTGTGTAGCCTGCTGGATCGCCTGGGAGCCTGGCCACACCTGGCCAACGGCACGGCAGACCTCCGAGAGATGGCGCAGATCGGCCTGCGCCTGGTGCTCGGCTACATCCTGCTGGAGGACCCGCAGGTGAGCGCAGGGTGGCTGTGGGGGGAGGGTGTGCAGCGGGTCTAGGGAGCTCGGGGAGCAGCTGGTGACACCCCCACCCGTACGTCTGCAGCTGCATGCCCAAGCCTACGTGAAGCTGCACGCGCTGCTGCAGACCACAGTGCCCATGCGCCGAGAGGAGGCTTGCTACGTGCTCTCCAAGCTGGAGGCGGCGCTGGCGCGGGCGCTGAACACCTCCCCCTCAGAGACCCCCACCGAGAACGGGGAGCCCCCAGCCTCCTCCGCTGCTGCAGAGCGCTGCTCGTGGTTGGTGCCGCTGGTGCGCACGCTGCTGGACCGCGCCTACGGCCCGCTGGGGCTGCAGTGGGGGCTGCCTTCCCTGCCGCCCACCAACGGGAGCCCCACCTTCTTTGAGGACTTCCAGGCCTTCTGTGCCACCCCCGAATGGCGTCACTTCATTGACAAGCAGGTGCCTGGGGCCAGGGGCATGAGCAAAGAAGTGGGGGCTGGGGGCTCACATCGAGCACAGTCTCCTCCCTCTGTCCGGTTCTCCAGGTGCAGCCCACCATGTCGCAATTCGAAATGGACACCTACGCTAAGAGCCACGACCTCATGTCGGGCTTCTGGAACGCCTGCTACGACATGCTTATGAGCAGTGGGCAGCGGCGCCAGCGGGAGCGGGCACACAGCCGTCGGGCCTTCCAGGTGTGTGACCCGCCCTGAGGGCAGGGAGCAGCTCCACACGTGGGCCCTCTGTGGACCCAGAGGACAGCTGCTGGGACAGAGAGGAGAGGAGCCGGAAGCGCCCAGCGGGCCTCACCTGTTCCTCCGCCCCCACCCCGCAGGAGCTGGTGCTGGACCCTGCGCAGAGGCGGGCGCGCTTCGAGGGGCTGCGATACGCCGCGGCGCTGAAGCAGCAGGCGGCGCAGCACTCCACCGCCCTGCTGCACTGGGGGGCGCTGTGGCGCCAGCTCGCCAGCCCCTGTGGGGCCTGGGCCCTGAGGTGGGCGGGGCTCAGGGCGGAGTCCGGTGGGCTGGCTGGGGCTTGGGAGGGAGGGGCCAGGAGAGTGTCTTTGAGGAGAAAACTGGGAGGAAAGCAGAGGGGTCTGTAACCCTCTGCCTCCAACTCATGACCTTAAGTGGGGTCATATCTGTAGGGATCCGCCCACCCCCCACTGGAAGCTCTCTAGTGCTGAGACCTACTCGCGCATGCGTCTGAAGCTGGTGCCCAACCATCACTTCAACCCTCACCTGGAAGCCAGTGCCCTACGCGACAACCTGGGTGAGAGGGTGTGCCGAGCTGAGTCCAGCCAACCTCATAGCCCTGTCTTGTCCAGCTTTGGCTGAGCACCCTTGGGCCCATTGCAGGAGAGGCCCCCCTGACACCCACGGAGGAGGCCTCACTGCCTCTCGCTGTGACCAAAGAGGCCAAAGTCAGCAGCCTACCCGAGGAGCTGCAGGAAGACCAGCTGGGCGAGGACGAGCTGGCTGCACTGGAGACCCCGTGAGTGGGGCTGGGAAAGAGCTGCCCAGGGCAAGGGGGCCAATCCAGTGTGTGCTTGCCAGAGACAGAGGGATTGACTCCTCAGTCTACTTGCCCTCCTGCTGTGGGGCTAACCACCCCAAAGGGATGGTCCGGAATCAGGTGGGAGGGTTAGGCAGATCTGTAAGAGGGTGGAGAGTTGCTGTTTGATGGCCAGGCACCCCAGAGCAGGACTGAGAAACCAGGCCAGGATGTGGACCCATGGGAGTGGGCAGATGCTGAGTGAGGGGAAGCTGGCGACAGGTTTGGTGTCCTGGCAGGAACTTCAGAGGCCCAGGTTTCAGGGTACAGACTGGGGCCAGTCTGGACCATCGGCAGCTCCTCCCTCTCCTATGGGATCATGGGCAGTGTGCCTCCTGACTTAGTGGTACTTTGAGAGTGTGGTCCTTGGGTTGGTCGGGAATGGGGGTCCCAGAGCCTCGTGCCTAAAGTGGGTGCTGGCCCCCAGGTTGGAGGCCGCAGAGCTGGATGAGCAGCGTGAGAATCTGGTGCTGTCAGCTGAGTGCCAACTGGTCACCGTGGTGGCTGTGGTCCCAGGGCTGCTGGAGGTCACCACCCAGCACGTGTATTTCTACGATGGCAGCACCGAGCGGGTCGAAACTGAGGAGGGTGTGTTCTGCGGGAGCAGGGTGGAGGGCCGGCAGGGAGGGGGCTGGGGGCTGGTGGGGCTGGGGCGGGTGGCTCCAGCACCCGCTCTCCACCCCCACAGGCATTGGCCATGACTTCCGGCGCCCCCTGGCCCAGCTGCGCGAGGTCCACCTGCGGCGCTTCAACCTGCGCCGCTCAGCTCTCGAGCTCTTCTTCATTGATCAGGCCAACTACTTCCTCAACTTCCCGTGCAAGACGGGTGGGGCCGCAGCCTCGTCCCCTTCCCAGGCCCCCAGGCCGCAGCCCTCCCTCATCCCACCCCACACCCAGGTGCGGAACCAGGTGTACTCCTGGCTCCTTCGTCTGCGACCCCCTACCCAAGGCTACCTAAGTAGCCGCTCCCCCCAGGAGATGCTGCGCGCCTCAGGCCTTACGCAGGTGAGAGCCCTGGAGGGTGGGGGTCTGGTGAGGTCAGGGCCCAGCCACTGGGGAGAGTGCTGGCAGCCCGCCGGCTCACCTCATATCCTTGCTACCCAGAAATGGGTGCAGCGAGAGATCTCCAACTTCGAGTACCTGATGCAGCTCAACACCATCGCGGGGCGGACGTACAACGACTTGTCTCAGTACCCTGTGGTGAGGGCCTGCTCCCCCTCCACCCACCCTCTGCTCTGCCAGCGCTGGTCCACCCAAGTGTGGGTACTGACTGTGGGCCAAGCCCTGAGCTCAGTCCTGGGCAGGCGCTACCTGAGGCTTGGCCTCTGTTCCCAGATCAGTTCCCCATGCCCTGCTTCCCCCATGCACACCCAGCCCCACTCCCTTCCCCTCTTGGCCTCTGTTCTTGAAGGTTCTTGAGATCCTGTCCCAGACAGTTCCTCTTGCTCCCCTGAAGCCCCTCCCCATGGTGTGCCCCCACCTGTGGGCTCCGCCCATCTTCCTGAGAGTGAGGGTGAGGGCAGGGCAGGCTGGCCAGGTAGGCCATCAGGACCCTCATGCAGCTCCTGCCCGGTGGGCGGCCAGTTCCCCTGGGTCCTACAGGACTACGTGTCCCCAACCTTGGACCTCAGCAACCCAGCTGTCTTCCGGGACCTGTCCAAGCCCATCGGTGTGGTGAACCCCAAGCACGCCCAGCTTGTGAAGGAGAAGTGAGTGCGTGAGTGAGGCTGGGCTCGGGGTTGGGGTGGACTGGGGAGGGCTTCTGCTGATGCCCCCTGACCGTGGCTCTAGGTATGAGAGCTTCGAGGACCCCGCGGGCACCATCGACAAGTTCCACTACGGCACCCACTACTCCAACGCGGCGGGCGTGATGCACTACCTCATCCGCGTGGAGCCCTTCACCTCCCTACACGTCCAGTTGCAGAGTGGCCGGTGCGCAGGGGCAGGCAGACGGTGTGGGGCGGTGGGCAGGGTGGATGAGGGAAGGGTGGGTCTTCCAGGCATCCTAGACAGGCTGGCTCCCTGCTTGCCCAGGGCTACACCTTTTCCTTCCCTGTCTCCCTTCTCGCCGCCTCACTTTGGCCTGTGCCCCTCCCCAGCTTCGACTGCTCGGACCGGCAGTTCCACTCAGTGGCAGCAGCCTGGCAGGCCCGCCTGGAGAGCCCCGCCGACGTGAAGGAGCTCATCCCAGAGTTCTTCTACTTCCCCGATTTCCTGGAGAACCAGAACGGTAGGCGCTGGGTGGGGGTGGGAAGCGTGGAGATGGAGGGTGGCCGGGGAGCCGGTGAAGAAGGCTCAGCGAGACAGCTGACCCAGCCTTCCGTGCCAGGCTTTGACCTGGGCTGCCTCCAGCTGACCAACGAGAAGGTCGGCGACGTGGTGCTGCCCCCGTGGGCCAGCTCTCCTGAGGACTTCATCCAGCAGCACCGCCGGGCGCTGGTGAGATGTGCGCACACATCCTGGCGGGTGGCCGAGGGGAGGGCCGAGGCGGAGGGTCCATCGTTCCCGGACTGACGGCCACCTCCCTGCCCCCAGGAGTCAGAGTATGTATCTGCCCACCTGCACGAGTGGATCGACCTTATCTTTGGCTACAAGCAGCGGGGGCCAGCTGCGGAGGAGGCCCTCAATGTCTTCTATTACTGCACCTATGAGGGTGAGCAGTGCCCTGGACACCGGTGGGGGTCGGGGTGCAGAGGAGGGGGCGTGCAGGGGGCGCAGAAGGAGTCCTGACTGCCCGCCCCTGCCACCCCCCACCTGCCAATGCTCAGGGGCTGTGGACCTGGACCAGGTGGCAGATGAGCGGGAGCGGAAGGCGCTGGAGGGCATCATCAGCAACTTCGGGCAGACGCCCTGTCAGCTGCTGAAGGTAAAGCCGGCTGGGAAGACT
Organism: Dama dama; assembly: GCF_033118175.1. Classification (NCBI taxonomy): domain Eukaryota; kingdom Metazoa; phylum Chordata; class Mammalia; order Artiodactyla; family Cervidae; genus Dama; species Dama dama. Next base: position 56,675,473 of record NC_083704.1, on the reverse strand, counting down.
GTGGTCAGGGAGGCCCTGGCCGCGGTGCTGAATAGTTCCTTGCCCACAGGAGCCCCATCCGGCTCGGCTTTCCATTGAGGAAGCAGCCCAGCGCCTTGCACGTCTGGACACTAACTCACCTAGCATCTTCCAGCACCTGGACCAGCTGAAGGCCTTCTTTGCAGAGGTGAGAGGAGGCGGGGTCTCAGCTTCCTACCCGGTGAAGTTCATTTAATTCCATGGTCCTTGCCAGCCTCTTGGAAATGGAAAACCTAAATCAAAGTCCCTGATATTAAGACATCTTAGAAACAAGAGGTAAACATCACTGAGGGTGGGGTGCCGTCTTCAGGAGGGAGGGTCAGGCCAGGTTGACTCACCTGATCATCCTTAGGGAGAACAGAAGGAGGGCATCCTGCCTCAATACTCTCCTCACCTTCCTGCCTGCATCCCAGAAGGCCCCCAGCTCTAAGGTGTTCAGGCTCTCCTCTCCTCATGCTAGCAGGCCCGGAGATGTGGAGTCGTGGGGTGGGATGACCAAGGTTGAAACCAAGCTTGAAGGGTCTTCCTTGTCCATCTGGTTTCTCACTCTTCCTGAGATGCCCTGAAGGCCCCCTGGCCTCTGCGTGTTTCTCAGAGTAACCTCTGCCTCTGTAATGCGACAACCTGGGGGGGAGGGCCAAGAAGGTAGCATGCCGGGGGCTCTAGCCGGCTGCTCGGGTAGCTAGTCCCGCCCTGCCCCTGCAGGTCATCAGCGATGGCGTGCCCCTGGTGCTGGCCCTGGTCCCCCACCGGCAGTCTCACTCTTTCATCACGCAGGGCTCCGCAGACCTGTTGGTAAGTGCCCCAGGCCGGGCCCCACCTCAGCTCCACCCCCGACTGGGCCCCAGCCCACTTCTGTCCTCTCTCGCCCAGGTGACCGTGAGTGCCAGTGGGCTGCTGGGGACTCACAGCTGGCTGCCCTATGACCGAAACATAAGCAACTACTTCAGCTTCAGCAAAGACCCCACCATGGGCAACCCCAAGTAGGACAGAGGGTTGTGGGCCAGGGTGGGCTCTAAATGCTCTGGCCAAGGTCTCTGAAGGAGAGGGTCTCCTGTGCAGCCTGGCCTCACCTGTGGTCCTCCTCACTGGGTCAGGATGCAGCGACTGCTGAGCGGCCCCTGGGTTCCAGGCGGTGGTGTGAGCGGGCAGGCCCTGGCAGTGGCCCCTGACGGAAAGCTGCTGTTCAGTGGCGGCCACTGGGACGGCAGCCTGCGAGTGACTGCGCTGCCCCGGGGCAGGCTGCTCAGCCAGCTCCGCTGCCACCTCGGTACGCGCCGCCTGGGGGCCCGGGGTGTGCGGGGGGGGGGGGGGGGGGGTTGGCGCGAGGGGGCACAGGGCTCCGGGCGGGCCAGGGAGGGATAACTGTTCTGTTTCCCCTCTTCCCCGTCCCGTCTCCTCCCTCTCCTCCTCTCCCCCATGCAGATGTAGTAACCTGCCTTGCGCTGGACACCTGCGGCATCTACCTCATCTCAGGCTCCCGAGACACCACATGCATGGTGTGGCGGCTCATGCAGCAGGTGTGCTGGGTGGCAGCCCCGTGGGGCCCCCTTGGTCCAGATCTGCGGCCCATCTGCCCCTCAGCGGGCCTGCAGTCCTACCCTGCTCTCTTCCCCTTCCTACTGCTACTGTGAGCAAGTCTGGGACTCCAGCTGTCTGACTTTGAACCAGACCTTCACTTTTCTGAGCTTTTAGCCTCCTCACTCTGGGGCCAAGGTGGTGGGGTGCCCCAGTCCTGAGCCAGCCCTGGTGTTCCCCACAGAGTGGTCTCTCGGTGGGGCTGGCATCAAAGCCCGTGCAGGTCCTATATGGGCATGAAGCTGCTGTGAGCTGTGTGGCCATCAGCACTGAACTTGACATGGCAGTGTCCGGATCTGAGGTGTGTGTCTGCCTGTGCCCAGGGGAGGCTGTTTGCTGGGCCCTGCCCCTGGAGCTCAGACGCCTGTGCCCAGCACCCTAAGCTGCCTTCCCACAGGATGGAACTGTGATCATCCACACCGTACGCCGTGGCCAGTTTGTGGCCACACTCAGCCCTCCGGGAAGCACGTTGCCTGGACCTGTGTCCCACCTGGTGCTGGGGTCTGAGGGCCAGATTGTGGTGCAGAGCTCAGCACGGGAGCGTCTGGGGGCTCAGGTATGGGAAAGGGGCACCCAGCCAAGATGGGGGGGTTGGGATTCTGTCCTTGCTAACACTTCCTGCTTCCTGCAGGTCACCTACTCCTTGCACCTGTACTCAGTGAATGGGAGGTTGCGGGCTTCACTGCCCCTGGTGGAGCAGCCCACAGCCCTTGCGGTGACAGAGGACTTTGTTCTGCTGGGCACAGCCCAGTGTGCCCTGCACATCCTCCACTTGAACAAGTGAGCCTCACTATTTATGGGTTTGTGATCCCTCAGTTCAGTTCAGTTCAGTCGCTCAGTCGTGTCTGACTCTGCAACCCCATGGACTGCAGCACGCCAGGATTCCCTGTCCATCACCAACTCCTGGAGCTTACTCAGACTCATGTCCATCGAGTGGGTGATGCCATCCAATCATCTCATCCTCTGTCGTCCCCTTCTCCTCCAGCCTTCAATCTTTCCCAGCATCAGGGTCTTTTCCAATGAGTCAGTTCCTCGCATCAGGTGGCCAAAGTATTGGAGTTTCAGCTTCAGCATCAATCCTTCCAAGGAATAGTCAGAACTGATTTCCTTTAGGATGGACTGGTTGGATCTCCTCAAAGTCCAAGAGACTCTGAAGAGTCTTTTCCATCACCACAGTTCAAAAGCATCGATTCTTCAGCGCTCAGCTTTCCCTGTAGTCCAACTCTCACATCTATACATGACTACTGGAAAATCCATAGCTTTGACTAGACGGGACCTTGGTTGCCAAACTGATGTCTCTGCTTTTTAATATGCTGTGATCCCTCAGGTGGTGGTTTTTGGCAGAGGGACACTAGGAGGTGCCCCGTGGACCCTCACCCTTTTACATGCCTGTGGACACATTCTTCAAGGCCTGTCTCTGTCCTCCCATCCCCCAGTGGGGAGATCTTGCCCTGGGCCTCCCTTAGGCACACACTTGTGCAAGACCCCTTTATTTGTCAGGATTTTCCTCCAGCCATCCTTCAAATGAGGACTGGGAGGTGGATGGGAGAATAAAGAGACAACTATGTGCTGGATGCAAAACTCCTTGCAGTTGCGAGTTTGTACATATCACCTCCTTCCCTCCCTCCAGACTGCTGCCAGCCGCTCCTCCCCTGCCCATGAAGGTGCCAATCCGCAGCGTGGCTGTGACCAAGGAGCGCAGCCACGTGCTCGTGGGGCTGGAAGACGGCAAGCTCATCGTGGTGGGCGCAGGGCAGCCCTCAGAGGTAAGGATGTGGGCAGGGCGGGCCTTGCACAGGGTGGAACGTTGATCCTGGCTGACCCATCCCTGCTCCCACTAGGTGCGCAGCAGCCAGTTTGCGCGGAAGTTGTGGCGGTCCTCCTCCCGGCGCATCTCCCAGGTGTCCTCTGGGGAGACAGAGTACAACCCTGGAGAGGCGCGCTGACAGCCCGCCCCGCCCCGCCGCCCCGCCCCCAGCGGGCTTCGCTTCAGTAGACCCCGCCCCGGAGCCCGCGGGGAACACCAGGCCCACACCCAGGCGGGGGTGGGCGGGGCCCCACCTCTGCCCAGCTCAGGGATTGGCGGGCGATGTCACTCCAGGAAATCTTGCCCCTCGCCGGCAGAGGGGCCGCCCGGAGTCCCAGCACTGGCCCCAGCGGCCGCACAGCACTTTTTGCACAGTCTGGGGTGGGGAGCCCAGGCTCCCGATCCCCGGTCCCGGCGGAGCATAGGGGCCGGGCTGTGGCCTTAATCCTAAGGGCGGCCCCCCGCTCTCGCATCTCAGCAATAAACATGGACTAGTTTTGTAGCTGTTCTGCCTCCGAGCATGTGTGCGCGCGTCTCCACCGGCCCTGGCCACTGCCCTGGGCTGGCGTCCCCTGGTCCATGAGCACCCACGCTGCACCATTCCCCAGCCCCCCCACTACGCCACCCCTGTCCCTAGGGGCCCCGGCCACTGTTTCTCTGGCAGCTTCACACCCAGTCCCACTTAAGGCTCACCTCCACGCATGTGCGCGTTCCTGGGCCGGGCGGGGCCAGACTGTGGGCGGCCCCGCCCCCATCATCGCCCCGCCCCCTCGGTGTCCAGTCCTCTGCCGCCCGCTTTCGTCTCCGCCGGGTGAAAACCTGGTCTCTCCAGGGACTCCACTGAGTGTTCCCTGCTGGCTTAAGGCCGGGAGGCCCCGTCCTGCAGGCAGAGCCGATCCTGGGACCGACGGAGGGTCAGCCACCACAGGTCAGGAGTGGGTTGGGGACACAGCGTCGGGTCTTCCTGGAAGGAGGGAGCCGTGGCTGCCTCTCTGTACCTCCCCCATTCTGGACCCAAAATCCTGCGCGGTTGCGGTGCCAGCATCTGGGTTGGGATGCCTGTGGGAAGTCCAGGGTAGTGTGGGCGTTTAGGATGTTGCTGTGTGCGCATGTGTGCATATTTGTGGGCCTCCAGATGGGTGTGTGTGGAGGAGGGGTTGGTAGAGGCTCCAGTCTCGCAGCAGCTCGAGGTGGATTGGGCACAAGGCCTGGCTGTCTCTGCAAGCTAGCGTTAGTCACAGGCTCACCCGCCAACCCCGATCCAGGCAGGGTTCCTTATGTGGTAAGTGACACAACTGTACATACACATCCTTCATGTTGCAAAGGTGGCCAGAGGCTCCATGCCAGACCCACTTGTCTAGTGTGCAGTTTTGCTGTCCACATCCACCCCTGGCCTTATGGAGGGAAGTGAGTTTGGAGTGCCGGGGTTGGGCCAGATGTGGATGTTGGGCAGTTATGGGACTTTCCCTCAGGTCTCATCTCCATCCCTTTTCCAGGCAAACTCCCCTTCTCTGCCTAGTCCAGGGTCTCTTCCCCAGGCCTCAGGAGGGAGGTCCCAGCAGGATCAGCCCTGTAAGGGCAGGAGGGTCCTGGGACTGCGTGTTCTTCAGATTTCCAGCCTGCAGGCCCTTTCCAAATTCCCAGATAAGAAAGGGCCCAGGTACCTCTGGGCCCACATGCCCTCTGCTTTTGCTGAAACCAAGGAAGCCTCCCATCCTGCCCCTGACCAGGAGGTAAGGGCTGGACACTGACCCTGGAGGCAGGAGTGGGAGTTAGTCACCCCCGGAAATGTGCTCTTCTGAGAACTCTGGGGAGCTCCCATCAGCCAGTGAGCCTCCGCCTGGCTCTGGCTTATGGGGGACGGGAGTCCCCCTGGTCTTCCTGTGCTGTCTCTGGACTCAGATGTGGGGTTTGCCAAGGTCTTTGAGACAGCTGCACTCTGGTCTCCTCCAGCTTTGGCCAGCTGGGACCAGCAGTATCAGCTCCACCCCATTTGACACCAGAGGAAACTGGTCCAGATTGGTGAGTGGGAAGATGGGGAGGTACGCAGCCCTGGAATGAATCAGGATGACATGAGCCAGCAGAGGGGGCAGACTACCCCAAGGGACTCCTGACTTGCAGCCTGAGGAATTCCCCCCTTGTTCCTACACACAGCCCCTGCTAGACTCAGAGAAGAGGTCTCCCAGCTCCTTTTTCTGTGCGCAGCTCACGACACTCCAAAAACCTTTTCTAAGAAGTGCAGCCACTGGGAGCACTGCTAGCTGGTAGAACCATGCTGCAGAACTCCAGCCACAGGGAAGCCGTGGTCCATGTGGGTAAGTACTTTTCGATCCAGGTTTTGGGCACTGGGTAGGATGGGAGGTATCCATGGGCCCCTGGTCTTGCAGACCACATCCAAGTCGTCACAGCTCTGGAGCCTCTAGTGCCCTGCCTGCACTGGATTGTAGGGACAACTGACTTGCTGGCAGAAGTGAGCAGCAGCATTTACTTGCCTTCCAGCTCAGTTTTTTATTTATTTTTGGCTATGCTGGGTCTTTGTTGCCCTGAGGGCTTTTCTCTAGTTGTGGCGAGCAGGGGCTACTCTTCGTTGTGCGTGCACTTCTGATTGAAATGGTTTCTCTTGTTGTGGAGCACGAACTTTAGACACAGGCTCAATGGTGGTGCACAATGGGCTTAGTTGCTCCGAAGCACATGGGGTCTTCCCGGATCAGGGCTCAAACTCATGCCTCCTGCATTGGCAGGCTGATTGTTTATCACTGAGCCATCAAGGAAGCCCCTGGTTGTTTTATTTTGTAAAAATTTGCAAGGTCTCCTGTGCACAGAGGCTTCCATAGGGACTAGCATGAATCACTGTGCTTGCACAGACCAGCCTCGGTGGGGTGAGAGGCCATAGTTTAGTGCCACTGTAGACAGAGGAGGTGCACCAGGAGCCAGAAAAGGGAGAGACTGGGAGAGATCAAGGACGACTTGGAGAAGGTACATCCAGGGCTAGGTGTCCAAGCGTGGCGAGCCAAGGGGAGGCTGTGGGAGGTGACGGTAGGGAATGAGCCAGTCAGCTTTTGATGTCATGGTATGAGCTTTTGTCGCCCCATAGTAGGGGGCTACGATTTCCAGCCTTTCTAGCAGCAAAATTGACTCCTGCTGCTGTCAATCAAGCAAAATTGATTCCTTGCCACTGCCCCTGTCTGTCCTTTTCTCCACAGATAAGACCTGGAGGGAGCAGGACAGGGAAGGGGTATGGGCAGTGGCAGGAGGAGCCCTGGCCCCCAGTACCTCCTCCCCATTCTCCCCTGAGCCTCCAGGGGCCTCGGGCAGCATCATCCCTGTCTACTGTGCCCTCCTGGCCACTGTGGTCCTTGGTCTGATCGCCTACGTGGTCTTCAAGTGGTAGGTGGTCTGGGCACTGTCCTGGGGTACCCCTCTCCCCGCCAGTTCGCCATCTCAGTGAAGGCTGGAGCAGGCTGGCAGGTTCCCCCTGCTCCCCACAGCTGGCGCTCACATAAACAAAGGCAGCAGCTGGCCAAAGCTCGGACCGCAGAGCTGGGGGCCCTCAGCAGGGACCAGCTGCATGGGGACAGCAGTGTCTTCCGGGACTCTCCAGCCAGCCTGGAGCCCTCTGCCCCCAGCCAAGGTGAGCCCCTTCCCTTCCCTGTTGTCCTTGAGACCTGCCCAGCCCTGTTGTTCCACCGAGTCTGTCTAACCCTCACGTGCCCCTCACGTCTCCCACCCCAGGGCCATCTCCTGAACCTGGCTGCCGGCTTTACCTCCACCTTCCTCGGCAGCAGCAGGAGGAAGTGGAACGGCTCCTGGAGGTGTCGGGTGAACTGGACGACGGCTGGCAGGGTCTGGCGGGCCGTCTGGGCTACCAGGCTGAGGCAGTGGAGACCATGGCCCGGAGCCCGGGGCCCGCCTCTGCCCTGCTGAGGGGCTGGGCTGCCCAGGAAGGCAGTGGCGCCACCCTCAGAGCGCTAGCAGACGCCCTCGCTGCCATGGGTCGTGACGACGTGGTCCGGGCCCTGGGCCCCCCGGCCGAGGGCTGCTCCGTGGTGTGAGTCGTGGCTCCGCAGCCCGGCCTCTCAGGGAACCTGCTCTGGTGCTCCCCACTACCCCCACCTCATACACCTTGCCCTTCTCGAGCTTCCTGGCATTGGTGACCTCGGCTTGTTCTGTTTCGGGGGGACACACAAGTCCCCTCCCCTCCCCCTGCCTTCCTCCAGGACAGGGGTCAGGACGTGGCGGGTGGGGGGAGACAGCCAGACAGGGAGCAGCAGTCCTGCCCCCCACTCTACCTCCCCATGCTTAGTCTCAACTGTTTTTTCTACTTTTGTACCCCACATTAAAGGCAACTCTGGACTGTTGTTCTGGGTCTGTCTGGCTCTGTGGGCCTGTGAGACAGTTGGGTAACTAATGTGGCAGAGGCCCAAGAAAAGGCTGGGGTCCCTAAGGTGAAAGGCACCCCTGAGTTGGCAGGCAGTGTGCACCCGCAGAAGATGGGTGAGTTCTGCGGGCAGAGTCGAGTTCACATCCTGCATCTGCCATTCCCCAGCTGAAGTGTGTTAGGAAGAACTTTCCTTTGTGAACTTAAGCTTCCTTAGCTGGAGAACAATAGACTAGCACGTTCAGAAGCCTCCCACCTGCTAGGACTCTCAGGACTTAGGTTTGAGACCATTTTCCTCATCTGTGCTGTGACTAGCCTCAAGGGGAGGCTGGAAGCCTGCCCCACTCCTGGGCAGGCAGTAAGAGGCAGACTGGTCCTGGGAAACTAGGACTGTTACCAAGGTCTTCCAGGCATTTTTAGGTGAGAAAAAGGAAGAAAGTGTTCTCCTTTCAGGACCCACATTTCAGACTCAGGAGAGGGAGGTCCAAAGATACTTCCACACAAGCCAAGGAGAGGCAGGTCATCCCACCTACTTGAGGACAGGGCAGCTTCAGCCAGACCACCTGCACCCCTCACATATGGCCATGCTGAATGCAGGAGCAGCAGGTCCGTCACTGTGCTTTCAGGGTGTTGCTACAACAGACAGGCCCTGCCTAAGAAGGAACAATGCTACATCCTGGCCTCCATCAGGATCGGAGTGCTGAAGAAATACAGCCACCTAAACTCAGCAGACGTGCATCCAGTCACCGTCCCCGTGCCCAGGCTAGATCCCGTCCCCTTGCGGAGATGTGACCGGTGCTGGCTGTGCTGGGAAGCTGCTGTACCTGCTGTTCCTCAGAGTCTACCAGGGCTGCTTAACCCTGTAACCCATCCTTAAGATCAGGGCAGGTTTGGCACCACCCTCAAGCACCCTCCGGGCACCACCCGGAGATGACCCTTGGGCAATAACCCAGGAGAGAAAGGCTTGGTGTTTGGTCATCTTTAAACAGGCCAAAGCACTGGAGACATCACACCGGCAGGGAGTTGGCTAGAGGACTGTGAAGGATTAGATCGGCAATGAGTGTGAAATCCTGCATTGAAAGAAACGAATGGGCCCTGGATTAGCCCGTAACCCTCATCACCACTCAGGGGATTTGAGCCTAAAGGTTTCAAAGGGTGAGTGGAAGGGAAAGATTTTGACAAAAACAAACAAACAACAAAACACTCCTGGGGAAATGACGTTAACAGAATTCCCCTTCAAAATGGTCCTTTCTAAAACCTGGCAACTCCCTGGTCACCACCCTTTAACAAAAGGCTGCCTAGATTTCCTGGGAAAATGTGAAACCTGGAGCCTTGTGTAAAAGCATGAGCTGGGCTTGGTTGCAGTGCATATGCCTGCACCTCTGCATGGGAAACCTACCCCAAAGAGAAACACTTTTTAATGTGCTCAAACACATTAGCTGAAACATCTTCCTTAATAACACTAAAATGTTAAGCGGGTTAAATTAGGGTTCCTCCATCTGATATAATAATATGCTTGAGTTAGGATTAACGGTGTAAGGCTGTATGAAGCCCCATGGGAAATACTTTGGCTACCTTGTTAAATAGCATATTTAATGGGTATGCCTTTAAAATAGTTTTTTTTTTGTCTCTTTTCACAATCTTTGATACAAAGATAAGAATTACTGAGCCTCTATGAACCTCAGTCTCCTCTTCTGAGAAAGTACCAATTCCTGTGCCTCCAGTTGAGAAGATCAAAGGAGCACAACCAGAGCGCTAAGTGCCCAGCAGGCAGTGAGTGTTCCAACTGCTCCACGCCCCCAAGACCTGGCAGGCCCCAGCCTCTTCCCCAAGAGCATTGCTGCATCGAGCAAAACCACCCCAGTGAGGAAGAGGTGGGACCAGCCTCTTTGCAAAGAGGGGCTGGGCCCCAGGCTGGCCTGAACGCTCTGGCCCTTCTCACTACCCGGACAACTGGTCCATCAAGGGTGGGTGTGTCTCCATGAGCCCTGTGTCCTCTTACCACCTCAGCGATGTACGCCTTTGATGGGGGCCCCCTCTAGGATCCAAGCCCAGTGACGGGGGGCATCGTGGGGAGTCAGGGAACCCAGACATCAGATGAGCATGGCTGGGAAGTCACTTCTCGCCAGCCACAAGGTACAAAGGCAAAGACGAGTACCTTTCTCTTGAGTGGCCTATTAACCTAAGTAAAGAAGCCCAGCGCGAGAGAGGTGGCGGGTCCACTTCCTTTGCTTGGAAATGCACGTGCTAAGATGCCTACCTCAGTAACAGTAGGACCTGTGGGGAAGGCCTGGGATAAACACCAATCTCAAAGATTAACCTTGGACTTCACACACTATGACCATCACCTCCTTTCTCTCAGTGCCAACACTATATATAAACATGCCAAGTTCTTTAATTGATTTTATTTTTTACATAAAAAGTTCAGTAAAAATTGGATAAAGTAAAGTGATTTTAAGCAGTAAATCAATCTTATCAACATAGCACAAGGCTGGCCAAAACCACAAGGCAGCCTGCTTTGGAATATTTACATGATAACAAATTAAACCTTGCAGGAGAACTTAAACCATCCTTACAAAGTCTTCTGTGATCCTAGCACATAGAGGCTTAAAAGCAAAACAAAAAACAAAACCCAGGAAAAAACAAACAAATTATTTTCAATATATTCACATATACATTAAAATATAATACAGATGGTCAGGGTCGGGGTTGTGGGTGGGGATGCGCATGAGCCTGTGCGCTGACAGCACCGCCAAGGAGGAGACCCAGGTTGGAGTGGGGTCAGGCTGACCAGGTCTCAGAAGGGAAGGTCTCAAGGGCCTAACCCCTCGCCTCTGATGGCCTCTACCAACAGCTCACAACCAGGGACCACGTGTTGTAGATGGAGCTCAGTATTGTGGCTCTCAGTTGAAATCCGCAGGTCTGCAGTCCCCAGGGTGCTGTGTCCCCAGTAGCACACAGCCCTGACGGTGGGGTGGGGAGAGGGCCCACAGGACGTCGTCTCCCCAGGCTCTCCTACCAGCCTGCCCGGCCTCCCACCCTGGCCCCGCGGGTCACTCTAGCTCAGTGTCCTCTTTGGGTTTGTAAACGGCCCCAAACTTCTGCATGTACTTCTTAATGTACTCCTTGGTTTTGTGTTTCACATTCTCATTGCACTCCAGGTCCTCGGGGTTCTTACAGTACTTCAGCTCCTTGTTCATAACGCCATGAGTCAGCTGTCCAGGACACAGAGAGAGACCACAGGCCACCAATCAGAGTGGAAACGACTCAGGGGGGAGGCAGTCTTCTGCCCCGGAACCCTTCTCAGTGAATTAGATGCAGGGAGGTTGGGGCAGGCTGCTGCTGAGGTCACCACAAACAGGAGGCTCAGCTGTTAGAGAACCGCTACCCTCCAGGAGAGTCGCCTCCCTTCCCAAATCTTCCCCCTATGTTCCTGGGTCTCCAGCCTGAGCATGTGGCAAGGAAAACCTCCCCTTTTATGATGAAAGGGACCTTTTTAGAAGGTCTAGTTTGCTGAGAACATTGTCAGACCACAAGCAGGGGAGAATACCTTGCGAGCTAGGTGTTTGAAGTCTTCGGTTGTGGTAATTCTTCCCACTTTGCAGTCAGGTTTCCGGTAAGGGTTCAGGCACTGGACAATGAACTGGGACATCTGCAGGCAGGGGGGAGAGAAGGCAAGAACGCTGTGCTGAGGGAATGTAGACAGGCAGCAGCAGAGCCAGCCCGCCCTTCCCTTTCCCTCACGCGGGCCGGCTGGTAAGGATTAGAAGGAGGGTAGTACACCAGTGGGATAAGAGAAGGATCCGGGGTGGGATAAGAGAAGGATCCGGGGCAGCCCCAAGAGGGACAGGGCTTCCCCAGATGGACTGGGGCAGTGGAGGGATAGAAGAGCAGGACTCCACGCTGAACCTCATGGCAGCCCCAGGTTTCAGCTAAGAAGTCTCCTGTCCTTCTCATAAAGAGACTAGCTAAATTCTCTGGCTCCTGGAGGCAGGGCAGAGAGGGCCCTTCTGTGCTACCAGGAGGTTCAGTGACCCCAGGAATGCAGGTGTTTTGTTATTGAAGACTGCTTAGATTCTCTAAGTGTTGCACTTCATGGGATTTACACAACATCAGTGTAAAGCAGACGGATGGCTGCATATTAGAGCAACTGGTTGGAGACCGTCTGGGGTAAGACCCTGGTCAGTACACAACTTCCCACGTCCTCCTGAGCTGTCTCTGTAGTGTCTGTCCTAGCCTGTGGCTCTCAAGAGTGATCTAGGCGCAGGACCTCTGGAAGTATCTGGGGCACTAAGCCACAAATTTGACTCCAGGGGACAAAGGGAGCGAGGAGGTGAGTCGCTTCATCTGGGAGCACCATGAACAGGGTCTCCCCATCCCTGAAAATGAGCTTTCAGACACTCAAATGACAAGGCTGTATCACCAGGTTGGCACTAAATAAAACAGCTGCTAGCTGGCTGGGCTGAAATGCCAATCATTTTACACAACGACAGTGAAACACTAAGTTTTATCCTTGAGGAAGGCTTTTGATCAAAGGTGTTTCTGTGGTCTTCTGCTTCCATACTCTCTCCCTTCAATCCATTTCCCTGAGTACAACAGGGGATTTCATTATTCCCAGCTTAAAATCCTGCAGTGGTTCCCTGTGACTCAGTAGGAAGCAGCACAATACTGTTCAGCCTCATCTTCCCCCCCCACCCCACACCCTGAGCCACAGCCCCCAGAGGCCAGGAAAGGGATGCCACCTTCTGCCTGCATTGCATACGCGGTCAGTCCCGACCCCTGACTCAAGCGCCCTTCCTCACACCCCGAGCAGTGACCTCCGAGCCCCATCACTCTGCAGGTCTGATTCCTCCAATGGACTATGAGCCCCTTCAATGAATGAAGACTGGAGTTTAGAATCCGGATGCCCCGCGGCAGGAAAGGTTAGTGTTCTGAGAACTGGAAACATATACTTCTAACAGCAGACAGAGGAGCTGCTTTCTCTCCATCACTAGAGGATTAGGCAGTCACCAAATGAGCCATCACAGAGATCGGGACTCTGAGCCAGAAGGCCTGAGTTCAAGTCTTCTGTCTAGAGTCTGTCTTCTCTGAACCTTAAGAGCTCCTCCACCAGCAGAAGAAGAATGACAATTCTGGTGCTCCTACCTTGAGTGCTGTTGTGGAGGGAAAATGATACAATGGACACCAAAGTGCTTATTATCCAACTGCGAAGGACCATACCCTGTGTCACCTAACGACAACTGCACAGCCCAGTCCCAGAAGTAAGAAGACCCAAAGGCAGGGTGCCCACTCTGGGCAAGAAGGAAGGGGCTCAAGTTTCAAGTTTTCCAAGCTAGGTGCCTACATCCCAGCCAGCCTTACCTCTTTTCTGAATACTTCTTTGCTTTTCTTAGCCAGCTCACTGGATGTGTCTGCTTCTGCTGTCTTAGGCTTTTTTGAGGTCTAGAAATGGTAAAGAAAACACCACAGTGCAAGGATGAGAGGTCAGGTCACTGATGCCCCTAGACAGGATACCCGACTCTTGGTATTATTTATAGGATCTTAACGAGACGCACGGAGAAGGCAATGGCACCCCACTCCAGTACTCTTGCCTGGAAAATCCCACGGACGGAGGAGCCTGGTAGGCTGCGGTCCATGGGGTCGCGAAGAGTCGAGGACTCGACTGAGCGACTTCACTTTCACTTTTCACTTTCATGCATTGGAGAAGGAAATGGCAACCCACTCCAGTGTCTTGCCTGGAGAATCCCCGGGACGGGGGAGCCTGGTGGGCTGCCGTCTATGGGGTCGCACAGAGTTGGACACGACTGAAGTGACTTAGCAGCAGCAGCAACGAGACACAACCTGGAGTCAGCCAAGCTGTTGTTACCACTCCCACTTCATGTCTAAATCCAGCCATCTGGCTCCAGCCTCATTTCTATAAAGCAAGTTCTAATTCTCTACCCTAAGAGAAAGTCGATCTTGAGTACAGCTGGTGAACATTTGTTTCTGGGTCACCTCTGCAGAGGAATGTGCTCTGTGACTTGGACCCCTCAGGCCCCTGTTGTGAGCTGCAGCACCCCACACTGTGAAGTCAGCCCCAGGCTCCCCAACTCCACCTCTCATCTCTTGACATTCCAGGACTCTGGGACAAAGGCAGAATGCGCTTCCCACCTGATCGTGGTCCAAATACCACGTTCCGCATCCTAGTCTCCTAGACTGTAGGAGACAGTCTCAGCATGCAGGAGAGGCTCCTTCAAGGTTGGTAGCCTCAGTCCAGGAATGGAGACTGAAGAGGTATCAAGGTACTGGGGGCGGGAAGGGGAGGAGATGAGAGTCATCCAAGTCACTGACCAGATGACTAGATTCAAAGATAGAAGATATTCTGTCCTAAGATGCTGAAATGATGACACACTTAGGAATATTTTCCCTCCAGCAATGCGAGCAGGGAAGCTGCCAGTCCCCCCCGCCCCTGCCCCAATCAGGCACTGCAGAGAGGGAAGGGGCTGCCAGCCCCGGCATTCAGAGCATCCACTGGGCAAGGCCATCTCCCCACACTTTTGATCACCGCCAGTCATCAAGCCCCTTCCTAGAAGTGTACTTGTCCATGGAAAGGATTATGAGCATCCCCCTTCGAAAACAACTTGCTTCAGGTAGATGTAGGAGCTGCAGTTGGCATTACAGGTACTTCAGGTTTTTGCTGGCTGCTTAGAGCACAGTTTTTTCTAGTCCCAGCCTATCACCAGTTCTGATTCCTCTTTTTCCATCAACAGTATGAAAGTGCTGGTGGTGAAGGGACAGTTCAACCTCCTCTGCTCTGGACTGGCTCCACGGAAAGGTGGTGCGCCCCCTGGCCTCTGTAAATCAGCTTTCTCTGACTTGTTATAAACGCTTTGCATACTTTCCCCTTTTCTACTTTCTGTGGCTGTGGGACCAGGAAAGGGAGGGTAGGGTAGAAAGAACACTCAGATTCAACCTCTGGTTTCAGGAAACAAAAGGCAAATTTTCAAATGTTTTGCTTTGAGATTTTGTGGTTATTTTTTTCTAGCAGTAGAAAGTACAGGTGTGCTCCACAGTAAAGACCTCACGTAGCAAGGGAAAAACTACACCCTGAGTAAGCCAAGGTAATTTCATCACACCCTCAGCTATTCTCTTGTGGATCTCAAAAATGAGTAGCAACAGCAATAAGTACAGAAAAACCCCTCAAGGTATGACAACTACCTGAAGGCTCTGGGTCCTATAAAGGAGGCCAGGCTCTCAGTGAGGGCACTGTGCAAACAGGCACGTCCTGCTTCCCTCTGAATGGGCTATGTGTTCAGAAAGCAAAATAATTCCAGTGCATTTCTAATTTAATCTCTGACTTGGTGAGGCTGCAGGGCTTTAAAACCAGTTACTGAACACAATCCCCTGAGCCCTATCTAGGAACCTGGTCCAGAAGAAGTTGAGCCATCAGAAACACTGCATGTGATTCAACCTAAATTCTGCAACACACAAACCTGTACAGGCCAATTCAAAGGTTAAGAAAGAAACATCCTTGAAAATAACTAAAAAACTCAGTATATTGTTTCGAAGTTCCTACCACCTTTGGTAACAAAAAGAGCAAAATAACTTCAGTTTGATTCTAGACCAGGCACTATACACCAACGCCTCAGTTTGTCAAAAACAGGCATGGGGGGAGGAGGGTAGGAAGTGGGGGAACAGGAACAAATTGTTTCCACAGCACTTTCAACAAACAGGGACTGTTCCTGGCCTTTTTCATATCCACTTGTGCGCTTAGCCCTCTGATGCCTTTGTATGAATCTTCAACATCTCCATTCTGAGTTCCTCACTTTGCCTAAACTATTACAATACTCCTCAATCTGGGTTCCACTGCTACCAATCTCATTTTTTCAAACGGACTGTTTCACTCAAGGGACACACTTGGCTGCCGGACTCACTGCTTTAAAAGCATTCACGGGCTTTTAATCATACAATAATCACATTGGGAGGACACCAAGATCTTAGACCATTTAAATCTGACATACTTTCCCATATTTTTGTCTGGTTCATTACCCCATATGCACCCAAACTCTCACCATAATCAAATTACTTTTATTGTTCTGTCTCTATATATATATGCTCTGTCTTTACTGACTTTATACTTTGCAAAAACTACTTTGTTTGCCCAGAATCCTCTTTCCTGCTCAGCTTAGCTATAGGTCAACTCATGTTTTCTATGACATATCACTGGTGCATTTTCTCAGACCATTAATGCATTCCCATAGCATTCTGTACATTCTTCAACTACAGCAATTATCCCATTGTATTTCTGGTTTATAGATGTGGCTATTTTCTTAGACTGAACTTCATGAAGACTAGTACTCAGATTTATTTTTCCTTCTATGTGTAACACCTCACACAATGCTTATGAATTAGTGAAAATTTACAATATTATGGTCTTCACTTCCAAGGGCTTAATCGAAATGAAGACCCTAAAGATGGGGGGGGCGGGCGAAACAGAAGGAATAAACACATACCCCACAGGCATCCTTCTGTCTGAGATGCTAGCTGGGTGAATACAGTAGGACAATAACAACCCAAATAAGTTCCTGGTTATCTAAGTCAGACTAGGTCCTGATGATAGGGATTATGGTCTTGAAAGAAATCCAAAGCCTTTGACTTGTGCAGGAGATGCGGGTTTGATCCCTGGGTCAGGAAGATCCCCTTGAAGAAGGAAATGGCAACCCACTCCAGTATTCTTGCCTGGGAAATCCCATGGACAGAGGAGCCTGGTGGGCTGCAGCCCGTGGGGTCACAGAGTCAGACACGACTGAGCACACATGCACCTGCCTCTATAAAAACTCTCCCACGGAAACTTTACACACTACTGTAGACATGTACAATGACGCAGCAACTCGAGAAAACAGTGACAGGTTCTTTAAAAAGTTAGACGGACACATTAACAGATTGTCTAACTGATCCAGCAATTCCACTCCTAGGCATCTACCCAAGAGAAATGAATATGTATGTCCAAAGACCGGTACACCATTGTTCATAGACCATTATTCATAACAGTCAAAGAGTGCAAACAACCCAAACGTCCACCAGTTAGTTGGTGAATGGATAAATAAAATGTGGCACATCTAATACAATGGGATATCAGTCAATGCTGAAAAGAAAGCTACCAAACCATGAAAGAGCATGGAAGAAACTTAAATGTATACTGCTAAGTGAATGAAGTGAATCTGAAAAGGCTACAAAGTCCAAATATATGACATTCTATAAAAGGCAAAACTGGAGAACAGTAAAAAGCTCAGAGGTTGTCGTGGATGGGGATGGCGGATGGGGAGGGAGGACACGATGAACAGGGGAGCACAGAGGACTTTCAACACAGTGAGACTACGCTGTACACTGTAACGGTGGACACATGCCTTTATACGTTTGTCCAAACCCATAGAAGTACCAAGAACCCTAAGGCAAACTACAGACTGAGTGATAATGATGTACCAATGTAGATTCACTGACTGCAATGAACGCACCACACCCTGGCAGGCTGTTATGGTGGAGGACGCTGTGCATGTGTGGTGACAGGAGATGTACGGAAATTCTGTACTCTTAGTTCAATGCCGACAGGAACCTAAAACTACTCTGAAAAATAAAATCTACCAAGAAGAAAAGTGTTACGATAAGGACCTTTTCAAACAAATAGAAACAAGAGAACTCATCACCACTAGACCTGAAATACTCAAAATATTAAAGGAAATTCTTCAGACTAAAGGAATGCTAACTATAACACTGGACAAAGAAAAACATATCCCCCAAAGTGAATAAAATATAAAATGAGGTATGGATTTGTTTTCACTCTCACTCCAATTCCTTCCCTACTTTCCTCCACTGACCTAACTAGTTAAGTGCCTCTTATTTTCAAAATTAAATACTATTCAAATCTTAGAACACAGATATATTATCTTTGATTTCATTCAAGACACCACCTCCTTGGAGACAGTGAGTCCTACTCCAAGTGAAAAAGGATAAAAATTGTTAATTCAACTGCTGAGAGCCACACTGATTTACATGACCTCCTAATTCAACTGGAAGCTAGGAGCATCCCCTCCTGCGTAACAAGCACAACTGTCTCTAAATATTATCAAAAGTCTCCTGAGCAGCAAAACTGCTCCTAGTTGAGAACCCCTGCATTAAAAAGTTAACAGTATTTATCTCCAGAGAGGGAATATGACGAAAGGGGAGCAATAAAAAGAAATTAAGGGGTTTTTTTTGTTCTACTATACCATACTTCTGTACTGTGTGGATCTCCTACCACCTCCAAGCATGTTTCATATGCATTATTCTCCAGAACAATAAGGAAAACAGAATTCCAAGATAACGTGGCTAATGGTGCTAAAAAATGACAAGACAAAGACTCCCAAATGACCAGGAAACAAGTAAGCCACACTCACCTTCATGGGATTTTCATCATATGTTGGGGTTCCCAAGTCCATCTCAGCTTCATGCTCAAGGCTGGCATCATCTCCTGGGCTTTCCCAAGTAGGAGGATCCCACTGAGTCTGCCTAGAAGAAGGTAAGAACAGCCATGCTATCATGGCCAGAAAACAGAGGACTCTGGCATAGGTATCTCTGCTCATATACTCATAAAAATACAACATGCAATGAAACATAGAGTAAGTCAGCTCCATAAGAGGGACAGTCTTCCCAACAGCAATAACTCTATCCCAGAGACATGTTGTTTAAGGCCACTGTATTTCTGTAGCCAACATTGTGGCAACGTTTACTAGGTATCAGAGACAACAGTAAAACAAAATATTCTGTCTGGCTCTCATCTGGCTCTTAATGTCCTACAGACAGGATTCAGCAAAGGCTAAGGAAAGTACATGCAGTAGGCGCCTGCCTATGCCACCCCTTTGCAGGTGAAGAGATCAATCATGACTGTACCTAGATGTACTTGGAGCAAAAGAAAATAAATCACAACACCCTCCTCACAATCCTTGATCATGTCAGAAAACTCTTTCCTGCTTTAGGTGTCTTCTTGTTTGTATTATTAATAAATAGTTTTGCTCCTCTGGTTTGATGCCTGACAGCATGGAAAAGATGTGATGAACAGGTTAAAAACTTGTGCCCTCTGCTAAAAAATATTCTCAACTGACTACAAAAGAAAAAGGAAAAAAAAAAAGAATTCAACCATGTTAACTCTTTGCATGTTTTTTTCTTTTTCTTTGGCTGCACTGCAAAGCTTACAGGGATTTTAGTTCCCCAACCAGGGATTGAACCTAGGCTGCTGGCCCAGAGTCCTAACCACTGGATTGCCAGGAAATTACCTCATTGCGTGTTTATGGTTGTTTTGAAGGTAAGCAGGCAAAAGTGGCTTTGTTTTTGTTTTTTTATCAAAAAAGCTAGATCTGTGAAGTAACAAGTAGAAGTAAGGAAACTCATAATCAGGAGTCAGAAGTCAGTTGTCACAAGAAATGCTGTTAAGGGGAATCACTTAAAATGTCAAAAGCCTCCAAGAAGCTAGCAAATTACCTGACAGGTCTGTCCTGTAATTACAGTCTTGTGCTTTCCTACCACAGCAATTTTTAGTCAGCAACATTAAAAGCATTTGATGTAAATCAGTTCTGTAGATGATTATGAAAATATCTCTAGTCAACAGAATTAATTTTAAAAAATGGGCTCAAGATTTCTATTGTAATCAAAGAACCACATGCAGTTGTGGGTTTTATTATGGGAATTAAACAGAGAGGGAGGTATTATGCTCTTAGATGCTAGCTAAAGAAAACCTAGAAGAAAAGCTAGAAAAGTGCAGACATAAATAAGAGATACAATTTTCCCCCCCCTGGAAAAAAGTGATAAAAAGTTTGCTTTGGTATTGAAAAAAAAAACAAAGTTCTGGTAAAATTTGCAGACACTGGTTTTTAAAGTCACACTTTCAGTCAGCAGTATAACAAGGGCTTGTTTTATAAAGATATTTTTACAGGAGTAATGAAGACCTAAGTAGAAAGGGAGAATACTTGACTGTATGAAATTTTTCATTTCCTTCCGTCACAAGACGTTACCAACAAGAACTTGCAATATTCTTGGATTAAGAGATCTAATGATGCTGACAGAAAATGGTAGATGCCCCAAACAAGCAATTCACAAAAGATAAAAATGGTCAATAATCTAATGAAGACTTTCCATCTCAAAAATAAAAGAACTGAAAATGAAAGTAAGATTTTTCATCTACTATCTTACATGAGTTGAAGAACCTACATGAAGAAAAAGGTACCTTTGTATATACATTTTGTGGGAGTGGAAATTGGTATGATTTTTTTTCTTTAAATGGTAAGCTGACAATACATGTTAATTTAAAATGTATATCACTTTTGACCAAATATTTTGCCTCTAAGAATCTGCCTAAAGAAGCTAGTAAAATTATTATTAGCGTCTGTAAGGATGTCTAGGTTTAGAGCTATATATAAAATAGTGAAAATCCATCCATCGGAATGGGTTAAATAAAATTTGGTATAGTCATACAGAAGAGCAGGGGTTAAGGGAAACTTCTTCTATAAAGATCTGTGACCTTGTGGACCAAGTGATCTCTGTCACAACTAGTCTACTGTGACTGGAGGATGAAAGCAGCCATAAACAATTCCTAAATAAATGGCTGTGGCTGTGTTCCAAAATAACTTTATTTGCCAAAACAAGTAGCCCATGGGCTGGGCATAGTCTACAGACCCCTGCAACAAATCAGCAAGTATTAAAAAATAATGTAGTTTTATATTAATTGATAAGGGAAGTTCTATAAATAGACTGGTAAATAAAGCAGATGACAAAACATGCACCCCAGCAACTCACATTATATACCAATGTATACAGAAGACATATATATTCACATAAAGCTATCTGCCTAAAATATATTTTTAAATTCTAAGAATAAGATAAATCAGGTTTTTTATATACAGCAGGTGTCAAACTATGACTCATAAACCAAATTAAGTTTACTCAGAACAAAGACAGGCCCATTCATTTATGCACCGTTTATGGATGCTTACGCAACAACAGAAAAATCCAACAGTTGTGACAAAGACTGTTAGGCATGTAAAGCCTAAAATACTTATTCTCAGGCCTTTTACAGGAAAGGTCTGCCTATGACCCGAGAAATCTACTATGCTAGATGAAGTCATTACCATTTTTTTAAAAAAATTCCTTAATTTTCTTCAAAAGAGTCTTACAGATTAAAAACACCAGAATGTAACTAAAAAGGACAGAAGTCTAACATATGTTCTAACATTTATGATGTGTTTCTGGAAAGCCAGCAGCCCTCAAGCATAGTTAACAGCTAGTAACAAGTCTATAAACATAAAACTCCCCTTGTGGAGGCAGCTTCTTTGACCAGCTGAAAGCTGACTTGGGGATGCCCAGCAGCTTTTCTTACCTGGTGATCACATGGTAGTAGTAAATCTTTCCTTCTGGGTCTCGGGCTGTCTTCCAGTTGGGAGGTAAGACAATGGTTTTTGGTTTGGGAGGAGATGGGGGTGGTAAATCCAGGAGATTATTTGTCACAACCATTTCGGGCTAAAAAGAAAGACACATCACAAGGTCTTGATCAGTTGATCAGTGATGTTTCTTTTTTTTATTTTCTTTCACTTTTTAGCTATACCACATGGCTTGTAGGATCTTAGTTCCCCAACCAGGGATCAAACCTGCACCCCCTGCAGTGGAAAAATGGAGCCTTAACCACTGGACTGCCAGGGAAGTCCCAGTGACATTTCTTTTAATGTGGCTGAAAAGGACAAAAGTAGTCACCTTAAGCAGTATGTTTCAATAAAAACACGACATATACTTCTTAAAAAAAAAAAAAAAAATACAGAAGGGTACAATCTGGGAAATGATCAGAGATGGTTTACATGAAGAACTTTTAGTAATCTATCAGAAAATTTAGAGCAGGCTCCAAGTTCACTATCCAATGCATCATACTTAAAAATATTCAGCAGCTCATTATCTAGAACAATATTTTTTGACCTTAAAAAAACCAATATTAAATGGCATATAACTAACTCCAGGGTACTGATTAGCTGAATGGACTTAGGACATAAACAAATGTGATGGAATGTTAACATTTATCCATTATTTATTTTCTATGTTTGAAATCTCATATTTACATTTTAAAAATATAGAAATGGGTGACCAGGTTGCTGGGGCTTTTTTTCCCCAGTTTAATTTAAAATTTTTTTTCTAAACAAATAGCTTTTAAAAATTTAATGCTACATTATGAAAAAACATAAAAACTTCAGGTTCCTCTGTCCATGAGATTCCCCAAGGCAAGAATACTAGAGTGGGTTGCCATGCCCTCCTCCAGGGGATCTTCCCAACCCAGGGATCGAACCTGTGGTGTCTCCTGCGTCTTCTCCATTGCAGGAGGATTTCTTTACCGCAGAGCCACCCAGAAGCCCCAAAACTTTATAATCACTGTTACAAGCTGAATTCTGCCTCTCTCAAATTCATATGAAGCCCCAACCCCCAATGTGACTGTATCTGGAGACAGGGCCCTTTAATAGGTAATTAAAGTTAAAAGAGGTCATAAGAATGGGGCCCTAAGCCAACAGGCAGCCAATGACAGTTTTACTGACTGAAATATTTCTTACCGGCTGTAAGGGCTGGGGCTGCCCTGGCGCGACTATTGTAGTCACGGCTGCGGCTGGCGGAACCACCACTCCTTGTGGGTGAGCTGTGAACATCTGTTGTCCCTGGATGTACTGAAGACTTGGCTGGGCATAACTCTAAAAGATAAAATGAAGAAATTCACAATTCATACATTTCTAGCTCTAATAAAGCAGTATCTGACTTCAAGTTGACATAGATCTTGATTGGAAGAAACATCCATTAACTTTTTTAAACTTTCAATGTGAGTATTTTACTACAAATTTGTAAAACAATCTTTTGTAAAAAGCTAAGAAAACTGACAGCCAAAAACCAATAATGCCCATTCTCTTACCAGCCGTATTTAGCACTGTAACATTAATTCTAAGCCAAACATGAAATGAAAACCACACACATACAAAACTAAGTATAAGAACGTCCAGTGCAGTCATATTTATAATTATGAAAAAGAACTTTCAATTTAAATAACTACTCCAGGAAAATGGATAAACAATAACCTTACAAGCAAATGTGGTATTATACAGCCATCAAAACACATACACAGAAAAACACAGAGTAATTTGGAAAAATGGTTAAGAATCATGTTACACAGAAAAACATGATAAAAAAACTTCCAAATTCAAAATACTTAAAATATATAAACATGTGGTAAAAGAGATCATAAAAAATGAATGCAGTTAATACAGTTTAGGTTTTCAGAATCAAAGCAGGACACTTTAAAAAGGGAGAAAAAAAGCAGGATACTTTGTCATAGTCTTCTGAGCAAAATTTTGGTACACACACACACACACACACACACAAATCTAACAGAAGTAAAAATTACTTCTTTTACTTCAATACTAAGTAATGTATACAGGAAACATCTCAAGGAGTCTCTGCCATCACAACAACTCACCTTTAAGGGGTGATGAGGAATGATGGGAGGGACATAGGAATGTGACAAAGATGATGCCTTAAAACAGTCTTCTTTTTTAGAAAAGTTTAAAATGTATTGGTTTTACAAAAAGTTTTTAAAAACTTGATTAAATACCATAAACATACACTTCCAGAAGTCACGTTCCCTCCCTCCCTCACCCCCTCCTCAATCCCTTTGGGGGAAACCAGCTGGAATACTGTCAGCAGTCCTATTTAGAGTGGAGTAAGGAACCAAGACCAGCTAACAATGTGAGTGAGCTTGAAAGTAAACGTTCCATCCTCTGTCTAGCCTTCAGATCAGTACGGCCCTGCTTAAGAGCTTGACTGTAATTCTATCAAAGACTCTGAGCCAGAACCATCCAGCAAAAGGGCTTCTGAATTCCTGACCCACAGGAACTATGAGATAATAACTTATTGTCTTAAGCTGTTAAATAACTTGTGACAAAACAGATAATTAGTATATTCAAAATTAGCAACCTAAAAGTGCTCAAAGGCAGGACACCCATCTTCATCAGATTTAACAACCCATAAACAGACAGTAAAACAGAAAAGAGGGTTTCCAAAATTAGTTACCTGCACAATTGGTGGAGTTGTCTGTGAATAGGGTGACGTCACACCATAGACAGTCGGACAAGCCTGTCCTTGGTAATATATGGTTGCCTGAGACTGTGCAGGTGAGTACTGCTGCTGTACACTCACGGATTGTTGGTTTGAATCCCAAACACTGTAATTCTGTCCTTGGACTGGGCCTGGGGCTGGCACTGGCAAGACAGTGACGCTGGAGTCTTGGTGCACCACACCGTCACTCTGGGCCACATACTGGGAGCTGGAAACTTCCACAGGGGCTGCCACATGTGGCACCACTGGGACAGGCGGGGGGGCAGCGAGGGGCTCTGTAGAGTGTCCCACCAAGGGCTGAGGGTGGTCATAAGCGGCAGGAGAGCACACAGGGTCCATGCTGGGCGTGGGGAGCAGCACCTTCCCAGCATTCGGATTGCTGGGGTCCACGTAGGCCTGCATGGGATAACCTGGTGGGTAGCCGGCAAAGGGGTGATGAGGGGCACTGTAGCCAAGAGAGTCATAGGGCAGTGGAGATGTCATTCCCAGGTTCTGCATCTGCTGCTGTTGTTTCTGAGCCTCCCGCTGAGCGACCTCTTGCTCAAACAACTTCCGACGCTCCTCTGTAGAAAGTTTATTGCGATCTTTAATTCGTACTTTCTTTTTAGAAGTTGGTGTATCATATCTAGAAAGAAAACAATAAAGCACCACAAGAAGTTTTTCCCTAAATCAGAGACATAACCAAAGCACTAGTAAATGTTACATCGCTCAATGCTAAACCATTAACCACACCAACTACCATTTGGCACTGGCTAAAAATCATACTAAAAAACCCCCACAATAAATATGAGTAGAAATCAATTACCAAGATAAAAAATGCTTTCATTCTATGATTTGCACTGAAGGTATCACTAGCACAGTAAGATGAACAAGGCATAAGAATTAGAAAGGAAAACCAAAACAAATTCATGAGATATAGACTGTTGACAAGGACAAAAAAGGAGAGGGTAGGGCATAATGGGCAAAAAAAATTCTACACTCTTTAAATTAGTAAGAATTTTATATGCTTAACAAACATGATCAACATATGCAATGGTCAACTGCATATCTGAACACTAAAACCAAACTGAATATGTAACAAAAGGTATGTTTCTCAGAAATAAATACACTAAAAGATATGTATTTTTTAATTTTCCTGAGGAAAACTATAAACAATTAAAAACATTAATGAAAACCTTTACCTTTACTAAAAATATTAAAGAATACCTAACTAGACAGAGGATATGCAAATACTCAAAGCAGATTCTAAAGAAGAATAAAATGTGAGAAAAAGACAGGGACATCCCAGAAGATCAAGTAAGGATTTGTCCTACTTGCTATCAAGACTTAGGAGCCTAGACACAGATCCTCCTATATGTGAAGACCTGTTGGGAGGGAGGCAGTAGTGCAGATCAGTGGGAAAAAGAGGAGCTTTCAGAAGTAAATGATAATGGGGCAACTGGGTATTCACTAAGACAAAAATGAAACCAGGTCCCTACAGTAAAATATATAAAAAAATTAATTCCCAATGGATTAAGGACTTAAATCTCATTAAAAAAAAAAAAGTACACACACACACACACACACACACACACACACAGAATCACCTTAAAAGTAGGGAAGAATTTCTTAAAATATTGTAAACATTAACTATAAAAGAAACATACAATACTATGATATATTCAATAACATCATAATTAACACATCCTGAATATTTAAATACACCTAAGTATTTAAATGAAACCTAAGTCATAAACTAGGGAAATATACTTGCAGAATTATATTTAGAATATAGAAAAAGAACCCCTAGAGCTTAAAAAGACAAAATTTAATGAACAACACATAATAAAAAAAATTCTGACAACTGCATTACATAACTACTGCATCTCAATTTTTTTTTAAGTATATTTAATTTAAAAAGACCTTCTTGTGAACAAATGTTTTCTAGTTCCCAGGAGGTGATCATGTGGCCTGTTTTTCTACCAGCATGACAAAGACAGCCTCTGCCACAGGGATCAAACATTTGGAACAAGTATGGCACAACAGTCACTAGAAAACAAAAGTTCTGACTTTGGAAGAATTACTATTATTTTTGAAAGGTTATCTCCCATCAACCGATACACCCCCTTAAAGAACAAATCTTTGACTCCTCAAATAGCACTTAAATGTTATGAAGTCAAACATTCGAATAACAAAAATCTATTAGTCTTTACAATATTATTACTGTCAAAAGAGACTATATCTCAATATTTATGAATACATTTATTACAAAAGCCCATGTTGTCCCCAATCAGAAGTGTGTTGCTTGGGTTCTCAAAAAATGAGTTGCTCGAGACAAAGAATAACTCACAGAGGCCACTTACCGGTCATCTGGCCTTTTGGTTCCCCGCTCATAGGCAGAAGAAGGTGGTGAGAGGGAGCCCCTTCGTTTCCTTTTCTCTTTAATTTGAGTTTGTTTGTCTGGGTCTCTCTCTCTTGACCTGTTAGGAGTCTTTGGGGCAACTGTTTGATCTCTGAAGCCTACAGCATCCCTTCCTCGTTCGGTTACTAAGGGAAAAGGGTTTTAAAAAAATTTACTTGAAGACTTTTCTCCACATGATAGTGTATCAACTATATAATAAAATTTCTATCCAACAAATGGATCTATGGACTCTCCTTCACATACCCAGTCCTGAAGTTGGACGAGACACAAGGTCTTGTATGCCTGTGTGCTTTACTCCCTAAAAGACACTTCCATGAATGCCCTTTTCTACCTTTTTCCTCCAAAGTCTCAGTTCAAGCTTTCATCATTTCTAACAAGTTCTGTGGAACACCTACACGCAAGATGTTCCGGATACCTTTAATAAGGCTTTTCAATTCAAAATGCAAAAGCCTTCCACTGCCCTTATAATGCTGCATATTTACAATTTGTAGAATAACAGCCTGGCATGCTAAAGCATGACAACCTCAATAGAAAAGTCTCTTATAAAAAAAAAAATGGCAGTAACTCAGGAAGTTATCAAAGCCAAAGAGCTACATCTCAAAAAAAACAAATGCCAGTTTCCTACTCAAAGATGGAAGCTAACCCTCTTCACTCAGTCTCTTTACCCAGAATGGTTCTCACCCAATTCCACTGCCACTGCTCCAAAAGCAGCCCTAAGCACTACTCAGAAGTATTATTATCTAGTTTCACTTTGATCTGCCCAATGACCATTTCCTCCTTCAAATCCAGGTTCCTTTCCCTTGTGTTAATTTCCTTAAAATGTGGCTATTTCTTCACTATATATGTGTAAAATAAGAAAAGGAATCATACCAGTAGCATATATTTTGACTCTGCACCTTTGAAAATGTGAAGCAGAGAAATCATCTTATATATAGAAGCTGATTTCCTCATATTTTAAAATGAGGAAAAAGCTAGACTACATATTTCCCAAAGTACTTCACAATCCTTCTGAGTGTTAAAAGTTCTGAGCTTTTAAGCTGCTTGACACTGAGTGGTAGCATGGGAAATCAATGGCTTCTCTGATGGTAAAGAACGTGCCTTCAATCAGGAGACCCGGGTGCAGTCCCTGGGTCAGGAAGATCCCTGGAGAATGGGATGGCAAACCACTCCACTATTCTTGCCTAGAAAATTCCATGCACAGAGGAGCCTGGTAGGCTACAGTCCATGGGGCTGCAAAGTCAGACATGACTGAGCGACTAACACTTTCACTTCGCATTTTTCATGCACAAAATATCTCTGAATACCTACTTGTGCTCTCCTTTTCAGTTTGACTTTTCTTCGGAATTCGATATACCTCCTGCAAAAACACAAACCAAAAGAAGGGTTATTAGTGAAGAGTGGAAGTGATAACTGTGTTATTTCACACTGGCAACAAAGAAACGGGGAGGAATAGTCTGGTATTTAATTATTCTTCAAAAATTTACTTATATTTGGCTTTAAATAAGAATAGATCCTGGTCCCTTAAAAAATATATATAACACAAATACATATTTCTTTTTAAACATCTACCAGGCTTGTATGACCTCATTAGCCAAGCAGCAGATTAAGTAACTAGGGCATTATTTCTGGCAGGAATACACCTCCTGAAAAGTCCTAATTTCCATAAGACTGTCTGCATATAAAATGAAGTCATCTATAGTTTCTTTTCTGAGAGTATTCATGTGAACATTTCGAACATCTCACTTGCCATTGCTACTTACAGAAATAAAAGGTTAGTAATAACAGCTTCACATCTCAGAAAAATAACATGTGTAAAGATAATTCCTGATTTTCAGCGTATTTTCCTACAAATACAGAATCAATTTGACTAATAGCTAAATGTAACTCTTACACTGCTGCTGTTATTTTTAAAAAGAAAAGTTTTAGATCATTGTGGCTCTTCAAATACCATCTCTATTAAGATTGTTCTTGAGAAATATAAACTAAGTCTTGAGGTAATTTTTCTTGCTGTATGAATCTAAAGCCTAGAAATGAATCTGTTTCCTGAAAATCTCTCACTGTTTTAAGTCCATCAAGCAGCTCTTGGACACATTCTTCCTTATCCAGTCACCTGGTTGAGTGGGCAAACAGCACAGCCACACATTCTCAATAGTACATCATATAAAACCCTTGCTTTAGAGTTTTTTTTTTTTTAAATACTGACCACATACAATATGACCTGGTAATCCCATTTTTCAAGGAACTGTACTCCAAGGAAAATCTTTCTACGTGATTTTTGGTTCTAGCAACATCTGTGGAAAATGAAAATAACCCATATAACACACAACTGAGGAAAGACCAAGATGTAATATTCAGCTGCCATTAAAAATGCCAAATGGGGACTATACACATACATGGCAATCTATATGAATATAGATTTTTAAAAGAACCCTTCAGTAATACTCCATGCATGCTGATAAATTATCTAATATAAATATGATGACATTATTAAATGTGCACTTATCCTGTGTGCCAGGTGTCATGCCAAGCATTTCAAATGCATAATCTTTATTTAAGTTTCAAAACAACTCTCATAGGTTGTTATCTCCATTTTACAAGTGAGAAAACTTACTTAAAAAGTTTAGCAACTGATGCTATCAGAGCACTTTTGCCCTGACTCCAGAGCACATCTGTCCAGATGACAAAGTGGCATTATTCTGGAAAGGAGTGCTATTTTGTGGATTTATGCACAAATGTAGTAAAAATCCACCATCCACCTAGCCTTTCCTATGTAGGATTTCCACTAGAGCTGCAATTCTCAATTCTGGGGGCACGCTTAGATCACTCCAGGAAACTTATAGATGTACTATCCCAAACAAACTGAACCTAAAATTCTGGGAATGAGTCCCAGGCATCTGTATTTTTTAGAAGCTCCCCAGATGATTCTGAAGTCCAGAGAAGGTTAACAACCACTGAACTACTGGCTTCTCTTAATAGCCCTCACTCATTTCTTCCTCATAAGGGAGAATCTGACAAAAGAACTATGTTTACGTCCTCAGTTCAGCGCCATCTGGGCTCTTTTTCCTCTTGGACTGAGTCTGCCTATAGAGGACTCTCTACACTGTACACAATGTATAGGGAAGACTATGCATTCCAACCTATCCCCCTTCCTTGACTAAATTACCTACTGCCAACAGGTCAATGAGTGAGTCTAAACTGGGATGTTTTCTTCCAACAGCCTCAAAAAGTATGCATGGGAAGTTTGTTGGCAAAGCACTCCAGCAAATTTTTTTTTTTTTAAACACATTTCAAATGAACGCACAGAACAGACTGTAGAAAAAGGATTAAAATTACAAAACAATACTTTGTAAGATTACTTTTTCTGGAAAGTATAAAAATTTAGCACTGATTAGACTGTTCTTTAGCTAAACAAGACTTTGAGAACAAAATGCTTTACAATGAGAGTATAATTAAATTTTACCTTTTATTATATAGATATCAGATTATATATTCTGTAATAACAGATTTTTTTTTTTACAACTAAGACTAGATTATTTTTCCCTGTTATCAAGTACAGACAGAATTGTGTATTATGAATCAAACAAATCTTTTTTCCTAAATGATGACAAGACCAAGAACAAAAAAGAAAAGACTCTGAGCAAGGTGCCATTTTTATTGATGGAAGGGCACACAAAAAGAAAATGTGAAAGCAAAGTTATGAGATATGGAGACTAGAAGTTAAAAGTGACAACTTCAGGTAAAAGGAATTCTAGGAGAGAAGGAACTATTTTGAGAAATAATGAAGGTGATTTTTTTCAGAATTAAAGAAATATAAAATACTTCTGACTAAAAAGGCAAAGAACATCAAATGAAGCTGGGCAAGACTGAAGGCAGGAGAAGGGAACGACAGAGGATGAGACAGTTGGATGGCATCACCAACTCAATGGACATGAGTTTGAGCAAACTCCAGGAGATGGTGAAGGATACGGAAGCCCGGCGTGCTGCAGTCCATGGGGTCGCAAAGAGCAGGACACGACTGAGCGACTGAACAGCAACAAATCAAACAGGCGACAAAAAGATTATGACTTAGCAAGTCTGCATACGGGTTTATCGCTGCCTTCTCCCCCCAGTCTCATTCTGGCTCATATTAAGACAGGTAGAAAACTGCATCCATACAATGGAGCATTATTCAGCCGTAAAATGGAATTAGCTACTGACACACGCTACAATGCGGGTAAGGTCTGAAAACACCATGCTAGGTAAAAGCACTCAGACAAAAAGCCACATATTTCATAATTCTATCTATCCTCTTTATCCAGAGATTGTGTATCTGCAAATTCACCAGCTCACTAACATTTGTAATTCCGAAATCATTATGTTGAAAGAAAACTTCAACAACTCTTCCCCCCAAAAGATGAATCAACTGGTGACATTTTTGTTATACTTTTTCCAAATAATTAACTGATAACATGATGCAACACTCTTACTCAACAGTACATCAGAATCGTTTCAATACTTTCTCTGAAAATGCTTCTCATGTACTAGTGTCCTTGTGTATTTCTTTTCCAACTTCTTCAATATTATTTTTACTGACTTCACCACAAAGTCTGACCTGCAGCTTGGTTCCTTAAGTATCCCTTCAACCCCAGCTAAGAATGGCTTTTCACATTTTTAAAGGGAGAGAGAAAGGGGGAGAGGAAAAGAAAAGGGAAAGGGAAGAAAAATCCCTTTAAGTTTAATCATGGATCACAGGTTGATCTCTGCAGCATTAAGGAAAAAAAGATACTCGAGCAAAACACTAAGACGGTCATTTGTATGATTTAAGAACAGCTTCCCTGGTGGCTCAGATGGTAAAGAATCTGCCTGCAATGCAGGAGACTTGGGTTCAATCGCTGGGTCAGGAAGAGCCCCTGAGAAGGGAATGGCTACCCACTCCAGTATTCCTGCCTGAAGAATTCCATGGACAGAGGAGCCTGGTGGGCTACAGTCCACGGGGTCACAAGGAGTTGGACACAACTAAGTGACTTAACACTTTCACTTTGGGAATTATTAGCTACAAAAACAGAAACAGATTGAAGGAAATCTGAAAAGTATTCAGCAAAGGTATATAACATGAGTTGTCCAGGAAGGCTATAGCAATCACTATTTTTGGATCAGAAAAAGGAGTAGAAAGAATATAGGATTGCAATCAGAAGACCTGAATTAATTTTCAACTGTTGCTTAAAGTTAAATTACAACCTCATGGGTGTGTTTCTTTCCATTTTACAGTTGATAAAAATACCACCACTTACTTTACACAGGGCTGGAAAGATTACATGACACTCAGTCTAGTATTTTCTGACCACCTATCAAATAAAATATACACTATGGATTCAAGAAGCAGTGTGGTCATGGAAAAAGAAGGACCTTCATCATTCAAATACTTATGAAGTGCCAAACTACATACTACACTCTCTCAGTGCTCTGGGGAGACGCGAATGACCACGACAGACACAGTCTCTGCCTCTGCACAGTGTACAGTTATGAAATGTTATCTGCTGTGACTGGAAAGGATGTTATGAGAGCATAAAGAAAAGGCAGAATACTCTTATCTTTGAGAAAAAGGAATGACTTTCAGGGGAAAGGATGAAACTTAAGTGAGCAGAGGCGTCTAAATAAAAGTCTTCTCAGAAATGAATCAAAGAGTGTGTGTGTGTGTGTGCGCGTGTATGAACATCAGTAGTACTGTCCCATTGGAAGATCAGAAACGCTTGAGGTGTGAATGTATAAATAAATAAGGACCAGATTACACCATGGTATGCAAGCTTTGTTAAGAAAAATGGACTTAACTTTAACAATGTAATGAGGAACCACTTAAAAGTTTTCAATACAACTTTGACATGAATGCAGGTATATTTCCAAAATGATCACCCTGGAGACTGAATGGAGCACAGACTAGAGGGGCACAGAGGGTCATCCACTATTCTTAAGTGGTAACATTACTACAACTGTTACTACAGAGACACCATGATAAAAGGAACTCTTACTACAAGGATTAAAGAACAGTCTCTGCCCTTGATCTCATGGTCCTGTGAGGAGAAACAGGCATCTAAGCAAGTAATTTTAGAAACCTGGTAAGTCTGCTACCACTGTATACAAATACAGAAAAAGGAAGGCTGGATTAGAAAATCACCATTTGTTAAAAACCATAGTTGCATGAGATTCAGGCCAAGTCAATGGGTGGATAAATTTCACAAAAAACCAAGTATTTGTAATATCTAAAGGTGCTCCTATATGACACTTTTTTTTATATAGGGGACGATAGTAACTTTACATTGGAGAATCCTAGGAGACACCACCTTAACCAAGCGATCAAAGTTGATAATGCCAGTAATGAGATAAATGAACCAAGCACAACTCCAGACAAAACCAAATTGAGGGGTATTCTAGAAAAATTTTAAAATATTCAAAAATGTGAAATTTATAAAAGACAAAGATTGAGGAACTATTTCAGATTAAAGGATACTAAAGAGATAAAAACTCAATGTAACACTTGATCTCAGGTTACACTCTGAATCACAAATTTTCTTATCTTTTTTTCTAAAGAGAACATTATGTGCACAACTGGCAAAATTTGAATGAGGCCTTTTTAAAAGATTAATAGTATTGTGTCACTGCAATATGCTGATTTTGGTAAGTACAATGAAGTTATACAGAAGAATATCCCTGTATTTGGGAAATAAACACTCAAAAATATCTAGGCACAGTGGGCGTCAGATCTGTTAACTTACTCTCTAAAAGTTAAAAAAAAAAAAATAAGAGAAAATGATGAGGTAAATTTGGTAAAATGCTAACATTGGGGAATCTGAATGAAAGGTTTAGAGGAATGTTTTACTGTTTTTAACTACATTTGTCACTGGAATGTGTATTACATGAAGAATAAAGAATATTATTCCTTCAGTTTTCCTATAAATCTTAAATTACATCAGAATTAAAAGAACATTAAGAAGGAAAATTTATATAGTCTCATTATGGTTATATATAAAACTGGATTATACCAACTTATCTGTACTTGAAAAACTTCTTAAGTTTCCGACTAACTTGATCATGGTCCTGAGGGAAAAACAACATTCATTACAGCTGTCTTCTAGCCCAGAGATTCCATAATGTATATAATTTTCTTAAGATAAGTCCTACATCCAAATCACTCAAAGTAACTTATCCTAAACAGAGTCAAGGCTTTTTTTTTAAAAAAAAGTAACTTCACGGGCTATGGAAACACGATCATTATGTCTTTAGGGAAATAGAATTAAGAGCTCACATTAAAGAATAAACTGTCAAAATGACTTCATTCACAATCGGAATGTTTAGAGCAGCCAGATTCTGTATCATTTAGAGGAGGTGTTGGCAAACTTCTTCTGTGAAGAACAACATAGTAAATACTTTAGGCTTTGCTGGCCATCCAGTCTGGTGCAGCTAACTACTTAGCTCTACCAGCGCAGTGCAAAAGCAGCCACAGACAGCATGTAAATACATGAATGTGGCTTTGCTCTCCCTAAAACTTCATTTACAAAACAAAGCAGTGTGGCAGACTGGGCCAACCCATAATTTAGATAAATTATCTGATAATAAAAAACCCAGACTACTACTAAGTTTTAAACCATGCTTGTCTTTTATCAAGTCAGATATTTATTACAAAAATTCAACACAGTGGTATCCAAAATAGTGCTCTTTGGGGGCAATTCTGAATTGTAATGAAAAGGATAACTAATATTGACCCTTATGGATACAGAATAATCTTTACTAAGGATTTTGAAATTTATAGAAATTCAGGGAAAAAAAAAAAGAAATTCAGGGCACATCATTTCATTTTGAAATGTTACACAGTAGATTTCACATATAATATTAGTTAGGAACCAAAATTCCAAGCAGTGACAAAACTTTTTTTTTTTGGCCGCAAGGCTAGTGGAATCTTAGTTCCTCGACTGGGCGTCAAACCAGGACCCTCGGTAGTTAAAGTACGGAGTCCTAATCAGTGGACTGCCAGGGAATTCCCCCAAGCTCAAAACTTTTCAGTTGAGTAACTCTATATTATTTAAAACTTCTCTAGAGAGTTCGATGCTTAACTTTCTAGGAAAATATATGTTTTTAAAGATGTTTTGAGGGACTTCCCTGGCAGTCCAGGGGTTAAGACTTTGCCTTCCAATGCAGAGGGTGTGGGCTGGATCCCTGGTCGGGAACTAAGATCCCACATGCCTCTCGGCCAGAAAACCAAAACTTAAAAGATAAATAAATAAAGATAATATCTTGAGATAAAGAAGAAAAAGATAATAAGGATGGTCCTCAAGAAAAGTTCACCTTATCACATATACAAAATGTTCCTTAAATCATCTAATCCAGAGGTAACTAACTACTCAAACTTCACCATAAGGAGACACACATCCTGTGACCTAAGTGTTCATAAAAGAGGCTCTGGAATCACTAGCCATCACAATCTCTCAGCTGTTTAACTGCAATTGAAGCTGCCAAATGCACAGGAACCTTACCTCTTCTTCTCATGATCCAAGTGAAAGAAGATTTTCCAGTCAAATTATAATTAATCATCACTTATAACCAGCTGTTTTGCCCTGTGAAGTCTAGGGTATATTTTCAGCACGAGGGGTGATGTACAACAATTCCTTTTACAAACAGAAACAGATGCACATGCCCCTGCTGAAAATGTCGCCTAGTTGATTTGCATGTGAAAATGAATATATGCTCATGTGTAGCAATGTGCTAAGTGATGTTTCTTGTTGAGGTCTACTTTAGGAGTCAAAAATGTGTAAGCCTTTTGTAACCAAGGCAGTGGTCCTGTGTATAGAGGTATAGAAAAAGTAGCTCACTTAATCCTTTCTCGCCAGGAGTCGGGATTTTCCCAGAACGACATCCATTGTCGGCAATGGACGCACCAAAATAACGCCGGCGCCAGTGAGTTAACCACCTCTGTCCTCTTTTCACCTATTTTATTTTTCATGCATCATCCAACTTCCCAACCATCTTCCTGTTTCTTCACAGAATGCACGCTAGGTTCTTGTGTGTCTTCAGCACGAAGTTGGAAATGGAGTTGAGAAAAGGAGACACATGGTCAGCTGGTGATGTTAACAAGCTCCGTGCTGCCCTGAGAAGCTGGATGGAAAGGTTCAGGTTACAAGGGGGGTCATCATCAGGCCTGCGAGGACAAAGAGTCATTCCCGAAGCTCCGCTCCCTTCCCTCCCACCCTCTTTCACTCCCTGCTGGTCCCTACTGTCTGCCTTCACAGCTAAAGCAAGGGCTAAGAAATCTGAGGCAACCCCTTTGAGTTCTTCACTCCATCCAGTACGCAGACAGGCCAAGTGGAACACAGGTCCAGCAATGTTACAGAGGCCTGGGAAGGTCAAGGAAGCTTGGAGTGGCTAACATAACCAGTCTTAGGTCAAGGCTTTTTAGTGTAATCTTGGAATTAACACCAGCAACTAACACGTGCTTGGTAACAGGTGCTTTAAAAAGGTTGGTTGAACATTTTCTTTTCTGCCAACGTTTACTTGAACACATAGGTGGAAGTCAGACAGAAGCAGTTAACTCTTTCAATGCCGGGAACAGGATGGATATATACAAATCACATCAAGTCAAGGTGTTTCTCTAAAACATGTTCAAATTATGGGTCCCTAGCTAAAGTATATATATTTTAAGGACAACTATAATCAGTTTTGAAATTAGAACCATGGTAAATGTTAATCAGAATGACAGATGGATTAAGAACTCCAGTACCAATGCATAACAAAACATCACAGTTCAGTCAAACAAAAACATTTCTCAGTACTGCAATTCTAGATGGGTAATGATTCCAGAGCAAATTAGAAAGTTTGAAGAAGGAAGATTTTATTTAATGACTTCCTTGATGCTAAGAATGGGATAAATCCAAAGTATGAAGGTGAAGAAGGATATACTTTAGGTACAAGTAAAATTCTAAATCTCAAGTCAAGAGGATCAATCCAGATAGTACTGTGCAACCATGCTGACCTTTCAGATGGGAGGACAATAAGCAGGGGAAGAAATAATTTGGTAGGACTCAAAAAAATTTATGTCTGGAGTATGAGTTTAAAGTACCAGTCACATCTGAGTTAAAGATATCCCAGAGAATAATTTATATCATTACAATTATAATTTTAAAAATTACCATATAAAGAAACAAAATATTTATTTTAGATTTTAAGAAGAGATAGCTTTTCAAGAAATTAAGGTGATTATGTCTTTTTAAAAAAAAAATTATGTCAATCAGAGCCTTCTCAGGCAAAAGTGAACTGCTAGGTCTACCACCCCGCTCTCACAAAGCTGTCTGTCAGGGCTTTTCTATCTTCACCTGTGTGCCTGTCTCCATCTCCACCTTCTTTACTGAGTCAGTCTTAATACAGGCTCTAACAGCAGTCTCCAAACACAGGAGGGACTTCTTCCAGAGACTCCTGTGCCCTCAACAAAGCAGGCCTTAAATAAAGGTTCACACATATGACTGTCCCAGGTACTCTTTCGATTAAGAGTAATTACAGTCCCTGTGTTCACATGCTGTATCATAAACAGACTAACTTTGAATCTTTCTTTTCGTATTTATAAAAGGACAGATTTCATAAGGCTTAAGGCTGAGTTTATGCTGAACTGTAAGTGATCGAAGAGAGTAGCATGGGTAAGAGCTCAAATGGGTAAACGAGAGCTGAAACCACACCATACTTAAAGAAGGGTCTCAACACAGTAAATCACAAATGCAAAAATAAGCGCAGCACACAAACAACCGACTGCTCGTCCTGCTCAGCCTGAGGCCAGCTCCCTACAGGCCCAATGGTGGGCGTAATGGGGGGAGGTTTGCAGCCACAGAACTGGGAACTGAGAGGGCCAGGTGTCCAGTTTGTTACAAGTCTGTATTCCTGGCTTATCTGGTTGTTCACCTCTGGCAGAAGAAAGGAGGAACAGAAAGAGTGGCTAGGTAGTAACCTATTCTCACAGAGTCCACAAGACCTGGATCCCAGATCCAAATCACTTACAATCAAAATTTACCACATCTCTCCTAGGCTCACCCTGTTATTCACTTCTGTTTTATCCAAGACCCAGACTGGGTTCTCTGCAAAGAAAACCCTGCACATCATGCTACATACTTGAACAAACAATTAAATACATATTAGATGTAACAGTTCCAGAACTCTCTGTTTTTTTCTTTTGGCCAAAGAAACAGGCGTTTAAAACTAGGCCTAGTTCAGAAACAATAATAAAACTGATGTGAATTAGCTCCATATAAAGTTGTTTTACTGGAACAAATAATTTATGTTTAGTCATTTTTGATGAGAACTTGCTAGAGTACCCTGGCTTTCCAATTAATTTTAACTAATTTCTAGTTAATCCAATAAATTAATTTCCAACTATTTTCAACATTCATTTTTTTCCTTACATAGACTCTTCAAATGTAGACTCACGTTTGTTACTCAAAGGATTTTTGTTTTTAATGTAAAGACCACTTGAATGATTAAGTTTACTACTGTGATATACTTTTGCAAGCAAGGAAAAAGGGGATATCTGTGTATTGGTTTGGCTGACATCTCTGGTCAAAGTTTAAAAGACATTATTTATAGAAACACTTATAATTGGCTGACAGAGAGATAGCATTCCATTTTTCAAAAGTACACAAAGCTAGAAAAGTAGGTAATTCAACTGAAAGTTTATGGAATTCTAAACCTGGGTAACTCAGGTTAAAATGAACAGAAATGTTCTCTTACCTTTAGGTCTTTCCAACTGTCCAGGAGCTTGGTGGCCAAATCACTTATATCTACTGTTTTGTCTGGTGGTTCCTGACTCCTCTCACTCTCCACATCAGATACACCCTCCTCTTCATCTTGGGATGGTGTTTCCTCAGCAATAGGTTCGTCGAGTTTTGTGCCACTGCTCTCTTTATGCTCTATTTCAGTGTCAGCCTCCGGTTCAGACGTGGGGAGCTTACTGGCCTCCAGAGCAATTTCACTATCAACTTTAGTTTCGGGCAGCTGTTGTGTGAGTAGCTGTTGCGGCTGTAACTCTTCCTCTTCTTCTATGGGGACATTCTCTAACTGGTCAAGGTCCTCTTTGCCATCCTTGCCTTCTAGCTCACTGGTAGCATCAGAGATTGCACTGTCCATGCTATTTTCACTTATAATTTTAAGTCTGCGAAACATGAGCTTCTTGGGGGTGTCTGTGTCAGCTTCTGTGCTCAACTTGGTGGAAGGATCAGGTGTGTTGAGTGGTGTGTGAGCACGTGATGTATTTTCACTAGAATACCCATCTCCTTCACTCAGCTGAGGGATAGCAGTCTTGGTTTGAGACCAACGTTGAATAACAGGAAGTACTTTGCTTTCCTCCAACATATTTTTAGTAGGAATAGGTAAATGTTCCAGAGTCTTTATAATCTAATTAAACACAATAAAAAAAAAATCACATTGTACAGTTGACTTTTCATGAGCCTCAGATCAACTCTGTAGAAACAGTGGTTTTTACTGTCTTATTAAATCAAGATCTAAGTCTTATAATCACAGACAGATTTAAATGTCATAACATTACTTTCTTCTAGTATGGAAGGAAAGGTGTTTTATTTTTTAGTATTTTTCGGCTACACCATAAGGCATGTGAGATCTGACCAGGGATCAAACCTGTGACTCTGAGTGGAAGCTCAGAGTCTTAAGCACTGAACTGCCAGTGAAGTCCTGAAAAACTGTTTTAATAAGACTGACCAGCAAAAATATAATGTGGAGCAGGTGATTACTCACATATTATTAGGACTAATTTGATTAATATCCTCCACCAGTAGTTCTCAAACCCAAATAAGATCTTTTTTTTTTTTAATTTTAAATATCAACACTACTGGACCTCACCTTAGGTATGTTTTTCTAAAAAATTTCCCAAGTGACTATGATAAAGGCTTGGGAACTATGCAACAAAAAATATACACTTAAATGTCTTATATACACACAAAAACACAGATATTACTTAACTTCCTTAGTCTTTGACAAACAGCTGTATAGCAAAGAGATTCTCTCTTCATTCCAAGATAATCATCCACCCCCAATCTCTGAAATTCAAGAATTCTTTCCAAAGTATTTCCCCACTGTATTTTTATAGAAACCCCAAGGCTTCCCCAATTCCTATTTATTGCTGAATCTCTTGAGAGAAGGATGGAGGCAAAGCAATCACTCAATTCACCACTCTCATATTTCTGTTTTTAAAAGTATATTATTAAATGATTTGGGGATTATATTAGAACTTATGATTAAAAAGAACTACATTTAAACCAGGTTAGAAAATATTGTGTGGAAAGGTATAAATATAACAAGTCTACTAATGCCATCAATGAACATTTATTTAGATCTTTAAAAACACTTAATTACTCCCAAAATGTTCTTACTCTTGTCATCAAAACTCAGCTCTTTACTAATTTTTTAGAACCCCAGAATTCAAATTACATATAGCTTCCTAACTTTTAAAAACTATGGTTTTAGCAACACACTGGCTCTTTCAGGTAACAATGATGTTACTGTATCTTGCTCTTGCAGTTCCCAACTATGCAGTACTAAACTTTAAAAGACACCCTAGGGAAAACCACTGGGCAAACTCACTTCAAGGAAGGTGTGTGTAAAGTTACAGTTACAGAAATGATACTGAGATGATAAAGTTTATGCAATTATTTAATATGGGTGATAATTACAGAGCTAAATTCATTATCCACCTGGCTTCCCAGGTGGCTCAGTGGTAAAGAATCCACCTGTAACATAGGAAACACGGGTGGTTTCAATCCCAGGGTTGGAAAGATACCCTGGAGAAGGAAATCACAACCCACTCCAAAATTCTTGCCTGGGAAATTCCATGGACAAGAGGAGCCTGGAGAGCTACAGTTCATAGGGTCTCAATGAGTTGGACATGACTTAGGAACTAAACAACAACAAATTCATTAGCACTGATATTATCACAATGCCCTCAACCTAAATAATAAATTTAGTTGTTTTAAGAAACAGCAGGTTGAACGTGAACTGACCTCTTCCTGAAGCTTCTGGTTACTTTCCCGGCCATCACCTAGTTCTGCCATCCAGATCCACAACAAAGACAGCCCGTGACGTTCCAGAAAGGACTTCAGACAAGACTGTGAGTGTGTGTTCTTCCATGGGGGAAGGGAAGCAGGATGCAGGGTATTGGGGGTTGGAGGAAGGAGACAAATAATACCAGAGACAGTATTAAAAAGGGCCCATCAAGAGGACTGAAAAGTTTGTTTATATTCAAAAAGAAACCTAGAAATTCTGTTTTGATTAACTCAATTAGAATTGTGCAATTAATAAATGCTTTAGAGTAAGATTATAATCTCTTTTGATACGTAAAATGTCAACCTGGACTTTACTAAAGTTCAATTCTGCAGGATTAAGAAAAAAACTACATTCACCATTTTTACTGGAAAAACTAAAACTACATAAAAAAATTTATGATCCAACTTCTTGTGCAATATTTAATAAACTGGAATAAATATATTCCTGTTAAAATTCCTTGCTTTGAGATCACGTGGTAAAAATGGCCTTGGCATGCTAATAATCAAGTGAGGAGGGGAGACCTCTATCAAGAACTATTACACACACACACAGAAAAAAAATCTCACCATGTTCTTTGACTAGAGAGAAAACAGTATCTACTAATAGAGTAAATGATGCTAAACTCTTAAGACATTTTTAAGAGTACAAGTTTTCAATGTCATATAGAACTCACAAAACCATTCTAAAAATAAGAGTAACTCTTATTAGAATTATTCCTTTTCATCATTCTGGATTGTAGTTTAAATGTCCTACCTCAAATTCAGAAATAAATTAATATCAAAGTGTTCACCTGTATGAGCTTGAGACAGGTAAGCTTCTGTTCCAAAGTTTCAATTCTAACCATTAGCCGGGATAAGCTGAGCACCTGGTTTTTATCAGAGAGACCCTCGCCATTCTCCATCAAAGCTTCTAGCTCCCCATCCACCTGCCACAGCAAGAGAAAAAATCTGGTTATAAGACAAGAACAATTAAAAAAACTCCAACTAATCTAATAATCAATCTGAAAAGATGCTCAACCTCACCAGGAACAAGGAAAACACAATTAAGACCACAGTAAGAAACCATGTTGTACCCACTGTAAGAAGTCTGGTAATATCAAGTCTAGGCAAAGATGTGGATCAAAATGAACTTTGAATTAAAAAAATTAATTTTTATACACTAATAATGAAAACAAACTGGTATGATCAATTTGAAAAGCTTCATTCACTCATCAAATACTTATCAAGCACTTATATGTCAAGTACAGTTTTAGGTGCTGAAGACACTGCAAGAAAGCAAAACAAAAAAATCTGCCTTTACGGGAGGAAAAAAAATTGTATCAGGTGAAAAGTAAGTCAGGAAAAAAATAAAGCATTAGCTTGAAAAATGAAAATATTTGTATCCTCTATGCCTAGCAGTTGCACACCTATGAATAAACCCAAAAGAACCTTCTGCACTTGTGCATCTGAGAATCAGAAGAATGTTCATTGAAAAGCCATTCATAAGAGCAAAACACTGCCAACAACCCAAATGCCCATGGCCAGGTTAGATAAACTGGCATGTTCACATACTGAAATATACCATAATGAAAGGAATCAAGTGCAGCCAAATGCAACACAATTTATCAATATTTGTAAATTCTTATTCTTTGTTAATACTTTAGTATTTTGGGATATGAACTATCTTTAGTGGGCCCAGGCACCATTTTTAATACATTCTGATAAAATATAATATACATATAGAAAAGTACTAGGTTGGTGCAAACATAATTGTGGTTTTGGATCACAAATTTTAAATCATCATAACTAGGCTCAAACATCTTAATTAATGAAAATAGCAACCATTACAATCAACACATCTTTGCAAACGAGAAATAAGTCTGTTTATTCCTATAGCATAAAAGTCCATGCTTAAGGATTCGACAAACTCTTGGAAAGCATTTTCTGCCTGATGCTGGTTGTGGAACCATTTTCCCTGCAAAAAGTTGCCAAGATGCTTGAGGAGTGGTAGCTGCTTGACAAGAGGTCAGGTGAACATGGCAGATAAGGTAAAATTCCACAACCCAGTTCATTCAACTTTTGAAGTGTTGGTTGTGCGACGTAAAGTTGGGCCTTGTCATGGAGAAGAATTGGGTCCTTTCTGTTGACAAATGCCAGCTGCAGGCGTTGCAGTTTTCAGGGCAACTCATTGACCTGCTGAGCATACTTCTGAGATAGAATAGTTTTGCCGGGATTCAGAAAGCTGAAGTGGATCAGATCAGCAGCAGACCACCAAAGAGTGACCATGATCTTTTTTTGGTGCAAGTTTTGGCTCTGGGAAGTGCTTTGGCACTTCTTCTCAGTCCAGCCACTGAGCTGGTATTTGCCGGTCATTGTAGAAAATTCACTTTTCGTTGCGTGTCACAATCCGACAGAGAAATAGTTTGTTGTTGCGTACAATAAGTGAAGATGACATTTCAAAATGACGATTTTGTTGATCTAGGTTCAGCTCATGAGGCATCCACTTATTGAGCTTTTTCACCTTTCCAATTTGCTTCAAATGTCAAATGGCTACAGAATGGTCAACGTTGAGTTCTTCAGCAACTTCTCATGTAGTTGTAAGAGAATCAGCTTCAATGATTACTCTCAACTGATCCTTATCAACTTCCACTAACCGGTCACTATGCTGCTCATTTTCAGGGCTCTCGTCTCCTTTGCAAAACTTCTTGAACCATTACTGCACTGCTCATTAGCAGTTCCTGGGTCAAATGCGTTGCAAGTTGTCTCTGCTGCTTTATGACCCATTTTGAACTTGGATTTTAAAAAAATTGCTTGAATTTGCTTTTTGTCTAAAATCATTTCCATAGTCTAAAATAAACGGCAAGCAATAAGTCGTCAGCAAAAAAAAAAGTGAGAAACGCTCATTAAAATGATGTATAACATAACCACATTTATTTAAGAATGTATCCCAATATCAAACAGCAAAACTGCAGTTACTTTTGCACCAACCTAAGACAGAAACAATTAGCAACTAAATAGGTAAACAAGCAGTGGAGCACCATCCATGGCAACCAACACTCAGGTGAAAGGGTAGGATGGGGTGATGGGGAGAACACTGCCAGTGTTCCTGAAGGGCTGTGCCTGCCGCTTCCTTGTTACAGTACCTTCTCTTCTTCACTCTAGAGATGTCTCCTAACTTTTTAGGAAATAGTTCACTGATTTTTAAAATAGGTTTACTTCATATATATAAATCACTAAATATTATAATTTTGTCTATTTTTAACTTATTGGAAATGAAATCACACTGGAAAAAAATTTTGTACCACGATTCTTTCGCAATCTACATTTTAAGAGTCAATGCTGCTGCATGTAGCCATATTATTTTCATGACTAGTTTTTTCATCACATGACTACATTTTAAATTAGTCATACTAATGTTAATGAGAATTTGAGTTGTTTCACTTTTTCTAATATAAGCAGTGCTGCTGTGGCTCCTATGTGCATTTTAAACAAATCTCTCTGGTTATAGGCCTAGGAGTGCAACTGCTGGCTCAAACAGTATACGTACATTCACCTTTAGTAATAATACCGAAGTGTTTTCAAAACTGACTAAATCTATTTACACCTTCAACACTAGTTTATGAGATCTGTTGTTCCTGTGTATCATCAGAATTAATTTTTACTGATCTAGTGAGTACCCAAAAAACACCTGAGAGTAGTTTTAATTTGTACTCCTCTGATTACTAATGAGATTGAACACATCTTCTTATGTTTACTGGCTATCTGGAATACTGAAGTGTCTGCGGAAATTGTTTATTTTTCTTTTGGGGCTATTTTTTATTATTATTATTGATTAGATGGAGTTCTCTATATATTCTGGACACTATGATTTGATCGTTAGCTGCTGAAAACAACTATTTCCTCTCTTACGTGGCTTTTTACGCTCTTTATTGTGTAAATTAGCTATTGTTCATTTGTTTCACAAGCTCAAAAGAGATTAAGTTTCAGACTATTTTCTGTTTATACTTTACAAACTACAAATCACAAATAACATCAGATAATAACAGGTATTTATTATACTTCCATCAACTAAGTATTTAATTAAGTAGTACTAGTTTATGACACACCCAAAGAAGGCAATCATCTGTTCTGGAAGAGCTTAGTTTTGTTAAGCAGATAAACTATATGTATATAGCTGCAATCATAAGAGCAAGGAATAAGAACTGTTCACCAATCAAGGACAAACGGGGGAGACAGGTACAGACTACAGTGCCATTAACACATCCTCGTTAACAGTTAAAATACACAAAACCGTATTTGAGACTGCTCCTCTCTTTCCCTCTCCTTGGTATCCCCTATCCAAAAGAATTCCAAAAACTAACACTTGGGAATTTCTTTCCCTTTCTCTTTTTTTGGGGGTGGGGAGGGGC
This sequence comes from Dama dama, assembly GCF_033118175.1. Lineage (NCBI taxonomy): Eukaryota > Metazoa > Chordata > Mammalia > Artiodactyla > Cervidae > Dama > Dama dama. Next base: position 56,630,700 of record NC_083704.1, on the reverse strand, counting down.
GGGGAGGGGGTGACGTTTATACCATGTGGTTTGCAGGGTCTTAGTTCCCAAACCAGGGCTAGAACCCAGGGCTGTGACAGTGAAAGCACTGAGTCCTAACCACTGGACTGCCAGGGAACGCCCTAACGTGGAAATTTCAAGAGGGGCTATTTTTGTGATTCTATTCAATTGTACCTGACCAGATTTCAGAATCGAAAAGGGCATTCAGCCAGAATTTCAGTAAGAGACAAACCAACCAAAAGTGGAGTGAAGCTCTTCATGAGAGTCAAGGACAGATTACCTTTTTGGGATTCAGATTCATTCTGGGTCATTCCTCTACCAGGGTAAAGTTTCATCCAAAACATTTCTGTTCGAGAATAGCTTCAAATTCACATCTGGAGCAACCTATGACTTAAACCCACCAAATGACCAGATTCACGTTACATCTAATTTAGTCTGCAGTAACATGAAACACTGATATGCACACACCACTATAAGAATAAAAACAAGCAAGCAAAAACCAGGAATACCTACATCTCAGTCCCTTGGAGTTGGTCCTGAATCTTATCAGGAAGGCAGAAAGTCATCTGCTATCATTATGATGCCAGCATAATACCACCCAAGAAACCATCACATTATAAGAACACTCCCCACCAACAAGACAATTTTTAATGCAAGTTTTGGAAACACAAAATAGCCAAATGAAAGCCTCTATGTAGATTTTAGCTTAGGTCAACATGTTTAATGACTGTTTTGTGGTTGTTCTGGTAAACTATCAATTCTATGAAATAAGCCTTAATAATAAAAGTAATAAATGAAGTTTTAAAAAAATTTCCTGTTAACAGTAAAGTCCAGAGGCTAAAAGGCTATAACCAAGTGACCCCACTTCCATGGATACACTTTAAAGAAACATATACAGAAAAGACATGTGCAAAGACTTTAATTGTGACATGAGGAGCAAAAAATTGAAAACACAAGTGTTCATGAGTACAAATATATATAAATGAACAGTTATATGATGAAAGTTTACCACAGTTAAATGTGTGTGTATATGTCTCAACATGGATCAAATTTTAAAATAAGAGTAAAAACAAATTGCAGAAATATATATATATCATTTCTAAAACTACACAAAGGAACTCAGTACAGTTAAGAGCAAAGAAAAGAACTAGGTAAGCTCTTTTCTATTGCCTACCGCATGACCTTGTAACATCTCTGTGCCTCAGTGTTCTCCTCTGTAAGAGGGAAAATCTTTGTTCCTAGCTTAAAACAACTTTTTGTGAGAATCAAATGAGTTAATGTGTCAGGTAATCAGAAGAGTGCTTAGCACACAGTTACAACATGTATGCTCTCTAAAACAGAGCTGAATGACAATACTCTAAACAGCAGTTGTTCATCCTGGGTGTTACAAGCATGGATGTTTCTTATAAACTTTCCTTTTTTATGTTTTTTAAATGGCCCTTTCCAATGCTTTCTGCTATCTAAATCTTCTTATAGAATTCAGATTCTCAATTCACGCTCTCCAATTAATTTGGACTTACTGAAATCACCTTTTAACTATTATCCCGTCCCTGTCTTATGTCTGTTGTCTGCTCATCTAAGTAGTAAGATGGCTGTCACCTATGATTCTTAGTACTATGGGTTTCTGAAAAGCCTAGGAATGAGCTAGCTGAAAGAATCACAGATAGATTTGCTGGCTGACACTTGAGGCTCCCTGGCTCCTTCACCCAGCCCTCCTTGAAGATTCGCAGGTCTAGGGTTAGGTCCCAAAACGTGCATCTTTAGGACAGACCCTGCAGGTGGTTCTGAGGTGAAGAAACACTGCTCCCACAAAGGGATCCTCAGAAAAAGACAAGGGAGGTCTGAAAAACAACACAAAATTCTTGTCCCAGTTAAGAGCCCCTTCAATAGCAAGATACCACTCACCTCCACTGGTGTCTCCGGTGTGAACTGAGGTAAAAAAAAGGCTATCAACCACTGGTATACTGGATTAAATAAAAAGACCCTATCCCTTTCTGACTCCTGACTCACCTGTTACTTCTCAAAACTCACCTTATGCTCCCAAAGAGGATTAGAGATTTTAAGAACACTTGCAAACAAATGAAAAAACTAGTATAAAAGATTAGGAAAGATCAGACTTATGTGAGCAGATTAACATGACAGATTAACAAGTTACTTATATGTAGGATTACAAATTTTACAGGCTTTTAAAAACTATTAGCCCATGTGTTTTCAAGATGACTTCAACAGTTCTTAGTATTCAAGTGTAATCTCTATGAACTAAAAATAGCAACCGTACTTTTCCAAAATTATCTCATCTAACCCTTTCTCTGGTTGTCATTTAACTTTTCAAAGCTCAATAAGGAAAGTTACTTCCTTCTTGAAATGTGTATGGTGAAAGTTGAAAGAAGAACGGAACACTTACGGAATCCTTCTTACGAGAGCGTTCTTTCTTCATTTTCCCTCCTGCTGCTCTGATGCTGACTCTGTTCTCTCCTCCCAGGTAACCCCGGCAGTTAGCTGACCCACAGAAACACTTCTGTGCTTCTTTCCTGTGCAAGGAATATACGAAAGACGTCTGCTATGTGAAGGTAAACCATAAAAAATGTTGACAGTAGTATAGCAATTACATACAAGAGAGAAGTCAATCCAACCTAAAGAAAAAAACCAAACAGTTATTTCAAGAGATACCAACAAATCTGATACTAGTTAGTGGAAATGCCTGAAAATTGCTCTTAAAAAAATCCATTTTTTCCCAATCTTCTTTTATTAGTTAGACAAAACTAGCCAAGAAGTTAGTAAGTAATTTCTCCATTTATGAGAGTTCCTACTAATGTATGAAAATAAGAAATCATGTATCTATTTGGGCTAAGAACAAAATAGCTTAAATCAGTATCTGTTACTTATAGGTGAATATTTAACTGGCACACAGAACAAAATATATTATTATGAATAGATATATAGATATAAAATGCATAGGACACTTAGGAAACACGTAGCTATTAAAAGTTATCATTACTTAAGGATGAGACACTACTAATACATATAGTAATAAATATATGTAACCATGGAGTCAAGGAAAAGTGGAAGAAAGAACAGGCCTAAGTCTACAGCCCTGGGTATAAATCACCTCTGCCAACTATTTACCTGGCAACCAGAGCTACCCAAGGAAAACGTGAAGGACTATTCACTGATAGATCTCAGTATTTAACAGTAACAATCAGAGGCAGAAAAATATTTGATAAATACAGGAATCACAAACAGATCTAATTTCCAGTTTCCCTTCTTTCAAAGGGGACAGTACAAAAATACAAGAGAAAAAAAAAAAAAGGAGCCCTATGTGGAACTTGGTCAATCTCAGCATATCTATTGCCTAAATCAATTAGTTCATTAGGTGTTGCAAAATGGTGATACCATCACTACCTCATTTATTAGCTAAAATATCTCTATAAAGAATTCCTCTCACCAATTGCTTGAATCTGAAATAGAATTCACTTAAGAAAGGAAGGATAAATGCTTGATTTTTTCCCCTCTTTCATTTTTTAAATCAGTGGTTACTAGTAGGGGGAGATAAAGGGGAAGGGGCAAAAGATGGATAGGGGATTAAGAGGTACTAACTATTATGCATAAAATAAATAGGCTACAAGGGCTTCCTGGTGGCTCAGTGGTAAAGACTCCACCTGCCAATGCAGGAGATGTGGGTTTGATCCCTGGGTCGGGAAGATCCCCTGGAGGAGGACATGGCAACCCACTCCAGGATTCCTGCCTAGAGAATCCCACGGACAGAGGATCCTGGTGGGCTACAGTCCATAGGGTAGCAAAGAGTCAGACATGACTGAAGTGATTTAACACATGTTGTACACACATAATTTTGTACTACTGCACATCAACTATATTTCAACTTAAAAAACCATAGTTTTCAAAATCACGAATTGGTTCCTTTCAATTATGACTAATGCAGTTTTAAAGTATCATTAAACTCATGGATTTTATATAGTGTGTTTCAAACCACTGGTCATTATTATTCTTATTGATGCTTAAGTCTAAATAAAAACTCTGCCACTTTCAGTAAGTGAGATTCTATTCAAGTTAGTCCTGAATCCTCTGGACATGACCCTCATAATCTTTTATAACTGGTTTTCTGGCATGAGGAGATAATCCAGAGTCATCTTGTTCAATACCTGTCACAAACTTCACACTCTTCTTTTAGTGGGGTTTTATAAAACCACAATATAAATGCAAGGGGTATTCAATGCTATTGTATCAGTTTTTGGTAGATAGAACTAGGTAACAAAAATATTTTTTCAGAGTATGATATGATATTGAGACAGGATTAGTCATGAGCTGATAATTGACAGATGAATTATGGCTAGGCAGGGATTTATTATATTGTTCTCTTTATACACATCTACACCCTGTTGACATTTCTATAACAAAAAGTTTTAAAATTACATTAGAAACATAATTATATAAATGAGGTTCAGAGGAACATGTAGTTCCTGTACAATATGCCTTAATGGCCTGATGTGACATGCAAAAAGAAAATACTAAAACTAAAAGAGAACACTATAGATAAGAACTAAAAGTACATATAACTTCTAGTAATTCACACCTAAGTTTTAGACTCCTACATCTAAACAGTATTTCCCCATCAGAAACAGCAAAACAGAACAGAATCAATACTTACCCATATCTTTGGAACTGATAGTCAAATGTTAACTCTGAGCCTGAAGGAACCAGTTTGGTGGTAAAAAACCCAACTCTCAGTTGTCCGTTCACAGTCCACTAAGGTGTTGTTTTTAAAAGAAAATAAATTAGTGACTGGTTAATCTGTGTGTGTTTTTTTTAAAGATCATCATTATCTGCCTTAATTATGTTATGTATGTGTCTCTTTGGACAATAAATGCTTTTCCAAAGAGCAAAGGAAGAATTAAAAAAAAAAAAAAAAAGAAGTATCAATCTTATTTAATGAGCTACCAGTTGAGTATCATCTATAATTTATCTCTAACAAAAGTAACTGCTATTTTAAGTTATTTTAAAACACATTTCCATACAATAAGGATTCACTTGTACTAAAAACAGGCATATAGGGAACATTTGGTATCACTGAGTACCAGACAAATTTGTATTACTTTATACTATGTAAAAAGTAACTATCTTCTAAGATAAGATAGGGCGTGGAAACAGGAAAACAATAATGCCACAAGTTTAACTACATGAAGCAGTGGTTATAATGCTGAGTGTACAGAAAGTGAAGCAGCAGAAAAGAGCAAAAAACTCGACAATTAAAATAGGGGTAAATATACCAGAATTGGACCTTGTAATTCCAAAATATCTAAGATGTAAGTTGACTGGAGAACTCCTGTCCAGACCATTTGAACATGTTACTGATGAAAAACCCAGGCTTGAAGAGGTGAAGGGACACAGTAAAACTAGTCTCATGGCTAGACATGTGGCTACCAGCTGCAGTCAAAACTAGAACCAGAATTTAATTAAATAATTCCACACTGGGTTCTCCTATTCATTATATGTTTCGGCTCTTGGGAGAGCTACATCTATTAGTACAGTGATCAAAGACCAAAAAATATCCAAGAGTCAAAACCACTATTTCAATGAGAGGAAATTATTGATATATTTTTCTAGGGAGTGGATCCATCACTTTCTCAACCTAAAACAGAACCACAATATTCTAATGAGTATATGTGTATGTGTGTGTATACACACACACACACACACACACACATATGTACATATACGCATGTGTGTGTGTGTGTGTGTGTGTGTGTTTTTCCTAAGCTGAAACCACAAATCAGAGGGTATGGAGATCATTAATTATCTCAAAATGTTTTATTATCAAATTCAGTAAATGGATTTATCAATTGCGTCAACTATGTGCCAGGCACAGGGACCTAAAGGTAACCAAGACCTAAAGTCTGGCCTTGTTGAGGGTGAGAAGTATACCTACATGCACACCACAGATTGTCTTTCTCATCTGCAGCCATTCAGTCCCTTACAAATATTAAAACCACCAAATCTGGCACCTGGCTAAGACTGATATATAACTGATATAAAATCTGAATACTACACATTGGACTTCATCACAATTAAAATTTGGTTTTTCATTTTGGCACCTTAACAATATATTAAACTTATAGGCAAAGAGATGTGACAATGAAATGCAACTGGAGCTCCCGGATGGGATCCCAGACCAGAAAAATGACAGATGGCAAAATTTAAGCAAGGTCTTTAAATGAGTTAATGGTTAATAGTATTCCTGGATTGGGTAACTGTACTATGGTTACATTCAGTAGACAGTTGGGGAAGCTAATGCAGGATAGCATATAGGAACTCAGTCTTCACTACTTATTATTCTATAAATCTAAACTTATTTTAAATAAATTTCAAGAACAGAGTAAGAAAAAATGATTAAAAATAATATCCATGGGTATCTTTGATATAGATCTAAAATTAATAGTTAGAACAGCAGTTGTGAACAAATATTTCAAACTCTTAAATCTACCTCAACTTACTTTTTGAGTCTCACAGTTTGGTTCACAGCTGTGATTCATGAACCGGGAGCAATTTCCTTTCTGAGTGGCATCTATTATCTAGGGAAAAGGATAATTTAAGAGTTAAAAATGAGACCTTAAATATATGTGCATATGTACCACAGCTTCCTTATCCATTCGTCTGCTGATGGGCATCTAGGTTGCTTCCATGTCCTGGCTATTATAAACAGTGCTTCGATGAACACTGGGGTGCACGGGTCTCTTTCAGATCTGGTTTCCTCGGTGTGTATGCCCAGAAGTGGGATTGCTGGGTCAGATGGCAGTTCTATTTCTAGTTTTTTAAGAAATCTCCACACTATTCTCCATAGCGGCTGTACTAGTTTGCATTCCCACCAACAGTGTAAGAGGGTTCCCTTTTCTCCACACCCTCTCCAGCATTTATTGCTTGTAGACTTTTGGATAGCAGCCATCCTGACTGGCGTGTAATGGTACCTCATTGTGGTTTTGATTTGCATTTCTCTGATAATGAGTGATGTTGAGCATCTTTTCATGTGTTTGTTAGCCATCTGTATGTCTTCTTTGGAGAAATGTCTGTTTAGTATATTATCTAGGGTGAAACAGATCACCAGCCCAGGTTGGATGCATGAGACAAGTGCTCGGGCCTGGTGCACTGGGAAGACCCAGAGGGATCGGATAGAGAGGGAGGTGGGGGGGTGGGGTGGGGGTGGGATCGGGATGGGGAATACATGTAAATCCATGGCTGATTCATGTCAATGTATGACAAAAACCACTACAATATTGTAATTAGACTCCAACTAATAAAAATAATTGAAAATATATATATATATATGTGCATTTTGCAAAAGAAAAGCATCTGGCAAACTTAAGACCCTTAATCTCCTGTTCCTTTAGAGAACTCTCTCACATAACTTTATACATCACAGTGTCAAATATCCAGCTTCTTAATTCTGAAGAGATCTGATATCAACATTTCACCTCTGGGTCAAATTATCTCCATATTGATCAATGTTTCATTTTCTTTTAGCTATTTCTTACATCCTATTATACTGCAATCTTACTTCACGTGTATAAAACTTCACTTTAAAATGCATGCATGAAATACCACGGTATGTAGTTCTCAAGTTTGGGTATGTATCTGAATCCACTGGAGAGCTTGTTAAAACTCTTGCTGGGTCCACAGTCAGAAGCAGCAGATCCAAGGATAAGTCCCTACACCTTGCATTTCTAGACTGAACAGAGGCAGACATGGAATCTAGCTAAATTTATTATGCCAGTCATTAAAGAAATTGTAAATGGTGCTCCTCACTAAAAAACAACTTTTTTGGAAAACAATTTTCATAAAAGCATATTTGTGTCAATATATAATAGGCTGTCACTTTTAAATGGTTTAATAAAAAAATATTTTCAACTTCTCAGCTTTTAATATATTGATAAATATAATCCACATAAACAAAAGCTCTTTAGGAGATATCAATGATTTTTAAGAATTGTAGTATGAAACATGCATGTTTACATTTACATATACATGTAAATACTTCTCCCTCATCCTTTTTTTAAGCAAATAGAAAAAAACTATACACATTGTTCAGCTAATTATTTTTGCCACTGATTATATTTCAGAGATCAGTCCATATCAATGACCCCTTTCAAACTCAATTTCCAGATCTGTTTCAAAACAAACACATTCATGCCACTTACCTCATCATTCTTCAGGGCCATGAAATAGTAGTGGATGTTTTTGTTTCGTGCATACTCCTTTACTCGGGCTTTAAACTCTTTATGATCAAGTACCTCTCCACAATATTCCAGGACAAAGGTGTTCCTGGCCAAAAAAAGAAAAAGAGGTCTGTTAGTTTTCTCTAACACTTATCAATAATCATGATTAAGCTTCTCTTCTTGGTTTCTTTCAGTTAGCTTCTACCCTTGATTGTTCTTTAATAGTTACTTATCTGTTTCTTCTCTATTGAAGATATGAATTCTCAGTCTCCTCTCTCCCTTTATAAAAGCTCGTTCTCACCAATGATTTGAAGTTATTACCTTCATGTAAACAAATACTTCTTTATGCTTTACTCCTAAGTTCTGACAAAGAATGATCTACCTGGAAGTTTTCTCTAATCCTTGCAAAATAAATATGCCCTGGGAATTCCCTGGGCCAGGGTGTAGGACTTGGTCTTTCACTGCTATAGCCTGGGGTTCATTTCCTGGTCAGGGAACTAAGATCCCCCCAAGACACACAGCAAGAAAATAAATGAACATGCCCTCACATTAATCACTGGCATTCCCTGGTGGCTTAGCGGTAAAGAATCCACCTGCTAATGCAGGAGACATGGGTTCCATCCCTGGTCCAGGAAGATCCCCTGGAGAAGGAAATGGCAACACATTCCAGTATTCTTGCCTGGGAAATCCCATGACAAAGAAGCCTGGTGGGCTACAGTCCATGGGGTCACAAAGAGTCAGACACCACTAAGCGACTGATCTGCAACGAATACCCAAGAGACTTTTTAAATGTAAAAATGTAAATCATTTGTATTTGTTATGACATACAGACAAAATCAGTATATTTCTTTTTTTTGGGGGGGGAGGGCATGCTAAAAAAATGCTATACTTAAAACTTTCTTTAAGAAGCCAGAAACAAATATTTAGAATAGTTAAATCCACAGAAATGGCAGATTTAGAGGTTGCCAAAGGTTGGGAAGGGGGAGCAACAAGGAGATTCTGCTGATTGGGTTAAGGGGTTTCCTTTCTGGGGTGATAGAAATTTCTGTAACTAGACAAAGGTGATAGCTGCCCAAAATCTGCTGATGCTCAACTGCTCAGTTGTATCAGACTCTTTGCAAGCCTTTGGACTCTAGCCTGCTAGGCTCCTCTGTCCATGCCTGAAAAATCTCATGGATGGAGGAGCCTGGCGGGCTATAGTCCAAAGGGTCACAAAAAAAATCGAACATGACCAAGCAACTAAACACACAACAAAAACAACATTAGTTCAACCTGGACAGCATTGCCTTCCATTCCTACAACCTAAAACTGGAGGGTTTGGTAGGGATTTGCTTGGTTTTTTGGTGGAGTCTGTCATATTTTAATACTAACTAGTAGTTTTGTTCCAAATACCTACTTACACTGTGCATATCTGACAGTACGTCCTTTAAGTGGGAATACTCTAAAAGTGAACATCTAAATAGCTCAGAATCAAAAGTTTATAAAACTGGCATTACCATCAGCATATGGAAGTTACATGAGTGAAGGTGTCAGAAACACGCAAACGTTGAGTCCTAATATATCTCACCAAAGCAGGGTTCTTCCTGAGTAGCTGAGGAAAGCTCAAGAGCTTTAGGAAATTTTAATCTGCTGTGTGAATCAGTCACACACTTTCTCCTCTCCCATTTCCTTCTTCATAAAAGAAATGGATTTCTGAGCCAACAAATAGTCTCTGTTGCATATAATAAGAATTTATATTTAAGCTGAAGCTATGTTAGTGCAGACTCTGCCAAAAGACAATAGTATCCATTACTACCCCGCAACAGAAGTTTATGAACAAACCGGAGTTTCTTTAAAAAATAAATACATTTTAAAAAAAGATTCTCCAAAAGAAAAACCTGGCTAGTTTCAGTAGAATAAAACCTGCATCTAGATCAGAGTTAGTGATTTTAGAAACGCACTGGACTGCCTTGGGACATACTGAGTGTGATGTCTAATAATAGACATTTAATTTAAATTATTTCAATAATATTAAATATTTAATATTTAATTATTTACTTAAAATATTATAAAGGATCCACTGAGTTTGGATATGGAATATACTTAGATGATTCTGTGAGATATGTTTCAAAGAAAAAAATTTAAAAATGGTTATGAACCAAGATACTGTGATAATACTTTGTAGAAAAGGGAAAAATGACGTTTCTACTACTTTTTTAACAAAACATGTTTTTCTGATTGATCCTCAAAAAGATAGAGTGACATCAATATCAATTCCAACCTTTCAAAAGATACATGAGGATTCCTGTCAGAAAACTAAAGTACCTGGTTGCTTTGAATCCTCACAATAAAAAGACTAAAACCCCTCACCCCATTCCAATTCCCATTCAAGTGTGGCCATATGCTTAGGATTCTGAAAGAATAGCTGTGCTTTAGTCACCAGAAGTCAGCAACTGTTTTATTTTCTTCCTTTATTCCTTTGATGTATTTTAAAAAATTCTTCCATCATAAACACATGTAATCTATATATACTTAACTTTAAAGAAAAAGACAATCAACTTTCGTAAGAATACTTAAATATACTATGTATAAAACAATGAGTGGCTAAAGGAAATACTGAATATGGTAGAAAATAAACTGATCTTTTATTGCATTACATATAAGAGTAACATGAGTTAGCCAGAAGGCAACATTTATTCATTTGAAAATGTTTACTGTTTATCAAGTATGCTTTAATTCTCTATTCTAATATCCTTAGACACTCTCCACCACTCTTATCCCAACTCAATTTTATATAGATTCACTGTTATAGATTCTGTCCTAACTCCTTTTTACAGAATTTCATGGGGATTTTGGGGATCTACACAAACCCTTGGTAATTACTTGGAATTAAAGTTAACGTGACTATCAGACAAAGAAGGACCTGCCTATTCGAAACATCACAAGGGACAAACTGCTCTCTCATATATATAGAGAAAAGATTTCTATTTAATTTCCTAAAATAAGTGAATTAAAAAAAAAAAAAACAAAAACTAGCTACCAAGCATCATTCTGCACAATAATTATTATTAAATTTCAGTGCAATTGGCAAATTATTTTCCTAAAAGGTATTTAACCAACTTCAACAACACAAATGAAATGAAAGGTGATTAAAACCTAACTTACGAAGGAAGGTCTTTAGCAGCTCTCAAGCCCCAGCCTTTCTTTTCCGTGAGGATGACTTCCACATCTGCATGCTGTTTCCTCTGAAACCGTCTATTGGAACAATAATCCCCATTTGGACACCGAGAAGAACTGAAAAGAGACACAGAAAATTAATTCTTCAAAGCAGCAAAAGAACCAAAAACATGTTCACTAGAGTTATGTAAATATATCCTTATCTTTATGGCATAATCATCATATGTGTTGTAAATCTCCAAATGAGCCTTCCTCAATGATTCTTTCCATCATGAAGGGATTCCTTAGAACCGAGTGCCTACACTGTTAGTTAAACGCATGGTGCTCAAAATACAGTTTTATCAACTAGTTATTACTCCTCCCTCAGGGTGTTAGGATTCATTTCCAGACTGCATGGAAGCCTGTGGCACTCTGATAACTATGCAGAGCTAACTTATTTTCAATCGGTGCACCTTCTCTTACATTCCACTTCAATCATCACTAATTTCATCTTTTGAATGTAGCTAACTACTTGAGCTACATTTAAGCAAAACCAAAGTCATCATTAAACACATCCTTGTTCAGAGTAAGCACAACATGAAGTAGCAAGGCTCTTCCACAATGGCTTCTGGAAAAAATAAAAAATTTACTGAATTCTTAATAGTCCAAAGCTGACAGGCTCCTCTGCCCATGGAATTTTCCAGGCAGGAATACTAAAGTGAGTTGCCATTTCCTACTTTCAAGGATTTTCCCGACCCAGGGATCCAACCTGCATCTCTTGCATCTCCAGCACTGGCAGGTGGATTCCTTACCACTAGCGCCACCTGGGAAGCCCATCTATACTATAAAGCACCTTAATAATCTTTTGATGGTTAAAAATGATATAATTTTCATTCTGATTGTTTTTTAAAAATCACATTTTTTAATGTAAAGATATTTACTATTTATATGAAAAATATTGAAGCAAATGTCCATCAAAAGAAGATTAATAATTACACATTAACTATGAATAGAATACACAATATAGTCAAGAGAAAGATTTGGGTAGGTCAAAATATGTAGCTCTGACTAGGTCTCTAAAACATATTAAAAGTGTTGTGGCAAGTGATGGGGAACAAAGTTTCATAAGGTACATACAGTAAGAATTTCATTTTTACACATAAGATGAGGAAATGTCCACCTCTGCTCCTACAGGCATAAAAACTATCTAGAAAGACTACAAATAGAGGGATTGAGGCTTAGGAGAACAAGACACTTACTTTAAGCACTTTTGAAATGTTAGGATTTTAGTTCATTTTATGATAAAAATTTAAAAATACCAACATTTACTTCTCAGGACATGAACCTTACAAGAGATAAAAGAAGACTAGGTAAAAATTAATATTGCTATGTCAGCATTAGGGCTACTTGACAGAGCACTTACAGTGCGTGTCATAATCTAATGCACAATGTGAGGGAAATCTGTCTCCTTATAAACTGGAGATTGGAGTTTTCATCTCCAGTTTCACACAGGAGATTTCATGGCTCATAAATACTCAACAGTAGCTAAGAGGAGAAAAGTTAAAATTTTACTCTTCTTAATAATTCTTCTCGATATTTAGAGACATTTGATAGAATAACTGAGCAAAAGCAGAGCATTCTAATTTACTTACCATTCAATCATGAGAAGACGATTAAGACAATCTTCCCCACATGCTATTTCACCTTGAGCTCTTTCATCTTTAGAAAGAGGTGTACACTCACATTGCATTCGCTTAATATCCCGATGGGATTTATTCTTCTTTCTATTAGGTAAAATTTTGTTAAAATTGGTTAAATAAATGTCCTAGCAATGATACATTATACACAGTCAAAAAATGCCAAATCTCATTTGTTTTCCACTTAATGATTCTGGTTAAGTCAATCATTTAAAAAGAAAAAATGCTGAACCACTAAGCATTCATGAGACTGAAAACACTAAGAACCGTGTTGCAAAATAGATGAGAGGCAACCTCAGCCTTGGCAAATGGGAGGATGGGATAAGCTCAAGTCTATCATTTTGGACTCAGCCTTTTTTCCTAGTCCTTGTCATCTAAGCCTCAAATTCTGAGCAGTTTCAGGTCAGTACTCCTATTTGGCTCCAGAGGAAAATTGGAAAACTCATGAGTATCAGGTAATAACACAGCTGATTAATAAAGTTAAGTTTAAGAATCAATCCTAATGGACTTCTTTGTGGTCCAGTGGTTAAGACTTCATGCTTCCACTGCAAGGGGGTACAGGTTCAATCCCTGGTAGGGAAATTAAGATCCTGTATGCTGCCATGTGGTCAAAAAAAAAAAAAAGAATCAGTCCTCATAGTTATACAAATAATAGTTTTAAGGGGTTGCTTAAAAAAACAAACAAACAAAAAACAAAAATAGTTTTTAATCAAGAATTTAACTCAATCAAACCCTTTAGAGACTCCTTCAGCAACATCATTTTTGTGCAAATCCTGTTTAAAAAAAATTCAAGGAGAGATGAATAAGTTCCCCTTCTTAAGATCAGGGAACTATGACTTACTCTTCAACTAACAGACAAGTGAAGAGCACAGCTCCTGCTCTAGGAGACTGTCTTAATCTCCTAACTAATCTGCTTTCACCTTCAACATTAGTTCTTCTACAGTCCCAGTTTTAGAAAGTACCTAAGCAGGGTCATGAGAGTTTTCACCAAGTTGCAATAATAAGAATGATTCATCTGGATCAATTAAAGACACAATTCATTAACACACATAAGAATATGCTTTGCCTGAAGAAAGATGACTAAAGATAAACAAAATACCTTCTCACAAGTACTTAAAAGCTATATATAAAAGCAGGAGCTTTATTTTGTATTGCTCCAGAAGGTCAGATGAGGACTAACAAGCCCAGATTTCTTTCAGGTGAGCCTATTTTCACTAGACATAAGAATGCTCATACTTGACAGTGACTTGTCTTCTCAGTGGCTTCTACAAATGCCCAGCATATGTCAAGCACTTTAAAATGCTGCATGTGTGCTAAATCACTTCAGTCGTCTCCAACTCTTTGCAACCCTATGGACTTCGGCCTGCCAGACTCCTCTGTCCATAGGATTCTCCAGGCAAGAATACTGGAGTTGTTTGCCATGCCCTTCTCCAGGATTTTTTTTTTTTTTTCCTTCTCCAGGACTTAAAAAGTACATATATAAATGCTTCCCCCTCCAGAAGGCCCTCAAATGCCTCTCACCAACCAAATTTATTGTGTATAGTCTTATACATATCTGAAACTCACTGCTAAATAAAATCCAGAGTTAATTTTATTTCTATTCCTGTACAAAGATCATGTAAGTTGCATGACTCTACTCACAGAATACCTAAGGAGTACTACTTAAAATAGTCAATATTTTGAAGTTAAACCTAATTTACAACTAGATACAAATGAATGTTACTATAAGAGGCTCTTTTTATCCTTCAAAAAAAAAAAGAGTGTTTTTTTTTTTTAATAGGAAAAACTTCTGATGGGTCTAACGTTAAGATGAAGTCTTTTACCTTTTCCACAGTGGAAAATGTCTTCATTTTAAAAAATTCTGAATGCTTAAAGGGATGATGGCTAAGTTGATTCTCAACTAGAGGAGAAATTTCCAAAAGGAGGTAGGTGATTAGGAGACTATAAACTTTTTAAACACATATTAAACATATATTTACATTGAGAAAATTAAGACTGTCAGAAAGAGGTGAAAGAAAGTTGACCAAGAAGCTCTGCTCTAGAGGATTATGTTTTCATTAGCCTATTCTCATTATACCTTATTTCATGTGAGGGATTTTACCATTTATTTCCTAAAAACTCATTATCTTATTGCCAAGTTTAATCTATTAGCATCAGATTTTAAAACATGACAAAAGAACACTGTGTTTCAATCTAGTTCTAGCTTGTAAAGTACCTAAAGATATTTTTCAAAAATCTTCACAATGAAGAAAAAAAAAAATCTAACATAACTTTTTTCTTCTCTAAGAGCAGACTATTTTGCCGGAGTTTTGTTCCACTTTCTATTCCAGGTTCACATGTAAAAAGAAATTTAAGAAAAACTGGGCTGCTCTATATACTTTGGTTTTAATGTACTTCTAGAACCAAAGAGGTAAAGGGAGGGGGGAAAAAAAAAGCAGACATCCCCTTCCTGAGAGGGAAAAAAATATTGAGGGACTCTAACACCACCAAATCTAAATAGGCAAATATACTTTTTAGATTTTTAAATTTACATTTTATCACACAACTATATTTCATACAATTGAACTCATATATTAACTTCTAAAAGCTAAGTTTTTTTCCTACAAAAAGAGATTAAAACTTCTCAGACAAGTATTAATTTGGCTTACCTTTCTGTTAAATAAACATTTTCTTCAATCAGATCAAAGTAACAAGGCATCTTCCCTTGCTTGGCATATTCCTTCCACCGCTGGGGGTCCCTGAAGTCCTCCATGACACAGGAAGGCCCAACCAGTGCTGAGCCAAGAGGCACTGCTGTCTCTCCCTGCTCTATCTCCACTCGAACTTTCTTTCTGTCCTGAAGCTCCCCATCACTTTCAGAATCACTCTCCAATTCCTGTCTTCTTTTTTTAAGAGGCCCTCTATCTTTCATATCATTTCTGTCTAAGTTTTTCAGAAGATCTTTCTTCTCATTCACAGCCAAAGAGTCCTTAATGGAATTGCTGCTTATTTCAGGTGCTTGCACTGAACCCTTGTCCTTCTGAAGGGACAGAAAAAATTTACTGGGCTGACTTGAAAAGTGAGATCCTCCACGTTGATCCCAATTCTCCTCCTCTTCTCGGTCATCTGTTAAGGAATCTGGTACCTGCCCTTGAATTCGATCGTACACAAGCCCAGCTCCTGGGGGCCTACTTGCTGATCTCGGGTCCCAGTAGCCGTTGCCTTGCCAGTAGCTGCGTGCCCCGCTATACTGTTCTGCACTTTGCTGACACTTGTGTCCGCCACAGGCTCCATAGCTGCTGTCAGGCTGCTGATACGTGGTGGTAGGCTTTTCCTGTTGAGAGAAGTCCCACCCTAGGTTTCTGAGCTCCTCTGATGAACGGAAGCCATCCACTCGGGAGATCTCACAAGAAAAACTTGAGTCTGTTTTTCCCAGTCGACTATCTGGCCGGTTAGGAAAAGTAGTCTGTTGCCGAGACTTACTTGAGACATCTTCAAAATCATCAGAAGAATAAATTGGTAGCTCTTCTTGATGCTGAGAAGCTATTTTAGCTTTCACTGTTTCCTCAGAATTTGAATGACCTAGAGGGTCGGATTTTATGTCTGGATGACTTGTACTATCAACCCCGTCACTCTGAGGATGAGCAATTTCAGGCAGATGATTATCTATTTGTTTTCGGCTGGGCTGTATAAAAGAAATTTCCGAATTTTTCTCTGCTGCTTTATGAAAGAAGAACTTCTCAGTTTGAGGACAGGCTTTACTTATACTCTCAAATTTTTCCTCATATGAATGTCTCCTTGGCTCCAATCTCTCATCTTCCCAGTGATCAGAATAGTGTCTGTAACTCTGACTGCTCCGAGAAGAACAAGGACTAGTTTCTTCCATGGTCAAAGTAGAATTCTTTGGCACAACCACAACAGACTGAAGACGGTTTCTTGGAATACTGCTATCATCAGAATCTGTATCCTCTGAATCACTTTCATCACTTGAACTTTCGGAAGAACCAGAATAATCTTCATGGACAGTAGATACAATCTCTGAGGCATGACCACTACTGTCACATTTTAAGGTATATGTTACACCATCACTGTCCTCCATAGTTAAATTCAAATCACAAGAAGAAAATACAACTTCTGAGTCATCAGAAGTATGTGCATGTCCTCTTCCACCTTCTTCATCTAAAGAGATCTCTGGTCTTCCTCTTCTATCAGGCAATAGAGAATTCTCTTCTTCGTGAGCCTCCTGCACACATTTCTCAGACAGTCCATTATTATGCCTGTTATCCCATGAAGCAAATCCCCTTCCTGAATCAGGAAGGCCACTACCTACTTCTATCACTGTTTCTTTCTCTGCATGCTTTAAAAACTCTGAGTTTTTACTCTTCGGCACAGCATCCAAAACTGGAGATATATTCTCTCCACGTTGCAACAGAGTTAAACTGTTCACTTTTATTCCTGGGGGAAGACTCTGAAGAGATGAAGCAATACATGAGCTCCCTGGAGTTTGATACAGATCATCAAAATGATTAACAGAAGCTGAACTAGTACTACCAACACTCTGCTTATATTCTCCACATGCAAATTTTGAGTGCTGATCGGTTAGATTTCCATTATCACATATAACTGTTTTTGATTTCAAATACACATTCATAAAGCTATTTGAAGACATCTTCGTTACTAAAGGCTCAGTATTTTCAGCTCCGGAATGACATGAAGAAGGGTGGTTGTCATTTGAAGTACAGTATATATCTGAATCTTTGGTTTTACAGCAAGAAACTCTCACCTCAACTGGTTCTTTAACAACTGTTTTGGAATAATCTATAGTCATAACTGGCAAAGATATGAGTTGATCTTGGTGTGGTGACACCAGGAGTTCTGTTTCTCTAAATGGGCTTTCTGACTTACTGTGCTTCATGCAAGTATCATCCAAGTCTTTTTCTTTACATCTATTATTATTTTGAAATCCATTTGATGAAAGCATGCATGTTTTGACCAAGGGGGATACCTCTGATCCAGTCACACTATCATCAGAAGACATCAAAACAGTGTCATGTTTAGAAGTGCAAAATGCTGCCAAATCAGATTCTGCCCCTGGAGATCCATTTATATTTAATTCTGTGAGACAATAACTTCTTAACTGATCATTCTTCACTTTACATAAAGAGTCTACTTCCTTAATACTATCATGGCTATCATGTCCTATAAATTCAGACTTAAAAACAGGCGATCCATCTAGCTTTTTAAAAGTAGGTGAATCATTTAGTTGATTTGATGGAGATGGAGACCGAGTCTTCTCTCTCTCAGGAATTTTACTAATCACTCTTAATTCACTACCTTTTGAACAAGGAGTCTGTAAACTAAAAGAATGAGAGTGTTTGGTTTCCTCATTCAATTCTGTACAACAGAAAGAATTTTTAAATTTATCAGACTTGGATACAGGTTTTGAAGGGGCAGATTTGTAACGGGAAGCATTGTTATCATGCTTGGAATATGATGACCCCCGTCGGAATCCGAGTTCATTGGGGGGAGAACAGCATCTTTTCATTGCTTCATTTTCTGAAGTCCTTTTGGATTCTCTTTCTAATTTGGAAGAATACTTTCCTCTTTTCTCAATCTCTAAGTAAGAGGACTCAGTTTTACAGTCTCGGTCAGATTTAGAGTAGGATGATGATGTCCTTAGGTCTCTGTAAGAGGAAGAATGAGATGAGGTGCGCCTTGAGTATGTCTTCTTATACTCATCTTCTGAGTCAGAACTCTCTCTTGCCCTGCTATCTGTATATGCCCGGGAATAGCGAGTCCTTTCTCGATAGGGGGAACTCCTATGGTAGCGACGATCAGAGTCATAATAATGGGATCGTTCTGACCGAGAATAAGATAAACTAGTTCTAGAGCCTCTGTCAGATCTAGACCGAGATCTGCTCCTCCTTCGCTCTCTCTCTCTACAGCGAGAAGATATATACCGAGTATCTCTTTCAAGTTTTGAGTAGCTAAAATATTTATCATCTCTCTCTGTTTTAGATCGTGAAGATTTCCCTAAATCCTCACTTTTTAAAGTTGCTAAGCTCTTTTTTGAATCTCTTTCTCTGTCCATGTTTGCTGAAAATTTTAAATCATGTGATCTTTGACTTGAGGAAGTCCGTACAGAATCTTCATCAGATTCTGAACCAAGAAAGGTGCCTTCAGATTGTGAGGATTTCTTCTTAGAACCTGTTTTTTTAGAGCCCAGACTACTCTTAGAACTATCTGGAATTTCTTCTTCCTTCCCAATATGGGAATCTTCTTTTTGTGAAGGAATATCTGCTTGCTCATTCAAATTGTGAGTTATGTGTCCTTCTGAATTATTAGATACAGGGTCCTGCTTAGTGTCCACTTCTGAGGATTCCGGTACAATTGTTACTGGTGGCTCCTTCAAGGCTCTAGCAGCTACATCTATGGGTGCTGTCATCAGAACTGTAACTGGTGTGTGTGGCAAGGCCACTGGCTCTGTTACTGGTGCTGGTGATGAGGGTGCTGTGGCTTGGGGAGGTGGAGGTGGTGGAGGTGGAGATGAGGGTGGCGAGTCTACAGTTGTTGATTCTGCTATGACTGCTGGTACTGGTGCCATGGGAGGAGATGGAGACGCCGCTGCTGTGGCAGCAGTCAGCAGTGGCCTGGATGTTACATGAAGCAGATGTTTCTTAAAATGGATTTTGCCCAATTCTACCCTTGATTTCGGTGGCGAAGATTCTTCTGTAGTAGATAATGTATCTCCAATGTCCGTCTTAACTTTAGGGGTCGAGTCTACTTGAAGAGGTAAAACTGGGGAATTTGGAGTATCATTTTGCTTTTCATTGCCAAGTGCAGTCAGAAACCTGTTCTGCAAAGTTTTCTTTGTAAGGCTGAAGCTGAATGACACCTTCTGTCGTCCCTGTTCCTCCAAATTAACTTTTGTCTTGGTGCCTTTGGGCAAAAACCGACTAGAAGCAACACCTTTGAACATTGGTCCTTTGATGAAACCTGTTTTCGGTACATTTTCAATCTTTGCCTATGAATGAACAGAAAGAGCAGTTACTACTACAATAAAGTTACTTTTAAATGGCAAGCATCACAGTCTAAAATGTCAGAGAACTAAAAAGTCCTTTTTAATGACAAAAACAGCATGAATTTCATTAAGCTATAAAAGCATTAAAAAAAAAAATCCTCTTTATTATGGAAAATTTTAAACATACCCAAAGGTAAAATAGTTTAATAAACCTCTAAGCACCCATCCCCAGTTTCAACAATTATCCATATTTTTCTACTCTTATTGTCTCTTAAGGATTTTACAGTTTTAGAACTATTTTCCAGGCAGAATTTTTAAAATAATCTGACGTGTATTTCAACATACACTGTAAGAGGGCATGTGGATAGACAGCAACAGCTAACATCTCCATAACGAAAATACTTTGTTCTTGTCCCTATCCTGTAAGAAATATCTTAAGTCATTACAACTAGTCTTCTGGCATCACACAGAATCATCACTGGAAGGGACTACTTGAGGGGACTTCCCTGGTGAGCTTCAGTGCAGGTGGCCTGGGTTCCATCCCTGATCAGCAAACTAGATCCCACATGCCACAACTGAGAGTTCACAGGCTTCTACTAAAGATCCTGTGTGCTGCAGCTAAGATCCAGTGCAGCCACACAAATTAATAGATATATATAAAAAAAGAGTCGCTTGGGTACTTGGTAGAAATATAGATCTGTGACAAAACTCCAGGAAATATCAATTCAATAGCTCTAAAGTGAACAAGAAGTTTGTTTTCTGAAAACAAGCATCTCAGGCAATTCTGAGGGACTCCCTAGATGTGGGGAATCGCTGGTACAGAGCAGTTTCCCACCTCACTCATTTTACAGATGAGGCAACCAAACCAAATGTGAACCAGGCCTTTCTGCCTTCCTGAAAATTACTGTCCTGGCACATTACCACTACATCTGCTGGCCCCATACATACCCAGGCCAAGCTGACTTATAGTATTATTCTACTATAAGCAGCAACTACAAAGTATATATCTAAGATGACTTTACCCTTCATTATTTGCCAAACCACCAAAGGAACCGGTGGGCTTCAGAAGTTAAAGGCTTAACCTCGGTTGTAGACATCAGAAAAGTCTACAGCAACAAACTCAAGTCTAAATTAAAGATAGTACACTTGCCATCTACAACAATTTTCTAATTGATGTTCTTTAATCAACTCTGGTTATTTAAGAGAACAGTTTTCCACTTCAACGTGGTAAAAATCTGAAATCAGTTTTCAAACATTATACAGTAACCATCCAAGTGGGAAACGTTTTTACACGTGTTACCACAGAGTAGGGGTCTTCAAATACTTCTCAAGAAAGAGAATTCACGTTTCAAATTAAATCTTACATGGAAGCTCAATGCATAAAAACAGTAAAAATAAACTGTCTTAAGTTGCCAGCTTCCTTTACCTTGACAAAAGCTCTTGACGCTCGAAAGTTTAAAAACCATTTTCTTGAAATATACAACATCCCTCACTGGAATGAATTATTATAAATCCAAAAACAAAATTAAGCAAAAACTACTACTTCATTTCATATTCAAAATGATAGCTAAATGTTGAATGTTTTCAATCTCATAATCATTGAATACCTAATTAAATTATACTTACCTCATTTTCTTCTTCTCTATTGTCATCCAGCCAAGAAAGCATGCAAAAGAATAAAAAAGAAATCATAAATACTTAAAACGGAATGAAATGTAAGTTGTTTTTTTTATTAAAGCTTAGGATACATACAACCTCCAGGTATATTCTATGTGGGCTATCTGTCCCTTCATAGCCTTAGTTACATTTAGCATAGCAAATATTCAATGAAGATAGTGTTATGCACTGTGCTAGGTGATGGAGAGAAAAGGTGATTAAAGCAGAGTCCATCCCTTCAAGAAGTTCTTATGATTTTCTGTAAACATAAAATATAATTGTTATAAAAGTAATTCCAACATAATGGAGCAAATAAATACAAGGATAGAAGTATGCACAAGTGTACAGCAAAGAGGAAGACAAGCAACTTAGTTTAGTGGAAGGATAGGAATGCAAAGAATTGTTCCTAAAAGATTTTTTTAAAGACATTAATGAAATTGTTAGGCCATAATTAATAGCAGGAATCAGCCACAAATGTTTTTAATAGAAGAACACTTGCTTTGGTAAATAATATAATGTCAAGAGCAAAGAACAGGAAAGTTTGAAGGAAAGTTGATACAATAGGGGTAAGAAGTCACAGGTAGTACTGAGTCTCCTGTGCCCTCGCTATGAAACATAAAAACATAATGCAAAAACATGCATTTAACTCTCCAGCATGAGATCGTGCTAGAATGCCTTGCTTCTTCTTTGGAAAAGCTACTACAGAAGAAAAACCAGAGGAATATGCAGCCAATTTTCTGTCAAAAATGTACAGTATGCAGGTCTGCAGCTTACTGAAGAACTGGATTTAAAGAATCTTGACTATCCATGTCAACACAAAGACAAATCTCTGTTAGGTCACAGGACACATGTGGGAAAAGATTTAATTAAGAGTTTTTGTCACAGCAAGCTCAAAGAACCAAAGAATGACATGATTATTCAAACTGACCAATCAACCAACTTCTCAGGACACACAGGCAGCTTCCAAAGGGAGGACGTGTATAATGAGAGCGATTGGGCCGTATCAACAAGATTCATAAACACACACGAGCTGGATAGTAAGGGCATCTGTCACACAGGAAATGGCTACAGTTAAAATGACGTAATTGTATTTACTCTGGAAAAAGACAAGTCACAGGACCATAGTGATTTATCTCAAAGTATCAGAAAGCTTAGAAGATAAAACAGCATTATTTTTGCACAATTCCAAAAGTTGGACCTGTGACCAACAAAAGTACACAATGACAGATTTTACCTCATTTTAGGTTAGAACACGTTAGCTTTCTTTATTTGAAAAATACATGTACACAGGGAAGAACATAAAATTTACAAAAAGATATACAACTGAAATTAGATCTATCTAGTGGCGACTATTGTTACCTTCCAAAAAGTGTGTGCTTATATGGTCACATACATTGCTTTTAAACGAGAAAAGACATACACAAATGGAAATTACACCTCTCTACCTTTTCTGGGCTGAAAGCCCTGGATATAATTACACATCAACGTACTTAGATCTAACTTCAATTGTAGTTCTACCAGCCTAACAGATATCTATAGGTCATTGGCATTTTTTCTTTTTTCTGGGAAGTGCTTTTTTCAGCTCCTTTTCCACTGATTACCTACTGAGTTGTTAGTCTTTCTTACTGCTTTATAAAAACAAAATATGAGGTAGCTGCAAGTGGAATGTGCCTCTGTACTGGGTACTTAAGTTTCCTTATCATCAGAAACATTTAAGAAAAATCTGGATAAGGACTTACCTAAGATCAGACACAATTCTTATCCTAGATACAAGGTTACAAAAGTGAGGCCCTAGAAGGTCTCAATCCAGGATTTCAGTTTACTGAATTTCCTGAACCATATATCAGATACAGCATTTTATCTTGATTTTAATAAGTAAAGGCTTTAAAGAGTCACTCCTTCCTAATCTTCAATGCTTTCTTACTAAAACTCAAATATTCCTCAAATACTTAAAGCTGGTGTTTCTCATATCTGAATGATATATGGGCCGCTTTCCATTTTTTTCTTTTCTATTACATGTGAATCTGTATTAATTTTGCATTCAGTGCAGTATGTTTTTGCTTTTCTTTTTTAATTTTTTTTTTTAAACACAGAAAACATTTTGTATCGGGGTATACCCAATTAACAGCGTGTGGTAGTTTCAGGTGAACAGTGAAGGGACTCAGCCATACACATACACATATCCGTTCTCCCCTAAGACCCCCTCCCATCCAGGCTGGCACATAACACTGTGCAGAGTTCCCTGTGCTATATACATTTAGGGGATGGTATATAAGAAATCCCTATTCCTTTTGAAATCATTGTATAAGCCTGAAATTATTTCAAAAAATTAATTATTTTTCAACATAAGATAATAAAATGTGAAAAACTATTAAATATCATCACAGACTCCTCCTTCCTTTAAGAATTTTTTTTTTTTTTTTTTAAAGAGACTAATGGACTCTTGGGGATCCTAGAGCCTCAGCTGGAGAAACACTACCTGAAATCTTTCTAAATTCATATTCAGGTAGGCACTGAACTCGACTCTATAATAGAGTATAAAATTGCAGAGGTAGTATTGTGAAGAGATGAAAACTCAAGAGAAAAAAGAGGAGAACTGGCTGATAACAAAAGGAAGGAAGATAAATGACAAAACCGAAGACTAGTATTTCATAACATTGCTCATAACACCTTAGCCCAGGGGTTGACTTCAAGTAGTACTCTGAGCTCTCCAGAATAAAACTGGTTTGCTATACACATCAAGGTCCAAGTAAGAGCCATGGGAAATACTGGCAAGGAATCCTTCTCAAGTACTAAGTGATTATCTCCAAAATTAGGAAAGAAGCAAAATTTCACAGCGCCAGCCACCCTCCTCCTCCATCATAAACTTTGCAGAATGACAATTATATATATAGCCTTGACTTGCATTTAGTGTGCCTGTTTTCCTCAAAACAGTGTAAATTACAAAGAGACAAAGGTATCAGTAACATCTTGTCCTTACTGTATAATCTCCTTGGGTTTGCCAGTCCCATTCCTAGCATAAATTCTCATTACTTTTTGAATCAAAGAAATTTCTTAACAATAATATCAAGTTTTAGCTTTCTTATTTTAAGCAATTCTCAAAGGAAAAGAGGTCAAAACCTCAAAACTGACCTGTAGAAAAGACAAGCCATACAAGTCATAAATTATAACATTTGCCATCCTCTCATCCAAGAAATGGAACTCATGAGGACAAGTGAATAAAAACACTGATGAGAAATATATGTGATTTATGTGGATAAAAAAAAATCCATGAATACCACTGCTTTTTACCAAAGGCCTGGAAACTTGTGGCAAAGTGGTTTGGAATGAATATACTAACCTGAACCAGTGCCAACAGACTCAATAAACATAAGCACTATATCTCATTTGATCTAAACTCCACATCTTCAACTAGCATAGTATCTCAAACAGAGTTTTGACTGGTAAGAGTTTCATGTGCATAGATTAAATATTATTTTTAAATGTTATTGAAATTACAGCAGGAATATTCTCAAAGTATGGCATCTTTTCAAAGCTATCTCTGGTTATATAAATAAATATAGGTCAAAACATATTTCTCTCTCCCATGTCATAGTAGTCATCAATTACTCTTACATCCCCACATAGTTGAAATTTTATTTTAATGTGGAGTGTCTATATAGATAGTAAAGTTATCTTCTTTAAACAAGAAATCACTTTGTAAACACAGCTGATCTCCAGTGTATCACTGAAGAGTTCCTAGTCAGTGAGGAAAGCTAAGAATATCATCCCAAATGTTAACAGTAGTATGTATACCTGAAATGTTTCTAAATTGGTCTTCCAAATTAGCCTCTAGCAACACTTGCATAAACTGAATTATGTTCTTCTGTTAAAGTAACCTGTTTTCCAAAAGCCATAATTGGGCAGAATGGGGATCTAATTTGAACATTTTAGGGCTTATTATATACAAATGAGTTTCACTACATTTTTCTCTGTTTTGAGTTAAATCTCTTAAATTACCTGTTTCATCTTCTTCATTAGCAAATTGTGGGAGAAGGTATAACCATTACCAAATAACCTTCAAAAGACATTATGTATAAATGCTGAAATTCATTTTTAGTACTAGCCAATGAATCACAACAGAAAGAGCTGAAGGCTAAGTTCTTGGTAACTGAACCACGTTATGTATACTACTGTCTTACAGCCAATTAGACTGCCAGCACCATTGTAAGTAGCTAACAGAATATTTCCATTTTTCCAGATATTTCATTAAATGCTTTACATACAACTAGCTCATCTGATCCTCAAACCTAAGAAGAGTATACTCCATATTTGCGTTCCCATTTTCACAAATGAAGAAACCTAAGTTATAGCTGGTAACATGGCAGAACCAAGTGTTCAGGCTGTTTGACTGCAGAGCCTTTGCTCTTTAAGTCAAATATTTATTAGCTATTACACAGAACTGGCAGAAAAACAGTAAAAAGTTTCAGAGAGACATATTTTGATTTAGTGTAATAGTAAATGTATCTGCCTAGCAACAGAAGGGGCTGCATCATGAAATAAAGAATAACAGAAGTGTTCAAACTAGAGTCTTGATCATGTGTCTGTGTTTCAGGGCAATCAAACAGATGGTGAGTAATAGCTGTTCTTTACAGGAAAATTCTAGCTCATAAATGCAATAATCATCAATGGCAGCAAAACCTAGCAGATGAAAGGTTGATGAGGAACTTTTGTAATGAATGGATCAAGCCAACTAACTACACTAGAATCTGATGATTAATTTTGCCATCACTAAAATTAAAACAACCAGACATGTGCCCTCCCCTACCTGCGACCAACATGATACAATATGTAACTGAAAAACTACCAGCAGGAAGGAGGTGGGGTGAAAGGCCTGATATAACTACCAGTCTTCAAAAAATGTAGCAAACATATAAGGAGACTATCACAGACTGAGATTTTAAATCTAAGAATCACATGATTACTTAGATCCTGTTATTTTTTTTAAAAAGTGAGCAGGGACAGTATACTAAATAACATCAAATATTTACTGCCAGTTGCACTAGATATGCCTGGAGAAGGACATGGCAACCCACTCCAGGATTCTTGACTGGAGAATCCCCATGGACAGAGAGGAGCCTGGCAGGCTACAGTCCATGGGGTCACAAAGAGCTAGACATGACTGAAGCAACTTAGAATGTATGCACGCACTAGATATGACCATGATATTGTGGTTATTTTTAAAGACTCTCTTACTTCTGTAAGTATGAAATGATAGAATACCTGGGGTGCTTTAAAATATTCCAGTAACAACAGAAGAGTAGGAGACAGATGAAACCAGAATGGCAAAACATTAATAACTGCTGAAGCTTGATGAGTACATTGGGCAGAGCAAAGAGTATTCATTATACCATTCTCTCTTGTATGAACGTCTGAAGTTTTCCATAATAAAAAATGCTTAATGTTTAATTGCAATACGAAAGAGGATAACCAAACTCCAAACAAGCAAACAAGAAACCATGTGTGCACATGTAGCAAGCAAAGTGCTGGCAAAAGATATGTATTCCTATTACCATCCAATCACCCACCTACCCACAATCAGGGCCTGTTCACCTGGCTGTGGCTGAGCATTAAACCCTTGACCCAAGCAAAAGTAAATCACCAGGATTTACCCATCTGGTTTAGAATTTATTCCTATGGTTGTAAGATTTAACTCCCCAATAATAAAACAAAATAAAATCATAAACATGTAACCATAGCAAACATTATGTATGATGGAAATATTTTCTATACATTAACTTTTGCCAAATAACATCAATACACAGTTCTACTTCAGAGTCATTTTATTTTAAAATAGTTTAGGTGAAAAACTTAAAAAAAAAAAAAAAGACCAGCAACAATGAATATAAAATGATTTTGTGTTTGGGAAGGAGAATACTAATATTCTGAATATTTGAACCTATTTTCCACCCATTTGCCAATCTCTTTGGATAAGGCATCACAGTGCTAAATTTTCACTTCCTGTGAAAATTATCTTTTGAGTTCTCAAAGCAAATCTATTAATAAAAACAGTATTCTGTAAGTCATTTTGCAAATGAGAAATTTGAGTGCAATTTCCACTACCAGATACCAAATTCCAGATATATACTATAATAATGCATAATACCTTCTATACCACGTGTTTCTAGTTTTAACTTGTATCTCAAAAGTCAAGTTACACTAAATTACAATTTTGAAAATGTAGTTGGTCCACAGCCCTCATCAACTCCCAAGATATTCTCATCACAGAGGGGTGGGGAGTGCCATCAACAGCTTATTGTACGAGGTCAAAACTTATGCTCTATAACAAAGGAATACTTCAAACTGACAAGGGAGACGCCCACCTCACAGAGAAACAGCAAAGAGTAAAATAAAATGATCGAAGGACTATGACTTGGAATTAACAACAGTAACTAATACCATATCCAGAAGTGTGACTAGGCAATTGGGTTTTCATGTCTACCATCAACACCTATGAGAACACTGAAAAATCAAGGCTGACACTGTGTAAACACTGTAACTAGTACAGTGTAATGAAAAAAGTACTATATGACTCAGCCAAAGTTTTCTTTTCTAGGGCCTTTCGTTCAGAAGGCATGCTCTAATCCCCTTTCTCCCCTTTATGTGTTTCCAAAACACCTGACGGAGAGGCAAAACAGAGTAACCAGTTCAGATGCTCAGTCGTGTCCAACTCTTTGCGACCCCAAGGATTGCAGCACGCCACGCTTCCCTGTCCATCACCAACTTCGGGAGCTTACTCAAACTCATGTCCATTGAGTTGGTGATGCCATCCAACCATCTCAACCTCTGTCATCCCCTTCTCCTCCAGCCTTCAATCTTTCCCAGCATCAGAGTCTTTTCAAGTGATCAGTTCTTCGCATCAGGGGGCCAAAGTACTTGAGTTTCAGCTTCAGCATCAGTCCTTCCAATGAATATTCAGGACTAGTTTCCTTTAGGATTGACTGGTTTGATATTCTTGCAGACCAAGGGACTCTCAAAAGTCAGTTAAGTCAGTTAAAAGTCAGAAAAGTCAGTTAAACTGGATTTGAAAACCAATTCCAATACTTTTTAACCTACAACACTAAGAACTCAAATAGTAGTACTGTAATTACTTCAAAGACAATGAAAGGAGAACATCTATTTACCATAAAACTCTTCACACAGAAAGTATTTGCAAACAATGCAACTGACAAGGGGCTAATACTCAAAATATACAAACAACTCGATTAAAAAAAAGCCAATCAAAATATGGTCAGAAAATCTTAAAATAGACATTTTCCCCAAAAAAGACACGTTGATGCCTGACAGGTACATGAGAAGATGCTCAACATGGCTAATCACTAGAGAAAAGCAAATCAAAACTACAACTGCCACCTCACACTGGTCAGAATGGCCATTATTAAGAAGTCTACACACAACAAATGCTGGAGAGGGTGTGGAGAAAAGGGAGTCCTCCTAACTGCTGGTGGGAACGGAAACTGGTGCCACCACTATGGCAAACAATACAGAGGTTCCTCAAAAAGCTAAAAACAGAGTTGCCATGTGATCCAGCAACCCCACTCCTGGGCATGTATCCAGACAAAACTGCAACTCAAAAAGATACAGGCACACCTATATTCATAGAAACACTATTCCCAGTAGCCAAGACATAGAAATAAGTTAAATCTTCACCGACAGAGGAATGGATTAAGAGGCTGTAGTGTGTGTGTATTTATACACACCATATATATATATATATATATATAAAATGAACTACTGCTGCTGCTAAGTCGCTTCAGTTGTGTCCGACTCTGTGCGACCAATAGATGGCAAATGAACTACTACTCAGCCATAAAAGAAGAAATAATGCCATTTGTAACAAAATGGATGGCCCTAAAGTTATCAGACTAAGTGAAGTACGTTCTAAGACAAAGCACAATTCACTGTCCTACCTAAGGCAGCAGTCATAATCTCAGACCACCACCACCAGATCTCTGGGTTTCATTAGTCTTCACCAAGATGAACAGAAGCCTAAAAAGTATCTTGAGCACCAATCACTTTCATAAGCTCAACTCATACAGCTCAATTCCCTGACCCCCCTCTCCTAATTCTAATAGTTATTTAAGACAGTTTTACCATCAATGTTAGCATGATTATAATTTTCCTCATTCATTCTATGAGGAAAATAGGATAAAGAGAGTTATGAACAATCAGGTCAACTCAAACATTAACTAAGCACATATGACTATGTTCCCAGATGCTACTTACTGGGATTCCTCCATTTAAAAGAGTAAGTCTCTAAAACATACTTATCATGGTTCCTTGGATTTTCTAGAACTAGGACTACAAAGGGCTTCCCTGGTGGCTCAGACATTAATGAATCCGCCTGCAGTGCGGGAGACCTGGGTTCAATCCCTGGGTTGGGAAGATCCCCTGGAGGAGGGCATGGAAACCCAGTCCAGCATTCTTGCCTGGAGAATCCCCATGGAGAGAGGAGCCTGGCGGGCTGCAGTCCAGACACGACTGAGCGACCCAGCACAGGACTGCCAAGTCCGCGAGGCCCTCACGGCAGAGCCCACCGCGTAAACCACGCAACGGGCAGGTACGCGCTGCAACGGGCTCCAACGGAAGGTCAGCCTTTCCGGATGGTGTCAGGAACCACCCGAAGTACCTTAAAAGTCAGAGAATTATAAAAAATACACATGCATACAAATATGTCTTTTAAAATATTCGTATGAAAAATTAGTAATAAAAATACTTAATAGCTACATGTCACAAAAGCACAAGACTAACAAACTGAGCAGCTAGCATGTGCATATCTGAAAAAAATTTCCTATCATAGATTCCAACCTCTGCTCCAATTTCATAACCTCTGACACTATCATTATCCTCTCCAATAATAAAGAAAAGTAGCCAAAGAAAGATGAGCCCCAAATATTTTTTGGTAGACTGTCTCTCTGTAACACACAACAGTATTCTATAATTGGGGAAATACTGGTTTTGTATTTAACTATCACTGTTTCAATTTGTTACTAGTTATTAACCTTAATTCTTTATACAAATTGCTGTTAATCTGTCAAGAAGACTATACACTGTATTGTTCATAATTTAGACAACTGGCTTCCTAAATAATTATATTCTCATATTTATTTTTTAATGGATACAGTAAACTTGAGCAAAAATAAGATACCTATTATGGTGACCCTGAGGAAAACCTCAGGAGTCCATTTTAACCTATTTCTAACAAAGTGTTTTACTGTACCTCAAAACTCATCTGTTTTCTACAGATAATCTAAAATTTTTAGCACAGAAGTAGTACCACAAAAAGTGTAGCTTATGTTTTAGAATTGATATAGATACTAGAATTGAGGAATTAATTGAAGAAATATACATTTAACCAGGCAATTTTAGAAAGTCTGTATGTTCAGCATCAGAAAAATGGACTTCGCAAGAAAGGGTTTTTGCATTCATCTATATAACTTATGAAAAACGTTAACCCTACCTTACAGTCATACAAAAATTCATAAAAATTTTAAACATGACATCTTCTGCCTACTAATGTAGAGCATATGTAATTAACAATTAATCACCAAGAAGCGAAATACCACACAAAAGACTCAAAACACAAGTTAGTCCATGAGTCTCCAAAGAGGTAATCATGAAGCAAATAGTGGTGATTACTGTACAGCCCTCCCCAAAGACAGTCTAACTGCATTTGGCAGGAAGTGGACAGCAGGAAGAACTACAATCAGAAACCACCACTTGCTCCAGGTTCTTACACACCCACAGCAGTGCTCCCAGTAAGCAGACGTGGTAGAAGCCTGCCAGCGGGATCAAATCCCTGTCACTACCCACACCATCCTAAGGATATTTTCACTAGTGAGATGTTATCATGGGACAGAAAAGGCATTCTAAAATAAAAACACCTTAAGAACCTTAGACAAACTCTAAACCTCCATCTAAATGACCAAAGTATTTGCTCAGATGGAAAAGACACTGAAATAATCATTAAGCTTAATTAAAAAAAAAAAAAAAACTACCAAAGTTATACATGAATTTCAAAGCTGAGGGACTCAAATACAACACCCGATTAGCGTACAATAACCAAAAATTACACAAAATAATTGTCTCTCATTTGAATTCATGAAAGTACACTTTCATGAATATAAATCCCATTATGAAAAAAAATAAACCTATTGAATCTTCAGTTGACTAGGTTGTTGGCTAGCTTCAAATTAACCATTTTCAAGAGACTGCTCTTAAATACCTTGAGTTGAGAAAACCAACTAATCAAAGTAGGGCAGGAATAAAAGCTATTTTAATCCATCAACACCAGACAAGACAAACAGAAATAAATATGGACAATAAAATAGAATTTTAAAAAAGAAAAGGAAAGAGAGAAGTGTAGGAATCAAACTCTAAACAGAATCACGAAAACACAATCATAAATTACCAGATAAACTTACCCTGTGGGAAAACATTTGGAAGGAGACACTTTCCAGCAGCTCATGTCCTAAGGCTTTTAAACTACTTAACATGATATAAAATAAAGTAACTTAATATGGTACATTCACAATATAGAGTATTCCCTATTGAAGAAATAAGCACATCTTACACACAAATGCAAGCAGGCAGATGATACAGTATGTATAGTAGACAAAAAGATCTGGAAAGGTATACACTGAACTGTGAGTACTGGTTACCTCTAGGATGAGCTGGATTTGAAGAGATGGAGCCAAGAAGAGATGCTAAAGGTAGATTTTTACTTTTTCCTCTGTTAAGTACATTAAGTATATTGCCCTTTTGCAATAAGCATTTATTGTTCTAGTAATTAAGAAAGAAACCATTTCTGGACTTTCCTGGTGGTCCAGTGGTTAAGACCCTGATGCTAGGGGAACTAAGATCCTGCCCGCATGCCTCCAGGCGCAGCCTAAATAAATAAATAAAAAGAAAAAATGAAAACATTTCAAACCAATACCAGACATTGTTACTGTTTTCAAGATATTTATGTTTAGTACAAAGAGGTAATAGCAGTAAAGTACCTTGAATTTAAAGCCCTATCTTCAGAGATTTTAAAAAAATGACAATTAAATGCAGTATGTAACCCCAGGCCGAAAAAAGAGGACACTATTGAAGTTACTGGCACACGTTAAATATGAACTATATATCAAGTGTATTATTATAAATGTTAAATTGCCTGAATTTGATCACTGCATGTTGGTTATATCTAAGAACATTCTTGTTCTCAGGTTATACTAAGAACTAGGTAGGGGTAAAAGGTCATGATGCCCTCACCTTACTCTCAAATGGTTTAACCCAAAATAAACAAACACAGGGTTTGACAGAAAACAACAAAATTCTGTAAAGCAACTACCCTTCAATTAAAAATAGATTAAAAACAAATAAACACAGGTATATACATTTTTATAAAGAAAGATAAAGCAAATGTGGCAAAATTTCAACAACTGGTCAATCCAGATGAAAATATGGGAGTTCACTATGCTAGTCTTAAAACTTCCGAAAGTTCGAATTTTTCCCCCCCCAAATAAAAGATTCTTTCTCCCTAGAGAGCAGATCTCTCTTAGAAAGGAAAAGAAAGAATTCTAAGCCTGAATTTCAGTGACTATAGGTGTAAATGTTTCAGTTTCTAATATGAATCGTCTCTCAGGGGCTTACAATAGCCCTCAGTACACACATTACAAAATAAGATACTCTACAGTATCTCACAAGAATTAACAAATTATGAAGCAGGTCAACTTTTTATTCTAGCATATGACTATTCTTGCTTCTCTGCAGAAACTGACAATGCTCACAGAACAACACTAAACATCTCTAAGGGTTAAGAAAAATTATTATCAATATCTTTTAAAGAGTAAATCACAATGCATTACAATTTAAAGGGGAATTTGTTCTTCAGTCGCTAAGTCATGTCCAACTCTTTCTGACTGACTGCAGCACACCAGGCTTCCCTGTCCTTCACCATCTCCGAGTTTGCTCAAACTCATGTCCACTGTATCAGTGATGCTATCTAACCATCTCATCCTCTGCCGCCCTCTTATCCTCTTGCCTGCAATCTTTCCCAGCATCAGGGTCTTCTCCAATGAGTCGGCTCTTATAGATTAAATCAATTAGTCACTACAGTGAAAGGTGGCAGAAAATATTTGAAACACCAAAGTTCCACTAAAACTAGAAAGGGAAAAAAAAAACAACTAGAAAGGGTCAATTGATAGGTATGTCTTGACAGTTTGAACATTTCTTAGGGAAACACAGTAACCGCTCAACAACAGTTACTCGATGCCCTATTAGAGACATAATCTGTCAGTAGGAAGACTCGTTGGCTGGAAATCTAGATGAAGCAAGAGCAAAAAGAGGGACATGAAATCTGGAGAGATATACTCTATCCTGAGCTTCCCAGGTGGCTCAGTGGTAAAGAATCTGTATGCCAGTGCAGGAACCATGGGTTTGATCCCTGGGTTTGGAAGATCCCCTGTAGTAGGAAATGGCAACCCACTCCAGTATTCTTGCCTGAATAATTCCATGGACAGTCCACAGGGTTGCAAAGAGTCAGACACGACTGAGCACACACACACACACTCTATCCTAAGCAAAAGAATAGTTCCATCAGGCTTACTGTGATCATAAGGAAACCCTTTGAGTAGCAGTTTGGCCTCCCGTGTACCTCAGTAGCCCAAAGACTATACCTTGGCCTGAAGAACATACCTCAATCACTATAAAACTATTTTTCTCTTTTAAAATAACAAAAACTGAATTATGGACTGGCTGCAAAGCTCCTAAAGGTCCAGACTCTATGTGGATTCTTTCAGTTGGCTTCCTATGGCATCTCTAACCCCACCGTAACTTAGGTGAATTATGAGAATGTTGTAAGAACATGACTAACCCCACTGCTTTATATTTAATTTGAACATGCTAAAGTATTTTTGCCAGCTAATAAACTTTTTTTTGCCAAATTCACCATGCTTTTCATATCACAGTGCCTTATAAAGTACTGTTGTTTCTAGCTGCATCTTTTTAGCCAATACTAATAAAAGTTTAAAGCAATCATGCTCCAATTAAAAATAAGCAAAGTTTTCAAAAAACTTAACACTGTCCTATTTCTTAAATCCTCATAAAACCCTCTGCAGAAAATACTGTTATGATTCTTACTTTACCTACAAGGACATCAAGGCATTACAAAATTTGCCTGGGTTCACACAGCTATTAAGTAAAAGAGGTGAGATTCTAAAACAGGAGCTAGGATAGAGTCCAATGGTTTAACATGTTTTGTGCCTTGGACCATTCTGGAGTCAGGTGAAAGCCTGCAAATTCCTTTTCAGCTTAATATTTTTACATATACGAAATAAACAAAGGAGACCAATTACCTTTGGGACAAAAACCCCAAATGTATGATACAGTAGTATATATGCTTCTCAACAATCAAGTGGTGGATCTCCAATCTACTGAAATTTCTATGTAATGATGAACACAGATAATGAGATATCTACAATAATTAAAATATATAAAATCTGTGATTTGTACTAGCAGTAAAATCACAGGTACTATATTACAGGCTAATCATGAGTTAATACTACTATAGTTTTCTGTTTACATTAGTAATTAAAAGAAATGCTAACTTCTAGTTAAGAGATTAGTGAGGACGTAATTTTCCCCTAAGTTTATGGATGCCATCCATATTAACACTGCCCTCTGTATCAATCCTCTTAGCATTGCAGTTAAGAAAAAGAAATTCAAGAAGGCAAAGTAGTTGTCTGAGGAGGTTTTACAAATAGCTGAGGAAAGAAGAGAAGCAAAAAGCA
Source organism: Dama dama (assembly GCF_033118175.1). Taxonomy (NCBI): domain Eukaryota; kingdom Metazoa; phylum Chordata; class Mammalia; order Artiodactyla; family Cervidae; genus Dama; species Dama dama. Next base: position 56,595,176 of record NC_083704.1, on the reverse strand, counting down.
AAGGGGAAAGGGAAAGATATATCCAACTGAATGCAGAGTTGCAGAGAATAGCAAGAAGAGAAAAAAAGACCTTCTTCAATGAACAACGCAAAGACATAAAGGAAAACAACAGAATGGGAAAGACTAGAGATCAAGAAAATTTGGAGATGTCAAGTGAACATTTCATGCAAGAATGGGCATGATAAAGAACATAAATGGTAGGGACCTAACAAACGCAGAAGAGAGTAAGAAGAGGTGGCAAAAATACACAGAAGAACTATACAAAAAAGGTCTTAATGACTAGGATAACCATGATGCTGTGGTCACTCAACTAGGGCCAGGCATTCTGGAGTGTGAAGTCAAGTGGGCCTTAAGAATTATTACTACAAAGACAGTGGAGGTAATGGAATTCCAGCTGAGCTACTTAAAAATCCTAAAAGATGATGCAGTTAAAGTGCTGCACTCAATATGTCAGCAAATTTCGAAAACTCAGCAGTGGCCACAGAATTGGAAGAGGTCAGTTTTTATTCCAATCCCAAAGAAGGGTGGTGCCAAAAAATGTTAAACTACTAGACAATTATGCTCATTTCACAGGCTAGTAAGGTAATGCTCAAAATCCTTCAGGCTAAGCTACAGCAATATGTGAACCAAGAACTCCCAGATGTACAAGCTGGGTTCAGAAAAGAAAAAGGAACCAGAGAACAAACTGCCAACATTTGCTGGATCATAGAGAAAGCAAGGGAATTCCAGAAAAACATCTGCTTCATTGACTACACTAAAGCTTTTGACTGCGTGGATCACAACAAACTATGGAAAATTCTTAAAGAGACAGGAATACCAGACATCCTATCTGTGTCTTGAGAAACCCGTATGCAGGTCAAGAAGCAACAATTAGAACCGGACATGGAACAGCAGACTGATTCAAAATTAGGAAAGGAGTACATCAAGACTGTACATTGTCACCCGGCTTGTTTAACTTATATGCAGAGTACATCATGCGAAATGCCAGGGTGGATGAATCACAAACTGGAATCAAGATTGCAGTTTTGGAGAAATATCAACAATCTCAGATATGCAGATGATACCACTTTAATTGCAAAAAGTGAAGAGGAACTAAAAAGCCTCTTGTTGAGGGTGAAAGAGGAGACTAAAAAAGCTGGCTTGAAACTCAACATCCAAAAAACTAAGATCATGGCATCCAGTCCTATGACTTCATGGCAGATAGAAGGGGAAAAAGTAGAAGCAGTGACAGATTTTCTTGGGCTCCAAAACGTATAGTTAAAGCTATGGTTTTTCCAGTATTCATACAGATGTGAGAGTTGGACCATAAAAAAGGCTGAGCGCTGAAGAATTGATGCTTTAAAATTGTGGCGCTGGAGAAGACTCTTTGGAGTCCCTAGGACTGCAAGATCAAACCAGTCAATCTGAAATGAAATCAACCCTGAATATTCACTGGAAAGACTGATGCTGAAGCTCCAATACTATGGCCACCTGATGCGAACAGCCAACTCACTGGAATAAACCCTGATACTGGGAAAACCAAAGGCAAAAGCAAAGAGTGCAGCAGAGGATGAGATGGTTAGATCATCACAGACTCAATGGACATGAAATGGAGCAAATTCCAGGAGACTGTGAAAGGATAGGGAAGGCTGGCGTGCTGCAGTCCATGCCATTGCAAACAATCAGACACAACTTAGCAACTGAACAACAACAACAATAATCTTGTGTCCCTCTCTCTCTCCACACTGGATCCCTTGGTGCTCTCATCCAGTCTTGTGGCTTTGAATACTACCTAAGTGGCCGACTACAAAGTTTATCTCTAGTCCAGACCTTTCTCCTAAATTCCAGACTTGAATGTCAATTCAACCAGGATATCTAAAAGGCATTTCAAACTTACCACTTCTAAAACTGAACCCATCTATTCCCCAAACGTGCTCTTCTCAGTCACCCCTATTCTTGTTGATGGCAACCCCATCTTTCTCAGTGCTCAGACCAAAACTCTTGGAATCATCCTTGTTTCCTCTCTCACATGCCACATCTGCTCTATCAACAATTCACATTGGGATGATCTTCAAAACATATCCAGAATTCAACCATTTTTCACTATCTCCTGTTACCTTGATAGAAGTCACGCGCATCTCTCTCCTCAATTTCCGGCTTCCTTATATGTATCTCCCTGCCTCTACTGTTTGTTCCTCTCTACCAACTTTAGAGATCATTCGGAAGCTGAAAGCAGACCGTGTCACTCCTTGGTTGAAAACTCCAGGCAAAATACTTATAAACACTCTACAAAGCCCTGTGAAATCTGTACCCCACCCTAACATAATGTATTAATACTATTACTTTTTTGTTCATTCCATTCTAGCCATACTGAGCAGAACTCTCTAGGTCTGCCTCAGTGCCTTGGAACAAACTATTGCCTCTACTTGGAAGCTTTCTCCCCAGATAGTAACAGGGCTAGCTTCCTCCCTCTTTAGTCTGCCTAAACATCACTCTCAAGAAGGTTCCCCCAATGCACCTCATTTTACATTTCAACATCTACCCCAGAAATTCTGTCCCCCTTATTGTGTTCCATTTTCCAAAGTAATAACCTTTTAACATTCTATATTATGTATTATCACCCCTCACTAGGAAGGGTGCTAACACAACCAAAATTGTTTTGTACATTGCTCACCCCAGCATGCCTATGTTTGGCACAAAGTAAATATGCATACAATCAAAGGACAGCAATCTCTGTAAAGGAGTTGCCTGTGTCTCTCATTAGAAGAACTCCTTGAAGACTACAACTGGATTTAATCTGCAGTGTCCTCAACACCTGGCCCTGGGTCTGCTCAAGAGCAGACACCTAATGCACAGATACTCAGGTGATTATAGTCACTTTCACCTGAAACATAATCCTAGATACTTGAGGAAAAGCTAGGTCTTACAGCTGTGTCTGATTAAATAGTTGGTAGGAGACAAACACAGAACATCAGGTTCCAACTGTTACTTCAATCAAACTGAATTTAAGTTTCATGATTCATTTCTTCATGTGTCTCGGAAATGTTTCAAACTACCTATAGTCTGAAAAGGGCACTTGGTCATTCCTCTCCCCCCCCCAGCCATGGCACCACCTCTCTGGCCCACCTAATCTTTTCATGCTTAACATCCTACCTCTTCAGCGTTCCTTGATGACCCCAGCTAGAAGCACTTACATGTGTCACACTCTGTGTCAAGTGCTTTTCATATATTATTCTCATTTGATTCTCCCAAAAGTCCTATGAGGTTGCTTCCATTACAACACCTATTTCAAAGATAAGAAAAACTCAAACTTAGAGAGATGAAGTCACTTGTTCAAGATTCAACGAATGTTCAAACCCAGGTATGCCTGGCTCTGAAATCCAAGTTCTTTAACCACGATACCGCTTTTCGGTCTCTGGGGTTACACAACCTAACTAGCTTATACAAACTACTTCATAGGATTTGTTGTCACTTGTTGTTGTTCAGTTGTTTCTTGCATCTGTTAAAGCAGGTGATATCATTCAGGATGCTTCCTACCAAGACCCCTCCCAGTTCTTACAGTATTACAAAATAAAACATTTTATAATTCTCTACATACTCCTTGTAGGTTAATACACATACACACACATATATTTTAGCACTTAGTCACTAGGGAAATTAGAAATCTCCACTGTTAGGAAGCAGGACAGACAGAAAAGCAATAAAAATAAAAAAACTCCAAGACCTTATATAAAAAAATATAACATTCCTGATTCCTCCCCACATTCATGTCCATCAAAGATGCACTTGAGTCCATTATTCCATACAATATGAAAAGCTGTATTTTCCTTCAAGAAGTTTAAGAATGTGATCCTTAAGGCTTCTGTACTTCACCAAACAACCTGGTAAAAGGAACTGAAAAGCAAGCACTCAAGACCATTCAGGAGCTAGCATGTTATTTTGGACAGGACAAGTGCTCAATGAGCAGTTACTGGATCATGATACAGAATTTTCCTTTTTGTGAGGTTTTCCAAGTCTCAAACCAAGAGCCTGTAAAGAGTCATAGCAGAACTAAGCTGAAATGTGTCAAAAGAGCAAATATCTTGGAATCATCCTGGTCACAAAAGTGAATTTCATTTGATATCTCTATCAACTGTTTAGGTTTGAAATATGCCATACATTCGTAGGTCTAGACTTGAGCCAACACCAGCAAATGCAGTTTAAGGATAACTTTTCAAAACAATAGTCTTGGGAGGACGCAGGGAAAGAAGTGAATCCAGGCTCTGGAGTGGAAGCTCTCTTAAGAAACCAGATACAGTAGCTGATACGGCCCTCAACAGCAAGGTAAAAATGTCCCAGGCTTAAAATACACTATTGGTTTCTAAATATTTCGGTTTTCAAGACCACTGTCTTGTTTAGAGAATCCTCCAGCGATTCCTGCTTCTTAACAAAGTCTTCACAAGGAGTAGAAAGTCATCTATTCACGGCAAGAGGTTGCTGTTACCGAGGAAGTTGAGTGTCCGAAAGTGTGCAAATCTCATAATCTGGTAGAGAATGTATACCCCTCCGGAGGCTTTCATTTTCGGGCGGAAAAACAACCCGGTGTCACCTCCACATTGGGGCCACTCAAACCTCGCCACCATTACAAAACCGAAGTGCCAAAGGTGCAGAATGTGAAGCCGGAAGCACTACCAGGCCAGGATCAAGTTCCAGGAGAAGAGGGGGAAAAAAAAAAAAAATCAAAACCAAGAGTGCAGCGCGGGCCCCTCGGCCGCCCTGGGCCGAACGACGCACGTAGGCCCTTCCGGTCAGAGCCGCCGTCGCCGGGAGGCCGGGCGACGGGCCGGGCTTCCACCCGAGCCCGGGGATTCGCGGCCTAGTCTTGCCGGTGCCCCCTTGCCGAGTCTGACACCGGCTGCTCCTCCGACTCGGTCCCTTTCGTAGGCAGCGCTGACCAAGTGGGCCACGAGGATCCGGAGGAGACCGCCGATCCTCGGGCGGGCCGGATCGGTACAGACGCGGCGGCGGCGGCGGCGGCCGCGCCGCCCCTCCCCCACCGGCCCGGCCCAACCGCCGCGGCGACGCGAGCAGCGGCGCCAACGCCGGGCCCAACCACCGGCCCGCGGCGGCCCGGACAAGGGGCCCGTGGCGGCGGCGCGGGCCCGCTCTGCACGCCGCCCGCGCGAGTTCACCGCGGGCCCGTTACTCCCCGCGCCATCCGCCAGGACGCGCCGCCCTCAGCTCGGGCTGGGACGGCCGAGGGCAGCGGGAGGCCGCGGAGCTGATACTTACTCAGGGGTCGGGTGCTCGGGGTCGTAGAAATCCCCCATCTTTGGAGGCGGCTGCGGCGGCAGCTGCTGCTTCATAGGGAGCCTCTGGAGACCGCGACACGAGCCCCCTCCCCGCGGCAGGGCGACGCGAGGGAGGGGAGGGGAGGAGGCCGCTGGTCCGACCGCGGCGGCGGCGGCGGCAGGGGCGGCCCGCGTCGCTGGCCCGCTCGCTCCCTCCCTCCGGCGCCCGCCCGCCGCTCTCTCCCCCACACACTCACACGGGGAGCGACGCTTACCCCGCCCGCCCCTTAGCTGCACAGGCCCGGCCCCTTAAAGAGACACGCGCCCGCCGCGCCTCCGCCGCCAGTCGGCGAGCAGGCAGCTGCCGGTAGTCCTCTGAGAGGAGCGGCGCGGGGGGGCAGCTGTGCGAAACCCGCCGACCCGGCCCGACTTCGCCTGCGACTTCCCGGAACGATAAGCCCCGGGCCCTAGCGCTGTTGGCCCAGCTCGGGGCCGAAAGCTGCTGCGCCGCGACCCCTCCCTCAGGCTCGCTCTGGCGGCTGGGGCGCTGAGGTGTGACACGGCACGCCTCAGGGTTGTTTGCGGGCGAAAAGCCCGAACCCGCCCTGACTCTACGAGCCTTCCTGCCCCGCCGCCCTCGAAGACCTGCCCTCCCGGAGCGCCGGAGTCCTCAGCGGCGCCGAGGGCCCCTCCCCTGGGCTTGCGGGCTCTGAGGTAAGGCGGGCGCCTCTTCTCCCTAGCCTCTCGCCCCTCTCTCCTTTATTCCTCTTCGGTTTCTCTCCCTCTCGCCTCTTCATTTCGTCCCGTCGGCAAGCACGGAAGTAGAGCTAGGCCGGGGATTCGCGCTAAAGCCGAGCTCTGGGGACGCCTCTTCCTCCTTCCCGCCCCCGCCGAGTCGGCTGGGCCCAGTCCGCCCACCGCCCCGCTGCGTCCGACCATCTCCACCCGCCACCCCAACATCTGGGAGCGGTGGCTCCCGTGTTCTGCGTGGTTCTCAAGGCCTTGGAGGAAATGTCCTTTAAGAAAAGGTTATGAATCGCTTTCCTACACAAATGACGTAGTAAGATTAAGTAGGATAACTTGAAAGGCCTGTGGGTTTTATTTTTGGAAGGATAAAGAGCGCATAAAGCCATTAGCTAAAGGCTAAGGGGGTGGGGAGGGTTTCAGAAGATCAGATTTTTTTGTAGTTTGATTTTTCCCACTGTAATTTTGAATCGGATTTTACTAGCAAGCAACTGGTTGGAGGTATGTGTTATGGACTGAATGTGTACTCCATCCCCTAAATTTATATGTGAAATTCTATCCCCCAAGATAATGGTATTAGAAGGTGGGGCTTTTGGAAGGTGTTTAGGACTGGACTGTGGAGCCTGCATGAATGAAATTAGTGCCCTTATAAAAAACCCTTTTAGAGAAGGAAATAGCAACCCGCTCCAGTATTCTTGCTTAGAGAATCCCATGGACAAAGGAGCCTGGCAGGCTACAGTCTGTAGGGTGGCAAAGAGTCAGACACAACTGAGTGACTGAGCACACACAGATTTTTTGCTATAGCCTTGCAGAGTTTCTGTCTTTTGCCTGTTTCTTCATGAGCCCATTGCTCATGGGCTTCCGTGGTGGCTCAGATGGTAAAGAATCTGCCTGCAATGAGGGAGGCCTGGGTTCAGTCCCTGGGTCTGGAAGATCTTCTGGAGAAGGGAATGGCAACCCACTCCAGTATTCTTGCCTGGAGAATCCCATGGACAGAGGAATCTGGTGGGCTACAGTCCATGGGGTGGCAAAGAGTCAGACACGATTGAGCAACTTTAACTTCACTCAAAAGCCGGTTGAGCTCTCTCCGGTTTGTTCTGAGGATATAAGGAGAAAACTCAGTCTGCAACCCAGAAGGCAACCCTTGTCAGAACTGTCATACTGGCACCTCAATCTCCAACTTTCAACCTCCAAAACTGTTTGAGAAACGAGTTTCTATAGTTTATAGCTACCCAGTCTATGGTATTCCATTTTAGCAACCAAAGTATATGAGAGTATAAAGCCTTTACTAGCTCTTTTTAATATCCTATATGTGTGTAAACAAACACGCATATTTATATGTTGTCAGTGTCTATTAGTGCTTTATCATCATTGTTTCTCACTTGAGGATTATTTTGGGTTTTTTGTTGGCTTTTCGGCATATCCAGACTCCCTTGGTTCAAGTCTCCTGTGGCCACTTCTTTACAAACTATGAATACTGCCTAATTTTTCTGCTTTTTCTCATTGTAAGATGAGAACATTAATGTGGACAGGACGTCACTGTTGTGAGGATCCAATGAAATAATGTTTGTAAAGCTTTAAACTTTCGATAAATGTCAGCACTTACTCACCAGAGTGCAATGATTAAGAGCTACCTGGCATTGTATACCCGCCCTGCCACTTTCTCGCTATGTGACATGAGGCATGGTTACTTTGCATGCTTGCAGTGCCTCATCTGTAAAATAGAGGTATTATCTACTGCACAGTGCTGTGATTTTTAAACTAAATTGTATAAAACATGCTTGCACGATGCCTCTCCCTGAGTAAAGTTATCCTTTAGGCTTTGAAAGAATAAATTGGAGCCCTATGCCTTGGATACCACATAGGCTATTGGGAGCTACTTCACATTGGACAGACCGGAAAGGACTATTATAATTATAGGTGGAGGTGGCTGAAATAATGTTAAGTGTGAGGTGACAAAGACCTAAACTGAGATAAATCACAAAAAAGCAGTCAGTTACAGGTCTCCTGTTTCCTAAATAACAAAGTAGATAGTTCTCTTGCAGGGGGTACCAGTTGATATCTATAGTATCTAGTCTTAAGACAGCATTAGTCTAGTTAGAATCCAAAGCAATAAGCATGCTGAGCTGTGGGGTTCAGTGGGAAATACTAAGCCCCAAGCATAAATAAATGAACCAAGGTTTTACAGGCAAGATTGAATACTATTAAATGCCCTCATCTATGACTGTACTAGGAGTTCTCTGTACAACTATTTTAAATTCAAAGAAAATGCGTTCACAGAACGGATACTTAGGCCTGGCCTCTTGATCAAAGCTGTGGAATAATTTGGTCTATAACTGACCATCTCCCACTTTCTTGTTTAAGACTCTACAAATAAGTTTGAAGGAAAAATGTCAAAAGTCTTAAAATGAAACATTTTAAGAGGCATTCCATAAAAGCCTTCATAATTGTTCCTGCCTCACTGCGCCTATAGGCCCAGAGCACCCCATCTCAGGGAACCCAAATGAAGCCAATAGTGACCCTGAAACAAAGTTGACTCAGGCATTTCTTGCCTTAGGGGAGGTGGAAGGCCAAAGATCAGACATTGCCCCCAGTTACACTCTTGGTACCTGGATGGGAAAAGAAAAATAAGTTTTTAAGGTGGAGAGAGTACCAGTTGATTGCTTGAGCACATTTTCAGAACTACTATGTGTAAACATAGTTTTGGAAGTAATGTGTTAACAGGGCGGTTCTTGGGATTGGTACAACACGGAAGCAATAAGGTCAAGACAGCCAGCGATTCTGAGGCACCACTGGTGGTTCCTCTTTTCAGTGTGCCAGGCCACAGCTCTGCTGCTGCAAATGAGAACCTGGCTGAGGCTCCAGGAAAGAGAGAAAAGGTTGTTTCCCCCTCAAAGTGACAGCTGGAGCTGAGTGAGGAAGCTGCCCCTACCTACTTAACCTCACCTCCTCCCATCCCATTCTACCTTCAGCAAATCCTACCCCGACCTGAGGATTCTCAAAAGACTGTTCCTCGAGAAATGCCAACTTGGGAAGGACATACAAGAACTAGGCCTTCAGTCCTATGGCTCCCCAGAGTGCCTGTCTTTGCCAGGAGGGGACAAGGTTGGCAGTGACAACAAATCCAGTGTGGGCGGTGTGAGCCAGGGCAATGTGGGAAACCCTGTCTCTACCCATGTGTTCCCACGCATATCTTCACATTGGCAAAATTAGGCCCATTCTTAATGGCCATAGCCTGTGGTTAATAATGGTCCGCTGGTATATAAAAGGTTGAATTTAATATCAGAGAGGCAGTTTGGGAGTATACGTGAATGATATATAAGACTGGGTTATATCAAGATCAAATGTTTGAAAGTTGAGACTTGCCAATACAAGGTTTATAAAGATCACAGCATTTTGTAAGACACCTAATTACTTTCCTTGATTATTTATCTATTACCTTGAATCTATTCCTTAAAGTTAATGATAGTATCATCAGTTTTTTTTCTAGTCCAGTGTACTTTTAAATAGAGGAATTGTGTTACATATTCCAGAAATGTATTTTTCATTATTTGTAATGAAAAAACAAAACTGGCTGTTACTGTAGTTGCACATTAACCATAAAATCATGACTACAAACAAATACATCCTAGCATCAGAATAGAAACATGATTTGGGTATCAATGAACTGTTACATGGGCTTCCCTGGTGGCTCAAAGGGTAAAGAATCTGCCTGCAATGCAGGAGACCCAGGTTCGATCCTTGGTTCGCGAAGATCCCCTGGAGAAGGGAATGGCTACCCACTCTAGTATTCTTGCCTGGAGAGTTCCATCTACAGAGGATCCTGGCGGGCTATAGTCCATGGGGTCCCTAAGAGTCAGACAGGACTAAGCAACTAACATGTTTTACTTTCAAGCTGTTATGCAGGGTTTCCCAGGTGGTGCCAGTGGTAAAGAACATGTGTGCCAATGCAGGAGGCAAAAGAGACTGGAGTTTGATCCCTGGGTCGGGAAGATCCCCTGGAGGAGGGCATGGCAACCCACTCCAGTATTCTTGCCTCGAGAATCCCATGGACAGAGGAGCCTGGCAGGCTACAGTCCATAAGGTCACAAAGAGTTGGACACAACTGAAGTGACTTAGCACACACTATTTAATAAAAACTTTGTGTGTGTGTGTATCTTTTGATTCAGCAAATTCTGTTTCTGAAATTCTACTTCATAGACTATTCATATCAGAGAATATTTTCATTAAAAAGAAAGAATTTTCACTGTACTAGATGTTCTGGAGGAGTTTTCATGAGCTTTGGGGATTTTTTGAATGGGAAAAGCAAAATTTTTAGACATATATAAATATACATATATACATGCATATACTTATTTGATTTTGTGAGGATGATGAAAGATATGAACAAATATATGCCATTTAGTCAATTTATTTTGAGAATTGAAGGAGGGACTGAGAAAAAAATAAGGAAAAATTACTACTACCATACCCTGGTAAATATATGTTGATCTGTAGATGTTTGTATATATTTAGGGCTCCTTTAAGAAATTAGGAGAAAAAATTGTGTATCTACTGGCTTAAAGGGGTGTTAACTTTAAAAAGTAAGTATTTGGAGTATATGTCTATTAAACCAAGATATGCATGACAGTGAAAGTGGCTCAGTTGTATCCAACTCTTTGCGACCCCATGGACTGTATGGCATAGAATTCTCCAGGCCAGAATACTGGAGTGGGTAGCCTTTCGCTTCTCCAGGGGATCTTCCCAACCCAGCAATCAAACCCAGGTCTCCCGCTTTGCAGGCAGATTCTTTTATCAGCTGAGCCACAAGGGAAGCCCAAGATGTGCATACTAATATATTAATAAGTGTTTGTGTGAGCATATCCAAACAATGAGAAGGGTGCAGATTGATACAGACTAGTTTGTTAATATTACCAGTGTTTTGTATGTGGGGTATGAGAGAAAGAAAGAAATCAAAGATGAATCCTAAATTTTTACCTCAACACCTAGATAACTGGTTAAGACTTGAGACCGGAAGAAAGAGGTTGGGATTAATAATTATGCTTTCAGTGTATTAAGGCAGGAAATGCTGATAAACATTCAGATGGAGATATCAAGTGAGCAGTTCAAAATACCCATCAGGAATTAAGAGGATTCCTCATAAGAAAATAGAAATTTTGGAGTCCTCAGTATACAAGTGATATTTAAAGCTATAGGACTGAACGAGATTTCCTAGGGAAAAAGTACAACTAAAAAAGAAAAGCAAATAAAAGGACAGTACTCAGGATTGAGCATTTGAGAATTTAGCCTTTACAAGTTATAAAGAATAATAAGCCAGCAAAGGGACACAGGTGAAATTAATAACAAACAGGAGAGTGTGGCCACATAGAAGCCAAGAAAAGAAAGCTTCTAAATGAATTAACAAAAAAACTAAGAAGCAATAGTGCTTTCTCCTCTCAGCTACTTTGCACATTTATCCTTGTATCGGTTATCAATTGTCAGCCCAGTGGGAAGCCAGAAATCTGCACTTCTATCCAACAAGAACAAGGCACCACTCCCCTCTGGGGTATCATAGAAGGTGAAATGGGAAACCTGAAATTTCACCCCCACCTGGCACTTAGGAGATGACACTCCATTCCATCTGGCCTAGTGTCAGAGAGGTCATTCTAAAATAGAAGGTTTACAAAAGATCCAGAGTCTCATAATGCTCTGATGGTCCAGGATACCATTTTTTAAAAATCATTCATCAGGAGAATTACAAACTGAATGACAAAATACAGTTTTGAAAGATGCTGACACCAGAAAGAGAAAGACAAATACCATATATCACTTATGTGTGGAATCTAAAATATGACACAAATGAACCTATCTATAAATCAGAGAGATTCAGAGTCCCAGAAGAAGAGAAGAAAGAAAAGCTCAAACGTATTCAAAGAAACGATGGCTGAAAACTTAGAAATTTGTCAAAATAGATAAACCTACAGATTCAAGAGGTTGAACATATCCAAAACAGAATAGACCCAAAGAAATCTGTACCCAGGTATGTCAAATTTAAGCTTCTGAAAACTAAAAAAAGAAAAAATCTGAAAACAATGAAAGAGAAATAACACCTACAGGAAACATTTTTTGGATGGCAGATTTCTCATCAGCACCATGGTGGTCAGAAGTAAGTAGCACAACATTATCCAGTTTCTGAAAGAAAACTGTTAGGGACTTCCCTGGTGGTCCAGTGGCTAAGGCTTGGCACTCCCAATGTAGGGGGCCCGGCTTCGATCCCTGTTCAGGTAGCTAGATACCACTTATGCAAATAAAGATCCTGTATGCCACAACTAAGACCTGGTGTGACTGAAATAAATAACAACAATAATACAATAAACCTATGGGAAAAGAAAAACCCTGTCAATTCCAAATTCTATATGGTAGGATTATCCTTCAGGAATGAGAGAAAACTTAGAAAAGCTAAGAATTTGTCACCACTGAACCTACTATAAACATTTCTGGAGAATGTTCTTCAAATATAAAGAAAATAATAAAAGATGGAAGTTTAAGCTATCAGGAAAAAGGAAAGCACAATAGAACAAAATATTACTAAATACAATATACTTCCTGTTCTCAAGTTTTCTAAATTATGTTTGACAGTTGAAACAAGAAAATATCTCTATATAATATCTGATTTGGTTTGCAGTGACTATAGAAGAAATATTTAAGACAGTTATAAATAGGGGACTACGGTTTTCTATACTTAATTTGAAGTGGTAAAATATTAAAACCAGTAGGCTGTGTTAAGTAATGTATGTATAATGTAAGATTTAGAGTAAATACCCCCCAAAAAAATCTGTACAAGAGGTACACTCAAAACATTATAGAACACTTCCCTGGCAGTCCAGTGGTTAAGAGTCTGCCTGCCAGTGCAGCAAACATGGGTTCAACTGCTGGTCCAGTAAGATTCCACATAGAGCGCTTAGCCCATGCGCCACAACTACTGAGCATGCGCTGTAGAACCCGCGAGCCACAACAATATACTCAGATCCATATCTCACACCATAAACAAAAATTAACTCTAGTTGAATCATAGGCCTAAATGTCAAACCTCACATTGTAAAACTTCGAAAAACAGAAGAAACCCTTTGTGACCTTGACTTAGGCAATAAAAGCGCAGTCCTTAAAACAAAAAATTGATAAAATTAACTTTACCAAAATTAAAAATTCCTGCTTCTTAAAACACAATGTTAGGAAAATGAAAACACAAAGCACAAGCTAGGAGAAAAATCTTTGCCAACGCATATATCTAATAAAGAACTTAAATCCAGAATATGCAAAGAATTGCCAAAAATCACCAGTAAGAAAACTGCACAATTTTTCAAATGAGTAAGAGTTCTGAACAGGCACCTCATCAAAGAAGACATCCAGATGGCAAAGAAGAACATGAAAAGTGCTCAACATCATTAGTCATTGAAAGTGAAAGTTGCTCAGTTGTGTCCGACTCTCTGCAACCCCATGGACTTGTACAGCCCATGGAATTCTCTAGGCCAGAATACTGGAGTGGGTAGTCTTTCCTTTCTCCAGGAGATCTTTCCAACCCAGAGATTGAACCCAGGTCTCCCGCATTGCAGGTGGATTCTTTAGCAACTGAGCCACCAGGGAAGCCCAAGAATACTGGAGTGGGTAGCCTATCCCTTCTCCAGTGGATCTTCCCAACCCAGGAATCGAGCTGCAGTCTCACATTGTAAGTGTATTCTTTACCCAACTGAGCTATCAGGGAAGCCATTGAGGAAATGCAAATTTAAAATGGAACAAGATGTCACTACGTACCTATCAGAACAGCTAAAGCCAAAAAGGTTGACTATTTCCAATATGGGCAAAGATGTATTTTACTTTCTTCTTGCTGGTGGGAGGTTCAAGATGCAATAATTTGTCTTTTGTTTTGGAGGTGACATCCCGGACTACTGAACCCCTAAATTTTTTTACTGATGTGGTGGTCCCCAATTCTCCATAAGATTTATCTCTCAGTCATTGTAGTGCATAATGAAGATTCCTCCATGCTAGCCATTTATATAGCTTATTTGGTCCATTAATAGAATGTGATATTCTGAAGAATGTCCATATTATTTGGATTTCTCCATTTTGTAGTTTGACCACAGTCAAAGAGTTAAGGTAGCTTTGGGAAAAATTGTGAATGTGCACCATTGTCCATTTCAAATGAATGTGAACTGCTTGTAAGATTAGAGATTGCCAAATGTTTACAGACTCTTTTAACCCTATTGTAATATGCAGAGCATCTGTTCGTTTGGTTCATACTACTTAACCCTAGCATATGACTGAACATAATTCAGAATAGCCAAGTACCCCATATGGTAAAGACAGTTTTTTGTCATTTTGCCCCAATACAGTCTAATTTCTGCCTCACCAGACAGCATTCACAACTCAGAGAGGAAACTCATGCAGTAATTTTCCATGCTTTTTTTAAATTTAGAAATGGTTTGTGTGTAGAGGACCGATGCTCAGATCTTACTGAAAAGGCTCATTTGTATTGAGTTACACAAATCGTGCCCTTTGCTACTGTTTCATCTAACCCAAGGACCTAAGGAAGTTGAAATTAATCCCAAGCCTGGAGTAATAAATTAGTAACCCCTTCTTCTCTCTATGAACATCCTTTGTTTTTATTTTTTGGTTTACCAGTTATGATGGCACTAGAGAACTTTTTCAAAAACGTGCTCTCTCAACAGCAATTTCTTGACTCCTCTCTATCTGCCAAAACCTGTGGGTAGAAACAGAGGATACAGAGATAAATTAATCTCTGGCTTTGGGAGGCTCTCAGAGTAACTGGGGAAACACTTCAAACAGTTCGGGGAGAGTACTGTATTGAAAGTACTGTAAATATGGGACCAGAGTGCTGTGGGAAAAGGAAATAACTCTTTATGCCAGAGGAGTTTAGAAAAGACATGATACATAAGCTGAGCACTGATTAATAATCATCTGACAGAAAAGAGGGCAGATGAGGGCAATCTGGGCAGTGAATGTTAGCCCCATTAGTGAGTTTCTTAGTAGTTTTGGATCATACTTGAAGCCAAGTATGGATCATACTTGAAGAAGGGTTTTCTTTGCTACAAAGAACCAAAGCAGTGGTTAGACAGCTTTATATGCTAGGTTATGGGAATCTGAGGGCTTACCTGATGGTAAAGAAGTCTCCTGCAATGCAGGAGGCCTGGGTTCAATCCCTGGGTTGGGAAGATCTGCTGGAGAGGGGAATGGCTACCCCAGTATTCTGGCCTGGAGAATTCCATGGACTGTATAGTCCACGGGGTCACTAAGAGTCGGACACAACTGAGCGACTTTCACTTTGATGAGAATCTGAAGGTCTTTATGTGGACTTTCAACAATGGAGCAGCAGCTAGCTAAGGTGAAAGACTGCCTGAAATCATTCTTAAATATTAATACATGCTCATCATGTGAGAACATCTGGCTCACCTGCCATGTCTGGCTTCCTAGGGTTTGTACTGTGGTGTAGTATCACAGCCATCAGGAATGAGCCTCCTGTTCCCTTGGAATACATTTTCACAGCTTTAAAATTTTTTAGTCGTTTACAAATTCATGCAGAATGAGGAATCCAATGATTATTTGTAGTTGGGCTCCTTGGTGGAGTGAGGGCTGCTTTTTTTCCTCAAAGGATGCTTAAAGGATAGTTTGGGTTATCACGGTTGAATTTTGTCAAAGTTTAATTTTTAAAAATGTTGAAAACGTGACTCATACAAATACAGAATGAATATGTGTCAAAGATTTATTGTAATAACTTATTAATAAGGGAACCAGTTAGTTAAAGCTGGTTATAAGAGCATGTTGAAGAATTGGGTATTCATAGAGATTTGTAAAAGCAAACTAAGAGTAAAAAAGGAATGTTAGAATTAAGATGTTAGATTTGATATAAAAGAGGAGAGCATTCAAACTGTACCCTTTGGGGTTATGTTTTCGATTGGATAATATCAAGCATATGATTTGAGAGTCTAAGCTCATAATTGATAGTAATAACAATGCTTTATTCCGTTAGGCTAGGTAATGAAATAACTCTTGGACGAGACCACCAGCCCTCTTAGTTCCCAGTAATGCATCGAAAGTACGTGCCACCTACCTTTTTGCCTTTTTTCCAAGTAATTTTTCTTAACAACATTTCATGTTTCTAAAGCCAGGCGTTTGAGCTGTCTTATCCCACCCCACCCCTGTCTGTCCCAGCATGCCTTTGTAAGCCTAACTGCCCTCTACACCTTACTCTCTACGTGTACCACTCTCTTCTACTTTAGAGCTATTGCCCACCCTGTCCCATCAGCCAAGGACCCTGAGGTTCATTGCTAGAGGTCAAAGATCAACTTACCCTTCAAGGGCAAATGCAGTTGGCACCCTCTTCTCAGAATCAGTGCTGTAATGAATCCCACTTGACACTCTTCCAAATTACTTAGTACCAGTTTATCTTGGCTAGTCTAAAAAAAATGTGGCTTCTTGGGATTTCACTATTTTATTTGCTTGGAATGTCTCTAGGGACAGCCTGATATAAAACTAAGTCTTCAACTATTAATGCATTTGCTCCTGTTTAATTGGATTTGATAGCTTGGGCACACCTGCACAAAAGCTTTCAAATGAAATGTGCATTTCGTTGTGTGAGCCTAATTTAAAACTGGCCCTAGGGGACATTTTGTACAATTGGTGGGAAATTTGTGATATCATGTTGAGACTTAAAGTGACTAAATTCAGCTTTGACTGAATTTTTGATGCAAAAAAATAAATTAAAAAAACCTTGGAAATTGGACCACAAAAAGGAGGCTGAAAGGTCATTAATTCTGGCAGTTGATCATGGGACAAACTGCATATCCAAATGCAAAAGAATGAATTTGTTACCTTGCTAAGTGAAGTAAGCCAGATAAAGACAAATATCATATATATATTTTATCTGAAAAATATGATACAAATGAATTTATTTACAAAACAGAAGTAGACTCATAGACATACCAAACAAGCTTACCAAAGGAGAGAGAGGGGTGAGGGACAAATTAGGAGTTTCAAATTAAAATATACAAACTATTGTACTATATGTAAAGTAGATAACCAACAAGGACTTACTGTATAGCACAGGGAACTATACTCAATATCTTGTAATAACCTAAAATGGAAGAGACTGTAAAATATATATATATATAACTGAATCGCTTTGCAGTATATCTGAAACTAATACAATATTATAAATCAAGTATATTTCAATGAAAATTTTTTAATGCAAAAAAGAAAGTGAATTTCAACTACTGCCTCACAAAATTAGCTCAAAATGGACCAAACACCTAAATAAAACTGTAGAACTCTTAGATGAAAACATAGGCGTAAGTCTTTTTGACCACAAATTTGTCAGTGTTTTATTAAATTTGATACCAAAAGTTTTTTGTGTATTCTCCCCATCTCAGATGGAGTTCATTCCTTCTTGTGCTGAATCTACTTGTGTCTAATCCGTGGACTGTTTTCTCAACCCATCCTCTGATTTAACCTTGTTCGTGGGAGAGCCCAGAGGACATTCCGTTTATGGAAGCAGTCAGGAATGCACAGGTGAGAGAGGTGGTAGCACCAAGAAAAACAGTGATGACTGGTCTTTGGAGTCTGGGGCTAACAGTGGAGATGCTCTTAGACAACCAGGCCTCCTCATAGGATGCGAAAATATCAGTAATAGAGGCCAAGTGATATAGCATGTAACTCTTAAGAAGCAAAGTGGGCACAATTATCTTAATTAAATGAAAGCTGTAGAATGGGTTACTAGAAATGGGGTATAGTCATCATCTTACTTTATCTTCCCAACAGTCCAGTGAGGCAAATGTTCGATCCCATTTTATAGAGAATCTGCATGCAAGTCAAGGCTGAGAAGGACTGACACCTTTGCCAAAGATCCACAGAAAGAGGCAGACCTGGCCTCAACTCCAGGGCCACCTACCACCCAAGTCCATGTATTAGCATCAGACCACACTGCTTATGAAAGAAGGATGAGAGACACTTCCAACCTCACAGTGGCTGATAGATCTCTGGAAGACAGAAACAGCATGAACTTAGTCAGAGGAGGAACAGAAATAATGTGTGTTGTAACTTTTTATGGAATTTTCATCAGAACTGAGAAGTTAGCACTGAACTGCTTAGATCTGCTGCATGAAGCTGGTGGATTGATCAGCACAAAAGGTGCTGTGGTACATCACCCAAATTCCCCTTCTGGACTTACTAGGCTCTTCCCTCACTAGCAGCCCGTGGGTTCTAATCACAGGACATAGAGCTTCTGAAATTCCATACCATGCTCCATGCTTGACCTCATCACAGCAGTGGTGCTCCTTCAAAATTGTGGAGGATCATCCTTCTATCCTTGAACACTGTAAACTCACTTGCTCCCTTTACTTCCTCAGAGAGTCACAGGTCAACTACTGCAAGAATTTCCTTTATCTTTACCCTGGCATCTGCTTTCTTCTCTTTAGGAAGCTCTCCTGCTCTTAGACTGAAAACCTGGCTGCTCTGTGTCTAGACTGTAGAAATTCCGGAGATGAACAGTGCTGACGGTTGCACAACAATGTGAAGGTACTTAATGCCACTGAATTGTGCACCTAAATACAGCACGTCATAAGAGTGTTTTCTTCATAACCTTGGAACTGCAACTTTAGTTCCTTTAAGAGATGGAAAAGGTTAGCTATATAACCCAGTTGTTAACAGCTTTCTTCTTTGCCGTTAAATCAGAATGAATTACTGTCAGAAGACATCTGAGTTTATTTTAAGTTGTCCATTCTATAATTATTAAAAACAAGATAATATATATACTATTTCTTAGGACTTTCTTGGTGGTCCAGTGGTTAAGATTCTGTGCTGCCAATGCAGGAAACCCAGGTTTCATCCCTGGTCGGGGAATAGATCCCACATGCCACAACTAAGAGTTCTAAAGATGCTGTATGCCACAATAAACACCAAAGGTTCTACATGCCCCAACCAAGAACCTGGCACAGCCAAATAAGTAAAGGGGTAAAATATTTTAAATATATAAATAGATTGTTTCTTAACTAATTTTAATACAATGTAATGTATAGCTAAAATTAAAAATCACATGATGTAAAGAGTATGATAAGTGCATGGTTTCCCTGGGTAAAATGTACATATGGATGTAATGCAAATTCTGGTGTTTAGCTTTTAAAAAAATAAAAAATAAAGTATGAAAATAGTAAATAACTCGATTATTTTTGTTATAAGAAATGTTTTCCTATTTAATGAAGCAGAAAAGTATTTATTACTAAAAACTGATTAAACTAGCATGTAATTTCTTTCCCTTTTTCCCCCCAGGCCAAAAAACAAACAAAAAAAAAACCCTCAGTTTTTAAAACAACAAAGATTTACCATAATAACAAATATTTCATGATATGATTTGATAAAAATGATTTTAACTACTTAGTCAATTAATGCACAACAAATCTAAAATAAATCACTTAAAAGTTTTATCTGGGAGTTTTATCCAGTATATCTGAAGAGACTTAGTAGTCCCATTAAAACATTCCAGGTATATTTAAAAGAATCACTGTCAATAGTTGATGCTTTTTTTCTTTCAGGAATGATCATTTAAAGACCTGCTTACATTACATAAATACAGAGAGATATTTTTGGCATTCAGGACAGAATTTCTTATTTTTTTTTAATTGAGGTATAGTTGATTTACAATATCATGTTAATTTCAAGTGTCTAACAGTGATTCAGTTATACACACACACACACACACGCATGCATGCATATATACACATACATTCCTTTTCAGATTCTTTTCCCTTATAGTACTGTGTGTATGTCATTCTCAGTCTCCTATTTTATCCCTCCTCCATCCCCTTTGGTAACCATAGGTTTTTTTTCTAGGTCTGTGAGTCTATTTTGTAAATATGTTCATTTGTATCATATTTTAGTTTTCATGTATAAGTGATATCATATGATATTTGTCTTTCTGACTTAGTATGATAATCTCTAGGTCCATCAATGTTGCTGCAAATGGCAATATTTCATTCCTTTTTATGACTTATGCTCATGCTTTTTTTGGTCCGCTCACAAGTGATTATCTAACAAGAGCTAGGCATTGTTGGTCTATAGTCAGGGGATAGAGGAGACAAAATTATTTAATAAAAGTTATCAATACTCCCACTGCCTCACTCTATCATTTATCTGAATTCAGAACTTGGGGCAGAGTGCCCTGTTCTTAATTTAACTTGACTCTTAAGAGAAATGAGCCCAAGACAGGGAGAGAGACAGGAAACCCCCTCCAAGAGTAGAGAAGGGTAAGGTGCATGCCTTTTTCTTATAAAGGGACAAAGGGCAATTGGTGATCCAGACCTAGATCAGACCAATGTTAGAAAATTTATGGGCAATGAGGACCTGGAAACATGTATCAAAGCCCTAGGAAGGCCTTCCCATGCCCCCAGGGGAATCAGATCCTGCTTTACAAGACTGCACATCTTAGTCACAGTGGAACTGTGAAGTGATGTTGCCTCTTCACTCCCAAATTCAGAAGGAATTGGAGAAGTCCCTTCGTCGGCCAGAAAAGGGAGGGAATATGACTTTTTAATGAGTAATTAATAATACCTTTCTTCTTAATTTGTACATTGTTTTCATGAATACACTGTTGATTTTTATGTACTGTTGCTTTTATTATTTATGTCTAGTGCTCACACACACTGGTTTTCATGTTTATTTGACATTAAAATTAATGAGAGATCTTTTAATTCTTTTAATAGCCAAAATTTGATTTTCTCTTTAGAACTGTTTTGTCTGAAGATCTGTAATCACTTTGTGATTTTAAGTTCCTTTATTGAGACTACCCCCAACACTTTTTAAAGGCTCAATCTACCTAAACTCTTACACTTGGGAAATGGCTCAAGAGACACTAATTTATCAATATAATGAAATACCATGCAGTCAACAGCAATGTTGAAGGCATACAATATGGACCTGCCCAATAGCATCTTTTTTAAAAATTGTTTTGCTTTATAGTTGATTGACAAATTTGTGTTTTATGTGTACAGCATAGTGATTCAGTTATAGAGATACATATATTCATTCTTTTTCAGATTCTTTTCCCATATAAGTTAATACAGAATATTAAGTAGAGTTCCCTGTGCTATACAGTAGGTCCTTGTTGGTTATCTATTTTTTATATAGTAGTGTGTGTATATTAATCCCAAGCTTAAAGAGCATCTTAAATGCAGAAACTAGAACACTGATTAGAGTGAGTCAGATCATTTCCGTTCAGAGTTGAATTGGAAAAATTTAACATATTAACTTGGAGAAACATGAGGAATTTTTTTCTTAAATCATTTTCTTCAATGTGATTAAAATATGTGTTACACAATAAAAATATGCAGTGTATGTCAAGAGCAGTGATCATTGTTAACAAGTAAACTAAAATATTCCTTGAAAATTGATTAGTAAAGAAAAGGACTTTCAAAGGGCAAAGAGCTTAAGTTATAAAAGGGAGAGTTGGTTATAGAAAAAAATGTATTTTGCAAAAGCCTGCCAAAAAGACCCAAAAAACATCTCTCCTGAGGGTAAATTCAAGAAAGGCCAAGGTAATAGGCTTCCAGAGAAATCAACAGATCTGCAGAATGCAGGTCCAAGGATCTGTTGCTGTTGATGAGCTTGAATATTTTGTCATTCCCCACCACACACAAAGGGAGAAAACCAGACATGACAAAGGAAAATGTAGTGTATGTAAGCTCAACAACCACATATCAAATGTGTGTAAATCTCTGCCTCTGCGTTAAAGCATTTGCCCCTTTCCCAAGGATTCTCCTCTCCTCACCCTTCTTCCTGGGATCCTTGGTAAGGAAGCTTGAATGGGGGAGTGGATGGTCCTTCCTTGTTCACCTGTGTATACTACTTGCATTCTGCCTGTTCTGGCGCCTCAGTGGGGTGTGCTGGCCGGTGAAGCTGAACTCAAGCTCCACTGCCTGGGAGACTTCCTCAAGCCACAGTTCCCCTGCAGCTCAGCTGCCTTGTTGGTTCTGATGTCGTGTTGAGTGTAGCACCATGTTGGACAGAGAACCACTGTGTGGTACAGCTGTCTTGGGATGCAGAACTGTGTTGGTGGCGACAGCATGTAAAAGGAATTCCATGTTAGACAGAGGCCCACGGTGGGAGCAGTACCATGTGGGATGTAGCACCGGGTTGGCAGTGGAACCAAGTAGAAGGGGGCATGTTGGTGGGCCAGCAGTGGTTACTGAGTGCTGCACAGGCTTTCTAAGGGGCTGCTCCAGGGAACCCAGGACGAAATGTCTGCTCTAGGATTTCTCATCACACTTCAGAACTGTGGGTCCTTAATACGCATACTGTCCTTGGAAATTCAACCCTGAGAGAAGTGTAGGACTAGAGCCCCCATCTCCGACATCCTCCTCTCTTCCAAAAAAATCATAAGAAGGTAAAAATCGACCATCATTCCACCCTACATAGATAGCTACTGGTCATATTTACATAATAATATTTTTATATGTGTATATATTTGAATGAAATGGCACACATTATACATAATGTTTTATAGTATTTTTATTTAATAGTATATCTGTCACTCTTTATAGTGTGGGTAATTTTATTTAATTTTTATTAAATATAAATGATTTACAATGTTGTGTTAGTTTCAAGTGTACAGTAAAGTGATTCAGATATATATAGATGTGTGTGTGTGTGTGTGTGTGCGCATTCATGCGTGCACTCACTCTTGTCTTAACTCTGCAACATGGACTATAGCCCACCAGGCTCCTCTGTCCATAGAATTTTCCAGGCAAGAATACTGGAGTGGGTTGCTGTTTGCTGCTTCAGGGGATCTTCCTGACCCAGGGATCAAACCCACAACCCACATCTCTTGCGCCTCCTATGTTGGCAGGCAGATTTTTTACCACTGCACCACCTGGGAAGCCATATATATATATATATATATATATATATATATATATACATATATATATATGTATATACACACACACATATATATTCTTTTTTAGTTTCTTTTTTATTATAGGTTAACATAAGATATTGAGTATAGTCCCCTGTGCTATACAGTAGGCCCTTGTTGATCTGTTTACATATAGTAGTGTGTATATTTTAATCTCAAACTCCAAATTTATCCCTCCCCCACGTTTCCCCTTTGGTAACCATAAGTTTGTTTTCTATGTCTGTGAGTCTATTTCTGTTTTGTAAATTATCTTTATTTTTAATGGCTATATACTCCTCCATAGTATAAATGTATAACTCATTTAATCAATCCCTCTTCATTTTAGGTGCTAACAGTTGTTCATGCTTATATACAGGGGTGTATATCCTTGCAGAGAAATCTGTTCACCACCATGATGTTTTCATTAGTAAATTTCCTAGAATTTCTGGTTCAAGGTATAGACTGAAGTGATGCATGCTCACAGTGAAAATTCAAACAACACAAAAGTTTATATTGCTGATAGGTATATACTCTTCCAGCCTTTTTTCTCTGCATGGTCCCACACATATATGTACGTGCACACACACACACGCGCTCATAGAAGATAAAACGGTATCCTGTTATGCATACTGTTCCAAAGCTTGTTCTTTTATAAAAAATACAGTAGATCATGAACATCCACCTGGTCTATAAGTTCACCTCATTTTAAGTTGCACAGTATTCCAGAATATAGGTATTTTTGTCAGCCATTCCTGTCTGGATAGACATTTAAGTTGCTTATAGTTTTTTCTCTCATAAATTTGGTGGCAGTAAATACTCTTGTTAGTAGAACTTTCACACGTGTAATTGTGTAGGATAAATTTCTGGAAGTGGATTTCTGGGTCAAAGGGTGTTAGGAATGTACTGAAGTTCAGTCTCAGTGTTGGTATTCTACCAAAATCTGATTTTTAAGTTTGGCTTTAGCCAAATATCAAAATGCTTGCCTCATGATCACTTCTGATTTCCTTAACCTTGTCGTCAGTGATCACATGGTAGCCTGGACGTCAACAAAATTCCTGTTTTACTATTGACTCTGTCTGCTATGTAGAATAATGCCCTCCCCCAAAGATGTCCATTTCTATTATCTGAAAGCTGTGAATATGGTAAGTTACATGGCAAAAGGGGATCAAAGATGCAGACAGAATCAAGTTTGCTAATCAGATGATATTAAAATAGCTTATCCTGGATTATCTAGATGGGGACAAGAAGGAAGCTGAAAAGGAGGGTCAGAGGGAGTCAAGACTATGGAAGAAGAGTCAGAGAGATGGCTTTGAAGATGAAGTAAAGGGGCCACAAGCCAAGGAATATAGGCAGCTTCTAGAAACTGGAAAAGGCAAAGAAATGGGTTCTTCCCTTTTGTCACATTCATTTTAGCCCCATGTCAGACTTCAAACTATAAAATAGTAAATTTGTATTGTTTCAAGGTATTAAGTTTGTGGTAATTTGTTAACAGGGCTTCCCTGATGGCTCAGTGATAAAGAATCTGCCTGCCAGTGCAGGAGATACAAGAGATATGGGTTCAATCCCTGGGTTGGGAAGATCTGAAGTAGAAAATGGCAACTGGTTCCAGTACTCACGCCTGGAAAACTCCATGGACAGAGGAGCCTGACAGGCTACAGTCCGTGGGGTCACAAAGAGTCGGACACAACAGAGCACACACACAGAATTTGTTGCAACAGCAATAGAAAACTAATATAGTGATCAAGAGGTTTCTGGTCTAATAGAGCAAATATGGTTAAGTAAGTATTTATAGCATGGAAAATAAATGAAGAAAATAGCTGATGAGTGTCCTTGACAAAGGAACACACATGGTAAAGATCATGGGTAGTTTTGGAATCATAAGCACATAGTGCTTTGTCTGTAGCCTTCAGCTGTTTCTTCAGAGAGTCCCTTTAGTGCACAAGGATGTGTTGGTGAAAGGCAGAGAATGGACAACTTTCATCACTTTGCTTCAGGCAAAGACATTACTTGACCTGTCTGAGATTCAGGAACTGTCTTGTCACACATATACAAGTTGCTCAAACAAGAAACTGTAGCCATTAGGTGTTTGAGTACAGGATAACAAGAAGCCTTATCACTATTTTTTGATAATACCAGCATAGTAGGACTTACTAACAACCAATGGTTGCTTACAACAAAAATAGTTTGCAGGAACCTGATAAAGGGAACTGAAACCAATTTAATTTCCTCTCTTTGGGTTTAAAAAAAAAAAAAAAATGGGACCAGGCATACTTTCCTGTCCTTATACACTGAGAACAGACAAAAATAACTTGGCTCTTTGCTTCAGCAAGTACTTGATCCTAGAAGACTGTGAACTAACAGAAAGAGCTTACTTGTCAAAACTAGCATTTTATTCATCAATACTTGCTTAAAGGCTATTGCCTCACAGTGCCTATCAATCCAAAATTATTGTTATAAACTCTGCCAAATTTCAGTCAGTTTCCTGCTTTGCAAGACATTCCTTAAATCTACCCAGTTTGGGTCGTGTGTGTGTGTGAGTCACTCAATCGTGTCCGACTCTTTGTGATCCCATGGACTGTAACCCACCAGGCTCCTCTGTCCACGGGATCTTCCAACCAAGAATACTGGAGTGGGTTGCCATGCCCTCCTCCAAGTTTGGGCCCTAAAGCTCTATACATATCCTCTCTGACTTTCCCCTCTGAGAAATTGTTATGCCACTTTGGCAGTCTCTTTAATGCTGTAAGTTCATTAAATTTAACTTTACTTGAGCAGATTTTCAGGGGGTCCTTTCGAGAGGTTTACTCAATAGAAGTAACCTTGAGAGCACTAGTCTACTTACTGTGTGTGCACATGCGCTCAGTCATGTCCGCCTCTTTGTGAACCCCATGGACTCTATAGTCTGCCAGACTCCCCTGTCCATGGGATTTTCCAGGCAAGAAGACTGGAGTGCGTTGCCATTTCCTTCTTCAGAGGATCTTCCTGACCTGGGGATCGAACCCGCATTTCTTGCATCTCCTGCATTGGCAGGCAGAAACCCTGCTCTGAAGATTCTCCTATATTGTCACTCCAGAAAAAATCCTGCAGTTGGTGTGTATGCAATGGAAGCTGAGTACCACATGGATATTCATAGACAATTTTGTTTTCTTAAACTCAAATCCCCTTGCTCCACACAGCAACAGTTCTAGGTCCAAGGTCAATGGAATCTATTTCTATCAGAAATAAAAATATATAAGTGAAAATAGCAGTGTTACCTCTGATATTTAGTGTTTCCTTCAAGTAAAGCAAAATGCTTCAGTTTGTGTGTTTGCTTCAGTGAAATTGTATCATCAACCTAGCATCAAGTCCAGGAATTGAAAAGGAGATAAATTGTTACCCAGTCAGTTCACTATTAGAAAGGAGGAAAACTTTAATAACTTGATGACAGCATCACTGTCAGCTGAACACTTTACTGTAGAACCTACAGAAATAAATCTGGCTTCTTTACTCACTGTTGAAAATGAATGACTATTTAGTACCTCAGAAGTACACACAACAATTGACCAGCCCATGGTACTTGGAAATCATGGTGCCCATGAGTATTAAAATGTAAAACTTATAAAATCTGGCAATAAATAAAATAATTATAATTATCTATAAAATAAATAATTACTATACAATAATATTTTGAAATAATTTTACAATAAAATAAATTAATTTGCATTTGAAAAAAATAGGTTTATGGTACACATCTGTTACACACAATTGTTAAAGATATGGCCAAATTTTTGTCCAAAAAGTTTATATTAATGCATAAAGTGTGTACCAGTATACGTTGTTAAGGCTCTGGAGATACACTGCCTAATTGTCCTCCAGAAAACATGAGCCAGTTGATTCTCCAACACTGAAGAATAATGTCCATTTATCTGTTGTTAAAAGAGAATTTTTCATGGAAGTTATGAACAGGAATAAATAATGGGTATTTCATGTGCCTGACCACATCTGTGACTACATTCTCTATGCTCTCAGTTTATCTCCCCCAGGGACTGGGAGCCCAGTTTGTATCAAGATCATCCATTCTGCAGTTGGAAAACTCTTGTTCCATTTTTGCTTCCTAAAATAACAGAAAAAATGTCCCTTTTCGATTCCTCTCATTATTTCTCCATGCAGTGGGAAAATTTTTTCTACCTTACCTCTTTATCAGATGCAGCCACCTTTATGCAAGGAGTTCCATTTCCATCTTCATATGAGGCATGGGCCAAGTCTTATTACTCACACTTAACGTGGACATGAACACTCAAGAGCAAGCATCCACTCACATACCTCCCAGACACAGCTGGTTGAAACTGACCACTCTGGTTTTCAGTTCTCCAGCTCCTGGCAGTTCCCTTTCTTTCCTACAAATTTAGCTTTGCATTTAAAAGAATGGTATACGTTAGACTGCATCTCTGTTTGTAGTCAGAGTATTTTCAGGTTATCTTAATCTGTCACACTGATGGAACTAGAAGTCCCCTTCAGGGATGGCCATGATGGTCAGATTAGCTCAGAAGGAACTACTTACTAGAACAAAAGGCACATTTGAGTGGACATGATGCCCCTAGCTCCTTGTCATGTTGGAAGCATCTGCTCCTCTAAGGAGTTTGCGTGGAGGGTGATCAACTGCGCACCATCCTGGCTTATTCCTGTGGCTCTGCCCACACTGATGATTACTTGTTTCCTTTTGTGCCAGAACTGACCAAACAGACCTATGTAATGATGAATGAGCTAGAAACAAATGGGACCAACTGCCATGACAGAGGCCAAACCTTCCCTGACCTGCAGGCCTCAGGTCTGGCTGCCCAGGAGTTCTGTGCATGGATGTTCAGGATGCCATATGCTATTCTAGCCAATGATGGGAAATGAAGAGGGACTTGTAATGCTACAAATGGCTATTTCCTGTGACACCCAACAAAATGTACCCCTGTGTTTTCTGTTGTTATTTAGTTGCTAACTCTTTTAAGACCAACTAGACTGTAGCCCACCAGGTTCCTCTGTCCGTGGGATTTCCCAGGCAAGAATACTGGAGTGGGTTGCCATTTCTTTTTCCAGGGGATCTTCCTGACCCAGGGACTGAACCCAGGTCTCCTGCATTGGCAAGCAAATTCTTTACCACTGAATCCCCTTTACTATGTTCTATTCCCTGAGCTGTTCTAAAGACCCAGGAACCCCAAACAAGTCCTGGTAATGACAAGGGCAAACAGAGAAGGTAAAGAATCTGAACTCTCTAAGGCCTCCAGCTGCTGGGACAATGACCATTGCCTGGACACATCTGCCTGTTTGGCCACATTTAAAGGAAACAGGAGGACTGACCATCAAGGCTGTATGCTGATCAGTGACAGCCCCCATGTGCCATCAAGGGGAATGACGTCTGGGGCCTTCACGGCTGCTCTGGGAGTCTGTTTTAGGACCACTGTGTACCTGCCAGTCAGTGAAAGAGAAGGGGGCTGGACAGCAGAGAAGGGACAACCCTCAGGGAAGCCTTTCGGCTTTCTCTCAGTAGAACCCCCATCCAGCTGCTCACTGAAGGCCTGAGGAGCAGAATCACGGGGCCTTTGTTTGGAGAGGTACTATTTAGTTCAATCTTGCAAACAGCGCAGGTTCTGCAATCTTGTCAGACAGCCTCCCACCATGGGGTTCTCACTACTAACTTCATGGCAGGAATGATCTCATTTTAAGCCTCCTCTTATTTTATAATAAGAACCTGCCTTTCAGTCATTTCCACCTACACCCCATCCTCTCCCTGTTGCTGAAGAAGGGAGTCCTGCCTTCAGCTGGCTCAGGAACACAGAGAGCTATGGCCTGAGCCATGAGAACCAGGGCTCCTCGGACCCAGCTCACCCAGAATGGCCATTCAGGAAAGGAACGAGGCTGACCAGTGGGACCAAGGCCTGCCAGGGGCTACCTGTCCACTTTCTAACTGGAGACTTGTTAGGACCCCACCTCTACATAGGGAAGACATCCTCCCAGATAGGAATAAAGTTATTTGGGAACTTCCGTGGTGGTACAGTGATTAAAACTTGGTGCTTCCACTGCAGGGGGCACAGGTTCCATCCCTAGGGGTGGGATTGGGACCAAGATCCCACGTGCCATGTGGCATGACCAAAAATAGAAGTTTTGGATGAGCACTGAAAGTCGAGACCAAACAGTTATTTTATCCTGTCCCTGCATATAAGACAGCGTGTTGAAACCAAAAGCGGTCTGTGAAGGTAGTCAAGGGTGTCCTTTGAAGGCTGTTCCGGCAGACAGGCCACTGTGTTCCCTGGACTGGGCCCCAGTCTCGGAGCAGAGGAGTTGGAGTCTGGGCAGGAGTGCTGGCAGCTTCTCTAGAGCAGGCAGGATTTACTGGGGATCTCATCCTTCAATGTGCTGGCCTTGAGTCTCTATTTTCTGTGTGCCTGCTGGAGGCCCATCATGGTTTTCAAATAATTGTGCTGGACAGAGAAAGGGGGAGAAAATAGGAACTGATTAGGACCTGCAGACCTAGCAAGGCCTCAGAAGCCACACCACTTATATCCATCCCAACATTCTTCCTGCAGATATCACCGTTTGGGGACAAGGACCCCCTCTGACTAGTCCCAGTTCTGTGAGAAAAAAATGTTCCATTCAATCTCTCTCATTCTTTCATCCTAAAGTGTAGAAAATGTTTTAAATGTTGAAAAGCAGACATGCATGTTTCAAGGGCTCACTTGAAAGAAATAGAACTGCCATATGACCCAGCAATCCCACTTCTGGGCATACACACTGAGGAAACCAGATCTGAAAGAGACACGTGCACCCCAATGTTCATCGCAGCACTGTTTACAATAGCCAGGACATGGAAGCAACCTAGATGCCCATCAGCAGATGAATGGATAAGGAAGATGTGGTACATATATACTATGGGATATTACTCAGCCATTAAAAAGAATTCATTTGAATCAGTTCTAATGAGATGGGTGAAACTGGAGCCCATTATACAGAGTGAAGTAAGCCAGAAAGATAAAGAACATTACAGCATACTAACACATATATATGGAATTTAGAAAGATGGTAACGATAACCCTATATGCAAAACAGAAAAAGAGACACAGAAGTACAGAACAGACTTTTGAACTCTGTGGGAGAAGGTGAGGGTGGGATGTTTCTAAAGAACAGTATGTATATTATCTATGGTGAAACATCACCAGCCCAGGTGGGATGCATGAGACAAGTGCTCGGGCCTGGTGCACTGGGAAGACCCAGAGGAATCGGGTGGAGAGGGAGGTGGGAGGGGGGATCGGGATGGGGAATACGTGAAACTCTATGGCTGATTCATATCAATGTATGACAAAACCCACTGAAATGTTGTGAAGTAATTAGCCTCCAACTAATAAAAAATAAAAAAAAAAAAGTTTCTCACAAGAATTAGGTTCAAAAAAAGAAAAGAAGAGGGCTTTCTCTCCAGAGGGATGGGGGCCCATGTACTCTGAAGGGCTTTCCCTCTGCAAATCAACTAGATGTTCATGAATCCTACCTTTTAATGCACTGCTAGGCTCTTGGGAAGCAGCTGGGAAAAGGAAGCTGAAACAACATCAGTGGGCAGGGCAGTGAGCAAGCAAATGCCAAACCCACCAAGTTGGAATATAGGGGTGAATCCTAGATTCCCCACATGGTGAATCTGAACTGAAACTGAAACTTCCACTTTAAGCTGGAATTATTTTTTACTGTGGTAAAATACACATGAAGTAAAAATTTCCACCTTGGCCATCTTTAAGTATACAGTTCGGTGGTACTGAATACATTCATAATGTTGTACAACCATCACTACCATCCATCTCCATAACTTCATCATCCCAAACTGAAACTGCATATGCATGGAGCAATAACTCCCCATTCCCCTCTCCCCCGAGGCCCTGAAAAGCACTATTATACTTTCTCCCTTTACGACTTTTAAGTCAGTCGTTTTATTTTTTAAAATATACTGGTGAATACTTGATTTACAATGTTACGTTAGTTTCAAGTATACAGCAAAGTGATTCAGTTATACATTATGTATACATATAGTCATTCTTTCTTACATTCTTTTCTCATATAGGTTATCACAGACTATTGAGTTCCCTGTGCTATCCAGTAGGTCCTCATTGATTACCTATTTTATGTATAGTAGTGTGTGTATGTTAATCCCAAACTCCTGATTTATCACTCCCTCCCCGTGTTTTCCCTTTAGTAATCATAAATTTGTTTTTGAGATCTGCGTGTTCCTGTTTTGTAAATATGTTCATTTTTATCATTTTTAATTAGATTCCACATATGAGTGATATCATATGATACTTGTCTTTCTCTGATTTACTTCACTTAGTGTGATAATCTCTAAGTCCACCCATGTTGCTGCAAATCGCATTATTTCATTCCTTTTTTATGGCTGAGTAATACCACATCTTTATCCACTCCTCTGTCGATGGACATTTAGGTTGCTTCCATGTCTTGGCTCTTGTAAATAGTGCTGCAGTGGATAATGGGGTGCATGTATCCTTTTGGATTATGTTTTTCTCTGGATATACCACTAGGAGTAGGATTGCTGGATCATATGGTTGTTACATTTTTTAGCTTTTTAAGGAACCTCCTTACTGTTCTCCACAGTAGTTGTACCAATTTACATTCCCACCAACAGTGCAGGAGTGTTCCTTTTTCTCCACACCCACTCCAGCATTTATCATTTATTATCTGTAGACTTCCCCCACCTCAGCTTTATTGAGACATAACTGCCATAGAATATAATACTGCATAAGTTTAAGGTATACAATGTGTTGATTTGACACACTTACATATTACAAAATGACTGTAACCATAGCATTAGCTAACACTTCTATCACTTCACATAATTACTATTTCTTTTTCTGTGGTGAAATCCTTTAAGATCTACTCTCTTAGCAACTTTCAGGTATTGATATATTATTAACAGCATTATTAACTAAAATCACCATTCTATACATTAGACCCCCAGAACCTACTCATCTTCTAACTGGAAGTTTGTATCCTTAGACCAACATCTCCCCGTTTCCCACACTCCACCCCCATTTCCTGGAAACCACCATTCTAATCTCTGTTTCTGTGAGTTGAACATGTTGTTTGGGGACTTTTTAATGATGATCGTGCTGACTGGTGTGAGGTGATACCTCAGTGTACTTTTGACTTGCATTTCTCTGATAATTAGTGATGTTGAATATATGGTTTTTGACCATCTGTATGTCTTCTTTGGAGAAATGTTCATTTAGATCTTCTGCCCCTATGATTTTTTTTTTCCAGTAAACAACTTAGTTTTTTATTTGTCCAAGACCAGCTGTTGCAGGCACTGAGGCCCCAAGACTTCCAGAAGGGATGTGGGGAGCGGGCCATCCTGCCTCCCAGGTGCTGCCTGCCCTATCCTGCTTCCTGCAGGAGATGGGAGAGTAGATAAAGTATACCCTTGTGCCATCAAGTATCTCTTCAATTTTGTGAGTGTGTCATTCACTCGTGTCTGACTCTGCGACCCCATGGACTACAGCCCACCAGGCTCTGTCCAAGGGATTCTCCAGGAAAGAGTACTGGAGTGGGTTGCATTTCCTTCTCCATGCCCCTATGATTTTTTACTATCTCATATAAGTGGAACCATTTATTTCAACTTACTCCATGTAAGTGGAACCAGGTAATTTCAACTTATTCAGGACTCCTAGAGGTTAAGTTCAATCACATTTTTGGTCAGCTGAATTTCAACAAGGTACCAAACAGTTCAAGAGAAAAAGAATCATTTTTTCAACAATTGGTACTGGGAAAACTGAATATCCACATGGAAAAGAATAAAGTTGAATGCCTGCCTCACCTCATATGCCCCCTCCTCTGAGCCGAGAGGGGTAGGTCTCTCCGGGGTCAGAAAAGGAAGCTCCTGCATAGTGGCCACAGTCAAACAATCTCTTGAGGCTGGGCTGCCTAGGCCTAATTGACCTCACTCCATCCTCTCCCATAGAGCCCTGCCTTTCCACAGAGGCAGGGCCCTGTTCACTTATCTGGGCCTCCCTTCAGGGGCCAGGGTTAATAAAGCTTAATGCTCACAGCATAAGGCTAAGTGGCTGCCTGGGAAAAGCCATCCTCTTGCTGAAGGAGTGGGCCCAGGCAACTAGGATGGGCAGGTGACCCTGCCCCAAGCCACAGCTGACTGAACCAACACTGCACACTTAACACAAGGAGAGCCTAACTGGCCTTCGCACAGTGGCCTCCATCGGAGAGGCTCTCCCCAGTAGGCAGTGGCCTCAGGGGAGCCCCCGGCCCTGCCCTGGCATGTGAACCACACATGGGCTGTCTTAGCACTCACTGACCATGTCCACGCCTGGCCAAGGCCTGTGGAACCACTACTGTGTGCCACTCTGGAGTTGGCAGAAGATACCCACTGACTCTGGGTGACTCTGGATTTCCCTGGCTGGCATTTTCCTCCTCTGCCTCTAAAGTGGGGAGGGTCATCCTGGGTGTCCCAGTACTGAGGTCACTGAGGCCTTGCCTTCCTGGAGACATGGATCCCCCTGAATTACCTTCTGTTCCATCTTGACCTTGGCATTGTAGAAGGAGACAGAGTCAGGACCCTCGGGCAGCATTGTCTGCTGCAGCTGGCTGAACCTGTCCTGGTCATCTTCTCCCTAGAAGAAGCCCAACTCAGCACAGACCCTTCACCTGGAATCGTCAGGATCCGCTCTGACAGGGCCTGTGGTGGGCATCGGGGCAGCCCCTCGCTGGGCTGGCAAACCTCCACCAAGAGAGCTCACAGTCCTCCAGCCCCAAGTTTCCCAATGTCATCACAGACGCCTGTAACCGCCATCAGGACAAGATGAGCCACTCAAGAAGGCTGGCGGCAGCACGTGGTGTTTTCTGGGTCCTCAGCCCCCAAAGCTGGGGAGAGATCTGTACCTGCCTGCCTGCCTGGGGCAGCTGCAGGAACTGCCATGCTTGAGGAGAGGACGGGGCACCGCCCACTGCTCTGTGCCACTCACCAGAGACACAATCTTGCTGAGAGGCATCATGCCTGGCCGGATGCTGCCACCCGGCCTCAGTGCCATCTGCAGGTCCTCAGGGACGAAGAAGGACTCGTTGTACCAGATGTCAAATTCTGCAGGGAGACGCAGAGAGTGCTGTGAGGGTGGGGAGTCTCGAGGAAGCAGGTCAAGGCTGTGTGTGCCTGTCTTGTGCCTGTCACAGGCTTGCCCGCTGTTCACTTCCTGCTCCCAGGTCTCAACCTTTCCCATCTCCATTTCCTGCCCTCGGAGTCCTGGAAACACATCTAAAGCCCCGTCCCCCTGCCTCTGCCACAGAGAAGTTCTGAAGCCACTTCTAGAATCCAGGCTGTGGCCCTGCCCTGAGCCTCCTGGCCAACCTCCCCAAAGGGCACACCCATGAGCAGGCGATGTCGACACTGGTCCACCAGGTGCTGGCAGTACTGGATCTCAGCCCTGAGGTCACGGAGGTCCTGATACTCCGTCCGGTACTGCTTCTTGAGGTCTTTGAGCTTCAGGATCAGCAGGAATTCCTCCTCATCGATGATCATCAGCCCTTTGTTCTCATACTCACCTGCAAGGGGATGGAGGAGGTCAGGGAATGAGGGGCCCACCTGGGGTGTGGGGAGGAAGGTGGTCAGAAAGAGGGGGCAGTGCTGGCAAAGCACGAACACAGGGTGAGAAGAAGGGCTGGCAGTGCAGCGAGGAGGTGGACAAGGCATGAGAAGGCTGGGCTACCAGGACAGGTCTCACAGGGAGAGGGAGCTCAGGTCAGGGGACCACACGGCATATTTAGGACCAACAGGAGAGGTGAGTAGAGGAAATGGTACAGATGGCCCACATTCCATGGTTATTTTGATCTTAAACCCCATTAACCAGAATATCCAGTAAATACCTCTATTATACAGGTGTTTATCTTTTTCATAAGTTCTATAAACAAGCTGCCATGACTGGCTAGTACCACAAGGCAGTTGGGCAAGGTTCCTTATTAACAGTAGATGTAAACCCAAATTTCAAATTGTCTTCTTAATTTCAGCATTCACCAGCTACCTTGTTAGAAAGCATCAGACATCTGTATTGTGTCTGGTGGCTGGCAGAGGGCTCCAGGAGGGAGGGGTAAATGATCCTATGAGTCGTCATCTCCACTCACGGTCT
This sequence comes from Dama dama, assembly GCF_033118175.1. Classification (NCBI taxonomy): domain Eukaryota; kingdom Metazoa; phylum Chordata; class Mammalia; order Artiodactyla; family Cervidae; genus Dama; species Dama dama. The sequence goes on along the minus strand of NC_083704.1, from coordinate 56,560,101 downwards.
CTGCACAGTCCTTTTTGAGGTCTGTCAGCTTGATGAGGGTTGTTGGGTTAAGACAGAATTATCTGTGGAGCCACTCACCTGGCGGTCTACTGCCTATAGCACTTGAAAGTTCAGCAAAGGCATCCTGTCAGTACCCAAGCCCAGGCTCCTGGAGAGTTAGGGTGCATGAGGCAGTCCCCAGTACCTGAGGAAGGGATTAGCACTTCCACTGATGTTTATGGGGGAGAAGTGAGGCACATGAAGTGTCACTGACACCATTCATGGAGAAGCAAGGGCTCCAATTCAAGGTGTCTGCAGTTGGGGGCCCAGAGTTGCCCTCACCTTCACTGCAGGGCAACCTGATCAGCGGGCTGTGGGCCAGTTCCAGTGTGGTTACTTGATAGACACAAATCTTTTTTTTTTTTTTTTTTTTTTTTTGAGCTGTACCATGGGGAATGTGGGATCTCAGTTCCCTGACCAGGGATCAAACCCACTCCTCCTGCACTGGAAGCACCGAAGGACCACTGGACTACCGGGAAAGGCCCAAAAATCCATCACAGAGTAGAGACTTCACAGCACTCTGTTGAGACAGGGAGTGATAACATCTCTTGTATTTCCCAGAGGTTCTCTGATTATCTCCAAAGAAAAAAATTTCTAAGAGTTGAACTTAAGATGATTTTCATTTTTTTTTCATGGAAGACATGTCTCATGTCTAATGTCCCAAATTAAATCACCACTCTGGGCTGACAAGTGGCTACCAGTCAAGGTACCTAGCAGGTATTTTAAAAAATGAACTACTTGATTTGTTCCCTTAAGATAAAAGTTATTTTACTTGGTATTTTACCAACCAATGGGAAAACAACTGCTTGGGGGGTAGGGAAGGGCAAAAATGTTTTCTGATATTCATAAAATCTTAACTATTTAAAAATACTGTTTATTTTTTCTTCATCCCATCCTTTAAAAACATACATTTTTCAGGCATATTGAGGAGTAAGTGATATATCAGCATAATATGCATATGACTTAAAATATGTAAATATAAGGTTGCATATTCAAAGACCTGGAGGAGGGCATGGCGACCCACTCCAATATTCTCGCCTGGAGAATCCCCATGGACAGAGGAGCCTGACGGACTACACACAATCCATGGGGTTGCAAAGAGTCAGACACGACTGAGTGATTAAGCACATATTCAAAGAAGGTGTGGGCAGAGGGACAAAGAAGGACTCTGGCTCCCCAGGGCTGACCAGAGCCAAGTGATGCCCAGAGATGAGGGCTGCACCCTGGCATCCCCTGTGGCTCCCCTTCCAACTCGGTCCTCCAGTACCCACAGCCACCCATCCCAAGCAGGATGACTGAGATCCCACTGTCCCCCAGCTACCTTCTCAGCACGCCTACCTTGCTTCTCCCGTAGTGACTTCTGTAAATTGAGTGCCTCCTTGGTCACGTCGATCTCCCGCTTGATGGCATTGATGCGCTGTGTGGTCTCGCTGGCCCTTTTCCTCCGCTCGTTCAAGATGGATTTGTTTTCTTTGAAGATGCGGTTGATCTCACTACCCCGCTCATTCTTAAAGTCCTCAAAGGCCACAGGCTTGGCGGGTGGGGTGCTGGGCCTGAAGATGGAGAGGGAGATGAAGGGAGAAAAGGGGCAGCTGTCTTGGAGCCACTGGGCACTTCACATTTCTTCCCTGGGGCTTCTGTGAGCTGGAGGTCAGAATTCCTGGGCACTACCTACCCTAGATGGGAGGTAAACTCTATAGGAATGATTCTCTCATCTCTGTTCTATTCAGCCCACTGCAGAAAATTAAAATAAGGAAAACAAAAAAACAAAATACCACTCATTACCTACTGGCAACCACACTTGAATGTATCTCCTTCAGGAATTTATTTGATAAGTTTTTTAATATTTGGATCATGCAGTATATATAATTCTGCATCCTTTTTCACAGAAGCATTCTTTCATGCTATTAAAAACTCTTTGAGAATTCTAGTTATTATTAACTAGATGTAAGATGAAGTGCCGGGTAGGTGAAAGCAGACTGTCTGCAACTTACTTTGAAATCCGTAAAAAAAAGATGGATGAAAATATGAAGAGAAAGACACATGATGAAATACTATAGTAACAGTACAATCAAGAGGGTGTTCACTATACAGATCTTTCAATTTCTCTGAATGTTTGGAAATGTTCACAAGCTGGAGAAAAATTCTTCATGTACATCTTTGTACAATTCAAGGGAAGAGAGAATCATTCACTTGGTGCCCTTTCCCTAATTAACTACTGAAGGTGTTACCAAAAAAATTTTCCTTTTGCTTTTAAAATTAATGACACAATCTTTTTATATAAATTTTTGTCTAAATCTCTGATTATTTCCTCAGGACAGATTCCTAAAAACTCAATTACTCACTGACCGGGGGAGAGGAACTGCGTGGCTGGAGGAAGGGTCTCATACTTGAGAATTTTGTATCTTTTGAATACATTACTTACCCATAATGTGCAAATTTAATTATTTAAATAATTGCTATTTGGAGGTTCTGAAATGATTTCGTGTATAACTCTACATGATGCCAACTGTACACGATGATAACTGTACAGGGTGACTCCTGAGGCTGAACCAATTTGCACTTGTATAAGCAACCATGTTTCTTCTTTTGGGACTGCTCCTAGTCTTTGCCTGTTACCCCTGTTTTATTTCTTTTCTATCTGCAGGTGCTCTTTCCACATCATACTCTGGTTTTGTATGATCTGGCACAGGAGCTAGCATCAGATGGTCACCTGGGTGGGCGTAATTCCTCCTTTGGGGAGTCAGAGGCCAGGGGCTCAGTATTGGAGGTCTCCCGGTCCCGCACAAGCATGTCTTTGACATCCCCATCCTTGGAGGAAGGGGTCAGCTGGGTCTTGGAGACAGAAACATCCAAGTCCTTGCCGCTCAGAGGACTGCTGGCACCCTCCTTTCTTGCTGAGGAGCTGGAAGGAGAAGGGAGGGGGACCCGGCTCAGTGCCTCTGACACTGAGGGGAGGAATCTTGCTCAACACTCATACACCAGAACCCCATCCCACTCAGCTCCCGTCTTAACACACACCTCAGCCAAAGGGCGAAGAGTACAGCCCTAAGCCATGCACGTGGGGAGGAGGAGGGGAGCATTTGTCTCCCTTTTATCAGAACAAGGGGTCCTCCCTCAGCTGTCTTGGTAGGAGAAACCTGGGAGGAACAGGTAGTCTCCAGTTTGGAAGCATGAGGACCTTGGCGTGGGCCACAGGCTCTAAGGAGCATCCTGGCTGCTGAGGCAGGAGTCACACAGGTGCCGCTGGGAAGGAAAGCAGGGCCCTCACCCTGGGCGCGTCTGTCTGAGGCTCAGCAGTAAAGACAGACACGTCTGTACCCCTGCTCTGACCAGCCCATGACCTGCTCACCCACCTACATCAGTGCCCACACCAGCTCCCGGGGAAAGAGCCATCTCTCTCCACATGATGGCGCCCAGGGCCCTCCCTCCCAAGAGGCACGTGAGAGCAGGGCTGAACTGAAGGGAGGATGTCCGTGGCTCCCTCCATGACTGCTTCCTTCTCTGTTCTTCTTGCAACAGGTGTGGCCTGGGGAACCAAGCCTCGATCTCCCTGACACACGGGTTACCTGACAGCAGGACAGAGGGGTGACCGCCCTCCTGAAGAGGCAGGAGGAGGCCAGGACATCCCGCCACCCGACGCCGGTCCTGCACATGACAGTTTTCTGCCGTCAGCTCTGACCCATGTCCTTTCACAAGGAAAAGGTGATAATGGTAACAACATGTTGCTATTGAGGTCTTCCAGGGACGGGGGCTGCGTTTACTCACTTATCCTCAAAACCAGCCCAGTGACTGATGCTATTATTATTATTATTCCCACTTAGGGGTTGGAAACCGAGGCAGAGAAGCTCTCATGCCTCACAGAAGGTGACCCTCTTGGGTGAGAGAACTACGCAGTAGGGAGGTGAGCCCGGGAGTCACCCTCAGAGTGGGGGCTTTGTCCACCACAACACAGCACTTCCCAAAGAGGCCGGCTCATTAAGGGCACCTTGACACTCCTTCCACCCTGCACCCACAAATGTGTCTTGCCTGCAAGGTGAGCTGGGGTTTTTAGGGGACATATGGGTGCCAATTAGCTGGGTCACAGAAGGAACGTGGTGGTAGGGTGGGTTTTCATGTGAAGTACCAGAGGGCGAGGGGCAACCCAGCTTCTCATTTCCACTCTACCAATCCTCAGCAGTGTGACCTCGGAATGACCTCCCCGCTCTGAGCCTCAGTTTCCTTATCAGTAAACGAGACGTTAACTCCCACCTCACAGAACCGCTGTGAGTATGACAGATGAGCAGTCCCAGCCTGGGCCCCACAGATGCTGTTAGTATTGGCAGGGGTGATGTCCATTGTGACCACCCCACCCCGTCACTAAGACCGGGGGAAAGGAGGGACAGCTGTGTCCCCTTCACCAGCCAAGGAGGGCAAGGTGCTGATCAGCGGGAGCAGCAGGAAAGTCACTCACCTGAGCTGCTCTTTAAACATCTTCTTGGACTTGGATTTCTTCCCAGGTTTGGTAGAGAAAGGGGCGACTCCGAGTCCAAAGCCTTGTCCGTCAGGCTCGCCCACTAGGTGGCCGTCAGCGTCTACGAGCCCTGCCTGGACAGAGGCCAGTCACAGGTCTGCAGGTCAGATCAAGTGTTCAGGCCCCTGGTGGACATGTTCATCCCACACACTGAGAGGTGGCTCCTGCGGATGTCACTTCAGGCTGTCCCCATGTCAGCTGTCCCTGACCACCCCACCAAACATCCACTTTCTGCGCCAACTGTTCTCATAGGTGGCGTCTCATCCACACTCTGAGACGCCTGAGGCCCATTTCCAATTTCTCACTCACTGGACAGGAGTTCTTTATGTGGCCAGAGCAGGGCGTTTTGAATTCATACATGGTTGCCTCTTGCATGGGTCATTCCATGCTCATGCTGATGTTAACCTTTACCTGTTACAACCCTAGATCTGCTTTAATGCAGGGCACTCACTGCCTCTGGCAAGACCCAGGAATGCAAAACTCTGATGTGAGTCTTGTCGGTAAGAGGCAATTGTGCTTACCTTCTGGACAGCAGAGATGGCTGCATAGTCATTCTTGTCTATGAGGGTGTACTTCCTGCGCAAAGCAGACTCCACTTCCTGTTCCTGTTGGCTTGGGAGACAGAGTGAAAGAACCCCTCACACCTGGGGCAATCTGAGCCCACTGGGGCGAGCACCAAGTTCTGGAGTTAGAAGTTGTTTGTGTGTGGCCCCTGAGACAGAGCCACGCCCTCATCCTGAGCCAGACCAAACAAAACACGCTCATTCTCTGCTCTCCACTCCTCAAAGCATGTACCCACTGTCCAGTCCCCAAATCCGCAGGGGTCACCCTATGTGTCAAGGACAGCTGCTCTAAGATGACCTTTGACAAGGACCCCAAGCCTGCATCATGCATCCCCATCTGTCTCTAACAGGCCCTTCGGAATCACGTGCCCAGCTTCTGTGTTACCACCTAGCACGAGCCAGTCGGCTACAGGTATGTCTGTACCCCAGTAAACCACAAATCCCTCTTGAGGTGGGGAAGGGGGTGCCAGGAACATCTGGCTACACAAAGAACTCCTGTCGAGTGAGCGAGCTCAGGAAACCAGGGGCTGCCTCCTCTCTGTGTAGCCCTCAAAGCGGGGGCTGTCCTCCCCACTTCCAGGAGGACCTGAGAGCTCAGAGGCAGACTGCTGGGGTCACCCGGGGCTGCCATATCCAGAGGCCTCTGATCCGGCTCCTCGCACACCAGACAGAAGGCAGAGCACCTGGAGGCCGGGCACCCAGACCATGGGAAAGGAAGATGGCAGCCTGATGCAAGACTGGGTGGGTGTGGTGGGTCCCTTACCTCAGCACCACCCGGAACTGGTTGAACACCTCCTGGATCTGCCTGAGGTTGATTATCTGGAGAGGAGAGCAAGGCAGAGGTTAGACCAGGGGCACCCCGGGACTAAGGCTGTGTCTGTGGAGAAATCAGGACCCCTTGGCTAAGCCTGGGACCATGTGTCTCAAGAAGGGCCTTGTACCAACACCCTCTCAGCAAAGTGGCAGTCAAGCCCTCCTCAAGAACAAAGAAACCCTTGATTAGTAGTTTGGAAACTATTTACTGAGGCTATAAAAAAATCACCTTTTCTGACTGAAGAGTTATATGAAATTGAAATGACTGTAGTTCTTGAAGGTACTAAGAAAACATCTAAATAAAATTAACTGTCTCAGCTCTCTCCTGCTTCCAAAAGGAGCCATTATGAACTGTTCTGTGTGGGCACAGACACATACACACACCTGCGGCTGAAGGAAGACCATCAGCCTCTCTTGACCCCATTGCCCTCTAGCATTAGCCTTGACACCTTGGTCATTCTGGGCCTGCCCTCTGGCAGCTGCTCACAGTAACAGGCTGGACAAGGCACTGTCCATGAGCCCCCTGATGAGAGGGCTGCCAGCCTATGCTCTGAAAACAGAATGCCTCTTTCCCCCTGAGAGTCTTCCCTTTGTGGCTGCTCTATTCCTCCTTGGCCCACTCCAGCATGGGCCCTGGAGGGATCCACCTTGTAGACAACCAGCAGGACCGTCATCCTTTAATGCCCTCCCCCTGCCTGCCACCGACAAGCCCCTGAGGTGTTGCATCTCAGTTCATCCTAGCTCGGTTTCCCTCCCCACCATACAGGTCAAGCCACCAGAGTACACGCGCGTGAGCATTTTCCTGAGGCCACTCAGCAGGGAGACTGCTGAGCTCCGAGGGTCAACCCAGAGCAGCTTGGCTCTAGAATCTGTACTGGTGGCCCAGTGATGGACCACCCCCACTGTGTTCAAGGCTTGGACCACCTCCCACGTGGTCAAGGCTTGGACCACCCCCACTGTGGTCAAGGCTTGGACCACCTCCCCTGTATTCAAGGCTGTGGGCCACTCTGTGGGGCACCCACAGCCTTGCGACCCTAAACATAGATGCTGAGGCCTCATTGGGCTGAAGGGCCCTGAGGCCAGGAATCCAGCACCGCCTACCCTACACCCTCTGCACCCTCTCAGTGAGGTTCCCAGGCTAGCGCAGCATACATCATGGTGTGGCTGGGAGACAGAGGCCCGGGCCAGCCAGACATGGTGGTCCTGAGAGGCTCCTTACGTCAATCTCTTCCAGCGTTCCCTCCAGGTACCTTCGCACCTGGGAGTTGATCTCAGCAATCTGGATTTCATCCATAGGGTCATAGTTCACGAGGGTACGGTTGGCCTTGGAGAAGGAAGAGGAACATACTGTTAAGCTCCAAGCGCCCGAGCCCAAGCAGGGTGGCAGGGACCATTCTGAGGACCAAAGTGGGGAGGCTGGGCAGATAGCCTGGCTACCCAAGTCACTCCACTCCCTTCATCACCATGTCCTAGTAGGGAGGGCCTGACTCACAGGCCAGGTGGTTGGGTCAGCACAGGACAACCAGGTGAGGCAGGGAAAGAAAGGCTGCCAGACAATGGCCTGCTCCTCCAAGCCGGAGGGCTCTGCTGGCTGAGTCTCAGCAGACTGTGGGATGAGGGAGGGAGGGGGCGCCTCTGCCTTGAGACCCTCTGGACCATGAGCATCAGCTCAGACCAGCACTGGAGGTCTCCTGCCCCCCACCTCTACCTTCCAGCTCCCTGCTGCCCCTAATAACCATCCAGCCTGTCCACCTCCCTGACCTTGAGCCATCATCAGGCTGTCTGCCTCTGTACCCCCACCTGCCAGGCCTGTGGCCCCTGCCCTTCATCCCCCTGCCTACTGCCTGGCTCTGCTCCCTGACCATCTGACAGCCCTGCCCATAACCTGTTCTTCCAGGGTCTCTGTCCAACAGACATCCCTGATCCCCCAGGCCTTCTGCCCCCGAAGTCTCTGTTCCCTCAGTCCCCTGTCTACTCAGCCCCTGACCCACGTGGCCCCCTGTCCACCCAGTCCCTCTGCTCACCCAGCCCACCCTCTGATCCATCCCTGCTGACTCACTGCCCCCTCCTAGTCCTTCTGCCCCCTTGGTACCCTGACCCCAGTCCCTCCAGGATTCCGCCCACCACCTCTAGCCCCTTACCAGGCTGTCATGGATGGCTAGTTCCTGCTTGAGCAATGCTAGCTCCTTCTCCAGGTTCTTGACCATTCTCTGCAAGGGAAGCATATTGCGGGGGTGGGGGGGGGTAGCATAGAGGACAGTCAGAGAAGCCACTTATGTCCCGTCCTTGGACATCCTGGCCCTTGCAGGTAATCTGTGGAGTGTTATCTCAACATCTGGACAATTCCCTCCCAGCTGGTGACTTTTCCCCAACTGGGTGAGTTTAGAGTTTGAAGGGGTTTCAGCACTTCTCTGTCCCTTGCCTCTTACTTGCAGGGGAGACTGAGAACAGAGTGAGTATGGGCAGCACTAGGACCACCCTCAAGCCCGACTCCAGGGGCTCCAGCATACTTCAGTCCACCAGGGTCACCGCCCTGTCCACACAGCCTGTGCCTCCAGGACGCTGTCACCCTCATCCTCTGCAGCCACTGCACAAAGCACCAGCATTCCCCACCGACAGGCATGCCACCTCCATCCATTGCTGCTATAAACAGTGCTGCAGAACACCTCTGCTCTTCCATCTTTGTGTAGGCTAACAGTGACCTATGCGCTCTGTGACCTGCCCTGGTACTCCTTGCCTACGCTTCTGCCCCTGCTCACACCACTCCCACCAAATGAGCACGCTCCTGCCTCTGTGCTGCCTGTCCCCTCTGCCTGGGACGCTCTTCTCCCAGGTATTCACACAGCTCACCTGGCTCAAGTCTCTGTTCAAACACTGCTAAATTAGGCGCCCCTCAATCACCCCATGTAAAACTGCAATCCCCTCCCACTCTCACACCACTCTTTTTTAAAAATCTTGCTCTAGTTGTTTTTTCATAGAACATACCCTAGAACAGTGCTAACAGAACTTGCTGTAATGATGGAAAGGTTCTGTTTGTGCCACAAGCCACACAAAGCTATGGAACGCTTACAATGTGACTAGTGGGACAGAGGAAGTGAATCTTTTTTTTAATTTTTAATTTTATTAGAGCACGTCCTTGGAGGTCCCGTGGTTAAGACCCTGCACTTCCACTGCTGAGGGTATGGGTTTGATCCCTGGTTGGGGAACTAGTATCCCTGTGTCATGAAGTGTGACCAGAAAGAAAGTTTTGTGGTTTTTGTTTTTTTTTTACTGATTTCAGAAGCCATGTGTGAGTAGTGGCTACTGTATTGGACAGTGAAGCTCTAGAACCTAACCTATTTTAGTTTTAAGAAAAATTATATATATTTAAGTTATACAACATATGATGTTTTAATATACATGTACCCGGTGAAATGACTACTATAGTCAAGCTAATTAACATATCCACTAGTTACCATTTTTTGTGTATGTGGTACAGCTTCTGAGATCTACTTCCCTTGCAAATTTTCAGTATACAGCACACTACTAACTAATTCACCATGCTATATGTTAGATCCCCAGAACTCTTAGAACTAAAAATATGTACCTTTGACCCACATCTCCCATATCTCAGCCTGCCTCCTCCCAATCCTGGTAACTAACTGCTCTGCTTTCTGCTTCTGTGAATTTGACTTTGTTAGGTTCCACAATATAAGTGAAATCATACAGTGTTTTTCTTTGTGTACGTGGCTTATTTCACTTAGCACAATGACCTCGAGGTTCATCCATGTTGTCGCAAATGGAAGAATCTAGAACTGACTGATTTATGTTTATTAAATCTGTCTCTCCCATCTCCAGTGAACTGTCAGCTCTTCAAGACAGATTTGTGTTTCTGTTGATCCACTGACGTGTCCCAAGTGCTTCAAAAAGTGCCCGGCACGTAGTAAGTACTTCATAAACTTTAGCTGAACGAATAAATGATACATTTCTAGAAACAGAATTGCTTAGTCATTTTACATGTGATAGATACTGTCCTTGAGTTTTGCATATAAGCAGCCCAGGACTTCACGTTGAGAACCTTCGGTGTGAACAATAGGCTTCCTTTAATTGTCAAAAATGGCCACTAGAGGGAGCCCCTGACAGCTGGGTCTCAGGTGTAGTTGTTTAGTCACTAAGTCTTGTCTGCCTCTTCTGCAACCCCATGGACTGTAGCCTGTCAGGGTCCTCTGTCCATCTGGTGACCAAAGCAGTGACCAGTCTGTAGCAAGGGGTCCTGGTGGCTCACTGGCAAATTAGGGCACGAAGCCTGAACTCAAGACACATGACCAGGGTCCAAATTCTGACTCTGTCCCTCTGGGAAACCTCAAGATAGTCCTTCAGGTGGACTTCCTATGAGGTGACTGAGGGAAGTCCTATGAGAGAGGACTGGTGGCCAGCCCCTACTCATCTTCACCCCCTCGTCCCAGCTGAGGGATCTCAGTTCTAGAAAATGCACTCTACCCAGCCAGGGAAACTGGCTGAGCTGCTGGGGACCTCCAGCTTGATGACTCCTCCATCCATTGTGGCACGAGGAGCCAGGCTGAGACCTCTGGGCCAGTCGGGTGATGGCTGAAACAGGCCATCTGCTGTCCTGGGTCACCAGGCTCCGAGCTGCGCCCTGAGAGCGTGAAGCCACTTCTCTTACTGCCTGGTAGGCTTAGTGGCCTCTATCTGTCCTCCTCTACTGACTGACTGGAAAGAAACTGCCTAGAAACAGAACTGGAACAGCTGACCCCACAGAATAGGGTCTGGCAGCACCTCCTGGTGGACCAACTCCCTTTTAAGACACAGTAGCATTTTCTGGATGGAAAAAAAAACACGCCTTGGAGACAACACAGACCCCACGTTAAGTTCCTTGATGGTTAGGTATTTCCATTATAAATGTAATGAGGATAATTCAGAGAGTTCTGCTTAAGTTCAGGCAGGCTGGGAACAGCTCTCAGCCAAAGCAGTTACCCTATTTTGACCTCACTGCAGCATATAAGTGCATTTCTTCTTGGCAGACTAGGATACCCCAAGTCTTTCTGCTGTCTGTTTATACCCATGACTCACAACCCTTCCACCACCTCATGCAATCACAGACATAGTGGGAAGGTCACTGGACGTCTTCAGTCCAACTTCCTAGTTCACAGATGAATACCCTGAGGCTCAGACTGTGAGCAACTCACCGCAGACAGCTGGTAGCAGAGGTGGACCAGGAACTCAGTCTCCCACCTTTCAGCCAACACCGCCAGCCAAGGAAATCCTACAGAAGCAATTCCACCCCCTTCAAAACAGGCATCAGTACTGAAAATGCTGCTGGAAACAACCTGGGAATACTGACTACAGTCTAGGAAAGGAGGCACTAAAATACCTTTCCAGATCTCTCTCAAGAACTCGTGCATAGAAAGGAAAAGGCTTATCATAGAGATTATAAACACATTCGCATTTGGCGACATGGCAACTTGGCTGTCCAGAACCAACAGTGCAGATTTCAGAACAGGAATTACATTAAAATGAAAGTCCTTGCCATCAGGTGCAATGCCCACCCAGTCAGGTTCAGAGGTGGTAATGTGGTAGTCCTAAGCTAAGTGAATACCAAATAAGAAAACAAGAAAAATAAATAAGAGAAGCTCCAAGCTACAGAAAAGCATAGAAAATAATGCCATGAAACTTTGGGAAGACCACCCTAAAATCTGACTTTTTAACAGCATGCTAAATGCTGGCTGCAGATACTTTTTGTTTTCAAAAGAAATGAAACATTTAAGATAAATGTGAAGCCCCTGGGCCCCACTCTGAGTCCATTCCCCACCCTGACATCCAGAGGGAACCCCCAGCTCAGTTTGGTCTTTTCACTCCCACACGTTTTTGTGACTACACGCACACGTATGCACTAAGAATAATCAGCATTGCTTTTTATGTTCTTTATACTTGGTATGAATGATAGATGCCACCATTTCAATCCCCAAGTTGTTTTCTCACTAGCGATTATCCATGCTCAAACCTCAAGCTCTGGCTTCCTCCCTCCACAACCTACTTAGCTACTCCTGTTAAAGGCTATTAATTGTGTTCCTAACTTTTCACCATTGCAATAAGCGGTGCAGCACCGTTTTCTGTAAGTCTCTATGTGCATACGCGAGAATGCCACTAGACTGTACACCTAGAAGTGACACTGCTGGTCTGCAGAACTAAGTGGACTGCTAACTAACATTTCCTAAACATTTACGCCATGACAGCACTGTGCTAATTTGATTTCTACTCATTACCTTACTCTTCACAACATCTCTTTGAGGGTGGACTCTGTTATTCTTCCCTTAGAAAGAACAAGTATCTTACTGAGGCTAGACAGCCGAGAGAACAGGCTACTGAACCAGGATAGCCCAATGCACGTGCCAGGGCTCTTAACTACAGTACAAGTCATTCTCCAAGTGAGGTCCCGCAACAGCAGCACTGGGAACACTTCGGAGAAATCTGAACCCTCAGCCCCACTCCAGACCAAGGGAATCAGGAACTCTGGGAACAGGTCCAGTGACCTGTGGTTCAGTGAGCCCTTGGGGTAATTCTCTAAGCTCTACTTCTTCCTCAACCTCCAAACCACGGTTTAGATACACAGAGCCCTGGGACTGTTATTTTCCTTCAGGATTTAGAGTCTGGAAAGTTCAGCTGATGTGTCATGGGTTTAGGGCACACATGTGCTCCTCTCCAATAACTATGATTGCATAAGCATCTTAAAGGAAAAGCAAATTATTGGTAAATGTATTTTTACTTCAGTAGATGTTGCCAAAATGCTCTCCAAAGTGGTTGGCAATTACCCTTTGACCAGAAATAAATAAGATCTGCTGTTTTGCACATACTCACCATGGTTTGCATTGTCAGAAAATGTCTAATTTTTGCTAGTCTGAAGGTGGAATTCCACTAAGATTTTAAATTGCATTTCCCTGGTTAGTCTTGATGCTGAGCATTCCTCCTGATTGATCAGCTGTATGCCGAGAGGGATCGCTCAGGCTGGGAAGAAAGCGGTTCAGTAGTGACCTAGCCAGATGAGTCTGAGAGACAGCCCACACGGATTAAGCTCAGAAGCAGCTCAAAGGACTCCTATGCAGAAGCCCTGAGGCCCCAGCAATTGGGTGGGGGCCTGATCTAGCCCTTTCACCTTGGTGGCTGCTCCCAAGGGGGTCTCTAGGGACTCTGAACACTGACCTACCCCAGAACAGAAAGCAACTGACTCAGGATAGCATGGGTATCTTTGGTGAAGGCAGGAAAGGAAGCCAGGCTCATGGGATCCAGGCAGCAAACCCATACATCTTCCCCAGAGGGAGACACCTGCCTACACCCTTAATACCTCAGCGTCATACTTTTCATTGATGGCAGGCTCGGTGGTGACCAGCTTCATCCTGCTGGCAAACCGTAGTGAAGACAACTGAAAAACAGATCAGACAAACCTCTATGTTCCTGGCAAATTACTTGTGACTAGAGACATTTGCTAAACAATGCCTAAAGGAGTCCACTAGAAAACAGATCTCCCCAAAGAGAGGAGTGCTCCATGGGCCCATGGAGTGACATCCGGGGGGTCTTGTCTGCGTCCCTCCAGGGGCACAGCCAGCCAGGGGTGATTATGGCCGGAGGCCCGTGGGTAGGTGCTTGGGAGACAGCCCCGGAGCACTGATGTTCCATGAGGAGTGGGGGGCTGCTCCCTGGTGTGAGGAGCAGCCAGAGGCACATGAGGCAGGCCCTGACATCCCAGCCTCAGACTACGCTGGGCTAACTCAGGGCCTGAAGCAGGGAGGCAGACTCAGAGGAGGGATGGGTCACCCAGAAGTAGCCTGAGGAAGGCCTGAAAGGGCTCTTCCACTGGACAGTCTTGTCTAGTGGTGAAGAGCTCTGCACAGACCAACCGACTACATCCTCAGAAGGGTCTTGTAACCTCTCTGTAAAGTCGGGGAGACCTGGCTTACAGGGTCACTGGGAGACTGAGTGCTCAGGTGCGTAATGTGCTCTGGACAGAACTGGCCCCCAGTCATCCCCCAAAGAGGCCCCTGTCATTAGAGTTACCTCTGTGTGGGGTGAAGCCGACTCCTGCTGCAAGCGCAGCAGCACGTGTGGCCACGACTCCCTTGTACACACAGGCAGGGCCACTGCATAAAGCAACATGAATCATGACAGGCACTGCTTTCAAGTTAGAACACTTGGAGAAGAATCATGACCTTCCACACTGCCAATCTGCCTTTGTCCCAACCCCTGGTAGCCCTTCCTAGCAGCTCCTTGGGGCTCCTGTGGGCTCGGTCCTGGGCAGAGATCCCAGGTGGTATGGGTACAAGCCTCTGGGGACAGCAGGTGCCAGGAGAGCTGCTCCCTGAGGTGGGCATAAGGGGAGAGAGGGTCTTCCACGGTCTAGGAGGACAGATTTCTCAACCAGGCAGCCAGGAGGCCCAATAGTCACATGACTCCTCTTGGGGTTCACTCACGCTTTATGATACTCTGAAACCAGTAGGTCCTGAAGCCTTCCTCTGGGGATGCTGCCTGCACGTCAGCTGGAGCTCCCCTCCCTGGCCTCCCACATCCCAGGGCGCTGAGTGTGCAACAGGAGAACTCCCCCTGGAAGCTGGGACAGTCGCTACTGCACAAAGCTGGGAGGCCCTGCAGGAGCATCTCTCCCTGCAGTGCCTGACCTCTTTCACTGAGTGGATTCTGCATACGACTGAAGCTTGCCCTGAGCCATCCACATTTGAGTAAAATGTCTAGGGAGAGATTTCTAGTCCTATCTCATTTATGATGAGCTGGGAGGAGAGGCAGGGAGCCCCAGCTATGTGGACTCTGCTGTGTCACTAGCTCAGCTCTTATTCCTGCCTCTGGTTCTCATAAGCCTCTCACCTCCTCAGATCACCTGTTTCCTGCTGCTGAGTTCATCTCCCTGAGCCACGAGTCTGGCCACAACCCTCTTTCACTAAAGCCCTGTGACAACCCCTGCCATCTTCAGGAGAGCAGCCAAGGCCCCAGCATGGCCACCAGGGCTCCTCCAGCCACTCACCTTCTCCTTCCTCTTTCCTGAGCCTCCCGCTGCGTGGGTCAGACACAGTGCTTGCCCCTCCCAGCTGACGCACAGCCTCCTCCCCTCACAGCGGCTCCCACACTCAGCTCGCCCCCTGCCTTGCCTCTCCCCTGGCACAGCTTCTGCCCCTTGGGACTTGGTATCTTGATCCCGGCTGGAGCCCCTTTGGTAATTTTGGCTCAGACTCATCCCCTGGATCCGTCCACTCTTGACCATGTCTGCAGCTACTGAGTCAGTTTACCCAGTCTGGCATGCCTGAGGATGGATGCTAACCCGGCTGCACTGACTGTCCTTACATACCGTCTCTTCTAACTGAGCAGCTTCTCCATAGATGTTTGTCACGAGGACCATGTTGCAATTTCCCCCTGCAGAAAGCAAGACACAGAAGGTCTGTGAACCATGTGGATTTTCTGCCAAAACATTCCTTTGAGGCTGGTGGCAGTGGTCTGTTATTATCTGAGCGCTTGGGTCCCCTCAAAATTCATATATTGAAGTCCTAGTGCCCAAGGTGATGGCATTTGGAGGCGGGGCCTGTAGGAAGTGATTAAGTTTAGATGAGGTCATGAGGGTGGAGCCCCATGATAGGATCAGTGCCCTTAAAAGAAGAGAGAGAGAGAGCAGCACTCTGTCTCTTTGTGATCTTTCTCTTTTCTTTCTCTCTCTTGGTCATGTGAAGACACAAGGAGAAAGCGGCCATCTACAAGTCAGGAAGACAGTTTTCACCAGGAACCATTCCTGCTGGACCTTGATCTGGGACTTCCAGCCTCGAGGGTGAGAAACAGATGTCTGCATAGTGTGAGCGCCCCAGTCCATAGTTCTTTGAGATAGCATATGCTTGTCCATAGTCCCAGTCCATAGTATTTTGTTCTAGCAGCCTGACCCGACTGAGGGCCAGAGAAGACACACAAAAGCAGGCACAAGCCTGGGAGGCAAGGGGAAGGAGAGAAGAGGGAGAGGCCGCCAAATGTACCTAAAGAGGAGCTAGGGAGAAAGCAGAGGCGAGATGGCTGGGGCAGGGCAGAGGCCTGGGGCCAGGGCTTTGCTTATGGGGGACACACAGTTAATAATCACACACCTACCTTCAGGCCCAACGCGAAAGCCTGGGAACACAGGATGACAAGACACAGCCCCTGCTCCTCAATCAGGGAGGCTGAAGGAAAGGGAAGACCTCACAGGAGAGGCCCTCCACCTGGGGCTTCAAGGCGATGAAGGATTCTGCCAGCTGGTTCAGGGATGGGGGGACACGAGAGGGTGCCCCCAGTAGAGGCCAGAGCTTAGGCAAAGCCTCTGAGGAGGGGGCAGAATGGCATGGGGGACAGGAGAGGGCACTGGGCTTGACTGTGCCTTTCCAGGTGTGTCTGAGGTCACTGTGAAAAGGCTGCAGGTAAGTCCATGCCGCGGGGAGGGAGCAATTCCATTACCAGCAGCAGCAGACAGGCCAGTCCTGTCCCTCCTCCCTGCACCGCATCCACCCCTCACCTAATGAGTCCTTGAGGGCGTGGGTGAGCTTGCACTGCCGGAAGGGGATGTGGTCTCGCTTCTGGTCCCCGAGGGCAATGATGGCCTGCTCCAGGAATGACAGCGATTTGTTGATGTAGGTGGCTTCCTTCAGGACTCGGCCCTCAGACTACAAACCAAAGGTCAGTTCTGCTTCAGGCCAAGTGGAGAGGCTGCCCCACAAACACGCTGCAGGTCTGAGGCCAGGCCAGAGCCTCCTGCCCAGAAGCAGGATCTTCTCTTCCTGTCTTGTACTCCATGTCGGGCTAATAGGAACACTCCCAGGAATGCTGATGCAGATATTCATGAGTGAATGCTCATATGAATGTGAATACTTGTGTGAATATTCATATGAATACTCCCTTAAGAGTCACACTGTTATGAACATACAGGGGAATATTTGTGCAGATATTTGAGCAAATAATCCTGGGAATATACAAACATTCATTCAACACACAAATACAAACATTCATCTGAATGCTCTTCTGAATGCTCTTCTGAATACTTATGCTAATACTCATATGAATATGTATGTGAGATGAAAAATTCATGCAAATATTCATCATATGAACACTCATGCACAGAGAAATGCTAATAAGAGCATGGAGCACTGACTGAGCACTGCCTGCCAGGCACTTTGCTGAGAATTTAGGAGCCATCATCTCATTTAGCATTTACAACAGTCCTGCCAACTAGGAACTGCCTCTCTGATGCAGCTGTTTCACCCCTGCTAGTTCTGTCACCACACTGAACTGCGCCTAGCTAGGAACGGTGCTCACGAATGCCCAATGAGGGACAGTCCACGCACATAGACACTAAGCTGGAGACAGGGCCATGGCTTGTTGAGGAGGAACTTCCTGCTCCCCCACTTACCCTAGACTTCCCCAGCCTCTCCGAGCCTGCTAGATCCACCAGGTTAATTTTGGAAGTGATGTACTTTTCATCTGATAAGGTCCGTGAACGGGCCTGTGAAACACCCAAAACAGAGGTTAGGTTGTCACAGTGAGAAGCTTCTTACAGAACAGGCTCTGTGGGAATCGACCTTCCTTTCCAAGCTACTCAAAGAGCTTGTACTTACCTCCACATAGATGGTGAAAATGCAGTGTGACCTGGATGAGTTCTTGTTCATTGTGTGGGAGGCTATAATCCTGTTAGTCTCTCCCTGAAGAAGAGAGAAAACATGTAGACATTTTGACATATTGAAATAACAAGGCATTTGAATCATTTTTTAACTATACAGAAATGATCTTTACATCACAGCCCTCAGGCAGGCCTTCCAGGGAAATCTGATTTATAAACTAGTAGAACAGAAGACAAATTGGAGTCCAGACCTATACTTTCACTCACTGCTAGCGACATGTGAATTTGTATAATAGCATTCTGAAAAGCAAAGTGGCAACAAAAATTATGAGCCTAAAAAATGTTCATGGATATTGAGTCATAACCAACCTACATATCCAACAATTCAGGAATGATATATCTGGAGAACAATGTTATGTGACCAGAAGAATGCTGGCAAATAGCTTTTAATAACAATAATGCAGAATCCAAAAACTGGAGCAAACTGCCTTCAACAGCACGATGAAAGGACTGTCCACCACAGCCAAATGGAGTTTACCCTGGACGCAAGGATGGTTTGATATACACAAATCAATCAGTGTAATACACCTCATTAACAAAATGAACGGCAAAATCAGACGATGGTACAGTCTGAGGAATGCAGAAGCATTCATAGAAGAAAGAATAAAGAGATGGTGCTACCAGAATGTTAATAATGGTCACTTCCAGGTTGGAGTTATAGGTGGATCTTTTATATATACAGGTTATGCTTCCATATTTGTAAAGTGAACATGAATTACATTTAAACATTAGGAAAAAATCAGTAATTTGTATCTTTAAAGAGACAGCCCTTGCCTCTAATTCACAGGACTGGCACTATGACCAGAATATACTTAAAAGGAGAAATGGTATCGCTTCTCGGCCTTTTGGCTAAGATCAAGTGTAGTATCTGTTCTTATCAGTTTAATATCTGATACGTCCTCTGTCCGAGGACAATATATTAAATGGATTTTTGGAGCTGGGAGCTGGAATAGGAGCTTGCTCCGTCCACTCCACCCATCGACCTGGTATTGCAGTACTTCCAGGAACGGTGCACCCATAAAAAAAAAAAAAAAGGAGACATGGTAGAATTGGCTGTACTTAGAAAAAAAAGATTCATACGGAGGGACTCCTGTCTCCTTAAAGGACCCTGAGAAGTGCTATGAAGGAACCCCACATCAGTGGTACTGCCTTCCCCTGCGGAGAGTGGAGCACCTGAAGAGGAGGGGAGGCCCTGCGCTGGGGAGGACGCCCGGCAGGCTCCCAGGCTACATCCCCAAGGTCTCACTGTCACATTCAACTAACCTAAAATTAAGAACATTTATTCACCAAATTGACATATCAAGAAAAAAAGACAAGTCACAGGAGATAGAAAACAGTTGTAATACATACAACTGAGAAAAGAACTAGTTTTCAGAATTTATAATTTATACAAACGAGGAAATAAAAAGACATCTGTAAAGATAATAATCAAAAGACATGAACAGGGAAATCCAAATCAATAAACACATAATGAGGTCCCTAATCTCATTGGTAATCAGGGAAATAAAACCCAAATGGGGCCATAATGGGAGACACTACACACCAGCCAGACTGGTCAAAACTTTAGGATCAGAATAATGGGAATTCTGACAACCTGTTGAGGGAGTATGCCATTATTGGTATCGTTTAAGAAAGCTTAAGACACATACTCTCTGTGACCTAGCAATTACAGTTCTTGGCTTTACCTAGAGAAATTCATGCTTATGTGCATCAGATATACATACAAGAACGTTCCTAGTTCTAGTTCCTAGTGGCATGTCTGAAATATCCCTGAATTAGTAAAACCCAACTGTCCATCTGAAGTAGAATGGATAACTAAACTGTAGTATACTCACACAATATAATATGATAAAAGTGAAAAACATATAATAATACCAGATGAATTGCACATAAACAGTAGGTAAAAGAAATAAGACAGTTCATCCTATATGATTCCTTTTATACAAATTTCCAAGAAGGTTAACTTATACTATTTGAGGAGATATAAATGTGTTATGCTACAGGTGGTTAAGCCCTAATGAAGACCAAGGAAATGATTACAAGTCAGGAGAGTGCTTGCTTCCAGTGTTAGTTGCTCAGTCGTGTCTGATTCTTTGCGACCCCATGGACTGTAGCCCACCAGGCTTCTCTGTCCTTGGCATTCTCCAGGCAAGAATACTGGAGTGGGTTGCCATTTCCTCCTCCAGGGGATCTTCCTGACCCAGGGATTGAACCCGCGTCTCCTGTATTAGCAGGCAGATTCTTTGTCACTGAGCCACCAAGGAAGCCCAGTTACTTCTACAGGTATAAATGAATACTTATTCACGATAAACTCTTCACAAACTTGGACCTTCTTTAACCTTAAGCCAAGAAACTTTCAGCAAACATCATTCTTCATGGTGAAATGTTAGGAACAGCAATAAGATGAGAATGTGTTTTTGCTGCCTCCTGGCAGGCTCTTTCTTCTGTGTACATGCAAGGGATCTGTGTTTAAATCACCTCTGAGGACACCTAAATGACTTTTTAAAAAATTTTTATTTGACATATATTTTAAATACTGTAAGATTCACCATTTTAAGTATTATAGTTCAGTGATTTTTAAAATCAGTAAAATTACAGGATTGTGTCACTATCACCACAATTCTAATTTTAAAATGTTGCATCACTCCAAAAAAGTTTTCTCAGGCCTATTTGCAGTCACTTCCTGCTCCCCTCCCCCAGGCAGCTACTAATCTGCTTTTTGTCTCTATAGATGTGGCTATCAGGACGTTTCAAATGAATGCAGTCATACTAATGTATGTTACATTTAAAAAGGTGACCTTTTTAAATTTCTTTTACTTAGCATTTTTCCGGGGAGGGAGGAGGAATTTCATCCATGTCGTAGCATGTACCAATGTTCCATTTCTTTTTTATCACTAGTTTTCTAGTGTCTGGATGTACCATATTTTACTTATCCATTCTCCGGTTGATGAATATTTTGGTTATTTCTGGTCTTTGGCTATTATGAATAATCTTATTATGAATATCTGTGTACAAGTCTTTGTGTGCACATAGATTTTCATTTCTCTTGGGTAGATTTCTAGGAGCAGAATTGCTAGGTCCCATGAAAAAATTAATGTTTAACTTTTTAGGAAACTGCCAAAATGGCTATAGCACTTTATAGTTCACCAGCAATGCATAAGAATTTTAATCTACATGATTTTAAAAAGAATAACACATCCCAGGGAATTTTTTTTAATTGATTTGTAAGAGCCTTTATATTTCAAGGACATTAATTTTTATTTTTTTCTATATCACAAATGCCCACGGTTAACTTTTTAAAGGACAGTTTCAACTAAATAAAGAAAAACTTCAAGAGAAAAAAAGACTAGAAGCCAAATTTATTAAGCCAAAATATACATTATTGGGACTTCCCTGGTGGTCCAGTGGTTAGGACTCTGCGCTTCCAATACAGGGGCCCAGGGTTTGAGCCCTAGTCAGGGAACTAGATCCCACATGCCATAACTAAAGATCCTATATTCTGCAACTAAGACCTGGTGCAGCCAAATAAATAAATATTTTAAATATATATATATACACACATTATTATTGCCATATGTAGAAAACAGATGAGTGAATTCTTTTTTGCTTCTATATTTTTTCATTATTATCTGAACTTGCTAAACAAGCATATATTAATTTTAATTCTGGTTATCAAAGTAAGTAAGAAACTAAGAAGGAGGGAGGAAAAGGGGAACAAAAGGAAAGAAGGGAGAGAGAAACAGTAAGGAAGAAGGCACCTGTGGTCCTGATCATCTCACCTCAAAGAGAAGGCTGAATGCATCCTCCTCCTGACTTGTGAGGTGGACCGACAAGCCCTTGATGAAGACCCCTTGAGGATTCTCCACGATGGTCATAGGTGTGACTGAGGGTCCAACGTAAGGCAGCGTGGATAGGAGATCAAACAGGCTCTCATTATAGATTTCCAGGTAGGAAACGCGCACAGTAATGGCATGTGTGGGACGTTCTTCAATCATCTTAAAAACCTAGATGGGAGATTGGACAGCAGTCACCGAGACCAGAACTCCAATGACCAGCCAGGATTAGAGGAGTTCTTACCTCAGGAGAGAACCCTCACCCTGGAAGAATTTATGGTCTAGTTACTGTGATGGTCATCATCAACAACTAGTAGTTCACCGGGTGATATTCACTATCATCGTGTAGTTTTTTGAGGCCTGACTTACAGATTGGCTAATAATTATACAGTCTCAAGAAGTAGAGGCATGATGAACGGAAAAGACTGTGAAGTGAAAATATCATTTTGTGGAGTTTTACCACATAGACGCTTCTTTCACATCCATTATTCAATTCTATCCTCTTAACTCCACTGCAACTGAAGCAGGGCAGGGGCCGTACCCATCTGTGGTTGCTCAGCTAATAAGGGGAAAAGCCAAGCCAGAACTCAGCCTTCTCAACTCCTACTACCCTCCCCAGTGCTTATCAGCAGGTGACTTTGGGCTGGTCTTTTCCCCATCTCTGGACCTTGACTTTCTTATTTGTTAAATGGGGAGCAGGGCTGGATGATCCCTGAATCCCCCCCTTATCCTAACAGGCTAGATCTGTGCTGTGCACGCTAGCCACAGGGGGCTGCCCAGCACTTGAAACGTGGCTCACGCAAGTGAGGAACTGAATCTTATTTAATCTTAACTAAATAATTCAAACTAATACTAAATTCAATTACTGATAAACTTTTAAGTATGTTTGGAACAACTTGCGTTTATAAGTCCACCCTTTCAACTGTCAATTTCATGAAATCTAAATACAGAGAAACTATTTTTGATGAATATTTAGGGTCTAAATTGAAATGGGGACTTCCCTGGTGGTCCAGTGCTCAAGACTCCATGCTTCCAATGCAGGGAATGTGGGTTCAATCTTGGTTAGGGAACTGTGATCCCACATGCTGTGCAGTACAGCCAAAAAAAGGATGAAATGAGCTGTAAGTATAAAATACGTTGTTGCTATTTAGTTGCTAAGTTATGTCCAACTCTTTGTGACCCGGTGGACTATAGCCTGCCAGGCTCCTCTGTCCGTGGAATTTTCCAGGCAAGAATATTGGAGTCAGGTGCCATTGTTTTCTCCAGGGGATCTTCCCAACCCAGGGATTGAACTTGGATGTTCTGCATTTGCAGGCGCATTCTTTACCATTGAGCCACCTGGGAAGCCCATGTAAAATACATTTCAAAGACTTAGTGTAAGGAAAAAGAATGTAAAATATCTCAGTAATTTTCACATTGATTACATATGGAAATGATATTTTGGCTATATTGAGTTAAATAAAATGTGTTATCATATATTATATATCATTTAAGTGAAAGTTGCTCAGTCATGTTTGACTCTGCGACCCCATGGACTATATAGTCCATTCAGTTCTCTAGGCCAGAATACTGGAGTGGGTAGCCTTTCCCTTCTCCAGGGGATCTTGCCAACCCAGGGATCGAATCCAGGTCTCCCGCATTGCAGGTGGATTCTTTACCAGCTAAGCCACAATTCATTTCACTTGCTTTACTTTTTAAAATGTGGCTACTGGAAAACCTAAAACTGCATATGTGAGTTACATTATATTTCTGTTGGGCAGCACCGAGCTAGATTATCAAGGTCTAAGATGCTGAGGCATTGACAGTGGGATGTTAAGGATATTGCTTCAAAAATTATGCACAAGAGGGGCAACTTCACTTCCTATTGGACAGGGCTATAAAACCTCAAGTTGTCTTTTAGGGAACAGTCCTCTGCCTCCCACCTCCAAAACGAGGGTCCTCACAGAACACAGGCTAGCAGACTCCAAAGGAAGGCCCTTCTGTCCTGTCTTCAGTCACACTTCCCAGACTCCCAGGGCTGACTCGGTCCTGAAAGCTCATGTCGTGCCCTGCTCCTTCCCTTTGCTCTTTCTGGGGTGATGGTGGTGGAAGAAGCCAGAGCAGGCCAGTAAGGAAGCTCTGCAATGGTCCCTCCCCCTTATTAAAGCCAGGAAGGAACAGAACTAGGTCCTCCGTATCCTCTGTTACAGGGCCACAGACCAACAAAGCAGCAAGAAGCCAGTCTGCACATCCGACTCACTCTTTACCAAATGGGAAACAAGCTTAGCATGGGAGTCGGTCAGAGTCTGGAACGCAAACTCTTAGGTTACACACACACACGCACACACGCACACACACACACACTCCACCATGCATAACCTGTCTCCCCTACAGGCTGCAGCTCCTTGGAGGCCTGGATCCCACTGGCTCCAGCAGCTGGCCTGGGATGGACAGCTTCTGTGTGCCATCCCACCCATGGGCCCACGCTCTACCTGCTGTAGGGCACGAGGGAGGATCCCCCGGTGCTTGTAATTCTCAGTTGCCCCCGTCATGGTATACGTCTTGCCAGCTCCTGTCTGCCCGTAACACATGATAGTGCCTGCAAATATTTCAAAACACATTTCGGTGACATCCAGGAAAATAGATCTAAGGACAGCTTTTCCCTCCCCCAGCATGCCCAGCGCCAGCCAGAACCCTGGTGTGAAGGTGGCCATCAGGAGTAGCTAAGGACATCGGGAATTCCTGCCATGTAGGGTGAGTGGCTGAGCAGGGAAACAGGATGTTACGGGTCAGAACACAGGCAGCTGCTCTGAATCTGTGGTCCACTGAGGGCTCTACTGCTTCCCTTTCCAAGAGGGGATCTGATCCTAGGGCTTCTGAGGAGAGCAGGGAATTCCAGGCTACAGAGGACCTGGGAATTTTCCTAGCAAGATGAGGGTGATGAGAGCATTGAAGTCAGCCCTTCTTCAGCAAGACCATGGATAGCCAGGCTCTCAGAGCTAGGTCTCCCTATGAGGCTGCCCAGACAGAAAGAAAGAAGAGCTTTCAAAATCGCCAGGAAGAGATGGGAGTGGGAAGGGCATTTTCTGTTACTGGTGAGAATTCTTTGTAGACAGCACATTCCCACAAGACTAAAGCTGGTCCCAGGCCACTTTCAGAAACCAAATAACGTGACTAGGTCCTGATCTGTCCCAGTGCCCTCTGGAAAGACGTTCACTTGCACTTCACTTGTGCTTTAGGTCTACCATCACCACCAGGCTATGGGACATAAACCAGTCACCTTGGGCTCTAGTTCCCATCTGCTCTTCCTCCTGACTTGGGCAGCCTGAACCAGACCCAACCCAAAGGCTGCTTCTGTAGGTATTCACACAGCAGAAATGCCCAGGCAACATTGGGTGGTGGAAATCAGTGTCCACCTTTTCCACATGGGTGCTCTAGTTCCTGGGATTGGTAGGTTTTACACAAGGGGCCTGAATTCAGCATCTGCACTGGAGTCAGAAACAGTATCTTTAATCCTGCAGGAATGTGCAGGAGGAATCAGTTTAGCTGGGACTCAGAGCCCATTTGTGGCTCCACAGCACCCAGAGCCCATGACTCTTAGCCTCCCTGGGCCTTAGCTCCTCTGTCTCTACTTCCTCAGGGCCACATCCCCTCAGGACGAATGAGGACCACACCTATATATCACACACAGGCTACAATGTTTGGGCATCTACACTCAACTGACTTTTAAACAGAAGACCTAAAACTTGCAAGAGGGGAACATGCTAGTCAGGAGCCACCAGACAGGCAGTCTACAGACTGTGATGTATTTTTTCTAAGGATTTCAAAATCTTAAGATTTTAAAACAATCTTAGACTGAACAAGTTTGTACAAATTTCCCTATAAATTTTAATTTGCTAAATGGCTTTTTTGTTAAGCTTTTACTTTAAGAATATCAAACTCTACTCAAGTTTTTAGTGATATATGTAAATAAACTAATACTGGAATGGAACAGATTGATTGTGCTGGTAGGATAAATGGAAATAGCTCCTAGCAGGTAGCCAAGAGAAAACTGTTTGACTCCATCAAATTTATCATAAAGACATTGTTTCAAAACTAACATTCGAGGAATTTGGAACAGGATAATAGTTGAATCCCCGTGACCTATAGAGAGACAGGGTCATTAAATCGTCCTATGAAGGTAGGAACCCAGGACCATGGGTCAAGCCATGACCACCATGTCATCAAAATTTTCCATCATAAGAGCACGGAGACAAATAAACAAAAGTTAGTAACAGAAATTGTAGTTTATTTTATTCACCATAAAATCCTTGTACCTCTTCCTGGGTGGGGGTGTTCCCCAGGTTCTTACGTTAAAACAACAGTTGATTAACTAAATTACCGTTAAAGCCATTGAGGGCCTGAGAAACCACATCCTTCGCGACTATCTCGTAAACCAAGTCCTGGGAGGCATCATGGAGAACTCTGTCCAGTTTGAATGACCAGTCTGTCTGCTGGTTATTGACAGCTCCCCTCCGAGTATCTTTTTTTAAGTGAATATCAATGGTCTAGGAAGAAACAAAGACTTGTTAAGAAACTGGTATAAAAGTCAACGGCAGCCAAGGCTTGACCTGGAGGAAACAGGAGGTGAACTTGAGGAAGAACAGGAACTTGCATGCATCCTGGATGACCTTCGGGATGGGGGGAAGGCAGCCACCTCGGGGAGGCCATACACCCTCAGGGTGGAAGGAGCAGGAGACGGGAGCACAGGCTGGTTTCAGCACATCTCACCCTAGTGGACAGGGTGCCGTTTGTCTTGGTTCCCTCAT
This sequence comes from Dama dama, assembly GCF_033118175.1. NCBI lineage: Eukaryota > Metazoa > Chordata > Mammalia > Artiodactyla > Cervidae > Dama > Dama dama. The sequence continues at coordinate 56,533,870 of NC_083704.1, read as the reverse complement.
CTGTGATATGGGGTGAAGCATATTTGTCACATTCTCATTAAACAAGTTTTAGGTAAGTCCAATAAGCACAGGAATGCCTTGAAACAGGCCAGAGAGAACAGTGGGCTTGGGAATGGAGGCCTGGGCTAGAGCCCTAGCTCCTTGGTGGCTGGAGGCGAGGCCTCCCTCAGCGTTGTGGTGAGCACCCACTCCCTCACATGCTATGGGCCACGGTGAGCAATGAAGAAATGATAGCCACAGGAAAGGCGCTGGACTCTTCCGACATAGTAACTCACTGGCACTAAATCAAGCATGACTACCGACTTGTAATCAGCACGTTTTCAGATGCAAAGATTTCTAAAAATTTTATTTTTAGATTTTTAGACCCCTCTATGGCAAGACTCTGTGGCAGCAGCTGGTTTAGAAATATATTGGGTTAGGTTAATGGTAGATTCCAATCTTTGAAATGAGGACTTCTGATGTTAATGGACTCTCACTGGACTCTTACACTGGCTGTCTTAATCCAGAAGCCAAGACATGCAGAAAAAATAAGATCAACAGAGCAGGGCTTGGTCCATTCATACATTAAATGTTCTGTGCTTCAGGGTCACTGAATCCAAGTCCAGCAGGGTGCACTTCACAGGGCTGCACCTGAGTTTCTTTCTGACTGCTAGGACTTTAGAAGCTTGAAAAGTTGACATTTGAATTGCTCCCTTGAACAATGTCTCCATGCTGCCCATAGTAGATCCACAAATGTTTGCTGAATAAAAGCATTCCCTAACGCTCAAGGTGTGTTAAATCTGTCTCAGGCTTCAGAATAGTCCTCAGACACTGGTGAGGACATGGGAAGGGATAGATCTTTCCAGTTCTCGCCATAAGTGTTTCTCCCACTCTTTAGTAAGTTTAACAATAATCAACTGAAAACATTTCTACTGTACTCCATGGGAGATTGTACAGTGGGAGATCTGATCACCAGAAAGTTTTATGAGTGTGGACAAATGTCACCTTCCAGTGTCAGACACAAGGATAAAGGTAAACTACTAACCAAAAAGGCAATAAAAATGGGAGTTTCATGAGCTTCCTCATTGACAGCATTGGTGGGGGGAGCGCTCTGGACTTGAAGGACTCTAGATTCCATCTGAACTTTTACCAGTTCTGTCCTGGTCCTTACAAGGGTGTCTGAAAACAGTGCAGTGAGAAAGCAGTGAGAGATTCTCAGGCAGGTGAAGGCAAACACAACTGCACTTACTTTGTTGTCATCTCCGTATTTGATCATTTCATGAGCAAAGTCGTCAGTGGGTCTGACACGGACAAATGCGTGAACTTTTTTCCTAGAACCCATTTTAGCTAAAAAGAAGAAAACAGCAACATTTTCAGTAGTCATCCTCAAACAGCCATTAGAAGGGAGATGTCAGTGATCAAAGAGATTGGAAAGCATGATGTGTGGTCCATGTTTTCCCCTCTCACTGACAGCCAGCCTTCCTTTTTGCCCCCCTCGCATTTCAGTGCTCTGCCCACAGGATCCTGCTCAACAAGTCTGTGCACTTTCAACTTTATCAGGTGCCTCACCATTCTCCACCGACCCCCTAAGAGACCAAAATACAAAACAAAAAGAATGCTCCCTTCAGTGGCCTAATTTCCCTCCCTGTCACTTACAGCTTTAAGCCTTCATCCTATTTGATGACACTACATTCAGTGTTTAACATTTTTATTACACATGGTAATTATTCATGATAGTATAAATGAAGGAATACATATGTGTGTCTACCTGAAAATGATAAGAACACACACAAATAGGTTTTAGGAGAGGCAGAGGAGGTAGGGAACTGATTTTTCTATCAATGGAGTGGTGGAGAAGAAAGAATATTTGACTGCAGGCTCCATTAAATATACTTCCAGGAAGTCTTTTTTCTGATCTATGTTGTCTAATGGAGAGAGAGGAGGAGGTGCTACATCTCAGGTAAGGTATGTTAATGAAAAAAAATTAGTTCTAATGCATTTCATAGTAAGTATTTTAAGAGGAAAATACAATGAAGAAGGCAAAGTGTAGGTGGACTTTGGTAGGGAACATTAATCAAGAGTGGAGAAGCAAAGAGAGTTATTAAATAGAATAATCAATGATTTTTACTGCTTTAAGGAGGAACTTAAAATGTAATTAGCTCTTTAGGTGCCTATTATACACTGATGACAGAAGATGAAGTACTGAGAGAAAATGTCAAAAAATTCTAAGGAAACCTAAAAATCTTTCCATTTTTAGAAAATGAATGTGAAAGGTATTCAGGTGAGTAAGGATCATGCCTTGTCCCATTTCAGGTCTAAAAATTTTGTTTGCAAGATTGAGCTCTAGAAATAAAAAGTCCCAAAGTAGTTCTGACAGGACTGAGGAATTGCGAAAACTGAAGAGATTATCTCATCTCCAGGTTCACCTTGATCTAGGCTATTGGGAAAGTGGAGAGTGGAGGGAGGTGTGCTGACTTAGGCAAGCAGTGTCACTCTCTAAAGTTCCCCATACCGGTCTGAGGGCCCATCCTCCTGCTCAGGGAAGTTAAGATGCTGTCCAGGGTGCCCTCTGAAAAGGAGCATGTTCTGGGGGCAGGTGCCTAAAACTCCCTCCTGGCAGCCCCTACCCACAGACAGCCCAAGAGCACCACAGGCCAGCTCCAAGCATCACCCTCCCTTCAGAGCCTGCCCCCTTTCTGCCCAGGAATTTGCCAACATGCACATGCACATGCAGCTATTCTATCTGTGATTCCCAATTCTCCCCTTGCTCGCGCCATTGCTCCAGGTATGCCAGGAGCCATATTCTCCTCAGACAAACCTTCTCTGTTAACTGCATGCCTCCTGTGTGTCCACTAGTCAGCAGCCCCTCAAACACCAGACACTTAGGGACCCCATGCATGCCATCTTGCACTTACTGAAATAATGCTTGTTACTGTTCTTAGACCGCATCATTTGAGACAGTTTCAGCTCCCAAATTAAATGACAAGCTGCTTGAAGGACTGGATGGTGCCTTTTATCTTGTTTGAATCCCCCCTCTAAGTCCACAACAGTGCCAAGCACAGAGCAGGTGCTTAAGAAATGGTGACTGGTGGTGGTGGTCATGGCTGGAAGTCAGAGGGTGGCTGAATCTCCATGTGTGGGTCCATCTTCAGTCACTACTGAGAGAGTCCCAAAGGGCACAAGATGTCACTCCCTTCCCTCACCACCACCAACCCCTGAGCCCACAGCACTTCCAGGAGGACACCAGGTTTCCAGGCACCATTTGGAAAAAGCCATCTCAGCTCCTCACCACGCTCTCCCTTTTAGTAGGGTCCTTCTCTCTAGGACCTTGTGGGGAATGCCTCCCCTCATGGACACCACCCTTAGATATTTCTGGTGTAAATAAGTGAACCTCTGAGTAGTCACCAGGAGCCGTCTCTGCTTAGAGGCTCACAGTTTCCTCAGTTGTTTTAGGGGTGAGAATGAACAGATCGCCACCCAGCACCCCTAAAAACGAGAAAAGGAGAGGTTCGGATGGCTTCCTGTCCTCCAGCGCTCCTGTCCAGAACAGACTCTCAAGGAGAACAATCACAGCCACCGAAAAGGCAACAGCATCTTAGTCCCCAAACTCGGACCCACGCCGAACTGGCCTTTCTCCTTTTTCTAACCCAACGGGCTGGACCTCTGTGTGGAGTCTGGGAGGCGATAGGCCTTGGGACCATTTCTGTGTCTCTTTGGAGCGGTTTCTGTATTTATAAAGCAAAGGGTCGGGACTGGTAATCCCGAAGCCCTCTCTAGTTAGAAAGTAAGTTCAGTCGCTTAGTCGTGCCCGACTCTTTGCGACCCCATAGACTGCAGCACGCCAGGCTTCCCTGTCTTCCCTAGTTAGAAAACCGACGAATAAAAAAGGGTCCAGAAAAGCAGAGGTCCCTGAACCTCAGGCGCGACGCAGGACCTTCGTGAAACCAGGGAATTTAGATCCGAAGGCCCTAAGCGGCAAAAAGTCTGAAAGAATGCCCTTGACACCGCACCTTCCCCCGCCCGGTGGAGGAGACCAGCGAGCCAAGCCGGGGAACTCCCGCGAGGAGCGGTCTTCAGATTCCAGCAGCTGCCCGTCACCGGACGGACACCCCCCCCTGCCCTTTCCAGCCTCCCTTCTCCCCATCCCGAGCGCGCGTGACCCCTGCTCACCGCTCGGGAAGCAGGAGCCCTCTCCCAGCCGGACCGCTGCATTAGTAGCTACGGAATACCGGCAGCGCTGCTGCCAGCCTGTGTATACAGTCGCCATGGCAACGGGCCGCTTTGGTTCCGGAAGTACGAGGTGGTGGCGGAAACGAAGTCCGCGGTCCTCTGTTGCGATACGTATTAGGTCAGGGCCGAAAGAGGAGGACGAGCGATGGGACCGATTAATCCAGAAAGACTGTGGGAGCTGCAGGCACGAAGCCAGGTCGGGGTAGCTGGGGAACGGAACCGCAAGACCCGGGAAACCGCGGGTCCGGCTTCCGGCGGAGAGCAGTTTGAGACTACGGCTGCCGGGCAGGCCCATTCGACGCCTGCCCAGCGCCCCGGGCCGCCGTCCGCCCGCGCCCTCGCCCCGCCCAGTTTAGTTCCGAGCCGGCGCAGCCAGGCCTGCGCAGTCGCGGCGGCCGGGGAAGATGGTGGAGGACGGCGCGGAGGAGCTGGAAGACCTGGTGCACTTCTCCGTGTCCGAGTTGCCTAGTCGCGGCTACGGCGTCATGGAGGAGATCCGGCGGCAGGGCAAGCTGTGCGACGTGACGCTCAAGGTCCCAGGGGCCGGGCGGCGCGGGGCTGAAAGGCCCGGGGGCCGAACGGGGAGGGAAGAGATATAGGGGGATCGGGGAAGAGAGGTCTAGCGCGCTGAGGGGTGGGGAAACGAGGTGGGAGGGAGAGCGACCCGCGGGGAAAGAGAGGTGCTAAGCGGCAGAGGGGGCTTGGGGCTGAGGAGGCAGACGGATAGGGTCAGCCTCTCAGTCTCAGACCTTAGAAGGAAACGCCAAGAGGTGCGCTGCTGAGGCCCTCGGAGTGGAGACCTTGGGGTACCCGCCTCCTTTTTCTGTCACACAGACGAGGAAAAAAAAAAAACGGACTTGCAGCCGCTCTGTGGAAGGGGGCGGCGGCTCTTTCTACATTCTGATGGGCACCACCACGGCAAAGCACCTTTTCTTGTCACCACAGACGTGCCCCCTCCGAGTTAGCTGCGGTGTGATAGAGGCGGGGGCTCTTCCTGAGGAGTCATTGCTCGCCCTTGACTGTTAGGTTACTGCCTTGTGTCTTAATAAGAGCTTTTAAAATCGGATCTGGAAATCTTTTGAGGTGGGCCACTCCCCTGACCCCACTCTGGAAGGCTCGCTACCAGCACCACAGAGGTCCCGGAGAATGGACTGATGGCCTCCCGTGGGGACAGGGCTCTCCCAACCACCTGTTCCTTGATGGCATTCTGGGCGCAAGACCCAGCCTTCCTCCCGTGCTTTTGTATCCATTCCTGCTGGGGAGGCGTGCTGTCCTGCTCCGCGGCCAAGCTGCTGAGCCAGGTGGAGCCCTCCGGGTGGAGATGCTACTGGCGATCCTGTTCCTTCTTGGGCTTTGCCTAGAAGGATGTCAGCATCTGCGAAGGACCCTGTTTAAAAAATAAAACTATGCAGAGATCTTTGTGCTCTTGTTTTCCGCCGGGTTAAGGAAACTTCCTCTTCCACATATCTGAGTCAGACCTCCTGAGACAGCGAAGTAGAATGGTTAGGAGTGTGGCTATGGAGATAGAAGGATTTGGATTAAAATCCTTGGGCAAATTACCTAAGCTCTCTTAGCTTCAGCTTTCCAAATGTAAAAATAGGGATGATTTCTAATTCTTAGTATTCGTATGAGGATTAAATGAGAAAACTTGCAGTATTCTTTGCATAATGCCTGGCGTAAGGTTTTCGTCACTCTAAACCCCTTCTGAGACAGAAACCAACACAGTATTGTAAAGCAATTATCCTTCAATTAAAAATAAATAAATTTTAAAAATAATTTTTAAAAAATAGAAAGAAAAATAAAAGCCCTCCTGAAAGAGGTTAGTTTTCCAGGAGAGGAGTGAAGTGGACCGCAAGGGGACAGCATCTTTTGTGGGGAGCGAGAAGTTTGAGAAAAATGAGCTAGACTAAAGGAAACAGAGAAAATAAATATAAATGAGAGGTTTTTTTGTTCACAGTGATCACATGGAAGTAGGTGTTGAGGGTTCTAGAGATTTGTAAGCAAAAGAATGATCTGCTTGTGGCAGTAACACTTGGGGTGAGTAGAGACTGGTGAAAAGCAATAATGGGGGGTGAATTTTTGGATTAAGATTTAGGCTGTAAGGGTAAGCCAGGGAAAGCTTCTAGGACACAGAGACGCAAAAAGGACGTGATGGAGTAAGATGGTCACACTACGTAACCCTCACCCTAACTCACTAAACCCAAGTACACAATTTTCACTGAAGCTGACTTCAAGGACCACACATTTGAGTCTGGAATCTTGCCTATTTTGTTTTCGTACTGATTTTGTGATGAAAGAGTAGGTGGAGGAGGATATCAGGAAATGAGGTAAGGACTTGTTGGTGCACGCCATTTTTATGTCATGTGTCGTGTGATGAGTTACTCGGGTATAATTAGAGAGCTAGAATAATCATATTAAAAGGAGCCATCGAGGTCTTCTAACAAAGCCATCCATTTCACAGATGAAAAAAACCTGGGGCTTAGCGATATTAAGGGATTGCCCAAGGCACAAAGCTGTATTATCTGAGATCCAACACAGCTGTTGGTTGGTGGAAGCGATGCTTTTACATCCTCTGTCGGGTTACTCACCTGCCCTGCTAATGGTATATGAAGCAGAGCAGGAAACAAGCTGTCCTCTGTCAGCAGTGTCCTCTGTGAGCACACAGGACAGTGATGTGTATGGCCAGGTGCAGCATCACTCTCCTATTTCAGGAGAGGAGACAGACACGGGATTTTTCTGCTAGTCTTCTGGACCTAAGACTTATTGACTCTTGATTTGGAAATGACACTGTATTGGGAAATACTGTGCTTCTGAATATTGTTCATCCCTGGGGCTCTCTGCTCGCTTTTTCCAGGTAGTTGTGTTTCCTTTTCAGCCTTGCCTTTTTTTGATGAGTAGTTAAAATTAAGGGGAAGAGTGTGCTCCATTAGAGCACATATTCACATATCACAGTGGGCACCTGTGCCGTGAATTTATATTCATCAAAAAGTCAGTTTTGCTCGCTCTTTTGTGAGTTATGTTGGGGTGATGTTAAATTTGGACACTGATTTAGATGAATGAGAGAGCTTGATGCTGCCCGACTGTAGGTGGAGGAAGAGAGTTACATGGTCAGGGTACTCAGGATGGCTGTTCTGTTGCTCTCGGTACATCTCCTGCCCGACCAGTACCTGCTTCATCTGTATCCTGCTCACATGACTGACCTTTCTACACATTCCCCGCCCCCTCACCCCTTGATTATCAAAGGAGCAGCGAGGGGTTTCCCCACTGTTGGTTTCCCTGGTGACCAATGAGCCCACCTGACATCAGGTTCCCTGCTACTGGTCATCTCCTTCCACTCGGGAGTGAAGACTACCCCCATATCCCGCCTGCCTTCTGCACACAGTGGGATGTCACTCCAGACCTTGTTTCAGACATATAAGATCCCCGCTATCCGTTAAACCATTGATGGCTCTTTGCTGACTTCAGGTTCTTTCTTTGGTCTTAAAGCTGGGCACGTACAGGCCTTGAAGGCCTGCTGTGTGCAGCCCAACTGAGGTGTCTTGGAAAATCAGTTCCTAACCGAGCCACATTGACTGGGTTCATCCTGTGGCTTCTGGAGCTTGGCCAGCCATCTGGGTGAATGTCAGAAGCCTGTATTTGGGGATGCTTCTTACTGCAGGTGGTTCCTTTATTGTTTTGTACATGAGATCCCATTGTTTGCCCCTTGGCCACACCTGGTTCAACTTGTGGGTTGATTGATGGAAAATGAGACCATGTCCTTTCTCCAAAGATGTGTTCCTAGCCCCTCCTGAATTACAAGTATGGCATCTGCCTTCCTACTTTAGGTTTGTTGACTGTTGGCATTCCCATTGTCTCCTTGGCATAGAAACCAGCCAACTTCCCCACAGTCCGTTTAGGCCTTTTCTACCCAAACAGCGGATCATATCATTACTTGTTTCTAGTTGGGGAGAGGAAAGAATGAACCAAGATGTTTGAACCGGGAGCTGGCAAGCATTTTCTATGAAGAGCCAGATAGTAAATATTTTAGGATTTGTGGGTCACACTGTTTCAGTTGCAGCTATTCAACTCTGGGTGTTGTAGCACGGGAGCGGCTGTACATAGTACATAAATGAACGGGTCTGGCTGTGGTCCAGTAAAACTATTTATAAAAACAGGTGTTGGCCAGACCCATTGGCTGACCCCTATTGTATACTGATACGGCCTCTGTAAAGTTTAAGACTTGTGGAGTAGGTTACACTTGCTTTATTGCCCCAGCGTCTACTTCTGTGGTTTCAGAGATTGGAAGCAGCTCTTGGTAAAGAGTAAAGGTGAACCAGAAATGAAAAACTTTTTTTTTTTTCCCAGCTCACAGCAGTTGATCAAGGGACTGGCCTGGTCTGTGACCGATAACTGACATAGGAGAAGCTACTGTTACGTTGTGCATCTCTCTTTTTTTTTTTTTAATTTAAATATTTATTTATTGAGTTGTGCCGGGTCTCTGTTGTGGCACGTGGGTCTTCTGTCTTCCTTGCGGGATCTTTTTAGTTGCAGCACGTGGGATCTAGTTCCCTGACCAGGAAGTGAACCTGGGCCCCCTGCATCGGGAGCACGTCAGCCTCCGGACCACCAGAGAAATCCCAGTATCTCATCTTTAAAGTCTTGCAGCTCAGCTGAAGCTTGAAGCTGAGTATTCCGAAGTATTAACCAAAGACACCATGGTCCCTTTCTGTCTCAGTGGAAGCTGAGGATGATTAGCTGCTTGCACAGTGGCAGGCCAGAGGAGATCGTGATGGCTCCTGTGTTCCCATGGACCTGACTGGCTGTGTGCAGGGCTGGGAAGGTAAAGGCCCGAGTTCGGGCTTGTGGCAGGCCTGGTAAATCAGTAGCTGAGGCGCGGCCCAGTATGTGTGGGCAGTGTGCTGCATATCTGATGAGAACACAAAAATGCCTTTTTTGGAAAATAAGCTCAAGAACAGATATTTGTACAAGCAGGTTCATAGCATCATTATTCACCATATCCAAAAGATGAAAGCAACCCAGTGGTGTACTGCATCGGTGGGTGAATGGATAAACAAGATGTGGTCCATTTTGTTCCATGCATGCAGTGGAATAATATTCCATATATCCACTGGAATATCACTCAGCCCTAAAAAGGAAGGAAATTCCAACACAAAGCGCAAATGGATGCACCTTAAAGACATTATGCTATGTTTCGAAATAAGCTGGTCACAGAAGGACAAATACTGTATGATTCTTCTTAAATGGGGTAACCAGAGTAGTCAAATTCATAAAAAGAGAAAGTAGAATGGCGATTTCTCGGGGCCTGGGAGGAGGGAATCAGGGTCAGTGTTTCATGGGTACCGAGTTTCAATTTAGGAAGATGAGGAGGTTCTAAAGATAGGTGGTGGTGATGGTTCTACAACAGTATGCCACTGAACTGTACATCTAAAAATGGTTAAAACGGAAGCTGAAGACTTGTTAGCTAGTGGGTCAGTGAGATTGCTTACAGTGCTTTGTGACTGGAAACACACTAAAAACAGAATTTGTCTCTGTACCTAGATCCACTGGTCAGAAACATTTCATGCTAAGGAGTAATCTTCCTTACTCTTCAGTGTTTGCAGTAAGTCGCTTCAGCCAGTAGGAACCACATTTTTTATTAACTCAGCCCCGTGACTGCACTTCAAATGGTCACTTAAAAGGAATCAACTTCTGAGAGATATACATTTAAGTAAGGCACACACTTTATAAGCTTTTTATTTCTGTGGCAATTTGTAAAATGTAAAAGTCACGTCATCTTAACAGAGCTAGAGGATCAGCGAAACATTATGCTAACCTGTCTTCCAACAGCATCTTTCTTGGCGTAGTCTACAAATTACAAATGCCTTTCAGATCTAGGTTTCCACATCTTGTTTTGCTCCTGAGTGCTGGATCTGCATTTCCATGTGTCCTGTTGACCCTTATGCTCATTAAGTCTAAAATGAGGCCTCTTCTAAACCATCTCTTCTTCTGTTCCCTTTATTTAAAGGTGGCACACATCCATCTAGTCATGTAGGACTGAAACTCTCGGGTTGGCTTTATCTCGTCCTTTCTCTTTCAGGTGCCTTTTGTGACATTTATCAATAATGATAATTACATAGTTATCTACAGGATTATAACTCCGTGAGAACAGGGACTATGAGTGCAGCATTTAGTGAGGCGTCTGCAGAGCAGGTGCTCAGTAACCCACTGTCCTAATTCAGACCCTCTTCACCTTTTCCTAACCCAGGGTTTCTTTAACTCTGGCAGCATGCTGAGAATTGCTGCAGACCCTTTATGGGATGATCCTGGTGCAGCCAGGGGATTGGTTTTCAGGTGCGATCATGTCATTGTCCTGTCCTGAGTGGCCTCCCTTTCATTCTCATTCAACAGGGTATCAGCAGATAATGTCAGCACCTCCCCTGAGCCGAGCACTGTCCGAAGTGCCGGGACAGGAGCCGGGCAGGCAGAGCCCCTGCAGGTGTGAGCTTACCTTCCCCAGCGGGGTACAGTGAACAAATGAACAGGTATAAAATGTCCAGCGGTGACGTGTGCTTTGGAGAAAAATCAAGAAGGATAGTAAGGGGACTGGGTGCTGGGTTTTTTTGGAGGGACCTGAGCCAGTCTCTCTGAGTAAAAGACCTGAAGGAAGTGAAGGAGGAATCCATGAGCATATCTGAGGGAAGAGTATTGTAGACAGAGGGAATAATCAGCACAAGTGAAACAGGAACATAGTTCGCATTTGTGGGGACAGCAGGCAGCTGTGTGATAAGAATAGAGTGGCCCGGAGAAAAGTAAAAGGACACAAGATCGGAGAGGCAGCCCCCAGCCCCGCATAGTTCCTTGCACAGTAAAGTACGACTCATAGATACGTGTTGAATGAGCAAGTGAATGAATGAAGCCAGATAGTATTTATTTATCTACGAATGAATGAATGAAGGAGCAATGAAGGCAAGGCAGAGTGGGTCTTAGAGGTGTATCTAAGGCTTCAGGTATATCTAAGGTAGGATGCATTTTCCACAGTTCATGAAGCAAGCACACAGTATCGTTTGCACTTTCCTCTTCTTGTCCCGTTCAGGAGGGAGAATGCTAAGAGCAAGAGAGAACGAGTTCTGGCTTGTTCTTGAAGGAACGTCTGTTCTTCCACACCACAGAGAAAATCAGAGGTTAGAAACTTGTCGGCGGAGCAGGAAAGTAGAATAGCTGCTCAGCTCTTGGTGGGTTTCAGAGGGGCTCTTGCCCACATTGGGTGAAGCTCGTCTTTTGTCCCCCATGTCCATAGGCCGTTACTCTCAGTCAGTGAGGCGTGGGGAGTCCCGTGGGGTGGTGGAGTGCAGGAGCAGCAGGCAGTGGCTGGTTCTCCATAGGATGGATGGAAGGACTGCTGATCTAACTCAACCTCTGATTATTCTAAGCTGCTCTCAAAAATATGAAACTGCCTCCTGTGAGCTTTAAGAGGGAGAAGCCTAAGGATGTTCTGGGGGTGTCGACAGCCGCCCTGGACAACTTTTCAAGATCTCCACCTGTGTTCTCAGTACTCCAGTTCCTTCTGACCCGGCCCCTCTCTGCCCTTCTCTCCTAGCTGCCCACGGTCTCCAGCTGCTGACTGTGTCTTAGGACCTCAGTGCTCTGTCTTCTGGGCCTCCGCTCTAGTATTCCCCGGGCTTGGAGTACCCGCTCACCTCGGCCCGCAGAGTCCTACCCACGCTCACAGTTGTTTTGTAGTTTTCTCTTCTCAAGGGGAGAGAAGCAGCCAAACACTCTCTCCTCTGTTCCCCTCAAGCACTTTGCATTTGTGTCTGTTCAGCACCGTCTTGTCCTAAATTTGCACACCTGACTCCCTGCCAACCTGTATGGGCGGAGACCCGTGCCATCTGCTTTCTTTTGCCCTATCACGGTGGGGAGATGTTGTGTGAAATGTGACAGTTTTCTCATATCCTTCCAGGTTTAGTTAACCTCTCCCACTTTACTTTAACACCTGCTTACACAGAGGAGCATCATTGCATCAGCCTCAGCCTTGCCTAAGAGCCTGTAAGCAGTGCAGAATCTCAGCCCCACCCTGGAGCTTCTGAACTAGACTCTGATGACTGTCGTGTGCTGAGCCCTGACAGTGTGAGAAGCATTGCCTCCACACTTTGCACCTGCCACCCTCCCCCCACGCCCTGCTCGGCATACTAACACATAGATCTGTGGGAAAATCTTTCTTCCCCTCTAGACGTTGAGCTTTGGAAGCATGGGAAGCATCTATTATCTAACACTGTCCTTGGCATATTTCAAGTTCTCAAAGTGTTTGCTGAATTCCCCTCCAGGGCCTCTGGCGTTAGGTTGGAGATACTCCTTCAGTCAGCATGTTGCTGCAGTGCGTTTAGCTGTGCGTGGTGCTTTGCTGCGTGCGTGAGGCACCCTGCCATGAGTGGGCGTCAGCCCCTTTCTTTGGCCTTTAAAGATTGGTAGGGGAAATAGATAGACATCAGTTAACTGTGAGACGAGGCAGAGGCTGGTAAGTTCTGTAACTGTACCAGTATCACCAGAGGCCTGAGGGATGGCACACACTTCCAGTTCAGAGGGTTTGTGATGGTTTTGTCAAGAGGATGGTGTCTCATTGGTACCTTGCAAGATGAATAGGACTTTGACAGACAGACATGGTGGGAAGAGGCATTCCAGCCTGGGGAGAGCTGGTTCAAGGGCCCAGGCTTGCAGGTGTGTATGCAGGATGTTTCTTGAGCAAGTGAGACATGGGGGAGCCAGGCGGAAGGTGCTATTGGGAAGGTGGGTGGAATGCTGACTGAACTTGAATTCTCACGGTCAGGCATCTGAGCTGGTGAGAAACATTTGCAGATAGAATGTGGTTGGTATGGTTAGATGTTCAGTGGTTTCTGAGGGCTCCTCCCTCCTGTCTTCCTTTTTCCTCCTATCCTTCCCTACTGGACACGGGTGAGGCGGAGGTGGGTTTGAAAGAGGTGGGGACAGGCCTGAATGTTTAGCCAGCTCTTGACTGGCTCATTCCATGGGACCATAACCCCAGGTCTTTTTTTAGTACTAGCTGGTCAACCACTTCCTCCCTCAGCCCCTTCCTGAATCACTTAACCCAGCGGGGCCCCCTAAAGTGGAGAGACCCAAGCTTCATCACAGAGGGTTTCACACTGTGCTTTCTTGTTGTTGTTTATTTTTTATTGGTGAAAGTGAAAGTTGCTCAGTCATGTCCGACTCTTTGCGACCCCATGGACTATACAGTCCATGAAATCCTCCAGACCAGAATACTGGAGTGGGTAACCTTTCGCTTCTCCAGGGAATCTTCCCAACCCAGGGATCAAACCCAGGTCTCCCGCATTGCAGGGACTCTTTACCAGCTGAGCCACAAGGGAAGCCCGAGAATACTGGAGTGGGTAGCCTATCCCTTCTCCAGCAGATCTTCCAGAACCAGGAATCGAACTGGGGTCTCCTGCATTGCAGGCGAATTCTTTACCAACTGAGCTATCAGGGAAGCCATTTTTTGAATTGGGGTTTAGCCAAATAACAGTGTTATAGTTTTAGGTGTACAGCAGAGAGACCCGACCATACATATACATGTACATACCTATACATACGTGTACATATATATTCTCCCCCAGACTCCCATCCCATCCAGGCCACCATGCAACACTGAACAGAGTTCCGTGTGCTGTAGAGTAAGTAGGTTCTTGGTGACTGTCCATTCACAGGATGTGCTTTAAAAAGCCGTCAAAACCCCAGACTGAACCAGTCCCATGCGTTCTGTTGTACTTGTCTCGTTCCCAGCCCCGTGGGTTTGTGAGGACTAAACATTTTTGCTAATAGTGGGATGAGCATCCTTCTGCCCCAGTCCAGGGCTGGCAGGCAAGCTATCCAGGGACACAGCCCCACCCCTGTGTTAGACATGGCCCTGAACTGGACAACTGCAGCAAGGCTTGTTTATTTCTTCTAGGGTCCAAGATGCACTGTTAGCGTGGAAGGCAAGCCCTCCGCCGGTTGGCCCCAAGCTTTATCCTCTGTTTCTTGAGGCTTTTACTTCAGCTGATGAATTTTCAGATAAGGTCAGAGAGGAACGCTCCTTACGCTCTCTTTAGTCAAGGGCCAGTGTCTTCCTCCCGCTGGCTCCCCCAGCCCGGAGCCAGAAAGATGCGAAACTCATCAAAAGTTGTCTGGCTTATACCCCAGATGAAGGACTGAGAGCTCTCACCTTTTAGATGAAATCATTTTAGGATTCATTCTGTGGACTCCAGAATGAGGCACTGTGTTAAGTGCTAGGATTCAACCTTTTCTCCGTGGGAAGATTCTTCAGCCTGGCTGGGGAGACATTCATCAGGGGCAGCATAGTGTGGTGTCTTCTGTGCTGGAGGCTCATGTCAGATGCTGCAGGGATGGGGGAGCCGGCTGGCTGGGAGTTGGGGACGCCCCTCAGAGGAAGGGGAGCATTTGAGCTGGATCTTCAGAGGCTGAGGAGTAAATCACCAGGCAGAAAAGTAAGGAATAAGGATCCAGGCAAGGGAATAGGGCCATGTAAGGGAATTGGCAGCCGCTCAGGAGAGAGGCATGAAAGTGTGAGTCGCTCAGTCTCGCCTGACTCTGCGACCCCATGGACTGTAGCCTGCCAGGCTCTTCTGTCCGTGAAATTCTCCAGACGAGAATACTGGAGTCGGTAGCCATTCCCTTCTCCCCACCCAGGGGAGAATCTTCCCCACCCAGGGATTGAACCCAGGTCTCCTGCATTGCAGGCAGATTCTTTACTGTCTAAGCCACCAGGGGAGCCCAGAAGAGAGGCCATGGTGAGGCATAAAACTGGTTAGGTAGATGGGGGCCAGTTTAGAATTTGGATCTGACTCAGGCAGTAGGGAGCTCAACAAAATGGGCACTGACATGGCCAGACTCAATTTTAAATCGAGTTGATTTATTCACAAGCTTCATTCATTCAGCATACAAGGAGTGTTAATTGCTAGACAATCCCAGGAAACAGGAGGCAGATTGCTCCTTTGTTGGAACTTGTGTTTTATTAGGACAGGTAAGTTCATCATGTCAGGGAACCACCATTTGCTCGTCAGGGTTACCGGTGACCTCTGCTTCCTCGGTGCAGACCTGCCCCATGACCTCAAAGATGTCCCTTGTGCTGCCCCTTCATCATCATATCCACCCCCCCTCCCACCCACCATCCCTAATTGCTGGCAACCACTAATTTGTTCCCCACCTCTCATTTCAAGAATGTTATATAAAATGGAATCACAGAGTATGTGACCTTTGAGATTGGCTGTTTTTCACTCAGCATAATGCATTTGAGGGTCATCTAATTTGTTGTATCAATAGTTTGTTCCTTAATAGATCTGAGGAGTACGGCTCAGATGTACCACATTTTGTTTAACCACTCACCCACTGAACCTCTAGGTTCTTTCGTTTTCACGTATTACGAGAAAGGGTGCTATGAACATTCATTTACAGGATTGTGTATAAATGTCAGCTTTCATTTCTCTGGGATAAATGCCCAAGAGTACAATTGCCATGCCACATGGTAAGTTGACTTTCAGTTCTAGAAGAAATCGCCAAATTGTTTTTCAGAGTAACTGTACCATCTTATATTCCTGCCAGCTTGTTTGAGTGCAGTGGTTAATTTTTGTGTCAGCTTGACTAGGCTGTGGTGCCCAGTTGTTTGAGCAAACACCAGTCTAGATGTTGCTATAAGCATATTCTTTTAAGGTGTGATTAATGTTTAAAAATTAAACTTAGAGAAGAGCAGATTACCTTGCAAAATGGGGTGGACCTCATCCAATCAATTGACAGTCTTAAGAGCAAAAATTGAGGTTTCCCAAAGAAGAAACGGTTATTCAAGATTGCAACATAGAAATGCTTCCTGAATTTCCTACTTGCTGGCTTGCTCTCAAGATATCAGTTAATTTTTGTAAAAACTGAAGTGTATGTCAAAGTTCTTTTTTTTTTTTTCCTCTAAGGGTGTCCAATTGCTCCAGTCCTATTTGCTAAAAAGACTGTATTTCTCCATGTGAGGTGCGCAGATGGTTTTGCACATGTGTCAGAAATCGGTTGGCTGTCCCTGGATGGGGCTCTTCTGGGTTCTCCTTTCTCTTTCATTGGTCGGTGTCGCTGTCCCTGCTCCAGTACAACACGGCTGTGCTTACTCTAGCTTTATGTGTGACAAGTAGTGAAGTGGGGAGAGTTACTCCTCCCCCTCTATTTTATTTTACCTGTTTCCCCCATTTGAACCATTTTTAAGCATACAATTCATGGCATTAGATGCATTTGCAATGTTGTATAGCCAGTGCCACTGTGTATTTTGAAAACTTTTTTCATCAGTTGAAGCAGAGCTCTATAAACATTAAGTAACAAGTCCCCAAGGCCCCTCCCCCCAGATCCTGGTTTCCTTCGTCTTATAGGGCCCACCAAAACATTCATTTGAGTTTTTCCATGACATCTTATGGAAAAACCCAAACAAACTTACTGCAGAACCCAGTATTTTTTTTGTCCGTGTGGTTTTCATGATTCTACACCCTTCATATAACTGGAATCATATAATATTGTCCTTTTGTGCCTGGTTTATTTCACTTAGTATACTGTTTTCAAGGTTCATCCATGTTGTAGTGTGTATTAGAATTTCATCCCCCTTTTAAAAAAAATAGTTTTGTTTTTTTTTTTAGAGCAGTTTTAGGTTCGCAGCATAACTGAACAGAAGACAGGGTTCCCATACACTCCCTGTTCGCACTGTACACACAGCCTCCCAACCACCAGTACTATCCTGCACCCACGTGGTATATTTGTTATGATCAGTAAGCCTATACTGACACACCCGCATCACCCAAAGTCTGTGCTTTACGTCAGGGTTCACTTTTGGTGCTGTACGTTCCAAGGTTTTTGAGAAATGAACGACACATGGCCACCACTATAGTATCACAGAGTAATTCCATTGCCCGGAAAACCATCTGTGCTCCACCTGCTGGTCCCTCCCTAACCAATGATCCTTGTCCTATCGCCATAGTTCTTGCCTTTTCCAGAGTGTTAGGTAGTTGGATGCATATAGTATGTACCTTTAAAAGATTTTTTCCTTTTCAGTTAAATATGTATTTAAGGGTCGTCTATGTCTTTTCATGGCTTGATAGCTCTTTTCCTAACTCCTTTGGGAAAATTCCAGGGAGCGTGATTGCCGGCTTACATGCTAAGAATATGTTTAGCTTTGTCCGAAGGTGCCAAACTGTCTTCCAAAGTAGCTGTCCCATTTTACATTCCCACCAGTGATGAATGAGCGTTTTGTTGCGCCACATCTTTGCCAGCATTCATTGTTGGCAGTACTCTGGGTTTTGGCCATTCTAGTGGATATGTATTGTTACTTCGTTGTTTTAATTTGCATTTCCCTGATGACATGGTGTGGAGTGTCTTAATATGCTTATTTAATACTTATTTTTTTGCCATCTGTATTGGGGAGATGTCTGTTAAAGTCTTCTGCCCATTTTTAAATTCAACTGTTTTCTTACTGTTAGATTTTAAAAGTTTCTTGCATCTTTTGAATAACAATCCTTTCTCAGACATGTGTTTTATAAATAATTCCTTCCAGTGTGGCTTATCTTTTTCTTGATATCATTCTTTTTAGGGCGAAACGGTGGTCTGTTATATGTATATGCCGCATTTTATTTATCCATTTATCTATTGATGGGCACCTGGGTTGTTTCCATCTTTAGGCCACCATGAATGCTGGTGCTGTGAACACAAGCGTACAAATAAATCTTTGAGACTCTGCGTTCAGTCCTTTCGGATACACACCTAGGAGTGGGACTGCTGCTTCATATTGTTATTCTGTGTTTAACTTTTTGAGAAACAACCAGACTGCTTTCCATTGTAGCTGCGCCATTTTGCATCTCTCCAGCAGTGCACACAGGTCCCAGTATTGTCACATCTTCATCGACACTTGGTATTTTCTGTTTGATTTTTCTTTTTCTTTCTTTTCTTCCTTTTTTTTTTTTTTTCTTCTAATAATAGCTATCCTCATGAGTGTGAACTGGTATCTTGTTGCGGTTTTGATTTACATTTCCCTGATGACCAATAATGTTAGACATCTTTTCATGTGCTTGTTTGGCCCTTTGCACTTAATTTTTGTTCAAAACTGCTTTAGCTATTTTAGTTCCTTTGCCTTCCCATATAAATTTTGGAATAATCTTGTTTGCAGCTATAAAAGGACTCTTGCTGGAAGTTTGGTAGGAATTGCATTAAATCTGTACACTAATTTGGGGAGAAGCGGCATCTTTATTGTGTTGAGTCTTGTAATCCTTGCACACAGTATGTCTCTCCATTTATTTAGATCCTTGATGTCTTTCATCAGCGTTTTGTAGCATATCAATCCTGTTAACACTACTTGTTAGATTCATGTTATTTAATTTTTTTGTGCAATTATGTAATTGTAGATTTTTACTTACACATGTTAATTGATAGTATGTGGAAATACAGTTGATTTTCTGTGATGATATTGTGTCCTGGGGCTTACATACTGTGACCTTGCTGAACTCACTCATTGGTTCTAGGTTATTTCTGGGTGGCGTTTGGCATTTTTTTGTGTGTGGGGGGAGGGGGCTATGGAGCTTGGTAGATTGCCTTGGATTTTGTACATAGACCATTGTGTCATTGGCAGATAAGGATACTATTATTTCTTATTTTCTGATGTGTATTCCTTTTATTTCATTTTGTTACCTTACTGCACTGGCTGGAACTTTCAGAACTGTGTATAATAGCAATGGTAGGAGTAGACAATCTTGCCTTTATCATCTTCTTAGGGAAGAGTATTCCATCTTTTACCAGTAACTATGAAGTTAGCTAAAGGTCTTTTGTAGATGTTCTTTATCAAGTTGAGGCAATTCCCCCTATTCCTAGTATTTTTAGAGTGTTTATCATGAATATGTGTTGAATTTTGTCAAATGCTTTTTCTGTTGTACATCCCTGATTGAGAGGGTCATGTGATTTATTTTTCTGGTAACCTGTTTTTATGGTGGATTATATTGATTAAGTTTTGAATATTGAATCTGCTTTGGATCCCTAAAATAAACCCTACTTGGTTGCAGTGTATGATTAATTCTTTTCGTATATCGATGAATTCTATTTGCTAGTATTTTGTTAAAGGTTTTTGCGTCTATATTCCTGAGGGATATTGGTCTATAGTTTCCTCTCTTTTTGTACTCTCTTTTGTCTAATTTAAGTATTAGGCTAATACTGACTTCAGTTTGAGTTGTTCTTTTCTCTTCTGTTTTCTGGAAGAGATTGTTTAGAATTGGTATTAGTTCTGTTTTAAATGTTGGTGGAATTCTCCAGGTCTCAGCCTGGAGACCTTCTTTTTGGGACTTTTAAAATTACAAAATCAATTTCCTCATTAGCTCTAGGGCTATTATAATGATCAGGGTCTCGTTTTGGTGGGGGGGAGGGGAGAGGGGAAGGTGAGCTAGGGGTAACATAGCTCCAGAATCTGCAGTTCACACTTACAGAGGAGGACACCAAGTGGTCCTGTTTCCTGTCCATCTGACCTCAGGGAGCTCCCCTGCCCCAGATATGATGGGCAGTCAGACGCTGAGTTTGGTTATCCCTATGCAGAGTCAGGGTATTTTCCCCGATTCAAAAAGTGAGTTATCCTGGCGGCAGGTAGCTGTCGACCATTTCTGCATCCCCTGCAGTGGGTTCCCAGTCAGTACAGCACTGTGTTTGCTCTATCCTTTGATGCCTGTGGCAGATGCCGTCTCCTTGGTGTTCTCATACATGGGGTCCTCGAAGACGTAACTGGTGAGCTGAGTGGGGGCCTCGAAGTAACCACCAGGGGGCAGTCAGAGCTGAAACCACCTTTAGTTAGAGCCCATTTGTTAAGACCAGGAAGGTCCCCCTTTCTTGCGTTTTCCCAGGGCTTTCTCCAGACCACAGTGCTCAGAACTCTTAATAGCAGAACCAGCCTCAGCAGTCTAGACCAGTCATTCATTGTCTCATGTAATCAAACAGGAGAAGAGATGGGGGACTGAAGTGCTGCCAAGGCTCTTGCCCTGCGTGGTCAGCATCCTCCTCCCACCGCAGACTGCTTCATCACACGCGGAAGTTGATGGAGCACCTGCCAGCTCCTTGTTACTTGGAGCAGTTCTCATCATCATTGTGCTGTTACAGAGGATTCATAGTAGATATATTATTAAACATTATTAACACATAGTTAATAACTTTATTTATGTTACATAGCTATATAGAGATCATCTTATATCTAGATGATAATGAATATTCATGATAGATTGTTGTACTAGCCATCAAGCGTTGTGGTTATTTGAAGGTTTACTGTATCTGGTGGTGAGGGTTTAGTCGCTAACTCGAGTCCGACTCTTGCGACCCCATAGACAGTAGCCTGCCAGTCTCCTCTGTCCCTGGAATTCTCTATACAAGAATACTGGAGTGGGTTGCCATTTCCTTCTTGAGGGGATCTTCCCAACCCAGAAATTGAACCCAGGTCTCCTGCATTGCAGGCAGATTCTTTACCAACTGAGCTATGAGGGAAGCCTTACTGTATCTACTTACGTATGTAAGAAAGTTTTGAAGGAAATGAATAGAAAATTCACAATGCCCCCTGCTCAGTCTTCATATCCTTTTCTAAATTTAACTGAAGGAACCTGTGGTCCATTTTGACTATCACTTTTAGTGAAATTGCCATTTTTTTTCCTACCATATTACTTTATTTTCACAAAAATTCGTTGATTTTCTGGGTAGCCATTAAGGATGGAGTTGGTATTTTAATTTCAATAAATGTTTATTGAACTATTTAGGGGATGTGTAAGACCCTTATTACCTCAAGGAGTTTGAAGTCCACTAGACTGATAAGAACAGAAAAGTATCATGCTTAAGACGGAGGCTGCACATCTCAAACATGGAGTAGCCTTACTTGTCTGACACGTGAATAAGATTTTGGTTTGGATGGACAGCTGGGCCTACCTGGCTTTGTGCTGGGGGTTGCTGAATAACATGGGGGATTGGTAGGTTCCTGAGGTCTGAAGGCAAGTGCTTCAGGGCATCTCCAGGCAGTCCACCTCCTGCATTGCTGATGGACAAGGCTGCGTTATTTGCTGAGGCTAATTAGCGCTAAAACTCCATGGGGGTGTTGGAGAAAGGATGATTGATTGTGTAACTATGGTTAAGAAACTGAAGTTTTTTTTTTAAAAAAAAAAAAGGCAAGTGGTGGTAGCAGGCCCATACAGGCCATTCATGACTCCTGTGTGAATGCCTCTATTTCAGGCTGAGCTCACTTCCTTTTCGAAAGGAGCGAGTGTTTTTGTATTAGGCACTGTATCTCACTGTTGGGTTCCACAAGGTGTAGACAGTTCATCCTAGTTCAGCAGGGGAGTCTCTGAAAATCAGGTGTGATGTGGGTGGGGCACGGGGTGGTGTCTTAAATAAGTGATCAGTGTCTTGCCCTTTCTAGGGAATGTGTTCACCTCTCTTCTTTGTTTGTTCCCTGTGACTCTAGAGCAGAGGACAGCAAGCTTTTTCTGTAAAGAAGCAGGTAGTAAATATTTTTGGTTTTGCGGGCCAATGGTCACTATCACAGCTCCTCAGCTTTGCTATTGTATGGGCATGTCTATGTTCAGAAACAAAAACTTTATATATGGTTACTGAAAATTGGATTTTATATGATTTTCATATGTCATGAAATGTGAGGCTTGATTTTTTTCAACCATTTAAAAATGTAAAACCTATACTTAGCACAAAAACAAGAGGCAGGGAGGCCAGATTTTGGCCCATAACCATGGTTTGTTGACCCTTTTTTTAAAGGAATTAAAAATAACTTCTGTGAAATTCTCAATATAAGGACATTTTCTTTCTTTCTTTCTTTCTTTCTTTCTTTCTTTTCTTTCTTTCTCTTCTTTCTTTCTTTCCTCACTTATGTAGCACATCATATGTGCCATGCACTGTTTTAAATGCCTTGCATTAAATGCCAATATAATCCTCACAATAACCCCATGAAGGAGGTACTGTTTACCCCACTTTTGCAGATTCGTGAATTGAGGCAGTAAAGTTAAATGACTAGCCCAGGGTTACACTGCTAGTAAGTGGCAGAACCTAGATTTGAACCCAGAGTAATTAATAATTTAGCTGGTAATTTAGTTCCAGAGTATCTGTTCTTATCTACCGTGATAACTGTCTCTCTTAAAGAGACAATTATTGACTTTCTAGCCAGAAGGAATTTTACAGATTAACTCATGCCCACTCATGTTTATAGGCTCCTCCTTACCCACAAGACTCATAGCTTTTATGATTCGAATGTGAGCCTTAGTGAAATTATGGATTACTGCTTGTCATGCAATTTCAGCGTCTCTTGTGACTGCCTGAAAGCTTAGTCTTAAACCCCACTGATCCCAAGGGGATTCTGTCTGCACAGGCAAGGCACTTAACTGTTCCCTTACTGTTTTATTTATGTTCATTGTGGGCTCCTTGAAGGTAGGAGCAAGAGTATCAAAATGTTTCCCATCAAACAGAAATCTATTCTGGGTGTAGCTTTTGCTTTCTTTGGGGATGCCTGTCTCAGATTACTCCCAACTCAGATTTTGCCCTCTGCTTTTCCTGCCTGAATAAGCGACTAGTTGAATCTTGAGTGTTACCTGCCTTTGACAGGAACAGAGTTCGTGGTGTCATGCTACACTATCTGTGTGCTGATCCAAAGATACCTGGGCACGGTCGGGAATGAAAGGTTTCTTAGTCTTTCCAGGGAAGAGAGGTGTGTGTGTGTGTGTGTGTGTGTGTGTGTGTGTGTGTGTGAAAGCAAATCACAACTTAGGTAGACCTGAGGGCTGTGTGTGTGTGTGTGTGTGTGTGTGTGTGTGTGAAAGCAAATCACGACTTAGGTAGACCTGAGGTGCTCAGAATTTCCGGTTGCATTTGTTCAGTCAGGGCCTCAGACACCACTAACTAGGAGGGATCTGCAGGTGCCCCTGGTGCAGGGGTTCACATGCTAAAGGGATTCTGCAGAATTGTTGCAAAGGGCCCTCAAATCAACACCTGCACCAATCTGTGGGCCAGATAAATTATATTGTTTAGGTGTAGGTACAGCTATTTTTCAAATGCATGTAGGTGCCATCACCAAAGACAAATTAGTTGTTCCCCTTAACTGAGCACGGAATTCAGATGTAATCTGGCTAGCATATCCCAAGATAGGCCTGTCGTCTCTTTAGCTGAGCTTTTTTGGGAAATCAGGTCACGCAGTTGGTGCACATACAGCTTGTTCTTTTGTCTTCTGTTTACTTTCTACATAAAAAATAAATGCACAGAAGTTTAACACAGCAAATTGAATACACACTTTATCCTCCATTCCTTCCTGTAATACTGTTAAAATGATAGTAAGAGGGAGAAGGGGGCTCCTTGGGTGGCTCAGTGGTAAAGAATCCACCTGCCCTTGCAGGAGACACCCAGTTAGATCTCTGGATCAGGAAGCTTCCCTGGAGGAGGAAATGGCAACCCACTCCAGTATTCTTGCCTGGGAAGTCCCATGGACAGACAAGCCTGGTGGGCTACAGCCCATGGGGTCGCAAAAAGTCAGACACGACTCAGCACACGGAAGAGGGAGAAGAGAGATCAGCAAATGACAGGTCATTGGAATGTCGAAGCCAAGAAGCAAGTGTGATGGACTTAGTGAACCTGAGGAACTGAAAGTTCTTGCTGGAGGTGGGGGGAGAGAAACTAACAAGAAAGAGGATTTGTAATGCGGAACCCTGGATTAGCTCCAGAAGTGGAGAAACCAAATACTGAAAACAGAAGATTAGTCGAAAGTCTGTGTGAAAAACAGATGTCTACAGCCCCTCCCCTACTCTCCCAGGAGACAGAAATTTTAGTCTTAGATATTGAATCAGAGGCACACCAAGCACAGAAGATGGGATGGAGCATGGAGCAAAACTGAAAATAGGGGCTTTAAGGCAAAGTTATAAATAGTGACTGGTAGAACAATTCCCCTCTCTCTCGGTTTTCAGAATATTTGCAGGCAGGTGCTGCCATGCAAAAGACTGAAAGATCTTTCTCTGATAAATATAGTTCCAGAGAAGAAGTCCTAAAGATACTGCCTACTTTGAGGGATCCTCAAAAAATGGCAGATTCTTCTTGCCTGATTACACTAATGTGAAGTGCACAAGTTGATGAGCTTAGCCCACATAAGCAGAGCTTTCCAGCAGCTTCTAAAAGTCTGAGCAGATAGCCAGGTGTTATGAGACACTTAAAGGACACAAAAGATAGAGTCCAAAACAAATGGAAGAGAAAAGAACTCAAAGGAAACAGTAAAAGCAAGGAGGAGAAGGAAAAATTTTAATTATATTATCTTGAGAGAGATTAGAGAAAATATTCCATTCATACAAGATGAACTAGATTCTTTAAATAAATAAAAGGAACCTCCAGAAAACAAGACTTCTTGGAAATTAAAAGTGTGATAGCAAGTATGAAAAATACCACACAGAAATAGTGAAAGGTAAAGTTAAGTAGATTCCCGGAAGATAGACCAAATGAAAGAGATGAAAAATTGGGGAGAAGAGATAAATTATAGAGTATCATTCCAAGAGGTCTGATACCTAACTAATGGGAATATGAGATGAAATAAACAGGAGAGAGGAGGAACTTATCAAAGAAATGGTACGGAAAGATGTTCTTACAACTGAAATAATGTCTACAGAATGATGCTGCACAGTAAATAAAAGAAAATCGACTCCCAAGTTACAGCCTTATGAGGTTTCAGATATCTGAGGAAAAAGAGAAAGTCCCAAAAGCCTCTAGAGAGAACAGTCACATACTTAGGGTTAGTATTCAAAATGGCATTAACTTTCTTGAAAGTAACAAACAAGTAACAGGGAAGACAGTGGGATGATACCTTTGAAATTCTGAAAGAGGGGAATTCCCTGGCAGTCTAGTGGTTAGGATTCCACACTTTCACTGTCAAGGCAGTGAATCCTGTGGTAGATCCCTGGTTGAGGAATTAAGATCCCACAGCACCGCCCCCCTACCCCAAAAAAATTCTCAACACAGAATTTTATAGCCAACTAAAGTACCACCCAAGTTTAAGGGTAACAAAGACATTTTCAGACATTTTGTGTATATGCCCTTAGATATTGTGATATAATAAGAAATATATATTTGGTCTTTGTCCCTGATTCCTGGCACAGAGCTCCAAAAACCCTTGTAACTTTCTGAATTGTAAGGCTGATAAGAGCATCTTCTGTTGTAATACTTGCCTTTTGTTCCCAGTTCCCAACCCAAGAGCTTCTAAAACCCTTGGAATTTTCTAAGTAATAGGGTTAAGAGGAGAAGTCAGCCATACCTGAGTTTATGCTAATGAGGTAACTCTTTGTGGGCCCCCTCATAGCTTCAGAATGGGGGCTGGTTGCCAGAAGAACCAACCATGTGATTAGAGGTTTGGAACTTTCAGCACCACCTCGCTGCCTCTAGAGAGGGGAGAGGGACTGGAGATGGTGTTAATCACCAGTGAGCAATGAGTTAATCAGTCATGCTTACTTAAAAATACCATTCTAGCAAATTATCAAACCTAAAGAGGGGGATTGTGGGGCACCCCGCCACTCTTCTGACCTTATAACTGATTGGTCCGAAGTACGAGTGGCCCAGACTTGCAGTTGGCATCTGAAGCAGGAGCAGTCTGGTGGAACTGAGTCCTTAACCTGTTAGGGGTCCACACTAACTCTAGATAGTATCAGATTTGAATTCAATTGTAGGATACTTTAGCCGCCTGATGCGAAGAACTGACTCGTAAGAAAAGACCCTGATGCTGGGAAAGATTGAAAGCAGGAGGAGAGCGGGATGACAGAGGATGAGATGGTTGGATGGCATCACCGACTCGAAGGACATGAGTTTGAGCAAACTCCAGGAGTTGGTGATTGACAGAGAAGCTGGTGTACTGCATTCCATGGGGTTGTAGAGTCGGGAGTGACTGAGTGACTGAACTGAACTGTAGGATACCAACTGGTGTCTGAAAAGTTGGAGAATTGGTTGGTGTGAGAACAGAGCCAACACTGTCAGATACGCTCTGAGTTAAAAACAGTTCATAGTACACCCTTTTTAAAGACCCTCTGCTAGAAGACACTTTTCACCAGAAAAAGGGAATTAATTTAAAAGAGGATAAAATGGGATCCAAGAAACAGGGATTCCAATACAGGTTAGGGGAAAGGAATTCCCAGAAAGGGTTCTAGTGTAGATACATCACAAGAACAAACTGATAGAGTAGTTGATGGAACATATTAAAGGGAGTTCAGTACTTTATTATTATCTTTAGAAAAAATAGACTTTAGACCAACAAAGAAATGCAATCATAGTATACATCTTGGCTTGCTACAAGTAATATTCACATAGACCTAATAATGCAACTCTTAATGCTAATTTAACCAAAATTTGTCATAATTCTATAGAAAAATTGAGAGTAGGCGGAGTAGTATGTGAAGAAAGCATCAGAACAAAATCCTAATCTTCCATCATAAGAATTAAATAGATAACATCATAGTTATATTTTGCTGTATAACAAATTACCCTATAACCTAGTGACTTAAAATATCAGATATTTATTACCTCACAGTTTCTGTGGGTCACGAATTGAGAAGCCCTCATGGGGTTGCCGTCCAGGTGTCACCCTGGGCTGTGGTCCTCTGGACCTCTCCTTAGTGAAAGTCACTCAGTCATGTCCAACTCTTTGCGACCCCATAGACTATACAGTCCATGGAATGCTCCAGGCCAGAATACTGGGGTGGGGAGCCGTTCCCTTCTCCAGGAGATCTTTCCAACCCCTGGATTGAACCCAGGTCTCCTGCATTGCAGGCGGATTCTTTACCATCTGAGCCACCAGGGAAGCCCAGACCTCTCCTTAGGATATGTTGTTGTCTGGCTTCCCTGAGAGTGCGTGATCCAGGAAACACAACCAGAAGAATTTCCAGTGTGTTCTATGGTCCAGCCTCGAATGTGACCTACCGTCATCACTACTGCTACGTTCCATCAGTCATTCAGACCAATCCCAAGACATTGTGGAAGGGGCCTGCACAAGGACATGGAAACCAGGAGACCAGGGGTCAGTTAGGACTGTTCGGAGGCTGACTACCACAAGTAATAACTAAAAGTGAAAATTCAAGAGATAATTGTTGTTTATTTGCTAAGTCATGTCCAACTCTTTTGCAACCCCATGGACTGTAGCCTGCCAGGCTCCTCTGTCCATGGGGTTTCCCAGTCAAGAAAACTGGAGTGAGTTGCCATTTCCCCTTCCAGGGTATCGTCCCGACCCAGGGATGGAACCCGTGTCTCCTGCATTGGCAGGTGATTCTTTACCACTGAGTCACCCGGGAAGCCTCAAGAAATAATAATATAGGCATATTACTTAGAAAGGTGGAGAGAAATACCACAAGAAAGAGGCTGCCCCTAGGAGCAGGGATCAGGGGACCAGAAACTTCTGGTTTTCATTATAAGCCTTGTAGAACAATTTTAAGAAATATTGTGTGTATTGGTGTGATTTTTTTTTTCAAATTATGAAAAACCCTTAAAGCATGCAGCCATATAATATCACCAACACTGGTAGTAGAACAACACATGGACTATATGACGAACATATAGAATCTGAATCTGATGAGGATCCTTTGGTATTTAGAAGGTTGTGTGCCTGTTCTTGAGGCAGTTAACAGATAATAAACCTAAAGTTCAGTGAAAAAGAGGACACAGTGACACAGCCTGAGCTAGAGTCCTTGAATAAATGTGACCCAAAGAGATGAGCATGAGGGAGTGAAATGGCTTTGGCATTTCACTAATGTGGGACTTGGATGAAAAAGGAAGGAAAAAAACAGACTGTTTTGCTCTTTCTGAAGAGTAGAAAGTTCTTAAGTGGACATGTTTATGTGTCTTGGGGCTATAAATGGCAAAGCTTGTTAAAAGGAATATCCTTTTGGCAGACAGTGGGAAAGCACTCTGGAGAACTCCCCAGGATTAAGGATGTGTCCATGAGGGTTTGGTACAGATTAGAGAGAGTCTGCCTCTGTCCCTGTGAGCCCTGTGAGCTGTGCAGAGTGCCAGCCAGTCCACAGCCCGAGTCCTTCCAGCTGCTGCCAGGGTCACGTTCCTAAGAGAAGTCTGGGCTCCTTGTGGTCTACCACAGCCTGCTTGGCACCCCGGGACCCCATAAAATCCGTGCCCATGATACGTGTTCTGTCCTTGATCCCCACATGTGCCCCCCGCCCACCAGCACTTTTCAAGCCTGGTCTTGTTTCTCCTCATCTCTTCCTGTCACTATGTGTTTACTCTTCTTTAGGAGCCTCCTGTTAGGTGCTTCAGGGCTCTTGGCTAGTTTATCTCTTCCGTCTGAAAATTGGGATCAGGTAAAAGGGTTCAGGAAGTCAGGTCTTTGAGTTGCTAGGAGATGTTTGGAGGGGTGCAGTGAAGACTGCTGTGTAAATAAAAACTTCTGACTACTTTAATACCTCTTGAAAATGTGCTATTTGCATTCTCCTACTGTAACTGAGTATGCTGAGTTTAAAATACTTCAGGGTCTCTGTGGAACGCCTCATCCGTCACATACTGGGATGCCTTCAGTACCACTCCATTGGGCAAACAGTTGACCTGTGGAAGGAATAGGGTGGGTTTTCACATTTGCATTACTCAACATCTGTCTTTGTATTTTACTTTGCCCACAGATTGGGGACCACAAATTCAGTGCTCACCGGATCGTCTTAGCAGCCTCTATCCCGTATTTCCATGCTATGTTTACAAATGACATGATGGAGTGCAAGCAGGATGAGATTGTAATGCAAGGAATGGACCCAAGGTACGAAATTAGTCCATCAGTTTCCACAACCTGCTTTCAGCCTGGTGTTTGGTACTCTTTGAGGGCCTTCCAGTGGGACCTGGTATCTAGCACAGCTCCACACACATAGTAGGTGGCCAGTAAACAAGCTAGAACATCAGCCACTGGCCTGAGACAGGGTTAAAATAAAGAGTTTTGATGTGTTTTTCCTCTATTAGAGTAACATGTCTCATAGGAACTAGGGTTCAGTACAGAGTTGGTGGTGTATTATTCTCTTCACTTTTCTCCCAGCCTTTTAAGCTGACAAAGTAGTCTTTCCAATAAGTGTCTTCATTCATTACCCTCTTCCTCAGTCAGGAACAGCATTATTCATTAGAGCTTCCTGTATTGATGGAGATGTTCTGTTTGTTGTCTCCAAAATGGTAGCCCCTAGCACATGCAGCTGTTGAGCACCTGAAATGTGGCTGGTGGGACTGAGAGACTGAATTTTAAATATTATTTAATTTTAATTAAATTTAATTTTAGGGGAATCCCCTAGTTGTCCAGTGGTTAGCACTCCACACTTTCACTGCCAGGAGCCCAGGTTCAGTCCCTGGTTGGGTAACTAAGATCCTGCAAGCCACGCAGCATAGCCAAAAAATAAATAAAGTAAATAATAATAAATTTGGTTTTACATAGCCACGTGTGATTTAAATACTGTCCTGATCAGGAGAGTTTTTCCATGAAGAGAATCTAGATGTAAGGACAGCTTTAAATAAGTGCGTAAATGATGCACTTTCAGGGTTTCCAGTTCTGCCTCCTGACCCTAAAATTCATCTGGGGCAGAATTTCTCAGCTTCAGCACTGCTGACATCTGGGGACAATGATCCTTTGTTATGGAGGGCTTTCTGGGACACTGAAAGACGTTTAGATGGGACATATCTCATAGTATGCGTTTTTTATTTTTCTCCCTGGAGAAGGGAAAGGCTACCCACTCCAGTATTCTGGCCTGGAAAATTCCATGGACTACAATCCATGGAATCGCAAAGAGTCAGACACAACTGAGTGACTTTCATTTTCTTATGCCTTTTTTGGGCCTTGAGAGGAGAAAAGGCGTATTTATATGAGGTAAAAGAGTTTACTGCAAGTCTGTGAATTGGGGCTGTTCGTTTATAACCTCGGCTACATTCAGAGGGCCATGGTGCACCTACCCTGCCTGGCATTGTGCTGGGGTCTGGGCACACAGCAGCCAAGAGGACACACAGGATGATTCTTATTGGGGGAAAGACAAGAAACAAACCAAAGACTCTAGAATATTAGCCAGTAACCTGTCCTTTGTCACCTAACTTCTTAATCTACCAGCGGTGAAAACTCGAAGGAGGAGCTAGGAGACTGTGCAGTGTCCTTGGATGCCTGAAGGTGACCTGCCCTAGTACCTGGAGAGGGTTTTTATACCCACTGCAGGGCTGCAATCCCAGGCTAGCTACCTGTCAGGAAAGACACAGCAGTGTGTCTATCTCCACGGGCAGTTGAACATTCTCTCCTCTGAGGTCTGCCTGTTGGAGCCGTGCTAATCACCACGCACCATCCA
The DNA here is from genome assembly GCF_033118175.1 of Dama dama. Lineage (NCBI taxonomy): Eukaryota > Metazoa > Chordata > Mammalia > Artiodactyla > Cervidae > Dama > Dama dama. Next base: position 56,503,325 of record NC_083704.1, on the reverse strand, counting down.
AGTGCCTCATTTAACAGGCAGACAGAGCACCTGTGATCTGTGCTTCTGTAGGCACTGAGACACAGCGTTGAGGAAACAGCACCTCTTATTCTGCCAGCTTTCTAGTATCAGTGATCTGGCAGTAAACAAATGCACGATATAGCTGGGAAGCGAAGAGAAAATGAGGTAGCAGAACAAAGGCTGGCAAATGATGGTGGGGATCCATGCTATCTCAGGGTGATCAGGGAAGCCCTCTGTGTTGAGGTGACATTTGAGGTGAAGTGAGGGAGTAAGCCGTCTGGGGGAGGAGCCCTCCAAACAGAGGGAGCCGCCAGTGCAAAGGCCCTGAGGTCAGAGTGTGTTCACCATGTTGGAACAGAGTAAGGGGAAGAGTGGAAGGTGATGAGGGCAGAGGTGGAGAGGGGCCAGACCACATACAGCCCTACAGACAGAACTTGGATTTCATTCTTGGTGTGAATTGGAAGGTAGAAAAAGCCTCATTCTGAAAATTTATCCCAAAGAAATAATCGGAAAACATTATCTGTAATCGCTATTATGCTTACCAATAAAGAAAGAAATTATAGCACATTTATGTGTTGGACTACTATTTAGCACCCATTAAAATTGTTAAACATGGGGAGTTTGCTGGTGATCCAGCGGTTAGGACTCGGTGCTCCCAGCGCCATGGCCTGCGTTCAGTCCCTGATTTCGTAACTAAGACCCTGCAAGCCTCACAGTGCAGCCAAAAAAACCATGAAGACAGTGTAGAAACATCGGAAAGGGCTTCAAGATGATTATATCCATATAACTTAAGCATGCAGGCAAGTAGGAAATGAAAATTAATCTAGAAATGACTACAGTTGACTCACTCAGTAGTGAGATTCTGGGTTGTTGCTTTCTTTTGTAGAACTTTCTGTAATAAAAATATTGGGGCAGTAAAGACACCCTAAGAAGTAGGATTATAGCTATGGTGAAATGATGATTATTTTCAGGTCGATTCTCCAAGGACGCAGGCTAATTGTATCTGCGAGTGGGGGGGGCATCCATCCGCAGGTAACAGTGTCAGCTCACTGAGGGCCCGAGTCTCCTGTGAGCCAAGCCCCGTCTCTGAAGAGCATCTTTCCTCTTTGCTCTAGTGCCCTGGAAGCTCTGATCAACTTTGCCTACAACGGCCACCTCGCCATTGACCAGCAGAATGTGCAGTCGTTGCTGATGGGGGCGAGTTTCCTGCAGCTGCAGAGCATCAAAGACGCCTGCTGCACGTTCCTCCGAGAACGGTGAGGTGATGTGGTGGGCGTGGCCCATGGCGGCGAGCAGACCATTTCATTTCTGGAGTCCTCTGCCAGTTTGCTAGGTCTTGGGGGTGTGGAAAGTCTTATGAAGGAAGTGAGCTGGGAAGATAACTGCAGAAATGACCTTTCTTGAAATCAGTCTGAGGCAGTACCCAGTTCTTTGGGATGAACCTTTGAGGAGCAGGATTTATGGAGCCGTGCCTGCACTCTCCCTCGGCCTGACGTGTACCTCCTCTCCTGGTCCTCTCTCCGGTCTGACCAGCCACCGCCAGATTTGGTCAGCATCGCCTAACTGTTCCACAGCTGTCCCCGTCTTTGTGTGGATCCTTCCCCTGCCTGACTTTCTTAGCCTTCCTTTTTCCTTCTCCTCTGAAAGACCCCGCCCAAACTTCACCTCCTAGGATTCTCTGTCCCCTTTAACCTTTAATCCCCTGGGAACAATCATCGTATGCTTTTAGGGTAAGGGCCATGCATTATGGCCTTACCTGTGTCCAGCGCTTGGCCTTGACCTTTTGAGGACTTGAGCAGATAAAAATGCTCTTCCTCCCCCTCGAGAGGCAGAGATCTTAGTCACAAAGTAAAAACCTTTTACTTTGGCTCAGGGCTGAGGGTTAGTGCTGGGCTATACACAGGCAGAGACCAACCAGAACAGCACCCCACAGCGCTCCTCTGTCTGTGGTCTCTCCAGGGCCTGGCCCCAACTGAGCACCCATGATCACAGGAGGTAGGTGGTCCTGTTTGGGTTTTGCAGCTGGAGACCATGTAGTAAGGGCAGCCCCAAAGCCTGGCTTGCCCTACCCTAAGATGCCTTCTGGGCCAGGCTGCGTGTGGCAGGCTATGGGGCACACACTGTCTGTCCTACTCATTTGTGAGCTTAAGGACACAGACTGGACTTGATTCATCCCTATATTCCCACTGAACTTGGAGACTGACTAAGGTCCTCTGGAAGGGACGAAAGTTGACCATTCTCACGAGGGGACAAGAGCGCCACCTAGTGTCTTTTGAGATCCTCTCTGTCAACACTGGATCCAGGCTCTGTAATAGTGTCACTGAAAAGATTTTTAGATCAGTGCAGATTTTACATGCACCAATAATGACATATCAGGAAAAAGTGCTTAAACACAAAGCCTGGTGTTTTGAGTCCGTCCTTGACAGTTTTCTGTTCGGCACTGGGAGCCCCCTTCTGAAGCCTAAACTCACACTTATTCCTGTTTCTTACTCCCTGCCACAGGCCCCGGAGGCCTGGCCTTCTTTCTGTTCTCTTTTCAGTGGCTACCATCACTGCCCGAGTTTCTGGGGTGGTTCTCCCTGAGCCTGACTGCAGAGCGTGATGGGGTCTCCCAGCTGTCCCCTTAACGACAAGTACGTGGGCCCTTCAGTTTCAAGGTCTGATCATTAAAGACTTGAGGGAAACCATCCTGAGTGGTAGTGGAAAGGCCAGGGCTTGACAGAGCACAGAGAAGGTGTGAAGCTATCCGAGTTCTTAGAGCAGTAGTTCTGAGGCCGCTCTGCCTGTGAGGTCTGCAGTCTGCTGATATTTTTTTCCCCATGAGATTGGGGTTGATTTTTTCCTCTTGGCCCCTTTTCCAGCCTTCAGATGAATGGACCTCCTTGTTTTTAGGTGAACATTAGAAGTGGGTATTTTCCAAAATCTCTTCTGAACTGGATCGGAATATTAGATGCACCCGTGAACCAAGTCAGTAACTTACTCAATTCAAGTCGCTGCTTCCTGCCTCCGATAAAGCATTGCATCTTATCCTGGCCAAGCAGTGTCAGCGGGGAAGGAGGCTGGGAAGCAGCTCTTGACAGATGTGGGCCTTTGTTGGCCCTGTGGGTTACCGTCCCTCTTGTCTCCCTCCTTCTCCTCAGTGGCCCCCTCTCCTCCACGGCGGCTCTCCCGCCTCCTTCCCCTCCAGTTGGCTTTCAGACAGGCTCCCCACATCCCATCCTCTTAGACGTGAAAACCCACTTCAGCAGAAGTTGTGTTTTGCACTCAGTATCATGGCAAGCCAGTCAAAGACAAAGGTGAGATGCAAGAATCCTGACCAGAGGGAGGGGTTGGACGTGTGTCCCAGGCAGCAGTGTGGATCGTCCTTCCCCACGTCTGTGGACTCTGCCAGCTCCCCGTCCATGGCATTTGAACCCTCTTCTTGATGTCAGAGCAGTGGAGTGGAGTGAGCATGTGCTTATAGAGGCTGGAGAGGGGTAGGGGGTCTCTCCTCATATCTGATCTGCCAAATGGTATGAGGTGCTTTGAGCAGGTCTCATCCTGAGAAAGGCTGATGTTGTTTGGCAGATGACTGAGCTGACACTCTGACCCTGAGCCCCGTGTTCCCCCGGCCATGCTGCTTGACCAGGGTGCTCGGTGCTCAGGTTTCCCTGGCCTCTGGAAGTACACTTAGCTTCGCACAGCAGTGGACAGAGCCAGTTCCGGCTGGAACAAAACAGTAGCTATGTAGAATTTAGTCTAGTCACAAACCAGGCTCCTGAGATGCTCTGCCTTCTCAGTCCCTGACAGCTCTGCTGCTGGGGGGCAGTGGTGAATATTGGTCAGTAAGTATAGCTTACTGTAACCCTTAAATCAATCGGGGTGGGAGAGGAGAGAAAGCATTCTCACAAGGAAAAGTCAACCTGGGCAGTTTTTAATGTAATATATACCATCTCCCAGCACAAGATTGTCAGTCACAAAATCAAAATAAGAAAAGCCTTGTCCCTCAGGGTCTACTGGTACCATCAAGATTTCCGAACCACATTGAGCTCACTGGGAATTTTCTCAGATGCAATAATAGTAAGAAAAACAAGCATACTAGAAATTAAACCAGCAGCTGACTTCATACCAGACACCATGCTGAGTGCATTTCCTATGTTCCTGCCTAATCACGGCCACAGCCCCAGGAGGTGGGTAGATGTTGTCATCACCTTTTCCTAGGTGAGGTTACTACTGACACTTGAGGAGCCTAAGGAATTCCCCTCAGGTCGCCCAGGGTGGCAGGGCCAGGATTGACCCTGGGTTTCCCTGGCTCTGGTGAGCACACGTCTGCCTCAGGGCTTTGGGAACGTTCATTCTCAGCATCCCCACCTGTTTGTAGAGAGACTGTGAGCACATTTCTTTGTTTCTCTGAGCCTCAGTTTTCCACCTAAAAATGAATTCAATTACTGTTTTTTGGGGTTATTTAAAAGATCCTAGAGAGGGACTTTCCTAGTGGTCCAGTGGCTAAGACTCTGTGCTCCCAATGCAGGGGGCCCGGGTTCGATCGCTGGTTGAGGAACTAGATCCCACATGTCACAACTGAAAAAGAACCCTCATGCTCCAGCTAAGACACAGCCCGGCCAAATAAATAAATATTTTTTTTAAAAAAGAGAGCGATCCTGGAGAATGTGTATGGAAGGCCTGGCACCGCATAAATGATACGTGTTGCTATTGTCTGAGCAGTCAGGCCCATTGAGCCTGTTTCTGTTTATAAAAAGAAAATTAAAAAAAAAGAAAAAACGTGAAAGGGTCCTGACGTTAGAGAAGTCATCTCTCCATGTGGTTTAAACTCTCATTCTACAACTTCAGGGCCTTCCCGGTGACCAGACGTGGACCTTCAATCGAGAATGTCAACACCCGAAGGAAAGCACAGTTTCCCAGAATGTGCTCTGTTCCTCTCTCCCGAAAGCTGCTTCTCGGGGCTTCCCATAGAGCTCCCTCCGCCCTGGCAACACCCGAGGCCCAAGAGGCAGGCATCTCTGAGGAGAATCTGCCTTGGTTTTATACCTTTAACAAGTGGAGTCCCAGCGAGGCTCTGCCGATGTCACCCAGGGACTTTCCAGCAAAGCTGAGGGCCAGGCTTGTGTTTTTTCCCCCATTCTGTAGCTCCAGCCAGAGCCAACTCAAGAATGACACAAGATCATGTTCCTCCTCTTAACTTCTTTCTTCTCACCTTCTCTCACGCCAAAAGGCTTCACCCCAAGAACTGCCTGGGCGTCCGCCAGTTCGCCGAGACCATGATGTGCGCCCTGTTGTACGACGCGGCCACCAGCTTCACGCACCAGCACTTTGTGGAGGTGTCCACGTCGGAGGAGTTCCTGGCGCTGCCCCTGGAGGATGTGCTCGAGCTGGTGTCTCGGGACGAGCTGAACGTGAAGTCGGAGGAGCAGGTCTGTGGAGCAGCGTCCGCGGGCGATGCGGGGGCTGCTCTTCTCTCTCATCTTTGGAAAAAGTGAAACAGCACACAGTGTAGATCATGGTGTGTGTGCCCCTGTTGCTCCTTATGGGTTCGCTTTATCATGCCATACGCATGTTTCATGAGAACTTTTTCCCACACATTTTAGCGTCTAAATAATACTCAGCTGATTTTATCAACTGCGTGGTCCTCATTCTTTGATGTTTGGGTTATTTTCCAAAATTTCCTATTAGAAGTAATGTTTCCATGAACTGGAAATGAGCATAGATAACTTCTCGAAAGAGTCTTATTCTAAAGGCGAGTAGAGATGGGGGCAGTGGCTAGGGGGATATGAAGTCAAGAGGGTCTTGATTTTTTTTAAGGTGAGAGGAATTACAGTACAATTGGACTGTTGATGGGAATTTTCCAGAAGAGGGAAGAATTGGAAATGTAGAAGAAAGGGGAGATTGTTGTCCTGGGGTAAATGAGAAGAGACAGAGTGTAGGCCACAGGGAGTGTGTCTGAGAGGAGCTTGGGCCCCTCATGTCCACAGCCACAGTGGAAAGGAGAGCCCGTGTCCAGCACGGCGGGAAGGGCGGTGCTGAGAGATTCTGCTCATACTGTCTTCTGGTTTGTTCCTGTGTTCTCAGCTGAGAGAAAGGCTGAGGGAAGAATGTTAGACATCTGAGGAGAGATGAAAAGGTATGACCTAGGCATCGAGGAAAGAGGGGAGAGTAAATGGATGAAGCTCAGGACTTGGAGAGGGCTGGATAGGAAGCAGGGCCAGGTGAGATCTGCAGTCGCAAATTTAACATAAGCTGGTCAGCCCTGTTGTGTGTTGTCTGTCAGCTGTATGTACTGGTGCAGGGTAGAGAGTGGGTTAGATTTAAAGAGCTGGGCTTCACCAGGGTACACGTGTTTTTTCAGGTAAGTGTGACTAAGAGAAATAGGAGACTAAGATGGGAATGATAACCCGTGGAACCCCTGTAGTTGAGAGAGAGCTAAGGAAATAGTCTTGAGGGGGACCTGAGAGGGAGGTGTGGGGTGAGGGAGAGCCATGCCCCAGGCTAGGTAGAGTTGGTTGCTGAGCTGGAAGGATTGGAGGCAGCGGTCAGGTGCTAGTACACTTAAAATTATGGAAGGTACTGGCCAAGCGAGGTGTGGGTGATTATAGGCTCCTCTCAGGACAAAGACAACATCTTAGAGTGGTCAGGAAAAGCTTAAATGAGGGGCTTCCCTGGTGGATCAGTGGCTAAGGCTTCACACACCCGGTGCAGACGGCCCAGGTTTGATCCCTGATCAGGGAACAAGGTGCCACATGCCACAACTAAGAGTTTGCATGGTGCAACTAAGATCCCACGCAGCCTGATTAATTACAAAAGAGAAGCTTGAATGAAAGTGTATGGTTTTAGTAGCCAGAGAGGAGTGAAGGTCATCCTTTCTGTTGAACAGAAGTGTCGTGCAGGTTGTCTTAAGAGGACAGTGAGTCGGAGGGTGATGAGGGCTGGGTGGTGAAGGGCATCAGCCGCAGGGTGGTGGGGGGTGTGTTTGGACCCGGCACTGCAGACACCCAGAGCACCATGGCAGCAAGGCCTCTGCTCAACTGGTCACCGGTCCTGGGGTGTCATGAAGCTGTACCTTCGCCGAAGGAGCCCCAGGCTCCATCAGATACTCTGTAGAGATGTTAGTCCCAGCTCAGCTCCTTTCCTTAAAGTCTGAAGAGTCCTCTCCCCTGCATATTAGTGACCATTAGCAAAGCAAAGCCTGAGCTCAGCAGCATGGACCCTGAGATTTAAAGGACATGTCCCATCCCAGGAGCAAGGGGCCCTGTCCCTGGTTCATCCACTAGTTGATATGGCCCAGGGCAGCTCATATTTACTGTGATACATTCTTCAAGGGCCTTCAGAGGGAGAGATCCTTGTGACTGGAGCCCCTGGGGAAGGCTCCTTGGAGAACCCGGTTCTGAATCCAGGCCTTAAAGAAATGAGAATGAGTTTAGATGGAAAGGAAGAGATGGGGGCATTCTAGGTGAAGGGGGCAGCTGGCCTGCCTAGAGAAGAGGGTGCAGAAGCAGCGGGAATTAAGGTCGACAGGGCTTTGTTGCAGGAGAGAGAGGAAGAAGGAACCTTGGGCAGGTTTTCATTAGGAAGTCATAATGACAGCGAGGATGGTGTTCCAGTAGCCTCGGCTTGCCCCTCAAGAGACTGGACCAGGTTGGGTAGCTGGGGACATGGAGAGAAAGCAGTGGATTCAGGAGACAAGTCGGAGGAAAGATGGGTGAGCCCAAGGGAGCAGAGGGTTCTGGGTGGAGGGGTTGCCACCAGCGTTCCCCTCTCTGTCATGGCAGGTCTTTGAGGCCGTGCTGGCCTGGGTCAGGTACGACCGGGATCAGAGGGGGCCCTGCCTGCCCGAGCTGCTCTCCAACATCCGCCTGCCCCTCTGCCGGCCCCAGTTCCTGTCGGACCGCGTGCAGCAGGATGACCTGGTGCGTTGCTGCCACAAGTGCAGGTGAGCGGCGGTGGGCCTGCACACGGATGTTGCCCAGGGTCTGGGCGGGGAAGAGAACTCGGCTGCTTCGAGTTCTCCAAATGACCATTGACCAAATGACCAAGAGAACTCCAAATGACCATTTGGAGTGGTCATTCTGAATTTGTGGCACGCAGGTTGATCTGCCTTCTGTCTAGAACCTAGAAGGGTCCGAGTTTGTCATGTTGAGCAGAGAAATGTGCTCCATGGAAGCATCAAGGCAGAAGGGTTTTCCTCCCCTAAGTTATCTGAGGATTTTCTAGCATCTCCATCCATCGAGCTGTTTATGAGCCTACAGACATCTATACTGCGTGCCCGGACCCTGTTCTCACCATCAGCTGACTTAGTGGTGACTTCCTGGGGCTCCTCGTCCTCCTCCGTAAACATTAGTCGGTGTGCTGGCCTCGGGTGGGCTTGTCGAGCTGCAGTGCTGGGCGGGGTGGGGGGCATGTTTAGGAGCAGGCAGAAACGGTACCCGGAGTAAACCAAAGACACTCTGATGCGGCAGAGCCACCAGAACAGCTCAGGAGACGCCAGCCCCAGGGGAGGATGTTATAAAGTAGAGCAGCGGAGGAGCGTCTGCGTCTTCCTTCCGATCGCTCATCACATTCGCAGCTGGCTCAGGAGGAAGTCAGCGGTGGGGGGCAAGTGTGAAGGTGTGTGTCAGGTCGGGCTGGAGGTGTGGCTGGAGGCAGCTGAGCCCCTGGGATGATCAGTCTCGAGGGTGCTGTTGGGGACCTTGAGCTTGGTTCTGTAGGCAGTGGGTAGTGACGGAAGGGTCTTAATTAGAAAACCAACCTGGACGGCAAGGTGGAGGCTGGCCTGGAGGGGTGGGGCTGGAGGCAGGGGGTCTCTCAGGAGCGGTTGGCTTCTGCCACCTCAGTCCAGGTGAGGTGGTTCGTCGCAGGGTGTGAATTACAGGAACGAAAAGGAAGAGCTGAGTCTGAGTGGCAATAGGATGGCAGGCAGCTTGTTGAGCCTCCCCAAGGCCAGCTAGTTTACAAAAGACTGTTTTTCTTCTATTTAACTAGTGGAGGCGGGCTCCACTCATCTTGCCCCTCCAGTGTCAAGCAGGTCTCAGTGGTTGTGTGTAGTTTCCCCTGGACTCACCTGCGTTCTTTGAGACCAAACCTTCCTCCTCCGCTTCCCCTGCAGTTGTGGGTGGGACCTGAAAATGTGGGCCAAGAGGAGAGAGTCCTTCTGTCCTAGGTTCTTGCACTTTATTCCAGGGACCTGGTAGATGAAGCAAAGGACTATCACCTCATGCCGGAGCGCCGGCCCCACCTGCCGGCTTTCAGAACTCGGCCTCGCTGCTGCACATCCATCGCTGGGCTCATCTATGCCGTGGGGGGCCTCAACTCAGCAGGTATCTTGCAGCTCCCCTTCGTAGAGCCCGTCTTGGCTGCCGTGGTTGAAGAAGCACCCAACAAGCCAGCCTAGCTCCCCTTCTTCCTCCCCCTGGTGTGTCACCACCCTGGTGCCTCTTGATTTTATATCAGCACTCTGCTGTTAGGGCATGTCAGATATTAATACTCTTGAAACAGAATATCAGAGCACAGGAGGTCTCTAGAAGTCCCGAAAGTCTGGCCCCCTGCCTTCACAGTGAGGAAATTGAGGCTCAGAGAACTTGATCTGTGTTCACACAAGCTCTTTGGGCTGAGCAAGGGCCTGGCTCCTGGACCCACACTGGTTCTCTAATATCCTGTCAGCTACAGGATTTACTCAGCTCTGGATAGGATATAATCAGAGACCCAATTCTGTTACCAGGCTAATCACATCGGGTCGTGTGGCCCTCTGGGCTTAGACTCTGAGCATGTCACTGTAAGAAGGAAGATCCCGTGCCCCTCCTGCCCACACCAGGCGTCACTGTCGGGCGGGAGTACTCTAGGAGAGGGCAGTAGAGACTCCCAAGTCCTTGCAGTGCAGAGGCACGGGGAGTCATCACCTCAGATGTGAAGGCCTGGCCTTTTCAGAGTCAGGCAGGCTGATGGGAGCTGGGGAGCCGGTGGGCAGTCCTGGGAAGTTTTGCTTTTGATTGAAACTTGGTGGGGAGATGGGTCCTGGGCTCTGCTGCTTGTTAACCGTATGACCTGGAAAAGGTAAGTCGTCAACTAGTGAACGTAGAGCGTGCAGGTGCTGAGAGTCCCAAAGCAGAATAAAACAGGGAGGGGGTTATTTTATTTGATCTTTAAAAAAAAAAAACAGTGAAAATGGCAGGGTTGGAGTTACTCCTGGCTACTGTGGTTACTGTTTATTGAGCACTTGGTATGGTCTAGAACTGTGCTAGGTGTTCTGTCATTTAATCCTCGTGGGAACTCTGCCCTGGAAACTATCTCACGTGTGAGAACAGAAAATCGGGGTGCCAAGCAGCGTGGCCAGGGCCCCCGCTCGGAAGTGACAGTCGCCCTGGAGCCATGCCCTGCTCTGTGGGCCTGCCGCCCGGGTCGGGGAAAGAGTGGAGCCCGTTTGCCTTCACCTCTGCCTTTCAGCAGGTGAAGAACCTCCTTGCCACTTAAAAGCGCCCTGTCTAGAAAGGAAACAAGTACCTCCAGTCCGCTTCTGATTTTCCTTAAAGAATTAGGTTTGAGGTTATCCCCAGCTACGGTTCCTCAGGGGGCCCTCCAGCCTCGAGTGATTGTGTGGGAGGCGCTGATAAGATCGAGGCGAACATGCCACATAATCATTGACCAGCAGCCGTGATCTAAACGAGCGGTCTCATTTGTTTTAATTTGAGTAGCAAATTTTTATGCAGGTGACTCCCTGAATGTGGTGGAAGTGTTTGACCCCGTCGCCAATCGCTGGGAGAAGTGCCATCCCATGAGCACAGCCCGCAGCCGCGTCGGCGTGGCCGTGGTGAACGGGCTCCTCTACGCCATCGGCGGGTACGACGGCCAGCTGCGGCTGAGCACCGTGGAGGTCTACAACCCGGAGACGGACACGTGGACGCGCGTGAGGAGCATGAACAGCAAGAGAAGGTATTCCGGGAGCGGGCTGCATGTCCTGGGTCACTCTTTGGGGCCCCTTGGTCTAGGATGGGGGCGCCATCCTAGATCAGCAGAATCTCCTTTGGCCTGGGGATCCCTGCAGCCGCTGCCCGTACCTCCTGGGAGCCAGCACCCCTGTCTGCTTGTAGGAAAACCCCCGCTTGTCCTTTGAGGAACCTGGGGAGGTGACACAGGGACGTGTGGACGTTGTACTGTCATTTAAGTGCCAGATAAGGACTGGAGGTTTTTATTATGGAAGACGCGAGGAGGGAGAGAAGCTGGGCTGGAATGTCAGGAAGGTTTCGGGAAAGAGGTGCCGGGATCCCAGTTTGAAACCTGAAGAGTAAAGGATTTAACTTTATTAGTCACAGGAGGGAGTTGGAATGAATTCCTCCCTATGCTCTCTTTCCCCCCAGGGTCCCCGACCCACATGCTTTCACTGGCAGGGGGTTTATGGAGCACAGCAGTGCCTTTACCTGGGAGCTCCACACAGTCCCCAGGCCTGAGCACACAGCTGGCTGTGAGGTAGACCGACCTGGTGTCGCCTAACGCCTTGCAGCCACTTGTCTGCTCCTACCCATGTTTCCTGAGTAAGACAAGAGACAGGGGACATCCACAGTGCCTCCGGTTATCCTTCTTCGTGCTGAAGTGACTGGCGATGTCCTTCCTTACGTCAGTCGTGTGTGGAGAACTGTCCTGGTTGGACGGAGGGGTGTACCTGGACAGACTCGTCTGTTCTCCTGCCCTCGGGGCGGCGGCACAGATCAGTAGTTTCACGGGCCACGCTGCTGTTTCTCCTCCGAGACTAACAGAAGAGCAGTCAGCTGTCCAAGGCCCCCTGTTCATTTAACCAGAACAGTTCTGTGTTTATCCTTTTTGCATATTGCACCTCCTTGGCATATGCCCAACGTTGGGAAAAGTTAAAATGATATTATTTTTGAAAACCCCTGGACCAGCTGCCCTTTAAGGGCCTTTCCTGCTTTTGTAGTTCTGTGGCCTGACTATTTGCCTCACAGACCCCTTCATCTGGCTGTGATTTGGGTTTTGTCCTCGTAAGCTGATGTGAAAAAAGAGAGAGAGAGATGCCAGTCACTGTGTGTATGAGGAAGAGGAGTCATGTTTCAGCGTGGAAGTCCTTTGCCACATGGAAATGTCACAGCTGTGATACACACGGTCTGCATTCAGTCGTGTTTGTGTGTGATCTCCAGCAGGGAGGAACTTTTTTGTATCAGTGAGATTCACAAAAGGCCAAAGAGCTTCGTTTTTGGAAGAAAAAATATGTAGAAAAGATCTGCCCTCTCATGGTTCCTTCTCCTCCTGCCTCTGCCTCGGGGCTTCCTCTTCTGGCTCCTTGGGTGCTTTGCAGCTTTCTGTGGCCCCAAGTGACTCACTGCTTAATATCCCCCATCAGGAGGGCCTTTTTCACTTTAATGGCCATGAGTTGTTCTTCCTTGCATGTCTGCTCTGGGCCGCTTGCTAGCCACGACGTCGCAAGGTCTGGAGTGCTGTCTGGGAGGAGCCCACCGGGTGGCCCCTTCCCTCTCTGTGGTTATTAGGAGCACAGGCCCAGCTCCATTGCATCCCCTTGAAGTGACAGACTGCCTTAAAATGTGCATGGTCACTTCTTCCCTGATGAACCGCATGTCCTCTCTCCTGCCAGCTGGTGACAGACTCCTTTCTACTGTCGTTCCCTGCCCTCCTCTAGTCCTGCAGGCTGCTTGTGCAGAGCCCTCTCCCGTGACCTCTTTCAGTCCACAACGGTCAGTTCAGTTCAGCCGCTCATTTGTGTCTGACTCTTTGCGACCCTGTAGACCGCAGCACACCAGACTTGCCTGTCTATCACCAACTCCCAGAGCTTGCTCAAACTCATGTCCGTCGAGTCGCTGATGCCATCCAACCATCTCATCCTCTGGCGTCCCCTTCTTCCGCCTTCAATCTTTCCAGCATCAGGGCTTTTTCAAATGAGTCAGCTCTTCGCATCACGTGGCCAAAGTATTGGAGTTTCAGCTTTAGCATCAGTCCTTCCAATGAATATTCAGGACTGATATCCTTTAGGATGGACTGGTTGGATCTCCTTGCAGTCCAAGGGACTCTCAAGAGTCTTTTCCAACACCACAGTTCAAAAGCATTAATTCTTCGGCACTCAGCACTCTTTATAGTCCAACTCTTACATCCATACATGACTACTGGAAAAACCATAGCTTTGACTAGACAGACCTTTGTTGGCAAAGTAATGTCTCTGCTTTTTAATATGCTATCTAGTTTGGTCATAACTTTTCTTCCAAGGAGCAGGTGTCTTTTAATTTCATGGCTGCAGTCACCATTGGCAGAGATTTTGGAGCCCTCAAAAATAAAATCTCTGTTTCCATTGTTTCCCCATCTATTTGTCATGAAGTGATGGGACTGGATGCCATGATCTTAGTTTTCTGAATGTTGAGTTTTAAGCCAGCTTTTTCACTCTCCTCTTTCACTTTCATCAAGAGGCTCTTCAGTTCCTCTTCACTTTCTGCCATAAGGATGGTATCATCTGCGTATGAGGTTATTGATATTTCTCCCAGCAATCTTGATTCCAGCTTTTGCTTCATCCAGCCCAGCATTTCGCATGATGTACTCTGCATATAAGTTAAATAAGCAGGGTGACAGTATACAACGTATACTGGATGTACTCCTTTCAAATTTGGAACCAGTCTGTTGTTCCATGTCTGGTTCTAACTGTTGTTTCTTGACCCAAATTCAGAGTTCTCAGGAGGCAGGTCAGGTGGTCTGGTATTCCCACGTCTTGAAGAATTTTCCACAGTTCGTTGTGATCCACACAGTCAAAGCTTTGGCATAATCAATAAAGCAGAAGTAGATGTTTTTCTGGAACTCTCTTGCTTTTCCTGTGATCCAACAGATGTTGGCAATTTGACCTCTGGTTCCTCTGTCTTTTCTAAATCCAGCTTGAACGTCTGGAAGTTCACAGCTCACATACTGTTGAAGCCTGATTTGGAGAATTTTGAGCACTGCTTTGCTGGCGTGTGAAGTGAGTGCAGTTGTGCGGTAGTTCCCCTTATCTCTTCACACTCTCTTCACCGTTTCACTGAAAGTTAATCTCATGTGGTTTTGTGGCACCTCTCAGGCCTTTCTCACATTTTTGTTGAATTCCACAATTGTTACTTTTGTCTGCTTCTAGAAGGACAGTGACATGTCTCGTGAGTTTGTGACCTTCCCACAGTCCTCTCCTCAGGCAAGTCCTTGTCCTCTTTCAGGCTGGCTCAGGGATATCGGGTGGATCACTTTGATTTGCTGTGTACATTTGAAAGGGGGCCGTAAAGCCTGGTATTCTTTATTTTACCGTTAGACACCGAGATTCGTTTTTAATCTTCTCCAGCATCAGGTCTGAACACAGTGCCTCGGGCAGCTTGGCACTCATGTTTCATTTTTCATGAGGCTTTGTGTAGACCAGAAGGCTGTATGATTACACCAGACCCCTGGTCTTTGGTATTAGGAGAGCTTGGCACAATGAACGGTGTGGGAGACAGGCTTGTGGCGTTGAAATCCAAGGCAGGCCCCTCTGGGCAGCCCTGAGAAGATCGCCTGGCCTCCTCAAGCTCCAGCTGCTCAGCTCTGCGGGAGTGATGGTGATGCCTCCCGTGGGACGTGCTGAGGGTGGGAAATAGCAAGTAGAGAGCGCCTGCTGTGTGCAGTGGGTGGGAAATAAACAGGAACTGTTGCCTCACCCCTCAGACAAGTTAGGGGGCATGCAGGGCCGTGTATGTAACAAAAAGATGTCTGCCATTCCTTGTAGTGAATTGTGTGGGGAAATCACAGTCACCCATATGTTGAGGGCTTGTTCCGTACAAAGCAGCCACACTCAGCAGCGTCAGGGTTGCACTGTGAGGACCCCCATCTTCCAGGGGGTCCCCACTTGTGAAGAGGTGGCAGCTCGATGTCTGGTACCCCTCCGGGCAGGGCCTTTGGCTCGCTCGGCTCTCTAGACCCGGTGCTCTGGACGGTGTGCCTGGTGAGGGCCTGGTGTGCTGGGCGAATGGGTGGCTCACAGCTGTGACGAAGGAGCTGTGCCGGGAGGGCGGGGTGGGCAGGGACTCATTCTTGCTGGGGGTCCAGGATGGCTTCTGGAGGAGAAGAGGGAGGAATTTGACCCGGGCCTTAAAGGTGAATCCGACCCTGAGCACGGCAGGGCAGAAGAGCATATCAAGGACTGAGGAGGAGGCAGAGGAGGTACCCCAGGCGGGAATGGCAGGAGGCAAGAGGAACCACAGGGCAGTTCCGTTTACATTTTACACCGTTGCTTAGGCACACACCTGGGATTTAGGTCTGTTCTAGAAGGAGGCACTTGGGGACTCGGCTTACTTCTGTGCACAAGAGACGTTGCCCCGGGAAGTCTGAAGCCCTTGGGATGACAGCTGTGTCTGTTTCAGTGCCATGGGGACGGTCGTGCTGGATGGACAGATCTACGTCTGTGGTGGCTACGATGGCAACTCTTCTCTCAGCTCTGTGGAGACCTACTCACCTGAGACAGACAAGTAAGGAGTCCAGCTCCCCTGGGGCATTGGAGCTTGCTAGACACAGTATGAAAATCAGAACTGCTTTAATCATGCGTCTCGAGGTTAAGGAAGGTCTCTCCTATTTAGCCCCTGTGGTGTGTGTTGGTTGCTCAGTTGCATCTGACTCTTTGCAACCCCATAAACTATAGCCCTCCAAGCTCCTCTGTCCATGAAATTCTCCAGGCAAGAATACTGGAGTGGATTGCTGTTTCCTTCTCCAGAATATCTTCCCAACCCAGGGATCAAACCCCAGTCTCCTGCATTGCAGGCAGATTCTTTACTGCCTGAGCCACCAGCAAAGTCTAGCACCTGTACTTCCTTGCATGTAATAGGTAATAGATACTTAACCACCTTTGATTAAATGAATGAATGTTTAAATAAATTTTAAAAACAAATAGTCTGCATAGGTACTTGGAAACATTTGTTAATGCTGTGTACCACTTAAATAAATCAGCTCACTTTAATGGAAATGCAGGTGAGAGGGCCTGGGAAATAGATGAACAGCACTTTCCAAAATGGGTAAAATATGATTTGGGGGGAAAAGAAGTTACACATTAAATAGTTAAAGAAACTTGGGAAACTGATGTCTATACCACCAGAGGCCTCATCTTCCCATAACACATATTAACATTTTAAAATACTGTAAAATTCTGCAGTAGAGAAGCCTCTTTAATTTCACTTTATCTGTCACCATCCTGTGGTCTCATTTTGCGGAACACTCTTTGAAAAACATCAGCAAGGTTAGCCCAAGCTTTTCATTTCAGTATTTGAATCCAGCAGTATAAACACATTGGATCCATCACAGCGCATTTAAGCCTTTATTCCACACACTTAACCAACCTATTTGTCAGGCAGCGAGCAGGATGTCTAAGATGCTTAAGCAGCACCTCATCTGCTGGGGCCACTGCACACAGCAGTGGTCCTCCTCTGGGGGCCTGTGTCTGGAGCACTTGGGTACAGAGTGGGGAGGGCTTCTGTCTTCCCACGGCTGGTGGGCCAGAGTCAGGCTGCAGAGATACCTTCTGAGGGGAAACACGCATCCCAGGAGAAGAAACAGAGGGAGTAGAGGCTTGCAGATGAGAAAGAGCCGCTGTGAAGTTGAGGAGCAGGTGTGGGTGGCACGTGGCAGAAGGTACAGCTGGAAAGGGGATGAGGACCCAGTGGCGAAGAAGCACGTTAAGGAACCTGGAGTCCGCTTAGAGGAAATGGGAGTCGTCAGAGGACATTCCGCGCCCTGTTGGGATGGGAATGATCTGAAAGCCAGGCCCCCAAAGCAGGCAGTTGCAGTGGTCCCACAGGAGGCCAGAGTAGTAGTGAAATGGGGACAAGCAGTGACTAGGCGGCAAACCAGCGGGGGCATGGTGACCACAGGATGGTAATTAATGATGGAGAAGTGGTCGTAAAAGTTCCGAAATTATAAATCTAGCAGCTAGACGGCTGGTGGTCCCATTCACAAGACCAGAGGTATCAGGGAGGAGCAGATCTGTCAGAGAGGCCTTGCTTGGGCGTCCTGACTTTGAGTGCGTGGGCCTGAAGCTTAAGCGAAAGGCTGCAGCCAGAGTGACCTGAGCAGAGGTGGTGGAGGAGGCCTGAAGAGTTGGGGGGATTGTCCAGGGTGAGACAGAACACACACAGCTCCCCAGACCCTCCCCTGCTGCCCTGGTAGGGCAGGACCCCCAGATCTCATGGCTCCCCTTCTCCTTTGCCTCTTTCCTGAAGGTGGACAGTGGTGACCCCGATGAGCTCGAACCGCAGTGCCGCGGGGGTTACAGTCTTCGAGGGCAGGATCTATGTGTCGGGCGGCCACGACGGTTTGCAGATCTTCAGCAGCGTGAGTCTGGGCTCTTCTTGGGCTAAGGGCACCTGCTCCCTTTATCTGCAAGAGTTATTTTGAATGGATATTCTTTGGAAAAAGGCTCAGCCTTGCCACTGCTAGGGAAAGTGTCATCTCGGGGTCTCAGGCCATCTGCCACATGCTCTGAAACGCCGCCTCCGAGCGTGGGAACCCCTGTGCACAGAGTGGGTTGGAGTGTGGCCTTTGCGCTCTCACCCCAACCCTGTTCATTTCTTCAGTGAACAGCACGTAAGACCTGGTGAAATTCCTGCCCAGAGGAAGTGCAATCATAGAGTGGGAACTTTCAGATAGTTGCGTTCTTCTGGCCGCTTAGCTTCAAATTGCATTTATTCCTTTAAAAAGATCTCCAGAGCCACTGAGTGGTCGTTTCAGCATCAGTCAGGCTGCGAGGGGAGCACACGGTGGGGATCTCGGGAGACCCCGCACTCCGGCTGCTCCGTCACCACACAGAGCGCATCGCGGGCAGCTCCTCGATTTCTTTCCGCGGGTGTAGACAGAGCTGGTGAGGCCAGGCCGTCTCCCTATCCTCTCACGAGCAGGTGTGCAGCTGAGGAACGTGGGCATCGGGGCCAGGGCCCAGCCCGGCGGAGCTCCTCGTCCCCCGGCCTCTCCCCGGGCGCTGAGGGCGGCCGGGCGGCCGGCGGCCGAGCCTGAGCCCTGACCGCCCCTCTCCCCTGCAGGTGGAGCACTACAACCACCACACGGCCACGTGGCACCCGGCGGCCGGCATGCTCAACAAGCGCTGCCGCCACGGGGCCGCCTCCCTGGGAAGCAAGATGTTCGTGTGCGGGGGCTATGACGGCTCAGGCTTCCTCAGCATCGCCGAGGTGTACAGCTCAGTGGCGGACCAGTGGTGCCTGATCGTGCCCATGCTCACGCGCCGGAGCCGCGTCTCGCTGGCGGCCAGCTGCGGGCGGCTCTACGCCGTGGGGGGCTATGACGGACAGTCCAACCTGAGCTCGGTGGAGATGTACGACCCGGACACGGACCGCTGGACGTTCATGGCCCCCATGGCCTGTCACGAGGGCGGGGTCGGTGTGGGCTGCATCCCTCTGCTCACCATCTAAGGCACAGGGGTGGGCCGTGGTGGGGCAGGGATCTGGTACAAACACGGGCAGCACTCCCTCCCGGGGACCGTCCCCCGGGGAGAGGTGCTGGACCAGACGACAGGGTGAAACGTGAGCTCGCCGGAGGTCCAGGTTTTCAGGTGCTTAAGTCCTCCCTTGCTGTTGCAGCCCTTGTGATCTTCAGGCCTGGGTGACCAAGATACACAGCGGGGAACAGAAGCCCCTCTGGGTCCGGCCGCCGGTGACACAGAGCAGCTTGGCTGGTCCAGACGTCTGCGGGCTCCATCCAAGCCCACCTCCCAGCCGCCGCAGCGCCGTGAGCCGCCCCTCTGCAGAGGGCTTTCTATCTGACAGTCCTTGCCCACCTCGCGCCAGCTGAATCGTGGCCAGTTTGCAGTGGGCGGCTGCAGTGACCGAGGCTGCTGGAAACTGCGGGATGTGGCCGGGGGAGAGGGGACACAGGCCAGAGGTCCTCACTTCACGCCTGCAGCATGGCAGGGCCAGCCGCACACGGGCCCCTGCGCCTCCTTCCATCCGAGGGCTCGGAGGATTCTTGTCTACATTGCTGAGCAAGCAGGGAGAACAGAAGCTTTTCCTGTGTCTAATTTTGGGATTGCCGTGAGGTCTTTTGCATCTTATTTGAGAGAAACCTAGGGAGAGGGGGAAAAAAAAAAAGATACTTGAAGGAAACTGAAGGAAAGTTAAAGCAACACTTGAAAGAAACTGGAAGGGAAAATAGTGTTTTCAAGCGAGCATTTTTTTTTTTTTTTGCAAGAAGAAAACAAAAGACACTAAAGGCAGTTACACGTTTAAATGGAAAACCGCCACCCGCCATGAAAACAGTGGTGTCCGCTCCCATGTTCTTCGGACCCCAGGGTCCCGAGGCCTCGCCGGGCGCGCGGGCTTCCCTCTGAGCCCCTGCGTGTCAGGAACCAGCACGCTGTCACCCAGTCCTGCAGCACGGTGCTCACGGGGTTTGTCTCCACACCCACTGTCAGAGGACTTTTTTAATCGTAGGCTTAGCGAGTTGGCTGAGTTATCGCCGCCCTTCCAGGTGAGAGCTCCCGGCTCGTCGCCGGGGGCTCCACGTGCCCTGGTGGTCCCCTCCTGCTGCCACCATGGCGCACATGCAGAGCACCTCCCCACTCGCGTTCCCCCCTTCCTTGACCAGCAGGAAACAGCAGGTCCGGCCAGATGCTCATTTGCCCACCTGTCCTTCTTGGATAGTTTTCCTCATCATGACGCTTCTGAGGCACATCGACCATTTTGTACCTCGAGAAACTAACCAGGGACTTGGTCCTTCCACCAGCCCCGGGCTGGCTTGGTCCAGCCGCCTCCTCTCCCCCGCCAGTCCGCTGCTCCCCCATCCACTCGCCAACTCCAAGGGTCTGGCCTCCCCTCCAGCCCTTGGCAGACAGACCAGCAAGGTGGACCTTTACACTCTCACAAAGCCGGCTTTACGCCCCAAAGAAGTAAAAGCCGAAAGAATCTCTTGCTGCTGCAAAGAACGGATTTTATATTTCTTCCTATGATCTTAGCAAATGACCTTTCAAAGAGACTCCACGCTCCTCCTTCCCCCTCCCTGGATAGGACCTTGACATTGCACAGCGGGAAACCGACGAGAGGACGCTTCTGTGACCAGTGCACTGAGCAGGGGAGCTGGTCCTCAACTGCTGCTGCCAAAATTAGGTTTTCCTAAAGTTCTTCCAGTAGAGACGTAAGAGAGGATACGTTTCCAACGTGAGATTGGGTCTGAGGGTCCCGGTCTCTACTTGGTTGGTCTCCTGCCCATCGCCGCCTCTGCCTGGGTGTCCTGGAAGCCCATTCAGAAAGGCACAATGTGGCATCTGAGACATCTCTCCTACCCTGGGACCAGGAGGTTTACCAGTGTGTGCAATCGCCATGTTTCCAGAGGAAGTACCTTTGACACCTGCCACTTAGGTGGAGCTGGGCCTCTGCTGAAAGCACCCGAAAATGATGTTTTTATTTTAAAAGACTTAACAACCTGATCCAGTTTAAGCCCAGGCTCACAGTGGAGCTCCAGCACTTCTCACTCCCTGTCTGTCTGCCTCTAGAGGTAGACTCGGAAGGAGTGTGGGGTCCGTGTTTCCTGTTAAGAGAGGAGTTCCCAGTGCACATCTTCTTATAAGCCCCTTCCTTTTGTAAATTTGCAACAGCACTGACAAGCCTGAGTTGTGAATGTGTTAAGAATCAGCATGTGGGCCTCGCCAGGTCCTTAGGATGCTGACCCCGATTTTGCCATTGGGGTTGAGAGCTCAGTCTCCCACGATCCGCCGCTCTTGTGGTGGCCTTCCCGCACCTCCCTCCTCCCGGCGCGGAAGTTACACTGCCAGAAGTTACAGTGTTTCTGAGTAAGGTGAAGCCAGTGCTTTGACTTGGGCTCTGAGCACAAGCGCGCAGACACCAACATTTTACGCTCCCCACAATAGGTTCCTCAGTCCGATGGTCCTAACTGTTCACAGGTGGCTGTCTGACCCTTTGGTGTTGCAGCCTTTCCAGGAAAACCATGAAAAGAAAAGACGTCACCCAGAGATACTGTGGAAAGGACATGGGACAGACACTATGAACAGTGAGCCTTGGGGTCCAGTCCAGCTCGGAGCAGAAGGCCGCGGCATCAGCCGTCCTTGGGTATTTATTACCCTTATAACACAAGGAGCCTTCTCTTCTGGGTTTCATCTGAGAGCAAAGCCAGGATGGGAGCTGAAGACCAGCCTTTTGACTTGGCCCCAGAGATGTGAGTAGGTAGGAATTCTGACTCTCCCTGCCCCCAATTTATTGTTTCCCAGAAAATCTTCATTCCTTTTATTTATAGAACGCATGTCTTTTGTGTTAAGAAACCAAAGAGAAATAAAGAGTTCACTCCTAATACCTTCTTGCCCTTTCCTGATTTATTTTTTTTAATTAGAGGTAAATCATATTTTTATTGTAACTCAGTGAAAAAATATTGGACAAAGTGAAAATGTTTCTGTGAAAATAAGGAAAAAAGCCCAACTGGATGGCAAACGTAGTCTTCAAAGAGATGTGTGTGTTTTATAAGAATGAGTTCTGAAGAAAAAATATGCAAAAAACTTCATGAACGTGTTGCATGTTTACTCCTGCCCAGATCACCCCTTTCTTGGATCTCCCCCCTTTTCTTCACTCCCTGCTGTTAAACTCCATGAGAGTTCCTCAACAGAGTGACTAGCCTGTGACCGCCTGGAACCAAAACACCCAGCTCTTTTTTTTTTTAATACTCCAAGCCAGAGGTACTTAGCTTTGGTGCACGGAGAAGTCACTGGAAATTTTTTAAAGCACAGATTGACCCCTCCCCAGAGACTGGTTCCGTTGGACTGGAGTACAGCTCAGGTCCTTATGCAGGCAAATCGCCATGGTTCATGGGCTCATCCCGGTGTGTGAAGCGGGCGCCTGTGTGTAGTTTGCACCTCCCCAGATGGAGCCACATTCCACATCTGTCTTCCTGAGGCTGCACGCCGGCTCCTGTGCTGGTGGGGCTTAGGAAACGCATTCACACTCTTCCCAAAGTCAGCTGTCGGCCAGTCTCACCCGGCGGGTAATGGTTACACTCTCGGATGACAGTTTTAAAAAGTTTTTGGAAGGGCATGTAACTCCCACATACACCCCGCCAGCGCTGTTGATTCTCACTTGGTCCTCTCAGTAAGTAACCTCCATGCTCAGGCCCTTGTGCCTGTTACTACCAGGTAACATGGCTCATTTTAGCATAAAGCAATGATCTCAAAAGGTCTGAGCAACTGACCCAGTTTCATCAACTAACCGATAGTATTGTCAAGAACCAAGGCCAGATCTCCACGCTCACTGTCCAGTTCAGCTGAGGGAGGCGGTGTCCTCGTCCTCTGGAGCAGCTGATCCATCCAGCCTGTGAGCCCCCAGCATGGAGGTCTGCTGTCCAGTACCGTGACGGGCCTTCGAGAAGCAGGCTGAGCAGCGAGGGAGAGAGAAGAAACCATGTTTGGATTATGGAAACAGGTACCTTTGTGTCAAAGCAAGAAACCAGATTAGCTGTGGGCTCTGGGCTATGGAAGAAAGGTCAAATGCCTGTGATGTGCTAACAGCCCTTTCCCCATAACCCACGCCGCTTTGCTCAGAACCAAGGAACCTAGGAGCCCAAGGTGGCCCGGGGAGCTCTAGCTCAGCTCATCTGCTTGACTTCCCGTTTCTTTGTTGTTGTTCACTGAACTCCTCTGCCTTCACAACTAGCAACAGAGCCCACTCCTCTTCACCCCAAAGACCAGCAGCACTGGTTTTTACTGCTGCTCACAATAACAGTTTTCTCCAACCGAAAAGTGGCAGGGGAATCTCACAGTTCTCACCAATTATCTCCCAGGCTTACTGTTCCCTATTTTATCTCAAGTGATGACACAAAATGCTTTTCCCTAATGGAGCTCGGTTCCCTGTTTAACTCACTTTTTCTAGGTTTGCAGTTCAGGGTGAAAATGCAAACCACCTAGCAGGGCAGAGAAGGCTGCTGTGGTCTGGCCTCTCTGGTCGGCCTGGTACGTCTCCTCCGCGCTTGTTTCTAACTGAACCCCAGCTGGGCAGTGGCCTGTGTGCTCGTCTCACCCATGAGATGGCGAGCTCCTTAAGAGTCACCTCTACTGTGTGCCAGCCTCAGACACATAGAAGAGACACAACCATTATTTTCTTGAAGAACTTGAGGGCAGTCAGGTATTTGCGGATCCAAAGTTCACCTAATCATGCTTCCTAGTTTCCCTTTGTTTTGCATCACTGGGTTTTTAAAAATAATTTTATTGAGGTGTAATTTATTCACTCATTGTAAGCGTGCAGTTCAATAGTTTGTAGTAAATGTGCAGAGTTGTGCAACCATTGCCGCTGCCCCATGTTACGATATTTTCATCACTCCATAAAGTTTCCTCGTGCCCGTATGCCGTTAGTCCCCATTCTCACCCTCATTCTTGGGCAGCCGCTATTTTGCTTTCTGTTTCTATGGATTTCCTTGTTCTAGATGTTTCATATAAATGGGATCATACAATATGTGGTCTTTTGTGTCTGGCTTCTTTCCTTGGAATACTGTTTTTGAGATTCATTGATGTCATAGAAGGTATTGGTAGTTTGTTCTTTTTATTTTATTGTTCCTATGAATAGTATTCCACTGTCTGCATATACCACATTTTGTGTATCCATTTTTTTTCACCAGTTGATGAATATTTAATTTGTTTCCAGTGTGGGGCTTTTATGAACAGTACTGCTATGATGTACAAGTTGTTGTGGACATACATTTTCCTTCCTCGGGTAGATTGCTAGGAGCAGAATTGCTGGATCATACATATGGTAAGTTTATGTTTAACCTTTTAAGAAACTGACAATTTGTATTTCTCTGATGGCGAATGGTTTTTGAGCATCTTTTCATGTTCTTGTTAGCCATTTGTATATCTGTAATAAAATATCTACTGAAAACTTACCCCTTTGTAAGTTGGGTCATATGTCTTACTGAGTTAAAGAATTCTTTACGTATTCTAGATAAAAATCCTTTATCAGATAAATGATTTGCAAATATTTTCTCCCAGACTGTAGCTCATCTTTTCATTTTCTTAATAGTGTTGAAGAATAATATCTTAATAGTGTTGTAGAAGTTTTTAATTTTGATTGTTTATTTTTTTAATTCTTTTATGGATTGTACTCTTTGATGTCATATCTTAAAGAGTTTTGCCTAACCCAAGGTCATAAAGAAATTCTTCTAGAAGTTTTATAATTTTAGCTCTTGTGTAGGTGTAGATTCATTTAAGTTAATTTTAAAATTCATTTTGTGTCTATGTGTGTGTATCCATTTGTCCCAGCACATTTGTTGCAAAGACTATCTCTTCCTCCATTCAATTGCTTTGGTACCTTTGTTGAAATCAGTTAGCCATAAATATAAAGGTTTATTTCTAGACTCTCAGTTCTGTTCCACTGATTATATGCCTGTCCATGAGCCAATACCATGCTGACTGTAAGGTACTGAGTTTTCCAGCTTTAAAGTAAGTCTTAAAAATAGATAATGTAAGTCCTCCAACTTTGTTATTTTTAAGAATCCTTTTGAATATTTTAGGTACTTTGCATTCCTATTAGCTTTTATAGGTCAGCTTGTCAGTTTCTACAAAAAGTTTCCCAGGTTTTTAATAGATACTGTGTTGAATGTATAGATCAGTTTGGGGAGAATTAGCATCCTGACAATGCAAAGTCTTCCAGTCCACGAACATGGAATGTTTGTCATTTGTTTAGATCTTCCTTGATTTCTCCCAGCAATATTTTCTCATTTTCGAAGTGTTGCACTTCCTTCTGTTAAGTTGATCCTAACTGCTTTTGTTTTTTATGCTATGTGGATGGAACGACACTGACTTGATTTTATTTGGGGAGGTGTTTTTTTGCTAGTATTTAGAAATACCATTGGTTTTTTGAATATTGATCTTGTATCCTGTGACGGTGCCAAACTCATTAGTTATTCTTTCTTTCTTTGGCTGTGCTGCACAGCTTCAGGGATGTTCCCCAACCGGGGATTGAACCTGAGCCGTGGCAGTGAAAGCCCCAAATCCTAACCCCAGGGAACTCCTAACTACTAGACTACCAGAGAATTCCCTTTAAAGTCTTTCTTTATCTTTAAAAAATTTTTTCACCTATGTGTATTCCTTAGGATTTTCTATGCATATGACATTCCATCTGTGAATAAAGACAGTTTTACTTTTCTCTTTCCAATATAGATGCCTTTAATTTTTTCCTGCTTTGTTGTACTGGCTAGAACCTCCAGCATAGGGAGTTCCCTGATAACCTAGGAGTTAGGACTCAGAGCTCTCACTGCCATGGCCTGGGTTTAATCCTGGTTGGGGAATTTAGATCCCACAAGCTGCGTGACCTGGCTTAAAAAAAAAATAGAAAAGAACCTGCTGTACAGTGAGGTGTACAAATGGCACAAATAGACATTGTTGCCTTGTTCTCAGTCTTAGGTAGGAAAACATAGTCCTTCACCAGTGAATATGTTAAGCTGTGGGGTTTTCATCAGTGACCTTTTTCAAGTTAAGGAAATTGCATTCTGTTCTCACGTAGGTGAGGTTTTGTCATGAATATGTATTAGATTTCATCAGATGCTTATCCTGCACCTATCAGCTTTTCCTGTCCTTTCAGCTATTAATATGGTATATAACATTAATTGATTTTCAAGATACTGATACAACCTTGAATTCCTAGAATAAATCCCACTCAGTCATGGTGTACAATCCTTTTTATGTTGCTGAATAGCTTGCTGATATTTTTTAAAGTAGTTTTTTATAATACATCTGTGTTCACTAGAGCTATATTCTGTTTTCTTTTTTTGTGATGCCCTTGGCCGGTGGTACTGGCCTCATAGAATGAGTGAAGTGTTTCCACCTTCTTTATTTCTGTAAGAGTTTGTGAAGAATTAGTATTATTTTTTAAAATATTTGATAGAATTCACCAGTGAAGCCATCTGGGCCTGTTATTTGAAGGATGATTCTGAATTTCTAATTCAGTTTTTTCACGTGTCTCCAGGTCCGCTGAGGGTGGATACCCACTTCTCTTAGGAGATTGGAATGACTGACGTTTTGATGCAACATGAAAGAATCAATCATGATGCTTTAGTGAAAGAAGCCGGTCAGAAGGGAGGGCATCGCTGTGTGCTCTGTCTTGATCTGTTCAGGCTGCAGTAAAAATTACCAAAGACTGGCTTACAGACAGCAGAAAGGTATTTCTCACACTTCTGGAGGATGGGAAGTTCAAGATGAAGGGACTGGCAGATTCAGTGTCTGGTGAGGTCCCGCTTCCTGGTTCACGGACAGCCGCCTTTTTGCCGTGTGTCTTCACATGGTGGGGATGGCATGCGAGCTCTCCGCAGTCCCTTTTATAACATCAGATATCCCAGAGCCCTCATGACCTAATATCAATACATCCCAGATGCCCAGTCTGCAAACACCATTACTTTAGAGGTTAGGATTTCAGCATGTGAATTTTTGGGGAAAACAAACCTCCAGTCTGTAGCAGATTTCCATTTATATAGAAGTCTACCCAGCACTTCATGGCATAATAGATGGGGAAACAATGGAAACAGTGACAGACTTTATTTCTTGGGCCCCAAAATCACTGTGGACAATGACTGCAGCCATGAAATTAAAAAACCTGCTCCTTGGAAGATAAGCAGTGACCAACATATTAAAAAGCAGAGACGTTACTTTGCCGACAAAGGTCCAGACGTCTAGTCAAAGCTATGGTTTTTCCAGTAGTCATGTATGGATGTGAGAGCTAGACCATAAAGAAGGCTGAGAGCTGAAGAATTGATGCCTTCAAACTGTGGTGCTGGAGAAGACTCTTGAGAGTCCCTTGGACTGCAAGGAGATCAAACCAGTCAATCCTACAGGAAATCAGTCCTGAATATTCATTGGAAGGACTGATGCTGAAGCTCCAATCCTTTGACCACCTGATGGCAAGGGCTGACTCATTAGAAAAGGCCCTGATGCTGGGAAAGATTGAAGGCAGGAGGAGAAGGGGACGACAGAGGATGAGACGGTTGGATGGCATCAGCGACTCGATGGACATGAGTTTGCACAAGCTCCAGGTTGGTGAAGGACAGGGAAGCCTGGCATGTTGCAGCTCATAGGGTCACAGACAACGGAGACGACGGAGACGACTGGGTGAACAACAAGCAGAAAATGTAAACTACCATGTAGCAGCAGAAAGTAGGTCACTGATTGCTTGAGGACAGCAGGATTGATGAGGAGGGTGTTGGGCAGGAATCAGAGAATTTAAAGGGGTGTGAGGACACTTTGGAGGATAGTGGGTGTGTGCGCTATCTTGTGGGGATGGTTTCACAGATGTACATTATGTCAAACTTATCAAATGTATACTTTGAATATGTGCAAGTTATTCTATGTCAATTACAGCTCAATAAAGCTGTTTTAAAAAAAAAAAAAAAGAAACAGTTGGACACTGATTTGCACTGTGGCTTCTGAGTCCCCAAGGTTTACTGTCTCATCTGGGGCTCCAGATCTTGGGGTGCAGTTCAGGCCGAGATGATGAGGGGACCTGTGGACTCCAAGGGCACTGTGGTCTCCATCACGTGGGGATAAACCCAGCTTAGCAGGTCCTTTGCTCCAGTCTAACACAAGCATTTTCCTTGATTTAACATTGTCTTCAGATTTACCTTAAAGGCTGTACAATATGCAATCCAGTGAGTATAACACAAATTACTTAACCATTCCTCTAGTGGCTGGGCACTCAGGCCATTCCCTGTTTCCAAGTAGCGTAAATAAAACTGCCAGAAGAGCAATATTGCTTAACTACTGTCTACAATCCTAGATAGTAATTTAGCAATACATTAAGTTCTTAAGATGCTCATACACTCTGATACTATTTCCATTCTAGGAACTTATTTTTATCTCAACATTGTTTAAAAACAAAGCAAAAAATGGGAAACAACTTCAACAGCAGGAGTAATTTAAATAAATGGAAGTCTAGTCACCCAATGAAGCATAAGACAGGAAAAAAAAAATGTGAGCCAATAGTGACTGAAGTGTGTTGGCTAATAGGTTGAATGAAAATAAGCTGGTTGTAAAATGGGACATAAAATGACTATGGTCATTTTTTCTTTTAAAAATAAAGCTCACATTGTATCACATTGTATCTGTTTGTGATGATGGTGGTTTAGTCACTAAGTCCTGTCCAGCTTTTGTGACCCCATGGACTGTAGCCTGCCAGGTTCCTCTGCCCATGGGATTCTCCAGGCAAGAATACTGGAGTGGGTGGCCATTTCCTTCTCCAGGGGATCTCCCCGACTCAGGTACTGTATGATGGGCCAGCTTCCCCAGACCTCATGTGATGCAACATTGACGGCCACAGATGAGTCTTGAACTTCCAGGGAGAAGTTGCTGAGCCCCATTAGTGTCCAGGGCCCCCCAGAAGACCTGGATGAGGCCTGGGAGTACTCTCTCGGGGTGGAGGTCAGGCAAGGGAGTGATACATGGTGTGCCTCAGCTGCTGGCATCTTCTGTGGGTCTACAAGGGCCTTCTCCAGGTGAACATCATCGCCCCACCACAGGGAGAGATGGTCTGAGGTCTAGTTTATCCTGGTCCACCCAAACCTGCCCATTTCCCACCCGAGGGTCACTCCCTGCAACATCCCCCACCCCTGTCACCCTCCACTGGTGCTCCCTAAGATTTAGACCATAAGGGGGTTGGAGTGTGGACGACAGTTGAGTCAGCCAATTTCCTTGAGGCGTACTTTTCTCACTAAAAGTTGCTGGTGACGCATGCACATTGCAATACTGTTCTAAGACCTGAGAAGTGTGTTTCCGTTCACTGTGTGGGAAGTAGCATTCATAAATCATGGCTATTGTCATTAATAGGAGTCCTTGGCTTTCCTGTGCTGTGCTTAGTCACTCAGTCATGTCCGTCTCTTTGAGACCCCATAGACTGTAGCCCACCAGGCTCCTCTGTCCGTGGGATTCTCCAGGCAAGAAATCCTGGAGTTCGTGGCCTCTCCTTTCTTCAGGGGATCTTCCCAACCCAAAAAGTGAACCAGAGTCTCCAGCATTGCAGATGGATTCTTTACCAGATGAGCTACCAGGGAAGCCCTGGCTGATAAAAACCTATTCCCCCGAGGGGCTCTACACAATGGCCCCTGAAATGAGAGAGTTTCCCACAGATATTTTTCTAGCAAAGACTTGAAAAGGGGGGCCTACTGGTGAGGAGAAAGGCTTTTGTCCACTCAACAAGTGTTTACTGAGCAACTACCATGTGCCAGGCCCTCTTCTTAGGGCTGAATGGATCAGGAACCGTCAGGATAGAGACTAACTCCAAGACCAGACTCTCCCTAAGAGACAGCAGAGAGTCTGAGCAAGGCTCAGGTCCTTGGGCGGATGAGGCTGCCATCAGCTGGATGGGGCTGGGCACTAAGAAGCCTGGTCTGGAGGGAAGATTCTGAGTGGGTGGCACCCCTGGGACGTCCGTGGGGAGGCGTCTGTGAGGCCATCTGACGTGCAAGTCTGGGGATCCGGAAGAACTTCTGGCTGGAGCTTTATGATAAAGGAGGAAGAATAAAGGTAGCAGGAAGGAAGGAAAGAAAGGTGGTTCTAGAGTAACCTGGGGGCAGGTTACTATGCCTTCTTGAGCTCCCAGGATGGCCCTCAGACGGCACCCCTCATTATCCCGTTTCTCTTCATTGTCCCTGCCCTGACCTCAGGGAGTCTGTGTGCCCAAGATGCAAAGTGGAATCCCACGCCCAGGACCTGCCTCGTTGGTCTCTTCATCCTGAGTCCAGCTGGCCCAGCCCTGACACTTGATTCATTCGCTTATTCACATAATCATTTCACTTAGAAACATTTTATTGTGTTTCACTCCTGTCGCTCTCAGCAGAGGATGCCCTGGCCCCCTCTTGGGGGTGCCAGATATATGAAGGGACATTTCGTTGTCACAGTGACTGGGCAGGGAACAGGGGCACTCAGGGTCCTGCCCAGAAAGAACTGCCCTCCCGGGATTCAGGAGCACTTGGCAGAGAAACTCCCTCCCCAGCCACCTGCAGCTGGCATAGGAGGGCCCGGCTGGCAGGAGAGACAGTGCTCTGTAGCCCGGGACGCAGCTCGTACTTGCCAGCGTGGTTTGAGGATCGTGACTGCACCACGGACAAGGGAAGGACACTTGCGCTGCTCAGGAAGAGCAGAGAGGCTTCCTTGGGGCAGTGACTTTGGACCTGTGCCTGGAAGGATGTGGAGCATCCACAGACACAGGATGGGCAGGAATCCCCGGCAGAGGGAAGCAGGTATGCAAAGGCAGAGGAGTATGGGGGGCTCATTTGCAGGCCAGGGAGTGCTGAGGGCAGCAGAGGAAGAGAATGGGGGGGAATCGCAGGTCGCTGTGGGCTTGCAGGGCATCCCTTCCCTTCTCCAGCCCTAGAAATTCCTCAGGATGTTGGAGATGATGTCGTACTTGGCTCTCTAGTACAGGTCCCTGACCGCAGGTGGCAGACTGGAGCTGTCAAGTTCTGGAGGGTCTTCCCCAGAGGACCCAGCAGACCGCCTCACCCAGCGAGGCTGCAGGAGTGATCCCACAGTGAGCGCCCTCATCCATCGCCCCCCTGCCCCCACACTTTCCTGTCCCACATGTAGCCCCTCTCCCCCCAGGTGGGGATGAGTGTTGAAGCCCAGGCAGTGACCTTGGTGATGGCGCTGGAGGGGTCCCCAGTCAGGCCCTACGCCCAAAGCCCAGAGGGGCTAGGAACACCTGCCACTCTTGTCCACCCCGGCTATTCCACTCACTTACCAGGAGGCTCCACCTCCGGCTTGTCTTCCCAAAAGTGGGATGGGGAAGCAGGTTACCAGAGCTCAGGGCCCAGAGAACAGCCGGTGGAAGACTGAGTCCCCTCCCAGCCCCAGGAGGAGACCATCAGTCCCTGCCCAGATGCCCTTCAGCCAGACAACTAGCCATCAATCATCAAGGTCTGGCCATGCCTCTCCCCTCCAGACTACTTGCGTTTAGACTGGTTCAGTTTCCAGGTCTAAGGTCTGGGGCCTCCAGAACTGAGGTTCCACGGGCCTAAGTCAGTGGCCCGGGTGAGGGACCCTCGATCACTGGCGGTCACCGGTCAGAGCGCCGCCGAGACCGGAACTGGGGCAGGTGAGGTCGCAGGGTCTCACCTCCGGCCGCAGCTCACCGTCCGGCACGCAGTTGAGCGACAGGAGGCGGAGTTGCCGCAGCATGAAGAAGGCACCGGTGCAGTTCCGCTCCTCCTGCCGGGGAGCAAGCACACGGGCTGCAGCGGACAGCGCCCTGGCCCGGGTCCCCCGGCTCCCGAGCTCCAAGCCACCCGCTAGACGCCGGAGGGAGCAGCGGCCGCTGGGGACACCCGGGCAGGCTCAGTGCGCGCCCGATAGCATTAAGGACTTCCATGCAGGTTCTTGCACGGGAAAGGGTCTCCATAAATTAGCCGAGAGGGAGTTATATTGTTTAAAACACTCGTGTGTACATCAAAAAGGTACCGAAATGATACACCAACAGTTAATGTCTCCTGAGTAGTGGGGTTGCAGATTTTTTGTTTTTTACTTCGCTTCTCTAAGTTTTGTTAGGTTGCTATAATGAATTATTTTCCTAATTTTAGAAAAGCAGTTATCTGGGTGGAATATAAAATCATCAACAAAAACTAAAAAATAACTTATGCTTTTCAACTGTGGTGTTGGAGAAGACTCTTGAGAATCCCTTGGACTGCAAGGAGATCCAACCAGTCCATCCTAAAGGAAATAAGTCCTGAATATTCAACTGGAAGGACTGATGCTGAAGCTGAAACTCCAATACTTTGGCCACCTGATGCAAAGAGCCAACTCATTTGAAAAGACCCTGATGCTGGGAAAGGTTGAAGATGGGAGGAAAAGGAGATGACAGAGGATGAGATGGTTGGATGGCATCACTGACTCATGGACATGAGTTTGAGTAAACTCCAGGAGTTGGTGATGGACAGGGAGGCCTGGCGTGCTGCAGTCCATGGGGTCGCAAAGAGTCAGACACGACTGAACAACTGAATTGAACTGAGGTGGATTATAGTCCCCCTTTGTTCTTTCTCTTTTAATATTTAGTCATTTCTTTAGCATGTATTGCTTTTCTAATAAGGATTGATAATTTGTAGTAAGAAAAAGCCATAAGGAAAAACCCAATATTTTTTTAAAAAAGCTTCCACAGTCAAGTCTGTGGGTGGGTGGAAGCAAACACGGGCTCTGGGAAGGAGCCGAGAGAGAAGGGGAGTTCCTTGTCCTGCTCACTGGGGCAGGGGGCCAGGGGACGGATGGAAGACTCACCCCGCCCTCCCTGAAAGGACACTGTCGGGGCCGGCGGCGGTGCCGGAACAGAAAGCACACGGTCTCTTTAATCCTGAAGTTGAGCGGGATGGTGGTGGAGTTCTAAAGAAGCAGAAGAGTCACGGTCATGTCCCTTTTACACAGGAGAGAACACAGTCAGGGAGGAGAGATCACAGTTCCAAGCTGGAAAGGACTTGCCCGGGGTCTGCACTTCCCACCTAAGGGAGGCGGCCACTCCAGACGGCCGCAGCAGAGACTGAAGGCATGCAGGGCTTCTGGAAACCAGCGGAGGCCACCACTTCATGGCTGGACCACCTTGAGGGGTCGCCTCCCGTCTTTGCACCTCAATGTCTTCTTCTGTGCCAAAGGAGCTAGAATACTTGCCTCCCACACTTAACTGCCAGGAGAGAGGTGAGGGGGTGGGAAGGGGGACCCTGGAAGGCTCTGGTGAGGTGCTGGTGGGACCAGGCGGCTCCTGTCCATCCTTTGAAACAGCTCTGCTTACTCCCTCAAGTCCAGGGCCTGCGTGCAGAATGGACTCCCAGACCCCACATTCCAGCCTTGGGCAGATCCCGGAATTGATCAGCTAGCCAGCTGTCAGGCTGGAGAGAGATTGCAGTCTCTGTTTTACCTTCTGAGTGGAGACACATTATAGTAATAACAGCATCTACTGTTAATCAAGCACTTTGTGCCTGTGTGGGGCACTCGCTCCTGCCTACTGGCCTCACGGGATGCTGTGAGGTAGACGGTACCCGCGCCCCAGGCTTGGGCCTCTGACACTCACCAAGTCAGGTGGCGGCGGGGTGCTTTCCAGCAGGCCGAAGATGCGCTGACCTCGCCGGCCCTGGTTGAAGAACTTCAGGGCCTGGGTGACAATCTCTTCATAGCTCAGACTGCGCTGGGCCACGCAGGCCACAGCCGCCAAGCCTGCCACCAGCACCAGGGCCTTCCAAGTCCCTGCCATTGTCCCTTCTCAGATCCTCTGCCACTTGCAGCCCCTTTTAGGTGGTAAACACGCAGCCTTGCCCAAGGCCTGCTGGCGACATGCAGGGGCTGAGGCCTTCCTGAAAGGGGCCTGTCTCTTCCTCTGCTAGGCACCCGCTGTTAGCCAACATTCCAAAATATCAGTGACTAAGAGGCAAGGGGGATTGGGCAATAGGCCTAGGAGTGAGGCCGCCCCGAGCTGGGGGCAGGGGACCGGTGGGATGCTGGGCACGTCCCTTCACTTTGGCCCACTGTCCGTCTCACCCCCTACCCCACGCCACAGGGAGGCCACCCCTGGCTCTGGCACTCCAGGACCCTGTGCCGTCTCTTGCCTGGTTGGTGTGGTTTGGTTCCGAAACAGCTGCCTGGGATCCATGAGTTCTGTGTGTGACCGTGTCTCAGCTGCAAGCACAGACAGATGGTCCAGTCGAAGGCTGTACTCTGGCTGACACCTACCACATTGCATGTATTTTTAAATATTGATTGTGTTGTTTAAGTTGCTCACTCATGTCCCAACTCTTTTGTGACCCCTTGGACTGTAGCCGCCAGGCTCCTCTGTCCATGGGATTGCCCAGGCAAGAATACTGGAGTGGGTTTCATTGCCTCCTCCAGGGGATCTTGCCCACCCAGGGATCGAATACACATCCCCTGCGTTGGCAGGCAGATTCTCTATTGCTGAGCCACCGGGGAAGCCCTAAAACACTGGTTGTCAATCCTTAAAAATCTGGATGCCTGACTTACTTCGAAAAAAATCATAAGATCTGACAAGTCATGGCTCACTAGTCCCTCTCACTGGGTTTGATAGCAGCAACCCCTCCAGGGAGAGCCTTGATGTCCACATCCCCAGGCCGTTCCTGGCAGGCAAAGCGGGGAGGCTGTCCCCAACAGGCTCAGGGTAGGGACCCCTGGCTGTTGACACAGGCAGCCCCAGGCAGCAGCTCACAAGGGGAACCGCAGGAGCCTCTGCCTTCTCTGAGGGCTCCCATTGTCCTCGGCTCCCCCTGTTACTGGGGTCAGCGGGTTGACTTGCCAGCCCGCCCATGGTTCTGGGTTCCTCTTCTGCAGGAGACTCAGAAACTGGGGAGAAGGAGGGTGGCTACCAGCTGTTCTCACTAAAGACTGCCAGGGGGGAGACCAAGGCACAGAGCAGTCCACCCTTCCTCCAGAGGCTAAGGGTGGAGCTGAGGACAGAGCCGGAAGTAGGGAGAGGGGGCAGAGCACAGAACAGTCCTTGGCAGACCCAACAGGTCCTCAAAGGCCCGAGTTTCATCATCAGATCCATGCAGCTGTGGCGTATAATGGTGAAAAATTAGAAACAGTATAAATATGCTTCAAGAGCAATTGGGTTAGAACACTTGGGATATTTCTCCTCATGGAATACTGCTACTACTTGTTGGAATACATATCCAGTTATCAGCGGGATTGCATTCATCAGAGGTTCTTAGTTGGAGAATGATGGTTCTGCTGCAGCTGATCTTGTGTCCATCCCAGGAAGTCTGATAAGGAGAGACAGTAGGTGCTCACTGTAGAATCCTAAGCTCTTCCTATCATGAAATGTCCTACTGTCTCCTCCGAGTTAAAATGCAATGAGAATCTGTGTGGTAAAAAGGGAAGTGCATTTTTAATTTTGTTGATCTCAAGAAAGCTTTCCCCTAACCTTCACACTGGCATCCTATCTCACTTTCAAGTCCTCAGGAGGACTTCCTGCTCAGGCCTTCCTATGCTCCCATCTCTGCTTTCTTATTCAGACACAACTTTCTTCATAGCACTTGCTGTTGAGTAGCAACAGTTGTTTATTATTTACTTTATTTCCCACTTTGAGGGTAAGCTCCTTGAAAGCTGATTCTTTACCCAGTGCGAAGACGAGTATCTGGCATATAGTAGCTGCTCAGTAAACGCTGGCTGAGGGAATAAATGATTTTACCCTTAAAGGATTTTATGCATAGCTCAAAGGCCAGTTTCTCATACCCCACACATTTCCACCCAGTGTGGCTCAGCTGGATGGCGGCAAGGTGCTGACACTCAGAACATCCGGAGGGAATTTTGCTATAGCCGAGCAAAATCTTTTTTTCTGGATGTCTAGCTGCAGCACATATTCTGTTTCTGGTATACAAGTTGACAAGAAGCAAGGATTCTCAACTGGGGAGATTTTGCCCCTGGACCCCGAGGACAATTGTCAATATCTAGAGACAGTTTTGATTGTCACAGCTGGGGAGAAGGCGCAGCCAGCACCTACTGGATACTGCTAATCACCCCACAGGGCATAGGGCAGCCCCCACAAGGAAGAACGGTCCAGCCCCAACGTCAGTGCCGAGGTTGAGAAATCCCGAGATAGAGCAACACATCAGATGAACATATAGCAACTGGACCACAGATCCGTCTTAAACACATGGTGCTTGGCACCAGAGGAAAGAAATAGAATGAGATACGTAACAACTCCCCCCGCCCACTTCTCTCTAGCCATGTATATGTGTGGAAAATACATCAGAATACATCCTTCAAACTGATAAACATTTTATAACACCTCCACGGCACAGGTAAAAATGAATGATGGTTGAGAGGGCAGGAAATGGGATGGGAGGGAAAAAAGGCAGAGAGGGGGCTTGCACAGACCAGTACAGCCTCCACTGTGAGTTTCAGTTCCTTGAACAGAAAAGTGTACACTGGTCAGTATCCACGACAGCATCACTAGCAAGGTGCCTGGAAGGATGTTTGCTAACATGTTAGTAATGATTACCACTGTGTTTTTCTCTGTATGGAGCTGGCAAAGGATTCTGAGGTTTTGTTTGTTTTTTTTTTCAACTTTATTATTTGAAAAAGTTTTTTACAATAAACATCTTTGTTTTACAAAAATAACAAAAATATATTTTTTAAATTATTAATTTTAATTGAGGCTAATTACATTACAATATTGTAGTGGGAAAACAGCAAAAATATTTTTAAAATACTCATATGGAGTCTATGTTTTATTCCATATCTGCAACTGTTATTTTTTAAAGATGAATGGAGCTCTTTTTATTGAGATGACATTCACATATCATACAATTTGCCCTTTCAAAGTGTACAACTCATAACATTTTCATCTTCCTAAAAATAAACCATGTGCCAATTAGTAGTCACTCCCCATTTTCCCTTCCCCTTTGCCCCTGGCAGCCAATAATCTTCTTTCTGTCTTTATGGGTTTCCTTTACTGGACATTTCATGTAATTGAAATCATAAAATATGTGGTCTTTTGTGTCTGGCTTTGTTCACTTAGCATCATAGTTCCAAGGTTCATCCATGTTGTAGATTAATTCCTTTTTATGACTGAATAAGATTTCACCATATGGATAAACCACATTTGTTGATCCATTCATCAGTTGAAAGACATTTGGGTTGTTTCCACATTTTTGCTTTTATGAATCATGCTACTATGAATATTCACATACTAGTTTTTTATGTGGACATATGTTTTCAGTTACCTTGGGCCTATACTTAGGAATGGAATTTCTGGGTCATATGGTAACTCTGTGTTTAATTTTGTGAGGATTTATCAAAGTGTTTTCCAAAGAGCCTGTACTGTTTTACATTCTCACCAGCGAGTCTGTGGTATTCCACATCTTGCCAACAATTATTATTGTCTCTCTTCTTATAGCCATCCTAGTGGGTGTGAAGTGATATTTCATTGTGGTTTTGATTTGTATTTCCCTAAGAGCTAATGATGTTGAGTGTCTCTTCATGTCTGTTTGTATATCTTCTTTGGAGAAATGTCTCTGCAAATCCTTTGTACAATTTTTAATTGGGTTATTTGTCCTTATATTGTTGAGTTGTTCACATAATGTTTTTAAAATTAAAAGGTTTTAGATTTCCATTGGAGGGAAAAGAAAACCTCCAGTAAAACCAAGGCTTTAGATGTGTAGAATACTTTTTCAGGGACTTTGCAGGCCCCCATCACATGGCTCCCCATCAGTCTGAGAAGCCCCAGCCTTGATCAGTGAGGCTGATGAGGCCTGGAGAAGTTAGTAAACATGCCCAAGTGACACTGGTTGAGTCCAGTGTAGGACGACAGGAAAGTGGGAAGTTTTACCTTGAGGAGAGGGCTGACAGGGTGACTTTGATTCCCTGCTCTGTCTCTGAAAGGCTGCCATGAACAAGAGGACCAGACTGTTCTTGTGGGCTCAGAGGATGGAGACAGAACCAAAGGTTGGATTCCCAGGAGGAGACATGTCAACAAGAAAGGTCTCAAATCCAAGAAAGGTCCCCTTGACAAAAGCTGGAGTGCAGCCTGGTGGAGGAGGCCTGGGAGACGTTGAACTGAGTCTGGAAGACCACTCGGCAGGGAAACTGTAGGAGACTCAAAGGGCCATCTGACGCCTGGCTTCTCCAGCATCCATTTCCCCTGCCCCTTCTCCCTACCCGTCAGGCCCAGTTCCCCTTAGAGGAGCTGCGTGGTTCTGGGAGAGGAAAACTCAGCTTGGTCTACGTCGAGAGAACCTGTCATCTCTCCACCACTATCGGTGCTTGACTCAGGCTGTGCAAGTGATTAAGCTGCTCCACTTAAAATACATCTCGGAACTTCCAGTGGGAATACTAGGCACTTTCCCTCCTCTTGGAAATAAACAAGGAAGAGTGACTAGCTGTGACAAAGAAAACATCTTGGGATGTGAGGTAGGCCCCTAAGGATGAGGTCAGCACCACAGAAGACAGAGAGGAAAGAGAGAAAAATAGCTCCTTATGACATCACTGAGCTGCTAGGTCACACCTCGCCTGAAGGTGGAGGGCCTCTGGATGTTACCATTTAAGCTACTTTGAATGGGCTTTTATGTTACTTGCAACATGTTGTTGCAACAAATTTAGGGTTCAAACATCCAATAGAGAGGCACAAGGACAGACTATGTAGCCTTTATAATCCCATCAAATCCTAAGACTCTGACATGTCCAGAGGTTTGAGGTTGAATGGCATAGTCAGGGCTGGGAACTCAGGTTGGGGGCTCTTCAGTGGAAAAATAATTGGGACTTTTTTTTTTTTTTTTTGACAGGTAGACTTTACAGAGTATGAGTACAGAGTCACACTCTGTAATAGCCACATAAAAATCCTTCAATAATTTGTGCTCAATAACTGACCTAGAGCAATGCAGAATACAGCTGTCTGAGCCCTGCTTCAGCTTCAGGATTCCATCGACCTGGGTTCAACTCCCGCTGCTGCCATGTCTCCACTGGGTCTTGGCCAGTCTCTCTGGGATTCAGTGTTGTTGTCAATTGCTCAGTTGTGTCCGACTCTTTTGCAACCCCATGGACTCTAACCCTCCAGGCTCCTCTGTCCATGGGATTTCCCAAGCGAGAATACTGGAGTGGGTTGCCATGTTCTTCTCCAGGGGATCTTCCTGCGCCAGGGATTGAACCCGCCTCTCCTTCACTGGCAGGTGGGTTCTTTACCACTGCTGGTATTCACTGTATCTCATCCTTGAAGCAGAGGTAACAACTCTTACCTTGTAAGCACAGTGAGAGGATTAAGGCTAATGTGAGTGGAGGCAGCTCAGGTGTGGTGGTTTTTATTTAAGGCCGTGATAAGTCAGATGCAGCTGAGACCATTAGTAAACACGCAGCTCTTAACCCTCCAGTCTCTTGACAGAAGGACTCAATTTTTCAGAGAGACCCTGATTACAGGGCTGATCAGTGGAAGTGCCAGGATTCCAACCCCAAATCCCAGGGTTGTGTCCTCCACCACGCCACTCTGCCTTCAGCCTGGGAGCTGCATGTCTTATTCCCTGGATGCTGGGAGCTGAACTGCAGAGGGTGAGGGCAGGATTCCACGTGTCCAGTAGGAGGTTTCTCCAAGACCCACCCAGCCTGTGACTGGACCCTGGGGCCCAAGGTTGGAGCAGGGCATGGGTGAGGCACTGGAGGGCAGTTGTGGGTTCAGAGAGCAGGAAGTGGACACTCCAGGGAAATGTCTTCCACCTGCCGGAGGTATGAGATCCCATTCGAGTGACCATTTCCACTGCACACTCTACTGGCCAGAACCACAGGCAGCTGAGACCCCCGACTCCTCCTGAATGACCCCATGGCTTCCGTGCCTCCTTGAAAAGATGGTTGGAGCAAAAAGCTTTCACAAGGTCTGAAATAATGAAGAAAGAAGCCTGGTGGGAGATTGGGCAAGCTCTGCCCTTCATGGGCCTCACCTTTCTCCTTGCTGTAACAGGGTGGTCAGGGAGGGGGCACAGATTTCAGAAACTCTTAGCCCTTGCCCAAGTGACCTGTGCAAGTCCAGTAGGGTGTGGAGAAAGCGGCTGTGGCCACATTGGTCCCCCGGGGACACACATCTGATGTTCTAGAACCAGCAATCTGGATACGAGCTGCCCCAGAGACACAGAGACCCAGGAAGACTGTGGCCTCAGTCCCACAGGGTGACCTCAGCCCTGAGCCAGCAGGTTTGTGCCCCCACCCCATGCCCCGGGGGTGCCACCCAGCCTCCGGGCTCTCACGGCCAAGGCCAGAATGTCTCAAAGTTCGGTCCCATGTGGGGTGCCGCCGCTCACAGCCGGGCACCATGCAGTCAGGAGGGTGTGTCTGGGGAATCCCGAAGGCCTTATCAACCCTGAGGCTTTCCCTGGCAAAGCCTGAATGAAGACATCTGTCCTCGGCAGGGGAGGAACGAATCCCCCGTTGCCCTCCTTCCACTCACAGACACCCCAAGAAGTAAACCTGGTTCTGAGCAAAACAAAACAAGTCCCTAATTTCCAATCTATGGGGCTTTGGTGCAGTCAGTGACTCCCAGGATTGCAGCTGCGTCGTTACAACCCCGTGGCCTTGCTGCCATCTGCTGGCCAAGTAACTTGGGCACTTGGGAGAGGTTTGGTTCGTGACTGGGCCTCAGATCTCCAACCTTCTTCATATTTGCAAACCTGTCTTGTTGGAACCTTTTCTATAGGGAGAAAGTAACCAATGCCTCGAGGATTCCTGGAGGGCTCTGGACACTCTGGAGGGAGGAGCAGCTACGTCTTCGCTGCTCTTTCTGAACCAGGGGAGCGGGGAGCCACCGTGGTGTCCCCTCCCCAAGCTCCAGGAACATGGATGTTGGCTGAGACAGGAGAGACACAATGGGATCCTTCTGCCTCTGGCCTCTAGCCTGCAGGTCTGAGACCAGGTGACCTCCCATCTTCCCTTTACCCTTCTCCTCTCCCTTCCCTCACCACACCAGACCTCTCCTCTGACCTTCCCTCAGAGGCTCCATGGTGTTTGGGGCAGCCTCTTTCCCCCTCTCCTTGCCTCAGTTTCCCCACCCATAATGCAGTGATTCTGGATTCACATCTAAGAAAGGTGGCACGGGGGGAGGACTCCATGTTTCCTGTTTGGGTGGCTATGACCCTTCTTTCTGGACACACCTTCTGGTGTTCCCTGGGCAGGAGTTGTTCAGATGTCCTGAATACCCTATATTCACACACCCAGCAATCCAATTTCTGGGGCACAGGAGACATACAGAGTTGTCAACTGAAAAAAAAAAGAACCACCTAAAAGTTGAGAATTATGTTTTATTCAGAAGGCTTACTGAAGACTTAAGCCTGCGATGTAGTCCCTCAGCTCGGAGGGACTGTTCTAAAGATGTAAGGGAGGAGCCAGGATGTATGAGTGTTTTGGTTTTTTTTTTTTTTGCTGAGGAAAAAGTGTGCAGTAGGTAGTGCAAGGGCTTCCCAGATGGTGCAGTATTAAAGAATACACCTGCCAATGTAGGAGATGCGAGAGACATGGGTTCGATCCCCGGGTTGGCAAGATTCCCCTGGAGTAGGAAATGGAAACTCACTCCAGTATTCTTGCCTGGAAAATTTCAGGGGCAGAGGAGCCTGGTGGGCTACAGTCCATGGTTGCAAAGAGATGGACATGACAAATACACACACGCATGCACGCCATCCAAAGATTACTGCTAATCACAAAAACAGACATCTCAAGTCAGTGATTGGAGAGCTTTTCTATATGGGAAGATGCAGGAGGGTGGGCTTGTTGAAATCATTCCTTTGATAAGCATGCTAATTTTGTAGTACCAGTATCTTGTTCTCCATCCTAAATCTCTCCCAGGGCACACAGGGGGCAGTGGTGGCTGATGGCTTTGTGGCCACAACATTCTCCATTTACTGAAATGGCAGGTGACAGTCTTTGTTAGCAGCATCAACACGACCAAATCATGCAGTTTTCTGTAGTGGTGGCACCAATTTCCAGCCTCATTTGCAGCGGGTGAGAGTTCCTGTTGCTCCACGTCCTCACCAACACTGATGTATACTCATTCATTATACTCATTTGTCCCATGAGTACAAAGTGAACTTTCACTGTGGTTTGGGTCTGCATCTTCGTGGTTACTGATGAGGTCTGACATCCTTCCATAAGTTTTTGGCTGAGAACTTTTGAGATTTATATACTGTAGATGGTCCTCTTTCTTGCTTATGTCTCACAGATAACTCAATTTGGTCTAATCTTTCCATTGTCTTTATGGTGTCCTGTTTTTAACTGCCATCTCATATACTGTATATTTTTCACTGTGTTAATATCTAACTCCCCTCATTAGATTGTATTCTCATGAGGGCAGAGATCTTTGCTTGTTTTATTCAGCAGTGCCCAGAACAGTGCCTAGGGCGCAGTGGGTATTGAATAGACACTAGCTGAATAAATGAACTAGAAGGGAGGAGACCCAGGCCCAACCTGGACTCTTCATCCACTTATTGGCAGGCTTGAGTGGTCCACTCCCCAATCCAGGCCTCAGTTTCTGCATCATTAAAATGAATTCACATTAATAAAATGGGGGAGGATGTCTGTCTTTGAGGTCATTCCAATTCTGATAAGACAGCTGTCTTGAGAAAGGGGTGAACAGGCCCGTTTACCTTGGCTGAACGGGGTCTTTGCTGCCCCCTTGTGACAGGACCTACCCTTCAGCAGTACAAGTGAGTCTTTGATTTCCTTAAACTCCTAATTCTGCCCATCTCTGTGAGGATAGGTGCGCTAGCAGGGCAATGGCCATGGAGGAGGCAATAGCAACCCACTCCAGTGTTCTTGCCTGGAGAATCCCAGGGACGGAGGAGCCTGGTGGGCTGCCGTCTATGGGGTTGTGCAGAGTCGGACACGGCTGAAGCGACTTGGCAGCAGCAGGAGGGCCCCGCTTACCCCAGAGCCATCTTCTCTGCTGTCTCGCTTCCAGCGACCCCTCCTCACCCCAGTGCCTCAGCAGTCCATGCCCCTTCACCTCTTGGTGCCTCTTTGATGCCTGTCATGCTAACTGCTCTTCATGTCACCGAGGCCATGAGTTATGGGTTGAACTGTGTCCCTCAAAATTCATATGCTGAAGTACTAACCCCCAGTACCTCAGAGGTTGACTGTATTTGGAGATGCAATCTTTAAAGAGATAACTAAGTTAACCTGAGGTCACGAGGGTGGACCCTAATCCAAGATGACTGGGGTCCTTATAAGAGGACATTATGACAGAGACATGCACAGAAGGAAGACCACGTGAAGACACAGGCAGAAGACATCCACCTACAAACCAAGAAGCAAGGATTCAGGATAAACCAGCCGTGCTGACACCGTAATCTGTTCTTCCACCTCTGAGCAGGTGGCCTCAAGATGGTCCTCCAGAAACAAGCTTTTTCAGATGCTGGTAAAATTTTCTTTTTCCTTAAAAAAAAAAAAATTACCTGCAAGATCTTACATTAAAAAAAAAAAAACTTCCATTTTAACCATTTTTAAGTGCACAGGTCAGTGGCATTAGGTATTAATACATTCACATGATTGTGCAATCATCCGTCTCCAGAATTTTCTCAACATCGCACCCTGTAACTCTGTGCCCACTGAATACTAATTCCCCTTCCTTTCTCCTTCCAGTCCCTGAGAAGTCACCATTCTACTTTTTATTCTTACAAATTTGATTACTCTTAACTGATTTAGGTGGAATCAGCTCAGATGTTAAAGAATCCTCCTGCAACGGAGGAGAGCAAGGTTCAATCCCTGGGTTGGGAAGATTCCCCTGGCGATGGGAATGGCAACCACTCCAGTGTTCTTGCCTGGAGAATCCCCATGGACAGAGGAGCCTGGTGGGTTACAGTCCATGGCGTGGCAGATTTGGACATGACTGAGCAACTAACACAGAATCTAATACAGTATTTGTTCTTCGGTGTCTGGCGTATGTCACTGGCGTCATGTCTTCACGATTCATTTCTGTTGAGCATGTATCAGAATGTCCTTCCTTTCTGAGGCTGAAGGACAGTCCAGTGCATGCTGTCCCACATCTCCCTTACCCATTCATCTGTTGATGGGCATCTGATTTATTTTTACCTCCTAGATATTATAAATAATGCTGCTGTGAACATTTGTGTACTTGGATTTTCTTTTGCTTCTAACTCCAGCTGGCATGAAGGTAGATCCTGGATTGC
Organism: Dama dama; assembly: GCF_033118175.1. Taxonomy (NCBI): domain Eukaryota; kingdom Metazoa; phylum Chordata; class Mammalia; order Artiodactyla; family Cervidae; genus Dama; species Dama dama. The sequence goes on along the minus strand of NC_083704.1, from coordinate 56,459,732 downwards.
AAAGGGGACCTGGGCCCTTGGTTGTGGGTGAACCCTCTCTCTTGAGCCATGGTCCCCCCCACATCGTCTCTTGAACAACTTAAGGGAATCTATATCCAGCTCAACACAGACAGCCCTGAACCCTTGTCCTTCTCTTCCAAACCTCTTCCTCCCTGTTTTACCATGTCAGAAAACAGCTGTGGAGCCACCCAGGTATTTACCAGCTAGAAACTTGGAAATAATCTTTTATATTCTCAATCTCCTACATCCATTCATCTCAGGTTCTGCCACATTTTCCCCCTAAAACATTTCTCAAACCTGCCCGTGTTTCATTTCCCTTTGCCCCAGCTCGACATTTGTCTCCTGGAAGACTACCAAAGGTTCCTCGCTAACTTCCTTGCTTCTACTTTTGCCTTAACAAGCCATTCTCCATTTTATGTGTTTTTAAAGCTAGGTAATATACACATGATTTAAAAATCCTTGCTCTACAGGTCATCTCTTCAGAGCTGATAACTGTTGTCTGCTCCCTGGTCTCCTTCTAGACTGAAAGGTATTCGCGTGGCTGTATATAGTCATCCCCACCCCCATCGCTCTAAGTCTCTCTCTCTTTTCCCCCTTCCGCTTTACACTTCATTTACCAGTTCTCTCCCCATCATCAAAAACGGACTTGGCCATCTCTTAGGCAGTGCCCCTTCTTATAGGCTCAGCCGAGTGTGCCAGTCTCCAACAAGTCACTCCTCTGTTCCAAAGCTCGACACCTGGGGTGAAAAGCATTGCTTGCTTCTTAGCCCTGTCTCCTTGGCCAGGCAGCCCTTACTCCAAGGCTGTTTTTAAGTTACTTCTTCTGGGGGTGGCCCTCCACCACGTTATCTCTACCACAGCATCTGACCCCATCTACCAAGGCCCTCGATACTACTTAGGGTCTACAAGTCTATGGCTACGTTCTCTAATGTCCTTCCCCTGAGTGGGGAGCGCCTGGAGCCCGAGCCAGGTCCCTGCGGTCTACTTTGCCCAGGAAGAAGAAACCAGTTACCTCCCTGCTTAGCAATTAGATGCAGAGAGACTACGACTCCCAGAAACCCTTTCGCCTCGGGCTGGAGGTTTGCCCTCTACACGTGCCCGCGTGCAAGAGACTGAGCATGCGCAATGGAAAATGCGCCTGCGCAAAAGGCTGCACGGGAGGGGACCGCCTCTCCCAGCAGGCAGTAGGGGCATTTTTTTTTTTTTTCCATCCCCGCGTGACAAGTGACTTCCGGCGTGGAGGGGCGGGGCGCGCGGCTGAGCCTGCAGCTGCGAAAGCTTGGGGAGCCGCCGGGGGGCCGGCGGGTGCCTGCGGCCATGGAGGCCGTGCCCCGCATGCCCATGATCTGGCTGGACTTGAAAGAGGCCGGTGACTTCCACTTTCAGCCAGCCGTAAAGAAGGTGAGGGCAGCTCCTCCTCCCCGCCCCCTCCCCTTTTCTCCCGCGTCTCTCAGTCCGCCGGCGCGTGACGCCCCCTGCGCGTCCATCATCTCCCCAGGCCCTGTCGCAGGGTCGGGTGAGGCCAGGAGGGGCCTCCGCTGGCTTTCCTTCGCCTGGCTCACCTCCATCGCACCCTGTCTCACCTCTGCGCGCTCGTAGAGCGTCTCCCCACCACCCGCCGACCCCGCCAGCCCTGGGTAGTACCCGCTGTCTGATCGGAACCTGTTTTCCGATTTCTTCTCCCGGCCATCCGCGATCCCCGCCGAGGCGCCTCACTTCCTCGGCGTGACGCTCTGGACCTAGTTCTGCTCCACCCCTCATCCGCGCCAGCACCGCCCTGCGGGGATCGGTGGGTGGCCCTCCTTAACAGTCTGGGTGGAAAGGCTGTGCTTGGCCCTCGTTGTGCTGTCCGTCTACGACCGGACTGGGACGGACGCCGAGGATGGCTCAGGATGTGTTTTAAGGCCCCGGCCAGCCTGACCTCTGTGATTGGAGTGGCTGTAACACTTGGTGCAATTCTGTCTGGTCTCAGAAGAAAAACCTTATCTGGAACTCTTTTGGACCAAAAGATACATCTCTATCGTTTAGGGGAGCGTTACTGCGTTCGCGACAGCGCAGAGGAGATAAATAGTATTGTAGCTTCCAGAGCGACCCTAGCAGTCCTTTGCTGACTCTTCAGTTGGATGGAAGAGAACAGACAGTTTTGGCGTTGAGGAAGGCAAGGGACCGCTGTGGGGAGATCAGGTGCGGCTGGTACAAAGCAGGGCCAGGTGTGTCGATTGGGCATCAGGTACCCTCTGAGACATCTGCCTTGGGAAGGACCGTCTGGTACCACTGAAGGACAGAGCAGAAGTGAAAAGGAGCAACCAGGAGGCTGTTGCAGGTTGACATCCGTGTGGTTTTAGTATAGCTGCTGCCAGAATCTGGATGGTGCCCCACTGAGTAAGGTGGTTGAGAAGAAAAAATAGAAGAAAGAAAACGGGTTGGGGAAGAAGTTTTCCAAGAAGCTCTCCCTTTCTCTGTTCACGCTGCCACTGCCTTCCTTCAGACACTAACAGTTTGTATTCCTCTGAGTCCATCATTTAATCTCTTTGGGCATCTTTTTCCTCATTTGTAAAACCAGAAAATTAGATTAAAAAAAAAAAACTTTGGCCGAGTCCCCCAGCTTATGGGATTTTAGTTCTCTGACCAAGGATCAAACCCCAGGCCCCAGTGGAGCACTGGAGACTTGCCAGAAATTAGGTTAATTGATCTAAAGTTCCAAATTTTTACTTCTTTCCCAAAGTTTGGTCTCCTTTCCATCTACTGTCTTAATGCCAAGATGTATATCAAATTAAGAACAGACGCTAAACACCCCCATCGTCCATGGGATGACAAAAGCATACACAGATGAATGACATCATGTTAGTATCAGAGAAAGTGAAACAAAATCTTGACCCTGGGTCAAGAATTAGGAAGTTTGGCCCAGAGTTCTAGAACTGCCATTGCTGATCTCTGGTTCCCATTTTTCTAATCTGCAAAGAATGGCAGGATCGGGTGATCTCATCTACCCCTGGTGGCTCAGCTGGTAAAGAATCTGCCTGCAATGCGGGAGATCTGGGTTCGATCCCTGGGTTGGGAAGATCCCCTGGCGAGGGGAAAAGCTGCCCACTCCAGTATTCTGGGCTGGAGAATTCCAGGGACTGTATAGTCCATGGGGTCACAAAGAGTCTGACATGACTGAGTGACTTTCACTTTCATCTGCCTACAGAATTCTGGGCCATTGGTTGCTTGGTAAAAGGGCAGAGTAATGTCACAGAAATAGTATAGACACTGGAATCAGGCAGACTTTGGTTTAGGTACCACCTTTTTGACTTAATAGCTGAGTGACTTCAGCTGTTACAAATGATCACTTCACTAATCTGGGCCTCAGTTTTCTCACCTGTAACAGAACTAATACTATACCTTATAAGCTTATGGGCATCAAGAGTTAACGCAGGGACTTTGCTGGTGGTCCAGTGGTTAAGAATCTGCCTGCCAATGCAGGGGACACAGGTCTGATCCATGGTGCAGGAAGATCCACATGCTTTGGGACAACCAAGCCCGTGTGCCACAGCTACTGAGCCTGCGCTCTAGGGCCCACGTGGCGCAACTACTGAAGCCTTGGGCCTAGAGCCTGTGCTCTGCAGCAAGAGACGCCGCCACAGTGAGAAGCCTATGCATTACAGCAGAGTGGCCTCCGCTCGGAGCGACTACAAAAAGCCGGAGCACAGCATCAAAGACCTAGTGCAGCCAAAACTAAAATAAATAAAAAGAGAAAAACAAGATATACTTTAAAAAAATGAGTTAATGCATTTGAGTCCCTAGTACAGGCCTTGGCATATTGGAAACAATACTTTCAGCTTAGCATCCTCTTTCTCTGTTTAGGAAATAGCTCAAGTCCTATGACAGCTCTGTGAGTTAGACATAGCAGGTAATTGTGGTTCAGTCGGTAAGTCATGTCCAACTCTTTGCGACCCCGTGGACGGCAGCACGCCAGGCTTCCCCATCCTTCACTATCTCCCAGAACTTGCTCAAACTCATGTCCATTGAGTCAGTGATGCCATCCAACCATCTCATCCTCTGTTGCCCCTTTTCCTCCTGCCCTCAATCTTTCCCAGCATCAGGGTCTTTTCCAGTGAGTTGACTCTTCATATCGGGTGGCCAAAGTATTGGAGCTTCAGCATCAGTCCTTCCAACAAATATTCAGGATTCATTTCCTTTAGGATTGACTGGTTTGATTTCCTTGCAGTCCAGGGGACTCGCAAGAGTCTTCACCACAGTTCAAAAGCAGCCAATATGAACACCATATTACAGGTGAAAAACCAGGCCCAGGTCGATTAGCAACCTAGGGGCATAGCCAGGACTTAACTCTGTTTTGGTATTTCTCTTTGGAAAAAGTCTTTCCAGCCTGTGTATTTTTAACTTATAACTTCTTCTTTCCCTGCTTTTTCCTCCCAGTGGCTCTGAACCCTGGACATGATTGCAACATGATACTGTTCACAGGTCTCATTGTTCTCTCAGGAAAAAAGAAGCCCAGCTTCTCCAAAGCCTGGCTGGGCTCTGGAGGGCCTCTGGTCCTCTCAGCCCCAACTGGCTGACATCCGTGTAGGTGTGCTGGGGTCCTGGCGGTGCCTTCTAGTATCTTACTCCTAATCCGTGTTGCCGAGGTCCGGGCTCTGCCAGCTGCTGGGCCTGCCTTCTCAGGCTCTGTGGCGACCCTCACATCCCGAGCAGACCTTGCTTCTCGCTCTGCAGAAGTCTGTGCTGTAGAGAGCCTGTCTGAGAGATGGTCTCTGTCCTTGACTCTAACCTTCAGCCGCCTCGTACCTCTGTGTAGTAGGGGGAGTGAGTGATCTAGCCATAGCGGATTTTGTCAGAGTTTAAAAAAATCACCTCTCTGCTCCATTGACTCACCTCGTGGCCGGAGATCTGTTTTCACTTCCCATTTTTTGGTGTTTTATGAGAACTGTGTTTACAACATAGAAATGGATTGGTCTGATGTGTGGTCAAGAATATGGGCTCTGGAGCCCAGACGCCGGGCTTTTGGTCAGTGCTCCGTCAGTGATCAGTGCTGTGACCTTGGCAAGTGTCTTACCTTCCTTGCCTCCATTTCCTCAGCTGTAGAATGCTGGCGACAATGCCGTCTACCTTTGGGTTGTTCTTAGGGCTGAGTGACTTACTAGGTGCTTGTCAAGTGTCTGGCCCGTGGGTAGGAGCTCAGTGTTAGCTGCAGATCCTGGAGGAGAAATGAGACAGGTCAATGGTCTCCTTCAGGGACAGTCTGCTGCCATCAGAGGCGTCATCCCTCGCCCCTTCACCACTGCATGACCGCTGGGACAGGTGTTCCCAGCGATGGCAGCTGAAACCTTGGTTCTAGGACTCTCAGATGTCGCTCAGGTCCCTTCTGCCTCTGTCCCTCAGGGCCTCTGGGCTCCTCTTGTACTGTCGCCTCGGGGTAAGCAAACAGAAGCCTCCTGTGAAAAGGGAGCTAATCGGAGAAAGAACATGTTCCCATTTAGATGGTCAAGTTTTACCCTATAGCTGAGGCCACATTTTATGTCTGTGAATTGGGGGATGGGTGGGGTGAAGGATTGGCTAAATCACAGCGAGGATTATAAACCAAGAGCCCAATAAATGGGCTTCAACCTGAACCCCCTGAACATGTTGGCAAATCCTTGTGTTTATGCATAGATGAATATTAGTAAGGAGATTGTTTCATGGCTTTTATCATGTTCTCAAAGGATCCAACAAGAGGCTAAGAAATGATAATGTGAGGAAAGGGTTGTTTTAGGTATCATTTAGCTCAGCAACTCACTTTTCTTTTTTTGGGCCGCATCGCTTGGCCTGCGAGACCTCACCTCCCTGATCAGGGCCTGAACCTGGGCCACAGCAGTGAGAGTGCCAAGTCCTAACCCCTAGACCACCCAGGAGTTCCCTCAGCAACTCTTAAAACATTCGTTTTCCAGATTTCAGACATACAGAAAAGTCAAAAGAATAATGCAGTGCTCGCCCAAATTCTATTAATTTTGATAGCTGGGCTTCCCTGGTGGCTCAGTGGTCAAGAATCCGCCTGCCAATGCAGGAGATGTGAGTTTGATCCCTGGGTCAGGAAGACCCCCCCCCGGAGAAGGAAGTGGCAACCCACCTCAGTGTTCTTGCCTGAAAAATCCCACGGACAGAGGAGCCTGGTGGGCTACCGTCCATGGGGTCATGCAAAAAAGAGTTAGACATGACTTAGCGACTAAACAACAACAATGGTAATAGTTACATTACACCATATTTGTGTTCTTTCTCTCTGTACACACACACACATTATCCCATGAACCTTTGAAAGTAAGTTGTACACATCTCAGCACATCCTAAGAGGATTTTCTTCTGTATAACTATACTGTTATCATCACACCTTAGAAAATCCACAAAAATTGCCTACTATTTTTTATATTTAAATTTCACCTGTTATCTTCAGACATCTTTTATAACTGTTGTCTTCTAAACTCAGATCCAATCACAGTTCTCATAGAGTATTTAGTTGTTCCTTTTTTTTTTTTTTTTAATCTCTTTTAATCTACAATAGTCTCCTCTCCTCTAGCCCCCTTAATGATACTTGTCTTTCAAGGAGACTGGATAATTGTTGGGTAAATTGTCACATCGTCTCAATTTTTCTGAGTGTCTCCTTTGGTATTATTCAGTCTGTTCATCCATCCTGTGCATTTCCTGTAAATGCAACCCCGATAGACTCATTGTTTGGGGTGAGGGTGGTCACTGACATGACCCTGCTGGGAGGCACACAGTCTGATGGAGGCACTTTCCGAATGTGGGGAGAGCAGCAGCTGATGCTAAAGGAAGTGACATTGTAGCTGAGTCTTAGCAGAGACGGTGTGGGAGGCAACACGTGGACAAGCATTGAGACCTGAGAGCGGGCATTTCAGAGTGCTGCTGGCTGGGTGTCCCTGGGAGCTGAAGGCTATTGGGAGCAGACTGAGGACCGTGAACTCTGCTCTGAGATTAGATTTGGTCCCGGAGGTTTGGGGAAGCACTGTTGTACACATTCTTCTCAGATTACATTTTTTTCCCCTTTAGATTACAGCTTTCTCCATAATCTCCCTGTCCTGAGAAAAGCAAACTGGGCTTTATTTTTTTTTTTCCCCAGGAGTGCATGTGTTTCAGAAGGATATAAAATCAGGAGTCACACTGGAGTCATGTTAGATCCTCCAGATGAGGGGTGGATTTGAAGGGGTGGGGTGTCCGGGCCAGAGGTGGATGGGGGATAGCGAACTGGCAGGAGGTAAAACCAGTGGAAGAGGGTCGGGGTCAGAGATTTGGAACTGTGGCCAGATGGAGCTGAAGGAAGCTCAGGAGTCGCTTCCCTCTGCCTGTCCCTTCTCTCGCTTCCCTGCCAGGTGGCTAACGCGGTCACGCGGCTTCCAGGTTCCCATGGGCTCACTCCGAGGCCACGTGTCACAGTTCCTGGGAAGGGGCCAGGGAGACGGGTGGGCCACGGGCGCGGTGTGAGTGTGCCGCTGGAGAGCCAGCCGCCGCCTCCCTTCTCCGCCTCACAGACCTTGGCTGGGGCCTTAAGGAGCCCTGGGAGATGGGGATCGGTGCCCTGCGCGTGTGCGGAGTGACGGATCTGGGCCCCCAGACTGCTGGCCCGGACGCCAGGTCCTCCAGCAGGAGTGGGGGAGCGGCCACGATGTGTAGATCTTGGTGGTCCAGGCTGGCGAGTGTCGTCCCTGTCATGGCGCCTCTGATGTGGGAGTAACCTCCCCTCCTCCCTCCCCTGGGTCATCCCCCTCACACCTCACAGGCCTTTCCTCACCGGGGAGGATGCTTATTTCTGGGGCGCTCTTTCCCCGGAAGGGCGGGCTGGCGGGGGGAGGCTTCGCGCTCCCCCGCTCCCGTGATTCTCTTTCCTACATTTGCTGCCGGGTCGGGATTACGATGGTGATTCCGGGCCTCAGCAGGGCCCGAGACACAAGGGAGGCTTGAACTGGGGCCCATTTACGAATGCTTGGTAGGATCCCACTTCAGCTGACTGAATTCCCCGGCTTTCTGAGCTGGCCCAGTGTTGGGTTTTGGTAGGGAGGATGGCAGCATGATGGGGCCAGCCAGGGGATCCCAGCCAGGTTGTGCAGGCGTGTTTTCCATTTTGCTCAAAAAAGGAGGCTGCTCCAGGATGTGTCTTGGCGCTGCCTTGCTACGGAGGTCGAGTTCCCAGCGGGGCAGGAGATGAGATGGTTGTAGTAGGTCTGGACTCCCTCCTGAGCCGTGGCTGGTGCTTGCCGAGGACTCCGAGGGCAGAAGCGGGAGCAGGAAAGATGCTCTCTCCCTGATTTACAGCGTCCTCTCTGTCTCTGTCTCTAGTTTGTCCTGAAGAATTATGGAGAGAATCCAGAAGCCTACAACGAGGAACTGAAGAAACTGGAGTTGCTCAGACAGGTAGGAGGACAGTATTTTTACACAGGTGTGAACAAAATTGGTTTGGGAGATAAAACTGTTCACATTTAAATTCAATAATTTTTCCTCTGTAAAAGCAAAACTAATGATGGAAAATATATAAATTGTTGTCGTTGCTCAGTCACATCCAAGTCTTTGGGACCACATGGATTGCATCATGCCAGGCTTCCGTGTCCTTCACTGTCTCCTGAGGGATGCTCAAACTCATGTCCTTTGAGTCGATAATACCATTCAGCCATCTCATGCTGTCTGCGTCCTTCTTTTTTCTGCCTTCAGTCTTTCCCAGGGTCAGAGTATTTGCAGTGAGTTGGCTCTTTGCATCAGGTGGCCAAATTTTAGATTCAATGTCAGCAACAGTATTTCCACTGAATTTTCAGGGTTGCTTTCCAATAGGGTTCACTAGTTTGATCTCCTGGGTTGATGTTTATTTTGACTAGCTGTATGGGACTGACTTAATTCAATAAATGTACCTTTTTCCCGACCCACAGTTTGCCTTGTAAGTTATGATTACAGAGTGCACAGTAGGTTGTACTATGGTGTAGCATAGATATTTTCCAGTGATCTATTTTCCTTACTTGAGTGTGTGTACCTGTGTCTTTGGAGAAGGCAGTGGCACCCCACTCCAGTACTCTTGCCTGGAAAATCCCATGGATGGAGGAGCCTGGTAGGCTGCGGTCCACGGGGTCGCCAAGAGTCAGACGCGACTGCGAGGCTTCACTTTCACTTTTCACTTTCATGCATTGGAGAAGGAAATAGCAACCCATTCCAGTGTCTTGCCTGGAGAACCCCAGGGACGGGGGAGCCCGACGGGCTGCCGTCTATGGGGTTGCACAGAGTCGGACACGACTGAAGTGACTTAGCAGCAGCAGCAGCAGCTGTGTCTTACCCTTTGAATATATCCCTCGTTTCCTCTAGGTCTGCTGCTGCTGCTAAGTCACTTCAGTCGTGTCCGACTCTGTGCGACCCCATAGACGGCAGCCCGTCGGGCTCCCCCGTCCCTGGGGTTCTCCAAGCAAGAGCACTGGAGTGGGGTGCCGTTGCCCTCTCTGTCCTCCAGGTCTACCTCTGGTGAAATAAGCTTGTTTTCTATGAGTGACAGTTGGCGCTCCTTTTGCCACATAGTTCCTGTGTATCAATTCTCAGACATCCCCTTTTGTGGTTGTCTGGTGAAGGGTCCCTCTCTCTGTCTTAGCTCACTCTGTAACGTTGTGTCTTAGTCTGTGCATGTTACCAGTGGCACCGTTTCATTTTGGGTGGGGGGGGCTGATATTGTTACATTGTAAAGCTCGACTGCTTGTTTTTTCCTGCAGGCCCCTGTGCTTGAAAATTTTGCTTCTGCCCCTGTCTCAGTTATTCTGTTGCTTCAGGAAAGGACACCATCCGTGGGTGTTTTTGATCAGTGGTTGTCCCCACATGTGGGCCTGCCAGATCATGTAAATGGCTGTCAGTTTCCGCCCTTAGGGACCCTCCTTCCGGGTCTTCATGGTGCCTGCTGCCAGTTTCCATTTCTCCCCACATCTTTGGGGCCGTCATTTTCTCCCTGCTGTCTCCCGGTTTTGCTGTCAGTATTCTTTTTGTTGATGTCCATTCTGAATGGGCGAGGTGGTCCCCGTTGTAGTTTTCATGTGAATTTTCCTGCTGATTAGCAATGCTGAGGCAGTGTTCCTAAGCTGTTTAAAAAAGTCTCAATACAATTTGTATCTGGTGAACAGGAGCTCTGGAAAGTGGGCCCCTTTCTGAATTCTGTTTCGATTTATCCACCCCAGGACATTTCTGGAGGGCATGTGTCATTGAGAACCCGGCAAGCCTTGAAAATGAATCCTGAGTGTGTTCCGAATCACTGATTTTCAAGCTGCTGTTACAGGAAATGGCCACAAGACGGCAGCACTTTTCCTGCCCAACTGGTGACTCTGGCAACGGGGGCCTTAGAGAAAGACCTGCTCCTGGGCTGTTAAATAGAGGGGGGTGTCCCAAAAAACCCTGAAGAGCTGGGGTCCCTTGCTTCTTCCCCCTCACCTTTAACCCTCCAGACACGTCCCATCCCCTGGAATCAAGGCGCTCTTAGGTGGTGGTGGTCATGGGTGGGCTGACTCTCAGGATGGAGGCCGGAGGCAGGAAGTCCTGCACAAGGAGGCGACCTGGAGGTGTTCTTTGAGCCCAGAGGCTCCACCGTCCTTTGGGAGCGTCTAGCTTGGTTTGAGTGCTTGAGGGCCCAGCTGGATCTGCAGATGGTGGTCCTGTCCTGAGGGTTCAGGCCCTCCAGGGGCAGACCGGGGGCTCATCATCTGGCATGTCCTGCCCAGCTCCCCCAGCCAGCCACGCAGTCCCGCCTTGATCGCAAGGCTGCCCAGCCATACCTTGTCACCTAGGCTCAAAGGCCTTGTAGTAAACTCTTTTTGTCATTTAATTCTTTTTTATTTGATATTTCATTTGGAGCTGATCAATGCATAGAGTATTTCTGACGTTATATTTATTATTGGTTCAGTTCAGTCGCTTATTATTGGTTAAGTGTACCTAAATGAGGTAGTCAGATACATGCACCTGTTTTTTACTTTCCACTCGTTCGTTGCCTTTGTGTGTTGATTCCAGAGTGCGGAATAGGTTGCCCATTGCTGTAGCATGAGACTTTTTCCCGATGATCTATTTTCCCTAGTTGAGTATGTGTAAGTGTGTCTTACCCTTTGAATTTATTCCTCGTTTCCTCTTTGCCTCTGGTAAAATCAGTTTGTTTTTTATGTGAGAAAATCTGCGTGCCTTTTGTCGCATGGTTCCTGTGCATCAGTCAGACGTCACCCCCTGCGGTTGTTCTGTGATGGGTTCCTCTCTCTGGCTGTCTTAGTGCGCTTTGTAACATTATGTCTTGATCTGTGTATGATGTTACCAACGGCCCAGTTTCATTATTGGGGGGAAGGGGTGTTGGGGGCTGATATTATTGCACTGTAAAGCTGTACTAATTTTTTTTTTCCAGGCCCTTGTGCTTGGAAATTTTGCTTTCTCCCATGTCCCATTATTCTTACTATTGCTTCAGGAAAGGACACCATCCAAGGGTGTTTCTCATCGATGGTTGTCTCCTTGATATCCAGCCACGTGTGGGCCTGCCGGAGTTAACAGCTATTCGTTTCCGCCCTTAAGGACCCTCCTTCTGCGTCTTCACAGTGCCTGCTGCCAGTTTCCATTTCTCCCCACATCTCTGGGGTCTTTCGCTTTCTCCCTGCTCTCTCCCGGTTTTTCTGTCAGTAGTCTCTTTGTTGATGTCCATTCTGAGCGGGAGAGGTGGTACCCTGTTGTAGTTTTCATGTGCGTTTTCCTGCTGATTAGCGATGCAGAGGCAGTGTTCCTAGGGTGTCATTTAAGAGTCCCAGTACAATTTGTACCTGGTGAACAGGAGCTCTGGAAAGTGGGCCCCTTTTGAATTCTGTTTCGATTAGCCACCCCCGGACATTTCTGGAGGGCACGTGTCATTGACAATCCCAGCAGACACAAGCACAGGTCTTCAAGCTGCTATTACAGGGAACGGCCACAAGACGGCAGCACTTTTCCTGCCCAACTGGTTACTCCGGCAGAAAGCCTTAGGGAAAGTCCTGCTCCTGGGCTGTCAAATAGAGGGGAATGTCCCAGAAAAACACCGAAGGGCTGTGGTCCCTTGCCTCTTTCCCCTCACCTTTCACCCTCAAGACACATCCCACCCCGTGGAATCAAGGTGCCTTTCAGTTCAGTTCAGTCGCTCAGTCGTGTCCGACTCTTTGCGACCCCATGAATCACAGCCAGGCACACCAGGCCTCCCTCTCCATCACCAACTCCCGGAGTCCACCCAAACCCATGTCCATTACTTTGCCAACAAAGGTCCATCTAGTCAAGGCTATGGTTTTTCCAGTGGTCATGTATGGATGTGAGAGTTGGACTGTAGAGAAAGCTGAGCGCCAAAGAATTGATGTGTTTGAACTGTTGTGTTGGACAAGACTCTTGAGAGTCCCTTGGACTGCAAGGAGATCCAACCAGTCCATCCTAGGGGAGATCAGTCCTGGGTGTTCATTGGAAGGACTGATGTTGAAGCTGAAACTCCAGTACTTTGGCCACCTCATGCGAACAGTTGACTCACTGGAAAAGACCCTGATGCTGGGAGGGATTGGGGGCAGGAGGGGAAGGGGACGACAGAGGATGAGATGGCTGGAGGCATCACCGACTCAGTGGACATGGGTTTGGGTGGACTCCGGGAGTTAGTGCCTTTAAGTACTGTCATTCCTGGGTGGGCCGAGTCTCAGGATGGAGGCTGGAGGCGGGGTGTCCAGCAGAAGGAGGTAACCTGGAGGTCCTCTTTCAGCTCAAAGGCTCCACCATCCTTTGGGAGCGCCTGCTTGGTTTAAGTGCTTGAGGGCCCAGCTGGATCTGCAGATGGTGGTCCCATCCAGAGGGTTCAGGCCCTCCAGGGGCGACTGGGGGCTCATTGGCTGACTTGTCCTCCCTAGGTCCCCCAGCCAGCCATGCAGTCCCGCCCAGACCCAGGCATGTGACAGCCACAGCTCGTCACCCAGGCCTGAAATCCTTGTAGTAGACTCTTTTTGTCATTTAGTTCTTTTTTTATTTGATATTTCATTTGGAGCTGATCAATGCATAGAATATTTTTAACGTTATATTTTTTATTGGTTAAGTGTACCTAAATGAGGTAGCCGGATACGTGCAGCTGTTTTCTACTTTCCACTCGTTCATTGCCTTTGTACGTTGTGATTCCGCAGTGTGGAATAGGTTGCCCCTTGCTGTAGCACGCGTCTTTTTTCGGATAATCTATTTTCCCTACTCGAGGGTTATACCTGTGTCTTATCCTTTGAGTTTACCCCTCGTTTCCTATCCCTCTGCCTGTGTGTGAGAATCTGCCTGCGTTTTGTCACATAGTTCCTGTTATCAGTTTTGAGCTATCACATCTTGTGGTTATCCTGTGATGGGTCCCTGTTTCTTTCTTCGTTCACTTTGTAACGTCGTGTGTGGTCTCTGTATGGTGATACCAGCGGCTCAAATTCTTTTTTTTTTTTTTTTGCAGGTGGGCAGGGGCTGATATTATGACATTGTAAAGTTGTGCTGCATTTTTTTTTTTGTCCAGTATTTTTACACTCTTTTTGTCATTTTGTTCTTTTCTTTTAAATTTCATTTCAAACTTATCAGTGCATAGAGGATATTTTTAGTGTTTATTTTTCCTGAGCTCTGGCTGACTGATGTAGTGCCATACATATATGTTTTTTCTTCCCTTGGATTATTTTTTTCGCACGCTATTATTACAAATTCTGGAGTCGGTTCCCCCGTGCTGATCTGGAGTTACTGGGCTGTCCAAAGTGGACCAGGTTCTCCATCTACAGGGGTTGCTCTCTTTCTGGCATATACTTCCCAGCTGCCTCACGCCCAGTGCTCTCCCACTTGGGAACCCTCACCTGCTCAGGTTGTGGTGATGTGTGACCCAGTATAGGTTTTACCGAGGCCTCATGGGAATAGAGCAGGCAGTTGTTTCAGGTTTGTTTGTTTTAATGCAATTTTATTCTCTCTGAGTTCATTTACAATTGTGTATGTGCTTGAGATAAACATGATCCACACATGCATATACATATATCAATTCTTTTTCTCATTCTGTTTTCATATACATTATCACAGAGTGGTTAAATTTGTTTAGTAAGTCAATAGTAGGTGTTTGGCAAGTTCATTTGCATCCAGTTTTTTATCTGTAAGTGATATTACAGAAAATTTTTCTTTCCATATCTGACTTAGTGTTATCATCTCCAGATCCATCCAGGTTGCTGCCAGTGACACTTTTGCATTCTTTTTTTAAGGCTAATAGTCCATTGTGTGTATGTAGCTGACCTTCTTTTTTTTTTTACTTTTTTATTAGTTGGAGGCCAATCACTTCACAACATTTCAGTGGTGTAGCTGACCTTCTGTATCAGCTTCTGTGTGGCTGTAGTTTTTGGACGCTTGCATCCTTTCCTGTTGTAAACAGTGTCCCAGTGAATGTGGGGGTGCACGTGTCTTTTGAAGGATGGTGTCTCTGCATTATTCCTAGGAATGAATTGCCGCATGGTTGGTCGCTTGTTTCTGTTCGTGAACCCACATCTGTCGCATTCTCCATGGTGGCTCTTAGCAGTTTTCATTCCCATGGCAGTGGAGGATGGTTCCCTTTTCTCCATGGCTCTCCAGCACTTACTGTTTGTAGACTCTGTGCTGAGTGCTGAAAGATGATACCTCATCATCATTTTGATTTGCACTTCTCTTAAGAATTAGGAGTGGTAAAGGTATTTTTATGTGCGTTTTTACTTTCTAAGGATGAGTAAGATTTACTTTGGAAATTTGCTTTTGAAAGCCATTGCTAACGAATTCTTACCTACTGCTATTTCTAGAGCATAGGTGCCTTTTTGAGCCTCCCAGGCCTTGTGAATATTATGCGTTCTTAAGCACAGGTTTTCCAGTTGTTACCAGAAAAGGCCATAAGATGGCAGCATTTCTTCAGACCCAGCTTTAGTCAGTGGAGCAACCAGAGCCTCAGGAGAGTTGGGTTCATGGGTTGTAATTAAGAGTGCAAAGTGCACAAAGAAACACGCAAGGGCCTGTGTCTCACCACTGCCTCCTCACCCTTCACTCACCAGTCACAACTTAACCCCAGAGAGGCGCTTTGCTGGGGGTGCTGCCAAACGTCTGTGGATGAACTTTAAGGAAGGAGGCTAGAAGTGGGAACCCCACCAGGGGACATAAAGGGTGACTTTTCACAGCTCTTGAACCCCAGAATGTCCACCAGTTTTGGGGTGCTGTAGACTTGCAGTAGCTATGGGAGGGCCGGCCTGGATCTGGAGTTTGGGGTCCCATGGAGGGGCCTAGTCACTACAGATCCAAGGAAGGCTCCTTGGCTGCCCAGACTCCCCAGCTCCCTCAGCCCTGGGACCTAAGCCGGCTCAGGCTGTGAGGATGTGACAGCAGCCCAGGTCACCGAGGCCCAAGGGGAATACTGCAGGCCTTTCTTCCTCTATTTCTTTGTTTAAAAAGTTCACATATACGTGTAGGGGATTGATTGTGGTGGTGTTCTAGGTGTACAGCGACCTGATTCTTTATATTTCCTGTTCTGACATTTGAGGAGAGAATTTACTGTTTCTCCTCAAGTGGAACTAGCTTCATTGATGACTATAAAAATGAAAAATCATTAATGTAGAATACATAACCAGTATAATATAATCAAAGATGTCCCTGTATATATATGTACAGAGTAAGCTATACTAGTTAAGCCTGACTATCCAGGGATCACTTACCTCTTTGGTATGTAACTATCTAGATTTTTTTCACTTTGTATAACTAGTTGGATCTATTTCTGTATTATTTTCAGCAGTGAAATTATGTTGCTTATCTGTTAGATGCTTTTTCCTCTCCAACGGTAAATGTGTTATGGACATGTTGACATGTCAGTAGAGAGCCTTGTCTTCAGTTTTCATGGCTATTGTATCTCATATTTTTAGATACAGAAATACAGGTCAAACATTAAATACATTAAAAATTTTAATGCATGTTTTAAACTACTTCCTGGAAAAGTGGAACTGATTTGGTGGAAGCATCCTGGCTGGTGGGACGGTTGTTCAGTGACTTCCTTTGGATTTCTTACGCTGCACAGTCCCCCAGCTCCGACGTGTCCGTCTGGGCATTTGTGGGCACATAGGCCTGTCTCCTGCTCCAAATGACGGTCGGCCTCCTCTCACCCTCCTGCAGAATGCCGTCCGTGTCCCACGTGATTTCGAGGGCTGCAGTGTCCTCCGCAAGTACCTGGGCCAGCTCCACTACCTGCAGAGCCGGGTCCCCATGGGCTCGGGTCAGGAGGCCGCCGTTTCTGTCACCTGGTGAGGGCGGGCGGGCAGAGCTGGGGGAGCCTGGAGGGTGCCCCTCTCTCCCCTCCCCGTCTCCTTGCTATAGAGGATGGGGAGCTGCTTGGGGTGGTTTTCCCCAGCCCCCTTCCCTCCCCTCCCACCCTGCACTGGGAGGGGGCGCTTCACCAGCTGCCCCCTCACAACTGTGGCGGCCTGTCCCCAGGACTGAGATCTTCTCCGGGAAGTCGGTGGCCCACGAGGACATCAAGTATGAGCAGGCCTGCATTCTCTACAACCTTGGTGAGCTGCCTCGCCCCTTCCCTGGGGCCCCCTTGCTCCCAGCCCTGCCCATCTCAGCAGAAGACACCTGGATCCTGACCGCCCCCTGCCTTCCCTCAGCTCTGCCCGCCTCCTGGGCCGCGGGGAGCCCCCTGGTGGGGGAGGCTCTGCGAGGCTGCCTGCTCTTGGAGTGCTGCTGTGTGCTCTGGGCACAGAGGTGGCCTCTCCTCTTTGTCTGGATACCCCATCTCCCCCGCCACCCCCCTTGTGGCTCAGCTTTGCTTCTGGCGGGAGGAGGCCTAGGCTGGCCTTGCCATCAACCCTGCTGGTACAGCCTCAGCCTGGGGAGCCGAGGCCTGTGAGGGACTTGTCCCTGCTTGGTGCAGAGCTGGAGCCCCAGATCACTGGCTCCCCCACCACCACCCCGTCTCACCCTGGGCACCCATGTGGGCAGCAGCCCCAGCTGAGCCCTGACCCATGTTCTCTGCCTTCCCAGGGGCACTGCACTCCATGCTGGGGGCCATGGACAAGCGGGTGTCTGAGGAGGTGAGGAAGCGGGGCGGGGTGCTGAGTGTTCTCAGTTCCAGAGTGAACCCCACCCCTGGATTGGCTCTGCCTGACACCCGCTCTCCCCCAGGGCATGAAGGTCTCCTGCACCCACTTCCAGTGCGCGGCCGGCGCCTTCTCCTACCTGAGGGAGCACTTCCCCCAGGCCTACAGCGTGGACATGAGCCGGCAGATCCTCACTCTAAACGTCAACCTTATGCTGGTGAGGAGCCGCCCTCGCTGGGGCCGGACGGTGGCGCACAGCTCAGGGAGGGACAGGCCGGGGCCTGGGCTGCGACCCGCTGAGCCCCAGGTGGGGCAGGAGCTGCTCGGAGGGGAGGCTGGGCGGGGCGGGGTGTGTGCGGCCTGTCCGGGTGAGGAAGGTGGGCCTCTGCACCCCCCGCCCCAGGGCCAGGCGCAGGAGTGCCTCCTGGAGAAGTCCATGCTGGACAACAGGAAGAGCTTCCTGGTGGCGCGCATCAGTGCACAGGTAGGCTGGGGGGCGAGGGCCTTCTGGAGACTGGGGCCAGCCCTGGCTTCCCCCAGCCCCCGACCGGAGCCCGTCCTGGCCCCCAGGTGGTGGATTACTACAAAGAGGCCTGCCGCGCCCTGGAGAACCCTGACACCGCCTCGCTGCTGGGTCGGATCCAGAAGGACTGGAAGAAGCTGGTGCAGATGAAGATCTACTACTTCGCGGCTGTGGCTCATGTGAGTGCGCTGTGGGCGCGGCGGGGGGCGGCGCTGAGGTGTCACCCCTAAGTAAGCAGGACTGTTTCTTCCGTCCAGC
Organism: Dama dama; assembly: GCF_033118175.1. Taxonomy (NCBI): domain Eukaryota; kingdom Metazoa; phylum Chordata; class Mammalia; order Artiodactyla; family Cervidae; genus Dama; species Dama dama. The sequence goes on along the minus strand of NC_083704.1, from coordinate 56,441,879 downwards.
TGCACATGGGGAAGCAGGCGGAGGAGCAGCAGAAGTTTGGGGAGCAGGTGAGCGAGCCGGGGCCAGGAGGGCACTCAGACTGTTCCAGCCCCATTAGACCCCTGGCGGGGGGTGGTCCCCTGGAGGTGTGGGCTATGGGCAGAGCTGCAAGCGGACACTAACCTTGGTGCTGTTGGCTGGCTGGAGTGTGGTGGCCGCTCGGCCTCCTGTCTCCTCTGGGCCACCTACGGGTCAGACAGGCTGGGTCGGGGAGGCAGGAGGAGCAGGGTCCACACGGAAAGCTGGACCAGGCTCTGCTGGCCCCTGTAGGTTGCATACTTCCAGAGTGCCCTGGACAAGCTCAATGAAGCCATCAAGCTGGCCAAGGTAATGACGGGGGAGAGCCTGGCCGGGCCAAGGGGGTCCTGGGGTGGGCCGTGGTTGTACTGAGCTCCGCTCCTCCCCCACAGGGCCAGCCTGACACCGTGCAGGATGCCCTGCGCTTCGCTATGGACGTCATTGGGGGAAAGTGAGTCTCTGGGGCTCCAGGGGCTCTGGTTTTTTCTCTGCCTGCATCATTGGGAGGAAGCCACCAGGGCCAGAGAGCAGGGGCCCACATGGGGGTGGGGGCGAGGTCCTGGGTCCCTGCTGACCACTCAAGACTCGCCTCCCCGCCCCCTACGCCAGGTACAATTCTGCCAAGAAGGATAATGATTTCATCTACCATGAGGCCGTTCCGGCGCTGGACACCCTTCAGCCTGTGAAAGGTCTGAAGCTGAGGGGAGCCTGGGATGGGGTAGGGGACGAAGGTGCGGCAGAACAGAGGCAGTCAAGGCTGGGTGGGCCTGGTCTCCATGACTCTTTGCCTCTCCCTCCCAGGTGCCCCCTTGGTGAAGCCCTTGCCGGTGAACCCCACAGACCCTGCTGTTACGGGCCCTGATATCTTCGCCAAACTTGTACCAATGGCAGCACACGAAGCCTCATCGCTATACAGGTGAGTGGACAGACAACCCTGTTAGCCCAGGCTGGGATGTCTCGAGACACAAGGGCTGCCAACAAATTGCGGTCTTCTTGCAGTGAGGAGAAGGCCAAGCTGCTCCGGGAGATGATGGCCAAGATTGAGGACAAGAACGAGGTCCTGGAGTGAGTGCAGAGCTGTGGGGGGTGGGGGTGCAGCCTGCAGCAGAGCGGGGGAGGGGGTGATGAATGGCCAGTGAATGGTAGGCTCCTGGCTCACCCTCCCTGCCCTGGGCCTCATGTGCATTTCCAGCAGCGCCCAGGGCAGGTTTTGTGCTGGTGGCTGGGACATGGTTGTGCGCTCTGCTAGGACCTTGGACGTTGCTTAATTGGGGGGTGGGGGGGGCTCCTTTTATGTGTGAGGGTTTGAGTCCACACCCACCTGGTCCTGTTGCCCCACAGCCAGTTCATGGATTCACTGCAGCTGGATCCTGAGACAGTGGACAACCTCGACGCCTACAACCACATCCCACCCCAGCTCATGGAGAAGTGTGCGGCTCTCAGCGTCCGTCCCGACACCGTCAGGAACCTCGTCCAGTCCATGCAGGGTGAGTATGGAGCAGGTGGAGGTCACCTGCTGCTGTCCCCTGTTGGGCAGGGACGGAGGTTTCACCTCTCCTGGCATAGCACCCACCCCCTGGCTGTGAACCAGCGCCCCCCGTGCCCCAGGAGCTGACCCTCTCCTCTGTGTCCGCCTGCAGTGCTGTCGGGGGTGTTCACAGACGTGGAGGCCTCCCTGAAGGACATCAGGGACCTCCTGGAGGAGGACGAGGTGCTGGAACAGAAGCTGCAGGAGGCGGCGGGCCCGGCGGGGGCCAGCACGGCCGTGTCTAAGGCCGAGCTGGCAGAGGTGAGGCGAGAGTGGGCCAAGTACATGGAGGTCCATGAGAAGGCCTCCTTCACCAACAGCGAGCTGCACCGCGCCATGAACCTGCACGTTGGCAACCTGCGGCTGCTCAGCGGCCCCCTGGACCAGGTGCGGGCTGCCCTGCCCTCGCCGGCTCTCAGCCCAGGTGAGCCCTCCTCTCCCCACGGGGTGGGGTGGGGTGGGGTGGGGTGGGGTGGGGTGGCTCTGGCCTCACTGCCTGTCACTGCTCGCAGAGGACAAGGCAGTGCTGCAGAACCTGAAGCGCATCCTGGCCAAGGTGCAGGAGATGCGGGACCAGCGTGTGTCCCTGGAGCAGCAGCTACGCGAGCTCATCCAGAAGGACGACATCACGGCAGCATTGGTGACTGCCGACCACTCGGAGATGAAGGTGGGTCGGGTGCGGGCAGCGGGCTGGCTCTTGGCACCCCGCCTCAGGCGGCAAGGCCCTGAGCATCTGTCCTCCCCCACTCCCCCCCACAGAAGCTGTTTGAGGAGCAGCTGAAGAAGTACGACCAGCTGCGGGTGTACCTGGAGCAGAACCTGGCCGCCCAGGACAACGTCCTCCGGGCCCTGACTGAGGCCAACGTGCAGTACGCGGCCGTGCGGCGCGTGCTCAGCGACCTGGACCAGAAGTCAGTGTCTGGCCCTGGGCCCCAGGGCCTGCCTCCCGGAGCCAGCCTGCAGCGGCTCACCTTCCCCCTGCCCTCTGCCCACCAGGTGGAACTCCACGCTGCAGAGCCTGGTGGCCTCCTATGAGGCCTATGAGGACCTGATGAAGAAGTCCCAGGAGGGGAAGGACTTCTACGCAGACTTGGAGAGCAAGGTGGCTGCTCTGCTGGAGCGCACGCAGTCCACCTGCCAGGCTCGCGAGGCGACACGCCAGCAGCTCCTGGACAGGTGAGTTTGGGGACACCCTGGGCACAGCTGCAGAGCCAGGCCAGGCTGAGGGGGCTGACTCCCCGTCTCCGTTGCTCACCCCACAGAGAGCTCAAGAAGAAGCCGCCTCCACGGCCCACAGCGCCAAAGCCGCTGCTGCCTCGCAGGGAGGAGGGTGAGGCGATGGAGGCCGGAGACCTGCCTGAGGAGCTGCGCAGTCTGCCCCCCGAGCCCTTCCTGGGGGCCGCCGCCCCCCTCCACTTCCCTCCCGGCCCCTTCCCCAGCTCGGCAGGCCCAGGACCCCACTACCTCTCCAGCGCCTTACCGCCTGGTACCTATGCAGGCCCCACCCAGATGCTGCAGCCCAGGGCCCCCCAGCCCCCGGGACACCCAGGGGTGGCAGTGGCCCCTGGACCTGCTCTCTACACAGCCCCCGCCTACGCCCCGGAGCTGGGCCTCGTGCCCCGGTCTTCACCCCAGCACGGCATGGTGAGCAGCCCCTATGGGGGGGTGGGGCCACCCCCTCCGCTCGCTGGCCTCCCCTCAGCGCCCCCTCCCCACTTCTCAGGCCACGAGTTGGCCATGGGGATTCGGCCAGCCACCACCACCGTGGATAGTGTCCAGGCCCCCATCTCCAGCCACACAGCCCCACGGCCAAACCCCACCCCCGCCCCTCCCCAGGCCTGCTTCCCGGGCCCCCCACCACAGCCGCTGCCCCTGCCCTACACCTATCCGATGGGGCCCAAGCAGCCCCTCACAGCGCCCCCGGCCCAGCACCACTTCCCTCCCGGGGTGCCTGCGGGCTTTCCAGCCCCGAGGATGGCACCCCAGCCTCCCCCTCAGCCCCTTCCACTTCAGCACCCGCACATCTTCCCGCCCCAGGCCCCAGGCTTGGTGCCTACCCAGGCCCCCTACCCCTTCGCCCCTCAGCCTGGGGTCCTGGGGCAGCCATCACCCGCCCTGCACACCCAGCTGTACCCTGGCCCCTCTCAGGACCCTCCGCCCCCACACTCCGGGGCTCTGCCTTTCCCCAGCGCCGGGCCCCCTCAGCCTCCCCATCCCACCCTGGCCTATGGTCCTGCCCCTGCCCCCAGACCCCTGGGCCCACAGGCGGCCCCTCTCTCCATTCGAGCCCCCCCGCCTGCCATCCAGTCGGCCCCCACTCCCCACCTGGTGCCTTCACCTGCCCCTTCCCCGGGACCGGGCCCCGTGCCTCCACGGCCCCCTGCAGCAGAGCCGCCCCCCTGTCTGCGCCGAGGCACCGCTGCTGCTGACCTGCTGTCCTCCAGCCCTGAGAGCCAGCATGGAGGCCCTCAGCCTCCCGGGGGTGGGCAGCCCCTGCTGCAGCCTATGAAGGTGGACGCGGCTGAGGGCCGGCGGCCACAGGCCCTGCGGCTGATCGAGAGGGATCCCTATGAGCGTCCTGAGAGGCTGCAGCAGTTGCAGCAGGAGCTGGAGGCCTTCCGGGGCCAGCTGGGAGCCGCGGGGGCCCTGGACACGGTGTGGCGGGAGCTGCAAGATGCACAGGAGCTCGACGCCCGGGGCCGCTCCATCGCCATCGCCCGCTGCTACTCGCTCAAGAACCGGCACCAGGATGTCATGCCCTACGACAGCAACCGCGTGGTGCTGCGCTCTGGCAAGGACGACTACATCAACGCCAGCCGCGTTGAGGGGCTCTCACCCTACTGCCCCCCCTTGGTGGCCACCCAGGCCCCCCTGCCTGGCACAGCGGCCGACTTCTGGCTCATGGTGCATGAGCAGAAGGTGTCGGTCATTGTCATGCTGGTGTCGGAGGCCGAGATGGAGAAGGTGAGAGGGAGGGGCTGGGCGGGCGCCGGGCAGGGACCCTGGATCGCCAGCCCTAACTACCTGTTTGTGCCTCAGCAAAAGGTGGCGCGCTACTTCCCCACCGAGCGGGGCCAGCCCATGGTGCACGGGGCCCTGAGCCTGGCCCTGAGCAGCGTCCGTGCCGCCGAGACGCACGTGGAGCGGGTGCTCAGCCTGCAGTTCCGCGACCAGAGCCTCAAGCGCTCTCTCGTGCACCTGCACTTCCCGGCGTGGCCCGAGCTGTGCGTCTGCTGCCCGGGGTGGCGGGAGGGGCGCTGCGGGCTCCGAGCGGCTCTGGCTCAGAGACCCCCATCCCCCCTGCAGAGGCCTGCCTGACAGCCCCAGCCACCTGCTGCGCTTCATCCAGGAGGTGCACGCCCACTACCTGCATCAGCGCCCGCTGCACACGCCCGTTGTCGTCCACTGCAGGTAGGTGTGGGCAGCTCCTGGGGCTCCTCGGGGGCCCGGGGGCCGGCCTGACCCCGTCTTCCGGCCTCAGCTCGGGAGTGGGCCGCACGGGGGCCTTCGCGCTGCTCTACGCGGCCGTGCAGGAGGTGGAGGCTGGACGCGGGATCCCCCAGCTGCCCCAGCTGGTGCGGCGCATGCGGCAGCAGAGGAAACACATGCTCCAGGAGAAGGTGAGGCTCAGCGGGCAGGCATGCGCCCTCCGCCCGGGGACAGCCCCCAGCTCACCAGCCCGTGTGCCCCCGCAGCTACACCTCAAGTTCTGCCACGAGGCCGTGGTGAGACACGTGGAGCAGGTGCTACAGCGTCACGGCGTGCCCCCTCCCAGCAAGCCCACGGCCGGCACTGCTATCGCCCAGAAGGTGAGGGGGGCCCCTCCCAGGGGCTCTGGGCACTGCACGCACCCTCTTCACCCGCTCGTGTCTCCCCAGAATCACCTTCCTCAGGACTCCCAGGACCTGGTCCTCGGCGGGGATGTGCCCATCAGCTCCATCCAGGCCACGATCGCCAAGCTCAGCATCCGGCCTCCTGGGGGCATGGACTCCCCGGTGGCCAGTCTGCCAGGCCCTGTGGAGCCCCCTGGCCCGCCGCCCCCTAGCCTCCCAGAGTCCACCCAACTCCCCTCCTCCTCCCCACCCCCTCTTTCTTCTCCTCTGCCCGAGGCCCCCCAGCCTGAGGAGGAGCAGCCGGTCCCTGAGGCCCCCAGCCTGGGGCCGCCCTCCTCCTCCTTGGAGCTGCTGGCCTCCCTCACGCCCGAGGCCTTCTCCCTGGACGGCTCCCTGCGGGGGAAGCAGCGCATGAGCAAGCAGGACTTCCTGCAGGCCCACGACGGGCAGGGGCTGCGGGCCGCACGGCCCCCCGACGACCCCCTCAGCCTCCTGGACCCGCTCTGGACGCTCAACAAGACCTGACCAGGTGGACACTCGACGAGCCCTGACTGGGCGCGCCCGCCTGGTCCTCTCACTACATCGTCTTCTGGGCCTGTCTCTCTCTCATTCCTGCTGCCTTCAGCCCTGCCTGGCCCAGCCTGCACTTCTGTGGGTAGCAGGTCTTGGGTCAGGCGCCACTTCTCTGTGGGACCTGTTTTTCAGCTCTTTGCTATGGAATAAACAAACCTGTTCTGTGGCCGGTGTCTGCCCATTGCTGCTCCTGGGCGGCCACCCTGGTTTCCACACTCCGACCTGCTTATGCAAGGAGCGTCCAGAGCTGGCGTCAAGTCCCCACCGCCCCCGCCCCGCCCCGCCCCGCCCTTGTAACTGTCCTGTGACTTCACGTGGTTCCTGGCAGAAGCCGCTCTGAGCTGAGCAAGGTCTGACCCAGTCCTGCACTTCAGGCACCAGGAGGGTGTGAGTGATGGCAGAGGTCATCCAAGGGAAGACACAAGGGGCTCAAAAGGCCCCTGGCTGATGTCATTTAAAAAAAAAGGTTTAATATTACAGTCATGAGGCAGGAAAGGACAGTCAGAAGCAGCTTCCCCAAGACTCAGCATTCCCCCCAGTCCAGGTCCAGTGTGTTGCCCACCAAGCTCCCCAGGCAGAGGGGCGGGGAGGCCCACCCTCAGTCCAGCTTCTCCAGCACGGAGGGCACGTACACCAGGCTGAGCTCGCTGCCAAAGTTGCAGACGATGGCAGCGTTGTCCAGCACCAGGATCTGGCGGGCCGGCTGGGCCTCGCTGTTCTTGCCCAGGTAGACTGTCTGTAACAGGTCCCCGTAGTTTAGGTCCCAAAAGGAAACACAGCCCTGGCCGCCGGTCACCAGCAGGTTGTCTGAGATAACACCCAAGCTTGCGCCACAGCCCAGGTCCTGGAGACAAAGACAGGACAGGCTCGGCGTCTGGGGCCCTTCCTGACAGCCCGAGGTCCCGTGGCGCCCTCGCCTACCTGCTGGATGGAGTAGAGCTTGATGCCCGTGCTGCGGTCCCAGATGCTGATGAGGTCGTCCAGGCCACTGCTGATGACGCACGAGGTGGTGCAGGTGAGGGAGGTGACGTCCCCACGGTGAGCGAACATGTGGCTGACCCGGCTGCCAGTCAGCACGTCCCACAGGCAGATGGCCCCGTCCTGGCCCCCACTGGCCAGCACCATGGTCTGCGGGAGCAGGTGTGGGGGCCTGGTCACTGTGGAGAACCACCTCTGTGCCCAAGGAGTCCCAGTGCCCGGGCGGGAGGGAACCTTTGCCTGCCTCTGAGGCCCTGGGGACCAGCGCCCAGGAGTCAGAAGCAAGACCATGGTGGGTCTGGCTCAATGCCCCCACACCCACCCATGACCCTCACCTGGTCAATATACACGGTCGTGATGGCCCCTGAGTGGCCCTGCAGGGTGAAGAGGCAGCACGAATCCTCCAGACGGAACACCTGTGGCAGAGAGAGGCCTCAGGTGCTGGGCTCCTTGGGGTTTTCTTTTAATTACAGGATAACTGCTTCATAATACTGCGTTAGTCTCTGCTTGTAAGTGTTAGTCAGCTATGAGTATACACGTCTCCCCTCCTTTCTGTCCCCTCACACCCTCTTGTCCCACCCCACCCCCCGAGGTCTCCACAGAGCACGGGCTGAGCACCCTGTGTTACACAACAGCTCCCCACTAACTAGCTACTTCCCACACGGTAGTGTGCGCGTGGCAATGCTACTCTCAGCTCATCCCTCCTCCTTGCCCCTATCTGTCCACAGGTCCGTTCTCTATGTCTGCGTCTCTATTCCTTCCTTCCCTGAAAATAGATTTATCAGTACTATTTTTCTGGATTCCACATGTATGTGTGATTATGTGATACTCATTTTCCTCTGATTTCTCTGGGTTTTTCCAAATCACACTTTGGTCAGGAATTCCCTTCCACAGTTCATCCAAGACACCTCCAGCCTCTCCCTGCCTGACTGACCCCAGATGCCCCCCACCCCTGTGCTGGGCCACCCCGTGCCCAAGAGATCGTGCCAACACGTACTCTCAGCGTGTGGTCCTGGCTCCCAGTCACAAGGCGCCCGGCAGCTGCCTTCAGGGCTGTGATGGGCTTCTGGTGTGCACAGGGCACGGTGTGGGTCAGGTGACAAGCCACCTTGTCACTGCTGCTGTACACGGGGGAGGCGGGGGAGCTGCCCCGCCCCGGGGCCCCTGCAGACAACAGGCCAGGTGAGGGGCCTCTGAGGAGACACCTGCAGTGGCCCCCGCGCTCCACCCCTAGGTGAGGCCCCGGCCTGCCCAGGTTCCTGACCTCGGAACTGCAGGGGGCTGAGGGCAGTGTGGGTCTCCAAGGAGAAGAAATCAAGGGAGCCGTTGAGCCGGGCGGCCACGATCCTGAAAGACAAGAGCGGCTGCCAGGGGGCTCGCCCTCAGAGCCCCTGGCCGTGGGGCTGAGGGCCATCCCACCGGCCGGGGAGCCGTGGGGCCGTGAGGGACTCAGCCAAGACGGAAGCACAGGTGCGGGGACCAGGTGCAGAGCAGGAGGGCCCTGGCCGCAACGCCGGCGTCACCCTCTGGGCCTCAGATGCTTCATCTGTGAAATGGGAACAAATGTGTGCCTTGTGGGGGCACAAGGAGTAAATGAGCTGATGACACGAATGAAGTGGTACCTGGGGAACATCATGAGTACGACTGGAAATTCAGAGTCTGGGGGAGGGGAGTCTCCCTTCCACAGCCCGGAGCCACAGGAGAGGTTTCAGTGGAGAGAGCAGCTGAGGCGGGGCTGTGAGGAGCCACAAAGGCACTGCTGTCCTACGACAGAAGGGCAGCTCCGACACGAGTGCTGCCTGCTCCGTCTCCTCTTTCCACACAGAAATAAGGATTCTGCCCACTGTCTGGGAGTCCTAGGCACAAGCTGATGGCAGAGATGAAGACGTGTGTGCTCTGTGGCCCCAAAGCTTTGAAGTGAGTGGGGTTCACAAGTTTTCATCCCAGAAAGCTGAATGGTCCACAGCAGAGCTGGGGCAGAGGAAGGAGAGGAGGGAGCCATGCACTCTTGAGAGATAGGCTGAGGCATGTGGGCTTTCCCTAAAAAGGCAAAAAACCACCAGTGGGGGAGAATTTCAAGTTCGGGGGAAGCCAGTGAACCTGGCCAGGCTGCACGGAAGGATGTCAGCTTGAGCAGAAAGCCTGGCCGTGGCGGGAAAGACGGCAGCAGCCACAGAAACTGACAGCTCAGGGCGAGGGGCGTCCCCACCGCAGAAAACAAGGCTCAGCTCAGCTCAGACGCTGGGCCGCGCGCTCAGGGGCCGGGAAGAAGAGCCAGCCAGCGTGACGGGCAGCTGAGGCGGTCACCAGAGGCACCTGGGTGGGCGAGCCCTGCGTCTATCAGCCAGAGGTGGGGGTCCCAGTCTGAGTAGCTGGGACCCCCCCACCACCACAGAGGCGATGATGTGATGGCGCCCTGCGAACACCTAGCCAAAAGGCATGGTGAGGAGGGAGGCGAGAAGGGTGTGCAGCATCAAAGGGGAAGGCAAGTTTTTACAAGGTGGTAGTTCTAAAGATCCGTTTTTCTGGAACTGAAAACCCAGAAGGGTCAGTAATGATGGGCTACCTAGACAAGTCTGACCTCAGAAGGTGAGGGGAAGATTGCACTTCGCACTGTCAGTGGTGAAGGGCCCTCTTTTCCCTCCCTACCTTTACCCTCTTGAGTTGTCACCTCCCATCAAGGCAGACTTCCTGCAGCTCACAGGTGTGAGGCGTGTTACCGAGAAGAAAGTCAGGTCACACCAGGGAAGGGGAAGCAGAGCTCGACCTCAGTGTGTGCGGAGCTGGGCATCTAGGGGTGAGGCAGGGGTCCTAGCGCTCCCACCTTTTGTCCAGGAAGACAAGGGCCGTGATGCCTGACGACACTTCCTCACTGCTGCAGCGCAGGGTGCCCTCGATGGCGTCCCACACCTGGGGGTCCAGAGGCTGTGAGCACCTGCAACTGGGAACACCCAGACCCCCCTGCCTCCCTCCAGCCACCGCTGCCCACCTCCAGCCGGCCACTGCTCCGCCCCACCACGATGAGGCTGCCCTGCAACTCCAGACTCCATATGGAGCCGTCTGCGCTGGGGGCCCAGGCGAGGGACGGGCAGCTCTTCTCCGTAGGAAAGCCAGCCTCCTCCTCAGGGGCCAGGGGGAACATAGGCCCGGGAGAGGGTGGGCGAAGGGCTGGCGTGTGCACGGGAGCCATGCCCTCCTCCTGGTACACGCGCTGCACCAGGCGGCTGAAATCGTAGCCTGCGGAGTCTTGAGCACGGCGGCCCGCCCGGTACCGGGGCTCGGGCTGAGCCGGCTCGGGGAGCTGCGACCGCGCTGAGAAGTTGGTGTCAATCAAGCAGGTGAGGTCCGGCTGGTCCCCAAAGAGGGCAGGTGGTGGAGGGCCCCGGGGCCGGTGCCGCAGCGGAGGGCTGTCCCCAGGCTCCTCCGGGCCACCCTTCCCGCCGTCCGACAGCCGTTCCCAGGTCTCCTGAGTCTCCAGCCCGCTGCCAACACCGCTGTCCCGCCGCTGCCTGCCAGGGGCGGGGCGACTGGGTGAGGGTGGGGCCAGGGTGAGGGCGGAGCCGGGGCGGGGCGGGGCGGGGCATCTACCCTGGGTGCGGGATGCGGGTGAGGCAGTCTCCGGTCTGCGCGTCCCATACGCACACGTGGCCTGCCAGGCAACAGCTCACCAGCAGCATCCCATCGCTGGCCAGACACTCGATGTCCTGTGGGAGCGTGGCATGGACATGGGCACTGGCGGCGGCACGGCTCGGCCCCCCGCGCCCCCGGCCCCGCCCACACTCACCATGAGGTGCCCGCGCAGCACCAGGGGAACAATTTCCGTCTCGGGGGGCGCGTAGCCATAGTCGTCGCAGGGCAGCTCCCCCCGCCGCCGCCGGCCGGGCCCCGCGCCGGGCTGCCCGTAGTTGCGCGGGCAGAGCAGTCGGTACAGGCAGAGCAGCAGCAGCACAAGGACAATGCCCGAGGCCAGGCCGAGGGCCGCCACCCTGCATCCGGCAGAGCCTGGTGAGACCTGCCCCGGCCCCTCGCCCCACCCCTCCGGCCGCCCTACTCCCCCGACTCGTGGGCCTTACTTGTAGAGGGTGAGGTCTCTGTGCGCCTGCGCCGTGCCTGGCCCCTTGGGGCTGGCCTCCCAGAGCCCACCCTGCCCGGGCTGGGGCGGGGGCCAGGCGCTGCGGCCGTCCTGAGGGTGCCGGCCCTCCAGAGCCTCCCGCGGGTTCAGGCGGAGCGTGACCGGGATGACAGGCAGCAGGCTGACGTACCTGGGCCAGCAACGCTCAGCCTCAGCGGAGACACCCTCTGAGGGCCTGTTGCTGCCCAGTGCCCTGTCTACTCTCCCCATGGGACTTGGCCTGACCTGCCAAGCTCCAAAACCATCCTCCCAGGACAGTCTTCCCAGCAGTAGGCTCCCCTTCCCCCTTCAGCTCTGACACCCCAACCTTGCTCTGTCACAGACGCCAGCACCCTAGCCATCACTGCCACCTGTCACCCATTCTGGCAGAGTGGAAGTGAGGCGTGGATCTCATTTTGGCTAAGTAGCCAACAGCGACCTATGACCTCTCAGAGCGGGGCCCAGGGACTCAGGCTGTGGCTACTGGGAGCACTGCTTCCTACTCCACAACCTGATGGGTGGTTATTTGGAAGAATATTCAGAATTCAAACCCATGGGTCTCCCTCCTGAGGGAAGGGGTGCTCTGGGGGCAGTGAGCTGACACAATCAGGTGGGAGGGGGGACCTGGCTCAGCCCGCCCACCTCTTGGCCAGTGTGATGTTGTAATAGCTGAAAAGCGTGGGCCAGTGGCGGAAGGACAATTTCCTCCAGAGCTCCTCATCCTCAGGCCCCCAGGTGATCTCTGGGGCCGGGCTGTCATGGATGCCCTCGGCTGGACCCCCGGGCTCAGGTGGCTCCCCCGGCAACGTGTGGTTCTCGGGTAACTTGGAGGCATCCGGCGGGAAGATGGAAAAGGCAGGGTCTGGGCGGCTGGCGGGCAGCACGCCACCGGGCACCGGCAGAGGGGCCAGGCCGCCCTCGCCCAGTGGGCTCTGCTCCGTCACCTGGGCAGCCAGGCACGTGCGCAGCCCGGCCGGGTCCGTGTACACGAGGATGCCGATCCAGACCACTGTGCCGGCCTGCAGAGGGAGTGGGGGCTCAGCAGAACCCCAGGGATGAAGGGGCAGCCCTCACCCGCTGCACGCTTGGCCCTCACACTGGCAAGTGGCAGGACCAGCCTCAGGCCTGGGGGTGGAGAGAGGACACAGGCCACCCCGTCCCTCCCCTCTGCCTCAAGTCCTCTAGGACTGGGACCAAATGCCCCCCGGACGGACCCAGCTCCCTTTCCAGGCTCGGGTCTGAGTCCTGGCCCCAACAGAGAGAAGCACCCCGGGTCTGATACAGAACTTTCCCCCCTAACCGCCCCCTCAGCTTGGGCCCCCACGGTCAGCAGAGCCACAGGGACCAGCTGCCTGACCTGCTCCAGGGACACCACGGGTCTCAGTCCTCAGACGGCCTCAGCCCCGCTCCCCTCTCACTTCAGCCAACCTTGCTCCTCCTCCCCGCTGCCCAGCCAGCATTTCCCGCTGCCTGCACAGTGAACTCTGACTTGGGGAACCACTTGGTTCCGTCCCAGAGCACCTGTCCTGGTCACTCTGGGCAGACTCCTCTCCCTGATGACACCAGCTGCTTCTCCAGAGACAGGCTTCCCATCCCAAAAACCACAAGGTCTGGGCAGGAGGGGAGGCTTCCAGGGGCCATGAGGGCCTGGGGACCACCCCCCTCCCCCAAGACAAAGGCAAATGGCAAGAGGGCTGTTGAGTGCGGGCCTGCGGGTGGGGGTGGCAGGTACCATGATGAGGCGCTGTGCCAGGCGGGTTCGGGCCAGGAAGTAGATGACACGCAGCCGCTTGGGGAGACGCAGGTTGCGGAAGGAGGACGGCTGCAGTGTGATGGTGTGGGGCATGGATGGCCGCACAGTCGGCTGCCGCTCAAAGCGCGTTGGCCGCCCCACTGGCTTGGCTGGGGGCAGGCAGGCCTCAGGGGGCAGCCGCTTGTTCAGGTCCGCCAGCTGTTGGGGGCGCAGTGGTCAGGGCCCACAGCCACGGCCCAGAAGCTCCCACAGGGGGGCTGCGGCCCTGCCCCAGGTCCCTGAGTGCTGCCAGGACTGAGGAGGAGGAGGTGGTAGGGCGGGGCTCAGCTCACTCCTACCTCCATCCGGCGAATGTCAATGGACAGGACAGTGGTGAAAAACAGCATCTGAAGGAAGAAGTCAGACACCAGCCCCACGACAGCAAAAAGACAGAACTCCTGGAAAAAAGGAAATGAGAGGATACTGCGACCTCAGGGCCCAGCGCTGGAGAACCAGTTCCCTGCCTGCCGCGGCCACAGCCCCACGTGGGAGCCTCTGGACCACAGCCATGGGCCCTGACCACTGCACCCCAACAGCCGGCACCCTGGGTGCTGCAGGGCAGTTTCCTGCCAGGCACAGCGGGGAGGAGAGATGCTGGCACTTTGACATCTGGGAGCTGCCAAGGAGGATGCAGCAGCAGCTCCCTCCCTCCCCACGAGGGGGCAGCAGAGACCCCACGCACTGAGCCCCAGCAGCCTGCAGTACCCCAAAAGCCCTCCCTGAGGCCCCGGCCTTGCTCATGTGCCAGGGACCAACACCTACCGAGAGCCCAGACCTGGCCTGGTTTGGGGGCTCTCAGAAATTTCTTATTCCTGGCCAATGAAAGGAGAGGAAGAACACAGGGGAAAATTAATCCTACCTAGAAACTGAAAAGGGGAATCTCTTTTCTCCCCAGGCTCTGTGGATAGACAGAGTGTTCTCACCGGTTTTCCTCCCCTGCCCTTGGTGAGACCTCTGGTGCATCACCATGGCTTCTACTCAAATGTGGATAAACGAAGGGTGGACCGCACGGCGGCACATCAGCCCTCATGTCCCAAGACCATCCGCATCCTGTAGACGCCCTCTGGGGGTAGAGTGGGGAGCCTGGGGGCCCTGGGCTCCTTCTCAAACCTCAGCAGGCCTGCCAGTCGTGGGGAAAGGACAGGAAGTGACGTCTCCTTGCTCCCTTCACAAAACTCCTCCCAGAACCGGCAGCAACGGTGGGCTTCCTGTCAGTGGAGGTCCGCCCTCACCTCTGCTCACAGCCCCACGGCTCAGCAATGGGCTCCACGCAGCCCAAGCTGCAGACCCAGAGGCCTCACCTGGATGGCAGGCACGAGGGTGAAGTAGCCAATGAGGACGATGCCCAGCTCTGTGGCCATGTTCTTCATGATGGACCAGCTCTCGCTGCTCAGGCCTGGGGGGGACAACAACAGGGCCACAGGGCAGCATGTAACCTTTGTCCGCTGCATGTGGGCCCATGACCGCATGGCCCACATGAGACAGCTGCCCACCAAAGTGCCCCTAAGGACCCTGCTTCGGGTACAGCTCTACAGGGAAGAGGGGCCTGGAGGTCCAGAGGAGAGCTCCGACCATCTGAGGAAGCTCGGAGAAGTGGGGTGCTGAGCTGAGCAAACCCAGGAGAGCCACACGTGCCCAGATCAGCACGTCCAGCCTCGCACATGGCTGAGGGGTCAAGGGACAGGAGAACCAGCTGTGTCCTACCTCAGCCCCTCCCGGGCCCCACAGTCGCACATTTAAAGCTCTGAGCGCCTAGTGGGCAGCGGCCATTTTCCCTGGTCTCCTTGGAACCCCCATGTCTAGGGCAGGGCCTGGCCTCTCACACAGGCTCACAAAGCTTTGCTGAGTGAGGAACAGCCTGCCCCCAGCCCTGTTCCCACAGATACGGGCCGAGGTGGAGGAGGAAGAGGAGACATGAGAGTTCAGACCTCTGGGCCCAGGCTTTTTCCTCACTTTCCCCAGAACCCAGCTCCCCAGCTCCCGCCACTAAGGCCACACGGGTCTTTCCTGGCAGCCGTGGAGGCAGCGTCTCTGAGCTGACCAGCTCCAGGAGCCTGGGCCTCACATGATGGAGTGGGGCAGGGAGAGAAAAGACCAGCTGCCAGCTGGACAAAGGGTCAAACACGTGAGGCCGCAGCAGAGGCGGTTTGTGGTCTTAACATGTGGACCTGGACAAAATAGGGCCCTGGGCTCCATGGCTGAACGGGGCTCACGCTAACAAGCGGGCGTCTTAGTGGAGGCCAGGGCGAGGGAGGCCCCTGGGCTCCCCGTTCCCTTGGCAGGAGGAAGTGCTACCATGCCCCCCCCCCACCCCCTCATTACCTTGGGCGATGCGCAGCTTCACCTCGAGATCCACCGGGGTGGAGACGACGGACTTGGTGAGCACCAGCACGTTCTCCAGCCCGATGACCACCACCAGGTAGGGGAAGATCTCCCTGTGGACAGGGCAGGGGGAGGGGAACATGCTGAGGGGGGCCCCCAATACATGGCTGCTCCTCAGCAGGCCTGGGTCCTGGGGGCCTGTGGGGTCTGGCCCACAGTGGGGGCTGCCAAGCAACTCCCACATCACAGGACTGGAACCCCACCCTCCTGGAGGCCTCTGTCTACATGGCTCGCAGCTTTCAGGCTGGCTTCCAAGTCGTGCGGAGGAGCCAGCCACCATCCTGGCTCTCCATCTGTCAAGCACCGTGGGAAGAGGCCCCCCTGCCCAGCTGCCAGAACACAGCTCCCCGGCCCTTCCCACACCACACCACCAGTCAGAGAAGCCCCCACCGCAGCATGCCAGGCCAGGCCATCAGGACTAAATGGAAGGGGATACCAGCCTGAAGCCGTACTCGCCTCTGGAGAGAAGCTGTGTGTGGAGAAGGGCGATCGTTTCTAGAGAAAACTCGCCTAGCTCTCTCAGATCACAGGCTCCCGCTCCCTGACTACGAGGAACGCAGGCACAGGGAACCCCCGCCAAGCGGGATGGCACTGGGACCCCCGCTGGGGGGTGCCTTGAGGAGGCAGAGAAGACAGCTATAGCTGAGGGGTGATTAGCATCATCAGGTCTAGGAAAGGAAGCGAGTGTTCTACAAGCAAGGGAAGGAAGAGGAAACACAAGATCGCTGTTCCTGGGAGCAGCCAGACAAGCAGAGGCAGGGCACAGGCCAGTCAGCCGTGATCACTAACAGGCCGGCGTGGCCCAGGGTAGGACCATGTTTCTGAGAGAAATGGAAGGGAAGCAAACGGTGGGAAGGTGACAAATCAGAGCGTGCTTATGGCCTGTATCTTTTAAAAAGCTTACTCCAAACAAAATAAATAAATCAAAAGCTTACTCCAAAGTGACCTACCAGGCAATTTAAATGTTTTAATACTAAGAAAGGAAGAAACATCCTGCCTCTATGTCACACTTATCTACGGCTTAAGCCGTCGAGAGGCAACATGCACATGTATTTAAAATACATAAATACATGGTTGGATGGCATCACTGACTCAGTGGACACGAGTTTGAGCAAATTCTGGGAGATAGTGAAGGACAGGGAAACCTGGCGTGCTGCAGTCCATGGGGTCGCAAAGAGTCAGACACAACTCAGCAACTGAACAAATACAACTTACACATCTGTATACCCTCAGACACACAGTCACACACAACACATACCCATATATATGCATAAACACATATATACATATAAATACCCCTTATACACACACAGAAACACACACATGAATATACACATACATACATACAGCTATGGATGTATTATATGTAAATATACATATGGTTTGTATACACATATGTTAAGCCAGGTAACTCAAAAGAAAAAACACGTACCTCTTAAGTGTCAAAATAACCATGTGAAAATATGGGGTAACAGCAAGCGTCCAGCACAGGGCTGGCCAAACACCCAGAGGTGCAGGATGCTCCGGCCTGCGGGCCCACCCTGCCACCCAGGGGAGCCTGCTGGGACCTACCCGCCGTTGAGGGTGGGCGTCAGGCCGAAGAGTGTGCAGAGCCCCACAGACATGAGCAGCGAGCTGAGCACCGTGACCACGGCAGCCAGAGCCAGGCCCCACTTGGACTTGACCATGTCGATCTTGCCTGGAGGGCAGAGAACGCATCAGGGCTGCCTCTCCCCAGAGCCTGGCTCACCGGGCCCGTAACGTGAGAGCTGGGAGGGGAGTGCGCCTGCCGGTCGCGGAAGGGAAGGCCCTGGTTTGCGCAGAGAACGCGTACCCTTCTGTCTCAGGGCGCAGTGTCCTTGGAAACCCTTCCCAGGAAGGGACTTTTCCTGAGTAGTGGGAGGAGCCCTGGACCCACCCAAGCCCCTCAGGCCCTGCTGGGGATGAAGCCCCAGCTTCAGTGACCATCAGGCACATTCTACATCTCCGGCTGGGCCCCTGAAGAGGCAGGGAAGGGGTGATCTGGAAATGCCCCTATTAGCTGGGAGAAAGCCCCGGCCTCCGTGCGTGGACCTACGTGTGGAGAAGTAGATGTAGGCGAACAGGATGATGTAGGTGGTGACCAGGGGGATGAGCTCGGCGATGCCAATCTCCTCCTTGAAGTGCACATGGACCAGGCTCTCTGCCCTGAGGCTGCAGTTGGGGCTGGGGTGCAGCAACATCAGGCGGGCCCGCAGGCTGCCCAGGAACCTGGTTGGGGGCAGGAGACGGACCGTCCCTCTCTGTCCGGGGGACAAAGGCAATCCCTGACGCAAGGTCCGCAGGGGATTCCCTCCAGTCCTGAGGGGGATGGAAGAACTAAAAAGTTGGCCCAGCTGTCTCAGAGCGCCCCTGAGCACCCCACTCCCAACCTATCACTGCGCTCTGATTGCCACAGGCCCGAACAGCCCATCGGGGGCCCCTTCATGCCCTCGCCCCTTGGGGAACTGTCTGCAGCGCTCTCCCAAGTCACATGGGGCTCGGCAGTCACCAGCTGGGGACCCCCACCAGAGGCTCCAGAGAGACCATGGAGGCACCAGGACCCCGAGCTCGCCATGCCTGCCGTCCCCCCTGTTCTTAACCAGCCATCAGGTGGCCCCCCTCAAGCGTGAGCAGACAGCACCCTGAGGGACATGAACATTTCAGCAGAAGGCCTGAGAACTCCGAGCTCCTGGGGGCACTGTGGACACTCCAAACGGAGAAGCCGCCTGCCGTGCCGCAGCCCGGCCTTACTTGGCGTGGTAGTGCTGGAAGACCAGGGTGATGGTGTATGAGACCAGCCGCTTCCTGGTATACAGGCTCACCCCACTGTACTTCCCAGGGACGCCAAACAGCAGGTCTGCAGAGAGAGGGCAACAGGTGCTGACGAAGGAACAGCAGCTACGTAGACCCACCAAGGACCCCTCTCCACCCCACCCTGAGAAACTGAGGGTAACCCCAGATCTGCCAGAGCAGCCTCTGAAGAGGACGTGGTGACTGACAGGCCCCCGATGGCTCTCAGGGGACTGTCCTGGCACCTTTGAGTGTGGCCGAGGTCTGCAGGGTTTTGGGTTCGTGCTGGTGGATGGTCCTGATGATGTCGGGGTCCGCGTGGAAGCGCTCCCTGTCATTCTGCCAGAAGTTTCCGGGGGACAGCAGCAGGCATCCATGCTCGGGCAGGAGGTTGCGGAGCTTCCTGAGGCCTGGCAGCAGGTCAGTCACTTGCAGGCACACGTCCTCCAGGCTCCTTGTTCCGGAGCTGTGTGGGGGACAGGACGAGGCGCTGCTGAGTCTGCCAGCCCCCCGCAGCCCCGCACATGAAGCTCCCAGGCGCCTGGTGTCTCAAAGGGCCGAGGGCAAGGGCAGCCAGGGAAGTTCTTCCAGGGACTCAGCCACCACACCGGGAGGCAGCCTGACCTTCCAAGTGCATGTGGAGCCCCAAAGCCCAGCCCCTCCGAGGAGAGGCGTGCTCGGGAGCAAGCACAGCCCCCTCACGAGAACCCCTGCAGTTCAGCAGGCAGAGGAGGCAGGGTGAAAACCAGGGGCCATGTGTGGTCCAAGGCCTCAGCTAACCTCCACTCGCACTGAGGCAGCCTGCAAAGCAGCACGCCCCAGAGCAGCACTGGTGGGCTGGGACTCCCGGAGGGGACCCCTGGGCACAGCTGGCTTCTCGTCAGGTCGGCCACCATCACACTCGCATCTCACAAGCCCTGGGCAAGAGCCCTCAGGGCCACCAGTCAGCCGGGTCTCGGAGAGCCTGTCCCAGGGTCGGCCGAGTGGACCCTGGTCTGTGTGAGGCCTGGGGACGAAGCTCAGGGCTCTCCCTGGGCTATGGGCACAGGTCAGAGGGGAACACAGCTGCAGTGGACCCACTGCGTGCTGAGAAAGGCGAAGCGAGCTCACCCACCCTCTCAATCTCGCAGAGCTGGCTGGCTCGGTGGATTTACGCCAAGGGCTGCGCCCTGCCTTTGGTGCGGAGCTGGGTCGGGAAGGCTGGGCCCCGGCACGGATACCTGTCTTTCAGCACGTGGTTCCGAATCTCCTCCACCAGCTGGAACGCCCTCGACAGAGGCGAGCGGAACACATCTACTGCCAGGAGGTTCTTGTGCCAGGGAGACACAGAAGACTTCACAAATATCTGCTGGATATAAGCCACCGGGGGCCCCACGTACTGCGGAAGAGATGGGGGACGGTAGAAAGGTCAGTACTCTTGCTGGGAAAATCCCATGGACAGAGGAGCCAGGCGGGCTACAGTCCACCGGGTTGCAAAGAGTCGGACACCACTGAGTGACTAAACCACCACCAGAAAGGTAGCTCAGTACAAGAGGGAGAAACGTGGTCCGTCCTGGGTAATGACTGACTGAGCACCTGGTGTGGGCAAAGCCATGCGGGGCCTTCAAACAGCCCTTCAAACACGAAGAAGCCCAGGGACGTCCATGGCAGTCCTGTGGTTAAGACTCTGAGCTTCCACAGCTGGGGACTCGGGTTGGATCCCTGGCCAGGAAATGGATCCCACACGCCAAAAGTAAAGATCCCGCATACCCACAAAGATGGAAGATTCCGCGTGCCACCATTCAGACCTGGTGCAGCCAAGTATTTACAAAATAAAAAAGAATCTGTTCTTCCACTGCAAGGGGTGTGGGTTTCATCCCTGGTCAGGGAACTAAGATCCCACATGCTGCATGGTGTGGCCAAAAAAAAAAAAAATTGTTTTTTAAATGAAGACGTTCACAAGGGCCTTCTCACCACTGAAGAAAGCACTTTCCTACATATTTCTCAACAGAACAGCAACCACAGGCCATAAATTGAGTCTGGCACCTGTTTTACTAAATCAAGTTTTCCTGGAACAGAGCCACGGCCACCCCATTTCCACACTGTTCTGCTTTCAGAGAACAATGAGAGGTGAGAGTTCACAATAGGCAGAGAGATCCTCAAAGCCTTCACAAGACCTGTATTATCCAGCCCTTGACGCCAAACGCCTGCGGACCTGCCAAGAGGCCACAAGCTCCCCACCGGTAGAGCCTATTGTGCTGACCCTGGTTTTGCCACTTGTAGGTCAATGGATTTTGAGCTCAGCAGACCCAGTTTCAAATCTCTGCTCTCCAAAGTGTGTGGTCTTGGAAATGACTTTGATGTCTCTGGATTTCAGTTTCCTCAGTGTGACACGGGGATAATGACATTCACACTGCAGCATCACTAGGACGCACGTGTACACACACACTCACACATGGACGCATAAGCAAGCACAGGTGTGGTGTGTCCTCTCACTGGCCCACACGACTCTCCTGTGAGAAGCAAAGCGACTCCAGGTCTCAGGACTCGAGCAGGACGGTGTGAGGATTCATACCCAGATCTCACTGAAACACCACACTTCCCTCACTAGAACCTGCCATATATTCTTAAAGGCACTTAAGTGACAAAGTGACACACACGTAACAGGCAAGGAATGACTCCCAGTGGTGGATGTGGCGGGGAGCAGCCCCAAAACAAGACTGGACTGGCTGCGGCAGGGTTACAGCCAGGAGGAGCTGAGTGGGGGCCACGAGGTGGTGAGGAGGTGGGAGGCAGGAGGGGGCAGGGGCAGCCCAGGGTGTCCTGATCCAAGTAACAGAAATCACAGAGCAATGCGGGGGCCGGGATGACGCCTGACTGAACTGTCTGGATTTTAACCAGGTGACAAAGAAAAGCCCCGACTGTCTCAAAGGGAAGGGCGACCTTACAAAGCAGTGCTCCAGGGAACCCCCTCAAGTTAGGCCGTCATCCACCCGGAGAGAGGGAAAGCCAGCCCGCAGCCCAGGGGTGCTGTGAGGTGCCGGCTGGAGGAAGCCGGGCCTGGTCGGGGATGGGAGGACGTCCCGACACCTGTGCGGCCGTCAGAACTCTGAAGGGCAGGTGTGAGGAGAAGAGGACAGCCATCCACCATGCAATGACGCCGTGCGCCAGCGTGAGCATGGGCCGAGATACTGATCACACACAGCGCCCCAGGCACCACCTGAGCCTCGGTGAAGTGTGCATTTCTGACAGGCTCTGGGGACAGAAGCCTCACCCGCTTAGCCATCTGCACAGATGAGGCCGGGCAGACGACGTCAGGAGGTGCAGAGGGACGGGCACAGAACGGATGTCACCTGAGCTCTTCGACTCGACGCACCTCGCAGCTCCACAAGGAGAGCGGCCCCGGGCTGAGCACCCTCCAGCCCCTCCACAAAGGGCACAGCATGGCACCTCTCCACGAAGGGCACAGCGTGGCACCCAGGGACAGCTGGCCCCGCAGAGCCGCCAGACCTGGGTCTGTTCCCAGCAGGCACGAGGCTGTGACCGCAGAGACCACCTCCTCCACCTCCACCCCAAGGCCCAACTGAAGCTTCAGTTTCCAAGCAGGACTGCTCCCTGGCCCTCCAGTCCAAACCCAGCCCCCGCCAGGCCTCCCTTTCAGCAGAGCAACAAAGAATGTACTTCAGAACCAGAGCTCTCGTTTGGGGCTCCTGGGATGGACCCAGGAGTTCTGTGAGCACCCTGCCCAACTCACATCTCTTCTCAGAAGTGTATCTACTATCATCACCTCATCACTGTTAGGGGAGAGGATGCACAGCTTTCAGATTTCACAGAATCTGAACCCCCTCAGCCCTGCATGCCTCTCTCTCCTTTGACCTTCCACCGGCTCCGGTAAACCCCCAGCTGGTCTGGTCTCACCCCTCAGCAGGTGAGGCTCACCAGGCAAAACCACCGTGCACTACACCTGGCTGGCCCTCCGTCTGCAGGCCGGCTCTCACTTGCCCTCCCGACTTCCAGCTGAACTCTCCAAGCAGCTATCCCACATCCACCCAGCTCTTTCAAGACCTTGGGTCAGTCTAGCATGTCTGTATCAAGCTCATCGTGCAGTGTGTGTATGAGGGGCCCTCAAACCCCCCTCTTCCAGGCTCAAGGCTCTCTTACAGCGGTTTATCTAACAGGCAGGAGCCTAACTCCTGTCGTTCATTCACTGTCCTACTCGCTGTCTCGGCTGGGGTTCCCCCAGCAGCAGACCCTGGACACACGGTGTCCTCGGCAGGTGGTGGGAACACGGGGAGGGGAGCAGGGACAGGACAGGGCAAGGAAGGCCGCCATCAAGGGTGGGTTGCTGAGCAAGTGACCCTTGTGGATTAACGGTTTAGCGGAGTTACCCCACATAAGGGATGACTGCTGAGGTTACACACCAACTCCTCCTACAGTTACTGGTTGAGGGCAGCTCCTAGCGGGTGTGAATTCTCCAGCACCTCAGGCCTTCGGTGCCTGAGATCTTTCACAAATGAGATGCAGATACTGGTGGCTGGCAGGCAGGCAGGCAGGAACATGGGAGCAGAAGAGGTGGGCAGGGCCTACCACTCACCGCTGAGCCTTACCATAATCCCTGTCTGAAACTCAAGTAAGCAACAGATGTGGAAAGAGACAACACGAGGTATCCTAAGTGGGTGAGGGAGAGCGCCTAAGGGCTGGTGGAGTCCGGGTGCCTCTGGGAACAGAGGGAGGGGCCCTCACAGAGTGGGGCTGCTAACGTGGCCCCAGTAAGCCCCAGCTGCTCATGCTCATGCCAAGCGTAACTCCCCTGGAGAGTGGGCTGGACCTGGTGACTTGCTTCTGAGAAACAGAATATAGCAAAATGATGAGCTCTTTATTTCTGAGATTGGGCTACAAAAGACTATGACCCTTAAGGCCATTATGCTAAGTGAAATAAACCAAGCACCACCAAAAAGGCAAACACCACATGGTTCCACTGATACAAGGTGCCTAAAGGAGTCACATTCAGAGCGTCAGAAAGCAGAAGGATGGTTATCAGAGGTTGGAGAAGGGGGACTACAGAGTTATTGTTTAACTGGTGCAGAGTTTCTGTTTTATCAGATGAAGCATTACAGAGATGGATGGTGGTAATGGTTGTACAGTGTGAATGTATTTAATACCACTGAACTGTACGCTTAAAAACAGTTAAGAGAGGGAATTCCCTCTCTTAGGACTTGGCACTTTTGCTGCCACAATTTGTTTTAAATGGAAGGAAAAAACAGACTGACTCTTCCATGGCCTGGTCCTTACAGCCACCACTCTGGTGACATTAGCCGTATTGTGAGACGCTCCAAAAAAGTCCATGAGGTACAGAACTGAGGGGGCTTCCAGCCAACACCCAGTGAGGGACCAGAGGCCCAGCCCACAGCAGGGGGCGTGCTTCCCTCACTGTCTGATGTGGAAGCAGGCTCTGAGACAACTGCAGCTTTCACGGACAGCATGAGCAGGAGACCCTGAGCTAGAGGATCCAGATAAGAAAATCAAGTCTCAGCGAGATAACAAGAGTATGCCCAAGGCCACACAGCCGACAGGCAGCAGAAGCAGGATTCAAGCCCGGGGCTGCCCAACTCCCAACCCAAGAGTCCTAAGTGCCGGGGTTCTGACCATGCGGGTCCCATGGAGAACACGGCACAGAAGCGAAGGCCCAGCATAGCGGTGCCGGAGGGGAGCTGAGGTCCTAGGGCCCGTAGGGTCTCAGCTGCCACCGTCTCAGCATGAGAGCCCTGACCTGGGCTCCTCGGAAACCTCGCATTCAGGCTTAGGCCGCCACCACCCACGCTGCAGGGCTGGTCTGGAAGCCCAGGCACCCAGGCGGACCGGCGGGCAGGGCCTGGCATGAGGGCCAGGTTTCCATGATGATCCAGTCTAACAGGGCCAGGCCAGAGCAGGCCATCTCAGGCTTGCTGTTGCTTTAAACACAATCCTTGAGCCGCCCTGGTGGTCCAGTGGTAAAGAATCCGCCCGTCAATGCAGGAGACATGGGTTTGATCCCTGGTCTGAGAAGACCCCACGTGTGGTGGAGCAGCTGAGCCCGTGGACCACGTCTGTTTAACCTGTGCTCTGTAGCCCGGGAGCCCAGGTGCTGAAACCCTCACACCCTAGCTCTGCAACAGGAGAGGCCACCGCAGTGAGAGGCCTGCACACGGCAACTGGAGAAAAGCCAGCGCAGCAACAAAGATACAGCACAGCCAAAAATAAACAGATTTTTTTTTAAAAAAAGCTTGTTTAAACACACACACACACAATCTGTCCTTCACTTTTAGAGAAAGCATCCTAGAGCTCCAGGCCCTTTGCCTTTAGGCTGACATGCCCAGGGGCCCCTGACAACACGGTATGGAGCACTCCCATCGCTCAGCTCTTCCGGAGAGCTGGGCTCCTGCTCCTTGTTCCCCAGCCCTGGACAGGCAGGGGATGGCTGTGGGGGGAGGCGCAGGGGCCACGCTGGGGTTCACATTCTAGCTCCACCCCCAGCTGTGTGCCTCGGACAAGGGTCTCTACGCTCTCCAAGCCTCAGTCCCTGACATACTGAGGGAAGCGAGGACAGACCCTCAGAGCTCGGCAGATCACTGTGAGGACCGAACAAGACAACAAGAGAAACCAGCCAGGAAGGCATGCAGCCCAACGCACGTCAGTTACATCTAGTGGCATCATCATGCCCTAAAGCTCTTATAGCTAGACTTTCGATCCCTTTAAAATGAACCCCTCTTTCCCTCTCTGGTCCCCTCACCCTCCTCATAGGCACCATCATCTCCATCTCCAAGTTTCTCTAAGACTGACCGTCTTACCACCACTTTCACCATTCGCTACCTCTAAGGGCTCAGCTTCCCACTGCCGAGAGGATTCATTTAATCCTCCAGAGCCCAGGATTTAACTTGGTCCCAACTACCTGATCACCTATCAAGCTCCAAGAAGAAAGCCTCACTTCAGACTTCTGTCTCTTAAATGAGCCATGCTTATTCAACAAGTCATTCAAAAAAAACCTTTCTTAAGCATATACTATGTACAAAAGGTTGGACAAACCTGAAATGAAACACGGGTCACGGGACAGTGTTCCAGGAGAAACAGACACACATCTGTGAGAGCTGGGGAAACAGGGCTTCCTGAAGAAGGTGACACGTGAACTAACGGGTGACAGATACGGACAGCATGCCTGGCGCACTCAGAACCTCTGAGGACAGGAACCCGTCCTGCCCTCCGCTCTGGCCAGATGTAAGCAAGGACAGAATGCCAGTGATGGACCAGACACCGACCTGAATTTGCATCCTTTCACTTAATCCTGTTACAATTGTAATGCAGGTATAATTATTATCCCCATTTTACGAATGTGGAAACTAAGATACAGAGTTGTTACATAACCTGCCCAAGGTCACACAGCTGAGAAATGCAAAGTCTTTACCTTTCTGCTTTGCTCTGGTGAAAACACCCCTCCTCCCAGTGGGAACTGACCTCCCCGCACCCCCACATGGGGGTGATCAGTGACTCCAATACAGGTCAGGCCTAACCCAGAGCACAAGATGCTAGCAGAGTTGATTCGAGTCCTTTCTGGAGGACACACAGAGGCCCAACCTCAGGGTGCAGCCTCCATCCCACTGCAGGAACACGTCAGTAAAAGGGGAGAAGAGGGCTACACAGACAGATACCTCCAGCACACAGAAAGAATTATAACTCAGTAAAAGAAATTCATCACCCACACATCTATACACCTTACCTTTGACAAAAGAGGCAAGAATATACAAAGGAGAAAAGACAGTCTCTTCCATAAGTGGTGCTGAGAAAACTGGACAGCCACCTGTAAAAGGATGAAACTACAACACTTCCTAATGCCATACACAAAGATAAACTCAAAATGGATTACAGACCTAAATGTAACACCGGAAACTAACTATAAAACCCTTAAGGGGAAAACTTAGGCAGAACACTCTTTGACATAAATCATAGCAAGATCTTCTATGACCCATGTCCTAGAATGATGGAAATAAAAACAAAAATAAATGGGACCTAATTAAACTTAACAGCTTCTGCACAGCAAAGAAACTATAGGCCCTCATTAAAATATCTGCAAACAATCAATGCTGGAGAGGATGTGCAGAAAAGGGAAACCTCTTGCACTGTGGATGGCAATGTAAATTGATACAGCCACTGGGGAGAACAGTATGGAACTTTTCTTTCAAAACTAAGAATAAAACTACCATATGACCCAAAAATTCCACTACTGGGCATACACTCTGAAAAAACCACAACTGAAAATGACACCTGTACCCCAATGCTCAGTGCACTACTTACAACAGCCAGGGCATGGAAGCAACCTGGATGGCCACTGACAGGTGGACGAATAAAGAACTTGTGGTCCACATATACAACAGAATATTCCTCAGCCATAAAAAGGAACAAATCTGAATCAGTTCCAGTGAGGTGCATGAATCTAGGGCCTGTTATTCAGAGTGAAGTCAGAAAGAGAAAAACAAGTATCATATAGCAATGCATATATATGGAATCTAGAAAAATGTTACAGATGAACCCGTTTGTAGGGGAGCAATAGAGATGCATGGGAGATGAGTCATGTATCTTACTAGTCATGCCCTCATCTCCCATGTTAGTAAGGCTTTGCTCAAAATCCTTCAAGGTAGGCTTCAGCATTATGTGAAATGAGAACTTCCAAATTTGTAAGTTGGGTTTAGAAAGGCAGAGGAACCAGAGATCACATTGCCAACATTCTCTGGATCATAGAGAAAGCAAGGGAATTCCAGAAAAACATTTACCTCTGTTTCACTGACTACACTAAAGCCTTTAACTGCGTGGATCATAACAAACTGTGGAAAACTCTTAAAGAGATGAGAATACCAGACCATCTTACCTGTCTCCTGAGAAATCTGTATGTGGGTCAAGAAGCTACAGTCAGAACCTTGTATGGAACAACTGACTGTTTCAAGACTGAGAAAGGAGTATGACAAGGCTGTTTATTGTCAACCTGTTTATTTAAACTATACACAGCACATCACTCAAAAAGCCAGGCTGAATGAATTACAGCTGGAATCAAGATTGCTGGGAGAAATAGCAACAACCTCCAGTTGGAGATGATACTACTTTAATGGCAGAAGGCAAAGAGGAACTTTATAAAGAGCCTTTTGATAAGGGTGAAAGAGAGTGTAAAAAGTTGGCTTAAAACTCAATATTAAAAAAACTAAGATCATGGCATCTGGTGCTAGGACTTCATGGCAAATAGAAGGGGAAAGGTGGAAGCAGGGACACATTTCCTCTTCTTGGGCTCCAAAATCACTGTAGATGGTGACTGCAGCCATGAAATTAGATGACTGCTTCTTGGCAGGAAAGTTATGACAAATCTAGACAGTGTGTTTAAATGGAAAGACATCACTTTGCCGACAAAGGTCCATTAGTCAAGGCTGTGGTCTTTCCAGTAGACATGTATGGATGTGAGAGCTGGACCATAAAGAAGACAGAACACAGAAGAATTGATGCCTTTGAACTGTGGTACTAAAGACTCTTGAGCATCCCTTGGACAGCAAGAAAATCAAACCAGTCAATCTTAAGGGAAATCAACCCTTCATTGGAAAGACTGATGCTAAAGCTGAAGCTCCAATACTTTGGCCACCTGATGCGGAGAGCTGACTCAGTGGAAAAGACCCTGAGAGGATGAGATGATTGGGTGGCATCACCGATTCAATAAACATGAACTTGGGGAAACCCTGGGAGATGGTAAGGGACAGGGAAGCCTGGCATGCTGCAGTCCATGGGGTTGCAAAGGGTCAACACAGCTTGGCAACTGAACAACAACGGAGACGCAGACATAGAGAACAGACCAACGGACACAGCGGGGGAAGGTGGAGGTGGGAGGATTGAGAGAGTAGCACTGAAACATACACATTTCCATATGTAAAACAGCCACTGGGACGTTGCTGTGTAACACAGGGAGCGCACCAGCGCTCTGTAACCGCTTAGAGCGGTGGGATGGGGTGGGAGGTGGGAGGGAAGCTCACGGGGGCGGGCACATATGCCTACCTACGGCTGATTCATGTTGATGTATGGCAGAAACCAATACAACGTTGTAAAGCAATTATCCTCCAATTAAAAATACATTTTTAAAGTAAAGGCTATAAGCTTCACACGGAAAGAACAGGGACATTGCAGTTACCCTGCAACAATTCTAAATATAAACTCTTGTTTTTTAAGGGGGGGAAATCACTTAAGAGGCAAAAATGCCAGTTAAAACTAAATATCCCTGAAAACTTGCACCTATCCATGTTTAACATGTTAGTTAAGAAGAACGATAAACTATTCTCTTGGTACAAATTCCTTTCTAAGACACAATAAACAAGAAACAGGGAAAGTTTGTTAGAGAAAGTGCTAGCATTTAATCCTTTTGAAAATTTATCTTTTTTTTTCTTTTTGTAAAATCAATGCAAGTCTATTGTAATATGCAACCTAAAAGTATAAGTGTTGTTTACATTCTAATGGATTTGATACTAGTTTTTCCTACACACCAGGGCTTCCCTGGTTGCAATGCAGGAGACCTGGTTTTGATCCCTGGGTTGGGAAGATTCCCTGCAGTAGGAAATGGCAACCCACTCCAGAATTCTTGCCTGGAGAACTCTATGGACAGAGAACTAATACTTTTCCTATGCATATATTTTTTAAATGGTTGGTATAATATATGTACTGTTTTATCTTCGGCTTTTCTTACTTAATCTACTTTGTTGAGCTTAACAATCTATTTAATGGGTACATTCAAGTTATGTGTGTAGTATAATTTAGTCATTTCTCTATTTAAAGGATAGTTAGGTTATTGCATTTTTTCCATTATCAATACACTTCTTTGAATAGCTTTGCATATTAAAAAAAATCCACACAACTCAGTTCAAAATGAGCAAATTATTGAAACACTTCACAAAGGAAGATGTGCAAATACAACAAGACCTCAACAATAATCATCTGGAAAATACAAATTTAAAACCACAACTAAGCACCTCCCTGGTGGTCCAGTGGTTAAGAATTCACCTGCCAATGCAGGAGACATGGGTTCGAACCCTGGTCCAGGAAGATTCCAGATGGTGCAAGGCAATGACGCCTGTGCACCACAACTACTGAGCCTGACTGCCACAACTACCAAGACCCGAGCACTCTAGGGTCTGCGTTCCACAACAAGAGAAGTCACCATAACAAGAAGCCCACATGCTGCACCTAGAAAGCAGCCTCCACTCAATGCAACTAGAGAAAGCCCACTCACAGCAATGGAGACCCAGCACAACCAAAAATAAAATAAATAAAATTCTTAAAAAAGAAAACCACAGCTAGATTGTTCCATACTTCTGTAAAAAAAGACTAAAACAAAAAACCACACACAAAAAAACCCCTGATGGTACCAAGAACTTTAGAGCACAAAGACTGAACTTTACGGAAATTTTAAAAGTACTTCAGGAGACTGACAGATGTGAAAAGAATGACACCTGACCTCTGCAGTCTTCCTTCTAAAATCCCACAAGCTGAGACTAGTCTAGAGAGATAGAAACAAATCCCCGCTTGAGGAACACTCCTCGAGACTGTCAAGGTCATCAAGAGCAAGGCAACTGAGAAACTATCACCAAGGCAAAGTAAGGAAACCAGATTTCCTTAGCTTGTCCCCATGTCCTTTCTCTCTCCCGAGATCCCATCCAGGATACCATGTTACATCTAGCTGTCCCGTCTTGGGAGGCTTCTCTTGACTGGGACAGTTTCTTGGACTCTTTTTTTCTGATGACCTTGACAGTTGTGAGGAGTGCTGGTCAGGACTGTGTAGACCACTCCTCACAGATTTATCTGATGTTCTTCTCATGATCAGACTGGGATTACAGTGTTTGCGAAGGAAGACCATAGAGGCAAAGCACCCTTCTTGCCACACATCAAGGTACACACCGTCAGCCTGATGGTGACCCCGAACACCGTGTCGAGAGCCACCTGTCAGGGTCTCCACTGGAAAGCAACTCTCTCCTCCCCTTTCCACTTGGCACTTTCTGGAAGGAAGTCACTGTGCACAGTCCACAGTGAAGGAAGGGGGATTATATTCTACCTCTCTGAGGGCAGAGCTGCTACATAAATTCAGAATGTTTTGCTCAGATTTGTCTATTCTCCTCCACTTAGTTATTCAATCATATGGACTCAGCTATGTATTTATTTTGTCACAAAATGTATCTTCTTTTTCAGCACTGGCCACTGGGAGCTCCTGGGGCTGGCTCCTGTGTGCTGTTGACAAAAGAACCACATCTCCATCTTCTCTTCCCAAGTACCCTCCATCTCCTCCTGGGCAGTGAGGCTCCATGTGTCCCCATGATCCTTCTGCCAGGCACACTGAAGACATGCAATAAACGTGCTGAATAATAGAGGAATGGATGAGGGATGCAGGACATCTGCTTCCTGCTGTGAGCAGCGGACACTTCTGCTGTGTGCCCAGGGCCTGCACTTCCTAATCTTCCTTGGGGACAGCCTCTCTCACCCCCAGTGCGGTGATGAGGCCAACCAGCAGAGCATCTCCCTGCTCACAGGGTCTCGGGTTGGGGCAGGCAGGTAACCCCGTGCAGAGCCAAGTGGGTACCCACAGGGCTGAATCTGCTGTAGCCCCATTAGGGAGAGGACAGTGAGCTGACCCAGAGGGGGTGTAGTTGAGGAATGGACTCCTTCTGAGGCCTAACCCATACTGTCCGTTAGTAAGTCCTGCCTGTGGGTGAGCTCTATGACCCCAAAATGCCCTTTTCACTTCCTCTGGTTTCGGTTGAGTTTTCAGTTCCTCATAATTAAAGCAATCCTTACAAGTCCTGCATTGCTGACCTTTACTGTTACAACAGTCAATCCTGGTGAGGTGACTGACCCTGGAGAGGCCTGACACCAGCTGACTGAGCCAGGGCCTGCGTCTCTTTCTCTTTCAGGGGCTGCGCACCCCAATGAGAAAGAGAAACCCCCAAGCTATTTTGTACCCCCACACTATCATCATCCCAGGCCAAAAGAGGACATCAAGGAAGTGGAAAGGGCTCACAAACAAGTGAACCCCTGACCTTGTATAGACCCCTAACTGTACCATCAGACCCACTGAACTCTACTAGTCACAAAACACTCACAAACACAGACTACCCCACTGTGACCAGGAACCATCAACTCCATTATGTGGTAAAACCCCATCAGGAAGTTAACGGAGGGACTTTCCTCGTGGTCCAGTGGTTAAGAATTCACCTTCCAATACAGGGGATGCAGTTTCGATCCCTGGTCGAGGAACTAAGACCCCACAGGCTGCTGGGCAACTAAGCTCATGCACCTCACTAGAGAGAAGCCCGCAGGCTGCAATGAAGACCCAGTGGAGCCACAAATAAAAACTTTTTTTTAAGAAAGAGTAAAGGAGACAAAAGGCTTGACCCCACAGTGAGCCAAGTATCAAGCTGAGACATGAAGCTATGAACTGGTTTCCGCCTCATCAGCTCACCCTAACCTCCGTGGCTGAGTACCACTGAGCCTGTGTTCTGCACTTCCTCCTGAAACCATGTCTAGTCATAACACACAGCCATCTAACCAGATATGTCTCTGCTTTAGCAACATTAGAGCAAAGTTGACATCAAGTTACCTGGCTGCTACATTACCCAGAAAGGCAACAGGAAGGAATGTGCAATCACTGGCACAGAGAGGGTGGGAGAAGAGGAGCTCTGTGCCCTGAGCTGGGCTCTGCTCCTCAGCAACAGACTCAGCAAGCCTGGCACCAGCCCACAGGACCAGGGCCTGCACACGAGGGAAGAACACATCACCCACAACTGGAAGGTACAAGCTGGCGGGACGAGCTCATCGTTTCCTGTAAGGTTTCCAAACAATGAGTCCAGAGTTCCTGTGAGTTATGTCCCGCAGCCCAGACCCTCGCCTGTAGAGCCCATGTCTTCCTGGTTTACATCCGTGCTCAGCTCAGAGACAGCTGGCTGAGGACAGCACGACTCAGAAGCAGCAGGGGGCTTCAGGTCAGGAGATCTGGAGTTCTAAGCCAGGGCTGATCCCATGACAACTAAACCGAAACTGAGGCACACTGTCACTCTGGGCCCCAGCTTCCTCAACTGCAAAACAGGTAAACAAACAGAACCTGCACGCTTTACCTGACTGCACTGGGAGGACAAAACAGCACCTGCCAGATTTGAAAAAGCTAAGTGCTCACTGCAAATATTAAATGGTGATGGGACTTGGAAGATAAAACATTCTCTGGGGATACTCAATGGTTCCTGTAACCACCTGGGCTAAAGGAGGTGAGGTCCTGTTCGCCAAGGCACTGCCTGGCCCGAGCACCCACAGTATGGACCCAGACCCAGCTGGCTGCAGCTAGGGCAACCACAACCCCAGCTTTTCTAGGACAGTCACCTTCCTTCCATATCATTCAGTGTTTCCTTTCAAAACAAGAATGTGTAACTGGATGTACTATTAAATGCAAGCTAAATATTTTCAGTGCCTTTTAAAGTGGTTCAAGTATTCGCCCATCAGAAGCTCACCACCCTCCCTCCACACAGAAGCCCTGCCGTGGCCAATCCGCACCCAATGCCCAGGACACTCCTCAGGACACGATGAGCACCTACCCACTCTGGCTGCTCACTGGGCTCTCCAGGCTTATGGTCAGAGGTCAGAGGTGGGGGCGAGTAATCTTTCACAGGAGTGGTGAATTCCACGGGTCCTGTTCCTGGCAAGGGCAGCTTCAGCAGCGGGTAGCTGGGATGGACAAAAAGGAGAGAAGAGTCAGGACATGATGGCAGGCAGAATCCATGCTGAGATAACAGTGACGCGGGAACCACTGCAGCTGCACTCACCTCCTGTGCTAGGAGAACTGCACAAATGTACAAAATACTAGTCATCAAACTTCAGGGCTACAAGGAAACTCAGGAGCCTCTAAATCAGAATTTTCAAGCTCCTTTTTAGTCACAGGGAACCCAATTGATAAACTACTTAATGAAATAGATTACTGGCTGAAAATTTTGAGAGATGTAATAAAGGCAAGAGGCTAAACAAACTTCTGGTCATACTGGACACACAAAAGACAAGAAAAAACTGGGGAAAGACTTCCTCAGTGGCCTAGTAGTTAAGACTCCATGCTTCCACTGCAGGGGGCACGGGTTCGATCCCTGGCCAGGGAAGTTCCACATGCCAGGCAGTGTGGTCAAAAAAGAAAAAAAAAAAAAAAAACCAGGAAACCAAAAATCCTACCCACTGATGCATCCTGATTCAGACTGTTGAGCAAATTGCTCCAGTTTAAAAGAACAGACCATAAAGATTGTGTATAATACATTGCGAGTATGGTCTAGTATGGTTCCTAGACCAGGCTGAATGGAAATCAATGGATCCACCACTGGCGAAGGAAAAAGCTTGGACTAACATCAAAAAGTTGGCAAATGGATGTGCTTCTGATTTCGATTTTACGTCTTTAAAACTTTTTTTTTTTTAGAACTTCCCTGGTGGTCCAATGATTAAGACTCTGAGCTTCGGGAGTCTGCAGTAAGTGCAGGTTCCACCCCTGGTCGAGGAAGTTCTGCATGCCGCATGTGGCCAAAAAAAAAGAAATTTTAAACTTAGAATTAAGTTTTATGTAATACAATGCACAAGTCTTAAGCATACAGTGAATGCAATGAATATTTACAGATGCATCCACCTGTGTAGCCACTATGTAGATCAAGCTACAAAATATTTTTAGAACCTCAGAAGGTGGCCTTGTGCGCTAGTGAAGGGCATCGTCTACCATAAACTACTATCAGAATTCCTATAATCACAAATTAGCTCTGCTTGTTTCTTCTGGCATATAACTGAAATCACCCATTCCGCTGTGTACTCCTCTGTGACTGGCTGTTTCAACTTACATCTACCGGATTCATCCACGCTGGCGCATGTAGTTTCATTTATACGCACTGCTTCATGCATATACACTAGTCCACCAAATGAACATACTACAGTGCATTTATCTATTCTAGTGTTGAGAAGGAACATTTGGCTGTTTCCAGCTGAAACTATTAAGAAGAGAAATTGTGAAAAATTTTATGTATACACTCATTCTTATGTAAGCACTCATTTCTGTAAGGTATATCCCTTGAACGAAATGGCTGGGTTGTGGAGCATACATGTTTAGCTTTGTGGATAACACCAGTTTTCCAAAGTACTTATTTGAATTTATGCTCCCGCTGGCAGCATGATAGGAGTTTCAACTGCTCCACCTCTTGACCCTGTCAGTCCAATTAATTGGAACCATTTAGAGGAGAAGGTACTGGTATAGCTCTGTGGTTTCAATATACAGCAAACACTGTATGCTTATCTTTCATATGCTTATTGGCCACCTGGATAATTTCCATGTATTTCTAATTTTCCTTCTTTTCTTGATTTTTAAGTTTCATTCCACTGTCACTGGAAAAGATCCTCTGTATGGTTTCAGTCTTTCTAAATTTATTGAGACTTGTGATCTAACACAGGGTCTGGCCTGGAGAATGTTCGATGTTCACTTGGGAAGAATGTGTACTAGTCTCGTTGGTTTCACTGTTGCTCAAGTCCTCCACCTTCCTTGTTGGTCTTGTCTGGTTGTATCCATCACTGAAAGCAGAGACCCACTGTCACCGGAGAACTGTGTATTTCTCTTTTCAATTCTGTCCATTTTTGCTTTATATATTTTAGGGGTCTGCTGTTAAGAGGTTTATAATCATTATATCCTCCTGTTATACTAAAGCATATATAGTGTCAACATATCAATATAATCAATATATCATCAATATACAGTGTCCTCCTTCTTTGTTTCTAATGAACTTTTTAATGTTGCTTGATAACAATATAGCCACGTCAGCTCTCCTTTGGGTACCGTTTAGCATGGAATATCATTTTCCATCCTTTTACTTGCAACCTCTTTGTGTTCTAAGATCCAAAGCGTGGTGTGTTACCCTACAGTGTCTCCCCAGAGCTTGCAGGCCCACTGAGCCCACACACTCTAGAACCCGTGCACGGCAACAAGAAGAGAAGCTTGTGTGCCGCAAGCCAGGGCCCAGGTGTCGCAACAAAGACCCAGCGCAGCCAAAAGCAGCACGCAGACACTCTTCTTAAACATACAAACTGTGCTGCCTTTTTTGCTGTCGCACTGGGTCTTTGTTGCCACGCACAGGCTTTCTCTAGTCCCAGCGAGCTGGGGCTACTCTTCTTTGCAATTCGCAGGCTTCTCATTGCTGTTGTGGAAAACGGGCTCTAGGTCTGCGGGTCTCAGGAGTTGCAGCTCACAGGCTCAGCAGTTGTGGCTTGTGGTCCTAGCTGCTCCTCGGCATGTGGGGTTTTCCCACGGCATTTACAATCTTCCTGGACCTGTGTCCCCTGCATGGCAGGCAGATTCTTTTTTTTTTTTTTAACTATTTTAAATAATTTATTCATAAAAATTTACCTCACAAATAGAAGGAATTTCAATATATAATTAATTAGGTAAAATGTTATAAACATAATTTAATAATTATTTTTGCTAGCAACAGATCCTTGGTCCCAGGTAATCCAAGGGATTATATTGGTAATCCAAGGCACTTTAAGCAATCAAGTAGGAATTTTGTATATAACTGGATCTGGATTTTTCAAATGTGTGGAGAGCAACAGAATTTTTAATGGTATTTTCATACATTTTCAATGGTATTTTTTTTATTAGCAGTTTTTAATCAGACCCTTAAGGAAAAAAACTTTCCAAAAATTAATCCTTGAAAATGGTTTAAATTTAAACCCATTAACTTCATAGGGTTTCTATTTAGTCATATATCCCTTTTAAATGTCAGACTGTCAGGCTTCCTTTCCGAAGGGAGTATAACAGTGCCTGTAACAGAGAATAAAATTATTTCTAAATATTTTTAAATTGTCTAAAATACAATTTTATGTAAATGGTAAGAATTAACTTGGGAAATCAAAAATTGATTGTAATTAAATAGAAAATTATAGTGTTACATTGAATACACTTTATGTTTTTAGCCTATAATAAGAAAGATACAGGTTGGTGTACATCAGGAAGTAAAAAAAAATCAGTATAAATTAAGTTGAAGCTTGAGAGGTTAGCTCTGTTCAGAATCAGTGTTGATTTAAAATCAATGCAAGTTTAAACAAACATGCTTTGCTTTACCAACATGACGTGTGTAACACTAAGATGGAGTAAGGATTGCAAAAAAAAAACCAAAAAGGAGCTTCCAGCCTGTGTGTGGACATGAAGAGGTGTGCACAGAAACACAGATCTGGACAGGCATATTTTTAACCATGAAAAACCAGGGAAGTCTAGATTCTTTTAAAAATCAAATTGCCTTTTAGTAGGAGAGTTTGATCCACTTACATTTAACGTGACTACTGACAGGGAAGGATTTACTTATGCCGTCCAGCTATTTGTTTTCTCTCTGTCAAATGATTTTTGCTCATCAATTCCTCCATTGCTTTTTAAAAAATAAAAAAACAGGGAGGGGGCTGATTTTTTTGTAGTGTGCCACTTTGATTGACTTCTACTTTCCTGTTCTATATATCTTAGAAGTTATTTTCTTAGTGGTTACCTTGAAAGCGAAAGTCACTCAAGTCGTGTCCGACTCTTTGCGACCCCATGGACTATATAGTTCACAGAATTCTCCAGGCCAGAATATTGGAGCGGGTCGCCTTTCCCTTCTCCAGGGGATCTTCCCAACCCAGGGATCAAACCCAGGTCTCCCTCATTGCAGGTGGATTCTTTACCAGTTGAGCTACAAGGGAAGCCTGTGGTTACCTTGGGAATTCTATTATTAACAACTTACAGGACTTCCCTGGTGGTTCAGTGGTTATTAAGAATCCACTGCTAATGCAAGGGACACGAGTTCAATCCTTCATCCACGAAGATTCCACATGCTGCAGGAAACTACTGGGCCCACGTGCCATAACCACTGAAGCCAGGCACCCTGGAGCCTATGCTCTGTAACAAGAGAACCCAGTGCAGGGAGAAGCCCACACATAACAACAAAGACGCAGCACAGCCAAAAATCAAAAAACAACGACAAAACCTTGTAACAATCTAGACTGAATAGTATTATTACAGAGGAGTTCAAAAGCAAATCTGAACAGGTGGAAGAAAGGATCAGCAATCATGAAAATAAGACAAATGAAATTAAGCAGACTGAGAGCCTAGCTTCCATAGTACACACTCTGACAGTACATCCTGGTCTTTCCCCTTTTATATTGTTACTGTCACAGATTATACTTTATACATTTATTCTCATTAATATAGCTTTTATGTTATATTTAATACACTTGCCCTTTAAATCACAAAAGACAAAGAAAGAAATTACAAACCAAACCGAAAGCACAGCAATTCTGATCATCTTACTAGTGTTTATTTCCTATTGTGGGTTCAACCTGTAGGGCAGGTCCAGCGCTAACAAATTTGCTCAGCTTTTGTTTATCTGAAAATGCCTTAATTTCTCCTTCATTACCGAAGTACAGTTTTGCAGAAGATAGAACTCTTGGTTGAGTTTTTTCCTTTCAGGTTTTTAAATGCCTCCATAGTGAAAAAGCTGACTTAAAAGACTTAAAACTCAATATTCAAAAAGCTAAAATCACGGCATCTAGTTCCATTACGTCATGGCAAATACATGGGGAAAAAATGGAAACAGTAAGAGATTTTATTTTGGGGGGCTCCAAAATCACTCAGATGGTGACTGCAGCCATGAAATTAAAAGATGCTTGCTCCTTGGAAGAAAAGCTATGACCAACCTGGATAGCATATCAAAAAGCAGAGGCATTACTTTGCCAACAAAGGTCCGTCTAGTCAAAGCTATGGTTTTTCCAGTAGTCATGTATGGGTGTGAGAGTTGGACTGTTAAGAAAGCTGAGTGTCGAAGAATTGATGCTTTTGAACCATGGTGCTGGAGAAAATTCTTGAGATTCCCGTGGACTGCAAGGAGATTAAACTAGTCAATCCCAAAGGAAATCAGTCCTGAATATTCATTGGAAGGACTGATGCTGAAGCTGAAATTCCAATACTTAGGCCATCAGCTGCAAAGAACTGACTCATTGGAAAAGATCCTAAAGCTGGGAAAGACCGAAGGCAGGAGGAGAAAGGGACGACAGAGGATGAGATGGTTGGATGGCATCACCGACTCGATGGACATGAGTCTCAGCAAACTCCAGGAGCTGGTGATGGACAGGGAAGCCTGACATGCTTCTGTCCATGGGGTTGCAAACAGTCGGACACAACTGAGTGACGGAACTGAACTGATGATTTCTGAGAGGAAATCAGCCATTAATCTATTGAAAATTCCTTTTATGTGAAGAGTTGCTTCTGTCTTGCTGCTTCCAAAAGCTAAGGTTCACCTGTTTGGAGGCAGGTATCAAGGGTTGTCTCTGGACTAGGTAAGGTTCTGTAGGGGAAAACTCTGCACAAGGGCTGGGCTGACCCCTGGGTGTAGATAGGAGTCTAGGGCCCAGAGCTAAGGCTGCTGGAGCTCTAGCTCTACTAGAAGATGAAGGCCAGCCATACATTTTATTTATCTACATTCACTTTCTACACAGTAGCTTCTCAAAACACGCTCACTAAACTGAAGGCAGCCTGTTTCTCAAAATTTGAAATATTTAAAACATCTGTGAATTCCAGGAGTTTAAACATTCCAGCAAGGAGATCAAATCAGTCAATCCTAAAGGAAATCAACCCTGAATATTCACTGGAAGGACTGATACTGAAGCTTCAATATTTTGGCCACCTGATATGAAGCACCAACTCACTGGAAGAGATCCTGATGCTGGGAAAGACTGAGGACAAGAGGCAAACGGGATGACAGAGGATGATATGGTTAGAGAGGATCCACCGACTCAATGGACACAAACTTGAGCAACCTCCAGGAGATAGTAAAGACCCAGGAAGCCTGGCATGCTGCAGTCCATGGGGTCACAAAGACTTGGATGTGACTTAGCGACTAAACAAAAACAACAACAAAACATTAGCAGGAAAAAAAAGAAGGGTAGCACACCCCAGAGCATCCACTTTCTTAGGATGAAATCTATTAGGAAACAGCCACAGACCTTGAAATGCTTAAAATGGCTCACGGTCGTTCTCCAACCTTGCCCTGGAGCCACATACAACTCCCCTTCTGCTCCTGAGGCTGTGCACCTGGCTGAACACTCCTGCCCCTTCTTCAAGATAACTCAGTTTCAAGCTCAGCTGCAGTATTCCTTCCACAGGAAGTCCTTCCGCTCCCCCCAAAGTCCAGGTTAAGGCCTCTCCTCCTAGGAGCTACCAAAGTGCCCCATGCTCACCCCCAAACGGTCCTTACCGCTGACCGTGAGCCTGCCTGTTTCTGTCTCTCTAACAGTGACAACAGCTTCTAACTATCACTGAGAACCTGTGATGTGCCAACTGCCTTTCATCTTTTTGCTCATTTAAGCCTCACCACAGCCCAACGAGGCATACAGAAGCTATATCCCCCTCCCCAAGAAAGCAACAGAACCAGTATGTGAACACAGGCAGTCTGGGCCCAGAGTCCACGCTCTTAACATCACGCTATACTACCTGGTATTACAGTTTTGTTGTTTTTTCCCCCCAAAAAATGACCATAAGTTAAATAACCATAAATTCCTTTTAATAGAAGCACAAGAAAAAGATTCTACCGAAATACAAAATGCAAGGTAATCATCACCGTCCATGTGAGACCAAAAGGAATGCGTAGAAGAAAAGTGTTGGGCAATTTTACAAGTAAAAGCACTCACTTTATCAAGGTCAGAAAAAAAAGACTAAAGACAGAAACTGGAGGTTTCTACCACCACCCCACTTTGCTTCCGCCAACTCGTTTCTAGGGCCAGATTCTACCATGGCTTACTCTGACCTTACAGGGGCAAAAGGAAGGAACCACGTTTCCAAACCCCTCCCTGAATTTCCTGTCTCAGCTCCACCCATCCAGCTGCTCAGACCAAGCACT
The DNA here is from genome assembly GCF_033118175.1 of Dama dama. Taxonomy (NCBI): domain Eukaryota; kingdom Metazoa; phylum Chordata; class Mammalia; order Artiodactyla; family Cervidae; genus Dama; species Dama dama. The sequence goes on along the minus strand of NC_083704.1, from coordinate 56,401,876 downwards.
CTGAGCTCTCTCACACTCTACACCTGGTGCTCAGAAAAATCCCGAAGACTCCACCTTCAAAATACATCCAGACTCAGCCATATCTCACCACCTCCAGGGCTTCCCCTTAGACTGAGCAACAGCTATCAACTCTTATCTGGAGTAATGCGCTAGCCCAGCTAGACTTCCTGCTTCTCCTCCTGAAATCACTTGTTTCCTCATCAGGTACAAGTACACTCTGAATCTCCTCACCTCCCAGCCCACACACCTCTCTGCTGCTGTGACTGCAGAGCCCATGGCTGGCCACCCAACACCTCTCCAGGGCCTGCTGCCGCCCTACCCTTGTTCCCTCTCATCTGATCTCTGGACATGCTGGCTCAATTTCCAACTGCCAGCACTTGCATCTCTTCACCTGAGAGTGTTCCACTGCTGCTGGAGGCCTCTCTGCCTCACAGAGACGGGCCCCAAGTGCCAATTGAGAATTAATGCTAGCCGGAAGCAGCCCAGTCAGTGATTCATGTTATTATTGTATAGATTAGGGGTCAGCAAACTACAGTCCATGTCCTGTATTCATATGGTAAGTTCAAAGTGATTTTTACATTTTAAAAGGGTTAAGACCAACAAGACCTTCTAGAACTAACACCCCCCCCACCAAAAAAAAGATGCCCTTTTCACCATACAGGACTGGAATGCAAAAGTTGGAAGTCAAGAGATACCTGGAGGAAAAAAAAAAAAAAAAAGAGATACCTGGAGGAACAGGCAAATTTAGCCTTGGAGTACAAAATGAAGCAGGGCAAAGGCTAATAGAGTTCTGCCAAGAGAATGCACTGATCATACCAAACATCCTCTTCCAACAATACAAAGAGAAAACTCTACACATGGACATCACCAGATGGTCAGCACAAAAATCAGACTGATTATATTCTTTGCAGTCAAAGATGGAGAAACTCTATATAGTCAACAAAAACAATATCTGAAGCTAAGTGCAGCTCAGTCCATGAGCTCCTTATTGTAAAATTCAAACTTATGTTGAAGAAAACAGGAAAAACCACTAGGCCATTCAGGTACGGCCTTAATCAAATCTCTTATGATTACACAGTGAAAGTGACAAACAGATCAAGGGATTAGATCTGATAGACAGAGTGCCTCAAGAACTATGGATGGAAGTCACAGGAGGCGGTGACCAAAACCATTGCAAAGAAAAAGATATGCAAGAAGGAAAAATGGTTGTCTGTGGAGGGTTTACAAATAGCTGAAAAAAGGAGAAGCGAAAGGCAAGGCAAAAAAGGAAGATACCTAACTGACTCAGTTTCAGAGAAGAGCAAGGAGAGATAAGAAAGCCTTTTTAAATGAACAATGCAAAGAGAAAGAAAACAACAGAATGGGAAAGACTAGAGATCTCTTCAAGAAAATTAGAGATAACAAGGAACATTTCATGCAAAGAAGGGCACAATAAACGACAGAAACGGCAAGGACCTAACAGAAGCAGAAGATATTAAGAAATGGCAAGAATACACAGAACTGTACAAAAAAGGTCTTAATGACCCAGATAACCATGGAGGTGTGATCACTCACCTAGAGCCAGACATCATGGAGTGTGAAGTCAAGTGGGCCTTAGAAAGCATTATTACAAACATAGCTAGTGGAACTGATGGAATTTCAACAGAGCTATTTCAAATCCTAAAAGATGATGCTGTTAAAGGGCTGCACTCAATATGTCACCAAATCTGGAAAACCCAGCAGTGGCCACAGGACTGGAAAAGGTCCGTTTTCATTCCAATCCGAAAGAAAGGCAATGCCACAGAATGTTCAAACTACTGGATAATTGCGCTCATTTCACGTGCTAGGAAGGTAAAGTTCAAAATCCTTCAAGCTGGGCTTCAAAAGTATATGAACTGAAAACTTCCAGATGTACAAGCCGTATTTAGAAAAGGCAGAGGAACCAAAGATCAAATTGTCAAGATCCACTGGATCTAGGAAAAGCAAGAGAATTCCAGAAAAACATCTACTTCTGCTTCACTGACTACGCTAAAGCCTTTGACTGTGTGGATCACAACAAACTGTGGACAATTCTGAAAGAGATGGGAATACCAGACCACCTTACCTGCCTCCTGAGAAATCTGTATGCAGGTCAAGAAGCAACAGTTAGAACTGGACATGGAACAACAGACTGGTTCTGAATTGGCAAAGGAGTATGTCAAGACTATATACTGTCACCCTGCTTATTAAACTTATATGCAGAGTACATCATGCGAAATGCTGGGCTGGAAAAGAAGCTGGAATCAAGATTGCCAAGAGAAATATCAATAACCTCAGATATGCAGATGATATCACCCTAATGGCTGAAAGTAAAGAGGAACTAAAGAGGCTCTTGATGAAGGTGAAAGAGGAGAGCAAAAAGGCTGGCTTAAAACTCAACATTCAAAACACTAAGATCATGGCATCCAGTCCCATCATTTCATGGCAAACAGACGGGGAAAAAATGGAAACAGTGAAAGACTTTTTTAGGCTCCAAAATCACTGCAGATGGTGACTGCAGCCATGTAATTAAAAGACCCTTGCTCCTTAGAAGAAAAGCTATGACAAACCTAGACAGCCTACTAAAAAGCAGAGACATCACTTTGCTGACAAAGGTCCGTATAGTCAAAGCTATGGTTTTTCCAGTAGTCATGATGGATATAAGACCTGGGCCATAAAGAAGGCTGAGCGCAGAAGAATTGATGCTTTTTAACTGTGGTTTTGGAGAAGACTCTTGAGAGTCCCTTGGACTGCAAGGAGATCCAACCAGTCCATCCTAAAGGAAATCAGTCCTAAATATTCACTGGAACGACTGATGCTGAAGCTTTGATACTTTGGTCACCTGATGCGAAGAGCTAACTCACTGGAAATGACCCTGATGCTGGGAAAGACTGATGGCAGGAGGAGAAGGGGACAAAGATAAGACAGTTGGATGGCATCACTGACTCGGTGGACATGAGTCTGAGGAAACTCCAGGAGATGCTGAAGGGCAGGGAGGCCTGGCGCGCTGCAGTCCATGGGGTTGTAAAGAGTCAGACACAACATGTTGACTGAACAACAACATATAAAACAAAACAACCAAAGAAAAATATGTGATAGAGACTCCACGTGGCCTTCCTATGTGGCCCTGCAGGGAATGAGTTTGCTGACCTGGCAGAGGGTGCAGCTACCCTGATCAGAGGCGGAGCTCTGAGGTGGACGACCTGCACTGTTCTTCAGCATCCCCAAGAATATGACTCTTGAGCGGCCCGTGGTGTAAACTTGCTGAATAATGTACCTCCCCTTCCAGCTCCCTCTTCCACCCACTGATCACTGTTCATTCCATCTTTTTTTGTTGTTGTTCATTCCATCTTACACACAAGCTGCTGCTGCTGCTAAGTCGCATCAGTTGTGTCCAACTCTGTGTGACCCCATAGACGGCAGCCCATCAGGCTCTGCCGTCCCTGGGATTCTCCAGGCAAGAACACTAGAGTGGGTTGCCATTTCCTTCTCCAATGCATGAAAGTGAAAAGTGAAAGTGAAGTCGCTTAGTCGTGTCTGACCTTCGAGACCCCATAGACTGCAGCCTACCAGGCTCCTCCATTCATGGGATTTTCCAGGCAAGAGTACTGGAGTGGGTTGCCAAGCTACATGCACTCAAATCCTTGTCTCGGGGATACCAAACTAAAACATGCCCTCTACCCACTAAATGCTAACCAAACTCCTGTGTATCCTTCAAGGCCACCTCATCTCTCCACCCCAAGCAGTCAGGCATCTCTCATCTACACTCCCATGACAACCGCAAACACTGCTCTTCAATTCACCTGCTTAATTAATGTAAGATATGTGAGGCGGGAACATGTCCTTCTAACTTTCGCATCCTCATACCAGCCACATGGAAGATGTTCAAGACATGCAGGCTGAGGCTGTACCAAGGACTAGCTTCATGGTGTGCACCTATGTGGCTGCACAAGACCCCACGTTCAGAAGGGTCTGGAGCTTGGGGTTTAATGCTCTGCACTAGATATATAGAAATTCTCAACAAATCTATCTTTTGATTTGTGTTTCACAAGCCAAGTCCATCACAACAGCGCATGATGCGGAGTATAGGTTCACAGGTGGTCCCTCCACCCTGGGACAGGTGCGTGACCACGAGCACCCCTGCCCACCCCCTCCCAGTCCAGGTATCCATGTGCTGCTACCGCCTACAGGTGCCCAACCAAAACCAGAAGGGCTGTTCAGCAGCTCACACCTCGCTGTGTCCTGGAGCTGGGTAAAATGTCGGTCGGCCGTGGCTTATCCCAGGCTGGCTGCACCACAGCATATCGGATGGGCAGGAGCAACTTGGCAGCAGCAGCCTTTCACCCCCTTGCATCTGAGCATGCTCCAGGACCTTTAATGATACTTTCCCCCTGCTTTCTGAGGAAGCAGCCCTGCACCTGCATGCTGCACTGGGTCCCACAAATGATGGTGTTATGATGGGAGCTCAGGCGACACTGAAGACACACAGGAAGAGCAACCACAAAGATGGCACGCAGAGACGTGGCACAAGGCTCCCCTCTGAAGACAGCAGCAGTTGAACATGCTTCCTCTCTTCCCTTCTCAGGGGAGAACAGTACAGAACTAGGGGTGGGGCGGTGAAAGTCTAAAAGGGAAAACTGCTGAGATCTCCTGATCTCTCTTTTGTTTGAGGACGTCTGGGTTGATAAGGGCGCCTTTGATCTCCTCCAAGCCCTTCAGAGCTTTTCCGGGGTTTGTGTGCAGGGCCAGGGGTAACTTCTGCTTGGAGGGAGCCTCTGGCTTCAGAGTGCTGAACAGGCCCCAGGAGCGGCTGCTGTAGCTGGGCCCCTGGCTCCTGCATCTGGGCCTTGGGACACAGGTCCATGGTGCTCTGGGACGTCCTTCTCAGCCAACCAGCCCAGCTTTCCAAAGCACTGGTGCAGACCTGGCTTCTGTTACTCAGATTTCTTTCTTATTCATGAAAAGAATCTAATCATGTTCAGAGTAGTCACAAGGGTACAGAAAGAAGGAGCCTGTTCTATAAGTCCCCATGTGCCCACCTGCAAAGGGCCATGATGATCGTGGGGAAACCTGAGCCATGGCAGACACTGGAGAGAGGTTGAGAGCAGAGGCCACCACAACCGAGACGTCCAGTCTCAGCCTGAAAGGGCTGCTTTGCTCCAGAGGAAGAGAAGGAGGAAAGGGCCATGTCTGCACTCGGATAAACCCACACACCCTGCAGGATTCGCCTCCTTCAGGAGGTTCGGAATGGTCTCATCATGATTCCAACTTGCTCTCTAAGGAAAAATTCACCCTCTGTAACCACGAGCAGCACGTTATGGAATCACAAGTGACCCAGTGACCCCCACATAAACCTCTGACCCACAGGGAGGGCAACTCAGCTGGCCTGCCACCCAGACACTGTTCCTTCACGCCACGGCGCACCCACCACTTCCCAGGGCAGGCCCAAGCAACAGCACCCTCTGCCTTGCTGGGCTGCTACCGGGCATCCTGGTGGCCTAACTAGCTCTAGGAAGTGTAAACAGACACCTGTTGCCACAGCGCCTACTTGCTACAAGTTTCATCAGGTTTTCCCAAAGGAAAGAGCATTCATGGCTCCCAGGGTGATCCTGTGATGATGAACAGGCCCACAGCTCAGGAAGCTGCTAGAGCCAGACAGGGGGAGCGAGAGCAGCAGTCCCTTCATCAAGCTGAACAAGCCTCTCGTTCCACGTACAATACAGGTAAGCAGTTAAATGGAGCCTGGGCATCTAATGAAACCACTAAAAGCAGTCTATTCACTTCTCCAAAGAAGACATACAGATGGCCAATAACCACATGAAAAGATGCTCGATAGCACTAATTATTACAGAAATGCAAATTAAAACTACAATGTGGGGGTGGGAGGAAGGTTCAAGAGGGAGGGGACATATATATACCTACGGCTGATTAATGTTGCTGTATGGCAGAAACCAACACAATACTGTAAAGTAATTATCCTCCAATTAAAAATAAATAAAATTCTAAAAAACACAACAATGAGGTACCACCTCACACTGGTCAGAATGGCCATCGTAAAACCGTCAACAAATAATAAATGCTGAAGAGGATGTGGAAAAAATTTACATTCCCACCAGGAGTGGTGGGAATGTAAACTGGTACAGCCACTACAGAAAACAGTATAGAGGGTCCTTAAAAAATTAAAAATAGAGCTACCATACGATCCAGCAATCCCACTCCTGGGAATATATTTGGCACAAACTCTAATTCAAAAAGGTAACAGGTGTGCTCACTTCGGCAGCACATATACAAAAAAGTAACAGGCGCTTTCAGGTTCACAGCAGCACTACTTACAGTAGCCACGACATGGAGACAACCTAAACGTCCATGGACAGATGGAGGGATAAGAAGATGTGGCCCATAAAAAAAATGGATTATTAGTCATAAAAAAGGAATGAAATAATGCCATTTGCAGCAACATGGATGGACCCAGAGATGATCAAACGAAGTGAAGTCAGGAAGAGAGAGACAAGTACTCTATATCACTTATATATGGAAGCTAAAATATGACACAAATGAACTTATTTACAAACAGAAACAGACTCACAGACACAGAAATTTAAAACCAGTTACCAAAGGGGAATGGGGAAGGACAAATAAGGAGTTTAGGATTAGCAAATACAAACTACTATATAAAAAAAATAGATAAAACAAGGTCCTACTCTACAGCAAAGGGACAATATTCAATATCCTGTAACAAACCATAATGGAAAGAATATGAAAAATAGTAGGTATACATGGATAACTGAATCACTTTGCTGTAGAATAGAAACTGACACAACATGATAAATCAACTATCCTTCAATAAAAAAAAAATTACAGGAACTTCCCTGGTAGTCCAGTGATTAAGGATCCACCCTGCGGGGGCTTCCCTGGTAGCTCAGTGGATAAAAATCCACCTGCCAACGCGTGACACACGGGTTTGGTCTCTGGTCCAGGAACATTCCACATGCCAAGGGGCAACTAAACCTGTGCGCCACCACTACTGAAGCCCACGTGCTCTGTGACGGGAGAGGCCACCGCGATGAGACGCCCACACAGGACAACTGGAGAGCAGCCCCGCTCGCAGCAGCCAGAGAAAAGCCCACGCAGCAAGAAGACCCAGCTCAGCCAAGAAAAATATACAAAAACTATTATTTATTTTTTTTAAAAACCATTTTTTAAAATAATAATAAATGCACAAACTTAAAAGAAAAAAAATCCAATGGCACTGCAACTGTCTGTCTCAGGCTGAGACCGTGGGAGAGCCTGTGTTCGGCATTACTGTCTGGCACAGTTCTTGGCATCTACTACAGCCATCTTGATTAAGGTGGCTATAAAACTCAACTGCATGCGCTCTCCTCAATGCCTATTACATAGGGCCGCTGCCTCAAAAAGCCTCTCTGTTCTCTGTCTAGGCAGATCCTGGCCCACTGGCCACTGGCCCACTGCAACTGAGACTCTCTTTCTCCCACTTCTTGATCAAGGAGCAGACTCCCTGCAATGAGTTACCAGAACCAAAGTGTTCTTCATAAAGTTCACGTCACCACAGTGGAGTGGAGAAATCACAGATGTGGATCAGCCACCCAGACCTACCAGTTGCAGCGCATACCACTTACTATGTCTCCGTACAAGTTTCATCATCAGCAAAGGAACTAGGGAATAACCACCTCCTCCAAGGACGTAAGGCGACCAAATGAAATACCATGTGTGGAAGCACTTGAGCACAAAGCCAGTGCTCAGTGAAGAGGAGTCGTCCACTCCCTCTCCCAATCCCAATCTGAGGGTCCCCCACCCACTTCTCAAGACTGATGCTCAGCCAGACACACCTGTGGGATCTAAGACAGGCGTCGGCCCAGCTTGGCTGCAACTGGGCCACTGCTGCTGCTGTCCAGTCGCCAGGTTGTGGCCACCTCTTTGTGATACCACGGACTGCAGCACGCCGGGCTTCCCTGTTCCTCACCATCTCCCAGAGTTTGCCCAAGTTCAAATCCACTGCATCAGTGAGGCCATCCAACCATCTCATCTTCTGTCGCCCTCTTCTCCTTCTACCTTCAATCTTTCCCAGCGTCAGGGTCTTTTCCAATGAATAGGCTCTTTGCATCAGGTGGCCAAAGTCCTGTAGCTTCAGCTTCAGCATCAGTCCTTCCAATGACTATTCAGGGTTGATTTCCTTTAGGATTGACTGGTTTGATCTCCTTGCTGTCCAATGGACTCTCAAGAGTCTTCTCCAACACCGCAGTTCAAAAGCATCAATTCTTCGGCACTCTGTCTTCTTTTATGGTCCAACTCTCACATCCGTACCTGACTACTGCAAAGACCATAGCATTGATTATATGCAACTTTGTTGGCAAGGTGATGTTTTTGCTTTTTAACACACTGTCTAGGTTTGTCATAGCTTTCATCCCAAGAAGCAGTCATCTTCTAATTTCAAGGCTGTGGTCACCATCCACAGTGATTTTAGAACCCAAGAAGAGGAAATCTGTCACTGCTTCCACCTTTTCCCCTTCTATCTGCCATGATGTCATAGCACTGAATGCCACGATCTTCATTTTTTGAATGCTGACTTTTAAGCCAGCTTTTTCACTCTCCTATTTCACCCTCATCAAAAGGCACTTTAGTTCCTTTTGCCTTCTGCCATTAGAGTGGTATCATCTGCATACCTGTGGTTGTTGATATTTCTCCCAGCAATCTGATTCCACTTGTAACTCATCCAGCCTGGCATTTTGAATGATGTGCTCTGCATATGAGTTAAATAAACTGGGTGACAATGTACAGCCTTGCCATACTCCTTTCTCAATTGTGAACCAGTCAGTTGTTCCAAATAAGGTTCTAACTGTTGCTTCTTGACCTGTATACAGGTTTCTCAGGAGACAGGTAAGATGATCTGGTATTCTCATCTCTTGAAGAATTTGCCACAGTTTGTTATGATCCACACAGTCAAAGGCTTTAGCGTACTCAATGAAACAGAAGTAGATGTTTTTCTGGAATTCCCTTGCTTTCTCTATGATCCAGAGAATGTTGGCAATTTGATCTCTGGTATCTCTGCCTTTTCTAAACCCAGCTTGTACATCTGGAAATTCTTGATTCAAATACTGCTGAAGCCTACCTTGAAGGATTTTGAGCATAACGTTACTAGCATGGGAGATAAGTGCAACTGTCCAGTAGTTTGAACATTCTTTAGTACTGCCTTCTTCCGAAGTGGGATAAAGACTGACCTTTTCCAGTCCTGTGGCCACTGCTGTGTTTTCCAAATTTGCTGACATACTGAGTGGATCACTTTAAAAGCATCATCTTTTAGGATTTTAAATAGCTCTGCTGGAATTTCATCACTTCCACTAACTTTACTGGCAGCGGTGCTTCCTAAGGCCCACTTGACTTCACACTCCAGGGTATCTGGCTCTAGATGAGTGATCACACCATCGTGGTTATCCGGGTCATTAAGATCTTCTCTGTACAGTTCTTATGTGTATTCCTGCCACCTCTTTTTGATCTCTTCTGCTTCTATTAGGTCTTCACCACTTCTGTCTTTTACTAAGTCCATCACTGCATGAAATGTTCCTTTGCTATCTCAAATTTTCTTGAAGAGATCGGTAATCGTTCCCCATTCTGTTGTTTTCTTCTATTTCTTTGCATTGTTCATTGAAGAAGGCCTTCTTGTCTCTTTCTGCTATCCTCTGGAACTCTGCATTCAGGTGAGCATACCTTTCCCTCTCTCCCTTGCTTTTTGCTGTTCTTCTGCAATTGGGCTACGCTGGTAGCGAATTAGCAAAATACTGTTACTATCACATTTGCCTCTTCCCCTATCCCCCACCCCATTATAATTCACCCTGAGTCAAGGAATGTTCCATACTTGAGACCTTAGCCACAAAGGTCAACAAGTTTCATACCAGAGGCCCCTATCATAAATCCAAGGACAATTTGTTTTGAAACACGTGTGTGATATCAAATTATTCATTCAAAGATACATCCCAGTTGCACCCAGCTACACTCACAGCTGCTACCCACATCACACACTCCCTGTCTGGGAAGCTGTCTGGACCTGGCTGGCCAAATCCAACCCTCAGAAGGGGAATGGCAACAGGAAACACCCTTTCCTTTCTGGTACTAGAGCTGTCCTTGTGGAGAGGGAGTCACAACTACCTCCTTCAACTGCCCATTGAGAAGCCAAGTTTAATTCAGGGTGTTCATTCATTATGGATTCACTTAACACCCTCCCAGGTACAAAGGCACATACACAGAGGCCATCACAGAAGTGAGAATTGATGACAGGGGAGCTGGACACCACCCACCCCTATAGAAGGCGATAGGAGCAATAATGACCATGAGTGTCACCACAAACTGCTGCTCCAGAAGTCAGAATAAAAACTACTTTTAGCTGAGATGTGGTAGAACTTTTCAAGACAGACACATGGTCTAGTGTTCTCAGCATGTAGGCCCCTGGCCTGGGAAGTTGTTCAGATGCACATTCTTGGCTTCACCCAGACCTGATGAACAAGAAACTCTGGGGTAGAGCCTGGCAGTTTCGTTTAACGGGCCCTCGTGATTCTGATGCTAGTGCAGCTTTAAGAACCACTGCCCAAGCACACGGGCCAGGCCTAGAAAAGGATGATTCTGAAAGACAGAGATGTGTAAACTGACTTAAAGGAAAGAATACAAGCAAAACCAAGAGCTGGGTTCTCAGAACACTCCTAATTCATCAGGTGCAGGATAAAGCCACAAGCATCTTACCATGTACAACACAAATTAACAAAGTTTAAACAAATACACTGAGCCAGAGTGAGGAGAGCTGGGGGAACAGGTACAGGCACCAGGATCCCTGGCCTGGATCTGAACTCCAGTTTCCCTGCTCATTGGTTGTGTAGACCAGGCAAGCTCTAATCCTCCATCCTCCCTTTGGTTAAATGAAATTATAACTAGATCATTTCCCAAGGTTTTTTATGAGGATTAATGAGACATTTAATTATATACCTGTTGAAGCACCCAGCAGGAAATTCTCAATGAATATGCTCATCCTTCCTTGTCCTAATTAAGGAAGAACTTGGGATCATTAACAACTGAACAGCGAGTTCAGTCCTGAACCATCCTTCTTCCAGCACAGCAAAGTAAACTATAAACATCAGATGTGCAATGAATCTGGAAACCGGAATTCTTCCCATTGACAAGGACAATGAGGTGGGCTCTTTTCTCGTCAGTGTTTGAGAGCCAAAGGGGACCACTGGTTATCACCTTACACCAAGCCTCTCCTTCTACAATGTCTTCATCAGCCACAGCTTTCAGGTTTCTCTAGGGCCCTGGGACAGCACAAGAGACATGGAGAAAGGGCAGCACAGCTCTCACAACAGTGCTGGTGAGTATGGCAGGCCCCAGGGGTCAACCAGAGGTCAGAAGGAAGCTCCCCATGAACATAAGAGAATGACAGAGAGGGACTTGCCTGGTGGTCCAGTGGTTAAGAATCACCTTGCAATGCAGGAGACACTGGCTCAATCCCTGGTCCAGGACCTAAGACCCCACATGCTGCAAGGCAACTAAGTCCACATGCCACAACCAGAGAGCCCGCACGCAGCAACTACTTAGCCCACACATAACTAGAGAGTCCACGCAACAAAAGATCCTGCGTGAGGCAGTGACAATCCCATGTGTAGAAAACCCTGTCTCTGGGATTAGCCTGCAACATTGATGGTATCCCAAGAATTATTGAAATGGACTGTTCTTGCAACACTCCGAGGCTCCTGTTCTTAACTGGATGACAAAAGGAAGCTACCACTGCTGAGAAGGAAAGTTAAAAGATCACGCTTTTATTCATCCTGCAGTTTCTTAGAAACATCTCAACGTTATTTTGAGAAATTCTCAATAATATGAACAAACCTGGTGACTTAAATTAGGATAAATGTGGACTGTTTTAGTGCAGTGGCTACCACCCCAGGACTAGAGCTTCCCACTGGTGGGCCCAAATGAGCCTCAAGTTCCACTGTGTAAAAAGACACAGTCCAAGGGCTACACAACAGTCAGGGTTAGGAAGTCTACTGGCGCACCATATCCAGGGTAACTTGGAAACATACCAGCAGGCTAAGATGCAGAGCCCCGTGAAGAGAATGATGGGGATGGGGTAGGACGCACAGAACAGCCCATGGTTGTAGAAGGCCTGAGATATCTTCTCACGCAGCCTTTCAGTCAGGGTCATCCTCAGCTGAAGTCACCTTGCTGCCATCCCGGAAAGTGACCATGGATCAGCCTGGCACACGCTGGATGGCACTGACAATGTACACCATTTGCAGACACCTGGCAAGAAGAGAGAAAAGCAAATGAGCAAAGAGTACCTGGCTGTGAACACTAGGGCACCCAGGGGAGGTGGCAGGGATGTGGAGACCGAATCAGGATGTGTACAGGCAAGAAGAGCTGGAGACATCAACCCCAACCCATGCACGCACACACACGTGTGCACAATCTTGGTCCACTCCTAGTGACTGTGGGCAGGGTCCAAGTAAGTCTAACCAAAGACACCAAAACACTGCCCCTCTAGCTCTAGTAACAAACTCTCAACCATCTTCCACATCAGGCACTTTCTTAAAAAGGCCACTCCCTCGAGAGGGCATTGTTCTCACCCGTGGCACAAGAGAGCACGCCTGCGTAACTGACAGCACCTTCAGCTGCTCTCAGCCAAATGGACATTCTGGAAACCCGCCCCCCTGTTCTCTGTGCAAAGGCCAGACCAAGAGAAATCCTTGGGAAAAACCTTCATACAAGGACTGATCCCTCAAAAAACACATTTCTTGCACAAACAGTGATTCACTGATAAAGAACATTCAGTGAGATCAGCCCTCAACGTAAAAACACCAAAAAGCCTAGGCCCCTGACATAAAACAAACTGCACTGCAAGGTGGAAGTCTCTGCTTCTGGTCCCACGTTGTTCTGGGAACATGTGGGGCAGAGGGCCCCTTCTGCTCCTGCTGCCCAAGCCATCTCCTTCTCTGAGTGACAGCAGCCAGCGCCACTCAGCTTTCTGCACAAGATCCACCCTGCACGGACTGTCAGTTAAGGTCCCCTCCCTGACCCCTGCCAGGCTGGTCATGTCTGTCTCCCTGGACTTTGACTTCTGAGAAAAAGAAGCAAAACTGGACATGGTGGTGCTGAATCCTCCCCGAGAGCTTCCGGCTCCCAGATCACTGTGCTGCTCTGGCTCCAGTCCTTTCTGAAGACTCAGGAGGTCTTCCTTCCGGCCATGCCATATCCTTCCAGTTAAGTCTCTCGTTTGTCTGTGCATTGCTTCCCAACAGAAGCTTGTGCCAGAAAACTTACACCCCCCAAAATCAGAATATCAAATTCTAATAGAAGGGCCCAGAGATCTAGAATTCCTTTCCCTGCTGAGCTCTCCAATGAAATTCACATTTAAATCTACTTCTGGACTTCCCCGGTGGTCCAGTGGTTAAGAATCTGCCTGCCAATGAAGAGGACACAGGTTCAATCCCTGGTCTGGGAAGATTTCACATGCTGTGGAGCAACTAAGCCCATGGGCCACAACCACTGAGCGCATGTACTAAAGACCACGAGCTGCAACTACTAATGCCCGTGCGCACGACAGCCCGCGCTCCACAGCAGCAGCCATGGCGAGGACAGACCACGCAGCACAACTAGAGAGCAACAACTGCCCCCTGCCCGCTGCAACCAGAAAAAAAGCCAGCATACAGCAATAAAGACCCAGCACAGCCATTAATAAATAAATAAAAATAAAACCATATTTCTTAAAAAAAAAAAAAAAAAAATCTACTTCTCCTGTTCCGTGTTGCTATTTTCCAGTCTCTGCTGCACGGAACCTGCCCAGACGTGTTTCTTGGCATTATCTGGCTCACTGATGAAACCCAGGCCAAAGCGATGATGCCTCAGAAGTCTGAGAGCAGAAACGAGAAGCAAGAGCAGTCACACCACAGCCAGTCAACAGAAGGGATCCACTCCATCCACCTTCCTGCAGGCACAAGCCTCAAGCATGCGTGCAATTCTCCGGTCCAAGAACCTTCTAAGGAAAGACGACACAGAGCCCTCTGTGGGTCAACTCAAAAGGCAGCAGGCAGGGGAGCCAGCAAGGGACAGCCCTGCCCAAGTAGCAGAGCTGCTGACAAGAGCCAGCCGCTCACCTGGAGCCTCAGAGCTCACAAAGGTCTCAGGGCCGCGGCAGGCCCCGCAGCTGCACTTCCCACCAGCATAACCCATGACTCTGGGGAAGCGACTTTTCTGCTCCTACGCCCCCAACTCTCCATCCTGCCCCAAGGGGGAAACAAACACTAATGAGAAACATGTCTGTGGAAAGACACTGTCAGGAACAAGCTGGAGCGTTTCCAACCTCAGTCCTCTGCCAAGCCCCACATCTCTTCCCTTAAAGGTCCCCAAACCAAGCCCACCAGGAAACTGTGATCCTACTAATCCTAATCTCCTTCTCAGGACTCTTCTGTTCTCTTATACATGAAATTACTAATATGAGAAAAAAAACAAAAACATTTCCCTTCCATTCTGCAGCAAGTACAAGTCTTTCTGACATGATCTTAGTCATTTTCAGTTCCCATTCATCTCTATTACTTATATTAATTGCTCATTTTCATAGCACCCGGGAAACAAAATCATAAAACAAACAAAAATAAGAAGTCCAAATTCTAGTTCATTACACAGCCCACCTACCTGAACCTGGCAAGAGAATTACTCATCTTCCCCCTCCACTGTGTTCACTTTGACACGAAGCTATTCCAAAGCACAATTTATCCAACCTGAACTGAAATTTTCTCTTTCCTACATTGCCCCACACTTGATAAATTTCTTCAGCTCAAAATCTACACTCTGAACTCAGCTTCCTGAATTTAAAGAGACACAACAGTTTTTATGTGATATATACACACACGGTACAATGTTGTTTGGCCATAGAAAGGAATGAGGTTCTGATACATACTACGACATGGACAGACCATGCAAACATGCTAAATGAAGTAAGGCAGATGCAACAAGACAAACTTTATATGATGCCACTTATAAGAAACATCTAGATTAGGAAAATCCGTAGAGACGGAAAACAGATTGGAGGTTACTAGGAGCCTGGGGGCAGAGAGGATAGGAAGTTACTAATTACAGCTTTCTGGGGTGATGAAAAGTTTTAGAAACAGATAACGGTGATGGCCGCACAACACAGTGAATGTAATTAATGTCCCTGAATTGCACAATTAATGGGTCACATGGCAGATTTTATGTTTATACATATTTTAACACAATAAAAATAATTTTAAAAAATTAAAAATGTAATTTTAAAAAATAAAAAATAGCAATTTAAAATAATTTTTAAAAATTAAAAATAGACACAATATGTAGAAGGGATGGAGGCCCTGGGGGCCTGAGCGGACCTATTACACAAAAATGTAAATGATCTTGTCCAATGCCTTCACGGGACACCCTGCTACAAGCAAAAACAAAGGGCTCTGCTGTTATAGACCCAAATTATAGAGCTGTATGTATAAAGAAAAAAAAACGATTGGAACCAGGACAAAGAACAGCCCTGGAGGAAGTCTACAGAGAGGACAAGCCCAGATCAAGTCAGACCCACTGGCTCAGAGGACAAAGGGCATCAGAGAGCAGGAGGAGTCCCTGAGGGCAGACTGGGGCCACTTTGTCACGAGCCTGCTGAACCCATGATTCCGAACCTGCCCCAAACCAGATCATAAGTGTGCAATTTTAGAAAAATCCATACACGTAATATACATTAACACAGGACATTATTTTTTTTTAAGAGATGATGGTCTATTTATTTTGTGCCTGTATTCACCAAACTTTCAGCATTTAAAATTCTCTTCAACCAACTCACAAAAGTTAAACACGCAACCAAGAAAAATAAATGTGTCAAAGCCCCAAGGAGGGAGTAGGGAAAGAGATGCAAAAAACGACATAGACTGCAGACTCTGTCTCAAAGCTTTCCAAGATCATTTGTTGAAAAGCCTTACCATCTCCCCTAAATTTCAGCCATACTGGACCCATCATGCTTATTCTTACCACAAACATTTACTGACTATCTTCTTTCACTGGAATAAATACCCAGAAGTGAAACTGTTAGGAAACATAAAACGTACTATACAACCTAAGACTGCCAACATATTTTCCAGAGTACCCACACCGTTTTACACTTCCACCAGACAGACTTCATTTCTTGGCATCCTCACCAGCATTTGGTATTGCTACTATTCTTTATTTTAGCTGGACTAATAGGAGTGTGTAAGTATCTTATTTGATCTTGATTTGCATTTCCCTCATGGCTACTGAGAGGAAAAGGAGAAAAGGAAAGATACACCTGTTTGAATGCAGAGTTTCAAAGAATATCAAGGAGAGATAAGAAAGCCTTCTTAAAAAAAAAAAAGAAAGAAAGAAAGAAAGCAAGCCTTCTTCAGTGATCAATGCAAAGAAATAGAGGAAAACAACAGAATGGGAAAGACTAGAGATCTCTTCAAGAAAATTAAAGATACCAAGGGAACATTTCATGTGAAGAAGGGCACAATAAAGCAAAGAAATGGTGTGGACCTAACAGAAGCAGAAGATATTAAGAAGAGATGGCAAGAATACAGAGAACTGTACAAAAAAGGTCTTAATGACCCAGATAACTACAATGGTGTGATCACTCACCTAGAGCCAGACATCCTGGAATGTGAAGTCAAGTGGGCCTTAGGAAGCATCACTACGAACAAAGCTAGTGGAGGCGATGGAATTCCAGTTGAACTTTTTCAAATCCTAAAAGATGATGCTGTGAAAGTGCTGCACTCAATATGTCAGCAAATTTGGAAAACTCAGTAGTGGCCACAGGACTGGAAAAGGTCCGTTTTCATTCTAATCCCAAAAAAAGGCAATGCCAAAGAATGTTCAAACTACCGCACAATTGCACTCTTCTCACATGCTACTAAAGTGATGCTCAAAATTCTCCAAGTCAGGCTTAACAGTACATTATCCGTGAACTTCCAGATGTTCCAGCTGGATTTAGAAAAGGCAGAGGAACCAGAGATCAAATTGCCAACATTCACTAGATCATCGAAAAAGCAAGAGAGTTCCAGAAAAACATCTATTTCTGCTTTATTGAGTACAATAAAGACTTTGACTGTCTGGATCACAATGAACTGTGGAAAATTCTTCAGGAGATGGGAGACCAGACCACCTGACCTGCCTCCTGAGAAATCTGTATGCAGGTCAAGAACAAACAGTTAGAACTGGACATGGAACAACAGACTGATTCCAAATCGGGAAAGGAGTATATCAAGGCTGTATATTGTCACCCTGCTTATTTAACTTATATGCAGAATACATCAACATCATGTGAAATGCCAGGCTGGATGAAGCACAAGCTGGAATCAAGATTTCTGGGAGAAATATCAATAACCTCAGATACAAATGGGCAGATGACACCACACTTATGGCAGAAAGCGAAGAGGAACTAAAGAGCCTCTTGATGAAAGTGAAAGAGGAGAGTGAAAAAGTTGGCTTAAAATTCAACATTCAGAAAACTAATATCATGGCATTCAGTCCCATCACTTCATGGTAAATAGATGGGGAAACAATGGAAACTGTGAAAAGACTTTATTTTGGGGGCTCCAAAATCACTGCAGATGGTAACTGCAGCCATGAAATTAAAAGACACTTGTTCCTTGGAAGAAAAGCTATGACCAACCTAGACAGCATATTAAAAAACAGAGACATTACTTTACCAACAACAGTCTGTCCAGTCAAAGCTAGTTAAATCACCTTTAAATATTTGACAGAATTTACTAGTGAAGCCATCTGATCTTGGGCTTTTTCCTTCTGTGTGGGAAGTTTTTAAACTATTAACTCAATCTCTTTATCTGTCAAGTCTATTCAGATTTTCTATTTCTTCTTGAATAAATTTTGTTAGTTTGTGTGTTTCCAGGAATTTGTCCATTTCACCTAGGCTATCTAATTTATTAGCATAATATTTGCTGTTCATAGTATTATAGTCATTTTTATTACTGAAGGTTGGTGGTACTGTCCCATCCCCACTTTCTGTCATGATTCCAGTTATTTGAGCTTCCTCTTATTCTCTGTTGATCTTTTAAAAAAACAAACTCTTGCTTTTATGTACTTCACTATTTTCCCAGTCTCTCTGCATTTGTTTACACTCTAGTCTTTATTATTTTCTTCCTTCTGTTTGTTATGGGTTTATTTTTCTGTTTTCTAGCTTCTTCTTTTTCTTCTTTAATTTCTTAAGGTTACTGATCTGAGCTGTTTTCTCTCTGTTAACACAGGCACTAACAGTTGTAAATTTCCCTCTAAACACTACTTTAGTTGTATCCCACAGCTTCTGTATTTGCGAATTTTTTGTTTTGTTTGCATTCATCTCAAAAGTATTTTCTAACTCCTCATGTACTTTCTTCTTTGATCCACTAGGTATTTAGGAGTTGCTGAGATTTCCTTATATAATATATTCTAGATAGTCTAGATGTAAGTCCCTGCTAGACATGTTGTTCACAAATATTTTCTTCAAGTCTGTAACCTGTCTTCTTAAAAATTCTTTTCACAGATTCTATGATAGAGCCAAAGCTTTTAATTTTTGATGAAGTCTAATTTATCCTATTTTTTCCCCCCTATATGGGTCATGCTTTAGGTGCCATGTGTAAGAATTCTTCACCAGACTTCCTTGGCGGTGCAGTGGATAGGAATCCACCTTTCAAGGCAGGGGACACAGGTTCAATCCCTGGTCTGGAAAGATCCCACATGCTGAGAAGCAACTAAGTCAGTGGGCCACAACCACCGAGACAGCGCTCTGGAGCTCGTAAGCCGTAGTTACTGAGCCCACATGCCACAACTACTGAAGCCTTCACTTTAGAGAGTCTGTGCTCTGCAACCAGAGAAGCCACCACAATGAGAAGCAATGAGAAGCTCGTGCAAAGAGTAGCTCCTGCTTGCTGCAACTAGAGAAAGTCCATGCAAAGCAACGAAGACCCAGCACAGCCAAAAAAATTAAAATGCTACAATAGATAAAAAATACATTTTTAAAAAAGAATTCTTCACCAAGCCTTACTTCTGAAATTTTTCTCTGGTGTTTCTTCCTAAAATATTTAATTGTTGTGTATTAGTGGCTCAGTGGTGTTTGATTCTCTGTGACTCTCTACAGTCCATGGACTGTAGCCCACCAGGCTTCTCTGCCCATGGAATTCTTTAGCCATTTCCTTCTCCAGGGGATCTTCTGGAACCAGGGATCAAACCTGGGTCTCCTGCATTGCAGGCCCTTCTTTACTGTCTGAACCCACCTTAAATCTATGAAACATTTGAGTTACTTTTTGTGTGAGATGTGAGGTTAGGTTTGCATTTTGTTTTTCCCTGTGGATAACCAATTGTTGCAACACTAAATGTTAAAAAGACTACCTTTCCTCCAATGAACTGCTTTGGCACCTGTCTTAGCCCTCTGGGCTGTTACCACAGAAATAGCATACACTGGGTGGCTTAAACAATAAATATTTACTCTTCACACTTCTGGAGTCTAGGCAGTCCAAGTCAAGGCACTGGCAGGTTGCGTTTCTGATGAGGGCCCATTTCCTGGTTCACAGACGGCCGTCTTCTCACCGTGCCTTCACATGGCAGAAAAGGGAGTGAGACCTCTCTGCGGTCTCATTTACCAGGGCAGGTAATCCCATTCATGAGGACTCCACCCTCACGACTTAATTATCCCCCAAAAGGCTATGACTTCCTAATTTAATCACACTGAGGGTTTCAACATAAGAACTTTTGACTGAACTTCAGTCAAAAAGCAACTGGCTGTACTTGTGTGAGTCTATTTCTAGGTTTTCTGAACTGTACCACTGATCTACGTGTCTATCCCTCCCTCAATACCACATGGTCTTGATGACTGTAGCTCTAAAGTCTTGAAATGGGTAAAGAGATTCCTCTCATTTTATTCTTCTTCAAAATTGTTTTACCTTTTCTAATTTCTTTGCCTTTCCATATAGATATTAAAGTAATCTTGTCTACATCTAAAAAAAACTTGCTAGAATTTTGATAGGAATTACAATAAACTTGCATTATCAATTTTGAGAAGAATTGATATTGCCACTATGTTTAGTCTTCCAATCTATGAACAAAATATCTCTATTTATTTAATCTCTGATTTTTTTTTTCCCTTGGCAGCACTGCAGCTTATGGGATCTTAGTTCCCCGACCAGAGATCGAACTCACGTCCCCTGCAACGGAAGCATAGAGTCCTAACCACTCACAGGAACTCCCTCTTTAATCATTACTGTATTACTTTAATCATTACTGTATTACTTTAATCATTACTGCTTTTAGCATATAAGTGCTGTACATGTTTTGTTAGATTTACACCCAATTTCTTTGACTGGTTCTGTTTTCAATTTCAGTTTCCCCGTGTTAATCGCTAGTACAAAGAAATATAACTGATTTCAATATGTTGCTCTTGTATCCTGCATTTGTGCTGAACTCAATAATTAGTTCCACAGTCTTTTTTGTACATTCCTTGGGATTTTCTAAGTAGAATATCATGTCAACTGTGTAAGAAACATCTTTCTTTCTTCCTATAATGTCCACACACACTTTTACTGCACTCCATCTCCACTCCTTCTGAGACTTTGATAACATGAAAGACAAACGTTTTCTTACTGTCCCATGGGCCCCTGAAGATCTCTTCATTTTTCTTCAGTTTATTTTAAAAACCTGTTGTTCAAATACATAGGTTTTACCCTTCTACCTTCAAGTTAACTGACTTCTTAATATATCTCTTAATATATGTCACTGAGTCCACTCAATGAATTTTAAATATAGTTTCAGTTATAAAACTTCCAATTTAAATGTCTATCTTTCCATTTGTTTCAGAAATGTTCACCCTCAAGGAATAACGTGGTAGTCCAGAGGTAAAGAATCCACCTGCAAATGCAGGAGGCACGGGTTCAACCCCTGGTCCAGTAAGATCCCAAAAGCTGAGGAGCAACTAAGCCCATGTGCCACAACTACGGAGTCTGTGCTCCAGAGCGTGGGAGCCGCAATGCCTGAAACCTGCACACTACAGACCTGTGCTCCGCTACGAGAGAAGCCACTGCGATGCGAACCCCATGCACCACAACTAGCGCGCAGCCTCCACCTGCCGCAGCTAGAGAAGAGCCCGTGCAGCAGCAAAGACAGCTCAGTTCAGTTCAGTCGCTCAGTCGTGTCCGACTCTGCGACCCCATGAACCGCAGCACGCCAGGCCTCCCTGTCCATCAACAACTCCCAGAGTCCACCCAAACCCATGTCCATCGAGTCGGTGATGCCATCCAACCATCTCATCCTCTGCTGTCCCCTTCTCCTCCTGCCCTCAATCTTTCCCAGCATCATGGTCTTTTCCAATGAGTCAGCTCTTCACATCAGGTGGCCAAAGTATTGGAGTTTCAGTTTCAACATCAGTCCTTCCAATGAACACCCAGGACTGATTTCCTTTAGGATGGACTGGCTGGATCTCCTTGCAGTCCAAGGGACTCTCAAGAGTCTTCTCCAACACCACAGTTCAAAAGCATCAGTTCTGCGGCGCTCAGCTTTCTTTATAGTCCAACTCTCTCATCCATACATGACCACTGGAAAAACCATAGCCTTGACTGGACGGACCTTTAAAGCATGGCCAAATATAAACAAACTTAAAAAAAAATGTGCACCCTGAATTATTAGAGCCAGGTTTTAACTAATAATTTTAGTTTAAATTCTTTCCTGATTCCAACATCTCTGTTATGTCATGGTGGCCATCTGTTGACTGTCTTTTCCCCTTAGGAGATGGTAAGATTTTCCTGATTGTTTACATGTGGAGTAACTTTGAATGTCTGGATACTATGCTATGTTATTCTGGATCTTGTTCAAGTGCAATAGAAAGTGGTTCTTGTTTTTTTTTATAGTTTGTAATTGGACGATATTTGCTTTACAATATTGTATTGGTTTCTGCCATTATCAACATGAATCAGCCAAAGGTATACATATGCCCCCCCCGAACCTCCTCCCACCTCCTACCCCAGCCCACCCCTCCAGGTTGTCACAGAGTCCCTGATTTGAGCTCCCTACCTCATACAGCAAATTTCCACTAGCTATCTATTTCACATATTGCAATGTATATGCTTCCATGCTGCTCTCTCAATTCATCCCACCCTCTCCTTCCCCAACTGGGTCCACACAAGTCTGTTCTCCATGTCTGCACATCCACTGCTGCCCTGCAAATAGGTTCATCAGTACCATCTTTCTAGATTCCATATATATGCATTGACATATGGTATTTGTCTTTCTCTGACCTATCTCACTATGTGTAACAGGTTTCAGGTCCCTCCACTTCATTAAGACTGACTCAAATGTGTTCTTTTTTATGGCTGAGTAACATTTCATTGTATACATGTACCACAGCTTCTTTGTCCACTCACCTGTCAATCGACATCTAGGTGTTCCCATGTTCTAGCTATTGTAAACAGTGCCGCGGCAATCACTGGGGTACATGTGTCTCTTTCAATTATGGTTTTCTCAGGGTATATGCCCAGTAGTGGGATTGTTGGGTCATATGGTAGTTCTATTCCTAGTTTTTTTAAGGAAAAAAGTACGAAACACTTCAGGAATTTGCGTGTCATCCTTGTACAGGGGCCATGCTAATTTTCTCTGCATTGTTCCGATTTCAGTATGTGTGCTGCTGAAGTGAGTGCACATTTTTGTTTTAGCAGCAATCTCCCTGATTAGGTCCAATCCACAAATTCCTATCCACTCTCTCTGGGCTGTGGTTCCAACATCAGATCATTTTAAAGCCCCTGCAGTACCATTCTGACTTGCCTCAAGCATATTGTGCAGACTCTGGCACATGACTTGGACAGCAGCCTAGCCTTTGGTGTGCTGTTTAGGGTCAAATGCACAGATAATATTTAGGAGAACCCGGAGTTCATACACAGTATTACGGGTTCACTTTGTTGAGTTCCTTCCTCTTTACAGGGCTTCCCTGACAGCTCAGCTGGTAAAGAATTGCCTGCAATGCAAGAGACCCCGGCTTGCTTCCTGGGTCGGGAAGATCTGGAGAAGGGATAGGCTACCCACTCCAGTATTCTTGGGCTTCCCTTGTGGCTCAGCTGGTAAAGAATCCGCCTGCAATGAGGGAGACCTGGGTTCGATCCCTGGGTTGGGAAGATCCCCTGGAGAGGGTAAAGGCTACCCGTTCCAGTATTCTGGCCTGGAGAATTCCAGGGACTGTACAGTCCATGGGGTTGCAAAGAGTCGGAAACAACTGAGCAACTTTCACTTTCCTCTTTACAATCTTTCCAAGACATTCCAGCTCCCAGAGGACCTTTCGTGGGTCTACTGGCAAGAAAGGAAATAATTTCATTTCTTTCTACTGCTGAGCACCTCCCACAACTGTAACTGCTTCCCAGGTCAAGCAGTAAGAATTGAGAACAAAATCAGCAAACTTCTCCATGTTCTTGAGACCATAATTCCTATAAATAAAAGGATTCCTCTCCCTGCTGGCTGCCGATGTCACTATTGCCTTCACCACCACAAAATTTCATGGGGGTCAAGAGCAGGAGAAAATGGAGGGGAAAAAAAACAAACAAGACACAAGATTTTCTTCCTGCATCCTTACCCTCCAATCTCTTAAGAAGTCCCTTTCTCACTCCTCAGACTAGAAAAACAGGCTTCTCTTGGACTTCTGTCTATACTTAGTGTGTCCAGTTCCAGGTTCTGGGTTACCTTTGAGTCCATGCTAGAAGACACTCTATGGAGAGGAAAAACAAAAACAAGTTTCCTTTCCAACCGGTGGTCCATGCAATCGGCCCTAGTCATTTAATTGCATTTAGCCAGAAGGACTTCCCAGGTGATGCTAGTGGTGAAGAACCTGACTGCCAATGCAGGAGATGTAAGAGATACAAAGAATGCGCTTCCCTGGTAGCTCAGCTGGTAAAGAATTTACCTGCAATGCAGGAGACCCTTGTTCAATTCCTGGGTCGGGAAGTTCACCTGGAGAAGAGATAGGCTACCAATTCTAGTTTTTTGGGCTTCCCTGGTAGCTCAGATGGTAAAGAATCGTCTGTAATGCGGGAGACCTGGGTTCGATCCCTGGGCTGGGAAGATCCCCTGCAGGAGGGCACAGGAACCCACTGCAGTATTCTTGCTTGGAGAATCTCACAGACAGAGGAGCGTGGCGGGCTACAGTCCACAGGCCCGCATGGTTTCAGGCACACTGAAGCTACTTAGCACACATGCAGCCAGAGGCAGAGGGGACTGTGTGCTTACTATATGCTGACCAAAATCAGGACCCTTACATTTTAACTTGTTTGTTTTATTTTAAGGCCATGCCACGCAGACTTAATTCCCAACCAGGGATCAAACCCATGCACCCTCCATGGGGAGCATGGAGAGTTAACCACTGAACTGCCAGGGAAACCCCAGAACCCTTACATTTTTAACATAAAAATCTTAAATTTCTGGGTACCTTGCCATTAATGAAACCTTCCATATTATGGCCTTTGGCATGATTTTGTCAATCATATCGTTAATCCCATTGTGAGAAGCATGGCCTTACTGTGTTTAGCAACTTTTCTAAAGAGAATATGTACTTTTCCAATCAGAAAAAAATTTAAGTAAAGGATATAGGCAAAAGACGCACAACAGGACTTCCCAGGTGGTCCAGTTGTTAGAAGACTCCGCAATTCCAATGCAGGGGGGCATGGGTTCTATCCCTGGTTGGGGAAGTTCCACATGCCATGTGGTCAAAAAAAAGCACAACGAGAGAATGGAAGGAAATGCTGGTAACAGTGGTTGTTTTTCTTCATGTGATATTCTTACATGCAGAGGCAGTTTAAGTCAACTTTCTGTACTTTTAACCTTTTTATAACGACTATTGAGTCAACATTGAGTACACTTTCAAAGTTTAGCATAAAATATTACAGAAA
Source organism: Dama dama (assembly GCF_033118175.1). Classification (NCBI taxonomy): domain Eukaryota; kingdom Metazoa; phylum Chordata; class Mammalia; order Artiodactyla; family Cervidae; genus Dama; species Dama dama. Next base: position 56,376,944 of record NC_083704.1, on the reverse strand, counting down.
AGCACACAGATTATAAGCACACAGCTCCATGAAAGTAAACACAGCCATTTGATCTATCAATCAAGAATGAGAGTATCACCCCCAACTTACCTTTTATGAGCTGCAATGGCAATTACTTCTCAATTATAAAAGTGGTATATATGGGCTTCTATCAGATAGTACCAGAAGGTAGTTCTGATTTTAGTTATTTTAATGCTTATTATCTTCATAGATTGTCAAGATATGTAATATTCACTTTTACAACTCATACAAAATCTTCCATATGTTTTCTACAGGTTGATTCTAAAACTTGATAACCATTAAAAAAGCATTTGGAGTAGCTGATAATGAAATTTTCATTTACTGAGAAATCTCTAGCAGGGCTGACAGAAGTTGTATCTCTCCTGAAGCCTGGAAGAGATGATGGCTTCCAGTGCAAAGACAGCAATATGAGACTTCACGGAATACAAAAACTCCATGAAGCATGGCACCAAAGGAACACAGTAATTCTTCAATTACTGACCCCAAAGAAATGGCGATCTGCAATCTGCCCAACAGAAGATTCAAAGTATTTGTTTTAACGATATCCTCAATGAGCTGCAAGAAAACAGACAATTCAGTGAAGTCAGAAAAATAATACATGAACAAAATTGTTGGTCACTCAGTTGTGTCCAACTCTTAGTGACCCAATGGACTGCAGCCCGCCAGGCTCCTCTGTCCGTGGGATTTCCCAGGCAAGAATACTGGAGTGGGTTGCCACTTCCTTCTCCAGGGGATCCTCTTGACCCAGGGACAGAACCCAGGTCTCTGGCATTGCAGATGAGTTCTTTACCATCTGAGCCACCAAGGAAGTCACATGAACAAAAGGAAAAATTTAACAGAGAGACATAAATCATAAAAGAACCAAACACAAATCATGGTGCTGAAAACTGAAATGAATGAAATGAAAATGCACTAGAAAGTATTAATAACAGACTTAATCAAGCAGAAGAAAAAAATCCATGAGGTCAATGACAGATCATTTGAAATTATCCAGGTTAAGGTGAATGAAGAGAAAATAGGAAAAAGTGAAGAAAGCCTTCATAAATTACGGGGTATGAAGAAAAATAACCTAAGCACTGTTGGAGTCCCCAAAGGAAAAAGAGGAGAAAGGGGCAGAAAACTTATTTAAAGAAATAATAGCTGAGATCTTCCCAATCTGTGAAGAGATTGAGACATCCAAGTTTTTAATAGGTCCCCCAAAAGATCTCAATACACACCATAATGAAATCACCTAAAATCAAAGACAAAGAGAATTTTAAAAGTGACAAGAGAAAAAAATTCCTCACATACAAGGAAACTCCCATAAGGCTACCAGTGGATTTCTCACATATTGCAGGCCAGGAGAGAATGAAATGATTTATTCAAAGTGCTGCCAAAAAAAAAAAAAAAAAAAGGAAATCTGCCAACCTATATCCAGAAAAGCTGAAAACTCTAATTTGAAAAGACAGATGCACCCTAATGTTCTCAGCAGTACTATGTACAACAGATAAGTACCCCTCAAAAGATGAATGGATAAAGAACACGTGTTCTTTATGTGATACACACATACCCCCACACACATACATACAATAGGATATTTCTCAGCCATTAAAAAAAGAAATATTGCCATTTGCAGCAACATGGATGAACTTAGAGTACATCACACCAAGTGAAGACAAAGACAAGTATTATATAATACCACTTAAATGTGAAATCTAAAAAATAATACAAATCATCTACAAAAACAGGATCACAAAGCAGGTCTTGGTAAATTTAAGAAAGCTGAAATTATATCAAGCATCTTTTCCAACCACAACACTATGAGAGAAGAAATAAACTACAAGAAAAACAACTACAAAACACACAAACACGTGGAAGACAACATGCTGCTACACAGCAGTGGATCACCGAAGGAATCAAAGAGGAAGTCAAAAAACACCCAGTGATTGATGAAAACAAAGGCACAACGATCCAAAACCTATAGGATACAGCCAAAGCAAACCTAAAGGAGAATTTTATAGCAACACAAGCTTATTTCAGGGAAAAAAATCTTAAATAAACAATCTAAACTTACACCAAAAGCAACTAGAGAAAGAACAAAACCTAAAGTTAGTAGAAGGAAAGAAATCATAAAGATCACAGCAGAAATAAATGATATAAAGTAAAGCAACTATATTCCAATAAAAATTAACAAAATAAAGAAATGATATAGAGGAGGAATATAATATCAAAGGTCAATGATACTAAAAGCTGATTCTTTGAAAAGATAACAAAACTGATAAACCTTTAGACAGACTCTTCAAGAAAAAAAGGGAAATGACTCAAATCAAAATCAGAAATGAAAAGGAAGTTACAACTGACAACACAGAAATACAAAGAATCATAAGAGACTATTACATTTTTGTAAAATATTAATGTTCAGGTATTGCTTTTTTTCTCCAGAGCTCCAGAAATGTTTCTAGTGAGCAGCCATGCTTAAAAGCAACTGGACTATATGATGATCTTTTACTTTCATCTGGTTTGTTCCACTTTTTCTATTTCATATTCACAGGGCTTCCATTTCCTTTAGTTTTCTAATTTCTCCATCCCTTCTTTTTTTTAATGTTCTTTCTCAAGCCTTTACGAAGCATAGTATATACATATATATATAAATAGCATGTATAATATATATTTTAGAAAACTAATGAATTTTTGCCTAACTAAAGAATTTATGACATTTTGATTCCACTTGTTTGACCCAGTATGAATAGAATGCTAGATTTCTTAATTTAAAAAAATAGATATGCAGCAAGAAACAAAAGTTTACCATATAGCACTGGGAACTATAGTTAATATCTTTAATAACCTATAATGGAAAATAATCTGAAAAATAATATATGTATATATGTGTAACTAAATCACTTTGCTGTGTACCTAAAACATTGTAAGGCAACTATACTTTAATAACATATATATTTAAAAAATAGACTATTATAGCAACTGTACACCAATGAAAAGGACAACTTGGAAGAAATGGAGAAATTCTTAGGTAAAATTTCCTAAGACTGAAACAGGAAGAACCAGAAAATATGAACAGACCAATCACAAGTACTGAATTCAAAACTGTGATTAAAACACTCCCAATAGGACTTCCCTGGTGGTCCCGTGGTTAAGAATTCACCGGTCAATGCAGGGGACACAGGTTCCATCCCTGGTCCAGGAAGATTCCACATGCTGCGGGGCAACTAAACCTGTGCTCCACAACTACTGAGCCCGCACGCCTGAGTGCCTGTGCTCTGCAACAAGAGACGCCACCACAATGTGACACAAGGAGAAGCCCATTCACCACGACTGGAAAGTAGCCCTCGCCCTCTACCACTAGAGAAAGCCCATGTGCAGCAACAAAGACCCAGTGCACTCAAAAAAAAGTAATAATGACTACTATTTTAAAAAAATAATAATAAGTAAAAAAGAAAGAGAGAAAGAAAAAAAAAAAAAAAACATGTCTACCTTAAAAAAAAAAAAAGACAACTGTCAACAAACTAAAGTCCAGAACCAGATAGCTACATGGGCAAATTCTGTCAAACATTTAGAGAAGAGCTAACCCTTATCTTTCTGAAACTGTTGCAAAAAACTGCAGAGGAAGGAAATCTTCCAAACTCATTCTGTGAGGCCAACCATTACCCTGATACCAAAACCAGACAAACATACCACACACACACAGAATTAACAGGCCAAGATCACTAATGAACAGACACAGAAATCCTCAACAAAATTCTAGCAGTCCAAATCCAACAGTACATTAAAAACATCATACATCATGATCAAGTGGAATTTATCCCAGGGATGCAAGGATTTTTCAATATCCACAGATCAGTGTGATATACCACATCAACAAATTGAAGACTAAAAACTATATGATCATCTCAATAGATGTAAAGAAAACTTCTGACAAAATACAACATCCATTTACAATAAAAACTTCCCAGAAAATGGGCACAGAGGGAGCCTACCTCAACATAATAAAGTCCACTCATGACAAACCTATAGCTAACATCATACTAAATGGTGAAAAGCCGAAAGCATTTCCTCTAAGATCAGGAACAAGACAAGAATGCCCACTCTCGTTGCTTTTATTCAACAGAGTTTTTGGAGGTCCTAGCCACAGCAATCAGAAAAGACAAAAGAAATAAAAGGTATCCAAATTGGAAAAGGGAAAGAACCAATTAAAGTGTCACTATTTCAGATGACATGATACTATACACAGGAAATTCTAACAACACTACTAAAGCTCATTAATGAATTTGGTAAAGTTGCAGGTTACAAAATTAAAACATAGAAGTCTGCTGAATTTATCTACACTAACAATGAAAGATCAGAAAGAGAAGTTCAAGAAACAACTCCATTTACCATCTTATCAAAAAGAATAAAATACTGTATCTAGGAATAAGGAGACAAAAGACCTGTATTCTGAAAATTATGACACTGATGAAACAAAGTGGAGATGACACAAACAGATGGAAGGATTTATCATGTTCTTGGATTGGAATAATTAATACTGTTAAAATGACATACTACCAAAGGCAATCTGTAGATTCAATGCAACCCCTATCAAATTACCAATGGCACTGTTAATAGAACTAGAACAAAATATCTTAAAATTTGTATGGAGACACAAAATATCCCAATAGCCAAAGCAATCTTGACAAAGAAAAAGGGAGCTGGAGGAAAAGGCCCCCTTTCTTCAGACCACACTACAAAGTTACAATTATCAAAACAATATGGTAGGGGCACAAAAACAAAGACAGATCAAAGGAAGAGGATGGAAAGCCCAGAAATAAACCCATGTACCCAAGGTCAGTTAATCTAAACAAAGGAGGCAAGACTATACAACGGAGGAAAGACAGTCCCATCACTAAATGGTGCTTGGAAAACTGGACAACTCACATGCAAAAAAATAAAATGAAAACATTATTTAATACTATACACAAAAAATATTCAAAATGGGTAAAAGATCTAAATGTGACACTGGAAACTATAAAACTCAGAGGAAAACACAGGCAGAACATTCTCACGACATAATTCTCAGCAATATCTTTTTGATCCGTCTCCCAGAGTAATGGAAATAAAAACAAATATAAACAAATGAGAGCTAATTAAGCTCAAATCTTTTGCATAGCAAAGGAAACGATAAACAAAATTAAAAACAACTCGCATAATGGGAGAAAATATTTGCCAGTGATGTGACCAACAAGGGATTAGTCTCCAAAAATTTACAAACAGCTCATGTGGCTTAGTATCATCAAAAGAAACAACCCAATCAAAAAATAAACAGAAGACCTAAACAAACAATTCTCCAAAGAAGACTTACAGAGGGCCAAGGGGCACATGAAGAGATGTTCAACATTGCTAATTATTACAGAAATGCAAATCAAAACTAAAACAGATATCACTTCACATCAGTCAGAATGGCTATCATCAAAATCCACAAACAATAAATGATGGAGAGGGGGTGGAGAGAAGGGAACCTTCCTACACTGTTGGTGGGAATACAAACTGAAATAGGAACTATGGAAAAAAGAAGTATGGAGATTCTTAAAGAAACTACAAATAGAACTACCATATGATCCTGCAATCCCACTCCTGGGCATGTATCCAGGGAAAACCTGGTCCGAAAAGATACATGCACTCCCAATGTTCTTTTTAGCACTGTTTACAATAGCCAAGACATGGAAGCAAGATCATCAAAAGAAGAATGGATAAAGAAGATATGGTACATATTTACGATGGAATATCACTCAGTCATTAAAAAGGATGAAATAATGCCACTTGCAGCAACATGGATGGACCTGGAGATTGTCATACTAAGTGAAGTAAGTCAGAGTAAGAGAAATATGGTCCGTCAGTTCAGTCGCTCAGTCGTGTCCGACTGTTTGCAACCCCATGAATCGCAGCACACCAGGCCTCCCTGTCCATCACAAACTCCCGGAGTTTACTCAAACTCATGCCCATTGAGTCAGTGATGCCATCCAGCCATCTCATCCTCTGTCGTCCCCTTCTCCTTCTGCCCCCAATCCTTCCCAGCATCAGGGTCTTTTCCAATGAGTCAACTCTTCGCATGAGGTGGCCAAAGCACTGCAGTTTCAGCTTCAGCATCAGTCCTTCCAGTGAACACCCAGGACTGATCTCCTTCAGGATGGACTGGTTGGATCTCCCTGCAGTCCAAGGGACTCTCAAGAGTCTTCTCCAACACCACAGTTCAAAAGTATCAATTCTGTGGTGCTCAGCTTTCTTCATAGTCCAACTCTCACAACCATACATGACCACTGGAAAAACCATAGCCTTGAGCAGATGGACCTTTGTTGGCAAAGTAATGTCTCTGCCTTTTAATATGCTATCCAGGTTGGTCATAACTTTCCTTCCAAGGAGTAAGCGTCTTTAATTTCATGGCTGCAGTCACCATCTGCAGTGATTTTGGAGCACAAAAAAATAAAGTCTGACACTGTTTCCACGGTCTCCCCATCTATTTCCCATGAGGTGATGGGACCAGATGCCATGATCTTAGTTTTCTGAATGTTGAGCTTTAAGCCAACTTTTTCACTCTCCTCTTTCACTTTCATCAAGAGGCTCTTTAGTTCCTCTTCACTTTCTGCCATAAGGATGGTGTCATCTGCATATCTGAGGTTATTGATATTTCTCCTGGCAATCTTGATTCCAGCTTGTGCTTCTTCCAGCCCAGCGTTTCTCATGATGTATTCTGCATATAAGTTAAATAAGCAGGGTGACAATCTACAGCCTTGATGTACTTCTTTTCCTATTTGGAACCAGTCTGTTGTTCCATGTCCAGTTCTAACTGTTGCTTCCTGACCTGCATAGAGGTTTCTCAAGAGGCAGGTCAGATGGTTTGGTATTCCCATCTCCTTCAGAATTTTCCACAGTTTATTGTGATCCACAAGTCAAAGGCTTTGGCGTAGTCAATAAAGCAGAAATAGATGTTCTTCTGGAACTCTCTTGCTTTTTCGAGGATCCAATGGATGTTGGCAATTTGATCTCTGGTTCCTCTGCCTTTTCTAAAACCAGCTTGAACATCTGGAAGTTTACAGTTCACGTATTGCTGAAGCCTGGCTTGGAGAATTTTGAGCATTACTTTACTAGCGTGTGAGATGAGTGCAATTGTGCGGTAGTTTGAGCATTCTTTGGCATTGCCTTTCTTAGGGATTGGAATGAAAACGGGTCCTTTTCCAGTCCTGTGGCCACTGCTGAGTTTTCCAAATTTGCTGGCATATTGAGTGCAGCACTTTCACAGCATCATCTTTCAGGCTTTGAAATAGCTCAACTGGAATTCCATCACATCCACTAGCTTTGTTCGTAGTGATGCTTCCTAAGGCCCATTTGACTTCACATTTCAGGATGTCTGGCTCTAGGTGAGTGATCACACCACTGTCATTATCTGGGTCATGAAGATCTTTTTTGTACAGTTCTTCCGTGTATTCTTACCACCTCTTTTTAATATCTTCGGTTTCTGTTAGGTCCATACCATTTCTGTCCTTTATTGAGCCCATTATTGCATGAAATTGTTCCCTTGGTATCTCTAATTTTCTTGAAGAGATCTCTAGTCTTTCCCATTCTGTTGTTTTCCTCTATTTCTTTGCACTGATCACTGAGGAAACCTTTCTTATCTCCTCTTGGCTATTCTTTGGAACTCTGCATTCAAATGGGAATATCTTTCCTTTTCTCCTTTGCTTTTAGCTTCTCTTCGTTTCACAGCTACTTGTAAGTCCTCCTCAGACAACCATTTTGCCTTTTTGCATTTCTTTTCCATGGGGATGATCTTGATCCCTGTTCTCCTATACAATGTCAAGAACATCTGTCAATAGTTCATCAGGCTGTCTATCAGATCTAGTCCCTTAAATCTATTTCTCACTTCCACTGTATAGTCATAAGGGATTTGATTTAGGTCATACCTGAATGGTCTAGTGGTTATCCCTACTCTCTTCAGTTTAAGTCTGAATTTGGCAATAAGGAGTTCATGATCTGAGCCACAGTCAGCTCCCAGTCTTGTTTTTGCTGATTGTATAGAGCTTCTCCATCTTTGGCTGCAAAGAATATAATCAATCTGATTTCGGTGTTGACCATCTGGTGATGTCCATGTGTAGAGTCTTCTCTTGTGTTGTTGGAAGAGGGTGTTTGCTATGACCAGTGCATTCTCTTGGCAAAACTCTATTAGCCTTTACCCAGCTTCATTCCGTACTCCAAGGCCAAATTTGCCTGTTACTCCAGGTGTTTCTTGACTTTCTACTTTTGCATTCCAGTCCCCTATAATGAAAAGGACATCTTTTTTGGGTGTTAGCTCTAAAAGGTCTTGTAGGTCTTCATAGAACCGTTCAACTTCGGCTTCTTCAGTGTTACTGGTTGGGGCACAGGCTTGGATTACCGTGATATTGAATGGTTTGCCTTGGAAACGAACAGAGATCATTCTGTACTTTTTGAGATTGCATCCAAGTACTGCATTTCGGAGCTACCCCCTCACCCAAGGTCAGAGGTAGCGACCGAGAGCACCAGGCTGTGCTCAGCGCAGGAGCGGCGGCCGAGAGGAGCTTCCCCACCCCAGAGGTCAGCTACCCCACCTCCAAGGAGCGGCTGCTGCGCGGTCGCAGGAGGGCCAAGAGGAGCTACTCCCACGTTCAAGGTCAGGAGGGGCGGCCGTGAGAAGATACCCCTCGTCCAAGGTAAGGAGCAGCTGTGAAGAGATACCCCACGTCTAAGGTAAGAGAAACCCAAGTAAGACGGTAGTTGTTGCGAGAGGGCACCAGAAGGCAGACACACTAAAACCATAATCACAAAAAACTAGCCAACTTGATCACAGGACCACAGTCTTGTCTAACTCAATGAAACTAAGCCATGCCGTGTGGGGCCCACCCAAGATGGTCGGGTCATGGTGGAGAGGTCTGACAGAATATGGTCCACTGGAGAAGGGAATGGCAAACCACTTCAGTATTCTTGCCTTGAGAACCCCATGAACAGTATGAGAAGGCAAAATGATAGGATACCGAAAGAGAAACTCCCCAGGTCGGTAGGTGCCCAATATGCTACTGGAGATCAGTGGAGAAATAACTCCGGAAAGAATGAAAGGATGGAGCCAAAACAAAAACAATGCCCAGTTGTGGATGGGACTGGTGATAGAAGCAAGGTCCGATGCTGTAAAGAGGAATATTGCATAGGAACCTGGAATGTTAGGTCCATGAATCAAGGCAAATTGGAAGTGGTCAAACAGGAGATGGCAAGAGTGAATGTCGACATTCTAGGAATCAGTGAACTAAAATGGACTGGAATGGGTGATTTTAACTCAGATGACCATTATATCCACTACTGTGGGCAGGAATCCCTTAGAAGAAATGGAGTAGCCATCAAAATGGAGTAGTCAACAAAAGAGAAATATGGTATGATACCATTTATATGCAGAATCTTTGAAAAATTGTACAAGTGAACATATTTACAAAACAGAAATAGACTCATAGGCTTAGAGAACAAACTTAGGGTTACCAGAGAGGACAGGTTGTGGGAGGGACAGTTAGGGAGTTTGGGACTGACATGTACACACTGTTATACTGTAAAAGGATAACCAACAAGGACCTACTGTATAGCAAAAGGAACTCTGCTCAATATTATGAAACAACCTAAATGGGAAAATAATTAAAAAGAACAGATACATAAAAAACATTGAATCATCTTGCTGTACACCTGAAACTAACACCACATTGTAAATCAACCATATTTCAGTAAAACAAAACAAAGCAAAAAAAGCTGCCAACCAAGAATACTTTACCTGGCAAATCTATCCTTCAGAAATGAAGGAGAGATAAAGACTCTCCCACACAGGAAACTTCCTGGTGGTCCTGTGGTTAAAAATCCACCTGCCAACACAGGGGACATAGGTTCGATCCTTTGTCCAGAATCTAAGATCCCACATGCCACAGGGCAACTAAGCCTGCAAGCCACAACTACTGAAGCCCATGTGTCCCACAGCCCATGCTCTGCAACAAGAGAAACCACAGCAATGATACGCCCAAGCACGACAACTAGAGTGCAGTACCCCACTGGCCACAACTAGAGAAAGTCTGCTCACAGAAAAGAGTCCAGTGCAGCAAAAAATAAATATATAAATGAAAAAAAAAAAAGATTTTCCAAGTCAAACAAATGTGTAGAGCATTCATCATCACTAGATCTGCCTTACAAGAAATACTAAAAGGAGTTCTTCAAACTGAAATGAGAGGACATCAATAACATGAGAACATAGGGAAATATAAAACACACTGGTGAAGGCAAGCATACAATCAAATTCAAAATACAGCTGGCCCTCTCTATTCAAGAATTCCACATCCACAGACTGAAAGGAATTGACTGAAAATATTTGAGGAAAAAAAATCTCAAAGTTCCAGAAAGTAAACCTTGAATATGCACTACTCCAGCTACAATTTACATAGCGTTTACAACTATGTACATGATATTTATACTGCATTAGGTATTATAAGTAATCTACAGATGACTTAAAGGTTATATGTAAGTACTACTCCATTTTATCCAAGGGACTTAGGCATCCATGGATTCTGGGTATACACAAGGGATGAGGGGTGTCATGGAACCAATCTCCCACATACTGAGGATGACTTTAGTACTGTATTATGCTGGTATGTTATCTCTTAACTCTAATATAAAGGATAAGGCACAGAAGCATTAAAAATCACTATAGCTATAATAATTTCTACATGAATATACAATATAAAAAGATGTAAAGTGTGATATCAAAAACATAAAGTGGAAGAAGAGAGAAAAGCACAGAATTTTTATATGCTATCAAAGTTAAGTTGTTATTAGCTTAAAATTGATTCTTAAAACTGTAAGATGTTTTTTATAACCCTCACAAAAATCACAAAACAGAAAACTAGAGCAGACAGATAAAAGATCAAGATCAAAACACGCCACTAAGGATTCTCCAAAATATTCAAGCAGTTCAGGCAGCTCAATATCTGAAAAACAAACAACCCAATTAAAACATGGGCAGAAGACCTAAACAGACATTTCTCCAAAGAAGACATACAGAAGGCCATGAAACACAAGAAAAAATGTTCACCACTCATTATTAGAGAAACGCAAATCAAAACTACAATGAGGTATCACCTCACACTAGTCAGAATGGCCATATCAAAAAATCTATAAACAATAAATGCTGGAAAGGATGTAGAGAAAAGGGAACGCTCTTGCATAGTTGGTACGAATGTAAACTGATATAGCCACTATGGAGAACAGTGTGGAGATTTATTTAAGAAAAAAATACGAAAAATAAAACTACCAGTAACCCCACTCCTGGGCATATATCCTGAGAAAACCATAACTGAAAAAGACTGAAAAAGACCCTGATGCTCAGTGCAGCAACCGAGATGTCCACCGACAAATGAATGGATGAAGAAGTTGTGATACATATATACAATGGAATATTACTCAGCCATAAAAGTGAACAAAAAATAAACAAAAAGGAATAAATCTGAGTCAGTGTCAGTGAAGTGGATGAACCTAGGGCCTGTTATAAAGAGTAAAGTGAGGGAGGTGGGAGGGGGGATCGGGATGGGGAATACATGTAAATCCATGGCTGATCCATGTCAATGTATGACAAATACCACTACAATACTGTAAAGTAATTAGCCCCCAACTAATAAAAATAAATGGAAAAAAAAAGAGTAAAGTAAGTCAGAAAGAGAAAAACAAATATTGTATAACAATGCATATATACAGAATCTAGAAGGATGGTACTGATGAATCTATGAACAGGGCAACAACAGACACACACACAGAGAAGAGACGTGTGGACACGGAGGGGGAAGGACAGTGGGGACAGACTGAGAGTGGCACTGAAGCATGTACATTAGCATGAGTAAAACAGACAGCTAGTGGGAAACTGCCGTACAACACAGGGAGCTCACCCCGGCGCTCCGTGACAACCTAGAGGGATGGGATGGGGTGGGCGGCGGGAGGGGAGGTCAGGACGGAGGAGGCATATGTATACTTACGGCTAACTCACATTGTTTTATGGCAGAAACCAACACAACATTGTAAAGCAATTACTCTCCAATTGATAAAAACAAACAAAAAAACTGTGTAAAATACAACTCTTTGCTTTACATTGGAGGCTGATTAGATGGATCTGTTTTATTTTTTGTTTTTTTGTGGGAGGTGATAGATATGTATATTATCTTGACTGCAGTGATAGCTTCAGGATGTGTATGTGTGTATATATATATGTTAAATTCATCAAATTGTACTTTAAATATTGTGCAGTTTATTGCATGACAATTTTACCTCAATTAAGGAACTAAAAATACTTTAAAAAATACACCACTAAGGAAAATTTTTGAATTAAAAAAAAAATGATTACCAAGAGAGGAAGAAAGGAACAAAGAACTACAAAACAGTCAGAACATAATAAGATACAACCAGCTGAGCTAACAGAAAAGATCTAGTAAATCCTTGAGTGAGTGAAGTGAGTGAAGTCGCTCAGTCATGTCCAACTCTTTGTGATCCCATGGACTGTAGCCTACCAGGCTCCTCCATCCAAGGAACTTTCCAGGCAAGAGTACTGGAGTGGGTTGCCATTTCCAAATCCTTACCTGTCAATAATTACTTTAAATTTTAATTCCTTAAATCATCCATCTATTCAAAAGGTAGCTGAATGGATTAAAAAAAAAAAAAAGACCCAACTATATGCTTCCCACAAGAGACTCAATTTAGCTTTTTCTTTTTTCATTATCAAGGAGAAACTTTATTAGCACAGGTAACCAAATGACATTTTATATTATCCATTTAAAGAGACTCAATTTAGCTTTAAGGACACAAAAAGACTCAAAGTGAAGGGATGGAAAAAGATATTTCATGCAAATGAAAACCAAAAGAGAGCAGGAATGGCTATACTTATACCAGACAAAAACTTAACAAAAGGGCTTCCCTGGAGGCTCACTGGTAAAGAATCTGCCTGGCAATGCAGGAGACATGGGTTCAATCCCTGATCCAGGAAGATCCCCCATGTCACAGGGCAACTAAGCCCATGAACCACAACTGTTCAGAGCGAGCTCCAGGGCCCGTGCTCTGCAACAAGAGAAGCCACCGCAGGGAGAAGACCATGCACCACGACAAGAGAACAGCGCCCGCTCACCACGAGAGAGGCATGTGCAGCAACCAAGACTCAGCACAGCCAAAATTAAACGAAAACAAAATAAACAAAAATACTTTTTAAAGCTGGACAAGAGACAAAAAAGGTCATTAAATAATGAAAACAAAGTCAATTCATCAAGAGTATGTAACACTTGTAAATATACAGGCACCCATTATCAGAGCACCTAAATATGTTAAACAAATACTAACAGATCTGAAGAGAGAAAAAGATAATACAGTAATAGTAGGGGACCTCTATACCCCACTTTCAACAAAACAGAGATTGTTCAAACAGAAAATCAATAAGGAAGCATTTGAATTTGAACTAAACTCCAGAACAAATGGATCCATACATGGCACAAAATATTTCATCCAAACAGTACCAGAACACACATTCTTCTCAAGCGCACATGGAACATTCTTCAGGATAGATCCTGAGTTACATCAGAAAACAAGTCTTAGAAAATTTATTAAGAATGAAGGAGGGACTTTCCTGGTGGTCCAGTAGTTAAGAATTCGCCTTGCAATACAGGGGATGCAGGTTTGATCCCTGGTCAGGGAACTAAGATCCCACATGCCAAGGAGCAACTAAGCCCGTGTGCTGCAACTACTGAACCTGCACCACAACGAGGTAGAGTCTGGGCGCCGCAACGGAAGATCCCGCATAACACAACGAAGACCTGACACAGGCAAATAAATAAATCGATATTTAAAAAATGAAGTGTCCTTTCTGACCACAATAATATGAAACTAGGATCAGTAACAGGAAGAAAAACGGAAAATTCACAAATGTGGAATTAAGGAACAAAATCTTGAAGAACTGATAGATCAGAGAAGAAATCAAAAGAGAATTTTAAAAATTTTAAAAATCATGACACAAAAATGGAAACACAACATACCAAAACTTATGGAATGCAGCAAAAGTAGTTTTAAGAGGAAAGTTTATAATAATAAAGGTCTATGCTTAGAAAAAAGAACTATCTCAAATAGACAACGTAACTTAACACCTCAAGAACCAGAAAAAGAAGAATAAACTAAGCCTTTTACTTAGAAGGAAGAAAATAACAAAGATCAGAGTGGAAATAGTCTAAAAAGACAACAGAAAAGATGAATGAAACCAAAAGCTGGTTTTTTGAAAAGACAAAACTGACACACCTTTGGCTAGACTCATCAAAAGAGAGGATTCAATCAGAAATGAAAGGAGGTGATATCACAGAGGATATAATCTATATATCCTCTATATAGAGGATCATAAGAGACTTCTATGAAAAATTAGATGCCAAAAAAAATTGACAACCAAAAAGAAATGAATAGAATCTTAGAAACATACAACCAATAAGACTAAATCAAGAATAGAAAATCTGAACAGGCTGATTACTAGTGAGAAGACAGAAAGTTTTAGTCACTCAGTTGTGTCCAACTCTTTGTGACCCCGTGGACTGTAGTCTACCAGGCTCCTCTGTTCACAGAATTCTCCAGGCACAAATACTGCAGTTGGGTAGTTCCAGCTTCTGGTTCAAAATGGCAGAGTAGAAGGACATGCACTCATCTTCCACCAGAGCACCAAAATCTCAACTAGCCGTTGAACAACTATCGACTGGAGGATGGCAGGACCCACCATCCTGATACCCAACATCCAAAGACAAAGAAGAAGCCACAGTGAGATGCTAAGAGGGTTGCAATCATGATAAAATCAAATCCCATAACTGCCAGGTGGGTGACCCACAAACTGGAGAACAATAATATCAAAGAAGTTCTCCACTGTAATGAAGGTTCTGAAACCCACATCAGGCTTCCCAGCCTGCGGATCCAACAAAGGGAACTGGGAGTCCCCAGGGAATCTGATCTTGAAGGCCAGCGGGATTCAATTATAGGACTTCCACGGGACTGGGGGAAACAGAGACTCCAGTCTTCGCGGGCACAAACAAAATCATGCACGTACCAAGACCCACAGGAAAGGAGCAGTGACACTATAGGTGACTGAATCAAAACTACCTGCTAGTGTTGGAGGGTCTCCTGTAGAGGCATGGGTCAGCAGGGGCTCACCACAGGGACGGGGGCACTGGCAACAGCAGTCCTGGAAGATTCCCCTTGGAGTAAGCCCTCTTGGAGGTCACCATTAACCCTACCATAGAGCCTGCAGATCCCAGAGTTGGGTCACCTCAGGCCAAACAACTAACAGCAAGAGAGTGCATCAGCAGATAACTGGATTAAAGCTTTACTGAGCAAAGCCTTGCCCACCAGAGCAAAACCCAGTTTTTCCCCACAGCCAGTCCCTCCCATCTGAAAGGTTACTCAAGCCCTTTAGGCTCCTCCATCAGAAGGCAGACAGAAGAAGCAAAAAAGCCACAATCCCACAGCAGCTAGAACAAAAACCACATTACAGAAAGTGAATCAGGATGAAAAAGCAGACAGTTATGTCCCAGAGGAAGGGACAACATAAAACAGCAGAAAAACAACTTGATGAAGTGGAGATAAGCAACCTTCCAGAAAAAGAATTCAGAATAATGATAGTGAAGATGATCCAGGATCTCAGGAAAACAATGCAGAAGATGTAAGAAATGTTTACCGAAGACTTAGTAGAACTAAAGAACAAAAAACAAACAGAGATGAATAATACACTAAAAGGAATCAACAGCAGAATAACTGAGGCAGAAGAATGGATAAATGACCTGGGGGACATAATGGTGGAAATCACTGCCAAAGAACAGAATAAAAAAGATAATGGAAAAAAAAAAGGAAACAGCCTAAAAGACCTCTGAGACAAATTAAACACACCAACATTTGCATTATAGGGGTCCCAGAAGGAGAAAAGAAAGACCTGAGACAATATTTAAAGAGATAATAGCTGAAAACTTATTTCCATAACATGGGAAAGGAAACAGTTAACCAAGTCCAGGAAGCAGAGAGAGTCCCAGGCAGGATAAACCCAAGGAGGAACACACCAAAACACATAGTAATTAAACTGACAAAAATTAAGGACAAAGATAAAATATTAAAAGCCACGAGGGAAAACTGACAACAACCTACCAGTTGATTTCTCAACAGAAACTGTACAAGCCAGGAGGGAATGGCAAGACTTATTTAAAGTGATAAAAAGGAAGAAACTGCAACCAAGAATACTCTACCCAGCAAGACTCACATTCAGATTTGATGGAGAAATCAAAAGCTTTCAAGACAAGCCAAAAGCTAAGAGAATTCAGCACCATCAAACCAGCTTTATAACAAATACTAAAGGAACGTCTCTAGACAGAAAACTGAAGAGAAGGAAAAGACCTACAGAAAATAAACCCAAAATAATTAAGAAAATGGTAACAGGACCATACATATGGATAATTACCTTAAATGTAAGTGGATTAAATACACCAAACAAAAGACATAGACTGGCTGGGTAGATGAAAAAATGTTCATGTATGCACTTCCACTTACCACATCATTCTGCTTGACCACTCCCAAGTTGTAGGTAATTATTTTACATTGTTAGGTTAATCATGTTCCTATTATGGCCTGCAACTGCAATTACCTTTTTGTCTGGCTATTGACTGTGAAAACTGGTAAACATCTTTTACTATTGTGATTATGTAACTATTACTCACTTAATACCACTGTATCATGATTGGTCAACAGAAAAATAATGGAATTCTATATCACTAAAACTACCATTTAATAGAAAAAGTTGTAATCACTTTTTAAAACCCAGATGCATATCAGAATTATCTTGGAATTAAAAAAAAAAAGCCCAGGCATTGATTTTTTCCCTCTCCAAAGCTCCAGATATCTTTCTAATGAGCAGTCATGTTTAAAAACAACTGGACTATATGATGATCTTTTATCTAGTTTCACCTCTTCTATTTCATATTCAGTGCTCCCATTTCATTTAGTTTATATTTTACAATTTCTCCATCACTTTGTTTTTGATGTTCTTTCTCAAGCCTTTATCAAGCACAGTAGAAAAGCTTTTGTATACATAAATAATATGCATTTTATATATACTTAAAAACTTATGAATTTATGACATTTTGGGGGGGGGGGGAGAATATTGGAGTGGGCAGCCATTCCCTTCTCCTGGAGATCTTCCCAAACCCAGGGATCAAAACCAGGTCTCCTGCATTGCAGGTGGATTCTTTACCATCTAAGCAACCAGGGAAGCCAGAGGAGACTGAATCAGAAATCAAAAACCTCCCAACAAACAAAAGCCCAGGACTAGATGGCTTTACTGGTGAATTCTACCAAACATTTAAAGAGGTGTTAATGCCAATCTGTCTCAAATTCTTCCAAAAAAACTGAAGAGGAAGGAACTTTTCCATACTCATTTTAAGAGGCCAGCATTACCTGGATGCCAAGCCAGACAGGGGACACTGCAAGAAAGAAAATTATAGGACAATATCCCTGACAAAAAGAGAGTCAAAACTCAACAAAATCTTAGTAAACTAAATTTAACAGCATACTGAAAAGATCACACACTTCTCTGGTAGAGAATTTCCCTGGTGGTCCAGTGCTTAAGAATCTACTTGCCAATGCTGGGGACATGGGTTTGATCTCTGGTCCAGGAAGATCCCACATGTCATGAAGCAACTAAGCCCACGAGCCACAACTACGGAGCCCATGTGCTGGAAGTACTGAGCCCAAGTGCTGCAACTACTCAACACCTACACAGCCTGCGCTCCGTAACAAGAGAAGCCACCGCAATGAGAAGCCTGCACACTCCGACCAAGAGCAGCCCCTACTCGCTGCAACTAGAAAAAGACTGAGCTCGGCAACAAAGGCCCAGCACAGTCACAGGCTAATCAATCAGTTTAAAAGGCCACACACTGTGACCAGGAGGGTCTACTCTGGATTGTACAGACGGCCCAACCTGCAAATCAATAAAGGCGGTATGCCACCGTCACAGAGTAAAAATCCTACAATCATCAACAAATGCAGAAAAAGCATAACAAAACTCAGCATCCTTCACGATAAGAAAAAACTCTCAACAAATTGGGAACAAGGGAATGTACCTCAACATCGTAAAGGCCATATATGACAAGCCCACAGTTAACATCATAATCATTGGTGAAAAGCTAAAAGTTTTTCCTCTAAGAGCTGGAGCAAAACAAGGGAGTCCACTACTTTTTTTTTTTTGGCCGTGCCATGTGGTGTGTGGGATTTCAGTTCTCTGACCAGGGATCAAACTCAAGCCCTCAGCATTAAGAGCATGGAGTCCTAACCACTGGACCACCAGGGAATTACCATGAGAGTGAAAGTTGTGCAGTCATGTCCGACTCTTTGCCACCCCATGGACTTGGAATTCCCCAGGCCAGAATACTGGAAAGGGTAGCCTTTCCCTTCTCCAGGGGATCTTCCCAACCCAGGAATCAAACTGGGGTCTCCTGCATTACAGGCAGATTCTTTACCAAGCTATCAGGGAAGCCCTGGGAATTCCCATGGGTGCCCACTATTGCTGCTTCTATTTAACATGGGACTGGAAATCTTAGTCAAATCAATTAGGCAGGAAAATAAATTTTTAATACTCAAATTGGAAAGGAAGAAATAAAACTGTCTCTGCTTGCAGATGACATGATCATATGTCCTAAAAACTATTCACACTGATAAATTCAGTATAGTTGCAGGATATAATATCAATATACAAAGTCATCTGCATTTCTATTGGGTTGGCCAAAAGGTTTCGAGCTTTTCCGTAATGCCCTACAGAAAAATCCAAAGGAACTTTTTGGTCAACCCAATAAATGTTAACAACAAATTGTCAGAAAAAGAAACAAGAAAACGATCCCATTTAGAGTATCAGCAAAAAGAATAAAAGACTTAAGAACAAATTTAACCAAGGAGATAAAAGACCTGTACACTGAAAACCATAAGACACTGATGAAAGGAATTGAAGAAGATAGAAACAAAGGGAAAAATATTCCAAGTTCATGAATTGAAAAAAGAATATTGTTAAACTGTCCATACTACCCAAGCAATCTAGATTCAATGCAACCTCCATCAAAATTCCACTGGTGTTTTTCACAGAAACAAGAAAATAATCCTGTAATTCGTGTGGAACCATAAAAGATCCCAAAGAGCCAAACAATCTTGAGAAAGAACAGTAAAGTTATAGGCATCATATGCTATAATCCAACAGTACGGTACTAGCATAAAAAACAGAAACACAGACCAGTGGAACACAGCAGTTAAGTTCTGATATAAACCATACATGTAGGGTCAACTACTCTTTGACAAGGAACCAAGAATATACAATGGAGAATGGACAGTCTCTTCAATAAATGGTGTTTGGAAAACAGGATATCCACATACAAAAGAAGAAAACTGGATCCCTATGTAAGTGGTGATCCCATGCACCACTTACAAAAGTTAACTTAAAATAAATAGATCAGGGTACTCTTTTGCCCCCTTCCGATGCCTATGTCAGAAGCTTTCTCTATCTCCTTTATACTTTAATAAAACTTTATTACACAAAAGCTCTGAGCGATCCAGCCTCGTCTCTGGCCCCGGATTGAATTCATCTCCTCCGGAGGCCAAGAATCCCGCGTCTCATTGTTCAGCAACAAACCTTTCATAATGGGGGCTCGTCCGGGATCCTTCAGGACAAGATGGGCCTGATAATCTATGTGAGCCTACTTCTGCTGACTCCAGAAATCCTGAGTCTGCCGTTTGATCCTCAAGACAATGCCTTCCTGTCCTGGGCTCACCCCTATGCTGTATTCCACAATCAGTCTAACTGCTGGGTCTGTGGACCACTCCCTTCTTCATCCGTGAAAGGCGTCCCATGGTGGACATCTCCACTTCAAGGAAAGGACTTTCTCCAAGTCTGGAAATACCTTCAACAATCGCATGTGATGCCTCTTCTTAAACTGATGACATCTAACAACCTTAAGATGGACTGATGTAACAATGGACATAATGTGACTTTTCATTTTGATTTTAACCTGGTTTAATGACTATTTTGCCTTACATCTGTAACTGTATAATGGGGTTTTTCTAACCGTCTAAAAGCTTTTAATTTACAAATAGTTGTCCAAGCTCCTCTGAGTGCCACAGCCTCCTCCAACTATTACTTGGGGCCCCTGGATCAGACATTCTCACTATGAGGATTAGGAGAATATGCTGCCCCACCAATTTAGGGACAGCAGTTATGGAATGAGAACGACGCCCCTTGTCCCTAGGCAACATAATACTCCTAAAAGAAAAGGGGGGAATGAGAGAGTCTTTTCCTAGGCAGGTTGATAAGAAGTCTAGGGGTCCCCAAGGAGAGAGAGGTCTGGGATATTCAAGGAGGAAGAAAGGACAAACTTTTTTCCTTTTCTTCCTCTACATTCTTTAGGATTATATAACAATAATGTATCCTGCCTGAGGACAGTCTTTGGATTAAACCCTCTGGCTAATTCTGTTATATTAAAATGTAAATTATGGGAGTAGGTCTGGTCTTTACAAGGATGTATCCTGCCTGAGGACAATCTTTGGATTAAACCTTCTAGCCAACTCTGTTATCTTAAAATGTAAATTATGGGAGTGGGTCTGCTGAGGTCTTTGCAACCTCCAGACATTCTTTGGATTCATTGGAGAGTATATAACTCCATTGCTAACACTAGCAAAGGATGTACTCTTTTGCCCCCTTCTGATGCCTATGTCAGAAGCTTTCTCTATCTCCTTTATATTTTAATAAAACTTTATTACACACACACAAAAATAAGTAAATAAATAGATCAAAGACATAAGTGTAAAATCTAAAATCATAAAAATCCTAGAAGGTTACATAGAGAATATGCTCCTTGATACTGGTCCTGGCTACGCACAGGCCAAAAAAAAAAAGTAAAGAAAAAAAGTATTAGGTTGGCATAAAGTTCATTTGGGTTTTTCTGTATCATGAAAAAACCAGAACAAACTTCTTTTTGGCCAAAACAATACTACATTAAAGTAAAAGGCTCTACACAGCAAAGGAAACAATCAATAAAATGAACAATGTATGGACTGGGAGAAAACATTTGCAAACCATATATTTGATAAGGGATTAATAGCCAAACACATACCACTCGATAGCAAAACAAAAAATAAAATAACTTGATTAAGAAATGAGTAAAGGACCAGAACAGACATTTTTCCAAAGAAGACACACAAATGGTACATAAAAAGATGCTCAACATCATTAATCAGAAATAGACAAATCAAAACCACAATAAGACATCATCTCACACTGTTAGGATGGTTTCAATAAAGAAGACAATATACGCTGGAAAGGATGTGGAGAAAAGGGGATTCTTGTACACTGATGGTGGAACTGTAAATTGGTACAGCTGTTCTAGAAAACACTATGGAAATTCCCCCAAAATTTAAAAACCAAACTACCAAAAAAAAACCAAACAAACAAAAAAAAAACTACCATTTCTTCAGTAAGGAGTGCTGGGAAAATTGGACAGCTACATGTAAATGAATGAAACTGGAACACTCCCTAACACTATACACAAAAAATAAACTCAAAATGGATTAAAGACCTGTATGTAAGGCTGGATATTATAAGACTCTTAGAGGAAAACATAGGCAGAACACTGTTTGACATAAATTGCAGCAAGATCTATTTTGATCCACCTCCTAGGGTAAGGAAAATAAATAAAAACTAATATAAACAAATGGAACCTAAACTAAAAGGCTTTTGCACGCAAAGGAAACCATACACAAAAGGACAACTCTCAAAATGGGAAAAATATTTTCAAGTGAAGGAACCAAGAAGGGATCAACCTCTAAAATATATTAACAGCTCATGAAGTTCAATATCAAAAAAGAACCCAATCAAAAAGTGGGCAGAAGATCAGGCTTCCCTGGTTCAGTGGTGAAGAGGCCACCTGCCAGTGCAGGAGAACCCCACCTGCCTCAGAGCAGCCGGGCCCGCGCTCCAGAGCCCAGGAGACACAGCTACTGAGCCCACAAGCTGCCAATACTGAAACCTGCACACCCTAGAATCCATTCTCTGCAACAAGAGAAGCCACCGCAAAGAGAAGCCCATGCACCACAACTAGAGAGCAGCCCCCACCAGCCGCAACTAGAGAAAAGCCTGCACTGCAACCAAGAACAAGCACAGCCAAAAATAAGTAATTTTTTAAAGTGGGCAGAAGATCTAAACAGACATTTCTCCAAAGAGGACATACAAATGGCTAAAAAACACATGAAAAGATGCTTAACATCACTAATTATTAGAGAAATGCAATTCAAAACTATAATGAGGTATCACCTCACACGGGTCAGAATGGCCATCATCAAAAAGTCTACAAACAATAAATGCTGGAGCAGGTGCACAGAAAAGGGAACTTTCGCACACTGTTGGTGGGAATGTAAAGTGGCACAGCCACTATGGAAAACAGTACAGAGGGTCTTTAAAAAAAATAAAAGTAGAGCTACCATGTGATCCAGCAATCCCACTCCTAGGCATATACACAAAAAAACCATTTGAAAAGATACATGCCTCCCAGTGTTCACTACAGCACTCTTTACAATAGCCAGGACACGGAAGCAACCTAAAAATGTTCATCGACAGACGAATGGATTTAGAAGGTGTAGTATATATATACACAATGGAATAATACTCAGCCATAAAAAATAATGAAATAATGCCACTTGCAGCAACAGGAATGGACCTATAGATTGTTCTAATGAGTGAAGTCAGACAGAAAAAGACAAGTATCATACAATATTGCTTATATGTGGAATCTAATAAAAGGATACAAATGAACTTACCTACAAAACAGAGAGCTAGAGATGTAGAAAACAAACTTATGGCTGCCAGAGGGTAGGAGCAGGGGGATAAACTGGAGGGTTGGGACTGATACACACACACCACTATACATGAAACAGACAACTAATGAGGCTCTGCTGTGGCGCACAGGGAACTCTACTCAACACTCTGTAACAGCCTAAATATGGGAAATGAATCTAAAAAAGAGTGGATACATGTATAACTGATCCACTTCGCTGTGGATCTGAAACTAACATAAGACTATAAAGCAACTGTACTCCAATAAAAATTAAAAAAAAAAAAAACAGCCTACCATATAATCCAGCAATTCCACTTACATACATCCAAAGATATCATTTCTTGAGGAGGTTATCTGCCTGCCTAGGCTCAGTTCAGGATTATCCACAGTAGCCAAGACATGGAAACAGCCTGCCTGTCCATCAGCAGATAAACAGATATGGCAGGGCTCTGTGTATTAAAGTATCAATCAGTCACGAGAAAGAAGGAAATCCTGAAATTTGCAGCAACATGGAAGAATCTAGAGAACATGATGGTAACTGAAATCAGCCAGAAAGACAAATACTGTATGATCTCCTTCATAAGTGGAATCTAAAAATAAAAGTGTCAAACTCATAGAAACAGAGAGTAAACCTAGATGTCCATCAGCAGACGAATGGATAAGGAAGCTGTGGTACATATACACCATGGAATTTACTCAGCTATTAAAAAGAATTCATTTGAATCAGTTCTAATGAGATGGATGAAACCGGAGCCCATTATACAGAGTGAAGTAAGCCAGAAAGATAAAGACCAATACAGTATACTAACGCATATATATGGAATTTAGAAAGATGGTAATGATAACCCTATATGCAAAACAGAGAAAGAGATACAGATGTACAGAACAGACTTTTGGACTCTGTGGGAGAAGGCGAGGGTGGGATGTTTAGAGAGAACAGCATCAAAACATGTATACTATCTAGGGTGAAACAGATCACCAGCCCACGTTGGATGCATGAGACAAGTGCTCGGGGCTGGTGCACTGGGAAGACCCAGAGGGATCGGGTGGAGAGGGAGGTGGGAGGGGGGATCACGATGGGGAATACATGTAAATCCATGGCTGATTCATGTCAATGTATGACAAAAACCACTACAATATTGTAAAGTAATTAGCCTCCAACTAACAAAAATAAATGGAAAAAAAATTAAAAAAAAAAAAGAAACAGAGAGTGGAATGGTGATCACCAGGGCCTGGGAGAGATGCAGCGATGCTGGTCAAAGGGCAGAAGCCTTCACAGATAAGATGAATAAGCTCTGGGGAATTTAACATACAGCACAGTGACCACAGTAAACAATACTGTGGGCACTTGAAAACTGCTGAAAGAATAGACTACAAGTATTCTCACTACAAAAAAAAAGAAAAAGGTAACTGAGGTGATGGATGTGTTGATTAACCCAATTGTGGTAATTACTTCACAAAATACACATATGTCAAATCATCATGTTGTATACTTTAAATAAACACAATTCTGTTAATTACACTTTGATTAAACTGACAAATGCTTGAATATTTATATACATATTTACATTTGAAAATATACAGTAAGATACAGACTTCAACTACATATTTACTCCCTTCTCAACCTCAAAGCTAAAGTCAAGCCCAATGGGAACACATTAAAAGACTTCCCATTAAAGTCAGAGGCCAAACAAAGCTATGTACCTCACCACCAATATTTACCACTGTTGTGGAGGTACCACCTATCACAAAAAGACAATAGAAAGAAAACCCAGGTATACAACCAGAGGAAAAATTTATTTGTGGATAATATTATATACCTAAAAAATCCAAGAGAAACAACTGAAGACCTATCATAATTAATTAAAAACCAGGTAAGATGACGAAAATTAATATATACAAATCAACACATCCACATACATCATCATCAAGTAGGCAGAAGGGAAAATGCTTCAGCATTAAAAACAAATAAGAAAGACCTGAGAATACACTTGGCATGAAAGCCAAGTGTATTAAG
Source organism: Dama dama (assembly GCF_033118175.1). Classification (NCBI taxonomy): domain Eukaryota; kingdom Metazoa; phylum Chordata; class Mammalia; order Artiodactyla; family Cervidae; genus Dama; species Dama dama. The sequence continues at coordinate 56,352,002 of NC_083704.1, read as the reverse complement.
AAATCCATCAAAACTAAAACCAGACTCAAAGAGAAAGGCATGTAATCTAAGCAGGGAAGATTCATCATCAAAATGTCACTTTTCTTACACTAACCTAAAACTGTAATTTAGTCCTAATAAAAATAAACAGGACTTTTAACAAACAAACTTGTCTTAAAGTTCATATAGAAAAACAAAAAACAGCAAGGAAAGTTGTGAAAAATAAAGATAATGAATTAGAATTTACTTTCCCAAACACTGAAATATGCTATAAAACTAGGGTAACTAAAATAATGATACCAACACATTAAAACATGGATTAATATCTACAATTCAAAGTCCAGAAATAGACCCAATATACATGATATGTGGCAAAGTATATCACATATAGTAAATGATAAAGGATATTTAAAGAAGTGGGGAAAAGATGAATTGTTCAAAAAAAGGTATTTCAACAAATGAGCAGCCAATTGGGAAAAATTAAGTTGGACCCACACTTCACACCAAAAAAATTCCAAATGGATAAAGACTAAAAGGTTAAAAATGAAACATAAAAAGTACTTTGAGAAACCACAGGATAATTTTTCATACACTTCTACCAGGGGAAATCTTTCTATGTATGACAGAGAACCCAGAAGCCTTAAAAAGTCAATTAAAAATCAATTTTTTTCATGACAAAACCATCCTAAGTATCAACAAAAAATATTTAAAAAGCTATAAAAATATAACTGCAACTCCTATCACTGACAAAGTGAAAAGTTTCTTCCTATATAATTTTTTTTTACAAAATTAAGAAACACCAAAGCCCAGTAGAAAAACAGGCCAAGGATACAAACTGACTTCACAGAAAACAGAAATGGCTCTTAAATCTTAAATTAAATTTTCTACAGGATGAACTAAGAAGTTTGGGGTGGGGGGGAATCTAGTTTTTTTTTTTTTTAACCTAACAAACTGGCAAAGATCAGGACTTCTTGGTGATTCAGCAGTTAAAAATCTGCCTTGCAATGCAGGGGACACGGGTTTGATCCCTGGTCCAGAAGCTAGATCCCACAGGACTCGGAGCAACTAAGCCCGTGAGTCACAGCTCCTGAGCCACTGTGTCACAACCAGAGAGTCCATATGATGCAACAAAGATCCCCCATGCTGCAACTAAGACTCGACACGGCCAAATAAATACATTTAAAAACAAAAAAACTGGCCAAGTCCAAACTGTGAGATACCACTGTGTTGGTGAGGGTGTGGATAAACAGGCACTGCGCACTGGCTGGGAGCTTAAGCGCACAAAACCTCTACGGAGGTGTAACTTGTGAGAGTGATCACCACCACAAAAGCACATGCTCACCTCCCAGCACTCCTGCCTCAGGTAAGTGAATGGACAAAGGCCCTTGGCCATGCGTGGACTGATGCACACAGAACACCTCAGCGGTGTCTGCATCAGCAAAATGTAAAACACCTTACATATCCATCGATAGAGTGCTGGCTAAATAAAAGTACATCCTGACAATGGAATATTCTCCAGTTGTAAAAGACAATAAAAAGCTCTTACGTATTGACAGTGATCTATCACAAGCAGTGAAAAGAGCAAGTGCGCTACTTTCCATGTAAAAGAAAGGAGTTCTCTGTGTATTCGTCTGTATTACGCACAGGACAGGCCTGAACAGACACTCGAGAACTTGTAACTCTGGCTGCCTCTGGGAAAAGGATCTGGTGTGCAGGGGCAAGACGGAAGGGAAACATTCTGGTGTACACCCTGTTGTATCTTTTAAATTTTGTGCTATGTGAATACAGTACTGCCCTGAAAAGCTAAAATTAAAAAAAAAAAAAAAAAGTGAAGGCCTCCTTCCAGGAGCAGCAGCCTTCTACTCTGAGCTTCTGTAACTGTATTTCCACTTGGCTCTGTGTTTGTTCTGACTTTCCCAGCCTCCCCTGACTGACTGTGGTCCCTCCTGGGAGGTCACGGCTGAATCACCTTTGTGTTCCCTAGAGTGGCCAGCACCTCATTTGGTGCCGAGAGGAAAGTCACTGTAGGTCTGTTCACTGTGCTAAACTAGTCCACTGGTGCAAATAATTTATCTTGGAGGGCAAGTTGATTTGCAAAGTGGATCAATGATCAGGACAGGAAATTCTGCTTCTCTAAGCATTAAAATTACCCAAATAAGCTGGAAGGATTTTCAGCAGACTTAAATTAACAGTACTGAAAAAAGAAAGGAGTTTCAGTTAATGAATGAAAGCTGGTTTCAAAGAATTTGAAGCCTGAAAACATAATATTCAAGAGGATGACTATTGCCACAATTAGGGTAATTGTTGGGATGGTGCAGCAATACCCGTATTCAAGGAAGCCTAATTTAACAGCTGTGATGGTCATCGCAAATAACCATTACAGTGCTGACCCCTCTGCACAATTCAGCATCAACAGATACATTGAAGACTTTCTTCCACAACGCCAGCAACCTGCATTTTCATTCCCTCTTGACATGGTCAGCAATGACTAACAAATGGATTGAACTGACTACTAAGAACATGGGCAAGGAATCTGTGTTAAAGCTGGAACCAATGCAGGAGTTCAGTGGGGAGGCCTGTCATCTCGTGAGACTGCTGGCCCAGAGGCAGGGTGCCCTCAGCCTTGGTCTCAGAAGCACGGCCAGGACCAGCCTCCTGCTCTCAGCCACACAAAGGGATGTCCAGACCTCACAGAATGGAAGCCTCTTGCCTATGGCTTCCTGACAGAAGTGTGTTCTGCTGGAAAGTACCATGCTTCTTGAGAGTTTTCTCAAAAGTGAAGGTATGATGAGTCTAGATACTGTCTCAAGAGCTTTTAATATAAACACCACATGGAAGATGGTTCCATTCCAAACACAAAACATGCAAAAGACCTGTTTGTGAGGGAGAGAGTGCCAAAGAGAGCCAAGAGGTGAGAGGGACACCTGGTAAAAGTTTTTTCGGGAACTGGTACTGGGAAAACATGACAGCCCCATGCAAAAAAGTTAAAGTGGACCCTTACATCGTATATAAAAATTAACTCAAAATTGATCAAAGACCTCAACAAAGAACTAGAACTAACACAACTCTTAAAAGAAAAACATAGGGGTAAAACCTTCATGATACCGATTCTGAAAGGATTTTGTGGACATGACACCAAAAGCACAGGGAAAAAAAAAAAAAGATAAAATCATTTTTGTACATCAAAGAAAATTCCCGACAGAGTGAAAGAACAACCCAAAGAATGGAAGAATATATTTGCAAATCATATATCTAAGAAGAGATTAATATCCAGAATATAGAAAGAACTGCCACAACTCAGCAACAACAAAAAACTCAATTCAAAAATGGGTAAGTAGGGACTTCCCCAGGGGTCCAATGGTAGGACTCTGTGCTTCCACTGCAACAGGCACGGGTTCGATCCCCGGTCGGGAAACTAAGATCCCATGTGCCCGCTGCATGGCCAAAAAAAAGAAAAAAAAGGGCAAAGGACTTGAATAGATACACTGAGTACAAATGGACAAAAAGCACATAAAACTGCTCAACATCACTAATCATTACAGAAATACAAATCAAAGCCATAATGAGATATCACTTCACACCCAATAGGTCGGCTTTTATTTCTTAAAAAGAGAAAAATAACAAGTGTCGGGACACATGACTGTGCTTGCAATTCATCTAAAAACTAAGACATATTATTTGAGAACATGTAATGTATTAAGGAATTTGGAGGGAAATTGCTACATTACTTTATATGCAACATACACTATATATATGTTCTGTATATGTATAATCAACGCACTATTTCTTCTCAGTCTGGTACTGGGAGTTATATGAATATATAATTATTAAAGTACCCCCCACAAAATAAAAAGGACTTCCCTAGTGGTCTAGTGGTTAAGACTGCGCTTCCAATGCAGGGGTGCAGGTTCGATCCCTTGTTGAAGAACTGAGATCCCAAATGCTGTGTGGCGTAGCCAAGAAAAAAGTATCAGTAAGGATGAGACGTAACTAAGTGATACATCACAATGGATCACTACTCTCTGCTTTTGTGTATATTTCAATTTAATGATAATAAACATTAATAAACAGAGAAGGCCTTTGAAATGTACAAGGTTTTTTCAGAATGTACCCCTTTACAAAATTTAGCAGCAATGAATACACAAGGATGAAAGACCTAACCTTAAAGACTAAAAACTCTTAAAAGAAAACAGAGGGCAAAAGCTTCACATTAGATTTGGCAATTCCTTGGTATAATACCAAAGGCACAGGGAACAAAAGAAACATAAACAGACTGGACTTCATAAAAACTTTTAAACTGTGTGCATCAAAAGAAACTATCAACAAAGAACTTCCTGGGATCCAGTGGCTGTGGCTCCACACACTCATTTCCAAGGCCCAAGATTCAAGCCCTGGTTGGGGAACTCATGTCCCATAAGTTGTGCAGCATGGGACAAAAACACAAAGATACTGTCAACAGAGTAAAAAGGCAACCCACAGAATGGGAGAAAATATTTACAAGTCATATATCTGATAAAGGATTAATATCTAGAATATAAAGAAAAGTCCTAAAACTCAATGACAACAAAAAAAAATCTGATACAAAATTAAGAGTTTAAAAACAGATAAATAAAAATTTTATTTTTAATAAAAATTTTTTAAAAGTGATCTGATTAAAAAATGGGCAAAGGGCTTGAAGAGACATTTCTCCAAAGAAGATATACAAACAGCTAATAAAACCATGAAAAAAATGCTCAACATTACTGATATCTATGGAAATGCAAACTCAAATTACAATAAGTCAATAGCAACCATGGAAAACACTTCAGAAATGTTAACCGAACTTGCTCTGAACCTAGGACAGTGCCAGTGCTACAGCTGCTGGGATTGAAAAAACAAAAACAAAAACCCACCACTACAGACTCCTGCCCATTTATAAACATTCAGGAAGGCAGGATTTAGCAACGTGAAGTGCAGCAAGGGGCTAGTAATTTGAGACAATATACAGTCAATACTGGGCTTCCCCAGCAGCTCAGAGGTAAAGAATCAGCCTGCAATGCAGGAGCCGCAGGAGCCACAGGTTCAACCCCTGGGTGGGGAAGATCCCCTGGAGGAGGGCACGGCAACCCACTCCAGGATTCTTGCCTGGAGAATCCCATAGACAGAGGAGCCTGGCGGGCTACATACAGTCCACAGGGTCACAAAGAGTTGGACACACTGGAGAGACTTAGCACATACGCACAATCAATACTCGGTTGTGGGTTCAGGATACAAACTCATAATTTCTTTCCTCACGAATTAAAGCAGATGCCAGTATACTTAAATACATATTGCTGCAACCTAACATCAATTTATTAGACATCTCCTCTGTTGTCTCTTTCATCCATTTTATAAACTGTATAAGCACAAATTTAAGGCAGTATTTACTTTTTTTTAATTTATTTATTTTAATTGGAGGCTAATTACTTTACAATATTGTAGTGGGTTTTGCCACACATTGACATGAATCAGCCATGGGTGTACATGTGAGTATTTATCATTTAAATTATGGATACTTTTAAAAGGTTTTAAGATCAAATTGAGTACACGAACTTCAGGAATATTAAAAAAAATGGTCAATTCTGTAATCAAGATATTTAGTTGTTAAACTGCTTATACTATAATAAATTTCAAAGTACACGTGTAAAATGAGATTTAGAAATGCTGCTCCCTTCTAGGCTCATATCTTCTAGAGTACACTTTCACTTCTGCCTTAGTTACTGAAGATATCTTTCTGAATCAATGTATGATGCTGTCAATGGATCCTATCTCAGGTCATAAGCCTTCACTTGCAAACATTAAGAAAGTTACTCTTAATGTGAATACTGATCAAGGGATAAATTTTATTATTTGTTAAATGCTGGACTATATTATGGAAAATGTTTTTTCAAGAAATCATTTTAAGTACATAGATCAGTGTTTTTTACAGGTAAAATGCTAAAATAAGCTGCTCATGATATACATAAATATGTTAGAGTTTTGTAGAATATTACAAATTAACAACAGAAAAAATATTTTAATTTATACAACAAATATGTTCACACAAATGTGTAGGACTTACGAAGAATTGATATTTGAGAAAAGATTTGGTTCAGTTACACTACATATACTTTCATAGCATTAGGTACCTTGTACTTTAAACCTGTGACAAATTGACAAATTTTTAAAGGGGAAGTATTACTGTAAAATGAACAATTATGTATTTCTAAAGACTGTACTGCTGCAAATTTCATCAATAAAGCTCTTTATTTAGAGTTTTAGAGTTTTAAAGAAATATTCTTTCTTCAATTAAACATTTTCATACTGGAATGATGGAAGTTAAAGTGATAAAAAGTATTATTAAAATAAATTTTTATATATAATAAAAGAAAATTATTCTTAAATGTATTCTCAGTGAATAGTTGAGATCTATACTATGCAACCATTTTCTATGTTGATTTTAAGAAATCTTTTAAGAAATTTGTTCACCAAAAAAATATTAAAAAAAAAACTACAAAGAGAGATAATCACCTCATAGGCATTACAATGGTTACTATCAAAAAACGAGAAAACAGTAAGTGTTAGCAAGGATGTGGAGAAACTGGACACCTTGTGCATTGCTGGCGAGAATGTAAAATAGTACAGCCTCTGGGGAAAACAGTCTGATGGTTCCCAAAAAATGAATCATAGAATTACCATACAATCCAGCAATTCCACTTCTGTGCTGGCCCAAGAGAACTGAAAACAAGTTCTTGAACTAGTATTTGTATACCCATGTTATCAGCAGCATCACTCACAACAGCCAGAAAGTAGAAACAATAAAAATGTCTATCAACAGATGATAACAAAATGAGGTATATACACAGAATATTATTCAGCTTTAAAAAGGAAGTAATTCTGACCTATGCTACAACATGAACCATGAGAATATTATGCTACATGAAACACACCAGTCACAAAGAGAATAACAGGGTATAATTCCATTTACATGATATACTTAGTCAAAATCATAGTTATATAAAGTATTTAGGATGGTTACTGCCAGGTACTTGGGAGAGGAGAAAATGAGTTGCTACTTAATGAATACAGAGTTTCAGTTTTGCAAAATGAAAAGAGAGAATGGGCTTCCCTGTAGATTAGCTGATAAAGAATCCACCTGCAATGCAGAAGGTCCTGGTTCCCTTCCTGAGTCAAGAAGCTCCCCTGGAGAAGCGATAGGCTACCCGCTCCAGCATTCTTGGGCTTCCCCGGTGGCTCAGACAGTAAAGAATCTGCCCACAATGTGGGAGACCTGGCTTCAATCCCTGGGCTGGGAAGATCCCCTGGAGGAGTGCATGGCAAACGACTTCAGTACTCTTGCCTGCAGAATCCCAAGGACAGAGGAGCCAGGTGGGCTACAGTTCATGGCGTCGCAGTCAGACACAATTATCCACAGCACAGAAAGAATGGTGGTAATGTTGCAAAAATTTATAAATGTTTTTTAATATCATTGAACTGTACACTTAAAATGGTTAATATGGAAACTTGTATATTTACCACAATAGAAAACTGGAACAACAAAAACCAATAAGGAAATGGCAGGGGGCAGGCGAAAGCAGGGTTCAGAGGGATTCAAGTGTACAAAAAAAAAAGAAAGGATATAGGATAGGAACACAGATTTGGAGACAAGAATGTAATCACTGTAATGTTTAGAAAAGACATGAAATGTGTTTTTTATGGTAAAATTTGAGAGAAAGAGCAAAATGTCTAGCCATTAAAAAGAAAGAAAACAATGTCATAAGCCAAAAGTAAGGTTAATATAGAACGCACAAGCCAGAGGACTCTGAATAGAAATGAGACTATGAGCTCCCCAGGGACCAAGGCAGAGAGAACCATGCTGACACACTTCACAGTGTGGTTTAAACAAAATCAAGCCAATGGTTCAGAAGAGGCATGACCACTCCCAGGCACTGGACCTGAAGGAAATTTCTAATTGGACTCACAGATTTTCTTGGAGGCTTCTTGTACAGCTCTTAACATGAGCTGACGGGGCCGTGCGAAGCAGGAGGAGGCCAGAAACATGCTGCTAATGATCCAGTTTCATTCACAGACAAAACACTGCCTGAGACAGGTGCACCGAAGCACGTGCCAGGACAATCCCACGGACCTTCTTCACCACAGCTGAGTTCAGGATAGCCTTTGAGGGGGTGAAGAATTCAAGCTTATCCTCCTGACAAGAATATGAGATGCAACATTCTCTGTTGCCTGCTGAAGTCAGGTTTTGATATTCCTAACAGTCACTGTTGCTGGGGGGACAACTGAGAATGAATGTCAAACCCAACCAGGGCTCATGCCTAAAAGATGAGAACTAATTGCTCCCTGAAGCTGGGACAGCACAGGGCTTCCCTGGGGGCTCAATGAATAAGAATCCAATTGTCAATGCAGGAGACACGGTTCAATCCAAGGTCTGGGAAGATCCCATGTGCCGTGGAGCAACTGGGCCTGTGCACTGCAACTGCTGGGCCTGTCCTCTGCAGCCCAAGAGCCTCAAGTGCTGAGCCCATGCGTCCCAACTTCTGAAGCCGGGGTACCCTAGAGCCTGTGCTCAGCACCAAGAGAAGCCACCACAGTGAAAAGCCTGCAGGTGGCAGCTGGAGAGTAGCCCTCACTCACTGCAACTAGAGGATCCGACACAGCCAAAAATAAATGAAATAAATTTCTTTTAAAAATTCTTCCATCCAAGTGGCCTCTTACAAAAAAAAAAAAAAAGATAAGGCAGCATAAACACTGCCTGGTAGAGGGAAGAAGGGGTGGATGTGCCAACCTGGGGCAGATTATGAGAGTGGGGAGCTACTGAAGATTGTTGAGAGAGAGAGACCATGACTGAAGACTTCGTGAGTGACAGCGCGGTCTTCTGAAAGGTGCAAACGAAGCCCACAGCCACAGGCAGCAGGCTGGACTGGACGAGGCTGCTCAAAAAGAAAGCCACTGAAAAACATCAAAATAAATGAGAGCCCATGTTTTTTAAAAAAACCAAAAATGTTCTAGAACAGTTTTATACATGAAAAAAGTGTTCACACAGAAAATGGATACAGAACAGTATGAACCCATTACACAGAGAAAGAAAAAAAGAATGAGCAAGGAAGAAGCCTGAGAAAAACCCTGCAGGTGATTACCACTGGGATTACAGACAATGTAAATTGTGTGCTCGCACACGGGTGAGCTTATTAATTTTTAAGAAGATGAGTGATTCGAATTAAAAAAAAAACTCTAATTCGTCAACTTAGAAACTGCAGGGAAAGCAGAAATAGCACTACAGTTGAGAATATAATTATGACAATATCTAAAAATAAAAAGGAAATTGACGGAAAACAAGAGCCAGATACGTACAGCTCTTCCTCAGTTTATACTGGAGTTACATCCTGGTGTGTGTGTTTGTGTGTTAGTCGCTCAGTCATGTCCGACTCTGGGCAACTCCATGACTGTACCCTGTCAGGCTCCTCTGTCCGTGGAATTCTCCAGGCAAGAACACTAGAGTGGGTTGCGATGCCCTCCTCCAGGTACGGGCTGATAAACCCATCCTAAGCCGAAAACACTGTAATGCCGAAATTGCATTTACTACACCTAGCCTGCTGGATGTCATCACTTAGCCTAGCCTACCTTAGATGTGCTCAGATCACTGACATTAAAGTTGGGCAAAACCATCTAACCCAAAGCCTATTTTAAAATAAGGTGTTGAATATCTCATGTAACTTATTGAATACCATACTGAAAATGAAAAAATGCTTGTCTGAATACAGAATGGCTCTAAGTGTACTGGTTGGTCACCCTCATGAGTACACGTCTGACTGGGAGCTGTGGCTCAATGCCACTGTCCAGCATCACTAGAGTGTTGCTGTCAACATATCACAGCCCTGAAAAGATTAAGAAAATTCAAAACTTGGAGCATGGTTTCTGCCGAATATATGATTGCTTTGGCACCATCATAGCACTGAAAAACGGTAAGCTGAGTCATCATTAATTCGGAGGACTGTCCGAGCTTGGCAAACGGTAAGGCGATGCTGATGAGATTCCAAGTGAAACATGGAAACACTGACCTTGTGCTCTGGTTTTACAGCCAGGGCTCACAAACTGTGGCTCCCTCAGGCAGCAGCGGCTCGGGAGTAAAGAGTCCACCCACAATGCAGGAGACACAGGAGAAGCCAGCTCGATCTCTGGGTCAGGAAGATCCACTGAAGAAGGCCATGGCCACCCACTCCAGTGTTCTTGACTGGAGAATCCCATGGACAGAGGAGCCTGGTGGGCTACAGTCCTTGGGGTCACAAGAGTCAGACATGACTTATCAACTAAGCATGCAAGGCAACAGCAGCAGCACCTAGGAACTTGTTCGAATTTCAAATTCCAGGGTCTACCTCTGACCTAGATTCTGGAGGTGAGGTGAAAACAACTCTTCCAGGTAATTTCAATTCACACTTAAGTGTGAGAACCTAGATATGAAGTAATACTGTCTCATCTGGATAAAATCAGCTTATATAATTAGGAAACTATATTTCTTGCTCAAAACCCATTCTGTTATTTTAACCTAAACTCCTGAAGAACACTACTCTATTCAATGTTGAAATAAGCTGGAAGATGACAAAGATATTTTTTAATTAGAATTCTGAAACTGCTCATTCTGAAATAATGTACTAACCACTGCAGTGGAATGAACTGAAGAATCTAGTTTGCAAGAAGTGATAAGGAATCAACATGCTTAGAATTTCAACATTTAGATGATTTGAAAATATTCTAAGGTTGCAGAATAGCACAACTACAACTATTACAAATGCCATATTTGTGTACACTGATTAGTCTCTTGGGCTTCAAACTCAATTAACTTGTTCAAAATAGAAGAAGTTCACCTGCTACAATGTCGATGGGAATGCAAATTGATGCAGCCAATAAGGGGAAGAGTATGAAGGGTCCTTAAAAAACTAGAAACAGAACTACCATATGACCCTGCAATCCCACTCCTGGGCACATATCCAGAGAAAAACATAATGCAAAAGTATATATGCACCCCAAGGTTCACTGCAGCGCTGCTTACAACAGCCAAGACAGGGGAGCAACCTAAATGTCCATCGACACAGAAATGGATAAAGATGTGGTACATATATACAGTGGAATACTACTCAGCCTTTAAAAAGAATGAAATAACGTCATTTGCGGCAACACAGATGGACCTAGAGAGTGTCACACTGAGTGAAGTAAGTCTGGCAGAGGAGAAATATCTTCTGACATCCCTTATATGTGAAATCTAAAAAGAAATGATAGAAATGAATTTTCTTACAAAACAGAACATGAACTTATGGTTGCCAGAGGGAAGGGAGAAGTTAGGGACTTTGGGAAGGCCATGTACACACCACTATTTAAAAGAGACAACCAACAGGGACCTACTACACAGCACATGGAACTCTGCTCCAAGTCACCACGTGTGACAGCCTGAATGGGAGGGGGTTTGGGAGAGAATGGATACATGTACATGGATGGCAGAGTCCCTCTGCTGCTCACCTGAAACTACCACGATATTGTTACTTGGCTATAATCCAATATAAAATACAAAATTTAAACTCTGAAAAAAAAACAGAAGAGGTTCAACAAAATTTTAACTTCCTTTTTTTTTTTTTTTTTTGCCACACCACAAAGCTTGTGGGACCTTAGTTCTCTGACCAGGAATTGAACCCAGGCCCTCAGCAATGAAAGCACAGAGCCCTAACCTCTGGACAGCCAGGGAATTCCCAAAACTTTAACTTTTAAAGAACTATGTCAGTCACTATAGCTTCAAACATAGAGTACTACTATATTTGCAACATAAAGGTTGCTGAAAAACCAAATCTTTCACACTAAGAATGCAATTTCTAAAATAATTTATAATTGGTTATTAATATAAAATACCCTCTCTGATTATGTAGAATTACACTGAACTTTACTAGACTTTCAACTTAGGAACAAATGGTTACATGACACTTTACATATTATATGAATTCAGAAAATGCTGAGTATTAAATAAACCAGTGGTTTCTTAATGTTTTTATGAACTCCCAAAAACAAAAATTCAAGTACATATCCCCAATATGTGTGTACATATCCCCAATTTTTGTGTAAAAATTATATATATGTACTACTGTGATAATACAACTATACTTATAAAATACAAAATAAAAATTAAATAAGGCTGAAATAAAAAGACTGGCTTTATTTTTTGTTCCTGAGACCCATGTGCCCCCGTGATGCATACACACACCCCCTTTGGACTCTACTGCAAAGCTGCACAGCCCAGCAGCCCTGCAAGCTGTGTCCTGGACCACTCAGGGGGAGCTACGGAATACAGAGGTCAAATGAATATCTCCTTCCTGTTGAGTTCCACCATCCCTGACTCAAGTCTGTGACTCTGGGCTCCCCCCTTCACCCCAACATCTTCTTCTGCTACTTCTCACTCGGTGGGTAGTAGAGAAGACTGTGAAGCCAGCAGACGCAAGAACGGCATAAAAGCATGGACTCTGTTTTCAGACAAACCTGGGTTTGCAACTGGACTTGGCTTCTAACTCACCAGGTGACCCAGGGCCAGTCAGATAACGTCTCTAAAAGTAATGAGTGAAGAGGGTGATAACAGGGTCATCCCTCCTGGTTATTATGATGGTTAAGAGAGATAGGCTGCTATGAGAGCACTCGGCAGAGATCTAGATAGCCCAAGTGCTCAATAAAATATCTTACCCAGAATTATTACTTCAGGAGGCAAAAGAAGTCACCTGGACTTAGTTTCAGCAGCCAACATAAGGGAATATGTTACTGTGGAAGACCTCCCTTGGGGCTCAACTGGTAAAGAATCCGCCTGCTATGTGGGAGACCTGGGTTCGACTCCTGGGTTGGGAAGATCCCCTGGAGAAGGGAACGACTACCCACTGCAGTATTCTGGCCTGGAGAATTCCACAGACTGGATAGTGCATGGGGTCGCAAAGAGTCGGGCACGATTGAGCGGCTTTCACTTCTACACTTCTACTGTGGAAGTAGTAGGTAATGGAGTCGGGCAGATGTGCTTTGAAGGCCTGATCCCCAGTACAAGCTGGGTAACCCTGGCAACTCAATATCTCTATGAGTGGGGAGTCTTCTTATCCATTCAGTGGGAGTGTTGATACAAACTCTTCATGAAATGCCTGTCAGAGCCAGTAAAACTAACACTCTCTCTCTCTTTAGTCGCTAAGTCGTGTCCGACTCTTGCGACCCCACGGGCTGTAGCCTGCCAGGCTCTTCTGTCCATGGGATTCTCCAGGCAAGAAGACTCGAGTGGGTTGCCATTTCCTTCTCCAACTAACACTAGTGGGAACCAAATGGCCACCAAGGGTGAGGGTAAGCAAGTAACACATAAACCTGTGTTATTCCACAGTCCTTGGGACACATTCAAGTACACACTAAGAGTAAGCATCCTCTAAAGTCAAATGTTAAGAAACGCCTATGAACCAAACCCCTCAGGTGTGGCTCATTTCCCAACTGGACAGGTGACTTCTTCATAAACTACCTCAAGCAATTCACAATCTTCATGCTTCCATTGTTATAAACCAGGAGTAGCAGAGTTTCTATACCCACCTCCTGACAGGAAACCAATCTAGATGAGGGGGCGGGGCGGGGGGAGGGTGAGAGAGACCTAAACCAGTAAATACACAGCACACGGAGACCACGGGAGAGGTGCTCTTTTTGCCACAACAGCAAAAGAAAAGCGAGGTCTCTCAAACACCAGAGTTGTTCATAATCAATGAGAATTATTTCAGTTTCAATAAACCACCGAAAGAATGACTGTAGAGATATACTAATACACATTCTGGGTGTTTGGTTTTTTTTAACATCGAGTGTCCCCCACAGGAAATGCTGCAAATGTGTGAGACACCTAAAATTCTCATCAACATAAAATTATAGACACAAGTCGTCAATTAGAGGAACACTTAAAAATACACCAAACCGGACACCCTTGCCCCTGACTCCCTTACAAAAGCCTCAGTTTTTAGCTCGATACCTTAAGATGGCAGTATCCCCATAAGGCCACTGCATAACCCAACTTCACAAACGCTGGGTCAGAAGCACACTCAAGGCTAGCATCGTGAAAGAAACCTTTACTAAGTCCGCTTCGCAAAATGTATTGCAAAATCCCCAGAAGTTAGTCGCTCGGCTCTATCACCACAGAAGGTGCGGGCAGTGAGGGAGACGGAATCGGGGGAAGTCACCACGGCCAAGAGCACGTCCACCTGCACAACCATCCTGACTTCAGGCTCCTGCATGGTACACTGGGGTAATGAGTCCACCAGAATATAAACAGAGGCAACAGTAGTGGGCAACGTTGATTTGTGAGGGAAACAGAAAACTAGAAACCAGGCAGAACCCAGGAAAGCAGCCAGCTACGTGTTGCCTCTCAATCAGATCTCGCAGAAGAGACAGGTGCGGACAGCGTGCTCTCCCCTCCCCGCAACACCCAGACAGTCCAAAAGCAGGTTCTAGAACCGGCAGCTCCCCGGGGCACGGCGGAGCCCCGGGGGCGCAACAGCGCGACCCCCTGTCAGGCCAGCGGTCGCCGGGGGCCGAGGAGGAGGGCGGCGGGCGCGCGGCCGCGGTGAGGGTGGGGTCGCGCCAACCCGGCCCCCTCTCCGGCCGCGGTCTCCCGGCGCGGCCCTCACGGCTGCTGGACAGCGCCCACGCCGGAGCGCCCGCGGCCCTCGCGGCCCCCATCTCGGAACCCCGCGGGCCGCGCAGCGTGAGGCCCGGGCCGGCCGGCGGACGCTGAGGGGACGCGCGCGGAGGTACCTGTGGCGGCAACAGCTTCTCGGCGGCGGCCGCGGCGGGAGGACGGGGGCGGGGCGCGGCGTGCGCGCTCCCGGCCCGCGCGGTCGGTGCGAGGTGCCCGCCCTCCCTCCGTCCCTCACTCTCCCCGCCGCCCGCGCAGCTCTCCGCCCCTTCACCTCTCACCTCCTACCTTTCCCCTCCCGCGCCCGCCCCCACCGCCCTGCACACGTGCTCCCAGCGGCGCGCGCATGCGTGGTCGAGCCCCGCCGCCCGCGACTCCCGCTCGCCCCCTGGCGGACGCCGGGCCGAACGACTCCCTGGTGGGGAAGATGTCCGGGCGGGGCCGGCGAACCAGAGCGTCACGCTGGGACAGAGCCCGGAGCACCGCACCGGAGCTTTTTAACAGCCCGTTCCAGGGTATATTAGCAAGAACACGCACAGGGCGCCCGTGTTCCCTGTTTTATAACAGCGAAAAAGTAAAAGCAGCTGAAGTATGCAACAAATGCAGTTGGGTCAAATTATGTCCATAAAAGTGACTTTCTCTAAGGCCTTTTGAAAACGATGTTGCTGTTCAGGCGCTAAGTCGTGTCCGACTTTTTGCGACCGCATGGGCTGCAGTAGGCCAGGCTTCCGTCCTTCACGATCCCCCGGAATTTGCTCAAGTTCATGTCCATTGGGTTGGTGATGCTATCCTACCATTTCATCTTTATCTTTAAAAGGATAAGTTTTATGAAAACTAATGTGGAAAGATGTTCTTAAGAGAAGGTTCAAACTGAGCTCAATTTAAAAAAATCCAAGGAAAAGATTGTAGAGTGATGCTGATGTGTGCTCAGTGGACACCTCTGAGTGAAGGATCAGGGTGCTGAGATTCTTCCATTTGCTCACGGGCACACAACCATTTTTCTGCATGGAACACGTTTGTTGTAATAGCAATAGCTATGTCCACTGTTTACTCTTGCCAGGTGCTTGAAACCAAGTCACCCTAAAACCAAGTTCCTCTGTGGAGTTTATGATTAACCTCTGTAGCCAAATGTTACTCCCTTTCTTATGGGCCGCCTGTTTCCCTCCAGACTGAGTATTAGGGTAAAGAGGGGATTGAAACCCAGCAGGACGGTGTGGTGCCGTCCAATAAGCAGGTAAGTTACCGGGTGCCCGGAGACAGCCACCAGATGTGGCTTTCTTGACATTTTGCACTCCATTCCTATGATTTAACGGCCCTGTAAGGGCCACCACGATGCTTGCCCTTGAACAGGTGTCAGTAATTAATGATCTTAAGGGAAGAGAGAAATTCGGGAACAGAAAACAGACCATCAATCAATAGTGTAAGGATAAAGCAGAGACCTAGTTCCCCCTCAAGGGATATACAGCACCATACATCTTTGAGTTCTGCAGGAACCAGGCCTGCACCCAATGGAGGATGGAACAATGGTGTTGACCCTCCTGACTTCAGTGAACTAAAGCTTGGACTGCAGGTTCAATCCCTGGACCGGGAAAACTCCCTGGAGTAGGAAATGGCAACCCACTCCAGTATTTTGCCTGGAAATCCCATGGACAGAGAAGCCTGGTGGGCTACAGTCCAGGGGTCAAAAAGAGTCAGACACAACCGAGCATACATGCACACACCCTTAGCTTAGACCTTTCCCAGTTTTGCTGTTTGGGGAGACGCTGCTTTGGGAAAGATGCCTGGTGTTCCCCTTACTTGCTGCAAGTAATCAGCAAAGGTTCCTTCTCACAAACTTCGACTTGGTTGTATCTGTTGCCTCATTACCCACCAAGAGGCGAACCCGGTTTTCAGGTAACACTCCTCAGTTAAAAAAAAGCCTCTCTGTGGTGTCCCTGTTTCTTGTTTGTATGAAAAAGGCTTGACCTTCCCTGAGTTCCAAAGGGCAAATTCAAACAGTTACTAATCCAGGAAGTGAGGGAATGCAGAAACAGAGGAAAGCAGTCCTGGTTCCTCCACCAGGGATTTATATAACAACAAAGCCCTTTGAGTTCTTCTACTTGAAGGAAGGCCCCCAGCCAGGTGGATGATAGTAACTTCAGGCTGAGTACAAGCTTCCTAGACCACCACCCTGTTCATCACCAGCCAATGAGAAGAAAGTCAAACACACTGCAGCCCTCACCCCAAATTTTGCCTATAAAACCATGAAAACCATGGTGGACATTGAGGTCTTTCAAGCACGAGTCACCCATTCCCCTCAAGTGACCTTTGGAATATATCTTCCTCCGCTCCAAAGGCCTACATTTCTGTCTGTCGGGCCTCATTGTGCACCCACCATGTGAATTTGGGTTGGACAACATGGCTGAGCTGAGCAATTTGCACATTCCTTGCATCTGACCTTCCAGAAAACCCCAAGCTAGGTCTTGTTACCAGGTCTCACAAGAAGAGGCTCTGCCCGAGACAAGGGTACAGGTCCCAGTGGACCCAGTGCTGGTCCATTCCCGGGATGGGTAGTGATCGTCTGCGCGTCTGAGGGGAACTTGGCCTGATCACACCATACACAGGTCTCAAGTGTCAGGGGTCAGCCTCACCCCATCATGCTACCCTGGGCACACACCCCTCAGTTTACCCACATCCACCCCGCAGCTATCTAGACATGCAGATGAACCCTGTCCTGCCCTTGAGGGTGGCATCGCTGAGGTTGCATAAAGGGCAGATGTAACCACACCAAGGCTAAAATCAGTGGCGGCCCTTCCGGCAGCTCCAGCCCCCATTACTCCTCACAAGCCAGTCATGCCCCCTCCCATCAACCCTGTACCAACATCTCCAAAACCTTGCCTTCCTCCTCACCCACACCACCATCATGGCAAAATTAGACAATAATGGTATTGGGCTGCACCCTCACAGGCTTACAAGCCCTGTGCTTGCCCGCTTCAAGACGGAAGAACGAGCCTGGAGTCAGCAACAGAGACATCAACAGTGTGAAGAGGTGGTCCCCAACCTCTTTGGCACCAGGGACTGGTTTTGTGGAAGACAATTTTTCCATGGACTGGGGAGTTGGGGTCAGGGGTGGTTTGGGGATGATTCAAGAGCATTACATTTATTGTGCACTTTATTTCTATTATTATGACATCAGCTGCACCTCGGATCATCAGGCATTAGATCCCAGAGGTTGGGGACCCCTGCTATAAAAGATGGGGGATCTTACCTAGTCTAAAGCAAGGTCCTGGAGCAACACCCCACCAGTGGCAAGTGGGAAGCAGAAGAAAGGGAAACTGATTATCAGCTGTAGGGGAATTGATGTCAGGTGGGCTCATTAGTTACCAGGGAAACCAGCGGGAGGAGCATGCCCCAGATGGGCCCTTTGATCAGAACAATCACCAGCTGGGGTGGGGCAAGTACTGGGAAGGTCAGGCGCGTGAGCAGCATACAGGTGAAGCAGGCATGTCTCGGGCAGGAGAATGTACCAGAGCAAGAGAACAACCATCTTGAGTGGCCTGACCATACAAATGGGGACAGTTGACCTCGGCCCAGAGTGACCTTTTAACATTTTGCCCTGTATTCAGACTTGGCTTTTGGCTCTAGAAGAGAATGTTTATTCTATAAAGGAAGAATTTTTTTTGTTATTTTTAGGGGGGCAACAACAGAGAGCGGTATAGGGGACACTGACCTACACCCAGGACCCAGCTTGCATCACTCTATGTCTGATCCTTTGTAATCCATCACCGGGCCTCTCAGAAGCCTTGGGCAAAAGACACCTCAGTTCTCTGTCACCAGTCTTCCTTCACTCTCCACTGCCTCATTCCTTTTGATAAACATGAAGTCTATCCAATGTTTTTCGTCTTCTGAGTGATGTCCCTCTGCGTGACCAAGTCCCGATTTCTTCCTTTTCACCGTCAAATTCCTACAAAGAATATGGGTCTGAACTTGGCTCACAGCAGAACCTCTTGGGGGAATGTTAAGTCGGAGTCTTCCTGAACCCCACCCCAGACCCCCGGGACCAAAGAGTTCTCTGCAGAGAGCAACGGAAACTTCTCACAACCCCCACCACAGAGATGTACGTGACTAGACTGTCTTTTGGGTACACCTGTCACCCTGCTTACTCCCCATCCCTTCCCCATCCAACCATTTCACCCAACCTTGGTTTACAGGTGACTGACCCTCAACAAGATCTGGCCTCCAGAACTGACACTGGGTTAAGTGCTTCTGTGCCCCGCAGCACTGCCCCAAATCCCCCACTGCACAAGAACCACTGGGGTCCTTCAGGGGACCCTAAGACTCATGGGTCCAGGGTGAATCCACTCTTGAATGTCCCCAAGGAGCTGAACGTAAAGTAGCCATGATCTTAGGGCTTCTCCAACAAATTATTAGGAAAACATGGGGAAAAGTTGAAAGAAACATATAGTTAACAACTTATGTAGTGGAGATTCTACAACTATTGATATTTTCTAGTGGTAAGAATCTACCTGCCAGTGCAATACACACAAGAGACATGGGTTCGATCCCTGGGTCGCAAAGATCACCTGGAGAAGGGCATGGCAACTGACTCCAATATTCTTGCCCAGAAAAGTCCATAGACAGAGGAGTCTGGTAGGCTACAGTCCATGAAACTGCAAAGAGTCAGGCACAACTGAGCACACACAAACAGTATCACATGTTTTTCTAGAAATAACCAAAACTACCATCCCTTTATCCACCTATCGATCTTATTGCTTATGCATTTCCAGGTAAGTTGCAGATGCCTGATTTTAGTTTTTAAATACAATTCGGGTGGAACAGCTTGTCAACTGAAAAACAACACACAACCTAGATGCGAGAATGGTGTTTTCTTTGGGGACATGACAGCCAACTAACTACAGCCTGAAAACAGCCTCTCAGATAGCTCTGAGGAACTGTTTCAAAGAGGTAAGAGCTGAGCCAGGATACACAGCAAACAAACAAAAAACATGTAGTCAAACACCAAAAGTCTACTGCTAACCACAAAAACAGACCTCTGAAATATGGGAAGACATAAGAGTCTGGGCTCACTGAAATCACTCCATTGATGTGCATCTTAACCATGAGGGCTAGTGCCCTGGTTTTCTTCATCCTGAATGCCCCTCGGGTGCACCACTGGTGGGAGGTGGGCAGCTGCAGTGGCTGATGGCTCAATGGCAGGCAACAATTTTTATCGAAATGGTCTACAAGCTCCACTTTGCCCTTACTACCCAAAGCTCAACCTTATTTTGGATTGCTCCCCACAGTAAATTTAAAAAAAAAAAATGGAGCTTAAGAGTTCATCCAGAAGTAATAACAATTCCCAGTTCTTGAGATTCCATGTGGAGCCAAATCTCACAACAACCTTGAAAAATAAGGGCTAGGTTTATTTCACAAACGAAGACAACTTCCTTGAGACGGGAGGACATTTGCCCAGGGTCACTCTGGTAACTGATCAAGCACATAACAGCCACAGGACGCTGGCTGGGTTCCAGACCACTGCCTGGCCACCTCAGCCTGTCATGGACACAGAGAGAAGGGTGTTCATGATGAAATGGCGCTCTCTTCGCAATCGCTTGCACTACTGATCATGCTCACGCTGAATTAAGCATTAGTGATAGCAGTTGGCAATGTGATAAGAGCGCAAAGGCCCGATTTAGGACCAGAATCCTTGGATTTGAGTTAAGGGTCTGACATGCAGCTGCTCTACAGTCAGGAAAATGAGCTTAACCTCAGGGAACCTGGACTTCAGAGTCAGGTTCCAAGATGCAACCAAGAAAACTGACCTCTGTGGTTTCCAAAAAACTTACATCACTATGAACACACGTAAAATTCTTAGATTCTGAGAGCCAGCAGTCATCTGAATAACCGTGATAACAGTCATTAAAAATACTCAAAATCTCCAAGTTGTATTAATATTCAATCAATGCCTTTAACTATCAAGTTCCTACAACGTGTCAGAGACAGGGATCCAAGTTAATTCTCTGCACTGGAGAAGCTGTCTTAGTGCGCGCCTTCAAACAAAACCTTACAGGCAATATTACGAGGTCATAATAGCTGCCAATAATAGTGACAACTATTGATTGTAAAATCCAAAGATAGGCTTTACAATATTATTAATACCTCATAAAATCCTCACCATGGCCTTTAGAGGCAGGTCAGGTACATACGCCTCATTTTAAGGATACAAAAATGAAAACATCTAGAGCCATAACAACCTGTTTGAGGTCACAGAGAGGCAGCATCAAATGGCAATCTGCACAACCCCGAAACTGAACTTTTGCCACTGCGCTTTCAAGTGCTGTGGGTGGGAGTTGGTGGGCAGGCTGCCAGAGAGAAGGGACCACCAAGGGGATGCTGTCTGAGCAGGGCCTTGTAAGGTAAGAGTTTGCAGCAAAACAGCTACTGCTTAACCCATGTGCCAGGGCTACATTACATTCATCACTTATTTGATCCTGACAATGTTTCAAACCCCATGAAACAGGCTTCTTGTCTCCCCATTTTGTAGATGATGAAACAGGGCTGGCGAGGTTAAGTCACTTGAGACTATAGTCAATGACCTCATTGTTCCCTTCTCTGTCAGCAGATCCTACACACAGCCCTGCCCACTGTTAAGTGACCATGGTTCCTCCCTGTAGGGTGAGCGACTTCAGTGTCAGGCCAGACCACATGTCTTGCTTTGGTCAGTGGAGTGTGAGTGAACGTGACCTCCACAGGTCTGTGTGGATCAGCCTCTTGTTCTTTCCCTTGGACAAAAGAGCAAGTCCTGCTTTGGGACTGCTCCTTCCACTTGGGTCCCAGACTGAGAGGTCCTGGAGCAGAACCGTAGCAATGAGCTGCGCCCCTGGACATGTCATGCGAGTGAAGACTATGTTTGTTAATGGAAGTCACTAGGATTTGGGGGATGTGTGTTACTAACACAGAGCTCTCAGTGGAGAGCAGTCAGGATGCCAACCTCAGTACCCGTCATTTAAATGCCATAAAATTCACCTGTTTTAAGCATAAAGATTTTTAGTAAAGTGCAACTATCACCATAATGTAACTTTAGAATGTTATCATCATCCCAAAAAGAAGCCCGGTGGAGCTGTTTCTCATTCTCACCACCTCCAACACCCCCCCAACCCCCATCCCTCAGGATTGTATTATGTGTAATCTTTGTGTTTGGCACAGAGTTATGGAAGTTCATCCATGTTGCAGCATGTATCAGTACTCCACTTCTATTTATGCCAAACAGCACTCCATTGTATGGAAATATCAGACTTTGTCCATTCATCTGTTGATGCACATTTGGGTTGTTTCCACTTCCTGGCAATTATAAATAATACTGCTGTGAACATTCACATGAGTGTTTATGTGGATGTATGTTTTCACTTCCCTTGGGTAAGTACCTAGGAACTGAATGGCTGGGTCATACAGTAAATCTGCGTTTAACATTTTTAAGAAACTGCCCAACCATTTTCCAAAGTGGCCACACTATTTTACGTTCCTGCCTGCATATGTAAGGGTTCCAATTTCTCCTTATCCTTGCTAACACTCCTAATTGTCACATTTTTTTTTATATAGCTGTTTCAGTGGTAATATGGTGGTATCTCATGGTGGTTTTAATCTATATTCCCCTAATGGCTAGAGATGCTGATCATCTTTTTATGTGTATGTTGATTATTCCTATGCCTGCTTTGGTGAGGTGTCTGTTCAAATCTTTTACCCAGATTTTAACTGGGATATTTGTCTTCTTATTGAATTGTAAGAGTTCTTTATATATTCTGGATACAAGTTTCTTATTGTATATCTGGTTTGCAAGTGCTTTTTTTCAGAAAAACAAATAGGATGGGTAACTATTTCAGAAATAAATAGTACTAGAACTGATACAACAAAGAAAAGTAGCCATAAATAAAGACCAATAACAAAGAAAAAGTTTTAAATTACCTCCAAAAAGTTACTTGACCCTGACCAACCCAACTCCAAGTCCTAAATTAGAATAAAAAGCACTAAGAATTTCAAAACATATAAAAAGCAGCAAGTTCTTCAACATGGTTTATGAGACACATACTGCTCTATGCTCAAACAACTACAATTTTTTACATGAGAGGAACAAGTCCCGGAAGAATATTTTAGACCTTGGTTAGATCTGATAAATTTCATCTGGCTAAATACTGGGTCGGACCAATATTTATCCATAAGATGTTGCCAAAAAAACATGAATGAACTTTCTGGCCAACCCAGGAAGTGGGCATAATATCCTTTAAGTGAAGACTATTTCTTTTTTTGCCTCATCAAACAGCTTGTGGGATTTTAGTTCTCTGACCAGGAATTGAACCTGGGTCCACAGCAGGGAAACCCCAAGTCTTAATGACTGGATCACCAGGGAATTCCCAATAATGAAGAATCTTGATACTGACATATGCTAACCTTTCAATAGTTACTAAAGACAAATTTCAGAGAGGTTCATTTATGAACTTCACACTTAAATAAACCAGAACTACATAAAGAGAAAAGAACATTACTTCTTAGTAAATACTGTTGGGTTATTTATTAATAGCTATGAGCATGAACACAAATTACAACACTGTAAGAAGTTCTAAACAAGTCTAAATTTTAAGCATATTTTAAAAACTATTGATATTTTAAAGTAGTGAAAAAAAAACAAAGAATAGCACCTTCATTCCAGCAACAAGAAATATACATTTCTGAATTCTGAAGAATTAACATACCATCATAAAAAAATAGAACATTCCAAGGTCCTGTTCAAATAGTACTGGTTCCATAAATTCCTCCCTGATTCTCTGCCCCCTCAATTAAAAAAAAAAAAAAGTGAGGGTAAATAATTGCTCGTTCCTGTGACCATCAGCCTATAAGCCCCACATTACTTGAACTGCCTTGATGGGCCTTATTACCTTCTCCACTGCATCACATTTAGTTCCTATTTTCTATGCCCATTCAAGTACAGCAGGTACTAAACCCTTAATACCGATATACCTTAATACCTGTAAGGTATTACCTATTAATACCTTAATACCTATAAGGTATTAAACCCTTATATAAAATAGGTGTTTGAAAAATATTTCTTGAATTGATGTGTATCTGAATATTAAAAAAATGTTTCTGAAGATTATTTTCTACAAACCAGAAAGTAGAAAAACATACACAAAGACAATGATAAAATCTTACTTCCCCCAATATTACAAAGAATAAAAAATAAGGTTGACACCAGCTTTTAAATGGTAAATGATTAAGGGTGAGAAATAGATCCTATACACATGGGAAAATTCAGAAAATTATATCTTGTCTTTAACCTGATGCTGGTGGAGGAAACCAACAGGTCACTGTTAACTGGTGCCATCATCCAGAATGGAACGACTTGATGACAGGTGAGGGCTAGCCCATGCTTTCAATCATAAATTCCACTTCAGGGAGAAGGCTCTCAAATGTCATCATTTCCTTACCCTCGTAGGCCTCCTCTCTGCTTTATTTAGAGCACTGATCATGGTCTAACTCCACCTCCCTTAATTCTCAGTTCTGTTGACTGTCTGTTTCCTCCCCTGGGATGTCAGTTCCAGGAGGGCAGACACCTATTGTCATTGGCACACCCTCAGAAAGGGTTGGTCGCTCAGTCATATCCGACTCTTTATGACCCCATGGACTGTAGCCTGCCAGGCTCCTCTGTCCATGGAATTTCCCAGCAAGAATACTGGAGTGGGTTGCCATTCCCTTCTCCAGAGGATCTTCCCGACCCAGGGATCAAACCCGGGTCTCCTGCATTGCAGGCAGATTCTTTGTCATCTGAGTCACCAGGGAAGGCCCACGCCCTCAGAAGGTGCTCAATATATGCTGAATGGATGAATGTTCCAAGGAAACAAGTACTTGCCCCAGTCCCCAAACAGGCATAGTATATAAAATTCACAACAGCATAATTTATAATTACAAAAATCAGAACCCATATGCCCAGAGAATAGCTATGCAAATTAGAAACTAATGACACCATAAAATGTTAAGTAGCCATTAAACATTAAAAGTTTACTGAAAATATGTATAAACCAAGTGAAGAAATAGCATATCATGTAAAAAGTGTCCTGGAGTGCCTTACCCACTCAGAACTGTAGCTCATATGAAGCATGTATAAATACCGACGTATTAATAAAAGAATCTCTTTAATAACTACTTTAAGTGACTTACACTCATAATTTTAAAATATTCTAGCAAATGCCGTATTTTGAGAAGAAAAGCAGCTACTGTGTCAATGGAAAAACCTACACAATAGTCAGCATGACTTGAGGAGCAGGGTAATAATCTGTTCCCCTTTACAAAGCTCAAAAATGTTAACAGTAAGTTAAAAATAAACACTGGTAATGAAAATTTCCTTAGTCCCTGCAAAGCATTGTTATCTCTTCCATTTGTTTTTTAAGGTTGAATTCTTTGTAGCATAACGTACACACAATAGAATGTACCCATTTTAAGAGAACAGGCTGAGGTGACCTTGACTGAGGGGCTGAGCGTGGCAAGTGGATCACAGGATGCTGGGCGGGAGTGCCCCGCCTCCAGTCTTCACAGGAGCGCAAGGCCCTGGCTCCTCCCCAGGGTCCTCGCCTGCCTGGCAGCAAGAACATTCGTTCCCAGCCTCACCAAGGCCAAGCAAACCTGTGCCCCATGGGGGCCCCGTGTGGCCAAGCCCAGGGCCTTGATGGCTTGGCCTCAATGGCATGCAGGGCCAGGTACCCAGCGACCACAGAAATAGGAGGAGCTAACCTTTGAACTGGGCGGAGCCTGCCTCTGGTTTCCATGAGGGTCAGCTGGCAATCTGTAGCCTAACCTCCTAATCTGTAGCCTGCTCTATGGTGCTGAGCGTGCTTCCAAACACCTCGAAGCCTGCTTCCTCACTGGACTGAAGAAGAAAAAAATATCCCTGCAGGATGAAGGTGAAAAGTAAACGTGACCATCCATGGGAAGCCACGAGGCGGGAGCTCACTGTGTACCAGCCACGCTTATCCTAGATGTCACCCTGGACACCTGCCATCCAGGACTGCCTCCTGGCTGGCATGTTCACACCCACTCCGGCTTTGAAAGTCACCACAACCAAAAATGGGGAGTTGGGGCTAAAGTGTTATGTATGAGAAGGCTCCAAAGGACCCCATTTCTGCTCGGTTGCTTTATCTTTCACCACCAAAAAACAGTCCCACCCAGGAAGCTTCAGCCACCCCTAAATCAGGTCACAGAACAGCAGGAGACATTCCTTTGGCGAAAAAGGACACACTCTTGTCCTGGATCTTGTACTGGTACGTGAGGCTCCGATCCCGGTGGGCGGTGGGCTGCAGTGGTCTTCTCCACAGGATCTTCAGCTAAGTGACAAAGAGAAGAATGAAAGAGGAGAGGCCCCCCAAGTACCTGCTCCAGTGTGAACCCTGTCTGCTTCCTCGGTGACCTTCAGCTGAGGTCAAGTGCAATGCAGTAATGGGACCGACTTCTGAAAGGCAGCTTACTACCCATCACCTAAAAATAGAGGTTTCCCCTCCATTTCAATAGTAATATTTGCTCATCATGGAAAACATGAAAGACAAAGAGAAGTAGAAAACACTCATCCAGAGAAACACCATGATAGTACTTTTGTGTATTCCCCTTTGGTCTTTTCTGTGGGCATGGTTTTGTACTTTTGGGCTAGATGAACTTGGAAGGCCAACGCACTAGAATGCGCACACTCAATTCCAAGGCTCAGAAGACTGGACATTTGTCTTGAGTGACTACAACGCTCTGCGGGGCTGAGCGGCTTCAGAGCCAAGTGCTGCCAGGGGAAGGGTCTGTGCCTGGAGTACCACCAGCACAGCCTCTCAGAGCTTGCTCGGATGCTCTGTTTTCCATACCTCTCTCTGAATGACTCTGGGCCAAAACCCCCACCCACCCTTAATGGATCAAAAGTGGGCAACACGAAGTTAACTGGAAGAGGTGGCAAAGGCTTTGGGGTGATCCCGAAAGAGAAGTTTCGGAAGGCAGAGAACCATGGCAGCCCCCGGGCATGGGGAGAACCTGACCTCCCTTCCAGGCACAGGCAGGACTCCGCGCTTCCCCCTAAGTGCTCCAAACATCCCTGCGGAGGGGTTGGGGGATGGCAATAATGCCAGCCAGGAGAACAGCCTCCCAAGTCTCCATTTGAAAAGGAATGGCGTTGGCCTGAATACACAGAGCCTGCTGTGATCCTGCGGTGGAATTCCACTCTTTACTGCCTTCCCCAGGAAATAGCCGGACAGTTGTCTCCTCTCCAGGAGCTCCCCTATGGCTGCAAATGACCACTGTGCAAAACCTGCCCTGGTGCACGGGGCCGAGAACCCCTGGAGCGGACTCTGATCTGCATTCACACCGCTTCTGAGGCCTCCCTCCCACTCGAGGGCATATCCCAGTTGACTACCCCAAGGCCCAACACTGTCCCGTGGGCAGTGGGGCGTGCAGAGGAGGCGAGCAGCTCCCGATGAGCCAGGGCCCCACGCACCTGCCCGTGCACGTCCTTGCAGAAGCCGGTGGCCAGGCCCTCAGCCCGCAGGATCAGGTGGCTCTGGTGACTAAGGCCGTTCAGCAGGACGTCACTCTCCTCGTCCTCGGCATCTCCACTGTCGTGTACAAGGGCCACGATGTTTCCCTGCAACAAGATGGAGGCTGATGGAGGGATGCCAGGCTCAAGACACACGGGTCTCTGGGAGCCTCCACTGCCCCGCACGCCCTCTCTCGGGCCTGGGCTCAGGGCCCGGGCCTGCAACCGTCGCTGGGACAGCTGCACCAGCACGTCCGTCCAGCCTGGATGTCCAGCTCGGTTCGTCCTCAAGCAAGGAAGAGCATCCAGTCGTGAAAAAGAATAAAGCAGATCAGTGCGTTCTGTTTTGGGGGCGGTGGACAGCAAAACACACACTGTTTGTTAGTAAATAAAAAGAAGTACCAAATTGTGTGGATGGTGGGTTAACTCGGAACGTGAAAAAAAAAGCAGGGAGACAAGCGTACATACAAATGTGTTTATGACTGCTCAGACGCTCCGGAAGAACATATAAGGGAGGGAAGGAGAGACTTACTTTTTGCTAAAGTAGACTTTATACTGTTTATATCTTCTTTTTTTCTTTAATAAGCTATTTTAATATTAAAACTTTAATTAAAATATTTAAAAACTTTATAATATAAAAACATTAAAATTTTAATATTAAACTATTACCAAGTTTTACTTTCTCAATTAAAATAAGTGTTTTTACAAAAAGAAGTTGGTAGTGGGCCACATGGGGCTTCCCTGGTAGCTCAGCTGGTAAAGAATCCACCTGCAATGCCGGAGACCCCGGTTCAGTTCCTGCGTCGGGAAGATCCCCTGGAGAAGGGATATGCTTCCCACTCCAGTATTCTTGGGCTCCCCGGTGGCTCAGGTGGTAAAGAATCCACCCGCGATGTGGGAGACCTGGGTTCGATCCCTGGATTGGGAAGATTCCCCTGGAGAGCTACCCACTCCAGTATTCTTGCCTGGAGAATCCCATGAACACTCCATGGGGTCACAGAGTCGGACACGACTGAGTGACTGAACACAGCGCAGCGGGCCACACAGCAGGCTCAGCTGCACGGGCTGACTGCCTGCTTCACTCCTCCCCTAGCCCCGCTGAACTGTGTCCTCCAGGCCCCTTACATGTCCCCCTCCTCCCGCTCTCTCCCCATCACCCTGCCGCCTGGCCCTGCAACTGTAGCCAGGACGGCCTGAGAAGGTCCCCTAAATCCAGCTTCCAGGCAGGACCTTCCACGCAGGAGGTGTGTGGCAGGCACCGCTGGATCTACACTCCCTGACTAATCCACTTCCCCCCTCCCCACTGCTCTGTGCCCAGCCTGGCCCTGTGGGACACATGCTCAGCTGATGTCCGCAAGCTCCCCCTCACTTAACTCTTGCAGTCTGGTTCCTGGGAGGTGGGTACCACAGGCGTTACTGTTTTGTTAAAATCTCTATTACGGCAAAGTCTCTATTTTTGCCTAGTAACTTAACAACGAAGGTTATGCCCTATCCCTGCATGGCACCTCACAATTTTCATATTGTTGTTTTTGTTTCTGGACATGCTATGTGGCATGTGGGATCACAGTTCTCTGATCAGCGATTGAACCTGTGCCCCCTGCAGTGGAATCACAGAATCTTAACCACTGGACTGTCAGGGACGTCCCTTCACCTCAAAATCCCTAAAGCAGTTTTATATCTATTATCTTAACTGACCTTCAAATACACTCAGAGCGATACTGCCGTGTGGCAGAGCGGGGACAGACGCAGTACCCCACGTGGCCAACCCCACTACAGAGAGGGCCAGGCACCCTCCAGATTTCAGGGTCTTACTTTTTAGCAATGGCAGGTAGCAGAGTGCAGGCTGCGTGGAGTGAAGATTTCTGGGGCTGCCAGAGTAAAGAAAAAGCCCCAAGCCATCAGACAGAAGAGCTAACTGCCAGCAAGCGGGCCCGTGGGGTTCACGGCAAGAGCTCGGGGTGCAGCCCCTGATTACCTTCCATTCCCAGCAAACGGTGGCCCTGCAGTAGTGGACGAAGTCCAGCACCGCCACCGGCCCCGTGCCCAAGCTCAGCAGCACGCTGAGGTCATCCACCAGCAGCACCGGGCACCTCCAGGCGGCCTCCCCACCGTCCACGGGCTCCAGGGCGTCCCGCACAAACGTGTACAGCAGCTGCAGATCCCCGGCGTTGGCCTCCCTGGGCACAGGGCAGAAGTCACCAGAGAGCTCACGTGCTCTCCAGATGCTCAAGAGACAACGCAGTACCACGGGGGGATGGGGGGTGGTGGGGGATGAGGGAGGGAAGGAGGTGGGTCCAGCGCTTGGCACCAAGGGGCGCATGAGCTGCCTGGGAAGAAAAGGCACGCTTCCACGGGCATGTTTACTTCAGTTCAACTATTCCCTGAGGCCTGCTGGGTTCAGAGCACTGTGCTAGAAACTCGGGGACACAGAAATAAACCCTCCCCGAGGCCCACACAGCCTCTCAGTCCAAGGGCCTAAGGCCTCTGCTTTAAAGGGAGAGGCCTTCCTGGGAGGTCATAACTGAGGATGAAAGCTCAGCAGCAGTTCACGCGTCCGGGTGCCGAGCAGCAGCCTGCGTGCTCATGTTCGGACCAGGACCGACCTACTGCTGCGCCAGCGGGTACAGCTGGCCCCGCTACGTCCGCCTCCCCAGTGACTGCAGCAGCAGTCTCCCAGCAATGAGGGGGTGCGGAGGTGGGCTCAGAAATCAGGACCTGGGGCACAGGTCCCGGCCTCACGGCCCCCCACTCCAGGGCCGAACCCCGTTAACAGCAGGTAGAATGATGCTCTCTATACAATCTGGGCTCAGGGGGAGACCAGGCCCACCCGTTCAAAGACAGCCGGCTTCAGAGACGGGACAGGCTGTGCGCAAGGCCACACACACAGGCCACACACTTGGCCTTTTTTTTTCTTTTTTTTTAACATTATTTATTGATTTGGCTACGCTGGGTCTTAGTTGCAGCATGCAGGATCTCCCGTCTTCGTGGGCTCCTTAGCTTTCTACAGCTTCCAGGACAGGCACACAGCCTCTGGCGGAGGCGAGGACCTTGAGTGATGCTGCAACACCCGGGGAGCGCCTGCCTTGTGCAGCCGGTTCTGCCCTCCCACTCGCCGGAGAGAGAGAAGGGGGTCACACGGAGACCCGGGGCGGGGCCCACCTGCCGGGTGTGCTCTGGGCTAGGGGGCGGGCTGACTGACCTGAGGAACTGCAGGGGGTGCGGCTCCTCCTGAGGCCGGAAGAAGACGTCCACTGCGGACTTGAGACCCTCGAGGACCACCAGCTGCCCGCGTTCCCGCGCTGCGGTCAGGCTGACACCCTGTACCCGACCACGGAGAGGAGAGTGAGTTCAGGGCTGGTGGGGGCCGCATCAGAGTGAACTTGGCACCAAGGGGCTCATGACTCCAGGACTCCAGCTCCTGGGAGGGCCCCGGGCCCATTTGGAGCCCCGCAGACGTGCGTCTGGCTGGCCAACATGGGAGCCCAGGTCTTGTCTCCCCTGGGTGTTCCCCACACACAGCCCCTGTTCTATTGTCAGATGTGCATTTACATGTACTTCTCACATTTTCTTTAAAAAAAAATTTTTTTTTACATTTTCTTTCCTTATTTGGCTGCACTGGGTCTTAGTTGTGGCACGCAGGCTCTTTCGCTGCGGCATGTGGGGTCTAGTTCCCTAACCAGGATTGAACCTGGGCCCCATTCATTGGGGACACAAAGTCTTAGCCACTGGACCACCAGGGAAGTCTCTGCTTGTCACATTTTTTTAAAAACTTACTTCCTTTTGCTTATATACTTATTTTTTACCTAGTACTGCTTTTTACTTTACCATAGTAATAAAAAGTTGCCTTTTTAAGGACATGTAGTTACAAAATAAAATACATTTAAAAACAGAAAGTAAATAGTAAGCTGGTGGTGGGGTGACAGTCTCTGTTGCAACAGCTCAACTCTGCTCTCCTAGCAGCCACAGACCACTCAGACACAGATGGGGGTGGCTGTGCTCCAGTAAAACTTCACATACAGAAAACATGGGGTGCAGACTGTGGCTGGTCAACCCCTGTTCTCATCCAGCGCTCCGTAAACATGGGTCTTCATGAACCACACAATTAAGAATCTCCTGAGGGCTTCCCTGGTGGCTGAGTGGTAAAGATCCGCCTGCTAACGCAGGAGATACGGGTTCGATCCCTGGTCTGGGAGGATTCCACATGGGTCAAGAGCAATTAAGCCCATGCACCACAACTGCGGAGCCCGTGCCCTAGAGCCTGGGAACTGGAACTACTGAAGCCCACACGCCCTAGAGCCTGTGCTTCCCAACAAGTGAACCCACTGCAATGAGAAGCTCATGCACTGCAGTAACAGAAAAAGCACCCGCAGCAATGAAGATCCAACATAACCAAAAATTTAAAAATAGAAAAAAAAAAGAATCTCCTGAGATACCTGATTAAAATGCAGATCTCTGGGTCCCACTCCAGAGCTCCAGAACTAGAAGCCTTAGGGGCAGGGTCTGGGAATCTGCATTTCAACAAACACCCCGTGATGGTGACACTGTCCAGACATGCAACCCGCGGTTCCGCAGAATTAGCAGGTGACACAGAACTCCTTAGATTCCTCGTGTCCCCAGACCAGGCCTTGACCGCTCAGTCACACGCTGGTGTTCACTGTGCACCAACAGTAACAACTGCAGGCCGGGCAGACAGAAGGACTCCTGGCCATCTCCTCTGCTCTTACTCACTACTATTGTACTGATGTAAAAACAATACTACAGCAAGAGGACGGAATCTCACGCTCTAGTGCTTGGCACACCCAGAGTTGCGCAGTCATTCCTGCCATGCTGGTGAGTCAAAGGTAACAGGAAAAGCAGCCAAACCGGATATGAGAATACACACCTTTCTCATCCTAGCTCACAGATGCCAGGGCCACATGCATGCCTCACCGACCTGGAACGCAACCTGTGCTCCTGGCACGACTGTGCTCCCTGAGTTTGTGCTCTGACCTCTAGCACGGGAACTTCTCCCTTCCCTGCAAAGGATGGGAAAGAAAGGGCCTTCCCCCTCTTGCCCTCTCACTGGTTTCCCCCCATCAGAGAAGAGGACTGACAGTAAGGCTGTCATTTCAAAGATCACTGCTGATGGGTAGCCTGGGTTTCTCCCGCTCTGAGTCTGACTTAAACCAAAAACCAAAAACACGTAACAACAAGAGCCCCAGAAATTCACCTGGTCACAGGTTACAAGTAATGTGCCAGGTGAGGCGCCAGGAGGGTCACCAGCCTCTCAGCCATCTTACTCTCGCTTGGCTGCATTTAGTAAGACGAGGGGCAAACCAAGATGAGGTGTGGGGCACGTGACAAAAGCCCTCGGCTAAGGGAGAGGCAGTGGGAGGCGCTCAGCTGGGCAGCGGACCAAGCTGTGATCGCTAACCCGCTGGGGACAAGACTAACGTTCACACTGAGAAGGAAGAAACCTTAACCGTCCAGGCTCGGTAGAGAAGAGTTTGATTTAATCCATAACAGGTCTGGTTCTAAACACTTGACAAATGAACGAAACACGCAGAGAGGCTGCCCTCGCCCTTCAGATAAAGGGTTTAGGATCCCATGATTTCCTTAGACCCTCCCTTTCTAAGTTCTCTGCAACCCAAACAGGGAAGCCCAGCCTGACAGCATACATATGCCTGGCACACACACTCACTCAGGGATCTCATCACAGAGGTCTAAAATACTTACCAGCTTCTGCCCCACGATATTATAGTGACTGAAGGACTGGACGAGGGCCACAAAGCAGACTTTACAATTAGCTGGAAAACAAAATAAACTGATTTTTAACCAAGTCTCTATTTACAACCAGTCTCAGATACTTCTTGCCTCTGGAAACAAAAGAACTGAGGCAGATCTAGAGAACCCACGCCTTGCAACCTGACATACTCAACTTGATTTGAAGATGTACTTTTTTCATATTAATAATTATACCTTATATTGATAATTTTATCTTATTTCATTGATTCTGAGATGTACTTTACCTGTGAGATGTATCACTTGGAACCTTAGTTTGTTCCCCTGAAAATCATTATAGTTTTAAAAAAGCTGTATTTTTCTAACTACTTGTTGGTTACAGAGATGCAACTGAATTTTTTTTTTTTTTTTTTGCAACTGAATTTTTAAACCTGTCTAACACCCAAGAGGATATAAGAAGAACACAAAGAAACTCTAGCTACCTTATGAACTTAATTAATTCTAATAACTTATCTGTAGATGCTCTTACTCTGTATAAGCTGACAATAACATCATCTAGAAAGGAAAATCACTTTCAAAGCTGTAAATTATTACAACTCTGAGTGCCAAAGGTCAACCTTATATCCTGGCCTGGCTCAGTGGGGACTCAAGGAGAATCAGTAAGTCTTTTTTTTTTTTTAATTTGGCTGTTTTCTTCTAATCGATTTCCATGTGTGGACTGCAGAGCTGTTGTTGTTTTTTCTCCCTCTCTGTTCCTTTGAAAGCATCTACTGCCAGGGCAAAGTGGTAATGGGTTGAGTGCCTAGAGACTTCAAACTACCCAAGAACCAAGGATCAACTAAATGAAGAGGCCACACAAGGCCCTGAGGGAGTCAGTGCCTGCACATGGGGTGGAGAAGTGGAAGGCAATACTGGATATAGTGAATACATGGCAGTCTCTGGCATAGAAGGGGTGGGAACAAGATGGTCCAGTAATCCCATTACCTAACAAATAGCCATCTGGTTACCCAAACACCAAAGGGCTGGCTAGTTAATACTATTTCCAGGGCTACCTGAAACAGGCCTCTTTTTTTTTTTACCCCCTGGCCTTGGGTTTTCTTTTTCTACAGTCTTATACCTTTGAGGTAGAAGGAGAGAAAGTGGTGCACAAGGAAACTGCCATCAGTCTTGGCATCACAGAGTAGAGTCAACTTCCCCTAAAAGTTAAGAGCACAAAAAGATGTATTAGACTCCCTGGAAAGAGGTCAACTGAGTGTCAAAATCTAGTGGATTGTGTCTATTCTTAAATTTCTATACCTGGAGAATCGTATGTGTGTGTTTGTGTATTTAACCAGAAAAAGAAAATAGGTAAAAATTACAGAAAAACCAACAATGAAGGTGATCTGTATTAAATGCACTTATTTTGGGCAAGCATATCTCAAGCTGTCATCTTCCCCAGGCAATGGAGAATAAAATCTCTTCTTTTCTTCATTCCTCTCCAGTCTTGGAAAGAATTAAATCCTGAACAAAGTAAGATTTTACCATCAGAACCCAACAAAAATCACTGACTTTCCAGATTGCAAGGAGTCTTCTAAAAAGTCAACTGATCCAACCTTCTCCCTAACTCTAATCCTCATGCCAATTCTGTCCCATAGGCAGGGGAGAAGGAGAAAGCAGTTGTTCCAAGAGACAGCCAGGATCAAAGTCCTCTTCCCAGTGGCCTTGGAAACTGCGTCAGGCAGGGCTCTCATTGTGTAGAGCCCTGGAAAAACCTCTGAAGATGGCCTTTGCAGGGTCTGGCTGTCCTGCTCCAGTCACCCTTTGTTCCTTGTCAATGACAGGGAAGGTCATCTCTCTTTCTGCTGTCGTGATATTTTTTCCACTCATAAAATATGAAAGATTACACTAGCAGACTCTGAGGGTTACCCCTGGCGCTGTCATTTCCGGGAGTCCACTTCTATCCCTCACTGGGGCCCTGGGTTTGGACTTTGGAGGTACTAGTAGTAACTGGCAAGGTAAGCAGCGCGATCTGGAGGCTTGGGCAGAGAAAAACTGCGGGGCAGCTAAAATGCACAAGGATTTACTGAAAACTATTTGCCTGGGACTATGGAGTAACAAAAAGGCTTTACACACTAAGTGTCTTGGCCGCCTGGACGAGCTTACCATTTCATCAGAAAGACAGGAGTTATGAAATAAATCACCTATGTTCCCAGGAGAGGCAACCCTCGGCCTAACGCAAGAACATTTTTGAGATGCTCTAGACCGTGGGAAGGAGAGAGCGAAGAAAACAGTAGGGAGGCCAAAGGCGGTCTTGCGCAATCAAACGTTGGCTGCGAGCAGCTTCAGAGAGCACTGTTCAAAAACATGAGGAGGAAGACGAGCAGAAGCGTTCGCTGAAATCTGCCGAGTGCTCCCAGGACAAAGGGGGCTTAAGGTCGTTAAGAAGTTGCTCCCTTGTGATGGGGGGCGGGGGGTGGGGGGTTGGTTTCCAGGTGGCTCAGTGGTCAAGAATCCGCCCGTTAAGGCAGGAGACGCGGGAGACGCAGTTCCATCCCTGCGTCAGGAAGATCCCCTGGAGAAGGGAATGGTAATCCACTCCAATATTCTTCCCTGGAGAATCCCACGGACAGAGGAGATTGGCGGGCTACGGTCCATGGGGTCGCAGAGTCGGACACGACAGAGCGACTAAACTACCACCACCAACCTCTGTTTGGGCGCTGGGACTCCCACCACGCTGAACACGCACAAGGGTCGCCTGGACACTTAAGCCCAACCCAAAGGCACAACGTGCTTCCTGTGGTCTTTCAAGGGCGCACGAGACCTTCGAAAACGCTCAGGATGCCCACCTTGCGCAGGCCTAACTGTCCAGCCCAACCTCAGGGGCGGGCCCTCTGCGGACTACAACTCCCAAGAGCCCCCGGGCCACGGACGTCACGTGATTTCCCACAGGTCCGCGTGCGCTTCATCCGGGTGTGCGGTCTTCCGCCGCGCTCCCAGAATCCAACTTCCTCCCCGACCTTACGACCTCTTACCTGCTCCGCCCCTTCAGGGGTGGTGTTGAGAAGGTTATTGAGTTCTGGGAACATTCCGAGCCCCAAAACGCACGGGGGTCCCGGATGGGAAGATGAGCTGCCGCAGATACAGCGGAGGCTGGAGAGCGAAACCCACCACACAGCACCACGCGGGAGGAGTGCGCATGCGCAATTCCCCTGCTCAGGCGCCGGCCGCAGCCAATGAAACGCGCGGATCGGAGCGGGACGCTCTCGGCGCATGCGCAGAGACGCGCACCAGGCCCGGGACCCTGGGCACTGAGCAGTGCGGGTTTCTTACCTGCATTGCACTCGCAGAGGGTTTCCCCCGACCAAGGCATCAGGAGGTCGGGTCTCTTCTTCCTTCCCTCTACCGTGCGTTCTTCCCATCCCAGAGCCTCCTTTCAAGCTCCTGCGCTGTGCCCCACACTACTAAAGGCTCTGGCTGCAATGGGCGAACCAGACAGGCGAAGACGCCCGCTCTCGCACAAAACAGAGAACAGACGTAATAAACATGGAATAATAAATTGAAAAATTCTATGTGGGGTTGGGGGGGGGATGAAACTGGATAAAGGAATAACGATGGGATGGGGGTAGGTTTTGGAATAAAACAGGTTATCAGGTAGGGTCACTGACCAAGTAGGGTTGGAACACGCCCTGCATGCTTCTCCTTGAGATTTTTGCACTCTTTCCCCTCCCTGGAGTGCAGCTGTTATAAAAAAACACGCCACTTCTTTCAGGTCTTTGTTCACATGTCAGTTTATCAGCACCCGCTGGATCATCAAAAATGCAAGAGAGTTCCAGAAAAACATCTACTTCTGCTTTATTGACTACACCAAAGCCTTTGACTGTGTGGATCACAATAATCTGTGGAAAATTCTGAAAGAGATGGGAATACCAGACCACCTGACCTGCCTCTTGAGAAATCTGTAAACAGGTCAGGAAGGAACAGATAGAACTGGACATGGTTCCAAATAGGAAAAGGAGTACATCAAGGCTGTATATTGTCACCCTGCTTATTCAACTTATATGTAGAGTACATCATGAGAAACGCTGGGTTGGATGAAGCACAAGCTAGAATTAAGATGGCCAGGAGAAATATCAATAGCCTCAGATATGCAGATGACACCACCCTTATGGCAGAAACTGAAGAACTAAAGAGCCTCTTGATGAAAGTGAAAGAGGAGAGTGAAAAAGTTGGCTCAGACCTCAACACTCAGAAAACTAAGATCATGGCATCCAGTCCCATCACTTCATAGCAAATAGATGGGGAAACAGTGGCAGACTTAATTTTGGGGGGCTCCAAAATCACTGCAGATGGTGACTGCAGCCATGAAATTAAAAGACACTCCTTGGAAGGAAAGTTATGACCAACCTAGACAGCATATTAGAAAGCAGAGACACTACTTTGCCAACAAAGGTCCGTCTAGTCAAAGCTCTGGCTTTTCCAGTAGTCATATATGGATGGACTATAAAGAAAGCTGAGTGCTGAAGAATTGATGCTTTTGAACTGTGGTGTTTGAGAAGACTCTTGAGAGTTCCTTGGATTGCAAGGAGATCCAACCAGTCCATCCTAAAGGAGATCAGTCCTGAGTGTTCATTGGAAGGACTGATGTTGAAGCTGAAACCCCAATACTTTGGCCACCTGATGTGACGAGCTGACTCATTTGAAAAGACCCAGATGCTGGGAAAGATTGAAGGTGGGAGGAGAAGGGGACGATAGAGGATGAGATGGTTGGAAGGCATCACCGACTCAATGGGCATGAGTTTGGGTAAACTCCAGGAGTTGATGATGGACAGGGAGGCCTGGTGGGCTGCAGTCCACGGGGTCGCAAAGAGTCAGGCACAACTGAGCAATTGAACTGAACTGAATTGAATTTCTCTAAGCATCCTATTTAAGTTCTTAACTGTCCCTTCCCCAGCAATTCTTGTCCTTCCCCGCCCCCCCCCCCCCCCCCCCCCGCCTCTTATTTTTCTCCGTATCATTTATATCTAGATCTAGTGAAGGACAGGGAACCTGGTGTGCTGCAGACTGAACGACTGAACAGGCCGAGTTATCAGAGTGAGGCGCGAGGAAGTGCTGCCCCCTTGTGGACACGTCGCAGAACAACTTGACAACCACTGCAGCTTAATCTGCAACAAGGCGGGCGTGCTCAGTCGTGTTCGTTCACCTCTTTGTGATCCCCATGGACTATAGCCCGCCAGGCCTCTCTCTTTAGAATGTTCCAGGCAGCAATACTGGAGAAGGTTGCCATTTCCTCCTCCAGAGGATTTTCCTGACCCCAGGGATAGAACCCGCGTCTCCCACATGTCTCCCGCATTTCCAGCATTGCAGGCGGATTCTTTACCACTGAGCCACCAGGAAAGCCCGCTGCAGTTGAAGGGCACTTCATATTCACAAAGCCTGCGGGGCTATAAAGGACACCTACCCTCAAGAAATGTCAAAAGGCAGGGAACTGATAAAGAATTCAAAAGAGGGCAGACTTGGGACTTCTCTTGTGGTCCAGAGGTTAGGAATTCGCCTTCCAATGCACTGGACACCTGGTCGATCCCTGGTCCAGGAACTAAGATCCCACATGCCATGGGGCTACTAAGCCCACTCTAAGACCTGACCCAGCCAAACAAATGAATAAATGTTTTAAAAAACAGAGCTGACTTTCAAGAATCCAATTGCGAGAGGGAGACTACACTCACATTGTTTAATACAAAAGCACAGGATAACATGCTCCGCATTGCTAATTATTTAAGAAATGTAAGTGAAACTGACAACTGGGTGTCTTCTCCAACCAGACAGAAATGGCCACCTGCAAAAATCTACAAAAATCAATATAAGAGGGGCATGGAGAAAAGGAAATCTTTCCTCCTGTGCCTGTGTGGGAATGTAAATAGCTGGACAGGCGCTATGGAAGCACTATAGGAAAGGAAAACTGGAGTTACATTGAGATCCTGCAGTTCCACTTCTGGGCCTATTTGGATGAAACCATCATGCAATAACTCTATGGCTGATTCATATCAATGTATGACAAAACCCACTGAAATGTTGTGAAGTAATTAGCCTCCAACTAATTAAAAAAATAAAAATAAAAACAAAGACAAAAAAAAAAAAAGAAATGCAAGATCCTTAAAAAAGAAAAAAAGAAACCATCATTCAAAAAGTCACATGTACTCCAAGGAGCACTGCAGCACTATTTACAATACCAGGACAGGGAAGTCACCAAAATGCCCAACGACACAGGAAGTGGAGAAAGGAGATAGAGCCCATATTTACAATGCAATATTACTCAGTCATAGAAAAGGGTGAAATGATGCCATTTGCAGCAACAACGATGGACCTAGACATGAGTATACAAAGTTAACTAAGTCAGAGAGAAAAAAAAAATCATATGTTACCATTTATGTGTGGATTTGAAAATCTGATAAAAATTTAACTCATTTACAAGTAGGAACAGACTGACAGTCCTAGATTACCCAGAGGCAAGGGGAGTGAGGAGCAGTAAGTTAGAAGGTTGGCATTCACAGATACACACTTATATATGTGTGTATATATATGTACACACACACATATATACATATATCAACAGGGAAGCCGAGCAGTGCTGCAGTCCATGGAGTCGCAAAGAGGCAGACATGACTGAGCAGCTGAACTGAATTTATATATATATTCACATAGAAAATAGACGGTCACCTGGGATCTACTGTGAGCACAGGGAAGTCTACACGACATTGGCCAATAACCTCAACGGGAAAAGAATCCATAAAAGAACAGCTCTCTGTAAATATAAAAATGTGTCACCTTGCTGTACATTTAAAAACAAGCAAAACATTGTAAATCAATTACACTCCAATATAAAGCCCAAATTTGTAAATAGAAAGGGAAACAAGAAAGAAATACCTACTCTATTCCACTCAGGCCTCAGTGTCCTGTGCTGGGTCACCTCCAGAAAGCCTGAGTGGGTTTGGGTTTCAAGCCTGGAGCGCCCTGGGGCACCAGGAGTGGTGGAGAACATGCCACAAATGAGCAACACCTTCCAAACCCCGGTAGTACCTCATCCCCTCTGGAGGAAACCACTATCTCAAGATAGGGGAACCCCTAAAGGTAAAGCCAAGCTAAGTGCACCCAAAGGATGCTGGACCCTCTGGTCTGGAAGAGGTCTGAAAAGTCACCTGGTCTCCACATCTCCTGGACCTGACGTTCCCATGGTCAGCCTTCTTCCTTAAAGTTGCTGCTGCTATTTAAACCAGCAGTCGAAGTATAAAATGGTTTGGGGTTCCTTGCAGGGGGTTGGGATTCCTCAA
Source organism: Dama dama (assembly GCF_033118175.1). Lineage (NCBI taxonomy): Eukaryota > Metazoa > Chordata > Mammalia > Artiodactyla > Cervidae > Dama > Dama dama. Next base: position 56,311,783 of record NC_083704.1, on the reverse strand, counting down.
AGCTGGGAGAAAGGTGAGAGTAAAGAAATAATGGAATACATTATTGGGTGTTTATGCTGGCACATTCCAGTCTCATATTCAACCCAGGAACAGGACTTCAAAAGTTCCGCTTGCTTGAGTTCTCCAAGTGGGGCATGAGGAAGTGCTGCTGCCTTGTAGACATTTCTCCTAATAACAACTTTACAACCACCAATCCTTCATATTCACAAAGCCTGTGGGGCTGTAATGGACAGCAGCCCTCAAGAAATGTCAAATGGCAGGCAATCGAAAAAGAATTCAAAAGAGGACAGGCTTGGGACTTTGCTTGTGGTCCAGTGGTTAGGAATCCTCCTTCCAGTGCACGGGAATCTGGTGCCATCCCTGGTCCAGGAACTAAGACCCAGCGGCTCCCAAGGCCACGCTAAGACCCCACACAGCCAAATACATGAATAAAGAAACATTAAAAAAATAAAATCAGGGCCGATTTTTAAGAATTCAATTTCTAGAGGGGAAACTGTACTCACACCCTTTAAAAAACAGCACAGAACACCATGCTCCATCCACATGACTAGTTATTAAAGAAATGCAAATGAAACTGACAACTAGATAACCCCTGGACACGATTATACCAAGGGAACTTAAAGAAAGACAAATATCATATGTTACTACTTAAAGTTGGAATTGAAAAACTGATATAAATTGAAATCATTTGCAAAACAGGAACAGACTCTCAGACTTAGAAAACAAACTTAAGATCACCAAGTGGAAAGGTGAGGGAGGAGGAATAAATTAGAAGGCTGGCATTCACAGGTACATATACATATGTGTGTGTGTGTGTGTCTGTGTATATAAATATATATACACCTATCTATCTATTTTAAAGATATTACAATCATGTCTAGTTCCCTTCTTGCTGCTGCAAATCTCTCCCCTGGGGACCTGTGTTCCCTAGTCCCCTCTAGAAGAAACTAGTCTCGAGATAGGGGGTGGGGGTGGGGGCCCTGCAAGAGCTGAACCAAGCTTAGTGCAACCAAACGTGCTCACTATCTCTAACAATTAAGGAAATGCAACCCAAAGTACTGTGATGTAACTGCCACACCCTAACATAGACACTATTCTAAATGTATAATTTAGATAACCAACAAGGACCTACCTTGTAGCCCAGATCAGTATATTCAATATCTGGTGATAACGTATAATGGAAAACGCTATCTATCTAGTTACCTTTATCTATTTTTAGTTATATGTAGATAGATGAATAACTTCTATACAACTGAAAGCATATCAATTCAACATACTTCAACAAACAAAATTACCCACTGTGTGACCACATTCAATTCCATACAAACCCTCCTCCAAATCATGGAACAATTTCTAATAAATAATTCTGTTCTTCTGTTCTTTTAATAATATGTCCTTTAGTTTCTCTGGTTTGCCAAGTCATTGGCTTTTTCGACAAAAAGATATTGCACACCTAAGAGATTAGTATTTTTTCAGTCGCTCAGTTGTGTCTGACTCTTTGCAACCCCATGAACTGCAGCACACCAGGCTTCCCTGTCCTTCATCAACACCCAGAGCTTGCTCAAACTCATGTCCATCGAGTCGGTGATGCCATCCAACCATCTCATCCTCTGCTGTCCCCTTTTCCTCCCGTTTTCAATCTTTCCCAGCATCAGGGTCTTTTCCCAATGAGTTGGCTCTTTGCATCAGGTGGCCAAAGTATTTGGAGCTTCAATTTCAGCATCAATAGTATAATGTAAACTAAACTTTTGTATGCACTGGAAAACCAGTAAGTTCATGTGACTCACTTTATTGTGATATTCACTTCATTGTGCTGGTCTAGAACTGAACCCACAACATCTCTGAGGTATGAGTATACTCATTCGGAAGGAATAAATTTATGCATTTTTCTGCAACCATGGGTCATCTTTTCACTCTTCCCCCTACTTTCTTGATGATGTTCTTTGAAGCAAAAAAGGTTACAGTTTTGATAAAGTCCAACGTATTTACATTCTTTGGCATTGCCTTTGTTTGGGATTAGAATGAAAACTGACCTTTTCCAGTCCTGTAGCCACTGATGAGTTTTCCAAATTTGCTGGCATATTGAGTGCAACACCTTAACAGCATCATCTTTTAGGATTTGAAATAGCTCAGCTGGAATTCCATCGCCTCCACTAGCTTTGTTTGTAGTGAAGCTTCCTAAGGTCAACTTGACTTCATATTCCAGGATATCTGGCTCTAGGTGAGTGATCAAACCATCGTGGTTATCTAGGTCAGGAAGATCTTTTTTGCGTAGTTCTTCTGTGTATTCTTGCCACCTCTTCTTAATATTTTCTGCTTCTGTTAGGTCCCTACCATTTCTGTCCTTTATTGTCCCCATCTTTGCATGAAATGTTCCCTCGGTATCTCTAATTTTCCTGAAGAGATCTCCAGTCTTTCCCATTCTATTGTTTTCCTCTATTTCTTTGCACTGATCACTGAGGAAACCTTTCTTATCTCTCCTTGCTAGTCTTTGGAACTCTGCATTCAAATGGGAATGTCTTTCCTTTTCTCCTTTGCCTTTAGCATCTCTTCTTTTCTCAGCTATTTGTAAGGCCTCCTCAGACAGCCGTTTTGCCTTTTTGCATTTCTTTTTCTTGGGGATGGTCTTGATCACTGCCTCCTGTACAATGTCACGAACCTCTGTCCATAGTTCTTCAGGCAGTCTGTCAGATCTAATCCCTGGAATCTATTTGTCACTTCCACTGTATAATCGTAAGGGATTTGATTTAGAGATTTACCCGAATGGTCTAGTGGTTTTCCCTATTTTCTTCAATTTAAGTCTGAATTTGGGAATAAGGAGTTCATGATCTGAGCCACAGTCAGTTCCTGGTCTTGTTTTTGCTGACTGTATAGAGCTTCTCCATCTTTGGCTGCAAAGAATATAATCAATCTGATTTTGGTATTAACCATCTGGTGATGTCCATGTGTAGAGTCGTCTCTTATGTTGTTGGGAAAGGGTGTTTGCTATGACCAGTGCGTTCTCTTGGCAAAACTCTTATTAGCCTTGCCCTGCTTCATTTTGTACTCCAAGGCCAAATTTGTCTGTTACTCCAGGTATCTTTTGACTTCCTACTTTTGCATTCCAGTACCCTATAATGAAGAGGACATAATTTTTGGGTGTTAGTTCTAGAAGGTCTTGTAGGTCTTCATAGAACCACTCAACTTCAGCTTCTTCAGCATTACTGGTTGGGGTATAGACTTGGATTACTCTGATATTGAGTGGTTTGCCTTGGAAACAAACAGAGATCATTCTGTCGTTTTTGAGACGCACACAATGACTGCATTTCAGACTCTTGTTGACAGTGAGGGCTACTTCATTTCTTCTAAGGGATTCTTGCCCACAGTAGTAGATATAATGGTCATTTGACTTAAATTCACCAATTCCAGTCCATTTTAGTTCACTGATTCCTAACATGTCGATGTTCACTCTTGCCATCTCCTGTTTGACCACTTCCAATTTACCTTGCTTGATTCATGTACCCAACATTCCAGGTTCCTATGCAGTATTGTTCTCTGGACTTTACTTCCATCACCAGTCACATCCACAACTGGGTATTGTTTTTGCTTTGCCTCCGTCTCTTCATTCTTTCTGGAGTTATTTCTCCCCTCTTCTTCAGTAGCATATTGGGCACCTACCGACCTGGGGAATTCATGTTTCAGTGTCCTATCTTTTTGCCTTTTCATATTGTTCATGGGATTCTCAAGGCAAGAATACTGAAATGGTTTGCCATTCCCTTTTCCAATGGGCCACATTTCGTCAGAACTCTCCACCATGACCCATTCGTGAACTTCCAGATGTTCAAGCTGGATTTAGAAAAGCCAGAGGAACCAGAGATCAAATTGCCAACATCCACTGGATCATCAAAAAAGCAAGAGAGTTCCAGAAAAACATTTACTTCTGCTTTATTGACTATGCCAAAGCCTTTGACTGTGTGGATCACAACAAACTGTGGAAAATTCTGAAAGAGATGGGAATACCAGACCTGACCTGCCTCTTGAAAAATCTGTATGCAGGTCAAGAAGAAACAGTTAGAACCAGACATGGAACAACAGACTGGTTCCAGGTCAGGAAAGGAGTACATCAAGGCTGTATATTGTCACCCTGCTTATCTAACTTATATGCAGAGTACATCATGAGAAATGCCAGACTGGATGAAGCATAAGCTGGAATCAAGATTGCCAGGAGAAATATCAATAACCTCAGATATGTAGATGACACCACCCTTATGGCAGAAAGCGGAAGAGGAACTAAAGAGCCTCTTGATGAAGGTGAAAGAGGAGAGTGAAAAAGTTGGCTTAAAACTCAAAATTCAGAAAACTAAGATCATGGCATCTGGTCCCATCACTTATGGCAAATAGATGGGGAAACAATGGAAACAGTGACAGGCTGTATTTTCTTGGGCTCCAAAATCACTGCAGATGGTGACTGCAGCCATGAAATTAAAAGATGCCTGCTCCTTGGAAGAAATGCTATGACCAACCTAGACAGCATATTAAAAAGCAAAGACATTACTTTGCCAACAAAGGTCCATCTTGTCAAAGCTATGGTTTTTCCAGTAGTCATGTATGGATGTTAGAGTTGGACAATAAAGAAAGCTGAGCATTGAAGAATTGAAGCTTTTGAACTGTGGTGTTTGAGAAGACTCTTGAGAGTCCCTTGAAGTGCAAGGAAATCCAACCAGTCCATCGTAAAGGAAATCAGTCCTGAATATTCATTGGAAGGACTGATGTTGAAGCTGAAATTCCAATTCTTTGGCCACCTGATGTGAAGACCTGACTCATTTGAAAAGACTCTGATGCTGGGAAAGATTGAAGGCAGGAGGAAAAGGGGACAACAGAGGATGAGATGGTTGGATGGCATCACTGACTCAATGGACATGAGTTTAATCAGCTCTGGGAGTTGATGAAGAACAGGGAAGAAGCCTAGTGTGCTGCAGTCCGTGGGGCTGCAAAGAGTCGGACACAATTGAGCAACTGAACTGAACGGAACTGAATGTATTTACTGTTTTTTGTTTGCTTACGCTTTTGGTGTCGTATCTAAGAATCCATTTCCAAATCCAAGATCATGAAGATTTACACTTGTGCTGTCTTTTAAGAATTCTGTAGTTTGAACTCTTACAGTTAAGTCATCAACCCATCTTGAGTTAATTTTGTATATGATGTGAGGTAAGAATCTCTGTCATCTGGAATTCTGATAGGGATTGTGTTGAATCTGTAGATGAATCTGAAGCACATTGCTATGTTAATGATGTTAAGTTTTTTTGATTCATGAACTTTGGATACTTTTACATTCATTTAGATCTCCTTTAATTTCCTTCAACGTTTTACAACTTTCAGAGTATAAGGCTTGTACTTCTATTATGTTTATTCCTGTACGTTTTATTCTTTTTTATGCAATTGCAAACAGAAATTCTAAATTTTATTTTTCAGGTTGTTCACTGCAAGTGTATAAAAATACAATTTTGTATATTAATCATGTATCCTGCAACCCTGCTGAATGTATTTGTTCCAAAAGATTTTTAGTAGATTCCTCAGGATTTTTTATATGTCAGATCTTGTCATCTGCAAGTAAAGGTAGTTTTACTTCTTTCTTTCCAATCTGGAGTGCTCATATCTATTTTCTTGCCCACTTGGCCCAACCAGAGCCTCCGATGCAACGGAGAATAGGAGTGGCAAGGGCAGTCATCCTTGTTTTGTTCCTCCTCTTAGCAGAGAAGCATCCAACCTTTCACTATTGCATTTGATGCTAACGGTGGGTTCTTCACTGATGCCCTGGATCAGGCTGAGGAAGTTCCCTCCCATTTCTAGTTTACTTAGTTCTCTTATTCCTTTTGCTGCTTCTTCCCCCAGCCCTGGGTAGTTCCCTCACATGTTGAGTACTGGAGGGTGACCCTCTGCAGGTCTCTGGGTTCTGTCTCTTTGCAACTCTCTCCTCTCTGGTACTGGGTCCGGCATCTATGAACTCTGGCAGCCTTGGTCTCCCCAGACTCTCAGCTCCATCTTTTCCACTCCAAGATCACTACATCTTAGCTCCTCCTCCTATATCCTATATCCCATGGACAGAGGAGCCTGGCAGACTACAGTCCATGGGGTCGCAAAGAGTTGGACATGATTGAGCAACTAACGTTACTATGTTTTATTTAACCTTGCTGTAACTTGATCAATACTGTATTGAAACTTTAGATAGAGTTAGAGGAGAAGCTGTATCATTTTAATGTAAAATATTGGCTCTTCCTGTGTTTCTCCATCTTCCTATCAATACTCATGGGTTGGTTACAGTTATTTTCCTATTACAGTGTGAACATTTCCTTTACTCAACCATGTCTCTTTGATACACATGTGCAAGTGTCTACATAGGGCATGTAGGGTGATTTTACCATAAAGCTAAGAAAGCTCATTTTTTATTCATAATGTTGCATTCCTTTTGTTAAAGAGAATTACTCTCCCCTTTTGAATAAGCCTCATGTCCCCCAAAACCTGGATTTTCCCCATAAGCCATAGCTTATGCATGGGCTGGACAGACCAACACAAATACAGAAAATTCTAACAGAAGAAGGATTTGATGCAGAAAATTGAGTGAGAGGGTGTTGGAAGGCACTGGAGGAACAAAAGAGAGAAGGCGGGAGGGTCACACAGCAGTTGAGAGGCTGGTACTGCCCCTGGACTGCAGTGCTCACTTCTGTATGGAAGGGGCTGGAAGCCTGAAAGCTATACCCTCCAGACTGCTTTGCCAGCTGTGAGAAGCCTTTTCTCCCCCTGCTGCCAGTGACTCTCCTGGCAGCGTCAGCAGTAGCGCTGGGTGACCTTGGGCTGTGGCGGAGGGAGGGAGTTGCAGCAGCCGCCAGGGTGCAGGCTCCTAGGTTTCTAAAGCAGCAATGCTCCCAGCTGAGGCAGGAGCAAATGTGCCCCCCACCCGCAAGCAACTGGAGACTCATTCTCTATTGACCACCTAAACGCCAAGATAAGACTAGCAGGGAGGAGGCTGGAGCCTGCACAGACCACATATTTCTCGTTTCCAAAGTCAGGAGACCTCCCTGACGGCACATGCACAGAGGAGGCTCCTTTGGAGGCCAAAGGGGAGTCATGTCAAGGGATGTTATACCCATAGGCCTTTGCGGTAGAATCCTTCTTGGCCAAGAGATGCGTACGCACACCTGGGAGGCTCCTGAGGTACATCAAACATGGACTGTGAGCCAGGCAAGTCAGAATGATTGGCCAAAGGAAACCCGGAGGAAATACCTCGTAAAAATAACTCAAACTGTCACCAGGGCGCGACTCAGGGACTCTCCCTCTGAGTCTGCCCATGTGTCAATCCACATGTACTGTACTCTTTTTCCTCCTAAGAAACATTTCACTTGCTTCACTACTTTCTGTCTTTGCGGAAATTCTTTTCTGCAAACCCGAAGGGCCAGGGCCCTGTCACTCACTACTGGCAAGCACCTGTGTCCTCACCTTGTCCCCCTCTCTGCAGCCCCTGCTCCACAGCACCTCACCCTGGTGCATCCTGCAGCCCCACCTCCCTCCTGGATGCTGCCAACCAGGGCTGCTAGAAAACGACACACAGACCTGCCCCAGCTCTGCTCCAAACACTCTTCTATCTATACCATCGTTAACCCCTGCCGTCCTGTCTCAAAGTTAATCAGCTGCTTCCTCCAAGTGCCTGACACCTCCACCTTCTGTAACAAGAGTTTTTATAGCCCCAAGCTGTAGATGAACCTGCCAAGTCCATAGCCTGCAGGCAAAAGCTGAAAGCAGGCTGAGGTGATCTCCTGCACGTCCACCAGAGGACAGCAGACACTGGCTAAAGCTGCCAGCTAACTAGCCCTGCAAAAAGCAACAGTTAGAACCAGACATGGAACAATGGACTGGTTCCAAATTGGGAAAGAAGTATGTCAAAGCTGAATATTGTCACCCTGCTTATTTAACTTATATGAAGAGTACATCATGCAAAATGCCAACCTGGATGAAGCACAGGCTGGAATCAAGATTGCCAGGAGAAATATCAATAACCTCAAATTTGCCGATGACACTACCATTATGGCAGAAAGCAAAGAGGAACTAAAGAGCCTCTTGATGAAGGCAAAAGAGGAGAGTGAAAAAGCTGCTGGCTTAAAACTCAGCATTCAAAAAAGTAAGATCATGGCATCTAGTCCCATCACTTCATGGCAAATAAATGGGGAAAAAATGGAAACAGTGATAGACTATTTTCTTAGGCTCCAAAATCACTGCAGACAGTGACTATAGCCATAAAATTAAGAGAGGCTTTCTCATTGAAAGAAAAGCTATGACAAACCTAGACAGCCTACTAAAAGGCAGAGACATCACTTTGCTAACAAATGTCCATCTAGTCAAAGCTATGGTTTTTCCAGTAGTCATGTACAGATGTGAGAGTCCGACCATAAAGAAGGCTGAGTGTCAAAGATCTGATGCTTTCAAACTGTGGTGCTGGAGAAGACTCTTGAGAGTCCCTTGGATGGCAAGGAGATCCAACCAGTCCATCCTAAAGGAGATCAATCCTGAATATTCACTGGAAGGACTGAAGCTCCAATGCTTTGGCCACCTGATGTGAAGAACAAACTCACTGGAAACACCCTGATGTTGGAAAAGACTGAGGACAGGAGAAGGGGATGATAGAGGATGAGATGGTTGTATGGCATCACCAACTCAATGGACATGAGTCTGAGCAAACTCCAGGAGAGAGTAAAGGACAGGGAAGCCTGGCATGTTGCAGTCCATGGGATCGCAATGAGTCAGACTTGACTGATTGACTGAACATCAACAACCAGCCCTGCGGGTTACACAGTCTATTTATAGGCCCTTGGCCAGAGGCCTGGCTCATCGGCATCCTTACCTCCTGGCTCTGGAAGCGCAGCAGTGGACAGTTCATAGGCTCTCTTGCTCCTCAGTAGTGTCCCCACCACCCTGACCCCTCACCACCCCAAGGCTCCCTCCTAAAAAAGGCCAGAGTCCTCACCTGGCCTCCCAGGGCTGCCCGCTCCTGCTCCTTGCCCCAGCCCCCCAGGCCGCCCAGGTTACATCTCTGACCTCATGCCTTCTACCAGTCTCCCCATCATTCAATCCTCCCCACCTCCTCGGCCTTCTTGCTGGTTCTTGAGAATGCCAGGTGGTTACCTCCAACTGGTTTCCTCTGCCTGAGTGCCCTTCCCTCGTGAATATGATCTGCACTGGGTTGCCCCTTCCCCTCCTCCTGACCTTCATCCAGATGCTATCTCCTGGGGCAGATGGTATCCAGCACACACCAGTATGTATCCCATTCCACATCTTCTTCTTACAACATGATGCTGATGCTATACTGGGCAGTGGGGTGGGGGTGTGGGTATCTATGATTCCTGCCCTTGAACCTAGGCAGGGTTCTGTAATTGCCTTGGCCAAGAGGATGGCAGAAGTGACATTATGTGATTCCAAAGCTGGGTTTAAGAAGGCAAATAGTTCCCACCAGGCTGTCTGCCAGACATCCACCTTTGGAGCCCTGGGAGCTACATAAACGTCTGGCTGCCTTGGGGTTTCTCTACTGGAGAGTCCAAGTGGGAAGACCACAGGGAGACAGAGGGAGACACTCAGGAGTCCCAGCGGGGTCAGTCTCCAGCTGTTGGTCTCAAATCAGGCCAGACACCAGACATGTGAGCCAAGGAGGCTTCAACGTGGTGGTCCCAGTCCATGCAGTCTCTAACTGCAACCTAGAGAGACACCCTACGTCAGAACCATCCAGCTGAGATGCTCCCAAATTCCAGACCCACAGAAACCGTGTGTGTGTGCTCAGTTATGTCCAATTCTTTGCGACCCTATGGACTGTAGCCCACTAGACTCCTCTGTCCTTGGGATTCTTCAGGCAAGAAGACTGGAGTGGGTGGCCATGCCCTCCTCCAGGGGATCTTCCCAACCCAGGGATGGAACCCACGTCTCCTGCATCTGCAGGTGAGTTCTTTTCCACTGAGCCACCAGGGAAGCCCACTATGGAATACATGCAGAGATAAAAAGGAACAAAGTTCGGATCCACTGGACTCCCAGAGTCATGATGCTGAGAGAAAGAAGTCTTACCCGAAGGAATACATACTATATGATTCAGTTTATAAGAGATTTGAAGGCAGGCAAAACCAATCAATGGGCGAAAGGAATTGGCCTGAGTGCCATCATCAGGCCCAACTCCTAGGCCAGCCCAGGAGCCGCTGTGCCTCCTGCTCCTCCACCCAGGGCAGTGACCCTGGGCGAGTCGCGACCTCTCTCTGGGCCTCAGTTTCCCCCATGAAAATTTCAATGGAGGCTGGAACTGGTGCATATGCTTCCTTCCATCCTGACACCTCAGGATCCTGGGGTTCCCATGGAGCTCCGGCCTCCAGACCAGGCTGGGTGTCAGCCATCCCACTTGTGGGGCTGGGGCTCCCTGTGCTCCCCTAAACTGCAGGGCTTGGCAGGTGAGAGACCTGGAGGTCCCTCCTCAACTTCTGAGCCTCCTCTCTCTAAAGGCTCTGCAATGAAAACGGCGCTGAGAATAAAAGCCCCTTGTCCGGCATCCCGAGCCCTAATCCTCTTACGTGAAAGCCAGAGGAGCCGCTGGCAGAAGGGCTGTTCTGATTTCCCTGCCAGCCAGCCCTCATCTCACGCTCCTGTGCCAGCCCAGCCCCATCACAAAGGGCTGGTGCCCCCACCAACCAACCACACAGCTGAAGATAACCTCATGAACCTCTGATGACAGATGAAGCAGTCAGACTGTGAGCTCTGGTGGGGGACAGAAAACCCAGTCAAGTCTGAGCACCAGCTCCAGTGTGCCCTGGCCCAAGGGTCTGCCTCCCTCCTCCAGGAGCCCAGACTGTTCCTCAAGCAATAAGGGTGGTCTTCATTGGGTAGTCATGCTGGGTCTCCTGGGCTCACCCATCCCTTCAGGAAGCATAGACTGAGCCCAGCTCAGCTAAGGCTGACAGCGCCCAGAAGAGATGGACAATGGGACTTCCACCCAGGGTCTCCCCATCCAAGGAGCGGACAGACAGATGTTTCCAAGGAGGCCAGATGCACCACAGCACCAGTGTGGCCACAGGAGGATGAATCCAACCTGGTCAACCCCCTTCCTCCCAGGGAGGCTGGGCAGGGCTGTGTGGACTTTGGTGGGTGAATGAAGATGGGTAGGTGGTTGGGCTTCCCTGATGGCTCAGCAGATAAAAAAATCCGCCTGCAAGGCAGGAGCTACAGGAGATGCGGGTTCGATCCCTGGGTCGGGAGGATCCCCTGGAGGAGGAAATGGCTGCCCACTCCAGTACTCTTGCCTGGTAAATGCCACGGATAGAGGAGCCTGGTGGGCTGCAGCTGGTGGGGCTGCCAAGAGTCGGACACGAAGCACGAGGTGGCTGGGATTGGGCTGGGAGGAGAGGAGGAGACAGCCTCTCTCAGGAGGAAGAGGTCTGGGGAGAACAGCTGGCCATGGCCGCACAAGGCACTGCAAAATGTAAACTGTGCTGGAAGCCCACAGACCTAAAACACAGGGCCCCGCAGCCTCCACGCAAAGAGCCCCAGGCAGGCGGCCTTTGGCACACGGTGGCTGCCTCTCCGCCCACTCCTGAGCCTGCTGGAATCTCGCTTCCATCCCAACGCCCCCCGGACCTGCTCATTCAGGGTCGCCAGTGACCTCCACGTTGCTAACCCTCCAGCAGGCCCCACTGCCGTCATCTCAGTCCAGCAGCAGCAGGTCACACAGACCAGCCTCTTTGGCTCAGTCGCCTGGTGGTCCTCCTACCTCCCCGACTGCTTCTTCTCCAAACCCTCTGCGGGTTCCTCCTCGTCCCCCAGACCGCCGCACTGTGGTGGAATCCAGGGCATAGGCTTGAACCCCCTGGTGGCTTCTGCTTTTCAAATAATCACAGCCAGTGTGGAGGGCTCTCTGCTGGGCCTCAGGAAAAGAACAGCACCCTCGTTCCTCCTACCTCGCAGCCCTGATGCGCTGCTGGGACCCCGCTCAGCCCCCACCCTGTGCTCCTAACATAGCTGTGTGCCTGGGCCTCGCACGGTACCCGTGGTGTGAGTACCGTGTGGCTTACAGCAGAAAGGTGAGGACAGTTCTCCAAAGATTTCTCACTGTACTTAACACTCTTCATGCACCGTCACAGCATTTCACACCCTTGCTGATCCAGCCATTCATTCATTCATTCATTCATTCGTCATTGCTCATTCAACCCCCGCGCATTCGCTTTTCCTAGACTCCTGGGAAACACAACAAGGAAGGCTTCACGGAGAAACCAGAAAGTAAGTACTGTGCCCAAAGGATAGATTTTTTTAAAAAATGGAAATATTTTTAAAAATATTTAGAAATATTTCAAAATATTTCTCCTAAAGGATTAATAAGGGCATAAAGATTCTGCCTGAGTGAAGATATTTGAACAAACAGATAGGAACATTAAGAGATAGAAACACCAGTCTGAGAAAAAAAAGCCTATAGAAATATCCTATTAAATATAATATATCCCTCTCTCTGTACATGTTGTGTGTGTGTGTGTGTATGCATATGTGGTCAGTCGTGTCCAACTCTTTGCAACCCCATGGATTATAGCCTGCCAGGTTCCTCTGTCCATGGAATTTTCAAGGCAAGAAAATTGGAATAGGTTGCCATACCCTCTTCCAGGGGATCTTCTTGACCCAGGGATCAAACCCACATCTCTTGTGTCTCCTGAGTTGGCAGGCAGATTCTTTACCACTGAGCTACCTGGGAAACCCCATATACTTTGCTTAAAAAAAAAAAAGTAAAATAAATAAAAAGAAAATCATATATGGATATGTGGCATTATTATAATTGTGTACTTGGGAATAATGTGACTAAGTTCATTTTTTTTCTTAAGAAAAAAATGTACAGTTTGTATAAACCTAATAAAAAATAAAAGCAACAGAAAATAAGAAATACTGGTCTGAAGTGTGATGTATTGAGAGAGTGACTGTGAGATAAAATCACTTCCCAGCAGTGCACCTGTGATTAATTTCATCCATGAACCTTCAGGTTCCCACTCAGCATAAAAAAGAAGGAAATCCTGGGACTTTCCTGGTGGCCCAGTGGATGCTCTTTACTCTGCACTTCCACTGCAAGGGACACAGGTTCAATCCCTGGTCAGGGAAGGATCCTTCATGCCACACCATTAAAAAAAAGAAGGCGGCAATCCTGCCATTCTGCCATTTGTGACAACATGGACCTAGAGGGTATTATGCTAAAGTGAAGTAAGTCATAGAGAGAAAGACAAATACCATGTGACCAGGACTTCCCTGGCGGCCCCGTGGATAAGAATCAGCCAGCCAATGCAGGGGACACGGGTTCGATTCCTGGTCAGGGAACTAAGATCCCTCCCACGTGCTGTGCGGCATTTAAGCCCGCCCATCACAACTACTGAGCCCGTGGGCTCTAGAGCCCGTGCTCCACAGCAAGAGAAGCTTGCGTGCTGCAACTAGAGAAGGCCTGAGTGCCACGAAGAAGGGCCCAGAAGCTGCAGGGAAGAAGCAGCGTAGCCAAAAAGTGACAAATAAATACCAAAATCCTAAAATACCATGTGATCTTACTTATATGTAGAATCTAGAAAAACAAGCAAAACAGACTCATAGACACAGAGAACAAACTGTTGGTTGTCAGAGGAGAGAGGGATGGGGAAATCGGTGAGGAGATGAAGAGGTCAAGCTTCCAGTTATAACAGAAGTGAGTCTCAGTCAGGGATGTAATATACAGTGTAAGGAATAAGTCAATAATACTGTAGTAGCTTTGTATGGCAATGGATGGTTACTAGACTTATCATAGTGATGAATTTCATAAGGTATTTGAACATCAAATCAGTAGGTTGTACACCTGAAACATAATACTGTATATCAACTAAAAAACAGAAAAGGCAAAGCCTTCATACCTCTGAGGGTTGTCATGAGAATGAAATGAAATTCTGCTGCTGAGTATGTTACATAATATCTGGTAACTATTAGAAAAGAATCTGCCTGCCAATGCAGGAGATGTGGTTTGACCCCTGGGTCAGGAAGATACCCTGGAGAAGGAGATGGCAACCCACTCCGGTATTCTTGCCTGGGAAACCTCATGGACAGAGGAGCTTGGAGGGTTACCGTCCACGGGGTTGCAAAAGAGTTGGACATGACCAAGCAACTGAACAACAACAAAAATGGTAACGTTTACCAGTCACAGTTCAATAAAGCTTGAAGAATAGAGGGTTTCTGTGAAGGAATAAGCTGATCATCCAAGGGTTAAGCAGAAGCCTTTCAAGTTTCCTCATCAAGCTGCTATCACTCTCCCGTCTACAAACACGCCAGAGAAGTCAAGGTATGATGCAGGCCAGTGCCAACCTCGGCTGACCCCACAGGGAGCCAAAATGGGCCATCAGGGTTGTCTGGCATTGGGTCAGGATGGCCAGCTTTTTACTCCTGCCTGGATCAGTCACTGGATGTGGGCCACGCTGGGGAGGGGGTGACCTCGGGCCAGGTGGCTCCACGCAGCTGGGGCAGTGCCCGAGGGGCTGGCTTGCTGACCACACTCTTGGGGGTGATCTGGGTGGGACTTGGAGGAAGTGGGCTGGAGGGCAGAAGCAGGCCATGAGGAGGGGAAGGTGGAGATGACAGGAATGGGGTAGTGGGGGGAGCCTGGCCTGGGGCTGGACCCTGGACTGCCAAAGCTGGAGCAGTGCTGGCGAGGTGAGGCCTGTGAGCTGTCACAGCCTGAAGTGCCAGGCTGAGCCATCTGCCACCTAAAGGCCCAAGCTGATGGGCCCGGGAATTCAACTAGCCACCCCGGATGCAGCCGCGCAGCAGGAGCTTCGCAGTCTACAAAGCACTGCTCAGCCTCCCCTGCGTCATGAGCTGGCTTTCAGCATCACTAAGCCTGCATCCTGGGACCAACATAGCCAGAAAGGAAGAAGGGACGCCAGGGGAAAGAGCCAGGCTTGGGGCTGAGAAATGACCTCTGAGGGGCTTGGCTGGGGTGCGAATGGAACACTCAGCAAATGTACAGATGGCGGAGACACATGTTTGCTCCCACGTGGCTCCTGGAGGACAGAACTGGGGCTTGACACAATCCTGACAGGTTAGAAATATTAATAGGAAACTCAGGGGCTTCCCTGGTGGCTCAGTGGGTAAGAATGCACTTGTCAATGCAGGGGACACAGGTTCGATCCCTGGCCTGGGAAGATCCCACGCGCTGCAGAGCAACTAAGCCCGTGCACCACAGCTACTGAGCCTGAGTTCTAGAGCCCGTGAGCTGCAGCTACTGAAGCCTGTGCACCCACGGCCTGTGCTCTGCAACAGAAGAAGCCGCCACAATGAGAAACCCGTGCATCACCAGGAAGAGTAGCCTCTGCTCACTGCAAGTAGAGAAAGCCCACGAGCAGCAATGAGGACCCAGCACGGCCAAATTACTTACTTAAAAAAAAGAGAGAAATATGAAACACAAGGCCCCATCCAGCACATGGGCCCCCAAACCCAGCTGAACAGAGTCATCACATCCCTCAGAAAATGACCTCAGGGACCGTATGGGTCTCAGCTCCAGGATGACTCAACAGAAGGATGTGTGACGCTGGTCGCGGGAACAAGGCCACTCAGTGAGCCCCTCAAACCCAGGTAAGGAGGGTCTTTATTGCCCTCATGGGGCAAGGGGTCCTCAGGGCCATGGGACACGCCTGCTTTCCTCCAGACCACACTTGCTGCCTGGGACCCCAGACTCTCTTGCCCCAAAGGCCCCAAGCCTGCTTGCCTGGCTTTCTTCCCTAAGATAGTGTCTGAAAGGCCAAGGTGTGTGAGCAAAGCTGGGACACATTAACTGAGGTGTCCCTGTGCGTGTTTCTGGACCAGCTCATGTTGAAGGTGGAGCCAGGAGTTATAGGGAAGGGGACCAGGCTGGGGGCCACAAGGCTGCTCTTCCGGCCCCCCACATCCTGGGACAGAACTCTGGATCCAAGAATTCTAGGTCCAAGTTTAGCCTTCCGAGTCATTGGGAAGGTGTGAAGGTCAAAGCAGAGGTCTGCTCCTTGAACCGTTAGCCTGAACCATAACTTGTGAACTTTAAGACATGGATCTGCCAGCTCTGTGGACCTAAGTGGCCCCTCTGGGTTCACACCTGGGCTACAGAGAGCCCTTTTGGGCCACCAGCCTGATCTGAGAAGAGCACCCAGGCATCGCCCAAGAGAGCTGTCATATGACGATGGCTGAAGGGACTTGAAGACCTTCACCAGGAGAAGAGAAGGGTCAGGAACTGCATTTTGGTTGTCTTTTGGTCCTGAAAAGATCACCGAAGGAAAAAAGATTAATTCTAAGTGCACACAGCGTAGAACTAGGACCAAGAGGAGGCTTATGGAAGAAAAATGACCCATTTAACAAGAAGGGGGGGAACTTCCCTGGTGGTCCACTGGCTAAGACTCTACATTCCCAATGCAGGGGGCACGGGTTCCATCCCTGGTCAGGGAACTAGATCCTACATGCCACAAGGAAGACGGAAGATCCTTTACTCTGCAACTAAGACCCAGTGCAGCCAAATAAATGAATATTTTTCAAAAATAACAAGAAGGCCTGGAAGGTGGGAGAATGGATCATGGTGGGAGTGCCTTCTTGCTGAAGGAAGGCCAGCAGTGCTGGCCCAGGTTCTTTGGGAATTTCCTAGACGAGATTTATGGCTCAGACGGTAAAGCATCTGTCTACAGTGTGGGAGACCTGGGTTCGATTCCTGGGTCAGGAAGACTCCCTGGAGAAGGAAATGGCAACCGACTCCAGTACTCTTGCCTAGAAAATCCCATGGACGGAGGAGCCTGGTGTCCATGGGGTCGCAAAGAGTCAAAAACAACTGAGAGACTTCACTTTCTTTCAGAAAAACAGGAAGGGGCTTCCCCCATGACTCACTGGTAAAGAATCAGCCTGCAACATAGAAGACCTGGGTTTGATCACTGGTCAGGAAGATCCTCTGGAGAAGGAAACGGCAACCTACTCCAGTGTTCTTGCCTGGAGAATCCCATGGACAGAGGAACTTTGTGGGTTATAGTCCATGGGGTCACGTCCAAGTCATGGACATGACTTAGCAACTAAACCACCCCCAGAGAAGCAGGCCCAGCTGGTAATTAAGCTCTTCCCTACCTGAGAGGGTGTCTGAGTATAACCGGTGTAAGGCATGCGGCAAGCTTTTCACAGACAAGGTCTGCCCTAGTCTTGCTGTGACGCATCTGAAAACTCTTTCCATTTTCCAGGGAGTATAAACTGAGGCACAGAGTGGAGGAGTCGGGAGTCCTGGCTGCCCAGCTTTCCCCGTGATGCTTCGGAGGGGACCCACCCTCTGCTTCTGTTGGCCATGTTCCCATCTGCCTTTTTGCGGGTTTGGCAGCATTTTTTGGGGGGGTGGCAATTCTCACATGGACACATTTTCATGAATGCCAGCAGCCAGAGTCCTGTGCCTGGCACTTGGCAGCAGCCAGGTGGTCACAGGAGCCAAAAGGAGGTCTTTTTTTTTTTTTCCTGTGGGAACTCATTCCAGTTGCCAGCAGAGAGAGGATCAGAGCCGTGTCGCTGGGCTTTCTGGGGCTTACTCCTGGCAACCTTGCCTGGCCTTGTGCTTTTGGGCAGGGACCCAGTCTTAGCCCCGGGGTTTCTGTTTCTCCATCTGTAAGACAAGGGTGAACTCCAGCCCTGGCTGGCCACAGAGCCGGCCGGATCAGGAAGCATGCCGTCCTCCTTGAGAGGGCGAAGCGGCAGCCAGAGTGAAGACAAGTGGGAAGCAGGGCCAGCCGCCTCCCAGGAGAGGCCCAATTAGGGCAGCGGGCAGTTCCCACCAGAGGCTCTGGCCAACCCTCAAAGCCAGCCGCGTGGGCAGGCGGCAGCAGGCTGCGTGATTCACAGTGGCAGCTCGGGCCGCCCACTGGGCTGGCCTCAGGAACTTCAAGTGTGCGCATTAGTGCCAAGGGGGATGCAGGCCAGCTCCCTTCCTTCTGCAGGGGAGGGGAGAGAGGGAGCCAGCCTGTGAGCACCCAGCTACGAGAGGGCAAAGCCAGATGAGAGGCCATGCTTTTGAGGTTCCTGCGACCTCTGCACAGCCTCCCCTGGGGGCCCCAAAGATGGGGAGCGTGGGGATCCAGAGATGGTTCATTCCATAGGTCCCAATTAGAACACCTGGAAGAAGGTTCAGCCCTATCCCAGCCTTGGGGACCATGGACACAAACAGGAGACCGCCCTGTTCTCAATGCACCAGAGTCTACTGTTCATTCATTCATTCATCCATCCATTGAGTAGAACTGCTGCCTACCTACCGAGCCCTGGAGCCACGGCTGTGAAAAACATAATCAGGATCTCTGCTCTCAGAAAACTGTATGGAGGGGCTTTCCTGGTGGCTCAGTGGTCAAGAATCCACCTGCCAATGCAGGAGACATGGGTTCGCTCTCTGGTCTGGGAGGATCCCACACGCTGAGGAGCAACTAAGCCTGTGTGTCACAACTACTGAGACTGTGCTCTAGAGCCTGGAAACCACAACTACTGAGGCCACGCACCACAGCTTCTGAAGCTCCCGTGCCCTAGAGTCAATGTTCTGCAACAAGAGAAGTCACTGTAATGAGAGGCCTGTGCACCATGATGAAGAGGAGCCCCTGCTAGAGAAAAGCCACATAGCAAGGAAGACCAGCATGGCCAAATATAAATAAGTTATACACACACACACACACTACACAGAAGTCACACAGAAAGCAAGTAACCCAATAATGAAAAATCAGAGAGGCAACAGTGTGGTTTTGAGCACTGACTTGAGTCAGGAAGCCGAGGTTCAAATCTCAGCTCCAACTCTGGCTTCTGATTAGGAGGAAGCTATTTAACCTCTGCGCCTGAGCTTCCTTCTTTGCAAGTATTATTTGCTCAGTCGTGTCCAACTCTTTGAGACTCCATAAACTGTAGCCCACCAGCCTCCTGTGTCCATGGACTTTTCCAGGCAAGAATACTGGAGTGGGTTGCCATTTCCTTCTCCAGGGCATCTTCCCGACCCAGGGATTGAACCCAGGTCTCTTGCATTGCAGGCAGATCCTATACCACTAAGCCACCTGGGAAGCCTTCTCTGCAAAGTGGAGATAATAAAAGTATCCATTGCACAGGGTAGTTATAAAGAAAAAATGAGTTAATATTTGTAAAGTACTTCAAACTGTGTCTGACATACAGAAAATATCCGTAAGTATTTGTATTAATATAGGTATACTAGAAGAAGGACTGAGCCAAGCATCCATAAAGAAGGTAGAAAAAGAACAGCAAAATAAACTCAAAGAGGGAATTCCCTGCTGGCCCAGTGGCCAAGTCTCTGCGCTCCCACATGTCAAAACTAAAATCTGGCACAGACAGATAAATAAATAATAAATATTTTAAAAAATCAAAGAAAGTTAAAGAATGGAAATAATAAAAATAAAATCAGAAAATAAGGAAATAGAAAACAAATATACAACAGAGATGACGAACACAAAGCCAAGAAGTTTGGTATTTGAAAGGACTGATACAACCGATAAGCCTCCTATGTGACTAATCAAGAAAAAAAGAGAAGGCACAAATAACCAATATCCAGAAGAAAGATGAGAGACAACTATAAATCCTGCAGGCATTAAAATTGCAGGAGGATGTTGAAAACAATATTATGCTAAAATTTTTTGACCTTCTCTGTGAAATGGACAAGTTTTCAGAAAAATATGTCATCAAAAGTGACACAAAAATAGAAAATAGTTAAGGAAGCTAAATCCGCAACTAAGAAAATATTCCACAAAGAAAACCCCAGGCCCTGATGGCCTCACCGGAAGAAACGATGCCAATATTAGATACTACTCAGAGAGTATAAAAGAGGGTACACCACTCAATATACCTCATGAGGTTATCATAACCTTGATAGCAAACATCTAACAAGGAAGGAAAGTTACAAGCCAACCTAACTCAGGAATGTATATGCAAAATTTCTAAAAATACATGCTATCCAATTTAGCATAGTAATAAAGTAAAAGGTTAATGCATCCAACCAAGTTATATTTATTCCCAAATTGCACGATTGGTTTAACATTTGAAAACTCAATGTAATTTTATGTATTAAGAGGATCAAAGAAGAAATTACATGATTATCTCAGTAGATGCAGGAAAGCTTTTGATAAAATTTAAGATCTATTCAAAGTAAAAACATTTAGCAAACTATGAATAGAAGGAAATTTCTTTAATTTGATAAATGATATCTGCAAAAAAACCCTACAGCAAACATTATTTTTAACGATGAAAGGTTGAAGGCTTTCCTTCTGAGACTGGCAATGATACAAGTATACCTGTTCTCTCCGTATCTGTTCCTAATGAAACATCCTGGCTGGTGTAATAAACCAAGAAAGAGAGTAAAAATGTATAAGAATTGTTAAGGAGGAAATAAAACTATTTTTCTTTGCAGATTACATAATTATATACACACATAGAAAATCCAACAGAATCTACACACAAATTCTTATGAGTGTTTATCAAGGTTGCCGCACATCAAATCAGTGTTAACAATGATTGAAAGTGAATGAAAGTCGCTCAGTCGTGTCCGACTCTTTGCAACCCCATGGAACATACAGTCCATGGAATTCTCCAGGCCAGAATCCTGGAGTGGGTAGCCTTTCCCTTCTCCAAGGGATCTTCCCAACCCAGGGATTGAACCCAGGTCTCCTGCAATGCAAGCGGATTCTTTACCAACTGAGTTATCAGTGAAGCTCCATTAACAATGATTGTTTCTATGTAAAATATATTAGAAACCAGAAAATGAAAAACTCTGAAAAGATATCACTTATAATACTATTTAAAAAAACCAAGTACATAGAAAGAAGTCCAAAAAACATGTTTGATGCAAAAGACCACAGAAAAGTATTTAGAGAAATTCTAAAAGACCCAAATAAACAGAGAGATAGACCATGTTCATTGACTGGACAACTCAATACTGTAAAGATCAGATTTTTCTAGATTGTCCTATAGATTCTATCCAGTTGCAATTAAATCTCAAAGATTTTTAAAGATGTTTTTGTTTTGGTGGAAACTGACAAGCTGGCACTAAAATGTGTGTAGAAATGCCAAAGACTCAACACCACCAAGACACTTTGAAAAACAAAGTGAGGCGACTTGGATCACTGGATATCAAGGCTTACTTTGAACCTAGAAATGCAGTGTGTGATTGCAGTACAGAGGCAGACAAACAGACCAAAGGAATAAAGTAAAGAACTCAGAGGCAGACATATTCATATACAGACATTTGAATAATGCTCAAGTGACACTTCAGAGAAGTGGGAAAATGAGAAATAGCAGCCCTTCGGTAAGTGATGCGGGGCCAACTGGATATCCAGCTGCCAAAAAAAGAGAAAGAAATTGGATCCCTACCTAATTTCACTTACAAAAATCAATTCCGGTGGATTACAGAGAGCAGTGTGCTGCTGGATGTTTTAACAACTAGCTCCCCAAAAGGAACAATACCTGACTTTCAGTGTTTATTGAGTCTTATGCTATAAATACTCCTATCACGGCTTATTCCAAGTAACCAGTGTGAGGTCATTGAATGCCGAGTAGGGGGAAAAAATGCACAGAAGGACTACATAGATGGTATTTTCAACATAGAGATTCAGTTGACATAAATAATGTGATGAATTCTATTTATTACTTATTGTTTTGTTTGTTCTGTTTTGCTTTTTGGCCATACCTCGAGGCATGCAGGATCCTATTTCCCAGACCAGGGATCGAACCCTTGCCTCTGGCAGTGGAAGCTCAGAATCCTAACCACTGGACCTCCAGGGAATTCCTTTACCTTTGTTTTTAATATTTTTATTTATTGTAAGTTTGTATAGGTTAATTTTTAATAACTGCTGTATTTAACAACTGGTTCACAAAATATATGAAAATTTAACAACTTTCTCATGAGCCAGTGTGAGCCACCTCTAATGTACCACTGCTTTTAGACCTGAATGTGAAAGGCACAGTTTTTTATTTAATGTGGAATTATTCTTCAATCTTTAGAAGTTTATTATAAAAAGAAAAGATTATTTAGTAAAACACTTTCATGATCTCAAGATAGGGAACCACTTCTTTCCCTTTTTTTGGGTAGGTTTGTTGAGGTGTGTGCAGAAAAGTGTTAACCTAGCATGTCTGAGCATTCTGTCCTTAGAAAGACTTGCTTACAAGATTGGCCCTTAGCTAGTATCCAGGAACTTAGTTTTTGGAAGGGTTCTTACTGTTCCCTAAGTACAAAGAGTTTAGAGACTATCCACTGTGCCTAAACAGCTGTGTAAACAATGTAGTTTATGCTAAATAACCGTTTTTTTTTCTGGGAGACTGGAATTTTGGTATGCGCTAAGCAGTGGATGCCTACATAACTACTCTCCACTAAAAACTCTGGGTCTGTTATGAGCTTCCCCTATAGACACCACCTCAAAGGTGCTGTCACAATTCATTGCTGAAGGAATTAAGCATGTCCTGTGTTGAATCCGCTGGAAGCTCCTGGTTTTCTCTGGACCTCTCTGTGTATAGCTTTTAAATTTGCTGATTTTGCTTTGAATCCTTTCACTGTAATACATCTTAGCTGTGAGTCTGACCTCATGCCCAGCTGTATAAATCCTAATATTAAAAAAAAAAAAAATAAATCCTACTAGTGAGTCATTAGAGCTGGGAATAATCTTGGGCAGCCCTGACACAAGGTATGAAATTCATCTTTTTAAAGTATACAGTTTCATGAATTTTGACAAATGTACATATTTGTGTAGCCACCATCACAAGCAAGTTACAGAACATTTCCATCACTACAAGTTTCCTTATGCATCCTTGCAGTCAGTTCTTTGTCCATCCTCAGCCCCTGGCAACCACTCATCTCTTCTCTATAAGGTCCTACTGTATAGCATAGGGAAATGTGTTCAATATCCTGTGAAAAACCATAATGGAAAAGAATCTGAAAAAGGATATATATGTATATTCAAGTCACTTTGCTGTAAGAAGAAATGAACACATTGTAAATCAACTATACTTCCATAACACTAAAAACAAAAAGAATGCCTGTGAATGACTAAGGAAAAGATAATAATAGAACAATTGGCTAAAGAGTTATTAAACGGGTGCTTCACAAAAGTAGAAATATAGATGATATTTGAAATAAACATATGAAAAAAAGTGTGCAATCTCATTAATAATTAGGGAATGCAAGTTAGAATCACAATTGCATACCATGAGGAAGCCTATAAGAATGACTAAAATTGAAAACGCATGACAATATCAAGAGTTGGGAAGAATGTGGAGTAAAGCAGTTCGCCTCCACTGTTGGTGGGAGTTTTTAGCTATCAAGCACTTTCGACACTATCTTGTAAAGACTGGCTAAATTCCATCCCAGCAGTTTCGCCCCAAGGTGTACACTTGGGACACGAGTCTCTGGAGGCTAACCCCTCTGATGGACACATTCCTCCTGGGCTGTGATGAACCTTTGCCCAGAGTACTGTGGAGTCTGACTGGCCATCTGATCCCTTCTGATAACTTTGCATATCTTGGCTGCCACGTGCATGGCGGAATCTCATTGTAACATGCTCAGGAGACAGTATTATTCCGAGTTCCCTTCAGTGGAGCCCCACACTTTCCCCAAGCTACTCTGGTACCTGTGCTGAGTTCCTGGGCTGAGGGAGGGGCCGCTGCCATAGTTCTAAGCAGTGGCCATGCTCACACACCTCAGGAAAGCCCCTTCATCCCTCTGCAGGGACTCACCCTTTCCCTGGGCCTGGAGGTGGGTGTGCACAGCCCCTCCTGCGTCTCAGAATCCCTCCACAGACTTTACCTCGTGTGACCTCATGTTGTGGGAAGTAAGCTCCACCAGGCAGGGCTTTGGTCCATTTTGGTCATTGCTCTATCCCATGCCCAGACAGTCCTGTGAAAAGACAGGGATGATACAGGTGAAGACGCTGAGGCTCAGAGGGGTCACCTGACTCCTACATGGAGAGGCCTTCCAGCCCTGAGTCCCGGATTTCTTGCTGCTTTGGGGGCACAGGATAACTTTTTTATGTCTAGATATCATATGAGGGACTTCCCTGGTCATCCAGTGGGTAAGACTCTGCCTTCCAATGCAGGGGATGCAGGTTCGATCCCTGGTCAGGGAACTAAGATTCCACATGCCATGGGGCAACTAAGCCCACCTGCTACAGCTACGGAGTGTGCCCTACAGCCCGTGCTCGGCAGCAAGAGAAGCCACCGCAAGGAGAAGCCTGCGCACTGCAACTAGAGAGTAGCCCCTGCTTGCCACAGCTAGAGAAAAGCCTGTGCAGCAGTGAGGACCCGACAAAGCCAAAAATAAATACATAAACAAATTAAAGAGAAAAGGAGGCCTTGTGAGTGGACAGACACACACACACAGAGGGAAGGCAGAGGCAGAAACTGCAGTGATGTAACTACAGGTCAAAGAACACCAGGGATGGCTGGCAGCCCGCAAAAGCTAGGAAAAGACAGGAAGGATACTTCCCCAGAGTTGTGAGAGGGAGCAGAGCCTGCTGACCCCTGGATTTCAGACTTCCGGCCTTCAGAACTGTGGGAGAATAAGTTTCTACTGTTTGAAGTGGTTCATTTGTGGTCATGTGTTATGGCAGCCCCAGAAAACTAACACGGGTGTGTCATGTATGTAAAGGATATGCCTTGTATCCACAGATGGTTCACCACTGCAAAGAGGCTTCTCCCAAGTGAAACGACCCATCGGTGCCGAAAGGATTCCCGATGATTTTCCTTCCATGCTGCCTCAGTTACCCATATTTTCAGTCTGTCCTTTCTTTAGGGAGGAGGACACAGGACAAGCTGTGGTGTGGGGTGGAAAAAACACAAAGATGGTCTCTGAGAATCATCCTCTTGGAAAAAAAAAAGCACCAAGGGGGAAAATGAAGCAGGACTCAGTGTGAGGCAATCACTGGTGGGCAGGGGTGGGTGAGGGAGGGAAGGGAACGGCAGAGATGGAGGCTCTCAGAGAGAGACAGGATGCTGGCCGGCCCCATGGAGCAGAATCACAGAATCACATGGAGCAGAAGCACAGGCAGAAGGCAGGAAAGAGGACCGGCATAGATACACACCAATATATCCTATTCCAGCACATCAGCCCCTCCGTGGGGTCAAAGACCCTTGGCAGCACTAGGTAAGTCCATTCGTTAGGCTTGCGCTGTCTCCTGTTCCCTTCCCATCTGGGTTCCCCCATCTCCTGCATGTGCTATGGAGGTAGGAGAGAGCCAAGGGCTTAGATCTCCATTTCATAATATTCTTGTGGGAAAAACAAACACAAAATTAACAAACCCTTGTGTCTGGATGGGATTTAGAATTTACAAAGTGCTTTCACATACAATCCATCTTGACTGGGCCTCCTTGTGAAAAGAGGTGCTTATCCATGAAAGACAGGTCTGTCCCCTAAATCAGAGATTACAGAAGTTCTAAGCAGAACCACGCCAACGCCCCCAAAGTGGACAGGGGTCAGGTTAGGAAACCATAATACACACACAGACCAACACCCCAGTACGCAGCCTTGTCCAATAGCAAAGAGCAGACTGAGCTCACAGGCACCACAGGAATGCCATCTGGGCAAGAGTCCTGAGATGAAAACAGAGGACTTATGTTGTCAGTAAATAGGAGACTAGGTGAATTGGACCAACTCTTCCACTAAAGACAATCAAAAGGCTGTACAAACATCTTAAAAGCATCCAAGAGCTAATGAGATTCTAAAGAATTGCTAGGCTGACATCCCAGAGAGGACAGGAATCTAGACAGGGGAGCCCAGCACTCAGGGCCACTTTTCCCTGGAGGTGCTTGCCCATTTAGGAGAGGTGACTAAGAGAATGAATTGTGTTTTTGAAAGTCTTCAAGGATTGGGGGTGGGGGAGGTGTTAGACACTGATGTACCACTGCCTGCTTTGGGCTAAGACTCCAGACTGCGCCCTAAGGGGTCAGGATGAACCAAAGTAAACCAGCCTTGCACAATCTGCTAAGTCTGCGGTCTGCCTTCAGTGGCCAGGAAATGTCAACCTGGAATCTGCAATAACATGATCTCAGAATTCCATTGTCCCTGGGCATGTGACAGCAGTGAATGAAAAGCCCCTCAACCCATCCTAGATCTGGAAACTGCAATAAACAATTTTTCAGATACAGTGTCCAGCACAAACTAAAAAATAATGAGGCACCAGGGAAGACAAATCAGGGAGCAACAGAAATTAGGCAAAAGAAACACTCACAGGGATTCCAGTTATGGAATTATCACAGATGGAACACAGGCAAAGTTCTAGAAAACTCTCCTCGCCAGTAAAGTTCTGACTATCTGAACTGTTAAGTCTCTAATCCATTCTCACTTATTGCCTGGATTACTACAGTCATCGTTCTATCTACCAACTACCTTGGCAGTTAGCTTCCTTGTGGCTCAGTGGTAAAGAACCCGTCTGCCAAAACAGGAGACGTGGGTTCAATCCCTGGGTCGGGAAGATCTCCTGGAAAAGGAAATGGCAACCCGCTCCAGTGTTCTTGCCTGGAAAATCCCATGGACAGAGGAGCCTGGCGGGCTACAGTGCATAGGGTTGCAGAATCGGACACGACTTAGTGACGCAACAACCACCACCTTGGCAATCTGTCCTAAATGCCCTTTCCAAACCCATCTCCTAAGATGTCTCCCCTCACAATCTTCTAGTCACACAGCAGAACTCTCCTGTGAGTGTCCTTTTCTTCTCCATCAACCTGAAAAATGCCTCCCACCCTTCAATGTCCAGTGTAAACCTCTCTCCCTGAAGCCCTTCTGAATTCATAAATCCAACTCTCACAGCTTTGCATATCCTATACTCTGTTGACACAATGTATTAAAAATGTTTAAAAGACTATTTCTCACATACACTGTTAACTTGTTGAGGTTACAGTTTATCTTATCCATCTAGAGCTCCTGGAATCTAGCATAGCATCTGGCTGAGAATGTGCTGAATAAATGTTTTAAGAAAGAAGGAAAGAGTATTTTGAATAATAGGTGCTATGGATTGTTACGGACTGAATTGTGTCCTTCCCAAATGTCATACGTTGAAGCCCCTAATGTGACTGTGTTTGGAGATAAGGTAATTAAGGGCTAAATGAGGTCATCAGAGCAGGGCCTTATTTCAATAGGACTGGTGTCCTTATAAAAAGATGAAGGGACACCAGAGAACTCTCTCCTTCCATATGCACACATAGAAAAGGCCATTGTGGACACAGCAAGAAGGTGGCTGTTTGCAAGCCAGAAAGAGAGGCCTCACCAGAAATCAACTCTGTTGTCAATGTGATCTTGGACTTCTAGCCTCCAGAAAGTTCAGAAAATAAATGTCTGTTGGTTAAGCCTCCCAGGCTGTAGTATTGTTATGGCAGCTCAAGCAGACTAATACATAGACCATTTCTTAGATATGAAACGTGTATGACACACATCCTCAATAAAGGTAAGAATTCAACTCAAAGTGACAAGAAAGGGTAGGGAGTAGACACAGGCACACCAGGAAAAATGGCTTTTTAAAAAGTTTTATTTCAAGAACTTTGTTGTTTTTTCTTTTTTTTACCGGTATTTCAAAAAAAGGTGGGTCAAAGTACAAAAAAAAAAAGTCAGTTGAATAACAGCATAGGTTTAGAAATCACAGCAGCAGAAGCAATGTACAGACAGCACAGACAGAACACTCCAGCGTACTGTAATTCTCTTCGGGCTCTTTGCTTATGATATGTTTATTCCCTCCTGTACAAAATACACCAAGGCATGCCATGAGACCAGAAAAAGAAAGGGGTTCAACAAGTGGTTACAAGAAATAGAATCTGTACAAGAGGAGATAATGCTTCCTCCCCCGCCCCCCGCCCCCCACTTCCTCCCTTGCTCGGCTTCAGGTTAAGTTGTTCTGAAGACAGTTCACCTCCAGGTCGGCCTGGTCACCCTTGCCACCCTCGAGTTTGGGCGACATGGAGTTCTGGATGTTAAATGGCTCCTCGTCTTTCAGGCAGGACTTGAGAGCTTCCTGGATTTTGTGGGGAGCACTAGAATCATCCTGGAAGAGAAAAATAAAAAGCTGAGGCCAGATTGGGAAGGAGACAATGGGTGGAGGAATCAAGTAACATCTCAGATTTTTCTATTTTACTAAAAAAGAAAATAAAACAGAAAAGGAAGAAAGTGTTGAGGCTTGGATGAACCAAAGTGACTCGTTAGCAGCTACTATTTCGGAACATCATCCTCAAAAACCCCCTGGCCATGTTCGGATGAAAACCCGACAGGTAACTGCATTACAAATACCTTTAACAGAAGCCAGACTGGGGAGAAACAGTCCCTTTTAATACTCAGCCTGGTCCCTCTAAAGCCTCACCTGCTGGTGAGCTCTGCCTGGCCCCTCTTCACACGGCCCTCCATCCTGAGGAGTTCTGCTCTCGCAAAAAGGTCTTGATCAGGAACATGACTTGGTGTGCCAACAGGGCTGTGGTCAGGTGCAGAGCTGATTCCGGCAGAGTCAGGGCCCCTCTCCCCACAGCAAATTCACGTTCTCTGACTAGAGGCCAGAGATGTGCGAGCCTATCAGAATTTCTCTACCACACAGACGCCGACTTACAAGGTGCTCCCTCAGTCTAAGGCCTGTGCTGCTGGTCCGCAACCCTTCTCTGACGGGGCCCTGCACCCTCTCTCTCCGTGTTGCCTGCAGCCGAAGGACAAGCCCCTGAACCTGGTTGAATGTGTGAACGATTCCCAGGAGACCCTCATCAGTACACAGTCCTCCAGCTCTGCGGTCAGAGAACCCTTACAGCGACACCTGTCGTCCCGCTGCTCTTCCTTGAAGATTCCGTGAGCAGATTTTACCCAGGGGGCCTCGGTTCCTTCTCAGGAGCCCCAAATAGCTATTGTTAAGTGCTCGGAATTCTTGCAGATCAAAGAGGCTGTGTAGCCACCCAGGCAGGTTCATGGAGGGCAAGAAGGGTAACGTGCCTATCTGACCAGCCAGCTCAGCCCTTTCTTGCTTTAATCACTTCTGAAATTCAAGATACTCATGGAGATTAAGGACCAGGACATTCTCGACAGAACAGAGAGCCGGAGTCCCATGCTGCCTGCTCCTGAGTATGACCTCTAATGGCACTAGGTCAAGGGAGGGACTAGTTGGAGTAGAGAAAGGTGCTAGGCTTACAGTAGCTACAGGTGTTCAATGTACTGTGTGTGTAGAAATCACTGTGACCTGCCCCCCACTCCAGTCTCACTGAGCACTGTCCCAGAAGACCGGCGTGCACAGAGCAATCGGAGTTAGTTTCGAAGACTTCAGGAGTGATTTACAGACAACAGCGGAACACACGCTCCCCAATTCCAGCATGTATGAGACAAGCACAAGGCCCAAACGAACTTCATTCTGTGTTGAGGCAGATTTCAGGCAAGGCTGCTGCACACAGCGCCTACAGGCAGTGGGTATTTTCTACCCCTGCTTGGACAGGCTGAGAAAAAACTGTTCAGTGGCATAACTGTATATGTGCTGAGATGGAAAGATCGCCCTGATATATTAAGTGTATTATGTACACACACACACACACAGAGGTTTTTTATGGAGAGGGAAGCAGGATGAGGTAGAACTTGTGTGAGGTGTGGGGGAGACACGGGACATAAACACCTGAGACCCTGAGTAGAAGGGACTGGGGATCACAGCAAAATGTGGAGCAAGACAGGATGGCCAACACTCATCCTCTGACAAGAATGGAACTCACTTTCATGTTTTTCAAGATAACCACCCCTACCCTGGCCCCATCACACTCTCCTTGGGGGCATACAGAGGCACAGGGATATTCTCATAACGTGAAAAAGTGAATTCTGTGAGTTGTATAGACCTGGGCATCAAAACTGTGACGCCATGAAGGTGGGGAACCTAATTAAACCTGGCCTCTTGAGGACTTGGACAGAGGAGAAAGCTGCCTTCCGGGCCAATGGGTGGGAGAAGTCAATCCTACAAATCAGGAACACAGGTATCCGACAATGCTATGAGGCAAGCTAAGTAACTTCAGCAGGTAGAACAGGTAAGGGCGTGTCTAGACCAGGATGGAGCGATTCTCGTCCACCTGTTTGCTCCAGAACTCCATCCTCTTAAGCCTAGGGTGGCTGAGTCCCTCAGCTGAAGGCCCCTCTGCCTTTGATTTTGTGGAAGTCCCTCATCTCGAGGAAACTGGACCTCCCCCTGGCCTAAGTCCTGGGAACTATTTCCAGCTTTCTGTCCCAGCCATATGGGCATCCTTCCACCAGGGGTTCAGGCCTGGATGTCTTCTTGTTCAGACACAAGCCTCCATCAGAAGGGGGTGGGGAGCCAAATATATGGAGGAAACAGAGACTGGGAAGTAGGAAAGATTTAAATTGGCAGGGTGGCGTGGGGATAGGAAACACTAAGGGGCCTCCTGGAAGATCCGTCCAGTCTCAGGAGGACCAAGTCCCCACCATGGCACTGCTCTGACAGCACGGCTGGGAGACGGACAGGGCGGCTTCCGGTGCTCAGGCAGTTCGCCCACGTTGTTAAGGTGACTTCGCTGATGCCATGCAGCGGGAGGTGCCCAGCCTTCTACACACTTGCCATTCCTCCCAAAAAAGGGCAAAGCTTCATAGCTGGGGCTGAAAAGCTGCGGGCTTTTCCTTCTCCTTCTGAAGTTTCTTTCCGAGGCTGGCTGCTCAGTGACACAGACCCACACACGCTCAGCTGCTGGCTCCCCAGCCACAGGGTCCCACGTCACTGCAGGGGGCCCAGTCCAGGAGCAGCACAGAGTGACGAGCATAGCGGGGGAGAGGGACGCGCCCCGACACAGACACCAGCCGTGGACCCTTCCCCGACCAGACCCAAAGCGGTACTTTGTTGTTTGAAATCTTTTCAGACAGTGGTTTTTAGAGATTACTGGAACGGAGTAGGAAAAGGACCCATTCCATCTCCTTGACTTATGTAAAAGAAATAACCCCTCTACTAAGATAAAGAAAACTCTACAAAATTTTAGGAGATGCCAAAATCAACAAGGTTTTTTTTTTTTGGAGGGGTGAAGGGAGAGGGATGGGGAGACTAGCTGCCCCTGTTTCGACTCCCAGCTCATCTGGAGGTTCACTTTCATCCTGCTGCCAGCAGTGCTTGTCAGCAGTCACTACGGTGGCTGAAGCAATGGCCAGGGCTCCACTTCCTCATAAGGTGGTAACTGTCTTCACTGTCAATGCACAAGATCTTGACTATGACCAAGTCTGACTTCTGGGTGAGGCGGAAGGAATGAGAGGTGAAGTGGAAAACCCAGCTGCTGGACAGGAGAGCCACCCCCCCACAGGCTCAGGGCTTTGGCAGAGGTGACAGGATGTACCCTGGGGCACGAGCTGAGGGAACGATGCCCATGGAAATGGCCCCCAGGATCCCAGAGGAGCCAGAGAGTTGAGTGCCGCCCTGAGTACCACCCAGACAACACCAGGGCCCTTCTTGGGCAGAGTCCACTATGGCTGACCACCCTGCTCCACTCTGCTTTTGTTCTGCCATATGCTGAACTCAAGGTCAGTGGCAGTTTCTCCTGGATAAATGCCTTGCTTTCCCAAAGTTGGGCCCATAAGAACTGGAAACCCGGAGAAGGAAATGGCAACCCACTCCAGTATTCTTGCCTGGAAAAGTCCATGGACAGAGGAGCCTGGCGGGCTGCAGTCCATGGGGTTACATGACTGAGGATGTGTGCATGAGGGTGGAGGGAGATGGGTTGGTAGCAATAAACTGGTAGAACTAAAAAAAAAAAAAAGAACTGGAAACCTTTGTGTTGGCTCCTGCAACCAAGGCCTCCAAGAGACGCTATTTCCTTCCCCTCTATCTTTGTGAGGAGGAAAGGTGGACACACCAAGGCTGCCAGAAATGCATGAGTCAGCAGCTTTGCTAAGGACCCTTGCACTCTGTGGATAATAAACACCCTGACTGCAGGCACTCCTGTACAGGTCAGGCCTGTTGTCCCTCATGTATGAGATGGCACATCAGACAACGGGTCTGAGAGACCCCATGGCAAGCCACTGATCACCAGTAATTCAAAACTGACAACGACATGCACATCACTGCCAGAGGCTGGGTACGTTGGGATGAGGTGTTCCAAGACAAGGCACATCCTACATTCTTGTGGGTTGACTGGAGTGGTCACCATTCTCAGACGTGACAGGACATCTTGCTGCCTTGACAGTTATGCTCATCTTAAACTTATTAGTGTCTTGGTACATACCATGTAAAATATATCTGTTGTTTCTCTATCCTTTATAGCAAAGTCTTTAAAAAATTAGCTTAAATTGGCCTTTTTTATTTCTTATTTGAATTGACTCCCTTTTCTCCTCCTTCTGCAGGTCAACTTGTTCTTTTCTGGGGTTTGGTGAACAAAGCCTCATATACTATTATTTTCTCCTTTGCCTTCTGGGGATGCACTTTCCCCAGTTATAAAAAAAAAGGAAATGGTCTATCGGGACCTCTTATTAGGTTTCAACTTACATTTATAAACCCATCCTCGTAAGGACAGATTTATCCCTACACTTATGGTTCTGCCAGTGTTCTGTGCTTCCCTTTATATCAAAAACTTTAAAAAACTATCCTAGATTGGCCTCTTTTCAGTGTATATAACCATTGTAGATAAGCCTGCTCATTTTTAGGGCTCTCGAAACAGTGTCAAAGAGACTGTTTTTCCGGCAATCCCAGAGGTTTTCCCACTCACCCCAAAGAACAAGCACCATCTGCTTCAAAGACTAGCGAGAAAGTACCCAGCAAGAAAAGCAGAGGCTTTCTTCTCAGTGTAGAAAAGACAAAAATCAGACTTCTAAAGCCTAGATGAAGCTAAAAATCCTGCGCCATCCCAGAAACATCTCTCCTGTACTTTGTGCTACTTTGCCTATCCAGGAAGTGACACGCCATCACGCCCTTCTTCTCACTTTCGTGCCCTGGACAGGCCACCCTATCCAGACCCTCGGAGCTCTGAGGAGTGGCTCCATGTGGTGAAGTGAGCCAGAGACACGGGCAGGGGCAGGATCAGGCACAAGGACAGATGCAAAGAAGACAAGTCACCTGACAGACAGCGTTATCCTAGAGAGCCAAGGCACAGGCAGTGAGGGGGAGGGGGGCGCGGAGGGTCGCAATGTTTCCTTACGTTTGGGTGAGAGCCCTCAGCAATGGTGGACAGGGAGAAGTTATCGTTGTGGAGCTCAGAAGGGGTCCGGAATTTGCTGGTTAGGACAGAAGAGAGAAGGGAAAATGTAAGTGAAACAATCACAGCGACATCTGATAGAAGCTTCACGGGGCAAGCGCTGTGTCACGGGTGTGCCCCTATTTGCTGTACCACTAAGAAAAACCTGCCATTTAAACCATGATCCAATCCTTTCTTATCACCTAGAGTTTTCATTACACACTTTAAGGCACTCATTTAGACTTTAGATAAAGATCTGACAATGATATGAACAGCTATGACCACATTTGCGCCTGCCAGACAATTACAACTACATCATGACTGCCATCTGGCCAACAGTGATTATAAGATGCCAGCAACTGTAAGACACAATCCAATTTCAGAGATGCTAATATGTGGGGGGAAATGGGTATCTTAGAATCAGTACGCTACAGCAGTATCTGTAGTGCACTGGGTACATGTATTAATAGCATTTTCAGAGTGGTAACCAGGCTTGGGAAAGAAAGGAGGTGTGCAGAGGAAATAAGGAAGGTGGCATTGGAGCTGAAGGGCTGGGGGAGCCATGCTCTGTGCCAAACGCAAACTGGTTCCAGGAGGAAGACCTAGAAGGGGGCCCTTCCCTGGGCTTTAGCTCCTGCTTCTCTACTGCCCTGGCAGCCCTCCTTCTGTCCCCAGTCATCAGCAGCAGCCCTGGTAGGTGGTCCCATTCCCACCCTGACCCTCCCCCCACCACCTCAGTGGCAGTGTGAGGAGCCAAGGGCCTTGGCTTGTGATCACATGCACAGATACAGCCCTGCCTCAATGCACAGGCACAATGGAGAGGCCCTCGCAGCCCCAGGACGGTTAGCTGAAAGGCGGCAGAGAGCCGCTGGCATCTGCACGTCCCATGAGTTTACCCAGCAAAGGAGCAACAGATGGCGTTTTGTCCCTTTCCCAGGACCCAGGGCAAGTCCTTCAGTCCCATTCTCTGGAGGGAGTCTCAGGTCAGGGGGAGGGAATTAACTGGGGGGAAACAACAAGGGGAAAGGGGGGTGGGGGTGGTGCTGCATAAATTGCCTCTTGGGTCCTGAGGAAGCTGAACTCCAGTCTCCTCCTTTTCTGACTCCTGTGACATTTCAGAAGGTTCTTTACTTTGCTAAGTGATAACAGTGACTGTCTCACGGTGGGTAAGGTCACATCCTAGTGTTCAAGGTGTGGGCTTCAAGGGTAAACGCATGTTGATTCTCAGAGGTGCAGAGCTGTGACTCCTCTGCTCAGAGGAGAGCTGAAGTGAGACTCCACATGCCCATATGGCCCTTCAAATCCACAGTGGAGGAAGTGAGGCCAAGGTCCTAGCACTCCTCACATTCTACTGAGAGGGAACGGGGACTTCCTTGAGCCCTCTGTTCTTCTGCCTGGACCAGGGTGGACCAGTTTGAAAAGCAATGAGCTGTTAAATCCTTTCACTGAAGAGGACAGCACATCTGAGGAAGCTGGAGGAGTCACTTCATGCTGATTTGGGAACAAAATCCTCACACTGGCCTCTGGCTGTAAAAGACCTGGGAAGCAGGTGCAATCAGATGGGGGTGGGGGGCTGAGCGCAGTAACTTACTTGACCACAGTCGGAAACTGCTATACTCTGTTGCCCTTTCTGAGCATCCTAAGAAAAGATGGCCAGTGTGTGTGTGTGGAATGGTGCTGGACAGCTGCAGTCTGCCACAGGGGCCTAAGCTCTGCTGCAATTCCAGCACATTCTGTGTAGGAACGGGTAAGCTTGGGTGAATCTCAGGTATGAAAAATGGAAGCAGGGACGGACAGCGGATGCCAGAAACCCTCACGACCACACCCCTGGGTCCCACAGGGCGGGGCTGGCAGTCAGACTCACTTGGTCCTGCGCAGCTTGCTGTTCTCTGTCTTGAGCAGGTAGAGCTTCTTGGCGAAGAACACCGTCATCATGAAGAGCAGGAGCAGCACGAGGGCGGCCGAGCCGACGGCCACGCACATCACCTGGAAGTCGGTGATGATGGACTCGCAGCGCATCCCCTTGTGCCAGATGTAGTCCTGTGTGTTGCACCTGCAGCGGTGACAGGGTGAGGCTGAGGCGACGGGCAGGCCTCCGTGGCCGCAGCGAGCATCTGACCCCTGACCCCGGGGCCTACTTCAACACCCTGCTCCTATGAGCAGCTAGAGGAAGTGTGGTGTCCTCATCTGTGCAGACTTTAGGGTTGCTATTCTTGCCTCATCTTTACAACCACACCGTGAAGAATGTGTGGCACAAATGCATCAAGGGTGGTTGACACAAATGAGGTAAACGGGGTGCTGAGAATCTGAGCACACTGGTCATTTATAGGCCTTGAAGTGACTGAGGGAAGGGAACCCCGTTTTCCACTTCAGTGACAACAATCACAAGATTCCCTCAGAACCCTCCTAGCCCCTGCCCTGGGCTCTGGTGGGGGAAAAAAAAAAAAGATGAAAAACAAGATCAATAGGAGCAACCACCACAAAGTAGTAGGACCCGCCCTATCTTGGGGCATTGCAGTCCCATCTAGTTCACGTGGCTAACCAGACACTGAAAATAAGGAAGCGACAGACAAGGACAAGCACAAAGATAGATGTACATTCTCCCCCATCTCAGCAGCCCCCCAAGTGCCGCCCCTACAGCTTCCTGTCCTGTCACCATGAGAACTGTCAGGAAAGCAGAGTGAGAAGCAACCCTCTGGGTGGGTTTCAGTCCTTTTGTTGAGTGACTTTCTCCTGCCCTTGGGGACATTCCCAGGCTCCAACTCTTCCAATGACATTGCTGTTTCCATGGGAACCAGGCTGCTTCAAAGAGGAAAAAATGTGGAAGGATACAGAGGCAGGCAAAGGAGGGAGGACATGAACCTCAGGGTGACTGACAGACAGGAGAAAGGAGTCCAGAAATGGGGAAATCAAACACGGGAGAATTAGCCACTCCACACCTAGAAGAGGGTGGGGCTCTGTGGCAAGCAGTGAATTCTCTTATCCAGCTGCCCCTCTGCAGTCGTGGGAGGCTGTTGGAGGACAGCAGGGAAAGAAGGTCCCTCTAAAAGAGTGCTCTGGAGAAGTTCTGCCATAGCTCTGCTCGTTTCCCTGCAGTGGTTGGGTGACACAGACAAAAGCATGCTGCAGTCTGCAACCAAGGGCTCGGCAGCCTCCTGTGAGTGGAATGTAAAACAGTTTCCAAGCTGGGGCTGGGCCTGGGTGTACCCGTCAGAGGAGGAATTTCTGGTAGGAAGGCCCAGGGTGGGTGATCTTGGGATGGAAGCTGTGCGAGTTGGGCTGGAGTGGACTAGTGAGAAGTCCTCCTAAGGCAGGATCCACTGGAGGACCCACGGGCAGTATAGGCATGCCACTCAGTGAGGTCATGCTTACTACTGGGGGTCCCTTGATAGCTTCGGAGGCTCTGGGAACTGTTCTAAGTGCTCCAGAGGTAACGAGGGCTCCAAATTTCATACTCTGATGGGGAGCTAACTTCGAAGGTGAAAACCCAGGCCTCCAATAGGATGAAAGATACTAATTTTGCACAGAGATTCCATAGCTCCCAGGTTAAAATCATTACTATAGTCCTCCCTCCACAACTGGAGTCTGAGGAGCAAAATCAGGGTTTCCTTGTATTTCTGGTAGCCCTTAAGCAACCAGCAAGGTCTTGTTGCCATAATTTCTTGATCACAGGTCTTCTTTTTGCCAATGGCTGGACAGCTCCAATCAGAGCTGTGTGGACACATCCTATATGAGTGACCTAATGACATGATCATTTATAGGAAAGAACTTCACAGGAAGGAAGCTCAAACTTTAATGACAAAGGCACAGCATGCGTGCATTATATTCTTCTTCTATCAGAACATTAAGACCTATAGAATCTGAATTCTTTATATACTCCAAAAAGACCCAGAAAAAGAAACATAGGGAATGGCACTTAAAAATAGAGATACCCAGATTACAGAAATGTTTCACTCTTAGGACCGGTGTAAACAAGTCCCAGAAGGATCTGAGGTCTCCGTGCCACTTCTAGGGCCTGTAAAGGATGGAGAGAAGCAAAGCACTCAGGCCTGGACACGTGCTTCATCCAGAATGAGGACAAGCCCATGAGCTCTCCAGCAGGTTAACTACCTTGCCGTGAGGGCAGGTGTATCGGGTTAATTACTAATGAGGCATGGGCTGGTGGCTGCACACAATATCCTTACTCTGACACTAAACTCTCTGGGTCTTTAAAACATGTCAGACTGAGTATCTCCAGGAAGACAACAACCAAGGTAGAAGGAGCAAAGTCACTATTCAGAACTAAGAAACGCCAAACGTCTGCTGTGTGAGGAAGGACACTCTGACTTGACTGGTTTGAATGGCTGCTCTCTGGGTCTTTTTCCAATGAGAAGGTCCTCATTCGTGCCACCTGAAGCACATGCCCCACAGGGTCATGGGACCCTTCTGCCTCACATATGGCTCAGAGGGAGTGGTCAGCAGTTCTCTCTTCTCCCAGGGTGTCTATGGACCTTCTCCTTCTGCAAGTTTAGCTAGAACTTGCCAACAAGAATTTGCCCTCAAGTCAGCAAAGGCCTTTTCCAAAATCCTTGGCTAAGTCCTTTCGTTTTGCCTTTATAGTTTACTGGTTTGGTAAAGGTCACGACACTTAGAGGAAATGCACAGTCTCACTTCTGAGGAAACTCTCCTAGTGATGAGCTCACAGGAAGTACATTTAAGCTGTCAATCTGTAGAATATTTATTGGGACCATCTCTTGACCCGTAAACACACAGTCTCTGGGAACCTGCCACATTCCCCTCTCTGCTGAGGCAGCCTCCCATGCCTCCTTCAGGAGGAGTTCTCTGACAAACCCCTGGCACCTGCCTGCCACATCCTTACCTGCAGAAGGCCCCAATGTTCTCCACCAGGTAGCACTGGCCGCCATTGTGACAGTAACTTGGGAAGAGGTCGCACACCGACCGGCAGGAGCCGTTATGTCTCACAAAGCCACTGCGGCACACGGTGCCATTCTCGCTTGGGGCCAGGTCCCTGCCTGGCTCTCCTGGGCGGGGCCTGAGGGCAATGCTGCTGCCAGGGACCATCCCCAGAGTATGCTGCGGAGGGACAGCGTGCCACCGACTGGTGGGCTGGCCTGTCCCGGGCCCCAGACCAGGCTTCTCAGTGGGCACTAGAAGGTCATTTTCATCTTCCAGGTCTCCGCCTCCCACTGCATCCTTGTCCTCCTCTTCTTCCTCCTCTTCATCCAAGTCATCATAGAAGGATGTGGTAGGGTAGAAATCAGACTCATCAAAGGGGGTGAAGTCATCGTACAAGTCAAGCAGGCTCCAGGAAGGGGTCTCTCCCCCGGGATCAGGGTGGTGCTCTGAGGTACCTGGCGACCCAGGGAAGCTCCCCAGGTCGGCGCCACGGCCCTCACCATCCAATCCTTCGAAGTAGTCGATGTCAATTATATCTGACTCTGGGTGGGGCTCTAATGTGCCCTGAAAGGGGTACGTGGGCTCTGGCCCGTGAGGGTCAGGTGTGCTGCCTCCCAGGTTCAGCCAAACCTCCATGGGGCTCTCCTTGGGGAGTTCAGGGCCTGGGCTCGGCTTGTCGCCAGGGGTGGGGGAGGGTGGTTCGCTGGCCTCCGTAGCCTCGAGGGTGGCTGGGGATGTCGAGGACGGCCCGAGGGCCTCGTCGGGTGTCGGGCGCGTGGCTGGAAGGGCCTGGGTGTCGCCGCTGCCCGCCTCTGCGGTCACTCCGCCCAGGCCTGGGCTGTCGGCCTCCAGCCAGGCTGTGCCTGTCACCGCCGCCGACGCCTCCAGCGCCTCCTCAGCCCCGACTCCAGGGCCCACCAAGGCCTGCTCGCCGCCGGGCGCAGTCCGAGAAGTCTCATCTTTCCCAGGGGCTGGTGGGCCGGCCTTCTCCCGCGTGTCATTAGCACGCGGCTCCCACGCCGGGACGCTCTTCACCGGCATGTCTGCCTCGACGGCGCTGCCCGCCTCACGCACTGTGGGCGGGAGGGAGAGGGGCGGGGCGTCACGGACCGCGCGCGCGTTAGAGCTGGGGCAGCGCCCCGCCCCTGCCGCGGCTGCTCTCTCAGACCCCCGCCAACCTTAAGCCTCAGCTTCAAGCTTTCCCAAGGCCACGCCCCATCCGTAAGCCCCGCCCCGAGCCCGCCCCACAAGCCCGAGAACACACCCGACCAAACATTATCCTCGCTTAGGCCCCGCCCCAAGTGAAAGGCCCCGCCCCCGACATCACCCGCGCTCTAACCCGAGCGGCCCTCATTTCTGGCTCCTGGCAAAAAGTCTTACCTTCCGGGCTCTATTCCACCACCAGGCCCCGCCCCAAAGTCGCACCCTTAGGGCTCCGCCCCGAACTCGCGTTCTCATGCCCCGCCATCACCTCCAGGTCCCGCCCCGAAATCTCACCCTCAGGCCCCGCCCCAACAGGCCCACCCCCAGCCAACACCTCGGTCCCCACACTCGGGTGGCGGCCGCCGAGTCGCCTGCACCAAGTCCCCCCATCTCCTCGTGCGCCCCTTCCCCCGCTCGGGCTGCAGGCAAGACGCTGCCCCGCCCCCTTGGCACAGCTTGCGGACACCTCTTGTACCCGAAGCCAACGGGACCCTGGTCCAAGGTTGGGCGCGAGAGCCGCTGGGGTCCCGGTCGCGGTCTGTACCTACCCGGCGCGGCCCCGGAGGCAAGGACCAGCGTAACCCCCAGAAGCAGCAGCAGCGGCGGTGGCCCCCGGCCCGGGCCCCCGCCCTCGGCTCGGCCCATGGCGCGGCGCCCCGACCGCTGTCCGCGGTCTGCTCGGCTGGCTGCGCCCTCGGCTCACCGGCCGCCGCGCCTCCCGCCCGTGCTGCGGCCGTCTCAGCCCACGATGGGCAAAGGGAGAAGCCGCATGCCGCCGCCGTCCGCCGCTGTCCCCGGCGCGCCGCGCCTCCCCGCCTCCCGCGCCGCCGCTGCCGCGCTCAGCGCCGCCCCCACCCCGCCCGCCGCGCCCGCCCCGCCGCACGTAGCTCTGACGCCGGCCCTGCTCAGTCCTCCTTCGGTGGGGACAGACAGACCCCCGGCTCTGCACGCGGAGACAAACGGACACGGGGTAGCGCGCGGGCAGGCGCACAGCGCCGCGCGTGGCATTAGCCTCCAGGTGCACTGGCGGGAGACCTGCGGGGCGGGGCCGTAGTCCCGCCCTCCCAGTGGAGGGGCTGGCACGGGCCCCCCAACCGCGAGGAACCCACCCGCCACGCGGCGAGCACGGAGGGGGGCGCCCAGACACCCGCAGGCTCGGGGCGGGGCTCGGAAAGGCCGCAGGGGGCGGCAGCCCCAGCCCGCGCTGTGCCAGTGAGCCGAACCCAGGGCACACGGAGCTTCTCGGGATTTCTGCACCAACCCAGTGTTCAGGGCGAAGGGTCTCCGGAAGGTCCCCGAGACCCCACGAGGGCGGGGCGGCGCTGACAGTGCCAGGCAAGGGGGGGCGAAGTGGACCTCCCAGGCTCTAATCGGATCAGACCTAATCCGTCTGCAGCCAAAGCCCCAGACCTCGCACAGCCAGGCCCGCCGGAACGCATCCTGGGGACAGGGGGCAAGAATTTCCCTCCTTAAGGCAGCCTAGGGTGTGGCCTGTAATCCCGGTTCCTTGGTCCCTCTCCAAGATACATCGCCCCCCATTCTTCCCGGGCCGCCAAAGCTCAGGTTGGTGGGTAGTCACGGCGCTTGGTCGCTCAGTCGCGTCCGACTCTTTGAGACCCCATGGACTGTAGCCCGCCAGGCTCCTCTCCAAGGGGATTCTCTGGGCAGGAATACTGGAGTGGGTTTGCCATGTCCTTCTCTAGGGGATCTTCCCAACCCAGGGATCGATCCCGCATTGCAGGCAGATTCTTTACTATCTGAGCCACCAGGGAAGCCCAAGAAGACTGGAGTGGGTAGCCTATCCCTTCTCCAGGGGATTTTCCAAACTCGGAAATCGAACCAGGGTCCCCTGCATCACAGGCAGATTCTTTACCAGCTGAGCTACCTATCCCTAGGAGACTAAGGGACAACAGTCTATGCCAGCTCAGGTGTTACAGTCTATGGGTCCTGTCCTAAGCTCACTCTGTGGTACGGAACCACTCATCTCCAGATCCCTGCTTGGTGGTGGGAATCGCAGCCTAGTGACCTACTTTGTCCACCAAACCGACTGTCTGCCTTTTGATCTATTAACCCTAATGGTGATATTCAAGGTCACTGCCAGAGATGTGGAAACTCTGGTATTTGAGACACTCCCATTTCTGTGGGACTGAACTGACCAAGAACTGTCACTAGTACATGTCTCTGGATGGGGTTGCCTTGGTTCAAAGCCTGTTTCTTTCAATGGAATTAGATCTACCTGCTCGTCCTGGTTGGTCCCTCCTCTCCCCATCTACCTGGCAAATCCTTTAACCCAGAAAGCTCAGTTCCCATAACCTTCCCATCCAG
The DNA here is from genome assembly GCF_033118175.1 of Dama dama. Taxonomy (NCBI): domain Eukaryota; kingdom Metazoa; phylum Chordata; class Mammalia; order Artiodactyla; family Cervidae; genus Dama; species Dama dama. The sequence continues at coordinate 56,270,209 of NC_083704.1, read as the reverse complement.
GAAGCCTTCTGTCTGACCGGAGTAGTTAAGACACTTTTGCCCTGATCTCATTGTCTGTCTACAATAATTCCCTACTAGACTGCAAGACACTTGTGCAGGCAGTGACAGGTGCAGCTGCTTAAGGTGGGTAGGAGGTATAAATGAATGAATGGCAACCATCTTAGTCCCCCCACAGAACTGTGGGTCTACAAGGGGCTGATGTGCTAAAGCTCTTTCCAAGGCTTCATATTGCCTCTGGGGACAGTGTATACCAGTTTGAAATACAACTTTCTCTGAGCAGAGAGAGGGCCAGGCAGAGGTTTGCACTTGCCTGTAGCCAGAGAGGTACTGATGGACCTGCCAACACCACCTCTTCTTTCCTGTAGCTTTTCTCTGCATCTTTTTTTTTGATCTTACAAGGTATTGTGTGTTGCTTTCTGTGTGTCTCCTTGAGCCTTGAGTAGGCTTGTCAAGGTGGAGGACCTTGGTGGACATGCCCACCTCCTCCTTCCTGAGGCCAGTCTTAGTGGGAAGGAGGCCTCACAGATGGGTCCTTTGGTGCCTAGAGCATGATAATCACTCCTGTGTTTTTCACAAGGTCGGTCTGGGTGGGGGCTCTTTTCACACCCCTCTGTTAAAGCACTACTTACTCCAGTTAACACTTAAATATATCCTTTTAAATTAAATTTTTGACTTATGTAAAACAAGCATATGGTATAAAATAAAATATGAAATATCTCCTTCCTCAGTGACCTCCCTTCCCTTCCCTGGAGACAAGGTTCTATTACTACTTTCTTCATTTTGGGATTTTAAATCAACTGTTGTCATCCAGTTTCATCCTGATCCTCCCCAGATCTCGCCAGCAATTGCAGAACGAAGCACAGCACACCGACTAGGTGACAGCTCCACAGGCCAGAAGCACATCAAGGCAGTGACCTTGGGAGAGTCAGTATCCTGTCTCATGTATGTGAAAGCAGTAACCGTAGCGTGTCAAATGAATGTGGTTATTTTTTTCCAGGCACAGTGCAAGGGTAGGCTAAAAAAAGAGAAGCGAGAATATGTAGAAATTGGAGAGTGAAAGAAAGGTAAATGGACTACTATCTAGAGCTTACACTTCATGTCCCCACATTAAAGTCTCCCGGATTTGGGCATCAGGGATGTTTGAGGCTATGGCTTCTGTATGCCTCTGAAGTTCCCACTGGGTTTGGCAGAACCAAGGCAGGCACGAGGCCCACTGCCACGGACACAGCCTGCTGCTCTGTGCATAGAAGGCCCCCGGCAGCCAGGGGGCTGCTCTCCAGGGCAGAGCTGAGCCTGTTGCTGTGGCTAGGGCATATTTCACTCTCAACAGGAAGCAGCACAGCTCCTGGCTTTAAGTCCTCAGTAGTAACCATTAACATTTTCCTGAGGTTTTAGTTTTCCAAGTGCTCTAATTTGTCTTCCTCTTCACAACCATACTACTGTTCTACTGGTCACTTTACATGCTTGCAAATGGACAGAGATCATGCTGATGAACTGCTAAGGCCAGGATTTGTACCAACATTTTGATTTCAAATCTTTCCATTTTATTATGGAGGCTTTTCATTCTTGCTTCTTAATTTTGGAAGAGTAATCAGGATGCAGAGGTAGGGCCTCACTTGGCAGAATGGAACCCAGCCTCTCCCCCTGCCTCCCTGGGTGTTTAAGAGTTGATGCTATGGGGGTCCAGTGGTTAACACTCTGTGCTTCCAATGCAGGGGTCGCAGGTTCAACCCCTGGTCAGGGAAATAAGATCCCACAAGCTGCACTGCATGGCCGAAACTTAAAGGAAACAAACAAAAAGCTGATTTTTTTTTTTTTTTTGTAAAGAGTCGATGCTATGTTCTCTTAACAGGGTATAACACCGCCGTCCAGACTCATGCCCTGGATCAGCCAGAAAGGGACATCGAGCATGGCCTCTCTCCTATACTCTCCAGCGTGTGGAGTAGACACACCTGGTTCTGGGCTACAAGGTAGTCAGCTCTGAGACATTTTTGGTGATGAGCTGCTGGGAATGATCCTTCTTGCACCATTACCAGGAAGATGTAAAGAGCCAAGAGGCAGAGGTTTGAGTTCTTTGTGCTGACCACTACCTCCTCACTACCAGAAGCTCTGCATTCTCAATTTGCACAAGTGCTCTCATCTTAACATTACAACTTGGAGGTGGTCATCTTGTTTGGGAAGTGGGGCTGCCATCAAATTGGAAAGGCCCTTGAACTTCATTACCTCAAAGCCAAATCAGCTGGGAGAAAGGCACACTGCACATGCCAACACAGCCTCTGACGTGGAGCAGCCAGGCTTGTCTGAGAAGTCCTGCTGCCTCAGCAGACAACCTAAGTGCTGCTAGAGAACCCCACAGCTCCTGCAGGGTAACTGGAACAAGGAATGCCAGTCAACTTGGATGGTCATGGGAGACCCATCACTGTCAACAAACCAAAGAAATCAGGAGCCCTGCCCACTGTCTAAGCCCTTGGGGACCACCTGACAGTGGTGTCACTGTCTGTATTAGGCATGGTGCTTCTGCTCAGACCCACAAAGGCTGTACCCTAAGAGTACGTGGTAGTATACAGTGGCTGCCAGCAATCAGGCACCTGACTGATCCACATGGGTATGTAAGGGCCTGGATAAGGCATCTGGAGGCAGAAAGGAGTAAAGATGGCTCCAGTTCTGCAGGGCAAGTCAGGAGCAAGATGGGGGGCCACGCCAAGTTTCTCTGCCGCTGGTGTCCCCCGAGAGCTGGAGTAGGGAAGGGTGGCCCAAGAGAGAGGTAGCTGTAATTAATTCAGTAAACTTTGTTTTGGCTGATTCTTCGCCAAAGAATCTCTTTTTCTACCCTTTTAGTCATCCTCTGGGAATTGAAGGTCGACTCTGTTTACCAAACCTTGAAGAACAGAAATCATGAAGAACATTTAATTCACAGACTATGTACATTATCCCCCAGGATACAACTGATTATACTGTTCCTTTTTGTTTTGTGGACACCTGGCACTATAGAAACTCTTTATGGTCTGGTATCCCCCAGACCATATACAGTATCCCCCATTTTTTCCTACAAAAACATAATCGGCCTGGAGTGCAGGGGTCTTGCCTTACCTTATTCATAATTATGACTGTATGCAGGTTCTAGTGCTTGCCACACAATGGGCTCTCAAATGTTTATGAGACTAATGGACTCACAGTGACTGTCAGAAACTGCAGCGAGCTCGCTCTATCACAACTTTCTTAACCAGCAATCCTCAAAGGGTGGTCCCAAGACCCATCAGGGTTCCCTGGGAATCTGTTAAAAAGGACAGAATTTCAGAACAGACCCCAGACAGACCTGCTGAATCAGAAGCTTTGAGGATGGGGCCCAGAAGCTTGTATGTTAACAAAGTTGTAGATGTTCCTGATCTGCACCAAAGTTGGAAAACTGCTGTTCTCAATTGCACTGGGGGGAGTTTCCACAGAAAGGACTTGAGGAACCTGTGGAAACTTGGTTAACTATACAAGTCTTGCTGTGTTCTAAAAAGAATTCACTCAGGTTGACAGACCAGTCTTTCATCTGAATCAAGGATTAACGTCCCTCATCACCCCTTGAGAGGAGTGGACGAGTCCTGTGAGACCCAGCTGGTTCCAGCACTCTTCACTGGAGGGAAGGGTCGAATAGGTCAGAAAGCACAGCAGAGTCAGCTAACATACTTTCACGAAGGACCAAGTGTCCACTTTCTGGGAGACAAAGAATCCGCTTCTTTGCTTCGCTGGGTGCACAAGCATCTTGAAAGCGCTGTTTCTGTTTTTTTGTGCAGGGTGTGCACGTGTGGGTGTTCAAGGGCTGGCCATGAGAACGTGCCAGAGTTCACAGAATCATCAGCCCCCAGTGCCTGCCTCTGAGTCGGGGATGTCTAAACTGTGACCTGACCAACATTCTCTTGTGCATCAAGCAGAACCACTTCTCTGCTGGAGGTGCCAGGATGCTGGCCACCCTTCCTGAAGAACGTCCACTCATCTCTTTTCAGTTTGACCACAGAAATCAACAGTGCACCAGGCACATTCAACCGTACGTTCCTTAAGCCTCATGAAGGTGAGAATGTGGTCGGTCAGTCAGGAAACTCGAGCCACTGAACTTTAACTGATGACCAAGACGAGGTGAGGCTGAATATTTAGATTCCTCCTAGGACACATGAAGAAACTGGTATACAAACGCAGAGAATGGGACTAGAATCCAGAAATGATGTTCCATTTATTCACTGAAAAAGAGGGAGATTAGGCCTTCTTGATCAATTTCTTCTAGTCTCCCCAAACTCCCTCCCTTCACTTTTCCAAAATAACACACTGAGAAACATTTTTGTACAAAAACCACATTATTATTCCCCCCCCTCACAAAATCGGGTGGCTGTATTACAGGAACGAAACCAGATCAAAGACATAAAAAGAAAAAGTCACCACTTATACTGAAACACAACAGTGTTAAGAATTCAGGTATTCTGTAGAATTATTACCAGCATAGTTAAAATATTTCCACCTGGATCTTTTAAATTTGAAAGTGATCACATTAAAGACCTGAGGTTGCAAGAGACCACAGTATGAACCAGAATTCCATTTTCCTTTAAAGACCTCAGTGGAAAAGGTATTTGGAATGAGTTTCCTTTGGGAAAGACTGGCGGGAAAATACAGAAAACCCTGGCCATTGTTGAAAGGCACTGGGGTCTTTCTGGAGTCAAAAACAATGGGATTAAACTCCAGTAGGAACAAGCTCATTTCCACTCCAACAGTCTGGAATAAACTCACAAAAGGAACAAGGTCTCCTTGGTTCCAGTACTCTGATGGTGACCAGGGCCACCTGGTTAAAGGTAACACCTGAGGGTTTGAAAGGCAAATCTCAATTGTGGTTTGATTTTTTTTTTTTTTTGCTTTCTGATATTAAGGAAAAAGGTTCTAAGGTGTTTTATAAACAACATCCCACACCCTCACACATGTAAAGCTTTATAGAATATATAGAAAAGATATTGAAAAGATGTTCCACTTTGCATTCTAAAGGAAACTGCCACTTGAGAATGTGAAGAGGCCAGGTGCTTTGGAAACCAAGCTCGACCCAAAACACCGTTTCCCCACCCATGGAAGGACAGAGGAGAGGGAAGAAAGACAAGAAGAGAAAACCAAGAACTCTCAAGTCACTCATCAGCAGGGGTAGAAATGGGCTCATATTAAGGCATTTTTGTGGCTCCTCCTCTGGAATGGCACTCCACTCTCCCAGCCCGAGCACCCCACCCTCAAACCATGATGCTTTGATTGTCAAGTGAGTTCCCTGGTACGCAGAGCATCTCCTTGACAACCATGTGACAGATGGAATGTGAGATCTCAGACCGGGAAGGGAGAAGGTATGACAGGCTGTTGGTCTTGCCCTACTTCTCCAATTCCACCCCAAACCTAAAGTACCGCTTCACTAAATCCCACTCACCCTGACTACTGCAAGAGGTAGTTTGGGGACCTGTACCCCCAGCCAACCTAACCAAGTCCATGAGCTAAACTCAGCGCTATCTACTTTTTTTTTAAAAGTTTTTTCTTTCTTGTATAGAGAGAGAAAAAAGAATGCACACAAAGCAGTGGACAGTGGGCTAGATTCATTGGATGACCATTGTCCAAGACCCCCAAAACTTTCCTGGTTAGTCTAGGGAACTCAGGAATGCCTCCCAAATCGCAGCCCTCAAAGCTTACACTGCTTACACTTTTGAGAAAAACAAAAATGCCTAATCGCCCTAGCAATCAAACAAACCGTCTGCATAGAAAACCAGAACCAGTGGGCCTGGGCAAGGAGTGGATCTCTTCTAAAGCTTGTGCTCTCCCCTACCAGGGATGAAAGGGGGTGTTCTGCCAGGCAGGCTGGAGGCTCTCACGGTCCTCACTAAGGATAACAAGGGGGGTCCCTTTTCCCCATCTCTCTTAATTTTGGTGCGTCCATGTGTGGCAAAAGTCTCATGAAACTTCACCATCAGCACCATTCTTAGCTCAGATAAGCAGAAATAAGGTCACTTACAATGCCTTAAGGTTTGTCCCCTCTGGCTATCCCCTCTGCCCATCACTATTTTTTGGTTCCTATTAACTTAGGATGCTCTCCTTTAAAGCAATAATGACCAAAAGGAAAAAAAAAAAAGAAAGAAAAGTGATAATGATTATAAAGCATTATCCATATAAGCATAAGACAAAGCAAAAATAGAACAAAACTGCAGGAGAGCAAAAAATGATAAAGACATAGACCACTAGCGTTGACAGGACCTGCAGATACACTGTCAGCATACCCCACAGCAGGTCAGGGAGACGCCAGGTATTTTAGGGTGACCAGGGCACACTGGCACCACAGGGGTCCCCCTTGAGTGTTGGAGGAGGACCTAACACACCAGGTGTCAGAGTACGGAAGGGGGTGGCAAGACAATGGGGAAAATTCAGGGTGCGTGCTTGGGGCTGTGAGAAGAAAAATCCTGAAAGAAACCCAAGGAAGCGGAGAACACAAGTCTTGTCATCCCCACTCCAGCTGGGGGCGCTGGGCGCGGACGTTCCCTGTGTCTTCCAGGCTAGGGCGCAGCCGAGGCTGGTGGGCCAGGAGCAGGAGGTGGAGGGCCTCCATCCGCAGGTGCTGGAGGTGGTGGCTGCTGCTGCGGCGGAGGGGGGTCTGCAAACACATCCAAAAGGAACTTGTCACTCCTGGGCAAGAGCCCATGCAGAGAAACAGGACTTACAAAGGAAGGTTCTTTACGGCCTGTGAGGCACAGCTGCCGCTGCGGGCTACATGGGGCGGTCCACCTGAACCTCGTCACCGCTCGTGTGGATCCCCTGACCCGCGCGGCTCAGGGGTGGGGAGGTGCCTGAGTCCGCCCCACTCTCCTTCAAGGCCTGCTGCTTCCAAGAATCCCTCCAGACCTTTGCAGAACTTAAAACTGCCTATCAGAAACTGCTGGCTCTTATGAACTGTCTCCACCAGGGTCACAGAGATTGACCTGAGGCAGCGGCCGACAAGCTGGACAGTCTGGGGAGGCCCCGCAACTCCTGAACTGTAGTCTTTGGATTTTTGGCCAAAACTAGGTCAGGTCCTGAAGGGAACAATTAGGAAAGGAGCTCTTTCCTATTTCTACTTCGGCTGCTTTAGTGTACAAAGCAACCACAGAGATAATTCAATCCAGGGTTTTAAAAACTTCTAGATTTTGCCAGGGATGAAAACGAATGAAACTAACAATTAAATCACGTCTTCTTGCTTACCAGCTAATTCACCCAACCTTCCCCTCAGGAGGTTTCCACCCAATTGCTAAGGCTCTTCAAAGCATTTTGAAGCCCACCCATTTACTCCCTGGTGTCATCTTTCAGGGGAGCAAAGCAAGGCCTGAAGAGGGAAGCAACTTGACTGATGAGGCCTGCCCAATGCCCTGAAGCCAAATCAGCAGCTCAGGATCCCTGAAATTCATCTGGGACAGGAAGTGATGGGGAGCACCCTGAACCTTCCACACTCTCAAGGCACGGCACTGAGGGCCCTTCAGGATGGAATCGTGTACACAAATCAGGTGTTATCAGCAGGACGGGACAGTGGTAATGACCAATGACATTATGTCTGCAACAGGGATGGAAGAGTGGTCAACCCTCCCAGTCAGCCAGCACATTTTTCCATTGCCTGTGGGGCAGCAAGGCTAAGAAAATAGGTATGCACTAGACTGATCTCTGATGCTTGACTCAACAAAGATCGCTTTTTTAAAAAAATTATTTTTATTTATTTGGCTGTACCGGGTGTTAGTTGCAGCACGCAGGATCATTAGTTGCAGCATGTGGGATCTAGTTCCCTGACCAGGGATTAAACCCCGGGCCCCCTGCATTGGGAGTGTAATATTAGCCTCTGGACCACCAAGGAAGTCCCTCGTTTCTCAGCTGTGATCCTGTACTGACCTGGCTCAACTGCTGTCTTTCTTCTGTGCACCTAACTCTGTCCTCATCCCTGGGGGTCCAACGAGAAAGGAGATGCACCTGTGTTGATGGCACTTGTCTCCTGGCTGTAGGAAGTCTCCCACAGAACTAAAGTGAGCTCAAGTCACTTCATAGCCTTGTATAACTTATGGTAAATCCCACACTACTATCCACTTGTTCATGTTTTATTTTCCCAACTAAAGCTCCCGGAGGTCAGGAATTCCTCTGCATCCTCTCTGTATTGTATTATAAATACATTATTATCACTTTAAGTTTTTGTATTATAAACACATTATTATAAGCTGTACTATTATAAACAAACAGGGGCTGACTCCACACCCTCATGAGGATCCCAGGTCCTCCTCTAAAAGGACATGGGATCACAGATGTGGCGGGGTACAAGGCCACTATCAGCTGCATTTTGGAATCATTACCCTGGTCTACAGGGCTGGCCAGGCTCTGATGCACCCCTTTGGAGGTCAGGGTTGGAGCAGAACAAGGGCTCCATGGCGAAACTGAGCTGGCTTTGCACACACTGCCACAGACACTGTTCGGCAGCATATGTGCCTACTCCATGGAGCCTGCTAAGACTTCAAACACCTTCTCAACACAGCCCTGAATACTCCTTTCTAAGTCTAAGTAGCCACTACCAACATATTGGAGAAAAACTTCTTACTATCCCTGCCCTGAACCAGACCCTATTCTTTTTTTTACACCTACCTCTTTGAAATCCTGAATTCACAAAAGGCTCCTGTAGAGAAAATAACTACCAGTAGTTCTGTGTATCTACTCAGATTCAAATTAGATAGGCTCAAACAGGCATGGGTGAGGAATGCCCTTGGCCTCACCACAGCCCTTGGTGTCACGAATAAATCCAAGCAGGCTGTGGCACAGGAGCCCGATTAACTGCGCTCACCACCTGGGCACCTGCCCACCGGGGATGCGGAAGTGCACTGCTGTCCAGGATCTGTCACCGCCCAGAGGGAACAGACGGTGCCTGCCTCCCTGTGTGCAGCTCTCCCCAAAAGTCCCGAGGGCAGTGCCCCCCCACCCCCTCAGCCTGGGTACTTACACATGCCGTTAGGTGCCGTCAGGGGTACCCGGGGTCCTAAGATATTTCCTGGGATTGGAGGCATACCAGGAGGGGTGGGGCCACTCCCAGGGGGGTGGATGCTGGCTGCAACGGTGGGCATCATGCGGCCTGGCATGGGCTGCCCAGGCATCATGGAACCTGGGCCTGGTATCTGACCTGTGGAAGGAGGTTCAGAGTACTAAGGTAAGGAAGATAGGAATCAACTCACTGCCCGAGACTGCTAAATACAGACAAATATCTAACCCTCCAAAAGGATTTGAAAGATCGACAGAACAATAATCTGGAATAATCTGTCTAGCTTTTAATTCAGGGTGGGGTCGGGGGCATGGAGAGATGATAGGGCAGGTCTGTGGAGTCAATGACTACCCTAAACCCTGGTATAGGCAGGTAGCTGTAAGACGTTATTACCAAAAAAAATCCTAAAAGAAAGCATTCACTCTGGTGAGTTTGGGTGAACAATAGATTGTCAGATATCTTCCTGAGGACACGAAATACCAAGCACGGACCACAGAGAATGGAGAGAAGGTCTTACCAGCAAGTCAGTGCACAGTCCAAGGACTGAAGCTCAGTCCAGACTGAGCTTCATGCACAGGCTATCTGGGAAGGTATGCCTGAAAGGGGATTGGTCACTACCATGAAATCACCACTAAAAAGGTATTCTAATTGGAAGTCTCAAGTCCTTTTCACACACACACACGGCTGGGTCTGGTCACACACACGGCTGGGTCTGGTCGGACACACACACACACACACACACACACACACTCTCTCTCTCTCTCTCTCTCTCTCTCTCTCTCTCTGGTCGGACACACACACACACACACTCTCTCTCTCTCTCTCTCTCTCTCTCTCTCTCCCTCTGCCCCCAACCATGCAGCACTGGCCCTGGAGAACCATGGTGGGGGAGACACACGAGAGACAGACAACTCCTTCATCTCTTCCTACTGCTTTGATATGAAAGATGGGGGATACTGGACCCAAGAACAGTGAAGCCCCTCCTGCGTTCAGTCTCACACTGAGCCTTTAGAACTTGCAGCACACTCTTCCTGAAAAGAACCAGGGAGTCACTATTTGGACTTCACAGGCCATATGGCCACTGTCACAACTTTTCAACTTGGCTATTGTAGTACGAAGACAGAGATATGTAACAAATAAGTTTTGCTGTTGTTTTAGTCACTGTCCAACTTATTTATGACCCATGGATTGTAGCCCACCAGGCTCCTCTGTCCATGGGACTCTCTACAGGCAAGAATACTGGAGTGGGTTGCCATTTCCTCCTCCAAGGCATCTTCCCAACACAGGATCTTCCCAAACTCACGTCTCCTGCATTGGCAGGTGGAGTTTTTTTTTTGTTTTTTTTTTAACCACTGAGCCACCAGGGAAGCCATAACAAATAGGTGACATGTATTTATAATACATCCTTATGGACTCTGAAATGTGAATTTCACATAATTTTCATATGACATAAACATTTTCTCCAACCAGTTAAACTGTAAAAACTATTCTTATATTATGGACCCTACAAACACAGGAGATAGACCAGATTTGGTTGTAATTAGCCAATCCTGCCTTTTAATTTCAATTTCAAAAAGAAAAGCCAGGACTGGCTAAACTACAAACAAATGAAATTAAACAACACTTGCTCCTTGGAAAGAAAGCTATGACAAAGAGAGATAGTATATTAAAAAGCAGAGTTATCACTGTCAACAAAGGTCTGTATAGAAAGAGCTATGATTTTTCCAGCAGTCATGAATGGATGCAAGAGTTGGACCAAAAGAAGGTTGAGCATCAAAAGAATTGATGCTTTCCAACTGTGGTCCTGGAGGAGACTCTTGAGAGCTCCTTGGAGTGCAAAAAGATCAAACCAGTCAAAATCCTAAAGGAAATCAACCCTGAAGGTTCATTTGAAGGACTGATGCTGAAGCTCCAATACTTTGGCTGCCTGCTAGGAAGAGCCAACTCATTGGCAAAGACCCTGATGCTGGGAAAGATTGAAGGCAAAAAAAGGAGGGGGCAGCAGAGGATGAGATGGCAGTATGTGGGATCTAGTAACCTGACCAGGGATTCAACCTGGGCCCCCTGCACTAGGAGCATGGAGTCTTAATCACTGATCCACCAGGAAAATCCCAAGATTACTTTTTAAAAAACAAAATACATCAGCCTTATGCCTCAGAATAAACAGGAGAGCAAGTCTGGGGCCCCGGGGTCCCCCTGCTCTGTAATGCAATCCTGCGGAAGTGCAGAAGAGCCCCTGAGGCCTTCTCCACCTGCTGGAGAACGAGTTGATCAAATCCCCTCAGGGAAAGCAACAGCAGCTGCTGGGCTGGCATGACCGCCACCCTCACACCACTGAGCATCAGTCATTAAAGCTGCTGGGGGCCTGGGCCACAGATTTAGGCAGTGCTGAAGTCTATCCATGGAGGGGATGACACAGATGAAAAGACACAAAGGCCAAGTACCCTATGAGCCATACAAAGGATGAGGACACATGAAGGGTTGGCAGGCAAACCAAGGGAAAACTACGGAAGAAGCAAGTGAACAAACTTGATACCCTGTGGCTAGTTAAGACCAATCTGTGGACAACTTAGGAATCTGGATGATGTGTATACAAAGTGAAGGAGGAGAATTAGGAACAGGGTAACAGCAGACTAACCTAAGCACAAGGCCTAGCCTGAGTTACGAAGTCAGAAGATAATATGAACTTTGTTTCATCTATATGCAGCCTCTTCATACTCACCATCCCCTCTGAGATAACTAATTCACCTTACTATCTACTACCTGCATTACATGTAGGAGTAATAAGCTCAAAAGATTATTTAAAAAAGACGCCCAGGTTAGAGCTAAGCTGTCCATGCTTGGTCTGTCTACATGAATCAAGGCACAAGGGATCTGATGAGTCATGCACACAGAACGAGGTGAAAGACATGGCCAGTAAGGCTACAGCTACAGGGGCCTGGCTGAAGGGTTCTGGAGACGTGAGGAATATGGGCCTGATTTTCTGTGTGATGGAAAGCGATAAGGAGGGATGGAGAGCGGTGCCCTTGGTGGCTCAGTGGTAAAGAATCTGCCCCAATGAAGAAGCCACAGGTTTGATCCCTGGTCCAGGAAGACCCCACATGCCCTGGAGCAACTAAGCCTGTGAGTCACAACTACTGAGCCTGTGCTCTAGAGCCTGGGAGCCACAACTGCTGAAGCTCTCGCACCCTAGAGCCCGTGCTCAGCAACAGAAAAGCCACCCCAATGAGAAGCCCATGTACCACAACCACAGAGTAACTCCCACTAGCCGCAACTAGAGAAAGGCCATGTGCAGCAATGAAGACCCAGCACAGCCTGAAATAAATAAATCTTTTTTTTTAAGAAGGAATGCAAAAAAAAAAAAAAAAAGAAGGAATGCAGAGGAGTCTGAGTCTAGAACTGAGGACAAGAGCTTTTGCAGAGAAGTAGGGGCTGAATGAGGGCAGGCTGAGTAGATAAGAGCTGGGAATAGCACCCTACAGGCATCCTGGGGATGGATGAGAGAACGAGGAAGAGGAAGAGGGGCAAGTGTTAAGTTGAGAAGGAGAAAAAATGGGAGCCTGGCATCTGCAGAGAATGGGGAAGGACTTTGGCTCTGGGATCAGGAGGTGCGTGACTGGCTGCCATTCCAGTGGAACGCTGAGATGGGGTGAAGGGAAGGGACAGAACCCTCAAAGTTTCCAATGGGCAGTAAGTAGCACACAGAGCCTTATTATTCTGAGAATTAGGGTCAGTCCTCTGGAACTCTCCCAGTTTCCTTCTTACCACACACGTGCGAGGTCATTACTAAACACAAGGCTTTGTGTCCCACTCTCTGAATCTTGTTAATGTTGTTGTTGTATAGTTGCTCAGTCGTGTCTGACTCTGCAACCCCATGGACTGTAGCCCGCCATGTTCCTCTGTCCATGGGATTTCTGAGGCAACAATACTGAAGTGGGTTGCCATCTTCTTCTCCAGGGGATCTTTCAGACCGAGAGACTGAACTTGTGTCTCCTGCTTGGCAGGCGGATTCTTGACTGCTGAGCCACCTAGGAACCTCTCTCAGCCTCTACTGATTCTCTAATGGTATTCCAGGTGGTGAGCAGGGAGAGAAGAGAGATTTTTGCTGTTGTTGGGGATAGGAGGCCGAGTTTGGGTCCAGACCTACAAAATCCCAACCTGGAGATGAAAGAACCCTTTTAATGGATTTGCTGTGATGAATGGAAGCTGTTCACTAGAGCAGATAATACAGCTCATGGTTGTCAATGGGTACAGATTGCCCCCTTCTACCCAGTTCAACCTGGACAAGAGGCCTTTTGAGCAAGTTAGGAAGAACATTTTGCCAGCCCTTCTCAGATCTCTCTCTCTGTGGAAAACTGACATTAGAGCACTGAAGAATGCCTTTACAAAAAGGTCAGAATGAGTACTGAATAAGGGAGAAAGAAAGAAGTAAGAGCGCAGACCAGGTGTATGCTAAGTGAAAAGACACACACCTGCTCAGTCCTAACCATTCTTATCTACAGCAGCACAACAGAGTTTTCTACTGTAATATCTTGAGCAAGGTATGGGCTGCCCAAACTCCTGGCTGACCAGTGAGCACACCTGTCAGTAAGCCACCCAATTCCAGTCTCAACAGGGAAAGCACTGGTGAAAGTGAAAGTTGTTCAGTTATGTCTGACTCTTTGTGACCCCATGTACTATACAGACCATGGAATTCTCCAGGCCAGTATAGTGGAATGTGTAGCCTTTCCCTTCTCCAGGTGATCGTCCCAACCCAGGGATCGAACTCAAGTCTCCCACATTGCAGGCGGATTCTTTACCAGTTGAGCCACAAGGGAAGCCCAAGAATACTGGAGTGGGTAGCCTATCCCTTCTCCAGCGGATCTTCCCAACCCAGGAATCAAACTGGGGTCTCCTGCATTGCAGGTGGATGCTTTACCAGCTGAGCTATCAGGGAAGCCCCTACAATATCATTCTCAACAGGGAAAGCACAGATGAACGAGACTGCAAACTGAACAGTGCGATCTCCACTTCACGCTGACCTAGATGAGCGGTTCTGGACAAGTTGTTTATAATGACCCAAGCCTCAGTTTCCTGAGATTATTATCAAGAGCAATGCTAAATATACGCTGTACTCTAACATCCAGTTCTCTGTACGATCAGGGAAATGGTTTGTTATGATGCCTTACTATGTCTCTGGCTCTGCCTTATGAGAGGAAGAACAAACATTCTCAAGTTAGAGTAGACAGAAGCTCAGAAAAAGTTAAAAGAGATTTCTTTACGGTCTTCAAACCTTTAAGAGGAATCAGATCCAACTCTTTTGATTCTAAATCTGATTCTTTACCATACTATTCCATGCTCAAATGCAACAGGTCACGTGAAAGGACTTCATGTACCAGTCAGCACTAAAAAAAAAACTACGATGTAAACTTTAATTCCAAGCACCATGTTTTCTTCTTCACTGTATCAATAGTATGGAGACTGCTCTGCTTCCTGCAATATATAATTCTAACAAATAAACTTGCTAGCACCTTGCAGTGGGTGGGATGGTGGCCTCCAAACACACACACACATTCTAATGCCTGGAACCTGTAAATGTAATTGTATTTGGAAAAAGCATCTTTGCAGATTTTAGCTGAGGATCTTGCGATCATCCTAGATTATCTCGGTGGGCCCTACATCCAATGCTGAGTGTCTTTATAAAGGACACATGGAGGAAAAGACACAGGGAGAAGAAGGAAGATAAAGATGGAGTTAAGAGAGGTGTGGCCACAAGCCAAGGAAAGCCACCAGCCACCAGAAGCTGGAAGAGGCAAGGAACAGATCTCCCTGAGAGCTCCCGGAGGGAAGCCTGGACCTGCTCCAGCAGCGCCCAGAACTGTGAAACCCCTACATTCCTACTGCTATGAGTTACCGTGTTTACAAAAGGGGAGACCAAGACTGAGCAGCTCATCCAATGCCAGGAAGTGTATAAGTAAGGGAGCCTGGCTCTGACCTAGGGGCTCTGGCTCCAGAGATGGTGCCCGTAACACAGAGCACTCTGAAGATCAAAGTCTGGAGCATACGTCTTCCAGTAGACTGTATGATGGAAACCCTGCTGCACTAAACACTTAGCTCCAGAAACAGTCTGGCAGAGAGGGGAATCAGTGGCACATTAACACAGACGCACAGGCTTCCCTGGTGGCTCAAATGGTAAAGATCTGCCTGGAATGCAGGAGACGCGGGTTTGATCCCTGGGTTGGGAAGATCCCCTGGAGAAAGCAATGGTTACCCACTCTAGCATTCTTGCCTGGAGAATCCCATGGAGAGAGGAGCCTGGTGGGCTGCAGTCCATGGGGTTGCAAAAAGTTGGACATGACTGAGCTACTAACATTTTCAACTTTCACGAGGTGATATCTACTAAAACAACACTGGAATAAGCTGCAAGCTCTGCTGTCAGGTCCATCAGCGCTGCTTCCAAAGCCACCTGCTCAGGGGCAGTGGTTGATTCCCCTATTACCTTGTATCTGTATAACAACAAGCTGGGCCAGGGGAGCTCTAGGCTTTTAAGCCCAAACTATAAACCCAACAGCTGGAAAACAAAACAACAAACCCTTTCTTTTGCAATAAATTCTGAAGCTTCTGTAAAACAAAGTTCTTCTATCCTCCTGTCATAAACAGAGCCATAAAGCCACTGGAGTACTGGTATTTAAGGTATGAGAAGACAATGACTCCTTGGGAAGAGGTGACAACAGAAAGGAACGACTAGAGGAACAAGTTTATTTCTGCTTGTGGGACTTTGCACAGACAGACATTTCTCAGGAAAGCAGGAACACTATGACTGAGGCAATGTCTCCGTGCTGTCCGGAGGCGCTGGTGTGCCCAGGGCAGTGGATTTAGAGAACAGATAGCCAGGAGACAGAACGCTGCTTTGAGTCAGGGCCTCTGTCACTTGCAGGCAATGACACTGACCTTATGGAATCTTTCAGGTTGTTAGAAAGACTGAAAGAGAGGGCCCAGACTATAATTCTCAGAGAGGCAATGGCATTTGGTCCCAAGTCACAAGGAACAAGGGACTGAGCTGTCTGACCCCAAGGCTCATTGTCCTTTCCTGTACATCATCCTGCCTTAGAAGGGTATTCCTTTCCTTGGAAAAGCTGATTTCTAAGGACAAAATTTGAAGAGGGGTAGAGTTTAAGAGGACTGAGGAGAAGCCAAAAACCAACTTCTTGTAAGTCAGCCGCTGTGCTTTTGAGACCTAAATGTCCTTGGGTTTTCTGGTTTTTGATATAGGTCTCATCACTTTTAAATGGATGACAAGATGTGAATGCATTTCATTTAATTTTACAAAACATTAAGAAGTCTGGCTCACAGATACCCAAAATGAATAGGAGCAGGCCTTACCAAACAAAATAAAGGGTGTGGGCATGTTTTTTTATTATGGGAAAAAAAAAAATCTCAGGTGCTTCCTTTTCCAGTAGAGAGGGAGGTGAAAGAGAGATGTGGCTTCAGAACAGCAGCATCAAAGCATAAACTGGTGGGAGTCTGACCTACATATGAGCTTTTTTTTTTTTTTTTTTTTTTAAAGCAGCAGGCATCTGAAGCCTGAAAAAATGGAAAGATTTGCTAAAATTAGGCTTTGCCTAGTGGAAAAACCCCTCTCACTCTCAGGCTTATTAGGTCTTATACTAAAGTGTCACAGCCATCACACTCAACAGACTACCATCTGAGGACTTCATAGTTATTCTCTGGGATGGGAGAGGCAGATGGGTAAAAGAACACAAAACGACCAAAGGGAACCCGTGCATTTCCAACCTTAAGCACATTTCCTTGCCATTTCTAACCACCCACAACACACCCTCTGGCCGAGTCCCCCAGAGAACGGAAATAACCATGAGGGCCAAGCGAGGGGAAGCCGGGGCTCCCCGGAGATTGCTCCTCCGGTGGCAGCTTCCGGGAGGGGGGAGGCCCACAAATGCTCTTTGTTGAAGACTGTGCCCTCACTGTTCTCTTTGTGGGGATAACCTGCCACTCCGGAAAGCAGCACGGCAGCCTTGTTATCACATGATGCGAGCAGGACCAAAGGCACCGCAGATAATAAAAACTCGGCTGCCGTGATGAGCTGGTCCAGTTCCCTTTTCAGTGTGGGGCTCTGAGTTGGGGGGAGAAGAGACTAGGAAGTAGTGAGTGGCTGTAATCCTTTCCTGAGCACTACTTCCCATGGGGAGCGTTGTGTAAGTGGATCTAATGTGGGGGCCTGAAAGTCAAGCGCTTAATGCCTTGCTTGGAAATTTCACTGAACAACCAGTATTTTATTCACTGATGCAAAATATTCTAGTTTTATTATTAAAACATCTCTACCATCCCTGAGTTCTCATCAGATCAGATCAATTCCTACTCTGATTTTTGGGGGGCACTTCTAAAAATTCTTACACTATTAATGAGGAAATGATACAGATTATTTAAACCAACATGTCCTTTTCTCTCCGTTTTTCACTCACAGAGACATAAAAAGGCTTCCCCAATGCAGGCGGCTCACTCCAGATCCGTGAGGCATGAATACTCAAGAGCGCCTCATTTACTATTAAAAGCCCAAGGGGAAGGCAGTGCTTACACTGCACTCACATCCTAGATTTTTAGACAATCTCCCTAAAATACACTTGGCCCTCTGTTCCTCCGTATCCATGGGATCTGCATCTGTGCGTATGGAGGGCCGACTGTATTCACTGTTCAGTATCATTTTAGTTAAGAGACGTGGGCATCTATGGATACTCATGCACCCTCAACTGGGGGTCCTGAACCAATCCCTGGTGGAAACTGAGGGACGATTGTAGGTGCCAAGGCCCCTGGGGGAGACAACCTGCAGTCACAGGTGTCCTCCTTGATCACACTCAAGAACACCTCAGAGAAGAGCAGCCACTACCCTGCCATGCTCCTTGGCTCCCCATGTGCTGTCATGAATACAATGGGCCAGGCTGTGGGCAAGCATGTGCTCAAGAACTGGTGGCTGCCATGACTCTTTCATCTGTGCCAATTTGGAAAGGCAGTCGTGCAGGAAGAAATAGTTATGGCTTTAATTTACGAATCAGTTCCATGAGATCACACTGTGTTTCAATTTAAATGGAAAGACAAAATGCAGTGCTGTGTATTTTATGAAGATCAACAAAACCTAAGGGTGGTATAAGGACGGCTATGGGCACCTCCAGTTTCCATCTGCCAACTGTACACTGGAGATTCTTCCTTTGACTTTTTGTTTGATGAAAACAAATCACCTTTGGACACTTCATCAGGGCTAAGAACAAAACCTACAAAAAGCTAGAGTTCACAGGTGAATTAGGAGTAGGACCAAATAGTAAGAGCCCAAGAAGACAGATAGCAGCAAACAGATGTACTCTGTATACAAAAATTCTAAGCATGTGAATGAATTAAAGGGGTGGATGGAAGGACTGCAGAGGTACAAACTAAATGGAATATTTACAGGTGTTGATTTATACTAGCCCCTCTGGTGCTTGGGCCCAAAAGGGCTCGACAGTCTCACAACATGGAGCCATATTTTAATGAGTTCTACCATGAACTGATGGCCAATTATGTGGAGAAAGATTACATGTGTTTTATCTACAAAATAATATAAATTTTATGAAATCAGAGAGCTGGACAAATTCACCACTTGACCTTCTTTCACCACTTTCCCAACCTGGCTGGCTTTTAGAGGCTGATTTTTCCCCTTCCTTCACACACTATAAATTCTGGCCAAATACCAAAGCTAGTCTACTGACCTGGATAATTACCCCCAGCTTGTAACATAAATGCTGTGGCCTGCTAACTTTTCTAAACCTAGAAAATATTAGTTGGAAGGACTACATTCACAGTTATGAACTTACACCTGTGGCAAATAAGAGACTATAAAGTTGTTCTCCACCTAAAATATTACAGACTCCCTCGCCTGCCTTAATATAAAAAGCCCCTTTAGCCAATTTCTAGAATCTGGTGTACGAGGCTTAGCTGTTAAAACCAGTCTTTTCTGAATTTCTAATATTAAGTTAGATTTTAATTAGTGGGTTCAATTTATTATTCATAATTTTACTTTCCAACACATCTGATTTTTATATTCAAACGCCAAAGCAACCCCACAAAAGGGGAAACTATGGAAAATGATCACCTTGAGCTGTTGGAACTCCTGTACCCTACGCGAGAGAATATAAACTGGCATTACCATTTTGACAAAATTTTGGCAGCATCAACTAATGTGAATACATGGATTTCCTTAGACTCATTCCAGGCACGTGACCAACTTCACTGCTTAAGGGCACACACAACAGAAATGCACACCAACGCCTCCATAAGACAGGCACACATCCATGATCACAGCAGCAATGACTATTTCTAGTAACTAAA
The DNA here is from genome assembly GCF_033118175.1 of Dama dama. Classification (NCBI taxonomy): domain Eukaryota; kingdom Metazoa; phylum Chordata; class Mammalia; order Artiodactyla; family Cervidae; genus Dama; species Dama dama. Next base: position 56,250,828 of record NC_083704.1, on the reverse strand, counting down.
ATGGAAAAGAATCGAACATCCATCAACAGGAGAATGGATCATGGTATATAACAAATCATGGCAGAGCCACACAGTGGAACACATGTAGTAAAAAGAGCGAGCAAATCTATGACCAGTCACGACAATGCAGATGCATCTCACATACGCAGTATCCACTGAAAGAAGCCAAAAGGACAAAAATCAGCAGGAGATCCCATCCAGATATCATTCAAAGCCAGCCCAAAGAATCTATGGTGTTGGACTTTGGGACAGTTGCTACCCTGGGGGAGGCAGGAGATCGCAAAAAGCCATGAGGGTTCTTCTGAGTATTGGTTACACAGGTATGTTCTCTTTGTTAAAAATCATCAAGTATTTACTAGGGCTAGTGTATTTTTTCATATGTATGTTACATTTCAATAAAAAAATTTTCAAGAAAACAGAGACTTTCTTGGCAGTTCAGTGATTAAGACTTCGCACTTCCACTACAGGGGGTGTGGGTGTGATCCCTGGTTGGGGAACTAAGCTCTCACATACCGCATGGCAAAAGGAGAATAGCTTGGCACAAAAACACTCTCATTATACACATAACGATCCTTTTCTTCAAAATTCACTTAAGAAAAGCCTATTTCTCTAAGTAAAAAGAGAAACATAACCTATTTGTATTCTATAGGCTTATTTTACAAACTCTAGTTTTTTGCCACTGTCTCCATGAAAGAATATAGCTATATCTGAGTCTGCCATCAATCCCCTTGGTCCTCCATCACAGGAAGGGGCATCGTGATATCACTTTGGAATAAGAGGGAGTCCGGCAGGAAGCCTGGCTCCACCATGCGGCAAGGCAACACAGCCTTGACATGCATTAGTTCTTCACTTCTAAAGGGAGGACAGTGAGAAGTAAGTAAAAATACTGTGGGTGAAGAGCCTGGCACACAAACACCTGTTCTCGCCAGGATGTAATTTAGAAAAAAAGGCAGGAGGATACTTTCTCTAAACGCAGATGGTAGAGAACTTCCTGAGAAATTCTGTGAATAGTTACTGCGGATGGTGATGCTTCAATACCATTAAGAACAAATGCCACAGTAAACCTCCTCTTAAACATTTATCCCAAGAATTTAAGGAATTCAATTTTAAAATATCTGTTTTTGAAAAAAATCACTTTGGGATCATCATTCTGTTAAGCATTCATAGCTTTTAACATGTTAGAAAATTAGATTTTAAGACCCACTCAAGCAGACAGAAGGACTGAGAAGTAAAGTAATCCTGTGTCATGAGCCTGGCAGACTTCTTAAACTATCTTCACAAATGTCATATAGATCAAGCAGCAAGTCTAATGATGCTAGTAAATTCCACAACTGCGATCTGTGTGTGTTGTGTGAAAGAGAGAGAAAGAGAGAGAGAGAGAAAGCCCCATTTTTGGGTCAAGCCAATAAAAACTAATGCCTAAACATGTTTGGGGCTGTAAAGTAAAAATTCATATTGGTAACATAAATTGTCAGATCATAGTCATAGTTGTTTCAGTCATGGCTTCCTCAGGCAAACATACCTGCTTATTTCTATGAGATTTAGAAATTCTGCCATTTGAGGAAGTCAGGTCAACTGACAGTAACAGTGGGAATATTCTCAGGCTTCCAAGGGTCTTCCTATTTTTATTTCACCTGAGCTCTGCACGCCTCGGCCAGAGAGCCTGCATCCCACTCTAGAAAGTACAGACTTTGGCCCTGGAGGCACCTGACACATTACCATAAAGTACCTATAAAAATCTTACAGGAGGACTGTTACTAGAGCAGTATAGTACACCACACAGCCACATATATTACCTTCCAGGAAGGGAAGGAATACGGGGAGAGACGATGCAATTAAAGGTACATTTTAAGTTTTAATGATGTCAGTAGTTAAGTTTGAAAGAACTGTGAGCTCAACTTTGAAGGTAGTTAAAATGTGGTAAAAAGCTGCCAACTTGAAGGGCACCCACGAACTAAAAGATGGGACAATTTCAGAATGAAAATGAGTAAGGTCCATAACACTGAAACACATAAATAAACAAGGACATACAAATTCACAATACTAAAAGCATACACACACAACAGAAAAATCCTTATTGGTCACCTTTGGAGACTCTTTGTGGGGGCGGGGAGTGGAAGGGTGGCTTGGGGGAGGAGGGAGGACTCGTTATTCAGGTTACTAATAAATAAAGGGAAAGAATGAAATATTTATCCAGGCTTTCTTGCAAGGATTGATTTTCAGGGTAACAAAATGACTGGTGAAGACAAGCTTTTGTAATAAAAGAATCACTGCTAGCAAATGTAGAATATAAATAAATAAAGGCAGAAAGGACAATAAATTCAGAAATCTTACCATTTTGCAACACCTGATGAAATAACTGATCTAGGAAGCAATTCGCATTGGCAGGTGAAATCTTAAGTGAGTCATTTAATGGGGAACTTAGGAGCACCAAAACCACTGGCAAACCTGAATGTCACCAAGAGAGAATGGACATCACAAGAAAAATGCCTGCACCCCCAAAGTGACCCTGAACCTACAAAAATATCCAGCGCCATCCTGTGGTTTATTTATGGGCGACATGTGGGAGGGGGAAAGAGGGGAGAAGGCCATGTGAAAAGACACCATGCACCTGGAGCGCACGATGGGGCAGAGCCACAGGCGCGAGACCTAGACTTCTTCAACACAGGAAGTGAAGCTGTGCAACAGGTATCTGGGGGCTTGTTACGCTATTCTATTTTCATCTACAGAAGATTTCTACAACAAAAAGCTAAGAATGGCAGAAAGGTGATGATCACTGAAAATGCATCGTAAGAGATCACTGTACTTTTCTTTTCATGTCTATCTTTGAAATGTCAATTAAAAAAATAGTGTAGACAACCCAAGGATGAATTTTTAAGGAACTTTGGGATATACTGCTGACCTATCCAAGAAAAAGGCATCATGCCAACAGGACCCTGGAAAGAGAATCCAGCAGGCTTCATGCGCTGATGGCTATAAAGCCAGATTCACTTGTCTACCACGTCCTGGAAGACGATGGACATTCTGCACAGTCTCAGTCAGAAGTCCCCAACAGCAAGGTCTGACCCTCTGATGCTTCGGGCACAAGGATGAGCCCAGGGCATCTGTGAGCAGATTCCTCTCACCTGGCTGGGGCGGGTGAGGCGGTGGCATCTGGTGGTGCATCAGAGGGTAGGGAGGGGGCTGCTGATGAGGCATCATGCCGGGATGTCCTGCTGCGCCCAGCGGCGCCAAGCTGGGTCCTCCCGAGTGCTGGTGTGCCTGCTGAGGGTTCGGCCCATGCTGCTGCTGTTCCATTTGCTGTCGGGCTCGCAACTCAGCGTATTTCAGCTGCTCCATGTGGAAGTTCTGGCGCTCAGTAAGCAACTGCTGCCTCTGTTGTTCTAACTGTTAAGAAAAGAAAGGGGAAGAGAAATGACAACAGGAGAGGCTTTCAGGATTGGATGCCAACACAGGACATCTACATGGTGCTGAAGTTCCCCAAACCTCATCACCATTACATCGTCACCTCTCCTGCAACCACCACAGTCAGAGAAAACGCACTGCTTCTTGAGTAGCATGAAGTCAAGTTTTTCTCTATGTTAAGTATAAGATCTGCCTTTCCTTGGAACCTTCACCCCATGTGGGGCAATTGTACTCAGGACACAGGTAATCCCTCTGTTTGGCAGGCCTTCAGATATTTAAAAAATAGCTTCCACGACCACCTTACTCTTCCTCAGGTGACACAAGCATCTCTTGTCCTCTATGATAGTTCCTTAAGATACTAGTATTTCAAGTCCAACCATTTTAGGTGTTCTCTTCTGAAAGGGATCCTTTTGGCTACTATTTTAGAATGTGACATCACAGTTAAATCCTCTGCACAAGTGGACGAGGCCTTAGCTGAAAAGATATACAGCTTCTAGATGGAACTTTGTAACTGCCACTGTAAATCTTAGCTTCCAAGTAGCCAAAATTATACTGGCTGACACATTCAAAGCATATTTTCAAAGTCTAAACAAAAATTTACATGACTCGTGGTCTGAAGAATATAAGCATTTCAGTATTCAAGATAATCTTTCTGGGACCCAAATTAAAATACAGAGAAATAAGAGAAGTTATTATAAATAAATAATACATAAGTTATTATAAATACATGAGAAGTAAGTTATTATATGTGCTAGAAAATTGAGAAACCATATGCCAAACAGTAGCTCAGAATGGGTGGTCACCTTAAAAGCCATCAAAATTAATTTAAACCCAGAGCTGACAGAGAAAAATCATTTTTAAAACATGAACAAAATTAAAAATCCAGGTTTCTAGAAGTAAGCATTATAAAGATCATAAGGAGGGTTTGATCTATTTCTACTCTATAATGTTCTACCCCACCATTTTCGAGAGCAAGATCTTATTCACTGGGAGGCATTTCTATAGCAGCCACAATGGCTCTTGGGCACTTGAGATGTGGCTAATCTGAAAGGAGATGTACTATCAATGTAACATCTGCACTGAATTTTGAAATCTAAAAAAAATTAATTTTTCATACTGATTACATGTTAAGAATAACATACATATATTGCATTAAATAAAACATCTCTATGATTTTATTGTTGTTTTTTACTGTGGCTACTAGAAAATTTTAAATTACATATATGGCTCACTATATTTCTGTTGGAGAGCACTACTCCAAGCATTTGCTAAGTTAAGGAAATGTAACATTTTGGCTTTCAGGAGCAGTCAGTTTTATAGATAAATACTACATACTATCATTCGCAAAATCTAGGTAGAAGATGCATGAGTATTTGCTTGCAAATCTGGGCTTTTAGCAGAGAGCAGCTTGGGGAGACGTCCCTGAGGAGCCTAGTGAGAAGCTTCACTGGCTGTCAGGCGTTAGCTAGGAGGGAACATCCACAGATGGACTGGGTGAGGGAAGACAGGCCGTGGACACAGCATGAAGACAACTAGCATGGCCAGGTGAGGAGGAGAAGAAAGGGAGAGAACAGATGGCAACACTTATACCCCGTGTGTTGTTTAGCTGGCTTGCAGAGTCTCCCTTGGGAGATGGAGATCCGAAACGAACAATTCTGTGAGTGGCTGAGGGTGATCAGGAGAGAGAAGACAGGGCGCCACTACTACCATGGTCTAACAGGTTGGTGGGAACTCTTCCTAACAGTGACCACAAGAGGCTACAGCCTGGTTAGTTTAACATACCCTTTTTTTCAGAATTGGAAGGGAGCTGTAAGATGTCAACAGCCAGAGAATCCTCTGCAAGAAGTCCAGCTCTGCAAGATGACTAATCAGTGAGATAATGGAGATAAAAGGTAAATAAAAAAAAAGAAAGAAAGAAATCTAAAGACTCTGACCATAAGTCCTAGGTTTTGCATTCTTCTAACCATTCTTTCCAGGAAATTTAGCACTACCCTGAAGTTAGACTTACAAGGTTGCCAGAAAAGGACCTCAACCTACGTTCCTGTTGAGCCACTGCTGCTCTGGACAGCTTTGCTGAAGTCCTGCAGTTACGTAAGAACTCTAGAATATAGGTCAAGATCTACTTTATAAAAAGCAGAACTGTTACTGGAGGGAGATTTTGTGTCTCTGAAAGGAAATTTTACCTATCTCAGTGTTTGTTTATTTTAAAACCAAACCAGCCTTTCTTTAGGAGCTGACCTTAGTATCAAAGTATTAATCTTGGAGGGAAAAATTTACCCCACCTTCCTTGTCTAGTGAAGTCATCTGATTCTTTGCAACCCCATGGACTGTAGCCTGCTAGGTTCCTCCGTCCATGGGATTTTCCAGGTAAGAATACTGGAGTGGGTTGCCATTTCCTTCTCCAGATCTTCCTGACCCAGGGATTGAACCCGGGTCTCCCGCATAGTAGGCAGATGCTTTACCATCTGAGCCACCAGGGAAGTCCAATCTTGGTCTAAAATGAACTAAACTCAATTATACTATTTTCTCATGAGCTTCAATTATCACTTCAAAACATACAAAGTAATTAAAAGATAATTAGAATTAAAAAGGATGTGATTAAATATAGATACGCACATACACACACACCTGGAAAGAACCCAATTTAATGGGAAAGGAAATGGCAACCCACTCCAGTGTTCTTGCCTGGAAAATCCCATGGACAGAGAAGCCTAGAGGGCTGCAGCCCATGGGGTCGCAAAGAGTCAGATATGACTGAGTGACTAAGCAACATTAGCTTTTTAAAATAACAGTTCTCATCACATGATAAAGTTTTTTGTATTTGTGTGAGATGAAGAATGTTAACTAATTTTGTCAATCATTAGGTTGTATACCTTAACTTATGATATCCTACATCCATTGTCTTGCAATAAAACTAAAAGAAAAATAGTTTTAAAACAGAAAAAAAAAAAAAAGAACCCAATTTAAGCTTTAGATTAAACGTGCAACGAACAGGTCCTGTAAAGTGAGAGCAATGTCCACGGCAGGTTACCAGCTGGCTCCAGGAGGACCACCTCTGTTCTGGGGAGCATGCAGCCGAGTTGAGGGACACGTACTGGCCGCACCATACAAAAAGGCATCTCTCTCTGTTACAAGTAACTGACCACTGCTGCCTGCATGCTAAAGCTGCTTCAGCCGTGTACGACTCCGTGTGCCTCTAGGAACTGTAGCCCACCAGGCTCCTCTGTTCATGGGCTTCTCCAGGCAAGAACACTGAAGTGGGTTGTCGTGCCCTCCTCCAGGTGATTTTCCCATCCCAGGGATCAAGCTCTCATCTCTTACGTCTAACCTGCATTGGCAGGTGGGTTCTTTACCACTAGCACCACCACTGTTACTCAATCTCACTGCCACTTTTGTGGCAATCAAATGTGAATGTGAACTGTGTATTTCTGAGGAGAGTACGACAGTTCTGAGAAAATTTGAAATTCACAAAACCAATAAACCAGTGATTCTACATGTGGAAATCTGTGCTAGAAAACTGTATGTATGTTTGTATAAGGATAGTCATTAATGTATTATTTTTGATGTACATTTATGTCTGAGATACAGAGTAGAAAAAAAGCAAGTTGCAATAATAATATTTATAACAATTATATATATATATATATATATATATACTTTGTGGTCACATACAAACATTATCTACTCATTGAAAATGTGCTGGAAGACACTAAATTATTAACAGTGATTATTCCTAGGAATAAATTTGAAGTCACTTTTTAATGTATTCATATTGTTTGTGTAATCACAAAACAAAACACTAAAACTGACCAAGTTACATGCTTCAGATAAACTGACTTTCTTCTCTCCCTTTTCTATGATCAAAGACTATAGATAAGTTCCCACAGCAGCTAAGCCAAATAGTGTAGATTACTCCTATAAACAGGGAGTTAATGAATCCGTTCACTTTCTTTCACGGCTCCAACCTGGGTTTAGGGAACCCAGTATCATACAAAGCTGCCTGTGGCTCTGATCTGAAGACACCCCCGACCCCCACGGCATTCAAACTCTGCCTTTCTCTCCCTCTTCATTCACACACTGTGTATGTATAAAGCAGCAAATCCAAGCGGAACCGGAACACAACAGAGCACTTTTCTACACCAAGACCCCAAACGCACACACAGCTGCAAGCTGCAACTGCAGCTGAAGTTCACACAGAGCTTCTCTCCCAACTTCATTTGCATAGAACAGGGAGGAGGGGTGGAAAACAGTAAAAGGAGGTGGGAGCCTCAAAAACCCATCTATACTGCCAAGGGTAGTGGCAGAGCCTTGAAGACTCTGACTACTTGGCCTCAGAACTGAAGTAAATAAACACACCTTCCTTTGAAAAGTTTGATATCAATGAACAGAAATCCACTTCAGAAAAAAGTGGGTATCATCATTCCTTTGTACACCTCTGGAAAAACAAAACAGCACAACTGCATCTTTCTGCTTCCACACCTGCTTTTGGAGGTGGAAATCCCAAAGTGGAGCCGACATCATTTTTGTGACCGGTCACCTGCAAAGTCCTAGTAAAGTGCCTGCTGCCTGAAGCCCTAATGTCTTTTCAAGTAAACTCACTTCTAAGTACAGCTTTCTTAATCTCAGATAAAACTATTCATAATGTCATGGTGCCTGTCTAGCAGTAGATTCAATTACATGACAGGCAATACAAACATGAAAGGGGGCTACCCCAGTGGCCCAGAGGTATGAAGAAACTGCCTGCAATGCAGTAGCAGCAGGAGATCTGGGTTTGATCCCTGGGCCAGGAAGATATCCTGGAGAAGGGCATGACAACCCACTCCATTATTCTTGCCTGGAGAACCCCATGGACAGAGGAGCCTGGCAGACTGCAGTCCCATGTCCGACTCTAGGGTCACAGAGTTGGACGTGACTGAAGTGACTTAGCGCGCGCACACACACACACACACACACACACACACACACGCACAGAGACAAACTACTGTCAATACAAATACACAGGAAACTATTCTTCCGGGGCAGTATAAAATTAACTTTTTGCTCTTTTGTCCTTAATTTGTCATAAGGGACTTCTGTAATTAGAGCACTATTGTCCCTGACTTCATGCTGTTCCCTCCTCCTAACTCCCACCCACCTACCTACTCCTTAGTTTCAAACATGTCAGTCATGCTCCAGCCTCAAGAGTCTGACACTGGCTGTTTCTAGGCCTTAAAGACATTCACCCAACTGTCAGTTTGCCAAGGCCTACTCAGATGACATCAGTTAATACTCAAACCCTTACCTTGCCTCTCCCAGTCTCACCTACCCATCCTGAAACATAATGGTATGTATCAGTTCAGTTCAGTCGCTCAGTCCTGTCTGACTCTTTGCAACCCCATGAATCACAGCACGCAGGCCTCCCTGTCCATCACCAACTCCTGGAGTTTACTCAAACTCATGTCCATCGAGTCAGTGATGCCATCCAGCCATCTCATCCTCTGTCATCCCCTTCTCTTCCTGCCCCCAATCCCTCCCAGCATCAGGGTCTTTTCCAATGAGTCAACTCTTCGCATGAGGTGGCCAAAGTACTGGAGTTTCAGCTTCAGCATCAGTCCTTCCAATGAACACCCAGGACTGATCTCCTTTAGGATGGACTGGTTGGATCTCCTTGCAGTCCAAGGGACTCTCAAGAGTCTTCTCCAACACCACAGTTCAAAAGCATCAATTTTTCGGCGCTCAGCTTTCTTCACAGTCCAACTCTCACATCCATACATGACCACTGGAAAAACCACAGCCTTGACTAGATGGACCTCTGTTGGCAAAGTAAGGTCTCTGCTTTTTAATGCTATCTAATTTGGTCATAACTTTCCCTCCAAGGAGTAAGCGTCTTTAATTTCATGGCTGCAATCACCATCTGCAGTGATTTTGGAGAAAAAAATAAAGTCTGACACTGTTTCCACTGTTTCCCAATCTATTTGCCGTGAAGTGATGGGACCAGATGCCATGATCTTAGTTTTCTGAATGTTGAGCTTTAAGCCAACTTTTTCACTCTCCTCTTTCACTTTCATCAAGAGGCTTTTTAGTTCCTCTTCACTTTCTGCCGTTAAGGGTGGTGTCATCTACATATCTGAGGTTATTGATATTTCTCCTGGCAATCTTGATTCCAGCTTGTGCTTCTTCCAGCCCAGCGTTTCTCATGATGTACTCTGCATATAAGTTAAATAAGCAGGGTGACAATCTACAGCCTTGATGTACTTCTTTTCCTATTTGGAACCAGTCTGTTGGTCCATGTCCAGTTCTAACTGCTGCTTCCTGGCCTGAATATAGGTTTCTCAAGAGGTGGGTCAGGTGGTCTGGTAATCCCATCTCTTTCAGAACTTTCCACAGTTTATTGTTATCCACACAGTCAAACACTTTGGCATAGTCAATAAAGCAGAAATAGATGTTTTTCTGGAACTCTCTTGCTATTTTGATGATCCAGTGGATGTTGGCAATTTGATCTCTGGTTCCTCTGCCTTTTCCAAAAGCAGCTTGAACATCTGGAAGTTCACGGTTCATGTATTGCTGAAGCCTGCCTTGGAGAATTTTGAGCATTACTTTACTAGTGTGTGAGATGAGGGCTGTTGTGCGGTAGTTTGAGCATTCTTTGGGATTGCCTTTCTTTGGGACTGGAATGAAAACTGACCTTTTCCAGTCTCAGATAATCACGATGGTGTGACCACTCACCTAGAGCCAGACATCCTGGAATGTGAAGTCAGGTGGACCTTAGAAAGCATCAGTATGAACAAAGCTAGTGGAGGTGATGGAATTCCAGTTGAGCTATTTCAAATCCTGAAAGATGATGCTGTAAAAGTGCTGCACTCAATATGCCAGCAAATGGTATGTATCTATACACAGTAACACACATGCATACAGATATACAGCACACAACATCTATCATCCTTCATTAATATTTAAGGTCTACTAAGTAAGGCAAACAGTTTTATTCACCAGTGTATCCCCAGCACCTAACATGCCTAGAACAAAGTAGGTGTTCAATAAACATTCACTAAATGAACTAATGAACTTAATCCACTGTCTATGCCATGAATACTGCCAGATCTGGGCAGTAGACCTAAGTAGTCTAAGGAGACTCTTGGTCTCCTTAGCAATCATACCTTCCTCTTCACAGTTTTGGATTTGGACCTTTTTTTAAAAAAAATAACCAGCTCAGATCAGTCCTTCCTCTACCAGAAAGATCTCCTTGACAATTGGAGGCAATCCTGAATTTGTCCCATCTTTTAGCTCATGGATGACCTTTCAAGTTGGCAACCTGCATTTTAACTTCCTTGAAAGTTGAGCTCACAATTCTTTCAAATTGCTGACATCATTAAAACATAAAATGTACCTTTTAATTGCATCGTCTCTCCCCATATTCCTTCCCTTCCTGGAAGGTAATATGTGTGGCTGTGTGGTGTACTATACTGCTCTAGTAACAGTCCTCCTGTAAGATTTTTATAGGTACTTTATGGTAATGTGTCAGGTGCCTCCAGGGCCAAAGTCTGTACTTTCTAGAGTGGGATGCAGGCTCTCTGGCCGAGGCGTGCAGAGCTCAGGTGAAATAAAAATAGGAAGACCCTTGGAAGCCTGAGAATATTCTCACTGTTACTAACGTCAGTTGACCTGACTTCCTCAAATGGCAGAATTTCTAAATCTCATAGAAATGAGCAGATATGTTTGCCTGAGAAAGCCATGACTGAAACAACTCTGATCTGAAAATCTGTGTTACCAACATGAATTTTTACATCACAGCCTCCTCTGAACTCCCTTGGCCTCCTTACCTCATGTGCTATCTCTGTGTTAGTTTCTCATCTACTCTCACTTCCAGAAGGTTTCTCATAGGTTTGAGTTCCCTACAGTGTCTCTCTTTCAAAAGGTATACGATTTCTGTACTTAGCCAAATGAGAGCGATCAAGTCCAGAAGCTATAAATGAAATCAAGACACAGATCCTCATGGGCCTCCAAGTATTTCCTCCCCTTGAATTCAAGTAAGAATGCTGTAGGTAGGGCCCAGGCCCTCCAGTTCTCTCCAACCTGCAACACAGCCCATGTCTGTCACCTGTTCCCTTGAATGACGTGTGCCATCCATTTGGCATGGAAGGCTGCACAACTGGGCAGACTCTCTTGAGTTTCGAACCCAGGGCCAGCTCAGCATCCTCACCTTAACGGGGTCAGTAGTTTTCATCTTGTTGGTTCCCAGACAAACTCTGTATATTCCCTAACTGCCTTCTTAGGGAGCATTCTTTGGCATTGTCTTTCTTTGGGATTGGAATGAAAATTGACCTTTTCTCGTCCTGGGGCCACTGCTGAGTTTTCCAAATTTGCTGGATATTGAGCACAGCACTTTCATGGCATTATCTTTCAGGATTTGAAATAGCTCAACTGGAATTCATCACCTCCACTAGCTTTGTTCGTAGCGATGCCCACTTGACTTCACATTCCAGGATGTCTGGCTCTAGGTGAGTGATCACACCATTGTGATCATCTGGGTCATGAAGATCTTTTTTGTACAGTTCTTCTGCGTATTCTTGCCACCTCTTCTTAATATCTTCCGCTTCTATTAGGTCCATACCATTTCTGTCCTTTATCGAACCCATCTTTGCATGAAATGTTCCCTTGGTATCTCTGATTTTCTTGAAGAGATCTCTAGTCTTTCCCATTCTGTTGTTTTCCTCTACTTCTTTGCACTGATCGCTGAGGAAGGCTTTCTTATCTCTCCTGGCTATTCTTTGGAACTCTGCATTCAAATGGGTTTATCTTTACTTTTCTCCTTTGCTTTTCGCTTCTTTTCACAGCTATTTGCTCCCTGTTATTCCAAATACCCTGTAAGAGGCTATCAAATGACACAAGGGCAGCTTCTTAGGCTAAGATAAACACATGCACTCATTCTTCAAAGTTCCAGCTCACCTCTTGATGTTTTCTCTAACATCCTCTCCACGTCTTCCAGGTATGTTCCCACAGGAACTGAACACACAATACTGTCACCTGTTCTCTGTCTTCACTGTTAAACTAAAGTCAAGTCCCCAAAGTTAAACTTTCTTTTCCACTTTCCCAGCTTCTGACACTGATGTATTCATTCGACAGACATTTACACAAGCACCCATGATGTGCCAGTTGTGTGTGAACAAGACATTCAAGAAAGTATACACTCTGGTAAGGGAGGCGTGTGCATGAACTAGCATTTACAATACAGTAAGTGCTCTGTTAGGCTGCTTCAGCAGCAGACACAGAGGACAAGTCACCCAGAGGTGCAGGAGGCTGGCAAAGAGCAGGAAAAACACCTTGCTGGTGGAAGAGCAGGTGCACAGAGCCATGACGGAAGCCTGCATCTGGTGTGCGGCGGCACGGCTGGTGCTCAGATACGCAGATGGGACAGGGTGGCCAGAAGCTCCTGGGACAGGAGAGGGCAGGGGATATTAGAGATACTTACAGGGCTACGGGACTGGGGATAAGAGGGCACAGGGTGTGGGCAGGATAGTTACGGAAGCAGTGTATTCTTCACAGGGCCAGAATGTAAGAGGCAGAACAGGTCTTAGGATAAAATGAAAATGGGCTACTGTGATAGTTCTTGAGCTAGTCAACATGAATCTGAGAGAGGACTTGCCTGGACTGACAACAAAGAAAGAGTTCAACAGATGCAAATGGATCCTTAAGATTAAAACTCTTCTGGAATGGTTTAAGGTTGTCTCATTTAGAGATACCAGCATATGACATGCTGAGAAAGAAGTCAAAAACAATCCGAAAAATTCCTAAGTGCTAAATCCTCAAATTTAGCCATTATTTAGAAAAGTCATCAACTCATGACTTTCCTGGTCAACTCATCAAAAAAAAAAAAAAAAAAAACTTCTCCAGAGAACTTCATCTCTGTTTCTCAAAAAAAAAAAAAAAAAGTTTCTTCAGATAATCAAATGTTTCCCTGCTTCTATGTTTCTTATTTCTTGTGGTTTCTCTTCTTATTCTTGGCGTTTGCCGTAATTCTTTTGGTCCTGTTTGGGGCATATCAAAAATGTACACCCCCCAAAATGCTGCTTACAATTACTCCTCTAGACCTGGTTTTCCATAGGAGAGAGGGAACATAACACATAAGTAACACAGTAAGTCTAAGATCTGACTACTGAAAAAGGGAGAATCTGACACCTTCAAGTATCTGCAAACCAAGAAGTGTAAGAAACTGAGGTTTAGATAGTTATTTTCAGACTTCCTTTAATTTACCACTACTGACTGATAATCCTTTTGAAAGGGCAAAGCAAATACAGAAAAAGTTAAATGATAGCAATGGAGACCAATAAATTAGGTCGCCACATTTTCTTTAGTTTTCTATTTTATGAAAAGTGATCCAAGTTAACTGTCAAAAAGCCACTATAAAATTCCCATTACTTACAGCTTCTTTCTCTCTGTCCATGATAGTTTCTAGTTCTTCAAAATGTCGAAGTTTAATCTCCAGTTTCTTCATTTGTGTCTCAACCAGGAGAGCTACCAGAGACTTGATCTTTCTCTCTTCCACGGCAGCCAGGTGCTAAGGGCAAAAAAACATTTGAGGTATTCAGGTAAACATTTACTTAGAAACAGTGAGACAAACAAAACAAAACAGTAAGACAATGCTGAATTTGCTACTGAAAGTGGGAATTATGTAATTAAGAATGGTGCCCTAGATGCCCTGTTTGTAAGTTTCTACCATTTATTTCAATTTGACAGCTATCCATACCTCAATTTCTAGTACTTAACAGATATAAACCAACCCTTTTTAAGGATTAAAAGGCAACTTCTACCATGAAAGTCTACTCTCCTCAAAGAGCCCACCAGGGAGGAGAGAATGAATCCAGGCCTTGATGGGCACAGAGAAGGACAGAATGGCCTGCAGGGCACTTCCCCATCTACCACCGAGCCTGTCCCCAACCCTCACTCTGTAAGTCTGCCTTTCTCTCCTTAGCAACTGTCCAGGGGCAGGCAAGCAGTGGTCTCTCTCAGCACCCAGCACACAGATGCAAAGCGCCTAGTGAGGGCCTACTGGGAACAGGGAGGAAAGGAAGTGAACAATACTTCACCTCCAGTTTGAAGATATACAGGAAGACATTCTGGAAGAATGTACCACTCACTCTCTGCAACAGGACTGATGAGTCCTATTCTCATTTTCTGTCAACTCAGCAGCACCCAGAGGAAGATGTCACATCACTCAGAGAAGACTGAAGACCACCCAGAGAGTACAAGGATCCCATACTTGGCCAATGTCCTGACTATGTGCAAAAGATCAATCCCACCTTCTCCAGACACCACCCAAGAGCTTACAGCAACACGCCCCCCAACACTATTTCCACTATTTTATCAGCTGAGTTTGTGCGCTTATCTTGCTTCTACACAAGGTTTTGAGAATTAACACAGGGTAGCTGTCTTACTAATCTGTATTTCTTATAAAATCTAGAAGGAGTGAACATGCACAAGGAGTTTAATATAGGTTTTGGGGAACTAAAGAGAACACTTATTAAATAACAGCCTTATTTTTCATACTTTTATAGTTGATAAAGAAAAATAGTTTTATATTTTTGGAGATTTATCTGCAGGAAGATTCAGAAGTGTAGGCAAAAGATTTTATGAAAGAATCTATAGCTATTAATGGTCATGTTGCCTCCTTAAACTACATTAAGCTGCATCAATAATACCAAAAGTTAAAATAAAGATTACATGATTCTAAGCCTACTCTCATTGACAGTGTTATAATTCTGTACTTCTGATGTGATAAAATTCAATATGCAAGGAGGTGTAAAATAAAAAGTAAGTTTCCTTCTCACTTGTGTCTCTTCCTTCACAAGAGACTAATGTTACCAGTTTCTAGTTTTGTTTTGCTTTTTGAAATGAGAATGGGAACTCTAGAACTCTGCTGGATTTGGCAGAAAATGTTCTACTTTCTTGAGAGAAATACAGAAACTTAGGGAAAATGAAAGTGAAAGTCGCTCAGTTGTATCCGACTCTTTGCGACCCCATGGACTATGGTCCATAGAATTCTCCAGGCCAGAATACTGGAGTGGGTAGCCTTTCCCTTCTCCAGGGGATCTTCCCAACCCAGGTCTCCTGCATTGCAGGCAGATTCTTTACCAGCTGAGATGCAAGGGAAGCCAAGGAACTTAGGGACATCCCCACTCATTAGCAAATAAATACAGCAAAATACTTCCTCTCAAAACTGAAGATCTCAAGTTATTAAACACAAAGGGATTATTGCCATGTAAGAAAATAAACATTAAAAAAAAAAAAAAAGATCCACAGCAATGAACTTTGGAGATTTAAGAACACAAGACTGAAAATCCTAAAAATTTTCAAACAGACCAAAAAAAGAAAAAGGTTATAAACAAAAATTCAGACTATGACAGACTTCTCAAAAGGAAAACTAGGTTTTTGAAAACAAAGGTAAAAATGCCTTCCAAATTTTGATGGATAATAAACTTCTGTCTAGAATTTCAAGTACAACCTAATGAGGTGCAAAATAAAGACGAATTTCCAAAATCAAGGACTCAAAATCCTACACATGCTATTGAAAAATGTGTTCCGGTTAACTTCATGTAAAATGAGAAAAAGATACAATTTTCCTATCTCGAGAGAATTTCAGGCATAAGGGAGCAAGTTATGATATATTTCTGAGGGATAAGAAAAAAAATCTTCCTGATGTCCTAAAACAAACACCCAGTTACCATGAAGACAAATATCCTTTTTAAAGTAGGTGGAGATGGCATGGTAGCAGAAAAAAAACCTGAAGTAAATGTCTATGTGATTTCTGCTATCTTATGAGAACTGAATCCTACTGCTACTGATAAAGGAGGACATATTCTCTTTTCTGGAATTTCTAAGTTTATTCAGCAGTAGTTCTGGACGGTTTCTTCCACCTAAACCCAGATGGAAAGCAGGGGGAGCACTAAGCCAGCAGCGCTTTCTCACACCCACACACTGCGCTTCAGGTGAGTTAGCCCACAGCGTGTCAGCAGGTGGAATGAAAAAGCGGATCTTTCTACCCAAAAACCCCTCATCTGGCAAGGATGGGGAAAGCCAGAAAGCATGCCCACTCTATATGTTTTGGAGCTAGATCTAGAACCTTTAATTACCACTCCATGTCAGAGTGTGACAATTAAAATGTATCAAGGAAAACTCTTAATAACAAAGCTGTTTATAGACGCAGAAGAACAAAAACGAGAATAACAGAAAACTTGGATAGCCTAGATAAGTTGTACTAATCACAGTAATTTAAGTAAATTCCTTACTCCTTAATTACCATGTAGCACAAAAATGATTATGTGTGCTGTGAAATGTATCAGATCAAGCTGTAAGTAGCAGGGAACAATTCATGTGCCAAGTCATATAGTGTGAGCATCTGTAACATTTTCACAAGTCAGTGGAAGACACAGGTGTTCCAAGAATGAAGACCCAAGTTCCCAGTCTGTTAGAAATAAGGAGTGAATGATTGATGAGGGGGTGGAAATTCAGTGACCTGGACAGAAAATGTTCTTTGGACACTCTTCTAAACCTTGTCCAGACTAACCAAGGGCCACGGTAATTGATCCATAAGAGCAGTTCCTCTGTAATGAAGGAGTCAAACAGCAGTGGCAAGGTGGTCAATGGTACAAACGTTTGTGCCCAAAGCACAAAAAGACTTTTGAGACTGTTTATGGTCACCTACCACTTTAACTCCTTCTTTGGAAACTTACAGTGACGCACACAGAGTAGTACGGAGAGGAGAAATAATGGGAAAGGACAGTGAGAGTTCAGGACAGACGGGCGAGAAATGACACTTGAGAACTGAGAAGGGTCCCAATCAGGGAAGATCCCCAAATTCCCTAAGGAGTTCGAGCCTGAAGAGACAGAGATTACTTAAGAAAGTACTATGTTCATATTGGTATTTTTAAAGGTTTTTCTGCATATGATTTCTTTCATAAGAAGTAACTTGTTAGGGGGCATGCAGCATCTACTTCTGAAGGGAAGCAGTCACTGGAAGGGATATCAAGAGGCTAATGCTGAGCAGGTAAGATTATATATACAGCTTGACATGGGTGCTATTTATGAGTCAATAGGTGGGTTCAGCCTGTGAAAAAATTTACTAGTTGTAGACGTATGTATCTACTTATTTGTGTCTAACTTATACTTCAATGCAAAGGTGACCTGAGTGAAGACTGGGTGGACGGCTGTGTCTTTCGATGCAAAGGCACAAATGAGGGAAGCCCTCCTGGCTTGGCTCATTTTTCAAGAAAACATGCCCAACTGATGACAGCATGAACAGAAATAACTTGGACAGCTTAGAGACACTGAGATAGCCAGGAGTCGAACCTGGCAGAAGACAGACTCAAAAAATGCTTCCAATGAAGGAAGAACAAAACCAAACAAATATGAAACAACAAATTGCTGTCCCCATCAGTATTCACTTAAACAAGAGTACCTCTCACAAATTCCTAGACATCGGGGGTGGCAGACAAGAGCGAATACCTAAAATTATACTTAAGAACCATGAAGATCAGGACACATCTTTGGAAGAGACTGGCTAGTATGCATATGCAAGACCTCAATCTACTGTGAAGTAACATTCAGCTGGGGTATCTGACTGAACAATTCTGTGACCCATGAGCAACCCTCCCCAACATCGTCTGACCTACATCAGATGGGCAGGCACTCAAAACAGTGCTCTTATGGTTTGAACTGGGTCATCAATGGATCTGTGTGGCATGTTATAAGCCATGCCACACAGATTAAACACTTGGAGAAACAGTTTACAACAGCTAAACAGTCTGGGTAACTAAACACCATGAAAAACATCTTTACCAATGGATCAAGAACAGGTCCAGATAAAATGATTAGCCATGTCCTAGTAACCACTGCTTAAAATGTGGTAACCTATAATGAAAGGAGACTACTTTTGAGGGTAAAATAGAAAGGGGGTAAATAGGTTTTTTAAACTTGACATATTCATGCCTGGAAAGCTTTAAAGTGCTAACTTAACACAAAGCAGGGAAAATAACATTCTCTTTTCTTCTTAAATATGCTGGGAAGCCAATACCATGTTATAAATAGAGAAAACCACCCCCAGAAAAGCTGGCAAATTCAAGAAGAAAAAGAGCTATTTTAGGTTCCTTCTTGTTCCTTCCAGTCTCTAAGAGCAGGGTGAAGTATTTATACAAGGAAACAGATTTTTGTCTTAAAAATTACAAATATTTCAATCTGGTAGAAATTATTGAAACTATAGTCCAAGACAAGTTCTGCAGGCACATTTGAGAGACTCTAAATTCTGCCTTCAATCACTGCAGTCTTCAGAAGACTGAATGAATGACACAATGAATGAATCGAAAGCAGCCACCATTTAGGCCCAGGTCGGCTATTTTCACCATCCTCCTGCCCATGGAATTCTTAACCTAGAAATGTCATTCAAACAAACAATCATCTCCTATGAGATGCAAGGCTCTCTATACTAAATATTCCCAGTAACGTCAAAACAATACAGCCATTCATGGCTTAAGAGAGCACTAGGAAAAGAGCTGTCAGGGGCAAACCTTGGCTTTCGTTGCAGCTGAGGCAAGAGCAGCTGCTGCGGCTGTGGCTACATTTCCTTCAGAAATTTCATGTTCTACTTTCTTCTTCCCAACATCACTTTCTCTTTCTTTACAAGAATCAGTGAGTTCCTTGTTCTCTTCAGTCTCCTTTTCTTCTGGGGGGAAAAAATCAGAAAGCTTTATTACCAGTGTGCCCAGTTTGAATAAGCCATCTTACTTCTCACCTCTGCCACATAACGAACTAGGACTGATGTTACAAAGAGATCTCAGTGCCTTTCCCTTAAGATTTCTGTTGATCCACTCCATGCATGTAAGTCGGCTTCTATTTGAGATGGATTTTCTAAATAGTACACTCTGTCTTCTCTGAGCTCTCTATGTAGTTTCCCTTGGATATAAAGGAAAATTCAGGGGAGCTAAGTCCTAAGACCAAAATGTTTGTTCATCAGTCAGTGAGATGCTCTGGGAAATCCTAGGGTCTGTAGGAAATCAGAAGCCGAGAACAGGCACCTCTGGAAGCCTTTCAAGTTAGGCAGGATGGGACATAACAGCAACTAACTGGAAAGAAAAAAGTACTGACTTCAGTCACAGCCGAACAATTTGTTTGTCTCTGAATCGCTGAAAACAATGTAGTCACCAGCATGGTGATGGTGCCTCAGTGCAAAATAAAACTCAAATCCATATTTACTGTTATGTTAAGAAACATGTAGCAAATGAAGGACTATTTCTTTTTTTTTTAGGACTATTTCTATACAATTTAACTGCTCACATTTCTCCAGTGCTTTTAGTGTTTTACATAATAAAGTCCAAAGAGTTTCCTCAAAGTACCTGATTTAGTATCCTCGCTAACTTCACTATCCTGTTCCTTTTCACTGTTTTTTTCATTTTCTCCGTCTTGTGCTTTATCACCTTCATCCGTTTCATTTTCCCCTTTGTTTTCTGCCTGGAAGGGGTACAAAAGAAAAGGATAGAGAGTGAGAAAAATGAAATAAAAGGTCCTTTTACAAGTGATGTTATCTTAGAGTAACAAAAGGTTCCACTATTTTTGGCAACAGGTGGACTAGGTTCCGAAAAGTCTTACAGAGAAAAGCTGGAAAAAAGTCAATAAATTCCGAAAAATACCTCTCACTATCCACAGCTCCTGAATGGTCATGAGACTTCATGTTTCTTAAGCACAGTCCCACCCCCTTTGCTATAATGCTGGGGACACAGTGTCCAGAAGAGTGTCACTGTGACTTATTTACATTATTTACTGGTTAAACAAACAAACACATGGTTAGTCGTCTGTATGCTTAGCTGCTTAGTCGTGTCTGACTCTCTGCGACCCTGTAGACTGCATGCAGCTTGCCAGGCTCCTCTGTCCTTGGGGACTCTCCAGGCAAGAATACTGGAGTGGGTAGTATTTCCCTTCTCCAGGGGATCTTCCCAACCCAGGGATCGAACCCAGGTCTTCCACATTGCAGGCGCACTCTTACCATCTGAGCCACCAGGGAAAGTATTAAAAGTTACTTAAAATGCACAGTACAAGAAGGTCCTACTGTACAGCAGACAACCATATGCAGTATGCTATAATAAACCATATTGGAAAATAATATAAAAAATGTATATATATGCATAATAATAATTTTGCTATACAGAAATTAACACAGTATTGCAAATAAACTATACTTCAATATATAAAATGAATAAAAATACATAAGATGTACAGTATTAACCAATAAGCAAAATGAAATGCTGCCAAATTTAAAAAGTTGAGAAAGTTCTTCAATACAGCCATTTGCAATGGCTCTTAGAAGAGCCAAAACAGAGCAATCGATGATCATGTTCTGGAGACTGAAAACTTCAATTGCTCTATGGTCAGAAGCTGGCATCATTTATCAATTTTGAAATCCTTGAACAAATTATGTAACATTATCTATAAAATGAAGAGACTATCATTGACTTGATAAGGCTATTTTAGGAACTTGATAAATTCATAAATGTAAAGTATAAAGTACAGTATTTGAGACGCTGTAAGAACAATCATTAATTTTACTATGATTCCCTTCCTCTCCTTATCTATATACAATGATAAAGCACCCGAAGGAATTAAGAGCTTAAATCCTTGCTTCATTTAAACAGTGACTGACTGATTATCCTGTACCCCAATCTTGGCTTACCTCACATTGACAGCCTTCATGAGACAGGCATCAGGACACAAACATAGTACTGGGCACCTGGACGCCCTCTGCACGCTGGTTGCAGTGTCTCCCCCTCCACTGACAGCTGGAATATCTGACTCCCCATTCTTCATTTCAAACCTTATAATTTTACCTGCTCTTTAAAACATACTTCAAATGTCACCTTCTTGTTAAGTTTTCCAAATATTTTTCTGCTGACAGCTAAGTCTCCCAGAAAATTCCTCAATACTCTCTAATTCTCCTCTGGCATAAGTACAGAACCCAAACCCTACAATTCAATAGTTTTAAGTCTTCAATAGTCTTTTGTATTCATATTCCCCAACTCTGTCTGAAAAGAATTACAGAAGCAGAAGCTGGAAGAGTGGATAGATAAATCCTCACTAAAGTGAAAGTGAAAGTCACTCAGTTGTGCCCCACTCTTTGTGATCCCACGGACTACACAGTCCATGGCATTCTCCAGGCCAGAATACTGGAGTGGGTAGCTGTTCCCTTCTCCAGGGGATTGTCCCAACCCACGGATCGAACCAAGGTCTCTCGCGTTGCAGGCAGATTCTTTACCAGCTGACCTACCAGGGAACCTGAAGAGTGGATAAATCCTCACTAAATAAACAAATGACAAATGTCCTGTATTATGTCTTATGAGAACTGCACCTTAAACCAGGAAAGTGAAAATGGCTGACAGAATCACTTACAGTCCCGAGAGGGACTCAAAAGATCAAAATAAACCCAAACTGTTATGCTGTGAAAATCAGTGCTCTCTGTGGCTTTTCTATCGTGGGAGAGTTCAAACAGACTGACATTTTACCTTTTCAGGCTGCTGAGCATCAGTATCTGTTTCCATTTTTTCCTCTTCAGCTCCTTCTACAAACAAAGGAATAAGAACAAACAGTACAATGTGGGGAAAAAGTAAAAGCTATTACAAAGTTCTGAGAGTATCTGAAATACAACTACATATAGTAATATGGACAGATCTCACAACCAGAAGGTTGACAGAAAACCACACACACTTTTATGATTCTAATGTAAAATTCAAAAGCAGGTGAAAGTAATCTATGGTGTTAGAAATCAGGACAGTGGTTTACCAGCAAAGGGGTGGGTTCAAGGGTGGCGTGGGGTGCTGGTAATGATCAGTTTTCTCGATCTTGGGGCTGCTTACATGAGTGTGTTTAATTTGTGAAAATGCACTGAACTGCCCACTGTGGGTCTCCATTTTTCTGTACACATAAAAACTAAAAGTTCAAAAACACTTTTTAAGTAAAAGAAAAAAAAAGGCAAAAATAAAAACAATTCGTTATTCTTAAAGATACTTATTTGAGTATTTATTTTGAGTCTGTCAGGGACTAGAGAAACAGTTAAGAGCTAGAGAGTTACTAAACTTCAGGAGCATGATCACATTTCCCAGCACACACACACACAAAAGAAAGAAATCAATAGAAAGTGTAACCTACTCTTAAAAAAAAAAAAAAACACTGATCAGAAATTAAGCCATAAAGCTAGTTTTCACAAATTTCAAGAAGTCAATGACAATGACCAAGTCAGTAACAAAGTTGTCTTACCACAATGCAATGAAATTAGAAGCTTAAAATACACATGTCTCTATGTCTGAAAATGTAATTTTGAGATTCAGTAAAAATACCACTTAGGGGAAAAGGTAAAATATGCCTTTTTATTTTTAGATTAGAAAAGAAATAACGGTTCAAAGTCTATAAGCTGTACATTCTTTACAGGAAAGCAAGGAAGAATAATAGAATAGAGGAGGGAGTCAGAAAATAACAAGGGCAAAAAAGATTAAAGATATAAAAAAAACCAAAAATACAATAGGGTTTTAAAATATATAATAGAATCCAGATATCTCTTCTGTGACAGATCAAGAAAAGAGAGGGAAGGCAGAAATTAATATTAAAAATGGAAGAAAGGCCATAACTATTGATAAAAAAGCAAAGGTCAAAAAAGGAAGTGGTAACAACCTACTGAAGAGGCGAAAGTATTTACAAATAATATTGACTGATGAAGGGTTGATATTCAAAATATATAAACAGCTCACACAATTCAATATTTTAAAAAACACAAATAATTCAATGAGAAAATGAGCATTAGACCTGAATAAACACTTTTCCAAAGAAAACAAACAGACGGCCAACAGGCACAAGAAAAGAGGCTCAAAGTTGCAAATCTTCAGAGAAATGAAAGTCAAAATCCTAATGAGGTATCATCTCACACTTGTCAAAATGGCTCTCATCAAAAAGATCACAAGAAACACATGCTGGCAAGGATGTGGAGGAGAGAGAATCCTAGTACACAGTCAGTGGGAATGTAAATCAGTGCAGTATGGAGGTTCCTCAAAAACAACAACAAAAACCCACTACATGATCTAGCAATTCCACTCCTGGGTAAATATTTAAGGAAATGAAAACACTAATTCGAAAAGATATTAGCATTCTAATGTTTGGAGCAATATTATTTACAGTGGCCAAGATATGGATACAATCTAAGTATCCAACAAAGGATGAATGGATAAAGAAGATGTGGAACACACACACACACACAAATATTACTTAGCCATAAAAAGAATCAAATTTCACACTGTGCAACAACATAGATGGACTGGGAGGGTGTTACATTTAGTGAAATAAATCAGGCAGAGAAAGACAAATATTCTGTGTTATCACTTATATGAAAAATATAAAAAACAAAACAGAAAGACTCACAGAATAAATTAGTGGTTACCAATGAGGAGAGGGAAGGATAGAGTGGTAAGATGGGGAAGGGGGTTAAGAGCACAAACTACTATATATAAAATAAATAAGCAACAAGCAGCACTATTTACAATAGCTAGAACATGGAAGTAACCCAGATGTCCAACAACAGATGAATGGATAAAGAAGTTGTGGTACATATATACAATGGAATACTACTCAGCCATAAAAAGGAACGCACTTGCATCACCAGTAAGGTGGATGAACCTAGAACCTTTTATACAGAGTGAAGTCAGTCAGAAAAAGAATATAAATATTGTATACCGACACATATATATGGAATCTATAAAGATGGTACTGACAAATTTATCTGCAGGGCAGCAATGGAGAAACATAGAGAACAGACCTAAGGACACGGTGGGAGGGGAGAAGGGAGCGGTGAGGTGTATGGAGAGAGTAATACAGAAGCTCACAATACCGCGTGTAAAACAGACAGTCAATGGCAACCTGCTCTGTGCCTCAGGGAACTCACACAGGGGCTCCGTGACAGCCCAGAAGGGTGGGATGGGGAAAGAGAAGGAACAGAGGTTTGGGAAGGCGAGGACAGGGTGTTCCTAGGACTAATTCTTGTTGACGTATGACAGAAAACCAGAAAATTCTGTAAAGCAAGTATCATTCAATTTAAAACATTAAGTGGCAAAAAAGAATATATTCTACAGCATAGAGAACATAGCCAATATTTTATAATAATTGTAAAGTATTATAAGCTATAAAAATATTGAATCACTATGCTGTCCGCCTGAAACTAATATTGCAAATCGACTATACTTTAAAAAAAAAAGGAAATGACAAAAAGCTCTGAAAAAGTTCATGCCAAATAAAACAGAAGAACTAGATCAAATTAACAAATTATGAGAAAACTGATTTTCCTCAACAGATCTGGGAAGAAGTATAACTGAAAAAGCTTAAAAACTTAGACAAAAACACTACAGGTCCAGATGTTTTTACTGGGGAATTCTACCAAACTTTTAGGTTAAAAAAAATGATTATAATATTCATAAATTTTTTCCAGAGAATATTGAAGACTCATTCTATAAGGCGAGTAATAACCTTGATTCACAAAATGAATACAGACAACAGATAAGGAATATTATACAGGCCCCTAGGCTAAATCTCATTTATAATCACAAATGAGAAACTCCAAAGCAAAATACCTAAAAACAGAAAATAGTAGTGTATTTAAAAAGGTAATATATTATGACAAAATAATATGACTACAACAGAAGAGTGATTTTAACATTAATATGTCTATCAACTTATTTGCTCATATGCATAAAAGTATCTGATAAAACTCGATGTCTTTCATGACAAGCTAGCTTTCATAACAAGGGCTAAAAATAAAAGGAAAGTTCCTGAGCCCCCCAGTCAGCGATAACCCTATAATATATCTCATTCTTCAAGAAGAGGTGCCTATAGTATTCCATTTATTATCAAGAGCAAGACATGAATACCAATATAACTACTTTCCTTTGATATTGCCATAGAGGTCACAGCCTAGGTAGTCAATAAAGAAAAAGAAATAAAAAAGGGGTAGAAAGGAAAGAAGAAAATAGTTATGATCTGCAGAAAATAAAACGATGTACAGGAAGGTTACTAGAAATAAAAACAGCATTACAAGACAGTTAGCTATAGAATTAACATACAAAATCAACTGCATTTCAATATGCTAACAAAAAGCAATTCCAGATAGACACATGAAAAAAAATAAAACCTGAATGATCTCTTAATCACAACACAAAATGTGCCCATAAAATAGAAGACAAAACTATTAAAATGAAAAGAAAGGACTTCTTTACATTGAGATACCAAAAAGAACAAGTAACAAAATAAAACACACGCCTCACAGTAACTAGATTAGTTCCTCAGATTTATAAAGAAAAAGGTAAATACTATGGAAAAGTGAGTATAAGACAAGAACAGCTATTCCACAGAATGACATATGACTGATAAATTTAAGATACTCTAATTAGTCATCAGAGAAATGTAATTTAAAACCATAACGGAACATCATTTACACCTGCTACATCAGCAGAATCAAATACTAGGAAGGTAGTGGATCACGTGTTACCGGTCAACTTTGGGGAGAAACCAGGGATTTCCTAAAACAGTGCTACTCAGAAGCAGTTCACAACAAAATAAGTTAAGCAAGAATGTTCAAGGTTCAGTGTTCAAAAATGTTCAATTCTCTTTTCTCTTTACCTTTATAAAGAAATCCACTTTATGAAAAAGGGACAACTGAACCAGTAATGCATTCTCCTTAACGCAATGTGGCAACTGCACTTAAAGCAGCGCCATATCTAAGCAAAACTTTGTATGTACGTGTACAGCTGAACACTGTTCAAAAATCCATGATTCTCAGTCCTGGGAGTGGGAAAGTGAAAACAGCAGGTACAAGGGAAATAGAAACTACCAGTAATGTTCTAATTCCTAGTTCAGATGAAATATGTAACAAGAATTAAGATACATTAAAATATAATAAAATGATGTGAACAAAAAAGCAAATGAACGTGACTGAGAGACGCCACGTGGTGGCCCCCGGCCCCCGCTCCTGAGGGTCTCCTGACCCACCTCCTTGTTCTCTCTCACCTCGTTCCAGCATTTAGGAGCATTCCCTTGGGCCTGGTGGTTCCCGCCTCGTCCTGTCATAACAGGCTTCAGGAGGATCCAAAGACACTAGGGACCCTAAGCCCCAGACCCTAGTTTTCTGTCACCTTTGGAGGCAAAGCATAAAGGACTCCTGCCTTTTTGTGCCACAAAAGGGGGCACAAAGATACCTTTGCTCTCCAGCTCCCCTCTTTGGGGGACTCACTGGGTCACTACTTAGGAGGAGGTCTCTGGGCCTTGCTGACCTTTCTGTCTTTCCTCTCAACCGCCGCAGCCAGCCTGTGGTTCTTTCTCCTGCTCTCCTGAGAGTGTAAAATTAGGGTCACTTCTGCTGCGGTCTGTCGAGAAGCTGTCCTTCTGGGGAAGAGCCTTGCTTCCTCCTCTGGAATGAGAGCCTGAGCGCGACACAGGCTTGCTCTCAGACATGCATGCTGTCCTCCTGACTGTGCCCTTTGCCCAGCAAAAAAAAAAAAAAATTTAAAAATTTAAAAAAAAAAAAAAAAAAGCAAATGCATGCGGAGCTTTTTTAAACCCTAAAACCTCAAAAGTTACTTTTAATTGAATGTGCATTAAGCCACCTTTGCTGGATCAACTTAATTACATACTGAATAAGTACTATGTGGGAGAAATGCAGTATTTCTTTTAATAAAGGTAATCTACATTTGAAATAAATAATTACAATCTATAGCTCTGCATTCTAAAAAGAGAACATACTCTTTCTACTCTAAAGCAAGCCAAATTTGATATCAACTCTTATAATTTCAAGATGAACAATATATTAATATAATATTAATACCTATCCATAAAAGGATGGTAGGGTTAGAGACAGACTCTCTGTAAGGGGGACTATCTGAAGATGCGTGTTCAGACTTTTAAAGAGATGTTTATTCAGAGTTTAATTATGAGTTGTATACTTCTCAGGATGCTATGTGGAAGAGTAATGGTTTCTAGTCTGTAAAATATTTTGTTAAAGCGGCTATTAGAAGTCTTCCTGGAAGGAGAGAGTAAGCGTGTGCACACAATGCACTTTGTCTCTGGGTCTGAGTTCTGGTCAGAAGTGTAAAATCTGAAGAGGTTGCAGCCGTTCACATATCCCTTAATGTCATCCTGTTGCTGATCAACTAGAAGGTTAAGAACCTTTCCCTACAAATATATGGCCTGACCCATGTCTGCAGAGTTAATTAAAGATACTAGAATGAATAAAAGGAAATTCCCAACCTATAAGAAAACACATAAAATAAACTAGTGAGCCACGGTCCAAAGACAGAAAGAAAGAGAAAGTAAAAAAATTAAAAAAAAAAAAATCCTCTGACCAGGTACTTAATGCTGCATCGGCCAAGGGAAAATATCGACATCACAGTTCACAATTAGTTCTTATGCAGTAGATCAGGGGTTGGTAACCTTCTTCTGTAAAGGGTCAAACTAACTATTTTCAGGCTTGCAGGCCCTACAGTCTTAGTGGCATCTACTCAACTCTGTGATAGTAGCATGAAATCGGCTACAAAAGCAGCTTGGAAATGAATGGGTGTGGCTGTGTTTCAATACAACTTCATGAACACTGAAATTTAAACATCATATAATTTCTACGTATTACAAAATATTATTCTTTTGGTTTCATCCAAACATTTAAAAATGTAAAAACCATTCTCATATATTGTGGGCTAAATAAACATAGGTGGCAACTTGGATTTGGCGCAAGACCCAAGATTTGCAAGCCCCTGGCTCTAGAAAAATAGGATGAGCTCTGGATACACACTAATTAGGCTCGAATCCTGTCCCCACAATTTATCAGCTCAAGTAACACTGACCAAGCTACTTAGCTGACAGTGGCTTAAGTTTGCTAATACACAAAAGAAGAGTATTATTATTATTTCCTTCACAGGGATAGAGCTAAGGATTTAATTATTTCATGTAAAATGCTAATAACTGTCTGGCTCACAGTAAGTGTTCAATGGCAATTAGCTCAGCTGGCTGCACGTGAGCTTCTCAGAGGTCTCTGGTGCTGCTTCAGTGACAAGAAAGGCCTCTCACTCTTCCCTGGCTGCCAAAGATCTTTCACAATCTGGTATGTCATCTGTGACTCCCCCCTCACCATGTGATCTTTTCTGTAAAGGACCAGATCAGTTTATAAAATTACCTGCCTGGCTCCCACTCTCTTATGTTACTAACGACTCAAGAGATATCTGATCAAACCAACTGATGAGGGGTCAGCAAACGAAGGCTGCTTTTATCAGCAGAATTTCATCAGAACGCAGCCACGCTCATTTGTTTTAGTATTGCCTCTGGCTGCTTCTGCACCACAAGCACAGAAGTGAGTAGTTGAACAGAGACTGTCACCAAGGCAGTAAAGGAAAGGTCCTGTGAAGGCCCATTAGTCCTTTACCAAAAGAGCTTGCAAACCTCTGTGATAGAAAACTCATCCTAATATGACAGCCCAGCTTATGAACAAAGATAATCTTGGAGACACTGCCAGACTCTCAAGGTCTCAACTTCAATGTTGGGAATTGAGGGACACTGGTGGTGAGATGTAAGGGTGGCCTCATCGGATCCCTGCCTTGAGATTTTCATGTCCTTGTATGAACCCCTTCCCTCAAGTGTGAGCAGCATCTGTGATTTACCTCTAGCCACAACAGAACACAGCCAGAGTGACAGGACGTTAGATGATTCGAGACCCTGCGCTGTTCCTAGACTCGCTCTGGAGACTCCTTGTCGGACTGATGAAGTATGCTGCCGCGCAGGGGAAGCCTCAATAGCAGAGTCCTCAGTGGCCCTAGGAGCCGAGGGAAGCTTCCAGCTGACAGCCAGCAAGAAACCAAGGTTTTCAGTTCTACAACCGTAAGTAAATTAATTTTGAGAACAAGAGTGAGCCTGGGGATGGATTCTTCAACAGTCAAGCTTCCAGACGAGAAGGTAGCCCCGCCAACTTGATTGTTGCCTTCTGAGATCCTCAGCAGAGGACAAGTTAGGCTGTGCATAGACTTCTGACTCACAGCAACTAGGAGATAATAAATGTACTGTGTTTTAAGCCACTAATTTTGTGGTAATTTGTTTTGCACCAATAGATAACTACTGTACCTCCACCGAGCTTCCCTGGTGGCTCAGACGGTAAAGAATCTGCCTACAACGCAGGAGACCCAGGATCGATTGGTTGGGAAGATCCCCTGGAAGAGGAAATGGCAACCCACTTAAGCATTCTTGCCTGGAAAATTCCACAGACACAGAAGCCTGAAAAGCTACAGTCCATGGGATCAGAAAGAGTCGGACAAGACTGAGTGACTAACAGACACATACCTCCTTAACTTCTGAATGAACTTCAACCAAGGGTGAGAAGCAAATTAGCCAGCATCCATAAAAAGAACATCCTCAGATAAATGGTCTCATCCACTAGTCCAGGATAATTTCATCCCCAGTCACCACCCCTTTCTCCCAGCTTCCACAAGGTGTACTTTTTGGTCTAGTAATAATATGCTTGAAAGTGAAAGTGTTAGTCGCTCAGTTGTGTCCGACTTTCTGCAACCCCATGGGCTGTAGCCCACCACGCTCTTCTGTCCATGGGATTTTCCAGGCAAGAATACTGGAGTGGGTAGCCATTTTCTCTTCCAGGGGATCTTCCAGACCCACGGATAGAACTCGGGTCTCCTGCACTGCAGGCAAATTCTTTACCATCTGAGCCACCAATGCATGCCTGCTCAGTCGCTTCAGTCATGTCTGACTCTTTGCGATCCCATGGACTGTAGGCTGCCTGGCTCCTCTGTCCATGTTATTCTCCAGGCAAGAAAACTGGAGTGGGTTGCCATGACCTCCTCTAGGGGATCTTCCTGACCCAGGGATCAAACCCAGGTCTCCTGCATTGCAGGCTGATTGCTGAGCCATCAAGGAAGCCCATAAACAATATGCTTAACAAAACCAAAATGAGGAGAGATAAAGAAACCACTTCCTAAAGTCTTGAGGGAATTGGAAAAGTTAGCTCTGAGGAAAGAATTAAATGCTTGCAAAATACCTGCCTTTAATAAAGTATGTTATAAATAACTAAGTCATGATTCTCCTTGGAAAAGAATGATGTTTATTTGTTGAAAACATTCTTACAGATCATCTATAAACTGTCAGCAGTCACTTTCTAGAACAGACAGAACAATGTTACTTCTACAGAGACTCTGGCCCTCTTCTCTATGAGGTAAAGTCTATGAGGTAAAAGCCTTTCAAAACCAGCCCCACACCTCCACAGCTGCACTTGACTAGGAACTCTGCTCCTCACAAACTTCTTGTATAATTTTCAAAATATGCCACCTATGTTCACTCCTTCCTTTTTCATTTTTGTTACAAGGCCATTTCTTTTGTGAGGCCTTCCCTAACTGACCGAAGTATAAGTAACTGTGGTGCTTCCACATGGGCCTCTACTTATAACTATTTCTTTTTATAATAATGTCTCCTCTCCCACCATGAATATTCTTCAAGTACAAAATAATTTTTTTAATTATTTAGTTAAATTATTTAATTCAGTGATTGATTCACAACATGTGGTCCAGGTACCCTGGGAGTTCCCAAGGTCCAAACTATTTATATAGCAACACAAAGATGTTACTTCCCTTTTCACTCTAAGTGTGGAATATGACTTTCCAGATGCTACATGATGAAGGTAGTTACAGAAATGTGCACCTATGTATAATTTTGTTTTAAAAACTTTCCCAGTTTCAATTTTTAATATAGTAAAAAATATCAACGATATAATCCAGATAAATGGAAGCATTTGGGGTTCCTTGATATTTTTAAATAGTCAAAGAAGTCCTGAGACCAAAAAATTTTAGAAATGTGATTCCAATAAGTTTTGTCTTCCCAGGGAAGGGGAAAATGAGGTCCAAGGTAGGAACTCACAGTAGGAACATTTCTGGGAGAATAATCAGGTCATTCCCTGTATTAAAGTCCAAACATCCCCTAAAGCTGGCAATACCATCCAAGCAAGCTCACGAGCCTGTATCATTCTCTATAACCTCACTCCAGCTTCCGTACGCTGTTCTCTTTCTACATCCTTATTTGAATTTTGTATTACGGCCAACCAGGTTTACTTCTCACCTTTTAAACAACCTTCCGCTTCCACCTCTGGACCTTTGTTCATGTTGTTCTACAGAACAGAAAATTATACTTGCTCCAAGCTGGCTCAGTGACATTCTAAACCTCTTTTTCAATACTCAGCTCAAATCCTACTTTCTTTGTGAAGTCTTCTTTAGTCTAAAATTACACAACCCGTTGTGTTCCTTCTTACAGCACTTCCTTTGCAGTCCTCCTTGAACAATACTACACTTCATTCTATCTCCAATCCTCCAATAATGAATTATTTTTCTATGTTTATGTAACTCATCATAAAATATAGTCCCAATTATTAGTATTATCTGTCTTACATAACTGCCCCATAGCAAGAGAGCTATATCAAGTAAGCATAGTATCTGATTTGATTTTTAAAAGTCACCTAAAGGCAGACAATTATATACATGAAGCCAATATCTTCCTAAAAATTCTTGTCCTACCATCTACTGAATGAGTCATTAGATAAGTCACTTAAATCCTGGATAGTCCTTAGAGGTTAAATATCCTATTCTGAGCTGCTCAGAAGTCTGAATCTCTATTTCAATGCCTCTTGATACAGATCTGAAAGAGCTCTTAAAATATAACAGTGACAAAGAGAACAGAGAAGTCCACTCCACATGACGCAGCCTGAAGATCAAATACTGATCCCCTGTTTCCTTAGGTTCACGAGCCTAGCATGGTCTCACACACTGGTGTTTTAGAAGGGACTGATTTTAAAGATGTTATGGGAATCCTCAGGGTGAGAAGAATGAGGCTATTTATATGCTATAAACAGTATCTGTGGCAAGAATTTTAACAGGCATTTCTGGGCTTTATGTTCCTAGAAAGTGACCTTTTCAACACTATTATTATCAGGATTGCTCTTCTTCACCTCCTGATGGACTACAGACTAGTTCTTAACCTTCTCAAAAACTAGGAATAATGAGTTGGGTTCTTCTACACAGAGCTGTGACAAATGGCTCAAGATACACTCCTTGAGTCCAGTATTCCACAAGGCGTTCAGGAGCTCAGGGGACAATTCACTCATTGGTATAAAAGAATCTTCTCTGAACACTCTATAAATAATAATATCTGTGATTCAATTTCCCTGAAAGCATAGTCAATGATAAGGAAAAAGCATCAATGAACTTAATCTTTCAAATTTCTCTAAACCAGAATTAAGATACAGTGAATCTACTCAGCATGCAAAACAATAAAATAAAGTAAAACCCATACTCCAGATTCAGTTCAGTCGCTCAGTCACGTCCGACTCTTTACAACCCCATGAACCGCAGCAGGCCAGGCCTCCCTGTCCATCACCAACTCTCAGAGTCCACCCAAACCCAATGTCTATTGAGTCGGTGATGCCATCCAACCATCTCATCCTCTGTTGTACCCCTCTTCTCTTGCCCTCAATCTTTCCCAGCATCAGGGTCTTTCCAAATGAATCAGCTCTTCGCATCAGGTGGCCAAAGTATTGGAGTTTCAGCTTCAACCTCAGTCCTACCAATGAACACTCAGGACTGATCTCCTTTAGGATGGACTGGTTGGATCTCCTTGCAGTCCAAGGGATTCTCAAGAGTCTTCTCCAACACCACAGTTCAAAAGCATCAATTCTTCACCGCTCAGCTTTCTTTATAGTCCAACTCTCACATCCATATGTGACCACTGGAAAAACCACAGCCTTGACTAGACGGACCTATGTTGACAAAGTAATGTCTCTGCTTTTCAATATGCTGTCTAGGTTGGTCATAACTTTCCTTCCAAGGAGTAAGCGCCTTTTAATCTCATGGCTGCAATCACCATCTGCAGTGATTTTGGAGCCCAGAAGAAAAAAGTCATTTACTGTTTCCACTGTTTCCCCATCTATTTGCCTTCAGGTTAGGCAATACAAATGGATACAATAATATGTATTTAACAGACTCCTGACTGGTCCCTGAATATATATGCACATTCCAACACCCTAAGGGGAAGGGCTGATGACCTTAAGTGGCTAAGAGTCACTGTATTATGATATTTATTTAGGAAAACGTCCTTATTCTTAGGAGACACATGCTGAGTTACTTAGTGGGGATGAAAAGAATCATGAGGTATACAACTTACTTTGAAATAATCCACAAAGATAATAAAATAGAAATTGTTTATTTAGATGCCTAGATAGATTAAAATGGCAAAGTTGAATCTAACTGGTAGGCATAGGAGACTCCACTGTGCTATCCTATCAACTTTTCAGTATGTTTGGCTAAATATAAACAGATGATCAGAAAGGCAATTCTGTTTCATTTCCAGGTCAAATTAAAAAAAAAAAAATGAAGTTCTTTAATAAATGACTTGTTGATAAAATAAAAAAAATTTAATATTCAAACACAGTACATAGTTATTACAAAAATACATCAATTTAACAATTCCTAGATGGGGTCTATTCTCAACCAAACAGAATAAAACATTAAAACACAGGTTACAGCCTGACACTCTTCTGCTCAAGCCCCTCCTTTGGCTCCACCTCCAAGTAAAGGTTAAACTGTTAGAACGGCCCACAAGGCCCGTCACCGTCTCCCCTGACCTCCTCTACCCTGCAATCCAGCTACCTGTCTGTGATTCTCCTTGCTATTCCTCCATATAGCAGGCAGCTCCTGTCCAGAGGCCTATATGTTGGCTGCGCCCCATGCCTCGAACCCTCTGATCTTGGATGTCTACAGAGCTCCCTTCCTCACCTTCTACTTATATCCTTGCTTGAATGTCACTTTCATGGTGAGACATTCATTCCCCTAACCATTTAAAATTGTAATTCCCCACACTTCACTTTTATCGATGAGTCCCTGCTCTGATTTTCATGATGCCAGGTACCGGCCAAAACACTCTATATTTACATTTAATTTATACATTCTAATTCCATCTTCCACCGCTAAAATAAAAGTCCACAAGGGCAGGAATTTTGGACGAATTTGTTTACCAGTACTCCGACATCCAGAACACAATGAGACACCATGATAAGACAACATATTTACAGTCTCATTTATCTCTGAGGGGCGGGGGTGGGGTGGGGGTGGGGGGGTTGCGCCTAGAGTCTAGCTTAAAACTGATCTCCCATCCAAGAATGCTTGTGTTTTAGGCTCATACACTGAATTGCACTGATTGAATTTCCCTGTGTGTTTCTTAACTCTTAATCCTGTACAGATGAATCACCCACAGCCACTCTTCCCAGCAGTCATGTATGGGTGTGAGAATTGGACTATAAAGAAAGCTGAGCACCAAAAAATTGATGCTTCTGAACTGTGGTGTTGGAGAAGACTCTTGAGTCCCCTTGGACTGCATGGAGATCCAACCAGTCCACCCTAAAGGAAATCAACCCTGAATATTCACTGGAAGGACTGATGCTGAAGCTGAAACTCCAATACTTTGGCCATCTGATGCGAAGAGCTGATTCATTTGAAAAGACCCTGATGCTGGGAAAGATTGAAGGCGGTAGAAGAGGATGACAGAGGATGAGATGGTTGGATGGCATCACCGACTCAATGGACATGAGTTTGAGTAAACTCCGGGAGTTGGTGATGGACAGGGAGGCCTGGCGTGCTGCAGTCCAAGGGGTTGCAAAGAGTTGGACATGACTGAGTGACTGAACTGAACTGAACTCTTCCCAGTACATCTGCCTGACTCTTGTAGAGCCGAGGTGTTCAGGAGGGCCTGGGCCTTTTTCTACTGTATTTGTCATACTATATAAGGCAAAACATACAATGGAGCCATTAGGCCTTTAATGATCCCTATTTAATGAATGAAAAATATACAAACATACCTATATAGTTTACAGAAAGAGGTTGAGGAAAGAAGAAAGGGTCAGAGATATTTAGGTTCAAATTTTAGTCCATTCTTAACAAGCATGCCAATGTAATCTGCCAACACCTCAATTCCTTCGCTCCTATATAAAAACAAGGTCACTTTCTCCAAAGGTCTGTTCTGAAAAGAATCTCAAATGACCAAACAGAGTCCCTATATAGGAACCTCCCTGGTGGTCCAGGGGCTAGGACTCTGCACTCCCACTGCAGGGGGCCTGCGTTTGATTCCTGGAAGGGGAACTAGATCACACACGCCACAACTAAGACCTGCCCACCGCAGTGAAATAAATAAAAACAAAAATATTTTAAAAAACCCTATATAATGTGTGAAAAATATGGGTGCTCAGAAAGAAATGTTGGTTTATAATGACTTCCAAGCAATGTTTAAAAATTTCTATTTCTTTTGTCGTAACTTCTCCCATCTTTCCCACAAGCAAATAAAATCTCATATTTTTAGGTTATCATTTTTTCTATTCCTAGGATGGTCTCTAGTCAAACAAAAACCCATACAAACCCATACAAAAAAAAATCAGTAGATACTAATCAACGAGTAGAATGTTAAAGAGGATGAACTGAACAAAATCCTAAGCTGACACTTCTTTACTAAATAATTCTCATGAGAAATCATAATAAATGAAATTCACATAATAAACAAAAATGTATCTTAACTTTTATTTCACCAAATACTCCCTTGCAATTCACAATAACAAGTTAGATAAGGGACTGCCCTGTTGGCACAGTGGATAAGAATTTGCCCCCTAATTCAGGGGACACAGGTTCAATCCCTGACTCAGGGATTCCACATGCTATGGTGCAACTAAGTCCATGAACCACAACTATTTGAGCCTGTGCTCTAGAGCCTGCGAGCTGAGACTACTGAGCCCCGTGCTGTAACTACTGAAGCTGGTGCACTCAGAGCCCGTCCACAACAAGAGAAGTCAGTGTGGTGAAAAGCGCGCGTACCGCAACTAGAGTAGCCCCTACTTGCCACAACTAGAGAAAGCCTGTGCAAAGCAACAAAAACCCAGGGCAGTCAAAAATAAAAACAAACAAACAAAAAAAAAGACAGGCTAACGAGAGAAATCCAAAGTCTTATGTTTCACAAGGAAACATTTTTCTCCGTATTATTTCATCATCATCAATACATATTAGTGCAACTGCAAATTAAGTATCACAATAAAAAGTATGATTAATCTACCACCCAAGCATGATATTATCTTGATAAGGAAAACCTACGTCATTCTACCTTCAAATCTGTGTGCTATGTATAAAGCACTATTCTGTTATATAAAGTGTAAGCTTAAATGTACATTTGATTCTTCCTTTCTTTGAACTCTGAACTTGGAATGTGGTTCAGAAAGATAGGAGGCATACTACTGATTCCCCACCACAACTTTGCTGAGTCAATTCTACAGGAAGTACCACTTGCTGTTTCCTAATTTATTCTGTTAGTCACAGCCCAAGATAAATCATTTTAACTGTAATAGGCCAGCATTACTTATAGAATTCTGTTCATGACTCATTTAGAAATTTCACACCATCCTTGTTCTTTCCTTAACCCTATATAAATGGGGGCTGCTGTTCGCTCACTCAGTCGTGTCTGACTCTTTGCGACTGCATGAACTGCAGCACGCCAGGCTTCCCTGTCCTTCACTATACACATCCCTGAGTTTGCTCAAACTCATGTCCACTGAATCTGTTATACCATCCAACCATCTCAGCCTCTGTCATCCCCTTCTCCTGCCCTCAATCTTTCCCCACATCACGGTCTTATTAAACGGTAAAAGGACCCAAATTCTGCGGCTGCAACTAGTGAGTACACAATGTACTTCAAAAAGGTTAGCTAGCAAGGCTACCTCCAGGTACTATGAGTGAAGCTTACTGTTCATGTCATTCAAACAGTCACCCTGTGGAGTCTCCAGTGCTTCCTGCAGCAGTCTGATTCAAGCTTTGTACACTGTAGAAACCATACGTTCATTAACGAATCAGGAAAATCTAGCCTCACAAGACTGAGGTTGCTTGATTTTGGGGGGAGGTGTGGGGAAGAAGTCCTCTTTTAAATCCCACTAAACCAGAAATGGCCAACTTTGCAACCTGTTTCTTAACCACTAATGCTTTATGGTATTATCTACCAAAATTTTTTAAATAGATTTACATGTAAAAGCATGTCTCGGCTACTGCAAAGTACAGAAACACTTTTTGAATCAAATAAGAAGGCTTTGCCAACACTTTTCAATTCCATGACCATAGGGAACCAAAAGACCCTACAAATGAACCAAAAACACACAAAAAAACGTTGAGGAAAATAAGACCTTTCCCAGGCATTCAATAGACCCAGGTTTTCCTGGCCTGAACTGGGCATTGCCACATGGTGTAGAATCAACAAAAAGCAACAGAGACGTGGCCTGGCTTGCTAATTTCTGTCTCCATCTAAGAGAAAAGAAAATAGTGTGCTTTCAAACTCAGAAATACTGTGGATACTGTAAATTAGTTTTTAATTCAAAGCCTTGGTACTCTGGATTAGTAACCAATATTAAGAACAGTTAGGTCAATAATGTGTTCTCAGGGCTGGAGTGAGAGGTTTCATGAATCTGAAAATCTGTTTTCATATTTGCAAACTAAAACTGCTAGACTGATACTTTAAAGAAAGCAGAGAAAACAACAGGGGTAGGTCCTATGGCAACTCACGGAACTAGCATCTACTCAAACCACCTAGAACAGAGCACCAGGAGTTCAAACGGTATCATCTTCAGAATACTGGAACTAAGACAATGACAGAACTATTAGGAAAGATGACAGCAATAAACATTTAGCTTGAGTTATTCATCAGAAATTGTTTCACAATGAATGAAAAAATTAATGAACAATGTAAAAAACATTGGAAATAGACAACTGATAACTGTATATAAAACAATTTTTCTTTAGTGTGAGAACAGGAACACTTCTCATTTGAGAAGTGGGTTGCCACTGCTTTCTCCAGGGAATCTTCTGGTCCCAGGGATCAAACCCGTGTCTCCTTCTTAACCACTGAGCCACCAAGGAAGCCCTATCTGTCTCCATATATTTACATATTGGGAACATTTCATGTAATTGCAATTACATAATATAATGTCTCTTTTCACTAGCTTCTTTTACCTATCAAAATGTCTACATGGTACGTCCATGATGCAGAATATGTTAATACTTCATTCCATTCTATGGTCCAATAATATTCCACTGAATACCACATTTTGCTTATCCATTCAGTTGATGGACATCTGAGTTGTTTCTACTTCTGGTTTTATGCTTTTTTTTGCATGCATGGTGAACAAACTAGATAATCTTAAAAATTCCTACAAAAACACACACTACCAAAACTATCCCAAAAAGAAAGAGAATAATTTCCCATAGCAAGCAAACAGATTTTGAATCAGTAGTCAAAAAACATTTCAAGTATAGTCACTTCAGAAAACAGTATGGAGGGTCTTCAGAAAACTACAACAAGTATTTATGTGAGAATGTGAAGAAATTAGAAACTTTATGCACTGCTAGTGGGGGAAAAAAAAGGTAAAACCACTGTGCAAACAACTGAGTAGTGTCCCAAAAAGTTAATTACACAATTCTCACAAGATTCAGCAATTCCACTCCTAGGTACCCAAGAAGCAGAAAATATTATGTACATGAATGCTCATAACAGCATTATTCAAACGAATAAAAAGCACAAACAAACCAAATAGCCATGAACTGATTAATGGATTAGTAAAATGTGGTATATCCACCCAAGAATATTATCGAGCACAAGACACGAAGTACTGAATTAAACTACAACATGAATGAACTTCGAAAGCATTACGCTACAAGGAAGAAGTCAGACATAAAAGGCCACAAGAGTATGATTCCATTTATAAGAAATGTCCAGAATAGGCAACACCAGAGAGACAGAAAGCAGATTAATGGTTACCAGAGCTGAGGAGAGAAACAATGGGAAGTCATTGCTTAATTGATATGGGATTTCTTCTGGGGTGAGGAAAATGTCCTGGAATTAGATAGTGGTGATGAATGTACAACACGGAAATTTACTAGAAGCCACTGGATAATATATATTTAAAGTGAACAAAATGAAGAATTTCATATGAATTTTATTTCAATTTAAAAATAACCCAAAACAACAATCTACTCAGCAACATATAAATTAAAACAACCACAAAAGTCCATTTGGAATTCTTAGGTCTATAGGCTCAAAACCTACATTTAAAAACAGGCATCAGATACCTCACAACTGTGATTTATTAACAGTTAGGAGACAATTTAAAAAATTTCTCTCATAGAAGAAAGAGATTTAAAAAGTCATACATATTTTTAAGACCTAAGTTTGTACTGATCATTGTAGTCACTTTTAAGTGCAAGCAAACCCAGTTATTCTAGCAAGCTGACAGGAAAACACAACCACTATTAACCGTGTCCTTGGGGGCAGTAGGGACTCACCCAGCTTCTCCGGCTCATCTGGTCCCGTGCCTGCAATGCAGCTGCTCTCCAGGCCATAGGTGGGATCCACCTTCCCAGAGGCTCGGGCTGCTTCTTGAACCTTCTTGACATGAGCCTCCACCAATTCCAGCGGCACCTCCTCCCGGACTCGAGAAAACTCCTCTGTGTAAGAATAAAAATGGAACAATGTTCTGGTGTCGCGTGAATATTTGCTTCAGTGTAAACTAGGAAATCTGACACAACACTAGTGTGTCATGTGTAACCTAGTAACCTTTCTCGAGACTCAATCTGATCTATCCAAGGAAGTCAAGAAGGCCAAAGTCAACATGTACAGTGATGCAATTCCATCACTCTTATGTCTTACCTTACGTGCCACAGTCTTACTATATAAACAAGAGATTATGATCTTTAAATATCAGTAATAATCAAAACTGCTGTCCAAATTTCATCTAACTCTGCTGTTTGGATTTTAATCAAGAAAACAGTAAGGATGAAACAATCAGAAAGTCAAGAAAGAATTCTATAGTGTGAAAAAGTTCTAGTTAGAATTCATGCAACCCAAGAATATTAAATAACTCCTTTTGCCAATTATATCAAAATCCGTATGAATCACAAAATACCATTAAAAACCACTGTTTCATCCCTCCAAATTCTTAAAAAATGCTCATAGTTTGAAAAATGTTGTATTTAACTGCTTTATTTAAAAAACATAATCTACTATCCTTAAGGGGTAATACATAAAACTGCAATGAGTGTAACAGCCAATAACACCTAAATTTGAGATAAAACTATCATGAAAGAAAGCATGAAACCATGATCTGAAATGGTTATAGTTGTGAGACAGCTTAAGAAAGTCCATACCCAAAGCCGCTTTGGCTGCAGCAGACGCGACACGAGGATCCACTACAGATGCCAAAAAAGCAACAGTGCTCATGACTGGGTTTCCTGACTGACTGAAGGGCACAGGCTGGTAGGCCAGGGGCCCCAGGGAAGCATCAGAATTCTCAAGGTATGGGTCCTCAATGGGAAGCCTCAAGAAGTGGAGGATGCATTCATCCTGAGTGCGACTTCCAACGTGCTCTGACACTTTGTTCCAATCATCCTTATACATCTCCAGAGCCTGTGAGGGGAAAAAACAGGAGCTTTAATATCAGGTAACAAGGAAGTAATAGTTAATGACATCAGAAGCCTACAACTATTCTTTAGATGGGCTTTAAATTAAAAACAGTAAAGAAAATAGTTATACTGTTCATAGCAGGTAGTTCTGATTGCTTTCCTTATTATATTAAATTCTCAGTCAAAAAAAACAAATACAAGGCGTGTATACTACAAAGAATTGTGGTGCTGGAGAAGACTCCTTAGAGTCCCTTGGACTGCAGAGAGATCAAACCAGTCAATCCTACAGGAAATGAACCCTGAATATTCACTGGACAGATGCTGAAGCTGAAGCTCCAATACTCTGGCAACCTGATGTGACAACCAGCTGGAAAAGATCCTGATGCTGGGAAAGACTGAGGGCAGGAGAAGAAGGGGATGACAAAGATCCTGATGCTGGGAAAGACTGAGGGCAGGAGAAGGGGACAACAAAGCATGAGATGGTTAGGTGGCATTACCAACTCAACAGACGTGTTTGAGCAAACTCCAGGAGAGACTGTCTTGATACTTTCCAGCACAACCTTTCCAGATGAGCTTACTTTTAAGCTTTTTCCTTTGTTCATTTTCCTTTAGCCAGAGAAAAGTAAGAAAGGTCAGGAAGTTTTTTACCCAGAATAAAGCTAAGGTATTGACATGCAGAATTCAAGCCACAGTCAGCATCCAGAAAAGCACGAGGCGGAGAAACAGTGAAGTTCCGAGCCTGAGCACCGATAGAAGCATTACATAAGAGGGGCGGAATGAAGAGATGTTTTCAAAACAACATGCTGACAGACCTCCAGGAAGGAAAAGGGTGACATATAGAAAAATGTTATTAGTAGACATTTTACACTACACAACACCTTCACTCCTCCTATCACCACTGGGGTCTTCACCACTGCTAACTTGGATTCTTAGAATTGCCTGTCTCTACCCTTAAATTCATCCTTCTTCCTGTTGCTGGATGTATGACACAGCAGACTGTCTCTTGCCTGCCTAAAACTAGTTCAGTTCTCACCATTATGTTACGGAATTAAGGTCAAGCACAACAGAGATCTGCTAATTCTTCCACCTCACCATCATATTCTTTAATGTCCCGGGAATACCCAGATCCCACATCCTAAGTATTGTGTGTATGTACAGTTTGTTCTGTACTAGAAATATCATGGACCAGAACCAATACCAGCACCCTACTCCAGGAAGCTGTCCATTATATCTTATCTACCCAGGCCAGCTACAGAGACACTCCTCTGTACGTCTTATGCTCCAGTCACACCTCTAATCATGTTTCAATCGGTTTCTGTCACACACTAGACTATGAATTACTGAACTGTAGACACTATGGGCTAGTCATCTCAATCTGTCTGCCACAGTGCCTGAAACACAGTACCAAATAAAATGTGCTGAATTTAATCACAGGTAGGCAAACTAAATTAAGAAAGGAATCTTACTTTTCCATGACTCCAAGCATTAAAAGAAAAAAGAAAAATTCTGGGGAATTCCCTGGCAGTAGAGTGGTTAGGACTCTACTGCCAGGGGCAAAGGTGTGATCCCTGGTTGGGGAACTAAGATCCTGAAAGCCGAGGAGTGTAGACAAAAACAAACACCACCCCATGATTTTTAAAAAGGCCTTTCAAGACAACTGGAAACTGAAGTGTAATATAAAATTACACAGGAAGATACCCAGTAAGCAGCCTATGTGATATGCTTGCCTGATAAAATGGTATGATTTGGGGGAGGGAGGGCGGACAACAATAAACCCTAACGAGTCTTCCAAATGTATTTATCAGGGTGAAACTGACCAAGTTTTTGGTTATAAATCGATTAAAAAATTTTCTTCTGACTTCATGTTCTTAAGCTATTAATTATCAATAAATAAATAATAAAAACAGAAGGTGTGAATGGTCAACAATACTGTTGGGAAGGCTTTTATATTCCTCTGTGTAAGTGCAGACATCTGTTGGTTCAACAGCATGTTTAAAAGGAAAATCAACCGGTTGTAAAGTCCCCAGCTGCAGGAGAGAAAACACACTATTGTGTGGAGA
Source organism: Dama dama (assembly GCF_033118175.1). Classification (NCBI taxonomy): domain Eukaryota; kingdom Metazoa; phylum Chordata; class Mammalia; order Artiodactyla; family Cervidae; genus Dama; species Dama dama. The sequence goes on along the minus strand of NC_083704.1, from coordinate 56,207,816 downwards.
TCTGTGGCATTCTGGGGTATGTTCAGGGTAAACAGTAGCTCAGCCATTCTGACCTCACTCTTTATTTACTATCCACTAATCTTAACCAGTCAATCTTACGGGAAATCAACCCTGAATACTTGTTGGAAGGACTGATGCTAAAGTTGAAACTCCAGTATTTTGGTCATCTGATGCGAACAGCTGACTCAATTGAAAAGTCCCCGATACTGGGAAAGATTGAGGGCAGAAGGAGAAGAGGCCATCAGAGGACCAGATGGCTGGATGGTATTACCAATTCAATGGATATGAACCTGGGCAAACTCCGGGAGATAGTAAAAGACGGGGAGGTCTGGTGTGCTGCAACCCATGGGATTGCAATGAGTTGGACACAAAGAAAACTCTGGAGTATAAATGTGCAGCAAGGAAAAGAGCTGACAGGAGAATGCTGTTTCAGGCAATACTGCACAACTGCATCTCCCCCCAGAGCCCACAGATTCTATATGAGCAATACAAAAGCACTTCCCATACGTTTCTCCAAAAGGACTGAGAACTGTAAAATCAACATATATGACTAGACAAGACAGCCCTGAGTTAAAAGAAAAAGGAGCTCAGGAAAGAAGCTCTCTGCATACCAATGACACTGAAAGGACAGACAAGAACAAATGAAAACAGTGGTAAAAACGCAAAAGGAACAAATCTTTTGATTATAGACAGACACAGAGAAAGAGAGAGTGAGAAGAGAGAACAAGGGAAGTAGAAGAGGGTGGTAAAAATGAAAAAGGAAGAGTTAATATACCATTAGAATTTTTCATGAACCATGACTGTTCGAACAATTCAAAAAATCAAATTAGAGCAAAACAGATACACGTGACACCACCAGGCCCAAAGGGTCCCAAAGTGTGGTCTGGAAACTCACAGAGCACCAGACCCCTTCACAGAAACTGAGAGATCAAAATAATAACACTAGGACTTTACTGTCTTACTTGTTATGTCGACATGTGCACAATGGCACAAAAGCAATGGGGGGTGAACCACCGTCTTAAGGGTCATTTAATTCCTCATTACCACATACTTGAAGAAACCAAATAAGCCAACCTTACTTAAACATTTCCTGGATGAAATAGTAAAATTGATTTTTATTGAATCTAATTATCTTAGCCCATGTATTTTCAATATTTGGTGTTATGAAATGCCAGGTAAACAGGACTACCAACTCTCGAAGCGTAACTATCTAAAGGAAAAGCATTTGTGTGATTGAGTTTCAAGTTCAAGTAGCCACTCTCTTCTCCAAGTATCACTGTCACTAGAACACGCTAACACACCACAGTTTTACAGACACAGATGTCTGGCAGACATTTCTCAAAAATAAACAATGATTCTCAAAAATATCACTCCAAGGAAAACAACTGATACTGTCTGTTGCCAACAATTAAGTGAAAAATTACAATTACAATTCTGAAAATCATGCATCTGCCATGAAAGCCTGTTCTACTCTCTAGAAGACTTCCTAATGAGATTGGTACCAATATTACCAATTTGCATTTTTTGATATTGTATAATGAACTGCATCAACATTTGGAAGATCTGCAAAAATCAGAAAACCAGTATTTTCCAACTTATCAATGAAAGACGCTATGTAATCATATATGGGTATAAGATCCATTACTAGTCCAACAGGAGAGATCAATGGATTTCACACAGCAACTAACCTGTAAGAAACTACCAGTGGTCAAGGTTTAATGTGATACTGTACAAGCATACCTTAGAGATGCTGCAGTTTCAATTCTGGACCACTGTGATAAAGTGAGGATTGCAATAAAGCAAGTCACACAGGTATGTTGGCTTTTACAGTGCATATAAAAGTTATATTCATACTATGCTGTAGTCTACTAAGTATGCAATAGCTTTATGTCTTTAAAAAAAAAATGCATGTATCTTCATTTTAAAATACTTTGTTGCTAGTGCTTCCTCCATAGTTCAGTGGTAAAGAATCCGCCTGCCAATGCAGGAGACACAGATTGGATCCCTTGTCTGGGAAGGTCCCACATGCCAAGTAGCAACAGAGCGCATGCACTGCAACTATTAAGCCTGTGCTCTAGAGCCTGAGAGCTGCAACTACTCAGTCCAGGAGCTGCAACTACTGAAGCCCTAGCAACCTAGAGACCATGCTCCCCAACAAGAGAAGCCACTGGAATGAGAAGCTCAAACACTGTGATGAAGCGTAGCCCCCACTTGCCGCGACTAGAGAAAAGCTCCCGTGGCAATAATGACCCAGAACAGACATAAATAAATAAATAAATTTTTAAAAATACTTTGCTACTAAAAAATGCTAACTATCACCTGAAAGTAAAAGTCGCTCAGTCATGTCCAACTCTTTGCGACCCCATGAAGTATAGAGTCCATGGAATTCTCCAGGCCAAAACACTGGAGTGGATAGCTATCCTCACTCCAGGGTATCTTCCCAACCCAGGGATCAAACCCAGCAGGCGGATTCTTTACCAGCTGAGGCACAAGGTAAGCCCAAGAATACTGGAGTGGGTAGCCTTATCCCTTCTTCAGAGCATCTTCCCAACCCAGGAATCAAATCTGGGTCTCCTGCATTGCAGGCGGATTCTTCACCAGCTGAGCTATCTATCAGGGAAGCCCATAACCATCATCTGAGCCTTCAGTGAATGATCTTTTTGAAATAGTAACATCTAAGATCACAGATCACTGTAAACAAATATAATTAACAATAAAAAGTTTAAAACATTCTGAGAATTACCAAAATGTGACACAGACACAAGGTGAACAAATACTGTTGGAAAAATGGCACCAACAGACTTGCTTAATGCCTTCAGTATGTTTTTTTAAAAAAGCGGGGGGCGGGGGGGGCAGGGCAGATGCCTATATCAAAGAATATAACTAATTACCTGAAAAGGTCATTAAGGTATTTCTCCTGCTTCTAACTACATATCCAGGTGGTAACAGACTTGCCTAATAAACTAAATATACCTAATGGACAAGCAAATTATGAAAATCCAGGGCCATCTAGTCAAATCTATGGTTTTTCCAGTGGTCATGTATGGATGTGAGAGCTGGACCATAAAGAAAGCTGAGCACTGAAGAATTGATGCTTTTGAACTATGGTGTTGGAGAAGACTCTCGAGAATCCCTTGGACAGCAAGGAGATCCAACCAGTCCATCCTAAAGGAGATTAGTCCTGGGTGTTCATTGGAAGGACTTATGTTGAAGCTGAAACTCCAATACTTCGGCCACCTGACACGAAGAGCTGACTCATCTGAAAAGACCCTGATGCTGGGAAAGATTGAGGGCAGGAGGAGAAGGGGATGACAGAGGATGAGATGACTGGATGGCATCACCGACTCAATGCACATGAGTTTGGGTAAACTCCAGGAGTTGGTGATGGACAGGGAGGCCTGGCATCCTGCGGTTCACGGAGTCGCAAAGAGACACAACTGAGCAACTGAACTGAACTGAAGACAAACAGTTCTCCTCTGAAAATGGTTGATTAATATGAAACCAAAATTTCTCTTTTTCCTATCCTTCAGAGTACAATTAAGTGATCTGCAAGAATCTCCAACGACATAAGGAAACTGAAAAAAGCAACGTGCTGATGGACAGAGATACTGTGTATAATCACAAATTCATCATAGAGTCTTCACCTTTCATTCACAAGGTAATTTTTTCAATGGCAGGTATTTTCAGCCACTTTTCTGAAATCCTTTTGGGAGATACGGAGGTTGCATGCTCAAATGCATAGAAACACTAGGGAACTAATCTACAATGACTGACACGGTCTAAGTTAAGAAAAACTGGATATGAAGAAATGCCCCAATTCAAAGAAACATCTGCTGGCCAAGGAGATAATTATTGCTGTGTGAGAACAAGGGTCCAGAGTTGCTAGATCTTCTAATTATGGAGGAAGAGTTAGAAATCTAGACTACCTTGGCAAAGTTCCAATATTTGTTGGTAACAGATTTAAAATAAAAAAACTCAACCCAAGCCAAAATAACACATATCCAAGCTTGATGTCCCCTACTGACAACCAGCTCGCTGTTACCTCTAGTGTGATACACAAACTTTAACAGCCCAAGAACATTCTAGTAAAACTCACTGCATGGACTTAATATTTTTAGGATAAATTTCAAAGGTATATTTAAAATGCTAGGCACAGAAACTTAGCACCCATCTCATAAGAATAAAGGGGCTCCACCATTAATGTGCTTACCTCCAGGAGTAGAAGGGTCTCCTGTTCCGTCCATTCTCTTCCAGCACTAGCACCTTTACTCTAAAGAAAAAAATTCAGAAACTATTTAACTCATTCCTAAAGGCTGAATATGGAGCTCATTAGAGCTCCTAAGTAACGGGGACTGTTTTCTGCAAACCACCAAAATAAGTCCCTGAATAACAGGAATAAAACACATAAGGAACTTAAACTCACAAGAGAAAGACTGTTTTATTTCAAAGATTTCTTACTGTCTACCAAGAACTCATGGACTACTTAAGACATGGATCACTTACACTACTTATTTCTACTATTTTGGTATTTAAAAACACCTTTTTAATCTACAACAGCATAGCGTGTTAATGCATACTATGGATGCACTATAATATTAAAACATAAAACAAATGTTTGGTATACCTTGAAGGCTGTACTTTATCCAAGATTTTAAGGACAAACTGTACTACACATAAGGCACTCTGGCAGATACTTTACTCCAATTGCAAGAGGTTCATATTACCTCATATTTAACATCTCTTGATTAATAAAATCTTCAAGTGACTCCCTAAACTCCAAATCACTTTTTTCATGAGAATCTTTGTTAACTTACAAGTGAGCCTGTGTCCTCTTGATTAATACCTTTATCATTAAGAGATGCCTCTATTCAATTCTGGTAAAACAACTTGTTTTGATGTCTACATTTACAAATATTAATATAGTGACTTTGGCTTTCTTTTGTCTTTCCCATTCATTTCCATTTAGTTTGTGTCTTTATATTTTGAGTGTCTCAGACAATATATGTTCTCGATTTTTCATCTAATTTGACAATCTCTGCTGCTCAATCAAAACATTAAAACCATTAATGTGCAATTCAATATAACTGTTCCTATGGTCTTTATTCCTTCCTAGCCATCATATGTTTCCACTTGGAATCACTACCCTTCAACTTAAAAGAATTTCCTTCAGCTTTCCTACACCTTGCACTAGTTCCACCTTTTGAATGTCTGTGAAGGTCTTTACTATACTTTCAATTTTGAAAGGTATTTCTATTGAATACAGAATTTCAGAGTGACAGTTTCCCTTTAAGCATTTAAAGCAGTTACGTTGTCCTCTGGCTCCTATCATTTCTGCTGAAAAGGCAGACATCAGTTTTATCACTGTGCCATTGACTTTAATGTGCCCACTTCCACCCCCACCTCCTTGGTTGCTTTAGTACATCAGTTTTAAGAGTTTTAACATCAAATGCCCAAGTATGCTTTTCTCTGTATTCAATCTCTCTTATTCTGAGCATTGTTATTTTTTCATTAGTTATGGAAATTTTTTAACCCTTACACTTTCAAATATCAGTTCTGTGCCATTATCTCTCCCTTTATGGGTCTCTATTAATGATAAATAAGTCTTTCTTCTGACTGTATCTCATGTGTCTCTTGCATTCTTTTCTCTTTGTCCTGTCCCCCTCAACTTCAACCATATTTTTTTCTCTTGGTGTTTCAATATATCTGTCCTGTCTTCGGCTGTGTCCAGTCTTCTGTTATACCCATCCAGTGGGTTAATTTCAGGTATAGTTTTTAACTGTTCAATAGGTATTTGATTCTTTCTATATATTCACCTTCTCTGTTGAAATTCTCCATTTTCTCCTCATTTTAACATATTAATCAAAGTTATTTTTATATACCTATCTTCTAACCACACCATATAATGACTTCTATAAAATGCCATCAGATTTATGAAGAAAGTTCACCTCCTTACCCTACGAAAAGTAAATCAAGTTTCTTACAGAAAATGCTGCTTCTTAGAAGTAAAAAGGACCAACACGATATGCTAGATTGTAGTCCATATGTCCCTATCAAAAAATCCTTACCTTTGCTAAGGTTTTCTTGGAGTAGATGTCAGTACGAAGACCAAAGTTCTGCAAATCAATTGGTTTTTCCTTGTTCTTCTCAGGAAAATTTAACATTTGCTGAGCAGCAGGAATCTATGAGTCAAATAAACGATAAATGGTTGTACTAACCTCTACAAAGTCAAGGGGACAGAAGTTTTTAAGGCTGTTTAATACTGGCACTTAAATGACTCCTGGTGGAGATTCTACAAAACAAACAAACAAACAAAAAACCTTACGCTAAACTAACAAAATTTCAACATATAAGAAACTTTTTTTTGCCTCTCTTAAGTCATAGAGACAACAGACACATTTTCCTTAATGTTTCACAGTGGGGGCAATTTATAGGTTTCCTTTGTGTTATTACAATAGAATGATACACATAATACAATTGACATAATCGTTTCAAGAACGTGTGCATGGATGTCCACTTTCCAAATGTTAAGGGAAGGGAAGAAGTTCTAAACAATTTAAACAGTCTGCTTCTTGATTACTGTCTTTGATGGCAGAGGTGATAAAGGAGTCATGAATTATGAAAGTAAATCTGTAACATGATAAGATAAAGCACAGACTCTTGGGATTAAGGAGACAGCATTATCTTAAAACATAAAACATTCTTATGTACTCAAACATTTACAACAGATAAAAACAAACACAACCTACCAGCTAAGAGACAGCACAATTATATAACAGTAATTCTTGAACACAAGTAGTAGAAATGGTTGTCTGTTATTACCCAGACCTGAAGAATGAAAACTGAAACTGTTAGTCACTCAGTCGTGTCTAACTCTTTGCAACCCGATGGATTTTGGCCTACTAGGCTCCTCTGTCCATGAGATTTTTCAGGCAAGAATACTAGAGTGGGTTGCCATTTCCTTCTCCAGGAGATCTTCCGGACCCAGGGATCAAACCCTGGTCTCCTGGAATGCAGGCAGATTCTTTACCATCTGAACCACCAGACCTGAAGAATAAGTGGTATTAATTTACCTGAGGTGATCGAAGATGTAGAGGAACAAGCCCCGAGGGGGTATCAGCTAACACATTGAAATGAGGAGTTGGAGGAGGCCCCATTGCCATGGGTCGACTTTCTGGATCCACTTGGTAATTAACAAGCCCCCACTGCTCTAAAAAGGCATGAACCCTGAAGGATAAATGTCTGAAAGTTAAAATCTAGAGAATGTACCTCATCATCTTCATAACCATCATCACATTTCATTAAAAAAAAAAAAAAAACAACAAGTAAACACGTTCTTTTGCAGGTTATGAACCTTCACAAAGTAACTGACAGTTTTGGTTTGAGGGACAGTCTACAAACTCAAAATGTTAATAATATAGCACCCCCAAACCAAGTAGAAAGCTTAATCATTTCAACCACAAAAATGAGAACAAATGCCTGTGTAGGTCCACGGTGAAGGAATTCACACATAAACCAAACTCACAAATGGAAATCTACTTTTTCTCTTCTTTAGACAGATTTAGGGCACAGAGCTTATTCACTCCCCACCTTAACCCACACTCTATCTATGGTCAGTTTATGATTAAAAGATGTAAAATGTGAATTTTTTAAAAAAATAACACTTTAGGTATTTTATTAACCAAGAAAATATCCAGTTTAATCAACCTAACATTAGTAAAGTACCAGTAACCATCTGCAGTGAAATATCTGACAAAAAGTCCAGACATTTTTACCTCATCACAGCACACACATCTCCAGTTAAGTTCCTCCGACAAGCAGTGCTGGTTAAATATTCTTGGGGATTTAGGCGGTATGTGTCAATCATAAAATTTCGATATGCCAAGTATCTAAAAAGTAATGCCCAAATTCGTAAGGTGAACACACATCCTTTCAAAAACAGTAACTCACAGAGCAAAGTAGTTTCACATTCCTCTAGCAAATACATCAAAAAATTAAGACAACAGGCCAATAAATCAGAGTGATACTGTACTGACTATTAACAGTCATGCATGCAACTCAGGGTAAGAATCCCTAAAACACAGAACAACTGTCTGCTAACATGTAACAATAATAAGTACAATAGAGTAGTGTGATGTAGTTAACGTGAAGTAAAACAAGCATAACCTTGGTCACAGAGGTGAACCGATAAATCCTTAGCTGCCTGCAAAATTTGCAAATAACACCTGGTTACTTAGGCTGTCTCCGTAACTACCCTATTCTATACCTAGAATTTTATTGTGTGCCAGCCTTAGGTCTAAGCACCTTCTGTGTGGTAACACATATAATCCTCACAATCTCTCTATAAGGTAGGATCTATTGTTATTCCAATTATAGATGAGGATTAAAGAATCTGTCCCCAGACCACAAGGCTAGTAAGTGGAGCCAGAATTCAGCACAGTGTGGGGACTCTGACATTAGCAAAGATTAACTAAGAAGAGTGCTTTAAGAAGCTCCTGCCAAACACATCTAAATAGGTTTTCTAAAGACAGTATCAAGATCACATCTTTACATTTCACTCACATCTCTGGAGTCTTGGATTTGTTTTTTCCATTGAAAAACTCAGGAAGAGCGCGTCGTTCAATCACATGAATACTGAAGAGAAAAGAGAGAGAAACAATTAAGAGCCCTCTCGGAAAAGCAAAATCCTGAAATTTGAGTTAAGCCTGTTTAATTTTCAAAGTAAAAATGGATGAAACTGAAAACTGAGCACTACTTGCAAAATTTAATTGGCCTGCACAAGTTCCTATATATTAACAGTATGTAATAATAAAACTACAGAAAATATAATGTATACTAAAAAGTTACATGAACTATAAAGTTAAAAAATGATTTCCCTTTCTAACCTCTTAACACTTAAACTACAGTCTTTCTATTCACATCTGCTAAGTCACGTCAGTCGTGTCCAACTCTGTGCGACCCCATAGACGGTAGCCCACCAGGCCCCCCTGCCCCTGGGATTCTCCAGGAAAGAACACTGGAGTGGGTTGACATTTCCTTCTCCAACGCATGAGAGTGAAAAGTGTAAGTGAAGTCACTCAGTCGTGTCCGACTCTTAGCGACCCCATGGACTGCAGCCCACCAGGCTCCTCCGTCCATGGGATTTTCCAGGCAAGAGTACTGGAGTGGGGTGCTATTGCCTTCTCCAATGCATGAAAGTGAAAAGTGAAAGTGAAGTCGCTCCGTCGTGTCCGACTCTTAGTGACCCCATGGACTGCAGCCCACCAGGCTCCTCCGTCCCTGGGATTCTCCAGGCAAGAGTACTGGAGTGGGTGCCATTGCCTTCTCCATTCCATTCACATAACCAAACTCAAAAAGTTCTATCAACACAATGAAGGCTTTAGATTTTATGGAACTGTCCTAACATACCATAACTAGATGAAGAGCCAGAAGATACAAGAAGTTCTTTGGAAATTCTAGGACAAAAATCACAGTAACTGGTATGGCAACAATTTGGTGAAATGAATAACCAAAAGACAGTGGAACTGACAATGATTAGTTTCTCAGATTCAACATTAATGCACATTTTTTGACCAGTCCTCAGAAACAGTGAAGTGAACTTAATTTTTTAATATAGTGACTTACTGCTTTTAAAAAGATCACAGCACTAATTTTTAACATTTAAATAAAAGCATTGATAATTTTATAAAATGTTACAGGTGATAAGCACTGTAGAAACCATGTAAAATGAATCAGGCCCAAAACATTCTACAAATGAACCAACTGTACATCTAGCACAAAAGTTTAGACATTAATGGTGGCTCAGTGGTAAAGAACCCGCCTGCCAATGCACGAAACTCAGATTTATTCCCTGGGTTAGGCAGAGCCCCTGGAGGAGGAAATGGCAACCCACTCCATTATTCTTGCCTAGAGAAATTCCATGGACTGAGTAGCCTGGTAGGTTACAGTTCATAGGACTGCAAGGAGTCGGATAAGACTACTCATGCACCAACGTTTTTCCAGATGACACATTTTAGCTTCTCAGTGGCTTTCCATGTACAGAGATTGCATGGGAAAAAGCAAATCAATAGTCTGTAAATACAAATAAAAGCATTCACTCTTTATTTGGTAGCATTTAAATTATTTGAAATGAATACTACCAAATATATAAATAAATCACCTGGAAATGTCTAGGAAGATAATTTCTAAGATCAAATATGTTCCACAGATCTATGTATAAGGAATTTCCAGAGTAACTATAAGTAATTACAAACTGGTTCTAATGTACTCTTATGTTATGTTACAGGTTAGAAAGAAGCCAAAAAAACAATTTCACCAAGAACAAAACACATAAGAGTATATTATCACAAGCACTTTCTTTTTCAAAATCTATGTCTGAAGTACTGGCAGCCGATTCCTTAGGTTCTGTGAATGAGTCAAGTAGTGGAAGGAGTGGTATCCAGAATCAGAAAGCCTGAGTTCTTCCAATGATCAACCTACAACTGAAACACTTCAACTGAGACAGCAGTTAGTTCATCTATAAGCAGGGATATAACTAATACCTCTACTGTCCATCTAACAGCACGCTTTGTGACGTGTAAATGGAAGTGTTTCTGGAACATACAAAAACATACAAGTTAAATACTGTTATGACTTTCTCCTTTTTTGAGAGGAAAGTGCTAGTTTCTCAAGCCATTCTGAATCTTTTTAATTACCAATAATGTAACTTCCAAATTTAAAACTCATTTAACATCATAATGAAAGTAATGAAGACTGACCTTCAAAGTAGAGCTATTTACTTATTCTGTTTCAGCTTCCACTTATTCATAACATTGAGGAACAGCATGAAGAGTTAAGTTTTAAAAAGTATGCTGAAAAGTCTGAACAGTAGAGACCATACCTTCTGGTTTGGGGGAAAAAAAGAAGGTATGACTCAAGTGGACCATCCACCCTATTCTTTTAAGGTGGTCTTAGAGATATTTGTGTGTGTGTATGAATATACGTATACACATACACACACACACATATATGTATATAAGGACATACAGGCACATATATCCTTAAAAATAACACAAAAATCATTGAAAGCAGGCAAAATATCCAAACAGGACCACAAGATTCAGAGTGAGGGTGGCATCACTAGACTAAGTATACAGTCTTCCAATAAAAGGACCTTAAAGAAACTAACATCTATTTAGAGTTCTGGTACATTTATTTAAAAATAAAAAACTGTCAAACAAAAATCAGCCTGATATGAAACAGTTGCACTTCAAAAGTAATCAGGAGTAAGATATCTAGGTCTGCATTTATTTCCATCCATGTTCCAAGGATGCCTCAATGGTTGTGGTAAATGACAAGGAGGATGCTGAGATGGGTGTTTTCTTGAATTCTTTTACATGCCAGGGTTTATATGCAAAGAGTTCCTGTTTCCCGTTAACATAAAGCCATGACTGGGTAGTCAGAAGAGTTTTACTTTATGTATTTCCATAACATTTAAAAATTAAAAAAATAAAAAATAAAAATCACAGGGCTTCCCTGGTGGCTCAGTGGTAAAGGATCTACCTGCCAATGCAGAAGATGGGGGCTGGATCCCCGGTCCAGGAAGACCTCACATGCCACAGAGCAATTAAGCCCATGAGCCACAACTACTGAGCCTGCACTCTATTGTTGAGAGTCCGGGAAGAACAACTACTGATCCTGTGTGCCACAAGTACTGAAGCCTGTGCACCCTAGAGCCCATGTTCCACCACAAGAGAAGCCACTGCAAATGAGAAGCCTGCATCCCACAACCAGATAGCGGCCCACGCTCATTGCAACTAGAGAAGAGCCTGCATGGCAGTGAAGAAGCAACACAGCCAAAATTACATACACAAAATTATTTTTTAAAAATCTGTTTAAAAATCATATCATAAACATCAGTATTTTATAATAATTAAATACTCAAGCATCTGCCTGTCTGAACTAAAACTGACACCAAATGAGTTAGGTTTAAGTTTATAAAATTTTATAGCCCTAAGTTACAACATAATCCAGTTTCTATACCGAAGTAAAACAACTAAAATAACACATTCCAAAGTTAAAATAACTTTCCATCCTCCATCATCTAGCGTGACAGGGATTACCAGTGAGAGGACTTGGGCAGAAGAGCGCAGTATTGTTTAAAGCAAAGTGTCCCCACTCCTAAGTGCCATGTTCACAGACAGGAGCACCCACTCACCAGTTATAATCAAACCACGATGCATAGCTAGGAATAATAATGTGATTGGTCTGCTCAGTCACATTATCTTCACCAGGGTCAACCGATCTACTCTGATCACCTTTGCCAGGATCTTCATCTTCCTACAGAAAAGAAGCCAAAGTTTAGAGAGATAAGGAATAGCTTTCAAACTTCTGATAGCAGTTTACAGAAAATGCAGCTAGCCAATGCAATTTCAAGGACCAGGAAAACAAATGTCAAGGAAAAACAGCTTTTCAGTTTTTAAAGGTACCTTCACAAGATGTCCAGATGAGAGAGCAGATTTTATTCCTCCTTTTTAACAGATCAGGGAATCAACTCAAAGAAGGCCCAAAACTTTCCCACAGTAGCCTGCAACTTATTTGTCTAGTTTTCCCTAATTCTAGGATCAGAAATCTAAATGGCTAGTTCTTAATTTATAAGGAGGTTAGCTCAATGACACTAGTAAGGCATAATGATAAAGTTTCTCCACTTTCAAAGACTGAGTATTAAGTATCCACCAACAGCTATATGTGCATTACCTCACTTACTCCTCACAGTAACAGCAGGTACTATTTATCATCTCTTCTGTGGATGAGAAAATGGTGTACAGAGCTAATATGACATAAACAGGACAAAATTTCAGGAAATCCAGCTAGAGGGCCTACACTGTTAACCGTTCTCACTGTTGGAAATTAGCTGACTTTTATCATATTTATGGAGGTTTTACAAGTGAATTCACCTAAAAACCTTGCTTTGGTAATAGTAATTGCAAATACCACTGCAATAGGTCAAAACAAAAGAATATTTTTATGCTACAATAATCACTTTTAAATAATATCATTTAACACACAGTTTATATTCAAATGGATCCAAGTGTCCCAGAAATGTCTATTACAGATTTTTCTCCCCAAACCAGAACCTGATCACGGAGTCCATATACATCTCTTTAGTCTCCTTTAACCTCCACCTCCTTTTGCAAGGAGGAGGACTTTTACAATGGCTTGTAGAGTATCTTCCAATCGCTATTTAACTCAATGATTCCTCATAATTAACTTCACATTAAACGTTTTTATCAAGATACTATAGGAAATAAATTTTTTGACACTAAGGTGTTTTCAAACTGTATAGGGTTTTTTCTATTAACCCTTTATCTGTGGTGTTTTTACTGTTTTAACCTTACGAAATTCTTTTAAGAAAGCAGTCAAGTTTTGAATCACATTCTTTTATAATGGTTCCAGAGTTTAATTTCTACATTTAAGTTAATTCAACCTGTATTTCCTGGTAAGGATCTAGTTAGTGCTAGAAACTTAAGACAATAGTTTCCTTAAGATCAATGAATATAAAAAAAAAACTTAAAGTATGAAAGCACTAAGGAAACTGGTTGTCACTTAAATAATGTTAAAGCAAATGTGTTAATACTGATTACAAAGGTAAGAAATTTTATTTCCCAAACCAGGGAAGCTAGTGAAAACTATGCTTATGATTAAGTTGCTTTTGTGCCGTAGGTTTTACAAATTCAATGTGATTCAATTCAGAAAATTTTCTTGAGGAAAAGCAGGGAGAGGCTGGCACTGAAATGAATAAAAGCTGACAGTCTATAGAGTTTAATCATCTCAGCGAGGAAAAAAGCAGAATGATATTGTGGGACCAGTTACTAGAGTAACTGCCTCTAACTGTCTTAGCTTTAAGTTATACAAAAAACGTGTCCACAGTTTCAAAATTACTCTCATTCTTGATGTTAAAAAATTGGGAAATTCTTTGGCTTGTATTTTGCTCTCTTTTACTACCACACAATACTATATACTCTAAATGACCACATCTTCTCACAAGCATAATATTCATCAATGTTAGTAAGTTGATGAATACAGAATACTTCTCTGAATACAGAAGTTTGATTTCCAAGACAATATAAGAACGATTCAGTTAAAAAGCTATCTACACAAGAGTTTCTCGAAATACTTTTCCTTGAAATCCTGTCATGAATATTTTCATTTCATGAATGTATAAAAAACAGTAAATGTCACTATGGAGAAGTTCTATGACTCACTGAAAAAGAAAAAAGAGAACTATTCATTTTCAGCATTAAGGAAGTTATTTCAAGGAGCTTAAGGATTAGTTACACATCTTAACAAAGAGATTACAGCCTGAATAAATAGTGGGGCCATTTATTTAAAGAGAAGCAAACCCTGCCTGAAATCCAACATCATCCAAGAGCTTAATTATTCTTGTCTCCAAAGCAGAACCGATGTAACATGAAATAACTGTAAAACTCAGAAGAGGGGACGAGTGTGATCAAAAGCTTCCTCAGCCGTGGCCTGGGGCTGCACTAACAGAACAGGGAGTGAGAAAGTCAAAGCGAGGCGCTGTCCCTGCTCACCTGGAACTCTGTGCAGCTGGTCATTCACACAAAACCAGCAGAGAAATGGAACCAGAAACCACAGTACATGAGAAACGCTTACCTGGGAGAATGGCAATGTCCTCTTGCTAACATTGTAGGCGGTCAAGAAAGACAAACTATTTGGCGGGGAAGGGTTGTTAAACAGAAATTTAAAAAATCAAAAGGATCTCAGAATATTTCTAAGGACGCTTGCAGTTCAGTATTTCTACTGCTGAACACATAGGACCCTTAAGAGTTACCGCTGCACCAGGCTTAACTAAATAAATCATTACCTTTCCTCCTGTCGTGACTGTTTCTTCATCCTGCTCATCTGCAAAATCAAACATGGAACTGATTTAACAGGTAAATGCTCTTTGGATTACTTGGAAACTTTAAGGTTTAAGGAAACGATACTGGACAGAGACAAGGCAAAAAGGAGAGCATTAATAAAGCAAATTCACCGTGAATAATTCAGTAAATGAGATCTGTACACAGGAGCATAGAGCTAAGTAAAAATTCAAAGCACAAATCATTAAAGATTTCCAACAATAGGGAATTTATAATTAATTACTGCTTGGCCTACAATCTTAGTCACGATGTTACTTAATAACAGGTAAGGGACTTGATTAGGGCTCCGGCCTCCTGCGGTTTAGTGAAACAAAGTAATGACATTTTGGCTCCCAGAGGAAATGAGTAAAGAATGAGGAGTAAAGATGGAGGTGATAATCAATCCCTATGGACAAAGTTCTGGTAAGAATGTTTATATACCTTGAGGATAGGGACTCCAGGACCTAAATGCTAGCCTTGCAAAAGAACAGAGGCAAGTCCAGGTATAATTTAAATAGCTGACTTCCACAACAGAAAGGCAGGTAACTTTCCACAGCGGGAAGGGTGAGAGGTTATGGCACAAATAATTACATTACTAACTTCCTGTAATATTTTTAATATAATTATTCTGACTCTTGGCAGTGATGAAGCACTGTAAAGCTGAAGGAGAATACAAGGAAGCCATCTTTTCAGTATTTTGCCATTATTCATTCAACAAATATTTCTAAGAATCTGCTACTTTAAAAGCACTAAATATAACTGCTCATACTAGGGGTCAGGACCTCTAGCCCACAGGCTAAATCTGGCCCACTGCTTGTTTCTGTAGGGCATCTGGGAAAGTGACTGGGTGTGTTCCTAACCGACAGTTAACCAATAGGAAGGGCGGTGCTCTGTGCCTAGACCGTGGCACAACACAGCTTGTGATAAATTTCTGCAGCTTGAAATTTTGGTGTTAGGCAGAGAGTACCCTACATGACCAATAAAAACACTGATCTTGGCCTCTCAAAGGGGCTTCTGCGGCTGGAAACACTGCATGCGTGCAGCCACAGGAAGCATGCTCTGTGCGACCCCTTGGGTGAGCGAGCGCGCGGGAGGAAGCCTGCACACGGCCTCGGCCTGCGTCATCTTCCCTGACGACCTGCTCGTGCTGCCCATGTCGCTCTGATGTGTGTCAGCTGCAGGTACAACTAAACGCTGAGTTCCACCAGTCCTTCCAGACAATCTCCAAACCTGGGCATGGTCTTGCAGATTCCTATCTCACCTTCAAGTGAAGAGTGATTTTTGCATTTCTGAATGATGAAATATAAAAAATTAACTGAAATTCAAATTCAGTGTCCATAAATAAAAGTTTTATTGGAATAAGCCATGATTATTTGTTTATATATTATGGATGGCTGCATCTGTATTATAATGGCAAACTTGACTAGTTGTACCAGAAACCTTATAGCCCAAAATGCCTAAAATATTTACTATCTGGCCCTTTTTAGAAAAAAAATTTGCCAACCCCTACTTTAGAGGATATAAATATATCCTTTAGACGATATAAATATAGTATTTTGACAGGTAATAAGGAACTAGCATTCCAACATTTAACTTAATTTTATGTATTATCTACTTTGCACCAGTCACTGTCCAAATGTTAAAGACACAACGATGAACAAGAAAAAGCCCCTGTATTTATGGAGCTTACATTCCAGTTATGACTGGCAGGAGATTGAAGTGAAAATAAAAGATATCGAATGCTGACAACTGCTATATGGAAAATAAAAACAATGTATTTCAGAGAGGAATTGAGTGGGTAGATCTTTCAGAGCCTATATACAGGGAAGCCTCTCTGAAAAGGTGACATTTAAGCTAAAACTTGAGAGAAGGACAAAGCAAGCATTTCACAGAGAGAAAGAAGCCAAATCAAAGGGCCTCAGGTGGGGATGTACCTGATGACTTCACAAAACTGAAAGACCACTGTGAGCATGAGAGAAGCTGAAAGAAACGAGCAGAGTGCAACGAAACAAAGCGCTGCACCACCGACAGACCTGGGCCTGCATCTGTGCTGTCTCTCTTAGGAGCTGTAAGCTCAGGAATGCTCCTGAACCCCGGAAGTCTTCATTTCCTAATCAATAAATTGGGGCCAACATGGTTTTATGCAAAAATGCAAACATATATAGAATGACACCTGACATGTACTCATGTAACATAAAGATGGACACTGTTCCTTGATTTTTAAATCAGAAACAAATAGCCACAAAGAGGTAATGCGGTAAGTTACAGTATTACCAAAATTAGTCCTCCTACTCTGCACAGGGACTATTTTTTTCTGAGGAAGTGACTAACAGAAAGAAATCTGGGTAAAACTGTCAAAAATGAACTTCTGTCCTTTGGGTCATAGTAAACCAAAGGATAATCAACTTCTCACTAAATGCTGGCAGTACAATAATCAAATTATACTATTTCATTTTAGTTTAACAGATTTCATCCTTGAGGGAGTCTTGGTACCCAATGGAAAAACACTTCTGATAATACAATATACTGATTCCTAGATGATAATACAATATACTGATTCCTAGATGATTCCTCCTGCCAGGTATGGGCAAATGCACTCTCACCTCAGCCCCTGGATATTGACCTTTCAGAGATCTCAAGAAAGAAATGACTGGGTATACTTAGCTTGGTAGCATATAAGGCAAAATATGGGTCAGTTAAAACAATGAACAACTCCCAGTTGATGGATCAGTCAGGTTATAGCCAATGCAGAAAGTCAAATGTTTAAATAATCCTTGGGAAGCCTGTTGGTCCGTGGATGAAAAGTCAGGACAGAAACTTCAGATTCCAAAGAATCAAACCCTTCAGTTATGGTCAGCAGCATCTGCAAGCACAGCCCTCCTGACTGAGACCTCAACCTGCTCACTAACACAAAGGGAAAATCTCCTATACCTAGCACTAAAACTCTTTATCCAGTCAGGACCCCAATCTTTCCCTAATCATGGCTTCAATTTGACTCCTCTTATAAAGTCTACTACGAAACTACTACTCAACAGACACCTCACTTTTAAAACAACAATTTTCTACTCCCTTAAAACTATGGAATAATTCTTTTTAGGAATTTAACTTTTAAAATATAAACTAGCATTCTGTTTAATAAACTGTCCCAGTGAAGATTATTCAAGTCTTAAGAATATTTTACACTGCCACAGTACTGAGAATATAGAACAAAATACTGTATATCATTAGCTTTTGTGTTCTTGGCCTTTCAGTCAGTGAATAAGTGATGGTTATAAAACAGACAATATAAATTTATGGACAATGAAAATTATTACTAGCTATTTAAAATCTATATTCTGTTATTAATGTTAAAAAGTTATGAAAGAAGCATTTTGATAGTAACTTTATTTTGTTGACCTGATAGCACCTCTCCATAAACTGTCATCAGGACAATTTTCTGCTTTACTTTCAACATAATCAAAGCCAGAATCATCCATTGATGTCCAATGACAGGCTTGAAGCCAGAAAAAGCAGGATGTATTTAGTGAAATGAAGTAGAAAAACGCTCCCCAACACCCACTCATATCTGCCATCAAGAATCACAGCAGTTAATCTGAAATACACAATTCATCTGACTAGGAGACAGGAAAGCCAAAACTCTTTTTCCACATAAGGAGATCTTGAATATCCCCATTAGGTCTAAAATTCCATCAATTCATAAATTTAATGTATACTGAAAATACCAGGATCCCCTTTGACTTTCACAAATGAACAAAGTAATCAAGATCATTACTTCATACATAACTTTCACGAAAAAAGATGTTTCAAACTATTTTTAAAAACTGGAACAAATGACTACACTCTTTTCTACCCTCACAGCACATCTAAGAGACGTTACTTGTGAAAATGTACTCGATAACCTGAAAATACAGTAGAAGGATAATGTGACTCTTATTTTATCCTGTTAAGGAAACTTTCTGTTGGGTTACAAGTATTAACAGTCAACAGATTTTTGTTCTGAAGACATAATCAATTTGCACGTATCATGAAACAAGTATTTCAAGGCAGATTATAAAAAGTGCTTTAAAAAAAAAAGTGCTTTAACTACAACCGTTTCTTTAAAACTCAGATATTATGATTTAGGTATCATACTACCACTTTTGCTGGTTTGCAGGAAAACATTATGCTGAGAAAAAGAAATTCCTAAGAATGCAAAGAATGGACCATAAGAAATTAAATTTCCTAATACAGGAGAAAAACTAAACAACAGTGGCACTAACACAGCCACAGTAAGTACCTGTGCTGGAAAGCACAGCAACTAAAGTGACACCTCTCAGTGAAGAAAGGATTCGCAAAGGAGCTGACGTATCTGAGACAAAACAACACGAAACTACAGATTTTGATTTTTACCTAGATCTGCCACAGTTCCTCCTTTAACAGGTGTATTTTCACTATCTTTCTTTGGGTTTACTAGAAAGAAAAAAAAAAATCATGTTTTAAGGGGAAAGTTCTACTTGTTTTTAAGAAAACAGAATAGAAGATTAAAAAACACATGAATCTCAGGGCAACTCTACTGTCATTCAGTACTCACCTTCAAGTAACTATCTTAAGCTCAGTAAGAAATATTAACACAAAGTAACAGACTATATTTTGTATTAATTAAATAAGCAGAACTCTTCTGTCATCATAAAAGTAAACAGTACAGAAATATAGAGAAAACCCTGAAAAGAACCTTTTAACCCCTTTATCAAAAGCATGTTTTATTATTTTTTTGTATACTTGTGTATCCCCATTTGTGTGCCATTCATTAAGACAGACAAATTGAGGGAGCACTGATACCTTTCACATCTACGGAGACTTGAAAACATCCTGAGGGTTTTAAATCTTACAGGTGTAAAGTTATCATACTGTGCTTAATCCTTAGTATTGTTTTTATCTCATGTTATAATGCACCTATGTTCCTTCCATGTATTTTTAGTTACATCTCCTTTTTTTTGTTCTTTTGGCTTCACCACAAGGCATGCAGGATCTTAGTTCCTCAACCAGGGATCAAACCCTGCACCCCTGCAATGGAAGCACAGAGTGTTAACCAATGGACGCCAGGGAAGTCCTCTTTTATTTTTAAGAGCCTCTGTGTCCATGAGTAGATCATAACTAGCCCTGTGTCAATGGAAACTTAGTTTATTTATCTTCAATTTTTCATTACTCTGTAATCAACATTCTTTTATACTTATTTTTACATATACATGCAATTATTTAATAGGGATTCTGAAATTAAGACTGCGACTGGATGTATACTTTTTTTTTTGGCTACACCACGCAGCAAGCATGTGGAATCTCAGTTCCCTGACCAGGGATTGAACCTGTCCATGTCCCCTGCGTTAGAAGCACAAAGCCTTAATCAGTGGACTGCCAGGAAAGTCCCTGGATGTACCCATTTTAAAATTTAAGAGATAGCCAAATCATGTTAAGTGGCTTCATCAATTTATACTTTCACTGAGAACTAGGGACATACAGCAAGGAGAGAATCATCCCATGGCACTGCTGAGAGTGATTAAATCACATCTAACATTCTCATGTCTACACAAAAGGATACAAACCATTCTTTGGAAGAACCACTTCCTCTATGTTGGGTACAGGTGTTGGGTCTTCCATGTCCTTGGTAAGATCTTCTTGCTCATCTTCCTCTTTCTGACTTCTCCGCTTCCCATAAAGACTAGCTTGGCTAAGACACAAAAAATATGTGAACACAAGACTATAGCTACTTATAGCAAACAATTTCAGAGATTTTAACTACATTGTTGGAATCTATGCTCAGAATCACTTTAACAGACAAACACAAATCCAAACAAATTAAGATACATTCCCCAAATTACATCTAACCTGTCAAAAGGAAAATAAAAATTACAGGGCATAAGAGATGGCCACAGAAATTCTATAATTCAAACTGCAGACAGTATCCTAAAATGCAATTGCATCAGTGTAGCAAAAACACCCTCTGCTATGGAAATACAACAAGTATTTTAAAGATCATAAAGAATCACACAAGAAATTTTCTCGAAGATATATACAACTAACTGGGTGGTTTGGGTTTTTCTTTTGGTTTGTTTGTTTTTTGTATTCTTCCTGGCTCTCTGTATCATCCAAACACCAGGAACCGCAAAGTAAAAATCACTAAAGGCAGTTCAGTTCAGTCACTCAGTCGTGTCTGACTCTTTGTGACACCATGAATCACAGCACGCCAGGCCTCCCTGTCCATCACCAACTCCCAGAGTTTACTCAAACTCATGTCCATCGAGTTGGTGATGCCATCCAGCCATCTCATCCTCTGTCGTCCCCTTCTCCTCCTGCCCCCAATCCCTCCCAGCATCAGGGTCTTTTCCAATGAGTCAACTAAAGGCAGACTTAATATTTAAATTTGTAAAAATTCCCATTGCTCTTTCATCAATTCAAGCAAATCAACATCTATTTTTAAAACTAACACACACAAGAAAGCCTATTTAAAGTTCACACAAAAATGGACTGATTCCTTATCTTGAAGAATTACAGGATGAAAATCATGAACTTCCTCATTCAATGTGATGTGTATTGACACAAAAAAAGGAATACAAGGATCAAAAAGGACCAAAAAAAAAAAAAAAATACTACCTTCAGAGAGATAGTCAAGTGACAGTTAAGCTAAACCTTGGGAACTAAAACAATTCACTAAAAAGTTGGCAGTGTTTCAGGATGATGAGTAAAAGCATAAGGAAAAAAAAAATTCTGTTTTGGGCTAGTAATTTAGAATATACTGACAAGAAAATGAGAACGGAGAAATAGAGTGCAGACTCCTCACACTGCTGAGAATGCACACAGCTCTCCTTCTCCAGGGACAACATGGTGGCACAGGTGAGACTAAGGTATACAGTGTAAAGATAATTTTTAAAATAAAAATCATAGGACAGATTTTTAAGCCTATGAAATTAAAGGGAGCAGACAGAGCAAATACTTTAAAAGCAAGAAAAGATGCGAGGAAGACGAACATAACAAATGTTAGGAAAACAGGTTTCAACATGTTTTGGTTAGATAGAGTATTCTAAGGGGGAATTTAAATGAGCAAAGTCCTGCTCATTAGAAGGCAGATGCATATATTAAAGTACATGCATACATTTACTTTGGGAACGTCAATGTGGTGGGTTTTATACTCAAAAGAGTGACACTTCCCTGGTGGCTCAATGGTAAAAAACCCACCTGCCAAAGCAGGAGATGTGGGTTCAATCCCTGGGTTGGCAAGATTCCTGGAGAAGGAAATGGCAGTCTAATCCAATAGTCTTGCTGGGAAATCCCACGAACAGAGGAGCTAGGCAGGCTACAGTCCATAAGATCACAAAAGAGTTGGACATGACTTAGCGACTATAAACAACAATACTTACAGTAGAGGCTAAATGCCACCACTGTGAGTTTCCTGGACATAACATTTTAGTTCTGTGGCCACTCCTATCCTAGCAGCCCATCTTAGGTCATAAAGGGAAAAGCAACATATTAATTTCAGGCCCCAAAACACTTGGAAAAGTTGTTATATTACAGGTAGCTCTGAAATCACTGAACATCAACAGTACATTTCAGAATTCATGAAACTTATTTCCTAAATTTGTAAGTTTTGGAAATAAGGTTACAACCTTATTTATATATATAAGGTGACAACCTCCTCAACCCCCAAATAATCTATTTTAACAACAAATACATGTGACTTCACAAAAATAACAAAAATCTTTTATGTATCTGTGACCAACTCATTATTATTATTTATGAGACTAAGAGTTTCTTAAATTCTCTAAAAGCTTCTACACATGTTTTAAGAATGCTTCAAGTAACCTCTCAAGAAATAATGTGACTTAAGGCATGCTCCGGGCAGCAAAAGGCAAATGTGGCTAAAGAAAGTCACAAAAGGAAACTAAAGGAAAGAAGATATTGGCACTGTGAAGATATACTTGACAATAGCCAGAAATTCAACTAATTCACGACCACATGAGAAGAATAAATTTGGGAAACTCTCATCTTCTAAAACTAAACTGTAACCTTTAAGAAACTGTTTAAAATATATTTTGAGCTAGACAACCCTGAAATTATTAAGTATTTACTTAATAAACATTTATTATGTACATAACATATACTATGTACTATGGACCATATATTATCTACTTCAGGGCAGAACTATACAAGGTCTTTAAAAGTCTCACTTAATCCTCACAAGAACCTATTCAATAGAAACCAAAACCTCCACTCAAGCAAGATTCACTATGTGACTTACTGAACACGGCACTACACTAAACATGCAGAACATAAAACAGAGGTTCCCTCCTCTGTAAGTCACTTGGATCACATACAGAACCAGCTGGTAAAAACAGGGAAAGACAATACCAACTCAGACATTACTATAGCCAAACACCCAATGTAAATGAAAACTCTGGGAAGTCCTTCAGAGTCTGTTTCAGTGCCTCTTGTATCACGGTGCCGCTCTTACCCTTTCTTCCCACTCTTCTTCCGGGATTCTGTGGGTGTGGGGGGCGGAGGGGAAGGTGAATGTTTCCTCTTTCGAGCATTAGCTGATGCTTTTCTATCTCTTCTCTCTGGACTTCTGACTGGCTAGGAAGAAGGAAATGGAAATAAATATCAGCCAGCTTTGCTGATGCCTCAGTTTCCACAAATCCTGTCCAAAACTAAGATTTCACAAAGAAGATGTCAAACCTACTAGCTCAGAGTAAATGAAAGGCACAACATGAAGCATCCTGGACCATTAGAAGTCAGAAGACTTTCCCTACCTTCCAGGTGACACACCATCGATAGATATCTAAGAACCATTCCACAGGGATTCAAACTATGCTACAGAACAGACATGCTCAAACCCCGTACAACTAAAAACTGTTCCTGTTCAAATTCTGTGTTGGGCGGGGGGGGGGTGGGGGGGGGTGGGAAGGAGGGGAAACATTTACAATAACCACTGGAAAAAGCATGAAACACATGCTATTAAATTAATGAAATATGAAGACTGGCTGAATAACCATGTGAAAGAGAACCAGAAACTACTCCTAGTTCATCATTAAAAGAAACAGATGACTCAAAAGAAGTAAAATTTAATAAGACTGCAAGTTTTTATTTAAAAGCCAACCCACGAGAATAAAAGTATTCCTGTTTGCAGATGACATGATCTTACACATGGAAAAAGAATCCACAAAAACACTATCAGAGCTAATAAATGAGCTCAGTAGTTGTAAGATGGGCTTCCCTGGTAGCTCAGCTGAAAAGAATCCACCTCCAATGCAGGAGACACCACTTCGATTCCTGACTCGGGAAGTTCCCTTGGAGAAGGGATAGGCTACCCATTCCAGTATTCTTGGGCTTCCCTGATGGCTCAGACGGTAAAAGCCACCTGTAATGCAGGAGACCTGGGTTCGATCCCTGGGCTGGGAAGATTCCCTGGAGGAGGGCATAGCAACCTACTCCAGTATTGTTGCCTGGAGAATTCCCATGGACAGAAGAGCCCAGCGGGCTATAGTCCACGAGGTCACAGAGAATCGGACATGGCTGAGAAGCTAAGCACAGCACAGAGTTGTAAGATATCCCATAAACCAATACACAAAATTCAGTCTGTAGGTGATAATTACCAATTTAAAAGAACGGATCATGATAAAGAAAATACACCTAAAATGACCCAAAGTACTTATCTGAGGTTAAAAAAAGAATCAGAGATTAAAACATCAATTAAACATCAATGTCCTCTGGTACCCTCACACTCCTTACAACTATCCATTTCCTTTCAGAAGCTCTGTAGCATCAAATTCAGAATGTGGATTATCTTACAGGCCGATCAAAGAAGTTTTTGTTTGTGGCCACAACCAAATGGCATACAGGATCTTAATTCCCCAACAGGAGACTGAACCCATTCCCTCTGCAGTAGAAGCACGGTGTCTTAACCACTGGACCGCTGGAAAAATCCCCTGATCAGAGAAGTTTAAAAGAAGATCTAAACCACATATCTCTGATTGTACAGTGGGAAGTTAAAGTTTTAAAGGGGGATATTAAATTAGTTTTTATATAATCCCCCCTAAAATAAGTGAATAAACAACCTAAATCTGAGCAGGAGTAGATCTGAATATGCCAAGTCAATAATGTAGTGTGGAAATCAGAGTATTTTCATTAACAAAAGACTCAGCTTGAAATACATTAAGGAGAAACAAATACATAAGCATATAAGTGAGATGGCTGAATGGCAATGCTGACTCAGTGGACATGAGTTTGAACAAACTCAGGGAGATAGTGAAAGGCAGAGAAGCATGGTGTGCTGCAGTTCATGGGGTTGCAAAGAATTGGACATGACTCAGCAAATGAACAACAACATAAGTGGGGGGAAGAGTAAAATTAAAAAAAAATTTAAGTCAAATTCCAAATAAAATAGGAACAAATTAAAAAGATATGAAAAAGACTCAGCTTTTAAATATTTCTTTTTTTAATATTTTTTCTTAAAAATAAAGAATCTTCAGTATGTGACAAACAGTTTTAGTTAAGAAAGTTTCAGGGCTGAAAATAGGTACGAAAGAACTGTATGTTCTAAATTATTTGTTAAATGTATCATGTCTCAAGATTTTTTTCAGAAAACTAAAATACAAGACAAAAAGCAAACATGTTAAGTGTCCCCAGCAAAATAGACATCTGGACTCACAGGTGTCCATCTGAAAATGTCATAACCCAACACGAACACATGTCAGCCTTCTTCTCAGACTCAAGTGTTTCTCTAGTGACACACCGACTTCTAAACTTGCAACTTATAAAGAAACATGGATAAATATTTAAGTGGCTTAAGGATTAAGTGTTAACTGTCAAGTTTGCCCACCTCAAAAGAGAACTGAACTATAATTTTTGAGACCTTTAAGGCCTACACTTTATTGTGTGTGCTAATTCACTTCAGTCATCTCCAACTCTGTGCGATCCTAGACTGTAGCCCACCAGGGTCCTCTGTTCATGGGGTTCTCCAGGCAAGAACACTGGAGTGGGTTGCTACACCCTCCTCCAACGGATCTTCCCCACCTAGGGACAGAACCTGTGTCTCTTACATCTCCTGCATTGGCAAGTGGGTTCTTTACCACTAGCGCTACCTGGGAAGCCCAACAAAGTTATTAAAAAATATTAAAATTAAATCAGTTTTCCTGTGGAAAATGATATTTAGTTTACAAAATTCATACTCAAGATCTAGAAACCAAAATCAGTTGTACCACCTTCCATACTGCATGACCCACTTTAAACCTTAATGACTCTCTGAGACTATCATGCTCCTTTTTGGGAGATGCCAGCTCCTGAGATGGTCGTTATGGTCATTTAGTAACTTTTTCTATACACTTGATGGCTGATGAGCCTTGCTTTGTACGTTAGTTTATTAATAAGATTTAATAAGATACAGGCCAAGGAAGAAAACACCAAGAGGAAAAAAAATGGTGCCAAACCAAATACCTCTTCATTCTTTGTTGAAATTCGCTGACGAAAACTCACGGGCTTCCTGTTCTCATCCACCTCATAATCCTCCTCATTCATCCATTCATTGAAAACATCAGTGTCCAAAATCCATTTTGCATGAACCTAAAATCACATCAAAGCATGAAGAGCTACACAAGTAATAAACTGCTATAGTTTTAAAGTACTCAAAATGAAATAAGCTGATTTATTATACTTAAAGCTTCAATTACATATAGTTTAAAAATACAACTATTAATGACATGAGTGGCAACTTAACCATGTCTAATTTTTATTCCATATCTTTGATTGAATAGTAAAAAAGCATCACAAGTTTTGTGTGCAGAGGTTTTGATAATCAAGACCCCTAAACTTTATGTCTTTTTATTTGATTTTATTAGGATATAACTAAAAAATAAAAGTGAAGACATTTAAGGTGTACACTGTGATTTGACGTATGTACACTTTGTGAAGGATTCCCCACCCCCAGTGAATCCATCACCTCACATATTTATCTCACGTGTGTGTTAGCATGCACATATGAGAACATGTAAGTCTACTCAGCAAATTTCAAGTCTAAAATACACTGCTTTCAACTTTTTTCATATTTGACATTAGCTCCTCAAACCTAATTCATCTTACAGCTGAAAACTGGTATTCCTATTTCTCTTACTCCCCAATCCCTGGCATCCACTTTTCCACTGTTTCTAGGAATAAATTTTTTTTTTAGATTCCACATATAAGTGATACCATATGGTATTCGTATTTCACTATGTGGTTCATTTCACTAATCGCGGCATCTTTATCTTCACAAAAATCAGTGACAAAAACATTCAAAAACAGAAGGCCCAAGATAATCATTTCCTTATGCATAAAGGATATCTCTATATTTATACATTCAGTAACATTCTAAGTAATTACAAAAGATAGATTTTAGATAAATTTCAAATTTCAAATGTCACAGCATTTGAAAACGTACTAGTTTTTCAAAATACTGAAAAGAATATATATATTTTAAAAGCAGAGCAGAAGATTCACATTGTACATTCTTCACTATCCAGAAAACCTTGGTAGAATTCTCTTGAGAAAGTATGTTAGGACAATATGAACAACTAACAATCATCTGTGCCAGTCATTCTGCTGAACACCTTACAAACAATATGATCTCATTTAATCCCTCTAAAGCAATGCAGGTTAGCCTATCCAGTTTTCCAATCAGCAAAAGGGGCACAGTGTCAGTAACCTGCCTACTTACTTACCCTACTAGAGAGAAAACTTGGATTTGCACTGAGTTCTGCCTAAGCTCTTAAACTACTATGCTCTGTTAATCTTTCTCATAAAAATACCTCCGCATCAGAATGTAATAGGATGTACAATCTTACATAAAACTAGCCCAGTTTCCTTACCTGTAAAATGATACTATGGTAAAATGCTATCAAGCCCAGTCCTAAACTTGTGATTAGTTTATAAGTTATAAACTTATATGCAGATTACATCACGGGACATGCTGGGCTGGATGAAGCACAAGCTGGAATCAAGGTTGCCAGGAGAAATATCAATAACCTCAGATATGCAGATGACACCAACCTCATGGCAGAAAGTGAAGAGGAACTAAAGAGCCTCTTGATGAAAGTGAAAGAGGAGACTGAAAAAGTTGGCTTAAAACTCAACATTCTACATGAGAGAAGACAGTTCATTTTCTTTTTCAAGTTTTCAATGAAAGAATGGTTTGGATATAACCTCTTAAGTTACCTTTAAAGGTAGTTTTTGTTGTTTTTTTAAATCATCTTCCCCGAAGATAATGGGACAACGCAAATATAGAGGAAATTGATATGCTTTACTGAGGGGTCAGATAGTAAACATTTTAGGCTTGCAAGCCATATGTTCTCTAGGTCTATTCAACTCTGCTGCTATAGTGTGAAATCAGCCACAGAATATATATAAATGAATGGGTTTGGTGATCTAATAAAATTTTATATGCAAAAACAGGTGGCTTTAATTTACCCAAGAGGATACAATTTGCCAATCTTTGTCAAAGGGAAACATAGTTTTATCCAATTGATACTCCATATACCAGACTTAGTAGAGGAAAAAATTTCAAAAAGTATAATTACTAAATGATTATTCTGAGATGATTAGTGAAATCCGAAGAGAATTATACAACTTTACTGATATAAAAGATGTAAATAAATAGGGAGATAAATTGCTTCCACAAATTGAGAGACTCAATACTGTAAAGACGTCAGTTCTCTCCAAGTTATTCTATAGATTAAATGTAATTCCAATCAAAACTTCAATGAGTTTAATTGGACCTCAACGAACTGATTCTTAATTTTATACATAAGAGCAAAGACCCAAGAGACTCCTGAAGAAAAAAGTGGGAGTACTATTCAGAACAAATCAACTAATTAAACTTCATAACTGCCAAGAAACAAACCACAACTTGTATAAAAGCTTACTTTTGACAGAAATGGCATGGGTCATGGGGAGAGAAATCCAGGTTCAGTATTTTCCCACCCTGAATGGAGAGCTGATCTAACACTACATCAAGAAAAAATCTTTCCTACATCATAACATGTTAAAAAATTAATTCCAAGAAGATTAAAGATCTATATACAAAATGCAAAACTAAAGAATAATTTTTAAAGATGATATAGGAAAATATCAAGATGACCTCAGTACTGAAAAACAAAAAGCTAAGCTTACTAGGAAAATCTATTTTTAATACAAGTAACTGGTGACATAACAAGGCATATTATTATGCAGAATATCTAAATAACATACACAAAGAAAAAAACAATGCAATGGAAAAAAGCAAGAGGTAGAAACAAGCACTTCATAGAAGAAACACCACAAGTTAAAGAATTCATGAAACGGTGGACAAAGCTATGTGTCACAGATGTAAAAAACACACACATGGTTACCAAGGGAGAAAGGGGGGAGACTGGGATTGACATGAACACACTACTCTACATAAAACAGATAATAAGAACCTTCTGTATAACTCAGGGAACTGCTCAGTGCTCTGTAATGACCTATATGGGACTAGAATCAAGGAAAGACTGGATCTATGTATAACCGATATATACTCTGCTGTACAGAAGAACACAACCCTGAAAATCAACTATGCTCCAATACAAACTTATTTTTAAAAAATGACCAGGTCAAGTGGCAACAATGAAATATGGACAGTAGACTAAAATGCTGTCAATGATAAATGTACTAAATTTGACAACTGTACTGTGCTTATGTATGAGAATCCCCTATTCCTAGCAAATATACACTTACTAGAATAAAGACCCATTCCATATGCATCTTTACCTCAAATGATTTGGAAAAAATATTTATATGCAAGTATCAAATATAAATAGTAACTTAAAAAGGGAATAAAATGTTAATAGGCAAATGTGGATGATGGGTATGCAGGTATGCCAAGTACTATTCTTTTTCTTGCAACTTTTCTGTAAGCTTGAAATCATTTCCAAATTAAAAGTTTATTTAAAGAAAGTGAAAGTGACTTCGCTCAATCGTGTCTGACTCTCTGTGACCCCTGTAGCCTACCAGGCTCCTCCATCCATGGGATTTTTCAGGCCAAGAGTACTGGAGTGGGCTGCCATTTCCTTCTCCAGCGAATCTTCCTGACGCAGGGATCAAACCCAGGTCTCCTGCATTGCAGACAGATGCTTTACCGTCTGAGCCACCAGGGAAGTTTATTTAAAACAAAAAGTATTTTTTGCTAACTCCATATGGAATCTAAAGCTCAAAGGCTCAAAGGCTGTCTCACTAAAGGTCACACAATTGGAAATAGGCTGAACCAGGTCTAAAATATAACACTTTGATCCAATTCAAGTGTTGCTTATCCTATATAAAAGTCAATAAAAAATCATGTATAATCACTCGTGGAAAATAGAGCTACCTGTAAAAACACTGGGATAGGGACAATACAAAAAGAGTTTGGAACATCTTTTGCCCCAGAATGTACGAGGTATGCAAAAATGAATCAAACAATGCCAAAAGATCACAGGAGGCAGCTTGAAAGAGTTTCCACTGGCCAAATTCAGATAATTTATCAAAATGTAGTAGTACTGTCAGTGTTCTGTGAGCACATGCAGAACACAGACACACATCAAGGGAGAATGGAAGAACTGTCCCCACTGCGAAATGCCACCTGCAAACAGACAGCATCAGTAACAGAAATTATTCATGGATGAGCAAACCTTCAGACAGAAATCCAATTAAAAAAAAGGATATCTCTACACTCTCAAAGTTTTTCCCTATAAAATATCTTAAATGTTGATGAGAAAAATGGTAATGTTACAGTGAGAAAACCAGGCAGACAGTATCTTAACAAATGATCCAACTATCAACCACAATGGGGAAAATGGACAATATGAGGTGCCCGGGATGATGCACTGAGAAGGAGACAATACTAGGTACGGAATGCTGCAGCCCAAAACGCATAGCCTGAACATCATCATGAGGAATATACAAACTGAAATCCAAGGACATCCTAGAACTGTAACAACAACAACTAACCTATGTATTTCAAAAATGACAATGTCACAGAAGGGAAAAAAAAAAAAAAGCTGAAAGTTTCAGATTAAAACAGAATAGAGGGGCTTCCCAGGTGGCTCAGTGGTAAAGAATCCACCTGTCAATGCAGGAGACATGGGTTCGATCCCTGGTCTGGGAAGATCCCACATGCGGCAGGACAAGTAAGCCCAAGCACCACAACTACCGGGCCTGTGCTCTAGAGTCCAGGAGGTGTAACTACTGAAGCCCTCACACCCTAGAGCCGAGCTCTGCAACAAGAGAAGCCGCTGCAGTGAGAAACCTGTGCACCACAGCTAGACAGCAGCCTCCACTCACAACCAGCGGCAGTGAAGCAGCAGCAAAGCCCAAGCAGCAATAAAGACCCAGCAAAGTAAAAAATAAAAATTAAAAAAAAAAAACCAGAATAGAGATGTAATAACTAAATGTAATGTGTGATCCTGAACTGGATCCTGGATCAGGGTAAAAACTTAAATATACTATAAAGCTTCTTGTATCAATGGGACAATTCGTGAAAATGGAATATGGGCCCTGTATCAGGTAATAAATTATTTCAATAATTAATAAGAGGGGAATCTGGAAGAAGAATATAAAACAATGCTTTGCTTTGTACTATTCTTGCAACTTTCAAATTTATTTCCACATTAAAAGCTGAAAACATTATATAGAAATGAACACTAGGACGAGTCTATATAAAAAGTCATGCAAGCACCGCTCCTAGCCTTCCTAAATGACATCAACGATGTTCAACTCCACTTCTAACACTCCTTTCTCAATATCTCAAACTACAATCTAACATGGCTTTGAGGTCTCCTCAAACATACTGCACACATCTGATCTAAGACCTGGATAATGAGGTCTTCAAGACGATAGGTATCTCCTAATAGGATGATAAGAAAGAAAGGTCATTACTCTGTATATATCTCTTTAAAAAAACACTATTGTTGAGAATAACTAAGAAGAGCTATTAACTTATGAAAGAGTAAATTTTGTTTTTACTTTTTTAAAAATTCTGTTTTAAAAAAGATCTCTCACCTTCCATGGTTTTTCTGGAATTGGTGGATCTTCAATTTCTGCATCAACATCATTACTATGGACCCAAGTATCATAGCTATAAAAAAAATGGAAAAAGAAATTAGAACCCAAATTCATTCACTCTGATCTAGAGGTACAAACACATTTTAGAAATACTGTTAGGATCCAGTAACAGCAAATTATCACATTCTTTTGTCTCTAACACTCTAACAAGAAAACTCTCCTGCAGAGGTCTACAGTAATCTTCACATTGTGAAACCCAAAGGTTAAGCCTCTGTGCACAGAATTTTAACACGTTAACTCCTCAAAGGATGTCCCTTACTTGTCCTCTAAGACAGAGCTATTATCTGGCATTCCTTCTGGACACTAGCCTCTCCTCCGTCTCTATTGCTAGTTTCTCCTCTCCTCCCAAACCTCTTTAACACCGAAGCCCCAAGTTTCAGTTTTTGGAACAATCCTCTTACCTATTCAATCCCTTGATGATCATCTCATGCAGTTCTATGGCTTCAAATATACACTGATGACTTGAAATCTTATATCTGCCTATCTGCCCTCTCCTCTGAATTCTGGACTCATAAATTCAACTGCCAATTCCACATCTCTCATTATATGTCAAATAAATCTTCCAAACCTAATACACTCAGAAGTCAACATATAATGCCATCCCAACCCCAACAACATGACCTAGCCAAAATCCCAATTCCATTCTTCTTGTTGTTATGGCCAAAATCTTTGGACGATATCCTTGACTTCACTCTCAATTACATCCTATAATCAAATTATCAACAACTTCTACCACTTCCACCTTCAAATTATGTCTGGAATATCTAACTTCTCACACTTCCATTCTGGCCCACAGCCCCTGGAATTCCATTTTTCACAGACCAACCAGAGCAGTTTCTTTTAAAAACTGTCAGTCCACACCACTCACTCTTTAAAACCTTCCAACTTGCACTGAACTCAAGAGCTAAAGTCAAAACCTTTACATTGGTTTGCCAAGGCTACATGATCTGGTCCTATGACCTCACCTCCTAGTACTCCCTCACTCGTGTTATACTCAACCCACATGGGCTTTAGTAACGTGCTTTAAATACACCAGGTGGGGGCCCCTTCATACCCTTTATATATGCTCCTCGCTACCCAGGTATCCATCTAGCTCACTCCCTCCTGTCTTCACATGTCTCTGCTCAATGGTTCTCTTATCAGTGAAATCCAACTCACTGATATAAATTACTCCCCGCCCACTGCTACAATTTTGAAATAAGTATAAAATCACCTACCAAGTTACCTACTTTATCAATGCTCCTATACTGGCCAGTAAATTATTATAAAACTAAGTCATAAGTAAATGAAATACAAATATGGTAACAAGCACTGGCTGGCTTTAGCCACTTCTCAAAAGTTAGTTCCAAAGTATTTGGCACAAGTATAGCTCAACATATCTATAAACAGCACTGTGGTAAGTTTTCTAGGAACATTTAAAAATGAACTGGCGGAAAAAAGTTCCTTTGCCAAATAATTAACTATAACAGGTAAAGATTATGATAGTGATTAAGCCTTACATTCTTTAAGTCTTAATGAGAAAATGTTACACAAGAAGTGAGGGCACAAACTAAGTTACTAAAGAAAGTGAACTAACAAGGTCCCTTGAGAAGATAAGACATGAGCTAGCCATTACAATTTATTTGAAACATAAACAAAAGGCTAGCAAAAAGGCTAACATGTCTTATAAAGTGTTAACTATAAAATTCGTTTCAATCGTATGCTTTATGTAGCTTTAAATTTGAGTTTCCACCTAAGTGTTTCAAAGTGCAATAGTTCCTGTAATAGTTCTTATAATGCTGAAAACTTTAATAGTGCCGTGAATACCTAGAGCCTTGAGATAAGAAATGTTCTCTAGAATTTACCTAAATATTATTTTTAAAAAATGTCAGTTCATGTAAAGTGGTCAATTATAGTTCAAAAAAGGTTGACAAGCAAGCTAACTTGATCTTGGTTCTAATTAACTCAACTTATATAAAAACTGTTCTTTAAATTATGAAGATACCCAAAAATGTATTTCTTTCTCAAAAAAATATATTTACAAGTAAAATAAAGTCACTCAAACAGATTAACTTAAAAACACCACATAACCAAGACATTATATGTCTCCTGATGAAGAACATACAGCTATGCAAGCTTTGCTCCTTTCCTAAACTGAAATAGATTCTGATCAACTCTAGACCCAGAGAATGAAGAAACGTTCAAACACATCACAGTGACGCCATAAAAAATCCCAGCGTGGTAAAATCTGTATGACAAACCAACTAATTTCTTGAGTAATACACTGTAAGGAAGGGTGAAGACACAGGGAGAACCCACAGGGAGAACTGAAAAATACTTAAGAAATAAATCAACACCAGATGTGTTTAAATTTTAATTCTAACAAACATCAATCTTATCAATTAATCAAATGTATCATGTGTCAATGACTTCATATTTGACATTAAGGAATTCCCTGAAATTTTTTAGGTTTGACAGTGGCTGTGTGCTTATTTCTTAAAAAAATTTTTAAAAAATTATCTTTCAGAAATGCATACTGAAATATTTATAACTGAAATACTGAAATGATGTCTTGGATTTGCTAACAAAAACGTGGTAGCAAAGGCTAAAAGTGGATGTGGATACAGGTGAAAGAAGACTGGTGTGACATGAAAATCCCACAACGGAGAGTCTGTTCACTTGACGAAAGTGAAATGAAAACTTCAACAGCTCTAGCACAGGCTTAAGATAAAGGATGTGAGAGGTTATCCTTTTCCTACACGCCCTCTACGCAGCCATAGTCTTAAACAAGAGCCACTGTTCTCACTGATATTAGTTCTTGTTTATAACATTAATTCACATTTAGATACTGAAATACAGTATGAGTTATGGTATATGCTTCATTTTACACATAATTTCATCCTTGATAAAGAATCCATAAACTGAAAAATAAAATGGCCTATTTTTTAAAAATAAATAAAACTAACAAGTCACTAAAATATCCAGAAGAAAAATTCATTTCCTAAAGGAAACAAATCCAAATTAGCAGTCTAATACCTTAATGAAGGACTGTCTTGACAAACGCAGCAAACTTATCAGTTTAAGATAAATAAAGCCTGTGAACTCCACTGCAATAAGTTAATAAATATGAAAGTCAGTAAGAGAATACTCAAAAGAAGTGAGTTCACTGACTAAAATCAACAAAATTGTTACTATTCAGAAAGCAAAACTATATATAAATGACTCTGATGAAACCGTTTATATACCAGGTCTAAGGACATTTCAACATTACCTGTCAGGGTAAAACCCCCAGTGCACTAACACCTGCTTGTCTTTTCTCATCACAGGTCTCAACCACTCTTCTGAAAGGGAAAAAAAGAAAAAACTTCAGTCAAGCTGACAGAAGAGGTGAATCAACTATTTCTTGGACTTAATTTCTACCTAGAGTTTTTGATTTGCTACAAGCTCCTCCAAAACTTCCTTACTAAGGGGAGGTTTTTCAGTGGTTATTCAGACTTACTAGATTTTAAGTCTATTATCCATCACTCTTGATAAAACCAACTGTCTACTTTAGTAAAATACTCTCCCCCTCCCACCCACCTGCCTATTTGTCACCAGATCCACCCAAATCAAGACCACTATGTTCTTTACAGCTTCCTTTCCCACAAAGAACCTCTCCTTCCTTTTTCTGGTAAGCTTTGCAATTATGACACATCGTTCAATGTGTAAGCCATGCTTCAGCTCCTTGATAAAAGTTTTACCAATTGCTCTTTTCCCTCCAGATTCACTTTCTCTACGGTATCCTACGGCACTTCATAGTGCTGTATCAGAAGTTTAATCAATAACACTTGATTATATGTGAATGACTTCCTGTTAATTTAGCCCGCCCAACAAGAGTGTAAACAATATGACATAGTGTAGATACTTTCAAGTTTCCTGAACAAAAAGAGGTGCACATGTATACATCAGATGATTCTTGTTGATTTAATCATAGCTGAAACTTATCTGCATTTCAGTACTTGTTATGATTCCTTTGGTAGCTTAGAAAATTCTGGCAGCTTAAAAAACTTGTTTCCAGTACTAAAAAGGAACTAATGAGGTGATAAGCCCCTTGAATCTCGCATAACAGCAGAACAGAAAAACGAAGTGAAATCAGCTAAGTAAAATTGGCTTCTCATTGCCAACATCAACAAGAAATAGCCCCAGCTTCACTGACTAATGCCATGAAGTCCACAAGCCTATAGGACAGGTTCCTGTCTCAACTAACTCAGTGTTGATGGGACCAGCATACTCTAAAAGCCTGGGCACCCACAAATCAAAGAGTTCACTCAATGGCTTGTTGCAGCGACAGCAAACTTGTGGTACAGCAGAGAGACACTAAAGAGAGCAAGAGAGTATAATTTCCTGAAAGAGAAACTAGAAAAGCTCTCTGAGAAATCATATACTCAAGCCCAGAAACTGTCTGATGGATGCCAGGTCTCAAGCTGAGCTGATCTGTGCAAGTCTTTGCCTATACCAAGCCAGGCCATAAAGACTGAGAGATGCAGCTCTTTTTCCAAATGCACAAAACACAGCAGAAAAAAATAAATAAATAAATACAGGAAGTGAAAGGGGAAAAGGCCCAATCAAAGGAATGAAATGAATCGTCAAAGTCAATCGTAAAGAAACAAACATCTATGGAATACCTGAGGATACATGTGTATGTATAATGGAATCCCTTAGCTCTACACTTGAAACTAACACAACATTGCTAATCAACTATGCTCCAATATAAAATTTAAGAAGTTTTTAAAAGCTAGTCATTTAAAATTATCAAAGTCAGAGAACAAAAGGAATTAAAAACAGATAAGAAAACCTAAGGGGCTTTTTTGTCTATCTAAATAATTTACATTGAACAAGATTTAGTCTGTTTTCCTCTTCTAAACAGTATCTCAATTTTTTAAAATTCTCTTTTCTTCTCTGAGGAAGTACACATTCTTTCTGCTAAAAGCAGTAATTCAACCCATGTTCTTAAACCAATCCCTTTATCCCTACCAGGTCTTAACTCAACTATGTGCTCTGCCCAGAAATATACTGTAAAGCCATCAATGAAAGACACACCCCAAACCATCTCCACTTTCTTTTCCCTGCCATACATTCTGGGGCAATGGTGATCTTCCACCAACTCTACAATTTGCTCTCATTTGCAAGTTACTGAAATTTCATTCTCAAAGGTTATCAATTATTTCCTGACTGACCAAATGCCTCGTATCAGGCTTTACTTTCTTGGAGAAAAACTCCACTGCCCACAGCTTGTATTTGGAAATGCTTTATCTTCCCTTGACTGGTAAGATACGGACCATCCTGGTTTGCCACCTGACTTATCTCCTCTGCTCTCCTGATAGGTGGATTTACCCCATCCAGTGGTAACGCATCCCCTCATCCAGCAATTTAATTGAGACCCTCCCAATGGATCCTGTTCTCTAACCAGTTTCCTTGTATCAAGTATCCCAGGAATCGGCTCCCAGGAAAATTCTCCTACTACAGCCAATAGCCAGATGTTTTTCTTCACCAAACCATCACAATTTGTTTACCCCCTGCTTCACTCACCAAATAAAAACAAAACTCTTTAAATAATACTCATGTTCTCTCACCTACTCACTCTTATTTCCCACTATCCTGATACACAGTCAAACTTTGCCACTTGATTTTCCTCAAATTTCATAATTTATTCCTCTATGGTTTTATTTTGTGCCCCCTTAAGCATACCATATTCAAAATATTACTAATATCTTAAATATCACCTTTTATTTTAAACTTAATTAATCTATATAAAAGGCATACTGCACTTGCAAGAGTTTTACAACATGGTTGTAATGTGCTGTGGCTGTATTGTTATCATCCGCAGATACCTCAAATGGTATATATAATGAGCCCAACACAGAGCTTTGCTGAGAGTCAACATTAACTTGTCAGCTTTCTAAGGTAAATCCTATAGTGTGAAGAAGCATATCTTACATTAAAAAATAGCTTCCAACATATTAAAATTAAAATGCTATCTCCTAACAATTACTCTAACTACTGACAGCAACATACCAAACAACCATCAGTATGCAGTAATCAAGGCTGTGTTAAACAAAGGAGAAAAACAAAACTAGCATGAATAAGAAATCTAGATATAACAATCACAGTTCAAATCTTTTGTAAAAGGTAATTTTTTCCAAAAAGTTCATAACCTGAAAGTTCCATACCAGCCTCATTGGAGGAGAGTTAGCCAACAACAGAACGCTATATACACAGCTAATTCACCACTTCCACCTAGTGGAAACCAATTGCTATTACCTAAAAGGATAAAAATCTGAGAAACCACCAATTAAACAGGGCAGGCAGAATGAGGTTTCACGCTTTATAAAAGTATCATAATCACAGAGCTAAAACTGTGACTGTTACAAATCAAATCAAGATTTCTGCATCAAAACAGATAATGAAAAGACCTAAATGTCATAGCTAAACTATAAAACTATTAGAAGAAAGACAAGTGTAAAACTTCATGACTCTGGATTTAGGAAATGGTTTCCTACATTTGACACCAAAAGCACAACCAAGCAAGCAACCAACAAACCCAACCTTTTAAAACTGTTTGTAGTATCTACTGGATCTGTAGTGATGTCCCCCTTCCATTCTTGACATTATTCTTTCTCTTTCTGTTGCTTATATGCCACACGATTTTGTCTTATTAGTTTTTTCTAAGAACCGTTTCTGATACTGCTCATCATCTTGCTATTATTACTTTCTAATTCTTAAGTTTTGCCCTTGTCTTTATTATTTATTTCCTTCTTCCTTTAGGTTTAACTTGCTGTTGTTTTTCTAAACTCTTCAGATAAATTTCTTGTGAACCACTGAATTTTCAGTCTTTCTTTTTTCCTAATATATGCATCTAAAGATAAAAATTTCCCTCTGAGCATAGCTTCGGCTGCATCCTACAAAATTTAATGTTCTCACACTTTATTATTCACTTCATAATTATTCAGCTCCAAAGTTTTCCCATTTCCATTATAGTTTTTTCTTGGACCCACGGATTATATGGCAAAACATTTCTTAACTTTCAAGCATACAGGGATTATCTGGTAATCTTTTTGTTATTGACTTCTAGCATAACTGCACTGGTCAGGAAAAAACACTCAGCATGGGTAATTAGTCCTTCAAATCTGATATAATTTGGCTTTTCATATAGATATCCTAAAGGGATATGATGTGCTTACCAGAGACTTGATCTCTATAAGAGATCTAATCTCAATCTCAATTAGTTAACCTGGTTGATTAACACACAGCTTGTTTCCCAACTTTCCAACCTTTGAAAGAATGGTTAGCACAAATCTTTGTAAAAGGTACAAAATTAGTTTTCATAGGTCTAATGAACTCTGACCAATGACAAAATTAACTTTCATGACAGCAGAGTTAAAGATCAAAATCTGAATCACTATAAATTCACCAAACTAAAATATTGCTGAGGGGCTCTGTTTAGACAGTAAGCCAATCTTCCCAAGAGATATTCCTCTATCTTGCAATTTTTCTTAATTTTCAGAACACAAGAGGCACAGCAAACATTAACAAAGTTAATACGTAAGGCTGGCCTAGACTTAACAACCAGATAATGATAACAAACAAAGAAGTAAGTCTAATGATCAGAAAATTGGATGTCATAGA
Source organism: Dama dama (assembly GCF_033118175.1). Classification (NCBI taxonomy): domain Eukaryota; kingdom Metazoa; phylum Chordata; class Mammalia; order Artiodactyla; family Cervidae; genus Dama; species Dama dama. The sequence continues at coordinate 56,168,163 of NC_083704.1, read as the reverse complement.
ATTAGCTTGCAAAAAAACTCAGCAAAAAAAACCAACCCTATGAACTTAAATTATCAATGAAATTTAATACTTAAAAGCCTCTTATCTTTAAAAAGTTGGTTATATTGTTTAAACCACTTGATGTAACTTAAAAATCTAGTAAAATATCAGTTTATTAGTTCATAACCAAAAACTAACTTACCATCCTCTTGTGAGGAAGGATATGGATAAACATGGTGGGAAGCTTTTGACTTCTCATCAGTAAATGTTCCCTGGAAAGCAAATGAACAAGTAATGTAAAAATAAAACATATGACAAACAAACTATGAGATGCCAGATGCAAACTGCCTGGGAATTACAGGGGCATTATTCTACATTTTAAATTTTAGCAGCACTATTTTAAGACTATATTTTTATTATTTTTAGTCAACGAAAGGGATAGTGATTAACAAGAAGAAACAAAAGGAAATTATCTATAGACAGTTTATATTTTGTATAGGAAAATAATGCTAATTTATTAGCTAACTCTTGGCTAATTCTCTTCAGAAGTCTCTCTCTGAGTAACTTTATCAGTAATTTGAATACCTTTAACCAATTTTGCAAGCTATTCCAAAGTCATCACAAATTATCAATGTTACTTGAAGTGAATCAATGCAAGTTTAAGGCCATGAGCCATAAGCTTGGGCCACATACATACAAGACTGACATCTGACTTCACTCCAGTATGTATGCATGCTACTGCTGTCTTAAGTCAATGACAGAACGCTGAAGTCAAGTTCTGGCTAAGTCACAGCTAGAATACTACATACAGTCTAGAACATGACATGGAAGTCATCTATTTTTATTTATTATTATTTTGAGGGGGGAACATACGGGATGCAGGATCTTAGTTCCCCAACCAGGGATAGAACCCATGCTCCCTGCACTGGGATCACAGAATCTTAACCACTGGACCACCAGGGAAGTCCCATGACTTGAAGTCACTTACACACAAAATTGCTCATTCTTGGGACTTCCCTGGTGGTCCAGTGGCTAAGACTCTGTGCTCCCAGTGCAGGGGGCCTGGGTTCAATCCCAGGTCAGGGAGCTAGATCCCATACACTTTGACTGAAGATCCCACATGCTGCAATGAAGATCCAACTTGGCCAAATAAAGAAATGCTTTTTAAAAAATGCTTATTATAGAAACCATAAAAATGACAAGAAGTCTTAAAACCAGGTATAAGTAGCACATTAACATATTACCTAATTTTGTGTTTGACAATGAGTATTTACTAAATATTACAATCAGAAAACACTATAATGAAACTTTCAACAAATAGAAAACTCTAAACTTCTCAGGTTTAGGGCTATCTAAAAATGACTCTTTTGCTTGTGCATGCACAATCATGCCCAACTCTTTGCAACCTCATGGACTGTAGGCCACTGGGCTCCTCTGTGGAATTTTCCAGACAAGAATACTGGAGTGGGTTGCCATTTCCTACTCCAGGGGATCTTCCTGGCCCACGGATCAAACCTGCATCTCCTGTGTTGGCAGGCAGACTCTTTACCACTGACCCGTGTAAAGATGAAATAGCTACCAAATAAGGCAAAGAATTCTCAATCACCAGAGTATTAGAGCACACTTCTAACAGCCAGAGGAAAGGTTAAAAAGGGAATGTCAACATCTAATACGTGAGGCAACAGTCAGAAGAGCACACTATTGAGGACTCTGGCCTCGAGAGTCCATCAGACAGGCCTGGGTTTGCACCCCAGCTCTACCACATACTACTTAACTGACATGGGACAAGCACCCAATGTTTCTGTGCTTCAGTGTCTTCTGCGGTGACAAAAAACGTTTTTTACAAGAATTTTGTTAGGACTAGCTTAATAGACACAATGAGCTAAGAACAGTGACAGGCACACTGTAAGCGATCAATCAATCGCATTATTAGTGCATTTTGAATGCTTGAGCAAAGCCTGATCATCTGGTCTTATTATTACTTTCATAGAATGTTACAGAAGAGATCTTGAAACCAGGAAACTCTTTTTATCTCTCTGGAGGTTACCCTTAGAAAACAATCACTGAGATTTCCTAAGAACTATGACACCTAAATGTTCAGTATTAAATTGCAGGAAAATATATAAACTTTTCCCAGGATGATTTCAGAGCAATAAGAGTATGTTATTTTAGCTTGAAAGCAGAAACCTACTGGTTAACTCGTTCCATTTATGCCCTCTAACATTCCACCTGTATTTAAGCTATACTTGATGGTCACTCCAATAAAGAGATGTCTAAAAGAAAAAAGGTTTAGTGACTTGTTCGAAGTCATAATACTAGTTTAAAAAAAAAAAAAAGAATTCCACTTCAGATTGCTTGATCTAAAGGCACAATCCTATCACTCTTCTCTTTTGTACAGATGTTATAGGTAAGAAAAAGACTGTACTAAATTTCCAACTTTTAGAAGTACAATATCAGAGGGATTTCTCTGGCCGTCCACTGGTTAACAGTCTGTGCTTCCACTGCAGGGGGCACAGGTTTGACAACTTGGTTGGGGAACTAAATCCTGTGTGCTGCACAGTGCGGCCAAAAAATTAAAAATGAAAATATAGCTGGCCATTTTCAGCTCTGCGGTGATCTAAATGGTAAGGAAATCTAAAAAAGAGGGGATACATATATATGTGGGCGCTCCTAGTGGCTCAGCAGTAAAGAATCCACCTGCCAATGCAGTAGACACAGGTTCAATCTCTGGACTGGGAAGAGCCCCTAGAGGAGGAAATGACAACCAACTCTAGTATTCTTGCCTGGGATATCCCATGGACAGAGGAATGTGGTGGGCTCCAGTCCATGGAGTCACAGAGTCAGACAGAACTTAGCAAGTAAACCAACTATCGTGTTATATGTACAGCTGATTCACTCTGCTATACAGCAGAAACTAACACAACATTGTAAAACAATTATACTCTAATAAATTTTTTTTAAAAAAAGTATTAGCAATATTTGTTTTGAGAACTTAGAAGATAACTTTACTAAATGCTAAAATATAATTCAACCAGCAATTTCTCTTGCAGCAGGAAAAAAAAAAGATAGCTCATGTGGTTTCTCAACCCATTCTAACATGTGGTAAACCTTTGTCATTCAAGTAATGGTGCTTCAAAAAATTATCTTGCGTGTCCTCAGCTAGTTTACCATGACAAAGATTTGCTTACAGTTTAGCCACATATGTAGTCACAGACCTATACATGCATAAATACCCAAGGTCTTCACCACAATGAAGTTAGAGAAAGGAAGTGAAGATGTGAGAAGATAGCACTGGTACATGTAAACCAAGAGAAGGGAAGTTTGTGGAGAAAACAGAATCTTCCAGTCATTTTTTTCAAAGCTACAAATATAAATACAATACATATAATAGGGGAGAGGCAGGTTTACTTGAAGTAATATTTGCCTCCTACCAATAACTGTGTCATCAGCTCTCCCAGTTTGACTTTATAATTACAGGGATGCACAGTGCACTGGTTTCTTTAACTCTAAAAAGACATATTTCATAGTAAGACTGTTATGAATCCACACCAATGACTTTATTAAATGCTACTCCAGGAAACAGTCATGTATCAAATCATCACATTGGACACCTTAAATTTATAATGTTATGTATCAATTGTATCTCAATAATGCTAGTGCGAAAATGCTATTCTAGGCTAAGAATTGGAGGCAAGGGGAGAGAGAAGAAAACTTGAGACTGTAAGAACCCAAAGAGAGGAATTTTCACTTTATGCATATATATAGAAATCAAAAGGTATAATTTATAGCTGAGATTCACAAGACTTCTATATACACAATGTTTCTGAAGTGATCATGTATATTACCTGATGTCGTTTGATTATATCTTTCAATTTGTTAGCCAACTTCAGATCAATGTCTGGAATGAGGTAGATGTTGGGTCTGGCCAGACAATTGCTCTGAGGGAAAAAGAAAACATTCTGAAATTCTCTTAGTTTTGAAATAATGTCACATTATTTATGCATTTACCTTAATGACAAAAGTTGGCACTCAAAGCCATACTGCTTAAAATAGGAAGACATACTTTGCTGCAGCATGTAAAAGCCTTATTTCAATACAAAACCTAGGTGGGTCAGCAGGCTACTTAATGCCATTCACTGACCAAAAAACTGCTAAGACTCATGACCTAGAGGAACTCATTATACTTTTCATTAAGGCATTATACTGATAAATAAATCCTAGTCAATTTTACCTGGACTCAAGAGTCTAAGTCTCATGTAGCATTTTCACCTAACCTGGGGGTGGGGGTAGAGGGGGTACATGGGGAGGGATGCACATTTTGGCTCATCATTTAAGTTACTTAAAATATAAAAACTGAACTATAGCTCTTTCCCCCCATTTCTAATCTTATTAATAGCAGTGATTAAAACATGAATATTAACTCCCCAAACCATCACCAAAAACTAGCCAAGATACAAAAACTGCTCAGTTATTTCTCTTAGTTAAGAGCCCATGAGAAAAGTTTCAGGAATCAAATTAATGATAATACCCAGCAGAATTGCCAGTCCCCTCTCCCCAGGAAGGTTAATTCAGTGATTATTAAAAATTATTTATCAGTAAAAACACTAAGAAAGAAAAGAAGAAAATTAAGTGTTCTCTTCTCCAAGTTATAATCTAGTTGGGGAAATAAGATTTTTATTTATGGCACAACCATGAAACAAATCCAAAGAAAATGACTGTATAAACAAATGACTACTAGGATGAAAGAATGTTCATATTAAATATGAAAGATCTAAATAATGGATTAGTGAAATTACTAAAGAAACTATTATGAATTATTTTACCATGTTTAAGAAAAATATTCTATAAATGACATAGTCATGACAGTCATACCTTACAGCTCTAATCCCCAAAACTCATAAAAATAATATAATAATAGATTTCAGGAAACTTTTCTCCCTTTGATCTTTGAGCTAGAATAAAGCCAATCTTAGAATTAAAAGCAAATTAAAGGAAAAAAGTTTTAACAATTAAATTTTCTGAGTTACCTGAACCAATGTTTTTTCAATGTTCATAAACATTTCAACATTACGATCCATTCGGGATGGATTCTGCAGATCAAACCTTCGCCTGTAAGCAAAAAATCATTAGTTAATTTGTCTCCTACCTTAAACAAAAGTGAAAACTCGGTTTTAGTACCCAGTACAAATGAGCTCAAAAGACTTGGATATTAAAATAGCACTCTACAAAATGTATAACATATTTTCTTGGCAGTATGAGAAATCAGTGTCAACACCTTCATAAAACATTACATTTAATGATATTCAATCTGCTCCAGTCAAAATGAACTACCAAATTCAAGAAGCGTCCCCTGTTTTCTGTAAATCTAAGATACTTTACATCATATATAAAACTAATCCACAGATCCAAAGGCAGTGAATTACTATACCATTCTCCAAGTATGTGTACAGTCTGTCTACTTTATATATGCTTAAAAGTCATCTGTTCAAAGTCAAGAGTGTCTGTAATGTTCTTAGAGCATACTACTGTCCCAAATGGGGTAAAATGCATCTATTTACCTACACTTCAAATCTTTCCCGAATGTTTCTTTATCTAAGTACCCAAGCATAACATGTTAGTGTTGTCTTTACCTATCTTAGTCATCTTCAGAGATTCAGTTCAGTCAGGTCCAACTCTCCGCAATCCCATGGACTACAGCATGCCAGGCTTCCCTGTCCATCACCAACTCCTGGAGCTTGCTCAAACTCATGTCCATTGAGTCGGTGATGCCATTCAACCATCTCATCCTCTGTCATCCCCTTCTCCTCCCACCTTCAATCTTTGCCAGCATCCGGAATTCCATCACCTCCACTAGGTTTGTTCACAGTGATGATTCCTAAGGCCCACTTGACTTCACATCCAGGATGTCTGGCTCTAGGCGAGTGATCACACCATGGTGATTATCTGGGTGATGAAGATCTTTTTTGTATAGTTCTTTTGTGTATTCTTGCCACCTCTTCTTAGAATCTTCTGCTTCTGTTAGGTCCATACTGTTTCTGTCCTTTATCGTGCCCATCTTGGCATGAAGTGTTCCCTTGGTATCACTAATTTTCCTGAAGAGACCTCTAAGTCTTTCCCATTCCATTGTTTTCTCCTAAATACTTTGGTTGGGATAAAGCCTTTTCTTCAGGAGGAAAAGGGGGCAACAGAGGATGAGATGGTTGGATGGCATCATCAACTCAATGGACATGAGTCTGAGCAAACTCTGGGGCATAGTGAGGAACAGGGAGGCCTGATGTGCTGCAGTCCAGGGGATCGCAATGAGTTGGACACGACTGAGTGGCTGAACAACAAGGACATGATACAATTCTACAAGACAACCTGTTCTTATTTTTTTTTAAGAAGAAAGAGTGAGGAAGAAAATCAGAAATGTTTTAAGAGGCTTAAGAGTCAGGCTTCCCTGGTGGCTCAGTGAAGAATTCAATCCCAATGAGGGAGACACGGGTTCAATCCCTGGTCCATGAAGATCCCACACGCCACGGAACAACTAAGCCCATGCATCCCAACTACTGAGCCCATGCTCTAGAGCCCGCGAGTCACAACTACTGAGCTGTATGCCGCAACTAGAGAAAAGCCCACAGACCAACAGGGACCCAGCAGAGCCAAATGTTTAAAACTTATTCAAAAAAGAGACTTAAGAGTGTCATATGAACCAACTGTAGTGTATGAATCTTGTTTGGATACTGATTAAAACAAAACATAAAAAATCTTTGTGAAATTATCAGGGAAACAAACACTAAGTAGATAGTATTTAACAATATTGAAAAATTACTGATAATTTTCCTGGCTGTGATAATGGGAGTGTTCTCATGCTTTCTTAAAATCTAATTTTTTTTGATGATGCCATGCAGCATGCAGGATCTTAATTCCTCAACCAGGGATTGAACCATGCCCCCTGCATTGGAAGTGCAAAGTCTTAACCACTGGACTGCCAAGAAAATCTCTAAAATCTAATTTTAGAAATAAATACACAAAAGTATTTACAGATGAAATTCTATAAAACAAAAAAAAAAAAAGAAGAAATTCTATAAAGCAGAAGATGCATGACTGGAAATAGTTCACTATATTAATATTATTCTTCTTTTATGTATAATTTATATTTTCCATAATAATAAACCAAAATGGCTTGCCAAACAGTAATTTGATAACATGGCACATTAAAGCTTTTCTGAATCTACAGTATGATAAGTAAGCAAAAGTACATATATGAATATTAAGAAAAACTGAACAAAAGAAAACATAAATACAGCATAACCTTTACTTGGAAGATTTTATCTGACTTATTTTTAAATTAGCAAGAGTATTTAAACTTTACTTTTTAAATTATGCACAGATGTTCAAACCTGCCCAAAAGGGAAATGTAAATTAAACTAAAATTATAAAACCTTTTTCAAAAAAAAATAAAATAAAACCTTTTTCAAATCTATCACAAATTACTAGGATGAAAAGATGGTGGTAATACAAATAGATACAACTGCTGGGCAGTGAAAGGGGAAAAGGTACGGTCTTAATACATTCTGGTTGGACAATAAATCAGTACAATTTTGTTTGAAGATTTGCCAATTGTTTGTATATGTTTCTTGTTATTTCAACCTGAGTATCTTAATTCCTTATGATCTCATCTGAGTCAGCAACAGAATCAAGATGACAAGCCACTATTCAAGTGCCCAGCTGCGTGGACAGTTATTAAGATAAGTGGAACATATCTTAATGGAACATAAGTGATTCCACTTATGGAGTGGAACATAAGTGATCCACTCACTGCAAGTGTGTAAATCACAGGGGACAGGGGAAGGTGTGTACTGCAACTGATTTATAATTATACTTGAAAGAGGATAATTCTGCTACAATCTGAGAAGATTTGGAAAAATTATTACTCTTCCTTCCTCTTAAAAAGTCTCTAACTCTAACCTTTACTTCTTTGTTGGCCCGATATTTAAGCCATAGATGATCTATTTTATGTAATCTTCTAAACCACCTGAAATCTTTTCAGATGAAAATATTTCATTGTAGTGATACACTAAATAAGCAAATTTCATAATGACTTAGGAAGTCATTTCACTTTGAGACTCTGCGCTCAAGGGTCCAGGCTGGACTTGGGAGACACAAACTGTGAACAAGGAAACCAACAAAGGAAAGAGTTCCAACTGCGAATCTCGAGTGTGGACACAAACCACGTGTGAGCACCCAGACATGCTGTCAATCCTGTTAACAAACCAGGGACTACTCTGGGAAGAGTGCAACACCAGAGCCGGAAAGAGAACGGAAAAACAGAAAGCTACCTCTGATGACAACAAACTCTCGTGCTCATTTAACCAACCAAATAATATCTATTAAACACCCATTCATAAAGTTCTAGCAAATAAGATATATGTCTGTATCTCTTTCCACTTACCATAAATAAGTCATTTACTTATAAACTTGTCCTGCTTATTGATGCAAATACTTCCTGGCATTTCTCAGTCATAAAGTATTGGATTAGCTTACTTTTTATGTTAAAAGACATAAATTACATGAGTATTCTCCTGGAAAGATGCTAAGATTATAATCCGCACAACACAATTAAAACCACCAAACAACTTCAATACACTTCAGCACCCTCCTAACCCCTAACCTCACCCCATCCTTGAAATAGAACCATCATCATTAAACACTCAATAGTCCTAACAGCTGAACTTCCCACACTGAGATGGAGAAAACCCCACAGTTCAAGAAAGAAAAGAAGGAAAGCACCAAGAAAGACAGAGTGAGAAAGGAGAAAAGTAAGAGTAAAAGGAAAAGCAAAATTGTAGGGGGAAAAAACACAAGGAATTCCCATCCTAGTTCCATCACTGCCCTCACAACTATCTGCACTCCTCTGAGCCAGACTCCTTTTGTGTTCTGAGGGGGACAAGCTGGATGACTCTTGCTTGGAAGGCCTGGTCCATAGAACACTTAAAACTGTTATCTTTCAGCACACTGTAAGTTTATAATACACATTTATGTATTTCATAGTGACCCTACCTTCCGATTTGCTAATAATATACATCCATCGATTATGTACATGCAACCATATATGAAAAATATCCTGCACAATAAATGTAACAGTTGTTTGATATTTTTCTTGGCTGCAGGCACAAAAGTAAATTAGGGCCCTAGATAAAAGACAACCTACTTTGGGATATTAATCATAATATGCTTATAGAATTCTGTAACACTGTATCAAAGAGGAACAGGTTTAACGTTGGAAAACTTACACACATCACAGCAAAACATGCAAATAAATACAAAAACTTACCATCCCTGTTCATTTTTGTATTTGTAAGCAGCCCCAAGAATGTGACACAAGGTGCCTCCAGCTTTGAAATCCATGAAACATTTTGCCTAAAAGATGATGATACAAGTTACACATGAGAAAAATAAAACTTCTGACCATTACTCCTGTCTGAACTCTAAGCTTTGTAAGTGCAAGCTCATTTGTGTCTGACTCCTTGCAACCCCACGGGCAGTAGCACGCTCCTCTGTTCATGGGATTTTCAAGGCAAGTATACTGGAGTGGGTTGCTATTTCCTCCTCAAGGGGATCTTCCCAACCTAGGGACTGAACCTGCATCTCCTGTGTCTCCTGCATTAACAGGTGGATTCTTTACCACTGAGCCACCTGGGAAGTCTAAGTTTTATATAAACTCAAAGTTATAAACAACTCCTAATTCAATAACTTTCTTACTTTTTTGGAACAAACTGAGGTACAAAAAAATGTTTCTAGTTTTAAGTAAACAGTCTATGAAAAGAAAAGACTTACAAAAGATACATCAAATTGTTTCAGCATAAAACAGTAATGGACAAATTAATGATATACTACTAACTCCACTGGCAAATTTAAAATTCAATTTAAAAAACTAAATAAAATTCATATTTTAAAATGTATAATAAGAAACATCAAGCCAACTTCACTGATGAACACAGATGCAAAAATCCTCAACAAAAGACTAGCAAACCAAATCCAACAGTACATCAAGATCATACACCATGATCAAGTGGGATTTATCTCAGAGACACGTGAGGGTTTTTCAATATCCACAAATGAATCAACATTATACACAATAACAAACTGCAGAAATCATATTATCATCCCAACAGATACAGAAAAAGCTTTTGATAAAATCCAACATCCATTTATGATTTAAAAAAAACAAAAAACTCTCCAGAAAGTGGGCACAAAGGGGACATATCTCAACATAATAAAGGCTATACATGACAAACCTACAGCTCATATCATACTCAATGGTAAAAAACTGAAAGCATTCCTTTAAAGAATGCTTTAAATTCTTCTACCACTCTTCTTCTACCACTTCTACCACATTCTACCACTCTTCTTCAACATAGTCTTGGAAGTCCTAGACAAAGCAGTCAGAGAAGGAAAAGAAATAAAAGGAATCCAAATTGGAAAGGAAGAAATAAAAACTATCTTCAGATGACATGATACTATACATAGAAAATCCTAAAGACGCTACCAGAAAGCTACTAGAGCTCGTCAATGAATTTGGCAAAGGTGCAGAATGCAAAATAAATATACAAAAATCTGTTGCATTTCTATATATTAACAACAAAAGATCAGAAAGAGAAATTAAGGAAACCACCCAACTTACCATCGTAACAAAAGAGTAAAATACCCAGAAATAAACCTACCTAAAGAGGCAAAAATCTTGTACTCTGAAAACTGCAAGATGCTAACGAAAGAAACTGAAGATGATACCAGCAGATGAAAAGATATACCATGTTCTCAGTATTGTCAAAATGACATTACTACCCAAGGCAATCAAGATTCAATGAAATCCCTATCAAATTACCAATGATGTTTTTCACAGAACTGGAACAAAAAAATTTTTTACTTGTATGGAAAAACAAAAGACCCTAAACAGCCAAAATAATCTTAACAAAGAACAGATCAGGAGGGATCCCAGTCCCTGACTTCAGATTATACTACGAAGTCACAGTAATTATAACAGTATAATACTGGTCCCAAAACAGACACATAGATCAACAGAACAGGACAGAAAGCCCAAAAGACAAACCTATACACTTATGGTCAATTAATCTGTGACAAAGGAGGAAAGAATACACAATGGAGAAAAGATAGTCTCTTTAATGGTGCTGGGAAAACATGTAAAAGAATAAAATTAGATCATATTTAATTTGCAACATCATATACAAAAATAAACTGAGAATGGATTAAAGACTTAAATATAACACCAGTTATTATAAAACTCCTAGAGGAAAATATATGCAGAACGCTCTTTGACATAAATCACAGCAATATTTTTTTGGATCCATCTCCTAGAGTAATGGAAACAAAAATAGACAAATGGGAAAAAAATAAACAAATGGGACCTAATTAAACTTAAAAGTTTTTGCACAGCAAAAAAAAGCCATAAACAAAATGAAAAGACAACCAACAGAATGGGAGAAAATATTTACAAACGATGCAACTCAAACAAGGGATTAATTTCCAAAATAGACAAACAGCTTACATAGCGTTTAAGAAACAACAAACCAACAATCCGATAAAAGAAAAAAAATGGGCAGCAGATCTAAATAGACATTTCTCCAAAGAAGACACACAGATGGGTGATAGGAAAATGAAAAGATCGCTAATTATTAAAAGAAATGCAAATCAAATCAAGGAATAATGCTGAAGCTGAAGCTCCAATACTTTGGCCACCTGATGCGAAGAGCTGGCTCACTAGAAAAGACCCGGATGCTGGGAAAGATTGAGCACAGGAGGAGAAGCGGTTGACAGAGGATGAGACGGTTGAATTACATCATTGATTCAATGGACATAAGTTTGAGCAAACTCTGGGAGATAGCGAAGACAGAGAAGCCTGGTGTGCTGCAGTCCATGGGGTCGCAAAGAGTCGGACACAACTTAGTGAATGAACAACAAATCAAAACTACAATGAGGTATCACCTCAAGCTGGTTAGAATGGCCGTCCTCAAAAAGGTTACAAAAAATAAATGCTGGAGAGGATGTGGAGAGAAAGGAATCCTCCTATACTGTTGATGGGAATGTAAACTGGGGTAGCCACTATTGAGGTAAGGAGGTTTCTTAAAAAACTAAAAATAAAACTACCACATGATTGAGCAATCCCACTCCTGGGCATATATTCAAAGAAAACCATAATTTGAAAAGATATATCACCCCAATGTTCACTGCAGCACTATTAACAATAGCCAGGACATGGAAGCAACCTAAATGTCAATCAACAGAGGGATGGATAAAGATGTGGTACGTATACAGTGGAATATTACTCAGCTATAAAAAGGAATAAAATCATGCCATTTGAAGCAACATGGATAGACTTAGAAATTAGCAAACTAAGTAAAACAAGTCAGACACAGAAAAACAAATATCATGATATCACTAACGTGTCAAATCTCAATTTTTAAAATGATATAAATGAACTTAAAAACAGATAACCAAAGAGGGCTTACTATAGCACAGGGACCCCTACTCAATATTCTATAATAACCTATATGGGAAAAGAATCCAAAAAAGAATGGGTTTATGTATAACTAAATCATTATGCTTTAAACCTGAGACTAACACAACACTGTAAATCAACTATACTTCAATACAATTTAAAAAAATGAAAAACATAAAAAAGCAGAATACAAAATCAACTAGTTTTTCATGTTACAATTACGTTTGTGTTATGTATGCATATGTACTAAAAGCCTTGAAGGAATTATGGAATAACAAGAAATTTTACTTGTGGAGGTAAAAAAAAACACTTCCAATTCATATCATGTTTGCCTCTGAAATATATTTTTAGCCTTACAAAGCACTTTTTTCCCCCTAAATCTTTCTAATTTCTCAGCATTAGATAGAACATACCCTATGTTGAGCCAGCTGTTTAACACCCAAGAAATACGACTTAGTGAAGTGACGTGCAGTCACTCAGTCACGTCCAACTCTCTGAGACTCCATGGACTAGGGCTCACCATGCTCTCCTTTGTCCTGTGGACTTCCCAGGCAAGAATACTGGAGTGGGTTGCCATTTTCTCCTCCAGGGGATCTTCCCGACCCAGGGATTGAACCCAGGTCTCCTGCACTGCAGGCAGATTCCTTACCATCTGAGCCACCAGAGAAGCCCTTGATACGACTTAGGAAGTCAGTAAATAAAAAGTTCTAGTTTGATTAGAAAAAAAAAAAAAAAACAGCCCAAATGGTGAACTCTTACTCCAGTACTATTCATTCAGGAAAAAAAACTTTTTAAGGTAAATAATTTACATGTTTCACTGAAACATTGTCTGCTTTATTGTCTCTTTCCTTCAGTTTTGTTTTACACCATTACGCCTTTTTTTTTCATTACGCCTTATTGTATCAATCCCTTTCATTTGGGAAAAAGCTAAACACTATTTGGAAAGAAAAAGAAGTAAATCTGGTTCCTCTACCAGTAAACTATGAATTATTTTTAAGTATGGCTTATGCCTAAAAATATTCTCTTTAAAATCTTTAAAATTCAGAGAAATTATAATGGATTAGTTCCCAGGAGTTAAATATTCCCCAAATAAACCCTCTTGTAAACACTATTTTCCAAGACACTCATATAACCCTAATTAGGAATACCAATATAATGCAAATCACCTCACATAAAATACTTCATATAATGCTACATGTAAATTTTATTCTAAATGATTTTATACCTGATAAAATATAAACTATACGTATTATAGTGTTTTAAATGATAAAAACTTCAACCAGTTCCTGATTTGATCATTCTAATCTAGTTGATAATGTAAAAGAACAGGAAATAAACACTCAAGTATCTGGAGGTAAAGGAACAAGGAATTTTCAGATGATTCAGAATATGCACAAACATGTAGAGAAAAACAGAGTGATAAAGCAAACGTGGCAAAATGCTAAAAACTGAGGATTCTAAATGAAGGGAAATGAAAGTACTTTGCACTATTCTTGCAAATGTTTACTTTCAATTAATTTTAAGCTTATAAAAGTTACCCCCAAAACCTCAATCTACCATAGTACAGAAAATAAAATATGCTCATTATTCAGCTGACTAGCTCCCATTTGTCAAAAATGAGCAACTACCTCCAATATCTAAACATGTATTTATAAATTATATACATGTATTTACTAAAATGCTAATCTACTATCTATGTAACTTAAATCACACGTAAAAAAGTAGGTATTTTAAAGAGTAACTAAAAAATAATTGAAACAGAAGGAATGCTCTTGCTCTACAAATGTGAAATTCAACCAGCACCCAGTAACTCTCAAACGTCTTCCTCTAATTCAACCTTTTCTCTAAAACTTCAGATCTCATTTCCAACCACCTAGAGGACTTCACCATCAGAGATGCCCTACCGGAGGGCCAACTTCCAACACACTAAACCGAGTACCTTTCCCCAGGAACCTGCTTTGGCACCGTCGCTCCCCCAGTGCTCAAGGAATTGGCTCAGCGCAGTCATCCCAGGCAACTTCTTATTTTAGCCCCACAACACATCCTCCCACCAAAAACAAACAAAACACCCCACAAAGTTCTACCCCCTCTCACTATTTCAACTCCTTTCTATTCTGACTATAGCTCACTTGGATTATGAGAGCAGCTTCTTCATGGAGAAAGAGCCTCCAATCTGAAGGCTTCCAATTCATTCTTCCTATCAAAGCCTGCAGGGTTATCACAAAACCCAAAATTGATTAACCCACCTCTACTCTCCCCCGTGCTCTGGCTCCCAACCACTTTCAAGATAAAAGTCACACTTCTATCCTTTTATGACTGATTCTGGCCCATCTCTCTGCCTACTGTCCTCAGTTCTAACCCTGTTGAACTATCTGAAACCACATTAAAGTGCCAAAATTTTCTCAGGCCTTTAGGGTTTTACATATTGCTCTCACTGCTTGAAAAGCTCATCTTCCAGCATGTCGCTGAAGAACTCATACTCTACTTTCAGGACTCAGTTCAAATGTCCCTTCCCTGGGAAAACATTTCCTGAGACCAAAGGCTCTACTTATACATCTCAAAGAAAGAGTGGAAGTAAGCCCCTTGAGGACAAACAATACATTGCATTACTCCTTGAATTCTCAGAACTTGGCACATACTCAAATGCTTAATATTTGCTGAACTCAAATCAGTGGGGGTAGGCAGTACTCTTTAATAAATATTGTTGGGTTAACCAGGTGATCATATGGAAAAAGATAAAACTGGATCCCTTGCTCACAATGAATACCAAGATAAATTCTAGATTGCTAAGGAGTTACATGAAAAAACCCACACCATACAAATAATACAAGAATGCATGGCTGAAACCTTTTATCACCTATGAGTGGAGAAAGAATCCTAACATGATTCATAAAACCACATCCATTTATTTGACTTAATGAAAATAAATGTCTGGGTGGCAAAAATACCATAAGCAAAGCAGACAGATTAATTCCAAGGTCAGTAAAATAATATTTTTTATTCCCATTTATATCTGAGATATCAGTGAGTTATTAAAACAAAAAGGTTAATGATGAAATAAGAACACACAAACCGGAAGCTTTTGAGATTTAAAAAAAAAAGTCTACCAATAATAAATTCTACGTAGAGGCAACAGATAGCAGACTGGAAACTACAAGAACCCAAACAAGAGAATTGGAAGACAAAAATTACAGGAAAATATGACAGGTAGTTCCCAGAAATCCCGTATTTGTACAATCAGAGTTCAGAAATATAAAGAAATACAGACAAGCAGAGAAGACTAATAGACCGAATGTTCCCAGAGGTAAAGAAAAGTAACTGAGTCTTCAGATCATGACTTACGAGAACTAGAAATATTTATGAATTTTAAAGATCAGTACGAAAAAGGGAGAAATCAAAAGGTAGTGTCAGATTTTTCTGTACAAAATCAAATGTTTAAGAAAGAACAAAACCTACAAATTTAAAAAAGAAAGAAAACATGACCAATTTCTACACCAAGTCTAACCTCTAGTCAAAATACCAACTTCAAGGGGAACAGAATCATATTCTCACATAGGCTCAGAAGAATCTAATGGACAAAAAAAAAGAAATTTCAGAAAACAGCATTCTAGCCACAAGAACTGAATCAGGAGGAAAAAAAGGAAAAGACTTAGTAAAGACAATAAAGAAATTATAACATAGCAAAATGTTAACAGGTAAGTCTAGGAAATAACTATTGTGCTGTTTAATGCCAATGTTAAATGACTCCTGAAAGAGATGCTTCCTATAGTTCAAAAGCAGTAACATTCTACAGCAAAAATTCTGTAGAGATTCCTCCTTTTCCCTATTCTATACCATAGCAGCAGCAAAATAAAGAGCTGCAGGCTGCACTCAAAAGAGTACAGAAACAGAAGCTGTCCCAGTGTGAGAAGCTGATGTACTTACCGGGAGCTTGGTGAAGGCCGGGTTGGTGACATGCTTCCCAAAGGCATCTTCCTGGAACTGAAGAAGCTGTACCACCAGCCCAGCCAGCGTTTTATTGGTAGGAGCATCCGTGTGAACATACTGCAAGATAAAGACAAAGATTCAAAAACTGGGACAACTGTGCAGAAGACAATGTTATTAGCTTACTTCCTAGTACCTAAGCACTGGCCCGGTGGCAGATTTTTAAGTGTCTGAGTCACTTCTATAAGCAAACATTGGGAGCAGTGGGCTGGATAAATAAAACATCCTTTTAGGGAACAGATCTTAAGGATGTCCAAGAAACCAAACCCAAATCATCTCATCCCCACCTGGATGGTGAGATCCCGGATCTCAAACTTGAGCCTGATGCTGTAAGGGAATGAGAGCTATTGGCCACTGAATTTTGTAAGTTGCCAGAGAACCGACTGTGTTAAAAGTTTTTCAAACTAATCCACAAACTCTTTGATGCTCCTCTCATCTAGAAGTGGCAATCTATGTCCTCTTCTATTTAATCAGACCATCCTTAGGGACTCACTGAAAACCAATCAGCATGCAAAAGAAGTGATGTTGTGTGACTTCCGAGGATAAATCAAAAAAGATCAGACAGTTTTGCTTCCAAGCAGTTCTTTTGGGACACTCACCTTTAGAGCCCTGAACAGCAACAAAGCTGTCCAACCACCTCGACACTACCACACAGGAAGCCCAGGCTACCCAGAGAGGTCACATGAAGAGGCCCCAGCTGATGGCCCAGAAGACTGACAGTATAACCAGGAGACACGTGAGTAAAGGAGATTCCAGGTGATTCTGGTCCCCAGCTGTTAAGTCACCTTCAATCATCAAACCTCCCCAGTCAAGGGCCCAGACACCACTGAGCAGAGACAGTCACCCCGAACATGTCCATCCAAATTCCAGATACACGGGAACTCTTAAGCACAATAAAATGGTTGTTTTATGCCATTGAGTTTTGAGCACGATAAAATGGTTGTTTTCATGCACTAAAAAAAATACACCTGTGCGGGCACTTAAAAATGGTTGCGATGGTAAGCTTTGCAAGTTTTTGGCCAAAATAAGAATCTTTTTAAATGAATGTACATGAAAAGTTATCCATGCTGATGTGCATCATGTCACCAAGGGCATGGCAGACAGCAAGTGAACAGCACAGCAAACAAAGAGAGAGTACATGACGGGAAAAGCATAAACTAGGGAGTTCAATTAAGTGTAGAGTTTAATTTAGTATTCAGCATTCAATATCACTTCGAAAGACCATCAATTTTTTTTTTTTAAACTGCCAATTCTATGGGGAACACATGTAAATCCATGGCTGATTCATGTCAATGTATGGCAAAAACCACTACAATACTGTAAAGTAATTAGCCTCCAACTAATAAAAATAAATGAAAAAAAAAAAAAACCACCAATTCTGAGCAGGAAAATACATCTATACTTCCATTAAAAAAAACCAACAATAACACTATTTCTCCTTCTGGAAAAACCTCTTTCCCAGTACCACCCCACATCTCAAAATTAATGTTTCTACTGCAGGAAATAATGTCTGATACCTATACAGCAAAATGTCAGCTGTATCATCTACTGTTAGTTACAATGCCTTAAGTTAACTGGTTCTCAATATGTGCCGCTGCTGCTAAATCGCTTCAGTCGTGTTCGACTCTGTGCGACCCCATAGACGGCAGCCCACCAGGCTCCCCCATCCCTGGGATTCTCTAGGCAAGAACACTGGAGTGGGTTGCCATTTCCTTCTCCAATGCATGAAAGTAAAAAGTGAAAGTGAAGTCGCTCAGTCGTGTCCAACTCTGCAGCCTACCAGGCTCCTCTGTCCATGGGATTTTCCAGGCAAGAGTACTGGAGTGGGCTGCCACTGCATTTACTGCCAATCAAAGAGAGAGCATAATATATTAACAAGAGGGCAGGCAATTCTTCTTAAAGCTTAGTATCCTCTCACATTTTTATTTGTTCAAGTATACTAGCTTTCCTCTCTACATGGAATAGCCAGCATAAGTTAAATTCTGCAGAAGGCTGGTATTTTGTTGGAATGCTCCGTTTTACATGAAACCCTCTAGACCAAAGATTGGTAAAATCCAGCCCACTGCCTATTTCTGTGTGGCCCACAAGCTAAGAATGGCTTAACATTTTTAAATGCTTGGGAGAAAAGTTTCAAGAATAATATTTCATGACACACAAATATTATATAAAATTCAAATGTCAGTGTCCATAAACAGTTTCATGAAAACACAGCACACTCATTCACTTGCACTTTGTCTATGGCTGCTTTCCTCCAACAGCAGAGTGGAGCAGTTGCCGCTGAGACTGCATGGTCTGCAAAGCCTCAATATTTACTCTCTTGCCCTTTTATAGAAAAAGTCTGCCTATCCTTGTTCTAAACTACACCTTTTTATCCTTACAAATAGCTTCCTTTTATATCAGAGGTGTTCTGTAAAACTACATTTCCATAAGGCTATGAAGTGAAACGTTTGTCAAACATAAGCCAAAAACTAGAAACCCGTTTCATACAATTAAGCACATATGATGTCAAATCTGTTAGTATAAAATAATGGTTCTTAAGTTTTAGCCCCACTCCCAGTCAGGTCCAAGAATCTGCATTCGTAACAAGTTCCCATGCAACAGTATGGGAATGGGCACTACACTTTAAGAACCACTGGGCTTTCAAAAAAAATCCACTTCAAATACTGTCTATATGTCATGTATCTCAGTTAAAGAACACATTTATTATAATCTAAAAGTTAAAAAACTAGGTAAGCAATTTTTAAATGTTAAAAACTACTTACAATTCCCCTTTCCTACAATACCAATTCCCACAAAAACCATCAAGTTTAATTTTCTGAGGACTACTGTTCAACAGAGCAAATCTTTAATGAGGAATATTCAATTATGACAGTAACACTGAATGTAGGATAATCTTCAATAAACTCTTCAAGTGTAACCCACAGAACTGGCAAAGTATGTTGTACATACTCACAAGGTAACTTTACAATCTTTAATAAATACAAGCTTCTCCAAGGGATCTTATAACGTATTGCATGTTTTTTGCACATGGTAAGGCAACATGAAAAATTAATACCTGCAGACAACTGAACAGTGTCAAATCCTAAAATTGAAAAAGGCACCATTTGGAGGAAGGTTGTTCAGCTAAAACCAAATCAACCCTCTAGGCAAAAATGAACTGTTAATGACCTATAAACATAGCTTTGTATGTATTCTAAACTTCACCACTATCTACAGATGTGTCATTTAACATACCGTCATTCCAAATGAGAAAGATTTCACGTGGACAACCCTACAGTTTCAGAATAAAGACAGCAGGTTCAAAGCTCAATCAAAATGATTACCTTAGGTATATTAAAATCCAATTTTTAAACTATAAAATATTTTTAAACTGTTTACTTTCTCAAATCACTCACAAAAATTATCAAACATGAAAATACATGTAAAAGATGACATTTTAAACTCAAAATTTGACATTAACATATTATGTAAACTATACTCATACCCTCTCAAAAGGCAGGGTATGACTATTTTAAGATTTTAAAATCAACTTTTAAAAATTTCAAAGAGTAATATTCTATTTAATCAATCAGAGGGTTCAGAAGATATGTCACTATCTCTAGTATCTCAAGTATCACTAGTATCTCAAATTTATATAATCCTATCTTCAAGGACTATCTCATTTGATTCAAAACAACAGCCTACAGGAGTTACAAATGAACGAAACATGGAAATCAAGTGATCTGCTCAATGACATCAATTAGTGGCTAGAAGTACTGAACTCACATTTACCAACCCAATGTAATGCTCGTTCTACTATCCCATGTTGACAGTTACACTCCTCCCAAAAATCTCACCTAAACATAAAAAGATCCTAATAGTTTTCAAGATAATAAAAATCCTGATTAAAGGTGTTTTATCACCTTTATTAAAGGTGCTTATTAAAGGTATTTTAAAGGGGGAAAATTTAATGATTATATAGACAACTTCAATCATAAAAATTTTATTTTTAATCAAAAAAAAAAAAGTTCAACAGCATGTTTTACTTAAGACAACAACAAAAAATCTTTTAGTCTCAAAGTTTTAAGAAAGTTAGGAAAATATGCTTAGAAAGCTGTATCAATAAATCTGCTTTATATTCCCTGAGACATTAATAACATATTAAAAGTTTAACTTATCCCTAAATAATTCTATGGCAGCAGATGTCCCATATGAAAAAACAACTGTCTTAACCTGTTAAATACCTTATGTAAAGGGCATGGAATTATCTTCCTTGGGCAATCTAGTCTGTTTTCGTGATCATCGTTAAATCTAAAGCATCTTTATTTAAATCATCCTGAAATCTTTAATTTCAGGAGTAAGCCAAACTTTGGGAAGAAACTTCCCCGGGAACCGAATGGCTTACAGATACACTTCACCTCCTCAAGGAGTTATCATCTGAAAACCACCCTCAACTATGGACAGAAACATACCTTTCAGTGTTAAGGATACACGATACACACCCAACACTACAAGGCAGGCAGCTCAGGTAGATAACCAGCTTCTGTACTGCTAGAGTGGACTGGAAATGCAACCTTGGGCAGTTCCCACTTCCCTAGACTGGCCACCTCCTCTAGACTCCTCTGGCAAGTAGAAACTCATCCCAGTCAAGAAGTATTTACTCTCCTTTCTGTAATGCTAAGGCAAATGTATCAACAAAACTAAAATAAATAGGTTTCTAGAGGTTTCTACCCTAGTTAATCTGTTCATTCATGGAACAAAGATTTATTGAGCACCTTCTATGGACATTCAGAAGACAAAAACAATACAAGGGAACTCTCTTTTAATTTGAAATCAACTGGCTTTTACAGGCAGGTGCCAGTGTCTATCTTTTCCACAACACTGTGAGCTTCTTAAAGAGAAGAATTATGAATAGCAAAAAGAAAAAAAAAAGGGGAGGGCTGGAGCCAGGTGGACCTTCTCTGAATCCCAAATTTGTGACATCTAACTGTAATTCTTAGAGAAGTTACTTAAACCTGAGGTCTCAGGTTTCTCTCATGGGGAAAATGAAGTAAGTAATATCTATCATATAGGACCACTGTGAGGATTTAAGCGAATTATGTTTTAAATGCCTGGATAAAGGGGATGCTCAAGCTGTCCTCATAGTGCATGCATAAACCCATCAATAAAAATGCTACTATCAATGTCATGTCTATTTCATTTATTTGCTGAGATTTATTAATTTGAAAATACAGTATTAAATGCAACACAAAAGTTAAAACTCATCAATGTGTACACCAAGGAGAAATATAGTGTGTATGGAAGAAGCAAAGAACATTCTTGTAAATATTTTTACCACATCAACACCTCTCAGAGGCTGATAGGATTCTGACTATCAGGTCCAAGGATATGCAATTCTGAATCTGAACAGGACTAAGAAATACATTCCAGTTTTATGAAACATTGAGAGGTCAAACCTAACTTTAACTCTGTCTCCAAAGCCTCAGGGACAGGGAGCCAGCATTAGCCTACTGGCTTCAATCCTCTGGGGCAAATCTTGCAATCAGGCTCACAGCCACTTCCTCATCCACCCAAACCCAGCTCTGAAAGACTATCCAACCCTAAAGCTGCCCTCTGAAAACTGGGCCAAAAGAGATGCCGTCTGGAAAGGTAGAAATAACTATCACTGTACTTCCTTTTTTCTATTCCCTTCCTTGCTATCCAAAGGAATATTCCTCCTGAGTATCTCTTTGTTAAAGCTACAGTGATAAAGTAATACAGTATTATATGTCAATTTTATCTCGATAAAACTGGGGTTAAAAATCCAGCCTTGGGATTTCCTGGTGGTCTAGTGGTTAAGAATCCACCTTGCAACATTGGGACATCAGTTCGATCCCTAGTCCAGGAAGATCCCACATGCTGCGGGGCAACTAGGCCCATATGCCACAACAACTGAGCCTGTGCTCTGGAGTCCATATGCAACAACTACTGAAGCCCTGAGCACCCTAGAGCCTGTACTCCACAACAAAAGAGGCCACTGCAATGAGAAGCCCATACGAAGAGTAGCCCCCGCTCTTTGAAACGACAGAAAGTCTGCGCGCAACAACACACACCCAGTGCAACCAAAAAATTAACTAAATAAAATTAAAAAAAAAAAAAATCCAGCCTGGGAGGAAAAACACATTAAGGTATATTAAGACCCAAAATATTGCCTGAAGGGCACGTGATAAACAATAATTTCATAATATAAATATATTCAATTTCCTTAGCTACCACCATAAGAGCTATTGTTTACACACCAAAAAATGACCAACTTACCAATGTACAAGGGAAAACAATATTGTCTACTTGCATATAAATGAGGAAAATCTACAATCTCAAATGTGACTCTAAAATTCCTGGGAGAATAAAGTCAAAGCAACAAAAAAATATATTGTAAATAAGAATATGTCACCTCTCACTTTCTAAAAACTGATGTGTGTGTTGTGCGCTTAGTCGCTCAGTCGTGTCTGACTCTTTGTGACCCCATGGACTGTAGCCCTCCAGGATCCTCTGTAGTTGATATGTTATCATGGATCCATATGCTATCATGGAGAATCCATGCAGATTCTCCAGGCAAGAATACTGGAGTTGGTTGCCAAGCCCTTCTCCAGGGGATCTTCCCAACCCAGAGATCAAACCCAGGTCTCCCACATTGCACGGGGATTCTTTACTATCTGAACCACCTGGGAAGCCCAAAACTTGAGATAAGAAATGGTGGTTTCTGAAAGTACCACAGTGGAGTATCAGAGGAACCCAAGACCCCTGCCCATGCCTAACAAAGTTCAAAAGCTGATGAGTTTTACTGCACTGCAGACCCGAAACCTAAAGTAGATTTCTAGACTACTTTATCTTTTCATTCATTCAACAAATATTTACTAAGCAACTACTAAGGGTCAGGCAATGAGGATCAAAAATGTTCCAGGACACACTATAGTTAACAGGCCAAACAACGTCCTAGCTCCAGGGCGATCGATAGTCCACAACGGAGGAAGTAGAGAACTGTGAAGGGTGTTCAGGAAATTCTGGGACACAGAGAGTAATTTCTTTTTTTTTTTTTGGCAGTCGGCTTCCTTACACTTTCTAAGGGGTTCAGTCATTCCTAAGTAAGTTATATAAAGGGGAAGCTAAAAAAGTTGTTATAAACGTAGGACTAAGTCACAACTTTCAGTACCAACGACTCAGTCCAACTAACACTGCAACGGCAGGACAAGCAGGTAAATGAAAATAATCCCCAAAAACGGTATGAAGGAAACAAAGGTAATATAAAGTGGGGTGACCTAACACGAACGGGGTTCTCAGGGAAGGCCTCACATTAGCTACAAGTCAACATTAACTCCTGCACTCCTACTATACATAAGCAGAGAGAACTGTGAAGTAAAAGCCGTCGTTTTTTTAATATTAATGAGTTCCCAGGAACACTGTAATCCATTATATTAACCTGCGGTTACCGACGTCCGAATACAGCGGTCCACGGTCTTCTTTAGCATACCAACTACAGGTTTAAGAAAACCCTGGTTACCTCACTGGACTTTGAAGACTAATCTCTCAAACAAAACTTGCCTCGGCCCTTACAGCTCGGCTCAGACAGTTTTAATAACCACTGTTCACACACCTAAAGCGGCTAACAAAGAGGAAGAGTCACACCCTCCGGGTCACGGAGCCCGCCCGCTCCCTCACATGCGCGGGCAGGGGCTTTCGCCCGGGCTCCCAGGAGCGGCGCCCCGAGGGCCGGCGGCGCCCCGGGCGCGCGGGCGCCGAGAGCTGGCGGCGGGGGCGTGGCGGGCCCGGCGCCTGCCTTTGTTGTCCCTCGTGGCGCGCGGGGGGAGGGGCGGCCCGAGGCCCGCGAGGCCAGCAGCCGCCCCCGGCCCCCGTCGCGTGGCCTCCCCGGCCCCTACGGGCGCGCGGACCCACCTTCTTGTAGTGCTTGCCCAGCCAGACCCGCACCGAATCCAGCTGGGACACCGTCTCCGGGCTCTCCCAAAACTTGCTCGCCGGGCCCCCGTCCTTCCGCCGATAAACCGCAAGGCCCGCGGCCGCCGCCGCGCCCCCTGCGCCCGCAGCGCCGGCCGTCGTCCCCAGCCCGCCGCCGCCCGCCGCCGCGGCCATCGTCGCCGTCCGTCGTCCCCACCGCCCGGCCCGCCCCGGCCCTCGCGGCGTGCCCCGTTCGCACCCGCGCGCCCGCGCGCGCAGCCGCCACAGCCGCCTCCCGGCCCCGCCCAGCCAACCTCCTTCCGGCGCGGAAGCCCGGCCCCGCCTCTTCTCGGGACCGGCGCCCTAACCGACGAGGGCACGCGCACACGCATGCGCAGCACTCGCGCCGGGCGGGCCTAGGACGAGCCCCTCCACCCGCCTCTTCCGCCTGCACCGCAGACTACTCATCCGCTCCACCTGACAGCTTGGGCTTCCGCGCGTGTGGCTGTTTCCCCGGTACCTGCGTTGAATCGTTATGTAGTCTACAGCTGCACGGTGGTTCTGTGTCACCGTCTGCCACCGCCGGGGAGAAAGGAGCTGGTGTGAGATGTTCCGAGAGGCGAGCGCGTTTCGAGTGTCGCGTGCCGGCAGGGGAACCCACACGCCGGGTGGGAATCTGCGCCTGTCCCCGCTTGCCCTCAGACCTTCTGCACGTAGTGACCCTGTCGTCCTTTGTAAACATCCATCTGGGACCCACCACCTTCGGCTTCACACACCTTCCTCCCCCTCATGGCTCCAGATACACCAGTTCATTCCTGCCTTGGGCCGCTTGCAACAGCTATTCCCGCGACCTGGACCCCCCTTCCCCTTTGATTGTCACTTGTGAAGTGAAAGTCGCTCAGTCGTGTCCGACTCTTTGCGACCCTTGTCCATGGAATTCTCCAGCCAGAATACTGGAGTGGGTAGCCTTTCCCTTCTTCAGGGGATCTTCCTAAACCAGAGATCAAACCCAGGTCTCCCGCATTGCAGGTGGATTCTCTACCAGCTGAGCCACCAGGGAAGCCCAAGAATACTGGAGTGGGTAGCCTATCCCATCTTCAGCGGATCTTCCCGACCCAGGAATCAGACCCGGATCTCCTGCATTGCAGGCGATTCTTTACCAACTGACGCTTTCAAAATCATAGCTTAAAAGTACTTCAGAAAAGTAATCCCTCCTGACCTTGCAGTCTTGAACAATCATACTCGCTTGACATTGTCGGGGTAGGACTCACCATGACTTGGTATTTTTCTTATTTTCTTACTTTCCACATAAATTACATGAGAGCCTAGTCTTGCTCACAGGTGTACCCTCAGTGCTGAAAAGGCCTGTTACCCAACAGATGTTCAATAAATATTTGATGAATGAATGAATGATCTATAGGGAGGCAGAAGAGTTTTAAATTATTAATGAAGTGTGATTGGCCATTATGGAGTTTTGAACATAATGCTCTCTGACCCCAGAACAGAAAGTGACAAGCTCCTTGTGAGTTTTTCAGACCAGCCTTTAAAGAAAAAAAGAGAATATGATCAGGGAGGAAGGGAGATCGCAAACACGTGAGGAAAAAAACTGGAACAAAGGCTTTAAAGTGTGAAAGCATGCTTGGTGAAACTCCTTAAGCCCATGGACTGGAAGCAAAGATGTTACTTGGGGTGGCAGTGAATTCTGAATAGCCTGTAAGCACTGGAATACCAGCTTGAAGACACAGAACGACATGATCAGATTTATAGATTAGAAAGTAGCTACTACAGTAGTGTGAATGATAGAATAGACAAAGAAAGTCTGGAGAAAAATGCATGGACAACAAAAGAAAACATAAATTGGACTTCATCCAAATGACAATCGTTGGTGCTTCAAAATACAGACAAGAAAATGAAAAAAATCAACTGAATGCGAAAAAACACTTGCAAATTATAAACTTTTTGATGAGACATATTCAGAGAATAGGAAAAAACCTTCCAAGTCGATAATGAAAAACAGCAAGATCCAATTTGACAAATTAACTAATAACTAAATGGAATAAACTTAGCACATGCAACATTATGGATGAATCTCCAGATATTATACAGTTAAATAAACCTTACCTGAAAGGATATATACAGGATGATTCAATATATATGAAGTTATCAGTTCAGTTCAGCTCAGTTCAGTCGCTCAGTCGTGTCCAACTCTATGCGACCCCATGAATCGCAGCACGCCAGGCCTCCCTGTCCATCACCAGCTCCCGGAGTCCACTCAAACTCATGCCCATCGAGTCAGTGATGCCATCCAGCCAGAACAGGCTAAACTTCAAAGTAGGGTTCCCTCTGGGGAAGTACAGGGGAAAGAGGGACAGGAGGGAATTTCCTGGGGGTGATAATAAGTTGATTTGAAATAGATTTGCATTACACAGATGTATGCACACCAGTTGTGGAAGGGTAAAATTTGTGCATTTTACTATAAATTTCCCCTCAGAAAAAAAGAACACTAAAGAAATACTGAACTCTTGTTCAAAATATGCATGCTAAAGTGTTCAGTGGTGAACTGTATCTTTCACCTAGCTCTCCAAGCTACACACTAAATTCACACAGTGATCTATCAAAAAGTATTTTTATTGCTCAATAAGTGAAGAGTTGATTAGGTTTCTTCAGTTTTGAAGAAAAAAGAATTTTGAAAAGAAGTGGAAATTACATAATGGTTTGCCTGTTGTTAGACTCATTAGCCTTCTCAGTTTCTGGGAAGGATACCAAAAAGCCTTCTCTAAGATGTATCAAAGAGTATAGTTTAGCAAATATTTTCTTTTTTTTTTTATTTTAAAAAATTAAAAAAAATTTTTTTCCCATTTTCTTTGCTTTTCAAACCCTTGTACTGAGGGCTGACTTTCAATAGACTGCAGTGAGGGAGCTGCTCTGCTACTTATGAAACCCCAAACCAGAAGCAGGTCGTCTGTGAATGGTTTAGCACCAGCTTCCCCACAAACGAACATCAGGTGCGATGGGTGAGGGGGTGGCCACCTTTCAGGTTTAGCAAATATTTTCTATAAAGGGTCAGATAACAAATATTTTAGGTTTGCGGGCCATATGTTCTCTGTGACAACTACTGAGCCCTACCACTGTACCACAAAAGCCGCTATAGGCAATACATAAATGAGTGAGCATGGCTATATTCTAACAAAATTTAGTCACAAAAACAGGTGGTAGACAAGAGTTTTTGTTTGGGTTGATGAAAAACTTTAGGAGATGGATGGTAGTGATGGTTGTGTAACACTGTGGTTGTACTTAATGTCACTGAATTGTGTACCCAAAAGTGGATAAAATGGTAAATTTTATTATATATTTACCACGAAAAAAAGAAATTTTTTTAAGCACAGTGGCAAGCCAGATTGAGTCTGCGCTGTATTTTGTTAAAGACTCCTGACAAAGACTAATACACATATTACCTTTAGCTTAGAAGCATCTCCATTAAGTCAACTTACTCAGATCTGCTTGAGAATATTACAGTATTGCTTGCTTCATCAAGCTTTTATTTTACTAGAGGATTAGGTATATTGGTATATTAGGTATACTAAAGATTAGGTATATGTTCATCTAGACCTTAGGGCCACAAATTTAGCTCATGTAGTTTATGCGAAATGTCTGTCATATTACCTAATTAACAAAGTCAGTCTTATTGTCAACTCAGTTGGGAAAAAAATTGTTTTTGTCAGAGAAAATTTTACTTCATTTTTCAATTCAAATAAATGTGTTAATATTTAAGTTGAGAAATAATATAAAAGCTCTGAGGAATAGGTTATGTAACATTTTATTAGATGGTTTTTAAAAGCAGTCTGGTCAACACTGAAACTATTATTTCAAAAAACCTTCCAACAAAAAGAAACTAAGAAAAGAGAGATTAAAAAAAAAAAAAAAAACTGAAAAACTCCCAACAAAGAAAAGCCTAAAAAAAAAAAAGAAAGAAAAGCCTAGACATTTTGATGGCTTCAATGGTGAACTCTACTAAACATTTAAAGAACAACTAATATTAACCCTTCTCAAACGTTCCCCAAAAAACTGAAGGGAAGGAACACCTCTAGACTCATTCTATGAGTCCAGCATTAACTTGATCCCCAAAACAGATAAGGTTACTACAATAAATATCACTTATGAACACTGATGAAAAAATCCTAAACTAAATACTGGCAAACGAAATTCAGCAGTATATTACAAGGATTAAACACCAAGGGAGATTTATTCCTGGAATGCAAGGTGGTTCAGCATACAGAAATCAATCAATGTAATACACCACATTAAGAAAATAAAGGGAAAAAAACACATGATCATCTCTATGCTGCTGCTGCTGCTAAGTCGCTGCAGTTGTGTCCGACTCTGTGTGACCCCATAGATGGCAGCCCACCAGGCTCCCCTGTCCCTGGGATTCTCCAGGCAAGAACACTGGAGTGGGTTGCCATTTCCTTTTCCAATGCATGAAAGTGAAAAGTGAAAGTGAAGTCGCTCAGTCGTGTCCAACTCTTCACAACCCCATGGACTGCAGCCCACCAGGCTCCTCTGTCCATGGGATTTTCCAGGCAAGAGTACTGGAGTGGGGTGCCATTGCCTTCTCCGATTATCTCTATAGATGGAGAAAAATCATTTGACATAATTGAACACATTTTCATATTTAAAAAAGGCACACACTCAAAAACTAGGAATAGAAGGAAACTATCTCAGTATTAAATATAATCAAAACCATGTAAGAGAAGCCTACAGTGAATATCATACTCAATGGTGAATGAACGTTTTCCTCTAAGATCAAGAGAAAGGTAGAGATGCCTGCTTTTACCACTTGTATTCAACATAGTACTGGAAGTTCTAGTCAGAACAATTAGTCAAGGAAAAGAAAAAGCATCCAAATTTAAGAGAGAAATAAGATATCTCTGTTTGCAGGTGATATGATTGTATACATAGAAAACCCTAAAGATTCTATTTTTAAAAATCTTGTATGACTAATACATGATTTCATCAAGGTAGCAGGATGCAAAATCAACACACAAAAAATCAGTGGCATTTCTGTATATGAATAACGAGCTATCTAAAAAGGAAATTACAACAATTTCATTTCCAATGGAACCAAAAACAATAAAACACTTAGGAATTAACCAAGCAGGTAAAATAATTATACAATGAAAACTATAAAATATTGCTGAGAGAATTTAAAACACAAATGGAAACATATTCCTTGTTCATAGATGGAAGACCTAATAATTTTAAAATATCAGCACTACCCAAA
This sequence comes from Dama dama, assembly GCF_033118175.1. Taxonomy (NCBI): domain Eukaryota; kingdom Metazoa; phylum Chordata; class Mammalia; order Artiodactyla; family Cervidae; genus Dama; species Dama dama. The sequence goes on along the minus strand of NC_083704.1, from coordinate 56,138,509 downwards.
GAAATCTATAGATTCAATACAAGCTCTATTAAAATCCCGGGGATGTTTTTTGAAGGAATACAAAAACCTATACTAAACATAATTTTATCAATAGAATGTAAAATTAAAAAGAAAAATAAAACCAAAAAATGTTGAAAAAAAAGAACAAAGTTGGAGAACTCAACTTCCTGAATTCAAAACTAATCAAAGCACTATAGTACTGGCACTAAGACAGACATATAGATCAATGGAAAGAATAGAAAGCCCAGGAACAAACTTTGCATGTACGGTCAAGTGATCTTTTGATAAGCATGCCAAGACCTTTCAATGGGGAAAGGGCAATCTTTTCAACAATTGGGACTGGTTAAACCAGATTAACTATATGCAAAAGAATGAAATTGGACCCTTACCTCACACTATATACAAAAATTAATTCACAATGGATCAAAAACCTCAGTGTCAGAAATAAAACTATTACTAGGAGAAAACACAGGGTAAAAACTTCATGACTGGGTTTGACAATGATTTCTTATGACACCAAAGGCAATGATTTCTTGAATGTGACATCAGAGGCACAGGCAACAAAAGAAAAAGTAGACAAATTGGACTTAATGAAAAATTTTAAAATTCTGCATCAAAAGAATATCAACAGAGTAAAAAGGTGACCCGTAGAGTGGGAAAATCCCATAGACAGAGGAGCCTGGTGGGCTACAGTCCATAGGGTCACAAAGAAACAGACACAACTGACGTGACTTAGCACGCATGCATGATAAAGGATTTTTATCCAGGATATATAGTGGACTCCTAAAACTCAACAACAAATTCAAAAATTGACAAAGGAAATGATCAGATAGTTCTCCAAGGAAAATATACAAATGGATAATAAGCACATGAAAAGATTTTCAACATCTTTAAACATTAGAGAAATGAAAACCAAACATACAATGATGTACTGCCTCATATCCATTAAGATGGCCACTATTAAAAATAATAAGTATTGACAAGGATGAGGAGAAATTGGAACCCTTGTGTACTGTTGGTGAGAATGTAAAGCATTACACTCACTATGGAAAACAGTATGCTGCTGCTGCTGCTAAGTCACTTCAGTTGTGTCCAACTCTGTGCAACCCCATAGACTGCAGCCCACCAGGCTCCTCTATCCTTGGGATTCTCCAGGCAAGAACACTGGAGTGGGTTGCCATTTCCTTCTCCAGGAAAACAGTATGATGATTCCTCAAAAAATTAAGAACAGAATTACCATACAATCCAACAATACTACTTCCAGGTATACACCCACAAGAATTGAAAGCAAGGTCTTAAAGAAATATTTGTACAACCACATACACAAGAGCATGATTCACAGTAGCCAAAAAAAGTGTGATACATACAATGGAATATTGTTGAGTTTTAAAAGGAAAATGATTCTGATATATGCTGCAACATGGATGAACTTTGAGGATATCACACTAAATGAAATACAACAGTCACAAAAAGATATGTATGATTCTACTTATATGAGGTACTTAGAGTAGTCAAAATCATAAAGACAGACAGTAGAATGGTCATTGCTAGGGATTAGGGAGAGGGAAAATGGGGAGTTACTGTTTAATGAGTTCAGTTCAGTTGCTCAGTCGTGTCTTACTCTTTGTGACCCCATGAATCGCAGCACACCAGGCCTCCCTGTCCATCACCAACTCCTGGAGTCTACCCAAACCCATGTCCATAAAGTCAGTGATGCCATCCAGCCATCTCATCCTCTGTCATCCCCTTCTCCTCCTGCCCCCAATCCCTCCCAGCATTAGGGTCTTTTCCAATGAGTCAACACTTCGCATGAGGTGGCCAAAGTATTGGAGTTTCAGCTTCAACATCAGTCAGTTCAAAAGCATCAATACTTCAGCCCTCAGCTTTCTTCACAGTCCAACTCTCACATCGATACATGACCACTGGAAAAACCATAGCCTTGACTAGATGGACCTTTGTTGGCAAAGTAATGTCTCTACTTTTAAATATGCTATCCAGGTTGGTCATAATTTTCCTTCCAAGGAGTAAGCGTCTTTTAATTTCATGATTGCAATCATCATCTATAGTGATTTTGGAGTCCCCAAAAAATAAAGTCTGACAATGTTTGCAGTGTTTCCCCATCTATTTCCCATGAAGCGATGGGACCAGATGCCATGATCTTAGTTTTCTGAATGTTGAGCTTTAAGCCAACTTTTTCACCCTCCTCCTTCACTTTCCTCGAGGCTTTTTAAGTTCACCTTCACTTTCTGCCATAAGGGTGGTGCCATCTGCATATCTGAGGTTATTCATATTTCTCCCAGCAATCTTGATTCCAGCTTGTGCTTCTTCCAGCCCAGTGTTTCTCATGATGTACTCTGCATATAAGTTAAATAAGCAGAGTGACAATATACAGCCCTGACGTACTCCTTTTCCTATTTGGAACCACTCTGTTCCATGTCCAGTTCTAACTGTTGCTTCCTGATCTGCATACAGGTTTCTCAAGAGACAGGTCAGATGGTCTGGTATTCCCATCTCTTTAAGAATTTTCCACAGTTTAATGACTACAGAGTTTCAATTTTATAAGATGAAAAGGTATATGGAGACAGATGGGGTAATGGCTGTATAACATAATGAATGTAATTAATATCACCAAACTGTACACTTAAAAATGGTTCAGATGCCTAAGGGAAATAAGTCTGACAGAGAAAGATACCACGTGATGGTCCCTTATGTGTGGAGTCTAAAAAACAAAAATAAATACAAGCTTAAAGACAGAGGAGAGACAGGTAGTTGCAAGAGGTGGAGGGTGGGGGATTGGAGAAATAGATGAAGAGGGTCAAAAGGCACACAGTTCAAGTTTTAAAATAAATAAGTCATGGGGAATGTAATGTACAGCATTGTGACTATACTTAATAATACTGTATTACATATTTGAAAGTTGCTAAGATAGTAGATCTTCAGTCCAGTTGCTCAGTCGTGTCCAACTCTTTGCAACCCCATGGACTGCAGCACACCAGGCTTCCCTGTCCATTGCCAACTCCCAAAGTTTACTCAAACTCATGTCCATTGAGTCGGTGATAGTAGACTTTAAAAGTTCTCAAATCAAGGGACTTTCTTGGCGGTCCAGTGGCTACGACTTTGTGTTCCCTATGTAGGGGGCCGGGGTTCAATCCCTGATCAGGGAACTAGATCCCACATGCTGCAACTAAAGATCTTGCATACTGCAACTAAGAGTTTACATGCTGCAACCAAGACTGAAGATCCTATGTGCTGCAACTAAGACGTGGTGCAGCCAAAATAAGTAATAAATAAATATTTTCTTAAAAAGTTCTTATAACAAGAAAAAAATTTTACAACTGTGTAAATGATGAATATTAATTGTTGTGGTCATTTTGCAATGCCTACAAATACTGAATTATGTACACCTGAAATTAATATGGCAATTATATCTCAATTGAAAAAATAAAAATTAAGGATTTCCCTGATGGTCCAGTGATTCAGAATCTGCCTTGCAATGCAGGGGACATGGGTTCAATCCTTGGTCCGGAAGATTCCATGGGCCAGGGAGCAACTAAGCGTATGTGCCACAGCTATTGAATCCATGTACTGCAACTACTGACGCCCATAAGCCTAGAGCCCATGATTTGCAACAAGAGAAGCCACCACAATGAGAAGCCCAAGCACCGCAACTGGAGAGTAGCCCCTGTTTGCTGCAACTAGAGAAAGCCTGCGTGCAACAGTGAACACCCACCACAGCCAAAAAAAAAGAAATTAGATAAATCTTTTTTTAAAAAAAGAATGGATTGATGCAAAATCAACCTTGTTAAAAAAAATTAAAAATTACAAAACTTGTTAACATGGCAAATTTTATGTGTATTTTATCACAATAAAAAATTTGGAAAAAACAGATCGACAGGGACTTCAAATATTAAGTTTATTACATATAAGTCCATAAAACTACTAACTTTTTTCACTTTTTTCCCCCTAAGCTTTATTGAGATACAATTAACATATAAATTTTATTAGTTTAAGATTCACTATGCTTATTTTTTTTCTTTTTTTTCTCTCTTTTTTTTTTTTAAGATTCACTATGCTTATTTTTAAGAAGTAAAAGGTAAGTTTGAAAGTTTCATCTGGAAATCAGAAAACTATGAGAAGTGACAGGTTTGAAAAAGAGCCAATGAGAAAATATAATAAATGAAAGTAAAAGCTCACTGGACATGTTGAAGACTAGACTGGACACAACCAACGGATCAATGAACTAGGGAGCTAAGTCAGAAGAAATAAGTCTTGAAGTTTAGAAAGATGAAAAAATGGGAGGTATGAGGCAAGGGAAAGACAGGGTAAGAAAGAAGATACAGTGTTCAAATATACATGTAAGTTGAGGCTCAGAGGATGAGACAGAGTAGAGGCAATTGCTAAATGATGATTGAAAGTTATGTAAAAATGACAACAGATATTCATAGATTCAAGAAGCCTAACAAATCCCAAGCATGGTAAATACAAAGAAATTCTCATTTATGCTCACTGTAGTAAAACTGCAGAAATCCTAAAGGATATACATCAGACAGAAGAAAAATGATTCCTGATTTGCAAAAACGGAATGAAGAGCAAAGAAGTCGTAAATAGTGGGTAACTCTCAATATTTACTGGATAACTCTCTTAAAAAGAAGAGTGTCTTGTGTGGTTTTAAAAGATAGAATTTAAATACTTAACAAAAAAGGTAGGCAAGTTGCAAGTGGAGAAATGGTAGTAGTCTAAGAAGGAATGTAAACATATTGATTACCATTAATATTTGACAAATTAAAGATACATGTTTAGTTTCTAGTGAACCAGCTGAGACTTGCATGTCATCCACAGTTAGAATTAGAAAATAAATAATAAGCAATAAAATACTGGAATTGAGTATAGGGACAAATGAAAAACAGAAAACTAAATGGCAGGGCCAGCCCAAAATTTATTAGCAATTGCATTAAACTTACTAGAAATAATTGCATTAAACTTACTAGAAATAAAAGGCTTCACTTACATGCAAAAATTTCAGATTAGATTTTTTTTAAAACTAAAGGTTTCTCTCCTTCCCATTCCCTTCCTATCCTGAAAATTTTATTCCACAAGCTTTGGGCTTTCCTGGTGGCTCAGAGGGTAAAGAATCTGCCTGCAATGTGGGAGACCCAGGTTTGATCCCTGGGTTGGGAAGATCCCCTGGAATAGGAAATGGCAACCCACTCCAGAATGGACAGAGGAGCCTGGCGGGCTACAGTCCATGGGGTCGCAAAGAGTCAGACACGACTGAGCGACTAACACTTGACTAACACACCAGGTGAGCAACTGCTCGCGTGGGGAAGGGGGCTAGAGCAGCCCAGAGTGGGTTGAGTCTGGCGAGAAATGATTGAGGGCCTGTGCCTTCCGGGGGTTACAGTCCAAGAAGGGTTACGAGGGCGTCCGTGGGCAGGGGGGGCAACCCAGCACAGGCTATGAGGTCCCACACGTGGCAAGGAGGGTGCTCAGAATGCAGAGAGCATAGCCTAGGTGGAGCGAGAAGGGTTTTCACGTGGGAGAGCTGCTTGGCATGTTTGATTGGAGCCTGAGTCAAAGGAGGAAAGTCTCTCCAAGAAGAGAGCAGCCTGGCATGAGGTGTCAAGAGCCAGAGGCACTTTTTCAGTCCTTCGGGGGCTGTAAATAATGTGACGGTCAAACACAGACTAAAATTAAGTAATCTAACTTAAAGAGAGGAAAGAGGAGATTCTAAATTTCAGGAAAGAACTAGATACTAATACCATCAAACAAAAAAAGAGCACGTGTGTGTCAGTCGCTCAGTCATGTCCGGCTCTGGGATCCCATGGGCTGTAGCCCGCCAGGCTCCTCATTCCATGGGATTCTCCAGGCAAAAATAATGGAGTGGGTTGCCATTCCCTTCCCCAGGGGATCTTCTCAATCCAGGCGGATTTTTTTTTTTTAACCATCTGAGCCACGAGGGAAGCAAAAAAGAGCCTAACAGATTTGAAAAGAAGCAAATAGGAATACTAAAGTCAAAAAACACAACAATTGCAATTATAAGTTGATGCGTACTTTTACTCTTCTGGGTTTTTTTGGCTGCATGCCAACCAGGCTTCAAACCTGTGCCCCCCCTACATTGGGAGCATGCAGTCTTAACTGCCAGGAAGACCCCCAATGGGGAGTTTTAATAGCAAACTAGATACAGCTGGGTAAGTGGAAAATCAAAAGAAATATCCAGAAATAAGCATGAAAAATAAAAAGAAAATACAAAGAATATAGGTATGTGACGAAACGTCAACAAGAAGGGAAATTCGTAAAGGACATACAGGACTTCTTTGCACTATTCTTTAAATTTTTCTGTTAGTGAAATTATTTCAAAATTAAAAAAAATATACTTAGATATACTTCGCACTGTAGTCTAAGCCTTATGACAAGTTTTTGATATAACAATAAGGATAATATCTTTATAAAGTTAAAACCAGGTTTAATAATTTGTTAAGGTGCTGACCAGAGTTATGACTTCAAGGTCACTACCAGTCTCATTCTCTAATAAAGACACAGAAGACAGTGACATTGAAACATAAAACATACACTAGACTATATTCAGAAAGATAGTGGTAACATCACTTCTAGACGCCCAGTGAGTCTTAGTTGGAAGAAACTGGGGAGGAGTCACTGCTCAGTAGGCCTCCTGGAACCCAAAGGAACTAAAGTGTTGACAAGGCAGGGTAAAGCCCAGGGACTTGGAAAAGGTTCCTTCACTGAAGACCTTTAGAATGTAGTTTGGGTTAAAATGGAATTCAGTAAACAACAATTTAAAACTTTTTCACTGGAGTGTGATGTACTTACAAAAATGCACATAAATCGTAAGCGTAGGGTTCACCAGATTATACCAAAGTAAACCCCTTGTAAGAGCACCACTCAGTTCATGACCTGGAGGCAACCAGAATGTTCTTTCCACACCTTCCCTAATTATTACTGCTTCCCAGTCCTAGAGATGCTCTGTCATCCTCCTGACTTACTGCGCCAGAAATTCTTCTACCAGTTCTAATAATACTTTAAACTGCCATAGGATTTCAGCATTAGTTTTACTTTTAAAATTCAATTTCCTTTCGTTTTTCTGCATATATAGAACTCATACCCAAGGTAGAAATTCTGAGCATTCACTAAGTCTTGTAAAACTTGAACAAATAGCATAGTTCAGTTCTGGAAAAGCCATTGGACAAAGGTGAATTGCACAGCTCAACTTGAAAGGTTCTTTCTCTTGGTTAGTCGCTCTGGAAAGAAACAACTCCAGTAGCCAATCCATACTGATTCCATAAAGTTATTAGACATCTATCATGGGCCACAATAATACACTAATGTCTTAGTAGCACAAGGAAATTACTCTGTTCTCATGTGACAACATCAGCTAAATGAAGTTAAAATGAGCCACTGCCTACTTAAACACAAGTTAAACATAATTACTGGTTTCAAACTCAGTCTGAGTAACCAAGTATTACTTGCAGAAAGTGACTAATAGCCACTACCACTAGAATTCATATAGTAAAGATGAAAATGGCAAAATTGGACAATTGGCCAGAGCAGAAAGGTGCTCCCTTCTAAGCATCCCTGTTGGTCCTCTGCTTATCCTTAGCAAAGGTTAAGACCAAGCCCTGTAAACTTTTGAGCAAATAAAGCCAAGGGTGAGAAAAAGAATCCTATCTGGGAGACCACCCAGAGAGTGAAAAAACCATATGATTTTTCAAGGTTAACTGTTAGCCAGAAAGATTCATAATAGTCTTCAGCAACAGTAAGATAATGTCTTGTATAAATCTATTTGTCCTAAGATCCTACTAAGGCTCTCTAGCTACACATACTCTGCTTGAATCTCATTCTGTAGCTACGCAGCCATATTCACAGAATATCTAACCAATTCCCATCAATGAAGAAGTACCATCTGTAAAACTCTGGCTTCCTAGATCTACCAGGCAGTTAAATACATCCTTGGCAACTATATTGAGTAAGCTGAAATTCTAAGCGCCATAACTTTTAGAAAATCTGGTAATGAGTCTTAGATGAAAGATAAGCTCTAAAAACAAACACATTCCTGCTTTGTGAGAATTTGACAAAAGTACTACAGTGAGTCCTCTGGGGAAAGGAATAGAGCTTCCCGGGTGGCTCACTGGTAAAGAATCCACCTGCCAACGCAGGGAGATGCGGGTTCGATCCCTGGGTCAGGAAGATCCCTTGGAACAGGAAATGGCAAACCACTCCAGTATTCTTGCCTAAGAAATACCATGGACAGAGGAACCTGGCAGGCTATACAGTCCACAGGGTCACAAAGAGTCGGACATGACTAGGCGATAGAGCACGAGTATGGTGGGGAAAGGAATAGTGACCCCTGCTGCCCTCTAGTGTTGAATATAAGAACTGCATGTCCCGCTCAAAAGACCCAAAGGCCAGTACTGGCACCCTAAAAAGCAGGAAAGTTTGAATCTTTTACAGTCATTGTGATTATTGCTATGTTTTGGTGTATATGTTTATTTTTCTGTTTACCATGCTTTTTCTTTACTTATACTCTGCCTTCTGTTCAATTCATAGTTTTATTTTTCTTTGACTGTCTTGGAGAACTATATTTCTATTTCTTTAGTAGTTATATTTACATTTCCTTTATACTCTAAATAAAAATTTCTAACAAAATCCTAAATTATTCACTGTCTTATCTTCCTCCTGAGTAAGACCTTACTTCTTCTGAATCAGGGGTGGTAATTATTAACCTAAGTGTTGGTGTATTTGCTCATGATGTGCTTACTCAGTAACTGTATTTTTAATTTCTAGGATTTCTAACTGGTTCTTTAAACATTTACCATTTCATTTCTGATCACTTTTATTTCATAATTTCTTCTTTCAGTAAAAGTATCTTTCCTTCATGTCTCTGAGTATTCCAAACATACTTAAAAGTTTTCAGTTCACTCCATTATTTTCATTTCAATTACAATGAATTCATTTCTTGATGCTGATTTTGTAGGTTATTTCTCTTTTGGCTATGTTTTCTTGTATGCTTTGGAAGCTTAACCTCTAAGCTCTTCATGAATGGAAAAAGTTTCCCATTTCACAATATCTTTCCTTCCCTGAGGGTTTTGTGATAACCTCTACCCAGTCCTCCAGGAAACCCAACTAGAAACAAGTCTTAACATTAGTAATTTCGACTCTGTTTGCACCATGAAATTTGGGAGCCAGGAGATCCAGTCACCAAGTGAGAGGGTAGCTGGACTTAGGTCTGGATTCAGTGTTGTGTCTGCTTCCTAAGTATTCAACTTCATAAACTATGTCTTCATGCACAGATGGGATGAAATTTTTTCCAATACTAGGTTTAAGGAGCCCTACCTAAATTCCTAATGGCAAGCTGCAATCCAAGCCCCACACAGCCACATTCCTTCAACTGATTACTTTCTAAGTTACAAACTCCAGACTGCCTCTATTTCTGAATCCATAGCCAGGCAAGATTACATCAGTGTGTTCGTGGTCAACAAAATTGTTTATCTTGTTTTTGAATATGGATATGTTATTTTAACCTTTTCTGGTTAATTTTACCATGTGTTTGGAGCAGAGGGAGTAGCATCAAAGTGTGTACTATCTTGACAAGAAGTCAGTTTCATTCACTTTTTTAAAAAACGGTGGTCCTTAGGCAGTACCATGGTTAACAGTGATGGCTAAAAAGCAGCCTGGTAGCTGTACATTCTCTTTCCAGTTTTATCAATAAATATTTTATCAGGTTGGGGATAACTGACTTGTACAATTTTGCCAATGACATTAACTAGAGCTTCTGTTTGAAGTAACTGATTTTGTGTTTACTGCATACCAAAACATGTGATACTTCATTACCTAAATTCCCCTATTTCTGCACTTTGAGGCTCAAAAAATTAACCCATGGAAAATCAATAAATCTATAAACAAACTATAATCATGTTTTGATGCTGCAGTGGTACCAAACTTAAAATATTGGTACAAAGGAGAGGGATAAGATTAAAATTTACCCAAAAGAATCTACAGTTAAGAATGATAAAAATGATATTAAGGATTTACTAGCTTTCTAAAGTATGATACTGGTTTTGTTATTATTCTGAATAAAATTAGTCTTCTAAAGATGCACCCTGGAATTGTTACAGATGAAATGGTATAATCTGATTAAAAGAATCTGGGGTGGTGGACACTGGCTGATTTGGATTTTTTTTTTTTTCAGTTCTACCAGTTTATTGCTACCAACCCATCTCCCTCCACCCTCGTGCACACATGCTCAGTCATGTAAACCCATGGACTGCAGCCCGCCAGGCTCCTCTGTCCATGGACTTTTCCAGGCAAGAATACTGGAGTGGGTTGCCACTTCCTTCTTCATGATTTGGATTTAAAGATGAAACAGTTTTGGCCTTGAGTTGATAACTGTTAAAACTAGGTGGGAAAGATGGGGACCATGGGTGTTCACTGTACTGTCAGGATCTGGGCAGGTACAGGTCTGGAATTTTAACCTACTTAGAAGCTGAACTGGTAGCAACCCTGTTACCAGTTTCATCAAAGCTGGCAGAAGACACAAGCCTCCTTAGTCAGACACAAAGGATATTAATCACAGCAAAAGCAGTTGCCAGAGAGTCTTGCCAGATTCCAACAGGTCCCAAACTCACCTCTGCCCCAAGTTCCCTGGGTGCAGTACAAAGAGTTGACCACCATAGTCTGCTCACATAATGGATTCCATTGCCAGAGAGGAATACTGAGGATGGTAGATTGAGTTTTTACAGCAAGTAGAAGCTAAGTCTGCCCTTTGTCATGGGGGAGACAATACTTCTTGCCTCAAGGTAGAGGTAGCTTGCTGAAAACACAATCCTGGGAAACAGTCCAGGTAAAGAGCAGTCAGGGCTTTGCACTCTTGATACACCCAACAAGAACTTGCAGGGGTGCCGAGGGTCCATGGCAGATTGCCTAACCTAACACTCACTATCTCTTTACTTTTGTATGTTTGAAATTACCGCTAAGTCCTGTCAGATATATAAATATATATAATATTTATATTATATATATATAAATATATATAATATATAGAAATACATAAATAATATTATTATACAAAAAGAACCTACTGTGTAGCACAGGGAAGTCTACTCTATAATGACCTCTATGGGAAAAGAATCTAAAAAAGAGTAGATATGTGTATATTTATAGTGATTCAATGTATATTGATTCACTGAAACAATGTTGTAAACTATTCTCCAATAAAAATTAATAAAAAATGCACTTTGGAATCATTAACATACTGGGTAGAGAACTTGCTTTTTGTTTTACTCAATATTTCCTGGGTATTTTCCATGTCTGTACACTAGATATAATTCATTCTTTTAAATTGCTGCTTCCTCCTTGATTAATGATATTATGGACTGAATTATGTCCATATGTTGAAATTTATAAGTTGAACACTTAACCCCCAGCGTGACTGTGTTTAGAGACTGGGCTCTCAGGGAGGTAACAGGTTAAATGAGGCCCTAATGCTGGGGCCCTAGTAAGATAGGACTGGTGTTTTTATACGAGGAAGAGACACTAGAGACCTCTCTCCAAGCAACTGAAGAAAAGCCATGTGAGGACACTGTGTGCTTAGGTGCTCAGTTGTGTTCAACTCTTTGCGGCCCCACGGACTGTAGCCCACCAGGCTCCTCTGTCCACGGAATTTCCCAGGCAAGAATACTGGAGTGAGTTGCCATTTCCTCCTCCAGGGGATCTTCTTGGCCCAGGGATCAACCCCACGTTTACTACTTTGGCAGGAGATTCTTTACCACTGCGCCACCTGGGAAGCCTGAGGACACTGTCTACAGGCTGGGAATAGAGATCTCATCAAAAACCAACTCTAACGGCACCTTATCTTGGCCCTAAAGACTCCAGAACTACAAGAAAACAAATTTCTGTTGTTTAAATCACCTGGTCGTTGATATTTTGTTCTGACAGTCCAAGCAGACTATTGCAGATATATTCTACTTTATTTAATTTCCTAATAAGAGATGTGGGGATTTTTAAAATTAAGTGTAAGGTAGCAATGATTTTATCACACATACATGATTATTATGCTTAGATACACGCTTTGAACTGAAACGTGTCAAAGGCACACACATCTTAAATCTGATTCTGCCAAACCACCCTTTTAAAAAAAGCACTATTTAACGTCCCCCCAATACGAATGCTTGTTTCCCTAAACTAGAACCAGTTTGCCACGTGACAACGCTCCCTTGTTCAACAACACTTATTCAGTATCTATTTCTGAACAGTAGCAGGCACTGCGCAATGTGTTTAGGAAATAGTAGTGAACAAAGGATTAAGTCCTTGACCTCAAGGATCTGTATTGTAGGTGGAAACGCTAAGGATACACATATAAATACATAAAATGGCCTGGGAAAGCTGTCTCTGAGAACATCTAAGCAGAGATCCAGATGGAAAGAGGAAACAAATCTTACCAATACTTGAAGGAAGAATGGTAAGAGCGTTTCATGGTTTTAATTGTCTTTTAAAAATAAGCAAAGTTGGGAGTTCCCCGGTGGGCTAGTCATCAGGATTTGGTGCTTTCACAGTCGTGGCCCTGGCCCAGGTTCAATCCCTAGCAGGGAAACTGAGATCCCTGCATCCCCTTAAGCTTGTGAGGCATGGCCGAAAACAAAGACAAAAACAAGTTGCAATTCTATTCCTCGCATACACCCAAAACAATTGAAAACAAACAGGTGTTCCAATACTTGTACACCAACGTTCACAGCACCACTATTCTCAACAGGGCCACTATACAGGGGAAAACAAACAGCTCAAAGCAAGGCTGCAAAGCCTAAGTAGGAAACTGTCAGAAGAAGTGCAGAAGTTTCTAGAAAGAGAAGTTAGCAAAGAATGAAATCTAGAGACTGGACAGTGAGAAGGAAAATAAGGCAGTGATAAAGGCGTAAGACTAGACAGTGACTAGGACATAAGAGGTGAAATATGGGGGGAGGTGGGGGGAGACAGACACTAACTGGCACTCACCTTGATATAAAATGGGTCATTTTATCAGCCTCACCAGATACAGCCATTCATTAAGAATAGTCCCAAGGCTCAAGAACAGGAAAAAGCCTTCAGCGAAAAAACTAGAAACATAAAATGTGCAATAAGGAAAAGTGCTTAGAACATTCCACTTGTACCTCTTGCAGGGCTTCCTCTAGCTTTTAAGATTTATTTGCATGCTTTTCTCATCCTCTCTTCCAGACTAGAATTTCCTCTGGAGCAGTCACCATGTCTTTGTCATTTAACATTCTCAACACCACTTCAAGCACAATCTGAATGAGGCTCAATCTATCACCTCCAACTTAATCACATTAACATAATCCCTCCAGTCACCTGGGTACAACCTCAGTCATCCCTCCACACTCCTGCGGCCAGAGACCAGTCTGGTGCTCTACAATCACCCTCTCGTCTTGTCTTTTTCACTGCTGAGCACAGTTTAGTCCCTCATTACACTCATCTACTTAGTATCCTAGCTAATATTTTTCCAGCTGGCTCTATCCTCACACTTCCATAATAATGTCCCTAAAATAGAACAGTTATTCTACTCTCCTACTTAGAACTGTAAAAATGTCTTACCAAAAAATAGATTAAAAATAAAGTAAAAATCCTAGTGTAAGAGAATGGATACATGTATATGTACGACTGAGGCCTTTTGGTGTTCACCTGAAACTATCACACTATTAATTGGCCATACTCCAATACAAAATTTTAAAAAGTTTAAAAAATCCTAGTGTAGCATTCCTAACTCTACTTTTTCTGCTCTATCTCCTCTAAAGATCACTCACATATCCAGCCCTCTGGGCACATTAAAATTACTGAATATTCTAAGGATTTGCCCTGTGTTCTGCTTTGCTCACATGGTTCTCTCTAATCCTGGAATACTTTATACTTCCTCCCCAGCATTTATAACTTTCTTTTTGCCTGCCGCCTACTTTCATCTTCTCTACTAGGCCCTAAGCCTCTTGGGGGCAGGATCTTTGTATCCTCTACACCTGCTTATCAACTGCTTTCTATCAATATTCATGCACGGATCATCCTCACATCTCACAGCACCACGCCCTGCTCAAAACAGGTAACAATTATTTAAATGAATGATGTTCCATGCTCACCTCCCTCACCCTTCTGTCCAACGCAGAGAGAAAGTAAATAATAGAAAATACTTGTTGAATTTAACTGTTTGGACAAAAATAACGCGATATGGCCACATCTTAAAAGCACATTTTAGGTCCTTCCAGCTGAAAATGGTGACCCAGCTTCAGAGCTATCCCCCACTGAGATCTCGCCTTTTGAAGCTGGAATTCACTGAACTCACACAGGCGGAGCCTCGCTTCGAGGACGGCTGCACAGAACAGAACTTAAGGCCCTCTCTCACTTCGGAGCCGTGAGGGCGGAGAGGGAGGGGGCGTGACCTTCACAGCCGCCCAGCAGCACTCCGCCCTACAAGGGCCCCCTGGTCCTTTCCCTAGCGGAGTACCGCTTCCAACGCGCCATCACGTAGATTTCACCCTCGTAACAATCTCGTGAGGCAGAAATTCTCATCATCTTCCTGAAGAAACAAGATCTGAGGGGGAGTGGGGTGGGGGAGATGGAGAAGCTATAGAAGAGGCGTGGCAACCAGCGGCTGCGAGGAAGGCGGGTGGGAGCCCAGGACTCCAGCCAGGAGCCAGGAGCGGGATGGATTTCGTTCCCGGCTCAGCCCTGATTCGAGCCTTGTGACCTCACTGGCAGCGGGAGGCGCGGGGCGGGCGAGCAGACGACCCGAAGGTCGTCCCGCTCTCACAGCCCGGAGGCGAAGCCTCTCTGAGAGCCGAGCGGCTCACACTCCCCCCCGCCTCGGAGCCCCCAGAGCCCCCCGCGCGCCCGCCCCCTTCGCTCTACCCTGACGGAAGTCCCGCCTCGCCCGGCCGCCATTGGACCCGGCTTCGGGGGTGGGGGGGTGTCTCGCCGCGGGTTGGCCGCCCTGCGGCGTGAGCCCTGGGGGCCACTACGAGCCCCAGGCTAGGGGGACCTTGCTCAAGAGCCGCGAAGACGCGAGAGTCGAGCGCGGAAGGTGGGGGTGGGGGTGGGGGTGGGGGTGGAGGGGTGGCGCGGGGCGCCGGGCGCCGAGCGCCGAGCGCCAGCAGCCGGCGGGACTTCCGCCACGGGACCCGGAAGGGGCCGCGCCACCGCTGGTGGGAGTTGTAGTCCAGCCGTGGTTGGGGGGGCCCGCGGCTCATGCGCGGTGCATCGAGGCTTGTTTCACATCTGTAACAACAGGTGAATTGGGCTTTTAATTCTCCCCTTTCGTGCCCCCACCCCCGAGGAGCTTCCCGCAGCCGGGGGTGGTCAGCGCGAGGAGGGGGTCCGGGTCCGACCGCTGGCTTGGCTGAGAGTGGGGCGGAGAAGCGGGCGGGCCTGAGGAGCAGGCCGGGCATCCTAGGCCTGCCCGGGAAGCCGGCCGGGCCGAGCCTTGAGCAGCCAGGCCTCGGCCTGCCGTTGCCATGGAGCCGGGGCGGGGGCGGGGGCCAGACCGGTCCGCCGGGGCGGGCCTCGTAGCCAGGGGCACCGCGGGGGCCGCGGGAGAAGCCGCTCCATTGGCGCAACGACGCCTCCGCCTCAGGGGATGCTCTGTTTCCCCGAGGCAGGGCCTGGAGGAAGCCCCCGGAGTGCCCTGGGACCTTTGTCTGCCCCCGTGCCGCCTGGACCGTTCGTCCAAAAGGAGGCCTGGTGCATTCGGGCCCCCCTGGTTTGCCCTCTTTTGCACCGACCTTGTCACTGGGGGAGGCCAAGGGGTGAGATGTTCTTTGTTTGCTGGTGGCGACTTGCCCCATTTCGCAGGGGAAGACCTAATGCATGTTGGGTCCTTTGTTTGCAGTGATCTGGAGTCCCAGGAGTCCTCAGAACCCCTGAGCCAGGAGTATGGCGTTAGCATGCTGTCTGGCTAGTCCTCGTGTAGCAACTCTGGTCACCTTAATTATGATTTTGCAAGGCGGAGGTTGTCCACTTTGCAATCCCCATCCACAGGGGCTTGTCATACACTGTAGCGAGTGGACTGCAAATGGCCAGTTGCAGATTCTCAACCTGTTTTTGGTTGTAACTGAACAGGTCAGAGCGAAATGAGACATTGCTGGTTTCCCTTGCAGTTTCTTTGAAGGCGATAATTCCACTGCCATTGTGGGTCTTGACTACATCTTATAATTTACACTTAAGTCTTGGAGTTTCCAGGAGGGAGATTTTTTTATTCCCCCCTTGATACAGTATTTCGGATTTCCATAGTGCTCTTTATCTATGTAGCTGTTTTAGGTGCATAAAATACATCCTTTGTTGCATTTTCTGCTTTGTAGATTGCCCCCTTACCTTGAAAAGATACTTACTCTCACAGTCTTTTAATTTGTGGAATTGTGGTCCAAAGTTTATCAGGTGGACCTTCTTGCCTCTTTCAACCTTTGAAGATGTCAGTATAAAACAGTCTTCAAAGAATGAACCATGGACCTTGTAGGCAACAGCATGACATCATGGAAGTAAGTAGTATAGTATAAGCATAGAAAACTTAGGAGCTCAGTACCTTAACTGCGATTTGCATTCTGCCCTGAGGCAGTTACGGCATCCTGAGCAGGTTGTGTAAACTTCTCTGGGAAAATCTGCCTCGATTTCCTTCTCAGGGGAAACAGATTAAGGGAGATAAAGTCTGTGGAAGTACTTTGTAAATGGTACTTTTACCAATAGAAATGGTACTTAACAGTCTTGTTTTCACAACCTGAAAGAGCTTCTTTATCTACCTTAGATAGGTTTCTATTATAGTCATAGGGGATCGCTTCTCAGCCTTCTGGCTAAGATCAAGTGTATAGTCATAGGGGAGTCTTAACCACTGAAGCAAGTTTTGCTCTGGGCTTGCGGAAAATGCTTTGAGAACTGTACGTCCTTCTTTACTGTGACATTGTATTTCTTGGTATCTTACAGGTTCCGGTATAGGACAGCTCACAACTTGATGGGTATAGAGTGGGTCATGGCTGGTCCTGAAGTGAGGCCAAAGTGTACGATGTGTGTTTCATGCCACTAACAAAACTTGTCTTTGTGTATTAGAGTTAGTAGATGAATTTCAATGGTCCGGAGCAACTTTCTTCCCCTGTGGGGGCCATCACTGTAGTGACCCAGCATTGTACTTCCCAGGAGGAGGCCCAGCCTCGTGATGAGGAATAGCAAAGAGAGAATTCAGCTCCAGTTCAAAAGGATACAAAATCAGAGGCTGTCACTGCTCTTGTAAGGTAAGTTGATTTAGCCACGCATACAGAGCAGTGGTGGGTCTCCTGCTCAGCCTCACTGTGAAGCAAAAGGCATGTGTTAAATCCATTTGTGACTGTCTTGGAGGAAGGGTATCATTTAATTATACTCTCTCTCTATCCTTGAATCATCTCAGAGTAACTCTATCTGGAGCTAGGTGGTGTTTCATTATGCAAGAAATCTTGACATAATATTATTTTAGTTTTCTCTAGATTATTTATTTAAGAGAGACTCTAAACCACAAAGGTTTCTAACATAATACTGTTTAACAGGAAAGGCGATTTTCTTTTAGATTTCTATGAAATTTTCTGTAAAGTATCTCTAAAAGATCCTATCTTGAATCTCATCATATATATTCTTTAAGACTTATATAGGAAAAGATAGTGTCATATGAGCCTTGGTTGGCATGGAGAGGATCAGGGGCTTTTTGAAAGCAAAACCAAGTCTATTTACAAGCAAATTAACTGAAAACGTCTTAGCAAGAAAGTATTGATTCTTCAATAACAATCACTTAGATGTTTTAGATTGTATAATATTCAGATTTTCTTTAAAATCAGAATCTCAAATTCCACCTTTTTTCTTTTAATTTGGATAGAAAGAATCTATAGAATGTAACTGATTAAAGTAAATTGTATCACTGTTGATATTGTATTGAAGTTTTCTCTCTGAGCTACCATATCCTATCGGCTGAAATTTCCGGCATCCCTGGGGGAGAGGAGGCCATCAGGGCAGACCTGCTATGGACCTGAAAGATTCGTCCCCAGGTCAGCCCTCCACCCGCACCCCCCCACGATTTGAGAATGAGAGGGAATAGCAGGCAGGAGCAGGAGGGTAGGCGCCATTAGACTCCCAGTCACGTTGGATTTGCACCTCATCGTGATTTGCTAAAATGTTGTCTTAGATGTTTTTAAACTAATGCCACATACAGTTACCGCACTGACACAGGAGTAGTACAGTATTAAAAACTGTGGGGACTTCCCCAGTGGTCCAGTGGTTAAGACTCCATACTCCCACTGCAGGGGGCACAGTTTTGATCCCTGGTCAGGGAATTACGATCCCGCATGCCATGTGGCATGGCCAACAAAAAGTCTATAAGTGTGGAGTTGGAGTGTTTTTTTGCAACAGAACTGTTAAGCCAGAGGTGTTACTTTTGTGCGCATGCGTGTTTTTAAGTCTCTAGGTATATTCCTAGTTAAATGTACTAATGAGCAAAATGCAGCAAAGTTTTTGGCCAGCAGTTGAACTTTAACTTAACGTTTGTTATTTCATAGAGATTCTGCCTTGAAAAGCTTTTTGTTTTGAAGCACTCTTTGATACTGTCAGTCAAGTCCCATTCCTCAGGGCTTGACTGGGTTTTCTGATAGCCCAGTACACCACTTTGTCCATAAGGCCATCATCAGTCCCATTTCCAGAGAAAAGGGGTCATGTAGGATTTCCTTTCTTCCCACACATCCCAGGATAACTGCAAGTATTGTGATGAGGTGGAAAGACGTGTCTCTCATGGTGAAATCATCCCCTTCTGTTTAGGAGGGATCATGGAGTTTAGGACAGAGAAAAGAAGGAAGCTCTCAATTAGAAGCAAAGATGTGTAATTACTTAATAGTGGAGGTGGCCCTTCTATCCTTAAGACTGGAAGCAGTTGGGGCTCATTAGTGAAGAGCTTCATTTTTCTTGTTTTCTGGACTGTGCTCTCTGTGTTACTGAAATCTGCTCTATGGTTCCTGAACCGAAAATGTTAACCACTTTTTTTTTGGCCCTCCTTCTTAGGATTCCAGCCTTCCCTCCTGGCCAGAAATGTTCAGCCTGGACTCATTCAGAAAAGGTAAGGATGTGACTGCACTTGTGGCCTCACACCTGTCTTCCCGGTGATGGGCAGCTGTGAAGCCTGTGAAAATCCCTCTGGTGCATATTCACCGCTTACTGAAATGCAACTGTTTTTCTAGGCCAGTGTTTTACACCATTTCCTCTGTGAACCTTTCTTAATTATATCAACCAAAAACAATCTCTCTCCTTTCTGATTTCCTCAGCACCACCTCTGTACTTTCTCATGCATCCTCTGTCTGAACCACTCATTGACTCACTAGATTAGAAGCTCCCTGCACCCAGGGCCTCTGATCATCCATAGTACGTGGCATAGCGTTTTGCACGTAATAGACCTCAGTAAAAGCTGGTGGAAGTGGATTGAGTCATTGTTTTATATTAGTGGTTAGAGAAATTGCTGCAAGACTTGAAATCAGTGCCCTCCAGCAGCTGGGGTGAGAGGGTTGCATACGCAGTAGAAGAGTTGAGCCATGGCAGGGCGAGAGGACAATGTTCCAGAGCTTCTTGTAGAAAGTGGTGTAGCTGGTGAAGATTCAAGGCACCGGATCGCGAAGGCATTGTATATCTTAGACAGGAGCGTGACTTTTCTCCTTTAAGGGAATAAGGAGTACAACGTCTGTCACCTGTATTAAAGCTGACCATGAGCCTCCTATCTGTACATATTTGACAAATGAGAACCATAGCAGGCCATCCATAACTGCTGATGAAAAAGATGCTCCCAGTTGTGTCTCCTCTCCGATTTGTGTCCCTGGAAGCCTGGAAAACCTTGGCCAGGTGGTACCCTCTGTTGCCCACTGAATGGGGCCAAAAGGAGGCTGGATGCTCCAGGTCTCAGAGCCACCTCTTCCTGTCTCCTTGTTTGTTTTCAGCCGTTCCATCTGTTTTCATACTTCATGAAAAAACTAATTTTTGTCTTCCTCGTTGTGTCGGTTAACTGTGTCTAATAGGAAAACACTGAACTTGAGTGTGGACAGCAAGCACATTTTGAGCTGAAAATTAAGTACATTTAATTGCTCTGTGTTTATCTCCTCATCAGTGGGTGTTGATGTCCACCCACTTGTAACAGTTGGACGAAAATGGGTTCTCTCCTGGTGGGAGTGTCTGAATTAACAGTACTGATTTCTTAAAGAGATGGACAGCCCAATAAAATTAGAGTCCTCATCCTCCTCACTGTGATAGGGAAATGGTACCAGATGAGAGAGTTTCAGGGCAAAAATTCCTTTCCAGCCTTTTCGACTTCACTTTCTAGGCTGGAAATTGATTTGTTCAAGAGGTTTTCCATCAGGCTGACACTGTTAGCACTCATCTTAGTGGGAAGCAGCAGAACCTGACTGAGCCAAAGCTACCGACCCCGATGCCCAATTTACATCGCACTTCTGTGTCTCACTGGCCGAGGAGGCTTGGGTGGAGACCAAGCCTCGCTGTGCCTCCTTCTGCACTATCTAAGTGGTCATAGAGTTGTTCTAAGGATCAGATGAGTTAATATGTATAAAGAGCTTAGAACAGTGCCTGACACCTGGTAAATTCACAAATCCATGGTATTAAGTAGTTTGAGGACATAATAATCAGACACAGTCTGAATTTGGGGCCTTGCTTTCCACACAGTTTAGTATTTTTACCAAGAGCTGTCTTATGCTTGAAGGTCTCCAGGAAAACCATTAATCAGAAAGAGTCCCTTATTTGAATATTTTCCTTCAGGCACACCTCTCTTTTCATGGCTGTAAGGCTGAATGCTTCTCCTGTCTTCTGAATGTGGCTCTAAATTTTTGGTTTGCATCATGACCTTGACAGTTGGTCATGACGGGCTTCCCAGTTGGCACTAGTGGTAAGGAACCCACCTGCCAATGCAGGAGATGAAAGAGACACAGTTTTGATTCCTGGGTCGGGAACATCCCCCAGAGAAGGGCATGGCAACCCACTCCAGTATTCTTGCCTGGGAAATCCCATGGACAGAGAAACCTGGTGGGCTACAGTCCACGGGGTTGCAAAAAGTCACACATGATTGAGCGACTTAGCACACACACACCCAGCCTTATGACACTTATTGTTGTATAGCACTTCTTTATCTCCTAGGGAGTTTTTCTGTGTTTCTTTGTTCCTCGTGGTGCAATTATGAGCTCCCTAAGGCATTATGAATCTTGAGAGAAAATGTTAACATGGTATAAAGGTTGAGTCAAACTGGCTAGGGTTCCAGTTTGGTCCCCATTACCACTAACGAGGTGTTAACTTACCTGTTTCCCTACCTTTAGGGGTGCAGTGAAGATAGAGGTGATATATGAAAAGCTCTTGGCTGTAGTCTGTCCCCGGCCCTTAGCCATAGGTTGGCAGGCATTTGATAAATGTGAGTAAGTTGATCTATTTGGGGTAACAGCCATATAGCTCATGTTTTTCTAGAGAGTAACAGCCTTGCTTCAATATGCAGTGTGCTGTATGGCTGCAAAATTGAGCACCTGCTGTACAGGCCACTAGGGTGGAGATAGTTGTGTTTCAGAGATGATTTCTGGTACTCAGGGGTTTATGTTCTTGATGAGGTGGGCCTTTTTATGGTTTGAAGGTAATGGCCCTAGCAATTCTCTGCAGCGTTGTGGACAGTGGCCCCCTGGGTCTTGTGGCTACCATCTTTCCTATTATGTAATTAAACAGAGCTGCCAGCGTCTGCCAACTAGAAAACTTGTGTGCCTGGTAACTAACCTGTTATTACCTTTGCCAGCATCTTCACAGTTTTCTTGTCTCTCAGCTGTAATGCCATCAGAATCAGGCCACAAAGAGCAAGCTGAGTCTTTCTTTTATAGTCCACACAGAACTTTGAAAAATACCATATCAACCTCAAGAATGTGCAATTTTCCTCCAGCTCCAGTGGTCAGAAGAGGGCTCTGTGATGTTGTTGTGGAACTGTAACAACCTTCCCTCGGTTACTGGAAACGCTTAATGGAATAAAATAATCATCAAATCACGTATTCTTTTTTTTTTCCCAAGCCAGCACCCTTGGATATGAATGAAGACCTTCCTCAATCAGGAAAGGAAAGATTCAGCTGGTCGTTTACAACCTTAGCTTCAAGGCAGAGCCAGAATTAATTCCAAGATAAACCTTGATCTTAGGCACTTGGTTCCAGAAGTAACAGAACTTCTGCTGTAACACCATCTATGTTTTCCGCAAAATCACACACCTATATATAATGTTCTAAGAGGGCTTATGGCAGAAATAGAGTTGAGGCAATACACTGGCAACTTTATGACCAGGATATGACAAAAATTGTCATGGGCGACTGGGAAGGAGCTTTGGCCCACCGAGGCAGGCGGCTTAGTGTGATACAGAAAATGTACAAGGAGCCTTCTAAGGGGGCGGAGCTGGCAGCTGCTGAGACAGCACCAGCGGAGGTGGAGTCCTGAGCCCGCGGCCGCCCTGACGCAGACAGTGCTACTGGGAATGTGGGGGAGGGGACCCTGAGTGCAAGTCTGTGGTTCCCTCAACACTGGATTATGAAAAAGTTTCAGAAATACTGAAATGTCGAGGCAGTTGTATAGTGAGCACCCGTGTGTCTACCACCTCAATCCCCTACAGGCACTTGACTTTAATTTTTAAAAAATAAAGCTGAAGGGCCTTTTTCTTTTCCTGTTGAAAATGATCATTCCACTCCCACCTTTCAGTTCCTTTGCCTTAGAAGAATTAGATCTGAACCAAAGGTTCTTAGGTTTCACTGATGTCATTCCCCCACATTTACCAATCATGTATGAGCTAATTTGCATGACAGAAAGGGGCATCATTTTTGCACGGTGGGTTGTTTCTCAAGTGGGTAGAGTGTGTGTGACTGTCTCTCCTGGCTCCTCTCCTCCCGCATTTATTACAGCAAAACA
Organism: Dama dama; assembly: GCF_033118175.1. Taxonomy (NCBI): domain Eukaryota; kingdom Metazoa; phylum Chordata; class Mammalia; order Artiodactyla; family Cervidae; genus Dama; species Dama dama. The sequence continues at coordinate 56,115,553 of NC_083704.1, read as the reverse complement.
TGTGGGGCAGAGAGCAGAGAGCTCATGCACCTTTCTCCCCACACCGGTGTTCTCTGATGTTGTCACCGCATACGTGGTTTTAAAGACCTTACACCTTCTTTAGCCATCGATGTCCACCTTCCTGTGGAATGCTCAGTGAGCATTTTAATTTTAGTTCGTGTATATCAAAATTTTGGAACTTCCTAAAAATGTACTTTATAGGTCACTGGTGGGCAGTATTTAGTCTCCCAAGTGAATGGAAATATTTGGAATGGTAAATCATTAACTTCAAGAAAGAGAAGACTAGAAAGTGCGGATCTGGTACTGGCTCTTGGGGAGGACACCAGCAGTCAAGAAGTCCCTTCTCTCCCCAATTTGGAGAGAGAGAGCAATTTGAGATCCGGTGGCTCGTGCGGAGAGCCTATAGCAGATGCAGGGATAGTTTCCATAAGTGGAAGACAGATAAGTGGAAGAACCTGGCCGATTTGCTTGGTACCGTGAGACTGTGGAGAAGCTTATGGGATGGGCATTATACTCAAGGAGGGTAGCTGAAAGAACTAGGGCAGTTTGAGGGCTTCCTTGAGGGACAAAGGGAAACGGAGGCTGTCATGTGTCCCATCTGTGTCTATGAAACAACTGCCTTCTTTCTGAGCGGTATTGGTGGCACTGTTTCTCAGAACCTGTGACTGGCTCCAGGTGCCGCCCTGTTGCCCAGAGCGCCTCCTGGGTGCTCTGGGGTGAGTCATTGCAGGGGTCTGTACGGTGAGGGGTGAGACCTCGTCACCCTGATGCCCTCTCTCTTTCCCCAGATCGGGCCCAGCACAGGCAGCGTCAGTGCAAACTTCCCCCACCCCGTCTTCCACCCATGTGTGTCAACCCTGCCCCTGGAGGGACCATCTCTCGAGGTAAGGGAGGAGCCGTGTCTCCAGCACCAGCTGGGTCCAGGGCCTGCGGGGAGGCGGGCGGCACAGGGAGCCTGGGTGCCAGGGCCGTAGGCCTCTGGAAGGGGAGTGAGGAGGAGCGGGGTTAGCAGAGCTCTTGCTGCCCTCAGGGAGACATCATTCGGAAAGGTCTGGGTTATTTCAGGATGCTCGGCCACTTGGCTCAGACCCTCCTCGTGTGACCAGGGATAAAGCCCAGGCTCCGCCTGGGTGTCTGGCTCCAGGGCGGAGACGCAGGGGGCTTGGACCTTCTAGGCAGTCTCGGCTCAGGTGTCTCAGAAGACGCAGGGCGCTCGTAGCAGGGCCAGAGCAAAGAGCCCGGCTCGACCCAGTGCCCCCCATCTGGAGGCTTTGGGGACGCCTGACAGATCACCATCTACCTCCTCCGGCACCTCAAAGCACTTTACTGACCTTCAGCTCTGTCTCTCGGGCTGTTTGGCAAGGTAGCTCTCCCTTTGATTGGGGAGAATGTCAGAGCCCCCACACAGGTGACCGCTCACCTCAGAACCCACTGGCACCCAGGGCAGGGCCAGTCACAGGACCCAGGGAGGCGTCTCTGCCTGTGAGTGTCTCTTCTCTCCCCTCAGACTCAAAATCTTCTCCAGGTCTGCTGAGACCAGTGCTCCTGGCCCAACAGCTCTCTTCCCAGCTCCACTGGCTGCCTGTTCACGCCGCTCCCTCAGGTTTTTAGTGGAAGGACGCTACTACAGTTCTTAGAGTCTTTGCCTTCTGTGAAGACAGCATGTCCCCTTGAGGCTCTGTCTGTAAAGTGCTTTGAGGGTCAAGAGCTCAGGAAGGGTGTGGGGAGCACCCAGCACCTCCGGTTCTGCAGCGCACGCTGCTATGTGCCCACACGGTTTCTACACACACCGCCCCCCTGCTGCGCTGGCCCTGACTACAGACAGCAGTGTAGAAATCAGTCCTTCCGGCCCCTCTGACCGTTTGACTTAGGTGTTAGAGAAATGCCACCCCCTACCGTTGCCAAAACAAGAGTTGATTGCCCTTTTTTCTTTCTTTCTTAAAATGCCCTGTAACTCGAAAAGGCTGAACGTTAACATTTCCAACATGGCAGGTGAGTGGCTCTGAGAGTGTCAGATGTGCTTTGGCTAAGCTTACAGATGGTTAGTCGGGATTAACCAGGCAGCATGACTAGGCAGTGCCTCCTGGAGCACACGCAGAGGAGAAGGCCACTGCTCTTGGGAGCAGCAGCTGCTCCCCGTGGGGCAGCCCAACAGGCCCTGCACTGTCGCCCCGGAGGAACGGACATCCCCCACCCCGAGCCTGATTGTCTTCTCACAGCTGCGTCTCCAGAAGGCATCTGGGTGTGTGCATCTTTGCCTTCCCTTTCTCTCTTTTTTTTAAGCTAGAAAGGGTGCTTGCCTCTGTTCCTTTGTGACGGGAGCAACAACCCCTTAGTCCACGTGACTCTTGGACCTTTCTGCCATGCTCTCTAATTCCCTAGAGGCTTTGCTGGTACCTCTGTCCTGAAGAAGGAAGTGCGGGGCAGAAAGAGTCTCTCTGGTATTCGAATGGGAGAATAGTGCTCGAAAAATGGTGGCCACTGAAAGAGGTTACAGTGCCCATCCGAGTCAGATTTGAAATTGGAAAAAAAATATCACCTCCTTTCCCAATCTACCCCTGACTCGACCACCAACCTCTTACCAAGGCCTTGTTTCAAAGTCAGGGGTGAATAAATTAAGAATCTTGTCCCATCCCCTCCCCTGGGAATCTTTCTCACCCACACAGATCTGGGATGTAGAGCACTGGAAAGTGACATAGAATAACTCACCTGCTGGCAGGATCCTGGAGACCACAGTACTGGTCCTGTCCTTTCCCTGGTGTAGACCTCTTGGTGTGGTGGTGTGCCTCAGGGGACCCTCTGGTTTTACATACATTGATGGGAAAGCTGTGAGAATGGGTAAGGTGGTCAGGGTGGTCCCCTAGCCCCTGTAGGTCCCATTACCTTTCTTGTTGCCAAACCGATGGGCCATTTCTTGCCATTTGACTCTCCATAAAATATCAAACTCTGACTAGGTGGACAGAACAGTAACCCAAGTTTTTACAGATGTCAGTGGCCCCTCTGCTTTCCCTCCAGAAGTTCTCTGGTCTGCCCGAAGTACAGACTATCTCGGGCTTCCTCCTGTTGCTTTTTCCTGGGGCCGCCAAAGTTTAGAACCCTCAAATCCCCCTCCTGCGTATTCAGCAGATTTTTAACCTGAAGTGCATGCTGCTAGATGTCACTATTTAGCACTTTGAGTACCCGATGTTGTGCTTGATCCAGAAGTAATGGAGAGATCTCTGAGCCAATTAACCCTTCCTTTTTTCAGAACTTCCCTCCTTTTTCACAGGCAGAGGAGTCAACTTTCTCTTCCCAATGAATGGACAGTAGAAGAGAAGGCTTAATGTTGGTGGAAAGGAACAGGGGCATGCCTGAACCCCCTTTAATTTTCTTCAAGGTCCTCTAAAGCAGGAGTCGGCAAACTTTCTTTAAGTCAGAGAGTACACATTCCAGTCTTTGCAGGCCATATGGCTTCTCATGCAGCTACTTAACTCTGTCATTATAGCACGAAAGCAATAATAGATGATACAGAAATGAGTGAGCATGGCTATGTTCCAATAAAGCTTCATTTATAACAACTCAACAGGGAATGAGTGGGTTTGGTCTGCAGATTACAGTTTGACCACCCCTGCTCTGGACTAACGGAGAGATCGCAGAACCAGAGGGGTTCCACGACCTGGTCTAAGAGTTGCCCTCATTTTGGAAAAGGCAGTGAGGTTTGTGGAGGTGAAATATTTGCTCAAGGTGACACTAGCAATTAGAACCCAGATGGATAAAATGAAATAGGAAAAGAGGGCAGAGAGCTTACCAGAGAAGGAGCTAGTTGGTTGGCATCCATCACCTGACTTTTTTTTTTAACATGAAATCTCAAACATTTGTTTGAGATATGTTTTGTAAAATAGAGAAAACAGTATGATGAATCCCTGTGTACCTGGCTTGAACAATGAAGAAGCTCATGGCCGATCTTCCTTTCCACTTTGTGCCCTCTGGAAGCAAATCCATGAAATCATAGCATTTCAACCTCAGCTTAAGTGACTGTCAGAGCAGAGTGCTATTCTAAGGGTTTCCTAAAACACAGGATGGGCCCCGGCCCTGCTTTCCAGGTGAGGTCTAGGCTGTTGCCTCCTTCAGCTTTCAGATCCCATAGTTTCCAGAATTTGGCCTTGCCTGCTGCTGCCACTCCCTGACTTGCTAAGCTTCTGGATTCTTTTGAGGGGATTTGGGCTGCTAAAAACCCTTGAAAACTACTACTGAAGCTGGGTGGCTGCCTTAGCTTTTGGCAAATTAAAGTGCCACTTGGCCACGAAGCTCTGGTAGCATCATTTTTTGCTCCAAGGGTCTTGCCATTCCTAGATGGATCATGTGGGGTAGAGGGGTTTGACACGGATGATGATGTCCCTTTGTGAGGTCAACCATTGGTACCAGGGCCGCCTTCCCTTTTTCCTGCTTTTATGGTTATACACTGAGGAGGGGAGGGAGGAAAAGGAGTTAGAGCTGCCCCCTTCTGCCCTGGATCTGCTTCCGAAGGCCCTGTCCCCCATTGTCTCAGACCTCAGAGAGCAGAGGCGTCTCTGTCAGAGCACTTTGTAAATCCCTCTTCCAAACATCCCCATTTTATCTTAACCACAGCCATACCAAGTGAGTAGAGCAGGTTCGTCCTCATTTCCCCCAGTGATAAAATGGCCCAAGGTTCACAGCTGGCAAATGGTAGACTTGGAACTGAGCCCAGGTGTTAGGACTTAAATCCCATGTACTTGTCATAGGCCAGTGGTTCTGAGTGTGACCCCAGACCGGCAACCTCAGTATTATCTGGAAACTCGTTAAAAATGCAGGTCTTGGACCCCGCTCCAGAGGTAATGACTAAGAAACTGCGGAGGGTGGCTCCCAGTAATGTTTCAACAAGCTCTTCAGGGGATCCTGGGAATCTTATCTGTAATTATAAAACAAACAAACAAACAACAAACAACCCTCACCCCCGCCCCAGCTTATCTCCAGCTGCACTGCTAACGTCTTACAAAGGCCTCCTTCCAAGGGACCTTGAGGCCCTTGCTGTCACTGCCCCAACAAAGCAGATTCAGTCTGATTCGCACCTGACCCGAAACCCTGCTCCTCAGTGCGGGAAGAGGCAAGAAGAGGCATGAGCCTGGAGGAACCCTGGGGCAGTGGTTTGGAGGCAGAAGCCCATCTGGCTTTCACACACGTGCAGAACAGCAGCAGCTTCAGACTTTCACTGCTGCACCAGCTCAGTTCTTGGGCGCAGGGTCTGAATCGGGTATTTTTCACCTTTCACTCCTGTTCTGGAGATTCAGTCTGGTTTGCTAGTATTCAAGAGGTCTTCCCTGTCCTGGTTCCAGATTCTTCAGTAGTTGTAAAAGCCATTAAATGAGGTGGCTTTGCAGTAATCACTATCTTACAGTCAGCCTGCTGGAGTGCAAGCCAATTTGCCAGGACAGTAGAAGCGATCTACCAGCACTGGGTGGGACCCAGAGGGAACTTCTACTTCATTTCTTTGGGTGGACATTAAGCCTGTCCTGTTTCCCGAAAAACCCCACTCTCTCTTCCGGCCTTCAGATGACGAGTTTGTGGGTTTGGATTTACTAGGGGAGTGATTTCGGCAGGATCCCAGACCGATCCAGTCGGCCCACCGGTCGACTGGAGTGTGAAATCGGCTCGGTCCCGGGTCCGCCCGTCCGGCAGGGGGCGCGCGGTGCCCGAGCCTCCCGTTCCTGCCCTTCTGCCAGGTCCCTGCCCGGCTCGGGAGTCGCGGGGGCGGGCGGGAGCGAGATGGCGACCGCCAGGAGACTCATGGCGCTGGCCGCCGGCGTCTCTCCGCGCCTGCGGCCGTCGGGTCCCCGCGCCATCGGGCGACAGGGACGCCCGCGCGGCCTCTCGACAGGCTGCTCCCGCCACGACCGCACCCAGGAGGCCGCCGAGGCCGAGGCGGCCCCAGGCGAGCCTGGGGAAGGCGATGGAAGCATGGTGAACGGTGAGGGCAGTGGCGGGGGCAGCCAGGCTGCGATGCCCTTGACTCCTGGGGATGGCAGAGCTAGGGGCGCGGGCCGGGGTCGGGCCCTCTTCGGTATGGCTGAGACAGCCATTCAGTGGCGGGCCGCAGCCCAACTGCTGTAAAACAGCGTGGCTCAGGTCCAAGTGGACCCCAAGCGCAGAGGTCTGGGACTGGAGCGCCTGCACCTGGCAACAGTAGGTGAGAGGTGCGTACCACGGGGGAGCCGGGAAAACAGGTGAACGTCCAGTTCCTGCCAGGTCGGCGGTCTAGGGTTAGAGCATCACGGGTAAGCACACCCTTCCCGTTGTAAGAAAAAGGGAAGGCTCAGTATACATCTGGGACTTGAGGATCTGAAATAGAGACAGAATGATTGCTCTAAGTGGATCCCAGCGCTTGCCCCCTGATTAGTGCAGGAAATGAAACTAGTAAGAGCACCCCTGCCGATCAAGGATGGACAGAGAGTGCGCTAGCCTCTGCCTCTCCATAGAGCTGGAGTGGGTACCACTGCACATCTATATTATATGTGTCTAGTGGGCTACTTAAAGTTAGGTCCTTCTGTGGGATGGAAGCCCTTTGAGTCTGCTTACATACTGTTTCTTGGCTACTTGATTCTCAGTAGTTTTAGGAGTTATCCTTCAGAAGGAGATAGGGCCAGGCAGAATCTTCCCTCTTGGCCAGTTGACAGGGGAGTCTGCTTCAGGGAAACAGTTTGAACCCAGGCAGCAGAGTTACAGCACAGCTTGTGGAGGAGTGTTTTCAGAACACAGAGACTTTCCCAACGCCACGGCCATTCTCGTGTGTCCTGTGGGGATCAGTGTGAAGGGCTGTGAAGACGTTCCCCACATGACTTACGATTGATGCGCACAGGTGCATATATGTATACACACACACACACACACACACACACACACAGGCCCTACAAAAATATCTTCTGGAGCTGAATTATAAGCCAGAGACTGTGGGTGGAGAATGAAAAAGCTTTCCATCTCCTCTGACCCTGCATCTCTTGAAGGTCCACTGTGGTGCTTCGGGACTCTTCCTTCTGTTTTCAGCCACTCTCAGCAGGATTCTTCATGGTTTCTCTAAGTCCTCTGTTTGGCACAAGCTGCCTCTAGGTGGACATCTCACCCATTTGTGCTCTGGGATTGATCCTGAGTGCAAGTAAATAAATGTAAGGTATCTCTCATGATGTTTGATGCATCCTGCCTCCACTTGGTTCACTGCAGTGAACTCCTTGGAGGATCAGCTCATGCCTGTGGCTCAGCTCTGGAGGTCTCTAATCAGTGTCCCTACACATAATCTGGCTGAAAGGGGAGGCCTTTGGCAGGGTGCTGAGGTGATTGAGAACTGCGGCCTGGTGTTCAGACTGCAGCCTTCCCTCCCTTCTGTGTATCTGTTGTTTGAGGAGGGGCCTTGCACTGTCTTGATCTCCTGTGCGTGTGTGTGTGTGTGTGTGTGATTGGTTTTGTTTTGTTTTTTCTCTTTAGTGCTTTCAGACATCAGGTTATGGGGGGTTGCTGCCATGTAGGCTTCTATAGCTGATGTGTGAAGTCAGGAGCTTGGATGAGGAAGAGGATGCTGGCTGGTTCCCCTCTGGTGTTTGGGGCATTGGCCCTTCTCTTTCACAAGGAGATGCTTGTCCAGTGGGTCTAGCTCCACTGTCCCCTGTAAACCCTGAAGCCATTTGCCCCTCCTTTTTAAGATGCTCCTGGGTGGTTTGGGGTTGCGAGCCAACATCCTCAGTATCCAGCCCAGGGTTGTCCTGAAACATACCCCACAGAGTTTTTAAAACAACACAACTATAATGCTTTGTCCTTATTTTCTTAGCTTCTAGGGACCTATTAAAAGAGTTTCCACAGCCCAAAAATCTTCTCAACAGTGTGATTGGAAGAGCCCTTGGCATCTCACATGCAAAAGACAAATTGGTCTACGTGCACACAAATGGACCGAAGAAAAAGGTAACTGGTGGCAGGAAAACACTTTGGTCTGAGTCTCAGGAAGGAAACCAGCTGCCCTTTTCTCCCCCAGATTTCTCGACAGGGAGGCCATAGTGTAGGTTTTTTGAATTGAGAATGGTCAGCAGAGAACCTCAGAACAAAGCTAGGTCTGGAGAAGAGTCTAGTTTAGGGAAAGGAAACATGGGCAAGTGAAGTGAGACGTTCTCTCATCTTGTGTGACAGGCCACTGTAGTGGGCCCTGGTACTGATCCCTCCTCAACTTCCTGGAACTGTGGAGGATTAGAGTTGATGATAATTCCTGCTCCCAGAGTCTTGTAGGTCCTGGGACCAGGAAGCATGCAGGCAAACCATTCTGAAGGAAGATTTTTAAGAATAAGGGTGGGTTCCACCTTGCCCTCTGGCTGGAACATGGCACTTTGAAGAAGCAAAGCAACTTGAGGTGGGACAGTGGCTTGGTGGGGGTCGGGGGGGGATTGGAGCCTTCCAAGGAGCTAATGATGGGGTCGGGGTTCTGTCTTGCACTCAGCCCTGCTGCCATGAGGTCTGTAGCTTTCCTGTGGATTCTCCATGTGATTTGTAATACTTTTGTAGTCCAGAGAGGCAAGGGTTCTAATTCTCTCTTCTCTTCCTCAGAAAGTCACCCTCCACATAAAGTGGCCCAAGAGCGTGGAGGTAGAAGGCTATGGCAGCAAGAAGATTGACGCTGAGAGGCAGGCTGCAGCCGCGGCCTGCCAGCTATTCAAGGTGACCCTCCCCTCAGGAAAACCACGCACACCTCCCTCCTGGGAACTTCTTGCAGTAATGGTCTTCCTGGGACCAGGTGCCCCTAGGTTTAGGGTGGCAGAGTGTTCAACCACTCAGCCTGTCCTGAGCCCTTTTCATCATGTGGTTCCTTTTTTGCTTCAGCCATTGAGGGAACAGATGAATATTATTTTCTTGCCACTGTAGTTACTTACTTTCTGTGGTTTCAGAAACCACAGTGAAGAACCTCTTTGTGGAGGGCACTCCCTTTGTACAAATAGACTTCTATCTTGGCTTCTGTTGTTTCTTTCTGTTATCTCATATAGGTTTTTCCTTGTGGCCCCATAGTCCTCTTGCTTACAATGAAAGAATAATAGTCATTTCTCTATCACTTCCCACTGATTGTTCATGGGTTGCTTTGAGTTTTTGGTCAGGCAGCAGTTACTAGCTCTTCACTGTTGCTCTCAGTCTTTCTTTCCCTCCCTAACTGACTCCCTTCATGGCTATGCCATCCTTGGATCTTCCTCACATTCCCTGGTCTTTGCTCTGCCAGGGACAAAGCTGCATTCCTTCAGCTTCTCTCCTGCTCACAGTCTGCAGACTTCATTGTCCTGCTTCCTTCCTGGATCTGAGAAGGAAAGTCCCTCTTCCTATCCTGGGTCTCCATACAACTCTTCTCTGTTCTCTCTCCTCTCTCTGCATCTTCTCCATCCCATCTCTCACCCTTTTATTTAATTTTCCAATCCTTCCTCATCTGATTCTTTCTGTAGGCATCAAAACTTCTTCAGTGTTGGGTAATTCCCTGGCAGTCCAGTGGTTAGGACACTGCTTTCACTGCCGAGGGCGCAGGTTCGATCCCTGGTTGGGGAACTGGGATCCTGCAAGCAGTAGGGAGGCTTAGCCAAAAAAAAGAGTCTTCAGTGTTCCGATCCCTTCCCCAGGCCCTGCTTCCCCGCACACAGCTCTCTGTGCTCGTGGTCTGCATTCTCTCCGCTCGAACGCCGCAGCCCTTGCTGTGGTCCCCAGTTCCCGTCACATCCTTGCAGGGTTTCATGGTGACTGTCGGCTGACGGGCAGCTTTGCCAGGCTCACAACCTCTCTCCAGTCCTCACTCTGCTTGAATGTCCTGTGGCTTTGGCGCCGTGGGGCATCTTTCTCAGCTGCTGGGTATACCTGCTCTCCTTTTCTCTGGCTCATTCCAAGCTCCTCTTCCTCTCCCACCGTCTGTAAATATCTCTTTTTTTGTACTTCTTCCCGCTGTGGATGTCTTTCTCTCTCAGAAGTTCAGCCATCCTTTGTTTGTTTAATGTCTTGGAAGTTGCCATCCCTCATTGAGTGCCTCTATCTCAGGGATTCTCAATTTGTGGTGACTTTACCCCCTACAGGACACATCTTAAGGTCTAGAGACATGTTTGGCGGTCACATAAAGAGGAATGCTGCTGGTATAAGGCCAGGGATACTTCTAGATGTCCTGTAATGCACAGGACAGCCCACTACAACAAGGAATTACCTAGCCCCAAATGTCACTGGGCTTCCCTGGTAGCTCAGATGGTAAAGAATCCACCTGCAATATGGGAGACCTGAGTTCAATCCCTGGGTTGGGAAGATCCCCTGGAGGAGGGCAACCCACTCCAGTATTCTTGCCTGGAGAATCCTCATGGACAGAGGAGCCTTGCGGGCTTCACTCCATGGGGTCACAAAGAGTCAGACATAGCTGAGCGACTAAGCACAAATGTCAGTAGTGCCGAGGGTAAGAGGTGCTTTTCTGCCTGAATGTAAAAGGCACTTTAAACCAAGACCATGCACAGCAAGTTGTGCTCACAGTCCTCCCCAGCCTGTCCTCTCTCCTCTGTCTCTGCTCGTAGTCTTGTTTGTATGTTTAATTGTGGGTAAAAAGTTTACTGTCTTAACCACTTTGAAGTGTACGGTTCAGTAATACTAAGCACAGCCACATTGTTGAACAGCCAATCTCTAGAACTTCATCCACTTGCAAAACTGAATCTCAGCACCCAATAAACAACTCTGTGCTAGTCCCTTCCCCAGCCCCCGGCAACCACGGCAACAGCTTATGGAGAAACTTGAACGAACTTTTTGGCCAACCCAGTTCTTTCTGTTTCTGTGAATTTTACTACTCATCATATAAGTGAAATTTGTAACTGCCTTATTTCACTTAATATAATGTCCTCAAGTTTCATCCATGTTGTAGCAAGGGTCAGAATTTCTTTGAGGAAGTGCCGTGGTGTTTCCGTGGTGACGGTACTGCTGTGCCTTCCCAACAGGGCACTAGTGTTCCAGCGTCTCCACGTCCTCAGCACACTTACTAGGTGTCTCCGGTAGGAGTCTTGACTGATGTGTGGATGCTCAGCCTGCTGACTGGTGGTGCCTGCTGGAATGACACGCTGAGTTTGCCTTTAGGAATAGTCCCCAGCCGCCGCGGCAGGGTCAGGCGAGACCAGAGATGGGGGCCCAGAACCGGTGCGAATGCCAGGAGCCGCGGTGCAGGAGCTTCTCTCTGGGATGTTAAGGAGCTCAGAGGACAGCAGAGGGTCTGACGGCAGAGGCAGGAGGAAGAGCGGGTGGTGGGGAAGCTTGAGTCGTCACAAGGAGCCCCTGGGAGGGAAGCAGTCCATGGAGGGAGCGGGGTGGGAGGTGAGTGGGCAGCAGGGAGGGAAAGCATGCTGTCGTCCTGGGGGAGGCCAAGGGAGAGGGTGTTGTGTGTGTTTTCCGTATCATCAGACAGTCCCTGTAAACAGTGAGGCAGAGGCGCGAAAGCCGAGCCTTGGGCCAGGCGCCCACACGCCCCGCCCCGAGCAGTGTGGCTTTTCTCCGTGTGGCTGTGTGTGGTGTGCCCTTTTCCCGTCTTCTGTCACAGCATCTTACTGTCCTAGAATCCTCGTGTGTTCCTCCAGAGAGATCTGACAGTTTGTCAAGGGCCCAGAGAGTCCGTCTACACTTTGACTGGAGTTACGTTACATGGCTTAATGTAGGCGGCTTTGCTCTCCTTGGGCAAAAATGTTTCATCTCAGGAACGCCCTTAGTTTGCGTCCTTTTACCAAGTTCTATACCTTTTAAAAATGTGTATATATGGTTGCTGTTGCTGCTGTGAGTACGCTTCACCTGATACCATTTTAAATTACAGCTGGTTCTTTCAGAAACCTGAGGGGAGAGTTTTAAGAAGGGAGTGGTCACTCCTCAACTTGTCAGGAGTCAGGTGGGGCTGAAGCCACACTGTGGAGCGGGGCCTGGATTCTGGCGCCCACCATCGCACGTCTGAACGCCTCTTGGCTCATCCGCGGCTTACCTCTGCTGTCTCTATCACTCCCAACTTGAATTTTTTAACCTTGTGCTCTATTCCTGTGCCGCTCCTGTTTGTTCTAGCTTCTTGCTTACTGTTTTGTTCCTTAGACTCTGGTTTTCTGCATTTCTCTTCTGCCTCTTAGATTCAGAGCTTCTTGAGGGCCGGGACCTGGTGTCCTCTCTCTTGGTGGTGCCCAGAGTGCCAGGCGTGTTGGTTTGTCCACATTAGAGACTCGGCAGGTGTCTTATTTGATTTTCTCTAGAAGAGAATGTTTTAAAATAATAATTTTGTATAAATGGCTTTAAAAACGTTTGGTGTTAGTTCTAGAATAGGTTCCCGGCATAGGATTCTTGTTTCAGAGGTATATCTGTTTTACAATATAGACGGCATATTTCCTAATCACCCCCCTCACTGAAGCTTTCTAGATCACTTTGTGAATGCGTCTGCTTCCTGTTGCCGTATGGGGTTTTTGATGGGGATTTTTCTTTAGTCTCTTGGTCTTTTGTCTAACAGCTATAAGAATTTACCTTGTCATTTTCATCTGTTGATGCTAGACAGGTTAAGTGCTCTCTCTCTGTCCAGTTCTGGGCCAGGCCTGAGGTGAGCAGGCAGGTGAAAAAGCGTGGCTTCCACACACGAGGGACCTGCAGGGTAACTGGGCAGGTTCTGAACAGCCTGTGCTGTGAGGGTGCTATGGGCCCTCACAGCGCCCCTCTTTTTCCCCTAGGGCTGGGGTCTGCTGGGTCCCCGGAATGAGCTGTTTGATGCAGCCAAATACCGCGTGCTAGCCGATCGCTTTGGCTCTCCGGCTGACAGCTGGTGGCGCCCAGAACCCACCATGCCACCCACTTCCTGGCGGCAGCTGAATCCTGAGAGCATCCGGCCAGGGGGACCTGGGGGCCTGTCCCGCTCCTTGGGTCGGGAGGAGGAGGAGGATGAGGAGGAAGAGCTAGAAGAAGGGACCATCGATGTCACTGAATTTCTGTCTATGACCCAGCAGGACTCCCACGCCCCACTCAGGGATTCCAGGTACAGCCAGGGGCAGGGGCGGCCGGGGAAACGGCTGCGCCTTGACGTGGGGTGGGGGCGTATTCCCTGAGAGCCTTCTCTGAGATGGGAGACCCCTGCTTGCGTCTCAGTCAGTCTCTTTCACAATACATCTGCCTGTTTGGGGGACGGCCAGCTGTGGCCGCGTGCTCTGGCTGGGCTCTTGCAAGACAGCAGCATGGGGCTTCTCTCCAGCTCACACTTGAGAGCCCTTCAGAGGCCCGGCACCTGCTCTGCCTGCCCGCTGCTCGCTCTCCTGTGTGTCTGGGGGGATTGAGGGCACGCCCCGTGTGCTGTGTCTGTGAGAGGACCACAGGCCAACTGATGATGCCCCTACCTGGCTGCCCACCACAGTGACGCCGCGTCAGCCCCTGGGTTTCAGAGCAGGTGAAACTGGCTTGGGAAGAGAGCGATTTTTCACCTGAACTTTTGGTCCTCTCAGGGGGGGTTCCTTTGAAATGACAGATGACGACAGTGCTATCAGGGCTCTGACCCAGTTTCCACTTCCCAAGAACCTTCTGGCCAAGGTGATTCAGATAGCAACATCCTCCTCCACAGCCAAGGTGAGCTGGGTCTCCTGAAAGCGTGTGTGAGTGCGGAGCCGGCTTGCTCAAGTCTGGGTTTCCCCAAGATCAGGTGGGAGGGAGACTGTAGGTCTGTGGGAGGCCTTAGATGCCCGTTCCCTTAGCCCAGCCTGGGCCAGCTGGAGGAGCTTGGGGTCCTCGGAGGGTGAAGCAGCAGGGGCAGAATGGAAGTCAGAACACTGGAGCCTGGGAGGGGGCTGGGGAATGTAGGAGTGGAGACCCCAGATCTGTTCCAGGAGTGCGGGCACCAGTGGCGGGTCAGGGAGCAGGTGGCTGACTTGCTAAGGTTCTCATCTTCACTGCTGGGCCGAGGGGCTTTGGTTACTCGGAGCTTCTCCCCAGGCGCAAGGCCTTTTTGTTCCCCCAGGATGTGCTTGGCTCTTAGCTTGTGTTGACAGCCTCCACCCACAGCTGCCATCACACCTGTGTGCCTTGAAAGTGCTGAGAGGACAGTAGGCTAGGAGGGCAGGTAGGGGCGTTGCCCAGATGCCATCTCCTTTTGTGAAACCATGCCAAGATCCTGGAACTGTGGCCTCACGGGGCTCTCTTCTGCCTGTTCAGTGGCACTTCTTTCGTGGCTGATGTTTGGTACCTGCTCAGATGCAGGTTAAATCCGTATCTGGGTTCCTTGACACTCTGAGAACACTTAGAAGTTCCCGTTCCCTGCCGTCTGTAACCCCCTCTCTCGCTCTTTTGTAGAACCTCATGCAGTTCCATACTGTGGGCACCAAGACCAAGCTGGCCACCCTCACCCTCCTCTGGCCCTGTCCCATGACCTTCGTGGCCAAGGGGCGTCGCAAAGCAGAGGCAGAGAATAAAGCGGCAGCCTTGGCTTGTAAGAAACTGAAGGTGAGTGCGGAAGGGTCCCTGGTGTGATGCATGAGGTGTCTTGGAGCTCCCTGCTACCCTTGGCAAATGGTCCACTTTTCCAGGAAATGAAATCCACCTTTGCCAGGCTTTTGGCCTGGGCACAGAAGTAGCTGGTGTCCCAGCCTTGTCTGTCAGGCTCTGGGGGCGCTGTTTCCAGGGCTTCTCCACACTTCCTCCAGAGAGGCTTTGCTCTGAGCTCAGCCTTTTCAGCGCTGTGGACTGGAACCCGGGTGAAACCAGGAGGAGACATGCTCATCGTTCTGAATGGTGCGGAGCTGGAGACATGGTGTCTCTGTTGGGGGCCAGGCTTGGTATCTAGAAAGATCTTGGTAACTTGGGCTTTGTAGCCAACACGAACAATGTGACTTCACGTGGGATGCAGACTGAGGGGACCAACAATCAGGCAAAGGCAATATGGCTTACAGCACGCAGTCGTTTTGAAGCGGCTTTGGAAATTAGATGATTCCCCAGTCGTGGGTGTCATTGAACCCAGTGGAGGTCTGGTTTGCAGACTAAGAGGAAAGACACCGTGTTTTACTCCAAATGGACAGAAACCTTTGGTGCACGTTTGGCTCTGGGAACTGAACATCATATACGACTAACGGGGAGAGATAGCGAGATCCTGGAGAATTGAAGAGGGATGGGGTTGGGTAAGTGGTGGGAGGCAGTGGCTGTGTTGTTACCTGTGACTCAAGAGGACAGAAGTAGGGCTAACTGGGAGGACTTTGAGGAAGTCTGTATTTTAATCCGACAAAAACAGTGATGAGAAGATGACCCAAGCATGGTAGACACTTGTCTCAGGAAGGAGCAAGCTTCCCAGGGGCAGCCGTGTTCTACAAGCACCTGGATGCCTGCAGGCAGAAACTGCAGACAAATCCTCAGTCTTGGGAAAGGACAGGGGCCTCTCCTGCAGCAGGGTGGCCCTGTGGGCACCTCTTTTGTTCCTGGGACTCGGAGGCTAGAGGAAGGTGATTGGTCCCTGCAGGGGTAGACTTCCTTAGAAGTGGTGCAGAATCTGGACATGACAGAGTATGAGAGAAATGGCTGGCTTTCCAATGTGTTGAAATGCTTTGTCTTACCTCTGGGGGGGAGGTCTTGGGTATACGTGGAAATAAAACAAGAGTTTCTCTTTCAGTGGCTTATTTTACCAAGTTGTGTAAGTAGATACTTACAGGAATTTCCACGTACATTTGTATGATGAACTGGGTATCATGCAGGGGTAGGAGGTCGTGTGGCAGTTGAACTTGAAAGGTTGGTGGGGGGGATCGGGGTTGTGGCTTTGGTGCGCAGAGAAAGCGGAGGAGCTTGCAGGCTGTGTTATGGGGTTGTTAAGGGCCTGGCCCACCTGGCCCAGAGGTCTGTGTTGGGAATTCATGGAGGTGAGACTGGGCTGTTGTTGGGGGGCCCCTGCCACTCAGGGAGAGGTTTCTCAGGGGCACGGACCTGGTCAGCTGGGGGCTCTGATTAATATTCAGATACATCAGGTCTTAAACTTTCCTTGAATGTTTTTAACTTTTTTTGGTGGAGACTTAACATTTTCCTGGTTCCTAATTTCTCCCTCCTGCACCATGTCAGTCCAAACTGAAAAATCTCTTAGAAAAGAGGTTGCTCTGGGAGGGGACAAAAAAAAAAAAAGGTTGCTTTGCAGGACTTCTCTGGAGCTGCCGAGCAGGTCTGAGCCAGTTCTGGGAAGTGGGCCCTAGACCGAGCCATCCGTGTCCCCTCTACAGAGCCTGGGACTGGTGGACCGGAACAACGAGCCGCTCACCCACGCCATGTATAACTTGGCCTCCTTGCGAGAGCTGGGTGAGACCCAGCGCCGGCCGTGTACCATCCAGGTGCCTGAGCCCATCCTCCGCAAGATCGAGACTTTCCTGAACCACGTAAGAGAATCCCCATGTTCCCCCTCACCTGCCCATAGCCTTCACCTGAAGTAGGCGACAGTGACCCCCTGCTTCCCCACTGGGGTGGCCTGGGAGCACCCTGGCCCTGAGCCATCCAGTCTTGCCCACAAATGGTCCCGGGGTAGTCAGGGACTGAGTCCTGCTCGGCGGCTTGGACCACAGCCTCTGGTCAAGGTGTGACTCGTGGAGGGACTGGCTGTGGATAAAGGAGCAAGTATTCCGCTTCATCATTTCATCTGCCTCTCCTGTCCCCCAGTACCCCGTCGAGAGTTCGTGGATCTCCTCAGAGCTCCGGCTGCAGGGTGAAGACATCCTGCCCTTGGGCAAGGACTCGGGGCCCCTGAGTGACCCCATCACAGGCAAGCCCTACGTGCCGCTGTCAGAAGCAGAGGAGCTGCGTCTGAGCCAGAGCCTGTTGGAGCTGTGGCGGCGGCGAGGGCCGGTCTGGCAGGAGGCACCCCAGCTCCCAGTGGACCCTCATCGGGACACCATCCTCAATGCCATTGAGCAGCACCCAGTGGTGGTCATTGCTGGGGACACGGGCTGTGGGAAGACCACGCGCATCCCCCAGCTACTGCTGGAGCGCTACGTGACCGAGGGCCGCGGTGCACGCTGCAACGTGATCATCACCCAGCCACGCCGCATCTCGGCTGTGTCTGTGGCCCAGCGGGTCAGCCACGAACTGGGCCCTTCCCTGCGTCGGAACGTGGGCTTCCAGGTGCGGTTGGAAAGCAAGCCTCCGGCCCGAGGAGGGGCCCTGCTGTTCTGCACGGTGGGCATCCTGCTGCGGAAGCTGCAGAGCAACCCCAGCCTGGAGGGCGTGAGCCACGTGGTTGTGGACGAGGTGCACGAGCGGGACGTGAACACAGACTTCCTGCTGATCCTGCTCAAGGGCCTGCAGCGGCTCAACCCGGCTCTGCGCCTGGTGCTCATGAGCGCCACCGGCGACAACGAGCGCTTCTCCCGCTACTTTGGCGGCTGCCCTGTCATCAAGGTCCCCGGCTTCATGTACCCCGTCAAGGAGCACTACCTGGAGGACATCCTGGCCAAGCTGGGCAAGCACCAGTACCCGCACCGGCACCGGCACCACGAGGTGAGGGGTGCGCCCGCCCCGCCCCGCCGAGGCGCCTGGCCTGTCCTCCCGGATCCCCTCCTTCCCTGCTAGAAATGGCCAGGACCGGGCCTGCCTGACAAGGGTGTGGTGAGGGTTGGAGGTGAGGTGTCACGTGCCTTGGCCTCACCAAGTCACGGTGGCCGTGTCCTGTGCACGACCCCTGGCCCCGGGACTGTGACTGGCCTCTCTTCCCCACCGCAGTCTGAGGACGAATGCGCTCTCGATTTGGACCTCGTGACTGACCTGGTTCTGCACATCGATGCCCGTGGGGAACCAGGTGGGTGCTTTCTTCTGTCCCCCAGGCCCACCCTGCCCTCCGTCTCCCAGGAGCCACTGGCTCATGCCTGCAGGGCCTCTTTACAGGTGGGATCCTCTGCTTCCTGCCGGGGTGGCAGGAGATCAAAGGAGTCCAGCAACGCCTCCAGGAGGCCTTGGGCATTCACGAGAGCAAGTACCTCATCCTGCCAGGTGAGAGCATGTGGGCGAGGATGGTGGCCCCGACACCAGGTCTGCCCTCTGTCCCAGGGACTGACTCGCCTTGGGCTCAGGGTCTTGGATTTGTCACCAGGCCACACTACTTTTTACCGGGTTGGTGACCTCTACTGGGTATATTACTAATCTGGACTTCAGTTTCATCAAGATAGGGTCCAAATTCTTGCCTCCCCTCTTACGGGGAGGCTTTGACGGAGGTGGTGCGTGCCCATGACCAGTGTGTTCTCGCTGCCCCCAGTGCACTCCAACATCCCGATGATGGACCAGAAGGCCATATTCCAGCAGCCTCCCATCGGGGTACGCAAGATCGTCTTGGCCACCAACATTGCTGAGACCTCCATCACGATCAATGACATCGTGCACGTGGTGGACAGCGGTCTGCACAAGGAGGAGCGCTATGACCTGAAGACCAAGGTGGCGCCCCTCCCGTGGCCTGGCCACGGCCCGGTCCACCCCGGGCCCGTGTGTGTCTGGGAAAGGCTGCACTCGTGGGGTCTCTGTCCCTCTTGCGGGAGGGCCATTGAGGGGTCGAGTTGGATGAAGGCCACGCCTGGGGGAGCATGGAGGAAGACCTCTGGGGTGTGTGTGGCTGCTCACAGGCCCCCTTCTCCAGGTTTCCTGCCTGGAGACCGTGTGGGTGTCACGAGCCAATGTGATCCAGCGCCGGGGTCGGGCGGGCCGCTGCCAGTCTGGCTTTGCCTACCACCTCTTCCCGCGGAGCCGGCTGGAGAAGATGGCCCCTTTCCAAGTGCCAGAGATCCTGCGTACTCCCCTGGAGAACTTGGTGCTGCAGGCCAAGATCCACATGCCAGAGAAGACGGTGCGGCAGGGGTGGGTGGGGGGCCTGGGAGCGCGCAGATGGGGTGCAGGCTGACGGAGGCTCTGCCTCGTTCACGCTGTAGGCGGTGGAGTTCCTCTCCAAGGCTGTAGACAGTCCAAACATCAAGGCGGTGGACGAGGCCGTGATCCTGCTCCAGGAGATTGGTGAGTGGGGCACGGCTGGGCCAGGCTGCCGAGTGGCTCTCAAGGGCGGGACTGACCGCTGAGCTTGCAGGGGTTCTGGACCAGCGGGAGTACCTGACCACCCTGGGGCAGCGCCTGGCCCACATCTCCACTGACCCGCGGCTGGCCAAGGCCATCGTGCTGGCTGCCATCTTCCGTTGCCTGCACCCGCTGTTAGTGGTCGTCTCCTGCCTCACCCGAGACCCCTTCAGCAGCAGCCTGCAGAACCGGGCGGAGGTGGACAAGGTCAGACCCGGTGCCTGCGCGCGGCCCTCTCTCTCCCTTCTGGCCCTCCACTGCCTTCTGTCCCGAGGTGGCCTCCCCTCTGGTCCCTGCCCTGTGACCCCGGCACCCCTCCCCCCACCAGGTGAAGGCACTGTTGAGCCACGACAGTGGTAGTGACCATCTGGCCTTCGTGCGGGCTGTGTCTGGCTGGGAGGAGGTGCTGCGCTGGCAGGATCGCAGCTCCCGTGAGAACTACTTGGAGGAAAACTTGCTCTACGCACCCAGCCTGCGCTTCATCCACGGTCAGCGGGCCCCACACTGCCCTGAGTCCTCTGCCCCTCCCACTTGCACTGGGCTAGTGCGGTGAGCAGAGCCCTAGGTTCACCCCGATTTTGCCTCCCCAGGACTCATCAAGCAGTTCTCAGAGAACATTTACGAGGCCTTCTTGGTTGGGAAGCCCTCGGACTGCACCCTGGCCTCTGCCCAGTGCAACGAGTACAGTGAGGAGGAGGAGCTGGTGAAGGGGGTGCTGATGGCGGGTCTCTACCCCAACCTCATCCAGGTGCTGTCTCGGGGCGGGGCACCAGGCCTTGGTCTCTCTTCCCATCTCGGCTCCTTGCTCAACCCACCCACCTTTCCCCTTCATCCCTGCAGGTGAGGCAGGGCAAGGTGACCCGGCAGGGCAAGTTCAAGCCCAACAGTGTCACGTACAGGACCAAATCCGGCAACATCTTGCTGCACAAGTCGACCATTAACAGGTGGGGATCCCCGTCAGGTGGAGCCGGGCAGCGGGGGTGGCTCAGGAGGGGGCCTCACCCAGCCGTTTGTTCCCCAGGGAGGCCACCCGGCTACGGAGCCGATGGCTGACATATTTCATGGCTGTCAAGTCCAACGGCAGCGTCTTCGTCCGGGACTCCTCCCAGGTGCACCCACTAGCCGTGCTGCTGCTGACCGACGGGGACGTGCACGTCCGCGGTGGGTACCTGCACCCCGCTCCGCACCTCTGGCTGCCCTGCCTCCGTGGGCCGGGCCTCACCTGGGCTCCCGCGCCTTTCCCTTCCCCCAGATGACGGGCGCCGGGCCACCATCTCCCTGAGTGACAGCGACCTGCTGCGGCTGGAGGGCGACTCGCGCACCGTGCGGCTGCTGCGGGAGCTGCGCCGGGCCCTGGGCCGCATGGTGGAGCGGAGCCTGCGCAGCGAGCTGGCCGCACTGCCGCCCTGCGTGCAGGAGCAGCACGGGCAGCTGCTCGCCCTGCTGGCGGAGCTGCTGCGCGGGCCCTGCGGCAGCTTTGACGTGCGCAAGACGGCTGACGACTGAGCCCCGTCTCTGCTGGGGCCATGTACAGAATGAAAATGTTTATTTAAAATAAAGTTCTATTTATCCCTTGTGAGCATCGCTATCCGAGGGGCTCCTCTCTCAGGGAGGACCTCAGCGCCCTGGGCTGGGGACCACACTCCCCAAACCAAGAGAAGAATGAAGGCTCGAAGGGAGAGGCCCAAAGTCTTAGAAGAAGGGGCTTAAAACCCACACCTCAGGAGCCTGGACCAGCCTAGTCTCTGCACTGTCCTTAGAGGTGTGGCAGGGCCCACCATGTGCATCCTCATTCAGTCTGGCTGTCTCCTCCCAGCTCAGGCGGGTGGGGGAGGGGACATTTCCATAAGCAGCCAAGGCTCACTCAGACCTTAACCCTCGGTCACAGCCCCAGGTTCACAGATGAGGTGCTGAGGTGAAGAACTCGTGGCACACACCAGTCCCTCCCTTGATGCAAAGGGACAGCGAGGGGGGTGGATCGGGACAGGGAGGGGTAGAAACCAGGATGTACAAAAGACAGGGCCTGTATGTTTGGGACAGAAGAGATTTATTTACTCTGGAAATCGTTACAACAGAATCACAGATTGACACGGGGAACGGCTGAGCCATAAGCAATGGGGAAGCACAGAAACGTCCCCGCCCCGATGGTGGCAGAGCAGAGCAGGCAGGGCCCCTGGGCCCACCTGTCGGGGCAGCCTTCTCAGCTGCTCCAGCTGGTGGGATCTGTCAGGGCAAGTGTGACCAGACCACCCTTCAGAATACTGACCACTCCAGTGCCCCCTCGAGGGCCCTCCACTGGGGTCACCTCTCCCACCCCTGCTTTTGGCCAAAGGAGTAAGGAGACCCAGAGCTTGTCGTCCACTTCAGCAGACATGGGTGCAGGTACCTTGGAGCCCAGCGCTGTCACCCCACCTCCCACTGTGTCCTCCCAGCTCCCTCACCCCTTTCTGCAGACAAAACACGGACACCCTGATGTCCCTCGTGCTGTTGAAGCACCCTGGATGGCCTCTGGCTCCGGAAGTGCTTTTTCCACAAGATCCCTACAATCTCTACCCCTGGCAGTGCTTGGGGAGCTGGGGATGTGGTGTCAAACCTCCCTGGAGAAAATGCTAACCTCAGAAACAGGGAGAACCTTCCCAGCCCAGACATCCTCCCACTACACGGACATCAAACCTGAATGAAGCTTAGTTCGGGAGCACCCCCCCCCCCCCCTTCTCAGCACCAGGGGACACCTGAAGAGGAGGTGGGAGTGTGAGGGGCCAAGTCTGCACTGCAGAAAACACTTCAGAGGAGAAGGCTTGGAGACTCCCAGGCCATTTCACTACAAACTGTTACGTTTTAATCCTTTATTAGAAACCATGCAAACTTTAATACAAAAAATACAAGTGCAATAAGAATCTTCATGTCAATATAATCCCCAGGGCTAATCATTGCAGCCATCCCAAGACCAGGCCTAACTGGGACACGCTTCCTCAGGCTAGGCTCGCCTTGCCTCTCCTCTCTCCCCTCTCCAGTCAGGCTACAAGGGAGCCTGGATGGCCCATCGCGTGTCCTTATTTCTAAATCTCCAGCCTTGATTCCCCCTATCCACGAGTGACGGACACATCGGGCGCCCCAGCAGCGTCCCAGGCTGCAGGCTTGGAGGAATTTGACCTCCATGGCCCTCTCCAGTCCCAACCTTATGTCTTCCACCAGATCCCAGGGAATGAGACAAACAGATGCCAAAACCAGCCTCTTGGTTAGAAAAGAAAAGCAGCATACACACAAAATGCCAGAACCACCAGTCCACACTGACCAGCCCCTAGCGGTCCCTGCCTGCTCTCCAGCCCACAGCCCCCACACCACGCCTGCCCTGCCCACACCATCTCTGGGGCTGGGGCCCCGAGCTGCCCAGCCAGGGCAGCTCCCGACGCCTGACCTCCTGGCTGGAGGCTTCAGGATCCCCCCTCCCTGTTTCCTTTAACACCTACTGAGGACTTTCATTTAGACATGGCTTCAACCTGCAAAACTACTCCACTGGTTTTTAGGTTATTAAAAAAGAAAAGATACAGTGTGACAGCAGCTAGGCAGGTATGGGGAGGAGCGGAGACAGGCAATGCTGCCTCTGACTAACTCGGGGAGGGCAGCAAGCGGCGCCTGGTGCCACCTGGACGGTGGGCACCATCGTAGGGTCAGAGGAAGAGGCAGTGGCTTAGCAGGCGCCAGGGGGTGCAGTTAACCGCAGCCATCACGTGGATGTCCGCTTCCACTCTTCCCTCCAGATGGACCAGTGAGGAGGGAGGGTATGTCAGTTTCTCTTGGGTTTGGTCCAAAAAACCCAAACAAATGAAGAGGATGCTGGGATCCAGCTCGCCCCTACACCCCAGGTCTCAGAAGATCCTAAAATTATTCTTCCCCACCCCATTTTCCACCCAACCCTCTTCGTGGAGCAGTGGCGCGAAGTGGTGAGCGAAGTGGTGAGGATGCGAGCCAAGCAGGGAGCTGGGCCTCAGGCGGGAAGTGAAAGGAACGTGGGTGTTGGGGGGAACTGCTGCTGCCCTGGGCAAGCGAGGGAGGGAGGGAGGGAGGGAGGGAGGAAAGGGAGTGCCTAGAGGGCTGCCCAGGGCCCGAGCCACAGACTGGGGGGGTGGCCTGGGGCGGGGAGCTAGGGGCCCGGCTGCCTGAGCTGGGGCCGCCAGGGAAGTGAGGGCGGGCGGGAGACAATGTCGGCCCCGTGATCGGTGCGGGCCCTGGCGTTTGCTCGGAACGTCAGCCTGTAGGTCTCAATCTGCAGTGACACGGGAGGGAGGAAGGAAGGGAGAGGGTGACAGGGGAGACAAAAGGGGGGACACGGGGACGGAAGACGAGACCAGAATGTCATCATTAGATGCCTGGAAAATAAAAGGTTGCTTCGTTAAAATTCAGGCCACTCTCCAGTCAGAAAACAAAGGAGTTTCAATTTGCAGCCAGTGGCAGGGCCCCTGGCTGGCCCTCAGGCCAAGCCCAGCCACTTACTTGTCTCCTGGATCTGGCTGTCCAAGGTCTGGGCCTCCCTTTGGTCACCACCCCCTGCCAGGGTGGTGTGGCCACTGAGGCCACTGGCTGAAGTGGGGGCGCCAGCTTCAGGCGCTGCCTCAGGGATGGCCAGCTCCTCCCCAGCAGGGGGGCCCGGACACGGAGGGGCCTCGCTGCCACCGCCCTCAGTCTACAAATGAAACAGTGGGGAGACAGTGCAGGGTCAGTCGGGGAGGGAGTGGGATGGTGATGGCGGTGGGTTTCACACTCTGCCCCCACCCGCACTGCCTCTACGGCCTAACGTACGTCACATGTGGGAGTCAAGCTCAGGTGCTCCCCACCCCAGCCCGCCAGGCCAAATCCTGGTTTGAATGGCCCAGTGCTGGGCAAGAACCCAGGGCTGGGCTCTGGGGCAGGAAGGGGGTGCAGCCTGGCTAGGGACGCACCTCACAAAGCCTGACATGACAGCCCGGCTACTTAACATGGCTGATGCCAGATCAAAACAACTATGACAGCAGGTTGTTAGCAAAAAAACCCAAGGGAAAAAAAAAAAAAAACCCAAGGAATGATCTCAAGTTGTAGGTCCGGACTTGGCTAGGGAACTCTGGGAGCTGGACGCATTTCTGTGGGGTGCAAGCTGCCACCTCGGACCTGAGGGACCCCACAGACTCCCTGCCTGGCTAATCACTGTTTACTCATCCTTGACACAGGCCTGTTCTGCGCTGGGCACCCCTTCAGGGCCTGGGACAAAGAGGAGCCGGGAAGGTGTCCAAGAGGTATGATGAGCGAAGACTACAGGGGCCAGGAGAACTTTAGGGTAGAGTAAGGACTGTGGGGACCGTGGACACCCAATGTGAGTCAAGAGCACAAGATGGAGGGTTTTGGGGGCGCAGTGGGGGCCCAGGGCACTGGGTGAGCTGGTACGCCTGTGCCACAAATGCCCAGAGGTGACAATGGAAGTCTCCAGGGTGGTCCTTACTTAGAACAGTGAAAGATATGGCCTCTGTGCTAGAAAAATAGTTCCAGAAGTGGTTAAAAGAAAAAAAAAGGGAGATGCTGTGAATAAAGAAAGGACTGGTGGTCAGAAAGGCCCAGGAGTGAGCCCTGGTCTGTACGTGCTTGTCAAGTGGCTGGGACCACACTGAAGTTAGCGTCCCAGGGAGGCTGACTAGAGAATGGCCCCTCATGAGGTGTGGAGCATGACCTGAGAGTCTGTGATAGAGTCAGGGCCCCTAGTGGTCAAGGGAGCCAGTGGGGGCTTGAACTGGAGCATAGAGGGCGACCGGGACAAAGCTGGGATGGAGCTTGCGAGGGGTGGTCAGACCCAGGAGGAAGGCCCACAGCGCCGCTCACATCCCCGCTTCCTCACCCATCTCCCGAGGCACCTGCAGCCACCCTCAGGCTTGGAAGCCTTCAAGACGTTGCCCCCATGTGCCCCCTACCTGATGACATGGAACATGGACAGAATCTCTGGCAGACAAAGGGTCTCACAGTACTGTGGAAGGAGGGGAAGGGAAGAGAGGGAGGGAAGGCAGGAGAGGCCCAACCAGCGCAGGAAGCCGAGCACTCTCCAGGGCCTGGCAGCACAGGCCTGAGGAGGTCGCCATCCGTTCGCAGGCCCGGAAGGAAGCCTGACAGGGAGCGCCGCGCTGCCCTCTCACGAGGTGCTGCGAGAATAGCACTCCAGAGCCCTGGCCTCCCTGGGGCCTGCACACCAGCCGTTCCTCTGAGAACTGCCGGGATGGGCTCAGAGAGGCGGCCCGTGGCTCTCAGGAGAAGGCTCTGCCTCCAGCTGGACAGGTCAGAGCGGACCGGGCTGGGGCCTCTTCACCTCTCCTGCTTCACTCAGGATGGATGACTGACGATGGGAACAGTAATGGAGTGGGTGAAACATGACTCCTGAAGTGACTGAGGGGCGGTGACAGGCACCCATCTGCTGGGACCAGACTCCAGCTCCACAAGCCCACCCCGCACCTGCAGCCCGTCAGGACCCAAGCACTACCTTCACGGCGCCTCCTGCAGGCAGGTGGCCCACGTTATCGAGGGATCCCACCTTTGCCTGAGCCTTTTCTTTGAAGTTCAGCTTCTGACTTTCGATCTTGACATCTCCTCCACCTGGAACCAAAAAGAAATGGGTCATTATGGGTGGCAGAAAAATACCCCTACAAGCAGAGCCAGGAGGCTGGCCAAAGACTGGGCTGTGCCCAGGAGAGAAACAGGAAAAACGTGATCTGCTCCTGGTGGTCCTGAGGACACGGGTGGAGGCACAGTGAACACCTCTGTCATAACAGGGCTCCTTTTCTCCAGGTCAGGCTGAGCCAATTTCGCCACGTAGCCAGAGAGAAGGAAAGCTACCCTACCACCACCGTGCACTGCCTGCAGCCCCAGGAGAGCCTCAAAAGGAGCCAAAATGCATGCCTGCCTCGGGGTCACTTGGAGGAGTGATACCTTCCTCTAACTGACAGCGGTACAGGAGTCCAGCCCGCTTTCAGCCTCATGGACACCCTGCTGGTCACGGTCAGGACCCTGGAATCCTGATTTTCTAGCTGCCAGCACAGATACTGGGGAAGACAAGTGACCAGCAAGACAGGATGGGCGTATGGTCTGGGTGAACAGTTTAACCAAATCTGTTCCGAAAAGAAGGGAAGGTGAGAGGTGGAAGCAGAGGGAAGGCATTCTGTACATGGGCAACATTCACAGAACATTCGCAGCTCAGCCAGAGTGCGGCCATGGTAGCAAGGGCCAGAGAGCTCTCACAGCCAGCCAGACCCTCAGCTGGGCTTTTCCCTGAGGCTGCTTCACTCTCCCATCTCCTCTCTGCTCATGTCACCTAGCTTCCCACCCAATTCTCCAGGTATCCTACCCACTGGACTTCTAGCCCATTGCAAAACCTGGACCTCAAGTCACTTAGTGTCACTAGGGAAGAAGTTATCTCAGAAGTTCAGTGGATTTTCCAGATAGAATGGAAAAATGAAGGTAAGCTGTCAGCCAGTGTGCCTGCTACTGCAGATACAGCCCTGCCCCACATCTGCTGCAGACTCTGGACCAGGACACACAAGACTCTTAGGGTACAGGCAGAACGCAGGCCCTGCCCAGACAACACGCCAGCTGCCAGAGATTTCTGCAGGGGCGCCAGGCCTGTGCTGCTGGAAGGAAAGTCTGGACTGCTGTGGCAGCAAGATCCAAGCCCGTGAGCCGAGGCAGCATTGCTGAATAGCTCCCTGTCCCCGCAGGAGCTGGTGGTTGATGCTTCACTGCTCAGAAATATTCTCTGCTCCTGCATCTGACAGGCAAGGCCTGGCCAGCATTTTCTAAAGCTCCTTCAGCACCAGCTCCTGAACATGTGTCAGGGAGGCCGAGAAGGGTGTCAGCTGGTAAGCACCTCTACCATACGCCTAGGTCAACAGTGCTGTGTACACAGGAGAGCCTCAAGACTCTGCCCGTGCAAATGGCAGTCCTTACAAACTGTTCCTCCTCCAATGAAGAGGTTAGTGCCCAGAAAGCCCCTCTCTGACAGGGGCTGAGGCCTATGTTGTTTCTACTGCTGTGCCCTGGGCGTGGGTGGCTCTAGGAGTCTTAATAAAAAGGACAGAGGCACAGGGGTGAAACCTGGGATGAGGGAGGCACCACTCACCAGGCTTGTGCTTGATGTTAGCCTTGGACCCACACTTGGAGGAGACCTTAGAGATGTCTACCTTCTTGTTCTGAATCTGAACCTGAGGAGAAAAACATACACACAAAAACGATTCACTCAGAGAGAGGGTGTACTGTCAGGTTCAAACCCAAGCTCTCTTTATGGTCTCCAAAGTCCAGCTCAGAGGCTACCTTTTCCAAAGACTTCCCTGTGTCTCCCCTCGCTCCATCTCCTCTTCATACTGTCTCCTGCAGGGACATCGGCTCTACACTAATTGCTTCATGTGCTCAATCATTTACAGAGTACCTACTACCATCAAAACGGCAGCCTCAGCTTCGGCTCTGTCTTTCCAACAGTGCTACAATCATGCCTCCACAGGAGTGTGGGGAAGTGCACTTTTCCCAGTCACAGGTCTGGCAGATGCTAAAGCAGGCCACCTCGTGTCCTCAGCAACTGTGGCAGGCTCATCCTGCACCACACCCGAGATGACCTGTGAGGGGGCAACCGAGGTCACTCGCCACGGCCAGGCTCTTGCCAGGATGTGGAGCCCACACAACTCTTGACCGTGTTCCAAATGAGAAGCCTAGTCCTCAGTGAAAGAACAGCTGATGAGGGGAAGTTTCCCTTTATAGATGCAGTCCAGCCAATAAATGAAGAAGGGATGGGAGAATTCCAGTTTCACCACAGTGCACCTTTGCTGAACTCAGGGTTTTGGGCAAGAACAGCCACCAGCATCAGGAAGAGAGAGATGAGAAGAGTGAGACATTATGTACGTCCTAACAGAAACACCACCACTGCCTATGAATGTCCTGCAAAAATGTGGGGGTAAAAAAAAAGAACCAAGCCTGAATTAATCTGAAGAAAAATGTGGGACTAATGAATATGTTAAGTGAAACCATGGGGATATCCTCAGTAGAACCCAAATTCTAGGACAAACCATTCAGTTTTACTCATGAAAAGTGTTACCATGAAAAAGAAAAATGAACAAGGAACTTGTAAGCGGGAGACACCTAAGATTACAAGGGGGCAAATCAATCAACCACAGCTTATGGACCTTACTTGCATCCTGATAAAGAAACTTGTTTAACATGTTATGGGGTTTTATATTATACATATGTATATCAGAGTTCTTGTCTGTTATAGTTATAAATTGGGATATTTGCAGGTAAAAGATATAACTAGAACTGGCTTCAGAATAATGGAGGTAAGCATATATAGATAAGACTGGCCACAAAAATAATAAATGCTGGGTAAAAAAGGACATCCAATTCACTTAATCATTTTTTCTTTTTTTCTAATTTTGTGTATGTTTGAAAATGTCTATCATTAAAAGTTTCAAAAAGCTTCATTGCTTCTCACTAACTTAAAAGCCACTGAGATGAGGAGCCACGTGCTGCTGTTTCTCATGCTGGCCCCACGGCCCGACCCAGGGATGCCCAGTGGCCTACACAAGCCCCTCCACGACCACCCGGCATCGGCGCACTCCCTCCTGTCGCCTGCCCACGCAATCCGCCCCTGGGGCAGCAGAGGTGTCAATACTGCTGGTGAACTGACCCTGCCAAGCAGTCTCAGAAACCACTGACACACACCCCCTCCTCACGAGGGTGAAAGGGAACTAAACTGTTGCAAAATTTACACTTTGATCATCCACAGAAGTAGCTGTGATGTTCTCGCCTGATGGCCTTTTGGTTCTCAAAAAGGGGCATGTACGTGGGGGTGTGTGTGGAGCCAACCAGAATCTTGCTCCAAGCCACTCATCTGTGCGGTAACCCCAGAATTTCTGGGCAGAAAGAGGGCTTTGGCACGTCAGGGTTAGATACATATGGCTGGTGGCCACCCTTCTACCATGCAGGTATGATCATGGTGGCTTTACGGAGGGGCTGATGGAAGGCACAACAGTAACTTAGTCTAGGCTGTTTACTCTCATCTTCCCACCTGGAAACATTGCCACAGGCAGTTT
Organism: Dama dama; assembly: GCF_033118175.1. Taxonomy (NCBI): domain Eukaryota; kingdom Metazoa; phylum Chordata; class Mammalia; order Artiodactyla; family Cervidae; genus Dama; species Dama dama. Next base: position 56,086,430 of record NC_083704.1, on the reverse strand, counting down.
CCTGAAGCTCTGCTGTTTAAGGAAGCATCCTAAAATGAAATACTTGAAAAAAGTACATTCCAAAAAAAAAAAAAAAAGTACATTCCATGGCCAAAAAAAATCCTATTTGAAGTCATGTGCAGGCAGTGTGGGAAGACCATAGTAGGTGAGAGATAAACGAGGACTATTTTCAGAGCTCTGACATATACCACACACAACATATACAAACACATTTCTATTTCACACACACATACACACACACACAACCCAGTCCCCGCACTGTTCACATTCTGTTTTTTGCATCTAGCCCAAAAGCCTGAGAGGAAAAGCTAGAGCCAGTGCCTACTGGGCCCCTCACAGGCTGGATCTTTATCACCTTAACCAGGTGCTGCCTTTATGCTTTACCTATCTCAATCTTCCCACATCAGGATGGCCAGTGTCTGGCCAACTTCCAAGTTAGCCCAGCACCGTCCACCTGAGTGCCAAACCACGCCAGGAAGAGTCAGTGGTGGGGAGATGCCCAGGAAGGACATGAAGCAAGGGGAGTCATGTGGGGAAAAAACAGGTGCTCTGTTTGCACCTTCACAGAACTGTGGGGTGGGGGCCTCTGTAACCCATGGGCAGGATGGCATGACCACTGAGACGGCGGAGGATGGAGCCTAAAAATGAAGAGGGTAAGCAGAATGGGACTTAATTCAGGTCAGGGCAGCAAGGAGAAGGAACTGAATGAACAAGGGAGACCAGGACAGGGCAGCTCTCTCCTCTGGGAGTGGGAGAGAAGAAGGGGAGAGGCGGTGAGGGCAGCGTCCCGCCTGCTGCGGTCTGTCACAGGGAAATAGCATCTCCACATGCTAGATGACCATGGTGGTCAGCACAGTCTCCCCCAGGACCGCCCTCTGAGCTCTAGATATGTGCGTCCCCAACAGAGATCTTAAGGGTGGCACAGAGTAGCAGCATGATGGACAGGATGTCTGATGGGACAGGGAAGGAGAAAAAATAAAAGGAAACTGGAGGAGAAAGGGGTCGAAAAGGGCAATAGTGAGGGAAGGAGAGCAGAAAGAAGGGAGTGAGAAGGAGGCAGAGAGACAGGAGGAGAAAGAGCAAGAGGGAAAAAGAGGGCAGAGTCATGAAAATGGAGGGAAGACCCAGGAGATGGGGAGGGCCTGGTCACCAACTCCCTGCTCTAGAGCAGCTAGGACTCAAGGACGGGCTCGGGAGGAATCCTGACATCCGTCTCCAGGTCAGAACCACCGCATCCCTGGGGCGGACCTGAGACAGACGATGGGCCAGCTGCTGACTGCATCCCTCAGACCAGGTCTCTGACAGCAAGGCCTCCCACCCACAGGGGCGAAAAGATGCCAAGTGGATGTCACCCAGCTGCCCTGGGGCTCACCAGGGACACCCAGTCTGAACTCATGTGAGCATCAGGGTGTCCCCCGAATCCATTCACCGACAGTGGGGGGTGGGGGTGGCCCTCTCCCCAGTGCGCCCCATGGGGGGTTTGGCCTCAGACACCAGTGGCCCCGAGCGCATACTTACATTACCACCTCCAGGGACATGCTTAATATTGTCCTTGGAACCACACTTGGACTGAATATGGCTGTAGCTCACTTTTTTGGAGACTATCTGGACCTGGAGTGTTAGAGAACAGAAAAAAAAAAAAACAACACAAAGGGAGAGGGCTGGTTAGAACTGACACGGGGCAGGCAGTGAGTACACACGTGACCATGACGAGTGGCAGGTGGTGCTGTTAAAAGCCTACCTCCAGCAGAAGAGCTGTGGAAAAGCACAGGGCAAGGGACGGGAAGGAGCAGGAAAGAGTGAAAACATGAATGAACAACACAAGGACAGTAGATGTCACCAGATGCTACACGGACATCCTCACCGCTTCTGGGGCCAGCTGCTGTTCCCAGGGTCCAGACTGCAGTGGCCTCGATCCCCATCCACCACAGCCTACCCACATCTGTTCTCTCCTCGAGGCTCCTCTCTGCAAGAGTCCTGCTCATCTGGACCCATCCACACCCAAGGCGGCACTTCCCTGAAATCTAGGGCCTGGAATCGCTGCACAAAGACCTGCTCTGGGAAAGCAAAGGCTGCACGGCGAAGCCTGGGGCAGCTGGCTCACATCAGATCTGATGCTGAGAGGAAGGACAGCAGAGGCCGCTGGACCTGTGATGCAGAGCCCTGGGCACCAGGGGGCGCCACCACAGCCACTGCTACACTACCACGAGGAGCTAAAGAAAAGATGGTGCAATTGCGGTTAAGCTCTGGTCATTTTTGATGCCAGGGTAAAATCTCTTCCACAGTCCTCGAGATGCCCAACTTCCTGTGTCCTGTGAATTCCACGTGCAAAGAGACCAGGTTCTCGGCAGGGCTGCAGTGAGGCACATGCAGAGGGCACCCGCCCACTGTGCTGTGCACGAACAGCTCCACTTGAACAGAGTAACACGAAGGCCCAGGCTCCAAGGTCTGGGACAAAGAACTCTTTTTGAGGCTTCTCAAGAAGGAACAGTTGCCAACTTCCTTCTTTTCCTTCCTTAGAGCCCATCCCAAGTGATGCAGCCCCCAAACTGAAGAGTTCTCCACAAAGTAGAGAAATCTACCCTGAGAAACTCCAACTGTCTTGCCTTCTTAACAACATCAGTGACAAAACCACCTTCCTAATGAACCAGGTCTGAACCAGAGGCCTATACAGGACCTCTGGAAGGCCCCAGGAGCCATGGCGCGGCCTGCCCCGCCTGCCAACCACACAGAGTCCTTGGCCGGAACCCTCCCATCCTGGTCCCTCAGGGCTGGAGCTCAGGCTTCTCTGGCAGCCCCCGACCACCGATCTGCCACAGAGAAGGGCAGAAGGTTCCCAGGGCAAGAGGAGGGTCCTGGCTCCAGGGTGTGGAGCCAAGAGGAAAGAATCTAGCACCTCCACTCACCTCTGCTGTCCACATAATGCTGCAATCCCTATGCCGAGTGTGTTTTCTACTGGGAAATGGGAATGAGCATCCTAACTTTCAGTTCAGAGGTCCTTGGGGAACCAGGACAAATGAAGCTATTTTTACACCCACCGGTGTGGAGAGGGGCCTTCAGTTGAAATTGAAGCACAGGGCTCTGGGGTTCCTGGTGCTGGAAGGTTACCAGTACCATGTCTTACTGAGGAAGAAGGTGGATGCTATGGGCACAACAGGTAGGTTTCAGATCAAGGTCAGTGTGAAGGACGTGACTGAAAGTCTTTGCATCCATTTTATCCGCCTGAATAAATATCCCCTAAAGGGCTAAGAGGCGCCCAGCTCTGTTATAACTTTCAGGTTATTAGAGAAAATTTTCTGATGCCTGAGTCATCAAACACAGAGGAGGGAACATGGGGAGGAGTAGAAACTAGTTAGGGATAGGAAAAAGGTGCAAAAGAAGGGAAAGTGACTCAGGCTGGAAGAAACAATTGATTGTCTTTTACCTTCAACAGGTAAAAGTCTAAATAAAACTCACTTTCCCCGTAGGCGGTTTCTGTGCATTGCCAATTGGGCCGGCTGCTTTAGTGACTGCGTTAGGTTCAGGCTTTCGAGCTGGAGCAGCTGCCTCTGTTTTTTTCTCTACTTTGGCCTGGATGGAGATAAAGGGAGGGCAAATTTCAAACCAAGAGGATAACAGCCCAAATGCCATGAAGGGAAGAAGACTGAGGGGACTCGAATCCAGGCCAGGCCACCATGCAGAAGCAGGTCACCCTTGCTCCTAGAAAGAAAACAACCATTTGCCAGGGCAGACCAAGCTGGAGGGAGAGGGGTTGCAAACCAGTCTTGAGATACAAGGAAGAGATCGAGACACCATTCGTGGAGAAGAGGCAGGAAGAAGGGATAATGTGAGTGTGCACCGGGGTTTTCAAATCACAGTCCACCCCCCACGTTCTCATACGCTCCAAGCAAGCTGCCATGGTCACAGGAAGCCAGCGTTGATGACGGGAAGTGTCACACCCTCAGGTATGTTAGAATAGAAAATACTTTCGTCACCAGACTGAGTTATTCAACTCCCCACCAAGGCCTGTAGCAAGTTTTGCACCATGGACACATAAGAAGAGCACAGAAGTGGGGAAACGCCATCGACACACAGCGGAACACCTGGCTGGGCTGCCCAATGCCGGAGCGACACTCTCTTGGCAAAAGCAACCCCTAGGCCCTCATCCCAGTTTTCCATAAACGTCTTCCAACAGTACCAGGATTCTCTCTCATTTTGGACCCCCTTCAATTTTTTCAGCAGCTCTGGATTGAAGCAATTTAAATGTCCTACTCTGAGCAGGGGGAGGTGGTGGCAGTGGTTTAAGCGCTAGAGAATGATGCAGGAGATGAGGAGGTTACTGCTCCAGAAACTGAGCCTGGACTGTTGCCACCACCTTTGCACACACAGAAGCCCCATGGTTGCTAATAGTTAAGTAATTCTGGGGTGGATGCACTCAGAAAGTCCTTCAAGTGAAGAGCTTGGTTCTCCACTGTGACACTCTACCGCAGTCCTTTTGTTTAGGAAAGCCAGGGATAGAAGCAAGTCACCCTGGCCACAAGAGGACACTAGTCCTCATCCAGACAGACTGTTCAGCCAAGACACAGCTCAGGGAACAAAGAGGCAGTCCATCTTCTGCCTAGCCTGAGCAAGGAGAAGGAACAGAATGGACCAGGCTCCTGCCCAATATCTCTCACCTATGCAAGGCTCAGAGGCATCCTCTGTTTTGTAAATAAAGCAGAACCCTTTGCCTCCAAACAAAAATGTAAGCCCAAACCCCAATATGCAGACTAGGCGAGGAGAAGAGAAAGCCAGAGCTAAGCCCACTTGCATCCTGCTGCTGGGAGGTGGAGCCCAGGCTGAAACTCCCTGACACTGAACCCGCTGCCCTGACTGTCCCCTGCATGGTGGGCCCCTTGGGCTGATGCAAGGACACGCCTGGGAACAGTGCTTAGATGTGGCAGAGGATGAAGCAGGGGCCAGCATGCTGGGGACCCCAAGCTCCCTGGACTCACCCGGCCTCCTCCAGGCTGGTGCTTGATGTTTTCGGTGGAGCCGACCTTGGAGCGGACATTCTTCAGATCAGGGGCAGAAGCATTGGTAGCCACGCGGCCCAGCCTCGGGGCAGAGGAGCTGGGCTTGGCTGCTGTGGGCTTCTTGTCCGCGGGAGGAGTCCCCGAGGGCCGGGGAGGCGTGGCTGTGGGCTTGGCTCGGCTGGGAGCCCCTGCTGGGGGTGCTGTCCCAGGGACAGTGGTGCTCTTCTTCACAGAACTGGTGGTGGTGCTCTTGGGGCGACTCAAGTCAGCTGCTCAGGGAGGAACAAGAGATAACAAGTGCTCAGGGGAGAAAGCAAAAGGGAGCCTTAAAGCCAAGGAAGACATGGGGTTTAAATCTGGATTCCACAACGTGGGGGATGGGTCTTACCTGGTGCAGACTTTGTACCCATCTTCTTGATCTCTGCAGGTTTCCCCTCAGTCTTGACTGCTGCACCAATATACACTTTTTAATATCATGTTTAAACAAGATGATCCACTGAATGGTTCATCCTAAACTGAGATTCATGCATTCGTTCAACAATGACTGAATCGTTTGAGTCAGGGGCTGTGTTAGGCTCTGGGAACAGACTAGTAAATGACACAGTCAAGTAGAGACACCCCTAGATGGAGTGTCCAAGGCCAGGCACTTAGTCATTTCTATGGTCTTGACAATGCTTCCACATGGCCTTTCTTTAAACAACCTATTTCTTATTATGAAAGACCATGAACACAAAGTGCTGGGTACTGTGGAATTATTGAGAAAGGAACAGTAAATTCTACCTGGGAATTCATGAGAGTTCCCTTCACTCAGGATTCTTCTGGATACACATAGCTGCTAACCTCACATGGAGATCGAGGCTCCACTTTTCAATGGGCCCATGAAGAACTGGGTCACAAGTCCTTCTTCTATCTACACAGCTGTCTGGAGCTGTCTGGGGTAAAGCCACTGGTTCCCATGGGAGGGACATTTAGTACTCACCAGTGGGCCTCTTGGGCAAGGGTGTGGAGAGGTTCCTACTGCTTGACCCAGGTGAAGCAAGAGTCGCAGCTGCTGGGGCTTTGGGAACAGCCTGGGTGCTCTTGGAGCCAGGTTTGACAGCCGGGGCAGAGACTGGCTTGGATGGAGAGACCCGCTTCTCAGCAATCTTCGCCTCTGCAACAGGCTGTCAAAAGTGGGAAAGTGGGAATAAGAGCGGTAGGTCAGCAACAACCCCAGGAAGTCATACCAAGGGATGGTTCCATATAAGCAGATGTCAGAAAACAAGAGAACAATGGGCTTGGCAGCTACTAATAGGAAATATGTGGCTCTAGGATCAAAGTCCTCCAGACAACATGGGAAATGGCCATGTAGGGTGCCTTGTGATCGGGATCAGGAAACAGGGAGTCAAACCACCTCAGTCCAACCTGAACCAGTGAGGATGAGCAGCCCTAGAAATACACCACACTGCAAACCATGTCTGCCTCATGATCCACTGCATTAAATACTGATGCATTTAATGTAGTAATACTCGACCAGAGAGTAAATGAAATTATAAAAAATGACAAATGTTTAGTCCAATCCAGCTTCTGTGGGCTAAGACGCACCCAGTGAATTCTGAACAGGATGGGGCAGCAGATGGAGACGGCATTGGCCAAACCAATCGGGTCAGAAGCCTAAGCTTCAGCCTCAGGCAGCCCCTTGACTCACGTGTGCTCTTGGGCAAATCACTGAGCCTTTCTGGGCTTGATCCCCTCTTCTGCACAAAGAAGGGCAGAACAGAGGATCACTAAGGATCAGCTCCATTAGGGACTGGAGGATGAGAATTCTTTAAGACCATGGGGACAAACGGGAAGGGGCAGGTGGATGTGGGCCTGACAAGCAGAGGGCAAGAGGAGGCTGATGCCAGAGCTCTGACTGATTGCAAAAGGGAAAAGCCCCTCAGGCGTAGACACAGGCGTGTGGGTCACTCCAGTCCTCTTCCACGGAGGCTGGGCACACTATCACTACCAAGAAAGGGAAGGAATCAGCACAGTCTGGTGTCTGCAGGAACAGAAGATGAACAGACCTACCGTGTTACTCAAGAGAGTAAGCCAAGCCAAAGACATAGTGGATCTGTCTCTTATGCTCCAAGAGAAATGGCCATACAGAGGGCAAGATGTGGGCAGAGACAAGGACATAGCTTAAATGAAAAATCAGCTAAGGAGGTTCTTAGAAATTAAGGGTTGGCATTGATTTAGATCTAACCCTAATGACCATGGCTACAAATGAAGGGCCCAAGCATCATGTAAAGAACCTAAGGTTGGAATCAGGGACATAGTCTACCTACCAGCTCTGTCTAGAAAAAGTCATGGGTTCTGCGGAGGGGCACTCCTGCTCTATCTGCTCTAAGATGTTAAGGACTAAACCAGGAGCTCTCTGGCAGCTCTTTTCAGTTTTCAATACAGTCAGTCAGAATAATTGAGTAGGGTCTTATATTTTGCTAGTAACAGTAACAATGATAAAATACTTTAGAAAAAGGTTACAAGGGATAGAAATCTCTGAAAGACATGACATTCTTCAGGTTGCTTTTGGCCTCAACGAGCTGCAGAACGGGCCTGCTCTCATAGTTGGAGTTACTCCTGATTTTTCAACTTTTATTTTCTCCTCTGTCAGACTGACAGATCTGAATAGTTTTATCCCGTTTGTTTCTGTAAATCTTTCTACCAAAATAAGGAAACAACTAGATTTCATTCGGCTTTAGTTTCTATCCATCTCTCAAAATATCTAAATATCTATATCTTATCTAAAAGATAAACAGGACTGTTGATAGAGGCCCTGAGCACAAGCACTGGAGTTAGACCTAAGTGCAAACACAGGTTCCGCTGCTGACTAGCTCTGGTCCCCAGGAAGGTTATTTAAGTTATGAAATGAGAATGCTAATATCCATTATCACGGGTTTCTGAGAGAATTAAAGGAGTTAATATCTATAAAGAAATCTGTACAGTATGCTCCATTTTTGTTATTGTTACAGAGTGAATTTCACCAGACAGTACCCCTTCCTTCCCATGGCCTTCTGTCTCCCTCAGGATTTGCTGCTAAGAAAGTGTCAGGGTGAAGCTGACACCATGGCTCCAGCCACCCTCCCTCTGGCCCCTTATTCAAATAAATTGTTTTCTAAACATCAGGAAAAGCATTCAACTTGGTAAATAAGGATCAGAAAGTGTTCCGAGATTTTCTCATTCCTAGTCTAATACTAGGATTTCTCAGTTTCTTGGCTGCGGTTTCAACCTAGCCTACGATTCTTAGGTTCTACCAGTTTTATGTACTAGATTAAATTAAAACACTAACATTTTAATATGGTAAGCTCCTCCCCAACATGAATTTGAAGAGTAACATCAGGCTGACCTAAAGGCCATTCTCAAAGAAAACAAGATGTTAAGAAAGGGCAGCCACAGATTCCACCCACCCTCTCTTCCCATACCAATCCTGTGAAGCTAATGCTGTTCTGAACTGCCCAGTTTCTAAGCAGTAATGTGTGGGTGACCTGGAAAACTGAAAAACTTCAGAAAGAGCCCAGGAAGAAGCCTAATGCCAGACACAAGTAAGTTATCACATGATGCTGGAATCTGCTGAGATAAGCTGGAAGAGTTAATCATCATCAGCTAATGGAGGAAATTCACTTCTGCAGGATGATTAAGAAGAAAGACAAAGAACTGAATCTGATTGAGAATCTGATGTCAGAATTATACCAAAAATGAGTATGTGATTGGCATGAGGAGTAGGGGAAACTGGTTAACAAGTATTGAAATAGATGAAGAGTAAGGAGGAGCTGAGAGAAAGGAGGAGTGGAAGCAGAGGCAATATTGCCTCCAACCAGGGCAGAGAAAGGCACAAAATGAAAAAGATGGTGGGGACTTCCCTGGTGGTCCAATGGTTAAGACCCTGCACTTCCAGTGCAAAATAAGCAGGTTTGACCTCTGGTCAGGAAACTAAGATCCCATAGGATGTGCAGTGGCCAAAAAAGGTTTAAAAAAAAAAAAAATGTAGAAAAGGCCTTCAAATGTCATGGCTGCATCATGGGCGCCCAAAGTGATCTGAGTTAACCTTTTCCCATTTCCCTTTCCTCTCCCTAGCCCCCCAGCCTATTTCCATGTCTGGAAGCAACAGCGTCTAACTATCCGATGGTTGGAGGGGAGAACTTTTCCCTGGCACAGTGCTCAGGTGGCTACTTACCTTGGGCTTCGCGTCTTTTGAAGGTAAGGTGGAAGGCCTGGCAGTGGCAGCAGCAGGGCGTTTGGGTGGGGCAGCTGGTACTGAGCCTGAAGCAAGGCTCATGGGTTTTTTATTCGACCCACCAAAGGTGGTGGGAGCTGTCTGCTTAGGGAGAGAAGTGGGCTGTGTTTTGGCTTTCGATGTTGAAGTCTTTGCAGGTTGAGTGGTGGCCAAAGGCTTTAAGTTGATTTGTTTTTGTTTTTTTTAAAGGGCAACATCAAACACACAGACAAGAATAAAAACAAATTTTAAAAAAGTATAAATTGCACAATTCAAAGTAAAACTATAAGCAATGAGGAAAGATGCAACTGAAAATTAGCATTCCTTTCTTCTGAGCTCAGTAAATAGTGGAAAGATACCAGGATGAGCATAAGGAAAACTGGAAATTGTTTCTTAATGACAATGTCACAAATTCCAGTAGTTGAACATCTCAAGATTTAAATTCAGTAATAACTTTAAACAATTAACTAACTTTTGAAGGCTGCAATAATTCTGTGAAGAAATGAACCAGTAGGTGATTAAGCTATTTACTATCTGTAACTCTGTGATGTAATACCAACCACACTAAAATGAGCATTTGTACTTTAGAATAAGTGTCTGGAGCTATATTACATCTTAAAAATCTGTGCTCCTTTTTCATGAAGAGAGACTTCAGAATGGAATTCTGAATAATTCTGTAATTCCCTTTATTGGTGTTGTTAAAGGAAGCAGAAATATCTACCGAATATTCAAGATAATAGGGTCAAAAGCAGAGATTTGAGGGTTTAAGTTAGGCCACCATGATAAAATGGGAATATAAAATATTTTCTAAGCATGTTCGAACTTGAAGAAGGAGAACACATTATTAGCTCAGAAAAAAGAAATTTCAACTTGCATAATCCAAACAATAATAGCAGAAGGTAGTTTTTAAAAAAATTACGGCAGTAGAAGACAACCCACCATCCTTGCACTTACCTTTGTTTTCTTCTCTGGGCTTGGTGGAAGCTCCTTGTTTGGAGGGGCGGTGATGTCATTTCCAGATACGCTTCCAGCAGGTTGTCCTTCTTCTGGTTTGGCTATTCCTAAACGGGGGAAAGTGATGCTAAACAAACGTTTTTCACACCCATTGCGAAGACGCAAGTCTTTGCAGTGACACACCACTAACTAGCACTTCATCCTGAGAAAATCCACAGAGCTGTGCTGCTCAAAGTGGACAAGACTCCCCAGTTTCCCTCATTGTGACGAAGGACAGTTTTAGGTTCCAGCCTGTCCCTGTGGAGAAGCAACCTAACTAGGATTTGCACAAATGATCAATGGAAGGAAACGGCCCTTGAAGTTTGGTTTCCCTTCCCTGGAGACTGGCAAAGGCGTTCTGTCACCCTACCACTAACTCCCAGAGCAACAGGGGACAAAAACCATTTCTACTGGAGTTTATCTCTTGGAATAAAGGGTGCTGAGAGATGGGATAAGAGCCAGATGATCATCCAATGTTCTCCCCTTACTTCCTTTCCCTGCAAAGCACCACTTTATGGAGGATGTGAGATGAACCTGATCTGGTTCTAGTGGTGACCCAGATTTCCAACAAGGCCGAGGAGACCCAGGCAATCAGATCCAGGGCCAGAAATAAAGTGTATGGACTAAGGCTATGCCCAGCAGCACCACTGTGGGGAGGTGACTCCAGATTTCAATAGGCTACACCAGAAAGCACTGAAATGCCATGAAACTTGTAACTTGGGCGTAGGGAGACCGTTCTAACTAACACAAACTCTAGATGCCACAAAAGATAAGTTGGAGTATAGAAAAATAAAAAGGCTCAACATGTCCCAAACAACAAGAAGAGTCAAAGGCAAATGATAAACAGCAAAAAAGTATTAAACCTCACATCAAATACACAGAGCTTATTATGTTTATTCCTACAGATCAGTAACTGCTATAAAGGCCAACAACCTACTAAAAAATGGCCAAAAGAATAAGAACACAATTTACAGAAAAAGAAATACAAATCACTTTTGAAAATATGAAAAGATATCCAATCTTTAAGAGAAATGAGATGTCATTTCTAACCTAACATTTGTTAAAAGTCCTAAAATTTGAATGTAGCTGCTAGAGAGAATACGAGGACATATATCGCTGGCAAGTGTGTGAGGCGTACAACTCATATGCAGGGCAATCTAGCTGTGCCTCTGAAAATTCCAAGTGTAGATAAATTCTAATTCAGAAGTACGATTTCTGGACATTTATCTTAGAGATATATTCACATACCTGCCAAATAGCAAATTTGCAAGCTCTTTCCCCAGATCATTATTTCTAAAGGCAAAGTAATAAAACCACCTAGAATTCTGTTAACTGAAAACTGGTCAAAGTATATGGCAGAAATATCAATGTAACCTCTGAATCTGAAACTGATTCAGAATCTGAATCTGATTGATAGGGAACAATCTCTTCTAAGCAAAAAGAAAAGCAAAGCACATAATTGTAGGTATAACATGAGACAATACACTTCTATTGCAAATATACTTGTACATGCATTTTATTTATTTATTTATTTTCATGCATTTTAAAAGTCTTTGGAAGGATCATGATGAAACAAAACAATGGTGATTTAATTCTGGGATGGGGCGGGGGTTGGGGCACAAAACTAGAGAGGCTATATATTTATATTGAAACTTTTTACTCTGAAGTACAGATTCACAGGAAGTTACAAAGAAATGTACAGGGAGGTTCTATGCACCATTCACCTGGTTTCCCCCAAAGACATCCTGTGTAACTACAGTACACTATCCAAACTGGGAAGCTGATACTGGTGCAATCTACAGAGCTGCTCAGATCTGTCCAGTTCTACATGCACTCATTTGTCTGTGTGTGTGTGCATGTAAACAGTTCTGTGCAACTTTATCACATGTGCAGCTTTACGTAACCACTACTAAGAATCAAAACGGATTAATTGTTCCACCACCACAGAGCTCCCTCATGTTACCCTTTTTATTTTTTTAATAGCCACCCCACCCAGCTTTCCCTTTCCAATCCCTTAATCTCTGGAAGCTACTCATCTGCTGGCCATCTCTAAAATATTATTTCAAGAATATTACATAAGTGGAATCATACAGCGCACTACTTTTCATACCTGGCCTCTTTCACTCTGCACAGGGCTTCTGAGCTGCATCCATGTTGGACATGATAAGTCCATGGTATGGCTGTACCACAGTTTAGCCCTTTGTCTACTGTAGGACATTTTGGTTGTTTCTGGCTCTTCGCTATTTAGGAATTTTATTACAGGATTTTGAATAAAATAGTTTCTTTGTTACTATACAGAAATGCAGTGTAGTTTCTTACATGTTCATAGTGTAACCTGTGACCTGTGACCTTGGTAAACTAATTAGGTCTAGGGGTGCTGTTTCCCGGCAGGGATAGAGGAGGGGTTCCCTGCACGTATGGGTGGATTAGGCCTGCAGTGCTGCCTGATGACCTCTGCTGACGCTGTACCTGCAAGAGGGCTGAGCCCACCCCTCCTCCTGGAAACGCGTAGGGAAACAGGGCTTCCCCTTTCTGGGTCTTTTGGCAAAAGAGAGCAGGTCTTGCATTCTTTCTTTTTGTCTTTTCCTCTTTATTTTCTCCTTTTTTAAATCTATGCCTGTTGATGATTCCAGGTTGAAGATACGCTCCAGTACCCAGACCAGGACACATGGGAGGTTCTCCTTCCTCCAACCGTGAGCCCTACCCAGCCTGCCTTCTCCCTTCTACCTTTCACATTCCTTTTCTGATTATCTGGTACATTCTTTCCAGAGTATTTAGCTATATTTACAAGGGGGAGCATGAAAAAGTGAATCAATGTCACTTTGTCTCGGTAGGAGAATTTCTCAAGGATAGCATTTTGTACTTTTTGATGTTTGAAACCGTATATATTTCTAGTCAAAATGGAACTTTTTTACTTTTAAAAATATGAAAAAAGAAAACCACTCCCACCATGTAAGGCATTGGTAACATCTTTGTTCTATAGCCAGCTGAAAGAGGATCCCCACCAAATGTGTGACTTCTTGTCACTGGCTCCAGACCAGTACGAACATTTTTCAATAAGCACAGGATTTTTCAGCAAACAGCACAAACACTTCATGAAATCTCCCTGCTATGAAACAACCACACAACACTTCAACTTGCACCACCACCCAAAAGTCCCCACAGTTCCACAAAGAATGTTCAAAAGGAACACATAACTGCTCCACAAAACTGCTCACTTCTGATGGATGTTTCCATTATTTGTACGAATACATGCTGGAAAACACAGGCTCAAAATCACAGCATCATCTTCAATTCCTCCCTCCCCACTGCCCCATGTCTCTCTCTCATCTTCCACACCCAGTTTTCAAGTCCAGTTGACTTCACCTATGTTATACTTCCCCTATCTCAGTAGCTCACCTTTAATACTACATGAATCCCACTGTCATCAAGGGAATTTTTGTGCCTTCAAAACCTCTAACTTCCAGTTTATCTTATTTATTGAGAACAGGTGAACTCCTCAAAGCCAGCTTTGGGCCACTGTATTTACCATCATAGGCAGGCAAGCAGGATAGCTTTTTGAACATGGGAGAAACGTTTAAATATCTTACGGGGCAAATAAGCTTGGGTTCCAAACAAATTTCTAGATTTGTTATCCCGTTATTTCTTGCTCAGATGTATGGATGACTTTGGCATGTTTGGTCAACCTACAACCTTCTCCAGAGGAGCTCCAGATGAAGTTGGGCTGCTCAAAACAGCCAACACTGGTGAAGAAGGCTTTGGAACCTGGCAAAGAGGTGACCAGACCAAGCAGAGACAATAAGATATATTTACTCATTCTTTCCCTAAAAGAAGGAAAATATGAAAACTACAGTCAAGCAGCCTTGGGGTTCCTGAGATATGAAGTGGCATAAGGTAGGGCATAGAACCCAAAACCACGGCAACCAATGTCCTGTGCAGATCAGAGTCGCAAAGGAAGCAAAACGTAAGAGACAGCAGAGAATAGTTTCCAGAGGGGAAGAGAATGGAATGCATGTTTAGGGAGCAGCAGAGGTCCTCAGAGAGACACACGATGGCTGTAGCCAAGCTACACTTCCTGCAATTGGATTCCCTAAGACTGCCTGTCAGTAAATACCTTTCTATAAACTGGATTTCCTGGGTGTGTGTTTCTGTCCTATGAAACTAAATAATCATTAAGAGAAGCCCCATAAACACTCATCACTATTCTTTTACCTAATGTGAGCTGTCTGAGCATCACACCTTTGACTGGAAGGCTTTCCCTCCACATAGTTAGGCATCCTAGGCTTCCAAGGCTACCTCCTCCAAAAAGTTTTCAGGATTTAGAAACCCTCTCACACAACCTCACCCCCCTGACCCTTGCCCAGCCCAGCTAGTCACTTGATGGTGCCTAGGTAGTGACTGGCATATGATATGTATGTTGAATAATGAATCTTTATATAGTTTTATCTACAAATTTTAGCAGTCAGCATTCAAACATTTATAAGGTGAACAGATCAGTGAGATTTGTCAGTCATCTGACATTTTCTTTTCCTACCAGCATGAATTTCTGTTAGTGTGAACTAGGACAAAGTTGTTCTGAAATAAACAAATATCTTCATTTATTACCACCTAGAAGGTAGACAACACTGAATTGGGCACGTGGTGATCAAGGGAAAAAATTATGAGACAATCCTATCCATGAGGACCTTACAGTTCTGCCACCACAGAAGGAAACTACAGCATAAACACTTGAGTCTATAATAAATCATAAAGGAAATATGATGTTTATTTGGCCATCTCCATTAAAAAAAAAACACACAAAACTATCAGTCCTCAAGGGTCCTTTCCACTTACCCTTCCCGAAGAAAATACACTTAATATTAAGGAAAAAAGTTAAAATTTTTTGAAAAAATGTACTGAGAGGTAGAGGAAACGGTTCCCAGAAAAATGCTATTTTCTTTCTTAAAACAAACAAACAAAACACACATTTTCAATCTCCATTAAGTAGCTTGTAAATCCTGGTCCTTTGTGCTCAAATTGGACTCAGAGGAAGGCAAGCTTTTGTAGACCACCAACAATAAGACCGGTGGGGGGCTGGGGATGGGGAATAGAATAAAGGGCGAGGAAGAAAGACATAGGGGCAGCCGCAAGAACTGCAACCTTCAGCTGTTTATTAATTGCAAGTCTCTCCTCTCTCCTCTTTCCCTTTCTTCCCCTTCTCCCCACAAATCTTCCTAACACACATACACAGAGAGAAAACTAGAAGCAAGACTGGGTCAAACATGAGTAACAGGAAAAGAATATTAAATAGCCAGCTTTACAAGGCTCTTTTTCAGCTCGAACAAAAGTAAGACATTCTCAAAAGCAAAATGGGAAACAGAGCTTGCACCCAGACTACGCTACTTAATCAGACGACGCTAGTGCTGATAAAGCCATTGTGAGTCCACACAGTGACAGATTTTCAAGCAAGGAAGTCAATCAGTTGTGATTGGATGATTTAGGGCTTGGGAATCATCTGGTTCAAACCAAGAGAGCTGAGGGGTGGGAGGATGGGGGGTGGGTTGGGCAGGGTGACGTGAGGTCAAACAAGGGGCTGTGTGTCTTAAGCCCACCCCTCTCTGACCCCAATCAGCCCACGCCCTCAGTCCACACCATCTGTCACGCCAGCAGACATGCAGGCTGACCCAGCTGGAGTCACTTTGTGCACTCTCTCGCCTCACTCTCCCCAACCTTCCAATGCAAGGGAATTCAGCTTTCCCCAAGCAGTCAAAGATTCCAGCAGGAATGAGCTGCCTAAGGCTCCTGCCGGTAATCTGTCACTTTGGTTCCTTCCTTGCTGTCTGCTTGTTCCCCATGGAGGCAAAATTTAGAAACATACCATCACGTGGGGTCTCTTCACACAGGAACGATGGAGTGCTCAGGGTTGCAGTGACCTCGATTTCCTTTTTCCCTGCCAGAACCGTCTGTCCTGGCTGTTTCTCACCTCCCTGGCAGACCTGGGAGCATGAATCCGCTCTTGTTTCACTAGTATCTTCCTGTCCTTTCTCTGTGCTGCTCACTTCAGGAATCTGCTCCAGCTTACCAGGGAGAGAGAACCCAGCAGTGCCCAGTTCCCTCTTCCCAGAGCTGCTGCTGCTACTGTGGTTGTTGCCGAAGTGGGTCAATTCTTCTCTCTTCTTGGCCACTGGTTCCTCACAGTTGAAAGGAGGTGTCTCTTCAGTAGACAGAATGGGCAGTTCTCCAGGGTTCAATTCGTGCCTGGTTGTCTGCTCCTCAGCCACCGTCATAGAGCGTCTAATGGCAGGAGCCCCCTGTTTTTTGTGTGTGGGACTCGGCACTGGGCTACTGGTGAGGGGCAGCAGGCCAGAAGAAAGATCTTCTCGGGCGGGACGTTCAGGATACTTGTCTGCAAGGTTGACAGCCGGGGGCACTGAGAGGTGAGAGCATTCAGACAGGGCCCGGCGCACTGCCTTTTTCTGCTGGGGGGCTTGCTCAAGTGAAGCCCCCTCCTCAGGAAAACTCAATTTCTCTACCTCCTTATCATGGACTTGGATATGAGAGCTGGCATCCCAACATTCTGGGGTGAACTCGACCCTCGTGATTGGTGGAATGGCAGGGGGTGAGTGCTCAACAGTTGGGGCTGGGTGGGCTACTGCCACCGGCAGTGAGGACTCACGTTCGAGCTGCCTGGAGCCGTCACTCTCCACCCCCATCACCCGGCAGCCGGCAGGGATGCCATTCTCCTTTCCTGGAGTTCCTTCCCTTGGGTGCGGAGGGACTTGAGCCTCTGACACTGGATGAAAGTTGGGGTTCCAAACACTGGTTTCCTGCTCCTTAACATACTGGGTGGGCATGTCAGCAGCCCCGGGGAAATGCAGATCTGGCTGGCTCTCAGTCTCCGGCGCATTCTTCCCCATCACCGTCCCCAGGACTGTAGTGGCTTTGTTTTTGTCTGGCCCCTCTCTGGGTCCCAGATGGAACTCGGCCACCTTCTGGTACATCGAGCTCCCCTCTGAGGGATGGTAGGTGTCTGCAATCACATACCTGCTCGCAAGGTGACCCGAGGTGGCTTGATACTCCTTGCCCTGCGCTTCAATGCCGAGCTCTTTGTCTAGCTTCCCCTCAAAGAAGCAGAGCTTATTCTGCTCCAGGAAGCTGGCATTCTTCACAAGCCCGTCTTTCAGCTGCCCGTCCATGCTGACATTCAGCCCGATCTCATTCAGCTTGCCCTCTGTCCTCTGCCACTCAAACCCGGCTTGGCTCATTTCTTTCGGAGAGTCTGCCCGGCACTGTGTGGGCTGGCCCTGACGGAGCTGGCTGGGAGCGGCGGCGTGCGAGGCTGGCTGCCTGTGTGAGAGCGACATCGCCTCTTCCACTGCTCTCCCTGCCTCGCGCCCGGAGCTCTCACACCACCTACGATCACAGAGCTGGCAGTGACATCACACCGAGTCCCCAGCATTCATGACAAAACCCACTCCCGCCCCCAACACTCCTCTCTCCATGAGCAGCTGGGTGCTAAACGTATCTACTAGTGTGAAAGGAAAGAAGGAATGAATGAAGAAGAAAGAGAAAGCAAGGAACCTACTCCTTTCTGTACAACTGAATGTCACTGTTAAAAGTAAAAATATAATTTTCTGCTAACTGGCATGCTGTTTAGATCTGCAATTTTAAAGATGGGATGGTGCTAATCTGGGTACGGAGGATAGTAATGATGCTGGCTTTCACCAATACAGATATATGTGTACCCACACACTCGCTTATCTGACATTATGCTCATGCTTCCACACTTACCCACTCAACAAAACTGTTTTAAAAATAAGACTCATTTGCCAATCCTCAGCCACAACCCCTGAAGAACAATGACTCTATAAAAAATTGCTCATAATTTCACTTAAAAAAACCAAAACACAACAAAACCCTCAATGTAATATCAAAATTGGAGACATTCATTCCTCGGGGGGAAGAGTAGGTTCACTGTCATAACAACTTGTCAAATTCACTTGAAAACTGACTTGACTGAGTCCCCAAAGCCCAGTGAACGCTCCATCTGAAGCTCTGCATTGTGTAAGAGTCTAACAAACGGTTCATTCAAAGGTTTCTGTGATCAGCGCTTTGGCGACATGTATCCCAGTTGTAAGACACTTGTGTGACAATACGTCCCTCGTACTTCTACTCCTGCCCCTGCTCCCTCTTGGTTCCCTGGACAAGCTGTGTCTCTCCTTCTTGCACCAACCCTGCTCTTTCTGGCCTGCTGATCACTGAGTTGTCACAGGAACACATTGGAGCAGCTCATCTTTCTTGGACCTCCAGCACTTAGGGATCCTTGCAATCTGTGGCCCACCAGAGCCCACTGCCCCTATATAATTCAGTAGTTCTTTGCTATCCCGAGCTTTGAATTTACAAACTGTACGTCCAGGACTGAAGGAACTATGAGAAAAAGGTCTCAGAAAAAAGGTTACACTGAAAGGATATAGGTCAAACTCTGCCTTGAACAAAGCTGAGATTTGTTGCCTGGCCTGTAAGTCCCTAATTGAACTAACATAGGATATTGTGAAATATTCTATCAAGAGCACAAGAGATGTCTTTTTCTAAGATGAAGAAAAGTTGTTTTTTGTTTTTAAAATGGATTTTTTAAAAGCCATTTGCCATCGACTGCAATGATCTGATTATAGTTTTTAAATAATGCTTTTAGAAAAAAAGGGCAAGTTAAGATCGTTCTATTGCTGATCTATAAAATGAGAGATTACGAAGGCCAGAGCAAGAAAATTTCTTTAACTGGGGCATCTGTCCCCACTACTCGCCTTCTCTGCTTACTATTCATACCCTTCACATAATTTTCTCAAGTTCCCAACCAGAGTGCAGGAACCATACCTCGTATGCTTCCTGCATTAACATCAGTACCTGCTACAGGGCTATGTTCACGGTCAGAAGTGGCAGTGCTGCAATGCTGGAAAAAATGTGAATTTAACCTCTGTTCTGAACATAATCTGAACTCATATACACTGATCCTTCATCTTAACCTTAAGCAGCTCAGGGGTATTATAGGTGAAAGCACAACAAAGGTGCACTGGCAATAAAATAGGGTCACCTTACTCTACAGCAAAGCTCTCACCAAGGAAAAACAAGCAAGAGGTATAATAAAATGAAAAATGCAGGTGGTACCAACAGGGTGATAATTCTAATTACCAATGGGAAAAAAATAAAAGGCGAGTCTAGGTTACAGACAGGCTTAATGACAAAACATAGTCAAATTTTGTCTTTAAAGGAATGAGGAAAGTGTGTCTTATTCCTTAGCAATCTTCTGTTACTATTTTGCTTTCTCAAGAGAACTTACATTCACACTGGCATCCTGTTACAGTTCTCAGAACTGTGAGAGCACCCCTTCAGGCTGCTTCTGAGTGCACAAGCAGGTCCTCCTGCTTCACTAAGAAAACATGGGATCCAGAGGCTTTTCAAGAGGGAGGGGACAGAGTGGCTTACAGTTTCATTACACAACTGCTTTGCAGTACATAGCAAGGAAGAGACCACATGGAACAAGAATGAATGAGGTGCTACCTGGATGGCAAACCAAGAGAAAAACCTAGTACAGAATAATCAGTAAAATCTGAGGAAGGCACGGTCAGTACCCTAGTCCAATTCAGAATTACAGACACAATCTCACTCACAAATGCATACTCACCCACAGGAGGCAGCTGTGTCAAGGAACTCAAGCCTCATCAGTCACTGTGATAGTTTATCAAGTTGGTGAATGAGGAACCTGAAGTCTTAAAAGGATGAGCATGCCCAGGCAAAAAGAAATGTGCTCAAGAACCTGAAGACACAAATTCTAGACTCAGCTGCCACTAGAATTCCTTGCCTCTGGGTTCTGATCCTACTCATTCGGAACCCACAGAAACATCACCTCCTCTGTATGGTCTCCTAGACCTCCAACTCCCAAACTTAATTCTTCATGTTGTCATAGAACTATAGTTGACCTACCTCTTCTCAGGATTTGGAAACTACACCATAATCCTTTCCTTATGTGCCTTTCGTGGAGGCTTCTAGAAGATCTGTCCACCTCTGCTCTGAAGGTGCCCAGCAGTGTTGGGAGCATATTAAGTAGGCTCGCAAAAAAGTTCTGCTCAAGGAGAAATGGACAGATTCCGTTCACAGACTTCTATCATTTGGCCTGATCTCTCCCATCATTAAACTCATCTAGACAAGTGGCGATTCAAAATGCCCTTCGGGCTAAAGGTTTTTAAGTTCCATTATGTCTGAGTCTGAGGCAAGTGCTCGGACTCTCTCCCATGTATGGTCAGAAGGTAGCCTCTAAGGCCCTTTTATCAGACTGTATAACGACTTGCCAAGCTTTCAAGGGCACTGGCACAACTTGGTCTCAGCAGAAGCCCTGGCAGATGTTTTTGGTTTTTTGCCCTTTGTCTTGAGCTTGTACTCAACCCGTTCAAGGCCTTGGTTTTGATATGCTCCACAACTGGTTTCTCCGCATTCTTTCAGTTACCAAGGGAACAAGACTACTTCCCAGACTGACCAAATGTTCCCAGTTACTGTCTCCAGGAAACAATTTCTAATAAATTATCATTACAATGAAGTCAGTAAGTCTACTGGTTACAGTGATAGATGACATTCTTCACTAATAAAAGCTAAAGACTGTGAAGTTGCAATCTAGTTTCTTACCTGGAAGTAAAGGCTGCTTGTGTTTATATATAAATATACATGTATGCAAAAATATTTCAAATTCATATTCTACTAAATTTTAGAACCATTTCTTAGTATATGTTTACCTCAAGAAAATCATGATTCTTCCTGATTAACTCTCAAAAGTTGGGAAGCAGAGAAGGAAAAAACTGAAGCTAGTTACCTGATTTACATGACCTTTGATAAAGGTAATTTACCAGGGTCCACAAAATGGATGCCACCTCAGTCGCCCCAGAATCTAAATCAGGCTGAAAAGGGAAGCACCTGTCAAACCTAAAACACACCAAACACAATCCTCCAACTCAGCTTCAGCCAGTTCACCTTACCCTAGAAAATAGGACCTGCCAGCCTTATATAAGGAAACCCTAGGCCTCAAAAACCAGTCATGCCCTACTTCCCCCAGTTGCCACTTATAATGCTCTATAAAACTCACTCTTGCTCAAAGAATCTCTCAGAAAAAGTGGTCCACTGCTTTCCACTGTACTCCCCCAATCCATGGATTGTTCTCCCTTAAGTTAAGGACATCAAGTTCAATACTAAATTGCAGTGTTTTTGTCATTTAACAGGCCAAAGTATTAAAATGTTTATAGATGAAAGTCCTTCAAGAAGTACAACTTAAAAATCCCAAGCCTTTGAGTACTGAGCCAGGCATAGTCCCCCTGAAAAGAGAATACCTTGCTTACTAGCCCTTCAAACTTCCAGACCCACCAAATGTCACGTCCTCCAGGAAGCTTTCTCTTGCTCTCCTAAGAGGACTTAAGTTACTTTCTGCTCTGTATTCCCATAGCTCAAACTATTATAGAACTTCTCTCACTAGAATAAAACTTACGTGTTATCTCCTTACTCAACAATCCTTGAGGCGTAAAGGATGTGTCTTCTCAATCTACCCTTAGAATGTGAGAGTAATGATACATTAAAATGTTTGTTCAATGAATGAACTAAATACTAAAAAATCCAAATCATGTTGAGTGTCCAGTATTTGCAGAGCAATAGACAATGTTTATATGACAATCAGATTTTTGTCTAAACTTAGACTAATAACCATCATTGCTAAACAGCTTAAAATCCAGCAATTTTAGTCTGCTCATGGCTGAATGACCTACTTAATGTCACAGGTAAAAATAAGAATGGAAGTCCCCTCTACTGTCCACTGCATATTTTAAAGAAGTAAAAATATCTACACCACCAAAAGTCAGAAGCAAGTTGCTTTTGGTTTTCATTTGCTGTGTGACTCCTCCAATGCTACTGTCAGTCAGAGGGTAAAGAAAAGTGAGGGGTAAAAAAAAAAAAAAAAAGAAAAGAAAAGTGAGGGGTGAGGGAGTGTGAGGGGAAGAAACTCCTTTGAAAGTAGAACAACCAATATTTGCCGGACTCATTTCCCAGAACATTTAGATGTTCAAAGAAGGTGAACAGTAGCACAGAACTGTTCAAGGGTTAAAACAGTTTAACTGAGCATGCAGGAAGTTTCAACAAATGATAACTAATTTAATTTATGGAACATATAGAATTTCCCAATAACCTTCATTAATATGCAGCTAGTAAAAAGAAAACAAGCCAGAAAATGAGAGGGAAAGTGGGAAGAAGGCAATTAGGAAACTTCACAAATGGCACTACATTTAAGATATTCTCAAATGGGCACATTTCCAGTTGTAAGATTGTAGTGAGCTCTAAGACTACAAATCATTTTTTCATCTGCTGAGCATATTTTGTTTATGTACAAGGGCCTTGAAACTGTTAGGAAATGGTGTTTATAAATTACTTCAAGTTTCACACTAAGAGAATTTCCTACCATAAACTGATATTCCCAACTGTTCTAAGACAGTAGATGGGCTCAAGCAAACTGAAGAAAAAGGAATGCAGCCAGATAAAAGGGAGAAAAGACTCTCACTGTGGCAAAGGGAAGGGCCTGTCTATGGAGACCTGTGATAACGGTCCCACGCCCAGCTCCCCCGGCTTCCTTCTAGGGGGGCCTACTTAGAGCCATCGGATATACCAGAATCCAGGAAGGATCTCCCTTTCAGAAAAACAGCTCTCCCCTACACAAAACACACAGTCCCCAAAGAAGTCCTTTTCTGACAAGCTGAGCTCAGATTTCCTGAAGTATCTCAATGTTCCCTGCTTAGAAAAACATGCATATAATATGCAAAGGAACCTTCTGCTGAAGTTTCCCTAAACTTAAGGCATGAAAAAACAAGAAGAGAGGAATCATGAAGCTGGAAGAGACTTTAGCAGTATATTTACTTTCTCTACTTCCAAAGAAGATAAGCCTAGTAAAAAGTAACTCATTTATAATTAAAAAACTGTCATTAGGCATCATATATATAAAGTCAAGCTCTATGCTGGGTATTAGGGAGAACACATGAATAAATCAAACACAGTCTCTGCCTAGAGACTAAAATGCTGGACAGACCTAAGATTCTAATCCTAAATTAGATACTGATTCAATTTATGTCCTCATGATGTGTCTCCATTTTCCAACTAGAAAAGTGCTTAGTAATACAACTTAGGTATTAGAATTTTAAAAATATAATTACTAATCATCAACTTTCACCTTTTAAGAACCTAAAGCTTCTAGAAGGTTCCTCTGAGGCAAGAATGAGAAAAGCATGGGCCTGAGAGAAAGACTTGGGTTCAAATTCTATTCTGCCCCATTACTATCTGTGTGGCCGTACCATCTTCTCACACATAAAATGGGGAGAATCCTTCAAAGCACCGTTGGGCGAGTGCATGTGTTTGTGTACATGACTACCCACCCACCTACCCACAGACAACTAGGCACTTAGTACTCACTCAATAGGTGGTAACTGCTATTATTTTTAAGGATACCTCTAATAACACATTGTTCAAACCCTGAAAACCATGGGTAACACCATCTGACCACAGGAGATGATTCAAAGTGAGGAACAAAAGTAAAATTTACTAAGCCCAGGTCTGTTACCAGTTACGCATGAAACATCCGAGCCCACGTGAACCGACGGTGGTTGAGCATAAGGGGTCACCCTGCCCCGTTCCCCACGACAAACCCAGACACTCCCCATTCCAACGCAGTCCCCTGCCTCAGAGCACAGCCTTGCTCAACGCTCTCTGCACTGGAACATTCACCTGCTTTCTGAGCACCTTCAAATAAGACTTACTAGAAATATACAGGATGTGCACAAAGGAAATATATCAAAATACCAGCAAGGGATGAAAACACATAAACTTAAAACGTGTGATATTATTGAACGTGGCATGTATTATGTTGTTGGACAGAAAATCTCAGTATATACAACAACTCTCCCTAGGGTAATCTATACATTTACTGTGATTTCAAGAACAAGATTGACTGAGTCCCCCCTGCAAAACTATGAACCAACAGTCAAGTTTATATGAAATAATAAGCAAGAATAGTAAGGAAAACTGTGAAAAATAGGGCAAGATGTGGGGAGAGACCGATTAGATATTAAAATATATTGTTAAGCCACACTGTGTTACTTAGAGCACAGCAAAGGTGGCATTTCAGAGGGAGATACAGTACCCCAACACAGTAGGACAACCAACTAATTGTGTCTCACATTTCATAAATAAAACACACACACACACAGAGAAACAAATAAGCAAATTCTACACCGATCAGAAAGATTAAAAATGTAAAAAATTTAAATTTTTTATAAACTCAAGAGTAGATACAGCTTTCATAAACTAGATAACAAAGCAAGTCATTTAAGAAGTAAAACACAAAATAAACTTATACCAAGAATAAATTTTTTAACCTATTAGGCTGGCACACCCAACAAAAAGAAAAGCCACACTGTTAGAGAAAGTACACAGGAACAAGTACTGGCCTAGACCAGGGTGGAGAGGCTCGGGTGCCTCTCTGGCCCGATAAGGAACTTCGGCAACACCGGTCAAAATGACAAACACATTCTTCAAGCCAGAGGGGTAAATTCAAAGCCTCTTTTTATTATATAGGTGTACTTTTTAAAGTATATACCTAAGTATGACATTCTGTATGTACAAGATTAGTTTATGTACCTGGTTTCTAATAGGAAAAAAAAAGGAAAACACCTATACATCTATCAATAAAGAAGTAGTAAAATATATTAGGGCTATTTTCATACAATGAAATACTATACAGCTAATTAAAAAGGGGGCTTCCCAGATGGTGCCAGTGGTAAAGAATCCACGTGCCAATGCAGGAGATGAGGGTTCGATCCCTGGGTTGGGAAGATTGCCTGGAGTAGGAAATGCCAACGCACTCTGGTATTCTTGCTTGGAGATCCCATGGACAGAAGAGCCTGACTACAGTCCATGGGATCGCAAAGAGTGGGACATGACTTGGCACACATGTACACATTTAAAAAACACTGAAGCCCCTTGCTTTGCTGATTTAGAAAGAGCTCTAAAATAATTAGGTTTACACAGTAAGGCACATGTCATTACGCATGGTATATCTCACTTTTATAAAATCAGGAAATACATGTCATTGATTCTTTATGCATAAACTGTCTGGAATGCTGTGTATGACACTGTAAACAATGGTTGCCTCTGCAGAGAGAAACTTGCATGGGGCTTAAAAGAGAGAGGCAGACTTACATTTTATTGCATATCCTTTTATACCATGTGAATGTATTAGTCTACTCAAAAATTAATTTTTTGAGGATTTTAATTTTACCTACCAAAGTTTTAATTAGCAAAAAAAAAAAAAAGATAGATTGTCCTTAGGGAGAAGGTGTGATAAAATCTAGAGAAGATATTTTGTCCAAGATATATCGCTTCCTCCTCAGCCATTATGCAAAGCTACTCCTAACACACATCTCTGATGGTGGCTAACCAAGGGAGGGGCCCAAAAGTCCTGTAGCACCCGCCTTGTTTCCTCAACAATCAGAACAAATCCTCTACATTTTTCAGCAATACTGAGCTAAAACAGATGCCTAAGTTTCAGAAAACTTAACTTAAAAGCGGTTTTAACTACCGCTGAAACAAAAGAAAGGGTCTAGAAGCTACAACTAATGAACCAGAGAGAGGGCTGGGAATCTTAATGAAAGCTGGAAGCACTTTACATACATTCTCATTTCTGGCCTTGACAATAGGGTAGCTAATAGAAAGAAGATACAAAAACGGAAAAGATCAGAATGTCTTAGGCAAATAACAATGTTTAAGCATTCTCTACTCACAGAACACACATTCCTTACTGGGTACAAATTCATGCAAAGCACAAGCTCTACCCAAAATAACAAGTCCATACCATGCAGAACACCATCCCATGATGAAGCCCCTTCAAAAACCTAACTGGCTATCCCAAGGCCAACCAGCGTGTTTTCACTTCTGGAGTTAGTAGCTACATCATGCAAGCTGGGAAACAGTGATTAAGAAACAGCATTGTTTGTAGGCTGTGAACAACCTCAAAGGCCATGATGAGATGTATACTTTTCAGGGAAAAAAAAAAAACAAAAACAGATACAGCTCCATCATCGAGAGATCATTTCCCACTATGAGAAACACAAATATATAAAGTCTGTGCCTACCAATCTGGTTGGAGGCTACCATAAAGGGCCATCCATTTCCATTTACTCCAAAAGCAATTTGGATATTGAATCCCACCAGCATAAGCTACATATGCATACTGGATAAAAAAATCCCCAACACAGCTGGACACGAAATGTTTTCTTTCCTCCTGTGAATCCTTATACAAAATAATGGTTAAAATTTGGCTGTACATATAGGAGGCACACTATTTTTGTTGTTTAATTGAGAATATTGTAGATGGTGACAGGCATCCTGCTAAACAATTCATCGTTTGAAATTCAACTTCCCCTGAAAGTCAAGGTTCAGTGCTGGGTAAAAAGGCATGCAACCAGGTCACCAGCCTCCTAAGCTGGACACAAGGCATGCCTTGGCCGCAGAAAACACGTAATTAGCAGTTACAGGTCTTCATGCCAACAAATCAACAGTTAACAAAGATGATTAGAGTCTGGATGGAACCAAAGCACAAGCTCTTTGCCTTTTTGATGCTGACCAAAAGCTACAAGCACACACATTTCCCCACGGCAGATGCATACCACTGGACTTGAGTTGCTTGGACCGCTCTCGCTCCTGGATTGTAGATTTTGGTAAAAGTGGAGTCAGTCCTCGGGACTTGGTAGGTCTCATGTAGCCTTTCATGGGTTCAGCCGCTCTGCTTTTATCTTCCTTCTTCCCTTCTCCCAGTGCCTTTGATTCAGATTTTTCTGTCATTTTCTTAGGTGCCTCCAAGATCTTGCCTTTGGATTCTGGGAGTTGAGGAGCTTCGGAAGCAGTTATTACTAACTCATCTATCATCGATGAAGTCGTCACTTCAATTTTGCCATCTAAGACATCTGACTGGAGTTCTGGTGGTGTCAAGGAAACATATGCCATTTCTCTGATGTCAGAATCCAGACTGATTTCTTCCAATTTATCCTTTTTCTCCTTTTCACTTTCTGGAGGCGAGAGAGTCATATCTACCTCCTTATTCAAATTATCTGGGCCCTTGGAATCTCTACCTTCAGTACTTTGGTCCTTATAGGAACTGGGCTTTTGTGCTTTGTCTCCTAGTAGGTGAGGAATTGAAACTGGAGCAGAACCTTGCTCAGACTCTCTGTTTACTGGACATGTTGGGAAATTACTCCTATCTGCACATGCTTCTAGGTGTCTGACCTCACCTGCCAGGCTGGGTTCATTTATCGGCACTCCAGAAAGAAGGTGCCCCCCTGCTGGCTCTGTGGTTTTCTCTACTGAGTGCTTTGATGCACCACTGGGAGTGGACTCAGAGTCTCCTATCACATGCCCTCCATCTCTCCCTGCTTCATTTTTCATGGCACCAGCAAGCTCACCTTTATTCTGAAAACAGTTAGAATGATTGTTAACTGTTTCTATGGCAACTCCTCCCATGCTCATAGAGGGCATAACAGCTGAGGGACCCTCGGGTCGTTCTTCCTTTGGGATGCCATCTTTGCTGTAACTATCTACATCTAATAATCTGGGAATCTGGGCTGGAGCTGTCTCTTGCTTACTTTCTGTCAAGGTGCCTGGAAATGAATCACCTTCCTTTACTACTTGAGAAGTAGAAGTGGGTGGTTTTGTACAGGCTGCTGATTCCTGAGCCTCTAGGGGGACTGACTTATTCATCAACCCTGGTGGAGTTCTGGGGCAGGTAAATGTAATATTGCTATTTTCGTCCACATAGCCCATTCCTTCAATGCTGTGGTTCCCTATGGTTTCCATGGGAACATGTATTTTTGTTGCATCTATCTTATTCTCCAGAGTGTGCTTCTCAGGGAAACTATTTTTAGTCTTTGTGCTTTTTCCATCATTACTCCTTTTATTTGGTTCGTCAGCCACTGCAGTGTGCCCTTTGGCCACATCTGTCTTATTCTCCTCAGACAGGACTGAAGGAACAAATCCTGCCCCCTGGATTTGGTCTTGGCAACTCACGTCTGTCATCTTGGTTGCCAGTTCAGTAATAGGAGAATCCTTGCCTGTGTTTGTTTTATTTCCGCCAAGAGCCCCAAGTTCAAAGGAATTAACCTCAACATTTCTACCCTTTTGGTCAACTACTTCCACTGTGGGTGTATCTGATGTACGTGACAACAAAGGGACAGTAGGTTCTATTTCCTTGTTTTGATGGGGAGTACTATCAGTAACCCCATCCTTCCTTACAAAAGGTGGGTTAAGGATTTCTTCCTTCCTCTCCATTCTAGCAGGCTGTGTGGAATAATTATTTTTATACTTTTTGGTTTTGCCTTCACTGCCTCTTTTTTTAGGCTTTTCAAAAATCCAAGGAGCTGCCTCATGACCCATCCAAGGACACTTTTCCTCCTTGCTCTGGCTGCCGACTGGCATGTCTGTGGCTATAGCACCTCTTTCTGCTCTAGTATTGGAAGCCTGAATCATGCCTGACCCGCTTCCCAAAGGAATCAACGCCTGCAAGGTGCCTGCCACCCTAGGGTTTGTCATCTCCTTAGGTTCCCCCATCACCATTGCTTCAGTGAGCTGAGTCACAGTCCCTGGCTGCTTTGAAAAATCCAGCCTCAGCTCCTCACTTTTATCCCCAGTAGCCATCCTACCGCTTGGCACAAAGACAGCTCTGCTGTCCTGGCTGTCCACAAGGAACGGTGGCTCAGACTTTGCTCTCACCTTCCCAGAACTTGCTCTCACCTTCCCAGAACTTGTTCTTCCCTTCCTGCTTTTGCCATCACCTGCCATTCTCTTAAACGGTTCATTCCCTAGTCCAGGGGCCTGAGCTAACACTGTGTCCTGCAGCTGCTCAGAAGCAGAGATGTTATTCTCATGTCTTTGCTTGGGAACACTTTCCTTTTTTAGTTCTTTAACCTCTTCAGCTCCTTCAGAAAACTCTTTCTGTTTGTCATTCTGCAATTCAGTCATTTTACTTTCATCATTCCCTTCTTTTAGACTACTTCCTAATGTATCACCTGCTGTCAAAGTAGATATGGAAGTAGGCAGTTCTTTGGCTGCACTGGGTTTTGAAACTCCATCCACAGCCTCTTGGTTCATGATGGGAGAGTAACCCTCTTTGGGTCTGATCTCCAAAGGAATTTCTACTTTGTATGAAGAAACTTCTGTCAGGGGTCCTTTCAGACTGAGGGAGCTGACTGTGTGGCTTTCACCCACAGGAGTCTGGAGGTGGGGTGCAGCCTGCAGTTTGCACTCATCTTGCAGCAATTTCTTGTCCTGGCCCTGTGGTGCTGACTTGTTACCGTTCACCTGTGCCTCAACTCTCTGTTTGGGCTGAGAATTTACTGTAGTTTTCGGGGCTTCTTCCAAAGGACGTGAAGGAATACTTAGACTGTCTGAGACAAAGCTCTCAGCTACCAGTTTGGCTTCTCTGGAATCAGTTTCACATCCCCCTTTCAAGTCTTCTCTGGAGACTAGTCCATGTTCTGTGCCCCCAGTGGTGGGCTGGCTGGGGGGCACAACTGACTTTTGTGAGTCAGTGGCAAAGGAATAACCTTTAGGCTCGTCTCCATTGTCATCATCCCAAGGGCCCCCAGCCCGGGGTTGAGAATACCTCTTCTGCTTTGGTTTCTTCTTTTTTTTCTTCATCATCATTGGTGAGCTTTCTATATCCCAGGCTTCCCTGCCAAGATCTCTCTGGGGTTCAAGGAAGTCACCATGAATAGTTTTCCTCTGGTTCCCAGGCTCACCACAGGAAGACGAACCAGAAACCCAACCCAGCTCTGACAAAGGGCAGGGGCCCAGCCCAGGATCAAGAGTCTTCCGTGGAGAAGAGCCCCCCAGCAGCTCAGGAGGGACCCTGGCAGGCCTGGGCCGGGTGGGCCGGGTGGACCTGCGGTCACTGGGTCTGCACGCTGGTTTGGCTTGTGTGGGAGGGGTACCTGCAATACATGAAGCTGGCTAAAATTCCAAACAGAAAATCCCTGGTTATTGTTTCTTTTTTTAAAAATCCATTTACTGACATTTAAACAGTGACATTTTCACCAACCCACAAACTGATTCATTTAGGAAAACAGTTTTTTCCAAAACATTTCTCACTCTTAACTGGAATTAACAAATATTTAACAAAGACCCAAGATCATCATCTCAGGTAAAGATTTTTTTTTTTTTTCCAAAACAGATTTACAAAATAATTGAAACTTGAGAAAAGAAATTCAAACAGAGATCTTCTGAACTGTATAATATGCACCTAAATACCTATAAATCTCAACTGATGCTTATGTGTAATTATTTTTAACAGGTACATAATTCACAAGATAACAACAACGGTAAGCTCCTCTTTTGGCCCCATTAATTGACTGAATGAAATACATATGATTTTACAATTCTAATAGTCTGTCACCAAAATTACACTACTTATCAATATTATACCAATTACTTGGGAAACAGACCAGAAGAACAGTACTATACTACTTTAAGGAAAAAAAAAGGAAAAAAAGAAGAAAAAGAAAAGATACTGAATTAGTATTTTGGCCAGAGAAACAGCCACACTATTTCAGAACCATAGCCTCCTACTTTGAAAGACAAATGTGTTAAATTTCAATGTTCTGTTGCTAAAGGTACTTCCCAAAAGACAGAGATATATACATAAGGAAAATAGGGTGATGAATTAGAACAATTAAGGTGAGCATCCGTGGCAAAGTTTCAGGAAGTCAGCTAGTACCACCTCTGGCCTCTTAGTCAATGAATGCAGTATGGATCCAAGATCCTGGAAAGAGACTCCGTGAGAGCAGACTAGGACTGCTCTTGCCAAGTCTGATGCAATGAATGACTTCAAAGAATACGAAAATACTTAAATAGTGACTTTTGTTCTTGTCTTTATCCCTCCAATGTCCTCCAAATCCTACCATTTACTAAATATAGCTCAGGCCAATTATTGTTTTTCTTGAAAATTGCTAGGCTTTAGCAACTCACAGCATTTATAACATTTAACTTGGGTATTAATCAGCAGCTATTTGGTGCTATCTCTTATACTATTTAATTCAATAGTTATATAAATCTTTGATTTCAGAGTTCATGCCTGGGAACTTATGTCTTAGCATGACATGTACACAAGGACTTGCGAAATCTTTAATGATATGCTGAATCACTAAAACAACATTTTAAAAGTCATATATTTATTTACTTGGTGCTAGACAGTGTTCAAAGCAGTAAAGATTCCAAGTGAACTAAGTCTTGGACCCTGCCCCCAAGTGCATGTTCTAACCACAGTCACAGAATAGTAGACAAAGAATCACTAAGTTGATAAAGTTGATAATCACGTGTACATGCTTCTGGCTTAGCATCAAAACTGTGTGAAGCTCACTGAATAATCCAACTTTCAAGTTAGCAAGTATTTTAGGCTCCTTTAATGTATTTAAGAATTATCTGCAAACTTGTTAAAATGCATGTTATGACTGAAGGCCTGAGGAGGAGCCGACAATCCTGCATTTCTAATAAGCTCCTAGGTAATGGCTGAAGCTGTTGGGCCACGGAGCGAACTGTAACTAACAAGGAGTAACAGAACATGTGACCAATTCATTCGTCTTAGAACTGAGTTAACTGGATATAAAGAAACTAAATAACCTGCCTAAGGCGACACAGGATATAACAGAAATGGCTGTCTTGGATGACGTGTCTTAGGTGGATGCAATGATAACTTTAAAATATCTAATAAGATGACTCTCTGCCTAATCAACACAAAATCTGGTTAAGAAAGAGAGATGGCTTAGTAAGTGGTCCTGATGACTACCACCTTATGACCAGGAACAATGTCTTCTAACACCTTCCCATCTTTCCCAGTTTAAGTGGTTTCAAAGAAGCCACTTTGTTTCCTGACTTACCTGAAGTCTCTGAAGGAAGCTCAGAAGTTTGACTGGATGGTTTCTTTTGCTCTAGTTCTTCTAACACAGAATCCTCATCTGTTGGCAAGCTGTGCTTTTGGCCCATGGCCATGACTGCTTCTAAAGGTAAAAGTCAAAACCACAAAGATTTCAGAAAAGCACTGATTCAGCTACCTCTCCACCTGGCAGAAATTGGAAATGGGAACAGTTTTTGAGGAATGAGGGATGCTCCTATGAGGGCAGAAGAGAACTGGAGTGGTAGTTTGAAGGGGGAGGGCGAGGGGGATTGGGATGGTTGGTTTTTTTTGTTGTTGCTTTTTTACACAAAGGAAAAATAACAACTGTTTTCAGGTTGGTGGGAAAGATTCAATATAAAGTGGGGTGGGCGAGGGGAGTGGCGGAAATTGGTGAGAGGCAGGAAGAGAGAGAATGGCCAGGGCAATGTACATAAGGAGACAAGGTGGGGTTTAGTTTAAGACAAAGATGCTGGCCCTGATGACTAGGAGCACGGACCATTTGCTGATGGCAACAAGAGGGAAGGCAGAATCTAAGATAAAGAAACAGGTAGTAAGATACATGAGCAAGTGGAATTTTGTGAAAGTTCTCTTTAATTGCTTCAATCTTCAATTATCTACAAGGAAAACAGGAAGATGAGCGAGAACAAGGATGGAGAAGGGGCTGGCAGCTGGAGGAGGGTGAAGGTGAGAAAAAAACTGTCTAGGGGAGCAGGAATGTGTGTAGACTTGCAAAGTACAGTGGGACTGTCTTCATTTTACCTGGCATGACGCTTGTCCGTTTCCCTTCTGGAGACTGCACGGACAGAAATATTGCAAGTAAACACAAGCCCATACCTGGTGAAGTCACAAGAGGAGGTACAGCTGACTGCCCCTCATCCTGGAGAGGTTTCAGCTGGGGCTCCTCACTTGCTGCTTCCTGGGTCCGTGCAGGTTCCCTGTCCTTAACAGGAACTGGCACCACCTCTGCTTCTGAGAATCTGGCCAGAGCCGCATCGTTGGCCAGGTTCATCTCCGTTTCAGGGGGCCGGGCAACATCCTTTGCCAGGGTTACCTCTGTTTCCGGGGACAGAGACACATTCCTGCCCGGGGCCATCTCTGTTTCTGGAGGTGAAACTGTATCCTTGCCCAGGGTCACCTCTATTTCTTGGCATGGAGCCACGTCCTTGGCCACGGTCGTCTCTATTCCTGGGGGTGGAGCCATGTCTTTGACTGGCATGATGACTTCTGCTTCTGGAGGTGCAGCCATGTCCTTGTCTAGAACTGCCTCTGTTTTTGGGGGTGGTCTCATTTCTCTGATCAGGGCCACCTCTGTTTCTGAGGACAGGGCTATCTCTTTGGCTGAGGGTATTTCTGTGGATGACACAATGTCCTCATCCAGGGGCGCCTCTATCTCTGAGAGTGATGCTACACCCTTGACTGGGGCCATCTCTTGGTCTGTAGGTGGGACTGTGCCCTCAGCTGGGGTCAAATCCATTGTAATAGGTGGTGTGCTCTCTGTTTCTTTGAACAGTGGCACGTCCTGGGCTGCGGATACCTCTGTTTCTGTGGACAGTAACATGTCCTCGTCCAAAGACACATCTGCTTCTGTGGGCAATACAACATCCTTAACTGCAGTTTCCTCTGTTTGTATGGGTAGTACCACATCCTTGACTAAGGCCATATCTGATTCGATGGATGACTCCATGTCCTTGAGCAGTGCATCACCTGGTTTGGTAGGTAATTCCATGTCTTGAGCCAACGCCACCGCTGTCTCTGTGGCTGGCACCACATCTTTAGCCAGGACCATCTCCGCTTCTCGAGATGGCGCCATGTGAGTAGCCTGCAGTTTCATCATCATCTCCAATGCTTCTGTTGGCGCTCTCTCTTCTCCTGATGCCATTTCTATTTTCTCAGCTGGCTCTAATGGAAGCAAGTTGGACACTTAGTCGGACACTTAGGATCCATCATTGCCTGCTCATAGCTCTTCACTCAAAACTTACTTTTTTAGAGCATAAGAGATCTGGCTTTTTTGACCATAATGTCCTAAACATAACTAAAAAGCTGTCTAGTTAATGCATTTGTTACTACTCTTCAACAGTTTCAATATTGAGAAGAATAAAAAATATTGGCAGAACATATAGTGGAGGAGGAAAGGCAAAGGAGAGAAAAAAAACACAGGTCAAAAAAACCCAAAACCCAAAAAACACACACCAACACAGGTACACAATTAGTGGCAGAAAGGGAACATGTGGACATCAAGAAACCCCCTACCTCAGAGTTCTAAATCTGCACTGAATTACACAGACTGTCTTTGTCCTCTAACCCTAATTGTATTTCAACTACAACTTAATTCCTCCAGCTGTGAAATCAGTACTTTAAAAACATTTAAAAGTTTAAAAAGTTCAAAAGTTTAAAAACATATGTGACAGTTGTGAAAATTTTATCAATACTGCAAGCAGAAGGCTAAAAACTACATGATGATTACTGATACTGTAACTATTAAGTGCAAAGAAGGAGTCCAATAATGTACCTGCTGTGGGCTGCAGAGGCTGTGAAACGGCCTCGGGGGAAATGAAGGATTCCAAGTGTGCAGGGTTTGGGGCTTCCGCAGACCAGCCCTGAGGAACAACAGCTGCAGAAGCAAATGTGTCGCAGGGTAACATACCTAATAGTAAAACAGAAATCCATTTTTGAAACTCAGTCAACATTGAGGAAAAAATACATTTGATATTTAAAATCAGTTTATATACTGCCATAAAGACATAGGTCAAAAGGAACAATGAGAAACAAAGCAAGAAAGTTTAAAAGTAAAAATTGCAGATGTTTGTCAGGTTTGGCTATTGTTAGGATGTCACACCATTAATCAACATTGACTGGCCACCTTCTACAATGTTTTGCAAAGATTCAAAACTTATAATTTTGTGAAAATGATTTGTAAATTATTAAGAACTAGACAGATTTAAAGTATTATTATTATGCTGTCCTCTGCCAGACATAATACCACATGGGATTTAATATCACCGGGTCCTTGCCATCAGGATTACAATAGAGAGGCAAGAGACACATATATCAAACAAGGAAAACTGTGTTGCATTATGGACTAAATGTTATTAGAGTTTACAAAAAACCATGAAGAAGACCAGAACAGTCACAGAAGGTTTCAGAGGAGAAACAAGAGTAAGAAGAGAGGAGAAAGAAGTCAATTTCAGGAATGGAAACTGAGCACTGAGCAAAGCAAAGGATGAAGATGCCAAAAGCACATGAATGCTTCTGGGACTATGAGATTAATCTGATTTAAACAGGTCTTGTAAACCAGAGAGGTAAAACAAGATTAGAACAAACAACAGAAGAAGGAGCTGGAAAACCAGATAAATCAAGAGCAAAACAACCCCAAAGGACAGGGGGGTGCTGTCTTAAGGTATTAATCATGAAAATGACATATGAATAAAGAACAAGAAGCCAGAGTGGTCAGGTATATTCAGAAATAATTTTAAAAGGGAGCAGGATTCTGACAGGTGACTACTGAGATACTCTAGGTATGAAGTCATAAGGGCATTCATTGGGATAAAGCAGAAAGAGAATAAAGATGCTGTAAAGAGAGAAGTCACTGCAACTAAGTGACTCCCTAGCTAGTAAGCTGGAAAAAAACAAAAAACCAGGAGTCAAAGCCAAAATCAACTCAGGAGATTAGACAACAGCATCAAAGTCAATTTCTTTAACATCCTTCTTCCATGAGATCATCAGGCCACAGGAAAGCACAAGTGAGACATATTACTACTAGTCAGGATCTTTACAAAAAACAAAATTATAAACATAATTTGAAGTGGGACTTACTGATGATGGGTACTGAAGGAAACCAGAACATGTCACCCCTAGATACGCCACTTTGACATAAAAATTTTGAGCTGAAAGCAACCAAGCAAACAGCAAACCCAGAAAAAGCTACCACCTTTCTGACTAAAGGCAGGATATAAATTTTCCTTTCACTGGCAAGAGATGCTTATCAGGCCAGAGAGGGCACCAGAGGAATCTGCCAACAAACCTGACTCCATTTGTTTCCTCCCACGTATTTACGCTCCCATGATATGACTCTTGGAAGTGTGAAACTGCTTCATTTTTCCTGTCATTTCTCTGTAGGTTTATTACTCTTTCTTGAGGATGTTACACAAACTGAATTTCTAAGCTACCACTTTGAGCTGCTTTCTTCCCAAGTGATGTATGCTGCATGCTTGTCTGTCCATGGGGATTCTCCAGGCAAGAATACTGGAGTGGGTTGCCATGCCCTCCTCCAGGGAATCCTTCCAACCCAGGGATTGAACTCAACTCTCCCGCATTGCAGGCGTATTCTTTACCATCTGAGCCACCAGGGAAGAACAAATTATTTGCCTTTTTTTGGATAAATCTTTTTATTAAACTCAACTGAACACCAAAGATGAGCAGAAGTAAAGTTTTGCCTGCCCTACAGGACCTTGGTCACATTCATGTTAAGCTATATAAAACCAGGAATGAGGGTACTACTAGATAACTAAGATCTGTTTAACGTTTTACTATGTATCAGACACTACGTGGTATACTTTTACATAATATTATTTAATCATCACCACATCTTTAAGGTAAGAACTAATGGTGGCTCCATTTTATAAAGAAATCAAACTTTAGGGAGGACATAACTTGCTTAATAAGGCCATGAGCTAATAAAATGTGGAGACAGAACCTGGCCCTAGGATACAGGATTCAAGATTCTCCCATAAGAGGAGGTGAGCAGCCCCTGAGCAGCTCAACTGTGAATTCTCTATGACTAAAACTCTGCCCATGGATTTTTCCTGGCAAGAATACTGGAATGGGTTGCCGTTTCCTTCTCCAGTGGATCTTCCTGACCCAGGGATTGGACCTGGATCTCCCGCACTGCAGGCAGAGTCTTTACTTACTGAGCCATCAGGGAAGCCCAATTTAGAAACAGTCTTGCAACAGTCTGAGTGGTTCCCTAGTGGTTCACTTCAAATGTGATGAATCAAAGGCCACATTAATTGTTTGCAGTTAAGAAATAAATCCAGTTAGAGAAATCATACCATAACTGTCTTTCAGGGAATCATTTTGTTCTACAAATACTGAAGTATTGGTTGTTCCACTGGGGAGAAAGAGCAAATCTTCTAGGCCGTCATCATGGTGCATCTTAAAGGTATCTGGAATAAAGAAGGAATTTAAAACTCATTTCCAAAAAAAATAAATATAGAAATAAATAAAACTCATTTCCAGAATATAACTAGAAAGATTAGCATTTATTATTGAATGAATATTCAATATTATTGAATATTGTGTATTGTCAATAGTGTGTTAAATAAGATAATATGTGACTGAACGTGCCAGGGAATCAAATATTCACTAATTCATTTTCACAGTTAAAAATACAAAAATCTCATATTCTCTAATATTTGATTATCTAAATCTAACAGGCAACAAATATACAAAACTGAAAGTAAAATTCACGCTTAAGTCTATACTAGGAGGTGAGAGTACAAATAAAACTAAATTTTCAATATGTATTTACAGAGCAGACATTCATTTTAGGCTATTAAAAAAAAAAAAGTAAAAAGGACATTTTCACCTCCTGTGAACATCATGAAGAAAACTGCATTTCAAAAGCTGTCTGGAAAAAAAAACAAACCAAAAGCTGTCTGAATGAGACAAGGTGAACAGCTGGCATCTGAAGAGAATGAACTCTATACTCAGGAGCTGGCATGAGGAAAAGCACTAAAAACATCAGATAAACTCTACCTTCTTACAAAAAAAAGAGCAAAGCCACTCAGGCCAAGCAAGAACTCTGCTCTCTAAGGAGGCCATCTCAAAATGCAACATACATCTGAATTGCTCTGGAAAGCCTTAACAGATTGCCAGGACCTGAGAACATGCATTTCTATTCTCAGTGAATGCTAATTCTCTACTACTACTGCCAGAGGCGGCTGCGCTGGAAGTCGAGGCCTTAAACGAGCACCAGAAATAAAGGTTGCATGCTTCACGTATTAGGAGAGGAAGCTGCCAAATCACATGTAAAAATCAAAGATGTCTATGAAATTCTGTCATTTATTCATTACTATTTTGTTGCTGTTCAGTTGCTCAGTCATGTCCAACTCTTTGCGACCCCATGAATTGCAGCACACCATCCCATTCCTTCACTATTTCTCAGAGCTTGCTCAAACTCATGTCCATTGAATTGGTGATATCATCCAATTATCTCATCCCCTGTTGCCCCCTTCTCCTCTTGCCCTCCATCTTTCTGGGCATCAGGGTCTTCTCCAATGACTCGGTTCTTCGCATCAGGTGGTCAATATATTTTACTGGATGTGTATGATATGCAGACCCTGAGAACTCTAAAAATTCTAAGATGTATTAAGATAAGGGTTGAAAACATTTAATAGATGGATATACTTTAGTTCAAGTCAAGAAAGGTCTTCACTTGACAAATATTTAAGCTGAGAACTAAAGATGGAGGAGAGATGAAGACCTTTCTTTTTCTACATTCCCTCCCCTTAGTGGAAGGGAATCTCCCACTCACAGCTTCACAGGTAAATATACAGAGACATAAAGTAAGTTACTGGTGGCTTAAGGCTAGGGTGGATAAGGAGGTAGGGAGTGAGATCTAAGAAGTACTGAGTTTCTTTAGGGGGTGATAATTCTAAAATTGTATACTTTGAATGGGTGAATTGTATGGTATGTGAATCTCAATAAAAAAGAAGAGAAGTCGCTCAGTCGTGTCTGACTCTTTGCGACTCCATGGACTGTAGCCTACCAGGCCACTCGGTCCACGGGATTTTCCAGGCATGAATACTGGAGTGGGCTGCCATTTCCTTCTCCAATATCTCAATAAAGCTTCTTTTAAAATTACATATATCCAGGGTAACCAATGACTGGAGAGTGGTACAGAACATCAAGTACTAGATCATTTGGAACCTGTTATGAGTTAGACCTTATAAGTTAGACAACAAAAAAGAAACCATGTAGTATAAGTGGAAACAAATACCTTGAGCTCTCAATTTGATTGCTCTGACATGGAGGCATCAATGCCACTGCTTTGAGGTCCTTATGCACCCCACCCCTCCTGCCACTTCTAGCTCTAGGCAACTACAGCTTTTTTTCTCTATATAAATTAGTTTGAATTTTATAGAAACTGGGTATAGCTTTTCATTTTGTCTTTTGTCAAATGAAGATAATATATATTTGGCAGAGTTAGGTAATAAATGTAGAGAGTACATATATTGAGGCTCTAGCACTGTGCCTGGAACAAAACAGGCATTCCACAAATGGTGTCCTTATTACTATAATTCTCTACAGAAGAATTAAAGTTTAGGGTACAACTGATCATTTAGTCCTCAATGAAGATGAATTTCAGTTCATTTAGTCAAAACAGGTTTTGAAGGGGAGAGAACAAAGGGGCACTTGCCTCAGAGGAAAGGATAGAGAGGAGAAAGGTCAACTAAATGTTCAGAGGGAATAATTATACCTTGGTTGTGCTTTACGAGCAATATTTAGGCTGAAATGTTTTATCTGAGTGGTGATTGGAGGCTTTTCATGTTTAAGTTATTACATTCAGCGGTCACAAGCAAGCTTTGCACTTACCAGTCTGGATAGGATTTACCACGTGCTCGGGTTCAAAGCAAAAGTTTGTATTTTCTGGCCAGTTCTGGCTGTTTTGAAATCCCTGGTAGGCTACCTTCTCGTCAAGGAATTCAGTTGGAAACCCTTCAAACAGAAACAGGAAACAAAAGTTATAAGGTACCACTGTTAACATGTGATTGTTTCTATTTCTGTCTTTTGAAATAAAACTGCTTGCTATGAACATTCAAGTACAGGTTTTCATGTAGACATACGTTAAGATTTTATAGAATTAATTTAGCTTAGTTCTCAAATAAAAAAAAACACAAATGTAATAGCATGGCCCCATTCTGAATTATTAAGGAGAAATCAACCAGAAGATGATAAGAGAAAACAAGATTTTTCTGATGCCTTGAGGTTGACAATAGCACTCCATTTGTAACTGACTCAACAGACTGTAAGCAATAGTCTCAAAACCTGGCTCTTTGGCTGTCTTCGAGAATAGTTTTTCTTTCCCCCACTTAACTATTAGTAAATATTCTAGTAAATCTGCAAAGGTGTTTAAACCACAGAAGGGATAGGAGGGATAGAGGGAGGGAGACAGTAAACAAGCACGCAAGCAAGCAAGCAAAAGGTTGAGTACTAGTATAGATTAAGTGCTAGACTCTGCTCTGCTGAAAGCTAACCGTGTAAACAAAGGACAGCCTTTTTATTTCTCCCCGTCTCAATAATGACCTCTAAGGATACTTGTTCATTTCCAGAATTACACCAATAAAAGAATAATTTTACATTATACAGGAAAGTATTAGCATTTCAATCTTTGAATTATGGCCTACTTAGAGAAGGTGCATCTACCATCTCTTATTTCAAAGCTAATAAAGTCAATCTGCTTAGGGTTAACAAATGCTTCCCACAGAATAAGAATGAAAGTGTTGGGTGCTAATCTAATACCATTCGTCATCCACTGAAATGAACCCATGCCAGGCTTATTTCCTGTGACTCCAACAGGAAAGCAGGTTAGTCCCCTCACGGCCCCTACCGAAGCCTGTGCTTCTAGCCCCTATGCCTTTGCTCATGTGATCCACCTGTCTGAAATGTTCCCTCTTGTACCAACATCCCAAGGCCAGGACCAAGTCAGAGCTTCCACAGAGCCTCTCTTCAGATTTTAATGCTCATTTTCCTTTTCTTAGCTCTTTCAACATTTGTTGTTGTTCTTAGCAAACAATTTAGCCCTTAACCACATATTTTTTTTATTAGTCTTTATTTTTAAAAAAAACAACTTTTAAAGTATTCTATGTTCATCATTTTAAAAATCCATTATTTAACATGTGTTAATCTTATTTCTCCAAATCATTAATATGTGTTCTTTAAAGAGTAAAAAGTATGCTTTTATCACTTTATTTCTTCATAATGCTTAGCTCAGTGCATGGCACAGAACTGTGCTCAAAAAATAAGGTGGTATCAAAATTACCACAAGGGTCATTATTCTAGACTGGATGATTTAACAAATTCATACTATACATCAACCTTCTTGGAAAGCGATTTATATTTAATATGAAAAGCATAAGAAACCCAAGAAACATTTAAGCAACAGTCTATCATTTCTAAAATAAACTTTAAAAGGCTGTGATTCTGCTTAAATTTCTTATCCTTTGGGATAAAGCAGTTGTTAATCAGTGAAGTGGGTACATTTTGCCCACACATTCTGGAGAAGAATAAGCACCTCCGGTAATCTCCCCTCTGTGCTGGTGAGGCAGCCCAGCCTGGAAGCAATGTTCAGAATAGCCTCTGGCCAACAGTGTTAATAATGAGCATTTTTGACACAGGCTCTCTCCCACATTTTCATTCAGTGTTACTGACCTAGATTTCCTTCTTAAAACTCCAAAGTATAAGCAGGAAAACTTCCTTGCAGGAACAACAGCCTTCAGAATAAATGTGGGGTTTTTTTCTGTTTTTTGTTTTTTTTTTTTAAAAAGCATAACTGCAATCTACTTAGAGAGTCTATTTCAGACAAAGAATGAAAAATGAAATTTAAAATAAGAAGTAATTTACTTAATACAATGGAAAAAACCCTAGACACTTTGGTTCTCCCATAAATGTAGAATGGGGGGAAAAAAAGGCCAGTTTCTATTTCTATGAAATTGGAAGCATTTTACAGAAAAGGCAAATAGCTAGATATTTAAAGTGTCAATTAATCTAGTAATATCTGTATCTCTATATATCAAAGCCAGAATAATCGTATCAGATGAGAGCCATTCAAACTGCAACACAGACCAATAGATCTTAATAAAAAAAAGTTCATTGATACGGTTTCAGATTCTACAATGCAAGTAACCTTTAAGAAATGACCACTTCTCCAATTATGATGTCAAATCAAAGAATATCTAGTTACCTGAGGAAAAAACTATCAAAATATCCTTTATCTTAACTTACATGTGTATATATATGTGAGATGGATTTTCTTCTTATAGTTCAACTCAAACAACATACTGTGACAGATTGAATGCAGCTGTCTTCTATTAAACCAGACAGTTCACCAGAAATTTAGATATACCACCAGCCTTCTTACTGAACATTTTTTTTAAAAAGTACACTCATTAAAAATGTTAACCCTTGAGCAGGGTGTTAACATTAACATATCATTATATATTTTAATATAAATTATAATTAATATAAATAATATTT
The DNA here is from genome assembly GCF_033118175.1 of Dama dama. Classification (NCBI taxonomy): domain Eukaryota; kingdom Metazoa; phylum Chordata; class Mammalia; order Artiodactyla; family Cervidae; genus Dama; species Dama dama. Next base: position 56,043,970 of record NC_083704.1, on the reverse strand, counting down.
ATTGTTGCTGTTTTGAAAAATGTTTCTAAAGTCTCCATTTTAATATCCAATTTATAAATATTGATAGATAAAACCCATTATATAAAAAAAGTTCTTTGGGGTTCTTAATAATTTTGTAAATAGCTTTACTGAGGTACATCAAACATACAATAAGCTCCACATATTTAAAGTGTATAATTTGATAAACCTTGACTATGTATGCCATCAACACAAGAGAACATACTCGGAAGTTTCCTAATTTTTAAGCGTGAAAACTGGTCTTGAGGCCAAAAAGCTTGAGAGCTGATGCCTTAAGAGTATTTAGATATATTCTCCCTCTGGAGAATTCTGCTATTTATCTGGACAGTCAAGTAAAAAAGATAAAGAAGCCAAAACGAGCATGGACTGGGGCAGAAAACTAAGGCACTAATCTAGCTCGATCCAAAGAGTTAACTCATTTAATTCCTTCAAACTTCAATATTCTCACCTGTACCATCAAAGCATTCTACCAATACCTGGGATCTAAGCTCCCTTCCACTTACAAAAGTCTGTTAGGCTATACTTTACACCTCTATGTACTACACTGTAGGCTCATATTTACTATCATTCTTCTAGCCCCTCCCCCAGCACCCCCCCCCTCTTCCCCCAGAGTCAAGAAGTCCAAGACAAAGTTCACGCTTCACTATGTTTTTGTGATAAAAATTTAACCATCTGAGGAATGGGAGTACATATAATAAAATATCTCATTATCTCATTAAGCACTAAATTATATGCGATGTTTAAAGTACATGGAAAGATAACAAAATTAATGCTGGCAAGAGGGTTTCATAGATAAGATGGGGAAATAAATCTAGGAATATATATTTTCAATGGCTGTTGACACTATAAGTAACACATATGAGAATGTCTTAAATTATTACCACAAAGATAAAACAAGATTAGCTAGGGAAATAATGTGTATATTCATACATATATTGATTATAGAATGATAAAGCAATTGTGGCAAAATGCTACTGATTGGTGAATCTGGAAAAACATGTGAAAGTTCTTTGTTTTATTTGTTTTATTCTTTCATTGTGTATCTGTAATTATTTCAAAATAAAAATTGAAGTACTTCTCGTTCTATTTTCTAAAAATAGAAACACGTGACAGAAGAAAACTCTTTTCTCAGATTTTCCACCAATTCCACTTTTTATAATAAAATAGCTTTAAATGTTCATATCCAACTATATTAGGATGTCTTTCTCCTCTGCACTAAACAGGCAAAGACTTCATTAACCTTCCTGATTTGAATGATATATGGCCATCCCTAAATTGCTGGAGGTGTTTTTAAAAGACTTCTAGAGTTCTAATACTATTTGAAAACACTGAAGCACTGAAGGTCTCAAGAAGAAAAAGAGATTGACTTTGAGTTAACAGTTTCTTTTCGGTTTGCTGTAAAACAAACCAGCATGCTTGTCTTAGAAATTTACTAACAAAAACCAAAAACCACAGTATGCTCATTTTGCTTCAACCGAAATCTGTGCCCGTCCCAGAATGGGCACAGGTGAAGGCTGCTATCATAAGGCCACAACATACCCTAAGTTAGCAACAGTTGAGCTATAAACACTACATTGTTTTCAGCTGTTCCTTTTACTTGCCATGACACTCGATTTACTACCATACTGAATGTACACTGTTCCTATAAAAATGTTTCTACACAAGTTCCTTTTTCAATCTCTAAAAAGTTGTTTCTGTACTCTTCTCGCCAGCATCCTCTATCCCATATAAACTCTTACTTTATAGAAAACAGTATTCTTCCACTGACCTTGTCTCTATTCCAAACTTATCTACATGAGTCCATGGTTACTTCTTTCCTTCCTATTTGTCAAAGAGGTATGATCCTCCACCTTCACTTTTTTTTTTTTTTTTGATTTGGAAAAAACAACAACACAGAAACCTGTCAAACTAGAGAATATAAGAAATGCATATCATTCTCCTTTCCAAGGACACCATTCATGCAAGGACCCCATCCATCATCTCTCCCTGTACCATCTACTGCTCCAACCACCTATACTTGGTCTCTTATCCCTTCTCTCTTCCTGTTATAAACACAATAAATCTCTACCATCTTTAAAACACAAGCAAAATTCAAATTGTATTAAAGAATATTTCCTATAGAAGAATTATGGATTAAAAGAAATTTAGATTCTACTTTGAACAAGCCAACAGTTAGTAAAAAAAACAAATGAGATAATTTAGGAAATATTGGTGAACTGAATACTAACTGGACATCTGACATTATGAAATGGGGTATGAATGTGTGTGTGTTGAGCTTTAAGCCAACTTTTTCACTCTCCTCTTTCACTTTCATCAAGAGGCTCTTTAGTTCTTCGCTTTCTGCCATAAGGGTGGTATCATCTGCATATCTGAGGTTACTGATATTTCTCCCGGCAATCTTGATTCCAGTTTGTGTTTCATGCAGCCCAGCGTTTCTCATGATGTACTCTGCATAAAAGTTAAATAAGCAGGGTGACAATATACAGCCTTGACGTACTCCTTTCCCAATTTGAAACCAAGTCTGTTCTGCTTCAAACTCAACCTTCAAAAAACTAAGATCATGGCAACTGGTCCCTTGCTGCTGCTGCTGCTGCTAAGTCACTTCAGTCATGTCCAACTCTGTGTGACCCCATAGATGGCAGACCACCAGGCTCCCCTGTCCCTGGGATTCTCCAGGCAAGAACACTGGAGCAGGTTGCCATTTTCTTCTCCAATGTACGAAAGTGAAAAGTGAAAGTGAAGTCGCTCAGTGTCCGACTCTTAGCGACCCCATTGCCTGCAGCCCACCAGGCTCCTCCGTCCATGGGATTTTCCAGGAAAGAGTACTAGAGTGGGGTGCTACTGCCTTCTCCACTGGTCCCATGACTTCATGGCAAATAGATGGGGAAGCAATGGAAACACTGACAGACTTTACTTTTGGGGGCTCCAAAATCACTCCAGATGGTGGCTGCAGCCATGAAATTAAAAGACACTTGCTCCTTGGAAGAAAAGTTATGACCAACCTAGACGGCATATTAAAAAGCAGAGACATTAAATAAATAAATAAAAATAAAAAGCAGAGACATTACTTTGCCAGCAAAGGTCCATCTAGTCAAAGTCATGGCTTTTCCAGTAGTCACATATGGATGTGAGAGTTGGACTATAAAGAAGGCTGGGCACTGAAGACTTGATGCTTTTGAACTGTGGTGTTGGAGGAGACTCTTGAGAGTCCCTGGGACTGCAAGGAGATCCAACCAGTCCATCCTAAAGGAAATCAGTCCTAAACATTCACTGGAAGGACTGATGCTGAAGCTGAAACTCCAATACTTTGGCCACCTGGTGCGAAGAGCTGACTCATTTGAAAAGACCCTGATGCTGGGAAAGATTGAGGGCAGGAGGAGAAGGGGATGACAGAGGATGAGATGGTTGGATGGCATCACCAACTCAATGGACATGAGTTTGAGTAAACTCCAGGAATTGGTGATGGACAGGGAGGCCTGGTGTGCTGCAGTCCATGGGGTTGCAAACAGTCAGACACGACTAAGTGACTGAACTGACTGATCGTGTGTGTGTGAATGGATAAGCATGTTTTTAAAAGGAATCATATTTTTTAAGCAAATCCAAGACATCATATTGTCCTATCCATATATTAATCTTTATAAGATTGTCTGGGATTTGCTTCAAAAAAATATCTAGGGTTAAGTGGAGGGAGTTAAGTGCAGGACAGATGAAATCAGATTGCCCATCTGTTTGAAAAGTCAAAAAACCAACTAGAGTCTCTGCCTCTAGTCTGACGCTCCTCTTCCTAGCATAAAACGTAAAACTCTTCAGTGTTTTTCCAAAACTCACAGATTACTGAAATTAGTCACACAAGATTCTACACAAGCCAGTCTTAAATAATGTTTCAGCATCATTCCCAGCTAACCATACTATTCCTTACCCACATCCTACTGTTTCACCTGACCTACTGTATCCATCTGTAATACTTCAGTTTGCTCCCCCATGCTGCCTGCCTGCTCCAGGCTTACTCATCCTCTCAGGTTCACTCCTCTAGGATATATATGCATGTACCACTCCACGGGGACTTCTTTCCTCAGTGTTTGTGTGGAAGACTGTGCACACACATAAACATGTGATACACGATATGGCTCAATGGCTCTATGGCGGGCCACTTGAGAGCAAGGAGTGCGTCTTTCTATTCGGTGTTGCCAGCCACAAATGCTGTGTCTGACACCCAGATGGTGCCCAATAAATGGCTGTTGAATGAAGAAATGACTATAGTTTGGAGGGGGAAGAATTAATCTGAACATTGTTGTTGTTCAGTCACTAAGTCATGTTCGACTCCTTGCGACCCCATGGACGGCAGCACACCAGGCTTCCCTGACCTTCACTACCTCCCAGAGTTTGCTCAGACTCATGTCCACTGAGTCAGGGATGCCATCCAACCACCTCTTCCTCTGCCGCCCCTTCTCCTTTTCCTTCAATCTCCATCGGCTTTTCACATCGGGTGGCCAAAGCACTGGAGCTTAAGCTTCAGCATCAGGCCTTCTAATTCAGGGTTGATTTCTTTTAGGATTGACTGGTTTGATCCCCTTGCAGTCCAAGGGACTCTCAAGAGTCTTCTCCAGCATCAATTCTTCGGCTCTCAGTCTTCTTTATGGACATACAAAATACTGATAATTCCGGTGGGCTTTTCTTTTTTTTTTTTTTTCGGTGGGCTTTTCTTAAAGATACAACCTGAAAATTAAAGATTCTACTTGTTGTAATACCTTTGTTCTATTTAATTTCATTCACATTATATGTTTTTGCTGAATATTAAAATATAATCAGTATACAATTTACTTTTTCTAAATGTTCAGGGCTATTAAACAATACAAATCTATGTTAAACTAAATCAGCCTATTCAAAGACTTAGTCCTGGTTAGGACTACTTAAGGGTAAAAAAAGTACAATTAATAATTGTGTCAGGGCAACAGACATCATAAGCTATGACTGTCGTTTATCTCTGACAAGATGTAGCTACCCTAAGTGAAAGTGATGAGTGACTGAAGTCACTCAGTCATGTCCGACTCTTTGCGACCCCATGGCCTAAACAGTCCTTGGAATTCTGAAGTGGGTAGCCATTCCCCACTCCAGGGAATCTTCCCAACCCAGGGATTGAACCCAGGTCTCCTGCATTGCAGGCAGATTCTTTACCAGCTGAGTCATAAGAATAGGGAGAGAGAAAAATTAGGTTCTTTCTTCAGACAAAATAAGAATTCAAATATCCCCTCAAAATATCAATAACTCATAATAAGCCCCATTTATATTTTCACATTCTGATGAACAGTTTATATAAATAGAAGTATTTAACTTATTTTGTTTTAAAGCCAGAAAACACTTTATGAGTAGCCATAATCAAAATTTAACTGTGGTAGAAATCCCATGTGAACGTTAAATTGCATTCAGGTCCACAGTCCATATTTCACAACTTCTGTTCATTCTGCCAATTTATTCCAGGATAAACTGACATTCCAGCTCTAAACTGAGAATGAAAACCCACTGTCCCAAGTAGGGCAAATTATTCATGGATATTTAACATTCTCATTACAGAATATGATTTGGAACACTACTGCACACACGAAGCAAGAAGGAAATTAATGTCCAAACTATTTATTCTCTTCCTGTTCCCTCAGAGTCTGAAGGACTTCTTCACATTCTGAGAAGAAGTGTGTCAGCAGTGTGGGGTTGTGGAAGGGTTTGGTTTCCCATGATTTCTGTTGCCCCTATTCCTCCTGACATAGAGGCGACAGGCAGTGAGATCTTCACCCCGAGGCAGCAAAGACAGGCACCGAGCTAGGTGCAGGGTCAGGTCTCCATCTCTTCTTTCTCTCCACACACAACCAGAGGCACATTTCTTCCTGACTCTCCCTAACTACCATACAGCAAGGGAGGCAAGGCCAAATAACCTGCCAGAAATCCTCCAAAACCCAACAGACCTCTGCTTCTTCAGTTCACTAATGCCTGATAAAAGGGTTATCACTGTAGGCACTTGTTGTGGTAGCTTCCTCTCTGCTCTGGAAAAAATGGAACGAAAACTTAAGTCACTTGTGCCCTCTGGTCACAACTGAGGCCCAGTCTTCTAAACAAGGGCGGGTGTGTTAACAGTGCAAACACACCAAATCTTCAGAAGGATTTACTGGTGCCCGAGCAGGGTGATTTTCTTTAGGTCAAATGAAGGTATCCTTTAACACAACCATTCAGAATTTCATGTGTATTAATTTCAATTGGTTGGGCCAGGTCAAATCCTGGTTTTTCTTTAACTAAGTTGAATGAATCAAACGTAACAAAGATACCAACAATTTAATGCTACCTTGAGCTGTACTCATTTATTCATTCAACTTCTGTTTAAGCATCTACAGTATGTGCCAGGCTCCAAGGTGTTTTCTTTTGTTCTTGCTCTTCAGGTGAGTGAGATACTGAGTGGCGCTCACTTCCTTCCACAAGTTTCAGCAGCATCAAGCAGGCGACCTTTCTCTACTTCTGCTGTCACCCCAGGCAACTCCTACTGAATTTCATGGAGAGCTCTGTTGGTACCCCTCAGTCTGTGGCATCTCAGGAACTTCTCCACCCTCCAGTAGACTTCAAACGGGTCTGAATCTCAGCCTGGGTGGGCCCTCTTTCACATGTATCCCTCTCTTATATATCGTGCCTCAGGTCCGTTATCTGCTATTCCTTTACTCCTCAGCGTTCTCTTTATCCTTTAGTGGGTAATATCTTTATTATTAGTTTTTATGTGTGTCTGCTCAATCATGTCTGACTCTTTGTGACCCCATGGATGGTAGCCTGCCAGGCTCCTCTGTCCATGGAATTATCCAGGCAAGAAGACTGGAGCGGGTTGCCATTTCCTTCTCCAGGGGATCTTCCTGGATCAGGGATGGAACTCTTGTCTCCTGCATTGGCAGGTGGGTTCTTTACCGCTGAGCCACCGGGGGAGCCCAGTATTACTTAGTTATTCTTTGTATTAACTTTCTCTTGTTCAAATTACTGTTTCTATTTGCTGACTGGACCTTAACACAAAATTGGTACCAAAAGTAGGGTGACTCTAGAAGACAGGCTTTACAAACATGGGATGTGGAGACTGGTTTGTCAGGCCTTTGGATTTCAGTGCAATGCTAATTAAGCACCTTACCAGATACTATTAATCCACAGCACACAGTGGCAACAGTTAGTTGAGCTGTCAAATGTGATTGTGTTGAAGTGTAAACTAAAGCAAGTACCTGGGGAGCCCAAGCAACTGTTGCACTTGAATGTTTTGGCGAGAGCGATGACTGCAATAACTGTAGTGTGGACAGAGCCTACTGAATATGCTGAGTGCTCAAAGAAAGAAAATAACTAACTCAGGTCTCTCAAGTGCTGCGAGTTAGCTTGAAAATCAGAGTTTAAATCACAGCCCCGGAGAATCTCTTATTTCCTGTAGCCACAGGTCCATAATTGAAATTTATAATCATGAGGCCCCAAGTCACTGTGGGCCTCGCGAATGAAGGAGCTTGTCCTTAGGAGCCTGAAGATACTGACTAAATCCCTGAGAAAATTTCACCTGGGGCAGATGCTTTGAAAGAGGATGCTCATTTTGCTTGTGACCTACCACAGCCACTCTCTCTCACTCTGGACCCATAACCAGGGTCAAATCTCAGCATGCTCTAGGGCAGTGTTTGGGAAGCTACAGTGTATGGGTAAAATTTGCTCAGCCACCTATTTTTGTAACAGCCCACAACCTAAAACTTTAGACTAGTTTTAGGTTCACAGCAAAACTGAATAGAAAGTATACAGATTTCCCAAATATTCCTGTATCACCACCAGAAGGCTCTCCTCGCATCAAAATACCCACCACCAAGGTACATTTGTTATAATCAATGAACCTATACTGACACATCATCACCCAAACCTCATTTTTCAATGGTTTAAAAAATTAAAACAGAAAATTCTGAGAAATTCACATTTCAGTAACCAGTTAATAAATGGGCACAGACACACTCATTTGTTTATGTACTGTCTAGGGCTACTTTGGTGCTATAGCAGCAGAGCTGAGTTATCTGCTGACAGACACCATACATCCTGCAAAGCCTTATATATTTATATCTGGTCCTTTATAGATAAATGCCAAGCCAGGTCTAGGATAACAGATATACCCTATGAATCCTGAAGGAAACAGCCTGCACAGCAAAAAAAAAAAAAAAAAAAAAGACTCTTGATAATAATATATTGGCAGAAACTTGGGGACTGGGTGTAGAAATAGTTTCTAAGGACATCTGACCAAGGAGGGTAGAATATAATTCTATATTTGGTCTTTAATGTGTTAACTTATGCAGCTAGAAGTGGCTCTAAAAGCTTGCTCAGTTAGGGAAGAAAAAACTCCAGTCTGGTTTATACATGAATCTGCACAGACACAGCACCCAAGCCCCATTTAAAGGTAACCCTGAAGGACAATGGTGAGAGAAAATCCTCCAAGTGGGTGGACCTTTGAGCAGAGCATCTGGCTGCCACTCTCCATGGAGTGAGACATGGTTTACACTTATTATACTATTGTACCCCACACACTAATCATTAAAGAGTATCCACTGTAAAGAGAAAAAAAGTGAAAGTGTTAGTTGCTCAGTTGTGTCCAACTCTTTGCGACCCCATGGACTGTAGCCCACCAGGCTTATCTGTCCATGCAATTCTTCAGGCAAGAATACTGGAGTGGGTAAGCCATACCCTTCTCCAGGGGAACTTCCCGATGCAGGGATTGAACCCAGGACTCCTGCATTGCAGGTGGATTCTTTACCATCTGAGTCACCAGGAAAGCCCATTTATTACAAAGGAAGCCCTTAATAACCAAGCTGACAAAATGACTCTATGGAGATCAGCCAGCCTCTTGCCTCAGGCACCAGAGCGCTTCCTCAATGGATCCATGAAAAAGTGACCATTGTTGCAGGGAGAGAAGCTATGTATGGGATCAACACGGGCTTCCCCGAAACCAAGTTGACCTGGCTAAGTTATTGCCAAGGGTATCCAACTTGTCAACAGCACAGACTCACACAGGGTACCATTCCCAGGGAGACTAAGTTGATTACACCACACTTGAACATCATGGGGAGATTGTAGGAGCAATTAGGGAGAGGCAGAAATTTGTTCTCAGTGGACTAGACATGTATTCTGGATATAGATTTGCCTTCTCTTCCTACCTTGCTTCTGCCAGTGCTCATGAAATGCCTGAGCCACCATCGTAACATTTCACACAGCACTGCTTCCAATCAACAAAGTCATTTCACAGCAAAGTGGGGGAAAAAAAAAAGGCTCAAGCACATAGAATTAATTGGCATTATCACAGCACATCATCCAGGATGGCTGGCCCAATTAAAAGATAGAATAATCACTTACTCAGTTGTAGTTTCAACTGGGAAACAATGCCCTAAAAGAATGGGGGTGATGCTTTGAATCAAAGAACCACATAGAGTGCCGTCTCCACAACAGCCATAATATGTGGATTTGAGAATCAAGGGGAAAACACTATTGTATCCAATAACTCACTCATCAAATTTTCACTTCAAGTCCTGACAGATTTGAGTTCTGCAAATTTGAAGGTCTTAGTCTCCAAGGAGGAAATACACCTACCATTATATACAAGAGTTTAATTGAACTAGAAAATGAGACTCCTACATGGCCATTTGGGACTCCTTACTCCACTGAACCAATGGGCAGGAAAAAGGGCTACTGTACTTGCTGGGAGGATTGAGCCTCATTATCAGGGGAAAACTGGGTTGCTGCAACTCAATAAAAGCAAGGAGGATCAGGCATGGAACCCAGTGGAGTCTGTGAGGTACCTCTTAATACTTCCACTTCAATAATAAAGGTCCATGGAAAACTATGACAATTTTTAAAAAAGGCCATACTACTGAAGAAATGACAACTTGAAATTCTAGATCATTTCACCAAGAAAAGAATTTCTACCAGCTAAGGTTCTGGCTGAGGGCAAGGGAACCATAAAATGGGTAGCTGAACAAAGAACTCAGAGATACCAATTCTGGTCCTGTGACTAATTACAAAAATAAGAACTCTGATGGCTTTGTATATTTTCTCTTTGTTATATTCTGTTTGCGTACTCCAATAATTTTCTTCTTTTCTTCCTTCTTTCATTATAATTTGTCAAAGGTTAACTTTACATTCAGTCTCCCGACAAAAGAATATTATCCACTGCCACTGTGATTTGAGGATTGTATGCATACCATGACTATAGGTACTGAGCATCTCACTTTGGGGAAAGGATGAAAGCCACCTCCATCATATGAGAGATAGCTATACCTTGTTAAATGCAAACGTAAGCGTTGTTCTGTTGGTATGTGAAAACTCAAATATATGTAGACAAGTACATGTGGGTACTAAGGAGTCAAACGGGTAGATAGTGCCAGGTGTCAATGCATCTCTCAGTTCACTCAGTCTCTGTTCACTGCCTTGCTTGTGATAACGGAGCCGGACCCTGTAAATGTTTCTCCTTTGCCAGTTGGCATGATATTAAAGCTAGTAGAGGGTGATGAGGAAGGGGCTTCTCCTGCTTCCAATGTGCTTTTCCATCTCCTTGCTCCTGTGATGCTCTGCTGGTGTGCAGAACATCCAGTGGCATTCATCCGAACATGTTTTAACGGGCACTCTCGTGAGCATCTTCTCAGGCAAGTTCTGCCAGTGCCCCAAGCTGACTTCCCACTGATTCAGCAGCACGTCCACATACAGCTTCCTGTTTGCCAACCTCGGTCTACATTTCCTCAGCAAACATCCAGTGAAGACATCCAAGAAAAGAAACTGGCTTTGGAGCAGGAGGGCATTCTTCCAAATTTTTCTTTACTATATACTCTGCTTCAGTCTCGGGTAGTTAACTGCTCCCCTATACCTGCCATTTCCGTATCCTTTAGAATAGCAGCTGCCAACTTTCTGGCACCAGGTTTTGTGGAAGACAATGTTTCCACAGACCGGGGGTGGGGTGGAGGGTTCAGAATGATTCAAGTGAATTACATTTATTGTGCACTTTATTTCTATTATTATTACATTGTGACATGTATTAAAATAATTATATAACTCACCACAACTTGTCACTCACTGACAGGATTTTGATGTGAGTCTGCAAGCAACTTATTTACTATGGGCTCTGTGCAAATTTCTCTGCTAATGACAATCTGTATTTGCAGGGGCTCCCCAGTGTGAGCATCACCACCTCAGCTCCACTGCAGATCAGCAGGCATTAAAGTCTCAGGAGAAGACACGCACAGTTCACAGTAGGGTTTGCGCTCCTATGAGAATCTAATGCTGCTGCTCACCTGACCAGAGGTGGAGCTGAGGTAGGGATGCAGGCAATGGGGTGTGGCTGGAATACAGAGGAAGCTTTGCTAGCTCCTCTGCTGCACCTCTTCTGCTGCAGCCTGGTTCCTAGCGGATATGAGTCCCTGGCCTGGCGCAGGTGGGGCATCTGCTTTCAAGTTCTCTTTCAGTTCAGTTCAGTTCAGTCGCTCAGTTGTGTCCGACTCTTTGCGATCCCATGAATCACAGCACGCCAGGCCTCCCTGTCCATCACCAACTCCCGGAGTTTACTCAAACTCCTGTCCATCGAGTCGGTGATGCCATCCAGCCATCTCATCCTTTACCCCTCAGTAATTAATTCCCCATTCAAAGTACTGTGTGGTTTCTGACTCTTGACTAGGCCTTGATTGATATAGATACTGAGAATTAAACCACTGAGATGGCTAAGAGTGAAAAGTTCTCATCACAAGGGGAAAAAAATTTCTGTAACTAAGGGTGGTGACAGATACAAACCACAGTGTTTTGTGGTCATCATTTCACAACCTACACAAATTCCAACTCATTATGTTGTACACCTGAAACTAACAGTGTTTTATGTCAATTATACCTCAATTAAAAAAAAATCCGTAAGATGGTTTAAAGCCACATTACAGAGAAAAATGGGGAAAAGAATAAGCAATGTTTATCCCAAAGAACACGAATTACAGGGACATGCTAATCTCTAGTCAAATGGCTATCATATGAACGAGAGCATACCTCTGCTGCTCAGCACCAACACCTACGACAGCTGCAACAGGAGATTAGCTCTTTATTATACACAGAAAAACCAATGATCAGAAATACTATCTTTTATTAATCAGAAAGCATAACACTTCAATGAAGATCGCTAATACTTAAATTTATAATCTACACAGCTTTGCATCTTCTCAGCTCATTTCAAATTGCTGTAATCTCCACTGGAGAATCAACTGTCCCAGATTTTGGCAGTGACAAAGTCCTAAATTAATTTCCTCACAAGAAACAAAACAAAGGCTCTTCCTTCAGTTTGCCTGGAGTCTCTTGAAAGTTTCACCCTCAATTTTGTCCTCTGGAAATACAATCTCCAAAGACAAAGGATACCGAATGTGCTCTAGTTACATCCAATAAAAATACACACATTTAGATAGGAAAGGGGGCCGATGACCTAACAGAGAATGATTTATTAGCAGCACTATTTACTAGGTTCGACTTGTAAGAACTGTCTATGTGGACGTTAATCATTATTACATTTATTAAACCTCTAAAGAATCATTTTACATTTATTAACCCCTCAAACAGGTTACCAAGCACTGAAAGTATTTTCTGTCCCCTAATGCAAACAATTCTTTTATTACTAGTTCTCCTGTTATACAGGAAGAACTTTGGGCTTGAAAAGGGCAAACAACTTGCCTAAGAGACCAAAGTTTAGCAGGTGGTAGATCTAGGCCTGCTCTTTACACAGCTTTCTCAAATGTAAACAAACCACTAGAGGGACTTATTTCCTGAAAGACATGTACCAATAACCTGTCAAAAATCACTGCAATTACATCTGACCCTGTTCTTAACATTCCCTGCCTGTGTGAGTCCTGAAACAAACAGAAAGAACCACCTACTCAGAGAAAAATGCTGGTGAAAAAAAAAGAAGGAAACATAATCAAACCCTTATGAAACTTCACAATATACAAAAATTTAAGCCAGGTAATCTGTTTAAACACAAAATAGCAAGGTGGCCCACTCCTCTTCAACATTAAACAGCTATTATGGTCTAGAAGTTTGTAATTTTCTCAATAGCACAGGAAGTTCACAGCACAAGTCTTTATTCCCTGCCACATCTCCTAAATGCTACAGAAATGTAACAGGGGATCCATGGGCCAAAGTCTTGATATGTTTTAGAACGAGGCAGAAATCCCTTCCTCCAATGACTGCCAGGAGCTCCCCCAGAGCTCACCTCTGCTCCAGTCTGGGCCCCTTAGCCTCCTCCCAGCCTTTACCCTTTCCTCTTAGCAGATATAATGCTGTCAATTTAAAACAGACTCCTTCTGTAGAACCATATTTCTTTCCTTCATCTTTAAAAATAAAAACAAACCCACATTCAACAAGACTGCTCATTCAATAGCTACTGTGCACCTACTCTATGCCAGACACTAGTCTAGGCGCTGGGCCACAGCAGCGACCAAAGCAAAAGCCCTGTCCCTCTTGAAACATTTATCTTCCAATGAGGAAAGTCAGACAATAAACAAGGTAATTAAATTGTACAAATGATAAAGCAATGGGTGCCATGGATTAAACTGAAGCAAAGTAGGAGAGAAAAGTGGAAGGGGTACAATGTCAGGTAAGATAGAGAAGACCTCTCTGAGAAGGTGGAGAGTGAACTACAAGTGTATCTGAGGGAAAAGCATCCAGACAGAGAAATCAACGAGTGCTCAGACCCCAAGGCAGGGGCCCACCTGTCTTGTCCAGGAACTCTGGTAAGAACAGCAGTGAAGCAAAGCTAAAGGGAAGAATAAGGAGACGTGGTCATAAGGCCTTATGGTATCTGAGTAAGAACTTTGGCTTTTACTCTAAGATAGGAAAGTACTGGAGGATTCTGAGCAAAAGAATAACATGATCTATGTACAGGGCCACTCTGGGTGTTTTTGAGTATATACTACAAGAATCAAATGAATGCAAGGAGGGAGACTGATCTGGGAGGTTGTTACAGCAGTCAAAGTGAGAGGTGGTAGCTTAAACCAGGGAGAGGAAAGGAGGGGAGGTGAGGAGCGGTCAGGTTGCAGATCTATTTTTCTGACCAAACAGACGTGAGATGCAAGACAAAGAGAGGATAGGGGAAGTCAAACATTTAGCTTGAGCAACTACAAGAATATTCTCTTTCTGTTTAATGAGCTGGAGAAGGTTTTGTTTTCCGTTTGTTTTGGGGAGCAGGGCAGAAGTTCAGTTTAGGACCCCTCAAATTTGACATGTCAACTCTACATCTAAATGGAGATTTCAAGCTCTAATTTCAAGTTTTCTTAGTTCTCATCCAACCTCCTCATGGAATTTAACCAGTATTACATCTGCTCTCACAAAATGTTCCTTAAAACTCTGGTTATCATTTAAATAATGTTTATAAATTTGGGCATTTCTCTGCGCAACCGGAAAAATTAGTACAAACTCACAAGATGGCTAATACATAAATCAACACATCAATTCTGAAGAGGTCTGTAAGTACACAATGGTTACTTTGAAAAAAAATTTTTTTTAATGAGCTAGTATTGTTTATTTATTTATTTTTACCATTCTTAAATGTGCAGCTCACTGGCATTACGTACATTCAAACTAATGCACAAACATCACTGCCACCCATCTCCAGAACTCTGTACACACTGAAAAACAGCTCCCCACTCCCTGCCTCCTCTCAACCATCATTTTACTTTCTGTATCTATGAACTTGATTACTTACATACAGTACCTCACATAAGTGGCATCAGTGTTTACTCTTTTGTGACTGGCTTTTTTCACTTAGCATAACTTCGTCAAGGCTCATCCAGGTTGGAGCACGTGTTGGAATTTCCTTCCTTTTTAAGGCTGAAGAACACTCTATTGTATATCCCCTTGTGGTTCAGCGGGTAAAGAATCCACCTGCAATGTGGGAGATCTGGATTGGATCCCTGGGTTGGGAAGATCCCCTGGAGAAGGGAAAGGCTACCCACTCCAGTTTTCTGGCCTAGAGAATTCCAAGGACTGTATATAGTCCATGGGGTTGCAAAGAATCGGACACGACTGAGCAAGTTTCACTTTCACCACTCTATTATACATTATGTATATATCACTTGGGTTGTATCCACCTTTTGGCTATTAAGAAGAATGCTGCTATAAAAATGGGTGTACAAAGTACATGCTTTTATCTGGGTATATATCCAGATGTGGGATTGTTGGTTCATACAGTAATTCTATTTTTAATATTTCAAGGGTCTATCATACTATAACGGTTCCACCATTTTGCATTCTTACCAGCAATGCACAAGGGTTCCAATTTTTCCACATCCTCATAAATACTTGTTATTTTCTGTTTGTTTATTTGTTTTAAAACAATAGCCTAGATCCTAACAAGTGTAAAGCAGTATGTCGCTGTACTTTTGATTTGCATTTTCCTAATGATTGGTGATGATAAGCATCTTTTCATGTGCTTATTGGCATATAAGCCAATATATGGAGAAGTGTGCAGTCAAGTCCCTTGCTGTTTTTTATTAAGTTTTGCTTTCACATGGTTGAATTGTAGTAGTGTTTTATATATTCTGGATAATTAACTCCTTGTCAGATGCATGTTTTTGCACATATTTTTTCCCACTCCATGAGTTGCCTTTTTATGCTACTGATAGGGGTCTTTTGATGCACAAAAAGTTTTTTTTGGTGGAGTCAGATTTATCTGTTTTTACTTTTGTTGCTTTTACTTTTTACTTTTGTGCTTTCGGTGTCACAACCAACAAGCTGTTGCCAAATCTAATGCCATGAAGCTTTTGCCCTATGTCTTCTTCCAAGAGTCTTATAGTTTTAGCCCTTATATTTATATTTAGGTCTTTGAACCATTATGAGGTAATTTTTGTATATGATGTAATATAGGGATCCACCTTCATTCTTTTGCATGTGACCTCCAGTTTTCCTAACACCAAGACTATCTTTTCCCCATTGGATGGTCTTGGCACCTGTGTCTAAAATCACTTGACCATATATAGAAGGGTTTATTTCTGGGCCCCCTATTCTATTCTTTAGTCTATATGTCTGTTTTTATGCCAAGAGCACCACTGTTTCAATTACTGCAGCATTATAGTAAATTTGGAAGACTGAGAGCTCTAACTTTATTCTTTTTCAAGACTGTGTAGGCTATTTTGGATCCTTTTGAGATTCTATGACAGTTTTAGGATAGATTTTTCAACTTCTACAAAAAAAAAATAGTTGTTTAAGGGAAAAAAATTCTTTGAAAAAACTTTTTTCTTTTCTATTATGATTTATTTTATAAGATACTGAATGTAGTTCCCTGTTCTATATAGTAGGACTTTGTTATTTATCCATTCTGTGTATAATAGTTTGCATCTCCTAATCCCAAACTCCTAATTCAGCCCTTCCCCCACCTCCTTGGCAACCACAAGTCTGTTCTCTATGTCTGTGAGACTTTTTGTTTCACTGACAAGTTCATTTGAGTCATATTTTTAGGCCTCACAGATATGTGGTATCATATGGCATATGTCTTTCTCTTTCTGACTTCACATAGTATGATAATCTCAAGTTGCATGCACATTGCTGCAAATGGCATCATTTCATTCTTTTTATGGCGAAGTAGAATTCCATCATATATATGTACCACGTCTTCTTTATCTATTCATCTGTTGCTTGACATTTAGGTTTTTTTCATGTCTTGGCTATTGTAAATAGTGCTGCTATGAACACAGGGGTGCATATACCTTTTAAATTATTTTTTTCCAGATATATGACCAGAAGTTGGATTGATGGATCCTATGGCAACTCTATTTTTAGTTTTCTGAGGAACCTCCATACATACTGTTTTCCACCGCAGCTGTACCAACTTCATTCCTACCAACAGTGTAGGAAGGTTCCCTTTTCCCCACACCCTCTCCAGCATTTGTTATTTGTTGACTTTTCAGTGATGGCCATTCTGACTATGTGAGGTGGTACCTCATTGTAGTATAGTTTTGATCTGTGATAATTAGCGATGATGAGCATCTTGAAACAGCACTTTGAATCTTCCTATCAGTGACTGATATTTCACTACTGTTGCTGTAAGCTCATAGTTGGAGTAATCATGTGTATGCATCTTCTTATACACACCCCATATTCTTTCACAACAAATTAATTCTTGAACAATGTAATGTAAAAAGTATATAAAATCATTATTATTTTAATTTCTCCTTAAAGCATTAGGATGGGAGCTCTAAAATATACGAAGCAAAAATTCACAAAATTGAGAAATAGACAAATCAACAATGATTGTTCGGAGACTTCAATATACCACTTTTAATAATGAATAGAATAACTAGGAAGACTATCAGTAAGAAACAGAAGACCTGAACAATATTATAAATCAAGCAAACCTACCAGACATTTATAGAACACTCAACTCAACAACAGAACAACATACATTCTTCTCAAGTACACATGGAACATTCTCTAGGACAGACCATATGTTATGCAATAAAACAAGTCTGAATATATTTAAAAGGACTGAAATAACTCAAAGTATGTTCTCCAATCACAACAGAATGAAATTAGGAAATGGCAACAGTAAGTTAATTTATGAAATTCACAAATATGTGGAAATTAATACACTCCTAAATTACCAATAGGTCAAAGAAATCACAAAGGATATTAGAAAATACTTTTGAGATAAATGAAAATGAGAACACAACACTTATGAAAACCAGAATTTATGAGATGCAGCTAAAGTACTGCTCAGAGGGAAATTTACAGCTGTAAATACCTATATTAAGAGGGAAGGAAAAAAAAAAATCATGTCAGTAACATAACCTTCTACCTTTACTTAAAGAACTAGAAAGAGAAGAGCAAACTAAACCTAAAGCAAGCAGAAGGAAAGAAATAATACAGCTGAGTGTGGAAATAAATGAAATAGAAAAGAGAAAAATAGAGAAAACCAAGGTGACTCATTGAAAAGCTCAATGAAATTGACAAATCTTCAGCTAATCAAGAAAAGAGAGACGACTCAAATTACTCAATTCAAGAATAAAACAGAAGACATTACACCTATTTTACAGAAATAAAAAGGTTATAGAGGAACACCAAAAACTACAGTATGTCAACAACTTAAATAACCTAGTTGAAATGGACAAACTCCTAGAAAGAGAGAAACTACTAAAACTGATTCATAAAACATTAGGAAATTCCAAAACTAATGGTTAGTTACACAGTTTCTAACAGTTAGGCTTTGAAATTAGTTCCATGGTAGATGAGAGTTCAGTTTTCCCTGTATAGAACTCAAGGATATCATCCTCTATGGTGAAGTATAGGCAGAGAGATCTTTTGTGTGAGTTAACTTCCTGGTCAGCTGGGCACCACTTGTGCCCTGCACCTCTCACCCTTTAAATTCTACCCAATAGGAAAAAGACCTCAGGAAAAGTCCACAGTAGTGACAAAGTTAGTAATACTTGATTGTATTGGTTTTTCTTTTTTTCATTTTCACTTTTTGCAGTCTCCCACTCTTGTTTCCCAAATCACTTCTCAAAATAAATTACCTACATGCCAAAAAACCCTTGCCTCAGTCTAGATTTTCTCCCAGAAAATAGTGTCTAAGAAAGGCTTTAAACAGGACTTCAAACGTCCATTCTTTTCAACTGACTTCTGAAGGTTAGAAGATCTACTGAGACATGACGCTGTGGTAGGAAGAGCATAGGACTTCTTACCAGATTAGGTTCAATTTTGAGCTCTCTTATTTAACCTACTTCAACTTCTTCAAATGAAAAATAAATACTGTTATACAGTCAAAAGCACTCTACAAACTTTAATGTGTTTTGCAATAGTACGTTGCCCTTATTATTAATAAGATGAATCAGACAGAAAAATATGTTCATGTCTAGATTCAGGTAAAAAATACAAGATCAACTTATAGTAGCTGTGTGTGAATGTTAGTTCTGTGAGTAAAAATTTCTGGTCTCTGATAGTGTGGCTCTATCTATAAAGCTTTAATTTTTCTTAGAAAGGAGAATGTATTCTTTTATTACTTACAAAATTACAAATGAAAAAGAAAATATTCTATTATCAACACACGCTTTCTGGCATCGGGTAGAGTTTCATTCCACAAAGAGAAGCAAATCATATAAACAAACTTAAGTTTAAAAAGTGTATCAGAAGCCTGGACTGAATCAAAGCTCAGGAAGAAGCTATTTGGTTTCATTTAATTCCAACAGAAATAGAAATTGAACGGCTCACTGTATAATTAAATGCTGTGTTTGGATGAAGGTTCTCAAGCTCATTCCCTGAGCTCCTTTCAAGGGAGTCCTAAATACCCTAGAAGTAAATGTAACATGTTGTGTTAATGGGTACATGTGGATTTTTCTAAGAAGTTATTTATTTTTACCAGAAAATAATAACCAACAACAAAAAACTTTTAAGAAATACTAGATGGGAAAAACAAAACCACCAAACAGTAGTTTACTGGTGTGTTTCCAACATGCAACTCATATCTGAAAACTGAAAGGGAAAAAGCTAAAAACTAAAGCTTTGTTTTCAGGATTTGCGCAGGGGCGGGGGAACGGCTGCCTTGCTGTGTCTACATCCAAGGACACAGTGTGCAGCTTTATGTTCAGGCTTCATTAAAAGATCTAACGGCAGCTTATGGGTTGGTTTTAATAGCTATTCAAAAACTCTAACATTACCGATTTTTCTGTTTAGATTTTATATTTTTGATGGCTTAGAACTTTTCTAACACAAAATCCTTCGCATTTCATCTAATGATACAGGTGACAGGAATGAAATACACCCAGGACATCTTCAGTGTCATGACATTCTAACAAAGCAGTTTTATGTTTGTTTCCCGGCTGGGCTGACCTGAGGGAATGGTAACACATCACACTCAGAAGAGTTATCACAATAAAAAGCCACCTACTCTGATCACAGTGGAGACCACTGGCAACACTGCCATTTGTGGAGCACTTGGTGTACTGCATCCAGCCCCAAACAGTGTAAATGACTGTAATTTGCCTCCATGGCAGCAGATTTATTCTACAAATAATTTGTGGTTAAATCTTAGTAAGGCTTCACTGTAATGAAAACAGCATCAAAATAAAATGGAGGATAATCCATTTTTACGCATGACTTAGAAATAAACCTAATACTCTGTGCCTGCCCCACCAGTCCTATGTGTTTGTCCAGAACCCTCTCCAGCCTCCCAACTCTACCATATTACCAGGTCAACAAAGAGGAAGAACCCAACTGAGTCCAGGTTTCATCTCACTTTCATCAAAGTGAATACACTAATAAAACACAAGGATTGCCCCATCATGAAGAGTTTAATCGTAGGGTACCTATAAGGTTAGTCAGGACTGAAAATTATTCTTTATAGTAACTAAGAATCAGTTACTGAGCTCTCAATGAAAGGAAACCCAAGAACAAAAAATTGATCTTTCTTAAAAAAAAAAAAAAATAACTGCTTGCCAAGCTAAAAAAGTTTACTTATGCCATGCAAATTACCTTAGATATTCTATCTTTTCACTGTCTTAATTCAGTCAACATATTGCATTTGCAAATCTATCTACTGTAAAGAAAACACTAACCCAGAATGGCGAGGAAATTGGGCATTCTATTAAATTTTTCCCCAATACAGACTACTAGATGATCAAACAATGTGGTTACAAAACTAAAACACTACTGAATGTAACACATTTTATTAATTCAGAAGGCATTTTAGGAAGAAAGTAAATGTAAATTTTAATTAGACTAAACAAAATTTAAGTGTAGCATTTAGAAAGTATCTTAACAGTAATTGATATGCCATGGAATAATTTTTGGAATAACTTATTGCTACCTTAGGGAGATACTAGAAGACAGAGGAGCCCAGAGTGCTGCAGACCATGGGGTCACAGAAGAGTCAAACACAACCTAGCTGCTGAACAACAAACCACAAACTGCTTACTCTGCCAACTATCTTTCTTATCAGATGCTATAAAATATCAAGTAATTATTTCGGTTTCTTAACTCTTATAGATTGCAGATAAAAGGGAGTACATTCTGTCTAAAACGACAATGTAAGTGAAGGTAGCTGGCAGAAAGTAAAAAAACCAAGTGATTATGGAATTATTGTGGGTCAAATTAGAAGCTTTGTTAGACCGAAAGCGCAAGGGTCTTTATTTACAAATCTCATGTTCTGGTCACATTATACTTCAATAATTAAGAACCCAGCCAAAATCCAGTCCATATAGTGTTAGTGTAAGATGTTCATTAGTGTGATTTATTTAGCACAGTGATCACATAAAAATGTTCCAATGTACAAAACCGTTGAAATCTATAATCACAAAAAATACAAACTTAGGAGTGTAAATAAAGTTATAAAAATATTATTTAAAAACAAAGCTCTACATTGGGCCAAAGAAGAATAAGAGACAGAAAGAAAGAGAGATTGCATATAAGAAACAACCATTTCAATAGAGCAACCTTTATCAGTCTGGCTACCTCACCAGTGAGATCCTGGGCCATTGGGTATGACCATCACGTCAATACAACATTTTATTACAGGACTTCATATGAAGCTATATATGAAATATTACATATATTTCCTTCAAAATGAAACATCCAAGTGAAATACAGCTAACAATATATATGAAAGTTTAGCTGGCTATTAGGAGAAATTTTCGACAATTCCATAAATTCAAAATGAAAACGTATTTAGAAAACAAAAACAAATTTCAAACAAAAATAAATATGACAAAAAGGAAATTAAAGTGGAATAAGTCAATGTCAATAATGAAGCATGAGTGTGTGTTTCTGAACCCAGCCATACCACAGGGCTCGCACCCAGGCTTTTCTACCCACCTGTTACCTAGACAAGCTGTGGCGACTGTGAAAGGATATCAAGTATGACTTTTTAAAGTTACCACTATCAGTTCTAAAAAGTTCCTTTGCCAGGGGAAAAAAAAAAAAAATGGGCACCAGAAAAACATATGAGACAACCACATACCGAAGGGAAAGAGTTATGTTTTATTAGATGTTCTGCTCTCCTGTGCTATTTTTCAGATTTTTCTCCAATGGTAAGAGTTTTCATATTTATCAACTACTTAGAAGGTAAGGCTAAGCACTTCCTCTATAATGTGCCTCCTGTAACTGTCTTCTCTCCAGAACCCACAGAAGGAATTCCTGGCAAAGGAACAAACACTTATGACCACAGGAGGGAACACTTTTTAAATTCTAGAAGTCATTGCAGAGACTTGGTTTAAACTTTCACAACATTCTAACTTTCACATCCCAAATGCACTTTTTATCAGAGGATCTAAATGTACATCTTGAAATCTTCCTCAGAACATAGTGCTAAATATTCAATCTGAAACAATCAGTAGCTTAGTGATTATAAAAGCCTACATAGTAAGAGGACAGAAAATTTTAAAGAGTGTCTCACATTCTAGATCTTAAACCAGAACTCCTCTACAATATCAAAGCATGGCTCATGCTTTATATTCTACTTTTAAAAATCCAATCAAAGCTTATCATTTTAAAAGTTCCACAGTATATGTCCCAGATGGTTTCAGATTTTTTTAGCTATTATTTTGGAAAAATGAGGAATGAGAAAAAAGAAATTCCAACTGGGACAATCCTCAGAGTGTGTAAAAATAAATGGTGAGGTTTACAGTAAAGGACTTAACACACAAGTCTTCACATGTGACTCAGTTCCACCTCAGGCTACACAAAGACACCACCAGAGTTCTAAAGGAGGCAAACTCTGAACAGGGCTTGAGTCTACTCAGATAATCATTTCACTAGAAACCTGGTAACTGGTTGCAGTTCTTCAATGTGTTGCCATTTAACTTCTCAGGTTGCTACAGAAAGCTATTTTCTATCTGTATCAACATCCCAGTAACAATATAGGATTCCATTTTCCTTAACTTACCAAGTTTTTTTTTTGATAGCTCATGATCAAGCTAAGAAAGAAATTTTGGATATGAAATTCCATACATAATAACAAGGCTGTCAAATTTTTAGGAGCATGTAAGCCTGCACAAATAGATAATTTCATAACAGAAACAATTTCAGCCCAAATTGCAAATAACAAAGAATGATTTCATTTAAGCAAATATTTTTCAAAGTTTAATCAGAACTACTCTAAATTAGAAAACTTCAAATTAAAACAGCTATCATTATTCAAATGTTAGTAAGGTGGAGAAACAGGTAGCCTGAAGGATGAATCTATCCTAAAAGCAAGCTTACAGAGGGAAGAAGGAGAGGAAGAGGGAGGTTCACTGCAGTACTGGTGGACTCGATCCCTTTATGAAAGCATGCCATCTCATTTGCTCTTACAGTACCCTGATGCAGGTTGAAGATCAAAAAACCAAATGAAAAAGGCCAACTAAAAATGTTTAAAGAAAAAAAAATGTGAGACTGAATTAAATGATAAAATGAATTTTAAAAGAGAACAAGAAATAAAAGACACTGGACAACCCTCATAAAAACACTAGGATTAAAAAAAAAATCCATCTGGTACTTTGAGCTCACAAAGGGAAAGCAGGCTCCATCAAGCCCTGCGGAGCACAAAAGGAAGCAGGTGATTTGCTCAGGAATCAGCAGAAACGGGCCCCGAAGAACTACCCTCAGGCTCTTCTATATCGTGTCCAGGAAGGAAAGCAAAGCTCTGCAAAATGCTGAAGGTTTTACAAGTGTAACGGTGCTTAGGAAAGATCACTGGTCTGGTGTTGCAGCAGCCCCAGTGTTGAGAGACACGCTAGGCTTCTAGGAGGAGAAAAATAGAAAGGGAGGGAGAAGTAGGAAGGGGAAGGAAAGGACGGAAAAGCACAGGTCATTAGTAAACAGCAAGTTCAACATAGCAAGATGCTCATAAATCCTCATACACTGTCAGCAGAGCAGGTCTGCTCTTAGAACTACAGATAACACTCTGAAGAAACAGAAATGGGAAATTTCAAAACGGCACAGAGCTACATGCTCCAGTTAGTGAGGGCCAAATTAGAATGCTGTCACAACATGCTCCGCAAACATGCACTCTTTGCCCGCTTCCTACCCCTTCCCATCCCCAACGAAACATGCATATTTTCAGTAAAGCACCTGCTTTAACATAGTTAAGAGGTCAAATTCAGATGATAGCATCTCCCCAGGTGTGCAAACTATATTCTACACTAGGGTGGGGAGGTATCCAAGAGCAGAAAGACCTGCTCCCATAATGGCAGAGGACAGTTCATAAACAGTTGGGTTCTTTTTTTGATGCCACAGAACTAAAGTCTTCAAACAGTAAGGGTCAGGCTGCATGTTTTTCCTGTTTTGTTTTTCTGTTTTTTTCCTGCACTATTAAGCTGTGGCAGTGGGAAAAAACTGCTACATCAAGTTTAAGTCTCCTCTGGTCAGACCTGACATCCTGCTAGAGAAGAAACCTACTCTAGTGGTGATAGTCATTTCCTTCCTAGATGAAAATGGAATTCATTCTTCCCAATGGCTAACCAAGTCAATCCCTTTTTCCCCTGGCACTACCTCCTTGTTAAAGAAAGTGGAACCTATTCATTTTTAAAAAGTTAAGGTTCAAACATCTTCTCCTTTAGTCATGGGGATATTTCTCTAAATATTTTCTTAAAGCCTTTCTTAAAGCTTATATAGTAGACCTTTGCTTTCAAAGCAGGCACAGAAACAGTCAATACCACATATGAACTAAGATTATTAAAAAAAAAAAAAAATCACAAAAATTTTAGTTCACAAAACAGATAAGTAAATTTGCACTTCTGGTTGTTTCCAGCTTTTAAAGTAAACAGTTCCTAATTAATGAGTCGCTAGTAAGGATTTACTGTCACTGGGTCAAACTAACATTCATAAAAATAGAACCTGGGTGGAGGGAGGGGGAAAAAAAAGAACCTAGTCATCAATAAACCTAAGGTATAAAGATGTATACAACATTTCTAAAGGTCACAGAATCAGGATAAAGAGTAGATCCTAGAATAACTGATATTGCTAACAGAAGTCTGTACAGAAGCCTGAGGAACTGAGAAATCCTTTGATAACTCAAGGCAGCACTTCTAAAGGCTGAGGTATGCATGCAAGAAGAGAAAGACAGCCATGGCTAGTGCCGGCCTCCCTGCAGTAATGTGAAGCAAACGTTATGCCCCAGTTGAACAGAAGTCTTTTCATTTGGGTCAACAGCATCAGCCTGATTGCTCAATTAAGCAAATTAAGTGCAACTATTTTTAAAAATTCAGTATGGCTCTCATATTAGCTACCTAAACAATTTATTTACAGAATACATCCCTGTGGACCCTGCTACTGATTGGAAAATTTTGCTCACTACAAATACACAGGGGAAACCACAGTTAACTCAGTGCAAGCCCTGGTAATGGGCTAGGCGTTACAGATAAATTTCAAAGTAACAGTTAAGGGAAAAAATAAAGACAAAACAGACTGAGGGCCCAAGAGAAAGGAAAGAACTTTCAATTTCCAGCTCACAAGCTTCCTAGCAGTGACCCATGGAAAGCAAACTAAGCACAGTGTGGACAGAAGTCAGGGACAAGACCTGCTCAAAGAGTTGTGGCAGCCAGAGGACTCCAACACTACATATTTTGATGACGGTCATTCTGCATCAAAAGTGTATTATAAAAAAAAAAAGTGTATTATTAAGATTGATCCAGCTCTTGAGTGGTACAACTGTAAAATATACTCACAGAATATCAAATGAAATTCACTCTCTCCGTTGTTGGAAATGTTATGGGGCAGATGCCCTGGATTTAAATACAACAACCAAGAATAATCCATATGTTTCCACTAACAACCCTCCTCAAAGGAGCTGATCAAGGTGTTAGGTGTTTACCATGACTGTTTCACCCACACATTTGAGGACTCCGGGAACCACTTACCAGTGACATCATTCCGCTCGATTCCATGGTCACCATTAGCGAGCACTGTGGCTTGAGAAGATGGAGTACCTGCAACGACCACAAAGAATAATTACCCACTCTGACAGAAAAATGAAAAACAGATGCCACTACTGTCTAACTACTGGAATTTTTGTCACTCTTCATAGCATTAGCTTATAGCAGATAAAATCTGTCCAAAATTTAAAGATCAAATGAAAGGAAACCCAAAAACAGGGACAGAACTGAGTCATTAATTTCTACAGCATTCAAACTCTAATAGGAGCCACAACTACAGGAGAAGCCTTCTTTATAGCAAGTCAAAGTCTTTCCTGCCCTGTACATTGTCAAAGACTATCATTATACTCAATAAATTACCATGAAGCACCAGTGGTTTAGAACCAGTGATTCAGACCAAATACTCCAAGGACACAGACTTTCCTGGTGATCCAGTGGTTAAGAATCTACCTTCTAATGCAGAAGACACAGGTGTGTTCCCTGGTCAGCAACTAAGAACCGATGCAACCAAAAAGAAATAAAACAACTGCCACATTAAAAAGTATAGGGTCCCATCACTGCTTCTGTACATGATGATTACCTGGAGGTCACCTGCAGCACTTCTGGAAGCAGTGGGCTTTTTTTTAAAAAAAAGCTCTTCTAATAGAGACCATGTGGGCTTCCTAGGTGGCTCAAGGGTAAAGTATCTGCCTGACAAACTGAGGATGCAGGTTCGATCCCTGGGTCAGGAAGATCCCCTGGAGAAGGAAATGGCAACCCCCTCCAGTATTCTTGCCTGGGAAATTCCATGGACAGAGGAGCCTGGCGAGCTACAGTACATAGGATAACAAAGAGTCGGACACGACTTAGCGACTAAACAAAAACAACAATATACCTGGTGTCTCATTTCCTAATAACTTAGGACACTGAGCATCCTTTCATATGTTTGCCAGTCTTTAATTTTCTTTGATCAACTGAATGGTCAGATTTGGGGGACTATTTTTTTTTAATTGGGTTGTGTATTTTCTTATTATTGAATTTTGAAGATTCTTTATTTTTCTGAATACAAACCCTTATCAGGTGAGTTTTGCAAATATTTTCTCCAATTAAAGTATTTTCCAAAAACATACACCCAAGAAACATATTTTCATTTTCTTAACTGTGTCTGTTGAACAGCAAAAGACTTCCATTTTGATAGTCTAGTTTACAGTTTTTCCTTCATGTTTCCATGCTTTTGGTGGGGTATCTAAGAAATTTCTCCCTAACACAAGGTCACATGATTTTCTCCGATGTTTTCCTCCAGAAGTTTTATGGTTT
This sequence comes from Dama dama, assembly GCF_033118175.1. NCBI lineage: Eukaryota > Metazoa > Chordata > Mammalia > Artiodactyla > Cervidae > Dama > Dama dama. The sequence continues at coordinate 56,016,779 of NC_083704.1, read as the reverse complement.
TCATTTAGGTTCCACAATGAGCCCTTTTTTATGTGGTGTTACGATATAGGTCTAGGTTCACATTTTTGTTCATTGATATCTGATTGTTCCTTTATTCCACTGATTGGTTTGCACCTTTGTTGAAAAGGTGCAATTGACCATATTACATGTAGGTCTGTTTCTGGACTCTCCTGTTCCACTAATCTATAAACTTCTCCATCTGCCAGTACCACAATACAATTAAAATTGTATTTTATAAAATCTTAAAGTGACATCATGTGTGTCCTCCAAATTAGGTCTTTTCCAAAATTGTGTTGTTATAGTTTAGTGTTTTTGCTTTTCCATATAAATTTTAGAGACAGTTGTTGATTTATAAAAAAAAAATTCTGATGGGATACTGACTGCTCTTACGATACAGATCAATTTGAAGACATATAACCTTTCTGAAAAGCTTTGACTATATCTAGCATTCAGCAACCTGCCTAGCTCTGCAGTTAGCCTGCAACCCAAGAAGTTCCTGCAAATCCTCTTAACGTCACAGACAGATTTTTCATAAGACAAGTAAAAGTCTAGCCCAAACTTCTGGGTCTCACAAACCCAAGGCAGAAATCTTTCACATAAACTCACTGAAAAGATCATTCATTCTGTTATTTTAGGTAACAGAGGAACAATGAGAGAAAAACCTAAAAGAATAAGGCAGACTGAAAAGAAAATATCAATTAACTGGAACAAGAGGAGGAAAATAAAAGGAACGAAACATAACAGACTTTTCTTAAATACCCAGCATGCATCATGCACCATGCTAGGGTTTCACATATTGTGTTCTACTTATCAAGAGAGAAAACAAACATGAGCTAGAACATATTTCACATAAATAAATTCACACTCATACAGTAAGCTTATAAAATGTATTCTTCCTAACTCAAGAAAGAGTGCCTATTTTCAAAAATTTATCTCAGTTTAAAATGCAATTTGCAAAAAGAAAGTAAAATGTAGACTATAGGAAAATGCATATTACAAAATGATACCATCTTTTGGCTATAAGTATGATGAAATCTTTTTTAAATTTGATAATAGCCTTTGACGGCAAAGGTGTAAGAAAAAGGGTAATCTCATACACCACTGGAGAAATATAAATTTAAACAAACTTTCTGTGAGAAAATCTGACAGTTTACCAAATTTTGAAATACCAGCATAGCAATTCATTTTAGGTAGGTAGTTTATGAAAAAGATATAAAAGTACAGAAAAATGAAAGTAAATAGGATGCTTATTGTGGCATTGTTTTAAAAGTAACAAATGCCTACCGGGAGATTCACTAAGCCGTGAAATAAGATGCAGCTATTACAAGAAATGAGGTAGCTAATATGGGAAGATTTCAGGATGCCAAATGCTATTAAAGAAAAAAGCACATATATTAAAATATAATCAGGGACTTCCTTGGTGGTTCAGTGGTTAAGAATCTGCCATGTTAAAAAAAAAAAAAAAAAATCTGCCTTGTAACACAGGTGACAGGGGTTCAATCCCTGCTTGGGGAACTAGACCCCACATGCCTGTGTGCTACAATGAAAGATCCCATGTGATGTAACCAAGATCTCATGTACTGCAACTAAGACTCAATGCAGCCAAATAAATAAATATTAAAAAATATATATAGATAATCATGTTGCTTTTAAAAAAAGAAAAGAATAATAGCACTATGAAAAACAACACACATAAATAATCAGGAAAAATACGGAAAAACATATACCAAACATCATTGCTAACTGCTAAGGAACGAAGTGCAGGGAACCAGAGACGGGGATTAAAAGGAAGATTTTCACAAATGTAAACTACTGTTTTAATTGAGCACCTTCGAGTGGACAGATAGCAGACTGAAGCACACAGGCCAGCTTCAACATGCTATCACAAGCAGTCAGAAGGAGCAGGAAAGATTGGTTTTTAAAAAAGGCAATAAAAGATCTAGAAATCAAGAAGGGTACCCCCTAGCAGACCAGAAATTACAAGAAATATCCAAGTAAATGAAGACCACTCTGAGAAGAAAGAAACCCCAGCCCAAAGAAGGCACAGCAAGGAAACAGCACTCCTTGGAGGTGACTCGAGGCTTGGAGACAGCCGCAACGGGGGCACTTCAGGAAAAGCTGCCACGCCAGGCCCTACGTCCCCCAGGCTCTCCCTCCTCACCCACAACAGCCAGCTTTGTGCCAGTCCCCAGGTGGGAAAAGACCTGAATGCTCTGGCAAAGAGGAAGCCTGCTCGCCGGGTGAATGGCGATACCCAGAGAAGCGGTGGGGGAGCCCCGCGCTACACCTGGCAGCACGGTCACGTCCCTGCCAGAGGCAGGCGGTGGGAGACAGTCCTGGATCACAGGGACAGCAGACAGACAGCACGGCCAAATAACTCAGGGAGACCACTACCAAAAAAAGACACCACACTCAAAGAGAATAAATCATCACTCAGGGAAACAATGCTGACACAGCTAGACTTTTAAAAAGAAGTATGTTATTTTCCTCATAAGGATGAAAGAAAATACCACACATCCATGAAACAAAAGCAAGCCCCTAAATGATTAACAAATCCTTTCCAGGTTAGGGAGTTTCCAATTCTTTGATTTTCCAAAATTGAAAGAGGTCATAGTGAGGTTGTCTTCTGATAGGACATTAAAAATAAATTTTAATAATACTGAGTTATGGAATTCTTAGCATAGAACTCAAAGAACTGAATATATTGCTATAATAAAGCTTCCATTATCACATAAGCAGCTGTGTGAATAGGGCTTTTTGGCTGTTATTATCTATGAAAACAACAGGAATAAATATTGTTAAATCCTTTCCATAGCAGCAAAAAAATTTGTTACTCACAGATTTAGAATCTAATCAAGGAAAATAATAGAGCAAATAATCTCACTAGAAAAACACTTCCAGGGAATACCCTGGCAGTTCAGTGAATAAGACTGTGCTTCTGCAGCAGAGGACTCAGGTTCAATCCCTGGTTGGTGAACTAAGATCCCACAAGCCAAGCAGCACCACCCCCCAAAAATCCAATCAGATTCAACTTTTATGATTGGTTAATAATTTGTCAAAAATTGTGACAAAGGTGATCAACTGGGTACTACTAGTAATTGTGATGATAAATCTCCTCTGGACCAAGTTATACTTAGGATCCTTTGGTTACAGGAACTTTTAACATCAAAATTTAAGTTTACATACTTGTTACAGAAATATGATAACTTATCCAAGAAAAAAACCTTTCAAGTTTAAAAATATATTCCATTAGGATAAAAGTCTATGACAAATGGAACAGAAATGAGGGCTCAAGGGATCAAAAGAAAGATTTACATTTCCAATGATAAAGAACAGCTTGTTCAGGCATTTTTTTTAAGTAAATGACAATAGGAATCAAAATCATGCTATATATTTAGAAGCATTTGGATACATTTAAAGGACTGATATAACTATTATTTTATGTGGTAAAAGTGAAACATCCTGAAAATTACATACTTTCCAACTATGTAAACTTCTGCTTAAAAAATACAGTTGTCAACTTAAAAATGTACAAAGAGTACAAAATTTTTGAGAACTCCCATATGGGTATGTGACTAAAAAGTTTCAAGATTACTACTTTAGACCAATGCAGAGTTACAAAGAACGGTTTATACATTCTACTAGAAAAATTTCCAAGTGGCAAAGTAAACAGAGGTTGAACCTATTTGTTTAAAACTTACAAATTTCTGTTTGTAATTTACATAGTAAATAATTCTAAAAGATCTACTTCTTAAAAAATAAATAGATAAGTCAGAGTTAGGGGAGATTTTCACTTACTTGATTTAAAATTTTTTAAACAAAATTTTTACTGTAGACTAGTTTTTTAAATTTACAGAAAAACTGTGATGCTAGAACAGAGATTCCCATATATCTACACTCAGTTTTCCCTATAAGAAAAGATGGCCAAAAGAAGCTGGGTTGTTTCCAAAGCAAAGGCAGATTGATATATGATGATAAATTCATCATTACCAACCTGTACTTGCCCAAACATTCCTGTCTACACCACACACTGAAATGTCTACTCTAAACCACCTCTATTCTCTTCAAAACTGTATCCCCTTCCACCTCCATTTCTCAGCATTATGACCTCACCTCTTTCAAAGAAAATAGGAAGCCGTGTCAGAAGAGATTTCCTGCCCCTTCTTCCACCACACACATAAACCTAAAGCATCTGCAATGAAACGCTTCTGCCAGTACCTGTGCTTCCTTCTCAAGACAAGCTTCCTCTCCTAGTCTTGAAATCAGATATTATCACACCCCTCTCACATCACACAGCTCTTTGTTTGCTCCTTTCTTTTGGCACTTGACTACCTTCACTAATGAACTGTAAACTCCTTGAGGTCACAGCTTTGAGGATCATTTTTTTCTCCTTAATAATATAGCATTCTCAACAAACAGTTGCTTAGAGAATCAATGAACGACTGGAATAAACGTGACTGCCTGTGTGTGTACAGGGCAGCAGCAGGGGACAATAAGGAGGGAGAAGGCAAAAGCTGGAACTCCTAAGTAAACCTTCAATTTCCAAAAACAAAATTTCAGAGACTGTACTTTTAAAACACTTTAATTTTCCAATTTTCTTTACAGTGAAGTTTCAGTTTTATAATCAAGGGACTAAAGCTATTAACAGAAGATTTCAAATGAGAGCAATACCAGAGCCCATGAGTTGTGTGCTATTTCCTTGTTTTCAGGACCAGACATGCCATTTACACAGGGAAGGGAGGAACACTGCTGTGGCTTCACGAAGCGATCTTAACATAAAGATGCCTGCATCATTTCCAGAGTTAGAAATTTAACTGTAAGAAACAAATGCTCAAAAAAAAAAAGAAAAAAAAGAAACAAATGCTCTTCCTAACATACCTGGAGTCTGTGCCTAAGAATACCGGAAACATTTTATCTCTGAGGAAAGGATATTTTTTTTTTAAGTACATGAAAGATGGCTAGATTCAGATAGTTTACTTCTTTGGTATCTCTGCCCTAAGCAACTTTTAAAAGTTTCTCAGCTATAGATAAAACATGACCAATTAACCTCTTAAGAAATCTCTGCTTTTCTTTCACACCAGGTAGGGTACCATTACTATGAACTATAACTGTTAGTACTGTTTTTTTCCTTTTCCAAAAAGAAACTTAGGAAAGAAATATAGTATATTTTCAAATCAAAGTCAGAAAACAATCTTTGCAAAAAATTATAAAGAGGGTTCAGGATCAGACACCTACACCTAAATGAAGACCTACCACTTTAGTCTGCAGACTTAAAGTTACTTGTTAGTCTGCACCTTAACATAACCCAAACCTGAATAAGATAATTTCAGTTCAGTAACAGACCAAATGATCTCAATTCAGCTTAACAAGCAATGACTGTACCTCTACCCTGTGCCAAGAGCAGTGACCCCTCTTTAACACACATCTGACAAGTTTCCCACTTGCCTTTATCTCGGCCCAGACTGTGAGACTCCGCGTAATGTTGCTGGACGTGTGTCTCCTTGCTTCCACTCTGTCACTTGTCTCACTTGTCATTTGACCTCTTGTTTCTTATCACTGAGCAACCTGAAGCTGCTGGTACACTATGAACTTATTCTATGCCTCTTTGCTTTTGCTAAATGTGTCATTCTGCCAGAATATAAAAATAAACAAAATACCACCCCTATTCTAGAACAGCTTGAGTGTGAGACAACAAATAGCTTAATTATGACTTTACAAGTGCCTTGAAAAGGGCAGGCTCAGGTACGAAAGGCCCTCACCAACGAGAAGACAAAAAAGACAGAGGCGGATAAGGGCTTGTAGACGTGAGCCAGGATTGCAAGTCAGGAAATAGGAAATGTTCTTGGACAATTACATCAATCATAAAGGATTTTTTGTAGACCACCACCTTCAGCCAAAGCTTTAAGTATCATCAACCTCCAGATGTGTCTCTCCAGCCCAGAATTACACTCTCAATTCCAGGTTCTTTTATCTAGCTGCCTATTGCTCTTGACTAGATATCTTCTCTACTATCAGATAAACTGAAATTCTTACCTTTCCCTCAAAATCTACTCCTTCTACAGCCTTCCCATCTCACAAAATGATAAATCACTCCTTTTGGTTGCTCAGGTCAAAATCATCTAGATTCATCCTTGCCAATGTAAAGGCTTGTACCCTCAAAGGAGCAACTGAGTGAAGTGGTATGGGTTAAAGTTGGATGGAAGTGGGTTTAAGAGGGAAAGCAACTCAAAGAAGGAGCAGAATAAAAGAAAAGTAAATGAGAAGGGCATAGATTGAGGTAGAATAATTTTTCTTATGAAGTTAAATACTAGGGTATATTTGATGCTGATGAATGACCCAGAGAAACTGATGATACAAGAGACAGAAGAGACGAAGACTACAATAGTACCCTTGAGCGAGAGCACGAGCAGTTCACTCCTGAAAGTCAGAGTAACAGCAGAGTAAAGGGCACAGAAAAATGTAGGTTAGGAGACTGGTTGAGGGGTGGGTAGTATATCAATTCTATTCTGATTGAGTTTACTGAATATCTGTTCTAAAAGTCATCAAATGAACAAGAAGATGCAAAATAGTTGTCTAGGAAAGTAGAAGACTTTATAAATTTATATAACTTAGTAGTAGAGTTCTCAAGTACATGCTCTTTAGGCAAATAAAATAAGACTCTCATTTACATTTCCCTGAACATACTGTTTACAGGTCTGATAATTCTTTTGACTTAAATAAGTGAATCTTTAGTTTTGAAAAACAGTATCTATGAGACATTAAATCAATCATAAAGTAAGCATTCATGAAGACAGTATGGTTTCACAGAAAGAACACACCATTTTAAATCACAAGATTTGGGTTCAGGTTGTGGTTCTATCACTATAAACTAAATTTCCCTTGTGCTAGGAACTAAGTCCCGAATATTCATTGGAAGAACTGATGCTGAAGCTGAAACTTCAATACTCTGGCCACCTGATGCAAAGAACTGACTCATTGGAAAAGACCCTGATGCTGGGAAAGATTGAAGGCAGGAAGAGAAGGGGACTACAGACGGTAAGATGGTTGGATGGCATCACTGACTTGATGGACATAAGTTTGAGCAAGCTCCGGGAGCTGGTGATGGACAGGGAAGCTTGGCATGCTGTAGTCCATGGGGTCGCAAAGAGCCAGGCATGACTAAGTGACTAACTGAACTGAACTCCTGAGCCTTAAAAACAGCCTCATCTGAAAGAGGGGTAATATCTACCTCCCACGGTCACCAAGAGGACTAAAGCAAGAACACTGGAGGCAGCACTGTGGCAAATCCATTTTGTTAAGTAAACGTCAACTATTATTATTCTCATTGTTATTTAACTGTAGATTGACCAACCATATTGATCTACCTATACAACTATAGATCTTCCATAGACTGATCACTAAACTATAAATTAACCTTTTTAGGTTAGAGAACACTGAAATTAACTTTTGCCTTATGAAAAACTCTTTAAAATGACATTACCAGACTAGATCATAATTGCAAAACTAAGAAATAAGCCACTTACCAGAATAAAATAAAAGCAACGCAATGAGTTTAGAAGAAAATAAAAGGGAGATGGAGATTCTAACCATTTAACAACTAATGATCTCAAAAATGTAAGCTCAAGAGAGAAGAATAAAAACATTACTGCAGAAAAACAATGAGGTTTTACAGCAGGAAAAAGGTCTGCATACTGCTGTGTAGATAAGACATGGGTTCTAATCATGGGAAAGCTGTGCACTACTGGGTAAGTCTTCATTCAAAAGACTTTACACTGTCTTCTTTCTGATTTCACAGAGAAACAAGACTCCGGCTTCAGGAAATGAAAACATTCTCAGCTAAAGACACATAGCACTGAAAACAACCCAAGTTTTTTTCTTAAAACTAATCCCATGCTCTGAGATAACTGTTACATTTTTTGTCTCCTGCAAAAGATTTCAGAGTCCCACAGCTGGCATATCAATTGGCAGAAAAGGGAAACAGCAAGAAGTCAAGAGGGCATGTGTGCTGTGAAGAAGAGAGCCACAGTAAGTCCGCTTTGGGCAAAATGGCGGGGATTCAGCATGGTCTCAATGCAAGGCCTCCTCCTTGCGCAAAAGTCAGACGTGTGCCAACATCGCCCTCTGGTGGCCAATGAAGTTAGTTGCGAAGCTCCTCAACAGAAAGCCCCAGTCAGCTGAAGGACCATGTCTGAGGATCTAGTTATCCTTCCCAGGACTGACTTAGGCCCTTTCTCTAAGAGCAGTGTTTCTCAGTCAGGGACGGGCATCCAAATCACTTGCAAGAGCCTGTTAAAAAACAGACTGCTGGGCTTCCCTGATGGTTGAGTGGTAAAGAATCTGCCTGCCAACTCAGGAGACATGGGTTCGATTCCTGATCTGGAGAGATCCCACATGCCTCGGAGCAACTAAGCTGGGGTGCCGTAACTACTGAGCCTGAGATCTAGAGCCCACGGGTCACAAATACTAAAGGAAGCCCACACACCCCAGAGCCCAGGCTCTGCAACAAGGGAAGGCACCGAAATGAGAAGCCCAAACACCACAACTAGAGAGTAGTTGCTGCTCACCAAAACTAGAGGAAGACCAAGCAAAACAGATTGTCGAGTTGTATCTAAGGTTTGCCTAAGAACTGCATTTTGAACAAAGAAACTATAAAGAAAGCTGAGCACCGAAGAATTGATGCTTCTGAACTGTGGTGTTGGAGAAGACTCTTGAGAGTCCCTTGGACTGCAAGGAGATCCAACCAGTCCATCCTAAAGGAGATCAGTCCTGGGTATTCATTGGAAGGACTGATGCTGAAGCTGAGGCTCCAATACTTTGGCCACCTCATGCGAAGAGTTGACTCATTGGAAAAGACCCTGATGCTGGGAGGGGTCGGGGGCAGGAGGAGAAGGGGACGACAGAGGATGAGATGGTTGGATAGCATCACTGACTCAAAGGACATGAGTTTGAGTAAACTCCGGGAGTTGGTGATGGACAGGGAGGCCTGGCATGCTGCAATCCATAGGTCGCAAAGAGTCGGACACAACTGAGCAACTGAACTGAAATAAGGAAGCTCTTTTCCTTTCTCTCTTGATGTCTCCAACTAGCCACCTCTCCTCTTCCTCCCATTTATCCTATGTTAAGCCTTCTATAAACAAGGTGGTATGGGGGGAAAATACCAAAAATATGCTAACGGTTGTGCTATACTTAGTCACTCAGTCAAGTCAGACTCTTTGAGACCCCATGGACTATAGCCCTCCAGACTTCTCTGTCCATGGGATTCTCCAGACAAGAATACTGGATTGAGTTGCCATGCCCTCCTCCAGGGGATCTTCCCAACCCAGGGATCGAACCCCAGTCTCCCACATTGCAGGAGAATTCTTTATCATCTGAGCCACCAGGGAAGCCCTGCTAAAGGCTAAATGAAGGCTAGCATGAGAGTAAGGGGTCCTTGGGCTCCACAGACACGAAAGGACTTAAAATCCACTCGCAGGTTACAAAGACTGGCAGCGGGGAGGGGGGACACCAGGGTGCTGCCCTCCATGATGCAGACTAGAAAAAGGTGCCACTAAAGCAAAGGCAAGAAGCCCTGTCCCCTAGGGCCCTTCTCCCCTCTGCAAACAAAAGCTTTCAGCTGCTGGGGGAGAAGTATCAAACTCTGTCAACCCCAGGGCCAGGTGAAGGCCTAATGCAGCTGCGGAAGGAGTAAGGAGAAAAATCCCCTCTTACTTTAGGGAGGAGCTAGAAAAAGTCTGAGCCCAGGATCCTACACCAATACTTAGAAAATCCTATCCATGTAAGAAGGATAATATTACTGAGAAAAACACTCAACCATGAGATACATGCACACAGGACTGAGCCTAAACCAAGACCGAAAAACAGAGATAAACAAAACTCCTGCCCCTCCCAGGCTACCCCTCCCTCTTCTGACAAGGGAAGGGAAAGAGGACCTCCGGAGGCACAGGTGCACAGCAGAGGCCAAAAGCTGCGAGTGGAACAAGGACTGACAACAGGACGTTCAGCCCCTCAGCCCCTACTCTAAGAACCAGGAATAGACACATTTAAAGCCAGTAGTGCAATGAAGACCATCACAGTCCCAGCAAAGCCCAACCCTAGCTCAGCCCTGGCCTCAACACTTTGAACAAACTACCTAGTAAAAGAAGAGATATGCCACTGTTGGGCTGTAACCCCCAGGTCTACAAGGTCTTGCCCAGTTCCAAGACTGAAGAAAGAGCCCACAGTCAGCAACAGAGACATCAACGGTGAAATGGATGGGGGACCTCACACAGCTGAAGCAAGGTCCTGGAGTGATACCCTGCCACATGCAGCGGAAGACAGGCTTAGGACATGGAGGCAGTCTTTGCTCCCAGACGGCAGGGGTGATTATCAGTTATACAGGATTTGATGTCAGGAGGGCTCATTAGGCACCAGGAAAACCAGTGGAGGGGCACAGCCCTCATGGCCCCTTTGATAAAAAACAATCACCAGCTAGGAAAGGGCAAGGGTGTAGGAAGGTCAGTCATGTGAGTAGGGCATACGTGAAGCAGGCACTGGTCCGACAGGGGATGTACATACAGAGAGCAAGAGAACAGCCATCTTGAGTAGCCTAACCATACACTCATTTCCAGGCAAAAATCTTTTTATCTCGGTCTCTGTTTTACATGTGAGGTCTAGAAGTCACTCAGAAATTAACACACACATAAAAAGCACCAGAAAAAAACAGTGAAGAGACAAAAGAATCAGACTGAGGAATGACCCAGATATTTAAATTACTAGAAAGATATTTAAAAATTGTGATTAATGTGTTAAAGTCTATAGTGACAAAAACATATGCATTAATAGATAGCTAATTTCAGCAGAGAGATGGAAGCTCTAAAGGTCAAATAGAAACGCTGTAAGTTAAAAACAGTAAAAATATTAAAGATAAAGAATGTCACTGAGGATTCATTATTAGACTCAATGCAGCCAGCAAAAAACATCAGGGAACTTGAATACAGGTCAAAAGAAAATACCCAAAATGAAACATAAAGAGGAAAAAAAAGAGGGAAGGAAAAAAACCAAAGCATCCAAGATCGGTGAGACAATACTCAACAATTTAACAAAAAAGTAACTGGAATCCCAGAAGGAGGAGAGAAAAAGAAAGAGGCAAAGCAGAGAACAAGCTCAGAGAATGCTAGGAAGGCAAAATATCAGCTAGGGCTTCCCTGGTGGTCCAGTGGCTAAAACTTCGAGGTTCCAATGCTCTTAGGTCCAATCCCTGGTCAGGGAACTAGATCTCACATGCCACAACCAGGAGTTCGCATGCCACAACTGAAAGATCCTGCATGCCACAATTAAGACCTGGTGCAGACAAAAGAAATACCTTTTTTTACAGGTATTTATTAAAGGTATTTATCATCTAAACACAACATATTCAAGCTGCTAAAAGATCAAGATAAAACCTTGAAGGCAGGCAGAGGAAGGGAATAAAAGGAATAACTATCAAGATTGTTAACAGACTTCTTATCGGAAACTGCAAGTAGGAAGACTAATTTTCCTTTAAGTTACTGAAAGAAAAGAGTAACACAGAGTATGACACCTAGCAAAAAATACCTTCCAAAACTTAAGGTTTGTTTTTCAAATTAAAAAAGGTGAGATAATTTACTGTTAACTAGATTTGTACTGTAAGAGAAGAAGTATTAGAAGTTTTTAGGCAGGAAGACTATGGTGCTAGACAGAAATTTGGGTCTACATACACACACACAAAATGAAGAATGCCCAAAATAGTAAAAATGAGAGTAAAGGGTTCTCCTCCATATTTTTATTTCATTCTAAAAGATAGCTGACAATCTAAAGCAAAAATAATAACAATGTAGGTAACTAACACATGTCAAACTATGTATATGACTAACACAAAAAAACGTCAAATTATGTGCATGACTACCACAAAATATGAAAGACAATTTGGACATTTACTGTTTTGCATGGAATTTTACACTCTAGGTGAAATGGTAGAATATTACTGGAAGGCAAACTGGAAGAAATTTAAAATGTACACTGTAAAATCTAGGTCAAATATAAAACAACTTTTAAAAGAAATATACATAACAAGACAATACTAGAGTTAAAACAGTATCATAAAAATATTCACTTAATCCAAAAGCAGATAGAAAAAACTAGACTAAAGAACAGATGGAAGAAACAGGAAGGTAACAACAAACTGACAGATTAAATCCAACCATATCAATAATCACATCAAGTATTTCAATAAATAGTCTAAACACATCAACTAAAAGACAAGAGTTCTTCAGGTTAGATTTAAAAAGCAAGAACCATCTATATTCTAAGAAACCCATTATTAATAAATATTAAAAAAGAAACCCGTTGAAAGTGAAAGGAAGAAGATAGACATACCAAGCAAACCCTAACTAAGGAAACTAGAGTAGCTACATTAATGCAAGATGAAAATGAGAATTCAGAAAAAAGAAAATTACCAGGAATAAAGAGAGACAATCAGAGGTCAATTCATCAAGAAGACATAACAATGTAAATATATATGCACATGATGAGACATAACAATGTAAATATATATATATGCACATGATGAGAGATCTTCAAAAAACATGCAACAAAAACTGACAGAACTGAAGGGAGAAACAAATCCACAAAATTACATCAAAACTTCAATATCTTTCTCAAGTCATGAGAACAAGTAAACATAAAGTAGGCAAGGATATGAAAAACATGAATAACACTATCAACCAACTGGACTTAACTGACATTAATAAGACTACTTCACACAATAAATAACAGCATTGTACACTTTACTGCAAGTGCTCACAGAACACTGACCTTGACAGGCCATATGATGAAACCCCCCAAAAATTTTAATAAACTGAAATTTTAAAGGGTCTTCTGACCACAACAGTTAAACCAAAAATCAAGTATAGAAGAATATCTAAAAAAAAAAGTCCCTAAATACTGAGAAATTAACATAATTCTAATAACTGATAGATTGAAGAGGAATTCATAAGACAAAACAGAAAATGTTTGAACTGAATGAAAATAAAAAACATAACACATCAAAATCTATGGGACACATCTACAACTAGGATTAGAGAGAAATTTATAACATTAAAAGCCTATTTTATGTGGTTGCCAGAGGTGGGGGGGTGGGTAGAAAAATGGGTGAAAGGAGTTCAAAAGGTATAAACTTCTAGTTATAAAAGAAGTAAATCCTGAAGATACAATGTACAGCATAGTTTTATAGTTAATAATAACACTGTACTATATTTGAAAGTTGCTGAGAGAACAGACCTTAGAAATTCTCATCACACGGGGAAGAGAAGGTATAACTATATGTGGTAATGGATGTTAACTAGACTTATGGTGATCATTTCTATTTATACATACAAATATTGACAGGGTCTGTTGTATACCTGGGGGGAAAAAAAAACCTATGAAGCCAAAAGCTGGATCTTTAAAAAAAAAATAATAAGCTAGTATCTAGACTACTCAAGTGAAAAGAGGAAACAAATTTTCATAATGAAAGAGAGGACATGACAAGAGATCCTCGACATTAGAGGGATAAGGCAATATTACAATTTCATCTCCATTAATTCAATGACTTAGAGGAAACAGACCAATCTCTTGAAAGATACAAACCACCAAAGCTCACTTGAGAAGAAAACACATGTACAGTTCTCTGCCTCTGAAAGGAACTGAATTCTTAGTCAAAAAGTTGACAAAGAAAACTCCCGGTCCAGATGGCTTCACTGACAAAGTCTGTCAAACATTAAAGAAAAAATCAATTCAACACAAACCGTTCTAGAAAACAGAATAGGAGGGAACACTTCCCAACTCATTTTATGATGTCAACATGACCTCAATTTTAAAACCAGACAAAGGCCTCACAAGAAAACAGACCAATATCCCACACGCACATAAATACAAAAATCCTCAAATGTTAGCAAATTTGATCCAGCAATATATAAAGGCAGCAAATCTCTTTTAAAGGGGTTTAATCCATTTTTTAATCCTGACCTAGGATTACTCTCAAAGACAGGTGGCATCTGACTCCAATCCAAATTAAGTCTTGTTATAAATATAAAGTATCTAACTTTACAAAGCTACTTTCAAAGAAGAGGCATAGCAGGCAGTTTAATTTAGGAAATTAATAAGCAGATTATACAGTAGTTGAGACATTATAGAAGAAACTTTAGGGTTAAGAGAAGGTTAAGAGTAATCTACAGCCTGAAGAATACATATTCAACTAAAAGGTAATGAACCTACCTCCTTGGTTTCTAAGAAATGTACATAAAGAGAAAGTTACTAACTTATACTTAAAAACTCAGTTTTTTAGTTTCCTCAAAAGTTTATAAGATTATAACCCAAAGTGTAGTCCCTAATCTACTTTCTGAACCTATATCCAGTTTAATTTAATTACTTACCTTCAACCTGGCTGGTGTCTGAGCATGGTTTCTTCTTTGACTCCGAATTCCCGGTTTTTTCATCAACATCCAGGAGAGGAATATAGTCTGTTTTTCCAACAGTTTCTCCCACAACATCATCAAAGGCCTCTGCCTCCAGCGTGGCAATAAAGTCCCGTTTTATCTCTTCCTCGATTTCTGGAGACGGCTCCGTTAACGCATCTGCAAGACTGAGGTCAGCCATTCTGCACCACTGCAACTGCCTGGTTAATGGGGAAACAAGGGTTCATGTGACGAGCAGTGCCAAAGAGAAAACATTCCTAGAAACTCTTGTCATTGTTTTAAACAAACAAGGAATTAAAATGCAAAATTTTCAAGCTAAAAGAGACTCTCCCATTTTATAGAATGGAAAATAAAAGCTCAGTAACAGACCGTCTTACCCAAAGTAAACTCTCTTCCTCACATCCTAGGAGGTAAACAGAGCAAGTGTCATTCTGTCCTTTTCAACAATAAGAAAAGTGAAGGGTAAAAAGGACCCCTATATTTACCCAAGTTTATTATCCATAAGAATTCAAATCAGGTGTTTTGATTTCAAGTCTTCAAAACCCTTTAAACTATTCCATTTATCAATTTCCAAATCATGTTGCAGAGTAATTCTTAAAATGAAAGTGAAAGTGTCTCAGTCGTGTCCAACTCTTTGCAACCCCACGGACTGTAGTCCATGGAATTCTCCAGGCCAGAATACTGGAGTGGGTAGCTGTTTCCATCTCCAGGGGGTCTTTCTAACCCAGGGATCGAAACCAGGTCTCTGGCATTGCAGGCGGATTCTTTACCAACTCAGCCACCAGGGTAAAAATACATACAAAAGGAGGTCAGATTAGGTTACTTTCCCATTTTATTTTTAAAAAAGGTTAAATACTATCAGGCAAGTGAAATCACTTTTCCTTACCAGAGACTAGGAATCTGGGCCTTATCCTGTAAGGGTAAATACCGCTTCATGAATCACTTGCAAAGGACTTGGTCAACCAAGCTACACTTGGCCCTGCTGGCATGAAAAATGCAGGCATCTTCCCTGAATTAGCTGAGAAGGCAGTCTCTGTGGTCATGTCCATTACTATCTTTACAGAACACCAACCAAGCTTTCAATTTTTAAACATAACCTGAAACTAAAAAGTATATGGGAGGGTTTCCCTGGTGGCTCAGTAGTGAAGAATCTGCGTGTCAGTGCAGGAGACATGGGTTCAATCCCTGATCTGGGAAGATCCCGCAGGCTGTGGGCCACAACTGTTGATAGAGCCCAGGAGTCACAATCACTGAGCCCACGTGCCATAACTACTAAAACCCGCCCAGCCTAGGGCCCGGGCTCAGCAACGCGAGAAGCAACCACAGTGACAGCCCCTTCTCCTGCTTGCTGCAACTACAGAAAAACACTCGCAGCAACAAAGACTCAGCATAGCCATAGACAGATAGATAAATAAAAGCACTTTTTAAAAAGTTAAAAATCTTATATACATAAATGTACACAAACACACTGGTTTAAAAAAAAAGTATACGGGAAGTCCCTGGCAGTCCAGTGTTTAGGACTCTCACTTTCACTGCCAGGGGTGGGTTAAATCCCTGGTGCGGGAACTAAGATTCTACATGCCGCACAGCACAGCCAGGAAAAAAAAAAAGAATTCTGTAAAGGCCTGATGAATGTCAAAGGGTTCCATAAAAAGGAACTGCTTTTCTCTTTTTTATTTATGGTAACTATTATTACAGTTAGCCTTTGAAAGCTGTTATGAGCAAAAAACAATAAAGGATGTCTATAAATAAACAGTTTCACAGTCAAAGAGAGCTTCTAAGAACACCTGTACCATCTTTAAAAATATACAGTAAGAGCCCAACAGATCTATTCTTCTATAATACTTCATGCAATCTACTCAAAACTTTCCCTAATTTAGGACACTGGTGAAAACACAAGCAAAACCAGCAAAACCTTTTAAACCTCATTTATCTGAGTGCAGATTCTCAAAGGGCAGCTTTTTATTCACTGTAATCTTACTCTCCTCCCTGCCTTGCAACCTCCCAAACCATTTTCTCGGCTGATATGTGGTTTACGGAATATGAACAGCAGCTTACATTCGGCTTAAGAGGGTAAAATTGATAGAAAATCTGACAGCTGGAAAGTGGGAGGGTTGTGCAGCCAACCACCCAGCATCTGCTTTTCAACACAGTTTAGCTATTCTTTTCATGTCATCACATATAAATAGAAGTATGATTTAAACACACACAATATACTTATGGAAAATGACTCTGTAAAGGCAATACTAGCCAGTAGAAGTGAAAATACTGGCTTTTAGCCCAAAAGGCCTAGTTTTCAATAAAGAGAAAATTATTCAATTATAATTATTCTACTCTAAAACATGTATAATAAATTCCTTAGGTGCTCTACAAATAGGTTAAGCTAGTTCTGCAAATGCTCCAAAATTGATGTTAATAAGCTCATGAATGAATGTCATCCAACACATACAGAAACATTTAAGGTCACTTAACAATATTTATTCACACAGTGTCCTTCTCTAATCTGGATACTCAAGAAAATCCAAAAACATATTCTTGGGAATGAGAAGGATCTACACTTAAAAAATTATCTCACATTGACTATTTATGCTTTTCTTCTTCTATTTGCATAGATAAAAGAGAAACTTATCTGAGTTTGGACTTTTTTAATTGAAGTATAGTAGATTACAATGTTTCAGGTGTACGGCAAAGTGATTCAGTTTTATATATAAATATATATATGTATATATATATTCTTTTTCAGATTATTTTCCTTTATAGGTTATTGCGAAATACTGAATATAGTTGCTTATACTGTTAACTTTGAATGAATTTGCTGACAGAAGATAAGAAAAGAAGCTGGTTAAAGACATTTCCATGCTCCACTAGTTCAGTCTGATTCTCAGTTTGGCTTTGAGTGGGTCACCTCCTGGGGTTGAGCTCCCTAGGCTGTAAAATGAGAGTGGTATGTGAAACAATTTCTGAGGTTGACTATTCGATAAACTACTTATAATTCAGTTTCATCACTTGGACCCTCCGTGTGACTATTATTTTATACATCAAGTACTCTCAATTATAACTGGGTTCAGGTTTATTAAAAAAGGCAAAAGCCTTTTGGCAAAGAGAAAGACTAAAAACCAACTCCCCAGTGCACAGAGCCCTAGTCTGACAAATCCCGCTGCAGCTTAAGAAACCCCACCCAGTTCTGGCTAACATCAAAGGAGATATGACACCACTCTGCCAGAAAATAAGCCCCACATTATTTAACCAGGCACCAGAGCACACACACACAAACACAGCACTTCTGACATCTGATCTTCATTCTGATTACATGCCTGACGTGAAATTATCTACTGAGGATTTTGAAAATACCTAGGTAAACCAAAGCAAGAGGAAATGACAGGACATGATGATGAAGCACAGAAGACAATTTTTGTCTCTTGACTAGCCTTACTATTAATAGCTATGTGCTCATAAAGAGTAAATAAGAATATATGATGAAGTCACAAGCACCTTCTCTTTTGTATGGTTTACTTCAGATCACAAACTCTGGAATTAATTACTGGACTAAAAATATTTTCTAGGTCTATACAGATTAAATAGTGTTCATATATAATTTAAATGCACAGAAGTATGGGTAACTTTTCAAGCTCCCAGAGATTTAGGTCAGTCTTACCTATAGTCACTCAGTTAGGACCTGTGCACTTTCTGTCTGGTTGTCTGCTGAGAAATTAGCATTCTCGTTTGTAAATGGCCTGTTGTTGCCTCTGTCCTCCCCTACTTTTCTCCCCATCCCAGTCCCTGACCAAAACTGCTAAACTCTGAAACTAAACTGGAGGAAGAAAACTCATGAAAAGGAAGAACAGAAGCCTAATGCCCACCAACATACTCAAACACTTCTCATAACCACGGTATTTTCATTTCACTTGGTCACATTAGCCAAACTTCTACTAAGATTCACTTGCAGCAGCTAGCATTCTCTTATAAGAAGTACAGAACCCTATTTCACAATTTTAAGGGGCATAAGGAGACATACACCCCTTGAAGGGCCTTCATTCTGCTTTGTGTGAATTTAGTGATCAAGTTAGCTTTCCTCTCAATCCCTGAGGTAAATTCCATTGAAAGTGTCTGAGTTTCTGGTTTTAGGGTAAAAAGGAAGAAATATAATGTAGCAACATGGAATACTTCAGGGAATAAAGCAGATTGGATAAGGTAACCAACTAGGGAGAAGGTATATGGGCCCAGAGGCCCTAGGAGGTAAAAGGAAGAGAGGAACGCCAAAGGCAAGCTCAGAAACCTTTTGAAATACTCCTGTCAGTTTTAGAAAAAAGGAAGAAGCTTTCTTCTCAGTAATTGGATTAACTTAGAATCAAAATTAATCATCATTTATAATACTGTTTAACTAAGGGAAATGCATTGAGTTTCAAATAATCAATTTAATAAAGAAACATTTAATAATAATTCTTCCAGGTAGGAGACTGTTCATAATACTCACTTAAATTGTCTCCATGATTGATATTCTGTCCTGTTTAGTAAGGGGTGGGAGTGGAGGGGAGAATTATGGACAAGACATGGAACTGTAAAGATATGTGGGCTAATATTTTCTTCTTCCTTTTTTTTTTTGCATGACAGAGAATTCTGAAGCCAGCACTAAGCTGCCATCCCAAAAGCGTGCTGTGGCCAAAATGCAGAGCTTGTTCCTCAGGCTTGGAAGAAACCCAGCATCCCAGACAGTCCCAGGGATCACTTATAATCTGACAAGGTGAAAGGTATAGTCTGCATCATTAAGATTTCATATTCAACATGAAATCATTTTGGTCTGCCTAGCACGCTTTCAGTCACTAGACGGGGACTCTATCCCTTAGGTCTGTTTGATGAAGTCCTCTCAGAGGTCTATTACACATCAAGCCGAACCTCGTCTGGTGGCTGTGCTCTGCTTTTAATTTATTCAACTTGAAAACTCGTTTATACTTTCAATCAAGATAGTATTTCTTTTGAAGTAAAACCAAATCTTTATGGACATGGGTTTGTGCAGACTCCAGGAGACAGTGGACGACAGGGAAGCCTGGCGTGCTACAGTCCATGGGGTCAGAAACAGTCGGACACGACTGAGTGACTGAACAACAATGACAAAAGAGGTCTTTATACAGCTTGCAGGCACGTATGACCCCTGAGGCTAAAGCGAATTTTCTCCTGCTCCTCCCCAGAACCAGGATGGAAATGGCAACAGACAGCTCAGCAATATCTTAACTGTCCTGAGCAATAAACTCAACCCCCCCTGTGGAATATATTAATTTTCCACCCCCAGGTGCCTCCCTGCGCACTAAGGACAACAGCTGTACTATGACGAACTGATGGAATTTCCAGGCTTGGCGAGGTTCTGTTCATCACCACCATTTGTCCTGTTCATCATAGGATTAGCAACAGGAGAGAGTCCTTGATTACTAGAATAGCTGAGGCCATTACCCAGTGACATTCCTGTATGAAAGAACACACTGATTCACATTACTTCCATGCAGTCCCCAGAGCAAAGAATTCCTTTTTGCACTGCTATTTTAGGGAGCCTTGTCCTGTAATATGAAAACACTGCACACACATGCACACGCATATTCACGTAACTAAGACCTTGCAGCATGAGGCAGAAAGGCTTGCTTGCTTACTTACACAGCAGCTATCCAGGCAGCTTATATTGCGTCCCGATTGAATGCATTTTGGGTCTCTAAGCAAGCACCTGCCACATTTCTATCCAAGTAAATCTGAATCTATTTCCCCAGGAAGAATCTACACTGGATACCTCCGTCAGCCATGTGATACAGAGCATGCTGTCTGCTGAAGTCTGGCTGTGCACGCCAAGAGAGGACAGTGACGCAGCACTTGACATCTGCTGTGACCATCCCCAAGAGCAAAGGTTTATCTCAGTTTTTTTAAGAGAAGAGTGAACCTTAAGCTGATTCTCAATACCTAATGCCCCCAAATTTTGAAAAAGAGAAAGCATTTTTTAAACCTTTACTATTTGTCCCAATTAATTTAACCTCAGTCTAGCAGGCAAAAAAACATCCAGAGTTTGCTTACACTTATCCAAAAATTATCTCTAAACATTTAAGATCTCTAAAGGCTTTAAAAAAAAAAAACTAGTTAAAAGAAAAATAGTTCAAATAACCTAGGATTCAAGTCCCTCACTTTAACAGATGACAAAGAATCAGAGAAAACAAATCACTTGTAAATGAAACTGGGGTTGAGATCAGGCTAAGAGGCGATCCAGAGAATACCAGACACAGAGGCAGCATGTGACAAAACTGGCAAAATCTTGAAATTTTACAGTGATATCACTACACTTCAAAATCAATTTTTTTGCTCTACCTCTCCTTCTTAAAGGATGAAGGCAGCTGGGAAAAGATCTGAATGTCAGGAAAATATACTGGTTGATTGAAGAGGATTCCAACACTTATTTAAAAATAAAACCAAACTTCTTAGTGTGATATCAAGGCCACACAATCTGAGAGGACCCAGTTCTACCACCTACTACAACCATCAGCAGTTTTCCACTTGGGTCTCTATATATATTTCAGTCACAAAAGACCACCTGCCATTTTACAAGCAGACCATTGATGTTATCACTGCATACCTTGGCTCATATTGCTCTCCACACTTCAAATTGTCTACTTCCTCTTTGTTAGTCTTACAATTGAGGTCCACATGCTATCTATCACCTTTTCTCTGATTCCATTTTAGAATCTGTTCTCCAGTACTATTCAGAACTAATACATCATCTATACTTGTAACAAACAGTACAATCTGATCTATACTAGAGTGAGCTGTATATACCAGGAGCTCCTGTAAACTACTAGGTCCCAAAGGGGAAAGACCCTGTCTAAGTAATGTGCATATCTTCTCTTAGTGGTTTACTTTACACAGAAGATGGGCCGAAACAACAAAAGACAACAAAACACAGGGAACTAAACATATAGCTCTAAAATGGTAAACAGAAGATAATGAAAAACATGCCTATTTTAAAATTAATTAGAGCCCACTGGAAAAAAAAAATAATAAAAATAATAAAAAAAAATAAAATAAAATAAAATTAATTAGAGGTGCTGAAGCTACAAAACTCAGAACTGGAAGAGGAATGAACAGATTCAAGGTGGAAAGGTCATCACTAATGAAGAATATTCACCTCATTTCTTCTATTTCCAAACAGGGCCTGTGACACAGCCATCATGAAAAGAAAGCTAACAGGGAGTAACCAGACAAGCCAGCTCTCCAGGCTGGTCATCTTATCATTATTAGGCAGGGCAATAAAAATAGCTCTCTGCTTTTAGAAAAGCCCAACAACGTGATGCAATGTGGCAAAAACAAATTGTTTTCTGTTCAAGAGATCAGCTACCACCATCATGTTAACATCACTATATATAAATGTTAAAACTTCTATAATCGGTAAAATGTCAAATCTCTATAGCAACAGCTCACCTGTCTCTGTCAGGGAGTAATAAATATATTATGGAATTTTAAGCTACTTAGGTTAGGGAAATTGAATGGAATAATCATAACTGTTCAGTTCTTAGCTTTAGAGAACTACTTTATTTAAGAAAAACCTTTCCATTAAGTGAAGTTTCTCTCTGAAGTTCAGAGCCATGGTATTTCATACTTTACTGTATAAAACGTCTGTGAAAGTGAAGGGAAAAAGAAGACAGAACTAAGAGGAAATAGGAATTTGTGCCCATAGTTCTGTAATTATTCATTGAAAGTGTGTCCCTCTTCCCGAGCCCACCTTGAACTCCGAGTTTCAAGACGGAAAAGAAAGCACCTTTTATCCTAGGCATCTAGTATAAAAAAGGGACACCTCTTGGCACTCATTAAACACACGGGCATTCTGCTGATTGTGCCTTGTTCCGTATCATGACACCAGCCTTTTCTTGGTGGGGTGGACATTTACCCAGCTGAAGGAGCCTGCTGGCTCTTCTACTGTTGGTCCTAGGCACGGAATCAGCGCTGGAGCACAGCGCTCCCCTCTCCTGAGCAGGAAAGAAGATGGCATAAACTCTATGGGAGTACTTAGTAGGCATTTTGAAGAGTAGCCTTAGTGGTGGTAAAAGTCTTACCTTTAACATAAAGTGAAAACCAAACAAGCAAAATGAAAAGTCAAAGGAACTCTTCTAATTATTATTAACATTTTACGTGAAATAGAGGAAAACATCCGATATAAAGTGAAAAGCCACTGGCACAGGATCGATCAGACAGTCCAGCAATTTCAAAATGAGTTAATTCTGAAGGACTCCCACAGTTGAGAGCTACTGAATTAAAACAAAATCTACCCAATACATTAAAGATGAAATTCACCAAAATGAAACATAGAACAGGATTCGTACAACTTAACACTAGAAAGAGAGATCAAGTTCTCCGTTGTTGAGATGGTAGATGCTTTAGATTCAGTTTAATAGAAGCAAAGCCTTCTATTAAAAGGCTAAAAAACATGGATTTTTTATAAACCGAGAGAGTACCCTCAGGAGAAAGCGGTAGGAGAGGGAAGGGAGGTAAAACTGGGTTTAGCTGAGTCCAGCCTCCGCCTCCTCCCTGGGGAAGCTGTGGAGCCCAACTGCAGCCCCGAGTCAGGGCCAGAGGTAAGGGGCCAGGTTACTGTAACCCTTGCAAAGCAGTCGTTAGCTGAGTGACACGCTGGCTGGTTAACCGAATCCAGACAGGGCACCAGCAGCATCTACTACAGAAGGTTCAACCGTGTAACAAAATGCGTACCAGACTGGTGGAGGCATATAGTTGTCAACAAGACTGCTGCTGCTGCTAAGTCACTGCAGTCGTGTCCGACTCTGTGCGACCCCACAGACGGCAGCCCACCAGGCTCCCCCGTCCCTGGGATTCTCCAGGCAAAAACACTGGAGTGGGTTGCCATTTCCTTCTCCAATGCATGAAAGTGAAAAGTGAAAGTGAAGTCGCTCAGTCGTGTCTGACTCTTCGCGACCCCATGGACTGCAGCCCACCAGGCTCCTCCATCCATGGAATTTCCAGGCAAGAGGACTGGAGTGAGTGCCATTGCCTTCTCCGCAACAAAACTGACTCGAAGCAAAAACACCATAAGTAGAAATAAAATGACAAATTTTAATTCACTAAGATTTATCAATATTAAACTTGTCCCCATCTAACAACACAGATATTCAAAAACACATAAAAGTGACAGTAATGAGGAGCAATAGATGAATCCAACTTCACAGGGGCATGTCATTGTAAACCTTCTCCTAGTAACTGACACATCAAGAATATAAAAAATCAGTAAGTACATACAAGCTTTGAGCAATTTAATATACAAGTTTCAACTACTAGGCTACACTGGAAAGTGGCGTGGTACATTGGAGAAGACACTTTCTCGTCCAGCATTCATGAAACTTTCTTTTTAAAATAAATGTATACTAGGAAATGTCTCATATTTTAAAAATTATTATGCATTCCACATTTATGAAACATATGAACAAATTAGAAATAGAAACCTGTACTAGGAAATTTGAAAACACTACAAATAACCCATAGATTAAACCATAATAATAACGAAAAAAATACTTAGAACTGAATAATACCAAAAATATTACATAGCAAGGTTTGTGGAATATACCTAAAAAGAGAATTTAAGCAATGTCCCTAGTCTTAAGTGCTTATATTAGGTAAAGAGGAATAAAATTAACTGGTTAACATATATCTTAGATAAAAATAAATCTGAGTAAAATCAAAGGAAGGAAAATAAACTCATAAACAAAAATAAAGTACAAGGAAACACGAATAAATCAGTAAAAGTCCTCTTTGAGGACTAATAAAGTTAACAGGGGCTTCTCCGGTGGCTCAGTGCTAAAGAACCCGCCTGCCAATGTGGGAGACACAGGTTCGATCCCTGGGATGGGAAGATCCCTGGAGAAGGAAATGGGAACTCACTCCAGTATTCCTGCCTAAAAAGTCCCATGGACAGAGGAACCTGATGGGCTACAGTCCATGGGGTCGCCAAAGAGTCAGACACAATATAGCAACTAAACAACAAAGTTAACAAACCTTTGGGAAGATTGTTCAAAAAAGAAGAGAAGGAATAAATGAACAATTTTAGGAAGGAAAAAGAAAAATATCATAAATGCAGAAGAGAGAAAAAAAAGATTATAAGACTATGACAACAAATTTGAAGAGGAGATGAAAAAGATCAATTCTTAAAAGAGTATATATAACAAAAACTGGTACAAAATATGATAAATAGAAAACCTCAACAGTATGAAACCAGTTAAAGAAACTGAAAGTTATTTTTAAATATTCCAAATACATACACACATACAGACACACACCACAAAGGGTTTTATAGTATTCTACCAAATATTTAAGGTACTGATCTAACACAAACTCTAGAAATTAGAAAAATAATGCTCTCCAACTCATTTTATAAGACTAATATAAGTATAATGTATGTAAGTATAATGTAGTAGATTACAGGCTGTCTGTAGTAGGTGAGAGGCTGGGATCCACACTGGACTACCAGAAAGTGAAAGTGAAGTTGCTCAGTCGTGAGTCTTTGCAACCCCGTGGACTGTAGCCTACCAGAATCCTCCATCCACGGGATTTTCCAGGCAAGAGTACTGGAGTGGGCTGCCATCTCCTTCTCCAGGGGATCTTCCCAACCCAGGGATCAAACCTGAGTCTCCCACATTCAATCTTAATATCTAAATCACTTAATATCTATGTGACCATGGGCAAGTTTCTTAATTGTTTTACTTCAGTTTCCTCACATGTAAGTTGGGAATAACAGAATTAACTACTTATGGATCTGCTGATACATAAAATGTTAGAACAGTGCCTGGAACACTGTGCCTTAGGTATTTGCTAGTGATTACTATATAATTACTGGTAATATACCCTGATATCAAAACCAGACAAGAATATGGTAGTGAAAAATTATAAGCTAGTTCAACAACCTGGTTCAAGTTCCAGTATATTAACTGTGAATAACTGCATAAAGCACAAATTTGCTGCTAGCTCTTCAGTCTACAAATTACTACATGCATAACAGTTTGTGTGTCAAGATTAGTGACCTATCACAACACAAAGCCTGTTAGTGACTTGTGACTGAGCATCTGTTATTCAGTTCAAGTACAAACCTGTGTTGCCTCGTCTACCAGTGATAAACCCATGTGACATTTTAGAAAAAGGGAGCTTTAAGAGGGAACTGGTCAAAATGAAAGTGTAGCAAAGAACTAAAGAAGAGTAACACTGGAAGTGAAATTCAAATTGAATGTGAATGGAGTAACAGAAGCAACAGCTTCACTGTGGGAATGCAGACTCTACAGTCACTCCAAAGAGTCTGTACATGCAGTCAGAGGAACGTAGTAAAGGTGAGTTCATCTATGTATTTTGGTGAAAAAGATGAGGATGTTCAAGAGGAAGTGACACAGGCAAGATATCTGACATTAAAACAATTCTCAAAGGCACACTGTGACATTGAAAACACAAGGCAATGTGGGGAGCTGATCCAAACTTAGAAACCGGGATGACAACTTGCCAAGGCAGAGAGAAGAGGCCCATTCCATGTCGTATCACAAAAAGAGAGCAACTCTTGATAAGATTTTACTAAGAAAGAAAACATTTTAATTCTCAATGATTCTAATGTTTTAAATTACACTGTACTATATATTCATTTTTCTTTTTTTTTTAATTTCCCTATGCATTTATAACAGGAAACAAGAGAAGTTTCTGAAGTTCACAATAATTTTTCACACTGATTTTTTTTTTTTTTTTTTGCCTTGTCGCATGGCACACAGGGATCTTGGTTTCCTAACCAGATGCCCCATCTAGCGGAAGTGCAGAATCTTAACCACTGGACCACCAGGGAAGTCCCTCCCATTGATTATTAATATTTTGCACACTTTCACCCTACATGGCCATTTTTACAGTCTTGAACTATTGTGCTAAAGTGAGGTCCTCCACAACTAACTGTGCACAGCAAGAACTGCCTGTACTCAACACTGCCATTACAGTACGAAAGCTTCAAAAGACAATAAAGAAATGAAAGTGTCTCTGTTACAGTAAAATTTTATTTACGGACACAAACTCAAATTTCATGTATTCGCTTGTCATGAAATATTTTTCTCCTTTTAACTTTCTGTCAATTATTTTTAAATGTAGAAGCCTCTAGCTCAGGGATTATATTAAAATAGGCAGAGCAAACTTCCTGGTGGTCCAATGGTTAAGATTCGCCTGCCAATGCAGAGGACACAGGCTCGACCCCCAGATTGGAAAGATTTCACACGTCTCAGAGCAACTAAGCCTGTTGCCCAGTCCAAGCTCACTCTGCTTACCGCACAACAGGCCAATGAATCTGACAGACAAGCTGTTAAGGCAAGGAATAGGACTTTATTCACAAAGCTGACTGATTAAGAAGATGGCAGACTAATGTCTCAAAACAATCATCTTGTTGGGGTCTAAGTGCCAGGTTCTTTTTGAACCAGAGAGAGAAGCAATGAGGAACTAAAGTCAAAAGGCAGAAAAGAGAGGGCGAGGCAGTGAGGAAGGTCACACAAATCACTAACCATAAAAGGCTAAAAATGATAAACATGTCCATGATAAATATCATGGACAACATCAAAGGTAAGAATCTATAACCACCCAAATATACCATTAAGAGAGTGAAAGCAAACCAGAGCTGACGATATCCACAGTATGTAAAAAGAAAAAACCTATATATGAGATATATAAAGAAATTCTACAAATGAAAAGCACAACAAAATAGAATAGCTAACAATTATAAGAGCCTATCCAAAAATTCAATACCAAAAAAAGTGCTTACTTTCACTAATCAACAGGGATAGGTAACTTAAAAACTATTCTGAGATTCAGTAAATACCTGACAGAGTTGCTAAAATGAAAAAGTCAGACAATATCAAGCATTAGGAAGAATGAGCAGCAACTGGACCTCCCCTGCACTGCTATAAATTTATATAATCATTTTAAACAACAGCATGTCATTGTTTACAAGAATTTGTATACATCCTTAGACCCAGACTTTCAAATTCTAGACATATATCCTGGATAAGCTCTTGCATCCATGTTCAAGAATGTCAAAGCAATATTATTCACAATAACAATAACCTCGTAAGAACCCTAAGGTACATCAACAGATACAGAGAATAAAATCAATACAGCACTGAAAATGAATTAATTAGAGAAAAACACATCAACATGGATGAATTTCAACACAGTGTTAACGGAGTCCTACATCTGTACACAAATATTAAACACAAAGAAAGGCACAAATTCAAAACAGTGATACTCTGGTGGGGAAAAAAATTAAAAGGGAAGAGACAACAAGTGGTTTAGAAAAGTACAATTTTGTAAGCTGGCTGGTAGAGTCATAAATGTTTACCTTTTTATTATCTTTAAATGTTGCACATTTTATATACCAAAAGGTATATATAATGTATCACAGCATAAAAGGGGGAAGCAGAAGACAGAGATGATGGACAGAGTTAGAGAAACAAGGACAGAGGGGAAAAGGAGAAAGAAAGAAAATTCCCCCAAACAATATCTACCAAGTTATGAGAAACAACAGCAACTAGAATGCTAGAAATGCTAGGGTGCAAGAAAGCAATGGGGAGATGCTTTTAAAAGTGAGAGAAGTTATTTCGAACCTAGAGTTTTATACTCAAGCCATCTATGGAATCAGGACTGGAGCAGGAAATTGAAACATGCAATAAATTTTTAAAAAGTTTATTTTCCAGACATCCTTCCTAAAAATGAACTTTCAGCACAGAGTCTAAGAAAAGTGACGAATGAACACAGCATCCAAGGAAAGCCACAGTATCCAAATAATAGTACAATTATCCTGTAAGAGATATGAAAAGAAATCCCAGGATGATGGTTATGCACTAGGATATGGAAACAACTCTGTCTAAAATCAATCTTTCCAAAAACAGTATAATTTTCAAAAGCTAAAAGACTTAGATATGTGGTACAGATAGCATATATTTTTCTGCCTACAAGGAAAAAAAAGGCCAATCGCAGTGGGGGTAGAGGTGTGATTTATCAGAGGGAGAACTATACAAGAGAAGTATTGATTCAAATTGTTTCAAACTGAACTGTGGCATTATTTTGAGCTAATTATACATTTTAAGGGAAAATTACATTTAATGCTTAGGCTTAAAACATTCTCATAAGATTTACTTTACTAACAGAGGACATATCTATGAGGAAAGATACATTTTCGTCTTAAGTACAAAAGTGAATGGGGGTTTCCCAACGTGGCTCAGTGGTAAAGAATCCGCCTGCCAATGCAGGAGACTCGGGAGATTAGAGTTCAATCCCTGGGCTGGAAAGGGCAACCCACTCCAGTATTACTGCCTGGAAAATTCCACAGACAGAGGAGCTTGGCGAGCTATAGTCCATGAGGTCGCAAAGAGCTGGACAGGACTGAGTGACCGAGAATGTACAGAAGCGTATATGTAATGGATCACAGAAAGAAGGGGGTGGGATAACTATAACAGCAACTGAAATGAAAGCTGAAAGGCTTCTGCTGACTCTCTAAGTTTAATCTCAAGTGGGCAGAAGGCAAAGAGAACTTTGCCTCCTCACTGGAATGTGCTTCTCTATTGGTCTACAAGCCTGCATGTGCTGACCTTTAAAAAAACAGGATAAGGTTTCTCTGTTTTCCCTTCTGCTAGTGGGCTGACAGACTGAACATGAGTGGACAATGACTTGGTGGCTCTGGTGCTGGCTATGTTCAATATTCTAGTGTATTTCTTGAATAAGCAATGGGAGATGTTTGCCATAGATGCATTTTTTAATCCTTCAAAAATAAACAAGGCATAATGAAGTTTTCAAAAAGTTTAAACCAGTAATGAAACTATAAAAGAAAATAACATGATATAACCATCCTGGGGTAAAACACCAAAAAGACAAACCGAACAAACAGCAAATGTCTTAAATATATCAAGTACCAAAGAGTTTATAAACTAAAATAACAAAGACTTTCAAACTAAATTTCTTGTAAGAAATTTGGAAGTAAATTCTGAATGACCAAAGGTACAAAAAATAATAAGCAATAAGAGAAACATTTCTGTGGTAAATACAGAATCTAAGAATGCACAAACTGAATGGGAGTATGAGATGCTCAATGCTCAACCAATCTGCTTTCTTCTTCCTGGGCGCTCAGAACTAACATCTCCCACCTCCATTGCAGTGACAAGATAGACGACGTGACTGGGTTCTAGTTGGCAGGATTCCAGCTAAAGTAATATTTGTTGTTGTTCAGTTGCTAAGTCCTGTCTGACTCTTTGCAACCACATACACTGCAACAAGCCAGGTCTCCCTGTCCCTCACTATCTCCCAGAGTTTGCCCAAGTTAATGTCCACTGAATCAGTGATACTATTCAACCATCTCATCCTCTGCCATCTTCTTCTCCTCTTGCCTCGGATCTTTTCCAGTATCAGGGTTTTTTCCAATGACTCTGCTCTACGCATCTGGTGGCCAAAGTATTTGGAGTTTCAGCTTCAGCATCAGTCCTTCCAAGGAATATTCACAGTTGATTTCCTTTAGGACTGACCGGTTTGATCTCCTTGCTGTCCAACAGACTCTTAAGAGTCATCTCCAGCACCACAATTTGAAAGCATCAATTCTTTGGCACTCAGTCTTCCTTATGGTCCAACTCTCACATCCGTACATACAACTGGAAAAACTATCGCTTTGATTATATGAGCCTTTGTCAGCAAAGTGACGTCTTTGCTTCTGAAAACACTAAGTTTGCCATAGTTTTGTTTCCAAGGAGCAAGTGTCTTTTAATTTCATGGATGCAGTCACTGTCTGCAGTGATTTTGGAGTCCAAGAAAATGAAGTCTCCACTTTTTTCCCTTCTACTTGCCATGAAGTGATGGGATTAGATGCCATGATCTTTGTTTTTTTGAATGTTGAGTTTTAAGCCAGCTTTTTCACTATCCTCTTCACCCTCATCAAGAGGCTCTTTAGTTCCTTTCCAAATTCTGCCATTAGGGTGGTATCATCTGCATATCTGAAGTTGTTGATATTTCTCCCAGAATTCTTGATTCCAGTTTGTGATTCATCCAGCCCAGCATTGCACATGATGTATTCTGCATGTAAGTTAAATAAGCAGGTGACAATATACAGCCTTGATGTACTTCTTTCCCAATTTTGAAGAAGTCAGTTGTTCAATGTCCGCCTCTAACTGTTGATTCTTGACCTGCACAGAGAATTCTCAGGAGGCAGGTCAGGTGGCCTGGTATTCCCATCTCTTGAAGAATTTTCCACAGTTTGTTGTGATCCACAGTCAAAGGCACTGGCATAATCAACAAAGCAGAAGTAGATGTTTTTCTGGTATTCTCTTGCTTTTTTGATGATCCAACGGATGTTGGCAATTTGATCTCTGGTCCCTCTGCCTTTTCTAAATCCAGCTTGAACATCTGGAAGTTCATGGTTCACGTACTGTTGAAGCCTGGCTTAGAGAATTTTGAGCATTACTTTGCTAGCGTGTGAGATGAGTGCAATTGTGCAGTAGTCTGAGCATTCTTTGGCATTGCCTTTCTTTGGGACTAGAATGAAAACTGCCCTTTCCCAGTCCTGTGGCCACTGCTGGGTTTTCCAAATCTGCTGGCATGTTGAGTGCAGCACTTTCACAGCATCATCTAGTAGGATTTGAAATAGCTCAACTGGAATTCCATCACCTCCACTAGCTTTGTTTGTAGTGATGCTTCCTAAGGCCCACTTGACTTCACATTCCAGAATGTCTGGCTCTGGGTCAGTGACCACACCATAATGGTTATCTGGGTCATGAAGATCTTTTTCTATAGTTCTTCTATGTATTCTTGCCACCTCTTCTTAATATCTTCTGCTTCTGTTAGGTCCATACCATTTCTGTCTGTCTTTTATTGAGCCCCTCTTTGCACGAAATGTTCCCTTGCTATCTCTAATTTTCTTGATGTTTTCCTTTATTTCTTTGCATTGACCACTAAGGAAGGCTTTCTTATCTCTCCTTGCTATTCTTTGGAACTCTGCATTCAAATGGGTGTATCTTTCCTTTTCTCCTTTGCCTTTAGCTTCTCTTCTCAGCTATTTGTAAGGCCTCCTCAGACAACCATTTTGTCTTTTTGCATTTCTTTTTCTTAGGGATGGTCTTGATCACTGCCTCCTGTATAATGCCATGAACTTCCATCCATAGTTCTTCAGGCAGTCTGTCTACCAGATCTAATCCCTTGAAACTATTTGTTGCAGTATGTCAAGGCTGTATATTGTCACCCTATTTATTTAACTAATATGCAGAGTACTTCATGCGAAATGCTGGGCTGGATGAAGCAGAAGCTGGAATAAAGATTGCCGGGAGAAATGTCAACAACCTCAGATGCACAGATGACACCACCCTTATGGCAGAAAGCAAAGAACTAAAGAGCCTCTTGATGAAAGTGAAAAGAGGAGAGTGAAAAAGCTCGTTTAAAACTCAACATTCAAAAAACAAACATCATGGCCTCTGGTCCCATCACCTCATGGCATATAGATGGGGAAACACTGACACATTTTATTTTGGGGGCTCCAAAATCACTGCAGATGGTGGCTATAACCATGAAATTAAAAGCCGTTTGCTCCTTGGAAGAAAAGCTATGACCAACCTAGACAGCATATTAAAAAGCAGAGACATCACTCTGCCAACAGAGGTCTGTCTAGTCAAAGCTATGGTTTTTCCAGTAGTCATGCATGGATGTGAGAGTTGGACCATAAAGAAAGCTGAGCACCAAAGAATTGATGCTTTTGAACTGTGGTGTTGGAGAAGACTCTTGAGAGTCCCTTGGACTGCAAGGAGATCAAACCAGTCCATCCTAAAGGAAATCAGTCCTGAATATTCATTGGAAGGACTGATACTGAAGGTGAAACTCCAATACTTTGGCCACCTGATGCAAAGAACTGACTCATTGGAAAAGACCCTGATGCTGGGAAAGACTGAAGGCAGGAGGAGAAGGGGACAACAGAGGATGAGATGGTTGGATGGCATCATCAACTCAATGAACTCAAGTTTGAGCAAGCTCCAGGAGTTGGTGATGGACAGGGAAGCCTGGCATGCTGCAGTCCATGGGACTGCAAAGAGTTGGACACGACTGAGCAACTGAACTGAACTGAAAGTACTGAAATGCTAGATATACTAGACAGCATTAATTACCCTAATACAGGGATTTTATTAATAGATATAAAAAATCTCAGAGGTATCCATCTGATTGACACTAGCTCTCACATCTGACCTGTATCTTTAAAAATATTGCAGAAATTATCTAAAATTTTGTATACCACAACAGACAAATAAATTACATACAATTACATAATTTGTTACTCTATTATCTCCTTATCGTCTATGAAGTAATTTTAATGTATTATACTATGTGAAAATAGTCTTTTCTATGAAGAGTAACTAACATGGGCACTAGGTCCATGGTCAAATACATAGTTTCAGGTTACGCGTTTATTTCTACAAGAAAACAAAATAACTGAAGCTTTTAACAGTATCTCAAGTCAAATTTTCTTTAAAAAAACAAAATGCCAAAATTGAATACAATGAGTAAAAACTAGATGACTTAAGTTTGTAGAACTTTACAGGATATTAAGTTTAAATATTGTACTCCTTTAGTTTTATAAAATTATATACATGTTACTGACATTTTCAAAAGCACTAAATGTAGACCATGTTTATGATTTTCATTATCAAATTTAATTTTAAGCTTCCCAGATTGCTCATTTCTCATATGAAAATTCTGGGAAAATGTCCAACAACTTCGTTAAAGTGAAGAGTTAATTCCCGATAGATAGTGGTGTTGGTTTAGCTGCTAAATCATGTCTAACTCTTGTGACCACATGGACTGTAGCCCACCAGGCTCCTTTGTCCATGGGTGTTACCAGGCAAGAATGCTGGAGTGGCTTGCCATTTCCTTCTCCATCAAGTCAAATTTAAAACAAATTTAAAATAATTCACCACTGGCAGATCATCTGGAATCTTTTTACCTCTGCCATAAACTGGATACAAGATCTTGGGCAAATCACCTTACTTTATTTATAAAAAGAATTATCCAGAAGTCCTTTTTTAGCCTAACATGATCTCATTCTATGCAAGTCAACAAAATGTATTGAGTATTTATTAAGTGGAACCACATAAAATTACTGATATTTGTTTTTAACCTAGAAAACCTTCATTTTTGTGAGGCTTGACCTAATACTACGTGCTATGCACTGTGTTTAAAATATACTAATTGTTTTAGGCATGTACACCAATGCACTTGCTTAGGGGCAAAAAAAAAAAACCACTATTATGCTGATTTAGAGGCTCCTGACTGCTGTCATTAAGAGCTAAAGAGCAAAGTCTACACATGTGAAAAGAAAAACCTCTTACATATTCTCTTCTGAATTCTTATAGCTTGTGCTATTTACAAAGAAGCTACATAATTTTCATTAATTAGTATACTGCATTCGAATACTAACTCAAATGTTTTGGCCAAAATTGCTTCAGTACCTGTATAAACATAAATCCCACCTGTCTGTTACTCCACTAGTTTAGACTTTTACTTAAAATTTAGGGTTAAGTTTGCCTGGTGAAGTTCACAGAGGATTAAATTACCTGTAAATAACCATTCCCATGAAAGACTAAATCATGAATGCTCATGTTACACCCAATCAAATCAAAGGTGTCTCGAAAAACTTTTGCAATCTATACAAAATAGGAATTTAGACTGGCCATCAGAATAGAAGTATGTTTGTTACCAAATTACCTAACAATAAGATACTTCATTCCAAAGACAATCTCCAGAGCCAAATGAACAAATTGTTCCAAAAATGCTACAGCTGATCTAAGTATATCAAGTGAATATTATTATTCTCAGAGTACCTGAAAAATTTATATTTCCTTTGTCTTTAATATTTTTCTAAAAGAATCTAAATCTTCCTATAAAACCTTCTTGATAAAAAGCAGTCTGAGGTCAAAAGAGAAGGTAACAATAGTCTTTTCTTATCTCTGTAGACTAAATTCCAGAATGTGGTTTTCCAGATTTCAATTTTGCTGTTAATGAGGATGTCATTATGCAATTTTATGTGTTGATTTTAGGCAGCGAACACCAAATACATTATTACTCCAAACTGCCACCATCTGATTAGCTTTAACTAATGAAACAAATCATACTACAGAAATGATACTATGTTCTTCATAACTAAGAAAACTGTCCACTGCCAGTTTTATCGTAGCCCCAAAAAGGCCCACGCATCAATACAGCTATCAATACAGGTTTTCTCGTCAGAATCAATTTATCTGAAGAAAGAGAAACATTAACATGTATCATTACATGTGCACAACTGCCAGATACTGAATGGAGGCAGCAAGTAGGCAGACGGTTCCCCCAGGAAAGCAGACAAGAATCCTCTACAGTCTATACATGTGCACGCCAAGTTGCTTCAGTCCTGTTCAGCTCTTTTCGATCCAATGGACTATAGCCCATCAGGTTCCTCTGTCCATGGGATTTTCCAGGCACCATCTGGGAAGCACCTGTAGTCTATAAGAAACTACATTTGGAGAAAACGTTAATGACCCCTCTATTCCTAAACTGCTTATACTGATAAACCTGTATGGTCATTGTAGAGTTCAAGTGAAACACATGTGTAAAAACATAGAATAATAAAGAATAAAGGGGAATTCTTAAATTATCCAGCTTACTCTCATACTGTACAACTAGTGAGATCCAAAGAGGAGTCCCTCTGCCCAAAGGCATCCAGCTAATTAATGGGAAAGCGACAATCAGAACCAAGGTCTTACAACTGCCACCCAGCCTGAAATTCTCTCCCCAGAGTGCATACTCAATGAATTTGTAAGAGATGCCCTAGTTCAGGGGTCATAAAGCAGTGATCCTAGGTCTAACAGGACCCCTTGTGCAGCGGCCTACAGAGTGTTTTGGGAAAATCTGTGCCAACATCTCAAAAATTAGAAATCTGTGAATGAAGACACAGATCTATAGCTTCTTTCAAAAGTCAGATCAGACTAGTAAACGTTCCCACTCAGCAACAATACACAGGGGCTGAGAAGAGACTGCCTTTAGCAGACACCCACTCAAACAGTGTTGCAGCAGAATCCTCTTCTACTCACTTTAACTGCCAGGTTGCTCTAAGAGTCTGACTCCTACTCTAGAGTTATTTAAAGCATCATCAATTCTGAACAGTTCCTAATAGTAATAGAATTTCTGCTGTGTTTTAGCAGCTTGGTTTAACTAAATTACTTACTACACAGGCAAGATGGAAGAGGGAGACGAAAAAAACACATAGCATGAAAATGGTGGCAATTTCTTTAGGGCACTGCCCGAAGTGTCTTACTTTCCTGGAAGTAAGAATTACTAACTCCTCTTTCAAGAGCTTTAGTCAATGACATGAAAAGCTGTGTCCAGATACCGCTGCTCTAAGGAAAGAGCAATAATGGTTACTCATATTTCCTAAGGCAGTAATAGTTTTAAATTCTATATATTATAGCTATAAACCACTAGTTTAATGGCATTTTATATGATACATATTTTAAAATTTAGCACTGTGTTGAAAAAGGTGACAGAAAAGAGAGTAGAATGGGAGAAAGAGGTCTATAAATAGAAACAAGCCTAAACTTTCCCCCATAAATAGGACATTTCCATTCCATTCAAACACAGATAAAGTTTAATCAAAATCTTCAGGGGCATTCCAATAAGCAACAAGCACACGTAGTATCCAGGCCTTGGTTTCTATTATTTTCTCTTACACAGGAAAATGGGCTCCTTGGAGATATGACTGATTCTAGGATCAGGACAGAAATTGTACAAGCAAAGTCTGGGACATCTTGTAATGCCAGAAAGGTAGGAAATGCTATTAAAATAGTAATTAATTAATTAATGAGGCAATGTGAAAGGAACATACGGGTTAACTAAAAGTTGAAATGATTGTAACTCAAAACACAAGCATTTATGAATCCACACTGATATAAATAAATGATTGAATAAATTAGTGAAGAACAAATAAAGCTACCACGAAGAATTCCAAAGCATTAGTCTAGACTTTTCAGCCTGCAGGTGGTAGAACTTAACCCTGATTGCTTAAGTGTGGTGGGTCACACAGTGACCTCCTTCCAAAAAGTACAGCATGAAAATGGAGACAAAAGAGAAGCCTACTCTTGATCACCTGATACCTAAATCAGGTGATCAAGAGTAACTAACAGGGATGAGTCATGCTGATGGTATGTACCCTTGATACATGATAAGAAGGGCATTTTACCTCTATAAACTTCCTCTTGAAAATATAAGCAGTCAAAACATAAGAAAAAAATCAGATAAATCCCAGCTGAAGGCATCTACAAAGTAACAGACCAATACACTGCAAAAATGTCAAGGTCATGAAAAAGGTCATAAAATATTAAGCCTGAGAAACTGTCCCAGCCAAGAGAAGCCTAACAACTAAATGTAATATGGTATCCTGGATGAGACCCAGAAGAGAAAAGGTTGTTAGATTAAAAACTAGGAAATCCAAACAAACAATAATTAATAATAATGTATTAAAATTAATTAATTATTATAACAAATATACCATACTAATCTAAGATGTTAACAATAGGGAAGATCCTAACAACTTTTCTGTAAATCTAAATCTATTTTCTATAGTTTACAAAATTAAGTTTAAAAATACTTAGATGGGCTTATTTACATAAAAATATTGATGAAATAATTATAAGCTGTCTTTATTTCTGAACATGGGCAAAACGTACACTTCCAAAGTAATCAGGGAGATTGCGCTATGGCTCTAAGCAATCGAGCACTTGAATGGCTGATGCCATTTCAGTATTTTACATTGTTTAAGCATCCAAGTCATGAACTTGGGCCATATTTACAGAAATTCTGAAATACAGAAAAACATAAATTGCCCACAATATATCCCCTATTGTTCCCATAACAGGTATTCAGAAACAGATCTAAAGAAAAGAGCAGTATAGCCCTACATGATTCACAGTTGGCTGAATCCACGGATGCAGATATGGAGGGCTGGCTATGGAACTCGGCCCTCCAGGGGATTTTGGTATCTGAGGTGGGTCCTTGAACCAATCCCTTGTGAATACTGAGGGACAACTGTATGTGATATCCATCTCCAACATTCCAAT
This sequence comes from Dama dama, assembly GCF_033118175.1. NCBI lineage: Eukaryota > Metazoa > Chordata > Mammalia > Artiodactyla > Cervidae > Dama > Dama dama. The sequence continues at coordinate 55,979,185 of NC_083704.1, read as the reverse complement.
AACAAACAGTATTCACTTTCAACTTAAATTTGATTGTTGTTGTTGTTCAGTCACTAAGTTGTGTCCAACTCTTTGTGACCCCATCGACTGCAGCCCGCCAGGCTTCCCTGTCCTTCACCATCTTCTGGAGCCTGCTCAAAATCATGTCCATTGAGGCAGGGATGCCATCCAACCATCTCATCCTCTGTCATCCCCATCTCCTCCTGCCTTCAATCTTTCCCAGCATCAGAGTCTTTTCCAATGAATCAGCTCTTCGCATCAGGTGGCCAAAGTATTGGAGCTTCAGCATCAGTCCTTCCAATGAATATTCAGGGTTGATTTCCTCTAGGATTGATAGACTGGCTTGATCTCCTTACAGTCCAAGGGACTCTCAAGAGTCTTCTCCAGCATCACAATTCAAAAGCATCAATTATTCACTGCTCAGCCTTATGGTCCAACTCTCACAACTGCACATGACTACTGGAAAAACCTGAAAAGCCTGTGATCCATGAAGGGGATAAATCTGATCCATGACCTAAAACTGCACTCTCACAAAATCTACAATTCCATGAGAAACTTACCATGGAAGAAAGTCTATACATTAACATCCAAGACTCTAATCACTGAAAACTAGCTGGCTCTCCATTAAAGTTTCAAATCTGAAGTTCTACCACTGATACTCTTAACTCTGTAACTTCGTAGATTCACAAAGAATGACCAACTCTAATAAGGACCTATGCTCTGAAATGTAGAATCCCACATTCAGAGAAACAAAATAACTTAGCAATGTATATCTAATATTTCCAACCAAATCACAAATACACACACAAAAAGGCATCTGAATCCAAATTCCTCGTTTTATGAGAAAAGGGCTAAGGGAATTAACAAAGACACTTGTTCAAGGTCATTCCTAAATCTCAACTAGAACCAAGATTTCCTCTCAGTTCCATACTATTCCAAAGCAGGAAACAAGGGAAAGATAAGGGGTATTAAAATTCTGAACAGTTCCTATGCTAGGTTAGGAAGCTTTAGTTTTCTCAGAGGTCAACAAAATAAGCCAGGCTACCTACTGGAAATAGCACCAAACAGCTATTCTTTTTGAAATGGCCCTCCTGACATAGATTCTTGTCTCCTATTTAATTATCTATTCTTGGATTCAATACCCATCATGTGAACGCTGAAGCCCTGGTTAAAGCTTCTAAGTGTTCAGTTTAATTTGGTACAATCAGAAAAATGAGTGTATAATTTTCCTTCCAATTATCCTTAATAGGTCTTTTTCTTTTGTTATTGAAATTTACAGAACATACACTTAAGCATTTTAAAGTATTCAATACTGAAGCATCAACTTTTCTCTAGTTTGAAAATGCCAAACATTTTTAATTAGAGATGCACTAATCCAAATGCAGAAGGACTACTCTGTTTTCAATTAATTCATCACATCTCAAGGAAGGCCTCAATCCAGGTTCCACCCTTAAGTGTGGCCTGAGACCCTATATCATTCTAATCTCTTTCCACGCGTGCCCAGCCACGGTCCAGAGGTACTGTGCCAAGTACCTTTCACCTTCTTCCACATATCAAGGGTATTCTATCACACTCTCCTGCCCTGAACATAACCACAAAATCAGGCTTATTGTGTGGTTAGCTGACCCAGCAGGCTTTTGTTTCAGTAAATACTTCAACCATTGCAAACTACTTAGGAAGGAATGATCTCATCCCACTGACCCAACAGCCAACTTTATCAAAAAGCTTTTTGTTACAAGCTGTGATAACCCAGGAAACCAGATCTATTTTTACTGTCCAGGCATGGAAAATGAAAATAAGAAATCAAAAGGAAAAAAAATAGGTCACATACTGACCATTTTTAAAAATCACTTTTTCTACAGAATTTCTCCCTTTCTTTGATAACTGACAACAACTGAACGAAAAGAAATACTTTTAGAACTGTTCAATGCTCCAGAAATAATTATTGTGACAAGTGAAAAGCAAACCTCAGGGACTTCTCTGCTGGTCCAGTGATTAAGACTTTGCACTTCCACTGCAGGGAACACAGGTTTTAGCCATAGTCAGGGAACTAAGATCCCACATTCCATAGAGTGTGGCCAAAAAAAAAAAAAAGCAAACTTCATATTCCAGTCCAAATATTGAATCTACTTTGGGTCAATTTGTATGAATAAATAAGGATTCCTCTCCAGCATCACCTCAACATTTACTGCATGCTTGTGTTCCAGGTATTATTCCAATCACTTTACATGTATCAATTCAAGGAATATGTTGAACAATTCTAGTATGGAGGTATATTATTATTTCCATTTAAAATGAGGACACCATGGCACTTAGAGGTTAAGTAACTTGCCTGATTTGTGGTGCTAGAGAAGACTCTTGAGGGTCCCTTGGACAGCAAGAAGATCAAACCTGTCAATCCTAAATCAATCCTGAATATTCATTGGAAGGACTGATGCTGAAGCAGAAGCTCCAATACTTTGGCCACTTGATGCAAACAGCCGACTCAGTGGAAAAGACTCCAGTGCTGGGAAAGACTAAGGGCAGGAGGAGAAGTGGGTGACAGAGGATGAGATGGTTGGATGGCATCATCTACTCAATGGACATGAGTTTGAACAACCTCCAGGAGATAGTGAAGGACAGGGAAGCCTGGAATGCTGCAGTTCATTTGCGTCACAAAGAGTCGGTCACGACTGAGAGACTGGGGGCATTCAAAGTACATGGATGTGCCTTTTCTCTGCTTGGCTCCAAGCGGTATACTATCACCGATGGAGCTATGGACAAATGCTCCCACACAGGGCCATACCCAGGCTGTTTCTTCTGCTTAGGTGGTCAGTGATCAGCCTCTGCTCTAAAACACTCAGGCGAAACAAAACAGATCAAGAGCACTATTTAGAGTGAATCGTCCTAAATCTCTGTGTTAGTATGTATGTGAAAATCAGGTGACTAAAGGTGGCTGATGTAAACAAAGGATTCTACAGCAGACAACCATAAGGAACAAAAGCTAGCATAACCTCTAATGGTTTGTGGACAGGCTGCTGGACATTCTAAAGGTGAATGCCGGCCTACCTTAAGATGAAACAAAAAGATGGTTATAAAGTCAACTGAGAGATAAAGGCTAAAGTTAAATTACTGGCCAAGAGCCTGAAAAGGATTCTGAAGACAGAAGTAGACACAGAGTTGACCCTTCTGAAATGCACAAAGCTTTCTCCACATCTCAACTAGACCACCCCCCTCCCACCACACCCTGAACTCTTAAAGGGTAAAATACACCTGAGGAGGACAGTAACACAAGCACTAACGTGAAATACAATCAGAAAAAGAAACAAGCAAACTCCAGTAAACCAAGTTCCCAGAAAAGGAAAGAAAGAGTGTCTCCAGGAAGAGGACAGCTGTGACAGGAGCTCGAGAACCTCCCTTCACCTCCTCACGCCCTAAGTGATCCCCATGCACTCTGGCGCCACACCAGAATTCATGCAGGCAGTACATGAGTAAGAGTGGATAAGTACATCACTACACTGAATTAGAAATGACTTAAATACGGATAGATATCAATTCTTCCTCTACAATTCTAAAATAATTCTCTCTCAATAACTAAAATGACATTGTTCTTTTCCACTTTTTCAAGGCCTACCTTTACTTACTCAGTCTCTAGGAAAGCCTCCATGGCTTTCAGAGCACTCTAGCTATACGATGTGTGTTGCTAGCACACCACTAACCAACTTTATTATTTATATGTCTATTACCTGTTATGGGGTTCCCTGGTGGCTCAGTGGTAAAGAATCCACCTGCCAATGCAAGAGACACAGGTTCAATCCTTGGATTAGGAAGATCCCCTGGAGGAGGGAATGGCAACCCACTGCAATATTCTTGCCTGAGAAATCCCATAGACAAAGGAGCCTGACAGGCTACAGTCCATGGTGTTGCAAAGAGTCAGACACGACTTAGCAGTCAGACAACAACAATTACCTGCTATAAACTGTGAGCTCAAGAACAACAATGTTCAGTGATGCGCACTAACACTTATTGCAGTTCCATGAAAATGAAAGATACAAAATAATATAAAATATCTTGAATATTTTTCTAATTCTGACACCTTCAATTTTTTTCTCTTTTGATCACAACCCATAGGGAAAAAAATCATTTCATATAATCACCCATATTAGCACCCATATAGTTATATATTACACACCCATATACATATAAATGAAGTATGTAAAATGTACTGATATCTTCTGTTCTGTTTTTTTAAGGTCTTCCTGTAAAATTTTCTATTCTGGTAAAAATAATCTCTTAAGAGAAAAAGGTACACAATTAAAAGCAGTTTTCAAACTTTAATGTGGACATTCCTTGGGAAGATGATTTAAAATAGATTACAGTGTCCTATCTCCAGAATCTGATTTAGTAGGTCTGGGTAGAAGCCCATGTTCTGCCTTTTGAAGTACCCCAAATCATTCTGATGTAGATGATAAAACTATACTTATGAGAAACATGCCCATACAATTTCAGATTTAATCTCAAAAGACACAGTTTCAACTCTCCTTACACTAACGTACAAGTTAACCAAACTATCTGCAAGATGTTCCTGCCTTGCTAATAGACTGGTTTTCAATCTGAAAGCTGTCTGGCTCAACAATCCTTTTATAGACTTCCTCTAATGCATCTTGGTAAACCACTAAAATCTAACTGTTCCTCTTAACTACAGCTATTTGCACCAAGAAAAACAAAAGAATGATATGAATGAAAGGCATTTTTGTTGCCAAGTCATTTGCTTTAGAACTGAAAGGGCTTTTCAAAACCAGTCACACTGGCCATACAAGTGGCATATGTAGTCATCAGTTTGGAACTCCTAAGTACAAGTGGTCTATAGCTCAAAAGTGCTCACTGAATAACTCAACGTCTGACCACAAACTGCTTGAAAGCTACAACACAAGCCTCCTCCACTTGTAATTACAAGCCAATAAGAAGACCCTTGATTCCTGAAAGTTTTAAATTCAACAAAGTCAATATTAAAAGAGCATCAAACACTTGCAATGAACAATCCAAAAATGAGATTAATTCCACTGACATCATCAAAAAGAACACAATAAATTTAACAAAGTGCAAAATTTATTAAAAAAAAAAAAAAACAACTTATAGTACTATGAAGACTACAAAAAAACAGAGAAAGAACATGCCCCAAATTCATAGGCGGGAAGACTTAATATTGTTACGAAGGCAATACGCCTCCCAACTCATCTACAGACTCAACGCAATCCCTATCAAAACCCCAGTTGGCTTCTTTGTGGAAACTGACAAGCTAAACAGCCAAAACAATCTTGAAATAATAACAGCACAGTTGGAGGACTCACACTTCCTTATTTCAAAACATACTACAAAGTCACAGCCATCAAGACAATGTAGCATTAGTACAAGTACAGATATAAAGATCAATGGAACAGAATAGAAAGTTTGAAAATAAATCTTCACATTTATAGTCAATTCGCAAGAAAGGTACAAATACAATTTAACAGGGAAAGAACAGTCTTTTTGACAAATGGTGCTGAAACAACTGGATATCCACAAGCAAAAAGTGAAGTTGGACCCCCACTCACACCATATACAAAAATTAACTCAAGCTGAAACAAAGACCAAATCCAACCGCTATAAATATAAATCTCCTACAGGAAAACATGGGATAAATCTTCATGGTTCTATTCGGAACAGTTTCTTAAATCTAGCACCAAAGTGCAAGCAACAAAGGAAGTCTTCCCTGACCTGGGAGGATCCACATGCCACAGAGCAACTAAGCTCATGGGCCACAACTATTGAGCCTGTGCTCTAGAGTCCAGGAGCCACAACTACAACTACAGAAGCCCATGTGCCTAGAGCCCATGCTCTGCAACAAGAGATGCCCTCCCACCGCCCCCAGCCCCTGCAATGAGAAGCCAGCATATAGCAACAAAGAGTAGGCCCCACTCACAGCAATTAGTGAAAAGCCCTGGCAGCAAGAGAAGATCTAGCAAAGCCAAAAATAGAAAAAAATAAATTTTTTAAATTATACAAAAAACAAAAGACACACACAATCCAACACAGGAGAAAATATTTACAAATCACATATCTACAATAAGAAACTTCTATCTAGAATACGTTTCTAAAAATACTCTTCCAAAGCAGTAATAAAGACAAAATTACCTAATTTTATTAATAAAATGAGCAAATAATGTAGGCAGACATTTCTCCAAAGATGATACACAAATAGCCAATAAGCACATTAGTCATTAGGAAAATTAAACTCAATACCACAGTGAAATATCACTTCAGATACACTAGGATGATGATAAGCCAAGAAAGGACAGATAACAAATGTTTAAAATTACAAGGACAGAAACTGGAACCATCATACACTGCTAGTGAAAGTCACTCAGTTGTGTCCAACTCTTTGTGACCCCATGGACTATACAGTCCATGGAATTCTCCAGGCCAGAATACTGGAGTGGGTAGCCTTTCCCTTCTCCAGGGGATCTTCCCAACCCAGGGATCGTACCCAGGTCTCCCGTATAGCAGGCAGATTCTTTACCAGCTGAGCCGTAAGTGAAGCCCAAGAACACTGGAGTGGGCATATACTGCTAAGAGGATTGTAAAATGGTATGGGTATTTTAGAAAGCAGTATGGCAGCTCCTCAACAGGTTAAACATATGATCCAGTAATTCCACTCCTAGGTGTAAACCCAAGAGAAATTAAAATATGTCCACACAAAAACTTGAACACAAATATTCACCGCAGCATTATTCATAATAGCTAAAAAGTGGAAACAAAAATGTCCATCTACAGATGAATGAATAAACAAAATGTGATATATTCAAACTGTAGAATTTCGTGTGTCTGTAAAAAGGAAGGATACTAATACAAGCTACAAGACAGATGAACTTTGAAAACATGCTAAATGAAAGATGCCAGTCACAAAAGACTACATGCTGTATCACTTCATTTATATGAAATGTCCAGAACAAGCAAATCTAGAGGGACAGAAAGATTAGTGGTTCTCAAGGGCTTTGGGGAGGTAGACAATAAAAAGATCAGAGAGATGCCTATAGAGATTGTGGTTTCTTTTGGGAGTGATGAAAATGTTCTAAAACTGTAGTATTAGTCACACACACCTGCGACTATACTAAAAACCAGGGATTTCTACACTTTAAATGGGTGAATTGTATGTAAGTGAATAATATCTCAAACTGTTACCCATCCCCCCAAAAGAGAGAAAGACAAATAGCACCAGACATGTGAAACTAACATCTTTCCCAATTACCCCAAATATCAGCTTCAGGGATATTTTCTTTTTTTTTTTTGGATATTTTCTTTTTATTATCAGAAGACATTTTATTTCTTTTTCCATAAGCACAATTTTTTTTTTTAATAGCAAAGCTTGGTAAAAGAAACACACTTTGTTGTTTAAGGAAATTATATACAATGTTAGATGCACATAAAATTACACACAATGTTAGATGCACATAAAATTACACACAATGTTAGATGCATATAAAAATTTCTGCAAGAAAAGGCTACAGGGAGCCACTGATGACAAGGAAAACTAAACTTTCAACAGTGAAGTGTAGGCAGTCTTCATTTTCCATAGCAGCATGAGACCAAAGTAACAATACAAGTTGAAACCATGCGATATGCCAGTAATGATCAATGAGGAAAATTACAACTGTTGTCTTTAAAAATTTTGTTGAAATATTAAAAATTCTGTCATTTATAATTGTATAAGAATAAAAAAAACAGGCAAATTAACATTTATTTAGTATGCTGTAAAAGATTAGAAACATTGAAAATCATGTATAAGTTATTCGAAAAAACTTATCAAGAGTAGCTAACCTGTGATGTGGAATGGGCATCTTTTCCATGCTTTGGCAAGTTGTTACACTCCTGTCTAAGTCTACATTAGCTTCCTTTGTGTTTTCAATGTCAAAAAGTACCTTCGAGCATGCTTTTAATGTGAAATTTCCTGCCCGAGTCACTTCCGTCTCTGGGACACGTTCATCTTTTTTTTTTTCATCTTCATCTTTTTCACTAAGCTTTTTTTCCTCATTTACAGAGATGAGCTCACCTTCACTGAGTTTCGATAGCTGCATATCCAGAGTCTTTTTAATGACAGTAGTGTCAACATTCCTACAGTGAATTATTTCTTCTTTAATTCCATTCACATACAATTTGCATTTCATATCCAACACTGGAAGTGAACTCTCTGGTTCTCTGCTGCACTTTCTTCTTTATTGGCCAGTTTCTTCTTTCAACTGTTCATTTTTGTAAAATGTCACATACAAGGAGGCAAGAGAACTGCATGCTTTGTTATCTGTGCATGAACTGAATAACAGATGTGCAGTGATCAGTCAGTCACCAACAGCCTTTGAAAGGAGTAAGACAACAAATCACTGATACTGATATACACCTGTTTTTTACATAGTAATTTATAGACAGAAGAGCTAGCAGCGATTTTGTAGTTTGTCCAATAACAGGTAGTATATAATATAAAATCTGAATTGTGTTATTAGGTAATGGGTATTACTTAAATCACAGAATCTCAGGACTTCCGGGCAGTCCCCTCAGGGTAATCTATCCTAACCACAGAGTATACCTGGGTCAGTGATGCCGACACTGGTGACCATCATGCACACATTACTTCACAGCAAAGCTCCTGCACTGCTGCACAGCTCTAATGATCAAACCCCCAGCGGTCATAGCACTGGTTCTAAGATCGGAAGGCCTGACTTCCCATCCTGCTTTTCCTTTTGTTCAGTTCAGTTCAGTTCAGTCACTCAGTCATATCCAACTCTTTGTGACCCCATGGACTGCAGCACGCCAGGCCTCCCTATCCATCACCAACTCCCAGAGTTTACTCAAACTCATGTCCATCGAGTCAGTGATACCATCCAACCATCTCATCCTCTGTCGTCCCCTTCTCCTCCTGCCTTCAGTCTTTCCCAGCATCAGGGTCTTTTCAAATGAGTCAGTTCTTCGCAGCAGGTGGCCAAATTATTGGCATTTCAGCTTCAACATCAGTCCTTCCAATGCATATTCAGGACTGATTTCCTTTAGGATGGATTGGTTGGATCTCCTTGCAGTCCAAGGGACTCTCAAGAGTCCTCCAATACCACAGTTTAAAAGCATCAATTCTTCTGCACTCAGCTTTCTTTATAGTCCAACTCTCACATCCATACATGACTACTGGAAAAATCATAGCCTTGACTAGATGGACCTTTGTTGGCAAAGTAATGTCTCTGTCTTTTAATGTGCTGTATAGGTTGATCATCACTTTTCTTCCAAGGAGCAAGTGTCTTTTAATTTCATGGCTGCAGTCACCATCTGCAGTGATTTTGGAGCCCCCAAAAATAAAGTCTGTCACTGTTTCCACTGTTTCCCCATCTATTTGCCATGAAGTGATGGGACCAGATGCCATGATCTTAGTTTTCTGAATGTTGAGCTTTAAGCCAACTTTTTCACTTTCCTCTTTCACGTCCATCAAGAGGCTCTTTAGTTCTTTCTGCCAGTAAGGGTGGTGTCATCTGCATATCTGAAGTTATTGATATTTCTCCTGGCAATCTTGATTCCAGCTTGTGCTTCATCCAGCCCAGCATTTCGCATGAAGTAGGCAGCATATAAGTTAAATAAGCAGAGTGACAACATACAACCTTGATGTACTCCTTTTCCTATTTGGAACCAGTCTGTTGTTGTTCCATGTCCAGTTCTAACTGTTGCTTCCTGACCTGCATACAGATTTCTCAAGAGGCAGATCAGGTAGTCTGGTATTCCCATCTCTTTCAGAATTTTCCACAGTTTGTTGTGATCCACATAGTCAAAGGCTTTGGCATAGTGCAGAGCTAGGTAAACTTGGGCCCCAAGTTATGTAATCTCTCCATGACTCAGTTTCCTTATCTGTACAACACAAATGTTATGACCTGCAATCATGGAGCTGTTACATCAGTTGTATGAGAGTTAACCTCACTAATTCTAACACATTAAGTGTTCAATAAATGATAGCCATTATAATTAATCATATCACCATCATGAATTGTACAGTGCTTGAGCGTCCTCATTGATCCCCATGTGCCATGGTTCAAATCTTCTCCCTTACCTGGATTCTATACCAGCCTCTTATCAGAGCTCTCCGACATAGTTCCTCACCTGACTGTATACAGTCATCAGAATTATCCCCCGAAAAATCAAATCTGATCCTCTTCTTGCCAAACAATTCAGCCTAAAGCACTAGGTAGGGGACAGCAAAGTTAGAGTCCTTGTTTTGGGGTGGGGAGGGAGCCCTGGTGGCCCAGAGTAGGGCATCAAAAACCTAGTAAGGTACAGCAGGAATTCGCTCAGTGAGGTGGCCTGACACAACTTATTTAACTTATAAGGAGTCAAAAGATAGCTACAATTTTAAAAGATCAAATGAATTTCAAAACTGAGGAAACAAGTAATAGTCCAAGGAAGCGTAATTAAACTTAATTTTAAAAGAAAACAACTTGTCAAAAGAAGACACAATTACAATACACAACTAGTAACCCTAATTCCTTAGAGATAAGTTGGCATTTCAATGTTTATTCATCTCATTATTCTCAGTTCCGATTTTCAGTGCATTCTCTTTCAAAATAAAATTTCACTTGGAATGGTGGTCTGTCTTGAATTTGTTAAACGAAGGAAACTGATGAAGGCTACTCATCAGGTACATAAATATTAAGCATTTGAAAAAAATGCTAGGTCTTAAACAACACGTTCCTAGTTTTCCACCTCTTAAAAGCAAAAAGGGAAAAGCGAAAAGGATGATGGAGAAAAAAAACAAGACAAAGAACAAGGTAGATAATAACAACTTGGAAACTAAAATAGGTTGTAGAGCTGCTCCTGAGCTGTAAGCTGATCTTGATGGGCTGATCCTCTCCCATTACACCAACACATGAAAGCCACAAGTAACGGAGCAAGCATCCTCCTCGTATTACAATCTCATACCCTTGTTTTGGATGCTGTTCCTCCATCCACACCTAGTTCAAATAGCGCCATGTATCTAGGAACATCTAGAACCAAGTAAAAGCATGAAAGGAATTAACCAGGCAAGGCTGCATGGTACTGTGCAAGAACATACACTTTATCATCAAAAAGACTGACACCTGAATCTGTCCTTTTATTGGCTGTACAACCTTGGGCCTTATCTTCTCTAATATCTATTATTCCCAACTTTATAGATAAGGAAAATGTCTACACAGAAATATTATAAAGACTGAATGAAGTAATACATGAAACACCCAGCACAAGCCTGCCTCAGACCAGGCAAAAGTATGTCATAAAAGCCCTCAAACTCAATTCGAATATAAACCACAGCAGTTCAGAAGAAAAAAACTAGAAAAGAAAAATAAAGATTTCCCCCTCCAACCAACAGAACAAAGTGTAAAGGCAGAAGTACTACAAAGCAAGCACTCAAAATCATAGCCATGTGAGGAGCTTAAAACCTACATGATTTAGTGAATGTGAAGGATATGATTCTATATTATGTTCCATCATATTTGCTGTACAAAATAATGACAAGTTAATGGAAAATATTATATTCAGGTTATAATAATCACTTCCTATATATGAACTTATTTTTTGTCAAGTTCAAATATATATAGATTCTATTTTAGTTATAAAATAGATTCAATTTAAGTGTAAGAAATTCCCAAATCATGCCTACTGGGATAGGTAAAAATAGGGAACTGGGCAACTGGGGAACGAAAATGAACATAAATGGATAATACAACAAAAGTCACTTTTGTAATGCAGTCTTAGGTCGAGACAGCTAGCTGTGGAACTGCACTTATACAGGAAGAAGAGATGAATAAATAAGAGTAAACAATGACAGATCAGTATTATTACCTTCTTGTGAAAAAGAAAGTAGTATGGGTCATAACTTTTACTAACATATGAAGTGGGGAAAGTTGATAAATTATCCCAGAATACATGTGGACTTGGTAATGGGGTTAACTTAGGCTTTACCCACCTCAAGAAACCAAGTCACTTTGCATCTCCCTACCAATCTGATCCAGAGATGGACATAGTGGTTATGAAACAACAAATTTTAAAGCTATTAAATATAATCAAATGAAAGATCATATAGGAAAAGGTGTTCGTGTGCAACATGCAATGAAACACTGAAACTTGAAATGCAAGTACAGAAAGTAAAAAACTTAACTGAAAGAAAAAATCTATGAATTTAAGGTATTTGAAGCTGTTTTATTATGAGCTGTCTGCTATTTAAGGAACTGTAAAAATACACACACAGATTAAAGCAGCTAAAATAAAAAGAGTGACTATACCAAATGCTAGTTGAGGATGCAAAAAAACTGGATCTCTCCTACACTGCTGGTGGGAATGTAATGTTACAGCCAATCCAGAAAAATAGTTAGACAGTTTCTTCAAAAATCAAACACACCCTTCCCATACAAGTCAGCAATCAAACTCTTGGGTATTTATTCCAAAGAAAACATTATGTTCACTCAACAACCTCCACAATGCTCAACAACAATTGAGCATACACAAATGCTCATAGCAGCTTTATTCACAACAACAAAATATGAATCAACCCAAATAACTTTCAAAGGTATAAAGCTAAACACATGACATCCATACCATGTAATATTTGTTGGTTTTTAGTTGTTAAGTCATGTCCGACTCTTTGTGACCCTGTGAACTGCAGCATGCCAGCCTTCCCTGTCCTTCACTATCTCTCAAGAGTTTGCTCAAACTCATGTCCACTGAGTTGGTGATGCCAGCCAACCATCTCATCCTCTGTCACCCTCTTCTCTTGCCCCCATCTTTCCCAGCATCAGAGTCTTTTCCAATGAGTCAGCTCTTCGCATCAGGTGGCCAAAGCTTCAGCATCAGTCCTTCCAATGAATGAATATTCAGGGTTGATTTCCTTTAGGATTAATTGGTTTGATCTCCTTGCAGTTCAAGGGATTCTTGAGTCTTCTCCAGCACAGCAATCCAAAAGCATCAATTCTTCAGCACTCAGCCTTCTTTATAGTCCAACTCACATATTTGCATCTGACTACTGGAAAAACCACAGCTTTGACTATATGGACCTTTGTCAGCAAAATGACGTCTCTGCTTTTGAATACTCTGTCTAGGTTTCTCATAGCTTTCCTTCCAAGGAGCAAGCGTCTTTTAATTTCATAGCTGCAGTCACCGTCTGTAGTGATTTTGGAGCCCCCAAAAATAAAATTTCTGTCACTGTTTCCACGTTTTCCCTTTCTATTTGCCATGAATAATGGGACCGGATACCATGATCTTAGCTTTTTGAATATTAAGTTTCATATCAACTCTGTCATTCTCCTCTTTCACCCTCAAGAGGCTCTTTAGTTCATCTTCACTTTCTGCCATTTAAGTGGTATCATCTGCATATTTGAGGTTGTTGATATTTCTCCCAGCAATCTTGATTCCAGGTTGTGATCCATCCAGTCTGGCATTTCACCTTCATGAGCCTTAAGTGGTATCATCTGCATATTTGAGGTTGTTGATATTTCTCCCAGCAATCTTGATTCCAGGTTGTGATCCATCCAGTCCGGCATTTCACCTTCATGAGCCTTGTTGTGGCAAAGGGGCTTACTTAACTCAGTGAAGCTATGAGCCTTGTCACATAGGACCACCCAAGAAGGACAGATCATTGGAGGAGGGAATGGCAAACCATTCCAGTATTCTTACCTCAAGAACGTCATGAACAGTATGAAAAGGCAAAAAGATATGACACCAGAAGATGAGCACCCCCAGGTCAGAAAATGTCCAACATGCTACTGGAGAAGAGCAGAGACAGCTCCAGAAAGTAAGAAGAGGCTGACTCAAAGCAGAAACGATGCTCAGTTGTGGATGCATCTGGTGGTGAAAGTGAAGTCCAATGCTGTAAAGAACAATATTGCATAGGAACCTGGAATGTTAGGTCCAGGAATCAAGGTAAATTGGATGTGGTCCAGCACTATATTGCAAGAATGAACGTTGATATCTTAGGAATCAGTGAACTAAAATGAACAAGAATGGGTGACTTTAATTCAGATGATCAATGTATCTACTACTGTGGCTAAGAACCTCTTAAAAGAAATGGAATAACCTTCATAGTCAGCAAAAGAGTTCAAAATACAATACTTGAGAGAAATCTCCAAAAATGACAGAATAATCTTTGTTGGTTTCCAAGGCATTCAACATCACAGTAATCCAACTCAATTCCCAAATACTAATGCCAAAGCGGAAGTTGGCCAGCTCTATGAAGACCTACAAGACCTTCTGGAACTAACACCAAAAAAAGATGTCCTTATCATCATGGGAGATTGAAATGCAAAAGTAGGAAGTCAAGAGCTACCTGGAGTAACAGGGAAGTTTGGCCTTGGAGTACCATGTAATATTACTTAGCTATAAAAAGGAACAAACTATTGATACAATGGGGCACAAGGGCATTATGCTTAGTGAAAAAAGGCTAATCTCAACAGATCACACACTATGATTCTAATTTTATGTCACTCTCAAAATAACAAAACTATAGAGAACAAATTAGTGGTTATCAAATGATTGAGACAGGTTGAAAGAAGAGGTTTACAAGAACTACACACACATACACAAATGCAGGTTTAAAACGTTAGAGTAAAAATAAATAAATAAATAAAACATTAGGGTAAACTGAATAAGGTCTGTAATGCGGTTAACAGTAATGTACCAATGTAAATTTCCTGGTTTTTATATTATACTACAGCTGTTTAAGACGTCAGTCACTATTGGGAGTAGCTAGGTAATGAGTACACAAGATTATTATTTTTAACTTCCTGTGAGTCCAAAATAATTTCAAATAAAAAGTTAAACAATAAAGTAAGGGCTTTTATGGATTCACTTTTTCATGGATTCACTTTCAAGTTCCACTGAAAAGCATTACGCAGTGGCGAAAAGTATGACGACCATTTACTATGTGGTGATCTCTTGATACCTCAATTTCCACGTCCATATAAAGAAGATAATTGTTAAAATCTTACTAAATTTCTCAAATGCAAACTTCCCTATCAAGAAGGCTCTCCAGAATTTTTTTTATCCTTGTGTATATGGAAGAAATACTTTATTACTAAAGTTCAAAAGCCCAGAAATCAAAATATTGAAAATTGTGACTATGCAAAAATTTTTAAATCTTATTTTAAAAACAACATAAGTTAAAAGGCAAAAGTTTAACAAACAAGGAGGAAAATAGCTGTATTACAAATAATAAAGGGCTAACTTTTTAACTTTTATAATGTACTAATAGCTCTCACAATAAGAAAATGTCAACAACCCAACAGAAAAACAAGCCCAGGATACAAAACTATTCATAGAAATTTAGATGATTAATAAACTCATAAGAGCCTATCTCATGTTAAAAAAATACAAATTAATCAATCAGAAACCAATTTTCATTTGCCAGGAAGAAAGTTTCAGTTTTCATTTAATATTCCTATACTGTTTTATTTTCTTACAATTATTTGCCTTAACTTATAAACATTTTGTAAAATATTTATTTATTCATTTTTGGCTGTGCTGGGTCTTTGTTGCTGCATGGGCTCTTCTCTAGTTGTGATGAGCAGGGACTACTCTGCTCCAGTATGCAGGCTTCTCACTGTGGTGACTTCTCTTGTTGCACAGACTCCAGGGCACACAGGCTTCAGTAGTTACGGCACATGTGCTCAGTACATGCTCCTGCGCCCTAGAGCACAAGCTCAACTGTTGTGGGCCACAGGCTCTCAACATGTGGGATCACTCTGGATCAGGGATTGAATGCTTGCCTCCCACATTGGCAGGTAGATTCTTTACCACTGTGTCACCAGGGAAGTCCCATCATAAACTTTTTTTTTTTTTAATTACTCAGCATGTGTCACATTCTGGAAAAATTTTGTTTCATTTAGAAAACTTCCCATTTATGAAGACTTTAAAAGTGAGTTTAACTGAAAAATTTACTTCAATTAATCACTGCATTTTCCCTACAAGAAAAAAGTTATTTTAACACCCACAGATTACATGTCTGATTTTTCTGAATAATATTATACATTTAAGAGAAGGTATGATGAGGAGGCCTTACAATTAGCTGTGAAAAGAAGAGAAGCAAAGGAGAAAAGGAAAGATAATTCCCATTTGAATAGAGAGTTCCAAAGAATAGCAAGGAGAGATAAGAAAGACCTCCTCAGCGATCAGTGTAAACAGAGGAAAACAACAGAATAGGAAAGACTAGAGATCTCCTCAAGAAAATTAGAGGGTATCAAGGGAATATTTCACGCAAAGATGGGTTCGATAAAGGACAGAAGTGGTATGGACCTAACAGAAGCAGAAGATATCAAGAAGAGGTGGCAAGAATACACAGAACTGTACAAAAAAGATCTTCACGACCCAGATAATCACAGTGGTGTGATCACTCACCTAGAGCCAGACATCCTGGAATGTGAAGTCAAGTGGGCCTTAGGAAGCGTCGCTACCAACAAAGCTAGTGGAGGTGATGGAATTCCAGTTGAGCTATTTCAAATCCTGAAAGATGATGCTGTGAAAGTGCTGCACTCAATATGCCAGCAAATTTGGAAATCTCAGCAGTGGCCACAGGACTGGGAAAGGTCAGTTTTCATTCCAATCCCTAAGAAAGGCAATGCCAAAGAATGCTCAAACTACCGCACAATTGCACTCATCTCACACGCTAGTAAAGTAATGCTCAAAATTCTCCAAGCTAGGGTTCAGCAATACGTGAACTGTGAACTTCCAGATGTTCAAGCTGGTTTTAGAAAAAGCAGAGGAACCAGAGATCAAATTGCCAACATCTGCTAGATCGTCAAAAAAGCAAGAGAGTTCCAGAAAAACATCTATTTCTGCTTTATTGACTACGCCAAAGCCTTCGACTGTGTGGATCACAATAAACTGGAAAATTCTGAAAGAGATGGGAATACCAGACCACCTGACCTGCCTCTTGAGAAACCTGTTACAGGTCAGGAAGCAACAGTGAGAACTGGACATGGAACAATAGACTGGTTCCAAATCGGGAAAGGAGTATATCAAGGCTGTATATTGTCACCCTGCTTATTTAACTTATATGCAGAGTACATTATGGTAAACACCGGGCTGGAAGAAGCACAAGCTTCTTGGACTGCACAAGCTCCCTTGGACTGCAAGGAGATCCAACCAGTCCATCCTAAAGGAGATCAGTCCTGGGTGTTCATTGGAATGACTGATGCTGAAGCTGAAACTCCAGTATTTTGGCCACCTCATGAGAAGAGTTGACTCATTGGAAAAAGCCCTGATGCTGGGAGGGATTGGGGGCAGGAGGAGAAGGGGACGACAGAGGATGAGATGGTTGGATGGCATCACCAACTCGATGGACATGGGTTTGAGTAAACTCCAGGAGTTGGTGATGGACAAGGGAGGCCTGGCATGCTGGGATTCATGGGGTCGCAGAGTCGGACACAACTGAGCAACTGAACTGAACTGAACTGAACTGATGATGACTTTTACCTTTCTTTAGTGCTCCATATTACCAAACATAATACAGGACAAACATGAAGAAAAAAATGAAGAGATAAGGGAAGAGATGATAAACATATCTTGATTCACATTTAGTCTTATTAAACAGCACCACCTCTGAAAAGCCTAAGATTTTAAAACATACATATACATCCTCTGCCAGTAAGTCATATTACAGTCAGTCTCCAATTTCATTTATAGGGCTATTGAGACATTTTAAATGATTTCCATTAAAGTATTTTCTTAGAAACAAACTATGAAACCAGACTCCATGTACAATCTTTTATGCAATCACTGATTTTGGTACAGTAGAGGAATTAAAGAGAGTGAACACAATCTGCCACAACAGACGTGGAGGAGACCAATGAGGTTGGTGTGGGACATTTGGGGTTTACTATCAGATAGTGATGAATGTTCCAAACCATAAGCTATAGAGACTGGCAAAGAGGAAACAGCTTGCTGAGCACTCCTCAATGATTAACTGCTTGTAAAAAGAATATGAAGACTGGTAACTTGGTAAATATTTTCCTTTTTCTAAATTAAAAAAATTTTTCATAGCATTACTTATCACTTTTGGAAAAGCAAAAGTAAAGTGATACGATTTTGAAGTTTCAAAAATATTAAGCAGTAACATTACAATTTTATGTCTAATTAATGACTCCATGTTAGGTTGAAAGAATAGCTTTCTAAACTATGACATACACACCTTCATATTTAAGAAATAGAAACTAAAACAACTCCAAATATTATATACCTCTACATGTATGCTTATCTGTAAAGTGATTTTATCATTATTAGTTTCAGTTTGACATACAGTGCAACTATTCATGATACTAAGAAAAAGATACAAAGTGGAAAAATGAAATACAATAATTTTTAATTAGATCTGCTACATGAATCTGGACATCAAATATTAAAAAATCCCAATCTATGAAATAATCTAAACTTCCCAATAAATCTGAACATCTGGAAATATATTACACAGCAATTAGAAAAAGTTGCACTATGGAAAAATATTAAAATCATTCTGGCTTATGTTTTGCAAACTCCAGCAGAAAACTAATGCTAGGGTTTACTGAAACAAACACTGCTGGTATCTCCTATTTCCTCCAAGAAAAAACAAAAAGCCATTATTATCTCTGATTTTCTCCTAAAAAGTATAATGACCCCTCTTATGACATAATGGAAAATATGAACAAGAATTTCAATCAAAATAGCATTCATAAAGACATGTGGATACTTATAAAACCTAAGTATCTACCCATACACCCAGAGTTTCTGAAACTAATAGCTAAATCTGATTTACTTCAGACTCCCTTTTGTAAAAAATTCATGTCTAAACACTGAGATTCATGGGAAACAGTACATCCTTTTTATGTATGGGGACTCTCTCTTAGGCACTTAACCTAGCAGAGTAACACATATGGATCACCTCCTGAATATATACATTACAAGTTAACTGATACCACCAAAAAATGTCATTATACATAAACATTTACTGACAAGGAATGATACTTATAATAGTTAAGTGGAAAGTCCTTGAATAGTATAAACAGTTCATACTTTATGTATGAAGAAAAATAAGTATGTATATTCACAGAAAACAGCTAAAAGATTATATATCAAAGTGTTGTTATTCTTTCATTTTTTTATGTTCTAAATTTTCTACATTAAATATACATTCTCATAAATAAAAAAATAAATGTCATTTTTAAAACAATACAAAAACTCTTATGTTTCTTGGAAAATACAGATCTACTTTTTCCTCTTCCTCCCATTAGTTACAACTAAAAATCCTGGATATTATACATATATAAAACAAACTTAAGACTTTGAAAGGTGGAGAGAAGACAGTAAAATGTCAAGGGACCTTGGAAAACTAAGGAACAAAAAAGTTATGAGTTCCCTGGGTTTTCTTTTTGTCTAATATATCTCAATATTGGAAATGACGAGCCTGGCAATCCAGAAACACCTAAGAGTGCAGACAAGGAAAACTCCAACAAAACTCTGCTCACTTTAGCCCAAGGACCAGGAAAGAGGCAGCCAAGCAAGACAGAAAACTTTTAGACAATAACCACTTTACTTCAGCCAAACACCAGAGAAAACACAGTAGTCCCAACACTACCGTATGGCAAAGGTGGAACCCTCTCTAGGATGGAGTCAGGGACCAAGGAGTGGATCCCAAACTTCATCCCTGAAGTAGGCAAGCATCAGTGCAGTATCAGTGAAGGCCACTTACAGAGCCCAGACTGCCACATTATATCAACATAAATGTCATTTCTCTAAAAACTAAACGGGCAACTACCATATGACCCAGCAGTTGTACTCAGGCAAACTGCCAAACTGTTTTCCAGAGGGGATGTACCATTTACTGTTAACTGTTTCTATGTCAATATTCTTGTTATATGGTTTTGCAAAGTACTACTAGGGCAAAGGGTACAAAAGATCTCTCTGTATTGTTTTCTTACAACTTCATATGAATCAACAATTATCTCCAAGTTACAGGTTTAATTAAAAAACAGAATTCAAAAACCACACAAAAAACTGACAAATACACTAAATATTTGGACTTCTTAAGGCAGCACTTGAAGGTCAAAGTTTTAGTCACACAGTTGGGTTCGACTCTGCCTGCCAGGCTCCTCTGTCCGTGGGATTTTCCAAAAAACAACACTGGAGTGGTTGCCATTCCCTTCACTAGGGGATCTTCCCAATCCAGGGATCAAACCCAGGTGTCCCGCAACGCAGGAAGATTCTTTATCATCTAAGCCACACAGTCTTATACCCAAAGAACCTAAACTGAACCTAGAATGTGTAAGAGACTCAAAAGGCCAAGAGTTCCCTCTTGGCCTTCTGGTTAGAATTCTGGGATTTTACCACCAGGTCAGGTCAGGTCAGGAGACAGATTCTGCAAGTTGCATGGCAGTCAAAAAAAAAAAAAAATCACTTACTGAATTAGGTTGAATAATATAATCAACATTTCAAAAATAAGACCCTTAAAAATCTAACAGTTTCATTTCACTGGTTTTAAACAAAACAATCTTAGAACAACAACAAAAAGGCTGATTTCAAGAAAATAAAGTATACTGGTATTTCTCCACAAAAAGAACAGTAACTGATATCACTTATATGTGGAATCTAAAATATGACACAAATGAAGTTATTTACAAAACAGAAACAGACTCATATTGAAAACAAACTTGTGGCTACCAAAGGGAACGAGGGTGAGGGAGGATTCAATTAGGAGTTTGAGATTAACAGATACAAACTACTACATATAAAACATAAACAGCAAGATTCTGCTGTACAGCACAGGGAACTATATTCAATATCTTGTCTAAACCATGATGGAAAAGAAAATGAAAATACGTATAACTAAATTACTTTGCTGTACACTGAAAGCAAACACATTATAAATCAGCTATAATAAAAAAATAAAATATAAACCTCAATTGAAAAAAAAATACTATGCATGAAATCTGAAATTACCATATAGCAGAGATTCTTTACAAACCAAGCAGCACACATAAATACCATGTATCCAGTAATAGCGGCCTCCCCAGCCCGAACCTGAGGTGTGAGGGGCCCTTCCTCCATCTTTGAGGCCAGACCCCACTCCATTAAGGCAGGGCACGGGCAGCTCTGAAGCACCTCTCCCGCATGTGGCCACAACTAGCTCACCAGGCCTGCCCGCTCTGGGGACAACAGCCCCCAGGCTATCTCATCAGTCACCAGCTGACGAGTGAGGCCAGTCGCAGGCGGAACCAGCCACCTCAGTGATCCCACTAATGGGCATGTCAACGGCCTCTGCAAGGCCACCAAGGTCTCCACCATCTGCAAGCCTAGCTCCACTGAGGGCTGGAGGTCCTGGTCACTTTCTGGTGTCCCATCTTTCTGCTCCGAGTATAGAGGCATCAAGGCCAGCACACACATTGATAGCTGCTGGAGCTGCCGTTACTGAACAACTGTCAACCAGCAACCGTTAGTGGTTCTGCTCAGCCATTGGTTGGTGCCACTATGAGCACCTCCCCCAAGCAAGAAACCGTTAATGAGCAACTGTCAACCAGCGACAGTTAGTGGTTCTGCTCAGCCATTGGTTGGTGCCACAATGAGCACCTCCCCCAAGCAAGCAACCGTTAATGAGCAACTGTCAACCAGCGACCGTTAGTGGTTCTCCTCAGCCATTGGTCAGTGCCCAGACGGCCCCTCCCTCTCCTGTATACAAAAGGAGTCCAAATTCAGACTGAGGGAAGATGGGTTTTTCAACATATAATTTTATTTATCATTGGCTGTGTTGGGTCTTTGTTGCTGTGCAGGCTTTTCTCTAGTTGAGGCGAGTGGGGGCTAATCTCCATTTGCAGTGCCCAGGCTTCTCCTTGTGGTGGCTTCTCTCATTGCAGAGTGCGGGCTTTAAGGAGCCTGGGCTTCAGTAGTTGTGGCGCACAGGCTTAGTTGCTCCAGGGCACATGGGGTCTTGCCGGATCAGGGATCAAACCCATGTCTCATGCATTGGCCAGCGAGTTCTTTATGACAGAGCCACCAGGGAAGCCCAGAAGATAGTTTTTTGAGATGTTATTCTGCCATCTTTTTGGTCTGCTAGCTTTCTGATTAAAGTCGTTATTTCTTATTCTAACAACTCACCTCTCAATCAATTTATTGGTCTGTCTTTAAGATTAACTGTCACAATTGGTGACCATCTCCATTATGTATGAACACAGCCCTTTTTACCTGACAAAGCATAGCGTTAGTCACTCAGTCATGTCTGACTCTGTGATCCCATGGATTGTAGCCCATGAGGCTACTCTGTCCATGGGATTCTCCTGGCAAGAATACTGGGGATTGCCATTCCCTTCTCCAGAGGATCTTCCCGACCCAGGGATCAAACTCAGGTCTCCTGTACTGCAGGAAGATTCTTTACTATTTGAGCTACAGGGAAGACCCTTTGGGTGGGCTCCGGGAGTTGGTGTTCAACAAGGAGGCCTGGCGTGCTGCAGCTCATGGGGTCGCAAAGAGTTGGACGCGACTGAACTGAACTGAACTGAAGACCCTTTACCTGACAAAACTGTCATTCAATAACAAGAAAGTCTCTAATTTTACTAAAAATATCCAAGCAATTCATTAATTAAAGGAAAAAAATGTATACAAGGACCTGTGTTGTCACTTCATTTAAAAACAATAAAACAACTGTCTTTTCTGACTAAGTTCCCCTGCATGAACACCTGATATGAAAATCTAGGTGCAACATCAGCCGACTTTATGATTAGTAATGAAACTGAAAGTAGAGTTAACAGTCAGTTAACAGGCTCTATGATGGAATAATTCAAGTAAAAGAACATAGTTACAGCCCAACCTATTTATAAACTAAGTTGATAATGATAAAAAACTACCTAAGATATCAACTTTAGAGTAATAGCAACTATGCTTACTTTGATTCTTTATGATCCATTGAATCTATGGACACATGAAGTCTTAATTATTTCAGAATTAAACTACTCTTGAACATCTCTCTCATACCTCTGGCCTTTAAAATATTAATCATATAGCTTTTTTTTCTCCCCAATCATACAGCTTTTAATATACACAGGTTCAGGAATCATCAGTGTGCAGCAGAACTGCGCAGCAGTTCCATCACCAAAAGGGACCCAACATCCCAAATCGTATAAACTGAGGCATTCATATATTACTAATACATTTCCTTTGGAACATAACACAAGGCAAGTCTTTAAGCTGACATTTCTTACCTACTAAAAAGTATTAACAACAGAACAAAGTCCTAGAGAACCCATCAAAACTAAGGAAGATTAGGGAATTCCCCAGCAGTCCAGTGGTTAGGACTCAGAGCTTTCACTGGTTCGGCCCCAGGGTTCAATTCCTGGCTGGGGAACTAAAAAAGACCACAAGCCACCTGGCATGGCCAAAAAAAACATGGAGAAATAAAAAACCAAGTTTAAAAAGTTAAAAATCACCTGCAGCTGGAAAAGGAAATGGCAACCCACTCCAGTATTCTTGCCTGCGAAATCCCATGGACAGAGAAGCCTGGCAGGCTACAGTCCATGGGGTTTGAAAGAGTCAGACACAACTTAATGACAAAACAGTAGCAGCAGCAGGGAGCTTTTAAATACCCATGCACCCTAAGACTCTCCTACACTGTGGGTGAGGACACAGAAATAGTAAAATCACCATGGAAAAAAGTTGGGCAATTTCTTTATTATTGGAGTATAACTGCTTTACAATGTTGTTCATTTATGCTGTACATTTATACAATGGAATATTACTCAGCCATAAAAAGGAATGAAAGTGCATCATTTATAGTGATGTGGATGTCATACAGAGTGAAGTAAGTTAGAGAGGAAAAAAAAAATTGTATACTAACACACACACACACACACACATATATATATATATATATACACACTCCAGACAGAATGAAGAGATGGAGCCAAAGCAAAACACCCAGTGTGGATGTGACTAGTGACAGAAGCAAACTCCAATGCTGTAAAGAGCAACACTGCATAGGAACCTGGAATGTTAGGTCCATGAATCCAGGCAAATTGGAAGTGCTCAAATAGGAGATGACAAGAGTGAACATCAACATTTTAGGAATCAGCGAACTAAAATGGACTGGAATGGGTGAATTTAACTCAGATAACCATTGTATCTACTACTGTGGGCAAGAATCCCTTAGAAGAAATGGAGTAGCCCTCATAGTCAACAAAAGAGTCCAAAATGCAGTACTTGGATGCAATCTCAAAAATGACAGAATGATCCCTGTTTGTTTCCAAGGCAAACCATTCAATATCATGAATGTCTATGCCCTGACCAGTAATGCTGAAGAAGCTGAAGTTGAACGGTTCTATGAAGACCTACAAGACCTTTTAGAACTAACACCCGAAAAAGATGTTCTTTTCATTATAGGGGACTGGAATGCAAAAGTAGGAAGTCAAGAAACACTTGGAGTAACAGGCAAATTAGGCCTTGGCGTACAGAATGAAGCAGAACAAAGGCTAATAGAGTGTTGCCAAGAGAACACAAACACCCTCTTCCAACAACACAAGAGAAGACTTTATACGTGGACATCATCAGACGGTCAACACCGAAATCAGATTGATTATATTCTTTGTAGCCAAAGATGGAGAAGCTCTATATAGTCAGCAAAAGCAAGGCTGGGAGCTGACTGTGGCTCAGATCATGAACTTCTTATTGCCAAATTCAGACTTAAATTAAAGAAAGTAGGGAAAACCACTAGACCATTCAGGTATGACCTAAATAAAATCCCTTATGATTATACAATGGAAGCGACAAATAAGTTTAAGGGACTAGATCTGATAGACAGAGTACCTGATGAACTATGGACAGAGGTTTGTGACATTGTACAGGATACAGGGATCAAGACCATCCCCAAGAAAAAGAAATGCAAAAAAGCAAAATGGTTGTCTGAGGAGGCCTTACAAATAGCTGAGAAAAGAAGAGAAGCTAAAGGCAAAGGAGAAAAGGAAAGATAACCATTTGAATGCAGAGTTCCAAAGAATAGCAAGGAGAGATAAGAAAGCCTTCCTTGGTGAACAAAGCAAAGAAACAGAGGAAAACAATAGAATGGGAAAGACTAGAGATCTCCTCAAGAAAATTAGAGATACCAAGGGAACATTTCATGTAAAGAGGGGCTCAATAAAGGACAGAAATGGTATGGACCTAACAGAAGCAGAAGATATTAAGAAGAGGTGGCAAGAATACACAGAAAACTGTACAAAAAAGATCTTCACGACCCAGATAATATCACAGTGGTGTGGTCACTCACCTAGAGCCAGACATCCTGGAATGTGAAGTCAAGTGGGCCTTAGGAAGTGTCGCTACGAACAAAGCTAGTGGAGGTGATGGAATTCCAGTTTGGCTATTTCAAATCCTAAAAGATGATGCTGTGAAAGTGCTACATTCAATATGCCAGCAAATTTGGAAAACTCAGCAGTGGCCACAGGACTGGAAAAAGGTCAGTTTTCATTCTAGTCCCAAAGAAAGGCAATGCCAAAGAATGCTCAAACTACTGCACAATTGCACTCATCTCACACACTAGCAAAGTAATTAATGCTCAAAATTCTCCAAGCAATATATGAACCGTGAACTTCCAGATGTTCAAGCTGGTTTTAGAAAAGGCAGAGGAACCAGAGATCAAATTGCCAACATCCATTGGATCGTCAAAAAAGCAAGAGAGTTCCAGAAAAACATCTATTTCTGCTTTACTGACTATACCAAAGCCTTTGACTGTGTGGACCACAACAAACTGTGGAAAATTCTTCAAGAGAGGGGAATACCAGACCACCTGACCTCCCTCTTGAGAAATCTGTATGCAGGTCAGGAAGCAACAGTGAGAACTGGACATGGAACAACAGATTGGTTCCAAACAGGAAAAGGAGTATGTCAAGGCCGTATGTTATCACCCTGCTTATTTAACTTATATGCAGAGTACATCATGAGAAATGCTGGACTAGATGAAGCACAAGCTGGAATCAAGACAGCTGGGAGAATATCAATAACCTCAGATATGAAGATGACATCACCCTTACGGCAGAAAGTGAAGAAGAATTAAAGAATCTCTTGATGAAAGTGAAAGAAGAGAGTGAAAAAGTTGGCTTAAAGCTCAACATTCAGAAAACTAAGATCATGGCATCCGGTCCCATCACTTCATGGCAAATAAATGGGGAAATAGTGGCTGACTTTATTTTTTGGGGCTCCAAAATCACTGCAGCCATAAAAATAAAAGACGCTTACTCCTTGGAAGGAAAGTTACGACCAACCTAGACAGCATATTAAAAAGCAGAGACTTTACTTTGGGCTCCAAAATCACTCCAAATGGTGACTGTAGCCATAAAATTAAAAGACGCTTACTCCCTGGAAGGAAAGTTATGACCAACCTAGACAGCGTATTAAAAAGCAGAGACATTACTTTGCCAACAAAGGTCCATCTAGTCAAGGCTATGGTTTTTCCAGTAGTCATGTACAGATGTGACCGTTGGACTATAAAGAAAGCTGAGCACCGAAGAATTGATGCTTTTGAACCGTGGTGTTGGAGAAGACTGTTGAGAGTCCCTTGGACTGCAAGGAGATCCAACCAGCCCATTCTAAAGGAGATCAGTCCTGAATGTTCATTGGAAGCACAGATGCTGAAGCTGAAACTCCAATACTTTGGCCACCTGATGCGAAGAACTGACTCATTTGAAAAGACCCTGATGCTGGGAAGGATTGAGGGCAGGAGGAGAAGGGGACGACAGAGGATGAAATGGTTGGATGCCATCACCGACTCAATGGACATGAGTTTGGGTGAACTTTGGGAGTTGGTGATGGACAGGGAGGCCTAGTGTACTGTGGTCCATAGGGTTGCAAAGAGTCGGACATGACTGAGCAACTGAACTGAACTGAACTGAACACATATATATGGAATCTAGAAAGAAGGCAATAAGGAAGCCATTTGCAGGGCAATTTCTTAAAAGGTTAAATATACACCTACCAAAAAATAAATAAATAAATATACACCTACCTTCCAAACCAGCCAATCCACTTTCAGTGTTACCCGCTCAAAAAATAAAAGTATGTGTCTACACACAAACACACCACACACACCCAAAATCACCCACAGCACTTATCACAATGCTATGTGTAAAGAAGACTCAGAAGGATCTGTGCTATTAAACTGAACATAGTAAAAAGAACGCTAGAAATTAAAGTTCAAGTCCTGACTCAGCTTTGTGGTATGTGACCTCAAAGAAGACAATTATTCTGGGCCTCACAGTAGTTTCATGAGTCTATGAATTTCATCGTTTTATAGCCAATTTACCATATATATGGTAAAATGAAACTTAGAGGCAATGCAATTCCCATTGAAAACACCAAAACTCACCACCAATTCCACATCCACCAAGATTATAATTTTACTTGGACCACTAGGCAATATCTCACTAGCATTTTAAAGGGTGCCTTCCCCATTTACATATCTCTTAATTCTCACAACAACTCTGTGAGATAGGTATGCTCAGCACCCTGATTCTGTAAATAAAAAGGTTCACTGAGTTGCCCCAGACGTCAAAACTCTTTTGTGATAGAGTTTGGACCTAAACTCTTGTTTTTTGACACCTGGTTCAGTGCTAGTACTGCCATACTATAACACATATATCTGACAAAGGATTTGTCTCATATATATATGTAATATAAAGAACAATATATATATGTAATTTATATAAAGAACTCTTAAAGTTCATGGATTAAAAACAAATAACCTAATTTAAAATGGACGAAGGATCTGAATACACATTTCTCCAATATGTTCTACCTATAAGAAAACAATTGAGAGCCCTCTAGAATCTTCCTGTGTATTTCTATTCCTAAAAGAGAAAATGGGTTATAATCTAAATGATATCTGAGAACTTCAGACAGCATTTAACAACAGCGAAAAAAAAAAAAAAGATATCGTATTATTTCAGACAGTTTAACAACAGCAGAACGATATCTGAGAATTTCAGACAGTTTAATAACAACAACAACGCTAATGAAGCAAACTTTTTCTTAAGGGTCTCTCTACTCACCACCGATCCCCAATCTCCCCTAAATTTTTCCATTTTTTTCCCTTTTTTAGAATATAGCATAATCTTCTCAAAGCTTTTTAAGTTTTTTTTCATGACAGTCTCAACATATGTGGGGTGGGGGTGGGGTAAGGGATGAGAGAGAGGCTGTAAGTATTTTATATGTGAATCACTTATAAGTCAGAATCTATACTTTGTCATAATGAAAAAATCTTATAAACTAACTTCAATCAGTAATCAATAACTACTGTTTGAAGGAAACTAGCTGTGCCTTTAGGGTCATAAGATGTAAAATATTTTAATTACAATTTTGCACACAAACTACAGCAGAAAATAAGAATCAAGATCTCTTTCGGAAATACTTTAATACTTAAGTAATAAAGTCAGAAGTAAGGAGAAAATAAACATTAAGTTTTGTTTCTAATTACACACTACTAGGGGTTGGTGGGAGAAGGCAATGGCCCCCACTCCAGTACTCTTGCCTGGAAAATCCCATGGATGGAGGAGCCTGGTAGGCTGCAGTCCATGGGGTCGCGAAGAGTCGGACCTGACTGAGCGACTTCACTTTCACGTTTCACTTTTATGCACTGGAGAAGGAAATGGCAACCCCCTCCAGTGTTCTTGCCTGGAGAATCCCAGGGATGGGGTCGCACAGAGTCGGACACGACTGAGGTGACTTAGCAGCAGTAGCAGGGGTTGGTGACTGCAGCCATGAAATTAAAAGACGCTTACTCCTTGGAAGGAAAGTTATGACCAACCTAGATAGCATATTAAAAAGCAGACCTTTGCCAACAAAGGTCTGTCTGTCTAGTCAAGCTTATGGTTTTTTCAGTGGTCATGTATGGATGTGAGAGTTGGACTGTGAAGAAAGCTGAGCACCAAAGAATTGATGCTTTTGAACTGTGGTGTTGGAGAAGACTCTTGAGAGTCCCTTGGACTGCAAGGAGATCCAACTAGTCCATCCTAAAGGAGATCAGTCCTGGGTATTCATTGGAAGGGCTGATGCTGAAGCTGAAGCTCCAATACTTTGGCTACCTCATGCAAACAGTTGACTCATTGGAAAAGAGCCTGATGCTGGGAGGGATTGGGGGCAGGAGAAGGGGACAGAGGATAAGATGGCTGGATGGCATCACCGACTCGATGGACATGAGATTGAGTAAACTCCGGGAGTTGGTGATGGACAGGGAGGCCTGGCGTGCTGCGATTCATTGGATCGCAAAGAGTTGGACATGACTGAGCTACTGAACTGAACTGAGGGCTTCCCTTGTGGCTCAGTTGGTAAAGAATCCACCTGCAATGACGGAGACCTGGGTTCAATCCCTGGGTTGGGAAGATCCCCTGGAGAAGGGAGCAGCTACCCACTCCAGTATTCTGGCCTGGAGAATTCCATGGACTGTATAGTCCATGGGGTCACAAAGAGTCGGACACAACTGAGTGACTTTCACTTCACTTCAGGATCTGATCTTGGAATTCTCTAGCTGAATATTAATCTATACAAATAAAAATAAAGAAAGAACATATCAAAGTTATAGACATAGAAAGGATAAATAAAGCAAAGAGAATGGAATCAGGATTCAAAAGGTCCCCTTTGAAACAATGGAGAGAAATCAGGAATTACAGAAAGGATATAGGAGTGTACTGGTGGGTCAGATGGTGAAGTGTCTGCCTACAATGTGGGAGACCTGGATTTGATCCCTGGGTCGGGAAGATCCTCTGGAGAAGGAAGTGGCAACCCACTCCAGTACTCTTGCCTGGAAAATCCCATGGACAGAGGAATGTGGTAAGCTACAGTCCATGAGGTCACAAAGAGTTCGACATGACTAAGAGACTTCACTTACTGGAGTGTAAAGAAGTCCTATACATAGTCTCAAGAAACCAACAAAGACTTTGGTTAACAGCAGCTCTAGAGAAAAAAAGACCTAGAGATGCGCTTACTATCAGACAAGTATAAACTAACACTGAAAAAAAGTGGATATTGGAAGAAAAAAGAACCTAATTTATTCTGAAGCAGCACTGATGGAAACTAAGCTCCCTAAGGGCAGGGATCATTTCTAATTCCTTAACCACTTTACTTTCAAGGCCTAATACAGTAGTATCTGTGTGTGTGTTAGTGGCTCAGTTGTGTCGGGACTCTCTGCGACCCCAGGAACTCTAGCACACAAGGCTCCTCTGTCCATAGAATTCTCCAGGGAAGAATGGGGAATGAGTTGCCATTCCCTTCTCCAGGGGATCTTCCCCACCCAGGGATCGAAACTGGGTCTCCCAAAACTGAACCATCTGAGCTGTCCTCAGAAGCTCTAGAGGACAGAACATATGTGACAGACTGTAGCATGTCCACAGGGTAAGGCCCAACGCGGTAAAAATTTAGATCGCACATTTCAGAAGACATGGCTAGAAGGAAAAAACTGTTTAGTCTGGAAAAGAAAAAATTTAAGTAGGACAAAGTAACTGTCACTGAATAGTTATAAAGTGGACACTGGATCTACAGGGAATAACTGTAGAGAGCAAAAGTAGAACCAGTAAATAAAAACTACAGGGAGGCACCTCTGAGATCTTTATCAAGGAAGTCTTCCAAAAAGGACAAACTTGCAAACCTGGAATTGATAGCCACCAGCTATGAAATCCCTATCTAGGGGAGTACTTATGAAAAGAAAGGGCTGGAGGATTCACTTGTACCATGTGGAAAGCTGCATTAGATTATCTCTAAGATCTCTTTCAAGTCTATGATTCTGCAAGTAGAAAGAAGTCCAGTAAAGTAACTGTTCTTGCTCTCAACACTCCCAAAGTTTAAAATTAAAAAAAAAAACACTAAGATCCAGGAGCTTTGTTAATTAAAGGAACAATCCCACCAAGAAGGGACAAAGATAGTCAAGATACTTGCTATGAAGAGGTTGCTTTGATTGAGATTAAGCTTATCGTTGGGAGTGAGACTAGGTCACCAATTTCAGCTAAAGTCACTCATTCCCTGTTTAGCCAGGGCAAATGATTTCATCTCTCCACTGGAACTGAAAAATAGTAATTTAAAATACCAATATTATACGAATATAATTTAAATTGGTTAACCACAAGATGCTTTGGAATTTACCTTAGGTGACAATTAAAACTGTATTTTCCACCTGAAACTAACACAATATTGTGAATCAACTATATTCCAGTTAAAAATTAAATTAAAAAAAAAGAAATACTAAAAGAAAACCCTGTACTTTGCTACTTTACACACAGATTAGGGTTGAACTATTAAGTAAATCTATTATAAATAATAAGAACCAAGTATCTCCGGGGGGGGGGGGATCGGGAAGGGGAACACATGTAAATCCATGGCTGATTCATGTCAATGTATGGCAAAAACCACTACAATATTGTAAAGTAATTAGCTTCCAACTAATAAAAATAAATGGGAAAAAAAAAAAAGAAAGAAAATTCACTAGAAGGACTCACAGAACCTAGGGGAAAAAAAAAAAGAACCAAGTATCTCACTGTCAGAGAAAGAAATTACAAATAAGCAAGGAGGGGAATACTACAATGAACTCTGTGATGCTGGATTAGAGTCAGAGAGACCAGTATGAACCCATGTTTATATTTATATACAAGTAGATACAGAAACAGGTATGTGTAGGGAATTCCCTGGCGGTCCAGTGCTTAGGACTCTGTCCTTTCACTGCTGAAGGCACAGGTTCAATCTCTGGTCAGGGAACTAATACTCCGTGAGGGGTGGCCAAAAAAACAAAAATCAGATGTATACCTGGGTCAGTATACATATTTCCTAACTCTGTTCCCTAAGAGTGTCAAGAAGCAGTAATATCCCAGTAGCAATGAGTACACCCAGTTCATTTAGAAAACAGATCTTGGTTTCTAAATATTTTCCTCCAATAAAAGAAACCAGGAGAAATGGTTGATTCTAGGACTGAGGCAGAGAAAATACAAGATCAGACTGGAGCATCTGTGACATCAGAAAGTAAAAATGTGCTCCAAAAAAGAAAAAAGGGACAGGGTAGGAGGGGGACGTGTCAAAAGAACATAGGTGCCAAATGGTCAGAACTAGAAGAATTTATACAATGAAATACAACCCAAAGGGGGAAAAATATTCATGAATCCATACTAAATGATTAAAGTAAGTAAATGGGAGGAAAAGTACAAATCTTTCTTACAGAAGAATTCCAAATAATAAATGTAGGAGGAATGAGAGAAATAGAAAATCACCACTAGAATAGCACAGTAATTGCTGCTGTGGGCAAGTTTCACTGACATTAGAGAATGAAACTTTAAGAAAAAAATCAGGTCCTTGTATAGCCTCTCTGAGATATTTACTAATTACTGTGGGTGGTTTTAACATATGCTCACAAAGTCTTTGATACTCAGGAGGTGGAGCTTAAATTCCCTTGCCCTGGAGTGTGGGCCTGACTCAGTGACTCATTTCTAGCTTCTAACAAATGAAGCAAGGAAACGGAAAAAGAGTCACTTTATAAAAAACGAGGCAGTCAAGTTACTAAAACCAAGTTACTAAAGTTAACATCAGCAATAAGCCATGTTAATATCAGATATCATCTGATACAAAATGTGTGACAGGAACGGCATACTATCTCTTTGATATTCTTCCCTAAAATGCTTCATCTCAGACTAATCAAGAGAAAAAACAAAACAAAATAACAAAAAAAGAGAAAACAGAAAACTCAAATTCAGGAACACTCTACAAATGATCACTACTCTTCAAAAGTGTCAAGTGTCAAAGGCAAGGAGAAACCAAGAAACTGTCACTGACCGGAAGAAACTCAGGGATCACGACATCTAAGTGCAATGTGGTATCCTGGACTGAATCCTGTAACACAAAAAGGCTATCAGTGTGGAAAAACTGGGGAAGTCACAGGAAAATCTGTTGTAGGTCAGTTGCTAATGTCAAACTAATTTTGATCTCTTAATTTTGATACATTTATCATGGTTATATAAAACCCTAACATTAAGGGAAGCTGGATGAAGAGCATAGAGAAATTGTGTACTATCCTTACAACTCTTCTGTAATCTAAAATTATTTCAAAGTAAAAGATTTTTTTTTAATTGCATATTCCTTGTAAAATTAGGAAGGGGGTGAGGAAAGGTTATAAATAAATGTCAAAAGATAAATGCAAACTAATAAAACAGGTTTTACGGTGACAAGATGAACTGTCTAACCTGTGAAGAATCACAAAAGTCAACTCGGTTGACTTTCCAGCTTAAAATTTTAATGACATACAAAACAGTTCCCCTAAGTTCTGCACTCAGAAATTAGCGTAGAATGCTCTAAGAAGGTAGAAAGCTCTAAGAAGAATGCGCAATATGTTTGCTTGATCCCCTTTCCTGACCCTAATTGTCCTCAACACACTCATTCCAAGCAATAAGGCTATCACAGTAAGCTGGTTCTGGGGGCTTCCTAGGTAGCACAGTGGTAAAGAAACTGCCTGCCAATGCAGAAGCCTGGTGATAGACCATGAAGTCAGAAAAAGCTGGACAAGACTGATTGAGCACACGTACACACGAGCTGGTTCTAAGAATGCCATTTAGAAGGACAAAGAAATCAGAGATATCTACTCAGTTTGCTTTTCAAATTAAGCAAATCATATGAACTATATCCAGACAACTTCAAAATGTTTTTTTCAGATGTCCTTGCTTTTTAAGGAAAAATAAAACCTACATATCAACAACTGATGATTAATACTTTAAAGAGGAAAAGGAGAATAGCGATGCCAAAAATTTGAAGTGTCAACAGCAAAAGTTTACACAGCCAAAGGATGGATCATCAAATTCAGAGACAAGATCGGCGAAAAGAAGAAGACCCTAAGATGATTAGGAACCACATCTCTAAAACAAAGCCACCTATCTTGATGTAGGTGGGAGGTTCAAACCACACAAGGGAAAGCTCATCCCCACCCACCCCCACTCTACAACCAAAATTAAAACTGCAAGCATCTTTCCCTGTTCTCAAGCCACTCTGAAAACGTTTGACAAACTTGTCACTCTCTCCCTTGAAAGCCAATTAGTACACAAACATTTTTATACCCTCTAAAAAAATAAAGCCAAGCCACGTAAACCTAAGAAAATCCAGGTGTTTCCTTTACTGTCACCAAACAATGGAAAATGACTTTTTAAATATGTAATATAAACTTATTTATAAATTTGGGAATTTTAACTCAAGTAAGTATATGCTGGAATGACAAATATATGCAGAGACAACTTAAAAAAACTGAAGAGGCTTCCTTGGCGGCTCAGTGGTCAAGAATCCACCTGTCAATGCAGGATACACAGGTTAGATCCCTGATCCCTGATCCAGGAATATCCCACATGCCACGGAGCAACTAAGCTTGTGCACCACATCTATTAAGCCTGTGCTCTAGAGCCTGAGTACCACAACTACCGAAACCCCCAGTACCTAGAGACCGTGTTAGGCAACAAGAGAAGCCAACTCAATGAGAGGTTCACGCACTGCAACTACGGAGTAGCCCCCTCTCGCCACAACTAGAAAAAGTCCCTGCCCAACAATAAATAAAATTATTAAAAAAAAAAAAAAACTGAGACAGTGAGGAAATGTGTTAGAATCTCCCCAGCACTGTCCAATATAAATATGTGAGTAAATATGTGAGTCTGCACAATGGAGAAAGAAGGCGGACCCACTAGGCTTCTGTAACTTGATTAAAACATTCCCTAAGGTGCTCGCTTCGGCAGTACATATACTAAAATTGGAACGATACAGAGAAGATTAGCATGGCCCCTGCGCAAGGATGACACGCAAATTCGTGAAGCGTTCCATATTTAAAAAAAAAAAAACATTCCCTAAGAACATCCAGTGCTCTTAGTTTCAATTCAATAATCAACTGCACTCTTATTACTGATTTGCCTGTCCAGAAACAAAGAAGGTGTCCTGGGCCTGCAGGTAATTAATGCCAGTTGTTCACACGGCACTTAAAACTTTGGACATAAATAAATTGATATCTGGCTTATCATTCTCCAGTGAGATTACTTTGCACGAATAAATTCTCAAGAGCTTGACTCACCCCTGTGTGAACCTACAGTTTCTGAACTACTGTGTGGGAGTCAGAAGGACCCTGGTGTTGATGCCACTTAATCTGTGTGACCTCTGATTTCCATCAGTCTCAATTTCCTCACCTAGAAATAAACACCTATAACTAGTGCCTGGAAGACAGCAAATACTCAAGAAGTGATAGCTTTATTCTATTTAAGCCATATCTGACAGCAAGTGTATAAATGAGGTAAAAACATTTCATTTAAAAAGCAGCAGTATGGACCGTCAAACCACAACAATTTAAAAGACACCCCCAGAAGAGACACGTCCTGTACAAGAGAGTTGAAAAAGGCAAAGTTAAAACGTTGCAAGTAAAGTACCCCCTGCACTGTACAGAGGGAGTCTCTTGCTTAGCAACTCTAGTGTTGTCGACCAAACACCCAGACCGTAATAGTTAGAGCATGACAACTGTTCACTCTAAATCCATGTGCTCAGCTTGGATTCAGGACTGATTTATAAAAATAGCTGCTGCTGCCGCTCTTTGAATCTCTTTGAGCTGATGACTGGGCAGTGTTACCCTATAGGCCTAGAGCAGCTGTATTCCCTCACCACACCCATTTCTCTGTCTGCCCAGCCCAGCGAACGGCACCACCTCCCCCTCCCCCAGCCCCCATCTCTGCAGCATACTATTCTCCCCCTTCCTGGGCTGAGTGAGCAAATTACAAGCACAAATATCCCCTGATGCAATGCCACAACCATCCCTGGGAAAGAGCACAGGCAGTTGCCAAAAGTGCAGCGGCAGGGAAATGGGCGGGACACACACAGAGCAAGAAACACAGCAATCCTAGGGAGCCATGGAAAGGGAATCGAGAGGCCCTGGGGAGCAATACTGTAACTGGACCGAAGAGGGAGGGGAGAAGAGGGGGTTCCCGGGAGAAAGCTGGGTAACACTATCTTGAGAAGCACGTTTCACTCTGGGTCTGGGTCCCTAAAACACAAAGCTAAATGTAATCCTGTC
The DNA here is from genome assembly GCF_033118175.1 of Dama dama. Taxonomy (NCBI): domain Eukaryota; kingdom Metazoa; phylum Chordata; class Mammalia; order Artiodactyla; family Cervidae; genus Dama; species Dama dama. The sequence goes on along the minus strand of NC_083704.1, from coordinate 55,943,124 downwards.
TCCTCCCCAAAGCACCAAATGCATTCACTTTACCCATTCCTGTATGAAAGCAAAACCCTGACACTTCCCCCCACCCCCAAGGAGTAATTTCTCCAAAGAACAGCTAAGGCAACACACTAGTGGAGAACCTGGCCCATGTGCTAAATCACGATCTCCGTTCTGGGTAACATTTCTAACTGCCCCTCCAGGTCCTATCCTCGCATCCGCGGGCAGCGACCCATGCGCACTCCCGCAGCCAGACACACGCTTACTCCCCAAACAGTGCTAGGGCAGCGCGCGCCGGGAGAGCCCAGCCTGGGGCCACGTTCTCTCGACTACCCCCTACCTCCTCCCGTAACCCCCAACCCAGCACCCTCTCTGAGGCTCACCTCCGCCCCACTTCACTTGACCCTCAAAAGCCTCACAGCACGACCTTTGAGTTCTCCAGTGTCCCCGAGCCCCACCCAGGGCCCCAGGCTGCAGCCGACCCTCGCTCACCCGGCTCAGCCCCAATCCCGCGCCTGAGAAGTGCGGCTTAGCCCCGTCGCTCCAGACCCTCTCGGTTCGGTCCGCCCCGCCCGGCGGGCCCCCTTATCGTGCCTCCAAGACTTGGAAGATCGCGCCCGCAGGCCCCCCTCGCCCGACCGCCCCCGCGTCCCGCAGGCCGGCGGCCACCGCCCTTCCCCGCTTCGGGCGGGCCTGGTGGGGTCCCGGGCGACCGCGGGGCGAGGCTCGGGCAGTCCCGGGAACAGTGAGGAAGCCGCCCCTCCGATCGGGCCCCGCCTGCCGCTGCACCTACCCGCCGCCGCCGCCGCCGCCGCCGCCGCGCCGGAGCCGGAGCCGGAGGGAGCCGGGAGAGGGCCGGGAGGAGCCGGGAGCCAGCGAGCGAGCCCGAGGGGCGGGACGCAGGGAGGCGGCCGCTTCCTCGTCGCCCTCTTGAGGGCCGGCGCGAGGGAGGGGCGCCGCCGCCGCCTATCCCGCGGGCGCGGCGGCTTCGGCCAATAAGTGGGGCGAGGGGGCGGGCGGAGGGCCGCGGCGGACCAATAGGGGCCGGCCCCGCCGCCTCGACCTAGGCGGAGTAGCGGCCAAGCGGAGGAGTGCAGTGGCGGGCGAAATACGTGAGGGGGCTTCAGATGCGCGTCTCCCGCCCGCCCGCTACTGCTGCTGCTGCTGCCTGGGCGGCGGGAGGACCGGCCGACCTCCCCCGCTGCTCTGTGTGCTGGTCGTCGCTTCCTTTTAGAACCCGAGTGCAGGGAGAGGGGAAGATGCGAGAGGCCCGGCACACGCGGCCGGGCCCGGGTCTCCCCGCCGGCAGGGCCTGTGGGCTCTATGACGTAACCTGGGAGGGGCGCGGGGCGGGGCCCGGGGCGCCGGCCGGCTGGTCGCGGTCGAGAACTGTAGCGGGATGAGGACGCGACTGCGGGGGGGCCTCTCATGGGCTGCTCTGCCTCCAGTCCCAAGTGACGTGGCTGGTCCAAGCTGAGATATGCTATAAAGTATAGAATACACACCGAAATTTCGAGGCTTAGCTCATTCTTAAGCTTAAATTGATTACAATGTGGGTCGTTACAAAATTGATTGCAGTTTGGAATATCTTTGGTTAAGTAAAATATGTTTAAAATCTTACTTATTTTTTTACTACTTTTTAAAATGCGGCTACTAGAAAAAAATTAGAATTACTGTTTGGTTCACATTGTATTTCTGTTGGGCAATGCTGGTTCAGAACTTAAAAGTGATAGCTGACACCCTACTGAATGCTCACTATGCTCCAGGCACTCGACACCTAATAACTCATTTAATCATCACGACAGTTCTGTACGGTTGGTATTCATGTTCTCATTCTCATTTTACAGATGAGAAAACAAACACAGAACTAACCTAATGTCAGCAAGCCAGTAATTGACAGAGTGGGGTTTGACTCTGTCAACCAGGCACTAGGGGCCTTATACTCAACCTCTAGAGCAGGCTGGTTACCAGAAAGAACATGGACTTGGTTGAAAGCCAGAGGTCCAGCCCTGATACTTTCTAGCTGTGTAACAGTAAAGCAGTTAAGCTTCAGTTGCCTTATTTATAAAAAATGAGAGAATACATCACCAGCCTCTCATAATTACTGGTAAAATGACCTGGAGATAGCATTCTTAGGTAGTTAAAACTGGATTCTGACCTAGACTCCCTGAGCACTGCTACTTACAAGTTTGTGAGCCTGTGGAAGATATATAATTTCTCTGTACCTCAGTTTCCTCAACTATGAAATACATAATAATGGTGCCTACCTTATTAGTGTTATGTGGATCAAATGTGTTAATATATGCAAAGTGCTTATGTTGGTGCCTAACAATAAGCACTTACAGAGTTTACAATTAATGTCATAATGACTGTAAAGAAGTGTTAAGAGCCTAGACATACATGAAAGGATTAAGAGAAAAAGGATGGGGACTTCCCTGGCAGTCCAGTGGTTAAGATTCCACGCTTTCAATGCAAGGGGGTGCAGGTTTGATCCCTGGTTGGGGAACTAAGATCCCATATGCCTTCTAGGCTGCCAAAAAAAAAGGGGGGGGGGGGAGAGTAGAAGGATAAGGGGGTGGGGGTATTTACCCAAAGAAAATAAAAACACTAAGTTGAAAAGATACAGGCACCCCTATATTCATTGCAAGTGCATATCAGTAGATGAATGGATGAAGAAGGTATGGGATACATACAATAGAATATTACTCAGCCATAGGAAAAAATGAAATTTTGTCATTTGCAGCAACATGAACAGACCCAGAGGGCATTATGTTAAATGAATTAAGACAGAGAAAGATGAATACCATATGATTTAACTTATCTATAGGATTTTAAAAAATGAAACAAAGCAAAAACAAACGAGTTCATAGATACACAGAACTGATGACTGCTAGAGAAGGAGGAGGGTGGGGAGTTGGGCAAAATAGGTGAAAGGGATTAAGAGGTATGAACTTCCAGTTACAGCTAAGTCTCAGGAATGTAGTATACAGCATAAGGGATATAGTTAATAATTACTAAACACTGTAATAATTTTGATGGTTATTAGACTTATTATGTTAATCATTTTGTAATATACTTAAATGTTAACTCACTGTTATATACTTGAAAATTAAAATATTGCATATCAATTATACTTAATAAAATTAAATAAAAGATAAGTGAGAAAGGGATAGCACTATGAATTTGGAGGGACTTTAGGACAATCACAGCTAACTGAAATAACTGGCCTAGATCACATATCAGTTAATAAACCAGGTGTCTTGGCCCAAACCCAGGGCTTTCCCGCTCTCTCACCTTACCCAGACTCCAAAGTAGGAGAACTACCATTGCCAAGCCTGAATTCACTCATCCAACAGATGTTGATGGAGTACTGGCATATCAGGAAGGGCCACACAGTGAAGAGCACCTGTACAAAGATGAATAAGATAGATTTCCTGTCTGGTGAAATTAGCATTACTTCACACCAAAGCCCACTGTGGGTCTAAGCAAGAACTTAACTGTTGTAGGAAACCACACAGGTGGGAGCTATAAAAGTTACTTTGTTCCTTCTTCCTGCTGCCTGGAATAATCAGCCCCTAGATGTGTCCCTTTATTTGGGCTCCAAAATCACTGCAGATGGTGATTGCAGCCATGAAATTAAAACACACTTACTCCTTGGAAGGAAAGTTATGACCAACATAGATAGCATATTAAAAAGCAGAAACATTACTTTGCCAACAAAGGTCCATCTAGTCAAGGCTATGGTTTTTCCAGTGGTCATGTATGGATGTGAGAGTTGGACTGTGAAGAAAGCTGAGCGCCGAAAAATTGATGCTTTTGAACTGTGGTGTTGGAGAAGACTCTTGAGAGTCCCTTGGACTGCAAGGAGATCCAACCAGCCCATCCTAAAGGAGATCAGTCCTGAGTGTTCATTGGAAGGACTGATGTTGAAGCTGAAACTCCAATACTTTAGCCACCTCATGCAAAGTGTTGACTCATTGGAAAAGACCCTGATGCTGGGAGGGATTGAGGGCAGGAGGAGAAGGGGACAACAGAGGATGAGATAGCTGGATGGCATCACCAACTCGATGGACATGGGTTTGAGTAAACTCCAGGAGTTGGTGATGGACAGGGAGGCCTGGCGTGCTGTGATTCATGGGGTTGCAAAGAGTCGGACATGACCGAGCATCTAAACTGAACTGAGATGTGTCCCAGGCTTCACAAAGAGAATTGGCTTTGGGCTTTGAGCTCCTTAGACATAAAATGGCTAGGAAGATTCAGAAGTGTTAGAATCCTCCACTGCATAAGATAATAGAGTCATCATGTTCTGTGTATCCCAAGCTAGACACCCATCTCAGTTATCCCCTTCCTTCTCCCTTCTCAGGCCTACCAGATACTCCTGTCTCAGAAACATCTCTATCAACATGGATGCTGTTCCCTGTTCTCTTCTCTATATACTGCCATAGCTACTTCCAAGTCCTCTGCCAAGCTTGATGACCTTCTGCATGCCCCCTCCAATTCATATACCCGCTCCTGCACCTCTTATATACCTATTAACAGGACTTACCAGATATAAACTAAAGAGCCTCTTGATGAAAGTGAAGGAGGAGAGTGAAAAAAGTTGGCTTAAAATCCAACATTCAGAAAACTAAGATTATGGCATCTGGTCCCATCACTTCATGGCAAATAGACAGGGAAACAGTGGAAACAGTGACAGACTTCATCTTTTTGGGCTCCCAAAATCACTGCAGATGGTGATTGAAGCCATGAAATTAAAAGACGCTTGCTTCTTGGAAGAAAAGTTATGACCAACCTAGACAGCATATGAAAAAGGAGAAATATTATTTTGCCAACAAAGGTCCATCTAGTCAAAGCTATGATTTTTCCAGTAGTCATGTATGGGTGTGAGAGTTGGACTATAAAGAAAGCTGAGAACAGATCACCAGCCCAGGTGAGATGCATGAGACAAGTGCTCGGGCCTGGTGCACTGGGAAGACCTAGGGGAATCGGGTGGAGAGGGAGGTGGGAGGGGGGATCGGGATGGGGAATACGTGTAAATCTATGGCTGATTCATATCAATGTATGACAAAACCCACTGAAAAAAAAAAAAAAAAGAAAGCTGAGGCCCGAAGAATTGACACTTTTGAACTGTGGTGTTGGAGAAGACCCTTGAGAGTCCCTTGGACTTCAAGGAGATGCAACCAGTCCATCCTAAAGGAACTCAGACGTGAATGTTCATTGGAAGCACTGATGCTGAAGCTGAAACTCCAATACTTTGGCCACCTGATGCGAAGAACTGACTCATTTGAAAAGACCCTGAGGCTGGGAAATATTGCAGGTGGGAGGAGACGGGGATGACAGAGGATGAGATGGTTGGATGGCATCACCAACTCAATGGACATGAGTTTGAGTAAACTCTCGGAGTTGGTGATGGACAGGGAGGCCTAGCGTGCTGCAGTCCATGGGGTTGCAAAGAGTTGGACACAACTGAGTGAACTGAACTGAACCACATATGTGGTAAATTATTTGTATAAACATGGATCTGCCCTGATTCTTTCTTGAGATACAGGTACTTTTTGTTTGCCCACCTTCAATGGGAAAGAACATTCCCTTCAGTTTCAGGGTACGAAGTATGGAAACACAGATCACCAGGAATCCCTGACAATCCAGTGATTAGGAGGCTGCGGTTCCACTGCTGGGTGCTCGGGATGTATCCCTGGTCAGGGAACTAAGAACACTCAAGTCACACAGTGCAACACACAAAAAAACACATAGATCCCCAGCGTCTCAGAGCTGGAGGGGATCTTAGCAAACATCCTGTACCTAAAGTCCAGTGTCTAAGGATATATTCTTGAGGCTCTAGAAGTTCACAGTAAGACATTTTAAAGTTATCCAATACATTTATTATCCATGAAAAGCATACTTTATATTTGTCCATCCAAATTTTAATCCATCCAAATTTTGATCAAACCGTTGACTAAGACACAAACATGGGTAGAGCCCAATGGCATACCATAGAGCCTTCCCTCCAATTTTAACCTAAACTACTTCAGTAGCTTTCCTTTGCATGACAATCCTGGAAATGGCCTCCAAGACCCTGTGCAGTGATGCTGTCTGTCTCCATGTCGTTTGTTTTGTTTCTCAATATACCCAGCATCTACCTTCTTTGTTTTCTGAACTTTCCCTGTCCAGACTTTTCTCAAGCTGTTTTCTCTGCCTATCCTGAATTATAGGTAATATATATTCTGCACAGAAAATTTGGGAAGATCTACAGACTATTAGAATTAATAAGAGAATTCAGCTACGTTACTGGATACAAAGTTAACATACAAAAAGGAACAGCAGTCCTAAATACCAATAGTCATGGATTACAAAATGAGATAGAAAAAAAAAATCTCATTCATCACAATGAAACAACAAAATTGATATGGAACCTAGGAATAAACCTGATAACAGAGTTGTAAGACCCCCTATAGAAAAATGCTATAGAACTTTACACCTTTTTAGAAGAAAATATAAGGAGATATCTTGACGCTCTCAAGGTAGGAATCCCTGGCTGAAATTTCTTGCTATGAACACTTGTCAAATAAATACATAATTTTTACATACCAGGTTTTATCATAATTTATGATGTTTACATTAGAATTCCATGAGGAGAGGGAAATATAATTACTTGGATTCAAATTCAGATAGCATAGAGTCATAGAATTTAGGACCTAGAAGGGTCTTTTGGGGTCATTTAGCCCAAACCCTTTTTAGAAATGGTGTAAAAAAAAAATTTTGCCACTACACACAGCATGTGGGTTGTAGGATCTTAGCTCCTTGACCAGGGATTGAACCAGCACACCCCACATTTTAGAGATCAAAGAAGGACTTCCCTGATGGTCCAGTAGTTAAGACTCTGAGCTTCCAGTGTGGGGGGTATAGGTTCGATCCCTGGTCAAGGAACTAAGATCCTACAACCCACATTCAGGAAATCAGTCCTGAATATTCATTGGAAGGACTGATGCTAAAACTGAAGCTCCAATACTTTGGCCACCTGATGTGAAGAACTGACTCATTAGAAAAGACCCTGATGCTGGGAAAGATTGAAGGCGGGAGGAGAAGGGGACAACAGAGGATAAGATGGTTGGATGGAATCACCAACTCGATGGACATGATTTTGAGCAAGCTCTGGGAGCTAGCTGGTGATGGACAGGGAAGCCTGGCATGCTGCAGTCCATGGGGTCGCAAAGAGTCCGACACAACTGAGCAACTGAACTGAATTTATATATATATTACACATATGCATACATATATGCATATATAATATACCTGTACATACACATATACTTGTTAATTTATACAGTAAGTCCCCTACATAAGAATGAGTTCTGTTCTGAAAATGAGTTCCTAAGTCCAATTTGTTCATAAGTCCAACAAAATCAGTCTAAGTACTCAACTCACACAATCAGCCATATATATAGCCAAACTGTACTGTAATCAGTTTATAATACTTTTCACACAAATAATACATTAAAAAAAAAACACAAAAAATAAAGAAAACATTTGTAACCTCACAGTACAGTACCTTGAAAGGTACAGTAGTAACCGCTATATCACCACTGCTTTTATGCTTGCTTCAAGACATCCTGGGCTTGAAATAAAATTACTTTACTACTGTACTCTATCCAGCACTGAACAGTCAAGTACACAAAAGCAAAATCACTTGTAGGGGATGCACACATGGGGCAATGTACTCCCAACGTGTGAACTAACTTATGTGTGTGAATGAACATTCGCATCTTTGAAAGTTCACAACTTGAAGGTTTGTATGTAAGGGACTTACTGTATTACATGTTAAATATAATACAACATGTTAATATATAACATAGAGTATTTTATATAAATATTATATATATATATATATATATATATATATATATATATATATATATGATATGGAGCCTTCAGGTAAGGCTTTATGAAAAGACAAATTCAGCCTCATTTCTTCCACCTGTCCAGAATATGGACACAATGCCTAGAGGAAAAGCAGCCATCTCAAGAAAATAAGGACAAATGCCATGGGCTGAGGGTGAAAATAAGAAGATAAGAGGAAAAGAAAAAAAAAAAAGAAAAAGAGAAACCAAAAAGAGAAGATAAGAGGAGACTAAGTCCTTAACATCTTCCAGCAGCTATGTTAATCTTTGACTGCCCACCTCCAGACTTCTTAGAAAATGAGAAAAGTAACTCCTATCTCCTAAAGCCATCATTAGCAACAAATATCCATTGGTGTAAGGCACCATCGGTCTCTGCCACTTGCAGTGAAATGCAACCCCAAATAGTACATGGAGTAAAAGAACTGGGCTCCAAATTGAGAAACCCCATTACAGTCCCAGCTCTGCCAGGAACAAGTCGTATGGCCTTGGGCAAGCCATTTCCCATCCCTAGGCCTCAGGTTCCTCATCTCTATCAGGGGAACTAGAACAAGATGGTCTCACCTCTCCCTTCTGTGATCTCCCTCACTTAGGTGCTGCGTAATGCACTGGGTGGGACTTCCTCTCCCTTAAAAGAAGACTGCTTCTTTCAAGGTTCACTAAGTATTTCCTTGTTCCTGTGACCTCCAGAGAAATTACAAGGGCCTGTCCTTTCTTTTTTTTTTTTTTTGGCTGCACTGGGTCTTTTGTTGCTTTGTGTGAGCTTTCTCTAGTTGCTGGGAGCTGGGACTACTTTTAGCTGTGGAGTGAAGGCTTCTTAATTGCAGCGGCTTCTCTTGCTATGGAGCACAGACTTTAGCCACCTGGATTTCAGTAATGGTGACGCATGGGCTTAGTTGCTCTGTAGCATGTGGAATCTTCCCAGACGAGGGATTGAACCCGTGGCCCCTGCATTAGCAGGTGGATCCTTACCCACTGCACCACCAGGGAAGTCCAGGCCTGTTACTTTTGAGTACATAGGATGAAACACATCCTTTTGGGGTGGGTATCCCTTGAACCCAAAGTCCCCTAGCTAGCTCTCTCTTCCTTTGGTGAGTTTCATTTACCTACACCTAGAGGGAGCACAAAAGGAGTTCTACTCTGAAACTAATGGAGCACTGAGCCTACCTCTGCCCTACACTTGCTGTGAAATTTCTCCTCGGGGCCTCAAATTCATCATATGTGAAATGAGAGGGTTGCAGACATTCACATGGCCCTTCAGCCCTGACATTCTAAGACTACATTATACCTTCTGAATTCCATCTCACATTGGGATAGTGCTTCCCCAGCTGCTAAGTGCTTTGCTCTCTGGTATGACAGTTAAACTTTCTATAACTCTGAGATAGGCAGGGCTAGTATTATCATCTCTATTTTGAAGTTGAGGAAACAGGTTCAGGGATGTGGAGTAATATGCCCACAATCACACGATGAGTAAGTGGTAGATCTGGAAGCAGAAATCCCATCCTTTGATTCCTTGCTTAGTGCTCTTTCCACTACACCTTCATTATTTTGTTTCCTCTTTCCTTTTTCTCTCCAGGATCCACTTCCTGGCTACAAGTCAAAACTGCCCTCCACTGTGACCCCATCACTGTGATTGATCACAGTCACAGCTTCAGTTCCAGGCACTTGACCAGCTCAGCCAACACGTGGCTTTTCCCCAGTTCTTCTATCTTCCATTCTGAACCCTTGGTCTCAATAAAACCTCCTAGTTTCTCCCCAGCTTTGACCAAGTATCACATCCCATCTAGAGCTCCACTGGGTATATCACCAGGTTGAACTAGACTCTGGCCCTTTGTCTCAAAACACTTCAGATAACTCTCATCCTGGTTCTATTATTGCTTCTTCACCATACTCTTCACTTCATCCAACCTCTTGTTCAGCATCCGAAGCCCCTAAAGAGATAAGCCACAGTCAGAGAAGATGTGAACTGAAAGGCTGTTAAAGATCTTCCAGTCCAAACAGCCAGCAGAAATTGTAAATGGGGAAGCTAGTTAGTCACAATATAAAAGAGTAGGGTGGGGGCTGTGAGGAGCAGGAGGGCACAGACCCCACCTCCAGCAATTGGCTAATTGCTAACTGCTGCCAGTTACTGGAAATGTGGACCCAGTGTGGTCACACTGGAGCCAAACATTTATGTACAGTACCCTGGTTGTTGAGTGTCAACAACAGATCAAGCTTTTAAGAATACGGTGTTCAGTTGCTCAGTCGTGTCTGACTCTTTGCAACCCCATGGACTCTAGCACACCAGGCCTCCCTGTCCATCACCAACTCCCAGAGCTTGCTCAAATTCATATCCATGGAGTCAGTGGTGCCATCCAACCATCTCATCCTCTGTCATCCCCTTCACCTCCTGCCTTCAATCTTTCCCAGAACACTGTGTAGCCCATGTCGTTGTTGCTCCACATCTGGTTGTTGCTGCTTACATTCCTTTATGAGCCCATATCTTTATAAGTTTTTTGGCAAGTATATGTTGAACACTTCACTTTCATGGTCAAGAAAAGATCAGAGCCCATGGTTACTGAAAACTGATTTGTCTGTTTTCTTCTGCCTTTTTCCATGACTGTATCTACTGCCTCATCTTGATTTACAAGCAAAACCTAGAAAACCTACAAAAAATAAGTGTTTTGTGGTTTATCTAAAAATAATACAGAAAATATTGCTGTTATTTTTGGTGAAGAAAATCAATTTTTTAAAATCAGTTTTGTATAGTTTATCCCAACCTAAATGTGAATTTTGTTTTTTGTTGTTTTTTTTTTTTGAAAAAGAATACTGTGTAGGCCAAACACCTCTATGAACCAGTGCCTCCTGGCTTTCCAGTTGGCAAGCTCTGCTCTGGTCCAAACCCTTCACCCCACAGATAAGAGGCCAGCATCATGCACCAGATCGGCAGGAGAGGAAGCAGGACTCAGACTTCAGACCCTGTATTTAGAGCTCACTAGGCATCACTCTGAAGCCAGAAAGCAGATCTGGCCAACTCAACAAGCCTCTGGTGAGAATGTGCTCTAGAAAGATGCTCTAGATGAGAGGAGACAAAGAAGAAGGGATTCTTTTAGAAGATGCTTATCTTAGCTCCATGGCACTTCATTTAGCTTGGGATCAACCATTTGGCTTGACAAACTGACTTATATTTAGCAAGGAGCTGCCCATGTTCATGGAATTTCTGTGGGCACAGTCCACACTGACTGAATTAGGATTCTGGGCACTTTGCAAGGGAGCATTTTCTAAAACTTTTCTTTGGCAATAATTTAAAACATACTAAGTTGCAAGGATAAAAACAATGCATAGCACTCTCATGTACACTTTACCAAAATTCACCTTTTTTCCATATTTTTCTCATTTGCTAGATTATGTGCTACACACACACACACACATACACCCTACATAAAAAATATTTTGGGAGCTATCTGAGTGTAGATCACATGCATCATAGTTTTTTTATCCCTAAATAGTTCAGTGTGTGCTCCTAATGAAGGTATTTCTTATAACCATAATACAGACTTCAACTTCAGTAAATTTAAATTGACTCAGTTCTATATAATCTACCACGAATATTCCAATGTTGTCAATTGACCCAGTAATGTCTCTTAAAGTATGTTTTTTCTTCCTCCAGAGCAGGATCCAGTCCAGGATCAAATGTCACATTTCTTTGTCACGTCTCCTTCATTTCCTTTAACGTGGAATATTTTCACAGCCTTTGTGTGTGTGTACATGGGGATCTTCTTTACGATATTAACATTTTTGAAGAATACAAACTCTTCAAACTTCCTTTCTTTTATTAGAATGTATCTCATTTGGGGAGTCCAATGTTTTCTCGTGGTTAGATCAGCCTGTATCAATACATCCCCATAAGAATACTACATGAGCTATGGCATGTCCTCAGGGTATCATTCTAGGAGGCCCATGGCCATCTGCCATTCACTAGTGATGTAAATTTTGATCATGGAGACAAAGAGCATTCTGACTTCCCCAGAGTACTCTAATTTCTCCCTTGCAACTAACATGCAGTCTGTGGAGAGATGCTTCACAACATGCTCAGATGCTGCTTCTCGTCAAAGTTACTCCCCAGATGTGTCATCCGCTGTTGATTTTTGCCTAACCAACCTTCCCTGTGATGACTGCACAGTGATGCATTTTCATCCCATATCTGTCTCCACAGTTACCTGTTGACACCCAGCATTTTGTGGTTGACTAGATCCCTCCCTCCTGTTTTGATCTCTATCAAGGTAAGTGAGATCTGGAGTTTCACTAGAAAACAGTCATTCATGTGTAACAGGGGGAAAGGAGACAGCCAATCTCGCCCGACCACTAAGGGCAGATAAAGGTGAACTGGGACAACCACTCCGAGGGCTTCAGCTGAAAGAGCTAAGAGAAGTAAGGTGGCACAGAGGTTCCTCTATGCAGGGGCTTCACACAAACAGTGTCTGTTTCAAATTCTGTCTCTTCCTCTCATCTGCTCTGTGACCTTCAACAGCTCACCTAACTTCTTTCCCCCTCTGGTTCCTAACTCTTACCTCAGAGGCTCACTGGGAAGATTACAGGAAACAATACTCATCTCATTGGGTCCACGGTATGCTAAATTAGAGGTACATGTTATATAGTATATGGGAAAATTAGGTTGTGCTTGAATTATGTTTCATTTCCACAAACATATGCTGAGAATATACCGTATACAAAGGCACTATGCTGGCAGCTAGAGACAAAATACTTCAGCCTTCTAAAAGCTCACAATCCAGAGGAAGAAAAAGACAAACTTAATTCCAGTCCTAGTATTTACCTTTTCCCCTCCCCAAATTGGGGCTTCCCTGGTAAAGAATCTGCCTGCAATGCAGGAGACCCCGGTTCAATTCCTGGGTCGGGAAGATTCCCTGGAGAAGGGATAGGCTACCCACTCCAGTATTCTTGGGCTTCCCTGGTGGCTCAGATGGTAAAGAATCCACCTGCAATGCAGGAGACCTGGGTTCAATCCCTAGGTTGGGAAGATTCCCTGGAGAAGGGCATGGCAACCCACTCCAGTATTCTTGTCTGGAGAATCCCCATGAACAGAGGAGCCTGGTGGGCTACAGTCCACGGGGTCACAAAGAGTCAGACACGACTGAATGAAAAGGCGGAGCACACAGTATAGCACTCCCCAAATTAAAACAAACATCCTCACACAAAGATTTCTTCAAGAATGTTTACAGCAAATATATTCTTAATAGACTCAAACTGGACACAGCCCAGGCATCCATCAACAGATGAGCAGACAAACAAAAATTATAGTACAGCCACACAATAGAATACTACTCAGCAATAAAGAGGGACAAACAACTGATTTTACATAACCTGTCTGAATCTCAAAAACATGCTGAGTGGAAGACGCTTTACACAAGAGCACATATTATGTGAAGTCATTTATATGAAGTTCCAGGACAGGAAAGGCAGGAAAAACCATCAAGAGAGTGCTTGCCTAGGAGGAAGCCAGGGCAGGGGGTGCTGGGAAGGGGCAGGAGGGAATATGCTGAGTGATGACCCTGAGCTATATGATGAGAGGGGCTGGATTGAACAGCTGTATGCATGTGTTCACATCCAGCAATTGTTCACTTAAGATTTGTGTGTTTCATTGCATATAAATTTCACATCAAAATAGAAAAAAAAAATTGTACCAAACAATTGAGCTCGATTAATGGTATACTTCTAGAGGTATTTAGCAAGAAGTGTACTTACCTCTGGGCTTCCCAAGTGGCACTAGTAGGAAAGAAACTTGCCTGTCAACGCGGGAGATGTAAGAGATGAGGGTTTGATCCCTGGGTTGGGAAGATACCCTGGAGGAGGGTGTGGCAACTCACTGCTGTATTCTCGCCTGGAAAATCCCATGGACAGAGCAGCCTGGCGGCTACAGTCTATGGGGTCGCAGAGTCGGACACAACTGAAGCAACTTAGCACGCATGTGCGTACTGATGTCTAGAATTCCTTTTGAAATGTATCAAAAATAATACAGATTATTAGATGGATAGCAGCATGGAAAGATGGACAGATATGTAATCAAACAAGGATGATAAAGTGTTAATGGTAGAAACAAGACGTCAGAGAAATGGGAGTTAACTGGAAAATTTGCTCAACTTTGCTGTACATGTGAAATGTTTCATAAGAAAACATTGGGGCGGAAAGCCAGTGTTGTGGGGTGCAAGTCAGACTTTGATGAATGATGTGGTAGAGAAATAACCAGCTTTTTCTGCTGTGGGAGCAGAGAGGAGAAAGTGATGACTTCTGCTGGGGAAGGAGGGTGGCAGGGGTCAAGGAGCGTCTCAGAGAGGAGTCCTAGGAAAGGGGCCTGGAAGATTAGATTTTAAAGGCAGAGGAGGGAAAGGGGGAAAAGGGCAACCCAGCAGATAAAAATAGGGCAGTGTGAAAAGGCTAGGTCCTTCTGGGAAGATGCAAGGGAGCAGACAGGCTTTGGGGGCAGAGTGGAAAGAGAGGAGGCCAATGAGCTGAACTGTGCTCAGACTGGTATGGGAATTAAAAGATAGACAAGAGCATGTGGTTTTGACTCAGTAAACAATGGGGAACCACTGAGAGAGAGAGAGAGAGAGTGTGTGTAAGGCTTTGACATCTGACAGCAAGGGTGGAGTTAGGCAGGAGAGAGAGCCAGCAATGGGGAGAACAGCAAGGCCCTGTGTGTGTGGTGGTCAAAGTTTTCTATTGTTGTGATTAGGGAGCTGACAAGGAGGGCAACTTTTGTGACAGAAAAATTGGTCAAGTCATGACCTTCCGGGAGATGAGAAGTCTGCAAGTGAATCTGGGAGATTATTCAGTTTGTTCTAATTCCCAGCTCTTCAGGAACTTTGACCTCCCTAAAGACTTCCTGTTCCCTTTGAAGGCCTAGGCTGCCCACTGACCTCCCCTCTGGCCCTCAGCCAGAGCCCAGAAGCTGCAGCTCACCCTCGGCACCCTCCAGAATGAACCCACTGGGAGCCAAGAAGCCTGCTTTCCAGCCCTGCTGTTGCCGCCAACCCTCTGTGCAGCCCAGATCTCTCACTTGTAAATCAGTTGTGTTGGCTCCCATTATCCTTCATGGTTCCTTCCAGTTTCAAAACTTCTCTACTGTGATTTTTTTTTTTTTTTTTTTTTGACTGACTGTGGCTTGGAGAATCTCAGGTCCCCAGTCAGGGATTGAACCCATGTCCCCTGCAGTGGAAGCGTGGAATCTTAATCACTGAAGCACCAGGGAACGCCCAACTCTGGTCTTCTTGCAACCAGTATCCTAGGCTCCATCTCAAATGTTCATTTTCCCCTTGACGTGCAGTATCTCCCTGATTGCAGCCCTCACTTTTTCCCATCCTACCTCTTTCTTCCCCAGTCAGGGTTGTCACTGTGCTGTCCAGCTCCAGCTCCTGGCTGATCTGGGCTGAGGCTTCCAAGAACCCTGCCGGCAGGTCAGGAGGCTCTGAGCTTCGTCGGGGCTGAAAGTGTGAAAAGGGGTTAGGATTCCCACAGCCCTGGTTGTGTGAATAACGAGAAAGTGGTATGTAAAAGCACAACCTGGGGCCACAGGCACTAATCCTCTGGCTCTCCTCCACAACTTCCCTCCATTCCCCAAGTTCACAGAGGACAGGCAGTGACCCAGGGAAAAGGATACAGCACAGTCACAGCCCTCCTTGGTTCAGCACCCACAACACCTGTTTTCAATCCTCACGCCAGCCTTGCAAGGAGGGCAGGACAGAAATGCCCCATTTCCCCCAACCCTGACTGAGTTCAAGGAACAGCTCAAAGTTTCACCCAGGTCATCTTTAACTCTCACAATGAGGCTTGAATGTTTCTCTTGTAACAGTTAAGGAACTGAAGCTCAGAGAGGCTACATAACTTACCCAAGGTCACACAGCCAAATGCCAGAAATTCACAAAGTATCAAAAGGAGCAGTTACTCAGTGTTCTATATGCCCAGCACTGACTTCTAAAAATATGTACTATAATCCCCACAGCTAGAGTCCATGCAGGCCCTGAGGAGCCTGCCCCAGGGAAGCCTGCACACTGGGAAGATGGGGGCGAGAAGGGCTGCTCACCAGTCTTGGGTGGCGAAAGGAAAAGGCCTAGAGGTGGCATTTGCTGCTTCCTGAGAGGCAGTAGGAGTTCCTCAAACTCATCCACTCAGTGACCAAATCCTGAAAGTTCACCTGAGAATCAATTGGTGGGAAAGAGACCTTCCAGGGTCTCTCAAAGATGCAGAGTTAGGAAGCTGAGAAGTGGCCTGGCATATGGCATGTTCAGAGAAGTGGCGGCAGAGAGGAGAGTAGACTCCCGTGGGTGGGTGGGGGTCCCTCCAGACCTCGGCTCCCAGGAGCAGCCTCCATGTTCTCTGTGCAGGAAAACCGTGTGTGGTCAACTTTCCATGGATATCGCCAGCACCGCACTTGTGGGCTCAATAAAAGTGTTGGAAGAATGCAGCCCAGACGCCACCCCCGACAAACCCTCCCTGACTCTCCCGCAGGGAAGAGGCTCATGTCCTCGGGCTACACGTTCACCAGGTGAGCACCTCCTGCCCTGGTCCAAGCCACTTCTGATTCCTCCATCCACAGCATGTGGCGCTGTGTCTTCACTGAGTTGCACACTTCACTGCCTTGACCACTGCCAGGGCTCGTGGTCCCCTGGATAGATGACACGGGGGCAGGACGGCTGGATCCCCAAGGGAGGCTGGGTCACTCGGAAGCCTGCTCACCTCTGAGAGTCTGTGAATTCTGAGCAGACAAGCCTTCCCACCCTAATTACCTGTGGTTATGTAAAATATGTCTGGGCTCCCCAGGTGGCACTAGTGGTTAAGAACCCACCTGCCAATGCAGGAGACATAAGAGGGTTCAATCCCTGGATCAGGAAGATCTCCTGGAGGATGGCATGGCAATCTACTCCAGTATTCTCGCCTGGAAAATCCCATGGATGGAGGAGCCTGGTGGGCTACAGTCCATGGGGTTGCAAAGAATTGGGACACCACTGAAACAACTTAGCATGCCTGCACAAAATACATCCAGGACTTTCCTGGTGGCTCAGTGGAGAAGTATTTGCCTGGCAATGCAGGGGACTTGGGTTCAATTCCTGGCCCAGGAAGACCCCACATGCCGTGGAGCAACTGAGCCCATGTACCGCAACTACTGAAACCCTTGCTCCTAAAGCCTATGCTCCCTATCTCAGGAAGCCACCGCAATAAGGAGCTGGTTCACTGCAATGAAGAGTAGTCCCTGCTTGCCACAACTAGAGAAAGCCCGTACAAAGCAATGAAGACTCAGTAGAACAATAAAGAAAGAAAGAAAACATTCAGAGTTTTTTTCTAATTTTAATATATTAAAAAATATATTTCCAAGAATTCTTGGTTACTTCTCTTTCAAAGGTAGAGCCTCATTCCCATCCCACTGAATGTGAGGCAGATTTAATGACTTCTACTGTTTAGAATATGGCAGAAGTGATGCTCGGATTTTGGAGGCCAACATATAAAGAGATTATAGCTTCTTCCTGGCTCCTTCTTGGACCGCTCACTCTGGGGGATGTTGGTTACCATGTTTTTAGGACACTTAAGCAGTCCCGTAGAGGAACCCTCAAGGGGAGGAAGGGACATCTCTCACCACCAAAGCCAGCACCAACTTGCCAGGTAAGTGAGTGAGCCCTGTGGAAGGGGATGCCCCAGCCTTAGTGAAGCCTTCAGATGACTGTGGCTCCGGCCCATGTGTGACCACAACACTTGAGACTTCAAGCCAGGCCTGGCCAGCCAAGCCATCCTCAAATTCCTGATCCACAGAAACTGCTAGAGATGATGAATGTTTCTTATCAAATTAAGTCACTGAATTTTGGATAATTTGTTGCATAGCAGAGGATAACTAAGACATTATCCTTCTCCCCACTGCTTCTCAACAAGCTCCCTCTGCTTCAGCCATATTGAACCACTCAGTGTTCAAAACAGCACATTTCTGCTGAGTATCCTGTGTGCCAGCCCAGACGCTGCAGACCGGGCAGTGAGCTGGCAAGACCAGCGTGGCCACTGTCCTCAGGAGCTTAAGAGGTCATGCACCCCAAACATATATAGATCCTGCTTTGGCCCACATTTTGCCCTCATCTAGAAAGCTTGCCCCAACCCACCCCTTATAAATTTATCCTGAACATTTTTAAATTGACCTTTCTCTTCCAGCCCTGAACCCAAATGCCTCTTCCATGAAGACTTTTCTGATTGCCCCACTGGAAATGAGCTTTCTCAACTCTGAATTCCTATAAAGCTTTATCGCAACCTTAGTTTGCCCACTTAACATCTTCCTTGTACTAATAATCGAATAATTCTAATAATATTAATCATACAACACCTCTACAATCCAGCAGTTCTTCTCCAGATAGGTCCTTAAGAGAAATGGATGCTTGTGTCCAAAAGTACACTTGCACAAAAATGTTCAGAGCATCTTTATTTGTAAAAAGCAAAAGCTAGAACTAACCTAAAAATCCATAAAGGAATGGGTAAATGAATTGCGGCACACTCTCACAGGTGGAATCCTACACAGCAATAAAAAATTAAAAAAAACAACAACAAAAGAAGAACTACCACATCCAACAACATAAAGTCTCAAAAATACTGTGTGGAATGAAAGGCTGGACACAAACGAGTTCATAAATGTAATAATAAGTGATCCCACTTATACAGCATTCAAAACAGGCAGAATTAATGATTCCCTCTGGGGGGAGGGTATTGCCGAGGGTGGAGGAGTGTGAGGGAATTTTCTGGGCTGCTAAACTCTCTTGATCTGGGTAGTAGTTAAATGGGTGTATATGTAGGTAAAATTAATTGGGCTGTAACCACATTGTATTTTACTGTATGTAAATTATACCTTAATTAAACAAAACAAAGTCTTAGTAATAACCCTGTGCTCAGCGCCGTCCTGTCATAAGGAGACCTATAGCACACACATGCTGAGTAATAATCAAGTCGCATAAACCGACACACCTCGACCTGCTTTAGTGCTTTGATTCTGACATCAAATCTAATGTATTTTCCCCCTACACATCATCAACCAATTCTCTGACACTAGCTGGGTGTCCTATAGGCCAGCTCATTTCTGACACGAACCGACCGGAGAGAGCAAGATAACGTCAGATCACACAGGTTAAGGGATCAGTTCTACAAGACTGCCCCCAGCCTCTCCAGACACTGACCCCAAGTCCATCTTGTCACCTGTGCTTCTGACCCGCCAGCTACAGAGCAGAGGCTCCAAGGATTCCCTCTTTGGGCTTGATTAACTTGCTAGAGCAGCTCATAGAACTCTGAGAAACTTAGAAGAAAAAAAATTTTTTTAAATATTTATTTGGCTGCATCTGGGTCTTAATGTCAGCATGCAAAATCCTTAGTTGTGGCATATGGGATCTAGTTCCCTGACTAGGGATTGAACCCAGGTCCCCTGTGTTGGGGGCATGAAGTCTTAGCCATTGGACACCAGGGAAGTCCCCTGAGAAACTTTTCACTTCCTAAATGACTGGTTTATTATAAAGGAATATAACTTAGGAACAGCCAGATGCAAGAGGTACCCAGGTCAGAGTATTGGGGAAGGGGCTTAAGCTTCCATGCCTTCTCTTCGAGCACCACTCTTTTAGGACCTCCACGAATTCACCAACCCAGAAGCTCTCTGAACCCCTCCTTCTGAACTTTTATGGAGACTGTTTTACACAGATGGAATCTATTAAATCTCTGGCAATTGGTTCAACCTCCAGCCCCTCTCCCTTCCCCAGAGTTCAAGGGGGCAGAATGAAAGTTCCAGCCTCTAATCACCTGGTTAGTTTCCCTGGCAACCAGCCTCCATCCATAGGTGCTTTCCAAAAGTCACTTAGTTAACATAAACTCGGGTGTGGTTGACCAGAGTTTGTTATGAATATCAAGATATCTTTATTGCTCTTTCCGCTTAGGAAATTCCAAGGGATCTAGGAACTCTGTGCCAGGAATGGAGACTGGAGACGAAGACCAAATATACATTTATTATAAATCACAATAGTACAGTGAAGAGTTTCACTGGGAGGTGGGATTTCAAACAAGTATAGAGCAGGATTTTACTTGCCAAACTTACCGAAGTTATAGCTTATCTTCCTGAACTTTCTCAGTGGTAGAGTTCGGAGTCAGCATTAAGCGTTCTTAGTACTTCTTTTTTTAAGTTGTACACTACATATAAAATAAAATGAACCATTTTAATCATGTTTAAAGTCTACAGTTCAGTGGCACCATCCATCTCCAGAACTTTTTCACCATCCCATACTGAAATTCTGTACCCATTGAACAATAACTCTCCAGTTCCTCTGCCCCACCCACCTGGTAACCATTGTTCTACCTTCTATGTATGATTTTGACTACTCTGGGTATCAAACATAAGCAGAATTATACTGTATTTTTTTGTGTGTGTGTGACTGGCTTATTTCACTTGGCATATGTCTTCAGCATTCATCTGTGTTATAGCAAGTGTTAGAACTGCATTCCTTTTTAAGGCTCAATGATAATATTCTGTTGCATTTAATGATTTTTTTCCCCCCGCAAGGAGATCTTAATTCTCCCATTAGGGATAAATCCCAGGCCCTCGGCAGTGGAAGCATGGTGTCCTAACCACTGGACCACTAAGGAAATACCAAATGCTTTTTGATAAAAATGATTCTTTTATGAGCATCCTTATAGCGAATATTTCTTGATGCTTCAGCACTGACATGCCGAATCCTTCTACCTCTGCCAGTGCCTCAGTTTCTCTCTACAATGAAAGGGCTCACTTGGGTCTTCCTTATGGCTATGACTGTGGCTTTTGCCTTCCTTGAAGTCTTAGGCCCTGACTCCCTCTCTCCTTATGCAGGAGTGGGAGATTGTGAGTTCTCTAGACAGGGAAGGGATATAACTTTGAGCAGCACCTTTTCTTGGCCTGGAAAGCCCATCATAAGGGGTGGATAAGCACAGTATGATAAACATAAACAGTAATATTGTACTATCATTATGATAAATGTTGCTATATCAGCAAACATATTGCAATATATAGATGTATCCAAGTAACACCTTATATACATTAAACTTATATAATGTTATACATAAAGTTTATTCAACTAAAAAAAATTCTTTCTTTTTTTTCATTTTTTTCTTTCAACTAAAAAAATTTTAATAAGAAAAATAAAAGGTGGGGGGGCACAGTTTAAGGAGATGAACTCAGGGAGTCTGAAGCCATAGCTAGGAACACACATCTGACACTTTCATCATGACAGGCCACATCCCTCCCTGTTCAAGCAGGTTGGCTGAAAATCACTTCCAGGCATTTCTCCTGGCACATATCACGCCAGAACCCAGCTAGAGATCAGCACTGATGTCAGTGGGGAATCCCAGGCTACCAGCACTCAGGTCCAAGACCCTGCCTGCAGAGAGGAACATGGTAGTCTGGTCTGGCTCTTCCGGGCACCCAGGTGAGACAAACACTGCCAGAGGCTTGGTTAACAGTTTATGTATGGGAGGAAGCCCCTGCTCTAGACAACGTGCCTGAGATCCCATGAAGGGATACGGCAGGCACCCATGTTCTGTACTGGCCTGTCCCAGACCTGAGACCCACGGGTGGGCTCAGCAGCCTTCCTTAAAAGTGTGGGAGAGAATATGATGCTGTACACACCAGCATTGCATTGTAGCTGGGCTCCAGTCCAAGCTCCTTCGTGATGAGCTGTGAGGTCTTCAGATGAAGTATCAGAACAACAGAACTCAACATGCCCTTGGGAAGTAGAATCAAGGCTCATCACCGGCATCATCATGTTTCAGCCTTGTTGGAAGGGAGAGCAGGTTGACCAGGAGAGGTTGTGGGTTTTGTCATTTATAACACGCAAAAAAACGGAGAAGACCAATGAAAAGGAATCTAGCGGGCAGGAGCAGAGAGCTGTTTCCCTGGGTGCTGTGGGCCTGGGGGGGCAGGTCACACACTCGCCAGTCCTGTCCCATTCTCAGCAGTCAGAAGCAGCTCTTGTCCAGGTCACTTGCTCAAACTGGGGACTCGCCTGCCCACTTCAGTCTGGAAAGTCACTGAGGAAGACTCTGATCAGCCTATGGGCAAGAAAAAGACCCACACTTTGTTCCAAAGTAGAACCAAAGGGGGCTGTGATTCCTTTAGCTCCTCCCTGGGTGCCGGGGATGTTACTCACATCATCAGGAATGAAGCACTGTACCTGGGAGCTAAAGCACCCGACTGTGAGCACTGGCGTGGTCCGTTAGCAGGCAGTGACCTTGAGCAAGTCGGTTAACCTCTATAAACCCCAAGCTGCTCATCTATAAATCAAGCAAAGGGTTAGTGAGAGGGTCAAGGGAGATAACACATGAAAACACATTGTCAATGACTGAACTCTACATGAATGACAGGTATCGTGGAAAAAAAAAAAGTGAAAAAATAAAGTAAAAGTGTTAGTCATTTAGTTGTGTCCAAGTCTTTGTGACCCCATGGACTGTAGCCCACCAGGCTCCTCTGTCCACAGAATTCTCCAGGCACCAATACTGGAGTAGGTCGCCATTCCCTTCTTCAGGGGGTCTTCCTGATCCAGGGATCAAACCTGGGTCTCCTGCATTGCAGGCAGATTCTTCACTGTCTGAGCCAATAGATAGGTGTTATTATTATTAAATAGTTCCAGTGGTCTTCCTTGGTGGTCCAGTGAATTAAGATTCTGGGCTCCGTAAGCAGAGGGCATGGGTTCCATCCCTCATTGGGGAAGATTCGAGTGCTGCATGGCCAAAACACAGCACCGAATAACTCCATGGCCAGAGGTTCTGGATTCTGGGATTGTCCTCACCTTTACCTAGAGTAAGTCCCTTCACTCTCTGCCTATTTAAACAGTTGGGCTAGAGGAGTTTCTCTGTTTGATCCAGTCTGATGCTCAATGGGATCACGGTGGGAAAGGCAGGGGTTGTGAACCCTGTGTGGGAGGGTCCCACACGGCAAATGGACAGCAGCCACCAGTGCTGGCTGAAAGGCCTCAGGAAGAGCCCTCACGTGGGGGCAGCCTGAGGTAGGGCACCGAGCCAAGCTTCTGGCGGTGCTGGGTTTAAGCAGGGAGGCCTCAGCTCGGCCTCAGTTTCCTGAGCAGCTCCGGGACAAAGCTGGCACGGCAGCCTGGAAGGGCCACTCTGAACAGGCCTGGAGTCTGCAGGCCAGGCAGACATGATGTCATCTGTGCATCTGGAAACCACAGACCCGCCCTCCTGGGTCCCCAGCGGCTCTCAGGCTCTCTGGCCAGGATCCCCGAGTTCCGCTCTCTCTCTCTCTCTCCCCAACCCTTCACATTCCAGGCTTCCAAGGAACTCAGCCTGGACCTCCTGGGCTTCCGTCCAAGCAGCTCCTTCTAAATTCCCCCACCCCCTCGTCCCTTGGGAGTAAACAATATAACTTTAAACAAAGACCGCTGCCTCAGCCTTGAGGAAAATACTGGGCCGGATTGAGCGCTCTGCTGACTGTTTATTTCTTCCTACCCACGCTTTCTGCCAAGATAGAACCTGAGGGACCGTGTTTATCGCCATCCCCTCTCCCCTGCCCAGGGCTTCCAGGCCCTGGACATGGTGCTCACACTCCCCAAGGTTCACACAAGTGCAGCAGGAATGTGTCAAGTCCGAAACTTGGCTGCTCAATCCCAGCCCCACCCTCTCGTTACCTGGCGAGTCTCTCAGCCTCTCTGAACCTTAGTTTCTTGGTCTGCAAAATGGGGCCAATAATACTGACATCACACGGATGCTGTGAGGGTGTGTCACTCAGGGCCGGGCCAGCGGCTGCACGTGGTGGGTGCCCAACATCCACGACCTTCCTGTTCTCCTCTTCCCCTTTCATCAGACCATGCTTCTCACTTCCCTGGAGGGTGGTCCAAGTTCCCACTGCTGGGCCCCACCACCAGAGCATCAGTTCTGATTCTGCCATTCAGATTTCTGACTCAGCAGTTCTGAGATTTACATTTCTAACAAGCCCCCAGGGGCTGCTGCTCCGGTGTTTCAGAGGGTAGTCTTTGAGAACCACTGTACACAGCCCAAGTCTTCTCCCCTGTGAGGAGGAGGTGGAAGGTCTCTACTCTGAGCCTGGCATACAGGGGAGCTCCAGGATGGACTTGGCAAAAGTGAAACACTTCAAGTATTTATTATGTATAATTGGCATATCAAAAAATCCACCCATTTCAAGTGTGCACATTGATAAGCTTTAGTGAAATTTGCAGAATTGTGCAACCATCTCCACAATCCGGTTTTAAAACATTTCCACCACTCCAAAAAATTCCCCCAGGGCCATCTGTGGCCAATCTGTGTCCACTCCAAGCCCAGGCCACCACTAATCTGCTCTCTGTCTCTAAGTTCTGCTTTTTCTAGAAATCTCATATACATGGACTCAACAATTTGTGGTCTTTTGTGTCCAGCTTCTTCTGGTCAGCATAATGTTTTTGAGGGTCATCCATGCTGTAGCACGTGTCAGAGTTCATTCCTCTTTACTGCCCGGTACTAGTCCACTGTGTGGGTGCAACACAGCTGGTTTATTATCTTGCTTCCCAGGTGGTGCAGTGGTAAAGAATCCGCCTGCCATGCAGGAGACACGGGAGACACAGGTTCGATCTCTGGGTTGGGAAGATCCCCCGGAGTAGGAAATGGCAACCCACTGCAGTACTTTTGCCGAGAAAATTCCATGAACAGAGGAGTCTGGAGGGCTACTATTCATAGGGTCACAAAGACTCGGACACAACTAAGTGACTGAGTGCAATGATGGACACCTGAAGTGTTTCCAATTTTTGAATTATTATGAATAATGCTGTTATGAGCTTTCCCATACAAGCCCTTTGTGTGGACATGTGCTTCCAAAGCTGTCCTTAGAGGTAAACCATAATTTACCAAGTCTCTCTTCCCGAGTCCTCAGGGGGTCTGCCGCCAATACTGTTAGTGACTAAGGGCAAAAGGGAGGGCCAGGCTCTCCCGCCGGCAGCTAAGACCAAACTTGGACTCCTCCTCAGGCCTTGTCTCCCTGCAGGCTCACCTTACCCACTGGTGATCGCTCTTCCCTGCTATTACCCCAAATGTCATGCCTTGATTTAGAACTGGTGATTAAAGGATTTTACCTTTCAGTTAAATTAAACTGCTCAAAGCAGCCAGCAGGGAAGAGAATGAAAACAGGATTGACCCAGATTTCTTGATAGTCCTGGAGTGTCTCATCCCTCCTGAGCATCACTGGGCCTAGGTGTCCCCATGGATGCAGCAGAGTCTGGTCCAAAAGGAGCATCCTGTGTATATGCACAGCGGTCAGAGCAAACCGAGGACCCAAACGCTGGCCTTCTAATCCCAACACCCCCTGATTCTGGCTGCTATTCGGCTCCCCTGGCTTGGCTGACTTCATATCTGACACAAGGGCATCCCAACTGCTGTACAGGAAAGTATTTTCCCTCTCCACTCCCGAATCCTTACATCTGCCACACAAGGGGGACACCAAAGCTGTTACCCTGGACACATACACTGTCCCTTGCAAGGGCCCCAAAGGAATCAACAGAGCAAAGGCTGATTGGCTAAGGCCCTTTGCCCTGAGCCAGATCCCCTTCTCCCGCTCCAGGAAACCTCTCCTGTGTCCAGGTAGTTTCTGGGCTCAAATCTTAAGCATTTGGGAGAGGAGGTTCTGGCCTCAGAGTTCAAAGATCTGGGCTTGCATTCCTGTGCGGACTTGGGCTCTTTCCTATGATGAAGGTGATGTTTTTCACCCCGCCAGCCTCCGGGTGCAGATGAGATAAGAGGTAGAGATCGGTTGCCTGCAGCTGCTCTGGCAACCCATGTGGGATATGCAGGCCCCAGGTCAAAGAGATTCAGAGAGACGTAAAGATTTCACTGCTGGCACCAGTGTGGGTAGAAACAAGGACCCTTTCAGGGAAACGGCCTCTCAGGAAACTGCCATCCTTGACTTGCTCTCTGGATTTGTCAAGTCAAACGGTGGCCCTGCCAGGAGTTATAGAGATGCATCAGAATGGTGGATTATAGTTGTGTTTTTATGTAGTAATAAGAGGCTGGGTGACAGGTTGGAAAATGTCTGTGCATACAGTGCAGATGCTGAAACTGAAGCTCCAATACTTTGGCCACCTGATGCGAAGAGATGACTCATTGGAAAAGACCCTGATGCTGGGGAAGATTGAAGGCAGGAGGAGAAGGGGACGACAGAGGATGAAATGACTGGATGGCATCACCAATTCAATGGACATGAGTTTGAGTAAACTCCGGGAGATAGTGGAGGACAGAGGAGCCTGGTGTTCTACACTCCATGGTGTGAACATCAGTAACAACAATAGTGCAGGATGGATCATAACAAGTAGCTGAGAATGAAGGCCTGGAGTGTGAATCCTAGCCCTGCTACCTACTAGGTGTGTGACCTTAGGCAAATTACTTAACATCTCTGGGCCTCAGTTTTCTTACCTATACGGTGGAAATAATCATCTTACAAGGTTACAGTGAAAGTTAAGTGAGAGAATGTTTGTGAAATTCTCAGCTCATTGTGTGCTGTGCTTAGTCGGTCAGTCGTATCCGACTCTTGCAACCCCACAGACTGTAGCCCGCCAGGCTCCTCTGTCCATGGGATTCTCCAGGCAAGAACACTGGAGTGGGTTGCCATTTCCTTCTCCAGGGGATCTTCCCAACCAAGGGATCGAACCTAGGCCTACCCCATTGCGGGCGGATTCTTTACCAGCTGAGCCACAAGGGAAGCCCAAGAATACTGGAGTGGGTAGCCTATCCTCCAGCGGATCTTCCTGACCCAGGAATTAAACCAGGGTCTCCGGCACTGCAGGCAGATTTTTTTACCAAATGAGCTATCAGGAAAGCCCATTAGCTGACAGTAAATGTATCGTTAGCTGATAGTAAATGTGTCAAAAGTGGCACTTTTCTTGTTTATACTTTATTTTTAATAAAGCATTTACTGGGACTTCCCTGGTGGTCTAGTAGCTAAGACTCCATACTCCCAATGCAGGGAACCCAGGTTTAACCCCTGGTCAGGGAAACTAGATCCCACATGTCACAACCAAAACCCAGCACAGCCAAATAAATAACAAGAAAAACAAATAAGGGGGGGAAATTATTGTAAATGAAGTATTCTGGGAAAAAAAAAAAAGCATTTCCTGCGTGCCTGCTATCTGTTCGATCATCCATTGGTTTGTTTATTCATTTGTTCATCTAGTCAACAGAAACCTTCAAGTGTCAACAATGTGCCATAATCTATGAGATGCACTAGAAATAAAAATAGTACGGTGCTGGGACTTCTCTGGTGGTGCAGTACATAGGAATCCACCTGCCAATGCAGGGGACAGGGGTTCAATCCCTGGGTGAAGATTCTACACGCCAAGGAGCAACTAAGCCCATGGGCCACAACTACTGAAGCCCACCCTCCCTAGAACAGCACACCTCAACTACTGAAGCCTGGGCACCTAGAGCCCGTGCTCCGCCACAAGAGAAGACACCACAATGACAAGCCTGCACATGGCAAGGAAAGGTAGCACCCGCTTGCCGAAACTAGAGAAAGCCCACGCACAGCAAAGACGACTCAGTGCAACCAAAACATAAGTAAACTTTAAAAACTAGTACAGTGCTTGACCATTTTTAAAGCTCTTTTCCATGCATTGCCTTGTTTTACCTTCTTACTACTTTCAGCCTGAAGATAGGAGAACAGAGGCTCTGAGGATGTGGTGATTTGTCCAAGATCCCGACTAAACGGTGGCACAACAGCCTCCAATGAATGTTTTCAGACATACAATCCATTTTACTTTACAGGACACTTCACTGCTGGAAGGACAGGGTCATTAATAAATGAGTAAGACTGGGCCTCTCCCCGCCAGTCTCCACAGTCTGTGCTCCCAGGACACAGGACGCCTCCCCTCATTGTAGTCTTTTCCCCATGGCCCTACTGGAGTCGCTGGTTCTTTTTTTTTTTTTTTTGGGAGTTGCTGGTTCTGATTCATCTCCGTATGCCAGGAGGAGCCTGCCCAGAACACAGTATGGCCTCTGCATGATGCCTGTGTCCAGCTGGGTTCTCAGCTGCCAATGATGGGGCAGGGCCCAGGGCCCAGGCGGTGCCCCAGCTGTAAAGAGGCTGAGAAAGCTTAGGTCTGGCTTCTACCTGGAGGAGCGGGACTCAGAGTGGGGAGTGTTCAGAGGTTCTGGGAAGCCAAAGAGCATGCCATGGGTGCTGTGTCCTGGCCTGAATTTGATTCTGCCTGGCTGGGGAGACCTATAAACATTTATCCTAATTAAAGAGTAACTCTACTTTCTGCCTCAGTGCCTCTATGGGGGCTCAGGGCCAGGATCTAAGACTTCTGTGTTCAGATGGAGCCCTGGCCAAGGAGGCCTTTGAGCTGGTCCTGGACAGAAGGCCTTACTCTGCACAGTCACGGAGACACATGGGCTCCTGGCCCTGCCCCAGCCACGTGCAGGGGCAGGACTCACTGGCATCTGGCCACTCCCAGGCAAAGTGGGAGCCTCAATACCTAGAGGCCAGTGCAGCTCCTGCCTAGACACCAGCGTTGGGAGGCGTCATCGAGTCTGACACTGAGCGTTCCACTAACAGCGCCCAGCTAAGCTGCGGGTTCTGGGGGTGATCCCATTCCCCACCCTAAAAAGTACACAGCTTCTCTACCCAGCTCAGTTTCTCTAAGGCCAACACTGTTGAGAATACGGAGAGCCACAGAAACACGAAGATAATAAGTAAGAGAAATGGTAGCTATGATAAACTATGATAAGCTATGATAAGCTATAAACATGATATAGTCACATGGCCAGGGTTTCTCTGATAGCTTAGCGGGTAAAGAATCTGCCCACAAAGCAAGAGTTGCAGGTTTGATCCCTGGGTTGGGAAGATCCCCTGGAGAAGGGAATGGCAACCCACTCCAGTATTCTTGCCTGAAAAATCCCATGGACAGAAGAGCTTGGTGGGCTACCGTCCATGGGGTCACAAACAGCTGGACACGGCTGAGCACACAGTCGCAAGGCCAAACCCATGAGAGAACAGAGGAGAGATGATTAATGCTGCCCAGGGGCCTGAGAATGCTGGGGAGGAGGACTGGGCCCGGTGAGAAGGACTGGCAGAAATTTGCTATGCAAAGCATGGGAAAGAAAGGTGTTTCACAGGAGGGAACAGTGGGCTGTAAACAGGCAAATCACTGAGGCGCGCTGGGGATGGACAGGAGGCAGGAAGCAGGCAGGAAAGGCCAGTAGGGCAAACCGGAACATGAGACCTTGCCGTGACCTTCAGACAGAGACCAAGCTGCCTGGGAAGTTGAGGCGTCTTGCATTTGAAAGGAAAAAGAGTTCGGGACTTCCCTCGTGGTCCAGTGGCCAAGACTCAAGAACCCAGTGTGGGGGGCCCAGGTTTGATCCCTGTTCTGGGAACTAGATCCCATGTGCTACAACAAAGACCTGGCGCAGTCAAATCAATCCATAAACATTTAAAGGGTGTGCTTAAACCTGGGTCGCTGCTCTGGACCGCCGTAGTGCCATCCAAGGTCACCGAGCCCAGCACCTTGAACGGGTCACCCATCACCGATCCCCCAGACTGAGGCTTCTCAGCAGCAGCGCCCATGTGCCTAGTGCCTGCCGCTCAGTGAGAGCTGTTAGATGAAGCTTTCTGCAAAGGATTCTTCCGGTTGTCTCCTGGCTGCAGCCAACACCTCAGGAAGTAACTCCTGGTCTCTCTGGTTCACCAAAGTCACGGGGAGGGGATGGGGCCCCCCTCCACTTCCATGGTGCTGCCCAGGAGTGAGATGCGGCTGGAGCCCCCAGGCAGCTGAGTCAGGGCGGGGGAAGGCTTCCTGGAGTAGGAGAGCCAAGAGCCTAGGTTTCCCCACGAGGCGGGGGTGGGGCGCGGGGTGGGGCTCGGGAGTAAGGAGGGATCTGGGGGGGGCCACCTGGAGAGGGCTCTCGGGGGAAGGAGGTGGCCCCACCTCTCAGGGCTCTGTTCCCCCTGTGCTTCTCCTGCCTCAGCAGGCTTGCCCGAGGTGGTGGGTGTTGAGAGAGGGTGGAGGGAGCGAAGGAAGCAGCTCTCCCTGAGCGGGTGTATGGACCAGACCCTCTGGAGCTACGTGCCAGCCTCAGCTGTTACTTGTCGTGACTTCCAGCCCCTCCAGGCCTGTTTGTTTTTGCTGTTTAGTCGCTAAGTCGTGTCTGACTCTTCTGCGACCCCATGGACTGTAGCCCACCAGGCTCTTCTGTCCGTTGGATTTCCAAGGCAAGAATATTGGAGTGGGTTGCCATTTCCTCCTCCAGGAGATCTTTACAACCCAGGGGTTGAACCCACCTCTCCTGCACTGGCAGGCAGATTCTTTACCCCTGAGCCACCTGGGAAGCCCCCAGGCCTATCTACCTGTCTGAACAATGGGTTCAATAATGGGGTTTCCTGAGGACTCCATGGAAGGTGATTTTTGCTGCTCTTTGGATTTTGTCTGTTGTTTCCGAGTTCTGTGGAGGTTGAGAGATGAACCCACTGGACCCTCTGTGTTGGATTCACAATAGTCAGATCTGGCATTTTTGAGCACTTACTGGATCTGTCCTAAGTTCCTTATGTGTATTAGTGTCATTTCGTTCCAACACCACCCTGCTATTAGCTGTGTTTTGCAGATAATGAATGTGAGCTTTCCATCCACCCATTCCCTCACCCAGCACAGCTCATCAGATGCCCGGTGGCCTGGGCTCCGGGTCAGCCCACACTCGTCAGCACACCTGGCTTCCCGAGCCAGCCAGATGTCTGGGCAGGCCTTGCAGCTCCCAGACCTGTCGTCGCACCCTCTTTCGGCCCCGCCTGGCCACTTTTCCTACTCGCCTGGCTAGCTTGGTGGCTGCCAAGGCTTGTCAAGCTCCCCGCCCCCCCCCCCCGCCACAACCCACTTGTTTGGGTGCCGGCAAATGCCAGGCTGGTGAGCAGCCCTAGCTTCCACCGGCCCAGCTGCCCTCAAGGTGCAGGGTAGGCGTGGGGCAGGGAATAGGGGAGACAGGGTGTCTCCCAGGCTGGGAATTGCCGAGATGGAACTGCAGCTGAATCACAGCATTAACTCACCCAGAATTGTGTGTGTCAGTCACTCAGTGGTGTCCGACTCTCTGTGACCCCAAGGACTGTAGCCCGCCAGGTTTCTCTGTCCTTGAGATTCTCCAGGCAAGAATATTAGAGTGGATGCCATTCCCTTCTCCAAAGGATCTTCCCAACCCAGGGGTTGAACCCGGGTCTACTGCACTGCAGGCAAATTCTTTACCATCTGAGCCACCAGGGAAGCCCAGAACCGGGGCTCAGGAAAACAAACACCTGTGCGTGTCCAGGGAGAGACCCAGCATCCCTGGAACATGAGTGGCCAGGAGGTGTCCTCTGCCCAGGTGCGGGCACAATTTATTTCCCTCTCTGAACTTCAATCAGGTGTTCCCAACTTCTCTTATTCTGAAACAGTTGTTCAGAACCCAGCATGAACCCAAGGAAGAAAAGGCAAGGGAGAGTTTCCCCGGATGAATTAGAAAGTGAAGTCTCATGGGAATTGAGAGGTGTTTCAGTCACCTAGAAGTGGCTTCTGGGATCAGGGAGCTGAAGCCCAAATCCAGAACTGACAGTCTTAGGAAGGCGGCTTGGACGTGGGAGGACAAAGTCAGGGAACTGAAGCACAAACATCAACTCCCACCTCTGCAGTCAGTGGCCAAGTAAGCACAAGTGACTCACCTATTGATGAGCATGAGTGTCCTCATCCCTGAGATGGGAGCAACCCCACGGCGTGAGGATCAAGCGAGGATGACCACAGAGGAGAGAAACCAGCATCCGCAAAACCAGTCCTCAGCAACCCAGCTCCACAGGAAAAGGGCTATGAGCAACTAGGTTTGGAAAACACTCTCTCTGCTCTGGAAATGTGTCCCACAGGTGAGGGATTTGGAGAAGCCCTGTAATAAGGAAAGTATGTGGAAGTTGTTTTAACACCAGGTTTCCCCAGCTTGGCCCAGGAAGGAAGCATTCTGTGGGGGTGGCGCTCTGAGTGCCCTGTATGCGCGCGTCAGGTGGCCGTGGTGTTTGGAAAAGGGCGAGTTGTCCACTTTCGTGGGGGAGAGGAGTCGACTAAGAGAAGGGTGGCAGCAGCCTGGAAACCGGGTGGGCCTTCAACACGCTTCTACACTGGTGGGTGGAAGTGGACACGAACACAGCTGCACGGAAGGCAGGTGGACCAGGCCGATTGAAATGTCAAAGTCTCTACCGCTTGGTCTCTAGGAACAAATCCACTTCTAGGAACTTATCCTGCCTAACTGCTTGCACTGAACTGTAGGTACAAGAATCTTCACTGAAGTATCATGTGTTAATACTATAAGGGGAAAAAAAAAATGTGAACAATCGAGACATCCAGCCCTAGGGGAGCATTTGAGTGATGACTGTCTATGCATATGGCAACCATGCATATGGCAGCCTGGGCCGTTACCATGGATACAGCACAGCTGTGCACCCTGATGGGCAAGACTTCCCAGATGTGCACTTCAGCAGAAAAAGAACTTTTTCTCCTCTCTCTCTTTATACACACACACACACACACACACATAATATACATATGTCTGGCTTTTTATATTCATGAGTAACACTTCAGTGAACATTCTTGTATATATACCTCATGTAAGTATTTACAGAGGAATAAATTCCTAGAAGTGAAATTGCCATATCAAAAAAAAAAATTTTAATTCATGTTGATGCTTGGCAGAAACCAACACAATATTGTAAACCAATTATCCTTCAATTAATAATAAAGAAAATTTAATTATAAAAATTGTTAATTTTATAAGTGTGTATATATAGAGAGAGAGATAAATGTAGACATACAGATATGGATGCATGTATATATGCATATATTTAGTGTAATATGTATATATACATACATGTACTATATAGGGAGATACTTATATACAACCTACATATACAAAGATATAAGTGTGTGTATATATACAAATAGAAATGACACACATCCATATTCATATGTACCAGATATTCTGTATTATAAGAATATAGAAAAGTGTCCAGAAAGGGATACGACAAACTTAACAGAGGCTCTCTCTTCAGAGGGACATGTGTGATTAGGAAGAAGGGTGGGAAGGACAATGACACTTAACAGCATTACCATCCTGTTTTTATTTTTTACAGTGAACCAATTTCAAAAGTAATGAAATTGTCTCTTTTTTTGCCAAGTCATGAAGCATGGAGGACCTTAGTTTCCCAACGAAGAATCAAATCTGGGTCCCCTGCACTGGAAGCATGGATTCTTAAATACTGGACCACCAGGAAAGTCCCAAGATGTCTTTAAGAAAAACCACTAAAACTAGACTGAGGAGAATGGCTTTGCTTTGGCAGCCAACTCAAAGCCTTTGTTTTTTTGTAACCTGAAGCCATGGGTGTTTGTTATGAATATAAGCATCAAATGACTATTGGATCTCAAGATTCATTGCTTTTGGTTTCAATATAAAAATCACTTTTTTTGGTTTGTATTTGAAAAACACCAAAGATGGCAATAATATGTAACACACCACTTACAAGAATATATTGAAAGACAGATGTCAGAGCTACCTTCGTTAACCTGACTAGTCTTCTCTCTGAAAATAACACTCCTAGCAGTCTCTAAGGAACAGGGTGGCGCAGGTTCTGAGTGGAAGTCTTGTGAGGCTGTGGGGCACTCTCAGAGTCTGTCTGTGATGCGTTCATGGTCCCTGGTCTCTGGAGCACACAGTCTAGAGGGGGCATGTGAGCCAGCAATGCCCACCTACCCTGTTGCCACACTCACATCTGTGTATTGACCACTGTGCTTGGTCCCCAGGCCCTGTTGCATTACTGACCTTCTGGGATTCTTTCCCGTGCTTTGAAGTGTATCCTTTAGAAGTTCATATAGTTTGGTTTTCTTGGTGGGGAACTCACTGTTTTTGTTTATCTGTGATTCTCTTCCTTTCACTCTCATTCTTGCAAGGTGGTTTTGCCAGTTACACATTCTAACTTGACCATCTATACTTTGTGGACAGCCTCCTCTGGTCTTAAGTCTCCCATTGTTGCTGGTGAACAGCTGTTAAATTGTCCCTGTGTTAAGTGCTCTGACTTTCAATCCAGAATGAGCCCTAGATCCTCCGTCTTTGGTATTCTGCCCACATTATGTGCCCAGCTGTGGCTTTCTTCTCATTTACTCTGTTTAGGATTCATGGGTTTTCTTGATTTTGTGGATTCAAGTTTTTCATCAGGCACTCTTTCTTTAAAAATTAAATTTCTTCCATTTTCTCTATTCTTTCCTTTGGGGACTCAAATTTGATGTAGTGAGACCCTTTCATTATATTCTGTATCTTTTCTCTTTCTACCTCTTTCCTACTCTCCTCATCAGTATAAGTACAATAAACATCTGTCTTACTGTTACATTCTATTTTCTGGCATATTTCTCCAGTGCATTGTCTCTTCAGTTGGGCAATTTAATTCATCTGTAATTTAACTCATCAATTGAGTTTTAGATTTCAATAATTATATTATTCATTTTTACAAGAATAAATGAATTCCCTGGAAAAGAAGGGCATTCCTCGGGGGTGTCAGCAAAGGTGAGAACAGGGGTACAAGGAAGGGAGAGGAGTCCTGGGTCAGAGGGATGGGG
This sequence comes from Dama dama, assembly GCF_033118175.1. NCBI lineage: Eukaryota > Metazoa > Chordata > Mammalia > Artiodactyla > Cervidae > Dama > Dama dama. Next base: position 55,908,611 of record NC_083704.1, on the reverse strand, counting down.
GTGCTGTCCAAGCCCATTCTTTATTAAGTAAGACCTCTGCAGCCAATTTCATGGATGCCTGGGGTGCGAGAGCATCCAGGGGTACCAGGAGGGAGAGGACTAGGAAGACCCAGCCTAGGGTGTGTGGATTTGAACCTCCCCATTTTTAACCCAAGATCTCAAAGGACTTCGTGATTCTGGTCCATTGGACTGTCAAGTTAATGCAGGTAATCTTGGAAACAGTGGTAACAAGACCGAACTGGAACAAGCTTCTGGCTCTTACGGGCTTCCCTTGGGGCTCAGCTGGTAAAGAATCCTCCTGCAATGTGGAAGACTTGGCTTCGATCCCTGGGTTGGGAAGATCCTCTGGAGAAGGGAAAGGCTACCTACTCCAGTATTCTGGCCTGGAGAATTCCATGGACTGTACAGTCCATGGGGTCACAAAGAGTCAGACACGACTGAGTGACTTTCACTTTGGCTAATTATAGACCACTCCAAAGTGTGACCCTCCTGGCTTGGCTTTTGTTGAGTTTGAAGATCCTGGAGATCCAGCTGATGCTGTCTGAGAGCTAGACGGGAGAACACTGTGGCTGCGGAGGAAGAGCAGAACCCTCAAACGGTGAAAAGAGAAGCAGAAACCGTGGCCCACCTCCTTCTTGGGGTCGTTGCCCTCCAGATGATTACGGGAGGAGTCCTCCATCTCCATGCACATCTCCAAGATGGAGATGCTTCTCCTGCAGCAGGAGCAGGTCCCTTTCTAGAGACAGGAGAAGAGAGAGATCACTGTCCCAGGAGAGAAATCACAAGCTGTCTGGTTCTTTCTAGATCTTTCTAGACCTAGCAGGTCTAGGTCAAATGAAAGAAAATAGACCTCTGAAGTCCAGAAAGGCACTCAGCTAGTTAGGGGCAGAGCTAGGATTGAAACATAGGCCTTCTTATTTCTTGGTTAGGGTCTAGCATTTGGTCAGGACCACCCAAGAGGGAAGGGATTAGATACAGAAAAGACTGAGATGGATTCCAGTCCATGTCATCCAAAATAAACTACGAATGAAGTATAGAGAGACCCAACAAAGATCAGTTGTTCTTCCATGACTACTCTGACGTATTTATTTTAAAAAGTATACACCAATAACCCACCTGAATCCTCTTTTTGTTTCCCCTATTGGTGCCCCTGCTTTGTGGTACAAGAAACACACTTTCAAACTAGGCTACTAGGAATTGCAGCCTGAAAAGGGAGCCACAGCTTCGCTGCACTCGAGCAGGCAAGACGGCCTTGAATGCAGCTGGAAGCCAGGGAGCGGTGGGGGGGCTCCCGGAGACCCGCAGCTCCTCCCAGTCGCTGATTCCGGGAAGAGTGGCTGGAAGGCAGATGCTTGAGGAGGCTAACGTTGGAGCACCGTCGCCACCTGGTGGCATAGCCTGGTTATTGCCGCGATCACGCCTACAAGCCCAGAGAAAGAGAACAAAGGAAATGTGGGCGGAGGCGCCAGGCTGGGCGATTTGCCTGCCGCGAGAAGAGCTGAACCGCCTTGTCCATCCTTGAAAGGTGCTACCCTCCGAAGAGCTGATCTCTTGGTCCTGAGAGTGTGCAAACAGGGAGCCCTGGGCCTTACACGACTTCCAGGGAAGTCATCATGTAAGTCATCACGTGGAAATTAGAAAGACCACAGTTTTGAGATCTTAGAATCATCAAGGTAATCCCCAGCCCCCATCCCTGCCTCCAGGTCACTGTCACAGGGGCTGAGAACCGCTCGAGATAAGCTCCAGTCGCTGTTCCCGCCTCCGCCCCCACCTCCGCCCAAAGTGGGCAGCCTTTGTTCACCAAGGTCTCAGCGACATTCCGGCCCCAGGCGGCGGCGTTTACCTTATCTCTGTGGCCCTCCCTGGGGGCACTGGGCCTTCGGATCCACGCCCTCTCCCTCCCTCTCTCCCCTCGAGCTGACCTCCCTCCCGCCTCCTGCTCCCCTTCCCTCGGGTCCCTGTCCTACACCTGTCCTTTCAACTGCCGTTTGCACGTCTGGGACAAGTTGCTATCATCAGTCTAGACACTTCTCCGGGGCAATCCCCTCGCGTTCACTCCCTGCCCACCCAGAATCTGTACAGTCCACTGTCCTAACCCTCCCCCTGTCCACGTAGGAGGCGCTCAGCACTGCTGTCCCCTCCTCCTACCGTGTTTTCTTTCGACATAATACTTATAGGAAAGTCGCAAGAATAGTACAAAGAAGTCCCTTACCCGCTTTGGGGGTGATTTAGTCTCTAAGTCGTGTCCGACTCTTGGGACCCCATGGACTGTAGCCTGTCAGGCTCCTCTGCCCATGGGATTTTCCAGGCGAGAATACTGGAGTGGGTTGCCATTTCCTTCGCCAGGGGATATTCCGGACCCAGGAATCTGAACCCGGGTCTCCTGCATTGAAGGCGGATTCCTGCTTTGCAGGCAGATTCTTTATCAACTGAGCTACCACTGAGGTGCCAGAGAAGCCCTCCTCCCTTTACTAAGAGTCATTTATTTTTAACATTTGCTCTCTTTGCTTTCTTACCTATTTATGTTTCCATCACACACACAATCCTTGGAAGTAGGTTACATCATAGTCCTTAACCTTAACTTCAGTGTCATTTCCTGAAAGTAAGGATATCCTTATATAGTTATAAAATTCAGGAAATGTAACATTGAGACAATATTTTAGCTTAATCAATAGTGTGTATTTCAGCTTGGATAATTGTCCCCAAAATGTCCTGTCTAGCACTTTTTGTTTCTGTTTTGTCCCAGACCCAATTCAGGTTCACATATTTCATTTACTTGTCATGTCTTGAGTCTCCTTGAAAAGTTAGCCTCTATTGTGTGTGACACTGATATTTATGAGGGATACAGGTCAGTAATTTTATAAAGTTCCTCAATGCAGATACTTCCTTTCCTCCTATATTTTTTGCTCTAAGTGCCAAAGGTCTTCCCAGGTGAAAGTGAAAGTCACTTGGTCATGTCTCTTTTTGACCAGTTCCACATTGAAGGAATGTCCCTCTTCACTGCCCTGACCCCTAAACCTCATTCTTACTTCCCTATGTTCAGTGAATGTGTGCCGTCACCTTTGTACCATTTAGTCTTTCCTGGAATGCCCTCTCCTGAGACTTCTAGGTGAGGCTTAAAGGTCACCTCTTGTATGCTTCCTGTCACACCCCTTGGGTGCCATTTCCTCTGAACCTGTCTTTTATTGTAGCTTCTGTTATACCCAAGCGTTACTCCCAAGGGCTCCTGATCTTCAACTGACTGTTCCATCCATGAGCTTTTTGAGGGAGAGCAGGCATCTTAGAGAACTCACCTCCTTATCTCCAGGGCCTGGCACAATTCAAATGTCTCTTGAATGAGCACATGATCGAAACAGCTCTTTGTGGGCTTCCCTGGTGGTCCAGTGGTTAAGAATCCGCCTTGACAATGCAGGGGACACGGGTTTGATCCCTGGTCCAGGAAGATCCCATACGTCTCTAGGTAACTAAGCCCATGCACCGCAGCTGTTCAGCCTGAGTGCCCTAGAGCCCATGCTCCGCAACAAGAGGCCATTGTGAAGAGAAGCCCCTAGCAAACAGCAAGTACCCAGCGCAGGAAAAAAAAAAACCCAGCTCTTCTACGTAATTCCTCCTTCCCAGTCGACCTGAAGTGGGTATTGGGGTATCCAAATGTTGGGACAGAGGTGGCCACAGGGCACCTCAACAGCCCTTTGTGATCCCTGAGATCAGGCCCCAGAGAGAAGTGGCTTACTTGCAGGTTCCTTTCTGGAGAGGTTGGCCCAGTGAGTCACTACTGACTCATGACCTTCCTGGACAAGTGCCCTTATGTGGTTCAGTGTGAGCGGCAGGCTAGTCAAAACCAGAGCTGCAGATGGACTCTGCAGAGTTACACAAAATGGAGAGACTTCGGTGAAGTTCTAAACATGAAAAACAATTATGTACCTTCCTGCTTAGGAAATAGTCATGCTGGTGAAAGATAATGGTTAGCTCAAGAAGGATGGGGGAAGACTAGAGGGTTTATAACCAGGCTGGGATAGGCAGGGGACTTCAGCCATGCTCTTTATTCTCAAGCTGTGTGTGGAATATGAGTGTTGAATTATTTTTTACACATTCTTATGTCCCAAGGCATCATGCCTGGCACACAGTTGCCCTCTATCTTTTTTAATGTGTTTTGCCCAAGGTTTTCAGTTAACCAGCCCTCAAACTTGTGGGTGCCCATTGTTTACTACTAATGTAAACTGTCTCCATGGAGTGCTTCCAGCTCTAACAAGCAAAGTTCAGAGGGCAAGGTGAAAACAGAATCCCATCCTGTCATGGGAGCTTAAGATGAACGTAGATAAGCCTGGGGTTAGATCTTAGCACATGGGCTACAGTTCAGATTTCATTTTATAGGCAATAAAGAACCATTACATTCTCAAGCAAGAATAGTTTGAACTAATTATTCATTTTAGCAAGATGACTGTGACAACAGGCCAGATAGGAGACCAGCTGGCTTTTGCAATAATCCAGAAGTACTGCCTGCTAATTAATTTTTATTTTTGGTTGTGTCACATAGCATGTGGGATCTTAGTTCCCTGATCAGGGATCGAACCTGTGCCCCCTGAAGTAGAAACGTGGAGTCCTAACCACTGGACTGCCAGAGAATTCTCTCAAAGTAAATTTAAAAAGCAATGTGTGGTATGAGGTGAAGAGAAGACTGGCTGAGTAGATACTGAAGCTGTGTCATTGGCAGAAAAGTCTATTCAGTCTACTTTTATATGTCTGAAATTTCTCATTAAAAAAGGTAGGCATCTTATAGAAACCATAAATATACACTGACATGACAAGTAAAAAAACCTTAATTACCAGAATGGATACTTTGTCTTGGCATAAAGTTTTTCATAACGGAATAAAGTACTGTGTCACTTCATATAAACTGGGTAAAAGATAGATCCAAGGAAAATAGCAGATGATACAGAAATAGATGTTGAAGAGTTCTAATAACATTTCATTGTGAAAGACTGAGGAAAAGCATATCTAAATTAACATTTTATATGCTTTCACTTTTTTCCCAGTATTTTTTGGGGGAACTTTCTATTTTGTATTGGGGAATAGCAGATTAACAAGGCTGTGATAGTTTTGGGTATTTTATATGCCTTTAAATGTGTACAAATATAGTTGTAGATATTTAATTATTTTCGTCATGCAACTTAGTTTGTGGTCTAACTAATCAGAATGTTCAAATCTTCTCATTAGGAATATGGGGTCTTTGTCTTTGGGAAGGTACTGCAGTATGGGTTAGAGACTACAGCCATGTGATTTTACATGCAGTTGTAAATCACCTCTATATCTAACTCTCTTTAAATGTATGTGTATATATACATACATACATATGAGGATATGGCAACCCACCCCAATATTCTTGCCTGGAGAATTCCATGGACAGAGGAGCCTGTCGGTTAGTCCATAGGGTCACAGAGTAGGACATGACTGAAGTGACTCAGCATGTACATAGTACACTTTATAATAAATAATAGTGTGATTAAGAGTTGAGTGGACAGTAAGTAGGGTGGAAGTGCTTCGACATGTACTATCTCTCTGCATGGTTGGGGTTAATAAACCATCTGGGAGAGGCAGTGAGGAGACTAGGGGAGACTAGTGCTCACTCTGGGGATGTGCTCTCCCTCCCAAATCTTTGAGCACATTAACAGTAATATCCACTGGACTTTGGTATCACATATTTCCTTTCTTAACAAATTGTCTTATAATCTTTTTTTTTTTTTTTTTTTAAAGACTGGGATCAGGCCTCTACTAGAGAGGCAAATCAGAAGGGAATTGTGTCTAAAAGAAGACTGAGGGAATGGTCCATTGTTTAGAACTCCATACTTTCTCTGCTGACTGGGCAACTAAGATCCCAAAAATGGTGTGACCGAAAAAAAAAAAAAAAACCAAACAAACCCCAAAACTTCACTTGAGGTGGAACCATGGTTGAAATATAAAGGAATGCAAATTCACTGCTATCCAGGCTCCACTCTATTTTGTAATAGACTTTTGCTCCAGCTGTTATCCACTCTGGCAGTAGCCCCCAGCATCACACATCCAAGTTTCTCTGGTTGCGTGTGGCCCCATGACTCACCATCTGCCTGATTTCCTTCTGCACTATCCTCTCTGGCTCCTTCAGAACACAACTGAAACTCCTATCTCCTTTACACTGGTACCTCCTCTGGCCTGTTGCTCAATCCTATGAATTAATACATCTTGTCAGGGAATGTCAAGAGGTCCAGGCAGGCTTTTCCTATCCCTGTTTCATTTTGTAAATCAATCTGAATCACAAGTTTGCTTTTGGACTCGGGGAGTAACTGAAGTTCATCCGGCCAACCCTGATGTCAGGCCACATGACAGCTCTTTGGCATCTTGAGAAAATGTCACTGACTCTAGCCAGTGCTTTTAGCCAGGTGTGGTCCCAGGTCTTTAGAGACTCACAGTTCCCTTTACATCCATCATGAAGCAGGCAGAGAGCATGGGTTCAAGATTGTTTTTATTTTCAGAGCCTGCAACAGTTGGTTAGCAATGCTAGCTGAGCAGGTATGATCTGAAAGCCATCCCACCTCCCTTTCCAGGCATTCAACCAACAGAATCCCTACAAACAAGATTGGAGACCAATTCAGATGGGTCTCGGTGTGTGGGGGGGTAGAGGCCTTCTCCTGCTCCCCTCCTCACCATATACTTTTTCTAACAAGATTGTTTATAGTCAAAAGCAACTCAAACCCATAACATTGCAACCAGTCATCTCCAGTATCACTGATTTCCTCCCCACCCCCAGAAAAGGAAGCTGAGGCAAGAGGGGAGACTAACTCTTGAATATAAGAAAAACTTGGCAACACCCCAGTGGAGCAGAGATGGTGAGGAAGCCAGCACCTAAGGGTGGGGATGAGCAGGTACCAAACAGCCCTGTCTGCAATCAATCCACTCAGCCCCAGCTCCTTGGGAGGTGTTCCTTTGAGATCCCCACTCCGGTGGGGTGAGATGAGGGGCAACTGGTGATGACCCATCTCTCCCCGCCCCTCAAATTAAAACATGATAAACTAAAAGTTTTACCTTCAAAACCCACCACGCTGCTGCCTCCTGAAAAACACACTCTGTAGTCATCTCTGCCAGCACCCACTCCTTTCTAATACCCGGGGCTTCCAGCCCCTCTCTTCACCCTTGGGGGGCCCAGCCAACACTGATTCCATACTCCTTGACTCATAGAAGGGCTATTTTTTTAAAAAAACAGAAGCTGTCAAAGAGTATCGGAGTAATGAAGGAAGATACTCAAAAGTATACTCCCTTCCCTTATCCCATAGAGCCCCCCTTATTCCTTGCCCCCCCGGCACTGGGATGCCTATTCTATACGTTCCAACACTGACTTGGGGGTGGCCCCACGGAAGCTGCCTCCAGTGCTTTCCTGATCGTGACTCTTGCCCAGTGACATCACAGGGAGCTGGGGTGAGGAAGAGCAGGGTCACTCCCCCCCAGTAGGTCTCAGGGGCCTTCGAGGTAGGTCTGGGAGATTTAGCTTATGTCCTGAAGCCAAGCTGAGTCCGGTGCCTGCTCCCACCAGTGTCTCAGTCCTTGGCTGTAAATAGCAGCGGTCCCAGTACTGCAGCGCCTCCCAGGGGAGACCGACAGAGCCCCTCGTTCTCTGTCCCACAACTCATGTCTCTTTTCTTCCCCCTCCTTTATTCTTTTTTTTCTTTAAAAATGAAAGGCAGAGGTAGTCCCCAGGATGATAAAATCCTACCTAGGATGGCAGTATTCTAACTGAAAGAAGCAATTAAATAAAAGTCTCCAGGAGTTGATTTAAAAAAAAAAAAGAAAGAAAAGAAAGTGATTGGTGAAGTTGAATAAATTAATGATGTGGGCTAGCCCACAAAGACCTGTGCTTCCCTGGCCGTCTTTGGTGTCTGGCCAGCAGCGTCTGGCAGTCTTCTCTCCGTCTCTCTCCTCAGGAGACAAGGCCAGTGCCCAGTGAGGCTGCAGGGGGCCCATCCAACCATGGGGGAGGAGGAGGCAGAACGCCTTGACTTGCTGCTTGGAACCCCGTTGCGGCATGTGACAGCCTTGGCTGAGCGCCCTGCTGAAGAAGGACATCTTCCAGGGACGGAGAGGCGGCAGGAGGCTCCGGGCTCCAACCTCGGGAGGGTGGGAGGTAGGTTTAAGACGCGGAGGCCTCCGCCCTTCTCTTCAAGTGTTGTGCCGCTGGCCCCTTTGCTCAAGTTTCTCTGCAGCAAAGAGGGGAGTGGGGAGGGCGGGGAGACCTCAGAGCTTCTTCAGGCGGCTGTACATCTCCCTTTTGCTCTTCTCCCCAGCCCAGGTCCGGCTCTTGGTGCGAAATTTCTTCAGGTCTTCTTTAAAGTCCTCGTGGTGCATGGGCCGGTAGCTGGGGGGCTCGCAGTGAGACTGGCAGGAAGACAGGACAAGGTCTGGGCACACCGGGCCTCCCACGCACACTCCTGCTCCCTCCCTGCCGGGGGCCACAAGGCTCTGCTGGGGCGGGGTTGGGGGGTGGTTCTAGGCCCCTTCTGTGCTCAGGGCAAACCCCCAGACCCTGGGCAGGAAACAGCCATGACCACCAGCTAGGGGGTGGTGAGGGGTGGCCTGTGCCCTCCAGAGTTCACCTCACCTGGCATTTCAGGAAGAACTCCTTGTATCCGCCCTTCAGGACATATAGCTCTGGGTAGTGGAGTTTGGGGTACTCGTTACCAAGCCGATCCCTCTCTCTCACGTATCGGCACCTGTAAAGGGGAAGGAGAGCCAGAGTCTGGTTAGCTCTGCAGTGAAAGCAGTGCTTCTCACACGTCTCCCCAACTTGATCTTCACTCCTGGCAACAGTGCCCAGCTATGATTTCCTCCGCCACCTGTGATCCTCAGGAACCCTGTTCACAGCCAGTTCCACTGCCTTGTCTTGTAAGGTGGATGGTCTCCTCCCCACTTTCCCAGTTATACAGTGTCTGATTCCCATCCAGCATCCTCTCTGCCACCACCACCACCGATTATTTTAAATCTGAAGTTTTTTAAATCTGATGTTTTATTGTAGCTATACTTCCACTTATTTTAGTATAAAATTTATCTCTGTAGTAAACTATAATAGGGCCTTAGTCATAAAAGCTTGTGTATTAGGGAGGGGCAGGCGGCGCAGTTCTTTTCACCTCTAGTGTGGCAATATCTTGAAAGTAACATAACCCCCTTCTTTGCGAACATGGATTTGACAAGTGTTTGAAAGCGTCATGTTAGTTTTGCCGACAGGACATCAGACTTTTCTGGCATTTGCATAAGGAGTCACCACACTGTCCCTGAAGGATGTCACCTGCGAACAGCAGCCCCGTAAGCAGAACTAGGGGCAGTGGGGGAACTGAAAGAGCCAGAGTTATTTATTTTTTTTTTTTTTCAGAGTTTAATTCAATATAAAGGCAGGCTGAACGATGGGCCAAGCCCAGAAGTGGCCAGGACTCACTCAGGAGTTGGGGTGATGAAGCAGATGCCCGATCCCTGGGGCATGTTGCAGAGGGAACACCAGTATAATATGTTGGACTGGGGAGGCCACAGAGCCCTTCAAAGTCCTTTACAACGGCTGTGGTGAAACCATTAGGTCGAGCCTAAAACTACACTCCAGGAAGCTGTTCATGAAATCAACTGACTGCTCAATAGGTAAGGATTTAAGAGAACATATGTTACACATGAACGACACTTAGCCCACTCACATGCGAGGGCCTCGCTCAGAAGAAAACTCGCAGTGGAACACCACGATAACACGTTTGCCATCCGTAGGTACGATGGGCTTCTTGAGTAAGAACTCTTCAACCTCCTCTTCCATGTGCAAGTTCACTGCACCCTGTGAAGACACCAGAGGCTTAGCTCTCATGCTGGCATAATGATTCTTGCAGACTGGTCTTCACACGGGTACCTCAAGATTCTGTTATGACTGTCCGCTGTATGAGAGGTATTTGTCAATGTAGGGACTTTACTGCCTTAAGAGAGTGGCAGACTCGAACCTGTCTTTAAATTACCTCTTAGTGTATTTTAATGGGCTTCCCAGGGGGCACTAGTAGTAAAGAACCCACCTGCCAATGCAGAAGACATAAGAAACACGGGTTCGACCCCTGGGTTGGGAAGGTCCCCTGGAGGAGGGCATGGCAACCCCCTCCAGGATTTTTGCCTGGAGAATTCCATGGACAGAGGAGCCTGGCGGGCTAGGCTCCCCCCATGCAGAGGTCACAGAGTCAGACACAGTGAAGCAACTTAACACACACACATAATATATTTCAACCTAATTGCTTTCTTCCTGGGAAAGTTACACATGAACTGCTCCAACACCCACTTCACCAGACAGTTTAACTCAACTATAAATGTAAGAGACATCACTAGGCTGGGCCCATGTGGCCAGAGACTGGCTTCACCTCACGGCTTCATGTCCAGGCATGGCTTAGAAGTCAGTGGATACCACCCTGAAATGCCCTGATGGTGATGGCATGGGGGACAAAACAGGGAGCAGTTTGCTGTACAGTTAGTGCACACCAGTGGACATTCTTTCAGTGACCAGGAATCAAATGCCTTTCACACCCGCTGCCTATATTTACAGTTCTCATAAGCAGCATGTGAGCATTATAACAAGCAGCCAGGTATCACCCCCTCCTTTAAAATAAAAATAAATCACAGATACTGTCTATAGGGCTCCTGCTATGCCTCCCACAATAGCAGAGCTTACTCACAAGCCCCAGGAATCTATACCTTGATGTGGCCTCCCTCATATTCATATGGGTATCGGCAGTCGATGATGACAAACTCTTTAATGAGGTTGGCAAACTTGCCATTCAAAACAGATGCGATCTGTGGAGAGAGAGCCAAGGAGAGTCAACTCTGGCTGCCAGGAATGACTAGATCCTAGTATCGCATGGGTGGCAGGTCCCCGAAGGATAACTTACAATTTCTGGAGAGATGTATTTTAAATCCTGATGCTTTCCAGCAACGGTATGAAAGAGGTAACCCTTAATAAGAGAAAGAAATACTTAGCAAATCTGAAAGCTTATAAAGGCAAAATTTATATTGCTTGCCTTCCTGGTAAAAGGCAGCTTAAAAAAAAAAAAAAAAAAAACCAAACATGAATCTAATAGAACATACTGGTTATTTGTGTAAGCACTTCATTAATATCCTGAGATTGAATATTCGTATGGCCCTATAAGGTCCATTATCCCCATCTGTAGATGTCAAAACTAGGTCCCTTGTCCAAGGTTAGCAAGCAAGCAGGCCAGACCTGAATCTAGAAACCTCAGATTTACCGCCTGCTTTTGTCAGGAACCCTCATGTCAGCAGCCAGACTGTGCTCAGCACTTAAAAAGGACACAGTGAGGAATGACTTCACTGTTTACTGAGCACCTGACTTCTGCAGCACGGTGCTGGAGGAGACACTGGAGGTGGAACAAGCGAGACCCACCCAGTCTGGAGGTGGGAGGATGGGCACACCAGCAATTACGAGGGTGACTGGCAGAGTCGAGTGCTCACCCAACCCTGTGGTCACGTGTGGGCCATTCTGGAAACCAACCAACAGCTTCAATTCAGACGCAAGCTGTTACCAGCGAGGACACACCACACCCAGGTCTTGGCCTGCTCTTCCCTTCACACTAGAACTGTCTTCTATTTTTTTTGGCCATGCTGGCATGTGGGACCTTAGTTCTCAGACCAGGTATTGAACCCAGGTCCCTAGTGTTGGAAGTGCAGAGTCTTATCCACTGGACCCCTAGAGAAGTCCTGTCTTCTATTTTTAACCCACTTATCTCTCCCACCTGGTTGAAATGTCTAGCCCAGACCCAGAGCTTCCCCAACCGCCTAGCTGACATAACTCTTTTATTTCTTAGTCTAATGCTTTACATTGATGTTTACTTCAATTACCAGGTGGTACATGTCCACGTGGCATGATGTCTTACCACATGTTAAGTGTCTTGAGGGAAGGAACTGTGTCTTGTTTTGGAATCTTTGCCTTACACATAGTAAGTGTTTCAGTAAATGTGAGCTACATTAATATATAAAAGACTGGTCTGGGGACCTTCAAGTTACACATGGCTAAACAAGTTACTACTGACACAGGAAGGTGTCACATTTCACCAGAGCACAAAGGTGGCTAATCTGAACCAGGCCATCAGCAGACCTTCCCCTGGGGGCATTTTCCCACAAGGACCATGCTCCTCTGGACAAGGGAGAAATTTAGTCTCCATCCAGGACATTCTAAGATGACTTTCTTTTTTAAAAATTAATTAATTAATTAACTTGGCTGCACTGACTCTTAGTTTCAGCACATAGAATCTTCAATCTTTGGCATGCAGAATTTTTTCGTTGTGGTGTGTGGGATCTAGTTCCCTGACCAGGGATTGGACCCAGGCCCCCTGCATTGGGAACAGGGAATCTCAGCTGCTGGACCACCAGGGAAGTCCCCTAAGATGACCTTTTGACATACAGACTTATATACAGTAAGGCTAGAGGTTCATTTCTGCTTCTTTACACTCTTCTGCAGCACTGCTTTTATAATCACACAGTTCCCAGAGACACTGGTCTTTGGGTTGGTGTCCCGGTGGCTGGCTCCCTACTTGAAACCTCTGATCAGTACCAGTAAGGTCAATAGTCCCCAAGAAATGGAGATATACCTGATTGTGAATTTGTTTCCTTATTTTTTAAAAATTTCAAACTGTGTCCCCTCAGCGGGGGTTGGAGGGGAGGCTGCATACTCCAGCAGCCACTTCAGGGACAGAAAGCTGGAGGGGTGTTAGGTACCTCCCCCATCCTGCATCACAGTGTGGTTCCGCTTGCAGTTACCTTGGAGAAGTCTCCTATAAGGTCCCTTGGGTCATTATCCAAAATGTTCTCAATGGTCCCTTTTGGGGAAGATGCTAGGGATAAAGACTGATGATGTAGAATCTGTAACAAACCAAAGGTTGAGAATGAGACCAGGCTTCAGAATAAAGGCTTTTTCCTTTTTAAAAATGAAAGATTAAAATTAGTTTTAAGTCTACAGAAATTATTTCTCAGCTCTACTCACTGAGATGCTCCAGGGGTGCAGTAGGCACCCCTTTGTCAATGTGTTCCCTAAATACTACAGTTGACCCCTGAACACAGAGGTTAGGGCCATCATTCCACATCTCCAAATTCAACCAACTATAGATCATGCAGTACCATAGCATGTATTTACTGAAGCCAGAGCTTTCTGACTGAATCCAGGCTGGGACAAGAAATGTACAAGATAAACCTGGAACAGCTTGTCATCAGTAACAAGGAAGCGCTCATATTTCAAAGAGCATCAAAAGGGCTAATGGGGGGAAGTCAGGGTATCTTAAACAGTACACAAAAAGCACTAAACATAAAAAGACTGGTAAATTAAAACATGTTTTAAAGAAATCAACAAATGCTGTTAATCAAAACAACAAGATGAGGTAAGAACAGGCAAGTCAGAGTGGGCAGATAAATAATTCATCTCAATAAAAGATTCATTTCTGAATATACAAAGCATTCTCACAAGTAAGAGATAACCCAGTAGAAATATAGGCTAGAAAGGTGGTTGGGTAATAGGAAAATCTAGAAAAATAACTATCAGAGAAATGCAAAATGAGATACTACACAGGTTTCCCTTTGATGGCTCAAGTGGTAAAGAATCTGTCTGTAATGCAGGAGACACAGGTTCAATCCCTGGGTTAAGAAGATCCCTTGGAGGAGGAAATGGCAACCCACTCCAGTATTCTTGCCTGGAAAATCCAACGGGGCTGGTGGGTTACAGTCAAAGGGTCAAAAAGAGTCGGACACAACTTGAGCATGCACATGCCCGTGCTACACATGCCCCAGAATGGGTAAAAGGGATGAACACCACCAGATACTGGTAAGGGTGTGGAAGAACTGAACTCTCACACTGTTCTGAGTACAGCTGGTCCTTGGTATCCCTGAAATTGGTTTCAGGGTGCCCAAGGATGCTTATATTAAATGGCACATAGTACAGTTGGTGCTCAGTAGTGCTTAGTAGCCATGGGTTCCAAAGTTAGTTGAATCCATGGATGTGGAGACCCGATATAGAGGGTTGGCTGGACAAACATTTTGGAATGTTATGTGGCAATGTCTACTAAAGCTAAACACATGCCTAGCCTAGGACACAGAGAGCCCACAGGAAAAATGAAAGTGCATGTTCACAAGAGAAACAGCACAGATACCATCAACTAGAAACTAGAATGCTTGATGAAGAGAAGGTAAGTCTTTTCAGTAAATGGTGCCAGGCAAATGTAATATTCACATGTGAAAGAATGAAACTAGGCCCCCCATCTTACATTATTCACAATAAATAACTCAAGATGGAGTAAAGACTTAAATTTGAAACAGGAAAACTGTTAAACTCCTAGAAGAAAACACAGGAAAAAAGTTCCTTGACGTGGGTCTTAGGCAATGATTTTTTTGGATCTGACACCTAAGGTACATCCTAAAGTACAGCTTCTACCTATTAAAAGAAATGATCAACAAAATGAAAAGACAACTTACAGAACTGGAAAAAATATCTGCAAACCACATTATCTGATAAGAGGTTAATATCCAAAATGTAAGGAATCCATACAACTTAATAACCACCCCCCCAAAAAACAAAAAACCTCCCAAGTAATCCAGTTTTAAGAACAGAAAAGGACCCAAACAGACATTTTCCCAAAGGTACACAAATGGCCAATAGGTACATGAAAAGATGATCAATATCCAGACTACAGTGAGGTATCACCTCATGTCTATAATAAAGACTATCATCAAAAAGGCAAGATGGGGCTTCTCTGGTGGCTCAGTGGCAAGAATCCGCCTGTCAATGCAGGCAACATGGGTGCGATCCCCAATCCGGGAAGATCTCACGTGCCTTGGAGCGACTAAGTCTGTGTGCCACAACTACTGAGCCTGTGCTCTAGAGCCTGGGAGCTGCAACTACTGAGCCTGAAGGAGGAAACAGCCTTGAAAGCAGGACTCCACCTTGGGCCGGACCGTGCACTTTGCGCTCTATGCCCAGTATCTATGGAAACGACACACCACCTGGAAAAGCCAGGCCCCCAGAAGGAAGAGTGCTAGGGCTCTCCATCACCTAAAAGAATACCCTAATAGTCTGTGTGACCAAATAGAATCATACATTCTATTATGCTTACTGGGGAACGACCACAAGCCTATTGAAAATTGTCCACTGTTAACTACCTAGGTTTAAGGCATATGAATCACGGGTTGACTTTGATTGTATCTTTCTTTTTCCTTTGTTCAGACTAGTTTCAGGGAATTTGGGGAGGTGGGTTTGGGCACATATGCTTAGGGTATATAAAGTTTTCACAAAAACTGGTTGGGGTCCTTGGCTAAGAGGAGACTCTGCCTTGGGCCTGCCAGTGTAATAAACTGCACTCCACTATCTGCATTGTCCTTCTGAGTGGGTTTGTTTCCCGGAACGTGTGGCTACAACAAGCCCACATGTTGCACCTATTGAAGCCCGAGTGCCCTAGAGCCTGTTCTCTGAAACAAGAGAAGCCACCGCGAAGTGGTGTCCATGCACAACTGTAGAATAGCCCCTGCTCACCGCAACTAGAAAAGTCTAAGCAGCAATGAAGACTCAGCACAGCCAAACAAGGAAAAAAAAAAAAAAATCAAATTAGAAAATTAATCACTTAAAAAAAAAAAAAAAAAAAGATGAGCAATTCCCTGGTGGTCCAGTTAGGACTCCACACTTTTACTGCCTAGGGCCTGAGTTCAATCCCTTCAAGGAAACTAAGATCTCCTAAGCGCATGGAGTGGCCAAAAAAAACAAAAGACAAGAAACAAGTGTTGATAAGGATGTGAAGACAAGGGAACACTTGTACAGTATTGGTGGGGCTATAAAGTTTGGGATGGCTTCAATGGAAAACAGTATGGACGTTCCTTAAAAAGTCGAAAACAGAACATATGATCTAGCAACACCACTTCTGGGAACGTATTTGAAGGAAACGAAAACACTATGTCAAGAGAGATCTGCACTCACATTACAGCAGCATTATTTATAATAGCCACGACATGGAAAAAAGTGTTCACTAACAGATGAATGGATGAGGAAGCTGGGATACACATACACACAATGGATTATTATTCAGCCATACAAAAAGAAGGAAATCCTGCTATTTGCAACAACATGGATGGACCTTGACGGCATTATACTGAGTGAAATTGAAGTAAGTCAGACAGAGAAAGACAAACAAGTATATGACATCGCTTGTATGGGGAATGAAAAAACTGAAAACACCCAATGCTAACCACTACCACAACCACCAGAACAAAATCAAACTCATAGAAAAGGGGGTCAGATTTGTGGGGTTACCAGAGGTAAGCAATGGAGGAGGGGGGCTGGATGAAGGAGGTCAAAATGTACAACTTCCAGTTATGAGACAAGTACCAGGGATGTAATGCACAACACGATGACTATAGTTAGGTCGGATGTGTGGTGTATATGAAAGTAGTTGAGAATAAATCCTGAGTTCTCATCACAGAGAAATAAAAACTAAAATACTAAGTGACAACGAAAAACACTATAATCAAAGTTGTGAGACAAACCTAAAGTAGTCCTAAATAGGTCAGGACACAAGAAAAAAGAAAAAAAAACAAAAAACAAAACATAAAAACCAACCAAGGGAAAAAAGTTATGGCCCTAGTCCAGGACCCAACAGCAAGTGGGGAGCTTAGACTTCCACCCTGGCCCAGCTGTAATAAGTGTCCCAATCTCGACCTCACTAGGATGGTGTCGGCGGAGGCCTAGAAGGGAGCTTGAACTTCCGACTCCTGCCCAGCAGCCACGAGGCCTGACGTACTTAAGTGGCACATCAAGGGCAGCTAAACTTCTGTCCCCCTTTCCCTGCAGTATCGGAGTACTACTAAAACAGCAGTTACATAGCCTCATAATATCCAAAGTACACAGATACAACTGAAAAAAAATCTCTTGTCATATCAAGAACCAGGAAAAATCTCAACCTGGATAGGAAAAGACAATCAACAGAAAGCCACACCAGACGCAGACGCTGGAACCACCTGACAAGGATTTTAAAGTAGCCATCATAAAAATGCTTCAACAGGCAATTCTGAACAGGACTGAAACAAATGAAAAATAAAAACAGCCAGTCTCAGCAAAGAAAAAGAACCAAACATACATTTTAGAACTGAAAGATACAATATCCTTGAGCGAAAAAGAAGCTGCAGAACTAACCTCCTGGGGCTTCTCTGGACTAGCTGCCTCTTCCGGACTGGCCCCAGCCACGCTTTTCCTCCGCTTCCTGTTTCCACCTGGGGACTCCTCTAGTGATCGGTCTGGCCTTTTCAACACTGACCGGATGGTAGAGCTACACGACGCTGAAGGGGAGTCAAACAGCTTGCAGCGATTGCCCTTTGGGGAAAAAAAAGAGATCTGTGTTTCATTAAAATACACTGATTTGAATGGTAAAGAGGACAGTCTGACTTCAGCAATCTAAACTCATCTCAGCCCGTTCACGGCTCGGTGTCCTTTCACACACCCCCCCGCACCCCCTCTCCCCCATAAAGCACTCCCTTTCAGGCTGGTAAATTTCAGTGTTGCCTCTTCTTTTGAAATGTTCCTAATAGTTCACAGCAAGTGTGTCACCCCCACATTGCCTCTCTCAGAGACCAAGGGTTTTCTGCTTATTTTTCTGAAGTTCATTTTAACAGGATGTTGTTCAGAAACGCAAGATCACAGGTTTTGTTTGTTTGTTTTTAACCTAGAAGAGCTGGAAGCATTTTTGGAAAGAGGGTATACTGCTTTCAGTAAGGTCTCAGAGGATCTGTAAGCTCTTCAAGGGCAGAAACCCCAGTTCCAACTCAGCCCCTGGCCATTATGAGTCTGCTATGTTTATGAAAGAAACTCCGCCGTTGTGAAGGGCCTACACACACTGTTTCATGGTTTTTACATCCAACTTATAAAACTGATAGCCATTTTCCAAGCATTCTCACACTGTATATGTTAATAATGTTATCTTTCAAAAGGACCTAGTAAATTTGGTCATACCATTTTTACTGGGGTGGCCTAATCTCCCAAAGCTTTCCACATTAATCTACTATAATGTGTAAGTGGCTTCAAGATGGAACAGTTCATTTATTCCATATTTATGATTCAGGGGCATGATTAAAGATGTACTCAGCGTCTACACAT
Source organism: Dama dama (assembly GCF_033118175.1). Taxonomy (NCBI): domain Eukaryota; kingdom Metazoa; phylum Chordata; class Mammalia; order Artiodactyla; family Cervidae; genus Dama; species Dama dama. Next base: position 55,890,445 of record NC_083704.1, on the reverse strand, counting down.
ACAAGGGTGTGTAACTGTTTGTGTGCTATGATAAGAACTCACTTTCCCTGGATGTCTGCATATATGAGGATGTGTCCCTCTACAGGCACAGCCTTTGAAAGTGTCCCTGATGGAAACAGACGTCTACAGTCTACACAAGTAGGTGGGTATTAAAACAAAACAAACAACAACAAAAAAAACTCTTGAAAAAACAGCATACATTAACACCAGGAAACACTAATGACCAGCCAAGGGACAGGCCCATAGGCTCAAACGCAGAATCTCAAAAGAAACAATTTGGATTCCTGTGGCTCCCTCCAGACACACTGGAACTTACCAGGTTTGTAGTTCTTCTCATGACAAGGGGAGCTGTCCAGAGGCTGGCCATGCAGGACGGTGTCTCTTCATCATTCTAAACAAAGAAAAACTGTGTCATAAAGGTCCAAAGGTCCAGTAGAAACAACATTAGTTTCAATGAGTTAGATTTCTTCTTGCAGAATACCAGAAAGGCATGAATAGGAAGCCTTCTAAGGGTCAATGCCTCCCTTCTCCACAACGTTTTAAGGTCAAGAGAGTAAGAGTGATGATATCTGAGCATAGCTAAGGGAATGCCCCTGAGGGGCCATAAGGAGGTACTGGTCTCCTCAGCTTTATATCACATGGCAGCCATTCTTCCAATCCCTGATTCATGTCCTTCCAGAAAAAAAAAAACAACAACGACTGTCAGCTCCTGCAGGGGGAGGAGGATCACATTGGTGTTTTCTTTGGAACACCTCCATAGAATTTAATCAGGCTAGAAGCAGAGTCTCAATAAATTCCCAAGAGATGAATAAAAGCATCAGCCAGGGCTTCCCTGGTGATCCAGTGGTTAAGAATCCTCCTTGCAATGCAAGGGACACGGGTTCAACCCCTGGCCCGAGAAGATTCCACATGCTGTGGAGCAGTTGAGCCTGTGGACCACAACTACAGAGCCCGTGCTCTGGAGCCCACAAGCTGCAACTACTGAAGTCCATGCGCCTAGAGCCCGTGCTCCACAACAAGAGAAGCCACCGCAGTGAGAAGCCCCTGCAGCGCAACAGAAGAGTAGTCCCAGCTCGCCGCAACTAGAGAAAGCCCAGGGGCAGCAACAAAGAACAAATACAGCCAAAAAATGAATTAAATAAGTAAATAAAATCTTAAGTATCAGCCAGTTGGGGGATCACTGTTCTTTTTCAGATGACGGCTTTCCAGGGGAAGTTAGTAAAAATGGATGGGAAAACACATACACATACCCCATACCTTCAAATTGTCTCCATCAAGAAGATCCATGAAGCCATCATCCTCATCAGACAAAGTGGGAGTCACAGGTGACTGGGGCATAAAAGGAATGGAATTCCCTGGTTCGCTGCCATCTCTTTCATTTGAGGAAAGCTACAAGACAGAATTCATGGCTTGTTAATAATCAGCTTTGATTTCCCTGAATAGGTTACTAGTTTTTATGAGGAAAATATACCACATTCATTTTAGCAGCTACAAATCAAAGGAAAAATAAGACCTAAGATTATAAATGAACTAATGTCCACACACAGTTCTGAGTCGAGTCAGGCAAAGTAGCCTTCACAAAGAAGTCTCCCCAGGAGCAATTCACCTCACAGTGGGATCTGAGGCTAGCCTCCGATGAAGGGCAAGGCTTATTTTTTCTGAGGATTATTACTGGTGAACAGGGATCAGCATGAGGGTAGTGACAGGTGACAATCTGCTAAAATGAGGAAGGGTGAGAAGATACCAAGTCCCTATGGAGACCACAAAACAGACTAGAGAAATGTTTCTGTAACTCCAGTTCTGACGGAGGGATATAAAGTCTAGAAAGTTCTAGAAAACCCATCCTTGTTCTTTATAGACTCACAATTTAAATGACAGCTGCTCAGTTTTAACTGAGGAATTACGTGGCCAGACATTGGGGGTGCTGCTGTGTGCTCAGTTGCTAAGTCGTGTCCGCCAGGCTCCTCTGTCCATGGGATTCTCCAGGCAAGAATACTGGAGTGGGTTGCCATTTCCTTCTCCAGGGCATCTTCCCGACCCAGGAATCAAACCCAGGTCTCCTGCATTGCAGGCAGACTCTTTACCGACTGAGCTATGAGGGAAGCCCTGTTTTCAGACTGGGATATAACCTTTTATGTATAGTCCCATTTAAGCCTCACAACATACTAAGGGTAGTTAATCCTCTATTTTCCATTTTTATTTAACAAATCAGGAAACCGATGCTTAAGAGAGGTTACCAAGATCACACCGCTCACTTGTTTGACTGCAAAATCCAAGCTTTTCTGCCCATTATACTCTCCCTAGGAGAGACCATTCCTGGAGTCAAAATAGAGTATATCTCATTAGGCAATCCTATCTTGTTTTTTCAGTAAAACTCCCATTATGATTTACAGAGCTTCCCTGGTGTTTCAGTGGTAAAGAATTCACCTACCAATGCAGGAGACACAGGTTCAATCCCTGATCTGGGAAGATCCCACATGCCTGGGAGCGACTAATCCATGTGCCACAACTATTGAGCCTGTGCTCTAGAGCCTGGAACTGCTGAGCCCACATGCCACAACTACTGAAGCCCAGGTGACTGACAGACACGATCTCTGTCCACAAGAAGAGAAGCCACCGCAATGACAAGCCCGCACACTGCCATGAACAGCTGCCGCTCTCCAAAACTAGAGAAAAGCCTGAGCAGCAGCAAATACCCAGCACAGTCAAAAATAAATACATAAATTATAAAAACCTTAAAAAAATTTAATATAGAAAATTTATAAAACCCACTCAAAAGTCTACCATCTACAGACAAACACTGTTAATAATGAATTCTTTTCTAGGTAGTTTTCAAAGATAGTAAAAAAGTCCAGAGATAGATTTTTTTCTCTCCCATAATAGTAATCTCTTTGGGGTGGGGTATGAATGCATTAATCCTCAAGTGACCTTCAAGTTTACTGAGCAGCCTCTTTACTGGCTGAACCCGAACCTCAGGCCCTAAGCCAGACTGGAAAGGTGTCTTTTCAGATACAAGTTCCTGGGAAAACGTGGAAACCGAACATGGTCATTTTGCTCAAGTTGGGCCTCTCTAGTCCATAGCTGTCTGTCCGTCAGATCACCAGTAGGAAATCTGGAAGTAATGACCATCTCTGACAAACAAACAATCCTGGGACAAGTGGCCCCAAATACAGTAAAATAGCCTTGTAGGCAATGGGTTCACTGGAATACCTAATAGTTCTTAATAAACCAAGTTTGGTAGAAATCACGTGCTCGCTCCAAACAAAATCACTCTGGGAAGTACCTCTCAGCATTCAGAAAGCAAGTTTTCAATAGGACGGATAATCCCACCATACACACATTCAGAAGAACGATCCAGAACTGATAAGGTCAAATACGCCTTGCTCGAGTCCAGTATTTCAAACACACCACCTCTTCCCCTGCTTCTGCCTGTCTGCTCTCCAGACACAGCAGAAACACCGAACGTGTGAGTCTCAAAACATGTGAGTTTCAAAAGACAAAGTCAAGGTAAAGACAGCTAGAGCTGCTGCAGGGTCTTTAACTCCAGATTGCAGAGGCTTTCATCTTCCCATCAGGAACTCCCAGGAGTATGAAAGCACATACCATCCGAGCTGGGGCGGAGTTCTGCCTCTGTGTGAAGAGATCTTTACCCTCCTCCAGTCCGTGAAGGTGTAGGCAGCCTCGAGACGCAGGTCTTATTGGCTTCTTAAACTCAAAGACTTCCTGCAAGACAGTATAGATGAGACATCATCCACTGTCTGTGAAAACCAGCCCTAGGGTCTCAGCTACAGCTCTGGAAGGCAGGCAAGAAAGTGGGTACTGATCACCTATCTCCAAACCCATGTCTCATCTAATTCACTGGATCTGTGTAACTTAAGAATTTCAGGACTTCTTTGGTGTTGCAGTGGATAAGAATCTGGCCTGCCAATGCAGGGGACATAGATCCTCTGGTCCGGGAAGATTCCACACACCATGGAGCAACAAAGTTGTGCCGTGCAGCACATCTACTGAGCCTGCGCTCTACAGCCCATGAGCTGCAGCTACTGAAGCCCACAAGCCTAGAGCCTGTGCTCTGGAACAAGAGAAGCCCCCAACTGCTGCAACTAGAAAGCCTGCACACTGCAACGAAGACCCAGCAGAATAAAAAATAAAATTAATAAAAAAAAAACAAACCACATATTTTAAAGATTCTGTCAAAAGCTAACTTCTCCAATTCAAGTACTAACCAGGTCTGACCTTGCTTAGCTTCTGAGATCAGATGAGATCGAGTGCGTTAAGGGTGGTATGGCCATGGACAAAAGCTAACTTCTAATAACAGAACTTTTTTCTCTTATCACAAACACTTTATTTCCTAACAAACACATGAGTATTTGCCAGGTACACAAGGCAGAGTTAAAAACTAAATCAACAACAACAACCAAAAAAAAAATAGATCAACAACAACAACAAACTAAATCAACAGCTTTCTATCAATTATATTTCGATTAAAAATTTTTTTTCTGAAGTCTAAAGCGATTTCATTTCAATATAATTGAACAGGAGTTGAAACTTTTCAGTCTAGACTTGTATTTGAGGACTTTATATTTTCCATCTTCTTCCTACCAATAGGAGACAATTAAGTGGAAAACATTTAATGTTGTTTTCCATAATAAAAGCGATGAAGGAAAAAACTAATGGCAACATAACTGTAGCTAACACTGCTGTACAGTAAGTTTAAGAGAGTAAATTTTAAGAGTTCTCATCACAAGGAGACAATTTCCCTTTTTTCCTTTTTCTTCTATTGTATCTATCAATATATGAGAAGATGGATGTTAGCTAAGCCTACTGTAATCATTTCATGATATATGTAAATCAAACCATCATGCTGTGTGCCTTAAATTTATAGTGATACATGTCAGTTATTTCTCAATAAAACTGGGAAAAAAGACCCTTTTGGTTTATTCAACAACATGGATGAATCTCACATAATGATGAGTGAAAGCCAGAAGTGATAGAACACATACTGTATGATCGCATTTTATTTAAAAGTTTAGAAACACTCATAATTCCCCTCCCCTAAAATCCACTTAAGAACTCAAGCACAGCTAATGTCAGAGTATTTACTTGCCCACACAGCCCTAAGCACTTTCAGTACATGAGCTCATTTATCCATCCAATCATCCCCATTTTACAGATGAGGCAACTAGGCCTGCAGGTTAAGTGATGTGCCTAACGTCTGGCTTCCCAGACGGTACAACTCCAGAGCAAGAGCTCTTTAACCCACGCTGTTTCCCCTTCAGAATGAAGCTATAAGCAGGCAACCCTGGGAGAAGCCAAGCTGGGGGTAAGGGGATGGGGAATGTGGGAGAGAGACCAGGCAACAGTGTAATAATAGCTTTGGACTGTTTGGTTAACAGCACTACACAGAGGCAGACGTAGTGTTCCAAGCACTGAAGACAGGAACTCAACTGTTCTTTCTTTACCTCCCTCAGGACATCCTGTTGCCAAAGGAATCATTACGAAAGTTCATGGAGGCAGTAGGTTCTGTAAGTAATAAGTCCAGAAGATTCTAAGTACACGTTGTAGTGGAGGATGAAGAAGGGGAGTGAACAGACATGGAAAGTTGAGCTGACTCACTGAACTCTGCCCTGTTGCACAGCGTCCCGGCAGGTTTGAGAGAACCCAGGCCAGGGTGTTCTTGGGCTTTTGGCTGCATAATTGCAACTCACCCTCTAAGCTACCATTTCAGTTACCCTGAGATTCCCTGGGATTTGTTGGCTTTGTTCTTGAAAACACTGTCAAGAAGCCTTTTCCTAAACTTTTCACTCATCCCATGGTGAGCACAAAGAGGCAAGGAAGGCCTGCCCAGACCCTTCCACATAAAGTGTTCTTGGATGTAATTCCCCCTAAGAGCCACCTTTTTTGAGCAACTCCTACCTGCCAGGAACTATTTTAAATGCTTTATCTACATTATCTCACTTAATTCCAACAATAGTCCTACAAGGGAATGCTACTCCTATTTCTCAAAGAAACATAGAAGCCTAAAAAAACAGCTAAGGTCACAGCTAGCAAGCAGTAAGATTCCAATCTAGGTTTCTCCGACTCCAAAAACCATCATGACTTTGATAAAGGTTTAGTCTCCCAGGAGATAGCCCTGCTACTTCTCCATAAGCCTTGTGGGTGTGAGCTCTGCCCCTAGGTGAGTAGGTTAATGCTACACTCACATTTTCCTTGTTCTCATCCTGGTCAATCAGCTGAAAGACATCATGGTCAAGAGAATCAGAATGGCTCCTCTTCAGAGCTGGGCTACACCCCAAGAGCTTCTGCTGTCAAAGTGAAAAAAGGAATTAGGGTACATCAATGAAAATGGAATGTAAACACAGTTGTAAAAGGGGGAAAAAAAAAAGGTGGTGGTAGGTTAGGGAGGCCTAGCTCCTGACAGTGCAGTGGGTAACCAGTCAACGTGACTAGGACTCTATGGCTTTACACCTAACTTCACAAGGTCTACAGCCCTCTCTGCAAGGACTCAGGTATCAAACCAACCCCCAAATAACATCATTTACATAAAAAGAATCCCCTTCCTGGTTGGATAAAACTCTGGTAGTTAAAGATGGAGGAAAAAGCCCTCAAGAGGCAACCATTATTGAAGCTGCTTTAGGTAGAATGTTTTGAATACTTATGAGACAAAGTAAGGGAAAGCAGTCTGTCTAAATTAAGGTTTATGATCAAGGTTACACTGGTAGCTAAGGGGCAGATAACAGTTATAAAAGAAACAAGGGAACTAACTTACAGGTAGGGAATTTATTCTCCTCGTGGGATTTTCAAGGCTGCAATGAGATCAGAAAGTAAATCATGAGAATCAAGCAAGCAAAGTGGTATTCATATCAGTAGATGCGTAGTGTCTAAACTACCGTTTGATGGGGTGAGGGGAGCATCAAACATATTCCTGTTTTAGGCAAGATGGAAGAATAGATTTCTGAAGCTCTTCTGTTTTCACAAGCAGCCCCATAACTGGGCTTCTAGTGAAAAAAGCCCAGATCTTCTCTTAAAATATACACCTTCTAGGGAGTTCCCTGGTTTTCTAGGGGTTAGTATTCCAGGCTTTTACTGCCATGGGTTGGGTTCAATCCCTGGTTGGGGAACTGAGATCCTACAAGTGAGGCAAAACAAAATAAAAAACAAACCAAAGTTCTCTTAGGACAATGATGTCAGGAGACAGAGCAAGGGTTTAAGTGACATTAGAACAGAACCCCAAAATTACAGCTAAAATAAAGGAAGGGAAGTTCTGAAAAACTGCTGACACAAACTACTCATCTCAAAAGATACCAGACTTTATAGGATCCAGGAGTCTTAATCAGGATCACTAAATCCAGAGCTTCAGTCCACAGCATGAAGAATTTAATTTGAAAAATTATTTTTCTAAGCACAAACATTTAAAGGCAGTGAATACATACTTTTCTTTACTATCCAAGGGCCCAGGAGAATCCAGAGAGAAGCCTGTGTGGGGGGGGGCAAAAAAAAACACCTCAGACTTTATTGTTTTGGGCTCCAAAATCACTGCAGATGGGACTGCAGCCATGAAATGAAAAGATGCTTACTCCTTGGAAGAAAAGTTACGACCAACCTAGACAGCATATTAAAAAGCAGAGACATTACTTTGCCAACAAAGGTCCATCTAGTCAAAGCTATGGTTTTTCCAGTAGTCATATATGGATATAAGAATTGGACTATAAACAAAGCTGAGCGCAAAAGAATTGATGCTTTTGATGTGCGGTGTTGGAGAACTCTTGAGAGTTCCTTGGACTGCAAGGAAATCCAACCAGTCCATCCTAAAGGAAATCAGTCCTGAATATTCACTGGAAGGACTGATGCTGAAGCTGAAACTCCAATACTTTGGCCACCTGATATGAAGAACTGAGTCATTGGAAAAGACCCTGATGCTGGGAAGGACTGAGGGCAGGAGGAGAAGGGGACAACAGAGGATGAGATGGTTGGATGGCATCACCGACTCAATGGACAGGAGTTTGAGTAAACTCCCAGAGTTGGTGATGGACAGGGAGGCCTGGCGTGCTGCAGTCCATGGAGTCGAAAAGAGTCGGACATGACTGAGTGACTAAACTGTAACACCACTTATTCATTAAAATAAGTACATAAACCTACTAGTACTATTTAAGGCAGTCAACAAAGGTTCATGGCTCGGACTTTTGCCAGAATTGAAGCTGAATCTCCATGTTTGCCAAAACACCATATTTGCACAAGTCTAAACATTTTCATAGTATATCTACTTATGCGTTCCTCCTTGCAAACACCATCATGGATAATAGGATATGAGGAGACAGAATTAAACCAAACCTCATGACTTATTTACAAAACAGAAGCAGACTCACAGACTAGAAAATAAACTTACAGTTATCAAAGGGGACAGTGCGGGGAATATTACTACTATATATAAAATAGATAAACAACAAGGGTCTACTACATAGCACAGGGAACTATATTTGATATCTTGGAATAACCTACAATAAAAAAGAATTATATATGTATAAGTAAATTACTTTGCTATACACCAGAATCTAACACAACACTGTAAATCAACTACACTTCAAAAAAAAAAAAAAGGTCTTAAATCATGATTATTAATTCCGAGGTTACCCAGGCTAACTTTCTGTGAGTTCCAACCAAGGAAAGGACAATTATTTGTTTTCTGGAATAGTTTTTTATTTCAAGTATCTTATATCCTGTCAGGTCATGTACTAATAATTCAGGGGGTTGGAAAATATTATGTCCTTTGACAAGCAAACAAGTATTTATTGCCTTCAACAAGATACCACCAAGTGAGGTGCTCAACTCAAAGGCAACAGAATAAAGGAGATGCTGCTTAGCGTGGCCCAGAGCCATCAGGGCCTGCCTAGCACACACCTTTCCTCCACCATGTCTAAATAATCATACAAGTTAGGTGTTACTGCTCCTGGCACGACTCTCTTCCTTGCCACACTGCCACAAATGACAATCCTATCTCTGGTTCTTAAGAAGCTTACATTTTAAGACTTGTGCTCTTGCAGTTCTTTACCCTAAAGCATCTGTGCAAATAAACCTTGCCCCAACATTAACTTTGTTGTTGTTTAGTGGTTAAGTCGTGTCTGATTCTTTTGCGACCCCATGAACTACAGCCCACCAGGGTCCTCTATCCATGGGATTTTCCAGGCAAGAATATTGGAATGGGTTGCCATTTTCTTCTCCAGGGCAATCTTCCCAACCTAGGGATCAAACCCACATCTCTTGCGCTAGCAGGCGAATTCTTTAACACTGAGCCACCAGGGAAGCAAACATGAACTTATGGTTAGAATAAGATGTACTGGCAGTTTCTCCAGAGCAGGCTCGCTGAAATAATTTCATTATACTTCCAATAACTTGACGCAGAATTTTAACCAATAAGATTTCCCGAATGCCACTTAAAGAGTGGTATGGTTAATTTCATACTACTACTCATCTTCATAAACCACCTCCTCGCGGCCACTTGAGTTTCCTCTTTTCATACACTGCCACAGGGGCTCCTTTGTACTGTTCTAACAGGTGTCTGTCACTCAATGCCAGACTTCTGTTCACTACCTCAACTCACCAAACTGAGTTTCTAGGTGAAACAAGCACTGCTCTCCATAAGGCAGACACATGATAAAAGACTAAAAGGATACCTGAATCAGTTGATTCGGAGGAGCCCATTCTCTGCAGACTGCTGTTTTTCACCTCCATGGGTTGTTCATACTCACTGAAACCAAGAAAAGTAACTCACAGGAGACAGCCCATGACATGGCACATTGCCATACTGCCATAAACCATCATTACTTCTAGGCCACACCACGAAACACTTGGCCACCCAGAACACACAGTTAGCACTTAGGTATAAAAGGAGATGAGAAAAGAGTAGGTTGGCATTGGTCACACTGTTGATAGGAGGAGGACAATGACTACTGGACTACTTCCTGAAATGAAAGCATGTGTTCTAGGTACTGAGCTAGGAGCGGGGATGAACAGGACAAGTTCCTGCTTTTCAGAGATTGGAAAAGACATGTGCTTCTTTAGAAAATGGAACGTCCAAGACTGATGAGAAAGCAGCTTTACCAAAAAACAAAACAGGACAAACCCCAAACGGTGGGATGTATTTTTTTAACAAGGAAAAGTGCAGGAAAATGTTAGGAGTGGAAAGCTGAGTTAAAAGACCTGGTCTTAGGAAAGCATGGGGCTGGGTTGGGGGGGGGGGGGGGAACAGCAGGAATATGCACGGGGCGAGGGACTGCGACGATTTTTGCAAACTCACGGAAAGAAAATGCCACGTCCCTTGGCTGAGAAGGAAACAGAGCTCACAGAAAGCTAAGGTAACTACGAGGTGGTTCTGCAAAGGATAGAAGTGAGCGACTAAGAGGGCCTGTTTTTCCCCGTGGAGGCATATTTCAAAGAGCTTCGTGGGGCAGGGACAGAAGAGCACAGGGCAATCTAAGAAGGGGTGGCGAAGGTGGGGGGCCCGGGCGTACCCCCCCCCCCTACCCGGCCCTTCTCGGGGCTGAGGGCGGCCCCGGAGGGTCCGAACGGCCTCTCCCGCCCAACATTCGGCCTGGGGGGAGGGTGCACATGGCGGGCCCCCGTCGGTGGGGCCGCCCCCGAGCGGCAGAGAGGCAAGCGCTACCCTCGCGGCCGGTTTTCTGGCCTGATCTACCCAAGAGCCGTCTGGGAGGCCAAACGCTTGAGGCACCGCTCCTCGGTCCCTCCTCACCTGCCCAGTCCCTGCAGCTGGTCCATGGTGACCGTCAGGTTGGTGACAGGCGACAGGCCCCCGGCGGCTGGCGTGCCGAACAGCGCCTTCACGACAGGCTGCGGTGCGGGCGGGGGGCTGCAGGCGAAGAGCAGGCGGCGGCGGTGCGGGGGCTCCGGGCCCAGTTCCATGGCGGCGCCGGGCCTCCTAGGGATCCCGCTCCCTCTTCCTCCGCCTCCGCCGCGCCCGCCCCGCCCCGCTGGCACTGGCCTCGGCCGCGCGCCCCGCAGTCGGCGCCCGCGGGTCAAACACAAACACGACCCCGCGGTTCAGCGATGCGGCTGCCGCGGGCAAGAGGCGCGGACGGGCGGGTGTCCAGACTCGGCAGGCGCCAGCCACAGGCGCGGGTGCGTCCCCTCACTCCGCGAGGCTGGAGGGCGGGGGGAGCCGGCAACCTGAAGATTAAATCCAAACAAACGGGGCGCGTCGGGGAGGGAGAGCGGCTAGAGCTGCGAAACAACGACGCGGGCTCACACTCTCTTCACTTTTCTTTCACTCTCTCGCCCGGGGTAGTGCAGACAACCAGGCCGACATTCACCTCCCTCCCGGGCCGTCGCTGCCAAGGTGGCCTTTCGCGGTAATAGCTGCTCACTGCGGCCTGCCGCTCCCCTGCCCCCCCTTTCCTAGTTGGCGCCAAACAGAATCCACCAATCAGTAATCAACTTCTCCTCCTCGCACAGGAATGGCAGCTAGGCTGGACCAATGAGAGGGGAAGAAGGAAGCAGCTCGCGGGACGCTGCGAGGTCAGCCCCCTCTCAGAAAGGGGCGGGGCCTAGAGGGGCCCTCCGAACCCGAGGAGCTCAGAGGTCAATGAAAACTCCCAGCTGAACCTGCGAGATGCCGGGAGAGACCGGAAGGCACCGCTTGACGCGTTGCATGTTGGGAAGCGTAGTTCCCAGAGCGCGTCGGAGTGTAGTCGGCTCTTACCGCGTTAGGCCAAAGCCCTATCGGCGTCTGTTCTGTGTTACACACGGTGAGGCAATGTGGAGGGTAGAGAAAGCTGTTCGGTCCCCTCTTCCGCTCTGGGCCCCCAGGCCCCAGTTTTAGCATGAGAACTGGATGACCCAAGGACTGGACCCTGCCTCACGAACACAGGGCCCAACTCTGGAGGCTCCTGTCCAGCCGGCTGTCCTGTCCTTGAGCTGCTGATTACAAGACTTAACCCTATGGCCTGCATTGTGGGCCTCAGCATTGTTTGCTCACCTCTATTTTAGCTTTGGTATATTTTCTCAGAACCAGTTCCTCCTCTCGCACTCTTTCTGGCTTCATTCGAAGTGCCTAGATAAGCAACACCTGGTGGTTCAGTGGTAAAGAATCTGCTTGCCAATGCTGGAGGCTCGGGTTCTATCTCTGGGCCCAGAAGATCCCCTGGAGAAGGAAATGGCAACCCATTCCCCTATTCTTGCCTGGCAGGAGGAGGCAGAGGAGCCTGGCGGGCTACAGTCCATGGGGTCGCAAAGAGTCAGATACAACTGAGTGACTAATACTTCACTTTGTGTCTAAACAACAACAAATATAATAATAGTAAACACTTATTTAGTGCTAATGTCCCACTGTTACAAGGCCTTTATCTATTCATTCGTTTAATTCTTACAACAATTCTATGAGAGAGAAATTATCCCCACTTTATAGGTGACCAGATTTGTTGTAGTATCCCTTGCACCAATGACGATTCCTAGAATGAATGATTTTATAAGAGAGGCAGAGGTACAGCGGTCAGTCTTGAAAAGGATTTGTCTTTCGGTAGCATGTTTAGAGCAAATACTCTGCTTATTTAGCTTGTGTATTCAAATATTTTGGGTGTTTGGTTAAGATTATGACCACTACCTCTGTTTTTGGCCTACCACAAGCTCAAATATTTTTTTAAAAAGCTTTTCCTTGGGACATGGGATAAATTAGGGGGATGGGATTAACATATACACACACTACTATATATAAAATAGATAACCAACAAGGACCTACTGTATAGCACAGGGAACTATACTCAATATTTTGTAATAACCTAAAAAAGGATATATATAATACACATTATGTGTGTGTGTGTGTGTGTGTGTGTGTGTATATATATATATATATATATATATATATATAATAGAATCACTGTGCTATACAACTAAAACTAACATAACATTGTAAATCTGCTATACTTCAACTAAAAAAACAAAAAGCTTTGTGTTTTAAAGGTTTGTATTATGCAAATACTACAAAATAATTACAGCCTTAGAAAATACAAATAGTTATACTTCAAAAAATCATCTGTAATTATACCAGCTTCAAAGAAACAGTGGTCAACATTTTGAACTTTTTGAGAAAGTGTCCAGGAAGATAAGTCCTTAGGAGGGGAAGAGAGTGTATTCAAGGCAGAGTGGGTGTGTTAGTTGCTCAGTCGTGTCCGACTTTTCATGACCCCATAGGCTCCAGCTCGCCAGGTTCCTCTGTCCATGGAATTCTCCAGGCAAGAATACTGGAGTGGGTTGCCATTTCCTTCTCCAGGGGACCTTCCCTACCAGGGACCTTCCTGACCAGGGATTGAACCCGGGTCTTCTGCATTGCAGGCAGATGCTTTATCATCTGAGCTACTAGGGAAGCCCTCAAGGCAGAGGGACAGACCCTAAGCAAAGGCTCTGAAGCTGGAAGAAGTCCCCTCCCTGTGTGTGGCAGAGAAGGAGTGGGAGGGGAGGTTGGCGGTGGCCCAGACTCTACAGGGGCTCACCACATTCTGCAGCTTTTATCTCAAGGGCAATGGGAAATCATTGAAAGGTTTACATTTATATTTGAAAAAGATAATCCGAGCTGATTTAATGTTTTACATGTGCTCACTCTCCTTTCACCCAACTGTGCAGTTAGCCAGATTGGATTTATTCTGCATGGTTACCTGAGGCAGCAGTGAGCCTCCCTGGAGGCTACATGGTTTCAGTTTAACACTAAAAAGGAAAATCAGAACTAACAGTTTTCCAAGATGGAATGAGCAGTCCACAAGAGAATGTATAACCAGTGTCTCAGATGCTGTGTGGGGGTGAGGAGTACATAGAATCAAGAATTCCCAAATCCTAGGCCTACATTACAATTATCCAGGGAGCTTTGACATTTATTTATTTACTTACTGAGTTGGCAATCCATTTCCATGGTACAAATTCAAATGATACCAAAAAAGGCCTAGATGAAATCTCCCTCCCATCCCTGTCCCCAGGTACCCTGTTTTCCTCCCTGTGGCCAGATTTGTGTGTGTGTCTCCTAGAACCTGGGTCTGTGCTAACACGTGCTTGTACATATTTTCCCACATATACTTTTCAGTTTTCACAGATGGCAACATGTTATAAACATTGTGCTGAATCTCGCTTTTTTCCACTTCATGTATGTTGGAGTTGGTTCAATATCAACAGATAAAGTTCCTCTTTTTTTTTTTTTTAATGGCTACCAGTTGAGGAGCTTGTTTGAAAATACAGACTCTCTGGTCTCCCTCGAATATATTAGTAAAATGGTTATTTATTTATTTTGACTGCACTAAGTCTTTGTTGCTGTGTAGGCTTTTCTCTGGTTGAGTGAGGTGCTTGGGCTTCTCATTGCAGTGGTTTCTCTTGTGGAGTACAGGCTTAGTTGCTCTGAGGAAGTTGTGGGATATTCCCGGACTAGGGATTGAACCCATCTCCTGCATTGGCAGTTGGATTCTTTACCACTGAGCCACCACTGAAGTCCCTCCTTTGGATATTTTGATTTCATAGGCTTGGTGTGGGGCCCTTCCTGGAATCTGTATAATCAGGAAGCTCTATGAATTGTTCTGAAATACAAGCAAGTTTGGGAACCACGTAACTAAATGACTTCTAAGGCCACTGAATTCCAGAGGCCACACACATGTTCTAATACATAATTTGTGTTTATCATGGGATGTGCTGGATAACAAGCCTTGTAGGATGATTTTGTGAGCACAGGCTGAGTCCTGCCTCTTGGTTAAATGTTTGCTCTGGGATGACAGACTTTTCTAGCTGAAAGTGTGCCCCGCCCCCATTCTTTCATGGGTGTTTCCTGAACAGTTTCACCCACCTTCAGTACTTCTTCAGCCTCCTGTCTTATCGCAGAGAACTACCAAATTCCTGTTACTGATAGGCATATCCCTGCTGAATTCCTGCCTCTCATCTGAATTCACCTAGAATGGCCTGCTGGCAACTTACACTGGACTTGCCTCAAGTCCACTTACTTCTCTCTTTCCTTCCTAACCGAACTTGTGACCCTCCCTAGTGCCCCTGGCAGGAAACAGCCCTGGCACCTTCACCTGCCGGTTCGTCTCCTCCTGCTGACCAGATCTGGCTGGACTCCCAAACCCTCGACCCCAAAATGCTCTGTCTAAATGCAAATCTGATCTCCTCATCTCACCATCAGTTTGAAGCTGTCCTACCCATTGCTTAAAGCAGGGGCCCCCATACATTTTGGACCCAGGACCTAGAACACACATATCAAAAAATTTTCAATGTATCATGTACTCAATAGTACCTGTAAAACACTGTTTTTTATTTTGCATCACTTAAGAATCTTAGCTATGAAAAAAATTTAAAAATCCTAGAGATAAACCCCTAAAATGAATGTGTTATGATGGCCTGTGACCTGCAGTTTGAAAGGCAGTGGCTGATAGGCTCAGCAAGCTGATAATGGTGCCTTTCATCTCAAAAGCAGTAAGTAAAAAAGCAGAATTCCCTGGTGGTCCAGTTGTTAGGAGTTTGAGCTTTCACTGCCTTGGCCTGGGTTCAACCCCAGGTTGGGGAACTAAGATTCCACAAAACTGCCCACAGCACAGTCAAAGGAAAAAGAAGCTACATCTCCTTTTGCCTTCATAGGCACTTCAGTCATAGAGCTATGACCTTCTCCCTACCCTCACCAGTTCAATATTTCAAATATTTTCCACCTTAAATCTCTGAAAAATTCCTTGCTTCTCTTGTGTCATTTATTACTTGACTCAACATCCCTATTCTCACATTCATTCATTCAACAAACATTTATTCATTGCTTACTGGGACAAAGCTTATGCTAGGAATAAAATGCCGCAATCCCTACCCTCTGGAGGCTTACCTCTGCCCAATGCAGTCTCACAGGGGATTCCTTGAAATCATTATCATGATAAAGGATGCTGGCTGGGGGGAGGCTGGTGGAGCTAAGAGGAAGGCTGGAGGGGAGAGGGTGGAGGGACTTCCCAAAGGAGATTAAAGCTGAAACTTGAGGGTGTAGGTTGTCGGAAAAGGGGAGAGTTGGAGTTGGATGAGGTGGGGTGATTTTAAGGAGAGGAAAGAGGCCTCTTCCTCTGGACAGTAGAGGGTGTGGAGGGTGGATCGGAATTGCTGCAGGGTGGATCAGTGGGGGAGAGGGGAAGCCTGTGAGGAGTAGCAAGACCCTAAATGCAGACAGAAATGGGGTAAGGGGTTCTGCAATAGGAGGGGAGCGAGTGACCCTGGGAGCTGGGGAAGGAGATGGAGCTCATTCGGTTTTGATAACAGAATCCTTGAGATGGGGGAGGGAACAGGAGGAGTCTAGAAAGACTTTGAGGTAAGGACTTAAGCACCTGGGCGGGTGGGAGCATAATTTCAACAATAGGAGGCCCAGTTCTTGGTGGAATTTGATGAGCTCAGTTTGGGGCTTATCTACTGTCTGGGGTTGGTACTGGGGAGAGAGATTTGGGGTTCATTAGCATAAGGATGGTAAAGTCCACAGAGGGTGTGAGAGGAGTGTGTTAGGAGACTGGTTCTATGAAGCATCAATATCGTGGCTTGGATGCAGAAGGAGAAGCCCAGGAAGGTGGGGCTGGAGAAGCCACTCAAGGCAGGAGCAGCCAGTCTGTGGTTCAATCCTTGTAACTGAAGGGAGTCACTGAACGGGGCTGCATGGAGAGCTTCATCGTGCTGAGCGAGCGGTGGAGGTGGGAAGTGAGGAAGCAGCCACAGGAAGGCTCTGGGAAGGCGAGAGATGGCACAGGGGCATAGTACAGTTCACAAAGGTTCATAGCTACATTATTCATCTTAGCCCCAGCAGAGAGCAACCTAAGTGCCTGTCAACTGCGGAATGGGTAACAGCAATGAAACCTTACCATCGATGATGAACATAAGCCAGACACGGAAGAGGACATACTCTTTGGCTCTGTGGCATAAAGTTTAAAAGGAAAAGAAATTCCTACTTTTTAATCCTTAGTGATAGAAGTTAGGGTCCTGGTGATTTTAGGGAGTGGTGGGACTGGAAAGGGATGTGAGGATGACTTTATGCATGAAGGTGCTCACCCTCTGGAAATTTTGCTCCAGATCTGTTCACTTTTCTTCACGAATAGTATATTTGAATGAAATGTTTCTTGTTAGTAATAAAACAACTTTTCCTTGACACCACTTTTCCCCTCCAGCTACATTCCTCCCCTTCACAGTAAAATGCAAAAAAGCTGTCTCTAATCCCTCTCCTCCCATTTTTTTCCTGAACCCACTCCAACCAGACAGTCACCCTCCCAATTTCATGGACATGGGGTCTGGCAAGTTCTCCAGGGACCTTCCTTTGCTGAATCTAGTACCAACTTGCATGCTCTGTCTTACTCTGCCCGGCAGTCACCTGTTAGAGCCCTGGATATAGTTGACTACTCCCTTCAAGAAATATTTGCTGCTCTTGGATTTCAGGACACCCTGCTCCAGATTTTTCACCTCTCCAGTTGCTCCAAAAAACAAAAAATGATGCTTTAACAACATTGTAAATCAGCAGTACTCCGATAAAAATTAAAAAAAAAATACTTTAGAGAGGTCATGGTGCAGTAAGTCATTTGGCCCATCAAGGGTGGGAAGCAGGCACAGAGAGCCTTGAAGCTTTGAAGCCTTGAAGTTCTTCACAGGCATGGCAGTTTCTTGCTCCCAGCAGGAGCAGCAGCTTAGAGCCTTGCTGGAAGAAAGAAGGGGAAATGTTTGTGGAGTAAATGAAAACTAAGAATGTGAATGTTATCCTGAAGGCAGTAGGATTAGAAAGGGCCCTGAGACACCATTATTCCTCTTCCCTGCTCTCCCCACAAAAAAGGTAAACTGAACTTATGGCCCAGGGTGATGAGGCGGATCGCTGGGGTCCCTATTCTCTTCAGAAAAGGTTGACTTTTTCGGCCATTGAGCATTATTGTAATACTCAAGGAGGCCACCAGAGGGCACTTGTTTCCCAGAAGAATAGTCTTAGGAATAGAATTAATGAGTGTTGGCAGAAAAAGCAGCTAGAGGGACTTGTCACGTGTGAAAAACTGAAGGCACCCCAGTCTCTGGGGATCTGTTTCTAGAGCCCTTTTCATGGTGGGACATGCTCAGGGGCAGAAGCCCCAAACCTGTGTTGCTAGTCTCAGCTGGCTGTATATCTTATGAGTCAGCTTCTTGATCACTCTTGGTCTCAGTGGTACCCCCTTAAGGAAATTGGAGGCATGACTCCTGAGCAGTGTACAACACAGGTGGCATTAGCAAGAGAGAACAAAGCAAGTAAACACTTTTCAGAAGTTGGAAATAAACGGGATTGCTGACCCTCATTGTCCCAGCCTTGTCCCTGGCTAATGTAGTACTGTTGGGTGTGTGACCCTACACTCATGTGTCCTACTGCGTGAGTGAGTGTCCAGCACTGGATATTTTGAGAGAGGTAACCCCTGACAGGTAAAGGTGGTGAGGCCAAAGTTAGGTCCGAGGCAGCTGCTAGGCAATGGAGGACCCCAGGGCAGTTGGGAGTCATAGTATGTTCTGGAGTGAGGGTGCGTGACTTCATTCCAATTGCAGAGTTTCCTTGTGAGGTTTCCTGGGGCCCTCCCTCTGGAAGTTAGAGATCCTGGATAGCAGCTGGGACCTCCTTATAGTTTGCACCTGAGTGCTATGACCAACCCCCCCCGCCCCCACCCGTTCCCCCCACCCCCATCCCCCTAACAGAATGTTCTGGGAGGAGAGGAGACACTTTGTGTTGAGGCTGGAAGAGGCTGGAAACCAGAAACCTCAGCCTGTGGTGACATTGCCTTGTCCCAATCCCTGGGTCTCTGTGAGGTGAAATTGTCCCCGGGGCTCCCTCTGTCCTGGCTGAGTTAGAGCTTCTTGTGCCATCCTGCTGCTGACTGGTTGACAAATGCCCCCATTAGGCAAGGTGCCTTGTTGGGGAGGGGTGGCAGATGGAGGAAGAGCTCATGGTTGTTTATTATTATTATTATTTATCTTATTTATTTGACTGTACTAGATCTTAGTTGCAGCACATGGCATCTAGTTCCCTGACCAGGAATTGGACCCGAGCGCCCTGCATTGGGAGCATGGAGTCTTAGCCACTGGACCACCAGCCCACTGAGCTCAAGGTTTTGATAAAATAAAATTTCACATATTGAGGTATGGGGAAGCCATTCTGGCTTATACATGAATTAACTTGAATTTTATGGTAACTAAAGCAGCCTGCTTGTGGCTTCTCAAACATACATTGTATGTCTGTTTTAATTATTGAAGAAAAAGGCACATTGGTCAGAAGTAATAAATATCCATATTAAAAATAAAGCTTAGGGGAGTTCCCTGGTGGCCTAGTGGTTAGAACTCTGCACTTTCACTGCCGCAGCTGGGGTTCAATCCCTGGTGGGGTAACTGAGATCACAAAGCCGAGTGGTAAAAAAACAAAACAAAACACGAAACCTTAAATGCTTTGCTTCCTGGGACACCAATGCTTTTACTCCTTTGATGATAAGGCCCCTTCCACGTGCCAAGGCCGTATTGACTCGCTGTGCACGTGCTGGTCTATTTTTTGTAAAATAGACTTTATTTGGCTTTATTTGTTTCTTTTTTAAAAATATATATTTATTTATTTATTTGACTGCATGAGGTCTTAGTTACAGCACATGGGATCTCGTTCCCTGACCAGGGTTTGAACCCGGGCCCCCTGCATTGGAAGCACAGAGTCCCAGCCACTGAACCACCAGGGAAGTCCCTATTTGTTTCTTATTTGGTCTGGTTTTTTTTTTTTTTTTTTTTGAACCTTGATGAAATATATTCCTGACTTCTTTAATGGTCTTTTTTTCTGAAAAAGATATAAAACTGTGCTGAGAACCATGCTTCTCAGGGGCAGTTTCTCAGAGTAATCTGGGAAGCTGGCTTCCAGGCTGTAGTCCTTGGTTCTCAAATAAAACACTTTTCTATTCTTATTACAGATTTTTTCCTTTTTTTTAATGACTGTTTATTGATTCTTTTCATTGACAGTTTCCAGGACTTAGCCCTTTCCAGCCCTGAGTAAAACCTGCCCTAGAGGGAGTTGGGGCTGGACCCTTCCAATCTTTTTGAAACTAAAATCCAGACTCCAAGGCGTGCCCCGGGCCTTGTGGGATGATTGTGTGTTCTCTGGAAAAAGGGCTACATTCGAGGAAATGGGATCAATCAGAGTGAAACAAATTCCTTTCCTTCAGGACTCCTTAGTGCCTTTAATAAGCTGAAGTGTATTGTGAGTCTCCATTGATGGCTCAGATGGTAAAGAATCTGCCTGCAAAGGCAGGAGATCCCAGTTTGATTCCTGGGTAGGGAAGATCCCCTGGAGGAGGGAATGGCTACCCACTCCAGTATTTTGGCCTGGAGAATTCTGTGGACACAGTCTGGAGGGATGAAGTTGCAAAGAGTCGGACACGACTGAGTGACTAACACTATCAAGAAACAGCAGGGGAGGTTTCACAAACTTATTTGAATGTAAGATCCTTTTCTCGGGAATCTTGCTTGACCCCTGGTCCAGGGAACATACTCTGAGAAGCACCTGCTTAATCCAATGCAGGCCCCAAATTGCTTTCACAGAGATAATGGAAATGCAGCCGGGTAGGTGCTCGCCCCAGCCCCAGGTTAGTGGTCCGAGGGCGGCCGGGGCCTCCCCTCCCTGGGCACACAGAGCCTTCCTGAGTGGGCGGGTGGGGGCTGCCGCAGCGCTACTGCCTTCACCCCTTTCTTTCATCTTCAGTGACTCAAGGGCCAGCTCATGTGAATTTGGGCTCTGCGGTCACGGAGAGCTGGGGAGAGAGATCAGTGCCCGTCCCATTGCCAGTGCTTAGAGATATAAATTACCTATTTATAAAATCTGGAGGAGGGCATGGCAACACACTCCAGTATGCTTGCCTGGAGAATCCCCATGGACAGAAGAACCTGGTGGGCTACAGTCCATGGGGAAGCAAAGAGTCAGATATGACTGAGCGACTAAGCGCAGCATTTATAAAATGCACAATCTTATGTGTAATTATTTAGTTTTTAACAAATATGTACAGTTGCGTGTGTGTGTGTGTTAGTGGCTCAACAAAAAGTGTCCAATTCTTTGCGACCCCATGGACTGTAGCCCGCCAGGCTTCTCCATCCACGGAATTTTCCAGGCAAGAATACTAGAATGGGTTGCTATATTCTTCTCCAGGGGATCTTCCCAACCCAGGGATTGAACCCTGGTCTCCCGCATTGCAGGCAGACTCTTGACTGTCTGAGCCACCATGTAAATCTGAGCCACCACCAAATCAAGAGGTAGAACGTTTTCATCACCCCAAGCATTCCCTTTTCCATCAATCTTGTTTTGCTAACCCGTGGCCCTGGCAGCCACTGATCTATTTCCTACTTTTTGCACTACCCCTTTGCCTTTTCTCTATTTCTTTGCATTGATTGCTGAGGAAGGCTTTCTTATTTCTCCTTGCTATTCTTGAGAGTGTCCCTTGGACTGCAAGGAGATCCAACCAGTCCATCCTAAAGGAGATCAGTCCTGGGTGTTCATTGGAAGGACTGATGCTGAAGCTGAAATTCCAGTACTTTGGCCACCTCATGCGAAGAGTTGACTCTTTGGAAAAGACCCTGATGCTGGGAGGGATCGGGGGCAGGAGGAGAAGGGGACGACAGAGGATGAGATGGTTGGATGGCATCACCGACTCGATGGACTTGAGTTTGAGTAAACTCCGGGCGTTGGTGATGGACAGGGAGGCCTGGAGTGCTGCGATTCACGGGGCTGCAAAGAGTCGGACACGACTGAGTGACTGAACTGAACTGAACTGAACTTTGCCTTTTCTGGAGGTTTCATATAAATAGAATCATGCAATATGAGGTCTTTTGCCTCTGACTTCTTTCATTTATGACAATATCTAGCATAGTGTTTATGAGGTTCATTCGCGTGTATCAACAGTTCATTCTTTTTTACTGGCAGGTAGCATTCCATCATGTGAACGTCCACTGTTGATAAACTTGCTGAAGGATGTCTAGGCTGTTCCTGGGTTTTGACTATCACCAACATTCTTGTACAAGTTTTTGTGTGCAAGAATGCTTTCATTTCTTGATGGTAAATACCTAGATGTCGAATTTCTGGGATATATGTTAGTGTCAGAGTGTGCGTGCTCAGTCATGTCCGACTCTTTGCAACCCCATGGACTGTATGTAGCCTGCCAGGCTCCTCTGTCCATGGGATTTTTCAGGCAAGAATCCTGGAGTGGGTTGCCATTTCCTCCTCCAGAGTATCTTCCTGACCCAGGGATCAAACCTGCATCTCTTGCATTGACAGGTGGATTCTTTACCAGTGAGCCACCTGGGAAGCCCCATAAGTGTCATAGCTTGTCCTTTTCAAAACGGCTCCTGGTTGTCCTTCTGCTATCTGCAGGAGAAGAGGGGAGTTGAGAGGGTCTGCTGAAGCTGGGAGAGGCTGGAACCTCAGCCTGACAGCTGTCTGTGGGTAGTTTAGTGTCTTGAGCAAGTTGCTTTGTTCTGGTCCATGTGGACTGGAGAGCAGCCAATTTCTGCAAATCTTGAGAGGCTCCTTTTGTCCTGAGCTGAGTGGGCAAGGCCAGACAAAGTTTGGGGTTGTCAAAAGCCATGCTTTTGCCATAAACACCTTGGAATATGGAGATATAAAGGAGGAGAAAAATTTTGTAAGAAGACCAAGGAAAAAAGGATCTTTACCACTGTTCTATACCCAGATGGCTACTTAAACTGAAAGGAATGAAAATTAAACTAGGAAGTCAGTTGCTCAGTTACACAAGATACATTTCAAGTGCTCAATGGTCACATGTGTTTAATGGCTGCCATACTGGATAGCATGGGTGTAGAATATTTCCTTCATCACAGGAAGTTCTGGTTGAGACCCTGAACTCTCCCCTTTGGGAAGGTCAGTGTTATTGTGTTGTTGCTGTTTAGTGACTAAGTTGTGTCCGACTCTTTGTGACCCCATGGACTGCAGCACACCAGGCCTCCCTGTCCATCGCCAACTCCCGGAGTTTACTCAAACTCATGTCCTAAGGGCTCACTTTTTATTGTGAATGTATAATACAAGTGGAGGCATTTAAAGTGCAGCAAGAGAAAAAACAAGTGGCCCAAAGGGTCAGTTAAAGAAATCAGAAACAAAGGAGCCTCTGTAGGGGGAGGTGGCCTGGCTTTTTTATTCTCGCCCTGTGGCTGACAGAGTGTTTATTGAAGATGAACTTTGAAGTGGATGCCTGGCAGTTAGAGCTTAAGGTATGCATTTGCATTACAAAAAAGAAAAGAAAGAAAGGAAAAAAAAAGATCAACATTCAGGGTTTATACTACAATCCACCAAGTGATGCCCAGGCTTCAGAGCCAATGGTGAGAACCTTAACTACGTGGGTTGTTGATATGTTAAAGAGCAGGGGTTAAAACCCAGAAACTCACAGCTACATAGAATCATAGTAGTAAATCTTATAACAATTATTAGGCAATAGTCTGAAGTCCACTCTATAGCCGTTGTCCCAGACTTGAAGGTTTCAACCATGAAAACAGGAAAATACTCCACAATATTATGTAAATCCTTGAACAAATTCCCGGGGCCTTCAAGATCACTGACCTATATTTGGGGCCATCCTGTGAAACAGGTTTGAGTCTGTCCAGAGAGGGTAAATTCCTCCATATCTCACTGAACCAGTCTCTTAGTCTGGAGAAAAGACCAGTTTAGGTAAAAGGTTGTGTCTCATTTTAGGAGGCAGTGATGCGAGTGGCTTCACCTAATAGGCCTACAGAGTACAAGCAATCAGATATTCAACTAAAAGCATTTCTATGGAAACAATCAAAAGAAAAAAAATTAAAACAAAGGTCAGCAATTGGATCAGTGAAGAGCTGATGCATTGGGAGAGAACCTGATGCAGGGAAAAAAAGATTAAAGACAGAAGGAGAAGGCAGAGGATGAGATGACTAGATAGCATCACCAACTCAATGGACATGAATTTGAGCAAACTCCGGGAGACAGTGGAGGACAGAGGAGCCTGGCATGCTGCAGTCCATGGAGTTGCAAAGGGTCAGAGACAATTTAGCAACTGAACAACAGCAGTGATTGGAGCTGATTATAATTCCAGATTTGTAGGTGTTGGGCTTGAAACCTCTTTAAATGGAGTGAGAGCAGACAGTGGCAATCTAATAGGTTTTCTTGGAATGCAGTTTGAATATCTCTGGTGATCTTTCTGAGTGGTTCACAAAGTAACAGACATGAAGATTGTTCACACACGAGTTGTTATGGTGATTTCTCTCCTTTTCCCAAGGCTGATATGCAGCTGTTACTGAAAGGAATGTGTGTGTGGGTTCCAGCTGCTCACCGCTGAAAAGCCAATAAACAGGCCAGGTTGGTGGAAAGGAAAGTTTGGTTTATTTCAGGTGCCGGTAACTGTGCGGGGAGGGTGGTGGACATATGTCCAAAGGCCAACTTCCCCACCTCTGCCCACCCGGACAAGCAGGGGGTGGTGGGGTGCTGACAGCATTAATAGACAAGAGTCGGGGGTGAGGGGCTACATGTAGAAACAGCACAGTCATCTCTAACAGTCATCTTCAAATTGGTCATCAGTGGTCTGACCAGCATCATCTTGATTGTTTTAGGTACAGTTAATCTTCAGTTCCAGAGTCCATTTGATCCCATTTCTTTGCAGTCAATTCTTGGAACTGTGGCAGCTCATGTCCTGGGAACAGTCTGGTCAGCGTGTAGTTAACTCCTCCAACTGGGGTTTTGGCATCTGTAAGACAGCTCACAGGATACACTCAATATTATCCACAGCCCTTGGGAAAGAACTAAAGGTCCTTGGCTATGCTTAATGACTACATTATTTAGTCTCCTTTGACTGTTTCTCCTTTGTTTCAGCATTTCTCAGATTAAATTTATCCTTTGACCAAAGTTTTCCATAGCTAAAAGACAGACAGAAGACATGGTAGGGTGGCAAGCATCATTGGGAAAGAAACTGATGCAGGGCAAGATTAAAGACCAAAGCTCTGTTTCACAGCCAGTGCTGTCCATCTGGGTTACCACTTTCTGAGGTACAACCAAACTGTCCCGTGTGGACAACTGGGGGTGTTCATAGTTGTCTTGAACTCAGAGATACAGAGCAGTGATGCGGGTCCAGGAGAACTGGTGTCCTGAGAAGGGCCCTCCCCAGGAATGTATGAGGACTGGGAGGAGAAGTAGCCCGGATGCACCTGAGACAGCCCTGCCTCTTAAGAGGAGAGTCCTAGGAGGAGACTCAGCAGGAGCCCCCAGGAGGAGGAGGGGACCCAGGAGAGCAGGGACAGGGGAGAATCGGCTAAGGGGGAATTTCAGGAGGACAGAGCGATGCCCAGAGTCTGTATAGATAAAGGCAAAGCTTGAGTGTGACTTTTGGATCCAGCAAGGAAGCAAGCCTGCAGGGGTCTTGAGCATGAGAGAGGGCAAAAAAATGTAGTCAGTGACCTACATGACTTTTCTTCAGACTGGGATGGGAGGTATCAGGGACACAGGCCATATCTGCTAGGGACTTGGGATGGGACATTTTTAGAGTGAAAAAGGAGGTGGCGAACAATCCAGGAGAGGGGATGAATGGAGCCAAACCCCTGACTGGCTGAGGATTGGTTCCAGAGGACTGAATAGTGTGGGATGGATGTCTGCCTAGAGACGGGCTGGAAATGTAAGTAGAAAGGGTACTTCTAGAAGGGGTTGGTACTGTTATCCATGCTTAAAGTGTTAAGTGATTGTCTACCAGGTGCCAGGCAGCGCCTAGAGGTGGAGGTTGAAAGGTGAATACATTTCTTTACCCTGAATCCTGAGGAGACCAGAATGTGGGGTCAGAGGGGTTGTAGACAGTGTGTGGTCCCCCTGTCTCCTGAGGACCCAACCCTCTTGAGCAAGCCCGCCTGTGACACTTCCCATGGGGTCCAGGGGAGGCCAAGGTATTGTAGGAGATGGAGAAACCATTTCTTCACCTTGCACAGAAGACAAAATTCACTTGCTGCCCTGCAGTCCTGTGAGGCAACAGCAGGGGCTGAGGCAAGTCCAGCTCACACCCTGGGAGAAGGGCAGGGATGGGATGGGTCAGGAAGGCTCCTGGTTGAGCCTTTGCATCAGGGCCCAGACTGGGCATAAAAGAAGGGTCCCTCGGGCTGGGAGGAGGCAGACTGGGGATCATGGAGACCCAGAGGGCCAGCCTCTCCCTGGGACGGTGGTCACTGTGGCTACTGCTGCTGGGACTGGTGCTGCCCTCGGCCAGCGCCCAGGCCCCCAGCTACAGGGAGGCCGTGCTTCGCGCTGTGGATCAGCTCAATGAGCAGTCCTCAGAAGCTAATCTCTACCGCCTCCTGGAGCTAGACCCGCCTCCAGAGCAGGATGTGAGTTGGGGAGGGGGCTGAGCCATCTCCCCCCAGCCTTGGTCACATTATCCCTCCCTTCGCTCAGGCTGTACCTCCTGTCAGGAAGGCACTTTGCCCTCTAGGTGGCTCCCACCTCTTCCAGAAAACCTTCCCAGACCTGGGTCCCCTGCCAGCCCCAGGCTTCCTGCCTTAGCATCTCTGCTGTGGGATCAGGCGCCCTGCACACCTGGCTCCCAGGACTTCCGGGAGCTCCAGGGATGGAGGGGGTCACAGGCTCTGTGAGGTGACGTCCCTGCTGAAGCCCCTCTGCACTGCGGTGTCTCCCTCCCAGGGAGGCCTCTGTCAGCCCGGACGTTCCAGGTACAAGGGCTCTCCCTGCAGGCGGCCCTGACCTCCCTCAGCCCCTCTGCGGGGAGGCGCTGCCGTCAGCGCTGCTGTGCGGTCCGCTCCTGCTCTCTGTGAGCTCGTGAGGCCAGGGACGGGCTCTGTCCCTCCCCTGGGCTCCCAGCACCAAGCCCAGGGCCGGACACGCAGGGGACTGGAGAGGCTGCCGTCTGGGTGGGGGCAGGGAGACAGATCAGAGAAGGAAACATGAGCCCGAGTCCAGTCTCCCCACTTTGATCTTTGACC
Organism: Dama dama; assembly: GCF_033118175.1. Lineage (NCBI taxonomy): Eukaryota > Metazoa > Chordata > Mammalia > Artiodactyla > Cervidae > Dama > Dama dama. The sequence goes on along the minus strand of NC_083704.1, from coordinate 55,863,484 downwards.
AGGTGGAGGACCACAGTGCTCGAAAGCCTGTGAGCTTCAGGGTGAAGGAGACCGTGTGTCCCAGGACAAGCCAGCAGCCCCCGGAGCAGTGTGACTTCAAGGAGAATGGGGTGAGCCTGGGGGCTGGAGGCTGAGGGCTGGGATAAATGCTTCTCGGGGAGCTGAGCAGGGGCCTTCAGGGAAGATCTCCAGCCCCTGGGGTGTGAGGTGAGGTGAAGCTGGGAGGTTATGACCCAGGGTTTCCAGTTTTACCTGAAGCCTCCCCTTCCAGCTGCTGAAAGAGTGTGTGGGGACAGTCACCCTGGACCAGGTTGGGAGCAACTTTGACATCACCTGTGCTGTGGTGAGTGACCCCTCCTGGGTTGCGAAGCATCTAGGGGGTAGTGTGTCAAACATCCTTTGGACCAATGACCCGCTGCCCCATCCAGGGCAGAGAAAGGCCCTCCTACCCCGGCCCCTCCCTCCCCCAAGCCCCAGGTCTCCAGCCCTGGGGCTGCGTCCCTTAGAGCGGTGGTTCTCTACTGGAGTTCCTATCTGGGAACTGACAGAGAGGCAGATTCTCAGCCCCACTGAGACCTCCTGAATCTGACTCTGGGGTGGGGTCCAGCCATTTGTATTTTCAGAAGGCCTCCAGGGGATTCTGACTGTGCTGAAGTTTGAGAGGCACTGACTTGAGTCATGAGCTGTCAGCCCCTGCTGTTGTCCAGCTTTGCTGGGATGGGCTTGTGACCCCAGAAAGCCCTATGTCATCTGTGGGCCTCAGATTCCTCATATGTCTGTGGTGTGGAGATTCAACCAGAAGCTCCAACGGTTGCAGCCAGAGGGTGCCTGGGCCCTAAAACCTCCTGAAGTTGCCCAGTTAGTGGGGATGTCCAAGTGGGGAGGGTTTTGGTCTTACCCCGGGTCCCTCCCTCCACAGTAACCTGTTTCTTCTCGTTGCACAGCCCCAGAGTGTCAGGGGACTTCGAAGGCTGTTTAAGAAGATAGTACGTGGTTGGAAGAGGTATGGCCCAATTATTGTCCCAATAATCAGATTAATTGGGTAAATTGTGGGCCCAGGAAAGAATCCTAAGGGTCTGCCGGCCCTGGTAAAGACTTCTGGACTCTGAGAAATAAACTCTTGTGAGAACAACTTCCTCCAGGCCTCAGTTTAAATTGTCTCCCCTTCTCCCACTTATCATGACTGAGTTGTTTACTCTGGGAGGCCCTCTGTGTCGGGTGTGTGGATGTGTGTGTGTCTGTGTGTGTGTTTTTGTGTGTGTATGTGTTTGATCACTCCTGTATGTGTATGTGTGTGATCACTCCTGTGTGCTTGTGTCTGTGTATGTGTGTATAATCACTCCTGTGAACACAGAGAAACATGAGGCCCCTGCTCCTTCCAGGAGGGCACAGGGGAGGCAGCAGCCCCAGGAGCTCGAGGACAGCATCTCCACCCTCGGGTCCCTCCCGAACCCTTCACCCGCCCCTGCCCTCCTCCTCCAACACCCAGTAGGACGTAAGGAGACCTGCTGTGTGTGCAGTGTTGGTGGGGCTGCTGCTCCAGCTCACGTGGCGCTGACAGTCCATGAAGGGCCAGGATTTTCACCTTGTTAAACACTCAGAGTCACAGTTAGGTCTCAGGGATAAACCTGCAGGTGCAATGCCCAGGACGTACCTCTTGCCCTCAACAGTCTTAATTTTGAAATAGCCTATCCCTCCTGGCTTTTCCTGTGGCACTGAGACACATCACTCTCTCTTCAGCTGGGTCCCAGGTTGAAGTGGTAGGCTTGTGTTTAGGGATCAGTTCAGTTCAGTTCAGCCGCTCAGTCGTGTCCGACCCATGACCCACAGAATGCCAGGCCTCCCTGTCCATCACCAGCTGCTGGAGTCCACCCAAACCCATGTCTATTGAGTGGGTGATGCCATCCAACCATCTCATCCTCTGTCGTCCCCTTCTCCTGCCTTCAATCCTTCCCAGAATCAGGGTCTTTTCAAATGAGTCAGCTCCTCACATTAGGTGGCCAAAATATTGGAGTTTCAGCTTCAACATCTGTCCTTCCAATGAACACCCAGGACTGATCTCCCTTAGGATGGACTGGTTGGATCTCATTGTAATCCAAGGGACTCTGAAGAGTCTTCTCCAACACCACAATTCAAAAGCATCAATTCTTCTGCACTCAGCTTTCTTTATAGTCCTACTCTCACATCCGTACATGACCACTGGAAAAACCATAGCCTTGACTAGATGGACCTTTGTTGACAAAGTAATGTCTCTGCTTTTTATTTTTGTCTCTGCTTTTTAATATGCTGTCTAGGTTGGTTATAACTTTCCTTCCAAGAAGTAAGCGTCTTTTAATTTCATGGCTGCAATCACCATCTGCAGTGATTTTGGAGCCCCCAAAAATAAAGTCTGACACTGTTTCCACTGTTTCCCCATCTATTTGCCATGAGGTGATAGGATCAGAACCTGTGGTCTTAGTTTTCTGAATGTTGAGCTTTAAGCCAACTTTTTCACTCTCCTCTTTCACTTTCATCAAGAGGCTCTTTAGTTCTTCACTTTCTGCCATAAGGGTGGTGTCATCTGCATATCTGAGGTTATTGATATTTCTTCTGGCAATCTTGATTCCAGCCTGTGCTTCCTCCAGCCCAGTATTTCTCGTGATGTACTCTGCATATAAGTTAAATAAGCAGGGTGACAATATACAGCCTTGACATACTCCTTTTCCTATTTGGAACCAGTCTGTTGCTCCATGTCCAGTTCTAACTGTTGCTTCCTGACCTATATACAGGTTTTTCAAGAGGCAGGTCAGGTGGTCTGGTATTCCCATCTCCTTCAGAATTTTCCACAGTTTATTGTGATCCACACAGTCAAAGGCTTTGGCATAGTCAATAAAGCAGAAATAGATGTTTTTCTGGAACTCTCTTGCTTTTTCGATGATCCAGCGGATGTTGGCAATTTGATCTCTGGTTCCTCTGCCTTTTCTAAAACCAGCTTGAACATCTGGAATTTCATGGTTCACATATTGCTGAAGCTTGGCTTGGAGAATTTTGAGCATTACTTTACTAGCGTGTGAGATGAGTACAATTGTGTGGTAGTTTGAACATTCTTTGGCATTGCCTTTCTTTGGGATTGGAATGAAAACTGACCTTTTCCAGTCCTGTGGCCACTGCTGAGTTTTCCAAATTTTCTGACATATTGAGTGCAGCACTTTCACAGCATCATCTTTCAGGATTTGAAATAGCTCAACTGGAATTCCATCACCTCCACTAGCTTTGTTCGTAGTGATGCTTCCTAAGGCCCACTTAACTTCACATTCCAGGATGTCTGGCTCTAGGTGAGTGTGAGTGATCACACCATTGTCGTGATTGTGACCCATTGTCTGTGTCGTGGATGGTACAAAATTTACACCATTAAATACAAGCATCTTGTCCATCAGGGTGAAGAGCTCTGCATGAGGGTGTGAGAGACAGGGTGACACACAGATCACATGTCTACTTGCCTGTGTGTTTCAGACACTGCCCATGTCCTGCCCGCTCCCCATTCTCTAGCTGACCTTTGCTCTGGGGCAGACTGGAAGCACCTGGGGAGTTTGAATCCAGGGAGCAGCTTCAACTAACCACTGAGGGGACTTGATGGAAAAACACCTCTTCTTCCTCCCCCCTTGTGTGGCCCACTCCCAGAAGTGTCACACCTCTGCCTGAGGTCCCCAGCCTCAGGTCTGTCCTGTCTGTCCAGTTTTGCATCAGTGTTGACCATATGTCCCTTGCTATGGACCAGGCCCTAAACATGCATATGTGACCACTGATAGCAGAAAGGAAATGATGTAAACAATTTTTCCATCTCAACCTGTGAGAAGGAGACAGAACTGGTTCCGGGCAGAGGTCTGCAGGCCTTATCAGTGCCTTCTCCAGTGATTGGTGAGATAGTCTGCTGCTTGACCTTTTTGACCTTTTACCTCTGAGAAAATAGGTAGCAGACTATTTCATGAATGGCACTGAGCATCAGTTCACGGCATGCTTGGCTTGTGTCCTCTCTGCACTCGGCCTGTGGATGTGACTGTGAAGGGACAAAAAAGCCCGGCCCCCACCTCAGTCAGTCCTAAAGCAGGGGTGCACTTTCAGTTCCAGGGTTTTTGTGGGTGAGGCTGAGGCTTGTCTCGAGGTGAGCACCTCTCTGCTCAGCTCCTTCCTCTTCCCTCTCCTCCCCTCTCCCTCCCTCCTTATGACCACCCCCCTCAAAGTTCACATGCCCCTTAATTTCCTGCCGAGGTCCTGCTTCTAGAGAACACAGGCTGTGATGACAGCAGAGCAGTGCAGTGTCCGTCCACTCGTCTCAGACAGGTCAGGTATGGGGCTTGATGTGCAGATAAGAGAGAAGGGCCTCAGGAGTCCAGGGTGGTGGTGCAGAGCAGGGTGGGGTCGGGGCAGTGCAGTAAGCCAAGGGGCATTGAGGGTTTCACAAAGTGGTCGGAGTGGTACAGGAGGTCAAGAGGCCCATAGAGTTGGAATTTCAGTAACCATGTGTATTGCTAGCTATTTTCTATTGTAATCATCTCCCTTTCCTCCTCTGACTTGGGAAAAGGATACAGCTTGACCAAGGTGCCTCTGGGGCAATATCTGGGCTGTGTAACCAGATTTCATAAAGCCCAACTTTCTTTCTTTCTCCAAGACTGAGTGGGCATCCAGCACCGTCCATCCAGGCTGCCATCTTCCAAGGCAGCCTGGCCAAGCCCCCAGGGGTCCCACAGGGCAACTGAGTCCACAAGCCACCCCAGGCCTCCTGGGCACATGAGGATTAGAATGGATTAGTGATGCTGGTGATGGATTAGAATGGGCTTCATGGTCTCAGGACTCCTCTGTCCCTTGGGCACACTGTTTCTCCCAGCTGTGCTCTCTTGTCCTGCCAGTGGCCCCCACTTCCCCCCCGCCCCCACCGGTGTCCAACCAGAGCACTGGGCAGCGAGTCACTGAGGTCAAATCAGAAGGGATGTCCTGAAATCTCTTCGAGCCAAGAGGAGGAGTTCCCTTGTGTGGTTGAGGTCAGGGAAGGCTTCTCAAGGTGGAAGGCAGATCAAGCAGAGGGATCAGGTGCAGAGATGGGAGGAGAGCACGAGGCTCCAAGGTGGCTTGTTGTTGGGGTGGGTGGGGCACCCTGACACCTGAGAACTGGAGGGATGTCCCCACTGTGGACAATGGGATTGTCAAGGTTCAGACCTGACTGCCAAGCTGGAATCTGTGTATTCTGAAATCAGGGGATACAATGGTCAAATCAGCATTTTGTCTTAGCACCTAGAAATTGATATGCAGGGAGAATCGTGGTGTGGGAGAACCTGAAAATCAGAGAACATGGAGTCTGGAGGTTGTGGCTTCACTGAGAGGACAGAAGACAGGGTAGGCCCAGGGCAGCGGTGGCGGAAGATCAGGGGAGTGTCCTCAGGAGGAAGAAGGAGCAGGTGGGGCTCCCAGGCTTCCAGCTCAGGGCTCCTGCAGCAGCACCCCACCATTAGTCCAGTGTGGACAACTAGGACATTCATGGGAGTCCTGAACCCAGAGACAGAGCAGTGATGCGTGTTCACGAGAACTGGTGTCTTGAGAAGGGCCGTCCCCAGGAATGTGTGAGGACTGGGAGGAGAAGCAGCCTGGATGCACCTGAGCCAGCCCTGCCTCCTAAGAGGAGAGTCCTTGGAGGAGAGTCAGCAGGAACCCCCACGGAGTTGGAGGGGACCCAGGAGGGCAGAGACAGGGGAGATGGGCAGAGGGCATTTTCAGGAAGACACAGTGTTTCCCCAGCGCCTGTGAAGATAAAGAGGTTGAGTGTAGCCAACAGGCCACAACTGCTGACATCTTTAGTGTGAGGAAGGCAGAGGAGAAGAGTAGGAGAGGGGACAGGTGAAGCCGACACCCTGACTGGCTGAGGGTTGCAGAAAGAAGAGGATGGTCTGACCTTGTGACTGCCTAAGGACAGGCTGGATGGGTGAGACTGTAGAAGGGATTGGAGCTGTCATCCACTCATCCAACTTTACCTCTGTGCCTACTGGGTGCCTACAGGAGGGGTTGTTGTTCAGTCACTCAGTTGTGTCCTACTCTTTGTGACCCCATGGACGCCAGGCTTCCCTGTCCTTCACTGTCTCCCAGAGTTTGCTCAAACTCATGTCCATTGAGCCATCCAACCATCTTGTCCTCCGTTGTCCCCTTCTCCTCCCACCTTCAATCTTTCCAGTATCAACGTCTTTTCCAGTGAGTCTGCCCTTCTCATCAGGTGGCCAAAATAATGGAGCTTCAGTTTCAGCATCAGTTCTTCCAATGAATATTCAGGGCTGATTTCCTTTAGGATTGACTGGTTTGATCTTTCAGTCCAAGGGACTCTCAAGAGTCTTCTCCAACACCACGGTTTGAAAGCATCAATTCTTTGCTGCTCAGCCTTCTTTATAGTCCAACTTTTACATCCATACATGACTACTGGAAAAACCATGGCTTTGACTAGATGGACCTTTGCCAGCAAAGTAATGTCTCTGCTTTTAAATACGCTATCTAAAAAAATAAATAAATAAATACGCTATCTAGGTTTGTCATAGCTTTTCTTCCAAGGAGCAAGCGTCTTTTAATTTCATGGTTGCAGTCACCACTCACAGTGATTTTGGAGCCCAAGAAAATAAAGTCTGTCAATGTTTCCACTGTTTCCCTATCTACTTGCCATGAAGTGATGTGACCAGATACCATGATCTTAATTTTTTGAATGTTGAGTTTTAAACCTGTTTTTCACTCTCCTCTTTCACTTTCATCAAGGGGCTCTTTAGTTCCTCTTCACTTCCTGCTGTAAGGGTGGTTATCATTTGCATATCTGAGATTACTGATATTTCTCCTGGCAACCTTGATTCTAGCTAGTGCTTTATCTGGTCCAGTGTTTTGCATGATGTACTCTGCATATAAGTTATATAAGCAGGGTGACAATATACAGCCTGGATGTACTCCTTTCCCAATTTGGAATCAGCCCATTGTTCCATGTCCAGTTCTAACTGTTACTTCTTGACCTGCATACGGGTTTCTCAGGAGGCACGTCAGGTGGTCTGGTATTCCCATCTCTTTAAGAATTTTCCACAGCTTGTTATGGTCCTCACAGTCAAAGTCTTTAACGTAGTCAGTGAAGCAGGTTGAATAGCAAATACACTCCTTTACACTGAATCCTGAGGTGTGGAGGCAGAGGGGATATAGATAGTGCCTGGCCCCTCCATCTCCTGGAGGACTTAATCCTCTTGAGCAAGACTGCCTGTGACACTCCTCATGGGGTCCAGGAAAGGCCAAGAGGTTGTCAGGAGATGGAGAAATCATTTCTTCACCTTGCACAGGGGCCTCCCTGCCCACTGCTCAGAAATTCCATGAAGCAACAGCAGGGGCTGAGGCAAGTCCACCTCACACCCTGGGAGGAGGGCAGAGATGGGGCAGGTCAGGAAGACTCCTGGTTGAGCCATTGCATTAGGCCCAGGCTGAGCATAAAGGCCAATCCTGCAGTCTTGGAGGTGGCAAATTGGGGACCATGGAGACCCAGAGGGCCAGCCTCTCCCTGGGACGGTGGTCACTGTGGCTACTGCTGCTGGGACTGGTGCTGCCCTCGCCCAGCGCCCAGGCCCTCAGCTACAGGAGAGCTGTGCTTCGCGCTGTGGATCAGTTCAATGAGCAGTCCTCAGAAGCTAATCTCTACCGCCTCCTGGAGCTAGACCCGCCTCCAGAGCAGGACGTGAGTTGGGGAGGGGGCTGGGAAGGGGATCTGTCTCCTGACATCCTTGGCCACACTGTCTCCCCCTTCACTCAGGCTGTACCTCCTGTCAGGAAGGCACTTCTCCCACTTGGTGGGTTCCCACCTGTTTTAGGAAACCTTCCCAGACCTGGGACCCTCCCAGCCCCAGGCTTCCTGCCTTAGCATCTCTGCTGTGGGATCAGGCGCCCTGCACACCTGGCTCCCAGGACTTCCGGGAGCTCCAGGGATGGAGGGGGTCACAGGCTCTGTGAGGTGATGTCCGTGCTGAAGCCCCTGTGCACCACGGTGTCTCCCTGCCAGGGAGGCCTCTGTCAGCCCGGACGTTCCAGGTACAAGGGCTCTCCCTGCAGGCGGCACTGACCTCCCTCAGCCCCTCTGCGGGGAGGTGCTGCCCTCAGCGCTGCCGTGCGGTCCGCTCCTGCTCTCTGGGTGCCCGTGAGGCCGGGGACGGGCTCTGTCCCTCCCCTGGGCTCCCAGCACCAAGCCCAGGGCCGGACACGCAGGGGGCTGGAGAGGCTGCCGTCCGGGTGGTGGCAGGGAGACAGATCAGAGAAGGAAACATGAGCCCGAGCCCAGTCTCCCCATTTTATTCCTGGATCAGGATGAGAACCCAAATGTCCCGAAGCCTGTGAGCTTCAGGGTGAAGGAGACCGTGTGTCCCAGGACAAGCCAGCAGTCCCCGGAGCAGTGTGACTTCAAGGAGAATGGGGTGAGCCTGGGGGCTGGGGATGCGGGTGAATGCTTCCCAAGCTGCTGGACAAAGGGCATTTTAGTCCCTGGGCTGAGCCTGGAAGATTATGGCCCGGCAGTTCCAGTTTGACCTCCAGCCTCTCCTTCCAGCTGGTGAAGCAGTGTGTGGGGACAGTCACTCTGGACGCGGTGAAAGGCAAAATAAACATCACCTGTGAGGAGGTGAGTGGCTCCTTCTGTACTGCAGGAACTGCTAGGGTGATGGGTTGTGGAACATCCTTAGGACCAAAACCCCCTTCCCCATCCAGGGCAGAGGCGGGCGCTCGTACCCTGGCCACTCCCTCCCGCGAGCCCCAGGTCTCCAGCAGTGGTTGTGTCTCTTAGAGCAGTGGTTCTCTAGTGGGGTCCCCACTTAGGAACTGACAGAGATGCAGATTCTCAGCCCAACTCAGACCTCCTGATTCAGACTCTGGGGTGGGGTGCAGCCATTTATCTTTTCACAAGGCCTTCAGGGGATTCTGACGATTTGAGAGGCACTGACTCGAGTAATGATGTTTTAGCCCCAGCTCCCTTCCACCTTCGCTGGGATGGGCCTGTGACCCTGGGGCGCCCCTTGTCACTCGAGGGCCTCAGTTTGCTGTTCTGTCTATAGGTGTCGGGATTCAACCTTGTGCTTCAAAGGTTGCAGCCAGAGGGCACCCTGGAGCCCCACGTCTCCTAGTGTGGGCCTGGGAGCTGGTGTATGGTTCAGATGGGTCTGCTCTTAACCCTGGTTCCCTTTCCCACAAATAACCTGGCTCTTCCTGGTTCACAGTTGCAGAGTGTTGGGAGATTTAGACGATTTCGTAAGAAGCTGGGAAAATACATTAAGAAAGCTATTCCGTTCCTCCCGCTACTCAATCTTGGGTAAATTGCGAGCCCGTGGAAGAATCCTATGCGTGTCCTCCCTGGCTCAGGCTTTTGGATTCTGAGAAAGTAAAGTCTTCTGAAAACAACTTCCTCCAAGCTTTAATTTCACTTGTGTCCTCTCACTTAGAGGGGCCAGATCTTTACCTCTGGGAGCCCTCGTGTGTGTGTGTGTGTGTGTGTGTGTGTGTGTATGTGTGTGTGTGTGTGAGATCACAAATGCACAGTACAGAAATGGTTGTTATTTCTGTAACAACCATTACAACAACCTCCTGTAACAACCAGGAGGGGAGGCGGGGCAGGCAGCAGGCTAAGAGAACCAGGACAGCATTTTATTCTCAGGTCCCTCCATGCCCCGGACCTGACCATGAACACACATATGTGAACACTGCTTACAGCAACAAAAAATGAATGTATTTCATTTCAGTCCCTGAGAAGGGAGATGTAATTGGCCCCTGGCTGGGAGGTCAGCAGGCTTTGTCAGTGAATCAAGTACGGGGCCTGATGTGGAGAAGGACCCAAGGTGTCCAGGGTGGTGGTACAAGAGGTGGGAGGGTTGGGGCTGTGCTGTAAGCCCAGGAGAATCAAGGATTTTACAAAGTGGCCAGAGTAGCACAGTAGTTGAAGAAGCCCAGGGAGTTGACATATTGTATGTACATAGGGGTTGGGCACTAACAATAAGTGCACAACTTGTAGAGTTTTTGATGTACAAACACATGTGTGTAATGAACCTAGAAGGGCTTCCCTGGTGGCTCAGTGGGAAGAAATCTGCCTGTCAGTTTAGGAGATGTGCGTTTGATCCCTGGATCAGAAAGATCCCCTGGAAGAGGAAATGGTAGCCCACTCTCATATTCTTGCCCGGAAAATCCCATGGACGGAGGAGCCTGGCCGGCTATAGTCCATGCGGTTGCAAAAGAGCCAGACACGTCTCAGTGACTAAACAGCACAATAGCATTGCACCTAGAAATCTCCTTATCCCCCTTCTAGTTGCTTCCCCATCTCCATAACCATGGCCCTGACTTTGGAACCCTTAGGTTAATGTAACTAGGATTTGAAATTCATACAAAATTATATTGTAGCATATATAGTCTCATTTGCACAATTTTTTCATGCACCATGTTTGTGAGAACTCATCATGTTTTTGTATGTAATTAGAGTAGGACAAGTTTTTATTGCTGACTTAGTATTCTGGGCTTCCCTGGGGGCTCATTTGGTAAAGAATCCATCTGCAAAGCAGGAGACCCAGGACTGATCCCTGGGTGGGGAAGATCCCCTGGGGAAGGAAATGGCAACCCACTCCAGTATTCCTGCCTGGAAAATCCCATGGACAGAGGAGCATGGCAGGCTACAGTCCATGGGGTCGCAAAGAGTTGGACATGACTTAGCGGCTAAACCACTACCATGTAGTATTCCAGTGTATGAATATATCAGAATATATTTACTTTCACTACTGAGAAATATTTGTGGAGTTTATACATCATTGGTTTTAAATGGTTGCACCCTAGGGCACAGAATGGACATAGCATTCCCAGTTACACATGTCTGGAAGGTTTTCAGTTCCCAAGGCTAAAAGAAGATGCAGGAGACATCTTGGTTCCTTTGTCCTCAGCCATGTGAGTGAGTGTCCATGAGGGAGGCTTCTGAAGAGTGGGACTTCTGGGGAGACCCCGATAATGTATTGTGCTGTGTGGGCTTTCTCCTAGTAAGCATGTTGAGGGGTGGTATGCAGTGGGCAGCTGCTCTTCCCCCTAGGAGTTGGAGAAGGCTCTCTGGAAACTGACCCCTCTGACCCTCAGCTTCAAGATCAGAGGGGGAAAATTTCTCCATGGAGGAGAGGAGGGCCTTCCGTGCATTTTACAGACAAGGAGAAGGAAGGGCAGCTGGTGAGAGTCGGCTTTACATTCACACCACTGGTCAGCAGATTGGGCAGAGGGAGGGATGGGAAGTCAAGGCGCTCAGCCTTGGCCTTGCTCGTTCTCATCACCACATTGCTCTCTGCTGGGAGGTCTTGGGCTCTGGGCTGGAATGAGGACATGTATAAACACAGATGAGGCTGTGCTTTGTCCAGTTAGGGTTTAAGTGCAGAGCGTGATGGGAAAGGACATCTGGCTCAACCAGACTGGGAGGGGAGATAGAGGAAGACTGGGAAAGGTGGGCGCCCCAGGGTGGGGACGAGGTAGTGACAACAGTCTTGTAGCAGCCTCTGCCAGGGACTGTGCTCCCAACACTGGGCTGGTTAGGAGGGGGTGTGGGCAGAGACCCCAGGGTTCAGTCCGACCATCTCAGGGCATAGCTACTGCGGCCACAGAGGTCCTCCCGCTCCTGAGGCTGCTATTTGCACTCTCCTTTCCCTCTCCCCCTGCTTCTCTCTCTCTAAGCAAGAGCCTGGAGAGAGAACTGCAGGAAAATGGAGCCACGGGGGTTTCTCAATTGTGTCTGAGGCCATGTGAATTGGATTTACTTTCACTCGCCGCTGAGAGTTCCACCAGAGCAGAATATTTGCAAGGAAGTCGCCGCTGGTGAGACGCAAACCAAGGATTCAAACCCCTGTCTGCCTGACTCCAGAGTCTAAGGACCTGAGTAGCTGCTGGGGGCAGCTTCTGGCCCCGCTGATATTAACAGCTGTTATAGAGCATCGGTTATGGGCCAAGTGCTCCCAAGTTCTTTTCCAAGGTGGATTCCTTTATCAGACCTCATCCCTGAGCAGCCACCTGTCCCCATGGAAGGATGGGGAAGGGGACTTCAGTGCTAAGGTTTAGGAAATGCAATGATGCAGAGGCAGGAAAGCACAGGGAGTGTGCCAGACACCAGTAACCACGCGTGTTGCTAATTATTTTCTCCTGTAATCACCTCCTTTTCCATCTTTGACCAAAAATCCTCTGAGGCAATACCTAAACTGTGAAACGACATCAGAGGCTCACCTCTTCTTCCTTCTCCAAGGCTGATGTTTAACCGGCGCCATCCATTCAGCTGCCACCTTCCGAGGGGCCCTGCCGAAGCCCCCAGGGGTCCCATAGGAACAACTGAGCCCAAGAGTTACCCCAGACCTCGCAACTACATGGTCATTCCTCCCAAGACCTGTACAAGAATTTCCTTCTCGGCCTGTGGCCCCTTTATTCCTTTGGTTCATTATCCTCCCAGCTGTGTTCTCAACCCGCCCCGCACACTGGCCACCCCAGCGTGGTATCCCAATCAGGGCATGGGGCAGAAAGTCACTTTGGGTCAAATCAGAAGAGACTTCCTGAAGGCTGTGGGAGCCAAGAGGTGGAGGTGCCGAGTCTCCTTGGACGTCAGGGAAGGCTTCCCAAGGAGGAAGGTCAGGGCAAGTAGAGGGATCAGGGGCAGAGATGGGAGACGGGCAGGAGGCTTCGAGGGGCCTGAGGGGTTGGGGTGGGCAGGGCAGCCTGACACCCGAGGCCCACACCTGTGGGGTGAGGAAAACTAAGAACAGCAACCATCTAGGCCCTGATGCCAGGTGGGGGTGGTGTGGGCTCGGGAGGCAGGGTGAAATGGTCAAATGGGTGGTGTGTTGGAGCCCTAGAAAATAACGTGGAGGGTGGACACTGGTCAGGGAGAGCCTGGTAATTGGGAAAGATGGAATCTGGAGGTTGTGGCTTTACTGAGAGGAGAGAAGAGGGGGGTAGGACCAGGGCAGGGGTGGTGGGAGGTCAGGGGAGTGTCCTTAGGAGGAAGAAGGAGCAGGTGGGTCTCCCAGGCGTCTAGCTCAGAGCTCCTGCGGCAGCACCCCGCCAACAGCCCAGTGCAGACAACCAGGGCGTTCATGGGAGTCCTGAACCCAGAGGCACAGTCCAGTATGTGTGTGATGGGCACTGGTGTCTTGAGAAGGGCCGTCCCCAGGAACATGTGAGGACTGGGAGGAGAAGTAGCCTGGATGCACCTGAGCCAGCCTGCCTCCTAAGAGGAGAGTCCTTGGAGGAGAGTCAGCAGGAGCCCCCAGGGAGAAGGAGGGAACCCAGGAGAGCAGGGATAGGGGAGAATTGGTCAGGGGCAAGTTCAGGAGGACAGCGGGTCCCTGGAGTCTGTGGAGATGAAGACAAGGCTTGAATGTGAATGCAGATCCAATGAGGACTGGCCAGCCTTGAATGTGAGCGGGGGCACTGAATTGGGGTCACAGTGCAGATGACCTTTCCCATGTTTGATTGGGGAGGGGTCAGCTGAACAGGCAATGTCTGTTGGGGGGCGGTATCTGTGAAGGAGGACTTTACTTTTTATGTTTTTTTACTTTGAATTGTAGTATAGCTTAATCAGCTATAGGAAGACTATAAGCTAGAGGAAAACAAAGCAACCCACTCCAGTAATCTTACCTGGAGAATCCCATGGATAGTGGAGCCTGGCAGGCCACAGTCCATAGGGTCTCAAAGAGTCAGACATGACTGAAGCGACTAAGCACGCATGCATGCACGCAGAGCTGATTAACAAACCATGTTATGACAGTTTTAGATGAACAGCAAAGGGACTCAGCCATCTGTATACATGTATCCATTCTCTTCCAACCTGGAGGCGACCTTCTTCACTGAGAAACAGTGGAGATGAATCTAGGAGAGGGGACAGATGGAGCCAAGCTCCTGAATGGCTGAGGGCTGGCCCCAAGGACAGGATGGTGTGGGGTTGATGGCTGCCTAGGGACAGGCTGAGTGGGTAAGGCTCAGAAGGGGTTTGTCCTGTCATCCACTCATCAAATGTTAAGTGAATACATGCTGTGTGCCAGGCAGTGCCTAGAGCTGGAGGTTGAGTGCTGAATATACTCCTTTACCCTGAATCCTGAGGAGCTCATGGTGTGGAGGCAGAGGGGATGCAGACAGTGCCTGGTCCGTCTCCTGGAGGACACAACCCTCTTGAGCAAGCCCGCTGGTGACACTCCCCATGGGATCCAGGAGAGGCCAAGAAGTTGTCAGGAGATGGAGAAACCATTTCTTCACCTTGCTCAGGGGCCTCCCTGCCCACTGCCCAGCAATCCCATGAGGCAACAGCAAGGCCTGAGGTAAGACCAGCTCACACCCTGGGAGGAGGGCAGGGATGGGGTGGGTCAGGAAGACTCCTGGTTGAGCCTTTGCATCAGGGCTCAGGCTGAGCATAAAAGGAGGGTCCCTCAGGCTGGGAGGAGGCAGATTGGGGGTCATGGAGACCCAGAGGGCCAGCCTCTCCCTGGGACGGTGGTCACTGTGGCTACTGCTGCTGGAACTAGTGCTGCCCTTGGCCAGAGCCCAGGCCCTTAGCTACAGGGAGGCCGTGCTTCGTGCTGTGGATCAGCCCATTGAGAAGTCCTCAGAAGCTAATCTCTACCGTCTCCTGGAGCCATCTCCCCCCAGCCTTGGCCACACTGTCCCTCCCTTTGCTCAGGCTGTACCTCCTGTCAGGAAGGCACTTTGTCCTCTAGGTGGCTCCCACCTCTTCCAGGAAATCTTCCCAGACCTGGGTCCCCTGCCAGCCCCAGGCTTCCTGCCTTAGCATCTCTGCTGTGGGATCAGGCGCCCTGCACATCTGGCTCCCAGGACTTCTGGGAGCTCCAGGGATGGAGGGGGTCACAGGCTCTGTGAGGTGACGTCCCTGCTGAAGGCCCCACTGCACCGCGGTGTCTCCCTGCCAGGGAGGCCTCTGTCAGCCTGGAGGTTCCAGGTACAAGGGCTCTCCCTGCAGGCGGCCCTGACCTCCCTCACCCCTCTGCGGGGAGGCGCTGCCCTCAGCGCTGCCGTGCGGTCCACTCCTGCTCTCTGGGTGCCCGTGAGGCCGGGACGGGCTCTGTCCCTCCCCTGGGCTCTCAGCACCAAGCCCAGGGCCGGACACGCAGGGGGCTGGAGAGGCTGCCGTCCGGGTGGTGGCAGGGAGACAGATCAGAGAAGGAAACATGAGCCCGAGCCCAGTCCCCCCACTTTGATCCCTGACCAGGATGAGACCTGGAGAGCCCGAAGCGGGTGAGCTTCAAGGTGAAGGAGGCGGTGTGCCCCAGGACGAGCCAGCAGCCCCGGAGCAGTGTGACTTCAAGGAGGATGGGGTGAGCCTGGGGCCTGGGCTGAAGGAGGGTGCTTTCCAGGAGCTGATCCGGGAACTTTAGGGAAAAAGTTCTAGTCCCTGCGGTGAGGTGGGGTGCGGCTGGGAAGTTATAGCCCAGGAGTTCCAGTTTGACCTTGAACCTCCTTCTCCAGGTGGTGAAAAAATATGGGGTGACAGTCACCATGGACCATTGGAACAATGTATTCACGTAAGCCGTTATGAGGTGAGTGGCCCCTTCTGTGGTGTGCAGCTAACAATGTGGTGTTTGGAACATGCTTTGGATCAATAACTCCCTCCCTAGTCCAGGGCAGACCTTGCCCCTGCCTCCCTAAGCCCTAGGTCTCCAGTCCTGGCTCTGCATATCTTAGAGCAGTGTTGTCTAACGGGGCCTCCAAGAAGAAACTAACAGAGAGGCAGGTTCTTGGCCCCACTCAGACCTCCTGGATCAGACTGTAGGGTGGGGCCCTGTCATTTGGATTTTCACAAAGCCTCCAGGGGGTTGTGAATATGCCAGGCACTGACTGGATTCATGGGCTTTTAGCCTCTGTTCCGTCCAGCTTTGCTGGGGTGGGCTTGGACCCTGGAAAGGCCCAGGCTTCTTGTGGACCTCAGTTTCCTCATCTGTTTATGGATGTAGGGATTCAACTGCATGTGCCAAGGGTCACAGCCAGAGGTGAACTGGGACCCCAAGATTCCTGGAGTCCACCACAAATGGAATGTCAGATGAGGAGGGACGGATCATGTCTTGACTGTCACCCAGTTCTTACCAGAAACCTGTTTTTATTGGTTCACAGCTTAAGAGTTTCAGAAAATTTGGCACATCACTGTTCAATCCCATGAGGAGTCCCTGGCGGTGGTTCCCTCCACCAATCTCTCTGCTCCACGGTTAGCTCCAGAAATAGTACCTCCATTTCCATTCCCCAGGCCAAAGTTGAACAATATGCAGATAACTCCCTCATAGAGGTTTTTGGTGAATCAGAAGCTCAGGGAAGACCTCTTGGGATATGTTTTGCCCTGTGTCAGCATCTGAAAAATAAAATCTTGTGAAAACAACTTCCTTCAGCCTTCATTTACAATTGTCTCCCCTCTTCCGACTTACCAGGACCTGTTAGGGGTGTGTGTGTGTTTGTGTGTATGTGTGTGTGTCTGTGTATGGGTGTGTGTCTATGTGCATATGTGTATCTATGTGTGTGTGTGTGAGATCACTCCTGTGAACACGGAGAAGCGTGAGGCCCCTGCTCCTTCCAGGAGGGCAGGGAAGCAGCAGTCCCAGGAGCTCCAGGACAGCATCTCCACCCTCGGGTCCCTCCCGAGCCCTTCACCCGCCCCTGCCCTCCTCCTCCAACACCCAGTAGGACGTAAGGAGATCTGCCGTGGATGCAGTGCTGGTGGGAATGCTGCTCGTGCTCGCACGGAGCTGACAGTCCACGAGGGGCCAGGCTTCCCATCTTGTTAAACACTCGCAGAGACCCAGTTCAGTCTCAGGGCGGAGCCTGCAGGTACAATGCCCAGAACGTACCTCTGGTCCTTAATTCTGAAATAGCCCATCCCTCCTGGCTTTTCCTGTGGCATTGTGACACATAACTGTTTCTTCAGCTGGGTCCCAGATTGAAGCAGTGGGCTCGTGTTTAGGGATCACATGGTACAAAATTTGCACCATTAAATACAAGCATCTTGTCCATCAGGGTGAAGAGCTCTGCATGAGGGTGTGAGAGACAGGGTGACACACAGATCACATGTCTACTTGCCTGTGTGTTTCAGACACTGCCCATGTCCTGCCCCCCCATTCTCTAGCTGACCTTTGCTCTGGGGCAGACTGGAAGCACTGGGGAGTTTGAATCCAGGGAGCAGCTTCAACTAACTACTGAGGGAACTTGATGGAAAAACACCTCTTCTTCCTCCCTCCTTGGGTGGCCCACTTGCAGATGTTTCACCCCTCTGTCCGAGGTCCCCAGCTGGGTTGAGCCCTTGTCCCCTTCCTCATTGATGTGTTCATTGACGCCTCCTTTTCTGATTCAGGTCCTGCCCTGTCTCCCTTCTCTACACTCCAGCTGGTGCTTTCTGGAATCGCCTCCCAAACAACTACTAAATGCTTGTCTTAGATCTGCTTCTGGCCAACCTGTTCCTGGGAGGGACAGAGGGCAGGATCTCACAGAGCATTTACTTTGTAACCTGTTGGGCTTGTCTTCCCTTGGTGAGCAGGAGGGGCTGGTTCCCGGCAGGTTAGAGGAACCTCATGCTTCTCACTCTACGTCACCCCAAGTTGAGGGAAGAAACCCTACAGAGGAAACCGAGGGGGCTGTGTTGGGTCTGTGCCCGAAGATACAGACTTGCCAGAGCCAATTGCTAATTGGTCAGGGTATTTTTGAGCTGGTTGTTATACTCTTGGTAGCTTGAAGTCAGCCTTGGTAGAAATATTTACACCATGGAAATCGGCAAACATTCCGTATCAGGCCTGTCACAGTTGTCACGTTCCTGCCCAAAGGGAGAGGGAGACCACTCATCAAGATGACATGGCATCTGTGCAGGTCACACGTGTTTTCAGCTCCTTCCCGTGATTGCCCATCCTGCTTCCAGGGCAACCCAGCTGTAGCCTCAGGCCTATCTTGCCCTTTCGTGTTTTATATCAGTATTGACCAGATGTTCCTTGCCATGGAGGAGGCACTCAGCATGCACATGTGACCTCTGATAGCAGAAAGGAAATGATGCAAACAATTTTTCCATCTCAACCCTTGAGAAGGAGGCAGAACTGGTCCCGGGCAGGGAGGCATGGAGGCCTTGTCAGTGCCTTCTACAGTGATTGGTGAGTCTGCGGCTTGACCTTTTGACCTCTTACCCCTGAGAAGACAAGTGACAGACTATTTCATGAATGGCTTTGAGCATCTGTCCATGACAAGCTTGATTTGTCAGTTCTCCTGCAATGGAGGGGACCTAAACCCAGTAGGAGGGAAAGAAGGTTTTCTGGGGAGAAAATTGCTTAAGAAAAAGCACACTGACTGGCGTGGTAGGATTAGAAATAATGCTCAGTTCAGTGCTCAAGGCAGGCATGCAAAAATAGTGCATAAACTTTCAAATTCTCTATTTCCAAGATCACCTACATTTTGCCTAAAGTATTTGTTTCTCTTTTTCTCTTTCCCTCCTTCTCTCTCCCACTCTCCCTGTGTCTCTGTCTCCCAGCATTTTCTATGTCCCCACTGTTTGGGCTTTATTAACCTGCAGTCCGATCACCAGGTGGGGAGCGCATCGCTGGTGCAGAGGAGTCTGTTACTCACAGTCCCCAGGGGAGGAGGAGTGGGTTATGCTGGCCCAGAGGAGAGAACAGTCACGGCCCGTGTGATGTTCCCAGGGAAGGAATGGGCGAGGTGGGAGGGTGAGACCAGGTTGAGGATGGATTAGCTTGAGTAATTTCAGTGGGCTGGTGTGGGTGTGGGGGCTCCCCAGTTTGTTGGTACCTGGCCCTGGGGTTACTAGGACAGAGACTTAGAGTCTCAGTGATAGAAAGGGTGGGATGGAGGTGCTGGTCAGTTTGCATGTGAGAGGCGGGCTGAGGGAGAGAGTGTGTGGTCTCCAGGCATCTACCAACCCTGGTTGGGGCACTGAGATATGAAAACATTAGATACAGAAACTAGAAACCCTGGGTAACACAGGACCACTTGTATTATGTAATCATTGACACATCTGGAGTTTAATCTTATATCTCAAAGCTCTTTTATTCATTCAGTTAGTACTTTATTCTCCCTTCCTTTTCTGTCTTCTTTAGATTTTTTTTTAAGATCCTGGCTTGCAGGATCTTAGTTCTCCAAACAAGGATTGAACCTGAGACTCTGGCATTGAGAGTACCAAGTCCTAACTACTGGACAGCCAGAGAGTTCCCCTATGGACTTTTTTTTTATGATTCTGTTTTACGTCCACTTTCGGCCTACTATTTGTACTTCTGTTTAAAATTCTTTTTTGTTTGTTTATTATTTTTTTTTGTTTAAAATTCTTTTATGTGATTGTGGTGGGGTTTACAGACAGAATTCATCTGTCATCAATGCATCTGTATTCAATAATATATCAACATACAGTGGAAGGGACTTGCCACAATATACTGACAACCGTGTCTAGTGTTTTCATACGTAGGTGATGTTGGTTGGTTGGGAAGCCAAAGGTTTCCATCTAATTGCTCCGTCTTCTGTCTTATCAATAGTGCAAGCGTGACTGAACAACAATAACAATACCCAGAGGCTTTTTCGCTGAGTGAAGTTTCTTGAAACCATGAGGGCCTTCCACAAAACTGAACCCCTCAAGCATCCATGTGAAATTTCTCCCTTTTATAAAGTAGAGGCAGGAGTAGAAGGGGATTGAAGGCAGAAGGAAAAGGGGGCGACAGAGGATGAGATGGTTGGATGGCATCACCTACTCGATGGATATGAGTTTGAGCAGGCTCCGGAAATCGGTGATGGATAGGGAAGCCTGGTCTGCTGTAGTCCATGGGGTCGCAAAGAGTCGGACGTGACTGAGTGACTGAACTGAACTGATAAAGACCTTGATGCTCCTGGTACTAGGACTACCCCTGTGCTGAACATGAAATGCCCTTTAAAAGCTGGTTCCCTTTTCCTCTTCATAGTAAACAAAGCCACACTCCATGGGGCTGTGGCCCCACGTGGTCCTGATGACATCCGTGATGACTCCTCTTTAGGCTGAGATGGTACTATAGGATGTCTTTTTTAGGTCACAGATGTTCCCTTTCAGGATTTCCCTGATGGTACAATGGTTAACACTCTGCCCTTCGAATGCAGTGGGCACTGATTTGATCCTAGGTTGGGGAAGCTCCACGGCCATTCCGTGGGGCAAAAAAAAAAAAAGAGAATAGTGACTTAATCCAACTAGCATGCAGTTAATAAAAATGTATGATGCAGGGCACCTGAAGTCAGTGCTCTGTGAAAACGTGGAGGGATAGGGTGGGAATGGAGGTGGGAGGGGAGGTTCAGGATGGAGGGGACACATGTATACCTATGGTCGCTTCATACTGATGTCTGGCAAAAACCATCACAATATGGTAAAGTAATTATCCTCTAGTTAATATATTATATAACCCTTACTGTGAGGGGTGCTGACATTGGGGAAAACCCAGTTAGGACAGTGACATTGGTACAAATGCCCAGAGGGAGCCTCCAGGCTCTCCTGCTCTGCTCGGCCACACACGTGCCAGGTTGCTTCAGACCTGTCCGACTCTTTGCGACCCCATAGACTGTTCCCTGCCAGGCTCCTCTGTCCGCAAGATTCTCCAGGCCAGAATGCTGGAGTGGGTTGCCATTTCCTTCTCCAGGGGATCTTCCCCTGCTCGGCCACATGGTGGCAGTAAAGCAGTTTAGAAGACAAAGGTGGACAAACAAGCTTACTGCACATCAGCTAGGGAGCTGCGGACACAGAAGAACTTCAAGAAAGCAGCTCGCGGGTTGTACAGACTGCCGCCCGCTCAGGCCAATCTGTCCTAGGAGCCTTTCCAGTGACACGTATGGGGGACTGAGAGCTACACAGCCTGGAGCCCGGGGCAGAAGGAAGCCGACAGCAGGCGACGGTCCTCCTGTGGACACGGACACAGCACAAGCCTGACACTGCAGCCCTTTCAAGAGGCATCACTGGCTTGTTACCG
Organism: Dama dama; assembly: GCF_033118175.1. NCBI lineage: Eukaryota > Metazoa > Chordata > Mammalia > Artiodactyla > Cervidae > Dama > Dama dama. The sequence goes on along the minus strand of NC_083704.1, from coordinate 55,842,503 downwards.
GGCATCAGTGGATGTTCAGAGCCTCAAAGAGCAACACCCCTATCACGGGAAGGGTGAAAAGTGAAAATCTCAACAAAATGGCTCTTTCCCCGAAAACGGGAAAATGGGGCATTTGGAGGGAAACATGGCCGGTCACGTTCTAGATGCGGCTCTCTCAGATGTGGGGTCTGTGTCAGAGCTCCCTGGGGGCTTTTGGTCCACCAGGGTCCTGAAAATGCCTAGCCCTTCATGGATGGATCAGCTAAGTTAAAGGTGGATGTGTGGGCTGTGCCGCTGGGCAGGAGGGGAGGCTGTCCCAGCCCAGGAAGCAGCTTGTGGTGCGGGACCTCCTGGGCTCTTGTAGCCTGGTGGGGCAGGGGGTGCTGGGCTGGACAGGAAGACAGGGGCCAAGTCATGAGCTCCAGATGCCCCCAGGGTGGGACCGCTGGAGATGCTGTGGGGAGTGGAAAGGGCACTGATCTGGGAGTCCAGCCCTAGGCTTGCCATGTGCACCCCCTGGCCTTGCTAAGCTCGCCTCTCTCTTGCTCTCCTGGGGCCTGGTTGCCCTTCTGGACAATGGGAGTTGCAAAGGCACTGCTCTTCTCCTGTATTTGTGTGTTCAGAGCCCTACATTATTTTTTTCTCACTCCCTCTCTCTCTCTTTTTTCTAACAGAAATCAGTTTATGTACTTTACACAGGAAGAGGCTTTTCTTTTTGCTTTTGGCTGCACTGGGTCTTTGCTGCTGTGTGCTGGCTTCCTCTAGGTGCGGCAAGTGGGGGCTACTGTCTAGTTGCGGTCATGGAGTTGTTTTTCTTGCTGTGGATCACAGGCTCTAGGGCACCGGGGCTTCAGTAGTTGTGGCTCCTGGGCTCTAGAGAACAGACTCAGTAGTTGCGTTGCATGGGCTTAGTTGCATACGGGATCTTCCCTGACCAGGCATTGAACTTGTGTCTCCTGCATTGGTAACTAGATTCCTAACTACTTGACTCCAGGGGAAGTCCCCTTCTTTACTTCTTAGAGAAGACTTTAGAGAACCAGTAAAACAAAATGATAAGTGCCTGTTGTATTTCCCAGGGAATCAAAACCTCTACTATCTGAGGAACTCCAGAAGCAGGTACTTGGTGTCCTTCTTGCCATGACTGTGTTTTGGGGGCTGGACACAGGGCCAGCACCTGTGTCATCAGGGAGGTCACACAGGACCCTGGGCTCCAGAGGGCTGGGTACTTGGTTTAATGCTCTGTATATCCTTGAGGTCTTGAAATTCTGTATACCTTTTGGACCTGGGATCCTACAATTTCAATTTGCTAGTTGTGTAGCTGGTTCTGACCAGTGGTGACTCCACACCTCCCACCACACACGAAGGAGTCTGTGGAAGTCATTCTGAGAAAACTTCTTTCCCTGTAAACTTGCCCAGAAAATCCCCGAGTCCTCGCCCCCAGCCTTGAGCAGTCAGAGGGCAGGGGAGAGCCCAGGAAGGGAAGGAAGAGAGTGGCAACACAAGTCAGAAGAGGTCCCCACCAGCCCTTCCTTGCACAGAGTGATTTTGAACTGATGCTCAGCTTTTGAACTGAGTCTTCAAAGCACCGGGCTGCAGGAGGGAGGCTGCAGGAGAGAGGATGATGTTTGCTGGGGTCGTACAGGGAACCCGGGACTAGTCTGAGAGGGAGGGGGGCCCCAGTGGGCCCCAGGAGACTCACACAGGAACCAGAGCTCTGGGTGCCGCCATCCACCCTGACTTGGCCAAGGCCTCCCTTCCAAGGCCACACCCCACCCCACCCTGGGCCTCAATTTCCTCCCTGGTCTGATGAGACTGGTGGTGAGCCGTGCCCTGCCTCCTGACAAGAGTGCTGTGAGCTCAGAGTGGGTGGGTTCGTGGGAGACCATTGTACCCTGCAGGACCACACACCCAGGTCACATCTTTGGACTTACGTCTCCAGACTCTGTAGACAACACGGCCATGGGAGGCTGTGAGGTGGGGGCAGGATACAAGAGGCCCCAGGCTCCCCTCCCAGTGTTGCTACCATGACCATCCTAAGGATTCGTGTTAGGGTTGTTACTTTGGTGACAGGATGGACCCCGGGGTCCTCAGTCAGTGCTGCTGCCACTGGCAAATTGCTTGGAAGAAAACTCTTTCAACGGGGTTGCCCAAGGGTGCACAGGTGACCATCAGGGCAGGATCTCCCAGGAGAATGGAGGGGGTCATCTGTTTCAGGTATAGCAGTGGGGATCTCGCTGATGTCCTCCTCATAGTTTGGGTTTCACACATCACAGCATGGCTCCCACCAGGTCAGCTCCACCCACCATGGTTCCTGCCACCCATCAGCCCTCCCAGTCTTAATCTCCACCACCTACCTGCAATCCTAGTTTCCTAGGCCCTTCCTTTGTCTGTTGGTTTAAACAAGATGGGGCTTCCTGGTGGCTCAGACAGTAAAGAATCTGCCTGAAATGTGGGAGACCTGAGTTCGGTCCCTCGGTTGGGAAGATCCCCTGGAGAAGGGAAGGGCAACCCACTCCAGTATTCTTGCCTGGAGAATTCCACGGACAGAGGAGCCTGGTGGGCTACAGTCCATGAGATCGCAAAGAGTTGGACAGGGCTGACTACTTTCACTTCACTTTGATCAAGAAGGTAATTTCAGGAAGGAAAGATACACCTAGAGAGGCAGTTTTTTTTTGCTGGAGACATGATCAGTGGTTCTCAGCTGGTAATCAGAGGCCAGAAATGTGCCTTTAAAATCTACTAAATTCTTTTTGGAAATAAGAAATGTAGGTCTTCCCTGGCAATGTAGACATCACCACACGAGTCTGTTGTGCTTCTGTGAGTGGTGGGGCTGGGGAAATTGTGTTCTGGTCAGCAATCTGACATTCTGCTCAGGAGTTGGTCCCTGCTCCATCACTTTACAAAGTGGACCTGACTGGAGCATCTGAAGGGGAAGTTTCTGCCTTCCCAGGAATCCATGTGCAAATGGATGGAACAAGGAAAACCCAGGGTGGAGGAAGGGATCACCCAGGTACCAGGGACCCAGAAGTACCACCATGGGTGGAGGGGTGTGTGTGCCTGTGTGAAGTGCCCTCTCTTACTCCATCCTCCTGGAAGTCGGGCTCCAGATGGCTTGACCTGCCTCCTGTTTGCAGCACATGGGGGTCCTTCTTGGAATGATACCGCGTGTGGGTCTCATTGACTTTTCAGCTGGTCAGAGAGCTGGTGGGTGTCCCCAGAGTCGGGGGCACGGCAGCCTGGGGCTCAGTTCTCTTTCCCATGGAGGGTCTGGAGAGGAAGGAAGGGTGAGAGGAAGGAAGGGAAAGGAGGGAGCCATGCAGGATCCTGGCTCATTCCTGAGTGAGTTGGGGGGAAGGGTGCATGCGGATTTCTGAAGGACCAGATGTGGAGTCTGGGATAACCTGCCTGGGGACGGGGGTGTGGTGTCTTTCCTGAGAAGACCTGAGCTCTGACAGGCTGTGAGCCCTAAACCAGGAAAGCTGATTTCTGGAGGAAGGGAAGGTTCACCACCAACACAGGAGGTGCAGCCTGAGGACCCAGACGCGGATCCGCCAAGGGATCCAGGGAGGATGGGGGAGGGAAATTCAGTTTGACATGTGAGCAAATGCCCAAACCCAAGGCAGAAAAGCACAGGGCAGGTTTCAGGCTTACCTAATGGCCAGCAACCATGTGTACTACCAGTTGCTTCTACCGTGGACATTCCTCTTCCTCCACTGAGTTGGAAAAGGATATAGCTTGACCAAGAGGCCACTGGGGCAATACCTGGACTGTGAAACCAGGTTGCACAGAGGCCCACCTCTCCTTCCTTCTCCAAGGCTGATGTGTAACCAGCACATTCAAACCCAGCTGAGGGGCTTTGGCCAAGTCCCCAAGAGTCCCATAAGGCAACTGAATCCAGGAAATATTACAGGTCTCACAGTCACAAGACCAGGTCAAAGGAGATGGATGAGAATTTGCTTCATCGCTTTCAGACGTCTTCATCATTTTGGTTCATTATGTTTCCCAGCCATGCTCTCCCAGCCCTGGCCTCCCCAGCCTGCTTTCTCAGCCAGAGCACTAGATAGGGAGACACTGAGGTCTGGTCAGAAGGGCTGTCCTGCAGGCCGTGTGGGTGACGAGGACGAGATGTTGGGTCTAGCTGGAGGTCAGGGAAGGCTTCCCAAGGTGGAGGTCAGGGCACACGGAGGGATCAGAGGCAGAGATGGGAGGAGAGCCGGAGGCTCAGTGGGGCCTGAGTGGTTGAGATGTAAGGGGCAGCCTGACAGCTGAGGACCGTGGGGCTGGGAGTGAGGAAAACCGAAACAACAGCCTTGGCCCTGATGCCTGGAGTGGGGAGCGTGGGCGGCTGAAGACAGGACTTGAAAAGGTCAAACTGGTGGTGTGCTGGAACTCCCAGAAAATGGTGTGGAGAGTGGACAGTGGTCAGGGGTGAGCCAGGAAATCAGGGAAGGCAGAGTGTGAAGGTTGTGGCTACCCTGAGAGGTGAGAAGATGGAGGTAGGCCCAGGGCAGGGGTGGTGGGAGGTCAGGGGTGTGTCCTCAGGAGGAAGAAGGAGCAGGTGGGCTTCCCAGGGATCCAGTCCAGGGCTCCTGCGGCAGCACCCTGCCAACAGCCCAGTGCAGACAACCAGTGTGTTCACAGGAGTTTTGAACCCAGAGACAGAGCAGTGATGCACGTTCAGGAGATCTGGTGTCTTGAGAAGGGCCGTTCCCAGGAACGTGTGAGGACTGGGAGGAGAAGCAGCCTGGGTGGACCTGACCAGTCTTTCTTCTGAACAGGAGAGTCCTTGGGGGAGACTCAGCAGGAGCCCCCATGGAGGAGGAGGGGACTCAGGAGAGCAGGGACAGGGGAGAATTGGTCAGGGGCAAGTTCAGGAGGACAGGGGTCCCCGGAGTCTGTGGAGATGAAGACACGGCTTGAATGTGAATATGGGTCCAGTGAAGACTGGGCAGCCTGCAGTGGCCTTGAGTGTAGAGAGGGCCCTGAATTGGGGTCAGAATGCAGATGACCATTCCCCTGCCTGATTCAGGAGGGATCAGGGGAACAGGCCATGTCTTGGTGGGGGGTTGCTGTGCAGGAGAACTTTTTCAGTGAGAAAATAGTGGAGATGAACTAGGAGCGGGCACCAAGGGAGCCAAGCCCTGACTGGCTGAGGTTCCGCCCAGAGGACAGGATGGTGTGGGATTGATGTCTGCCTAGGGAGGGGCTGGAAATGTAATTCTGTAGCAGGAGTTGGTGGTCTTCCCATTCTTCAAGTGTTAACTGAGTGCCTACTGTGTTCCAGACAGGGCCAGGAGCTGGCGATTGAGACGTGAATACACTTCTTTACTCTGCATCCTGAGGGGCCCATGGTATAGAGTCAGAGGGGATGTAGACAGTGCCTGGCCCCTCCCTCTGCTGGAGGACACAACTCTCTTGAGCAAGCCTTCCTGTGACACTTCCCATGGGGTCCAGGAGAGGCCAAAGCACTGTCAGGAGATGGAGAAATCATTTCTTCACCTTGCACAGGGTCCTCCCTGCCCACTGCTCAGCAGTCTTGTGAGGTCACAGCAGGGTCTGAGGCAAGTCCTCCTCACAGGCTGGGAGAAGGGCAGGCATGGGGCGGGGTAGGAAGACTCCTGGTTGAGTGATTGCATCAGGCCCTGGCTAAGCATAAAAGGAGGGTCCCTCAGGCTGGCAGGATGAGGACTGGGGACCATGGAGACCCAGGGAGCCAGCCTCGCCCTGGGGCGCTGGTCACTGTGGTTACTGCTGCTGGGACTGGTGCTGCCCTCGGCCAGTGCCCAGGCCCTCAGCTACAGGGAGGCCGTGCTTCGTGCTGTGGATCAGTTCAACAAGCGGTCCTCAGAAGCTAATCTCTACCGCCTCCTGGAGCTAGACGCTACACCCAATGATGTGAGTTATGAAGGGATCTGGGGAGGGGGCCAGCTAGTTGGGGGGCAGGGAGACAGATCAGAGGAAGAAGAATGAGCCCAAACCCAGTTTCCCCTGCTTTGACCCGTGACCAGGAGGTTGACCCAGGCACCAGAAAGCCTGTGAGCTTCACGGTGAAGGAGACCGTGTGCCCCAAGACGGCCCAGCAGCCCCTGGAGCAGTGTGACTTCAAGGAGAATGGGGTGAGGATGGGAGTTGAGGAGGGGAATGGCAGATGCCTCTCAGGGGTTGGACAGCGGGGTTGGGGACGATTTCCAACTCCTGGGAGGAGGCCGGGAGTTTATGGCCACAGGGGTTCCAGTTTGACCTTGAACCTCCCCTTCCAGCTGGTGAAACAGTGTGTGGGTACAGTCACCCTGGACCCATCAAATGACCAATTTGACATAAACTGTAATGAGGTGAGTGGCCCCTTCTGGACTGTGGTGTTTCTGGGGGTGCTAAGTATGTGAAACATCCTTTGGACCAATGACCGTTTGCCCCATCGAGGGAAGAGAAAGGCCCTCCTGCCCGGGGTCCCGCCTGGGTCCCACCCTCCCTGAGCCCCAGGTCTCCGGCCTGGCTGTGCAGCCCTTAAAGCAGTGGTTCTCTCATGGGGTCCCCACCCGGGAACTGACAGGAAGGCAGATTCTCAGCAGCACTCCACCCAACCGAATCCGATTCTGGGGCAAGGTCCAGCCATTTGTATTTTCACAAGGCCTGCCGGGGCCTTCTGACTGTGCAGAAGCTGGAGGGGCACTGACTCAGTGATGATCTTCATGCCCTTCTTTGCTGGGATGGGTTTGTGACCCTGGGAAGCCCTTTATCATCTGTGGGCCTCAGTTTTATCTCTGTCTGTGGTACGGAGATTTAAGCATATGTTCCAAAGGTCACAGCCAGAGGGTGATCTGGGTCCCCAAGGTTCCTGGAGTCCACTAGGAATGGGGGGCAGGTGTGGAGGGAGAGGTCTTGTCTTGACCTTCACCCGGTTCCCACAAGAAACCTGCTTTTATTGGTTCACAGTTTCAGAGTGTCAGATTTATTCCACCAATCCTACGTCCACCAGTCCGTCCACCATTCCGACCACCGTTCCGCCCACCGTTCCGGCCACCATTCCGTCCACCACCCATAAGACCATTTCCTGGTAGAGGGTGACCAATAGGCAGATAACTCCCTGATAAAGGCTTCTTATGAATCAGAAGCCCAGGGAAGACCTCTTGGGATCTCCTTTGCCTTGAGTCAGCATCCAAAAAATAAAATCTTGTGAAAACAACTTCCTCCAGTTTTCAGTTTCAATTGTCTCCCCTCTTCCAACTTACCATGACCTTTAGGAGTGTCTTTGTATGTGTGTGTGTGTGTGTGTGTGATCACTCCTGTGAACACAGAGAAGTGTGAGGCCCGTGTTCCTTCCAGGAGGGCACGGGGGAGGCAGCAGCCCCAGGAGCGCCAGGACAGCGTCGCCACCCTCGGGTCCCTCCCGGGCCCTTCACCCGCCCCGCCCTCCTCCTCCAGCACCCAGTAGGACGTAAGGAGACCTGCTGTGTGCGCAGTGCTGGTGGAACTCCTTCTCCTGCTCAGGTGGGGCTCACAGTCCACGAGGGGTCAGGCTGTTCACCTTGCTAAATACTCACAGAGATGCAGTTCAGTCTCAGGGTGAAGCCTGCATGTACCGTGCCCAGAACATTCCTCTTCCCCATGACAGTCTTAACTCTGGAAAGTCCACGCCTCCTGACTTTCCTGTGGCATCAGACACATCACTGTCTTTCTAGTTTTCTCCCACATTTTATGGTGGGTCTATATGATGGAATCCAATGATATAAAGCTCTCATTAAAAAGAAGCATTCTGCTCATCGGGGCGATGAGCTGAACACTGTGGGAGACGCGGAAAGTGACACACAGGTCACATCTCTCTTTCCCCGGGTGTTCAGACACTCTCCATGTCCTGCCCACTCCCCATGCTCTAGCTGACTTTTGCTCTGGGGCAGACTGGAAGCACTAGGAAGTTTGTATTCTGGTAGCAGCTTCAACCAACCATTGGAGGGACTTGGGGGAAAAACACCTCCTCTTCCTCCCTCTTGGGGTGGCCCACTCCCAGATATGTATATTCCCGTGTGAGGTCCCCACCAGGATTTAGCCCCAACCACCCCCATCAGTGACCTCTTCATTGACCCCTCCTCTTCTGACTCATGTCCTGCCCTGTCTCCCCTGAACACAATTTTGCTGGCTTTTTCTGGAATCTCCTTGCAGACAAACTCCTTCCACCAAAGGCTTGTCTTAGGTTCCCTGCTGGGTCCACCTGAACAAGACACAGATTGCCTTCTCTGAGAGGGACAGAGGGCACGATCTCCCAGAGCCTTTACTCTGCTACCTGTCAGGCCCGGCTCGTCTTGGTGAGCAGGTGGGGCTGATTTCAGGCAGGTTAGAGGAACCTCACGCTTCTCACTCTAGGGAACCTGGCCTGTGGTGGCAGTGGAACCGTGCAGTCTGTCCACTTGTTCCATATGGGTCAGGTGCGGGGCCTGATGTGGAGACAAGAGAGAAGGGCCCGAGGGGTCCAGGGTGGTGGTGCGGGAGGGGGCGTCCTGGGGACAGTGCTGAAAGCCAAGGGGCACTGAAGGTTTCACAACGTGGTGAGAGTGGACAGGAGGTCAAGAGGCCCAGGGAGATGCCTCCTCCCTGGAGTGTTTCTCAGTGTTTGTGTACGTGTGAAGGTCACTCCCTTCAGGGCAGGGGGCAGCTTCCTTGGTTGGGGGCACTGAAATCAAAGACAGAGTGGAGGAGATCAAGAGATCAGGAAGAGGGGAGCCAATCAGCGTGGACCAGCAGGGGCTTCTCCATCCCCCTACCCATGCTGTGTCAAGGAGGCACGCTGCGCCGTTACTAGGCGAGGACCTTGTGGATCTTGATTTTATCCATCCTTGCATGAATGAAGTTGTAAGATAAAACATGCAGCCCCTGTTCTCCCATGTGCCACTCTGGCTCTGTGTCATCCCCAGCTGGAGCAGGGTAGGATGCTGTCAGGGGAGGCAGGGAGCTACATTGCCTCTTTCATGGTCCCTAGGCACCTTCAACTGTGTGGACTCATTCATCCTCGAAAATGTATCTAATGGTATATTTTTCAACTCAGTTCAGTTCAATTCATTTGCTCAGTCGTGTGTGACTCTGTCTGATGTTCAGAGCCTCAAGGAGCAACACCCCTATCACAGGAAGTGTGAAAAATGAAAATCTCAACAAAATGATTCTTCCCTGGAAAAGAGGAAAACAGGCCACTTGGAGGGAAACACCTGGAGGCAAAGGTGGCTGATAACATTCCAGATGCAGCTCTCTCAGACATGGGGTCTGTGTCAGAGCTCCCTGGGGGCTTTGGTCCACCAGGGTCCTGAAGATGCCTGGTCCTTCATGGGTGGATGCGCTAGGTTAAGGAGGATGCGTGGGCTGTGCCGCTGATGCTGCTGAGCCTCAAAGACATTTTTTGACACCTGTGCCTGAACAAGGCCCCTCGTTCATGAAACCTTCCCAAATTTACCTGGTTGTGTTTCTCACTGTCTCATGGGCAGTACACCAGAGACTGGCAGTGTGATCCGGTGTCTGCCTATGAAATTGGATGGTCAAGCCTCAGTCTTTGAGGGTATCAAACCTTGTTGCTATAGAATGCTCTGTGCTCACTACCTCTTTTATGACTCACACTGATATGCAAGAAAAATGACCATTCACGGGCCATGTTATCAGAATCAACAAATGAATTAAACCTGCGCTGGCTAGGTAGGGTCTCTAGGAATGTGGATACACCATCACATGGGACATGGTGATCCATTTAAATCCACCATTAGACCTCAAAATATTGACAAAGCCTAGTGATGCCAGCACATGAGGCCAAGGAAGCCTGGCCAAAGTGGCTGACTGCCACCCTCATGACTGAGTGACAAAAGGAATTCCAGGGTGATAACAGGGGTGCCATCCCTGTTCACACAGCATACATGGGATATGATATTCAAAGACTCTCAGATGGTCTGTGTTTCATATCTGGATTCACAGAACACATCTGATCTGCAACAGCATTGCCTTATAGTAAGAAGCTGGGTATGAACAGCTACCCAGATGACTCTCAGGACCTTCAATGCCCCCAATCTCATCTCCAAGTCAGTACCATTGGAAGATGAAATGGACTCTGAGAGGAAACATTGAAAGGATAAGTATACACCCAAGGCTCACCTCCCAGTGGAGCACACACTTAGGGAAGGCAACTTGAATTCTAAATGAGCTGATTCCCTGGGAGGCTATCTTCTAGTTAAGTAGAATGTTTAATTTTGAGGCTTGGAAATGAGGGAAGAGGCCCATACTGATGGAAGACTCTCAAACCACATGAGTAATCTTTCTCACCCCACTTGTCTTTTTCCCAGGCACCTCTGGCAGCTCCTAGTATTGGAATTTGCAAGCTGCAAAGAAGACGCATGTGGTGGGTGACTCTCCCCTAGTGCTCGTTGCACTGCCAGCTCTGCTGCTGGAAGGATATTGATGACAACGATCATGAATATGAGGTGGAAACTCCTAAGGCGATCCTACTGGTGTTTCAGGACCTAGGGAGCTGTTCTATGATGGGTCATGGCATAAAAGGATGAAGCTGCTGAGCACGTAGGGAGGAGTCTGGGCACATGGTCTAAGACAAGGGGAGGACTGGGGACAGGAGCAGTGATTGCTGAGGGACTGGGTGTTTAGATCACTTGGTTGTGAAGAAAGTAACTACACTGATGATGGGAATAGCAGGCCTCCGACTCACAGAGTCTAGGGTGGGAAGACGCACCATTCATTGCTCTCTCAGCGTTTGTTTACAGGGCATCTGGTCACTTTCACCCAGACTCTACCTGATCAACAGCCAATGAAGAGTCTTTTTCTAAAATTTGTTTATTTATGACCGTGCTGAGTCTTCACTGCTGTGCTTGGGCATTCTCTAGCTGCGGCGAGGGGGGTTACTCTTCATTGCAGTGCACGGGCTTCTCATCTCGGTGGCTTCGCTTGTTGCAGAGTATGAGCTCTGGAAGTTGGGCTCAGTAGCATACAGGCTTACGGTGGGCTGGCGTGGCGGCTTAGTTGCCCCACAGCATGTGGAATCTTCCCAGACCAGGGATCGGACCCGTGTCCCGTGTATTGGCAGGCAGATTCTTAACCTCTAGACCACCAGGGAAAGTCCTGAAGAGTCTTAATCTAAGGGCTCTTGTTACCTTTCCAACAACTGCCACCTCCAGGAGTAGACAGCCTCCGCTAAACATGACATAACAAGGTTGACCTTCTAGATACTGATAAAATTTTCATAAGTCTCATCACGAAATTTTGAACTCTTTTACATGTGTTGCCCAGAATATGGTAGCTCTTCTAAGCTTAAAGACTTGGCAGATTCTGACATAACAAGAGCAACACCTCTTGCTGATCTTGCTGCTACTAAGTATGGAAAGTCTGGCCTGGACTTACCTACAACACCCAGATAGTCTAAACTCTCTCTTGTGGTGATAAAGAGTGTTTTGTGGGCAGGGGGCAAGGCTGGTATCAAGAGTGTCACCAGTACAGTCACACAGGCCCCCAAGCTTAGGTACTTGCTAATGACTTATCCTTGAGCGCTTGAAATTCTCATAATTTTGAACAAGGGGCCCCACATTTTCATTTTGCAAGTGATGGAGCCAGTGCTGGCCAGTGGTGACTCCATACTTGAAATAATACAGGAAGGAGGCCCCGTAAACCATTCTGAGAGCAACTTACTTCCCTCCACTCTTGCCCCAGATCTCCCTAGGGTCTTCCCCCCTACCCCAGCAACTTTAGCAGCCAGAGGGCAAGGGATAGCCCTGGAAGCAATGGAAGAGAGTGGGAGGTGGACCAGGGCAGAACAGGCTCCCAGTTCAGCCCTTCAGTGTCTAGAGTGCTGCGGGTTAAAAAGAAGAGTCTCCAGAACTTCTTTAAGTTCTGAGATTCATGAGAGATACAGGGCTCGCCAGAGTGGTCGGTAGTAGGGTGAGAGAGAGGGGTAAGGAGCTAGTCTAAGAAAGATGGAAGCCCTAGATTGGACCAGGGGGACTCCACACTGGACAAGAACTCTGGGTCCTTCTATCAACCCTGATTTGGCCAAGACCTCTCTCCCAAGGCCACATCTCACCCCACCCTGGGCCTCAGTTTCCTTCTTGGCTTAAAGAGACTGGTGGTGAGCCCTGCCCTGCCCTCCTGACAAGTGTGCTGTGAACTCAGAGGAGGTGGGTGCAGAGAAACCTGTTGTACCCTGAAGGACCACACACAGGTCACATTGTTGGACTCAGGTCTCCAGACTCCATAGGCAACGTGGTCATGCAAAGGCTATGAGTGGGGGAGGCAGGACAAAAGGGGCCTCAGGCTCCCCTCGCAGTGTTGTTACCATGACCCTCCCAGGGATTAGCGTCAGAGTTGTGTTGGTGACAGGATGGACCCCAGGGATCTCACTCAGCATCTCAGTGTTTTTGTTATTGGCAAATTACTTGGAAGAAAGCTCTTTCAATGAGATTGCCCAAGGGCACACTAGTGACCATCATGGCAGGAACTCTCAGCAAAATGGAGAGAGTTCCCAACGTAAGGAATGGCAGGGGTATCAGTCTTGTTTCCTATTCACAGCCAGAGTGTCACACCTACACAGAATAGTCTCCAGCAGCCCCAGCCCTCCCTTCCCTGGTCTCTGCCACCCATCAGCCTTCCCACTCTCCACCCTGCTGTAACCTGCAATTCCAGCTCCCCAAGCTCTTTCCTTTTCTGTTGATTTAAATCCTTATGGAGGGAGGTTGTTGCTGGAGACAGAATCGGTGGTTTTCCACATGTGGTGATTAGGTAGGAAGGTGTCTTACAATCTCCTGAATATCTTTACAAAAGAAATAAAGTCAGGTGCTTACCTGTAACTGTTGAGTTGGACCGGGGACCTGTGTTAGATTCCAAGCTGGAAAAAATGGAATCAGTGAGATGGTGTTTTGATCCCCAGTTGGCCTGTCTCTCTTACTAGGAGTTGGTCCCTTCTCTCTTTAATTCCCAAAGGGCATACTAGCTAGCTGGCCAGGGCTGGGTGAAGTCTCCAGATGGTTGGCTGTCTCTCCCTTCCCAGGGCACCCGTGAGCAGACATAAGACTCCACTAGGACAAGACAGCTGTGAGGACTAAATCAGAAAAGGCAGATGCTGGAGATATGGAAGGCTCGCTCCTCATTACAGGAGGTGCAGACTGAGGGCCTGGCAGAGGCCCCCTAACAGGATCCAGGGAGGATGGGGAAGGAAACTTTAGTCTGAAGTGTGAACAAATGCAATAGTGCAGAGGCGGGAAAGCACAGGGGAGGGCTTCCGTGGTGACTCAGCGGTAGAGAATCTGCCTGCAATGCAGGAGACCCAGGAGACGCAGGTTCGATCCCTGGGTTGAGATGATCCCCTAGAGGAGGACATGGCAACCCACTCCAGTATTCTTGCCTGAGAAATCCCATGGACAGAGGAGCCTGGTGGGCTATAGTCCATGGGGTCGCAAAGAGTTGAACATGACTTAGCGAATAGACCACCACGACCAGGAAAGCACAGGGAGATTTCCAGGTTACCAAACACCTGGTAAGCATGTGTTGCTAATTCTTTGACTTGGGGAAAAGATACAGCTTGACCAAAAGGCCTCTGGGGCAATATCTGGGTGGTGTAACGAGGTTGCACAAAACTCACTTTTCTTTCCTTCTCCAAGGCTGAGTGGTCACCCGGCATCTCCCATCCAGGCTGCCGCCTTCCAAGGTGCCCTGGCCCAGCCCTCAAGGGTCCCACAGGGCAACTGAGTCCACAAACCTCCCCAGGCCTCACAGGCACATGGTGCTTCCCTGGTGTTGATGGATTAGAATGTCCTTCTTGGCTTCAGCACTCCTCTGTCCCTTGGGCATAGTATTTCCCCCAGCTGTGCTCTCTTTTCCTCCCAGCGTCTTCCTCCCCAACCAGAGCACTGGGCAGGGAGTCCTGGAGGTCAAATCAGAAGGGATGTCTTAGACTTCCCTGGTGGTCCTGTGGGTAAGAATCTGCCTGCCAATGCAGGGGATGCGGGTTGGACCCCTCGTCCAGGAAGATCCCACATCAGGCAAGTAAGCCCTTGGGCCACAGCTACTGAGATCTCACACTCTAGAGCCTGTGCTCCACGACAAGAGAAGCCACTGCAAAGAGAAGCCTGAACACCGCAACTAGAGAATAGCTGTTGCTCTATGCAACCAGACTAGCTGGTGGGCATCAACGAAGACACAGTACAGCCAGAACTAACTAAATAAATAAAAAGCACATTTTGCTAAAAAAGCAAAAAAGAAGAAGGGATGTCCTGAAGGCTTTGGGAGTCAAGAGGAAGAGGTACAACTTTTGGTTAAGGTCAGGGAAAGCTTTGCAAGGTAGCATGTCAGGGCAAGCAGAGGCACCAGCTGCAGAGATGGGGGACAAGCAGGAGGCTCCGAGATGGCTTGTGGTTGGGATGGTCAAGGCAGCTTGAGACCTGACCTGCAGGGCTGGGGTGTGGACAGTGAGGAGTGTCAAGACCAGACCCTGCTGTCAGGCGCAGGTCTGTGTGCTCTGAAGGTGGAGGGTGAAATGGTCAAGTCAGCATTCTGCCTCTGCACTTAGAAATAGTGTGAAGTGTGGACATTGGCCTGGGGAGAGCCTGAAAATCAGGAAACATGGAGTCTGGAGGTTCTGGCTTCACTGAGAGGAGAGAAGATGGGGGTAGGACCAGGGCAGGGGTAGTGGGAGGTCAGGCGAGTGTCCTCAGGAGGAAGAAGGAGCAGGTGGGGCTCCCAGGCGTCCAGCTCAGAGCTCCTGCGGCAGCACCCCGCCAACAGCCCAGTGCAGACAACCAGGGCGTTCATGGGAGTCCTGAACCCAGAGGCACAGCCCAGTATGTGTGTGATGGGCACTGGTGTCTTGAGAAGGGCCGTCCCCAGGAACATGTGAGGACTGGGAGGAGAAGCAGCCTGGATGCACCTGAGCCAGCCTGCCTCCTAAGAGGAGAGTCCTTGGAGGAGAGTCAGCAGGAACCCCCAGGGAATTGGAGGGGACCCAGGAGAGCAGGGACAGGGGAGAATTGGTCAGGGGCAATTTTAGAAGGACAGAGTGTTTCCCTCAAGATAAATAGGTTGAGTGTAGCAACAGGCCACAACTGCTGGGGTCTTTGGATGTGACATCTTAGTCTGAGGAAGGCAGAGGAGAAGACTAGGAAAGGGGACAGGTGAAGCTGAGCCCCTGACTGTCTGAGGGTCATGAAGAGAGAAGAGGATGGTTTGGCCCAAACGGCTGCCTAGGGACAGGGTGGGTGGGTGAGGGGCTAGAAGGGGTCGGTCCTGTCATCCACTCATCAAACTTTAACTAAGTGCCTATCGGGTGCCAGGCAGTGCCTAAAGGAGAAGATCGAATAGCAAATACCCTCCTTTACTCTGAATCCTGAGGAGCCCATGGTGTGGAGGTAGAGGGGATGTAGACAGTGCCTGGCCCCTCCATCTCCTGGAGGACTCAATCCTCTTGAGCAAGCCCGCTGGTGACACTCCCCATGGGGTCCAGGAGAGGCCAAGGAGTTGTCAGGGAGATGGAGAAGCCCTTTCTTCATCTTGCTCAGGGGCCTCCCTGCCCACTGCCCAGAAATCCCATGAAGCAACAGCAGGGGCTGAGGCAAGTCAATCTCACACACTGGGAGGAGGGCAGGGATGGGGTGGGTCTGGAAGACTCCTGTTTGAGTCTTTGCATCAGGACCCAGGCTGAGCATAAAAGGAGGGTCCCTTGGGCTGGGAGGAGGCAGGCTGGGGACGGTGAAGACCCAGAGGGCCAGCCTCTCCCTGGGACGGTGGTCACTGTGGCTACTGCAGCTGAGACTAGTGCTGCCCTTCGCCTCTGCCCAGGCCCTCAGCTACAGGGAGGCCGTGCTTCACACTGGGGATTGCATCAATGATGGGTCCACAGAAGCTAATCTCTACTGCCTCCTGGAGCTAGACTCACCTCCCAAGGATGTGAGTTGGAGAGGGGGCTGAGCCATCTCCCCCCAGCCTTGGTCACATTATCCCTCCCTTCGCTCAGGCTGTACCTCCTGTCAGGAAGGCACTTTGCCCTCTAGGTGGGCTCCCACCTCTTCCAGGAAACCTTCCCAGACCTGGGTCCCCTGCCAGCCCCAGGCTTCCTGCCTTAGCATCTCTGCTGTGGGATCAGGCGCCCTGCACACCTGGCTCCCAGGACTTCCGGGAGCTCCAGGGATGGAGGGGGTCACAGGCTCTGTGAGGTGACGTCCCTGCTGAAGCCCCTCTGCACTGCGGTGTCTCCCTCCCAGGGAGGCCTCTGTCAGCCTGGAGGTTCCAGGTACAAGGGCTCTCCCTGCAGGCGGCCCTGACCTCCCTCACCCCTCTGTGGGGAGGCGCTGCCCTCAGCGCTGCTGTGCGGTCCGCTCCTGCTCTCTGTGAGCCCGTGAGGCCGGGGATGGGCTCTGCCCCTCCCCTGGGCTCCCAGCACCAAGCCCAGGGCCGGACACACAGGGGGCTGGAGAGGCTGCCATCTGGGTGGGGGCGGGGAGACAGATCAGAGAAGGAAACATGAGCCCGAGTCCAGTCCCCCCACTTTGATCTTTGACCAGGTGGAGGACCACAGTGCTCGAAAGCCTGTGAGCTTCAGGGTGAAGGAGACCGTGTGCCCCAGGACGAGCCAGCAGCCCCTGGAGCAGTGTGACTTCAAGGAGAATGGGGTGAGCCTGGGGGCTGGAGGCTGAGGGCTGGGATAAATGCTTCTCAGCACAAGCTGAGCAGGGGACTTCAGGGAAGATTTCCAGCCCCTGAAGGGTGAGGTTGGCTGAGCCTGGAAGGTTATGGCCCCAGGGGTTCCAGTTTGACCTGAAAACTCCCCTTCCAGCTGGTGAAACAGTGTGTGGGGACAGCCAGCCTGGACCAGTCTGATGACCAGTTTGACCTAAACTGTAATGAGGTGAGTGGCCCCTTCTGTGTTGTGCAGATGCTAACAGGGTAGGTTGTGGAACATCCTTTGGACCAATGACCCGATGCCCCATCCAGGGCAGAGAAAAGGCCCTCCTACCCAGGCCCACCCTCCCCAATCCCCAGGTCTCCAGCCCTGGCTCTGTATCCTTTAAGAAGTGGCTGTCTAAAGGGGTCCTCACCCAGGAACTGACAGTAAGGGAGATTCTCAGCCCTACTGAGATCTCCTGAATCAGACTTTGGGGTGGGGCCCAGGCATTTGTATTTTCACAAGGCCTCCAGGGGATCCTGACAGTGCTGAAGTTGTGACACCCTGACTCGAGTCATGGTCTTGAGGACATGCTCCAGTCCATCTTTGCCCGGATGGACTTCTGACACTTGGAAGCTCCTTGTCATCTCTGGGATCAGTTTCCCCATATGTTTTGGGTTTAAGGATTCAACCACATGCTCCAAAGATCACCGCCAGAGGATGAGCTGGGGCCAAAGTTCCTTTGGTGGCCCAGTTTGGGGGTTGTTCAGGTGGGGAGAGAGTGGTCTTCTCTTGACCCTTGCCCAGTCCCACAAGTAATCTCTTCCATTGTGGTTCACAGCTTCAGAGTGTCAGGGCTAAACGACCTCAGCCTCCCAAACCTCGGCCTCCTCACAGGCCAAGGCCAAGGCCACGGTCATGGTTCCTGCCAAGGTTCCCCGGAAAACGGTGAAGAACTGGCTATCACACCTATTAATGGCTTTTGGTGAATCCCAAGCCTGGGGAAGTGTTTTAAAGATCTGATTTGTTCTGTCTCAGACTTCTGGACGGTGAAAAATAAATTCTTGTGAAATCAGCTTCCTCCAGCTTCCTCCAGCTTCCTCCTCAATTTCAATTATTTCTCTTTCTCCCACTTACTGAGACTGAGTCCTTAACTCTGAGAGGCCTCCTCTGTGTGTGTGTGTGTGTGTGTGTGTGTGTGTGTGTGTGTGTGTAACTATGTGTATGTGTTTGTGTCTATGTGTGTCTATGTACGTGTGTGAGATCACTCCTGTGAACATAGAGAAGCATGAGGCCCCTGTTCCTTCCAGGAGGGCACAGGGGGAGGCAGCAGTGCCAGGAGCTCCAGGACAGCGTCTCCACCCTCGGGTCCCTCCCGAGCCCTTCCCCTGCCCCTGCCCTCCTCCTCCAACACCCAATAGGACGTAAGGAGACCTGCTGTGTGTGCAGTGCTGGTGGGAATGCTGTTCCTGCTGATGTGGAGCTGACAGTCCACGAGGGGCCAGGCTTCTCATCTTGTTAAACACTCACAGAGATGCAATTCAGTCTCAGGGTTGAGCATGCAAGTACAATGCCCTAAACATTCCTCTTGCCCTTGACAATCTTAATTCTGGACTAGCCTGCCTCTCCTGGCTTTTCCTGTGGTTTTGAGACACACTACCATTTCTTCAGCTGGGTCCCAGATTTCAGTGGTGGGCTTGTGTTTAGGGATCACATGACACAAAAATTTGCACCATTAAATACAACACCTCTTTGGGGTGAAGAGCACTGCATGAGGGTGAGAGACACACAGAGTGACACACAGGTCACATCACTGTTTGCCTGGGTGTTTCAGACACTGTCCACGCCCTGCCCACTCCTTATTCTCTAGCCGGTCTTTGCTCTGGGGCAGACTGGAAGCACTGGTTTGGGGCTGGGGGGCTGTTGGATCCAGGAAACAACTTCAATCAACCATTGCAGGGACTTGGTGGAAAAACACCTCCTCTTCCTCAAGCCTTGGGTGGCCGGTTTCCAGACCTGTCACATCACTCCCTGATGTCCACAGCTGGGTTGAGCCCCTGTCTCCCATTTTTGTAACCTCTTCATTGAAACACATCCTCTTTGACTTAAGTCCTGCCCTGTCTCCCCTTTCTACACTCCTGCTGGTGCTTTCTGGAATCATCTCCCAAACAAAATGCTGGGTTAGCCAAAAAGTAATATCTTACGCCAAATCCCGAACAACTTTTTGGCCAACACGATACTTCTACTAAATGCTTGTCTTAGGTCTGCCTTGGAGCCAACCTGAACCAAGACACAGATTCCCTTATCTGAGGGGGACAGAGGGCAGGATCTCACAGAGCCTTTACTCTGCTACCTGTCAGGCTTGGCTCCTCTTGGTGAGCACGCGGGGCTGATTTCAGGCAGGTTGGAGGAACCTCATGCTTCTCACGCTACATCACTCTACTTCATCCAGCATTCTGGGATGAATGCCACAGGGAAACTCGGGACTGTGCTGTGTCTGTGCCGGAGGATTCAGACTTGCCAGAGCTACAGGTTAAATGGTCAGAATTTCTCTTTTTGAGCTAGTTGTTAAACTCTTGGTCGCTTGAAGTTGGTGGCTATTCCTGCTGACAGGTTGATGCCTCCCAAGTTCCGTTCCATCCCCTCCTGCCTGTGCTGCTGAAGCAGTGAAGACTGCAGGGAAGAGAGGTGGTACTAGAACATATGGCTGGAGTCTGCTGTTGCCGATGAAACTGACCAGCATCTTGCGACAGGAGCAGTCCTTCCCCAATGTCTTTATGGTTGAGTTTGGTGACTGCTCCTCTTCCTGATCTCACTCCATTCTGTGATGTCATCATCGCTCTGAGAGGTTTCCTTGAGCCAGCATGCATTTCCTTTTAGGCACGTGAAGATAAATTTCACCCTGGTGGCTCAGCTCTGTAGGTCACAGGTGCTAGGAGCTATGATGGGTGTCTCTGCTTTGTGTTCACAGGGCCAGTCAAGATGCTGATAAGGCTGGATTCCTTTCAATAGCCTCCAGGGGAGAACTGCTTTCAAGCTCGTTCAGGTTGATGGCAGAATTTGGTCCTTTGTGCTTGTAGGACCAAGACCGTGAATCCCTTGCGTGCTGTTGGCTGAGGTTGGTCTCCATTCCTAGAAGCTGTAACAAGGCCTTTGCTCACCTTTCTCCATCTTCAAAGGCAGCAATGGCCAGTGGAGGCCTTCCCTTTCTCCTAATCTCTCTGACTTCTGGGAGTTTGAATTTCTTAATAATTTTTGATTCAAGGGACATGTATTTTCATCTTGCAAGTTATGTAGCTGGCCCTGGCCAGTGGTGTCTCCACACTTCCCACAGCACTTAAAGGAGACACTGGAAGTCATTCTCAGAGCAACTGGTTTCACTCCATCCTTGTGGGAAAACATCCAGATGTCTTTTTGAAGCCTTGAGAACACAACAAGAAATATAGTTAAAAACAACCAGAGTACCTGGGCTGATAAGCTGAGGTCAGTGAGTCCTGCATAAGCAGTGGGAAATTGAAAGGTGCAGACTTAGGAACACTGGGTCACCACAAGTTAGAACGCTGTTTGCACATGCACTGATGGTTTCTCTGATGTTCCTGGGATCTTTGCATCCAGCCATCTGGAGCCCTTTGTACAGAAAATAACACAGAAGTTCCAAAGAAAATCATTAACTGGAGACTTGACTGGGAACACGAGAAACTTATGTTATCTAAAAAACCAGACACTTTCTGCATACCAAGAGCTCAATAAAAGCAATATAGAATTGGTCAGCGGGGTTCTTGATCCTCGAGGTCTTGAGTCCCCTGGTCCCATGTTTAAAAATTTAATTCTGTCGGTAGTTTCTTTTTTCCAAACTGTGCGTCGACTCATTTTCGATCCCTACCCGCTGTGCTGGCCACAGCACATACTCACCCAACTTTTATGTGTTCTCTTCATCCATAGTCTTGAGCGTCCAGAGGACAGGGGACAGCCCAGGAAGGGAAGAAAGAGAGTGGGAGTTGGCACACGCAGAAAGGGACCCCCAGAGCAGCCTGTCAATGCTCATCGTGCTGCAAGTCAAAAAGCTGAGTCTCCAGGCCTCTTAAAGCAGTGGGCTGCAGGAGCGATGCAGGGCTGACCAGAGTAGTGATGGGGGCCAGGCAGAGGCGGCCTGCGGGTCATCTGAGAGAGAAGTAGGAGGCCTCATATCGGACCGGGAAAAACTTACTCAAGAGCCAGAGCTCTGAGTGCTGCCATCAGCACGGGCCAAGACCTCCCTCCCCAGACCACACCCCCACCCCACCCAGGGCCTCTGTTTCCTCCCTGGTCTGATGGTGGTAAGCCCTGCCCTACTCCTGACAAGAGTGCTGTGAGGACTTCCCTGGTGGTCCAGTGGTTAACAATGTGCTTGCCAATGCAGGGGATACCGGTTCGATTTCTGCTTCGGGAAGATTCCACATGCCACAGAGCAGCTAAGTCCATGCAGCACAACCACTGAGCCGCCTGCCCTAGAGCCTGTGGTCTGCAACAGGAAAAGCCACTGAGATCAGAAGCCTGCACACTGCAACTAGAGAGTGGGCCCCGCTCGCCACAACTAGAGAAAGCCCGTGCTCAGCAATGAAGACCCGGTGTACCAAAAAAAACAAACTCTTAGGTAGCCAACGCTGCTGCTGCTGTTTACTCACTACGTCATGTCTGACTCTTTAGGACCCCATGGACTGTAGTCCACGAGGTTCCTCTGTCCACGGGATTCTCCAGGTAAGGATACTGGAGTGGGTTGCCATTTCTTCCTCCAGGGGATCTTCCTGACCCAGGGATCAAACCCGAATCTTCTGCTTGTCAGGTGGATTCTTTACTACTGAGCCACCTGGGAAGCCCATATATCACACACAGCAGTGTTAATTATATTTTTTTACAAAAGAATGCTGTGAGCTTGGAGGAGGTGGATTCACAAAAGCCCTTTGTACCCTGAAGGACCACACACACAGGTCCCATTCTTGGACTCAGGTCTCCAGGTTCCATAGACAGCATGGCTGTGGGAGACTAGTTGGGGGGCAGGCCACAAGGGGCCCCACTCGCCTCTCACAAGTGTTTTCACCATGACCATCCCAGAGATTCATGTTAGGGTTGTTGCACTGGTGGATAGGATGGACCCCAGGCACCTCACTCACTGGAAGGAAACTGGTGCCACTGGAGGAAAACCCACTTCGATGAGCTCACCCATGGACAAACAGGTGACCATGGCCGCAAGGAGCCGTGGAGGGAGCCCCCTGCTTCCGCAGCTTCAGGAACAGTCAGGGGGATCTGTTCTGTGCCCACTGCAGAGCTTGGGTTTCACACCAACACAGCATGGCTCTCACCAAACACAGTTCTAGCCCACCCCATCCCTGCCACTCATCAGTCCTCCCAGTCTCCATCCCCATCCAACCCACAATCCCTCCTGCCCAGGCTCCTTCCTTGTGTGTTGTTTTTAATCAAGGTCAGTATCTGAAAAGAGGTTCCCCCTCGGGAGGCAGTTTGCTGCCAGAGACATGATCAGTGGTTCTTTGCTTGTGGTGAGCAGTCTGAAAAGTGCTTTTAAAATCTCCCAATTACTTTGTTCTGTTTTTTTCTTTTTCTTTCCTTTTAGAACACTTAATTATTTATTTATTTTGGCTGTGCCGGGTCTTCAGGGCTACAGCTTTGTCTAGTTGCAGCGAACGGGGGCTAATCTCTAGTTGTGGTATGCAGACTCCTCATTGCGGTGGCTTCTCTCGTTGCAGGGCACCGGCTCTAGGCATGCAGGCTTCACTAGTTGCAGCACGTGGGCTCTACAGCACAGGATCAGGAGTTGGGGCCCACAGGCTTAGTTGTCCCACGGCATGTGGGATTTCCCTGGACAAGGGATCAGAACCGTGTCTCCTGCATTGACCCGTGGATTATTTACCACTGCATCACTAGGGAAGTCCTGTCTTTTTCTTTCTTTTTTTTCTGGTTTAATTTCTGCTGGCTTCCAAATTGTTTTTTGGAAATAAGAAAAGCAAGTGCCACCTGGATCTATTGAGGTTGGACCTGGGATCAGAGGAAAGGTAGATTCATGAGAAATCGAGGAGATTACATTCTGATTTCCAGTCCATCATTCTCCCCAGGAGTTGGTCCCTTCTGTCTTTCCAAAGTGCATCAGTTCAGTTCAGTTCAGTTCAGTCGCTCAGTCATGTCCGACTCTTTGCGACCCCATGAATTGCAGCACGCTAGGCCTCCCTGTCCATCACCAACTCCCGGAGTTTACTCAAACTCATGCCCATCGAGTCGGTGATGCCATCCAGCCATCTCATCCTCTGTCGTCCCCTCCTTCTCCTGCCCCCAATCCCTCCCAGCATCAGGGTCTTTTCCAACGAGTCAACTCTTCGCATGAGGTGGCCAAAGTATTGGAGTTTCAGCTTCAGCATCAGTCCTTCCAATGAACACCCAGGACTGATCTCCTTTAGGATGGACGGACTGGATCTCCTTGCAGTCCAAGGGACTCACAAGAGTCTTCTCCAACACCACAGTTCAAAAGCATCAATTTTTCAGCGCTCAGCTTTCTTCACAGTCCAACTCTCACATCCATACATGACCACTGGAAAAACCATAGCCTTGACCCGATGGACCTTTGTTGGCAAAGTAATATCTCTGCTTTTTAATATGCTATCTAAGTTGGTCATAACTTTCCTTCCAAGGAGTAAGCGTCTTTTAATTTCATGGCTGCACTTACCATCTGCAGTGATTTTGGAGCCCAAAATAAAGTCTGACACTGTTTCCACTGTCTCCCCATCTATTTCCCATGAGATGATGGGACCAGATGCCATGATCTTAGTTTTCTGAATGTTAAGCTTTAAGCCAACTTTTTCACTCTCCTCTTTCACTTTCATCAAGAGGCTTTTTAGTTCCTCTTCACTCTCTGCCATAAGGGTGGTGTCATCTGCGTATCTGAGGTTATTGATATTTCTCCCGGCAATCTTGATTCCAGCTTGTGCTTCCTCCAGCCCAGCATTTCTCATGATGTACTCTGCATATAAGTTAAATAAGCAGGGTGACAATATACAGCCTTGACGTACTCTTTTTCCTATTTGGAACCAGTCTGTTGCTCCATGTCCAGTTCTAACTGCTGCTTCCTGACCTGCATACAGGTTTCTCAAGAGGCAGGTCAGGTGGTCTGATATTCCCATCTCTTTCAGAATTTTCCACAGTTTATTGTGGTACACACAGTAGAAGGCTTAGGCATAGTCAATAAAGCAGAAATAGATGTTTTTCTGGAACTCTCTTGCTTTTTCGATGATCCAGCGGATATTGGCAATTTGATCTCTGGTTCCTCTGCCTTTTCTAAAACCAGCTTGAACATCTGGAAGTTCTCGGTTCATGTATTGCTGAAGCCTGGCTTGGAGAATTTTGAGCTTTATTTTACTAGCGTGTGAGATGAGTGCAATTGTGCGATAGTTTGAGCATTCTTTGGGATTGCCTTTCTTAGGGATTGGAATGAAAACTGAGCTTTTCCAGTCCTGTGGCCACTGCTGAGTTCTCCAAATTTGCTGGCATATTGAGTGCAGCACTTTCACAGCATTATCTTTCAGGATTTGAAATAGCTCAACTGGAATTCCATCATATCCACTAGCTTTGTTCATACTGATGCTTGCTAAGGCCCACTTGACTTCACATTCCAGAATGTCTGGCTCTAGGTCAGTGATTACAGCATTGTGATTATCTGGTCTGACTCTAGGTCAGTGATTACAGCATTGTGATTATCTGGGTCGTGAAGATCTTTTTTGTACAGTTCTGTGTATTCTTCTGTGTATTCAAAGTGCATAGTAGATGGCAAAACCTGGGAGGGGCTGCTGGAGGAGTGTTTCTACCTTCCCAGGGCACTCATGGACAGATGGAAGATATCCACTAAACATGCCAGTCAGTGGGAAGGGAAGACAGAGGCACCCAGGAAAGGGGGAGGAGTGTGTGGGTTTCGTGTGAAGGGCCCTGTCTTCCTCCATCCTCCCAGAAGTTGATGTCTAGACAGGTTCAGCTCACTTCCTGCTTGAAGGTCGTAGTCTCCAGGAGGCTGAACCCTGAGATCCTGAGGGTATGCAAATCTTTGTCCTGGTATAAGAATGAGGGAGGATTTGCCTTCTTGATGTACCCAGGATATCCAGGGTCGAGTCTGGGGGAGAGAACATCCCCTCAGTCTATTTGCTGATGGGTCTGGACTGGGCCCCCAGCTGCGTTCTCTACACCCATGTCCCCAGTAAAAACCCACTCACAAGAATGGTACCCATGCCCCACAGTCTGTTCACTGCCTGGGGCTGGGCCTGAGCCTGGTTCTCTTCTGCAAAGCTCAGGCACCTTCCCGCTCAGCCCCAAGGTGGGCCCAGGTCACCTTGTCACATAGCCCCAGATCCTGCAGAGAGGAGCTGGTAGGATGTTTGCTGTGCTTGGTGGTGGTGAGATTTGGAGCCTGAGCTTGGCTCAGCTGCGGCCTTTGGAATGACTGGGCTCAAGGCTGACTCAGAGCAGTCACCTCGATGCTCACCAAGTACTCTGGCTATGGTGTGGCTGGTGCAGCCTCTGTTGGTTTTATGCACCCCACACCCCCAGTTCCTGGAGGTGGGATGGCACTGCCCCCCTGCCCGTTGGCCTGCTTCATCAAACCCCATGCCTGGGAAATCCCAGCCTGGATGAGGAGTTTCAAGGAGGACTTAGCCTCCCCATCTCTTGCTTCACCTGAAGTGGTCATTGGGAAGGAGGAAGTAGACCCTGAGCAGAGAGAGGGCCCTGATGCTCAGCCCTCACCCAAGTCCACCCTCACAGCTCATTGGAACCTTCCCTGTTTCCTGCAGAGGGCAGGAGGGAGGGCCAAATAGCCCTCCACTGGTCCCCGAGTGGTGGACAGCATGCTGGGTCAGTGGAGGGATTGGGTTCCCCACTGGGTCTGCCATTTCCTAGTGACTGGTGGTGTCCTTGATTGAAAGAGTTACCTGTGGGTCTCATTTTCCTTGTCAACTGATCTACACAGAGAGCTGGTGGGTGTTCCCAGAGTTCAGGGCACTGTTTAGAGCTGGGTTTGCATTCCACTTGCCCCAGAGTCTCAGGGACTGGAAGGGTGGCTGGTAGGAGAAAAGGAGGGGGTGATGCAGGATCAGGACTCCTATCCAGGTTTGTTGGGGGTGAAAAGTGTATGTGGATTTCCCAAAGACCGGCTGTGGAGTTGGGGGCAACCTGGCTGGGGACATGGGTGTGGTGTGTCTCCTGAGAAGAGCTCTGTTCTGACAGGCGGTGAGGACTAACCCAGGATCCTGGAGGCATGGAAGGCTCACACTCGGCATCCCAGGAGGTGCAGCCTGAACCTGGCAGAGGACACGCCCCTGCATCCAGAGAGGATGGGCAAGGGGACTTCAGTCTGAAGTCTGAGCAAAGGCAAAGGTGCACAGGCAGGAAGGCACAGGGAGGGTGTCAGGGTTTCCAGTCACCCAGTAACCCTGTGTATTGCTAGCTATTTTCTATTGCAATCATCTCCCTTTCCTCCTTTTACTTGGGAAAAGGATACAGCTTGACCAAGGTGCCTCTGAGGCAATATCTGGGCTGTGTAACCAGATTTCACAAAGCCCAACTTTCTTTCCTCCTCCAAGACTGAGTGGGCAACCAGCACCGTCCATCCAGGCTGCCACCTTCCAAGGCAGCCTGGCCAAGCCCCCAAGGGTCCCACAGGGCAACTGAGTGCACAAGTCACCCCAGGCCTCCTGGGCACATGAGGATTAGAATGGATTAATGATGCTGGTGATGGATTAGAATGGGCTTCATGGTCTCAGGACTCCTCTGTCTCTTGGGCACACTGTTTCTTCCAGCTGTGCTCTCTTGTCCTCCGAGTGGGCCCCGCCCCCCACCCCCATTGGTGTTCAACTGAAGCACTCAGCAGGGAGCCACTGAGGTCAAATCAGAAGGGATGTCCTGAAGTCTCTGCGAGCCAAGAGGAGTTTCCTTGTGTGGTTGCAGGTCAGGGAGGGCTTCTCAAGGTGAAAGGCAGGTCAAACAGAGGCATCAGGTGCAGAGATGGGAGGAGAGAAGGAGGCTCTGAGGTGGCCTGTGGCTGGGGTGGGTGGGGCACGCTGACACCTGAGAACCACAGGGCTGGGGTGTGGACAATGATGAGGATCAGTATCCAGACCCTGGTGCCCCTGCCTCAAGGCAGCTGGTCAGTGGCCACATCAGTGGCTGGCAGGAGCCCTAGACGATGGTGTGGAAGGTGGACAGTAGTTAGGGAAGAGCCTGGAACACAAAGAAGTTGAACTCTGGGGCTTGTGGCTTCACTAGAGGAAAGGAGACTGGGGGAGGAGCTGGGCAGGAGTGGAGGGAGGTCAGAGGGGATGTAGACACTGTCTACTCCTTCCCTCTTGGAGGGCACAACCCACGTGAGCAAGCCTTCCTGTGACACTTCCCATGTGCCCCAGAGAGGCCAAGGTATTAAGAGAGATGGAGAAACCATTTCTTCACCTTGCCCAGGGTCCTCCCTGCCCACTGCCCAGAAACCCCATGAGGCAACAACAAGGACTGTGGCAAGTCCAGCTCACACCCTGGGAGGAGGGCACAGATGGGGAAGGTTCCTGGTTGAACCTTTGCATCAGGCCCAGGCGGAAAATAAAAGGAGGGTCCCTCAGGTGGGAGGAGGCAGACTGGGGACAATGGAGACCCAGAGGGCCAGCCTCTCCCTGGGACGGTGGTCACTGTGGCTACTGCTGCTGGGACTGGTGCTGCCCTCGGCCAGTGCCCAGGCCTACAGCTACAGGGAGGCCGTGCTTCGTGCTGTGGATCAGCTCAATGAGATGTCCTCAGAGGCTAATCTCTACCGCCTCCTGGAGCTCGACCCGCCTCCCAAGGACGTGAGTTGGGGAGGGGACTGTGGTTGGGCCCTTCTCCTGCCTGCCTTGGCCACACGGTCGCCCCCTTCACTCAGGCTGTACCTCCTGTCAGGAAGGCACTTTGCCCTCTAGGTGGGCTCCCACCTCTTCCAGGAAACCTTCCCAGACCTGGGTCCCCTGCCAGCCCCAGGCTTCCTGCCTTAGCATCTCTGCTGTGGGATCAGGCGCCCTGCACACCTGGCTCCCAGGACTTCCGGGAGCTCCAGGGATGGAGGGGGTCACAGGCTCTGTGAGGTGATGTCCCTGCTGAAGCCCCTCTGCACTGCGGTGTCTCCCTGCCAGGGAGGCCTCTGTCAGCCTGGAGGTTCCAGGTACAAGGGCTCTCCCTGCAGGCGGCCCTGACCTCCCTCAGCCCCTCTGTGGGGAGGCGCTGCCCTCAGTGCTGCCGTGCAGTCCACTCCTGCTCTCTGGATGCCTGTGAGGCTGGGGACGGGCTCTGTCCCTCCCCTGGGCTCCCAGCACCAAGCCCAGGGCCGGATACACAGGGGGCTGGAGAGGCTGCCGTCTGGGTGGGGGCAGGGAGACAGATCAGAGAAGGAAACATGAGCCCGAGCCCAGTCTCCCCATTTTATTCCTGGATCAGGATGAGAACCCAAATGTCCCGAAGCCTGTGAGCTTCAGGGTGAAGGAGACCGTGTGCCCCAGGACAAGCCAGCAGTCCCCGGAGCAGTGTGACTTCAAGGAGAATGGGGTGAGCTTGGGGGCTGGAGGCTGAGGGCTGGGATAAATGCTTCTCAGGGAGCTAAGCAGGGGCCTTCAGGGATGATCTCCAGCCCTGGGCTGGGAGGAAGGGTGAGCCAGGGAGGTTATGACCTGGGGGGTTCCAGTTTGACCTGGAAACTCCCCTTCCAGCTGGTGAAGCAGTGTGTGGGGACAATTACCCTGGACCAGTCCAATGACCAGTTTGACCTAAACTGTAATGAGGTGAGTGGCCCCTTCTTGATTGGGGTATTCTAGGGGGTAGTGTGTGGAACATGCTTTGGACCAAGGACCCGCAGAAAAAAGCCCTCCTACCCCGGCCCCTCCCTCCCCCAAGCCCCAGGTCTCCAGCCCTGGCTCTGCATCCCTTAGAGCAGTGGTTCTCTAATGCGGTCACCACCTGGGAACTGACATGAGACAGATTCTCATGTCTGAGAGCTCCTGAATCAGACCTGGGGCGGGGGGGTCCAGCCATTTGTATTTTCACAAGGCCTCCAGGGGATTCTGACTGGGCTGAAGTTGAGAGGAACCGACTTAGTAATGAACTCTAATCCCCTGCTCTAATCCAGCTTTGCTAGGAGGGGCTTGTGAGCCTGGGAAGCCCCATGCTGTCTGTGGACCTCAGTTTCTCCACAAGTCTCTGTATATAGGGAATCAATCATATGCTTCAAAGATAATAGCCAGAGGGTGAACAGGGTCCAACACTAATGGTGTCCCACTTAGAAGGCTCTTCAGGTGTGAAGTGAGGGATCTTGTCTTGACCCTTGCACGGTCTCACAACAAATCTGTTTTGTCATGGTTTACAGCTTCAGAGTGTCAGGAGATTTCGCCGGGCCCGACGTTTGTCACGGCCAATTATAAGGCCATTGCCATTACCACGGCCAGGGCAAAGGCCAATTATAAGGCCATTGCCTTTTCCACTGCCACGGCCACGGCCACGGCCAAGGCCAGTTCCAGTGCTATTGTGATAATCACTGGGGAGGCCAACGTCAAGGTTAGCACTACAGCCAAGACCAATGCTGAGTCCAAGTCCATTCCTCCTGACAACTCCCATTCCAAGGTTTCCTGGAAAAGAGTGAAGGATTGGTCGACATCACACCCATTAAAGAATATTAATGAATCCTGAGTCCACGGAAGGATCCTAAGGGTCTGATTTGTTTGACTTAGACTTCTGGACGGTGAAAAATAAATTCTTGTGAAAACAACTTTCCCCCATGCTCAGTTTCAATTTTCTCACCTCTTAACACTTACCGAGACCGAGTCCTTAAGTCTGAGAGGCCTCCTTTGTGTGTGTGTGTCTGTGCGTGTCTGTGTATAGGTGTGTGTCTATGCGCATGTGTGTATCTGTGTGTGTGTGAGATCACTCCTGTGAACACAGAGAAGCGTGAGGCCCCTGTTCCTTCCAGGAGGACATGGGGGAAGGCAGCAGGCCCAGGAGCTCCAGGAGTGTCTCCATCCTTGGGTTCCTCCCGCTCCTGCCCTCCTTCAACACCCAGCAGGACGTACGGAGACCTGCTGTGTGTGCAGTGCTGGTGGGGCTGCTCCTCCAGCTCACATGGAGCTGACAGTCCATGAGGGGCCAGGCTTCTCACCTGATAAAACACTCACAGAGTCACAGTTCAGTCTCAGTGCTAAGCTGGAAAGTTCAATGTCCAGAATGTTCCACCTGCCCTTGACAAATTTAACTCTGGAAAAGCCCACTCCTTTTGCCTTTTCCTGTTGCATTGAGACACATCTGTTTCCTTACCTGGTCCCAGATTTCAGTGGTGGGTTTGTGCTTACGGATTACATGGTATAAAAATTTGCACCATTAAATACAAGCATCCTGCTCACTGGGGTGAAGAGCACTGCATGAGGGTGAGAGACACAGAGTGACACACAGATCACATGTGTTTGCCCCGGTGTTTCAGACACTGTTCATGTCCTGTCCACTCCCCATTCTCTAGCTGACCTTTGCCCTGGGGCATACTGGAAGCACTGGGGAGTTTGAATCCAGGGAGCAGCTTCAACTAACCATTGAGGGGACTTAATGGAAAAACACCTCCTCTTCCTTAGTCCTTAGGGTAGCCCACTCCCAGACATATCACCCCTCTGTCTGAGGTTCTGTGCACTTCAGTAACCTCTTCATTGAATGTACTCTTCTGACTCAGGCCCTGCCCTGTCTCCCGTCTCTACATCCCTGCTAGAGCTTTTTGGAATTGCCTCCCAAATAAACTACTTCCACTAATACTTGTCTTAGGTCTGTTTCTGGGTCAAGACACAGATTCCTTTCTCGAAGAGGGACAGTGGGCAGGATCTCACAGAGGGTGTGCTTTGTTACCTGTCAGGTTTGTCTCCTCTTGGTGAGTAGGCGGGGCTGATTTCAGGAACGTTCATGCATCTCACTCTACATCACTCCTCACTGTGGGAGGAAACCCTACAGGGAAGTTTAGGGCTCTGTTGTGTCTGTACCAGTGATACAGGCTTGCCAGAGCCAATTGTAAAATGGTCAGGATATTTTTTTAGCTGCTTGTTAAGCTCCTGGTAGCTTCAAAATGGCGAATGTTCCTGCCAGCGTGTTGATGCCTCCTAAGCTCCATGCCACCCGTCCTGTCTGTACTGCTGAGGCAATGAGAACTGCAGAGAGGAGAGTTGGTACCAGAACACTTGACTGGAGTCCACCATTGTTGATGAAACTGAGTAGCGATGTCTTTATTTTCCAAAGCACACACTAGATGTCAAAACCTGGGAAGAGACACGGGAAGGGCTGGTTTTTTTATTTTATTTTATTTAATTTATTTATTTTTATTTATTTTAATTGGAGGCTAATTACTTTACAATATTGTAGTGGTTTTTGCCATACATTCACATGATCAGCCATGGGTGTACATGTGTTCCCCATCCTGAACCTCCCTCCCACCTCGCTCCCCATCCCATCCCTCAGGGTCATCCTAGTGCACCAGCTCTGAGCACCCTGTCTCATGCATTGAACCTGGACTGGTGATCTATTTCACATATGATAATACATATGATTCAATGCTATTCTCTCAAATCAACCCACCCTCTCCTTCTCCCATAGAGTCCAAAAGTCTGTTCTTTACATCTCTTTCACTACCTTGCATATAGGGTCATCCTTACCATCTTTCTAAATTCCATATATATGTGTTAATATATTGTATTGGTGTTTTTTCTTTCTGACTTACTTCACTCTGTGTAATAGGCTCCAGTTTCATCCACCTCATTAAAACAGTTTCAAATGCATCCTTTTTAATAGCTGAGCAATATTCCTTTGTGTATATGTACCACAGCTTTCTTATCCATTTGTCTGCTGATGGACATCTAGGTTACTTCCATGTCCTGACTATTGTAAACAGTGCTGTGATGAACATTGGGGTACACGTGTCTCTTTCAATTCTGGTTTCCTCGGTGTATATGCCCAGCAGTGGGAATGCTGGGTCATATGGCAGTTCTATTTCCAGTTTTTTAAGGAATATCCACACTGTTCTCCATAGTGGCTGTCCTAGTTTGCATTCCCACCAACAGTGTAAGAGGGTTTCTTTTTCTCCGCACCCTCTCCAGCATTTACTGTTTGTAGACTTTTTGATAGCAGCCATTCTGACTGGTGTGAGAAGGTACTTCATTGTGGTTTTGATTTGCATTTCTCTGATAATGAGTGATATTGAGCATCTTTTCATGTGTTTGTTAGCCATCTGTATGTCTTCTTTGGAGAAATGTCTGTTTAGTTCTTTGGCCCATTTTTTGATTGGATCGCTTATTTTTCTGGAATTGAGCTGCAGGAGTTGCTTGTATATTTTTGAAATTAATTCTTTGTCAGTTGCTTCACTTGCTATTATTTTATCCCATTCTGAAGGCTGTCTTTTCACTTTGCCTATACTTTCCTTCGTTGTGCAAAAGCTTTTAAGTTTAATTAGGTCCCATTTGTTTATTTTTGCTTTTATTTCCATTAATCTGGGAGGTGGGTCATAGAGGATCTTGCTATGATTTACGTCAGAGAGTGTTTTGCCTATGTTTTCCTCTAGGATTTTTATAGTTTCTGGTCTTACATTCAGATCTTTAATCCATTTTGAGTTTATTTTTGTGTATGGTGTTCAAAAGTGTTCTAGTTTCATTCTTTTACAAGTGGTTGACCAGTTTTCCCAGCACCACTTGTTAAAGAGATTGTCTTTTCCCTATTGTATATTTTTGCCTTTTTTATCAAAGATAAGGTATCCATAGGTGCATGGATTTATCTCTGGACTTTCTATTTTGTTCCATTGATCTATGTTTCTGTCTTTGTGCCAGTATCATACTGTCTTGATGACTGTTACTTTGTAGTATAGCCTGAAGTCAGGGAGGTTGATTCCTCCAGTTCCATACTTCTTTTTCAATATTGCTTTGGCTATTTGAGGTTTTTTTGTATTTCCGTACAAATTGTGAAATTATTTGTTCTAGTTCTCTGAAAAATACCGTTGGTATCTTGATAGGGATTGCATTGAACCTATAGATTGCTTTGGGTAGTATACTCATTTTCACTATATTGGTTCTTCTGATCCATGAATGTGGTATATTTCTCCATCTATTTGTGTCATCTTTGATTTCTTTCATCGGTGTTTTATAGTTTTCCATATATAGGTCTTTTGTTTCTGGAAGGGCTGTTTCTACCTTCCCAGGGCACCCATGGACAGATGGAAGACCTCCACTAGGGCATGCCAGTCAGTTGAGAGGGAACACAGAGGCACCCAGGAAAAAGGGAGGAGTGTGTGGGCTTCATGTGAAGGGCCCTGTCTTCCTCCATCCTCCCAGAAGTTGATGTCTGGATGGGCTCAGCTCACTTCCTGTTTGAAGATCGTGATCTCAGGAGGCTGACCCGGAGATCTTAAGGGT
Organism: Dama dama; assembly: GCF_033118175.1. Lineage (NCBI taxonomy): Eukaryota > Metazoa > Chordata > Mammalia > Artiodactyla > Cervidae > Dama > Dama dama. The sequence goes on along the minus strand of NC_083704.1, from coordinate 55,809,443 downwards.
TTGCAAGTCTTTGTCCTGGTAGAAGAATGAAAGAGGATTTGCTTTCCTGATGTACCTGAGGATTCCAGAGTCCTGTTTGAGGAGAGAACACCCACTCAGTCTCTCTGCTGACAGGTCTGGCCTGGGACCCAGATGCCCTCTCTACACCCATGTCCCCAGTAAAAACCCACTCACAAGAATGGTACCCATGCCCCACAGTCTGTTCACTGCCTGGGGCTGGGCCTGAGCCTGGTTCTCTTCTGCAAAGCTCAGGCACCTTCCTGCTCAGCCCCAAGGTGGGCCCAGGTCACCTTGTCACACAGCCCCAGATCCTGTGGAGAGGAGCTGGTAGGAGGTTTGCTGTGCTTGGTGGTGGTGAGATTTGGAGCCTGAGCTTGGCTCAGCTGCGGCCTTTGGAATGACTGGGCTCAAGGCTGACTCAGAGCATCATCCTGATGCCCTCCAAGTACTCTGGCTATGGTGTGGCTGGTGCAGCCTCTGTTGGTTTTATGCACCCCACACCCCCAGTTCCTGGAGGTGGGATGGCACTGCCCCCCTGCCCGTTGGCCTGCTTCATCAAACCCCATGCCTGGGAAATCCCAGCCTGGATGAGGAGTTTCAAGGAGGACTTAGCCTCCCCATCTCTTGCTTCACCTGAAGTGGTCATTGGGAAGGAGGAAGTAGACCCTGAGCAGAGAGAGGGCCCTGATGCTCAGCCCTCACCCAAGTCCACCCTCACAGCTCATTGGAACCTTCCCTGTTTCCTGCAGAGGGCAGGAGGGAGGGCCAAATAGCCCTCCACTGGTCCCCGAGTGGTGGACAGCATGCTGGGTCAGTGGAGGGATTGGGTCCCCCACTGGGTCTGCCATTTCCTAGTGACTGGTGGTGTCCTTGATTGAAAGAGTTACCTGTGGGTCTCATTTTCCTTGTCAACTGATCTACACAGAGAGCTGGTGGGTGTTCCCAGAGTTCAGGGCACTGTTTAGAGCTGGGTTTGCATTCCACTTGCCCCAGAGTCTCAGGGACTGGAAGGGTGGCTGGTAGGAGAAAAGGAGGGGGTGATGCAGGATCAGGACTCCTATCCAGGTTTGTTGGGGGTGAAAAGTGTATGTGGATTTCCCAAAGACCGGCTGTGGAGTTGGGGGCAACCTGGCTGGGGACATGGGTGTGGTGTGTCTCCTGAGAAGAGCTCTGTTCTGACAGGCGGTGAGGACTAACCCAGGATCCTGGAGGCATGGAAGGCTCACACTCGGCATCACAGGAGGTGCAGCCTGAACCTGGCAGAGGACACACCCCTGCATCCAGAGAGGATGGGCAAGGGGACTTCAGTCTGAAGTCTGAGCAAAGGCAAAGGTGCACAGGCAGGAAGGCACAGGGAGGGTGTCAGGGTTTCCAGTCACCCAGTAACCCTGTGTATTGCTAGCTATTTTCTATTGCAATCATCTCCCTTTCCTCCTTTTACTTGGGAAAAGGATACAGCTTGACCAAGGTGCCTCTGAGGCAATATCTGGGCTGTGTAACCAGATTTCACAAAGCCCAACTTTCTTTCCTCCTCCAAGACTGAGTGGGCAACCAGCACTGTCCATCCAGACTGCCACCTTCCAAGGCAGCCTGGCCAAGCCCCCAAGGGTCCCACAGGGCAACTGAGTGCACAAGTCACCCCAGGCCTCCTGGGCACATGGTGCTTCCCTGCTGGTCATGGTTTAGAATGGGCTTCATGGTCTCAGGACTCCTCTGTCTCTTGGGCACACTGTTTCTCCCAGCTGTGCTCTCTTGTCCTCCCTGTGGGCCCCGCCCCCCACCCCCATTGGTGTTCAACTGAAGCACTCAGCAGGGAGCCACTGAGGTCAAATCAGAAGGGATGTCCTGAAGTCTCTGGAACCAAGAGAAGTTTCGTTGTGTGGTTGCAGGTCAGGGAGGGCTTCTCAAGGTGAAAGGCAGGTCAAACAGAGGCATCAGGTGCAGAGATGGGAGGAGAGAAGGAGGCTCTGAGGTGGCCTGTGGTTGGGGTGGGTTGGGCACGCTGACACCTGAGAACCACAGGGCTGGGGTGTGGACAATGATGAGGATCAGTATCCAGACCCTGGTGCCCCTGCCTCAAGGCAGCTGGTCAGTGGCCACATCAGTGGCTGGCAGGAGCCCTAGACGATGGTGTGGAAGGTGGACAATAGTTAGGGAAGAGCCTGGAACACAAAGAAGTTGAACTCTGAGGCTTGTGGCTTCACTGAGAGGAAAGGAGACTGGGGGAGGAGCTGGGCAGGAGTGGAGGGAGGTCAGAGGGGATGTAGACACTGTCTACTCCTTCCCTCTTGGAGGGCACAACCCACGTGAGCAAGCCTTCCTGTGACACTTCCCATGTGCCCCAGAGAGGCCAAGGTATTAAGAGAGATGGAGAAACCATTTCTTCACCTTGCCCAGGGTCCTCCCTGCCCACTGCCCAGAAACCCCATGAGGCAACAACAAGGACTGTGACAAGTCCAGCTCACACCCTGGGAGGAGGGCAGAGATGGGGTGGGTCAGAAAGACTCCTGGTTTATCCTTTGTATCAGGTCCAGACTGGGCATAAAAGGATGTTCCTTCGGCTGTGAGGAGACTGACTAGGGACATGGAGACCCAGAGGGCCAGCCTCTCCCTGGGACGGTGGTCACTGTGGCTACTGCAGCTGAGACTAGTGCTGTCTTTGACCAGTGCCCATGCCCTCCGCTACAGGGAGGCCGTGCTTCGTGCTGTGGGTCAGCTTAATGAGCAGTCCTCAGAAGCTAATCTCTACCGCCTCCTGGAGCTGGACCTGCCTCCCAAGGATGTGAGTTGGGGAGGGGGCTGAGCCATCTCCCCCCAGCCTTGGTCACATTATCCCTCCCTTCACTCAGGCTGTACCTCCTGTCAGGAAGGCACTTTGCCCTCTAGGTGGCTCCCACTTCTACCAGAAATCCTTCCCAGACCTGGGTCCCCTCCCAGCCCTAGGTTTCCTGCCTTAGCGTCTCTGCTGTGGGAACAGGTGCCCTGCACACCTGGCTCCCAGGAGTTCCAGGAGCTCCAGGGATGGAGGGGGTCACAGGCTCTGTGAGGTGACATCCCTGCTGAAGCCCCTCTGCACTGCGGTGTCTCCCTGCCAGGGAGGCCTCTGTCAGCCTGGAGGTTCCAGGTACAAGGGCTCTCCCTGCAGGCAGCCCCGACCTCCCTCAACCCCTCTGTGGGGAGGCTCTGCCCTCAGCGCTGCTCTGCAGTCCGATCCTGCTCTCTTTGAGCACGTGAGGCCAGGGACGGGCTCTGTCCCTCCCCTGGGCTCCCAGCACCAAGCCCAGGGCTGGACACACAGGGGGCTGGAGAGACTGCTGTCTGGGTAGGGGCAGGGAGACAGATCAGAGAAGGAAAAATGAGCCTGAGCCCAGTCCCCCCACTTTGATCTTTGACCAGGTGGAGGACCACAGTGCTCGAAAGCCTGTGAGTTTCAGGGTGAAGGAGACCGTATGCCCCAGGTCGAGCCAGCAGTCCCCGGAGCAGTGTGACTTCAAGGAGAATGGGGTGAGCCTGGGGGCTGGAGGCTGAGGGCTGGGATAAATGCTTCTCAGTGCGAGTTGGACAGGAAACTTTGGGAAGGCTTCCAGCATGTAGGTGGTGAGGTGAGCCTGGGAGATTATGGCCCGGGGGTTCCAGTTTGACCTTGTGCTCCCTTCCAGCTGGTGAAAAAGTGTGTTGGGACAGTCAGCCTGGACAAGACTGATAACCAGTTTGACCTAAACTGGTCAAATGATGTGAGTGGCCCCTTCTGTGTTGTGCAGACGCTAACAAGGTGGGTTGTGGAACTTCCTTTGGACCAATGACCCGCTGCCCCATCCAGGGCAGAGACAGGCCCTCCTACCCTGGCCCCTCATTCCCCTGAACCCCAGGTCTCCAGCCCTGGCTCTGCATCCCTTAGAGCAGTGGTTCTTTACTGGGGTCCCCAACCAGGAACTGACATGAGATAGGTTCTCAGGTCCCACTGAGAGCTCCGGAAACAGACTCTGGGTTGAGGTCCAGCCATTTGTATTTTCACAAGGCCCCCAGGGAATTCTGACTGGGCTGAAGTTGAGAGGCATTGACTCAAGTCCGTAATGATCTTTCATCCCTGCTCTAATCCAGCTTTGCTAGGATGGGCTTGTGGCCCTGTGAAGCCCCATGTTGTCTGTGGACCTCAATTTCTCCACAAGTGTCTGTATATAGGGATTCAAACATATGCTTCAAAGATAACAGTCAGAAGGTGAAGAGGGTCCAACACTCGTGGTGTCCCACTTAGAGGGCTGTTCTGGTGTGAAGTGAGAGATCTTGTCTTGACCCTTGCCTGTTCCCACAACAAATCTGTTTTGTCATGGTTTATGGCTTCTGAGTGTCAGGAGACTTTTTCCCTGGTGTCAACATCTCCGAAGGGAAAGGCCATGGCCAAAGCCATTACCATTACCAGTGCCAAGGCCAGGGCCAAGGCCATGGACAAAACCATTGTGATAATCACTGTGAAGGCCAAGGTCAAGTTTAGCACTGTGGCCAAGACCAATGCTAAGTCCATATCCATTTCTGCTGACATCTCCCATTCCAAGGTTTCCTGGGAAATAGTGAAGGATTGGCTGCCATCACACCCGTTAAAGAATTTTGATGAATCCTGAGTCCACAGAAGAGTCCTAAGGGTCTGATTTGTTTTGGCTTAGACTTTTGGATGGTAAAAAATAAATTCTTGTGAAAACAACTTCCTCCAGGCTTCAATTTCTACTTTCTTGCCTCTTCCCACTTATTGAGACTGAGTCCTTAACTCTCAGAGGCCTACTCTGTGTGTGTGTGCCTCTGTGTGTGTGTGTCTATGTACGTGTGTGTCTATGTTTCTGTGTGTGTCTGTGTGTTTGTCTATGTGTGTGTGTATGTATGTGTGAACACAGAGAAACATGAGGCCCCTGTTCCTTCCAGGAGGGCACGGGGGAGGCAGCAGCCCCAGGAGCTCCAGGACAGCATCTCCACCCTCGGGTCCCTCCCAAGCCCTTCACCCGCCCCTGCCCTCCTCTTCCAACATCCAGTAGGACGAACAGAGACCTGCTCTGTGTGCAGTGTTGGTGGGAATGCTGGTCCAGCTCACACGGAGCTGACAGTCCACGAGGGGCCAGGCTTCCCACCTTGTTAAACACTCATAGAGACACAGTTCAGTCTCAGGGTTAAGCCTGAAGTTTCAGTGCCCAGAATGTTCCACCTGCTCTTGACAAACATAACTCTAGAGAATCCCACCCTTTTTTGGGTGCCTTTTCTTGCTGCGTTGAGACACATCTCTGTTTCTTTACCTGGTCCCAGATTTCAGTGGTAGGTTTGTGCTTATGGATCATATGGTATAAAAATTTGCACCATTAAACACAAGCATCCTGCTCATTGGGGTTGGAGATTTCTCCATGAGTGTGTGAGACACACAGAGTGACACACAGATCACATCACTGTTTGCCTCAGTGTTCAGACACTGCCCATGTCCTGCCCACTCCCCATTTTCTAGCTGACCTTTGCTCTGGGGCAGATGGAAGCCTTGGGAAGTTTGAATCCAGGGAGCATCTTCAACTAACCATTGGGGGAACTTGATGGAAAAACATCTCTTCTTTCTCCCTCCTTGGGTATCCCACTCCCAGATGTGTCACACCTCTGTCTGAGGCCCCCAGCTGGCTTTAGTCTCAGTCATGCACTTCAATGACCTCTTCATTGAATGTACTCTTCTTACTCAGGCCCTACCCTGTCTCATGTCTCTACATCCCTGCTCGAGATTTTTGGAATTGCCTCCCAAACAAACTACTTCTGCTAAATGCTTGTCTTAGGTCTGCTTCTGGGTCAACCTGAACCAAGACATAGATTCCTTTCTCTGAGAGGGATAGAGGGCAGGATCTCACAGAGCATGTACTCTGTTACCTGTCAGGCTTGTTTCCTCTTGGTGAACAGGTGGGGCTGAATCAGGAAGGTTAGAAGAAAATAATAGAATGGAAAAGACTAGAGATTTCTTCAAGAAAATTAGAGATACCAAGGGAACATTTCATGCAAAGATGGGCACCATAAAGGACAGAAATGGTATGGACTTAACAAGCAGAAGATTTTAAGAAGAGGTGGCAAGAATACACAGAAGAACTATACAAAAAAGATCTTCATCACCCAGATAATTAGGATGGTGTGATCACTCACCTAGAGCCAGACATCTTGGAATGCGAAGTCAAGTGGGCCTTAGGGAACATCACTACGAACAAAGCTAGTGGAGGTGATAGAAATCCAGTTGAGCTATTTCAAATCCTAAAAGATGATGATGTTAACATGCTGCACTCAATATGCCAGCAAATTTGGAAAACTCAGCAGTGGCCTCAGGACTGGAAAAGGTCAGTTTTTATTCCAATCCCAAAGAAAGGCAATGCCAAAGAATGTTTAAACTACCGCACAATTGCACTCATCTCACACGCTAGTAAAGTAATGCTCAAAATTCTCCAAGTGAGGCTTCAACAGTATGTGAACTGAGAACTTCCAGATGTTGAATCTGGATTTAGAAAAGGCAGAGGAATCAGAGATCAAATTGTCAGCCTCTGTTGGATCATAGAAAAAGCAGGAGAGTTCCAGAAAAACATTTACTTCTGCTTTATTGATTACGCCAAAGACTTTGACTGTGTGGACCACAACAAACTGTGGAAAATTCTTAAGGAGATGGGAATACCAGACCACCTTACCTGCCTCCTGAGAAATCTGTATGCAGGTCAAGAAGTAACAGTTAAAACCGGACATGGAATGATGGACTGGTTCCAAATTGGGAAAGGAGTGCATCAAGGATGTATATTGTCACCCTGTTTATTTAACTTATATGCATAGTACATCATGAGAAATGCTGGATTCAATGTTGGATGAGGCACAAGCTGGAATCAAGATTGCTGGGAGAAATATCAATAACATCAGATATGCAGATGACACCACGCTTATGGCAGGAAGTGAAGAGGAACTGAAAAGCCTCTTGATGAAAGTGAAAGAGGAGAGTGAAAAAGCTGGCTTAAAACTCACCATTTAAAAAACAGAGATCACGGCATCCAGTCCCATCACTTCCTGGCAAATAATTGGGGAAATAATGGAAATGGAGACAGACTTTATTTTCTTGGGCTCCAAAATCAATGCAGATGGTGACTGCAGCCATGAAATTAGAAGATGCTTGCTCCTTGGAAGAGATGTTATGACAAACCTAGACAGCATATTAAAAAGCAGAGACATTACTTTGCTGACAAAGGTCCGTCTTGTCAAAGCTACACTTTTTCCAGCAGTTATGTATGAATTTGAGATTGGACCATAAAGAAAGCTGAGCCCCAAAGAATTGATGCTTTTGCACTGTGGTGTTGAAGAAGACTCTTGAAAGTCCCTTGGACTGCAAGAAGATCCAACCAGTCCATCCTAAAGAAAATCAGTCCTGCATATTCATTGGAAGGACTGATGCTGAAGCTGAAGCTCAAATAATTTGGCCACCTGACGTGAAGAACTGAGTCATTGGAAAAGACTCTGATGCTGGGAAAGATTGAAGGCAGGAGGAGAAGGGGACAACAGAGGATGAGATGGTTGGATGTCATCACCGACTCAATGGACATGAGTTTGAGCAAGCTTCTGGAGTTGTTGATGGACAGAAAAGCCTGGCATTCTGCGGTCCGTGGGGTTGCAAAGAGTTGAACATGACCGAGCAACTGAACTGACTGAACTGAAAGGAACCTCATGTGTCTCACTCTACATGAGGAAACCCTACAGGGAAACTGAGGGCTCTGTTCTGTTTATGTCAGTAATACAGGCTTGCCAGAGCCAATTGTTCAATGGTCAGGATTTTTTTTTTAGCTGCTTGTTAAGAGCTTGTTAAGCTCTTAGTGGCTTCCTCGGAAGCTCAACTGGTAGAGAATCTTCCTGCAATGCAGGAGATCCCGGTTCAATCTATGGGTCAGGAAGATCCTCTGGAGAAGGGATATGCTACCCACTGCAGTATTCTTTGGCTTCTCTTGTGGCTCAGCTGGTAAAGAATCCACCTGCAATGTGGTTGATCTGGGTTCAATCCCTGGGTTGGGAAGATCCCTTGAAGAAGGGAAAGGCTACCCACTCCAGTATTCTTGCCTGGAGAATTCCAAGGACTGTACATCCATAGTGTTGGAAAGAGTCAGACATGACTGAATGACTTTCACTTTCATTTTAAGCTCTTGGTAGCTTCAAATCAGTAGACATTCCTGTCAGAGTATTGATGCCTCCCATGCTCTGTGCTGCCCCATCCTGCCTGTGCTGCTGAGGCAATGAGAACCGCAGGTAGGAGAGTTGGTACCTGAACACACAGCTGGAGTCTGCTGTTGGTGATATAACTGAGTAGCATGTGTCTTCACTTCCCAAAGCACATACAAGTTGTCAAAACCTGGGAGGAGCTGCTGGAAGGGCTGTTTCTACCTTCCCAATGCACCCGTGGGCAGATGGAATACCTCTGCTAGGACAAGCCAGTCAGTGGGGAGGGAACACAGAGGCACCCAGGAAAAAGGGGAAAGAATGTGTGGGCCTTGTGTGAAGGGCCCTGATTTCCTCCATACTCCTGGAAGTTGATGCCTGGATGGGCTCAGCTCACTTCTTGCTCAAATGTCGTGGTCTTCCAGGAGGCTCACCCTGAGATCCTGAGGGTTTGCAAAGATGGGAGAGGGGGCTTCAGTCTGAAATGTGAGCAAATATAAAGTTTCAGAGTCAAGAAGGCACAGGGAGGGTTTCAGGCTTACCTAGTAGCCAGTAATCATGTGTATTGCCAATTCTTTTCAACTGTGAACATCTCCTTTTCCTCATTTGAGTTGGGAAAAGGATACAGTTTGACCAAGAGGCCACAGGGGCAATACCTGGACTGTGAAACCAGGTTGCACAGGGGCCCACCTATACTTCCTTCTCCAAGGCTGATGTGTAACCAGCACCATCCACCCAGCTGCCACCTTCTGAGGGGTCCTGGCCAAGTCCCTAAGGGTCCCATAGGAAAACTGAGACCAATAGCAACCCCAGAACTCACAATTACATGATCATTCCTCCTGAAACTTGTACAAGAATTTCCTTCTTGGCCTGTGGCCCGTCTATTGCTTTGGTCCATTATCCTCTCAGCCAGCTGTGTTCTCAAAACCCAGCACACTGGCCACCCCAGTGTAGTGTCCCTACCAGGGCACAGGACAGGACGTCACTTGAGGTCAGATCAGAAGAGACTTCCTGAAGGTTGTGGGACCCAAGATGAGGAGGTGCTGAATCTCCTTGGACATCAGTGAAGGCTTCCTAAGGAAGAAGGTCAGGGCAAGCAGAGGGATCAGGGGAAGAGATGGGAGACGAGCAGGTGGCTCTGAGGTACCTGAGTGTTTGGGATGGACAGGGGAGCCTGACACCCGAGGCCTGCAGGCAGGGGGAAATGACAACACGGAGCATCAAGCTCCAAGCCCTGTTGCCCCTGACTCAAGGCAGCAAGTGAAATAGTCAAATCAGTGGTTTGCAGGATCCCTAGACAATGGTGTGGAGGGTGGACAGTGGTCAGGGAAGAGCTGGGAACATGCTCCCTAGAAACTGGGTAAAGAAAAGGCTTTAACCCAACCTGAGTATTTAGTGAGGACTGTCCATCCTGTGGTTGCCTTCACTGTGAGAGAGAACAAAGAACTGTGGTCATGATACAGATGACACTTCCTCATACTTAGTTGGGGAGGTACCAGAGTAACAGCTCAGGCATCTGGCCATAGGAAATATATGACTGAGAAAGTAATCAGAAGACTCCAGAACAGGGGACAGATGGAGCTGAGCTCCTGACTGACTGAGAACTGTGCCCAGAGGACAGGATGGTGTGGCCTTGATGCCTGCCTCGGTACTGGCTTGCGGGGAAGTTAGGCTCTAGACCTGACGATACTGTCAATCATTCATGACAGTTGTTGAGTGCCTACTGGCCAAGAGCGTTGAGCTGGACATTTATTATTGAATATACTCCTTTAAGGGCTTCCCACGTGAAGCTTGTGGTAAAGAACTCGCCTGCCATTTTAGGAGATGTAAGACGTATGGGTTTGATCCCTGGATGGGGAAGATCTCCTGGAGAAGGGCACAGCAACCCACTCCAGTATTCTTGCCTGGAGACTCCCATGGACAGAGGAGCCTGGTGGGCTACAATCCATGGGGTCACAACGAGTTGGACATGCTAAAGTGACTTAGCATTCATGCATGCAAAGTCCTTTAAACTGTTGTCAAGTGTGCAGGTGTAAGACAGATTTCTGACTCCCTCCCTCTCCTAAGGACTCAACTCTTTTGAGCAAACCTGCCGGTGACACTCCCCAGGGTGTCCAGAAGAGACAAAGAGGTTGTCAGGGAGATGGAGAAAACATTTCTTCACCTTGCACAGGGGCCTCCCTGCCCACTTCCCAGAAATCCCATGAAGCAACAGCGGGGGCTGAGGCAAGTCCAGCTCACACCCTGGGAGGAGGGCAGGGATGGAGTGGGTCAGGAAGACTCCTGGTTGAACCTTTGCATCAGGGCCCAGGCCAAGTGTAAAAGGAGGGTCCCTCGGGCTGAGAGGAGGCAGATTGGGGACCATGGAGACCCAGAGGGCCAGCCTCTCCCTGGGAAGGTGGTCACTGTGGCTACTGCTGCTAGGACTAGTGCTGCCCTCGTCCAGCGCCCAGGCCCTCAGCTACAGGGAGGCCGTGCTTCGTGCTGTGGATCAGCTCAATGAGAGGTCCTCAGAAGCTAATCTCTACCGACTCCTGGAGCTAGACCCGCCTCCGAGTGACGTGAGTTGGGGAGGGGGCTGTCTAGGTGAGGGGCAGGGAGACAGATCAGAGGAAGAAGAATGAGCCCGAACCCAGTCCCCACCCCCCAATTTAATCCGCCACCAGGATGAAGATCTGGGCACTCGAAAGCCTGTGAGCTTCACGGTGAAGGAGACTGTGTGCCCCAGGACAACTCAGCAGTCCCTGGAGCAGTGTGACTTCAAGGAGAATGGGGTGAGGCTGGGGTTTGGGGTCAATGTTTCCCAGGGAGCTGAACAAGGGGCTTCTGGCAAGGTTTCCTGTCCCTGGGGTGACGCTGGGAGGTTATGGCCAAGGGGATTCCAGTTTGACCTTGAGCCTCTCCTTCCAGCTGGTGAAACAGTGTGTGGGGACAGTCACCCTGGACCCGTCCAATGACCAATTTGACCTGAACTGTAATGAGGTGAGTGGTCCCTACTGGACTGGGGGGTTTCTAGGGAAGGTAGTGTGTGGAACATCCTTTGTACCAATGACCCGCTGCCCCATCCAGGGTAGAGAGAGGCCCTCCTGCCTGGCGCCTCCTTCCCTAAGCCCCAGGTCTCCAGCCCTGGGGCTGCCTCCCTTAGAGCAGTGGTTCTCCAATGGGGTTCCCATCTGGGAACTGACATGAGATGGATTCTCAAGTCCCACTCAGACTTCCTGACTCTGACAGTGGGGTGGGGCCCAGCCATTTGTATTTTCACAAGGCTTGCAAGGAATTGTGACTGAGCTCAGTCTGTGACACATTGACTGCAGTCATGGGTTTTCAGCCTCTGCTCATCCAGCTTTGCTGGAATGTGCTCGTGACCCTGGGAAGCCCCATGTCATCCATGGGCCAGTTTCCTCTCGGTCTGTGGTGTGGAGATTCAACAAACATGCTCCAAGGGTCACAGCCAGAGTGTGACCTAGGGTCCCAAGGCTCCTTGGGCAGCCCGGGAAGATTGAGGTGTGTGTGTGTGGCGGGGTGTCAAGTGTTAATCTTGAGTCAGTCCCAAAAGAAGCCTGTGTCTTCTTGTTTCACAGCTCCAGAGTGTCAGGAGACGCTGGCGACGGCCAAGAATCCGACTACCCAGGCTTTTCTTTCCCATAATCCGAGGTTGATGGAGAAGGACTGTCGGATCTTGAGTCTGGGGAAGAGTCCTAAGGGTCTGATTTGTTCTGGCTCAGGGGTCTGGACAGTGAAAATAAATTCTTATGAAAACAGCTTCCTCCAGGCTTTAATTTCACTTGTTTCCCCTTCTCCCACTTATCAGGACCATATCCCTAACTCTGGGAGGCCCCCCACTAATGTGTGGGTGTCTATGTGTGTGTGTGTGTGTGTGTCTATGTGTGTGTGTGTGTGAGATCACTCCTGTGAACACAGAGAAGCGTGAGGCCCCTGTTCCTTCCAGGAGGGCACGGGGGAGGCAGCAGCCCCAGGAGCTCCAGGAGAGCGTCCCCACCCTCGGGTCCCTCCTGAACCCTTCACCCGCCCCTGCCCTCCTCCTCCAACACCCAGTAGGATGTAAGGAGACCTGCTGTGTGTGCAGTACTGGCGGGTCTGCTGTCCCTGCTCACGTGGGGCTGACAGTCCATGCGGGGCCAGGCTTCCCACCTTGCTAAACACTCACAGAGACGAAGTTCAGTCTCAGGGATGAGCCTGCAGGTGCAGCGCCCAGGACATATCTCTTGCCCTCGACAATGTTAATTCTGAAATAGCCCATCCCTCTTGGCTTTTCCTGTGACATTTAGACTCAATACTGTTTCTTCGGCTGGGTCTCAGATGTCAGTGGTGGATTTGTGCTTAGCGAACACATAGTATAAAAATTTGCACCATTAAAAAGAAGTATCCTGCTCATCGGGGTGAAGATTTCTCCATGAGGGTGTGAGAGACAGAGTGACCCAGAGGTCACATGTCTACTTGCCTGTGTGTTTCAGACACTGCCCATGTCCTGCCCGCTCCCCATTCTCTAGCTGACCTTTGCTCTGAGGCAGACAGGAAGCACTAGGGAGTTTGTATCAGGGAGCAGCTTCAACTAACCATTGGGGGAACTTGCTGTAAAAACATCTTCTCTTTCTCATTCCCTCGGGGGCCCACCTCCAGAGGCATCGCACCTCTGCCTGAGGTCCCCAGCTGGGTTGAGCTCCTGTCATCCACTTTAGTACCTGTTTATTGACACGTCTTCTTCTCACTCAAGTCCTGCCCTGACTCCTCCGTTGACACTTTTGCTGGCTTTTTCTGGAATTACCTCGCAAACAAACTCCTTCCACTAAATGCTTGCCTTCAGTCTCCTTCTGGGCCAATGTGCACCAAGACATATTCCCCTGTCCGAGAGGGACAGAGGGTAGGATCTCACAGAGCATTTACTTTTTTACCTGTCAGGCTTGTCTCCTCTTGGTGAGCAGGTGGGTTGATTGCAGACAGGTTAGAGGAACCTTGTGCATCTTCTCTACATCATCGTATGCTATGGGAGGAAACCCTACAAAGGGAACTCAGAGCTGTGTTGTGTCTGTGCCTGAGGATGCAGGCTTGGTAGAGTCAAGTGTTAAATGGTCAGTTTTGTTTGTTTGTTTGTTTGTTTTTGAGCTAGATGTTACACTCTTGGTAGCTTGAAATCAGCCATGGTGGAAATATTTACACCATGGAAATTGGCAAATGCTCCACATTAGGCCTGTCACCGCTGGCACATCCCAGCCCCACCAGAGAGAGGGACCACTCATCAGGATGACATGCATCTGTGCAGTCACATCTGTTTTCAGTTGTTCTCCATGATTGCCCATCCAGCTTCCATGGTCACCCACCTATAGCCTCGGGCCAGTCTCGTCCTTTCATATTCTACATTGGCATTGACCAGACGTTCCTTGCTGTGGAGGAGGCTCTCAGCAAGCGTAGGTAACCACTGATAGCAGAAAGGGGTGGATGCTTATATTGGTTTCATCTAAATCCTAGCGCAGGGAGCTGAAGTGGTCCCTGGCAGGGAGGTCTGCAGGCCTTCTCAGTACCTTCTATGGGGATTGGCTTCTGAGTTTTGGCTGTTTGATCCCTAGACCTCTTACTCCCGAGAGAACAAATATCAGATCCTTCCATTAATGGGTTTGCGCATCAGGCCAAGGCAGTGGCCATGAGAGGAGGGAAGAGCCTCTAGAGGCTGAGAGAGTGTGGGCTGCCTGGGATGAGGTACTGAAGACTCAATGAGGCAGGTTGGTTCCCTGACAGGTTGGACCATGCGGGCGTGGGTTGTGAGAGCATGGTCCTGGGCTGCTCGGCGTCCGGGTGTAGGTATGAGATGTGTGTGGGGGGAGATGACAGTTCAGTTTTGACCCCTTTGGTTTGGGGGGGCCAGAGGGATGCTGGTCTGTGGGCGGGGCGCTGGGCAGTAGGCATTGTTAGTGTCCTGCTCAGATCCTGTGGCAGGTAGATGGTAAGGGCTCACAGGTCCCCCTTCACAGCTGCCTTCACAGCCTCCCCCTCCCCAGGAGATGCCTGGGGTATTATGTCTCCTCTGCACTTGGCCTGTGTAAGTGACCGCCTGTGAAGGGACATGAAAGCCCAGCTCCCTCCTCAGTGAGTCCTAAAGCAGGGGTGCAGTACCAGTTCCAGGGCTTTTGTGGGTGAGGTTTAAGCTCGTCTCAGTGTACAGCGCCTTCCTGACGGAGGGTTTGGGTCACCCTGCTGAGTTTGCCATTTCCTGGTGATTGAGTGGTTTACCTGTGGGTCTCATTTTCCTCATCAACTGACCTACACAGAGAGCTGGTGGGTGTTCCCAGAGGTCTGGGGGCACTGTTAGGGACTGGATTCTGGTTCTCCTTGCCCCAGAGTCTCATGGACAGGAAGGATGGCTGGGAGGAGCAAAGGGGGGGGGCGATGCAGGGTCAGGGCTCCTACCTGAGTCTGTTGGGGTGAAAGATGCATGCGGATTTCTCAAGGATCAGATGTGGAGTCGGGAACAAGCTGGCTGGGGACAGGGGCTGTGCTGTCTTTCCCGAGAAGACCTCAGCCCTAACAGTCTGTGAGGACTAAACCAGAAAAGCTGGTTGCTCAGGGCATGGAAGACATGCTCCTCACCATGGGAGGCGCCATCAAGGACCTTGCTGAGGACCGTACACAGAATTAGGGAGGATGGGGGAGGGGACTTCAGTCTGAAGTGTGAGCCAATGCAAAGGCCCAGAGGCAAGAAAGCATGGGAGGGTTTCAGGCTTACCTAATAGCCAGTAACCACGCGTATTGCTAGTTATTTTCTATTGTAATCACCCCCCTTTCCTTCTTTGACTTGGGAAAAGGACACAGCTTGACCAAGAGGCCATTGGGGCAAGACCTGAGCTGTGAAACCAGGTTGCACAGAGGACCACCTCTCCTACTCTCTCCAAAGCTGATGTGTAACCAGCACCATCCATCCAGCTGCCACTTTCCGAGGGACCCCAGCCAATTGTCCAGAGTCCCACAGGCCAAAAGAGGCCAAGAGCTACCCCTGGCCTCCAGTCACATGGCCATCCCAAGGGAAGCTGTATTAGAATTAGCTTCATGCTCTCTGAGCCCCTCTAACACTTTGGCTGCTTATATCTCCCATCTGTGCTCTCTCTACCACCCAGCACCAACCCTCAAGCCTGGTGTCTCACCCACAGGCCTGGACATGGAGTCAAATAAGAAGAAACTTTCTGAGGACTGTGAGAGCCAAGAGGAGGAGATGCTGAGTGTTCTCAGATGTCAGGGAAGCCTTTGAAGGAGGAAGAGCAGGGCAAGCAGAGGGATCAGGGGCAGAGATGGGAGACAAGCTGGAGGCTCTGACGGGCCTGAGTGATTGGGGTGGCCTGGGACCTGATACCTGAGGCCTGTAGGGTGGGGAGTGAGGACAATAAAAATATCCAACCATCCAGACCCTAATGCCCCTGGCTCAAGGAAGCGGATGAAATGCCCAAATCAGTGATTTGCAGGAGCCCCCTAGACAATGGTATGGAGGGTGAACAGTGGTCAGGGGGGAGCCAGCAACACGGAGGAGGACTTTGGGCATTCCGGTTCCCTGTTAGAGAAGAGAAGACAGGGGTAGGACCAGGGCGGGGTGGTGGGAGGTCAGGGGAGTGTCCTCAGGAAGAAGAAGGAGCAGGTGGGACCCCCAGGCTTCCAGCTCAGAGCTCCTGCAGCAACACCCAGCCAACAGTCCAGTGCGGACAACCAGGGTGTTCACGGGAGTCTTGAACCCAGAGACAAAGAGCAGTGACGTGTGTACATGAGAACTGGTGTCTTGAAAAGGGAAGGGACAGCCCCCTGGAGCATGTGAGGACCGGGAAGAAAAGCAGCCCAGATGCACCTGAGCCAGTCCCACCTCCTAAGAGGAGACTCCCTGGAGGAGACTCAGCAGGAGAACCCATGGAGGAGGAGGGGACCCAGGAGAGCAACAACAGGGGAGAATCAGTTTTTGGAGGACAGACAGACTCCACAGCCTGTGAAGATGAAGATGAGGCTTGAGTGAGGCCCCTGTACGTAGGGAGGGCTGTCCAGCCTGCGATGGCCTGAGTGTGAAACAGAGCAAAGAAGTGTGCAGATGACCATTTCTCAGGCCAGATGAGAAGCAGCCAAAGCAATAGGCCAGGGTTGGTGGGTTCTGGGGACAGGACATTTTTAGACTGAGAAAAGCAATGCAGAGGAATCCAGGAGAGGGGATCAACGGAGCTCACTGTCTGAGGCCTGGGCACTGAGAAGAGGGTGGTGTGGGGCTTGTGTCTGCCAAGGGACTGGCTGGTGTGGACATCTTTAGATGTGGTACTGTATCCCCTCATCAAATGTTAAGTGACTCTCTACTGGGTTCCAGGCAGTGCCAAAAGGTGGAGGTTGACTCCTGAATACACTCCTTTACCCCGAATCCTGAGGAGACCATGTTGTGGAGGCAGAGGGGATGTAGACTGTGCCTGGTCCCTCCCTGTCCTGGAGGACTCAACCCCTTTGAGCAACCCTGCCTGTAACACTTCCCATGGACCCCAGGAGAGGCCGAGATATTGTCAGGGAGATGGAGAAACCATTTCTTCACCTTGCACAGGGGCCTCCCTGCCCACTTCCCAGAAATCCCATGAAGCAACAGCGGGGGCTGAGCAAAGTACACCTTGCATCCTGGGAGGAGGGCAGGGATGACATGGGTCTCGTTGAGTCTTTGCATCAGGCCCAGGCTGAGCATAAAAGTGGGTCCCTCGGGCTGGGAGGAGGCAGATTGGGGATCATGGAGACCCAGAGGGCCAGCCTCTCGCTGAGACACTGGGCACTGTGGCTACCGCTCCTGGGACTAGTGCTGCCCTCGGCCAGCGCCCAGGCCCTCAGCTACAGGGAGGCCGTGCTTCGTGCTGTGGATCAGCTCAATGAGCAATCCTCAGAACCTAATATTTACCGTCTTCTCGAGCTGGACCAGCCTCGTCAGGATGTGAGTCAGGGAGGGGCCTGGGTAACGGACCCTCTAGGTGGGGGAGCAGGGACACAGAGCAGAGAGGGAAGCCTGAGCCCGAGCCCAGTCTCCCCACTCTGATCCTTGACCAGGATGAAGACCCAGATACCCCGAAGCGGGTGAGCTTCAGGGTGAAGGAGACCGTGTGTTCCAGGACCACCCAGCAGCCCCCGGAGCAGTGTGACTTCAAGGAGAATGGGGTGAGCCTGGGGGCTGGGGGCAAGGAGGATGCTTCCCAGATGGCTGAACAGGGCACTTCCAGCAAGATTCCCAGCCCCTGGTGTGAGGTTGGGAGGTTATGGCCTGGGGGTGGGTGGTTCCACTCTGACCTTGAGCCTCCCTTTCCAGCTGCTGAAACGGTGTGAGGGGACAGTCACCCTGGACCAGGTCAGGGGTAACTTCGACATCACCTGTAATAATGTAAGTGTCCTCTTCAGTACTGTGAGAACTGCCGTGGGGGTGGGTTGTGGAACTTCCTTTGGACCAATGACCCGCTGGCCCATCCAGGGCAGAGAAAGGCCCTCTTACCCTGCCCCCTCCCTCCCTGAGCCCCAGGTCTCCAGTCCTGGCTGTGTGTCCCTAAGAGCAGTGGTTCTCTACTGGGGTCTCCACCCAGAGAACTTGTCAGAAAGGCAGATTCTCAGCCCCACTCAGACCACCTGAACTGGACTCCAGGGCAGGGTCCAGCCATTTGTCTTTTCCCAAGACTTTCAGGGACTCTGACCGTCCTAAAGTTTTGAGAGTCACAAACTCTCAATTAATGCTCCCTTCCAGCTTTGCTGGGATGGGCTTGTGACTCTGGGAAGCCCTTGTCTTCCCTCAGTGTCCTCATCTATCTCTGAGTGTGGGGATTCCACCTCATGCTCCACATATCACAGCCAGAGGTGAACTGGTGCCCGAGGAGCTTGGTGTGACCCTGGAAATGGGAGGTCCAGGTAGGGAAGGATGTTGGGTTGATGGTGATGCAGTACCAACAAGCAGCCTGTGTTCCTTTCTGTTTCACAGCACCAGAGCATCAGGATAACAAAGCAACCATGGGCGCCTCCACAAGCAGCCCGAGTATGTCGCATCGTCGTGTTAAGGGTTTGCAGATAATCAGCGCTTGAGGATTTCCATCATAAGGCAGAGAAGAGTCCCAAGGGTTTTCTTGCTCTGCCTCAGGCTACTGGATCTGAAAAATAAATTCTTGTGATATGAATATCCTGCAGGCCTCAATTTCATTGTCTCCTCTCCTCACATTTATCAAGAAGGAATCTTTAACTATTTCATATCTTGTGAGGGTGTGTGTGTGTATGTGTGCGTCTATTTGTCTATGTGTGTGTACATGAGTGTATGTGTGTCTGTGATCACTCCTGTGAACAGAGAGGAGGGTGAGGCCCCTGTTCCTTCCAGGAGGGCACGCGGGAGACAGCAGCCCCAGGAGGCCCAGGACACAGTCTCCACCCTCGGGTCTCTCCTGAGCCCTTCATCTGCCCCTGCCCTCCTCCTCCAACACCCAGTCGGACCTAAGGAGACCTGCTGTGTGTGCAGTGCTGGTGGGAATGCTGACCCTGCTCACACGGAGCTGACAGTCCACGAGGGGCCAGGCTTCTGACCTTTGAAGCACTCAGAGACGCAGTTGATTCTCAGGGCTAAGCCTGCAGGTGCAATGCCCATGAGTCTCATGGACATGACGCTGGCTGGGAGGAGCAGAGGAGGGGGCGATGCAGGATCCGGGCTCACACCTGAGTTTGCTGGGGAAATGGTGCATGTGGATTGCTCAAGGACCAGGTGTGGCGGCGGGGGCAAGCAATCTAAGATGAGGACTGTGATGTCTCTCCTGAGCAGACCTCACTTCTGACCTGCTGTGAGGACTAAGCCAGGAAAGCTGGATGCTGGTGGCATGGAAGGTTCACCCTTCGCATCACAGGAAGTGCAGCCTGAGAACCCGGATGTGGGACCCTCCTAAGTATCGGGGCTGGATGGGGGAAGAGGACTTCAGTCTCAAGAGTGTAAGAGTGAAAGGCCCAGAGGCAGGAAAGCACAGAGAGATTTTTCAGGGTTACCAGACACCAGACATTAAGTGTATTGCTAACTATGTTTTATATAATCACGCCCTTTCTGTCTTTGATGTGGGAAAAGGATACAGCATGACCAAGAAGCCACTTGACCACAGTCCAGCGTCAAACCTGGACAAGGAAACCAGGTTTCATGGAAGCCCACCTCTCCTTCCTTCTTCAAGATTGAGTGTGTAACCACCAGCATCTATCCAGCTGCCATCTTCTGTGGTGTCCCAGATAATTATCCGAGTCCCAGAGGCCCACAGAGGCCAAGAGCTACCCCCAAACTGCAGTCCCGTGGCCATCCCAAGGGAAACTGGATTAGAATTTGCCTCATGGCCTCTGGGACCCTCTAACATTTTGGCTTGTTATCTCTCCCAGTTGCAGTCCTTCTACTCCCCAGCACTGGCCACTCTGGTTGATGGTTAGACTGGACACGGAGTCACTTTTGGGTCAGACTAGAAGGGATGTCCTGAAGACTGTGTCAGAGAAGAGGAGGAGGTGCCTTCTGTGCCTGAAGATCCCTGAAGCCTTCCCAAGGAGGAAGATTAGGGCAAGCAAAGGGATCAGGGGCAGAATGGGAGACAAACTGGAGGCTCTGAGTGGACTGAGGGGTTGGGTGGACAGGGCAGCCTGACACCTGAGGCCTACAGGCATGGGGTGATGACAAGTAAGAACAGCAACCGTTTAGGCCCTGATGCCAGATGGGGGTGGTGTGGGCTCTGGAGGCAGGGGGTGACATGTTCAAATGGGCGATGTGTCAGAGGCCTAGAGAATAGCGTGGAGGGTGGGCAATGGTCAGGGAGAAACCGGTGTTCTCCAGCTTCTGGAACGTGGAATCTGGAGGTTGTGGCTTCGCTAAAAGGGGAGAAGACAGCAGTAGGACTAGGGCAGGGTTGGCGGCAGGTAAGGGGAGTGTCCTCAGCAGGAAGAAGGAGCAAGTGGGGCTCCCAGGCTTCCAGTTCAGGGCTCCTGTGATAGCACCCCGCCAACAGTCCAGTGCAGACAACCAGGGTGTTCTTGGGAGTCTTCAACCCAGAGGCACAGAGCAGTGATGATGTGCATGAGAACTGGTTTCTTCAGGAGGGCCGTCCCAGGAACATTTGAGGACTGGGAGGTGAAGCAGCCCGGATGCACCTGAGCCAGCCCTGTCTCCGAAGAGGAGAGTCCTTGGAGGAGAGTCAGCAGGAACACGCAGGGAGGAGGGGACCCAGGAGAGCAGGGACAGGGGACTATTGGTCAGGGGCAATTTCAGGAGGACAGAGTGTCCCCAGAACCTGTGCTGATAAGACAAGGCTTGAGTGTGGCCTCTGGATCTAGGGAGGGTAGGTCAGCCTGCGATGGGCTTGATGTAAGCCAGCAAAGAATTGTTGGAGGTGGTGTAGGGAACACTTCCTCAGGCTCTGCTGGGGAGGGGCCAGGACAATAGGCCATGTTCTGTGGGGTCTGAGGACAAGACATTAGTAGACTGAGAAAAGGAATGAAGAGGAATCCAGGAGAGAGGAGAAATGGAACTCACTCCCTGGGCCTGGGCACAGAGAAAAAGATGGTGTGGGCGTGTGTCTGCCTAGGGACAAGCTGTGTGTATACGTCTTAAGGTGTGAGTAGTACTGTTAGACATCATTAAATGACGCCCTATTGGGTCCTAGGCAGTACTGAGAGCTGAAGGTTGAGTGGGCAATACACTCCTTTACCCTGAATCTTGAGAGACCTTAGAGGGGAAGCCGAGGAGGTGTAGACAGTGCGTGGTCCCTCCCTCTCCTGGAGGACTCAATCTTCTTGAGCAAGCCTCCCTGTGACACTTCCCATGGACCCCAGCACAGGCCAAGACATTGTCCGGGAGATGGAGAAACCATTTCTTCACCTTGCTCAGGGGCCTCCCTGCCCACTGCCCAGCAATCCCATGAAGCAACAGCAGGGGCTGAGGCAAGTCCAGCTCACACCCTGGGAGGAGGGCAGGGGTGGGGCAGGTCAGGAAGACTCCTGGTTGAGCCTTTGCATCAAAGCTCAGGCTGAACATGAAAGAAAGGTCCCTCAGGCTGCGAGGAGGCAGTTTGGGGATCATGGAGACCCAGAGGGCCAGCCTCTCCCTGGGACGGTGGTCACTGTGGCTACTGCTGCTGGGACTGGTGCGACCCTCGGCCAGTGCCCAGGCCCTCAGCTACAGGAGAGCTGTGCTTCGCGCTGTGGATCAGTTCAATGAGCAGTCCTCAGAAGCTAATCTCTACCGCCTCCTGGAGCTAGACCCGCCTCCAGAGCAGGACTTGAGTTGGGGAGGGGGCTGGGAAGGGGATCTGTCTCCTGACATCCTTGGCCACACTGTCTCCCCCTTCACTCAGGCTGTACCTCCTGTCAGGAAGGCACTTCTCCCTCTAGGTGGCTCCCACTTCTACCAGAAAACCTTCCCAGACCTGGGACCCTCCCAGCCCCAGGCTTCCTGCCTTAGCATCTCTGCTGCGGGAACAGGCGCCCTGCACACCTGGCTTCCAGGACTTCCGGGAGCTCCAGGGATGGAGGGGGTCACAGGCTCTGTGAGGTGACGTCCCTGCTGAAGCCCCTCTGCACCACGGTGTCTCCCTGCCAGGGAGGCCTCGGTCAGCCTGGAGATTCCAGGTACAAGGGCTCTCCCTGCAGGCGGCCCTGACCTCCCTCAGCCCCTCTGCGGGGAGGCTCTGCCCTCAGCGCTGCTCTCAGTTCGATCCTGCTCTCTGTGAGCCCGTGAGGCCGCGACGGGCTCTATCCCTCCCCTGGGCTCCCAGCACCAAGCCCAGGGCCGGACACACAGGGGGCTATAGAGGCTGCCATCCAGGTGGGGGCGGGGAGACAGATCAGAGAAGGAAACATGAGCCCGAGCCCAGTCTCCCCACTTTGATCTTTGACCAGGTGGAGGACCACAGTGCTCGAAAGCCTGTGAGCTTCCGGGTGAAGGAGACCATATGCCCCAGGACGAGCCAGCAGCCCCTGGAGCAGTGTGACTTCAAGGAGAATGGGGTGAGCCTGGGGGCTGGAGGAGCAGGAGAATGCTTCTCAGGGAGCTGAACAGGGGCTTTTGGGACAGAATTGCAGTTCCTGGGGTGAGGTGGGGTGTGGCTGGGAGATGTGGCCTGGGGTTTCTAGTTTGACCTCAAGCCTTCTTTTCCAGCTGGTGAAACAGTGTGTGGGGACAGTCACCCTGTACCAGAGCAGGGGTGACTCCGACATCACCTGTAATGATGTAAGTGGCCCCTTCTCTACTGCAAGGACTGCTAGAGGGGTGGGTTGTGGAACTTCGTATGGACCAATGACCCGCTGCCCCATCCAGGGCAGAGAAAGGTCCTCCTACCCTGGCCCCTCCCACCCCCAAGCCCCAGGTCTCCAGTCCTGGCTCTGTGCCCCTTAGAGCAGTGGTTCCCTACTGGAGTCCCTACCTGGGAACTGATATAGAGGCAGATTTGCAGGCCTCCTCAAACCTCCTGAATCAGATTCCTGGATGGGGGGCAGCCTTTTGTATTTTCACAAAGCCTCCAGGCGTTTCTGTCGATGCTGAAGTTTGAGAGGCATTGACTTGAGTCATGAGCCCTCAACCCTGGTTCTCTTCCAGC
Source organism: Dama dama (assembly GCF_033118175.1). Classification (NCBI taxonomy): domain Eukaryota; kingdom Metazoa; phylum Chordata; class Mammalia; order Artiodactyla; family Cervidae; genus Dama; species Dama dama. The sequence goes on along the minus strand of NC_083704.1, from coordinate 55,786,674 downwards.
TTTTTTGGGATGAGCTTGTGACCCTGGGAAGCCCCCTGTCCCCTAAGCGACCTTGGTTTGCTTATCTGTCTGTGGTGTGGCGATTTAATCACAGGCTCCAAACATCACATGGGAGGTAACCTGGGGCTCCAAGCTTCCTGATTTGGCCCAGGAATCGGAGTGTTCAAGTGGCAAGGGGTCTGGTTTTAATGCTAAGCCAATCCCCCAAAGCAACTATTTCCTCCTGGTTCACTGATTCAGAATGTGTGGCTCCCGCATATTGGGCGGAGAATCCTCGACGGAGCAAGGAGAATTGGTCAGAGAATCAGAGATTTCTTCAGGGGATGAAGTCCTGAGGATCAGGTTATCCTGGTTCAGACTTTTGGTTCCTGAAAAATAAATTCTTCTGAAAACAACTTCCTTAACATTGAAATTCACTTCTCTTCCCTCTCAGTCTTACTAGGACCAGGTCCTTAACTCTGAGAGTCCTCCTGAGTGTATGTGTGTGTGTGTGAGAGACAGACAGACAGACAGAGATCACTCCTATTAACTCCCGGATGGGTGAGGCCGTTGTCCTTTCAGGAGGGTATGCGGGTACAAGGATGTAATGACGACCATAGCTAACACGGATATATTTGAAAGTGGTTAAGAGAGTCGGATATATTTGAAAGTTGTTAAGAGAGCAGAGCCTAAGTGTTCTCATCACAAGGAGAAGACCTCATTTGTTTTTTTGCATCTCTAAGAGACGATGGAAGTTAAGGAAACTTACTGCAGTACTCATTTCACAGTATAGGTAAGTCAACTCGGTATGCTATACACTTGAAATTTATAGTGCTGTATGTCAATTATATCTCAAATGAAACTGGAAAAAATATTTATAGAGTGTGAAAGAATTATTACAGCAAAAAGTTTGTGAACCGCTACTTAGAGAAACTCTCCATGGGTGTGCAAGGAGTATTGGAGTATTGGAGTATTGGTCTGTTTCTACAATAGATAGCAAACAGCAGTGAACACAAATAAATGGATTACCGTGTATCATTAAAAAACAAAAAACAAAAACAAAAAAACTGTGCAAAATCATCTGGTAAATATGTTATAAGGATACTTATATAATGCTTAAAAGCGTGGAAACAACACTATGTTTTGCTTATGGGTACTGGTGTAAAAACAAAAAACGTGCTAGAGGAGAACTGAGCAGGTCAACGCGCTAGGACAATGTTCATCCGTTCCACTAGAGTCGCATTCTGGCCCCAAACTACGCTTCCCGGCAGGCTGCGCGCCGCGCCGTGACGCACTCCCTGCTGACGCACTGCCTTGCCTTTGCGTTGTTGGTTGCTAGCGGAGGGCTCCACTACCTATTGGCCACTGGACGCGACTGCAGGTGACTTTGCTGCTGCCGCGTCGCCCAGCCGGTGGCAGACGTGGACCTCGCGGGAGCAGTTCCTGGGCTCGCCCGCGGACTGTGAGGTGGACCGGCTGGCCAACTGCTAAGGCAGGAAGAGAGCGACCGCCCCCCCGCACCTCCTCCCCGGGCGTTCGGACCTCAGGCGCAGGCCTGGCGTGGGCCTGGGTGTCGCGGGGCTGGTTCCCTAAGGAGTTGTGGAGACGCGCGCTGAGGATGCGACACCCCTCCCAACTGCTTGCCTTCCTTGTGGGTGGGGCGGCGTTCCCTCCCTCATTGTCCAGTACCCTGTTCTTGTGGTTTATAGCTACCTCCCCAGATTCCCCGGCCTCGCCTTACGCCGGGTGCTGTCTGGGCTGTCCACTCTGGCGGCAGATCCGCTGCGGGCGAAAATTGAGCGCTTGAATTGTGGCGAGTGCTACTGAAGAACTACATCCTTACGTCCTGTTCATTAACATCTAACTGAAGAATGAAGAAGTCTAGAACTTGTTTTTCATCGGACACGAGTTTGTTGTTCAGTCGCTAAGTCGCGTCCGACTCTTGCGACCCCATGGACTCTACCCCATCAGGCTCCTCTCTCCATGAGATCTCCCAGCAAGAGTATTGGAGTGGGTTACCATTTCCTTCTCCAGGGAATCTCCCTACTCAGGGGTCAAACCTGTGAGTCCTGCATTGGAGGCAGGTTCTTTACAACTGAACCACTGGGAAAGCTCCCGACACAAAGTGATTATTTTGCTGAGGCTACATTTCGCTTTAACTGTCTTTTTAACGTCTTTTGAAATGTGCTGTAGGTGTGCAAAACACCTCTGATATCAAGGAGATTACTGGGGTCGGGGGGAAGAATCCAAACTCTTGATAACCTTTTAACATTGCATATGTGTTGAAATGATAATATCTTAGATATGTTGGGTTGAAGAAGTGAATTAGTCACTAAGTGTTGTCCGACTCTTTGGGACCCGATGGACTGTAGTGCCCCAGGCTTCTCTGTCCACGGAATTTCTCCAGGCAAGAATACTGGAGTAGGTTGTCATTCCATTCTTCAGGGGATCTTCCCAACCCAGGGATCCAACTGGAGTCTCCCGCATTGCAGGCAGATTCTTTACCATCTGAGCTACTAGGGACGCCCATAAAATTAATTTCATCTTTTAAAAAACTCTTCAGATGGCTGCTATGGAATTTTTTTTTCCTCGGTGGTGCCGTGTGGCATGCGTGCGTCCAGGATCTTAGTTCCCTGACCAGGGATGGAACCCATGTCCCCTGCAGTGGAAGCAAGGAGTCTTACGCCTGGGACCACGAGGGAAGTCCAGGAAATTTTAAATTATATATGTGGTTGGGCTGTAGCTCCTATATTGCTCTTGGATAGCACTGCCCTTGGAGAAGGGATATTTCTGCATCAGACAGAGCCTTTCTGGGCTCTTGGGGACACTTCCTAGAGGAGCTGATGTGTCTGGAGGGCATTCTTACCCTGTCTTGTCTGAGGGGTCTGTATCTACCACATTTAATATTTCTGTTGGAGGTTCCTGCAGAATGGCTTTTTCAGCCCCTCTTCCCTTGCCACCAGGCACCTTCCTGGGTCGGATTGTGCTGTAGAGAAAAAACTAAGGACCTGATGGTGACCTGAGAACATGAGATGGCAGAAGGATGCATCTGTTACAACCAAATGCCTGTTGGTACTCAGGTTTTCTTTTCTACCTAGGTGAAGAAGATTCTAATTGTTTTAGAAGTCACGTTTGCAATTTTAATATATGCTGAACTACCATGTAGTTAGTAGTTTGGGCCCACCAATTATTGAAGAGGCATTGTTTCCTCATTGACTTGAAATGCCATATATGCCATATACCACGATTAGGTTGTCCTTCATTCCACCCACCCATCCAGCCAGCCATTCATCCTTCTTCCTCTGCATTAAGAATTGTAGATATGACCAACCTATGAGTGACCTGGATCATGAGGGAGGGGGGAAATTATACTAAGTATCATATGTACAAATATATAAGTAGAGCAGAATAAGGGGGATCCAGAGTGCTAGGGTGTAGGGGCAGAGTTGGGCGATCAGGGTTGGCTTCTGTGAGGAACTATGTGTGAGCAGAAGATTGCAAGAGGTAAGGAAGGTAGATATGTGGGTGTGGTGGGAGACTCTTCCGGGCAGGGAAACAACCAGTCGGAGACCCCGAGACAGCAGAGTAAGGAGGCCAGTGTGATCGGAGTACAGAGAGCAAGGAGGAGAGGAAAGTATTAAAAGAGGCCCCTCTGAGCCCTGCAAGTTAAAAATCTTAAAGTATAATTAAATCTATCAGTTTCGTGTATTTTTATTTTTATTTTTTTTTAGTTTCGTGTATTTTTTTAACAGATTCTTTTTATTATCATTATTTTACTTCGACTGTGCTGAGTTTTTGTTGCGGCAGACAGGCGTAGTTGGTCCATGGCAGGTGAGATCTTAGTTCCCTGACCAGGAAGGGAACCTTCCCTGAACCTGAGTCCCCTGCATTGCAAGGTGGATTCTTAACCACTGGACCACCAAGGAAGTCACCAGTTTTGTGGTTTATAAGTTCTACAGTCTACAGGGTCACAAAAGAGTCAGACACCACTTAACGACTAAACAACAAACTTATTTGATATCATAAATTATATTTTTATTCATTTACTGAAAACTTGAAACCGATTGTTTGTCTCCATTGGTAGATACAAAATTATTCTGGATATTCCTGAGTTCTTAAGACTGCTATTTTGGAGTTGCACATCAGTTTCTGTCAGAAGCTTTTTTAAGGTTTTTCTCTATTTGGCATAACTATGAATTAAATAGTTCTGATTTGATCTATTCTTTTTGGCTTGTATCTCTTTTGAACTGCTTCCGTCAGTTTAAATGGCTGCACTTCACTCCATTTGGCTTCTCACCTAGTTTCTCCATGTGTCTCAGTGAGGACTCACCCGTTTAATTTGCCTTCAGCTAGCCAGTGTCACTTGGTCTTGTTTTTATCTCAGTGCATGTGGATTGTAAATCTCAGAGTCAATGCATTTCATTAATTCTGAGAAGTATATTAGACCTCAAGGTGTTAGTAAATTAATCTTTTACATGGAAACTTTGGATCATATTGGATCCATTTCAGGCTTTATACTGTTTTGCTACACTTGATTTATCCTTCCTTTTCTCTGTATATCTTTTTTTCTTTTATTGCTGGATTATTTAAAACAAATCCCGAATAATGTGACGTGTCACTCCTAAATAAATCACAAATGTAGCTAACGAATAAGGACTTTATTGAAAATATATAACCACATTATCAGTAGTGCCTTAGTTTTTTCTAATAGTTGGTCTGTGTTCAAATTTACCTGATCATCTCAAAGTGTTTTGCAAATTTGAATCAGGATCTAGACAAGATCCACATACTGCTTTTTTTTTTTTTTTTTAAGTTTTTATCATAAAGTTTAATTATGGTTCAGAAAAAATTGAGTGAATAACCTTCTCTGAAAAAATATATTGACTCTGTAGACTGCAGTTACTGGGGGCAGGGAGGGTAGACGGCAGCTGGTAAGTTAAATTACCCTATTTTCTATTCTTAAAATGACAAGAAGTCCCACATCCAGTCTGATTATAGAGATGCATGTGCCCCAAATGGCTGAGAATAAATACAACAAGAAAGGCAGAAGCTGTAAAGCTAAGGGCATGCAACAGGCTCTAAGAGAAAGTCTCAGAAATACCCAGAGTGGCAACAAGGAACGTTTGGCTGGAGTTTGAAGTTCTTTTTAGTCGTCTTTGTCTTTCGCTCCATGCTTAAGGATGTGCGTGAACTCGATGTAATTGAAATTCCCCTTTTTGTCAATAGGTGCTTCTCTGTACAGCTCGTCCACTTCCTCATCTGTAAACCGGTCTCCCATTGTGGTCAGCAGTTCTCTCAGGTAATCCTCCTGAATGGTGCCAGTTGCTTCTTCATCAAAGCAAGCAAAAGCATTTCTGATGACATCTTCTGGATCTGTTCCATTTAACTTTTCGCCAAACATCGTGAGAAACATGGTAAAATTTATGGGACCTGGAGCCTCATTCATCATGGCATCCAGATACTCATCAGTTGGATTTTTTCCCAGGGAAGCAAGCATGTCATGCAAGTCTTCCTTGTGGATGAACCCGTCCCTGTTCTGGTCGATCATGTTGAAGGCCTCCTTGAACTCCTGAATCTGGGACTGGTCAAACATGGCGAACACGTTGGAGGTCGAGCGCTGGGGGCGCTTCTTGGTGGTCTTGGTCTTTGCTCTTTTGCTCGACATGGTGGCAGTTAAATCCCTAACTCTGCCGCGAGAATCCGAGAGTTTCTGGAACCTCCTCACTGCTCCAGCTGCCGCTACCAACTCCCTTCCACTCCCAGAGACTGTCACATACTGCTTTTTAAAAAAATGTTTCTTAAGCCTGTATCAATTCATCAGCCCTCTTCTGTTTTTTTTTTCCCTCTCCAGGCCATGAATCTGTTTATAATGCTTTGAATCTAGAATATAAATCTACTTTAGATAATATTGTAAAGTAGTTTTCACATAGTAGATTGCAAATCAAGGGGAAAATAGTTTTGAACTTTATCAAGAAGTATTCATCAATATGAAAAGCATGGCAGTTCCCTGGTGGTCTGGTGCTTAGGGCTGGGTGCTTTTACTGCCATGGCCCTTACTCAGTCCCTGATTGGGAACTAAGACCCCACACACTGCTTGGTATACCTGGGGAAAAAAAAAAAAAAAAGAAAAACATTATATCACCAGTGGCATTGCTGGTTGTAGTGTTTGAGTTACCAGCCATATAGCACACCTGTGTTTGTCATCTGTAGAATGCACACGTCATCAGTAAGGCACGTCCATGTCTGTCTCCGTTTGTAACTGTGACCTGCCTATAGCTATAAGCATCTGATTGGTTCATTGTCTCCTGGTGTAGTCCTTCCAAGAAATTCATATTGAAAAGCATAGTATTTTGTTGTCAATTACTTTCCTTTATTTCTCGTTTATATTTTGGTTAGGGCACTATTTTTAAAATTTTGTGTATGGGGACATTTTATTCAATATGAATCTCATTTCAAGACAGTAAATGAGATGTTACAAAACATAGACTATGACAAGGAGCCTTTGATTCTAACAGTGTTGAGAACAGAACATGTGTCTGTCTTCTGTCTAACCTTTCATGTTCGTTCTTAGTTAACTCTGCTCCTATCACTCGTTCACTCAAAAGTGTTTATTAAGTATTAAATGTTAAGTCCAGTTCTGTGTCCTTGGGATACACCAGTAGTATATCTGGGAGAAGGGTGTTCCAGACATAGGACCCAGTCTGCACAGCAGCAGGACAGAGGTCAATGCAGCTCAGACTGGAGTGAATGAAGGGCAGAGTACAGATGGAGTCAGAAAGCCAGTAGGTTATGAAAGAATGTAGAACCTAGTGGGCCACTTAGGGCTTGGCTTTTACTCTGAACATTGCGAATATATATATTAATTTATGTTTGGTTGCACTAGGTCTTCATTGCTGCGTGGGATTTCTCCAGTGGCAGTGAGCGGGGGCTACTCTCTAGTTGCGGTGCACGGACTTCTCATTGCGGTGGTTTCTCTTACTGTGGAGCACAGGCACACGGGTTAGGGTCAGGGCTTCAGTAGTTGGAGCTCCCAGGCTCTAGAGCACGGGCTCAGTGGCTGTGGCACATGGGCTTAGTTGCCTCACAGCATGGGGAATCTTCCCACCGAGGATCAGACCCGTGTCCCTGCATCGTCAAGTGGATTCTTTACCACTGGACCACCAGGGAAGTCCTGGCTACGTATACATTCTTGAATAAAGTGAACAGTTTTGTTAGAAATGTGCAATAAAGAAGGAAGAGACTGGAATTAGCTTTAGTCACCTGCTCCCAATCCATTCTATTCCTGATCCCAGAACAGAACTCTCATGGCTGCAGAGAGTACTTCCTTGGGATCAGGGCGGGTCCTGACTTGATTGGGCTCAGTAGACCCTCTAGAGCAACATGTCTTAGTCATGCTTCATTCTGTCCTGTGAGAGTCAGTGAAGTTGGACAGATAATGAATGGGGAAATTCAAATGAGGTTTCACATGTGCTCTGGTTAGCCACTATTCTCTACTGTCTTCTGTATTAGAGACATCCAGACTGAGTGACTCCTGTGTATATCCACTGTTTCTCTTCAGCGGAAAAGTCACAAAGAACATTCCCATATTCGTCATGAAGATTGTTCTCTCTTGTTGGAAACAAATCGTTGTAACTTATGTGTCAGTGTAACTGGTTATGGCCTGGAAGGTAATTTTAGTATAAGTGGTGCTGCTGCTCCTCCTGCTGCTAAGTTGCTTCAGTCGTGTCCAACTCTGTGCGACCCCATAGATGGCAGCCCACTAGGCTCCTCTGTCCCTGGGATTCTCCAGGCAAGAATACTGGAGAATACTTTCCTTCTCCAATGCATGAAAGTGAAAAGTGAAAGTGAAGTCGCTCAGTTATGCCAGTTTAAGTGCAGATACTTACAAAGCTGATGATGCCTCTGATGTATACTTGGAAGATTGCTTATTGGGATAATATATAGAATAATAGGTTCAACTGTGGGTTTTTTTTTTTTTTTGCTTGATTCAAATAAAAGATATAATAAGTAAAAATTGACAAAAGGGTGCTCCAGTGATTAAGAATCCTCCTTGTGATGCAAGGGACACTGGTTCAATCCCGGGTCCAAGAAGATCCCACATGTCGCAGAGCAGGTAAGCCTGTGTGTCACAACTACTGAGCCTGTGTTCTAGAGCCCACAAGCTGCAACTGCTGAGCCCATGCACCGCAACTCCTGAAGACTGCATGCCGAGAGGCCATGCTCTGCAACAGAGAAGCCGCCACAATGAGAAGCCCACCACCCGGCAATGAAGAGTAGCCCCTGTTTATGACCACTAGAGAAAGCCTGTGTGCAGCAACAAAAGCAGCAACAAAGACCAGCCACAGCCTAAGAATAAAATAAGTAAATCTTAAAAAAAAAAAAATTTGACTGTGGTACATAATCTGAACCTAGTCATCGGAAAATGTCAGGAATGTTCTATACATATTCTAAACATGAGAAAGATTCTCTGAAAAAAGAACTGTATTCTTCAGAAATGCCAACCTTATGAAAGAGACACTAACGGAAACCAGGGAAACATAACTAATTTTAATATGATTGTAGACTATTCTGTACTGTAGGGAAAATGCTATAAAGGATATTATTGGATCAGCTGACAACTGGAATACATATGATAGTCATTACGTTAAAGTGAAAGTTGCTCAGTCATGTCCAACTTTTTGCAACCCCATGGACTAGTCATGGAATTCTCTAGGCCAGAATGGGTAGCCTGGAGTGGGTAGCCTATGCCTTCTCCAGGGGATCTTCCTGACCCAGGAATTGAACCGGGGTCTCCTGCATTGCAGGCAGATTCTTTATTATCATGGAAGCCCTGATAGTTGTTAAAGTATTATATAAATGTTAAATTTACTGGAGTTGATAACTGTATTGTGGTTATGAAAAAGAATATCTTTACTTTTGTCAGGCACACAATGAATTATTTATAGGTAAAGAGTATTGATGTATGTATTGATTTAAAAAATGTATGTACATATATGTGTACATACACATATATAACAGAAATTTTAGCAATAGGTAGGTTGGGTAAAGGGTACAGGGCTGTTCTGTGTACTGTCCTTATTCTTGCAACTTTTCTGTACGTTTGAAATTATTTCCAAATAAAAAGTCAAAAGGGGTTGAATGGAAATATAGGTCTGGTGAAACTTGCCTTGCAGAGACAGACATTAATGGTTGTGAATGATGAATGGACTATAAGACATTATGACAAAGAGGAAAAGCCTAGCTAACCCTTCCTGTGACTACTTTGAACTCTTTCTTCAGATTTAAAGCCAGAAATCCATCCCTGGCCTCTCTGTCCTCTGGCAGGGAGCAGATTCTCAGCCAGCGTGATCTCTGCAGTCATCCTATTTCCAGTTTCATATGAAGGAAATCAACACCAACCAGGACATGCTTGCCCAGTTGAGCAGCAGCAGTAGCAGCAACAACATTCTGATGAAAACGACTGTGCGGAGGGGTGGTGGTGCGCAAAGCAGAACATCAAAGAGGGAGGGGCTCTACCCTTTGCTTTTTTTTTCTTTTTTTCAAAGTACCAATGTACCAATTTGGACCAATGGTTCCAAATAGGAAAAGGAGTACGTCAAGGCTATATATTGTCACCCTGCTTATTTAACTTATATGCAGAGTACATCATAAGAAACGCTGAACTGGAGGAAGCACAAGCTGGAATCAATATTGCCAGGAGAAATATCAATAAACTCAGATATGCAGATGACACCACCCTTATGGCAGAAAGCGAAGAAGAACTAAAGAGCCTCTTGGTGAAAGTGAAAGAAGACAAAGAAAACGTTGGCTTAAAGCTCAGCATTCAGAAAACTAAGATCATGGCATCCAGTCCCATTTCTTCATGGCAAATAGATGGGGAAACAGTGGAAACAGTGGCTGACTTTATTTTTCTGGGCTCCAAAATCACTGCGGATGGTGACTGCTGCCATGAAATTAAAAGACACTTACTCCTTGGGAGGAAAGTTATGACCAACCTAGACAGCATATTGAAAAGCAGAGACATTACTTTGCCAACAAAGGTCCATCTAGTCAAGGCTATGGTTTTTCCAGAAGTCATGTATGGATGTGAGAGTTGGACTGTGAAGAAAGCTGAGTGCCGAAAAATTGATGCTTTTGAACTGTGGTGTTGGAGAAGACTCTTGAGAGTCCCTTGGACTGCAAGGAGATCCAGCCAGTCCATCCTAAAGGAGATCAGTCCTGGGTGTTCATTGGAGGGACTGATGTTGAAGCTGAAACTCCAATACTTTGGCTACCTGATATGGAGAGCTGACTCATTTGAAAAGACCCAGATGCTGGGAAAGATTGAGGGTAGGAGAAGGGGACGACAGAGGATGAGATGGTTGGATGGCATCACCGACACAATGGACATGGGTTTGCGTGGACTCAGGGAGTTCGTGATGGACAGGGAGGCCTGGTGTATTGTGGTTCATGGGGTCGCAGAGTCAGACATGACTGAGCAACTGAACTGAACAGAACTGACCCAATGACAGCAGATCTTCAGTGCTTTTCTCTAGCCCACCCCAGGGACCACCAGTAAACTCTCAGGGAGGCAACTGCATTGAAGGTGCAGCGCAGTCCAGCCCAGAAGGTAAGCTCTGGGGAAACAGACAATGTTCCGGAGAGGGTAGAATCTCAGGATCTGGAGCAGTCCGGTGTGGAGAGTGTGGACTGGATTTTAGCCAGAAGTCAAACTTCTTCAGATGCAGGCTGTCATGGGGAGGGAACATCTGTGTGCAAAGTGTTGGTGAAGCTTTAGTCAGAAGTCACATACATCAGACATCAGAGGACACACAGGGAAAAGCCTTAAATACGTAGGGAGCATGGGCCAGGCTTTTTAGATGTCACCCCTTAAAACCACCAGAGTACACACTCCGGGGAGAAGGTTTATGTGTGCTTTTAGCTTCAAGTCACTCTGCATCAGAGGACACACACAAGGGAGAAGCCTTTTGTGTGCGTGCTGTGTGGGTGAGCTATTAGTGAAAAGTCAGCCCTCATTAAGCACCAGAGGATTCACACAGGGCATAAACCCTAGGTGTGCAGGAACTGTGGCCAAGACGTTAGGGAGAAATCACACCTGAGGACACCTTCAGATGAGAAGCCTTTTGTTCACAGGGAGTGTGGGTGGGGCCTAGTCCCAAGACAATCCTCAACACACACCAGAGGACACACTCAGGAGAGGAGCCTGATGAGTGCAAGTATGTGGGCAAGGCTTCAGCCGTCCTTCTCTGGCTATTTCTGTCTTTTCCTGGCTTGTGCAAATATTTGTTTCCATAAGTTCTCTATATAAATTCAAGCCTGTTCACTTTCAGATTGTAGATTGTCATGTTAACACTCCCTCGTGATTCACACCTCCCTGCATTTGTGCCCTGTGCAGTTGCTACCTACATGGACTCTGGGCTTGGCCATGTGACTTGCCTTTCACAGTGGGGTACCAGCAAACATGACCCAAGCAGAAGCTCGATAAGCTCATGAATGGAGGCCTGCTTTCTTGGAACCCTGAGATAACCATGCAAAGCAGCAGCTCAGGAGGAAAGACCACACTGGACCCAACTGCTGAACGCAGCCATGTGCGTCCAGATGAGCACAGCAGAATCACCCAGCTGATCCACAGACATATAGACAAGTTCAGTCATTATGGTTTTAAGCCATGAAATCTTGAGGTGGTTTGGCATAGTAGGTAACTGTCATCCTCAGCTACAGCAGAGACATGGCTGCCTTTAGTGGCTCTGTGCATATCAGAAAAAAAAAAAGTCATAACAATATGCCACTACTGGGCAGACATACTTTTGCTCAATCCAAAGGTGCCCCTTCTTCCAGGATGCAGGCTTATGCCAGGGGCCTTCGTGCTCTACATAAGCTGTATGCCACGTGAACCTCCTGGGAGTTTTGACTCTCTCTTCACTTAGCATAGACCAGAAACTCGACTGAGGACGGGTTCAAACGCTCCAGTTAGAGCGAGAGCACCGAGCAGCGCTCCCAGCCTTTATTCAGTAGCAAACTGACTTTTATTAAGGAGAACAGACCAAACGTGACTAATAGAGAGTCACTGCATTTTTCAGGCAAGTCAGCTGGGCGAGCTTCTCCTTGAAAATGAGAACAGTTCCCTGACAAAGAGGAGCCATCATTCCTCTGAACCAGCCATGAACATTCCAGAGAGGAGGTAGATAGTAGATTCTAGAAGAGGTGGCAGTGAGGAGCTTAACCCTCATGCAGGTGGCGGTGCCCAGCAGAGATGGCGCAAGCAGCCTTTGCCTCCCTGGTCCTAGAAGACTCTTCTGGGACCAGAGGTCTGTGGAGAAGGTTGGGCGATGCCCCAGTCTTCACACACTCACAGGCCTGTGTCAGGCTGGCCCCGGGCCTCCTGCTGGAGCAGCAAAGTGGATGCCACCCTCGGGACTGTAGTGCACAGGGCCACAGCGCAACTGGGGCTCCTCCTCCTCGTACCAGCGCTGTTCACTGAAATCGGGGAAGAAGGCTGCAATCTCTCTACTGGCTGAAACCACTGAGTCTGTAAGGGGAGGAGAGAAAGAGAAGGGGTTCTCATAGGGAGGGCAGGGTAGACGCAAGAAGCAGTCATAATCGGCTTCAGAGCCTGTAGTTCTCCCACCCCTAAGTCCTGGGCCACATCTGCCGAGGACACCACAAAGGGCCAGAAACCCAACTGGGAGGAAAGCTCCCTGGGGGACCTGCCTTTCAACCCCACCATCCAGCCTGCCCAGCGTCCTTGAACCAAATTCCCTTTGAATACTGTGGACACAGGAGGCAGCCTCACCTGAGCTGTGGGTTGTGTTACGGGTGTCGGTGAGGCCAAAACTCCCACGAATTGAATCTGGGGCCATGTGGCATGCCCGAAACACTCTGGTGGGTCCCATCACGGTCCTCCAGAGCTGGATGGCGTCCTTGTGGGCGAGGAGGTAGGCTCGGATCGGCCCACTGTGAACCAGGGGAGCACATGTCAGGAATCTGGCTCTGGGTTCAGGAGGGCACACTGGACATCCTGAGAGTCCCCTTGCCTTTCTAGCTGAGTACTGCGTCAAAGAGGTGACAGAAGGCCACCGAGACAGCAGAGTTGTTAGGAAGCATTCAACAAGACTCTTCTACAGCCCCTGGATCAGTAAGCACCTCAGAACAGGTGGCCACGGGGTCAGTCTCGGCCCAAACCCATGTTTCTTCAGACCCTCGACACTGCTTACAACTTTAAAGAGTGGCAAATAAAATTAATAAATCTACTTGGGGGGCAGGGGAAATAAGTCAGTGCATGAAGATGTTGGAACTAAAATGAGAAATATCTGGCCATGAACTCCACCAGCCGCTGATAGAAAAAAGCCCTGCAAGGAGAGAGGACCTCCATTAAGACACCAGTGCCAAGAGAATTTTTGACACTCCTGCCTCCGTAGAGGAGGGAATAATCACTGCTTTCGAGAAAGGAACAGGGAGTCTGACTTACCTGGGTCTGAACCCAGGCTCTCCAACTTACCACCTGTGTAGTTTCGGGTAAATCAATAACTTCCCTAACTTAGTTTCCTAATCTGTGTGCTGGGGACATAATAGCTACCTCATGGGGTTGCTGGGAAATGAAATGAAATCAGGAGCCTTTGGACAGTATTTGACAGAGTCAATTGTTGGCAAGTGATCCTATCAGGATAGAAGACTAAATTTCTTTTTGTACCATGAGGTAGGACCCTCCTAGAAAATATTTTAAAAACATTGATAATCATGAAAAGTTTGTGTTATCAATCCACTCTTTAGAAGACTGGCTGAATTTTATGGTTTGTAAGTACAGTAGTCATGTATGGATGTGAGAGTTGGACTATAAAGAAAACTGAATGCCAAAGAATTGATGCTTTTGAACTGTGGTGTTGGGAGAAGACTCCTGAGAGTCCCTTGCACTGCAAGGAGATCAGACCACTTAATCCTACAGGAAATCAGTCCTGAATGTTCATTGAAAGGACTGATGCTGAAACTCCAATACTTTGGCCACCTGATGTGAAGAACTGACTCATTGGGAAAGACCCTGATGCCAGGACTGAAGGCAGGAGGAGAAGGGGGCGACAGAGGATGCGATGGTTGGATGGCATCACCCACTCAATGGACATGACTTTGAGCAAGATCTGGGAGTCAGTGATGGACAGGGAAGTCTGGCATGCCACAGTCCACAGGGTCACAAAGAGATACACTGAGTGACCGGACTGACGTCTGTGACAACCTGACATGGGTGTCGGTAAAATCTTTCCAGGGATAGAGAAGCCTCCCGCTCAGAGGATGCTTGGCTCCTACCTTCATGCTCTTGGTAAAACTTCTGGCAGTCTTCCTTTCTCCATAGAAGTTCTCTCATTCGCACAATAAGGAACTTGTTGCTCAGAATCTGCTGATGAACAGCCTGGATGAACGCCATTCCAAAGATAACAGTCAGTGACAGGGAGCATCTGACTGAACAGGAGATCCAGGCTAACCAAAAGACTCCTGGGGAAACATTACAGCCTAAAACTTGAAGAAAAGAGACTCCCTGTTGCTATCTTGAAGATGGGAGTGAGTCATGTAACAAGGAATGTGAGTAGTTACTTAAAATGATAGTCCCCACCTGAAGGCCAGTTAGGACATGGGGACCTCAGTCCTATAGTCCCAGACATCAAATTCTGCCATTCCGAATGAGCTTCAAAATGGATTCTTCCCCACACCCTGGAGATAAGGGCCCAGTCAATTGATACCTGGACTTTGGCTTGTGAAACCCTAAGGCGAGAATCTAGCCCACAGCCAAACCTACTGGACCTCTACATTCTAGAACTGTGAGGTAATGAATGCTGTTTAAAGCTGCTAAGTTGTGGTAATTTGTTATGGGGCAATAGAGAACTGGGCCTTCCCAGGTGGTGCAGTGGTACGGAATTTGCCTGCAATGCAGGAGACACAGCAGACAAGGGTTTGATCTCTGGGTCGGGAAGATCCCCTGGAGGATAAAACAGCAACCCACTCCAGTCTTCTTGCCTGGAGAATTCCATGGACAGAGGATCCTGGCACGCTATAATCCATGGAGTTGCAAAGAGCCAGACACGACTGAGCACATGCGCAGTAGACAACTAGCATACACACACTGTCTTGAGGTTTGATTCTCCTTACTGTATTAGAGCCTTTGTTTAATTTTTTAAAAAAATATTTTATTTATTTGTTCCTTTGGCTGTATGTGTTTAAAAAATCTGCCTGCAAGGTGGGAGACCGGGATTCCATTGCTGGGTTGGGAAGATCCCCTGGATGAGGACATAGAAACCCATTCCAGTATTCTTGTCTGGAGAATTCCCATGGACAGAGGAGCCTGGGGGCTATAGTCCATGGGGCTGCAGACAGTCGGACACGGCTGAGTGACTAAGCACAGCACACAGCCTGGGGTCTAAGTTGCAGCCCGCAGGATCTTCATTGCTTCATGCAGAATCATCTGCTGTGGCCCGTGGCCTTCAGTAGTTGTGGCACGTGGGCTTAGTTGCCCCATCTTAGTTCCCCAATCTCAGTGGGATCTTAGTTCTCTGATCACAGATCAAACCTATGTTCCCTGCATCAAGGCGGATTCTTCAGCACTGGACTACCAGTGGTTATATTTTATATCTGCCTCAGTTCTCCAACAGATTTTTAGTTTCCTTGGGGTCAGCATCCACGACGTCTAGCTTTGCCTCCACACCATCTAGCACAGGACTGTGTTGTCAGTCTTCACAAATGGCCCTGTGGCAGCTGAAACAGAAGCAATGCCCAGGGCATACAGTAGAGGCTTAGGATGTGTTCTTACCTCCAGAATCAGGGGGTGAGCAACTGGGCATCAGGCTTGATGAGGGCCAGAGCTGGAGAGCCTGCGGGCTCCGCAAGATCGAGGTCATCTCCCTCCTGCACCAGAGAGCCAGATTAGAGACTCATCAGTGTTACACTCCCCACCCTTCTTACTCTGGAGCCATGCAGTCTTGCAAGTCAACTAGGGCTCTCACTTCTGACATTCATCAAGCAGATGACAGTTGCTTAGTATTTAACTGCCCATTGGTATCATGGGATTGAGGGAAAGGACTAGTACAGGACCCTCAAGTTGCCCACTGGGGGAGATAATCTTGTTAGTGCAACTGTAACCCTGCAAAGGAGTGACCCATTTAGAAGTTCAAGTTTAAGCATGACCTGTCTCTGCCAGTACTCCCTTCCCTTCCTATCTTTTGTGTTTTACAGAGGATTTACAATTTACATTCCCAAAGAGCCTAGCCACAAGGGTATGGTCACACAGTGCTCTCCCATCAATTCTGGTGTGTACATCTGTAGATGTGGTACTGTCATCCCCTCACCAAATGTTAAGTGACTCTCTACTGGGTTCCAGGCAGTGCCAAGTGTTGGAGGCTGACTCCTGAATACACTCCTTTACCCCGAATCCTGAGGAGCCCATGGTGTGGAGTCAGAGGGGATGTAGACCGTGCCTGGTCCCTCCCTCGACTGGAGGACTCAACCCCTTTGAGCAACCCTGCCTGTGACACTTCCATGGACCCCAGGAGAGGCCCAGATATTGTCAGGGAGATGGAGAAACCATTTCTTCACTTTGCACGGGGGCCTCCCTGCCCACTGCCCAGCAATCCCATGAAGCAACAGCAGGGGCTGAGGCAAGTCCACCTCGCACCCTGGGAGGAGGGCCGGGATGGGGCAGGTCAGGTTGAGTCTTTGCAACAGGGCCAGGCTGAGCATAAAAGGGGGTCCCTCGGGCTGGGAGGAGGCAGATTGGGGATCATGGAGACTCAGAGGGCCAGCCTCTCGCTGAGACACTGGGCACTGTGGCTACCGCTCCTGGGACTAGTGCTGCCCTTGGCCAGCGCCCAGGCCCTCAGCTACAGGGAGGCCGTGCTTCGTGCTGTGGATCAGCTCAATGAGCAATCCTCAGAACCTAATATTTACCGTCTTCTCGAGCTGGACCAGCCTCGTCAGGATGTGAGTCAGGGAGGGGGCTGGGTAACGGACCCTCTAGGTGCGGGAGCAGGGACACGGAGCAGAGAGGGAAGCCTGAGCCCGAGCCCAGTCTCCCCACTCTGATCCTTGACCAGGATGAAGACCCAGACACCCCGAAGCGGGTGAGCTTCAGGGTGAAGGAGACCGTGTGTTCCAGGACCACCCAGCAGCCCCCGGAGCAGTGTGACTTCAAGGAGAATGGGGTGAGCCTGGGGGCTGGGGGCAAGGAGGATGCTTCCCAGATGGCTGAACAGGGCACTTCCAGCAAGATTCCCAGCCCCTGGTGTGAGGTTGGGAGGTTATGGCCTGGGGGTGGGTGGTTCCACTCTGACCTTGAGCCTCCCTTTCCAGCTGCTGAAACGGTGTGAGGGGACAGTCACCCTGGACCAGGTCAGGGGTAACTTTGACATCACCTGTAATAATGTAAGTGGCCCCTTCTGTACTGTGAGAACTGCCGTGGGGGTGGGTTGTGGAAGTACCTTTGGACCAATGACCCGCTGCCCCATCCAGGGCAGAGAAAGGCCCTCTTACCCTGCCCCCTCCCTCCCCGAGCCCCAGGTCTCCAGTCCTGGCTGTGTGTCCCTAAGAGCAGTGGTTCTCTACTGGGGTCTCCACCCAGAAGAGCTTGTCAGAAAGGCAGATTATCAGCCCCATTCAGAGAAACTAAGTCGGTCTCTGCGGTGGGGTCCGATCATTTGTCTTTTCCCAAGACTTTCAGGGACTCTGACCATCCTAAAGTTTTGAGAGTCACAAACTCTCAATTAATGCTCCCTTCCAGCTTTGCTGGGATGGGCTTGTGACTCTGGGAAGCCCTTGTCTTCCCTCAGTGTCCTCATCTATCTCTGAGTGTGGGGATTCCACCTCATGCTCCACATATCACAGCCAGAGGTGAACTGCTGCCCAAGGAGCCTGGTGTGACCCTGGAAATGGGAGGTCCAGGTAGGGAAGGAGGTTGGGTTGCTGGTGATGCAGTACCAACAAGCAGCCTGTGTTCCTTTCTGTTTCACAGCACAAGAGCATAAGGATAACAAAGCAACCATGGGCGCCTCCACAAGCAGCCCGAGTATGTCGCATCGTCGTGTTAAGGGTTTGCAGATAATCAGCACTTGAGGATTTCCATCATAAGGCAGAGAAGAGTCCCAAGGGTTTCCTTGCTCTGCCTCAGGCTACTGGATCTGAAAAATAAATTCTTGTGATATGAATATCCTGCAGGCCTCAATTTCATTGTCTCCTCTCCTCACACTTATCAAGAAAGAATCTTTAACTATTCCATATCTTGTGTGTGTATGTATGTGTGAGTGTGTGTGTGTGTGTGTGTGCGTCTATTTGTCTATGTGTGTGTACAAGAGTGTATGTTGTGTGAGATCCCTCCTGTGAACAGAGAGGAGGGTGAGGCCCCTGTTCCTTCCAGGAGGGCACGGGGGAGACAGCAGCCCCAGGAGATCCATCCTTGGGTTCGTCCCAAGCCCTTCACCCGCCCCTGCCCTCCTCCAACACCCAGTCGGACCTAAGGAGACCTGCTGTGTGTGCAGTGCTGGTGGGAATGCTGACCCTGCTCACACGGAGCTGACAGTCCACGAGGGGCCAGGCTTCTGACCTTTGAAGCACTCAGAGACGCAGTTGATTCTCAGGGCTAAGCCTGCAGGTGCAATGCCCATGAGTCTCATGGACATGACGCTGGCTGGGAGGAGCAGAGGAGGGGGCGATGCAGGATCCGGGCTCACACCTGAGTTTGCTGGGGAAATGGTGCATGTGGATTGCTCAAGGACCAGGTGTGGCGGCGGGGCCAAGCAATCTAAGATGAGGACTGTGATGTCTCTCCTGAGCAGACCTCACTTCTGACCGGCTGTGAGGACTAAGCCAGGAAAGCTGGATGCTGGAGGCATGGAAGGTTCACCCTTCGCATCACAGGAAGTGCAGCCTGAGAACCCGGATGTGGGATCTCCGAAGGATCGGGGCTGGATGGGGGAAGAGGACTTCAGTCTCAAGAGTGTAAGAGTGAAAGGCCCAGAGGCAGGAAAGCACAGAGAGATTGTTCCCGGTACCAGACACCAGTCACTACATGTATTACTAAGTATGTTCTATTGTAATCATGGCCCTTTTCGTCTTTGATGTGGGAAAATGACCCAGCCTGACCAAGAGGCTGCTTGACAACAGGCTAGGGTCAAACCTGGACAAGGAAACCAGGTTTCATGGAAGCCCACTTCTCCTTCCTTCTCCAAGGCTGAGTGTGTAACCACCACCCTCCATTCAGCTGCCATCTTCCATGGTTTCCCAGATAATTGTCCCGAGTCCCAGAGGCCGACAGTGGCCAAGAGCTACTACCCCCGAACTGCAGTCCCGTGGCCATCCCACGGGAAACTGGATTAGAATTTGCCTCACGGCCTCGGGGACCCTCTAACATTTTGGCTTATTATCTCTCCCAGTTGAACTCCTCCACACCTCAGCGCTGGCCACTCTGCTTGGTGACTCGACTGGATGACTGGACATGGAGTCACTTGGGGGTCAAATTAGAAGGGATGTCCTGAAGACTGATATCCTAGGTCAGAAAAAAGGAGGAGGTGGCTTCTATGCCTGAAGATCCCTGAAGGCTTCCCAAGGAGGAAGACCTGGGTTAACAGTGGGATCAGGGGCAGAGATGGGAGACAAGCTGGAGGCTCTGAGTGGCCTGAGGGCTTGGGGTGGACAGGGCAGCCTGACACCGGAGGCCCACAGGCATGGAGTGATGACAAGTAAGAAGAGCAACCATTTAGGCCCTGATGCCAGGTGGGGGTGGTGTGGGCTCTGGAGGCAGTGGGTGACATGGTCAAATGGGCGGTGTGTTGGAGCCCTAGAGAATAGCATGGAGGGTGGGCAGTGTTCAGGGAGAAACTGATATTCTCCAGCTTCTGGAACATGGAGTCTGGAGGTTGTGGCGTCACCAAAAGGAGAGAAGACAGGAGTAGGACTAGGGCAAGGGTGACGGGAGGTCAGGGTAGTGTCCTCAGAGGAAGAAGGAGTAGGCGGTTCTGAGGGGCCTGAATGGTTGTGGAGGACAGGGCAGCCTGAAACCGAGGCCCAAAGTCTGGATTGAAGAAAACTAAGAGCAGCAAACGTCTAGGCCCTAATGCCAGGTAGTGGGGAGGGTGGGCTGTGGAATCACGGGGTGGAATGGTCAAATGGGCAGTCTGTTGGAGCCCTAGGAAATAGCTTGGAGGGTGGACAGTGGTCAGATAGAACCTGCCTTTCGGGGAAGGTGGAGTCTACACCTGTGGCTTCACTGAGAGGAGAGAAGACAGGGTAGGCCCAGGGCAGCGGTGGCAGGATGTCAGGGGAGTGTCCTCAGGAGGACGAAGGAGCAGATGGGGCTCCCAGGCTTCCAGCTCTGGGCTCCTGTGATAGCACCCCGCCAACAGTCCAGTGCAGACAACCAGGGTGTTCTTGGGAGTCTTGAACCCAGAGGCACAGAGCAGTGATGATGTGCATGAGAACTGGTTTCTTCAGGAGGGCCGTCCCAGGAACATTTGAGGACTGGGAGGTGAAGCAGCCCGGATGCACCTGAGCCAGCCCTGTCTCCGAAGAGGAGAGTCCTTGGAGGAGAGTCAGCAGGAACACACAGGGAGGAGGGGACCCAGGAGAGCAGGGACAGGGGACTATTGGTCAGGGGCAATTTCAGGAGGACAGAGTGTCCCCAGAAGCTGTGCTGATAAGACAAGGCTTGAGTGTGGCCTCTGGATCTAGGGAGGGTAGGTCAGCCTGCGATGGGCTTGATGTAAGCCAGCAAAGAATTGTTGGAGGTGGTGTAGGGAACACTTCCTCAGGCTCTGCTGGGGAGGGGCCAGGACAATGGGCCATGTTTTTTGGGGTCTGAGGACAAGACATTAGTAGACTGAGAAAAGGAATGAAGAGGAATCCAGGAGAGAGGAGAAATGAAACTCACTCCCTGGGCCTGGGCACAGAGAAAAAGATGGTGTGGGCGTGTGTCTGCCTAGGGACAAGCTGTGTGTATACGTGTTAAAGTGTGAGTAGTACTGTTAGACATCATTAAATGACGCCCTATTGGGTCCTAGGCAGTACTGAGAGCTGAAGGTTGAGTGCGCAATACACTCCTTTACCCTGAATCTTGAGAGACCTTAGAGGGGAAGCCGAGGAGGTGTAGACAGTGCGTGGTCCCTCCCTCTCCTGGAGGACTCAATCTTCTTGAGCAAGCCTCCCTGTGACACTTCCCATGGACCCCAGCAGAGGCCAAGACATTGTCCGGGAGATGGAGAAACCATTTCTTCACCTTGCTCAGGGGCCTCCCTGCCCACTGCCCAGAAATCCCATGAAGCAACAGCAGGGGCTGAGGCAAGTCCAGCTCACACCCTGGGAGGAGGGCAGGGGTGGGGCAGGTCAGGAAGACTGCTGGTTGAGCCTTTGCATCAGGGCTCAAGCTGAGCATAAAAGAAGTGTCCCTCGGGCTGGGAGGAGGCAGTTTGGGGACCATGGAGACCCAGAGGGCCAGCCTCTCCCTGGGACGGTGGTCACTGTGGCTACTGCTGCTGGGACTGGTGCTGCCCTCGGCCAGCGCCCAGGCCTACAGCTACAGGAGAGCTGTGCTTCGCGCTGTGGATCAGTTCAATGAGCAGTCCTCGGAAGCTAATCTCTACCGCCTCCTGGAGCTAGACCCGCCTCCAGAGCAGGATGTGAGTTGGGGAGGGGGCTGGGAAGGGGATCTGTCTCCTGACATCCTTGGCCACACTGTCTCCCCGTTCACTCAGGCTGTACCTCCTGTCAGGAAGGCACTTCTCCCTCTAGGTGGCTCCCACTTCTACCAGAAATCCTTCCCAGACCTGGGACCCTCCCAGCCCCAGGCTTCCTGCCTTAGCATCTCTGCTGCGGGAACAGGCGCCCTGCACACCTGGCTTCCAGGACTTCCGGGAGCTCCAGGGATGGAGGGGGTCACAGGCTCTGTGAGGCGATGTCCCTGCTGAAACCCCTCTGCACCACGGTGTCTCCCTGCCAGGGAGGCCTCTGTCAGCCTGGAGATTCCAGCTACAAGGGCTCTCCCTGCAGGCAGCCCTGACCTCCCTCAGCCCCTCTGGGGGGAGGCGCTGCCCTCAGCACTGCCGTGCGGTCCACTCCTGCTCTTTGGGTGCTCGTGAGGCCAGGGACGGCCTCTGTCCCCTCCCCTGGGCTCCCAGCACCAAGTCCAGGGCCAGACACACAGGGGGCTGGAGAGGCTGCCGTCTGGGTGGGGGCAGGGAGACAGATCAGAGAAGGAAACATGAGCCCGAGTCCAGTCTCCCCACTTTGATCTTTGACCAGGTGGAGGACCACAGTGCTCGAAAGCCTGTGAGCTTCAGGGTGAAGGAGACTGTGTGCCCCAGGACGAGCCAGCAGCCCCTGGAGCAGTGTGACTTCAAGGAGAATGGGGTGAGCCTGGGGGCTGGAGGAGCAGGAGAATGCTTCTCAGGGAGCTGAACAGGGGCTTTTGGGACAGAATTGCAGTTCCTGGGGTGAGGTGGGGTGTGGCTGGGAGATGTGGCCTGGGGTTTCTAGTTTGACCTCAAGCCTTCTTTTCCAGCTGGTGAAACAGTGTGTGGGGACAGTCACCCTGTACCAGAGCAGGGGTGACTCCAACATCACCTGTAATGATGTAAGTGGCCCCTTCTGTTCTGCAAGGACTGCTAGAGGGGTGGGTTGTGGAACTTCGTATGGACCAATGACCCTCTGCCCTATCCAGGGCAGAGAAAGGTCCTCCTACCCTGGCCCCTCCCACCCTGAGCCCCAGGTCTCCAGTCCTGGCTCTGTGCCCCTTAGAGCAGTGATTCCCTACTGGGGTCCCAAACTGGGAACTGATATAGAGGCAGATTTGCAGGCCTACTCAAACCTCCTGAATCAGATTCCTGGATGGGGGGGCAGCCTTTTGGATTTTCACAAAGCCTCCAGGCGTTTCTGTTGATGCTGAAGTTTGAGAGGCATTGACTTGAGTCATGAGCCCTCAACCCTGGTTCTCTTCCAGCTTTGTTGGGATGGGCTTGTGATCTGGGAAGCCCCCTGTCACCTAAGGGACCTTGGTTTCCTTATCTGTCTGTGGTGTGGCGATTTAACCACAGGCTCCAAACATCGTATGGGAGGTAACCTGGGGCTCCAAGCTTCCTGATTTGGCCCAGGAATCGGAGTGCTCAAGTGGCAAGGGGTCTGGTTTTAGTGCTCAGCCAATCCTCCAAAGCAACTATTTCCTCCTGGTTCACAGATTCAGAGTGTGCGGATATTAGACCGGCTGCGGGATAAAATCTGGAGAGGTGGGCGGAAAATCGTCGACAAAGTAAAGAGAACTGGGCAGAGAATCAAAGATTTCTTCAGGGGATGAAGTCCTAAGGATCAGGTTATCCTGGTTCAGACTTCTGGTTCCTGAAAAATAAATTCTTCTGAAAACAACTTCCTTAACATTGAAATTCACTTCTCTTCCCTCTCCGTCTTACTAGGACCAGGTCCTTAACTCTGACAGTCCTCCTGAGTGTATGTGTGTGTGTGTGAGAGACAGACAGACAGACAGAGATCACTCCTATTAACTCCCGGATGGGTGAGGCTGTTGTCCTTTCAGGAGCGTATGCGGGTACAAGGATGTAATGACGACCATAGCTAACACCGATGTATGGTATATTTGAAAGTTGTTAAGAGAGCAGAGCCTAAGTGTTCTCATCACAAGGAGAAGACCTCATTTGTTTTTTTGTATCTCTAAGAGATGATGGAAGTTAAGGAAACTTACTGCAGTACTCATTTCACAGTATAAGTAAGTCAACTCGTTATGCTGTACACTTGAAATTTATAGTGCTGTATGTCAATTATATCTCAAATGAAACTGGAAAAAATATTTATAGAGTGTGAAAGGATTATTACAGCAAAAAGTTTGTGAAGCGCTAATTAGAGAAACTCTCCATGGGTGTGCAAGGAGACACATATGATAATATCCAATTGGAGTATTGGTCTGTTTCTACAATAGATAGCAAACAGCAGTGAACACAAATAAATGGATTACCGTATATCATTTAAAAAAAAACACTACAAAATAAGCTACAAATACGTTATAAGGATACTTATATAATGTTTAAAAGCGTGGAAAAAACACTATGTTTTGCTTATGGGTACTGGTGTAAAAACAAAAAACGTGCTAGAGGAGAACTGAGCAGGTCAACGCGCTAGGACAATGTTCATCCCTTCTACTAGAGTCGCATTCTGGCCCCAAACTACGCTTCCCGGCAGGCTGCGCGCCGCGCCGTGACGCACTCCCTGCTGACGCAGTGCCTTGCCTTTGCGTTTTTCGTTGCTGGGGAAGCGCCGCGCTCTCTTTTAGTCGCTGGACGCGACAGCAGGTGACTTTGCTGCTGCCGCGTCGCCCAGCCGGTGGCAGACGTGGACCTCGCGGGAGCAGTTCCTGGGCTCGCCGGCGGACTGTGAGGTGGACCGGCTGGGCAACTGCTAGGGCAGGAAGAGAGTGACCGCCCCCCCCCCCCGCACCTCCTCCCCGGGCGTTCGGACCTCAGGCGCAGACCTGGCGTGGGCCTGGGTGTCGCGGGGCTGGTTCCCTAAGGAGTTGTGGAGACGCGCGCTGAGGATGCGACACCCCTCCCAACTGCTTGCCTTCCTTGTGGGTGGGGCGGCGTTCCCTCCCTCATTGTCCAGTACCCTGTTCTTGTGGTTTATAGCTACCTCCCCAGAGTCCCCGGCCTCGCCTTACGCCGGGTGCTGTCTGGGCTGTCCACTCTGGCGGCAAATCCGCTGCGGGCGAAAATTGAGCGCTTGAATTGTGGCGAGAGCTACTGAAGAACTACATCCTTACGTCCTGTTCATTAACATCTAACTGAAGAATGAAGAAGTCTAGAACTTGGTTTTCATCGGACACAGGTTGTTGTTCAGTCGCTAAGTCGCGTCTGACTCTTGCGACCCCATGGACTCTACCCCATCAGGCTCCTCTCTCCATGAGATCTCCCAGCAAGAGTACTGGAGTGGGTTACCATTTCCTTCTCCAGGGAATCTCCCTACTCAGGGGTCAAACCTGTGAGTCCTGCATTGGAGGCAGGTTCTTTACAACTGAGCTACTGGGAAAGCTCCCGACACAAAGTGATTATTTTGCTGAGGCTACATTTCGCTTTAACTGTCTTTTTAACGTCTTTTGAAATGTGCTGTAGGTGTGCAAAACACCTCTGATATCAAAGAGATTACTAGGGGGGGGGGGGGAGTAGGAATCCAAACTCTTGATAACCTTTTAACATTGCATATGTGTTGAAATGATAATATCTTAGACATGTTGGGTTGAAGAAGTGAAGTTAGTCACTAAGTGTTGTCCGACTCTTTGGGACCCCTTGGACTGTAGTCCCCCAGGCTTCTCTGTCCACGGAATTTCTCCAGGCAAGAATACTGGAGTAGGTTGTCATTCCATTCTTCAGGGGATCTTCCCAACCCAGGGATCCAACTGTGGTCTTCCGCATTGCAGGCAGATTCTTTACCGTCTGAGCTACCTAATTTTACAGGAAGCCCATAAAATTAATTTCACCTTTTAAACAAATAGTTGTAGAAACAACAAATCTAAACGTCTCTTATTCTGTAACACTACTTCAGCCAAGGAGCTCAAGGATTCTTGGAGGTGCGAAATGGACTGTTCCCGTGGTTTTGCAACCCCAAGCGGTGCAATAAAAAGAGTCAACTCCCCCACATTTTTCAATTTGGTTTCGATCCCTTTTTCCCCCCAGGCAGACATAGACAGGCACCTGTTCGTAGTACTGTGGGCCTTTCCGCTCACAGTTACGGGTGAACAGACCGAAAGGGCCGTGGGCAAAGAACTTGGTCAGTTGGTGGGGACCAAACCCATTACCATCAGCTGCCAGCACACACAAATCAAAGGTCAGTACTGGCCACCATGTCCCTTTGGGGGCCACGTTGGAGCTCGAATTAAGCACTTCTCCAGTGTCAGGATTGTAGATCACCCAAGTCAGATTAGCTGGCTGATGGGGGTTGTGGCTGGTTGTTCCTGGGCCAATGAAAACTGTTATCAGCAGGAGAGTTAAGAGGGCTCCCGTTGTACGAGTTTCAGTTTCAAAGGATTTGACGGGTGAGGTCTTGCCTCCCATTCTGCTTGCATCTTCTCTTGTTCTTCCGGGGTGGCTTGCCACACGTGATTGCAGTGAACCTAGGGCCCGATCCCGTCGACTTTAACAGCAGTAGGAGTGTAAGGAGAACAACATAAGGGCCTTTTTATCTAGGTTCTAATGCTTTAGATTGGTGTCGTTTTACCTAAACCCAATCACCAGAGCAAATATTATGTGAGGGGATGGTCCCCTTGCTTGGACCCTCGTGTATCTCTCGAATTAATTTCTAAACATGGCTATGTGCCTTACTTAATGCCATCAGTGTTTGTTGAAATTGTCCCAAGGTAGGGGGTGGTAGGCATTTTTTTTCAAATATAGGACACACAGGAGGGGGTCTTCCATACAGAATCTCAAAAGGGGTAGGATTCAGCTTATAAGGGGTGTTATGCGCTCAAAAGAGCGCGAAGGGAAGGAGGGTCACCCAGTCCCCGCCAGTCTCTATTACCAACTTTGTCAAAGTTTCTTTTAGGGTCCGATTCATTTGTTCTGCCCGTCCTGAGCTCTGGGGATTATATTTACAATGTAACTTCCATTTTGTCCCCAGAGCTTGGGCCAGCCCTTGTACAATCTGGCTCACAAAGGCAGGTCCGCTATCAGAGCCCACAGTCACTGGCAGCCTGTACCTAGGCATTATCTCCTCTAAGATCTTTTTAGCAACCACTTGTTCTGTCTCTCCCTTAGTGGGGAAGGCTTCTACCCATCCCGAGAAGGTATCTACCAGAACCAACAGATAGCGATACCCATACTTGCCTGGCCTTACCTCAGTGAACTCTATCTCCCAGTGTTGCCCTGGCTCTTCCCCTCAGAACCTCGTTCCAGTGTGCTGCCTTTTTCCTGTCCTCATCAGCTGGCACGCTTTGCAAGCCTGGATTATCTCTCGTACAGTTGCATTTTGTCGAGGGAAACTCAGGCAGGCCGTCTGGAGAAGAGTCAAGGTCTTTTTTTCTCCCAAGTGTGTAGTTGTGTGCAGGTGTTTACAGAGGTGACGACCCAGGATGGCAGGCAATATCACGTTGTTGTTTTGATCTCGGTACCATCCATCTTTGTCATCCTTCTGGAGGGTGGTATCCTCGTTGATCCAAACGAGGTCAGGGAGGGAATAGTTGGGGACTGGCGGCAGAGTCCCCATACCAGGAGGTGAAAGTCCCACGGCTAATATGGGGGCAGCGTAGTCCCTGCTGGCCGCTTCTAGTAGGGCCTGTCTGAGTGTCTGGAAATCCTGTTTCATTGGCTCAGTCTAAGTCCAGTTTGGGGTCTCTTCACTTCCCTCATACGAGGGCCGGGCCTTTTCAGCAAACCCCATGATCCACAGTCTACAATATCTAACAGTCCCCAGAAACTCTCTCATCTGGCGGGGGGTCTTGGGCTCTGGTATCTGCAATATTGTTTTCTTCATGGCCTGAGTTAGCTACCTTTGCCCCTGCCTGATCTTATACCCCAAATAGGTGACCTCTTGCCGGGATATTTGTGCCTTCTTTGCGCTAGCACAATATCCCAAGGTGCCTAGAGTCTGTAAGAGGTCACCGGTGGCACGGCTGCATGCCTCCTCTGTGGTTCCAGCCAACATAAGGTCATCCATATATTGCAGTAGGATGACCTCTGGGTGGCGAGTCCGATATTCATAGAGGTCCTCACTCAAAGCCTCATTAAACAAGGTAGGGGAGTTTTTGAACCCTTGTGGTAGGCGGGTCCAAGTTAGTTGTACTACCGGTTGGCCTTCCCCCTCAGTCCACTCAAAGGCAAATATCTCCTGGCTCTGGGCTGCCAGGGGTAGGCTGAAAAAAAGCATCTTTCAAGTCCAACACAGTGTACCAAGTGTAGTCAGGCAGCAGACTGCTCAGGAGGGTATACAGGTTGGGGACAGTAGGGTGTATGTCACTCACCCGCTTGTTGACTTCTCGTAGGTCCTGGACAGGTCTGTAATCCGTACTCCCTGGCTTCTTTACCGGTAGTAAGGGGGTGTTCCAAGGGGATTGGCACCGCTTGAGAATCCCGGCATCCATGAGCCGTCGAAAGTGGGGAGTGATCCCCCGCCGAGCCTCCTGGCTCATAGGCTATTGCCTCACCCTCACAGGAGTCGCCTCGGCTTTTAGTTCGATGACGACTAGATGCCTCTGTTTAGCCAGTCCCTTTCCTGCTGTTTCTGCCCATGCCAACGGGTATTTGTGGACCCACGGTTGTATATCTGGTGCTATAACCTCTGAGGGCTTAGGCACAAAAAGACTGTATTCATCTCTTAAAGCTAGAGACAAGACATGTATCGGCTGTCTAAGTCCATCCGTGACTGACATTCTCCCAGGGTCAAAATGGATCTGAGCATTAACTTTAGTCAACAAGTCCCGTCCAAGTAGAGGGGCTGGGCATTCTGGTATCAACAAAAATGAATGGGACACCTGATGGGTCCCCAGATTTACTTTCCGTTCTGTGGTCCAACAATATTTATTTTGTCCCCATGGCTCCCTGCACCAAGCTGGTTTTTTTAGACATTGGTCCCAGTTTTTTATTTAAAACAGAGTGTTGGGCGCCAGTGTCCACCATGAAGCCAACGGGTTTCCCCTCCATATATATGGTTACCCAGGACTCGGGGAGGGGTGCCGAGTCTTGACTCCCCTAGTCACTGTCTTCCCCCGCATATAGAACTTGAGTTCCAGGGGAAATTCTCTCTCTCTGGGTTGTTCTTCTCTTTAGGTCCCTCTTAGGGCACTCTTTTTTCTAGTGCCCCTGTTCTTTGCAGTAAGCGCACTGATCTTTCTTAGGGCCTGCCTTTTTGGTCTCTCTGTTTCTCCCGTCTGGGGGCTTCGAGGCTCCCTCAGTTTTGTTCCGGCCTTCATCCCCGCAAAAAGAATCTTGGCTAGCTCTCTCTGGTTTTTCCGGTTTTCTTTCGCCCTATGTTCCCTATCTTCTTTCCTGATCTTCTCAGCTAGTTCCCTTTCCTCCCGACGAAGTCGTTCCTCCCTTTCTTCTGGGGTCTCCCTATTATTAAATACCTTTTCAGCTGCTTTCAGTAAGTCTTGTATTGTCTGTTGTCTTAACCCCTCCATCTTTTGTAATTTCCTCCTAATATCTGGGGCTGCCTGATTCACGAACACTAGTAGAACTGCAGCACATGATTCCTCAGCCTGGGGGTCCATAGGTGTATATTGCCTAAAGGCTTCCATTAGCCTCTCTAGGAAGGCTGATGGGCTCTCAGTGGGCTCTTGCCTTATTAAATTTACCTTTGCCAAATTTGTCGGCTTCCTAGCTGTGGCCCTCAGGCCAGCCATTAGAGTCTGGCGGTACACTCGGAGACGCTCCCTACCTTCCACTTGCTCAAAATCCCAGTTAGGCCACAACAGAGGAAACCCCTCATCCGCGAGATGAGGCTGGGCGGTTGGTCTCCCGTCGATCCCCGGGACCCGTTTCCGCGCCTCTGCCAGGATTCGCTCCCGTTCTTCCGTGGTGAAGAGCACCTGCAACAGCTGCTGGCAGTCATCCCAGGTGGGGTTATGAGTGAACAAAATGGAAAAGGGCCAGTATTGATAGGTTCGCTCTCCATCCGGGTTAGCTGGTCCCACCCGGACGGGGAGTGTCTGTACAGTAGATGAAGGTTCCCCATGATCCTGCTCACCCCTATTTCCTCTATTCTTTCTCTGGGGTCGGGATTCCCTTGTCCCTTCTGATTCATCGGGGGTGGGGGGGGGGCGGGGGGAGGGGGCTTCTCCCCCCGGGGGAACCTGCAATGGAGGAGGGGCATATGGCGGGGGCCTAATTTCCGTCTCCATGTCAATCAGGTTCCAGTCCGAGGATTCCTGCAAGACCGGTTTTGGGCCCTTATTCTTTTTGGCTTTCTCTGGGGCAGTGGGAGTTTTCATAACCAGGGCCTGTACATTAGGAGAATGTGAACAAAAGGTTTTAACCATTCGGGCGGATCTTTTCCTAGATCTTGCCAGACCATAACATATGGGACTTGGCTCGGGTGGCCCCAGGGATCAGGAGCCATAACTTTTTTTTTTTCACCGCCCGAATAATAGAAGGTTGAAAAGTTCCCTCTGGCGGCCATCCAACTTGGAAGGTGGGCCACTCTGCAGAGCAAAAGGTTATTAATTTCCTCTTTGTAACCAGTAGCAACAGATCATACATTCTAGCCCTGACATCCGAGAAATGATCAGTCATGAGAGAGAGTGAGGTAGATTTTCTTTGCCCCATAACGAGAGTCAGAAGAAAGTCACCGAGAATTCCCACCAATAAATCCTATCAGGAGTGGTGGCGGCCAGGAGGTTGGGCTTGTGGTATGCTTTGTGGAACTATTTGAGTGCCTTAGTTGTTGCACGGAAGTTTTCTTGCTGGGGGCGGGCACCCTAAGGGTTTCGAGCCCGTTCCGTGACCCCCTTATCCTTTCACGGGAGTCTTCCAGTGGCAGGCGCCCTATTGGCTCTTAAGTGCCTGTCCCATGCCCACACAGACGGGTTTTTATTTGGCCAGATTCTCGGTTTAGAATACGAGAAAAAAGAAAGGAATTTCACCCTCTCAGGCTCCCGTTACTGGGGCTGACTTGTTGGGAGGCCTTCAGAATCCGCCAGGGAGTAGCCCTGGCCGGGACTCGTCAGTTGCCCCGACAACTGTCTGCTTGTTCACTGAAACTCCCAGAAACAGAAATGAGGCTCCAAGGCTTTATAGGAAGAAGTAGACAACGACATACCAGAGAACAATGAGACAGGAGACAATGCCGGCAGTTATACAGAAAAACACACAGACAGACATACATCGGCTGATGACACAGATCCTCTGGAACAAGGGTCACCTTACCGTATGGCATCCACTGTTCCCCAGATTCGGGTTTAGGAGAGGGGGTCTCCTTCCTGCAGAGCTGGCTGCCTCCCAGCGCGCTCGCTGGCCTCGGCCTCACGCCAGCCGGAATGGCCAGTCCGTTCCCTCATGGAAAGCTTTCCCTAATGCCAGACACCTTCTTGCTTCACAGCAGGGCCCCGGCTTTACTCTGGTCTTTTTCTGCGCCAGACACCTTCCCGCTTCACAGCAGGGCCTCGGCTTTACTCTGGTCTTTTTCTGGGCCAGACACCTTCCCGCTTCACAGCAGGGCCTCGGCTTTACTCTGGTCTTTTTCTGCGCCAGACACCTTCCCGCTTCACAGCAGGGCCTCAGCTTTACTCTGGTCTATTTCTAAACCTACCTGAGCACCGGTGCTATTCCCTATCTCTTTTTCCCCTTTGTTCCAAAGAGTGTTCTTCCCTGGTCAAGGGATCCCGGACGAGCCCCCAAATGTTCTGCCCATAGTCCGAATTCCCCGTCGGGAAAGAAGACTCCTCGAAACAATGCAACTCGCAATAGGGGAATTTATTACTGACTCGAGCCAGGGCCTCCCGCCCTCACCAGGTGTGTGAAGACGAAAGGCCCCGAGCCCCAGTTCTCTCGGGTATTTATTAGACCAAAATAAGCAGCAGGTAGTTGGCACAATCAGATTGGTTACACAGTGGGTAGTTGGCGTAAGCAGATTGGTTACACAGTTGCAAGGTAATTTTTGTTGGCCCAACAAGTGGGGCTTTTAGCTTTCCCTTGATAGGTTCCCTTTTCTCTGGCTAGGCATATGTTGATTGGCTGGCTCCAGGAGGCCTGATAATTATGTTACCCCGGGAAACCAGGCCTACTCCTAATCTAGGCTGCCTGCCATGGCGTTAGCCATGACAGCCTCACATTTAGAAGTCACGTTTGCAATTTTAATATATGCTGAACTGCCATGTAGTTTGTAGTTTGTGCTCACCAATTATTGAAGAGACATTGTTTTCTCATTGACTTGAAATGCCATATATGCCACATACTACAGTTAGGTTGTCCTTCATTCCACCCACCCATCCAGCCAGCCATTCATCCTTCTTCCTCTGCAATAAAATTTGTCGATATGACCCACCTATGAGTGACCTGGATCATGAGGGAGGGGGGAAATTATACTAAGTATCATATGTACAAATATATAAGTAGAGCAGAATAAGGGGGATCCAGAGTGCCAGGGTGTAGAGGCAGAGTTGGGCGATCAGGGTTGGCTTCTGTGAGGAACTATGTGTGAGCAGAAGATTGCAAGATGTAAGGAAGGTAGCTATGTGGGTGTGGTGGGAGACTCTTCCTGGCAGGGAAACAACTAGCGCTGAGACCCCGAGATAGGGAAGTAGGGAGACCAGTGTGATCGGAGTACAGAGAGCAAGGAGGAGAGGAAAGTATTAAAAGAGGCCCCCTCTGAGCCCTGCAAGTTAAAAATCTTAAAGTATAATTAAATCTATCAGTTTTGTGTATTTTTTTTTAACTGATTCTTTTTATTATCATTATTTTACTTCAACTGCACTTGGTTTTTGTTGCGGCAGACAGGCTTAGTTGGTCCACGGCAGGTGAGATCTTAGTTCCCTGACCAGGGATTGAACCTGAGTCCCCTGCATTGCAAGGCAGATTCTTAACCACTGGACCACCAAGGAAGTCACCAGTTTTGTGGTTTATAAGCTCTACAGTCTATAGGGTCACAAAGAGTTGGACTTAATGACTAAACAACAAAGTGATATCATAAATCTTACATTTGTTCATTTATTGAAAACTTGAAACTGATTATTTGTCTCCATTGGTAGACACAAAATTATTCTGGATATTCCTGAGTTCTTAAGACTGCTATTTTGGGAGTTGCACGTCAGTTTCTGTCAGAAGCTTTTTTAAGGTTTTTCTCTATTTGGCATAGCTATGAATTTGTAGTTCTGATTTGTTCTATTCTTTTCGGCTTATATCTCTTTTGAACTGCTTTCATCAGCTTTAATGGCTCCACTTCACTCCATTTATATCACCTCGTTTTTCCATGTGTCTCAGTGATGACTCACCCGTTTAAATTTGCATTCAGCTAGCCAGTGTCATTTGGTCTTGTTTTTATCTTGTTTCACCTGGTGGTCGTCTTCTCTGTCGATATGGTCATGCATTTCATTCATTCTGAGAAGTATATTCCCTCAAGGTGTTAATAAATTAATCTTTTACATGGAAACATTGGATCATATTGGATCCATTTCAGGCTTTATACTGTTTTGCTACATTTGATTCATCCTTCCTTCTCTGTATATCTTTTTTTCTTTTATTGCTGGATTATTTAAAACATATCCCAAATAATGTGACGTATCACTCCTAAATATATCACAAAGTAGCTAACAAATAAGGGCTTTTTAAAAACATATATAACTACATTATCAGTAGTGCGTTAGTCTTTTCTAATAGTTGGTCTGTGTTCAAATTTACCTGATCATCCTAAAGTGTTTTGCAAATTTGAATCAGGATCTAGACAAGATCCACATACTGCTTTTTAAAAAAATGTTTCTTAAGCTTGTATCAATTCATCAGCCCTCTTCTGTTTTTTTTTTTTTTTTCCTCTCCAGGCCACGGATCTATTTATAATGCTTTGAATCTAGAATATAAATCTACTTTAGATAATATTGTAAAGTAGTTTTCACATAGTAGATTGTAAATCAAGGGGAAAATAGTTTTGAACTTTATCAAGAAATATTCATCAATATGAAAAGCATGGCAGTTCCCTGGTGGTCTGGTGCTTAGGGCTGGGTGCTTTTACTGCCATGGCCCTTACTCAGTCCCTGATTGGGAACTAAGACCCCACACACTGCTTGGCATAGCTGAGAGAAAAAAAAAGAAAAACATTATATCACCAGTGGCATTGCTGGTTGTAGTGTTTGAGTTACCAGCCATATAGCACACCTGTGTCTGTCATCTGTAGAATGCACACGTCATCAGTAAGGCACGTCCATGTCTGTCTCCGTTTGTAACTGTGACCTGCCTATAGCTATAAGCATCTGATTGGTTCACTGTCTCCTGGTGTAGTCCTTTCAAGAAATTCATATTGAAAAGCATAGTATTTTGTTGTCAATTACTTTCCTTTGTTTCTCATTTATATTTTGGTTAGGGCACTATTTTTTAAATGCTGTGTATGGGGACATTTTATTCAATATGAATCTCATGTCAAGACAGTAAATCAGATGTTACAAAACATAGACAAGGAGCCTTTGATTCTAACAGTGTTGAGAACAGAACATGTGTCTGTCTTCTGTCTAACCTTTCAGGTTCGTTCTTAATTAACTCTGCTCCTATCACTCGTTCACTCAAAAGTGTTTATTAAGTATTAAATGTTAAGTCCAGTTCTGTGTCCTTGGGATACACCAGTAGTATATCTGGGAGAAGGGTGTTCCAGACATAGGACCCAGTCTGCACAGCAGCAGGACAGAGGTCAGTGCAGCTCAGACTGGAGTGAATGAAGGGCAGAGTACAGATGGAGTCAGAAAGCCAGTAGGTTATGAAAGAATGTGGAATCTAGTGGGCCACTTAGGGCTTGGCTTTTACTCTGAACATTACGGATATATATATTCATTTATGTTTGGTTGCACTAGGTCTTCATTGCTGTGTGGGCTTTCTCCAGTGGCAGTGAGCGGGGGCTACTCTCTAGTTGCGGTGCACGGACTTCTCATCGCGGTGGTTTCTCTTACTGTGGAGCACAGGCACACGGGTTAGGGTCAGGGCTTCAGTAGTTGGAGCTCCCAGGCTCTAGAGCACGGGCTCAGTGGTTGTGGCACATGGGCTTAGTTGCCTCACAGCATGGGGAATCTTCCCACCGAGGATCAGACCCGTGTCCCTGCATCGTCAAGTGGATTCTTTACCACTGGACCACCAGGGAAGTCCTGGATACGTATACATTCTTGAATAAAGTAAGCAGTTTTGTTAGAAATGTGCAATAAAGAAGGAAGAGACTGGAATTAGCTTTAGTCACCTGCTCCCAATCCATTCTATTCCTGATCCCAGAACAGAAATCTCATGGCTGCAGAGAGTACTTCCTTGGGATCAGGGCGGGTCCTGACTTGATTGGGCTCAGTAGACCCTCTAGAACAACATGTCTTAGTCGTGCTTCATTCTGTCCTGTGAGAGTCAGTGAAGTTGGACAGATAATGAATGGGGAAATTCAAATGAGGTTTCACATATGCTCTGGTTAGCCACTATTCTCTACTGTCTTCTGTATTAGAGACATCCAGACTGAGTGACTCCTGTGTATATCCACTCTTTCTCTTCAGAGAAAAAGTCACAAAGAACATTCCCATATTCGTCATGAAGATTGTTCAACTCTTGTTGGAAACAAATTGTTGTAGCTTATGTGTCAGTATAACTGGTTATGGCCTAGAAGATAATTTTAGTATAAGTGCAGATACTTACAAAGCTGACATTGCCTCTGATGTTTACTTGGAAGATTCCTTTTTCGAATAATATATAGAATAATACGTTCTACTGTGGGGTTTTTTGTTTGTTTGATTCAAATAAAAAATGTAATAAGTAAAAATTGACTAAAGGATGGTCCAGTGATTAAGAATCCGCCTTGTGATGCAAGGGACACTGGTTCAGTCCTGGGTCCAGTAAGATCCCACATGTCTCAGAGCAGCTAAGCCTGTGTGTCACAACTACTGAGCCTGTGTTCTAGAACCCGCAAGCTGCAACTGCGGAGCCCATGCACTGCAACTCCTGAAGACTGCATGCCTAGAGGCCATGCTCTGCAACAAGAGAAGCCATCACAATGAGAAGCCCACCACCCTGCAATGAAGAGTAGCCCCTGCTTGCGACCACTAGAGAAAGCCCGTGTGCAGCAACAAAAGCAGCAACAAAGACCCACCACAGCCTAAAAATAAAATATATAAATCTTTAAAAAAAATTGACTGGGGTACATAATCTGAACCTAATCATAGGAAGATGTCAGGAATGTTCGATACATATTCTAAACATGAGATACATTCTCTGAAAAAAGAACTCTGTTCTTCAGAAATGCCAGTCTCATGAAAGAGACACTAATGGAAACTAAGGAAACATAACTAATTTTAATATGATTGTAGACCATCCCGTGCTGTGGGGAAAATGCTATAAAGGATATTATTGGATCAGCTGACAACTGGAATACCTATGATAGTCATTAATTTAAAGTGAAAGTTGCTCAGTCATGTCCGACTCTTTGCAACCCCATGGACTATATAGTCCATGGAATTCTCTAGGCCAGAATGGGTAGCCTGGAGTGGGTAGCCTTTCCTTTCCCTTCCAGGGGATCCTCCCAACCCAGGGATCGTACCCAGGTCTCCCGCATTGCAGGTGGATTCTTTACCAGGCGAACCACAAGGGAAGCCCAAGAATACTGGAGCGGGCAGCCTATGCCTTCTCCAGGGGACCTTCCTGACCCAGGAATTGAACCGGGGTCTCCTGCATTGCAGGCAGACTCTTTACTATCAGGGAAGCCCTCCTAGTTGTTAAAGTATTATATAAATGTTAAATTTACTGGAGTTGATAACTGTATTGTGGTTATGAAAAAGAATATCCCTACTTTTGTCAGACACACAATGAAGTATTTATAGGTAAAGAGTATTGATGTATGCATTAATTCAAAGAAAAAAAATGTATATACATATACATGTACACACACACATATAACATACAAATTTTAACACTAGGTAGTTTGGGTAAAAGGTAGGAGCTGTTCTGTATACTGTCCTTATTCTTGCAACTTCTCTGTATGTTTGAAATTACTTCCAAATAAAAAGTCAAAAGGGGTTAAATGGAAATATAGGTCTGGTGAAACTTGCCTTGGAGAGACATACATTAATGGTTGTGATTGATGAATGGACTACAAGACATTATGACAAGGAGGGAAAGCCTAGCTAACCCTTCCTGTGACTACTTAGGCTGAAAACTCTTTCTTCAGATTCAAAGCCACAAATCCACCCCTGGCCTGTCTGTCATCTGGCATAAGCAGATTCTCAGCCAGCGTGATCTCTGCAGTCGTCCTATTTCCAGATTCATGTGCAGGAAATCAACACCAACCAGGACATGCTTGCCCAGTTGAGCAGCAGCAGTAGCAGCAACAACATTCTGATGAAAACCACTTTGGGGAGGGGTGGTGGTGGGCAAAGCAGAACATCAAAGAGGGAGGGGCTCTACCCCTTTGTGTTTTGTTTTTTAATTACCAATGACAGGAGGACTTCAGTGCTTTTCTCTAGCCCACCCCAACGACCACCAGTAAACTCTCAGGGAGGCAACTGTGTCGAAGGTGCAGCTCAGTCCAGCCCAGAGGGTAAGCTCTGGGGAGACAGACAACGTTCCCGAGAGGGTAGAAATCTCAGGATCTGGAGCAGTCCGGTTTGGAGAGTGTGGATTGGATTTTAGCCAGAAGTCAAACCTCTTAAGTGTCACAGGGAGGGAAGATCTTCTGTGTGCAAAGTGTGGGTGAAACTTTAGTCAGAAGTCACATTCATCAGACATCAGAGGACACACAGGGAAAAGCCTTAAATATGTAGGAAGCGTGGGCCAGGCTTTTTAGATGTCACCCCTTAAAACCACCAGAGTACACACTCCGGGGAGAAGGTTTATGTGTGCTTTTAGCCTCAAGTCACACTGCATCAGAGGACACACACAAGGGAGAAGCCCTTTGTGTGTGTGCTGTGTGGGTGAGGTATTAGTGAAAAGTCAGCCCTCGTTAAGCACCAGAGGATTCACAGAGGGCATAAACCTTACGTGTGCAGGAACTGTGGTCAAGACTTTATGGAGAAATCACACCTGAGGACACCATCAGGTGAGAAGCCTTTTGTTTACAGGGAGTGTGGGTGGGGGCCTAGTCACAAGACATTCCTCAACACACACCAGAGGACACACTCAGGAGAGGAGCCTGATGAGTGCAAGTATGTGGGCAAGGCTTCCGCCGTCCTTCTCTGGCTATTTCTGTCTTTTCCTGGCTTGTGCAAATACTTGTTTCCATAAGTTCTCTATATAAATTCAAGCCTGTTCACTTTCAGATTGTAGATTGTCATGGTAACGCTCCCTCGTGATTCACACCTCCCTGCATCTGTGCCCTGTGCAGTTGCTTCCCACATGGACTCTGGGCTTGGCCATGTGACTTGCCTTTCACAGTGGGGTACCAGCAAACATGACCCAAGCAGAAGCTCGATAAGTTTGTGAATGGAGGCCTGTTTTCTTGGAACCCTGAGATAACCATGCAAAGCAGCAGCTCAGGAGGAAAGACCACGCTGGACCCAACTGCTGAACGCAGCCATGTGCGTCCAGATGAGCCCAGCAGAATCACCCAGCTGATCCACAGACATATAGACAAGTTCAGTCATTATGGTTTTAAGCCATGAAACCTTGAGGTGACTTGTCATAGCAGTAGGTAACTGTCATCCTCAGCTACAGCAGAGACATGGCTGCCTTTAGTGGCTCTGTGCAAATCAGAAAAAAAAAAAAAAAGTGAGTCATAACAATATGCCACTACTGGGCAGACATACTTTTGCTCAAACCAAAGGTGCCCCTTCTTCCAGGATGCAGGCCTATGCCAGGGGCCTTTGTGCTCTACATAAGCTGTATGCCACGTGAACCTCCTGGGAGTTTTGACTCTCTCTTCACTTAGTATAGACCAGAAACTTGACTTAGGACAGGTTCAAACGCTCCAGTTAGAGAGAGAGCACCGAGCAGCGCTAGCCTTTATTCAGTAGCAAACTGACTTTTATTAAGGAGAACAGACCAAACGTGACTAATAGAGAGTCACTGCATTTTTCAGGCAAGTCAGCTCGGCGAGCTTCTCCTTGAAAATGAGAACAGTTCTCAGAAAAAAGATGAGCCATGATTCCTCTGAACCAGCCATGAACATTCCAGAGAAGAGGTAGATAGTAGATTCTAGAAGAGGTGGCAGTGAGGAGCTTAGGCCCTCACATAGGTGTTGATGCCCAGCAGAGATGGCCCAAGCAGTCCTAGAAGACTGCTCTGGGACCAGAGGTCTGTGGAGAAGGTTGGGCGATGCCCCAGTCTTCACAAACCCTCAGGCCTGCGTCAGCAGCAAACTGGATGCCACCCTCGGGACTGTAGTGCACAGGGCCACAGCGCAACTGGGGCTCCTCCTCCTCGTACCAGCGCTGTTCACTGAAATCGGGGAAGAAGGCTGCAATCTCTCTACTGGCTGAAACCACTGAGTCTGTAAGGGGAGGAGAGAAAGAGAAGGGGTTCTCATAGGGAGTGCAGGGTAGACGCAAGAAGCAGTCATAATCAGCTTCAGAGCCTGTACTTCTCCCACCCCTACGTCCTGGGACACAGGTCACCACAAAGGGCCAGAAACCCAACTGGGAGGAAAGCTCCCTGGGGGACCTGCCTTTCAACCCCACCACCCACCCTGCCCAGCATCCTTGAACCAAATTCCCTTTGAATACGGTGGACACAGGAGGCAGCCTCACCTGAGCCGTGGGTTGTGTTACGGGTGTCGGTGAGGCCAAAACTCCCACGAATTGAATCTGGGGCCACGTGGCGTGCCCGAAACACTCTGGTGGGTCCCATCACAGTCCTTCAGAGCTGCATGGCGTCCTTGTGGGCGAGGATGTAGGCTCGGATCGGCCCACTGTGAACCAGGGGAGCACATGTCAGGAATCTGGCTCTGGGTTCAGGAGGGCACACTGGACATCCTGAGAGTCCCCTTGCCTTTCTAGCTGAGTACTGCGTCAAAGAGGTGACAGAAGGCCGCCGAGGAAGAAAGGCCACCGAGACAGCAGAGTTGTTAGGAAGCATTCAGCAACACTCTTCTACCGCCCCTGGATCAGTAAGCACCTCAGAAAAGGTGGCCACAGGGTCAGTCTCGGCCCGAACCCATGTTTCTTCAGACCCTCGACACTGCTTACAACTTTAAAGAGTGGCAAATAAAATTAATAAATCTACTTAGTGGGGCAGGGGAAATAAGTCAGTGGATGAAGATGTTGGAACTAAAATGAGAAATACCTGGCCATGAACTCCACAAGCCACTGATAGAAAAAAGCCCTGCAAGGAGAGAGGACCTCCATTAAGACACCAGTGCCAAGAGAACTTTTTATACTCCTGCCTCCGTAGAGGAGGGAATAATCACTGCTTTCGAGAAAGGAACAGGGAGTCTGACTTACCTGGGTCTGAACCCAGGCTCTCCAACTTACCACCTGTGTAGTTTCGGGTAAATCAATAACTTCCCTAACTTAGTTTCCTAATCTGTGTGCTGGGGACATAATAGCTACCTCATGGGGTTGCTGGGAAATGAAATGAAATCAGGAGCCTTTGGACAGTATTTGACAGAGTCAATTGTTGACAAGTGATATTATCAGGATAGAAGACTAAATTTCTTTTTGTACCATGAGGTAGGACCCTCCTAGAAAATATTTTAAAAACATTGATAATCATGAAAAGTTTGTGTTATCAATCCACTCTTTAGAAGACTGGCTGAATTTTACAGTTGGTAAGTACAGTAGTCATGTATGGATGTGAGAGTTGGACTATAAAGAAAACTGAATGCCAAAGAATTGATGCTTTTGAACTGTGGTGTTGGGAGAAGACTCCTGAGAGTCCCTTGCACTGCAAGGAGATCAGACCACTTAATCCTACAGGAAATCAGTCCTGAATGTTCATTGGAAGGAGTGATGCTGACGCTCCAATACTTTGGCCACCTGATGTGAAGAACTGACTTATTGGGAAAGACCCTGATGCCAGGACTAAAGGCAGGAGGAGAAGGGGGCGACAGAGGATGTGATGGTTGGATGGCATCACCCACTCGATGGACATGACTTTGAGCAAGCTCTGAGAGTCGGTGATGGACAGGGAAGTCTGGCATGCCGCAGTCCACAGGGTCACAAAGAGATACACTGAGTGACCGGACTGACGTCTGTGAGAACCTGACTTGGGTGTTGGTAAAATCTTTCCAGGGATAGAGAAGCCTCCTGCTCAGAGGACGCTTGGCTCCTACCTTCATGCTCTTGGTAAAACTTCTGGCAGTCTTCCTTTCTCCATAGAAGTTCTCTCATTCGCACAATAAGGAACTTGTTGCTCAGAATCTGCTGATGAACAGCCTGGATAAATGCCATCCCAAAGATAAAAGTCAGTGACAGCGAGCATCTGACTGAACAGGAGATCCAGGCTAACCAAAAGACTCCTGGGGAAACATTACAGCCTAAAACTTGAAGAAAAGAGACTCCCTGTTGCTATCTTGAAGACGGGAGTGAGTCATGTAACAAGGAATGTGAGTAGTTACTTAAAATGATAGTCCCCACCTGAAGGCCAGTTAGGACATGGGGACCTCAGCCCTATAGTCCCAGAAATCAAATTCTGCCATTCCGAATGAGCTTCAAAATGGATTCTTCCCCACACCCTGGAGATAAGGGCCCAGTCAATTGATACCTGGACTTTGGCTTTGTGAAACCCTAAGGCGAGAATCTAGCCCACAGCCAAACCTACTGGACCTCTACATTCTAGAACTGTGAGGTAATGAATGCTGTTTAAAGCTGCTAAGTTGTGGTAATTTGTTATGGGGCAATAGAGAACTGGGCCTTCCCAGGTGGTGCAGTGGTACGGAATTTGCCTGCAATGCAGGAGACACAGCAGACAAGGGTTTGATCTCTGGGTCGGGAAGATCCCCTGGAGGATAAAACAGCAACCCACTCCAGTCTTCTTGCCTGGAAAATTCCATGGACAGAGGATCCTGGCACGCTATAATCCATGGAGTTGCAAAGAGCCAGACACGACTGAGCACATGCGCAGTAGACAACTAGCATACACACACTGTCTTGAGGTTTGATTCTTCTTACTGTATTAGAGCCTTTGTTTAATTTTTTAAAAAAATATTTTATTTATTTGTTCCTTTGGCTGTATGTGTTTAAAAAATCTGCCTGCAAGGTGGGAGACCGGGATTCCATTGCTGGGTTGGGAAGATCCCCTGGATGAGGACATAGAAACCCATTCCAGTATTCTTGTCTGGAGAATTCCCATGGACAGAGGAGCCTGGGGGCTATAGTCCATGGGGCTGCAGACAGTCGGACACGGCTGAGTGACTAAGCACAGCACACAGCCTGGGGTCTAAGTTGCAGCCCGCAGGATCTTCATTGCTTCATGCAGAATCATCTGCTGTGGCCCGTGGCCTTCAGTAGTTGTGGCACGTGGGCTTAGTTGCCCCATCTTAGTTCCCCAATCTCAGTGGGATCTTAGTTCTCTGATCACAGATCAAACCTATGTTCCCTGCATCAAGGCGGATTCTTCAGCACTGGACTACCAGTGGTTATATTTTATATCTGCCTCAGTTCTCCAACAGATTTTTAGTTTCCTTGGGGTCAGCATCCACGACGTCTAGCTTTGCCTCCACACCATCTAGCACAGGACTGTGTTGTCAGTCTTCACAAATGGCCCTGTGGCAGCTGAAACAGAAGCAATGCCCAGGGCATACAGTAGAGGCTTAGGATGTGTTCTTACCTCCAGAATCAGGGGGTGAGCAACTGGGCATCAGGCTTGATGAGGGCCAGAGTGAGCTGGAGAGCCTGCGGGCTCCGCAAGATCGAGGTCATCTCCCTCCTGCACCAGAGAGCCAGATTAGAGACTCATCAGTGTTACACTCCCCACCCTTCTTACTCTGGAGCCATGCAGTCTTGCAAGTCAACTAGGGCTCTCACTTCTGACATTCATCAAGCAGATGACAGTTGCTTAGTATTTAACTGCCCATTAGGATCATGGGATTGAGGGAAAGGACTAGTACAGGACCCTCAAGTTGTCCACTGGGGGAGATAATCTTGTTAGTGCAACTGTATCCCTGCAAAGGAGTG
Source organism: Dama dama (assembly GCF_033118175.1). Taxonomy (NCBI): domain Eukaryota; kingdom Metazoa; phylum Chordata; class Mammalia; order Artiodactyla; family Cervidae; genus Dama; species Dama dama. The sequence goes on along the minus strand of NC_083704.1, from coordinate 55,743,980 downwards.
ACCCATTTAGAAGTTCAAGTTTAAGCATGACCTGTCTCTGCCAGTACTCCCTTCCCTTCCTATCTTTTGTGTTTTACAGAGGATTTACAATTTACATTCCCAAAGAGCCTAGCCACAAGGGTATGGTCACACAGTGCTCTCCCATCAATTCTGGTGTGTACATCTTTAGATGTGGTACTGTCATCCCCTCACCAAATGTTAAGTGACTCTCTACTGGGTTCCAGGCAGTGCCAAGTGTTGGAGGCTGACTCCTGAATACACTCCTTTACCCCAAATCCTGAGGAGCCCATGGTGTGGAGTCAGAGGGGATGTAGACCGTGCCTGGTCCCTCCCTCGACTGGAGGACTCAACCCCTTTGAGCAACCCTGCCTGTGACACTTCCATGGACCCCAGGAGAGGCCCAGATATTGTCAGGGAGATGGAGAAACCATTTCTTCACTTTGCACGGGGGCCTCCCTGCCCACTGCCCAGCAATCCCATGAAGCAACAGCAGGGGCTGAGGCAAGTCCACCTCGCACCCTGGGAGGAGGGCCGGGATGGGGCAGGTCAGGTTGAGTCTTTGCATCAGGCCCAGGCTGAGCATAAAAGGGGGTCCCTCGGGCTGGGAGGAGGCAGATTGGGGATCATGGAGACCCAGAGGGCCAGCCTCTCGCTGAGACACTGGGCACTGTGGCTACCGCTCCTGGGACTAGTGCTGCCCTCGGCCAGCGCCCAGGCCCTCAGCTACAGGGAGGCCGTGCTTCGTGCTGTGGATCAGCTCAATGAGCAATCCTCAGAACCTAATATTTACCGTCTTCTCGAGCTGGACCAGCCTCGTCAGGATGTGAGTCAGGGAGGGGGCTGGGGAAGGGACCCTCTAGGTGGGGGAGCAGGGACACAGAGCAGAGAGGGAAGCCTGAGCCCGAGCCCAGTCTCCCCACTCTGATCCTTGACCAGGATGAAGACCCAGACACCCCGAAGCGGGTGAGCTTCAGGGTGAAGGAGACCGTGTGTTCCAGGACCACCCAGCAGCCCCCGGAGCAGTGTGACTTCAAGGAGAATGGGGTGAGCCTGGGGGCTGGGGGCAAGGAGGATGCTTCCCAGATGGCTGAACAGGGCACTTCCAGCAAGATTCCCAGCCCCTGGTGTGAGGTTGGGAGGTTATGGCCTGGGGGTGGGTGGTTCCACTCTGACCTTGAGCCTCCCTTTCCAGCTGCTGAAACGGTGTGAGGGGACAGTCACCCTGGACCAGGTCAGGGGTAACTTTGACATCACCTGTAATAATGTAAGTGGCCCCTTCTGTACTGTGAGAACTGCCGTGGGGGTGGGTTGTGGAAGTACCTTTGGACCAATGACCCGCTGGCCCATCCAGGGCAGAGAAAGGCCCTCTTACCCTGCCCCCTCCCTCCCCAAGCCTCAGGTCTCCAGTCCTGGCTGTGTGTCCCTAAGAGCAGTGGTTCTCTACTGGGGTCTCCACCCAGAGAACTTGTCAGAAAGGCAGATTATCAGCCCCATTCAGAGAAACTAATTCGGTCTCTGGGGTGGGGTCCGAACATTTGTCTTTTCCCAAGACTTTCAGGGACTCTGATCATCCTAAAGTTTTGAGAGTCACAAACTCTCAATTAATGCTCCCTTCCAGCTTTGCTGGGATGGGCTTGTGACTCTGGGAAGCCCTTGTCTTCCCTCAGTGTCCTCATCTATCTCTGAGTGTGGGGATTCCACCTCATGCTCCACATATCACAGCCAGAGGTGAACTGCTGCCCAAGGAGCCTGGTGTGACCCTGGAAATGGGAGGTCCAGGTAGGGAAGGAGGTTGGGTTGCTGGTGATGCAGTACCAACAAGCAGCCTGTGTTCCTTTCTGTTTCACAGCACCAGAGCATCAGGATAACAAAGCAACCATGGGCGCCTCCACAAGCAGCCCGAGTATGTCGCATCGTCGTGTTTACGGTTTGCAGATAATCAGCGCTTGAGGATTTCCATCATAAGGCAGAGAAGAGTCCCAAGGGTTTCCTTGCTCTGCCTCAGGCTACTGGATCTGAAAAATAAATTCTTGTGATATGAATATCCTGCAGGCCTCAATTTCATTGTCTCCTCTCCTCACACTTATCAAGAAAGAATCTTTAACTATTCCATATCTTGTGTGTGTGTGTATGTGTGAGTATGTGTCTGTGTGTCTATTTGTCTATGTGTGTGTACAAGAGTGTATGTTGTGTGAGATCCCTCCTGTGAACAGAGAGGAGGGTGAGGCCCCTGTTCCTTCCAGGAGGGCACGCGGGAGACAGCAGCCCCAGGAGATCCATCCTTGGGTTCGTCCCAAGCCCTTCACCCGCCCCTGCCCTCCTCCAACACCCAGTCGGACCTAAGGAGACCTGCTGTGTGTGCAGTGCTGGTGGGAATGCTGACCCTGCTCACACGGAGCTGACAGTCCACGAGGGGCCAGGCTTCTGACCTTTGAAGCACTCAGAGACGCAGTTGATTCTCAGGGCTAAGCCTGCAGGTGCAATGCCCATGAGTCTCATGGACATGACGCTGGCTGGGAGGAGCAGAGGAGGGGGCGATGCAGGATCCGGGCTCACACCTGAGTTTGCTGGGGAAATGGTGCATGTGGATTGCTCAAGGACCAGGTGTGGCGGCGGGGCCAAGCAATCTAAGATGAGGACTGTGATGTCTCTCCTGAGCAGACCTCACTTCTGACCAGCTGTGAGGACTAAGCCAGGAAAGCTGGATGCTGGAGGCATGGAAGGTTCACCCTTCGCATCACAGGAAGTGCAGCCTGAGAACCCGGATGTGGGACCTCCGAAGGATCGGGGATGGATGGGGGAAGAGTCAGTCTGAAGAGTGTAAGAGTGAAAGGCCCAGAGGCAGGAAAGCACAGAGAGATTGTTCCCGGTACCAGACACCAGTCACTACATGTATTACTAAGTATGTTCTATTGTAATCATGGCCCTTTTCGTCTTTGATGTGGGAAAATGACCCAGCCTGACCAAGAGGCTGCTTGACAACAGGCTAGGGTCAAACCTGGACAAGGAAACCAGGTTTCATGGAAGCCCACTTCTCCTTCCTTCTCCAAGGCTGAGTGTGTAACCACCACCCTCCATTCAGCTGCCATCTTCCATGGTTTCCCAGATAATTGTCCCGAGTCCCAGAGGCCGACAGTGGCCAAGAGCTACTACCCCCGAACTGCAGTCCCGTGGCCATCCCACGGGAAACTGGATTAGAATTTGCCTCACGGCCTCGGGGACCCTCTAACATTTTGGCTTATTATCTCTCCCAGTTGAACTCCTCCACACCTCAGCGCTGGCCACTCTGCTTGGTGACTCGATTGGATGACTGGACATGGAGTCACTTGGGGGTCAAATTAGAAGGGATGTCCTGAAGACTGATGTCCTAGGTCAGAAAAAAGGAGGAGGTGGCTTCTATGCCTGAAGATCCCTGAAGTCTTCCCAAGGAGGAAGACCTGGGTTAACAGTGGGATCAGGGGCAGAGATGGGAGACAAGCGGGAGGCTCTGAGTGGCCTGAGGGCTTGGGGTGGACAGGGCAGCCTGACACCGGAAGCCCACAGCCATGGGGTGATGACAAGTAAGAAGAGCAACCATTTAGGCCCTGATGCCAGGTGGGGGTGGTGTGGGCTCTGGAGGCAGTGGGTGACATGGTCAAATGGGCGGTGTCTTGGAGCCCTAGAGAATAGCTTGGAGGGTGGGCAGTGTTCAGGGAGAAACTGATATTCTCCAGCTTCTGGAACATGGAGTATGGAGGTTGTGGCGTCACCAAAAGGAAAGAAGACAGGAGTAGGACTAGGGCAAGGGTGACGGGAGGTCAGGGTAGTGTCCTCAGGAGGACGAAGGAGCAGATGGGGCTCCCAGGCTTCCAGCTCTGGGCTCCTGCGATAGCACCCCGCCAACAGTCCGGTGCAGACAACCAGGGTGTTCTTGGGAGTCTTCAACCCAGAGGCACAGAGCAGTGATGATGTGCATGAGAACTGGTTTCTTCAGGAGGGCCGTCCCAGGAACATTTGAGGACTGGGAGGTGAAGCAGCCCGGATGCACCTGGGCCAGCCCTGGCTCCGAAGAGGAGAGTCCTTGGAGGAGAGTCAGCAGGAACACACAGGGAGGAGGGGACCCAGGAGAGCAGGGACAGGGGACTATTGGTCAGGGGCAATTTCAGGAGGACAGAGTGTCCCCAGAAGCTGTGCTTATAAGACAAGGCTTGAGTGTGGCCTCTGGATCTAGGGAGGGCTGGTCAGCCTGCGATGGGCTTGATGTAAGCCAGCAAAGAATTGTTGGAGGTGGTGTAGGGAACACTTCCTCAGGCTCTGCTGGGGAGGGGCCAGGACAATAGGCCATGTTCTGTGGGGTCTGAGGACAAGACATTAGTAGACTTAGAAAAGGAATGAAGAGGAATCCAGGAGAGAGGAGAAATGGAACTCACTCCCTGGGCCTGGGCACAGAGAAAAAGATGGTGTGGGCGTGTGTCTGCCTAGGGACAAGCTGTGTGTATACGTGTTAAGGTGTGAGTAGTACTGTTAGACATCATTAAATGACGCCCTATTGGGTCCTAGGCAGTACTGAGAGCTGAAGGTTGAGTGCGCAATACACTCCTTTACCCTGAATCTTGAGAGACCTTAGAGGGGAAGCCGAGGAGATGTAGACAGTGCGTGGTCCCTCCCTCTCCTGGAGGACTCAATCTTCTTGAGCAAACCTCCCTGTGACACTTCCCATGGACCCCAGCAGAGGCCAAGACATTGTCCGGGAGATGGAGAAACCATTTCTTCACCTTGCTCAGGGGCCTCCCTGCCCACTGCCCAGCAATCCCATGAAGCAACAGCAGGGGCTGAGGCAAGTCCAGCTCACACCCTGGGAGGAGGGCAGGGGTGGGGCAGGTCAGGAAGACTGCTGGTTGAGCCTTTGCATCAGGGCTCAGGCTGAACATGAAAGAAAGTTCCCTCAGGCTGCGAGGAGGCAGTTTGGGGACCATGGAGACCCAGAGGGCCAGCCTCTCCCTGGGACGGTGGTCACTGTGGCTACTGCTGCTGGGACTGGTGCTGCCCTCGCCCAGCGCCCAGGCCCCCAGCTACAGGAGAGCTGTGCTTCGCGCTGTGGATCAGTTCAATGAGCAGTCCTCAGAAGCTAATCTCTACCGCCTCCTGGAGCTAGACCCGCCTCCAGAGCAGGATGTGAGTTGGGGAGTGGGCTGGGAAGGGGATCTGTCTCCTGACATCCTTGGCCACACGGTCGCCCCCTTCACTCAGGCTGTACCTCCTGTCAGGAAGGCACTTCTCCCTCTAGGTGGCTCCCACCTGTTTTAGGAAACCTTCCCAGACCTGGGTCCCCTGCCAGCCCCAGGCTTCCTGCCTTAGCATCTCTGCTGTGGGATCAGGCGCCCTGCACACCTGGCTCCCAGGACTTCCGGGAGCTCCAGGGATGGAGGAGGTCACAGGCTCTGTGAGGTGATGTCCGTGCTGAAGCCCCTGTGCACCACGGTGTCTCCCTGCCAGGGAGGCCTCTGTCAGCCTGGACGTTCCAGGTACAAGGGCTCTCCCTGCAGGCGGCCCTGACCTCCCTCAGCCCCTCTGCGGGGAGGCTCTGCCCTCAGCGCTGCTCTGCAGTCCACTCCTGCTCTCTGTGAGCCCGTGAGGCCGGGACGGGCTCTGCCCCTCCCCTGGGCTCCCAGCACCAAGCCCAGGGCCGGACACGCAGGGAGCTAGAGAGGCTGCCGTCTGGGTGGGCGCGGGGAGACAGATCAGAGAAGGAAACATGAGCCCGAGTCCAGTCTCCCCACTTTGATCTTTGACCAGGTGGAGGACCACAGTGCTCGAAAGCCTGTGAGCTTCAGGGTGAAGGAGACCATATGCCCCAGGATGAGCCAGCAGCCCCTGGAACAGTGTGACTTCAGGGAGAATGGGGTGAGCCTGGGGGCTGGAGGAGGAGAATGCTTCTCAGGGAGCTGAACAGGGGCTTTTGGGACAGAATTGCAGTTCCTGGGGTGAGGTGGGGTGTGGCTGGGAGATGTGGCCTGGGGTTTCTAGTTTGACCTCAAGCCTTCTTTTCCAGCTGGTGAAACAGTGTGTGGGGACAGTCACCCTGTACCAGAGCAGGGGTGACTCCGACATCACCTGTAATGATGTAAGTGGCCCCTTCTGTTCTGCAAGGACTGCTAGAGGGGTGGGTTGTGGAACTTCCTATGGACCAATGACCCGCTGCCCCATCCAGGGCAGAGAAAGGTCCTCCTACCCTGGCCCCTCCCACCCCAAGCCCCAGGTCTCCAGTCCTGGCTCTGTGCCCCTTAGAGCAGTGATTCCCACTGGGGTCCCAAACTGGGAACTGGTATAGAGGCAGATTCGCAGGCCTCCTCAAACCTCCTGAATCAGATTCCTGGATGGGGGGCAGCCTTTTGTATTTTCACAAAGCCTCCAGGCGTTTCTGTCGATGCTGAAGTTTGAGAGGCATTGACTTGAGTCATGAGCCCTCAACCCTGGTTCTCTTCCAGCTTTTTTGGGATGAGCTTGTGACCCTGGGAAGCCCCCTGTCACCTAAGGGACCTTGGTTTCCTTGTCTGTCTGTGGTGTGGCGATTTAACCACAGGCTCCAAACATCATATGGGAGGTAACCTGGGGCTCCAAGCTTCCTGATTTGGCCCAGGAATCGGAGTGTTCAAGTGGCAAGGGGTCTGGTTTTAATGCTGAGCCAATCCCCCAAAGCAACTATTTCCTCCTGGTTCACAGATTCAGAGTGTGGGGATATTCGGCCAGCTGTTGGATAAAATCCAGAGAGGTGGGCGGAAAATCCTCGACAAAGTAAAGAGAATTGGGCAGAGAATCAAAGATTTCTTCACGGATTGAAGTCCTAAGGATCAGGTTATCCTGGTTCAGACTTCTGGTTCCTGAAAAATAAATTCTTCTGAAAACAACTTCCTTAACATTGAAATTCACTTCTCTTCCCTCTCAGTCTTACTAGGACCAGGTCCTTAACACTGAGAGTCCTCCTGAGTGTATGTGTGTGTGTGAGAGAGAGACAGACAGACAGACAGAGATCACTCCTATTAACTCCCGGATAGGTGAGGCCGTCGTCCTTTCAGGAGGGTATGCGGGTACAAGGATGTAATGACGACCATATCTAACACCGATGTATGGTATATTTGAAAGTTGTTAAGAGAGCAGAGCCTAAGTGTTCTCATCACAAGGAGAAGACCTCATTTGTTTTTTTGTTTTTCTAAGAGACGATGGAAGTTAAGGAAACTTACTGCAGTACTCATTTCACAGTATAAGTAAGTCAACTCGTTATGCTGTACACTTGAAATTTATACTGCTGTATGTCAATTATATCTCAAATGAAACTGGAAAAAATATTTATAGAGTGTGAAAGGATTATTACAGCAAAAAGTTTGTGAAGCGCTAATTAGAGAAACTCTCCATGGGTGTGCAAGGAGACACATATGATAATATCCAATTGGAGTATTGGTCTGTGTCTACAATAGATAGCAAACAGCAGTGAACACAAATAAATGGATTACCGTATATCATATAAAAAAAAAACTACAAAATAAGCTACAAATACGTTATAAGGATACTTATATAATGTTTAAAAGCGTGGAAACAACACTATGTTTTGCTTATGGGTACTGGTGTAAAAACAAAAAACGTGCTAGAGGAGAACTGAGCAGGTCAACGCGCTAGGACAATGTTCATCCCTTCTACTAGAGTCGCATTCTGGCCCCAAACTACGCTTCCCGGCAGGCTGCGCGCCGCGCCGTGACGCACTCCCTGCTGACGCAGTGCCTTGCCTTTGCGTTTTTCGTTGCTGGGGAAGCGCCGCGCTCTCTTTTAGTCGCTGGACGCGACAGCAGGTGACTTTGCTGCTGCCGCGTCGCCCAGCCGGTGGCAGACGTGGACCTCGCGGGAGCAGTTCCTGGGCTCGCCGGCGGACTGTGAGGTGGACCGGCTGGGCAACTGCTAGGGCAGGAAGAGAGTGACCGCCCCCCCCCGCACCTCCTCCCCGGGCGTTCGGACCTCAGGCGCAGACCTGGCGTGGGCCTGGGTGTCGCGGGGCTGGTTCCCTAAGGAGTTGTGGAGACGCGCGCTGAGGATGCGACACCCCTCCCAACTGCTTGCCTTCCTTGTGGGTGGGGCGGCGTTCCCTCCCTCGTTGTCCAGTACCCTGTTCTTGTGGTTTATAGCTACCTCCCCAGAGTCCCCGGCCTCGCCTTACGCCGGGTGCTGTCTGGGCTGTCCACTCTGGCGGCAAATCCGCTGCGGGCGAAAATTCAGAGCTTGAATTGTGGCGAGTGCTACTGAAGAACTACATCCTTACGTCCTGTTCATTAACATCTAACTGAAGAATGAAGAAGTCTAGAACTTGGTTTTCATCGGACACAGGTTGTTGTTCAGTCGCTAAGTCGCGTCCGACTCTTGCGACCCCATAGACTCTACCCCATCAGGCTCCTCTCTCCATGAGATCTCCCAGCAAGAGTACTGGAGTGGGTTACCATTTCCTTCTCCAGGGAATCTCCCTACTCAGGGGTCAAACCTGTGAGTCCTGCATTGGAGGCAGGTTGTTTACAACTGAGCTACTGGGAAAGCTCCCGACACAAAGTGATTATTTTGCTGAGGCTACATTTCGCTTTAACTGTCTTTTTAACGTCTTTTGAAACGTGCTGTAGGTGTGCAAAACACCTCTGATATCAAAGAGATTACTGGGGGCGGGGGGGGGGGGGGAGTAGGAATCCAAACTCTTGATAACCTTTTAACATTGCATATGTGTTGAAATGATAATATCTTAGATATGTTGGGTTGAAGAAGTGAAGTTAGTCACTCAGTGTTGTCCAACTCTTTGGGACCCGATGGACTGTAGTGCCCCAGGCTTCTCTGTCCACGGAATTTCTCCAGGCAAGAATACTGGAGTAGGTTGTCATTCCATTCTTCAGGGGATCTTCCCAACCCAGGGATCCAACTGGGGTCTCCCGCATTGCAGGCAGATTCTTTACCGTCTGAGCTACCTAATTTTACAGGAAGCCCATAAAATTAATTTCACCTTTTAAACAACTGTTTGAGATGGCTGCTATGGAATTTTTTTTCCTCGGTGGTGCCGTGTGGCATGCGTGAGTCCGGGATCTTAGTTCCCTGACCAGGGATGGAACACGTGTGCCCTCAGTGGAAGCACAGGTTCTTACCCGTGGAACCACCAGGGTGGTCCTGGAAATTTAAAATTACGTATGTGGTTGGCACTGTAGCTTCTATATTACTCTTGGATAGCGTTGTACTGGGAGAAGGGCTATTTCTGCATGTGGCAGATCGTTCCTGGGCTCTTGGGGACGCTTCCTAGAGGAGCTGATGTGTCTGGAGGGCATTCTTACCCTGTCTTGTCTGAGGGGTCTGTATCTACCACATTTAATATTTCTGTTGGAGGTTCCCGCAGAATGGCTTTTTCAGCCCCTCTGCCCTAGCCACCAGGCACCTTCCTGGGTTGGGTTGTGCTGCAGAGAGAAAACTAAGGACCTGATGGTGACCTGAGAACATGAGATGGCAGGAGGATGCATCTGTTACAACCAAATGCCTGTTGGTACTCAGGTTTTCTTTTCTACCAAGGTGAAGAAGATTCTAATGGTTTTAGTGTTCTGCCCGTAGTCCGAGTTCCCGGTCGGGAAAGAAGACTCCTCGAAACAATGCAACTCGCAATAGGGGAATTTATTACTGACTCGAGCCAGGGCCTCCCGCCCTCACCAGGTGTGTGAGGACGAAAGGCCCCGAGCCCCAGTTCTCTCGGGTATTTATTAGACCAAAATAAGCAGCAGGTAGTTGGCACAATCGGATTGGTTACACAGTGGGTAGTTGGCGTAAGCAGATTGGTTACACAGTTGCAAGGTAATTTTTGTTGGCCCAACAAGTGGGGCTTTTAGCTTTCCCTTGATAGGTTCCCTTTTCTCTGGCTAGGCATATGTTGATTGGCTGGCTCCAGGAGGCCTGATAATTATGTTACCCCGGGAAACCAGGCCTACTCCTAATCTAGGCTGCCTGCCATGGCGTTAGCCATGACAGCCTCACATTTCCCCCCTGTCTGTTGTTCAAGTAGAGGAATCTTCCTCTTCACCCTGTGAAATTGACTGATATTGTTGTCTCAATACCATAATTTGGATGGTATTTAGGCGCTCCCTAATAAATGAGACCAGACTGTTTAAAATGTATGGACCAAAGGTCAGTAACAATATTAATATTATGAGTGGACCCAGGAGGGTGGAAATCAAAGTGGTCAACGAGGGGGAGCGCTGAAACCAAGATTTAAACCAGCCTTGTTGGGCTTTTCGTTTTCTCTTCTACTGGGCTAGTCTCTCTCTTACTTTTTGGAGAGATTTTTGATCCACCCCTGGGTGGTCGATATAGAAACAGCATTTTTCTCTCAGTGCTGCACATAATCTTCTTTGTTGTAGAAACAACAAATCTAAACGTCTCTTATTCTGTAACACTACTTCAGCCAAGGAGCTCAAGGATTCTTGGAGGTGCGAAATGGACTGTTCCCGTGGTTTCGCAACCCCAAGCGGTGCAATAAAAAGAGTCAACTCCCCCACATTTTTCAATTTGGTTTCGATCCCTTTTTCCCCCCAGGCAGACATTGACAGGCACCTGTTCGTAGTACTGTGGGCCTTTCCGCTCACAGTTACGGGTGAACAGACCGAAAGGGCCGTGGGCAAAGAACTTGGTCAGTTGGTGGGGACCAAACCCATTACCATCAGCTGCCAGCACACACAAATCAAAGGTCAGTACTGGCCACCATGTCCCTTTGGGGGCCACGTTGGAGCTCGAATTAAGCACTTCTCCAGTGTCAGGATTGTAGATCACCCAAGTCAGATTAGCTGGCTGATGGGGGTTGTGGCTGGTTGTTCCTGGGCCGATGAAATCTGTTATCAGCAGGAGAGTTAAGAGGGCTCCCGTCGTACGAGTTTCAGTTTCAAAGGATTTGATGGGTGAGGTCTTGCCTCCCATTCTGCTTGCATCTTCTCTTGTTCTTCCGGGGTGGCTTGCCACACGTGATTGCAGTGAACCTAGGGCCCGATCCCGTCGACTTTAACAGCAGTAGGAGTGTAAGGAGAACAACATAAGGGCCTTTTTATCTAGGTTCTAATGCTTTAGATTGGTGTCGTTTTACCCAAAACCCAATCACCCGGGCCAATATTATGTGAGGGGATGGTCCCCTTGCTTGGACCCTCGTGTATCTCTCGAATTAATTTCTAAACATGGCTATGTACCTTACTTAATGCCATCAGTGTTTGTTGAAATTGTCCCAAGGTAGGGGGTGGTAGGCATTCTTTTTCAAATATAGGACACACAGGAGGGGGTCTTCCATACAGAATCTCAAAAGGGGTAGCATTCAGCTTATAAGGGGTGTTATGCACTCAAAAGAGCGCGAAGGGAAGGAGGGTCACCCAGTCCCCGCCAGTCTCTATTACCAACTTTGTCAAAGTTTCTTTTAGGGTCCGATTCATTTGTTCTGCCCGTCCTGAGCTCTGGGGATTATATTTACAATGTAACTTCCATTTTGTCCCCAGAGCTTGGGCCAGCCCTTGTACAATCTGGCTCACAAAGGCAGGTCCGCTATCTGAGCCCACAGTCACTGGCAGCCTGTACCTAGGCATTATCTCCTCTAAGATCTTTTTAGCAACCACTTGTTCTGTCTCTCCCTTAGTGGGGAAGGCTTCTACCCATCCCGAGAAGGTATCTACCAGAACCAACAGATAGCGATACCCATACTTGCCTGGCCTTACCTCAGTGAACTCTATCTCCCAGTGTTGCCCTGGCTCTTCCCCTCAGAACCTCGTTCCAGTGTGCTGCCTTTTTCCTGTCCTCATCAGCTGGCACGCTTTGCAAGCCTGGATTATCTCTCGTACAGTTGCATTTTGTCGAGGGAAACTCAGGCAGGCCGTCTGGAGAAGAGTCAAGGTCTTTTTTTCTCCCAAGTGTGTAGTTGTGTGCAGGTGTTTACAGAGGTGACGACCCAGGATGGCAGGCAATATCACGTTGTTGTTTTGATCTCGGTACCATCCATCTTTGTCATCCTTCTGGAGGGTGGTATCCTCGTTGATCCAAACGAGGTCAGGGAGGGAATAGTTGGGGACTGGCGGCAGAGTCCCCATACCAGGAGGTGAAAGTCCCACGGCTAATATGGGGGCGGCGTAGTCCCTGCTGGCCGCTTCTAGTAGGGCCTGTCTGAGTGTCTGGAAATCCTGTTTCATTGGCTCAGTCTAAGTCCAGTTTGGGGTCTCTTCACTTCCCTCATACGAGGGCCGGGCCTTTTCAGCAAACCCCATGATCCACAGTCTACTATATCTAACAGTCCCCAGAAACTCTCTCATCTGGCGGGGGGTCTTGGGCTCTGGTATCTGCAATATTGTTTTCTTCATGGCCTGAGTTAGCCACCTTTGCCCCTGCCTGATCTTATACCCCAAATAGGTGACCTCTTGCCGGGATATTTGCGCCTTCCTTGCGCTAGCATGATATCCCAAGGTGCCTAGAGTCTGTAAGAGGTCACCGGTGGCACGGCTGCATGCCTCCTCTGTGGTTCCAGCCAACATAAGGTCATCCATATATTGCAGCAGGATGACCTCTGGGTGGCGAGTCCGATATTCATAGAGGTCCTCACTCAAAGCCTCATTAAACAAGGTAGGGGAGTTTTTGAACCCTTGTGGTAGGCGGGTCCAAGTTAGTTGTACTACCGGTTGGCCTTCCCCCTCAGTCCACTCAAAGGCAAATATCTCCTGGCTCTGGGCTGCCAGGGGTAGGCTGAAAAAAGCATCTTTCAAGTCCAACACAGTGTACCAAGTGTAGTCAGGCAGCAGACTGCTCAGGAGGGTATACGGGTTGGGGACATTAGGGTGTATGTCACTCACCCGCTTGTTGACTTCTCGTAGGCCCTGGACAGGTCTGTAATCCGTACTCCCTGGCTTCTTTACCGGTAGTAAGGGGGTGTTCCAAGGGGATTGACACCGCTTGAGAATCCCGGCATCCATGAGCCGTCGAAAGTGGGGAGTGATCCCCCGCCGAGCCTCCTGGCTCATAGGCTATTGCCTCACCCTCACAGGAGTCGCCTCGGCTTTTAGTTCGATGAAGACTAGATGCCTCTGTTTAGCCAGTCCCTTTCCTGCTGTTTCTGCCCATGCCAACGGGTATTTGTGGACCCACGGTTGTATATCTGGTGCTATAACCTCTGAGGGCTTAGGCACAAAAAGACTGTATTCATCTCTTAAAGCTAGAGACAAGACATGTATCGGCTGTCTAAGTCCATCCGTGACTGACATTCTCCCAGGGTCAAAATGGATCTGAACATTAACTTTAGTCAACAAGCCCCGTCCAAGTAGAGGGGCTGGGCATTCTGGTATCAACAAAAAATGAATGGGACACCTGATGGGTCCCCAGATTTACTTTCCGTTCTGTGGTCCAACAATATTTTTTTTTGTCCCCATGGCTCCCTGCACCAAGCTGGTTTTTTTAGACATTGGTCCCAGTTTTTTATTTAAAACAGAGTGTTGGGCGCCAGTGTCCACCATGAAGCCAACGGGTTTCCCCTCCATATATATGGTTACCCAGGACTCGGGGAGGGGTGCCGAGTCTTGACTCCCCTAGTCACTGTCTTCCCCCGCGTATAGAACTTGAGTTCCAGGGGAAATTCTCTCTCTCTGGGTTGTTCTTCTCTTTAGGTCCCTCTTAGGGCACTCTTTTTTCTAGTGCCCCTGTTCTTTGCAGTAAGCGCACTGATCTTTCTTAGGGCCTGCCTTTTTGGTCTCTCTCTTTCTCCCGTCTGGGGGCCTCAAGGCTCCCTCAATTTTGTTCCGGCCTTCATCTCCGCAAAAAGAATCTTGGCTAGCTCTCTCTGGTTTTTCCGGTTTTCTTTCGCCCTATGTTCCCTATCTTCTTTCCTGATCTTCTCAGCTAGTTCCCTTTCCTCCCGACGAAGTCGTTCCTCCCTTTCTTCTGGGGTCTCCCTATTATTAAATACCTTTTCAGCTGCTTTCAGTAAGTCTTGTATTGTCTGTTGTCTTAACCCCTCCATCTTTTGTAATTTCCTCCTAATATCTGGGGCTGCCTGATTCACGAACACTAGTAGAACTGCAGCGCATAATTCCTCAGCCTGGGGGTCCATAGGTGTATATTGCCTAAAGGCTTCCATTAGCCTCTCTAGGAAGGCTGATGGGCTCTCAGTGGGCTCTTGCCTTATTAAATTTACCTTTGCCAAATTTGTCGGCTTCCTAGCTGTGGCCCTCAGGCCAGCCATTAGAGTCTGGTGGTACACTCGGAGACGCTCCCTACCTTCCACTTGCTCAAAATCCCAGTTAGGCCACAACAGAGGAAACCCCTCATCCGCAAGATGAGGCTGGGCGGTTGGTCTCCCATCGATCCCCGGGACCCATTTCCGCGCCTCTGCCAGGATTCGCTCCCGTTCTTCTGTGGTGAAGAGCACCTGCAACAGCTGCTGGCAATCATCCCAGGTGGGGTTATGAGTGAACAAAATGGAAAAGGGCCAGTATTGATAGGTTCGCTCTCCATCCGGGTTAGCTGGTCCCACCCGGACGGGGAGTGTCTGTACAGTAGATGAAGGTTCCCCATGATCCTGCTCACCCCTATTTCCTCTATTCTTTCTCTGGGGTCGGGATTCCCTTGTCCCTTCTGATTCATCGGGGGTGGGGGGGGGCGGGGGGAGGGGGCTTCTCCCCCCGGGGGAACCTGCAATGGAGGAGGGGCATATGGCGGGGGCCTAATTTCCGTCTCCATGTCAATCAGGTTCCAGTCCGAGGATTCCTGCAAGACCGGTTTTGGGCCCTTATTCTTTTTGGCTTTCTCTGGGGCAGTGGGAGTTTTCATAACCAGGGCCTGTACATTAGGAGAATGTGAACAAAAGGTTTTAACCATTCGGGCGGATCTTTTCCTAGATCTTGCCAGACCATAACATATGGGACTTGGCTCGGGTGGCCCCAGGGATCAGGAGCCATAACTTTTTTTTTTTCACCGCCCGAATAATAGAAGGTTGAAAAGTTCCCTCTGGCGGCCATCCAACTTGGAAGGTGGGCCACTCTGCAGAGCAAAAGGTTATTAATTTCCTCTTTGTAACCAGTAGCAACAGATCATACATTCTAGCCCTGACATCCGAGAAATGATCAGTCATGAGAGAGAGTGAGGTAGATTTTCTTTGCCCCATAACGAGAGTCAGAAGAAAGTCACCGAGAATTCCCACCAATAAATCCTATCAGGAGTGGTGGCGGCCAGGAGGTTGGGCTTGTGGTATGCTTTGTGGAACTATTTGAGTGCCTTAGTTGTTGCACGGAAGTTTTCTTGCTGGGGGCGGGCACCCTAAGGGTTTCGAGCCCGTTCCGTGACCCCCTTATCCTTTCACGGGAGTCTTCCAGTGGCAGGCGCCCTATTGGCTCTTAAGTGCCTGTCCCATGCCCACACAGACGGGTTTTTATTTGGCCAGATTCTCGGTTTAGAATACGAGAAAAAAGAAAGGAGTTTCACCCTCTCAGGCTCCCGTTACTGGGGCTGACTTGTTGGGAGGCCTTCAGAATCCGCCAGGGAGTAGCCCTGGCCGGGACTCGTCAGTTGCCCCGACAACTGTCTGCTTGTTCACTGAAACTCCCAGAAACAGAAATGAGGCTCCAAGGCTTTATAGGAAGAAGTAGACAACGACATACCAGAGAACAATGAGACAGGAGACAATGCCGGCAGTTATACAGAAAAACACACAGACAGACATACATCGGCTGATGACACAGATCCTCTGGAACAAGGGTCACCTTACCGTATGGCATCCACTGTTCCCCAGATTCGGGTTTAGGAGAGGGGGTCTCCTTCCTGCAGAGCTGGCTGCCTCCCAGCGCGCTCGCTGGCCTCGGCCTCACGCCAGCCGGAATGGCCAGTCCGTTCCCTCATGGAAAGCTTTCCCTAATGCCAGACACCTTCCTGCTTCACAGCAGGGCCCCGGCTTTACTCTGGTCTTTTTCTGCGCCAGACACCTTCCCGCTTCACAGCAGGGCCTCGGCTTTACTCTGGTCTTTTTCTGGGCCAGACACCTTCCCGCTTCACAGCAGGGCCTCGGCTTTACTCTGGTCTTTTTCTGCGCCAGACACCTTCCCGCTTCACAGCAGGGCCTCAGCTTTACTCTGGTCTTTTTCTAAACCTACCTGAGCACCGGTGCTATTCCCTATCTCTTTTCCCCCTTTGTTCCAAAGAGTGTTCTTCCCCGGTCAAGGGATCCCGGACGAGCCCCCAAATGTTCTGCCCATAGTCCGAATTCCCCGTCGGGAAAGAAGACTCCTCGAAACAATGCAACTCGCAATAGGGGAATTTATTACTGACTCGAGCCAGGGCCTCCCGCCCTCACCAGGTGTGTGAAGACGAAAGGCCCCGAGCCCCAGTTCTCTCGGGTATTTATTAGACCAAAATAAGCAGCAGGTAGTTGGCACAATCAGATTGGTTACACAGTGGGTAGTTGGCGTAAGCAGATTGGTTACACAGTTGCAAGGTAATTTTTGTTGGCCCAACAAGTGGGGCTTTTAGCTTTCCCTTGATAGGTTCCCTTTTCTCTGGCTAGGCATATGTTGATTGGCTGGCTCCAGGAGGCCTGATAATTATGTTACCCCGGGAAACCAGGCCTACTCCTAATCTAGGCTGCCTGCCATGGCGTTAGCCATGACAGCCTCACATTTAGAAGTCACGTTTGCAATTTTAATATATGCTGAACTGCCATGTAGTTTGTAGTTTGTGCTCACCAATTATTGAAGAGACATTGTTTTCTCATTGACTTGAAATGCCATATATGCCACATACTACAGTTAGGTTGTCCTTCATTCCACCCACCCATCCAGCCAGCCATTCATCCTTCTTCCTCTGCAATAAAATTTGTAGATATGACCCACCTATGAGTGACCTGGATCATGAGGGAGGGGGGAAATTATACTAAGTATCATATGTACAAATATATAAGTAGAGCAGAATAAGGGGGATCCAGAGTGCCAGGGTGTAGAGGCAGAGTTGGGCGATCAGGGTTGGCTTCTGTGAGGAACTATGTGTGAGCAGAAGATTGCAAGATGTAAGGAAGGTAGCTATGTGGGTGTGGTGGGAGACTCTTCCGGGCAGGGAAACAACCAGCGCTGAGACCCCGAGATAGGGAAGTAGGGAGACCAGTGTGATCGGAGTACAGAGAGCAAGGAGGAGAGGAAAGTATTAAAAGAGGCCCCCCTCTGAGCCCTGCAAGTTAAAAATCTTAAAGTATAATTAAATCTATCAGTTTTGTGTATTTTTTCTTAGCTGGTTCTTTTTATTATCTTTATTTTACTTCAACTGCACTTGGTTTTTGTTGCGGCAGACAGGCTTAGTTGGTCCACGGCAGGTGAGATCTTAGTTCCCTGACCAGGGATTGAACCTGAGTCCCCTGCATTGCAAGGCAGATTCTTAACCACTGGACCACCAAGGAAGTCACCAGTTTTGTGGTTTATAAGCTCTACAGTCTACAGGGTCACAAAGAGTTGGACTTAGCGACTAAACAACAAAGTGATATCATAAATCTTACATTTGTTCATTTATTGAAAACTTGAAACTGATTATTTGTCTCCATCGGTAGACAGAAAATTATTCTGGATATTCCTGAGTTCTTAAGACTGTTATTTTGGGAGTTGCACGTCAGTTTCTGTCAGAAGCTTTTTTAAGGTTTTTCTCTATTTGGCATAGCTATGAATTTGTAGTTCTGATTTGTTCTATTCTTTTCGGCTTATATCTCTTTTGAACTGCTTTCATCAGTTTTAATGGCTCCACTTCACTCCATTTATATCACCTCGTTTCTCCATGTGTCTCAGTGATGACTCACCCGTTTAAATTTGCATTCAGCTAGCCAGTGTCATTTGGTCTTGTTTTTATCTTGTTTCACCTGGTGGTCTTCTTCTCTGTCGATATGGTCATGCATTTCATTGATTCTGAGAAGTATATTCCCTCAAGGTGTTAATAAATTAATCTTTTACATGGAAACATTGGATCATATTGGATCCATTTCAGGCTTTATACTGTTTTGCCACATTTGATTCATCCTTCCTACCCTGTATATCTTTTTTTCTTTTATTGCTGGATTATTTAAAACATATCCCAAATAATGTGACGTATCACTCCTAAATATATCACAAAGTAGCTAACAAATAAGGGCTTTTTAAAAACATATATAACTACATTATCAGTAGTGCGTTAGTCTTTTCTAATAGTTGGTCTGTGTTCAAATTTACCTGATCATCCTAAAGTGTTTTGCAAATTTGAATCAGGATCTAGACAAGATCCACATACTGCTTTTTCAAAAAAAATGTTTCTTAAGCTTGTATCAATTCATCAGCCCTCTTCTGTTTTTTTTTTTTTTTCCTCTCCAGGCCACGGATCTATTTATAATGCTTTGAATCTAGAATATAAATCTACTTTAGATAATATTGTAAAGTAGTTTTCACATAGTAGATTGCAAATCAAGGGGAAAATAGTTTTGAACTTTATCAAGAAGTATTCATCAATATGAAAAGCATGGCAGTTCCCTGGTGATCTGGTGCTTAGGGCTGGGTGCTTTTACTGCCATGGCCCTTACTCAGTCCCTGATTGGGAACTAAGACCCCACACACTGCTTGGTATACCTGGGGAAAAAAAAAAAAAAAGAAAAACATTATATCACCAGTGGCATTGCTGGTTGTAGTGTTTGATTTACCAGCCATATAGCACACCTGTGTCTGTCATCTGTAGAATGCACACGTCATCAGTAAGGCACGTCCATGTCTGTCTCCGTTTGTAACTGTGACCTGCCTATAGCTATAAGCATCTGATTGGTTCACTGTCTCCTGGTGTAGTCCTTCCAAGAAATTCATATTGAAAAGCATAGTATTTTGTTGTCAATTACTTTCCTTTATTTCTCATTTATATTTTGGTTAGGGCACTATTTTTAAAATTTTGTGTATGGGGACATTTTATTCAATATGAATCTTATTTCAAGACAGTAAATGAGATGTTACAAAACATAGACAAGGAGCCTTTGATTCTAACAGTGTTGAGAACAGAACATGTGTCTGTCTTCTGTCTAACCTTTCACGTTCGTTCTTAATTAACTCTGCTCCTATCACTCGTTCACTCAAAAGTGTTTATTAAGTATTAAATGTTAAGTCCAGTTCTGTGTCCTTGGGATACACCAGTAGTATATCTGGGAGAAGGGTGTTCCAGACATAGGACCCAGTCTGCACAGCAGCAGGACAGAGGTCAATGCAGCTCAGACTGGAGTGAATGAAGGGCAGAGTACAGATGGAGTCAGAAAGCCAGTAGGTTATGAAAGAATGTGGAACCTAGTGGGCCACTTAGGGCTTGGCTTTTACTCTGAACATTATGGATATATATATTCATTTATGTTTGGTTGCACTAGGTCTTCATTGCTGTGTGGGCTTTCTCCAGTGGCAGTGAGCGGGGGCTACCCTCTAGTTGCGGTGCACAGACTTCTCATTGCGGTGGTTTCTCTTACTGTGGAGCACAGGTACACGGGTTAGGGTCAAGGCTTCAGTAGTTGGAGCTCCCAGGCTCTAGAGCACGGGCTCAGTGGTTGTGGCACATGGGCTTAGTTGCCTCACAACATGGGGAATCTTCCCACCGAGGCTCAGACCCGTGTCCCTGCATCGTCAAGTGGATTCTTTACCACTGGACCACCAGGGAAGTCCTGGATACGTATACATTCTTGAATAAAGTAAGCAGTTTTGTTAGAAATGTGCAATAAAGAAGGAAGAGACTGGAATTAGCTTTAGTCACCTGCTCCCAATCCATTCTATTCCTGATCCCAGAACAGAACTCTCATGGCTGCAGAGAGTACTTCCTTGGGATCAGGGCGGGTCCTGACTTGATTGGGCTCAGTAGACCCTCTAGAGCAACATGTCTTAGTCATGCTTCATTCTGTCCTGTGAGAGTCAGTGAAGTTGGACAGATAATGAATGGGGAAATTCAAATGAGGTTTCACATATGCTCTGGTTAGCCACTATTCTCTACTGTCTTCTGTATTAGAGACATCCAGACTGAGTGACTCCTGTGTATATCCACTCTTTCTCTTCAGAGGAAAAGTCACAAAGAACATTCCTATATTCGTCATGCAGATTGTTCAACTCTTGTTGGAAACAAATTGTTGTAGCTTATGTGTCAGTGTAACTGGTTATGGCCTAGAAGATAATTTTAGTATAAGTGCAGATACTTACAAAGCTGACAATGCCTCTGATGTTTACTTGGAAGATTCCTTTTTCGAATAATATATAGAATAATATGTTCTACTGTGGGGTTTTTTGTTTGTTTGATTCAAATAAAAAATGTAATAAGTAAAAATTGACTAAAGGGTGGTCCAGTGATTAAGAATCCGCCTTGTGATGCAAGGGACACTGGTTCAGTCCTGGGTCCAGTAAGATCCCACATGTCTCAGAGCAGCTAAGCCTGTGTGTCACAACTACTGAGCCTGTGTTCTAGAGCCCGCAAGCTGCAACTGCGGAGCCCATGCACTGCAACTCCTGAAGACTGCATGCCTAGAGGCCATGCTCTGCAACAAGAGAAGCCATCACAATGAGAAGCCCACCACCCTGCAATGAAGAGTAGCCCCTGCTTGCGACCACTAGAGAAAGCACGTGTGCAGCAACAAAAGCAGCAACAAAGACCCACCACAGCCTAAAAATAAAATACATAAATCTTTAAAAAAAATTGACTGGGGTATATAATCTGAACCTAATCATAGGAAGATGTCAGGAATATTCTATACATATTCTAAACATGAGAAAGATTCTCTGAGAAAAGAACTCTGTTCTTCAGAAATGCCAGTCTCATGAAAGAGACACTAATGGGAACTAAGGAAACATAACTAATTTTAATATGATTGTAGACCATCCCGTGCTGTGGGGAAAATGCTATAAAGGATATTATTGGATCAGCTGACAACTGGAATACATATGATAGTCATTAATTTAAAGTGAAAGTTGCTCAGTCATGTCCGACTCTTTGCAACCCCATGGACTATATAGTCCATGGAATTCTCTAGGCCAGAATGGGTAGCCTGGAGTGGGTAGCCTTTCCTTTCCCTTCCAGGGGATCCTCCCAACCCAGGGATCGAACCGAGGTCTCCCGCATTGCAGGTGGATTCTTTACCAGGCGAACCACAAGGGAAGCCCAAGAATACTGGAGCGGGCAGCCTATGCCTTCTCCAGGGGACCTTCCTGACCCAGGAATTGAACCGGGGTCTCCTGCATTGCAGGCAGACTCTTTACTATCAGGGAAGCCCTCCTAGTTGTTAAAGTATTATATAAATGTTAAATTTACTGGAGTTGATAACTGTATTGTGGTTATGAAAAAGAATATCCCTACTTTTGTCAGACACACAATGAAGTATTTATAGGTAAAGAGTATTGATGTATGCATTAATTCAAAGAAAAAAAATGTATGTACATATACATGTACACACACACATATAACATACAAATTTTAACACTAGGTAGTTTGGGTAAAAGGTAGGAGCTGTTCTGTATACTGTCCTTATTCTTGCAACTTCTCTGTATGTTTGAAATTATTTCCAAATAAAAAGTCAAAAGGGGTTAAATGGAAATATAGGTCTGGTGAAACTTGCCTTGGAGAGACATACATTAATGGTTGTGATTGATGAATGGACTACAAGACATTATGACAAGGAGGGAAAGCCTAGCTAACCCTTCCTGTGACTACTTAGGCTGAAAACTCTTTCTTCAGATTCAAAGCCACAAATCCACCCCTGGCCTGTCTGTCATCTGGCATAAGCAGATTCTCAGCCAGCGTGATCTCTGCAGTCGTCCTATTTCCAGATTCATGTGCAGGAAATCAACACCAACCAGGACATGCTTGCCCAGTTGAGCAGCAGCAGTAGCAGCAACAACATTCTGATGAAAACCACTTTGGGGAGGGGTGGTGGTGGGCAAAGCAGAACATCAAAGAGGGAGGGGCTCTACCCCTTTGTGTTTTGTTTTTTAATTACCAATGACAGGAGGACTTCAGTGCTTTTCTCTAGCCCACCCCAACGACCACCAGTAAACTCTCAGGGAGGCAACTGTGTCGAAGGTGCAGCTCAGTCCAGCCCAGAGGGTAAGCTCTGGGGAGACAGACAACGTTCCCGAGAGGGTAGAAATCTCAGGATCTGGAGCAGTCCGGTTTGGAGAGTGTGGACTGGATTTTAGCCAGAAGTCAAACCTCTTCATTGTCACAGGGAGGGAAGATCTTCTGTGTGCAAAGTGTGGGTGAAACTTTAGTCAGAAGTCACATTCATCAGACATCAAAGGACACACAGGGAAAAGCCTTAAATATGTAGGAAGCGTGGGCCAGGCTTTTTAGATGTCGCCCCTTAAAACCACCAGAGTACACACTCCGGGGAGAAGGTTTATGTGTGCTTTTAGCCTCAAGTCACACTGCATCAGAGGACACACACAAGGGAGAAGCCTTTTGTGTGCGTGCTGTGTGGGTGAGGTATTAGTGAAAAGTCAGCCCTCGTTAAGCACCAGAGGATTCACAGAGGGCATAAACCTTACGTGTGCAGGAACTGTGGTCAAGACTTTAGGGAGATATCACACCTGAGGACACATTCAGGTGAGAAGCCTTTTGTTTACGGGGAGTGTGGGTGGGGGCCTAGTCACAAGACATTCCTCAACCCACAGCAGAGGACACACTCAGGAGAGGAGCCTGATGAGTGCAAGTATGTGGGCAAGGCTTCAGCCGTCCTTCTCTGGCTATTTCTGTCTTTTCCTGGCTTGTGCAAATACTTGTTTGCATAAATTCTCTATATAAATTCAAGCCTGTTCACTTTCAGATTGTAGATTGTCATGGTAATGCTCCCTCGTGATTCACACCTCCCTGCATCTGTGCCCTGTGCAGTTGCTTCCCACATGGACTCTGGGCTTGGCCATGTGACTTGCCTTTCACAGTGGGGTACCAGCAAACATGACCCAAGCAGAAGCTCGATAAGTTCGTGAATGGAGGCCTGTTTTCTTGGAACCCTGAAATAACCATGCAAAGCAGCAGCTCAGGAGGAAAGACCACGCTGGACCCAACTGCTGAATGCAGCCATGTGCATCCAGGTGAGCCCAGCAGAATCACCCAGCTGATCCACAGACATATAGACAAGTTCAGTCATTATGGTTTTAAGCCATGAAATCTTGAGGTGATTTGTCATAGCAGTAGGTAACTGTCATCCTCAGCTACAGCAGAGACATGGCTGCCTTTAGTGGCTCTGTGCATATCAAAAAAAAAAAAAAAGTGAGTCATAACAATATGCCACTACTGGCAGACATACTTTTGCTCAAACCAAAGGTGCCCCTTCTTCCAGGATGCAGGCCTATGCCAGGGGCCTTCGTGCTCTACATAAGCTGTATGCCACGTGAACCTCCTGGGAGTTTTGACTCTCTCTTCACTTAGCATAGACCAGAAACTCGACTTAGGACGGGTTCAAACGCTCCAGTTAGAGAGAGAGCACCGAGCAGCGCTCCCAGCCTTTATTCAGTAGCAAACTGACTTTTATTAAGGAGAACAGACCAAACGTGACTAATAGAGAGTCACTGCATTTTTCAGGCAAGTCAGCTGGGTGAGCTTCTCCTTGAAAATGAGAACAGTTCCCTGAAAAAGAGGAGCCATCATTCCTCTGAACCAGCCATGAACATTCCAGAGAAGAGGTAGATAGTAGATTCTAGAAGAGGTGGCAGTGAGGAGCTTAGGCCCTCACATAGGTGTTGATGCCCAGCAGAAATGGCCCAAGCAGTCCTAGAAGACTGCTCTGGGACCAGAGGTCTGTGGAGAAGGTTGGGCGATGCCCCAGTCTTCACAAACCCTCAGGCCTGCGTCAGCAGCAAACTGGATGCCACCCTCGGGACTGTAGTGCACAGGGCCACAGCGCAACTGGGGCTCCTCCTCCTCGTACCAGCGCTGTTCACTGAAATCGGGGAAGAAGGCTGCAATCTCTCTACTGGCTGAAACCACTGAGTCTGTAAGGGGAGGAGAGAAAGAGAAGGGGTTCTCATAGGGAGTGCAGGGTAGACGCAAGAAGCAGTCATAATCAGCTTCAGAGCCTGTACTTCTCCCACCCCTACGTCCTGGGACACAGGTCACCACAAAGGGCCAGAAACCCAACTGGGAGGAAAGCTCCCTGGGGGACCTGCCTTTCAACCCCACCACCCACCCTGCCCAGCATCCTTGAACCAAATTCCCTTTGAATACGGTGGACACAGGAGGCAGCCTCACCTGAGCCGTGGGTTGTGTTACGGGTGTCGGTGAGGCCAAAACTCCCACGAATTGAATCTGGGGCCACGTGGCGTGCCCGAAACACTCTGGTGGGTCCCATCACAGTCCTTCAGAGCTGCATGGCGTCCTTGTGGGCGAGGATGTAGGCTCGGATCGGCCCACTGTGAACCAGGGGAGCACATGTCAGGAATCTGGCTCTGGGTTCAGGAGGGCACACCGGACATCCTGAGAGTCCCCTTGCCTTTCTAGCTGAGTACTGCGTCAAAGAGGTGACAGAAGGCCGCCGAGGAAGAAAGGCCACCGAGACAGCAGATTTGTTAGGAAGCATTCAGCAACACTCTTCTACCGCCCCTGGATCAGTAAGCACCTCAGAAAAGGTGGCCACAGGGTCAGTCTCGGCCCGAACCCATGTTTCTTCAGACCCTCGACACTGCTTACAACTTTAAAGAGTGGCAAATAAAATTAATAAATCTACTTAGTGGGGCAGGGGAAATAAGTCAGTGGATGAAGATGTTGGAACTAAAATGAGAAATACCTGGCCATGAACTCCACAAGCCACTGATAGAAAAAAGCCCTGCAAGGAGAGAGGACCTCCATTAAGACACCAGTGCCAAGAGAATTTTTGACACTCCTGCCTCCGTAGAGGAGGGAATAATCACTGCTTTCGAGAAAGGAACAGGGAGTCTGACTTACCTGGGTCTGAACCCAGGCTCTCCAACTTACCACCTGTGTAGTTTCGGGTAAATCAATAACTTCCCTAACTTAGTTTCCTAATCTGTGTGCTGGGGACATAATAGCTACCTCATGGGGTTGCTGGGAAATGAAATGAAATCAGGAGCCTTTGGACAGTATTTGACAGAGTCAATTGTTGACAAGTGATATTATCAGGATAGAAGACTAAATTTCTTTTTGTACCATGAGGTAGGACCCTCCTAGAAAATATTTTAAAAACATTGATAATCATGAAAAGTTTGTGTTATCAATCCACTCTTTAGAAGACTGGCTGAATTTTACAGTTGGTAAGTACAGTAGTCATGTATGGATGTGAGAGTTGGACTATAAAGAAAGCTGAATGCCAAAGAATTGATGCTTTTGAACTGTGGTGTTGGGAGAAGACTCCTGAGAGTCCCTTGCACTGCAAGGAGATCAGACCACTTAATCCTACAGGAAATCAGTCCTGAATGTTCATTGGAAGGAGTGATGCTGACGCTCCAATACTTTGGCCACCTGATGCAAAGAACTGACTCATTGGGAAAGACCCTGATACCAGGACTGAAGGCAGGAGGAGAAGGGGGCGACAGAGGATACGATGGTTGGATGGCATCACCCACTCGATGGACATGACTTTGAGCAAGCTCTGAGAGTCGGTGATGTACAGGGAAGGTTGGCATGCCGCAGTCCACAGGGTCACAAAGAGATACACTGAGTGACCGGACTGACGTCTGTGAGAACCTGACTTGGGTGTTGGTAAAATCTTTCCAGGGATAGAGAAGCCTCCCGCTCAGAGGACGCTTGGCTCCTACCTTCATGCTCTCGGTAAAACTTCTGGCAGTCTTCCTTTCTCCATAGAAGTTCTCTCATTCGCACAATAAGGAACTTGTTGCTCAGAATCTGCTGATGAACAGCCTGGATAAACGCCATCCCAAAGATAAAAGTCAGTGACAGCGAGCATCTGACTGAACAGGAGATCCAGGCTAACCAAAAGACTCCTGGGGAAACATTACAGCCTAAAACTTGAAGAAAAGAGACTCCCTGTTGCTATCTTGAAGACGGGAATGAGTCATGTAACAAGGAATGTGAGTAGTTACTTAAAATGATAGTCCCCACCTGAAGGCCAGTTAGGACATGGGGACCTCAGCCCTATAGTCCCAGAAATCAAATTCTGCCATTCCGAATGAGCTTCAAAATGGATTCTTCCCCACACCCTGGAGATAAGGGCCCAGTCAATTGATACCTGGACTTTGGCTTTGTGAAACCCTAAGGCGAGAATCTAGCCCTCAGCCAAACCTACTGGACCTCTACATTCTAGAACTGTGAGGTAATGAATGCTGTTTAAAGCTGCTAAGTTGTGGTAATTTGTTATGGGGCAATAGAGAACTGGGCCTTCCCAGGTGGTGCAGTGGTACGGAATTTGCCTGCAATGCAGGAGACACAGCAGACAAGGGTTTGATCTCTGGGTCGGGAAGATCCCCTGGAGGATAAAACAGCAACCCACTCCAGTCTTCTTGCCTGGAAAATTCCATGGACAGAGGATCCTGGCACGCTATAATCCATGGAGTTGCAAAGAGCCAGACACGACTGAGCACATGCGCAGTAGACAACTAGCATACACACACTGTCTTGAGGTTTGATTCTTCTTACTGTATTAGAGCCTTTGTTTAATTTTTTAAAAAAATATTTTATTTATTTGTTCCTTTGGCTGTATGTGTTTAAAAAATCTGCCTGCAAGGTGGGAGACCGGGATTCCATTGCTGGGTTGGGAAGATCCCCTGGATGAGGACATAGAAACCCATTCCAGTATTCTTGTCTGGAGAATTCCCATGGACAGAGGAGCCTGGGGGCTATAGTCCATGGGGCTGCAGACAGTCGGACACGGCTGAGTGACTAAGCACAGCACACAGCCTGGGGTCTAAGTTGCAGCCCGCAGGATCTTCATTGCTTCATGCAGAATCATCTGCTGTGGCCCGTGGCCTTCAGTAGTTGTGGCACGTGGGCTTAGTTGCCCCATCTTAGTTCCCCAATCTCAGTGGGATCTTAGTTCTCTGATCACAGATCAAACCTATGTTCCCTGCATCAAGGCGGATTCTTCAGCACTGGACTACCAGTGGTTATATTTTATATCTGCCTCAGTTCTCCAACAGATTTTTAGTTTCCTTGGGGTCAGCATCCACGACGTCTAGCTTTGCCTCCACACCATCTAGCACAGGACTGTGTTGTCAGTCTTCACAAATGGCCCTGTGGCAGCTGAAACAGAAGCAATGCCCAGGGCATACAGTAGAGGCTTAGGATGTGTTCTCACCTCCAGAAGCAGGGGGTGAGCAACTGGGCATCAGGCTTGATGAGGGCCAGAGTGAGCTGGAGAGCCTGCGGGCTCCGCAAGATCGAGGTCATCTCCCTCCTGCACCAGAGAGCCAGATTAGAGACTCATCAGTGTTACACTCCCCACCCTTCTTACTCTGGAGCCATGCAGTCTTGCAAGTCAACTAGGGCTCTCACTTCTGACATTCATCAAGCAGATGACAGTTGCTTAGTATTTAACTGCCCATTGGGATCATGGGATTGAGGGAAAGGACTAGTACAGGACCCTCAAGTTGCCCACTGGGGGAGATAATCTTGTTAGTGCAACTGTAACCCTGCAAAGGAGTGACCCATTTAGAAGTTCAAGTTTAAGCATGACCTGTCTCTGCCAGTACTCCCTTCCCTTCCTATCTTTTGTGTTTTACAGAGGATTTACAATTTACATTCCCAAAGAGCCTAGCCACAAGGGTATGGTCACACAGTGCTCTCCCATCAATTCTGGTGTGTACATCTGTAGATGTGGTACTGTCATCCCCTCACCAAATGTTAAGTGACTCTCTACTGGGTTCCAGGCAGTGCCAAGTGTTGGAGGCTGACTCCTGAATACACTCCTTTACCCCGAATCCTGAGGAGCCCATGGTGTGGAGTCAGAGGGGATGTAGACCGTGCCTGGTCCCTCCCTCGACTGGAGGACTCAACCCCTTTGAGCAACCCTGCCTGTGACACTTCCATGGACCCCAGGAGAGGCCCAGATATTGTCAGGGAGATGGAGAAACCATTTCTTCACTTTGCACGGGGGCCTCCCTGCCCACTGCCCAGCAATCCCATGAAGCAACAGCAGGGGCTGAGGCAAGTCCACCTCGCACCCTGGGAGGAGGGCCGGGATGGGGCAGGTCAGGTTGAGTCTTTGCATCAGGCCCAGGCTGAGCATAAAAGGGGGTCCCTCGGGCTGGGAGGAGGCAGATTGGGGATCATGGAGACCCAGAGGGCCAGCCTCTCGCTGAGACACTGGGCACTGTGGCTACCGCTCCTGGGACTAGTGCTGCCCTTGGCCAGCGCCCAGGCCCTCAGCTACAGGGAGGCCGTGCTTCGTGCTGTGGATCAGCTCAATGAGCAATCCTCAGAACCTAATATTTACCGTCTTCTCGAGCTGGACCAGCCTCGTCAGGATGTGAGTCAGGGAGGGGGCTGGGTAACGGACCCTCTAGGTGCGGGAGCAGGGACACGGAGCAGAGAGGGAAGCCTGAGCCCGAGCCCAGTCTCCCCACTCTGATCCTTGACCAGGATGAAGACCCAGACACCCCGAAGCGGGTGAGCTTCAGGGTGAAGGAGACCGTGTGTTCCAGGACCACCCAGCAGCCCCCGGAGCAGTGTGACTTCAAGGAGAATGGGGTGAGCCTGGGGGCTGGGGGCAAGGAGGATGCTTCCCAGATGGCTGAACAGGGCACTTCCAGCAAGATTCCCAGCCCCTGGTGTGAGGTTGGGAGGTTATGGCCTGGGGGTGGGTGGTTCCACTCTGACCTTGAGCCTCCCTTTCCAGCTGCTGAAACGGTGTGAGGGGACAGTCACCCTGGACCAGGTCAGGGGTAACTTTGACATCACCTGTAATAATGTAAGTGGCCCCTTCTGTACTGTGAGAACTGCCGTGGGGGTGGGTTGTGGAAGTACCTTTGGACCAATGACCCGCTGCCCCATCCAGGGCTGAGAAAGGCCCTCTTACCCTGCCCCCTCCCTCCCCGAGCCCCAGGTCTCCAGTCCTGGCTGTGTGTCCCTAAGAGCAGTGGTTCTCTACTGGGGTCTCCACCCAGAGAGCTTGTCAGAAAGGCAGATTATCAGCCCCATTCAGAGAAACTAAGTCGGTCTCTGCGGTGGGGTCCGATCATTTGTCTTTTCCCAAGACTTTCAGGGACTCTGACCATCCTAAAGTTTTGAGAGTCACAAACTCTCAATTAATGCTCCCTTCCAGCTTTGCTGGGATGGGCTTGTGACTCTGGGAAGCCCTTGTCTTCCCTCAGTGTCCTCATCTATCTCTGAGTGTGGGGATTCCACCTCATGCTCCACATATCACAGCCAGAGGTGAACTGCTGCCCAAGGAGCCTGGTGTGACCCTGGAAATGGGAGGTCCAGGTAGGGAAGGAGGTTGGGTTGCTGGTGATGCAGTACCAACAAGCAGCCTGTGTTCCTTTCTGTTTCACAGCACCAGAGCATCAGGATAACAAAGCAACCATGGGCGCCTCCACAAGCAGCCCGAGTATGTCGCATTGTCGTGTTAAGGGTTTGCAGATAATCAGCGCTTGAGGATTTCCATCATAAGGCAGAGAAGAGTCCCAAGGGTTTCCTTGCTCTGCCTCAGGCTACTGGATCTGAAAAATAAATTCTTGTGATATGAATATCCTGCAGGCCTCAATTTCATTGTCTCCTCTCCTCACACTTATCAAGAAAGAATCTTTAACTATTCCATATCTTGTGTGTGTATCTATGTGTGAGTGTGTGGTGTGTGCGTCTATTTGTCTATGTGTGTGTACAAGAGTGTATGTTGTGTGAGATCCCTCCTGTGAACAGAGAGGAGGGTGAGGCCCCTGTTCCTTCCAGGAGGGCACGCGGGAGACAGCAGCCCCAGGAGATCCATCCTTGGGTTCGTCCCAAGCCCTTCACCCGCCCCTGCCCTCCTCCAACACCCAGTCGGACCTAAGGAGACCTGCTGTGTGTGCAGTGCTGGTGGGAATGCTGACCCTGCTCACACGGAGCTGACAGTCCACGAGGGGCCAGGCTTCTGACCTTTGAAGCACTCAGAGACGCAGTTGATTCTCAGGGCTAAGCCTGCAGGTGCAATGCCCATGAGTCTCATGGACATGACGCTGGCTGGGAGGAGCAGAGGAGGGGGCGATGCAGGATCCGGGCTCACACCTGAGTTTGCTGGGGAAATGGTGCATGTGGATTGCTCAAGGACCAGGTGTGGCGGCGGGGCCAAGCAATCTAAGATGAGGACTGTGATGTCTCTCCTGAGCAGACCTCACTTCTGACCGGCTGTGAGGACTAAGCCAGGAAAGCTGGATGCTGGAGGCATGGAAGGTTCACCCTTCGCATCACAGGAAGTGCAGCCTGAGAACCCGGATGTGGGATCTCCGAAGGATCAGGGCTGGATGGGGGAAGAGGACTTCAGTCTCAAGAGTGTAAGAGTGAAAGGCCCAGAGGCAGGAAAGCACAGAGAGATTGTTCCCGGTACCAGACACCAGTCACTACATGTATTACTAAGTATGTTCTATTGTAATCATGGCCCTTTTCGTCTTTGATGTGGGAAAATGACCCAGCCTGACCAAGAGGCTGCTTGACAACAGGCTAGGGTCAAACCTGGACAAGGAAACCAGGTTTCATGGAAGCCCACTTCTCCTTCCTTCTCCAAGGCTGAGTGTGTAACCACCACCCTCCATTCAGCTGCCATCTTCCATGGTTTCCCAGATAATTGTCCCGAGTCCCAGAGGCCGACAGTGGCCAAGAGCTACTACCCCCGAACTGCAGTCCCGTGGCCATCCCACGGGAAACTGGATTAGAATTTGCCTCACGGCCTCGGGGACCCTCTAACATTTTGGCTTATTATCTCTCCCAGTTGAACTCCTCCACACCTCACCGCTGGCCACTCTACTTGGTGACTCGATTGGATGACTGGACATGGAGTCACTTGGGGGTCAAATTAGAAGGGATGTCCTGAAGACTGATGTCCTAGGTCAGAAAAAAGGAGGAGGTGGCTTCTATGCCTGAAGATCCCTGAAGTCTTCCCAAGGAGGAAGACCTGGGTTAACAGTGGGATCAGGGGCAGAGATGGGAGACAAGCGGGAGGCTCTGAGTGGCCTGAGGGCTTGCGGTGGACAGGGCAGCCTGACACCGGAAGCCCACAGCCATGGGGTGATGACAAGTAAGAAGAGCAACCATTTAGGCCCTGATGCCAGGTGGGGGTGGTGTGGGCTCTGGAGGCAGTGGGTGACATGGTCAAATGGGCGGTGTCTTGGAGCCCTAGAGAATAGCTTGGAGGGTGGGCAGTGTTCAGGGAGAAACTGATATTCTCCAGCTTCTGGAACATGGAGTATGGAGGTTGTGGCGTCACCAAAAGGAAAGAAGACAGGAGTAGGACTAGGGCAAGGGTGACGGGAGGTCAGGGTAGTGTCCTCAGGAGGACGAAGGAGCAGATGGGGCTCCCAGGCTTCCAGCTCTGGGCTCCTGCGATAGCACCCCGCCAACAGTCCAGTGCAGACAACCAGGGTGTTCTTGGGAGTCTTGAACCCAGAGGCACAGAGCAGTGATGATGTGCATGAGAACTGGTTTCTTCAGGAGGGCCGTCCCAGGAACATTTGAGGACTGGGAGGTGAAGCAGCCCGGATGCACCTGAGCCAGCCCTGTCTCCGAAGAGGAGAGTCCTTGGAGGAGAGTCAGCAGGAACACACAGGGAGGAGGGGACCCAGGAGAGCAGGGACAGGGGACTATTGGTCAGGGGCAATTTCAGGAGGACAGAGTGTCCGCAGAAGCTGTGCTGATAAAACAAGGCTTGAGTGTGGCCTCTGCATCTAGGGAGGGCTGGTCAGCCTGCGATGGGCTTGATGTAAGCCAGCAAAGAATTGTTGGAGGTGGTGTAGGGAACACTTCCTCAGGCTCTGCTGGGGAGGGGCCAGGACAATAGGCCATGTTCTGTGGGGTCTGAGGACAAGACATTAGTAGACTGGGAAAAGGAATGAAGAGGAATCCAGGAGAGAGGAGAAATGGAACTCACTCCCTGGGCCTGGGCACAGAGAAAAAGATGGTGTGGGCGTGTGTCTGCCTAGGGACAAGCTGTGTGTATACGTGTTAAGGTGTGAGTAGTACTGTTAGACATCATTAAATGACGCCCTATTGGGTCCTAGGCAGTACTGAGAGCTGAAGGTTGAGTGCGCAATACACTCCTTTACCCTGAATCTTGAGAGACCTTAGAGGGGAAGCCGAGGAGATGTAGACAGTGCGTGGTCCCT
Source organism: Dama dama (assembly GCF_033118175.1). NCBI lineage: Eukaryota > Metazoa > Chordata > Mammalia > Artiodactyla > Cervidae > Dama > Dama dama. Next base: position 55,711,725 of record NC_083704.1, on the reverse strand, counting down.
CCCTCTCCTGGAGGACTCAATCTTCTTGAGCAAGCCTCCCTGTGACACTTCCCATGGACCCCAGCAGAGGCCAAGACATTGTCCGGGAGATGGAGAAACCATTTCTTCACCTTGCTCAGGGGCCTCCCTGCCCACTGCCCAGCAATCCCATGAAGCAACAGCAGGGGCTGAGGCAAGTCCAGCTCACACCCTGGGAGGAGGGCAGGGGTGGGGCGGGTCAGGAAGACTCCTGGTTGAGCCTTTGCATCAAAGCTCAGGCTGAACATGAAAGAAAGGTCCCTCAGGCTGCGAGGAGGCAGTTTGGGGACCATGGAGACCCAGAGGGCCAGCCTCTCCCTGGGACGGTGGTCACTGTGGCTACTGCTGCTGGGACTGGTGCGACCCTCGGCCAGTGCCCAGGCCTTCAGCTACAGGAGAGCTGTGCTTCGCGCTGTGGATCAGTTCAATGAGCAGTCCTCAGAAGCTAATCTCTACCGCCTCCTGGAGCTAGACCCGCCTCCAGAGCAGGATGTGAGTTGGGGAGGGGGCTGGGAAGGGGATCTGTCTCCTGACATCCTTGGCCACACTGTCGCCCCCTTCACTCAGGCTGTACCTCCTGTCAGGAAGGCACTTCTCCCTCTAGGTGGCTCCCACCTGTTTTAGGAAACCTTCCCAGACCTGGGACCCTCCCAGCCCCAGGCTTCCTGCCTTAGCATCTCTGCTGTGGGATCAGGCGCCCTGCACACCTGGCTCCCAGGACTTCCGGGAAATCTAGGGATGGAGGAGGTCACAGGCTCTGTGAGGTGATGTCCGTGCTGAAGCCCCTCTGCACCATGGTGTCTCCCTGCCAGGGAGGCCTCTGTCAGCCTGGACGTTCCAGGTACAAGGGCTCTCTCTGCAGGGGGCGCTGACCTCCCTCAGCCCCTCTGCGGGGAGGCTCTGCCCTCAGCGCTGCTCTGCAGTCCACTCCTGCTCTCTGTGAGCCCGTGAGGCCGGGACGGGCTCTGTCCCTCCCCTGGGCTCCCAGCACCAAGTCCAGGGCCGGACACGCAGGGGGCTGGAGAGGCTGCCATCTGGGTGGGCGCGGAGAGACAGATCAGAGAAGGAAACATGAGCCCGAGTCCAGTCTCCCCACTTTGATCTTTGACCAGGTGGAGGACCACAGTGCTCGAAAGCCTGTGAGCTTCAGGGTGAAGGAGACCATATGCCCCAGGACGAGCCAGCAGCCCCTGGAACAGTGTGACTTCAGGGAGAATGGGGTGAGCCTGAGGACTGGAGGAGGAGAATGCTTCTCAGGGAGCTGAACAGGGGCTTTTGGGACAGAATTGCAGTTCCTGGGGTGAGGTGGGGTGTGGCTGGGAGATGTGGCCTGGGGTTTCTAGTTTGACCTCAAGCCTTCTTTTCCAGCTGGTGAAACAGTGTGTGGGGACAGTCACCCTGTACCAGAGCAGGGGTGACTCCGACATCACCTGTAATGATGTAAGTGGCCCCTTCTGTTCTGCAAGGACTGCTAGAGGGGTGGGTTGTGGAACTTCCTATGGACCAATGACCCGCTGCCCCATCCAGGGCAGAGAAAGGTCCTCCTACCCTGGCCCCTCCCACCCCAAGCCCCAGGTCTCCAGTCCTGGCTCTGTGCCCCTTAGAGCAGTGATTCCCACTGGGGTCCCAAACTGGGAACTGATATAGAGGCAGATTCGCAGGCCTCCTCAAACCTCCTGAATCAGATTCCTGGATGGGGGGCAGCCTTTTGTATTTTCACAAAGCCTCCAGGCGTTTCTGTCGATGCTGAAGTTTGAGAGGCATTGACTTGAGTCATGAGCCCTCAACCCTGGTTCTCTTCCAGCTTTTTTGGGATGAGCTTGTGACCCTGGGAAGCCCCCTGTCACCTAAGGGACCTTGGTTTCCTTGTCTGTCTGTGGTGTGGCGATTTAACCACAGGCTCCAAACATCATATGGGAGGTAACCTGGGGCTCCAAGCTTCCTGATTTGGCCCAGGAATCGGAGTGTTCAAGTGGCAAGGGGTCTGGTTTTAATGCTGAGCCAATCCCCCAAAGCAACTATTTCCTCCTGGTTCACAGATTCAGAGTGTGGGGATATTCGGCCAGCTGTTGGATAAAATCCAGAGAGGTGGGCGGAAAATCCTCGACAAAGTAAAGAGAATTGGGCAGAGAATCAGAGATTTCTTCACGGATTGAAGTCCTAAGGATCAGGTTATCCTGGTTCAGACTTCTGGTTCCTGAAAAATAAATTCTTCTGAAAACAACTTCCTTAACATTGAAATTCACTTCTCTTCCCTCTCAGTCTTACTAGGACCAGGTCCTTACTCTGAGAGTCCTCCTGAGTGTATGTGTGTGTGTGAGAGAGAGACAGACAGACAGACAGAGATTACTCCTATTAACTCCCGGATAGGTGAGGCCGTCGTCCTTTCAGGAGGGTATGCGGGTACAAGGATGTAATGACGACCATAGCTAACACCGATGTATGGTATATTTGAAAGTTGTTAAGAGAGCAGAGCCTAAGTGTTCTCATCACAAGGAGAAGACCTCATTTGTTTTTTTGTTTTTCTAAGAGACGATGGAAGTTAAGGAAACTTACTGCAGTACTCATTTCACAGTATAAGAAAGTCAACTCGTTATGCTGTACCCTTGAAATTTATACTGCTGTATGTCAATTATATCTCAAATGAAACTGGAAAAAATATTTATAGAGTGTGAAAGGATTATTACAGCAAAAAGTTTGTGAAGCGCTAATTAGAGAAACTCTCCATGGGTGTGCAAGGAGACACATATGATAACATCCAGTTGGAGTATTGGTCTGTTTCTACAATAGATAGCAAACAGCAGTGAACACAAATAAATGGATTACCGTATATCATATAAAAAAAAAAACTACAAAATAAGCTACAAATACGTTATAAGGATACTTATATAATGTTTAAAAGCGTGGAAACAACACTATGTTTTGCTTATGGGTACTGGTGTAAAAACAAAAAACGTGCTAGAGGAGAACTGAGCAGGTCAACGCGCTAGGACAATGTTCATCCCTTCTACTAGAGTCGCATTCTGGCCCCAAACTACGCTTCCCGGCAGGCTGCGCGCCGCGCCGTGACGCACTCCCTGCTGACGCAGTGCCTTGCCTTTGCGTTTTTCGTTGCTGGGGAAGCGCCGCGCTCTCTTTTAGTCGCTGGACGCGACAGCAGGTGACTTTGCTGCTGCCGCGTCGCCCAGCCGGTGGCAGACGTGGACCTCGCGGGAGCAGTTCCTGGGCTCGCCGGCGGACTGTGAGGTGGACCGGCTGGGCAACTGCTAGGGCAGGAAGAGAGTGACCGCCCCCCCCCGCACCTCCTCCCCGGGCGTTCGGACCTCAGGCGCAGACCTGGCGTGGGCCTGGGTGTCGCGGGGCTGGTTCCCTAAGGAGTTGTGGAGACGCGCGCTGAGGATGCGACACCCCTCCCAACTGCTTGCCTTCCTTGTGGGTGGGGCGGCGTTCCCTCCCTCGTTGTCCAGTACCCTGTTCTTGTGGTTTATAGCTACCTCCCCAGAGTCCCCGGCCTCGCCTTACGCCGGGTGCTGTCTGGGCTGTCCACTCTGGCGGCAAATCCGCTGCGGGCGATTGAGCGCTTGAATTGTGGCGAGTGCTACTGAAGAACTACATCCTTACGTCCTGTTCATTAACATCTAACTGAAGAATGAAGAAGTCTAGAACTTGTTTTTCATCAGACACGAGGTTGTTGTTCAGTCGCTAAGTCGCGTCCCACTCTTGCGACCCCATGGACTCTACCCCATCAGGCTCCTCTCTCCATGAGATCTCCCAGCAAGAGTACTGGAGTGGGTTACCATTTCCTTCTCCAGGGAATCTCCCTACTCGGGGGTCAAGCCTGTGAGTCCTGCATTGGAGGCAGGTTCTTTACAACTGAGCCACTGGGAAAGCTCCCGACACAAAGTGATTATTTTGCTGAGACTACATTTCGCTTTAACCGTGTTTTTAATGTCTTTTGGAATGTGCTGTAGGTGTGCAAAACACCTCTGATATCAAAGAGATTACTGGGGGGGGGGGGGAGTAGGAATCCAAACTCTTGATAACCTTTTAACATTGCATATGTGTTGAAATGATAATATCTTAGATATGTTGGGTTGAAGAAGTGAAGTTAGTCACTCAGTGTTGTCCGACTCTTTGGGACCCCTTGGACTGTAGTCCCCCAGGCTTCTCTGTCCACGGAATTTCTCCAGGCAAGAATACTGGAGTAGGTTGTCATTCCATTCTTCAGGGGATCTTCCAAACCCAGGGATCGAACCCGGGTCTCCCGCATTGCAGGCAGATTCTTTACCGTCTGAGCTACCTAATTTTACAGGAAGCCCATAAAATTAATTTCACCTTTTAAACAACTATTTGAGATGGCTGCTATGGAATTTTTTTTTCCTCGGTGGTGCCGTGTGGCATGCGTGAGTCCGGGATCTTAGTTCCCAGACCAGGGATGGAACCTGTGTCCCCTCAGTGGAATCACAGAGTCTTATCCGTGGGACCACCAGGGTAGTCCTGGAAATTTAACATTACATATGTGGTTGGCACTGTAGCTTCTATATTACTCTTGGATAGCGATGTACTTGGAGAAGGGCTATTTCTGCATGTGACAGATACTTCCTGGGCTCTTGGGGACGCTTCCTAGAGGAGCTGATGTGTCTGGAGGGCATTCTTACCCTGTCTTGTCTGAGGGGGTCTGGTCTACCACAATTAATATTTCTGTTGGAGGTTCCCGCAGAATGGCTTTTTCAGCCCCTCTTCCCTAGCCACCAGGCACCTTCCTGGGTTGGGTTGTGCTGCAGAGAGAAAACTAAGGACCTGATGGTGACCTGAGAACATGAGATGGCAGGAGGATGCATCTGTTACAACCAAATGCCTGTTGGTACTCAGGTTTTCTTTTCTACCAAGGTGAAGAAGATTTTAATGGTTTTAGAAGTCACGTTTGCCATTTTAATATATGCTGAACTGCCATGTAGTTTGTAGTTTGTGCTCACCAATTATTGAAGAGGCATTGTTTTCTCATTCACTTGAAATGCCATATATGCCACATAATACAGTTAGGTTCTTCGTTCCACCCACCCATCCAGCCAGCCATTCATCCTTCTTCCTCTGCATTAAGAATTGTAGATATGACCCACCTATGAGTGACCTGGATCATGAGGGAGGGGGGAAATTATACTAAGTATCATATGTACAAATATATAAATAGAGCAGAATAAGGGGGATCCAGAGTGCTAGGGTGTAGGGGCAGAGTTGGGCGATCAGGGTTGGCTTCTGTGAGGAACTATGTGTGAGCAGAAGATTGGAAGAGGTAAGGAAGGTAGATATGTGGGTGTGGTGGGAGACTCTTCCGGGCAGGGAAACAACCAGCGCTGAGACCCTGAGATAGGGAAGTAGGGAGACCAGTGTGATCGGAGTACAGAGAGCAAGGAGGAGAGGAAAGTATTAAAAGAGGCCGCCTCTGAGCCCTACGAGTTAAAAATCTTAAAGTATAATTAAATCTATCAGTTTTGTGTATTTTTTTTTTAACTGACTCTTTTTACTATCATTATTTTACTTCGACTGCACTGGGTTTTCGTTGCAGCAGACGCTTAGTTGGTCCACGGCAGGTGAGATCTTAGTTTCCTGACCATGGATTGAGCCTGAGTCCCCTGCATTGCAAGGTGGATTCTAAACCACTGGACCACCAAGGAAGTCACCAGTTTTGTGGTTTATAAGCTCTACAGCCTACAGGGTCACAAAGAGTTGGACTTAGCGACTAAACAACAAAGTGATATCATAAATCTTACATTTGTTCATTTATTGAAAACTTGAAACTGACTATTTGTCTCCATCGGTAGATAGAAAATTATTCTGGATATTCCTGAGTTCTTAAGACTGCTATTTTGCGAGCTGCACGTCAGTTTCTGTCAGAAGCTTTTTTAAGGTTTTTCTCTATTTGGCATAGCTATGAATTAATAGTTCTGATTTGTTCTTTTCGGCTTATATCTCTTTTGAACTGCTTTCATCAGTTTTAATGGCTCCACTTCACTCCATTTACATCCCTCACCTAGTTTCTCCGGGTGTCTCAGTGCTGACTCACCCGTTTAATTTTGCATTCAGCTAGCCAGTGTCATTTGGTCTTGTTTTTAATTTGTTTCACCTGGTGGTCTTCTTCTCTGTCGATATGGTCATGCATTTCATTGATTCTGAGAAGTATATTATCTCAAGGTGTTAATAAATTAATCTTTTACATGGAAACTTTGGATCATACTCAGTCCATCTCAGGCTTTATACTGTTTTGCTACATTTGATTTATCCTTCCTTCTCTGTATATCTTTTTTTCTTTTACTGCTGGATTATTTAAAACAAATCCCAAATAATGTGACATATCACTCCTAAATATATCACAATGTAGCTAACAAATAAGGGCTTTTTAAAAACACATATAACCACATTATCAGTAGTGCGTTAGTCTTTTCTAATAGTTGGTCTGTGTTCAAATTTACCTGATCATCTCAAAGTGTTTTGCAAATTTGAATCAGGATCTAGACAAGATCCACATACTGCTTTTTAAAAAAATGTTTCTTAAGCTTGTATCAATTCATCAGCCCTCTTCTGTTTTTTTTTTTCCTCTCCAGGCAAGAATACTATTTATAATGCTTTGAATCTAGAATATAAATCTACTTTAGATAATATTGTAGTTTTCACATAGTAGATTGTAAATCAAGGGGAAAATAGTTTTGAACTTTATCAAGAAGTATTCATCAATATGAAAAGCATGGCAATTCCCTGGTGGTCTGGTGCTTAGGACTGGGTGCTTTTACTGCCATGGCCCTTACTCAGTCCCTGATTGGGAACTAAGACCCCACACACTGCTTGGCATAGCTGGGAAAAAAAAAAAAGAAAAACATTATATCACCAGTGGCATTGCTGGTTGTAGTGTTTGAGTTACCAGCCATATAGCACACCTGTATTTGTCATCTGTAGAACGCACACATCATCAGTAAGGCACGTCCATGTCTGTCTCCGTTTGTAACTGTGACCTGCCTATAGCTATAAGCATCTGATTGGTTCACTGTCTCCTGGTGTAGTCCTTTCAAGAAATTCATATTGAAAAGCATAGTATTTTGTTGTCAATTACTTTCCTTTATTTCTCGTTTATATTTTGGTTAGGGCACTATTTTTTAAATGCTGTGTATGGGGACATTTTATTCAATATGAATCTCATTTCAAGACAGTAAATGAGATGTTACAAAACATAGACTATGACAAGGAGCCTTTGATCCTAACAGTGTTGAGAACAGAACATGTGTCTGTCTTCTGTCTAACCTTTCACGTTCGTTCTTAATTAACTCTGCTCCTATCACTCGTTCACTCAAAAGTGTTTATTAAGTATTAAATGTTAAGTCCAGTTCTGTGTCCTTGGGATACACCAGTAGTATATCTGGGAGAAGGGTGTTCCAGACATAGGACCCAGTCTGCACAGCAGCAGGACAGAGGTCAATGCAGCTCAGACTGGGGTGAACGAAGGGCAGAGTACAGATGGAGTCAGAAAGCCAATAGGTTATGAAAGAATGTGGAACCTAGAGGCCCACTCAGGGCTTGGCTTTTACTCTGAACATTACGGATATATATATATATTCATTTATGTTTGGTTGCACTAGGTCTTCATTGCTGTGTGGGCTTTCTCCAGTGGCAGTGAGCGGGGGCTACTCTCTAGTTGCGGTGCACGGACTTCTCATCGCGGTGGTTTCTCTTACTGTGGAGCACAGGCACACGGGTTAGGGTCAGGGCTTCAGTAGTTGGAGCTCCCAGGCTCTAGAGCACGGGCTCAGTGGTTGTGGCACATGGGCTTAGTTGCCTCACAGCATGGGGAATCTTCCCACCGAGGATCAGACCCGTGTCCCTGCATCGTCAAGTGGATTCTTTACCACTGGACCACCAGGGAAGTCCTGGATACGTATACATTCTTGAATAAAGTAAGCAGTTTTGTTAGAAATGTGCAATAAAGAAGGAAGAGACTGGAATTAGCTTTAGTCACCTGCTCCCAATCCATTCTATTCCTGATCCCAGAACAGAACTCTCATGGCTGCAGAGAGTACTTCCTTGGGATCAGGGCGGGTCCTGACTTGATTGGGCTCAGTAGACCCTCTAGAGCAACATGTCTTAGTCATGCTTCATTCTGTCCTGTGAGAGTCAGTGAAGTTGGACAGATAATGAATGGGGAAATTCAAATGAGGTTTCACATGTGCTCTGGTTAGCCACTATTCTCTACTGTCTTCTGTATTAGAGACATCCAGACTGAGTGACTCCTGTGTATATCCACTGTTTCTCTTCAGCGGAAAAGTCACAAAGAACATTCCCATATTCGTCATGAAGATTGTTCTCTCTTGTTGGAAACAAATCGTTGTAACTTATGTGTCAGTGTAACTGGTTATGGCCTGGAAGGTAATTTTAGTATAAGTGGTGCTGCTGCTCCTCCTGCTGCTAAGTTGCTTCAGTCGTGTCCAACTCTGTGCGACCCCATAGATGGCAGCCCACTAGGCTCCTCTGTCCCTGGGATTCTCCAGGCAAGAATACTGGAGAATACTTTCCTTCTCCAATGCATGAAAGTGAAAAGTGAAAGTGAAGTCGCTCAGTTGTGCCAGTTTAAGTGCAGATACTTACAAAGCTGATGATGCCTCTGATGTATACTTGGAAGATTGCTTATTGGGATAATATATAGAATAATAGGTTCAACTGTGTGGTTTTTTTTTGCTTGATTCAAATAAAAGATATAATAAGTAAAAATTGACAAAAGGGTGCACCAGTGATTAAGAATCCGCCTTGTGATGTAAGGGACACTGGTTCAATCCCAGGTCCAAGAAGATCCCACATGTCGCAGAGCAGGTAAGCCTGTGTGTCACAACTACTGAGCCTGTGTTCTAGAGCCCACAAGCTGCAACTGCTGAGCCCATGCACTGCAACTCCTGAAGACTGCATGCCGAGAGGCCATGCTCTGCAACAGAGAAGCCGCACAATGAGAAGCCCACCACCCGGCAATGAAGAGTAGCCCCTGTTTATGACCACTAGAGAAAGCCTGTGTGCAGCAACAAAAGCAGCAACAAAGACCCGCCACAGCCTAAGAATAAAATAAGTAAATCTTAAAAAAAAAAAAAAAAAAAAAATTTGACTGTGGTACATAATCTGAACCTAGTCATCGGAAAATGTCAGGAATGTTCTATACATATTCTAAACATGAGAAAGATTCTCTGAAAAAAGAACTCTGTTCTTCAGAAATGCCAACCTTATGAAAGAGACACTAACGGAAACTAAGGAAACATAACTAATTTTAATATGATTGTAGACCATTCTGTACTATAGGGAAAATGCTATAAAGGATATTATTGGATCAGCTGACAACTGGAATACATATGATAGTCATTACGTTAAAGTGAAAGTTGCTCAGTCATGTCCAACTTTTTGCAACCCCATGGACTAGTCCATGGAATTCTCTAGGCCAGAATGGGTAGCCTGGAGTGGGTAGCCTATGCCTTCTCCAGGGGATCTTCCTGACCCAGGAATTGAACCGGGGTCTCCTGCATTGCAGGCAGATTCTTTATTATCATGGAAGCCCTGATAGTTGTTAAAGTATTATATAAATGTTAAATTTACTGGAGTTGATAACTGTATTGTGGTTATGAAAAAGAATATCTTTACTTTTGTCAGGCACACAATGAATTATTTATAGGTAAAGAGTATTGATGTATGTATTGATTTAAAAAATGTATGTACATATATGTGTACATACACATATATAACAGAAATTTTAGCAATAGGTAGGTTGGGTAAAGGGTACAGGGCTGTTCTGTGTACTGTCCTTATTCTTGCAACTTTTCTGTACGTTTGAAATTATTTCCAAATAAAAAGTCAAAAGGGGTTGAATGGAAATATAGGTCTGGTGAAACTTGCCTTGCAGAGACAGACATTAATGGTTGTGAATGATGAATGGACTATAAGACATTATGACAAAGAGGAAAAGCCTAGCTAACCCTTCCTGTGACTACTTTGAACTCTTTCTTCAGATTTAAAGCCAGAAATCCATCCCTGGCCTCTCTGTCCTCTGGCAGGGAGCAGATTCTCAGCCAGCGTGATCTCTGCAGTCATCCTATTTCCAGTTTCATATGAAGGAAATCAACACCAACCAGGACATGCTTGCCCAGTTGAGCAGCAGCAGTAGCAGCAACAACATTCTGATGAAAACGACTGTGCGGAGGGGTGGTGGTGCGCAAAGCAGAACATCAAAGAGGGAGGGGCTCTACCCTTTGCTTTTTTTTTCTTTTTTTCAAAGTACCAATGTACCAATTTGGACCAATGGTTCCAAATAGGAAAAGGAGTACGTCAAGGCTATATATTGTCACCCTGCTTATTTAACTTATATGCAGAGTACATCATAAGAAACGCTGAACTGGAGGAAGCACAAGCTGGAATCAATATTGCCAGGAGAAATATCAATAAACTCAGATATGCAGATGACACCACCCTTATGGCAGAAAGCGAAGAAGAACTAAAGAGCCTCTTGGTGAAAGTGAAAGAAGACAATGAAAACGTTGGCTTAAAGCTCAGCATTCAGAAAACTAAGATCATGGCATCCAGTCCCATTTCTTCATGGCAAATAGATGGGGAAACAGTGGAAACAGTGGCTGACTTTATTTTTCTGGGCTCCAAAATCACTGCGGATGGTGACTGCTGCCATGAAATTAAAAGACACTCTTTGGGAGGAAAGTTATGACCAACCTAGACAGCATATTGAAAAGCAGAGACATTACTTTGCCAACAAAGGTCCATCTAGTCAAGGCTATGGTTTTTCCAGTAGTCATGTATGGATGTGAGAGTTCGACTGTGAAGAAAGCTGAGCGCCGAAAAATTGATGCTTTTGAACTGTGGTGATGGAGAAGACTCTTGAGAGTCCCTTGGACTGCAAGGAGATCCAGCCAGTCCATCCTAAAGGAGATCAGTTCTGGGTGTTCATTGGAGGGACTGATGTTGAAGCTGAAACTCCAATACTTTGGCTACCTGATATGGAGAGCTGACTCATTTGAAAAGACCCAGATGCTGGGAAAGATTGAGGGTAGGAGAAGGGGACGACAGAGGATGAGATGGTTGGATGGCATCACCGACACAATGGACATGGGTTTGCATGGACTCAGGGAGTTCGTGATGGACAGGGAGGCCTGGTGTATTGTGGTTCATGGGGTCGCAGAGTCAGACACGACTGAGCAACTGAACTGAACAGAACTGACCCAATGACAGCAGATCTTCAGTGCTTTTCTCTAGCCCACCCCAGGGACCACCAGTAAACTCTCAGGGAGGCAACTGCATTGAAGGTGCAGCGCAGTCCAGCCCAGAAGGTAAGCTCTGGGGAAACAGACAATGTTCCGGAGAGGGTAGAATCTCAGGATCTGGAGCAGTCCAGTGTGGAGAGTGTGGACTGGATTTTAGCCAGAAGTCAAACTTCTTCAGATGCAGGCTGTCATGGGGAGGGAACATCTGTGTGCAAAGTGTTGGTGAAGCTTTAGTCAGAAGTCACATTCATCAGACATCAGAGGACACACAGGGAAAAGCCTTAAATATGTAGGAAGCGTGGGCCAGGCTTTTTAGATGTCGCCCCTTAAAACCACGAGAGTACACACTCCGGGGAGAAGGTTTATGTGTGCTTTTAGCTTCAAGTCACTCTGCATCAGAGGACACACACAAGGGAGAAGCCTTTTGTGTGCGTGCTGTGTGGGTGAGGTATTAGTGAAAAGTCAGCCCTCGTTAAGCACCAGAGGATTCACAGAGGGCATAAACCTTAGGTGTGCAGGAACTGTGGCCAAGACTTTAGGGGAGAAATCACACCTGAGGACACCTTCAGGTGAGAAGCCTTTTGTTCACAGGGAGTGTGGGTGGGGCCTAGTCCCAAGACAATCCTCAACACACACCAGAGGACACACTCAGGAGAGGAGCCTGATGAGTGCAAGTATGTGGGCAAGGCTTCCGCCGTCCTTCTCTGGCTATTTCTGTCTTTTCCTGGCTTGTGCAAATATTTGTTTCCATAAGTTCTCTATATAAATTCAAGCCTGTTCACTTTCAGATTGTAGATTGTCATGGTAACGCTCCCTCGTGATTCACACCTCCCTGCATCTGTGCCCTGTGCAGTTGCTTCCCACATGGACTCTGGGCTTGGCCATGTGACTTGCCTTTCACAGTGGGGTATCAGCAAACATGACCCAAGCGGAAGCTCGATAAGCTCGTGAATGAAGGCCTGCTTTCTTGGAACCCTGAGATAACCATGCAAAGCAGCAGCTCAGGAGGAAAGACCACACTGGACCCAACTGCTGAACGCAGCCATGTGCGTCCAGATGAGCCCAGCAGAATCACCCAGCTGATCCACAGACATATAGACAAGTTCAGTCATTATTATTTTAAGCCATGAAATCTTGAGGTGGTTTGGCATAGTAGGTAACTGTCATCCTCAGCTACAGCAGAGACATGGCTGCCTTTAGTGGCTCTGTGCATATCAGAAAAAAAAAAGTCATAACAATATGCCACTACTGGCAGACATACTTTTGCTCAAACCAAAGGTGCCCCTTCTTCCAGGATGCAGGCTTATGCCAGGGGCCTTCGTGCTCTACATAAGCTGTATGCCACGTGAACCTCCTGGGAGTTTTGATTCTCTCTTCACTTAGCATAGACCAGAAACTTGACTTAGGACGGGTTCAAACGCTCCAGTTAGAGAGAGAGCACCGAGCAGCGCTCCCAGCCTTTATTCAGTAGCATATTGACTTTTATTAAGGAGAACAGACCAAACGTGACTAATAGAGAGTCACTGCATTTTTCAGGCAAGTCAGCTGGGCGAGCTTCTCCTTGAAAATGAGAACAGTTCCCTGACAAAGATGAGCCATCATTCCTCTGAACCAGCCATGAACATTCCAGAGAAGAGGTAGATAGTAGATTCTAGAAGAGGTGGCAGTGAGGAGCTTAACCCTCATGCAGGTGGCGGTGCCCAGCAGAGATGGCGCAAGCAGCCCTCGCCTCCCTGGTCCTAAAAGACTGTTCTGGGACCAGAGGTCTGTGGAGACGGTTGGGCGATGCCCCAGTCTTCACACACTCACAGGCCTGTGTCAGGCTGGCCCCGGGCCTCCTGCTGGAGCAGCAAAGTGGATGCCACCCTCGGGACTGTAGTGCACAGGGCCACAGCGCAACTGGGGCTCCTCCTCCTCGTACCAGTGCTGTTCACTGAAATCGGGGAAGAAGGCTGCAATCTCTCTACTGGCTGAAACCACTGAGTCTGTAAGGGGAGGAGAGAAAGAGAAGGGGTTCTCATAGGGAGGGCAGGGTAGACGCAAGAAGCAGTCATAATCAGCTTCAGAGCCTGTACTTCTCCCACCCCTAAGTCCTGGGCCACATCTGCCGAGGACACCACAAAGGGCCAGAAACCCAACTGGGAGGAAAGCTCCCTGGGGGACCTGCCTTTCAACCCCACCATCCAGCCTGCCTAGCGTCCTTGAACCAAATTCCCTTTGAATACTGTGGACACAGGAGGCAGCCTCACCTGAGCCGTGGGTTGTGTTACGGGTGTCGGTGAGGCCGAAACTCCCACGAATTGAATCTGGGGCCACGTGGCGTGCTCGAAACACTCTGGTGGGTCCCATCACGGTCCTCCAGAGCTGGATGGCGTCCTTGTGGGCGAGGATGTAGGCTCGGATCGGCCCACTGTGAACCAGGGGAGCACATGTCAGGAATCTGGCTCTGGGTTCAGGAGGGCACACTGGACATCCTGAGAGTCCCTTTGCCTTTCTAGCTGAGTACTGCGTCAAAGAGGTGACAGAAGGCCGCCGAGGAAGAAAGGCCACCGAGACAGCAGAGTTTTTAGGAAGCATTCAACAACACTCTTCTACAGCCCCTGGATCAGTAAGCACCTCAGAACAGGTGGCCATGGGGTCAGTCTTGGCCCGAATCCATGTTTCTTCAGACCCTCGACACTGCTTACAACTTTAAAGAGTGGCAAATAAAATTAATAAATCTACTTAGGGGGGCAGGGGAAATAAGTCTCAGTGGATGAAGATGTTGGAACCAAAATGAGAAATACCTGGCCATGAACTCCACCAGCCGCTGATAGAAAAAACGTCCTGCAGAGAGAGAGGACCTCCATTAAGACACCAGTGCCAAGAGAATTTTTTATACTCCTGCCTCCATAGAGGAGGGAATAATCACTGCTTTCGAGAAAGGAACAGGGAGTCTGACTTACCTGGGTCTGAACCCAGGCTCTCCAACTTACCACCTGTGTAGTTTCGGGTAAATCAATAACTTCCCTAACTTAGTTTCCTAATCTGTGTGCTGGGGACATAATAGCTACCTCATGGGGTTGCTGGGAAATGAAATGAAATCAGGAGCCTTTGGATAGTGCGTGACAGAGTTTTTTGTTAACTAGTGATATTATCAGGATATAAAAGTAAATTTCTTGTTGGTACCATGAGGTAGGACCCTCCTAGAAAATATTTTAAAAACAATGATAATCATGAAAAGTTCGTGTTATCAACCCACTCTTTAGAAGACTGGCTGAATTTTACAGTTGGTAAGTACAGTAGTCATGTATGGATGTGAGAGTTGGACTATAAAGAAAGCTGAATGCCAAAGAATTGATGCTTTTGAACTGTGGTGTTGGGAGAAGACTCCTGAGAGTCCCTTGCACTGCAAGGAGATCAGACCACTTAATCCTAAAGGAAATCTGTCCTAATGTTCATTGGAAGGACTGATGCTGAAACTCCAACACTTTGGCCACCTGATGCAAAGAACTGACTCATTGGAAAAGACCCTGATGCCAGGACTGAAGGCAGGAGGATGAGGGGGCGACAGAGGATGAGATGGTTGGATGGCATCACCCACTCAATGGACATGACTTTGAGCAAGCTCCAGGAGTTGGTGATGGACAGGGAAGCCTGGCATGCTGCAGTCCACAGGGTCGCAAAGAGTCAGACACACAGTGACTGAACTGACGTCAGTGCAAACCTGACTTGGGTGTCGGTAAAATCTTTCCAGGGATAGAGAAGCCTCCTGCTCAGAGGACGCTTGGCTCCTACCTTCATGCTCTCGGTAAAACTTCTGGCAGTCTTCCTTTCTCCATAGAAGTTCTCTCATTCGCACAATAAGGAACTTGTTGCTCAGAATCTGCTGATGAACAGCCTGGATAAACGCCATCCCAAAGATAAAAGTCAGTGACAGGGAGCATTTGACTGAACAGGAGACCCAGGCTAACCAAAAGACTCCTGGGGAAACTTTATAGCCTAAAACTTGAAGAAAAGAGACTCCCTGTTGCTATCTTGAAGATGGGAGTGAGTCATGTATGAGGAATGTGAGCAGTCACTAAAAATGGTAGTCCCCACTTGAAGGCCAGCTAGGACATGGGGACCTCAGTCCTACAGTCCCAGAAGTCAAATTCAGCCATTCTGAATGAGCTTCAAAATGGATTCTTCCCCACACCCTGGAGATAAGGGTCCAGTCAATTGATACCTGGACTTCAGCTTTGTGAAACCCTAAGGCGAGAACCTAGCCCTCAGCCAAACCTACTGGACCTCTACATTCTAGAACTGTGAGGTAATGAATGCTGTTTTAAGCTGCTAAGTGTGTGGTAATTTGTTATGGGGCAATAGAGAACTGGGCCTTCCCAGGTGACGCAGTGGTACAGAATTTGCCTGCAATGCAGGAGACACAGCAGACAAGGGTTTGAATTCTGGGTCAGGAACATCCCCTGGAGGATGAAATGGCAATCCACTCCAGTCTTCTTGCCTGGAAAATTCCATGGACAGAGGATCCTGGCACGTTATAATCCATGGAGTTGCAAAGAGCCAGACACCACTGAGCAGATACGAAATAGACAACTAGTATACACACACTGTCTTGAGGTTTGGTTCTTCTTACTGTATTAGAGCCTTTGTTTAATTTTTTAAAAAAATATTTTATTTATTTGTTCTTTGGCTGTATGGGTTTAAAGAATCTGCCTGCAAGGCAGAGACCTGGATTCCACTGCTGGGTTGGGAAGATCCCCTGGATGAGGACATAGAAACCCATTCCAGTATTCTTGTCTGGAGAATTCCCATGGACAGAGGAGCCTGGGGGCTATAGTCCATGGGGCTGCAGACAGTCGGACACGGCTGAGTGACTAAGCACAGCACACAGCCTGGGGTCTAAGTTGCAGCCCGCAGGATCTTCATTGCTTCATGCAGAATCATCTGCTGTGGCCCGTGGCCTTCAGTAGTTGTGGCACGTGGGCTTAGTTGCCCCATCTTAGTTCCCCAATCTCAGTGGGATCTTAGTTCTCTGATCACAGATCAAACCTATGTTCCCTGCATCAAGGCGGATTCTTCAGCACTGGACTACCAGTGGTTATATTTTATATCTGCCTCAGTTCTCCAACAGATTTTTAGTTTCCTTGGGGTCAGCATCCACGACGTCTAGCTTTGCCTCCACACCATCTAGCACAGGACTGTGTTGTCAGTCTTCACAAATGGCCCTGTGGCAGCTGAAACAGAAGCAATGCCCAGGGCATACAGTAGAGGCTTAGGATGTGTTCTTACCTCCAGAATCAGGGGGTGAGCAACTGCATCAGGCTTGATGAGGGCCAGAGTGAGCTGGAGAGCCTGCGGGCTCCGCAAGATCGAGGTCATCTCCCTCCTGCACCAGAGAGCCAGATTAGAGACTCATCAGTGTTACACTCCCCACCCTTCTTACTCTGGAGCCATGCAGTCTTGCAAGTCAACTAGGGCTCTCACTTCTGACATTCATAAAGCAGATGACAGTTGCTTAGTATTTAACTGCCCATTGGGATCATGGGATTGAGGGAAAGGACTAGTACAGGGGCCTTCAAGTTGCCCACTGGGGGACATAATCTTGTTAATGCAACTGTAACCCTGCAAAGGAATGACCCATTCAGGAGAAGTTCAAGTTTAAGCATGACCTGTCTCTGCCAGTACTCCCTTCCCTTCCTATCTTTTGTGTTTTACAGAGGATTTACAGTTTACATTCCTATAGAGTCTAGCCACAAGGGTACGGTCACACAGGGCTTTCCCATCAATTCTAGAATTGCAAGACTGGATGGACAAGAATTGGGATGTTGCCAGGATACCATCCCCCTCTCACCCACCCTCCAACCCCCTGCCTAAAGTCTGCTGGATACATATGATTTCTTATCTAATGTTACATATAAGTCAGGATCTACCCTGGCCAATGAAACCCTTTAATACACTTGCTGTCCTCAATGGCAAGGCTTGTTGTTCCGTTGTTGTGTCTGACTCTTTGTGACCCCATGGACTGCAGCACGCCAGGCTTCCCTGTCCTTCACCATGGCAAGGCTTGCAGACATGCAACTTGAAGGTCAAAGACAACTTGTACTCTATTTGTATCTGAAGTAGCTGAAACTGCCTGGCACAAAAACAATCAATTCTATTGTAAATGAACCTATATAGTCTTATTCTATTTATCTTTGTATATCTACAGTCTAATCATGGTGTATGAGCTCTATAAATAATTATGGAAATGCTATAAAAAACAAAAGTATTTTAAACTGGACCAAGAAAACTTGAGATCTCTTCCAACTTTGAAATTCTATTTACATGTAAGAAACTGATCATCTCTGCAGGTCTAAGGCTAGTTCTCAAAGATTATCTGGGTGGAACCTCTAAATTTGCCAGTAAATAGAGAAGGCTTCTACAAACACACACACAGACAGTGTCTGGACAACCATGTTATTTCTCTTAGCCCGAAAGTGGCACATTAAAGGCAGTGCTAGGGTCTGGCCCAAACAGAGAAACACTGCCAAGGTCTTTCCTACTCATGCCCTTTCTATAGCATTCAGGCTAATGCTCCAGTCGATCCACAAAGCTAACTGCAGCCTAACCAGTACAAGATCAGCCAACCCAGTTTCCCTAACATCCCAGGTGGTGAGTAATCCAAAAGTGAGCAGAATCTTGTCATATTTTTAGGGAGAGATATCCTTGTCACCTCACCTTCCTCATCCTCCATATCCACGATATCACTAAGTTCTGGCGGTTTTGCCTCGCCAGTATCCTTCCAATCCATACAATTCTCTCCTTCTCAGCTGCCATCACCCCAGTCCAAAACATCATCAACCCTCCCTGGACTTGTGCAACAGCCTCTTTAATGATCTTCCAGTTTCTACTCTTGCTACCCTCTACAATCTGTTATCCACACAATAGCCATTGAAATAAAATGCAAACCTGATCATTTCATTTCCCTCCTTAACCCTTCATAGTGTACCCTGCTTTTACAATAAAACCTGAAAGCCTTATGTCCTACTAGGCTTTGTATGATCTGATCCCTCATCTAGAACTCCATACACCTTAACTTGCTTTTGCTCCAGCCTCATGGGCCTTGCAGCTCCAAGACTTTCTGGCCCGACAGCCAGAGTTTTCACAGTCCAGAATGTGTTCCCGCTGATGACCTCCTACTCACTCACTAGATCTTAGTTCGCTTCCCCACTCTCATGGCTCCTTACATGTCTTCTTCACTTATCTCTTCCCCACTAGAAGATCAGCTCCATGAAAGCACAGATCTGTTCTGCATACCACTGTATCCTCTGTACTGCAGAGCGCCTAGCACACACATGGCTCTCAACTGTATTTGTTGAATCAATCAGTGAATGAGTGATTCAGCTATTCCAAGGCCAGAATGCTAGAGGCTATCCAGGGGAGGGCACGGTTCCTTTTCTAATGCCAGTCAAGTCATGCTTGTCTTGAATACTGGTTACAACAAAGAGGAACAGGTCGGGAAACTTGCTCAACATAAAAGTCGCTCCTTTAGAGACTTATAAGTTTTAGAAATTCCCTGGGCATTTGCCTCCACAACGGAGGCTCCTATTTCTCCGCTTCTGGAGGGTGCTAGCCACGCTCTCCGTCCTCCCAAGCTCATCATCACCTCGGCTTTCTGCCTCCAAAACCTGAAGCCCCGCCCTCCAGTCCCCCAAGCTCACAGCCTCAGTTGTAGACACCGCCCTCTTCCCCACCCTGCTCTCCCATTTCTCCAGGACTGCAGCCCCGCGGTTTCGGCCCTTTGTACCGAGGCCTAAACCCATTCCAGAGTCTGGGCTATTTGGGAGCCCCGGGTGGAGTTCGGATACGAGTCACCTGGTCCTCCCGCCGCGGGGCCCGGCCACCAGGCACTGCGATAGCTAGCCTTTCGGGCCAAGCGGGGTCCTTTAGGCATTCGACCGGGCAGCCCTCTTCGGGGTCCTTGCTGTGCAGCCCGTGCTGTGCCAGCCAGTCCGGGGTGTCCAGCAGCAGGAGGGCCCGCCTCCCGGTGGCCCTGTTGTCTTTCCCGCCCTTGCTCCGGGACGGAAGAGGTGACGTAGCCGTCTTGGGCGGGAGATGGGTGGGCTCGGGCGCCCTCAGGTGGGAAGGCGGACCAACCCGGTGGCGCCGCGAGGGCATGTGGCTCAGAGAGGAGCTCAGAGAGGACCTCAGAGAGGACAGAATGGGCGTTTCAGGGTGGCAGCCAGACAGTGAGCGGGGCCGCCGGTGGTGCAGCCGGAGTGGTCTTTGCCCGACTCGCTCTCTTTTATTTTTGGTCTAGGGTAGTGCCTGGCACTTCGTTGGTACCCAGTATTTGTCTGTTGGAGGGACGCTGGGGACCAAGAACTTGTGTCTTGATTCGGTTTTGGTGGGACTGAAGTAATTCTATACCAGTTATGAGTCTGAACTCAGTTGGGTGAATCACCCATTATGAGGCTAATTTTTTATTTATCTTCTTTATTTTTTGTTTTTTGCTTTGTGCAGGCTTTCTCTGGTTGTTGCAAGCAAGGGCTACTCTTCGTTGCAGTGTGCGGGCTTCTCATTTCAGTGGCATCTCTTGTTGCAGAGCGCAGGCTCTAGGCAAGGGGATTCAGTAGTTGTGGCTCATCAACTCAGTACAGGCTCAGTAGTTGTGGCTGCTCCGTGGCACATGGAATCATCTTTTTTAATGCACAAGGGATTGACATCACTCCTTTGCCTAAATCACTGCTGTGTTTTCCTGCTCTACTAAGAAAAAAAAATGCAAACTCTTCACCTTGGACCTTAAAGAACTACATAACTTGGGCTTTGCCGACCTGCGTGCCTTTCCAAACCACTCTCCCCTCACTCTAACCATCCTACCACCCGTTCCCACCTCAAAGCCTCCACAGGAGGTGCTCACTGCCTGAAAGGTTGTCTCCCCAATATTTACTTGATTCACTCCTTGGCCTTGTGTCACTTCCTCAGAGAGGCCTGGCCAGACTTACTATCTAAAGCAACACCCTTTCTCATCATTCTCGTCCCCATTACCCTTCTCTATTTTTCTTCTGAGTATTTGCCGCTATCTTTGTTGCTTTAGCCCACCGTTTCTTCTGGCCTTACTAAAGAAGAGATCAGAATCTAGCTAGCAGCCATATCACTTTCTTCCTCTCTGTATTTGTGGATGTGTGTTTGTGTGTGTGTGTATGACTAGCAATCTACTGAACAAAATTAGTAAGAGTGCAGAATGCTTCCGAGGTGGAAAGGTGATTTCTCTGAGCCAAGTGAAGGGGACCTTAAGAGCAGGACTTGCAGATACATGGTAGTGCCTGCAGGAGAGGGAGACCGGCATGTTCCTCCCTTGTTGCTTTGCTGAATCTCAGGGCCTGGTGTTGCCCTGGTCAAAAGGGGTGTGCACTAACGCATATATATGGAATTTAGAAAGATGGTAACGATAACCCTATATGCAGGGCAGAAAAAGAGACACAGATGTATACAACAGACTTTTGGACTCTGTGGGAGAAGGCGAGGGTGGGATGATCTGAGAGAATAGCATCGAAACATGTATATTATCAAGTGTGAAACAGATCGCCAGTCCAGGTTGGATGCATGAGACTAGTGCTCAGGGCTGGTGCACTGGAATGACCTAGAGGGATGGGATGGGGAGGGAGGTGGGAGGGGGGTCCAGGATTGGGAACACATGTAAATCCATGGCTGATTCATGTCAATGTATGGCAAAAACCACTACAATATTGTAAAGTAATTAGCCTCCAACTAATAAAAATAAATGAAAAATAAAATACTATCTGCATTCTCAAAAAAAAAAAAAAAAAAGGGGGGGGTGTGTGCAGTGAAAGAGTGGCATGAAACCTTGACATGTTCTCTCCTGGAATTTGGAGCTTATGTGACTGAGAACCTGATGTCTTCTCTCTGCTTGGAGTCTCTGCCCACAGCAAGGAAAAAGAGGGAGCTACCCTCATCCTGCCTCGCTGACTGTAACAAATCCCAGCCCTAGTCCCTAACTCAGTCCTACTTCCTAAACCCCTAACTCTATTGCTGACAGTGATCTAACCCTTTGGACTTGTTACCTAACCCTAGCCCTCCCGACCCTGACTCCTCCTCTTCTGAAGCTGACCTTGTAAGTCTGACCCTTGATCCTTACACTCAGGTCCTAAACCTTAGGCCCATGGTGCAGCCCTAACATCTAACCCCACCCCAGTCCCTAACCACCACACAAATATCTTACCCTTGACTTGAACACTTTTGATCTCTGACAACCACTCTAACCTTTATACTTCTGATACTAATTTCCAGCACCAGCCCAAGCTGGTCACTACTAAACTCGTAACCCTTTCATCCGAGACTTCATTTCTAGATTCTGAGCCACTGACATTTATCTTCTAATCTCCTAATTCCAACCTGTAATCCTTAAATACCACCCTGTAAATTCTAACCTCTGATTCTGGAACCCTCAACTCCCAACCCTGACTCCATGAATGACAAGCCAGTACTTCATCCAGTCATGAGCCACAGACAAGCAGAGTGGGAGCAGCTCAAACTGTGCACAAGTCAGAGGGCACCATGAGTGAATGCCAGTAAATTAATCCACCAGACACTGAACATGAGACAATAGGAACCCTAGTAATCCAGGAAAGCTTCCCTAAATACTGGATATGATGGATAACAGCAAACCTGAGCAAACCTTCAAGTCTCAGAAGACGGGCAATGAAAGTCCCAGTCACTGTGACCACACCTCTATGTCCCAACATAGCAGCCTCACTCAGCACATCATCCCAACCTTCCCAAGATGAAGGACAATAGTCCTTAGTTGCAAAACTCTCAGATACGAGATGGGTGGCCCTTGTCCAAGGACACAGCAAGAGAAACCTTAGCAACACAATAACCATCATGACCAGGAGATAAGTTAGCCACCACTGCTACCATCGTCTCCCTTTCACAATTATCTGGACTCCAAGAGAAGCCCTAGCAGACCAGCTAACAATCCAGCTGAACACAAGACAGAAACCCTGTGTGAAGTCAGCTCCTCCCCCAACTCATTAGTGAAAATGAAACATTCCAATTGTAAAATGGACAGAGGACCTGAACAGACATTTTCCCAAAGAAAAAGTATGAATCGTCAACAGGTACATCACTAATTATAGGGAAATGTAAACCAAAACAATGAGATATTGTGTCACATCTGTTAAGAATAGCTGTTATTGAAAAGAGATTATAAACGCTGGCAAGGTTGTAGAGAAAAAGGAACCCTTGTGCACTGTTCGTGAGATTGTGGATTGGTTATAGCCACTGAGAAAACAGTGTGAAGATTCCTCAGAGAATTACTAGAACTATCATATGATCTAGCAATTCTGCTGCTGGGAATATATGCAAAGGAAATAAAAGCACTATGTTGAAGAGATAGCTGCATGCCCATGTTCACAGAGCATTATTTACAATAGCCAAGACATGGAAACAACCTGAGTGTCCATTGATGAATGGATGGATAAAAATGTTCTGAGATTACACACACACGTATGAATAAATCAGCCATAAAAATAGAAGGGAATCCTACAATTTGCAACAACATGGATGGATCTTGAGGACATTACACTAAATGAAATAAGTCAGAGAAAGGCAAATACTGTATGATTTCACATATGAGATCTAAAAAACAAACAAGCACAATAAATGCATAGAAAAAAATCATTTACTGAAGATCAATGAGTTTGATGATAGCTATTGGTTTCCTCAAGCACCAGCATATTCCTCTAATGGGGATATAAAGGCAGTCATTGCAATTCACTTGATCATCTGGGAATTCAGTAAGTTCTGTAATGGTAAGTTCAGGGGTTCTCCTGCAAGAGAAATATATGCTTAGAGAAATCAAATTTGGGAAAAGGAAGAGAAAAACTACCATACTGGTTACTATAAATAGTCTAGCAAGAGTAATGTAGAGCAATTATCCTATGAATTAAGGCAGACCAGAGTGGCTCAGATGGTAAAGAATCCGACTGCAATGCGGGAGACCTGGGTTGGGAAGATCTCCTGGAGGAGTGCATGGCAACACAGTACAGTATTCTTGCCTGGAGAATCCCCATGGACAGAGGAGCCTAGTGGGCTACAGACCATGGAGTCGCAAAAAGTTGAACACAACTGAGCGACTAAGCCACAGCAGCAGCAGAGACATTCTAATTTCCTTGAGGAAGAACAAAAGTACAGAGTGGAAGTGGACCAAGAAGAGGAGAGCTATGGATATGAATTCTTACGTAAGTCTCTGGACCTCAGAAGAGCCTATAGGCAATTCCATGGGGCAGAAAAGGTGGAGGGTAGATACAGTGGAGTTGATGTGAATCAGAGTCTGGTCAGAGGCATATAGACTGTTATTTGAGACATAGAAAGAATAGAGTCTAGAATTGACCTTCCGGATTCAAGACTTAGCCCTGCCAGTTCCTAGCTCTGTTTCCTTGGGTAAGTTACATCTCTCTGTCAACTTCTGCATCTTTGAATATGAAATGCAGCTAATAGTAACATATTCCTCATGGTGGGGGCTGTGAGGAGCACAGGAGAGGGATATAGGGAAAGCATGTGACAGTGCAAGACACATGGTTGACAGCGATAACTGTTAGTCTTGCTTTGGCAGCTACCACATTCTTTATGATCTTGTCAAGAACAGAGTTTGGCGGGGAGCAGGGATAAATTGGGAGTTTGGGATTGACATATAACACTATTGTACATAAAACTGATAACTAATAAAGACCTACTCTACATCACAGGGAACTCTGCTCAATTCTCTGTAATGGCCTGTATGGGAGAATAATATAAAAAAAAAGAGTGGATATATATCTATATTTAACTGATTCACCTTGCTGCACAACAGGAACTAACACAGCATTGTAAATCAACTATACTCCAATAAAAATTTAAAAATAAAGACAAACTGGGAACAAGAAAACAGTTTCTGTTCTGCTTTGTTGAAAGACTGTGGGGAGGGGCCACCATTCATTCATTCCCTTTCTCCTTGTAGCACAGCAAGCCATTTTAATGTGTTGAGTGTGTATCATTTTGTTTACATGTCTTTGTGCAAAATATATAATTGTGTGCGTTTATTTTTGACTTACATAATGATGTGTTAATTTTATTTTTCTGTCCCTTGCTTTTTCTCTTGGTGTAGTGTTTTGAGATCCATCATATTGCTAAGTATTGTTGTTTAGTCAATAAGTCATGTCCGACTCTTGTGACCCCCATGGACTGTAGCCTGCCAGGCTCCTCTGTCCCTGGGATTTTCTGGGCAAGAACCCTAGGGTGGGCTGCAATTTCCTTCTCCAAGGGATTTTACTGACCCAGGGGTCAAAACCAGGGCTCCTGCATTGGCAGGTGGATTCTTTACCACTGCACCACGTGGGAAGCCTCTGACAAGGGCTGTGGTCCAGATACAAGAGGAGGGGATTCAGCAGGATGATCTATGAATTGGCCTAGGTCAAAAACAATCTGACGGAGGAGAGATCATGTGATGTCTCTTTGTAGTTACCCCAAATAATGAAAGTGCCTGAGAATCTTTAGGATTTTTCTTTAGTGAAACTAGAGAACATTTAGGTCCACTAGACCTTTCCTGGTGAGTAATATGTATTATTATTGTTGTTCAGTCGCTAACTCGTGTCTGACTCTTTGTGACCCCATGAGCTGCAGCATGCCAGGCTTCCCTGTCCTTCCCTATCTCCTGGAGTTTGCTCAAACTCATGTCCATTCATTCAGTGATGCCATCCAACCATCTCATCCTCTGTCACCCCTTTCTCCTGCCCCTGTGTTTCTCAGCATCAGGGTTTTTTTCAGTGAGTCAGCTCTTCATATCAACTGGCCGAAGGATTGGAGCTTCTGCTTCAGCATCAGTTATTCCGGTGAATATTCAGGGTTGTTTCTTTAGAATTGACTGGTTTGATCTCCTTGCTGTCCAAGGGGCTCTCTAGAGTCTTCCCCAGCACCACACTTTGAAAGCATCAATTCTTCAACGCTTAGCCTTCTTCGTGGTCCAACTCTCACATCTGTACATGACTACTGGAAAAACCATAGTTTTGACTATACAGACCTTTGTTGGCAAAGTGATGTCTCTGCTTTTTAATACACTGTCTAGGTTTGTCATAGCTGTTCTTCCAAGGAGCAAGCATCTTTTAATTTCATGGCTGCAGTCACCATCCGAAGTGATTTTGGAGCCCAAGAAAATAAAGTCTGACACTGTTTTCAGTTTTTCCTCATCTATTTGCCATGAAGTGATGGGACCAGATGCCATGATCTTAGTTTTTTGAATGTTGAGTTTTAAGCCAGGTTTTTCACACTCCTCTTTCACCTTCATTAAGAGACTTTTTTGTTCCTCTTTGCTTTCTGCCATTAGGGTGGTATCTTCTGCATATTTCTCCCAGCAGTCTTGATTCCAGCCCAGCATTTTGCATGACGTACTCTGCATATAAGTTAAATAAGCAGGATGACAATATAGAGCCTTGACATATTCCTTTCCCAATTTTGAACCAGTCTAATTTTTTTTGAACCAGTTCAGTTTTGAGTGTTACCTTGCTATCATGTGAAATGAGCACAATTGTATGGTAGTCTGAACATTCTTTGGCATTGCCTTTCTTTCTTTCTTTCTTTCTTTTTTTTTTTTTTTTTTTTTTACTTTGGCCATCTGATGTGAAGGGCATTGCCTTTCTTTGGTATTTGAATGAAAACTGATCTTTTCCAGTCCTGTGGCCATTGCTGAGCTTTCCAAATTTGCTGGTATATTGAGTGCAGCCCTTTCACAGCATCATCTTTTAGGATTTGAAATAGCTCAGCTGGAATTCCATCCCTCCACTAGCTTTGTTCATAGTAATGCTTCCTAAGGCCCACTTGACTTCACACTCCACGATGTCTGGCTCTAGATAAGTGACTACACCATCCTGGTTATCCAGGTCATGAAGACCTTTTTTGTACAGTTCTTCTGTGTATTCTTGCCACCTCTTCTTAATCTCTTCTACTAGGTCCTTGCCAAATAATATGTATGCTGATCTGTAAATCAGATGAGCCTTGTGAGTTGAGATTGTCAGAAGAGGCTGTCATAAAACTATTACAAAATTATGTCTTTTTAACCTGAGTTCCCTTCCACACTCTTCATTTTCTCTTGATTAATTAGTTAATTATTATTATTTTGACCGCACTGGGTCTTCATTGCTACACACGGTCTTTCTCTAGTTGTAGTGCGTCGGGGCTACGCTAGTTGCAGTGCACGTCATCTTGTTGCCATGGCTTCTCTTGTTGCAGAGCATTGGCTCTAAGGTTCCTGGGCTTCAGTAGTTGTAGCACAAGGGCTTTCTTACGACATGTGGAATCTTCCCAAACCAGAGATCAAACCTGTGTCCTCTGCATTGGTAGGCGGGTCCTTAACTACTGGACCATCAGAGAAGTCCTTCATGTTCTATTCTAAGATAATTTGTCCCAGTCCCATTGCCATGCCTCATAAAGCTGTAATAATCTCTCTGGCATTAGCTGAGTTCTTGCTTGTACTCTATGACCCCAGAGTTCAAAGACACAGTATCAAAGCCTGATCTGTTTACTCTCAGAATAACCTTTTATGTTCCAGTTAGTATCTTTTGTCAATATCCCCCAAATTGGGCATGGCAGGGAAGAGAAAGGATGGAATAGATGTTCTTTGCTGCTGAATTATCAGCCCAAAATACATTTCTTGCCTAAGAAGATGTTATTTTTGAGATGGCTGGGAAATTTTGAAATGGAAGTTTGTTTAAAAGAAGATGACAAGGAAATACTTAGCTGTAATTATGGCATTGTGAATATGTAAGGAAATGTAACACTTCTCAGAGATGCACTGTGGAGTGTGTAAGAGTGAAATTACATGATGTCAGACTTGTGTTAATACTTCAGCAGAGAAAAAAAGAAAATAGAGGAAAGAAATGTGACAAACAGTGCACTATAAGATAGGCATGAAAAGTTCATGGTATTATTATTTCTAATATTATGTATGTTTGAAATTTTTCATAACAAATCTTTAAAGTCCTCTAGAACAAGGAACTCTTAACTCTATCTGGTTTACTCCCCAAAATGAAAAATAAAAGTGATTTTACTTACACATGGTCCATCATGCAGTTTCACTATGTTAAGATGTTCATATCTGTAAGAAATTATATTTCAAAATGATTACTTTTACTCTATGGTATATCACAAATTATGTCTAAATTTGATGTGATAATCTTTAGCTAAGTTTGAGACATTTAGCTAATAGTGATTTCTTATTTAATAAGTGATTTTAAAATATCTACTATATTTTTATTTGTCAAAGAGGTTGAGTATATAAAACATATTCAGTCTGAAATCAAATACAGAAAATTCAAAGTAATCTTGAGTATTTAAGTAGAAATGCAGAGTATTAGGATGCGAATGTGCGATAAAGTTAAATTATCCATTTGATTAAAGGTAAAGACATTACTACTGACCTTACAGAAATAAAAATGGTTACAAGGGAAGGCTATGAACAGCTGTACATCAGCTGATTAGATAACCTAGATGAAATGGACAAATTCCTATAAACGCGCATTACCTAAACTGACTCAAGAAGAAATAGAAAATATCAACAGGACATATATCAAGTAAACAGACTGAATCAGTTATTAAAAACCTCCTAAAAAAGAGAAACTCAGGACCAAATGACTTCTTTAGACAATTCTATCAAATATTTAAAGATTTGATACCATTTCTTTTCAAACTCTTCCAAATAGTAGAAGAAGAAGATTCCTGATCGATTCTGTGAAGCTAGAATTACCTTAATAGCAAAGACAGGCATCACAAAAAAAGAAAACTACAGACTAATATCCCATCTGAATATAGATGCAGAAACTGTCAGCTAAATACTGGCAACATTATTTAGCTGGCTTAAAACTCAACATTCAGAAAACTAAGATCATGGCATCCAGTCCCATCCCTTCATGGCAAATAGATGGGGAAACAATGAAAACAGTGACAGACTCTTTTTTTTGGGGGGGGGGCTCCAAAATCACTGCAGATGGTGACTGCAGCTATGAAATTAAAAGATGCTTGCTCCTTGGAAGAAAAGCTATGACCAACCTAGACAGCATACTAAAAAGCAGAGACATTACTTTGCCCACAAAGGTCCGTCTAGTCAAAGCTATGGTTTTTCCAGTAGTCTTGTATGGATGTGAGAGTTGGACTATAAAGAAAGCTGATGGAGAAGGAAATGTCAACCCACTCCAGTATTCTTGCCTGGAGAATCCCACGGATGGAGGAGCCTGGTGGGCTACAGTCCACGGGTTCGCAAAGAGTCGGATATGACTGAGCGACTTCACTTTCACTTTCAACCCTCAGCTGAGAAGACTTTCAGCTCTTGTGTTTGCTATTGATTGTTTTCTTGAGTTCTCAAAGACCTGTGACCATATTTTTTTTTTTTAAGTTGCCTGTTTTCTAATTGCATCACTTTACACACTGTTGTCTAATAATATGTGGTATTTAGAATGCCTTCTTAATTATTTTGAGCAGCCATTGCCTGTATTTTCTTCGCACCTCCTTGGTTTTCTTACGTGAACTCATCTGACAGGGAAATGCAGCCTTTTTGTTTGCCCTTTCTGCATACTGGACCATCTAAGTCAGTGTTCTAACTAATCCCTGATGGTCTCTGAGCTACTGTTCTACCAGACTCAGTAGTTATGTGCTTCAGGAATTTTTCGGTAGAATTGGTCCTATTAGGAGACTCTTGGTGTCACCTTTGTTATCTTAAAAGCTGGTTCCTTCACCGAGGTTGTTAATTTTTTGAAAACTTGATGCTATTTAAGCTGAAAAAAATTTGCAAGGCTATTTTAAAAATTGAGGGAAGCCATTTAAGAAATTGAAAAGTAATCACAAACAACATTGGGTAGTTGTGACTTTCAGTTCTGTATCAGTTGAATTTTTGTGCTCTTTTCCCTGTGTACGTGGTGGTTCTATTTTTCTCCAATAGAACTTTTTATTTAAAAAAATTTTAAAAAATGAAGAAAGCTGAGTACTAAAGAATTGATGCTTTTGAATTATGGTGTTGGAAAAGACTCTTGAGAGTCCCTTGGACTGCAAGGAGATCCAACCAGTCCATCCTAAAGGAAATCAGTCCTGAATATTCGTTGGAAGAACTGAAGCTGAAACTCCAACAATCTGGCCATCTGATGTGAGGAACTGACTCATTAGAAAAGACCCTGATGCTGGGAAATATTGAAGGCAAGAGGAGAAGGGGACGACAGAGGATGAAATGGTTGGGTGGCATCACTGAATTGATGGACATGAGTTTCAGTAAGCTCCGGGAGTTGGTGATGGAGAGGGAAGCTTGGCGTGCTGCAATCCTTGGGGTCCCAGAGTCGGACATGACTGAGCAACTGAACTGAACTGAAATACTGGCAAACTGAATATAATAGTGTATTAAAAGGTCTATACATCATGACCAAGTTGGATTTATCCCATGAATGCAGAGTGGTTCAACCTAAAAATAGAAGCCAGTGTACTAACATCATATTAAAAGAATGAAGCCAAAGAGTCACATGCTCATCACATTCATGTTAAAAAACACACACACACACACATCATTTCAGCATCAGCAATTAACATGGATATGCAGTTCAAAACCACGCTGAGATATCACCTGACATCTGTCAGAATGGCTATCATCAAAAAGAATCCAAATAACAGATAGTGACAGGATGGGGAGAAAAGGGAACCCTTGGGCACTGTTGGTGGGAATGTAGACTGGTGCAGCCACTGTTTAAAATAGTATCAGTTCAGTTCAGTCGCTCAGTCGTGTCCGACTCTTTGTGACCCCATGAATCGCAGCACGCCAGGCCTCCCTCTCCATCACCAACTCCCAGAGTCCACCCAAACTCATGTCCATCGAGTCGGTGATGCCATCCAGCCATCTCATCCTCTGTCGTCCCCTTCTCCTCTTGCCCCCAATCCCTCCCAGCATCAGGGTCTTTTCTAATGAGTCAACACTTCGCATGAGGTGGCCAAAGTATTGGAGTTTCAGCTTCAGCATCAGTCCTTCCAATGAACACCCAGGACTGATCTCCTTTAGGATGGACTGGTTGGATCTCCTTGCAGTCCAAGGGACTCTCAAGAGTCTTCTCCATCTAAAATAGTATGGGGGTCTCTTAAAAAAAATTTAAAATAGAACCATATGACCCAGCACTTCCACTCCTCAGTGTAATTTAAAAAAAACAAAATGCTAATTTGAAAGGATACATGTACCCCAGTGTTCATAGCAGGATTATCTACAATTGCTGAGACATGGAAGCAACCTAAGAGTTTTATCAACAGATGAATGGATAAAGAAGCTGTGGTATACATATACAATGAAATGCTAATCAGCTACAAAAAAAAAAAAAAAAAGAATGAAATTTTGCCATTTGCAACAACATGGATGGACTTGGAGGGCATTATGCCAAGTGAAATAGGTCAGAGAGAGAAAGACAAATACTGTATGATATCACTTATATGTGGAATCTAAAAAATTGCAACAAACTAGTGAATGAAACAATAAAAAAAACCTGTCACTGATACAGAGAATAAACTAGTGGTTATCAGTGGGGAGACGGATGGGGTGAAGGACAATGTAGGGGTAAGGGGGAAGAAAAGAACTATTATGGGAGGATATGAAATCATATGTGTGAAACTTAAAACCTGTTATGCACTATAGAATTTAAAGACTTATTCAATGAAAATTGTTTAATTAAAACACCAAAAATCTGAAAAAACCCACGACCTCTGACAAAATCCAACACCCTTTCATAATAAAATTACTCAGAAAACTAGAAATTGAAGAGAAACTCCTCAATATAACAATGAACATTTATGAAAATCCCACATCTGACATTGTACTCAATAGTGAAAGTTTGAACCAGAGCATTAGAAAAGAAAAAAAAAGAGAAATCCAAAATTTTATATTATTTTCAATTATATTTCAATAAAGCTGGGGGAAAAGGCCATCCAAACTGGAAAGGAAGAAGTAAAACTTTATATTTGAAGATGACATGGTTCTCTGTATAGAAAATCTCAAAGAATTCTTATAAAAATTATTAAAGGTAATAAATTGAGCAGTATTTCAGAATATAAGAACAGGAAAATCAACTGTGTTTCTATAAATCAACAAAGAACAATCTGAAAATAAAATTAATTTAAATGTTGCATTTACAATATCATTCAAAAAATAAAATACCTGAAAATATATTTAACCCAGAAGGTTAAAGACTGTACACTGGATGCTACAAAACATGGCTGAAAGAAATGAAAGAAGGCCTAAATAAATGGAAAGCTCTCCCATCCTCATAGATTAGAAAACTTAATATTGTTAAAATGTTTATACTACCCAAAGCAAATGACAGATTCAATGTAATCCTTATCAAAATCCCAGTGGCATCTTTTTTTTCAGAAGTGGAAAAGACTACCTTCAAATTTATATGGAATTGCAAAAGACCTGAGTAACCAGAACCATTTTGAGGGGGGAAAAAGTTGGGAGGACCCTACATTCCTGATCTCAAAACTGACTACAAAGATAATCAGTGTTGTGGTACCAGCATTAGGTTAGACATAGAATAATGGAATAGAAATGAGAATCCAGAAATAAACCCAACATCTATGGCCAACTGATTTTTAGCAAGAGTGCCAAGACTATTCAATGGGAAAAGAATAGTCTCTTCAAAAAATGGTGCTGGGGCAAACTAGATAATCGTATACAAAAGAATGAAGTGAACCGCTATCTCCCACATAAAGTTTTTGCTGGCCGAGACTGGAAGAAGGCTTCCCTGGTGGCTCAGTGGCAGAGAATCCGCCTGTCAATGTAGGAGACACAGGTTTGATCCCTGGTCGGGGAAGATCTTATATGGCACAGAGTAACTAAGCCTGTGTGCCACAACAAATAATCCTGTGCTCTAGAGCCCAGGAATTGCAACTGTTGGAGCCTGTGCACGCTAGAACCAGTGCTCTGCAACTAGAGAAGCCATGGAAATGAAAAGCCTGCGCACCACCACTAGAGACAAGCCTGCACGGCAACGAAGACCCAGCACAGCCAAAAAGAAATAAAAAAATAATTTTTAAAAAGAAAAAAGACCAGTAGATTTATCGGTTTTAGCCATTTAAGACAATTTCTGTTCAATCTTTAGGAGACCCCTAAGACAATTAAATGGGACCTGTGTAGTGACTATACGTGACCAAAACATGCAAGCTTCACAGAATTATTCCAGAAGTCATTAAACTAACAAACAGCAACAGTAACAAACCTTGGAGAGCAGAGAGAATCTGATTTCCAGGGTTGCGATATTATACTCCTCCAGTGTTCAACAACAACAAAAAATTATGACACAAAGAACCAAGGAAGTACAGCACATACACAGTATTAAAAAGCAGTCAAGGACTCAGGAAGGTCATATGTTGGACTTAGAAGACAGGTACTTTGCCCAGCTACCTCCTCTTCTTCATCAGGCTTTTATTCTTTGGCCTGAGGGAGCTTAAGGATAACCTTCATCTGTGGTCACAAGACCTGAATGCTGTGGCTACTTGCGCTACTGAGTTTGTTCCACTTGATCTTTGTCCAGGCCAGACACAGCACAGTCACTTCAGTGGGTTTTTGTTTCTGTCAGAATGGGATCACACTGGGGAGCTTAGGGAGGGAGAGAAGAAATTGGAGGAGCAATAGTGGAGCAGTCTCTGGAAGGAAGATCTAATCAGTTGGAAGTGTTTCATGGAGGCCATTCTGGTCCTGGCAACTTTTAGCCTCTTGACTTGAGAGAAAGGAGAGTAAAAAAAAAAAAAATGAAGACTTACAGAATTCTGTAGCAGAGGTGGCATTCCCCACTGTAGGTAATGTGGTCACTGCCACATATGGAGTCTGTTGGCCTGAGGTAGGCTAAAATCCAGCACTTATTTATATTCTTAGTGCATTCAGCCTGAAGGTGAGACACAGACACTGCATCAGAGCCCTTTCTCTGGCTCCTCTGGCCTTGATCGCTGGGAGCAGGGGAGAAGGATGGAATATGGAGCAATAGACCAGGAGTTTGGAGAGCAGGCTTCAAAAATCTCAGTATTTGACCCCTGGTGCTCACCACCAACAGTATGTATGTATATAACATAACATAACACATGTAATCTGTAGACTCCCCAGTCTGGGCTATAAATTCCTTTTAAGGATGAAATTCCCTGCCTCACTAATTACAAAATGTGATTGTTAGGTTTCAGAGATTAGAATATGCTTATGAACATTTCTGGTTGACTTGTATATGGTGCTTCAGATAGCAGTAGGCTCAGACTTATTACAGGAGAGTTATGATTTTGAAAGAAGGGAATGGAGAGAATGAGAACCTCACTTGATCTATGGGAGGCAAGATGTATGTCTTAGCATATCTCAGTTGAAAGAATGTCCACCTCAGCATAGGACAAACCTGAATTTGAGCCACAACTTCCTCATTTATTTAATGGTGCAAAATACTTGCCTTCTATCCCACAAGAGAGTTGTATGAACTGATTGGGGTTTATACCCAGGGACATATAAAAGGCACTACATATAGTTAGTGACTCAGCTGTTGTTGTGGGGTTATCCTCACACACGTTTTCTCTGGCCGCTGCCTCCCAGAAAAATGAGCCAAGACCATCAGGGAAACTGTTTTTCCTCTCCATTCCTGAGCTCGGGAAGCAAGGTAGCAGAGCTTACCGTTGTCTTTTCTAGGTTAGTCTCTCTGCCCATAGGAAGAGGAAAGTCTGGAAGACAAAAGTATGTTCAAAAAAGTTGCCGCTCTGTCTTCTGCCCTTAAGGGTAAAAGTGAGGATGAAGGAGACCTGGTTGACACCCAGGAAGCATCAGATCCCATCAGGAGAGGCAGAGGTTCCTTTTTGATGCATGTTGTCCTCCAAAGGGGGCTTCAGAGGAGCGAAGAATCAGGAAACTTCTGTCCCCTCCACTTTGTAAAGAAGAGATCTTAATTCTGACCCTTCCCCTTCACAGGTAAATAACAACTTCTACAATCATTCTCTGTTGTTTTTAGAAAACATACTCTAAGTTATATAAAGTAGTTATATTGAGATACCTTAAAAGATGCTGGGTTACATATTCTTGATCCAAAACAGTCTTTGCAATTACACACACACACACACACACACACACACACACATAATACTTATATAGTTTCATATAATTATATTAATTTTATGTAGTTATATAATTATAATGATCTGATAATATAAAATATGTATAACATATTGTCAACTCTCTCTATAATATATGTATCTTTATTAGATATCATTCATATACCATAGAATTCACCTATTTAAAGTGTATAGTTGGGGACTTCCCTGCTGGTCCAGTGGTTAACAATCTGCCTGGCAAAGAAGGGGACATGGGTTCCGTCCCAGGTCTGCAAAGATTCCACATGCCACAGAGGAACAAAGCCCATGTGCCCCAACTACTGAGCCCATGAGTTGCAACTACTGAAGGTGGTGTACCTGGAGGCTGTGCTCTGTAACAAGAGAAGCCACCACGTTGAGAAGCCTGCACACTGGCTCTCTGCAACTAGAGAAAGCTTGCATGCAGCAACAAAGACCCAGCACAATAAAAAATAAATAAAAATTTAAAGTATACAATTCAGTGGTTTTTAGTATATTCACAGAGGTGTGCAACCATCAACACAGTCACTTTTAGAACATTTTCTTTTTTTTTTTTTTCATTTATTTTTATTAGTTGGAGGCTAATTACTTTACAATATTGCAGTGGTTTTTGTCATACATTGACATGAATCAACCCCCTCAAAAGAAACCCTGTACCCATCAGCAGGCTCTTTGCATTCCTACCTTCCCCCAACCCAGACAACTCTAATCTACTTTCTGTGTGTTCTGGACACTTCATACAAATAGAATCATACAGTATGTAGTCTTTCCTGTCTATCTCTTTCACTTAGTGTTTTAAAGGTATATCCATGTTATCGCATGCATCAATACTTCATTCCTTTTTATACTTAAATAATATTATGTTGTATGTATATACCATATTTTGTTTATCCATTAGTCGATTAATGGACATTTGAATTGTCTTCAGTCTTTGGCGATTATGAATAAGGCTGCAGTGAAGCGAATGTGATAATCACAACAGTATGGAAACTTGATACGCTGCTGTGAATATTCTTTTTTTTCCCCCTGCACCACATGAGATCTCAGTTCCCTGACTGGGAATCAAACCCAAGCCCCTGGCAGTGGAAGCTTAGAGTCCTCACCTAACTGGACTGCCAGGGAATTCCTATGTGCCTGTTTTTGTGTGGTCATGTGTTTTTATTTACCTTAGATGTATACCTAAGAGTGGAGTTGCTGGGTTATATGGCAACCTTTGGAGGAACTTCTGGATTATTTTCCAAGGTAGCCACACCATTTTACATTCCCTCCAGCATTATATGAGAGTTCCATTTTCTTCACATCTTTGTTAATGTTTGTTATTATCTCTCTTTTTGATATATGCTTTACAAATAACTTCTCCCATTCTCTAGGCCGTCTTTCATTTTGTTGACATCTTTTTTGGTATCCTTTACATCACTAAAATGTTTAATTTGATGAAATCCAACTGATTTTATTTTTTGCCACCCTGTGCAGCATTCAGGAACTTAGTTCCCTGACCAGGGATTGAACCTGTGCCCCCTGCATTGGGAATGTGGAGTCTTAACTACTGGACCACCAGAGAAACCCCTGATCTATTCTTTTGTTCCTTTTTTATTTATAATGCAGGCTATTTTTTTTAATTAACAAATTTTTATTTATTTTTGGCTGTACCGGGTCTTACTTGTGGCATGGAGGATCTTCAATCTTTGTTGCAGCATATACAATCTTTAGTTGTGTAGCGATATATGGGATCTAGTTCCCTGACCAAAGATTGAAACCAGTTTCCATACATTGGAACCGTGGAGACTTAGCCACTGGACCACCAAGGAAATCCCTGAGTTTTCTTTCTTTTTTTTTTTTTTTTAGTAGTTACACTGTGGGTTACTGTATTTATATTAGCTTATCGGAATATACTTCAGATTTACACTATTTTAATTCGAGTGATATATAGAAATGTTACTCCTATATAGCTCTGTCCTTCCTTTTATTACATTGTGGTTATACACATTACATTTATATTAGTCAGAAACCCAACAGTAAATTGCTATAATTATTATACAATTTCATGTCTTTTAAAGAAGCTTAGAGAAGAAAGAACAGTGGGTATATATTTAGTGAATTTGTAATGTTAATGTTTTATTCACCATTTCTGGTTCTCTTCCTTTGTTTCTGTGGATTTACTGTCTAGTGTCATTTCCTTATACCAATACAGCTTTGTTTTCAACCATCAGTTTTGATACCAATAGCGCTGTGTGAATCCTTTCTTTCTGGGGGTTCAGTGTCTGCATGACTCTGAAGAGTTAGACTTAAATAAAACAGGACAGCATTTCTACTTTACTTCTAACTTTTCCATGATCTTGAATATACAGCAGAAAATGTGGGCAAAGTAAGGACACGGAACTCACCAATTGCAAAGGCAGCCCACCTGGAAATAACCAGAACAAGAATGGCGCTAGAGAAGACCCCTTTCATGGTGGCAGAAGAACTGTGGAAATATGGAGAGTCTGACAGTAAGACAGAAAAAATTCCACACAACGTACAAATTCTCATAGAGATCCATCATTAACCAGGAAATGAAGTCTAAATATTTAATGTTTTTTTCTTTCCTTGGTTTATTTGGAATGAATTGTGTCTGATGCAATTACATTGCCTAGTTCATTTCCCTAGAGTAATTGGTCATGAGAAAAAAAATGATCTCAAAAATAGAATTTTAGAAGGGAATATATATATGTATGGGTCTATTCCTGGACTCTCTTTTCTGTTCCATTTACCTATTTGTCTATACAAGAGCTCAAGCCATACTATTTTAATTATTATGGCTCTATGATAATGTCAACTGAAACGAAAACACACAACATAAAAGCTGTGAGTTTCAGTTTTATTTGCTGGCTTACTGAGGACTATAATCTGGGAGAGAGCCTCTTGGATAGCTCTGAAGAACTGCCCTGAAGTGGTGGGGGGGTAAATCA
Source organism: Dama dama (assembly GCF_033118175.1). Classification (NCBI taxonomy): domain Eukaryota; kingdom Metazoa; phylum Chordata; class Mammalia; order Artiodactyla; family Cervidae; genus Dama; species Dama dama. The sequence goes on along the minus strand of NC_083704.1, from coordinate 55,674,350 downwards.
GCATATACGTGATTTTGGCAAAGGAGTATGTGCAATCCAGCACACATCTTGATAGAAGTTGGTGCTAGTCATGAGGAGATGTCTCAGTTAATGATTTTAGTGCTTTTCTAAGTATGGGAAGGTGCAAGACATTGGGTTCATAAAATTTTCTCCTGAAAATATCTACCTATCTGAAAGCCTGTTCTGCCAGTTTCCCCAGAACACAGAGTGCCTTGTTTCTGATCTTCACCCTGAACTCCTTTCAGGGTGTGTGAACATCAGTGACTACAGTGGCTAATGAGTCAATCCTTGTAGGTCAAGCAGATGGCAGACAACATTCTTTTGTGTATAAGTCCTCCAAATTTGTACTTCTTTATTTTTACCTTTTCACCTAAAACAATAATGTATTAGATTTATCTGTACAATGGTTTGGATTTGAAGATTCAGGAAATGTGTCACCTGGCTACCTTAAAAAAATAGAATTTTAGAATATGTCAGGACTTCCCTGGTGGCACAGTGCATGAGAGTCCACCTTGCAATGCTAGGGACACTGGTTTGATCCCTGGTCTGGGAAGATTACACCTGCCACAGAGCAACTAAAGCCCATGCGCCACAACTACCGAGCCCGAGATCTAGAGCCTGTGAGCTGCAACTACCGAAGCCTGTGCATCTAGATAGAGCCTGTGCTTCACAACAAGAGAGGCCACCACAATGAGAAGCCTGTGCACTGCAATGAAGAGGAACCCCCGCTGTCCACAACTAGAGAAAGCCCATGCACAGCAACAAAGATCCTGTGCAACCAAAAACAAACAAACAAGCCTGGGAAAAAATCTTAAAAAAAAAAAAGAAGATGCCAGAAAAATAGGTAGTAAAGAATATCTGCAGGGGATCCTTTGGTAAAGCATGAGCACCAAGACTTTTTCAATGATCTGTTTTAAAGTTGAGATTTATTTCTGAGGGGAGAACGGCAGTCACTAGAAAGTGCAGTGACACATGTGAGTCAACAGACAATAAGAAATGGGAAGTTTCAAAACACTGAATACTCACTCCCATATCCTTAATCTTCCATTATATGATGACTTTTGTGTTAATACTTAGTAACCTATAACATTATTGAAGTGAAAACCATAGAATATTTATCAGCAGCTTACTGGAATTATTGAAAATACTACAGTACAAGCCAATTGACTTTATCTATAGGTTTTTATACATTTTCCAGGGAAATTATATATCTAGGTAGCTTCTGCCTAAGACCTTCCCTGAATAAAAACAAATAATAAATAATGTAACTCTTTTCCTACTCAAAAGTTTGCAAATTATTAAGACCACCTTACCTGGTGTACTTCCACAGTTGCTCAAAGAAACTTACTGGACAAAATGTTCATTTCCAGCCTGTTGATAATGAAATAAGGACGAGTGTGTGTGTGTGTGTGTGTGTGTGTGTGTGTGTGTGTGTGTGTGTGTGTGTGTTGGCTGGAGGGGTATAACTGTCTTTTTAAGGTTGCAGTGCCTGGAGGCAGAACAGAGTGAACTGTGAAACAATGAATATTGTTCACCATCCAGTTCTACAAGTATGAAGTTAGCCACTGCAGTTGCTGACGAACAGTGCACTCGGAGGAATTCAGGATGAAAAAGGATGAGGAACTCTGTGCTTTGGACAAACAGACCCCGTAGATAGTTAGATATAGATCTTAAGAAGAATTTTAATGAACCCACAGTCTTACATCTTTCCATACACGAAAAGCACTAAAAAAATAATTAGCCTGAGTTATTTATTCTTTGTGAATAGAAGTAATCTACAACCAAGATGTATGCTGGACTGCATATATATTCTAGCCAAAATTCATATGTAGGGACTTCCCTGGTGGTTCAGTGGTAAAGAATCCACCTGCCAATGCAGGGGACATGGGTTCAATTCCTGTTCCGGAAAGGCCCCATGTGCTATGGTGCAACTAAATCCTTGCACCAGTTATTGAGCCTGTGCTCTAGAGTCTGGGAGCCACAACTACTGAGCCCACCTGCCTCAACTGCTAAAGCCCACATGCCCTAGAGCCTGTGCTCTGCAACAAGAGAAGTCATCACAATGAGAAGCCTGTGCACCACAACTAGAAAGTAGCAGCAGCTCTCCACAAGTAGAGAAAGCCCATGCAACAATAAAGACCCAGCAAAGCCACAAAAAAATACATAAATAAATAATTGCTTAAAAATCATATATAAGTTAACTTCTTTCTCTATTTCTTCAGAGCAGTCCCCCCAGAGCTACTGAGAGGCTGTCTCCCAGGCTCTAGTCCTCAGTAAGGTTCATGAATAAAACATAAACTCATAGCTCTTATGTTGTGCATTTTTCTTTAGGTTGACAAAACTTTAAAGTTAGGAAGTATAGACACAATTCAAATCTATTTCTTCCAGCTCCAAATTCTATATGCCTAAATCTCTTGAGTTGCTGTCTCAGTTTCCTAAGGGTGGTGTGTACTATCCACTGCACTCTAAAATATAGATAGCTGTTTTTGCCAAACTGTTTTAGAGGTATGTCAAATCCAATTTTTGAATTCTTACATTTTTATCTGTATTGCAGTTATATTCAGGACAGCTTCAGATATTTGCACAATACTATAAATTGCTACATCTGCAGATGCTGTTAATTATTTTATCAATAGTCAAACCCATGTATTCACTTTATCAAAACATTTAGTTTAGAATGTTTTAGTTTTATGCTGGAATCTTACTGAGGACTAAGCCTGGGAGACAGTCTCTCAGATAGCTCAGAAGAACTCCCCTGAATTGACAGAAGAGGGGCCAGTTGTATGTATGAATTTCGGGCCTGAGAAATGCATGCAGTCAGTCATAAAAAGTTTACTGCTAATCGCATAATATATCTCAAGTTAATGATTTCAGTACTTTTCTAGAATCTAAGGTCATTGAAATTCTTCCTTAGATATGCATCTTAACTATTTCAGTTCAGTTCAGCCACTCAGTCATGTCCAACTCTGTGACCCCAGGGGCTGCAGCCCACCAGGCTTCCTTCTCCATCACCAACTCCTGGAACTTGCTTAAACTCATGTCCATTGAGGCAGTGATGCCATCCAACCATCTCATCCTCTGTCATCCCCTTTTTCTCCTGCCTTCAATCTTTCCCATCATCAGGGTTTTTTCCAATGAATCATTTCTTTGCATCAGGTGGCCAAAGTATTGGAGTTTCAGCTTCAGCATCAGTACTTCCAATGAATATTCAGGACTGATTTCCTTTAGGATGGACTGGTTGGATCTCCTTGCAGTCTAAGGGACTCTCAAGAGTCTTCTCCAACATCGCAGTTCAAAAGCATCAATTCTTCAATGCTCACCTTTCTTTATGGTCCAACCCTCACATCCATACATGACTACTGGAAAAACCATAGCTTTGACTAGATGGACCTTTGTTGGCAAAGTAATATCTCTGCTTTTTAATATGCTTAACTATTTCAGTTCAGTTCAGTTCAGTCGCTCAGTCATGTCCGACTTTTTGCGACCCCATGAATCGCAGCACGCCAGGCCTCCCTGTCCATCACCAGCTCCCAGAGTTTATTCAAACTCATGCCCATCGAGTCAGTGATGCTATCCAGCCATCTCATCCTCTGTCGTCCCCTTCTCCTCCTGCCCCCAATCCCTCCCAGCATCAGGGTCTTTTCCAATGAGTCAACTCTTCGCATGAGGTGGCCAAAGTATTGGAGTTTCAGCTTCAGCATCAGTCCTTCCAATGAACACCCAGGACTGATCTCCTTTAGGATGGACGGACTGGATCTCCTTGCAGTCCAAGGGACTCTCAAGAGTCTTCTCCAACACCACAGTTCAAAAGCATCAATTTTTCAGTGCTCAGCTTTCTTCACAGTCCAACTCTCACATCCATACATGACCACTGGAAAAACCATAGCCTTGACCAGACAGACCTTTGTTGGCAAAGTAATGTCTCTGCTTTTTAACATGCTATCTAGGTTGGTCATAACTTTCCTTCCAAGGAGTAAGCGTCTTTTAATTTCATGGCTGCAGTCACCATCTGCAGTGATTATGGAGCCCAAAAATATAAAGTCTGACACTGTTTCCGCTGTCTCCCCATCTATTTCCCATGAGGTGATGGGACCAGATGCCATGATCTTAGTTTTCTGAATGTTAAGCTTTAAGCCAACTTTTTCACTCTCCTCTTTCACTTTCATCAAGAGGCTTTTCAGTTCCTCTTCACTCTCTGCCATAAGGGTGATGTCATCTGCATGTCTGAGGTTATTGATATTTCTCCCAGCAATCTTGATTCCAGCTTGTGCTTCCTCCAGCTCAGCATTTCTCATGATGTACTCTGCATATAAGTTAAATAAGCAGGGTGACAATATACAGCCTTGATGTACTCCTTTTCCTATTTGGAACCAGTCTCTTGTTTCATGTCCAGTTCTAACTGTTGCTTCCTGACCTGCATACAGGTTTCTCAAGAGGCAGGCCAGGTGGTCTGGTATTCCCATCTCTTAACTATTTAGGGGCCCATATATCTAAAACACAGAATGCTTCATCCTGAATTCCTTTCAGGATATACTGTAGGTTAGCAACTGCCCTGGCTAATGACTTAATCCTTGTAAAACTACAATAGTGGGCAGCATTTTGTTTTGTTTTGTTTTGTTTTACAGTACCCTCTGAGTCTGAGATAAGTGAATGAAGGATGGCATCAGATATTGCTGGAAATCTGGATTCAAAGTCCACTTCCCAATAGGCTAGAAGAAGTGGAGGGAACAGAAAAGATTGCTTCTTCAAGTCTAGGAGGTGCACAGTGAGGAAGTCAGCCTTGACAGCCAGAAGGGTCCTCATAATAGCTCTTTGCTCCTATATCTAGCACTATCACCTTAGGAAATAAGAAGTCCTTTCTGCTGAGATAACCTCTTTGGTGCAACACTTCCTGCCTTATAACATGATATCTTCCATTATTTCAGTCCCTTGTCTTGCTTTATTTATCTTTATTTCAATGACATCCACTGAAAATTTGATTGGAAATGCATTCATTGATTTGTTTAGTGTTTATTCCCACCACTGGATCAGATGGTAAGCTCCTTAAAGGAGTTCATACTATTTTGTTACTACCATTCTAGGCATCTTTTCTGAGGTTTGAAATTGGAACACCAGAATTTTAGTGACCTATAGACAAATCATGATAATACTGGATGAGATATGTCCTAGTTCTTATCCTTCTGGAACATGTTTAAATTTTCCTCCAGACTTACCCTAATCTCCACATATTTTACTTATGCTAATTGAATACTTGTGTATTCTTTAAAACCAAGCTTTTAAGATGGATTCTAATCACAGATTCCCTGTATTTCCCACCCAATTAAGCAAGCAAGTAGGTAGAAGCCAATAAGGATGGACAGTACATGCCTGGGGCTCAGTTTTCAGACAGTTTAGTCAGTGCTGCATGGCTGGTTTTTCATATGAATGATGAGTCAATAACTACTTAGCTTATTAAATTGCAAAAAAAATGTAAAAAGGACAGAGTAAAGAGAGCTGAAGGAAACTTCTTAAAAAATTATTTATTTTTGATTGAAGGATAATTGCTTTACAATATTGTGTTGGTTTCTGCCATACATCAACATGTATCAGCCATAGATATATATATATGTGCCCTCCCTTTTGAGCCTCCCTCCCACCTCCCACACATTTTATTCTTGAATGCTTACTGTAGTATTAGCATGTTATCAAAAATGCTTGTATGTATATAAATACAAAATATTGTTTTAAATAAAATTTCACATGACACATGAAATTATTACCAAAATTTAATGTTTTAATTAAACAACCACATGAAATTCCCTAATATTGATCACTGTGAATCAAGAATGTCAGACCCTTAAGAAGTGCTTAAGTGTTACTTAATCCAAGCCATTCATTTGACACACAAGAAAACTGAGACTCCAATGAGAAAAACACAGGTCATAAGATATGAAAACTCATTTTCCCTCCCAGGTGTCCAGGTTTCAGTGAATCATAGTAAACATTCCTTTTGTTGTTGTTGTTTCTAATCAATGAATATAGTAAAGTTGCAGGATATAAAATTAACACACAGAAATCCCTTGCATTCCTTTACACTAACAATGAGAAAACAGAGAAATTAAGGAAACAATTCCATTCAACATTGCAATGAAAAGAATAAAATACTTAGGAATAAATCTACCTAAGAAACAAAAGAGCTATATATAGAAAACTAGAAAACACTGATGAAAGAAGTCAAAGATGACACAAATAGATGGAGAAATATACCATGTTCATGGGTTGGAAGAAGCAATATAGTGAAAATGAGTATACTACCTAAAGCAATCTATAGATTCAATGCAATACCTATCAAGCTACCAAGGGTATTCTTCACAGAACTAGAACAAATAATTTCACAACTTGTATGGAAATACAAAAAACCTCGAATAGCCAAAGCAATCTTGAGAAAGAAGAATGGAACTGGAAGAATCAACCTGCCTGACTATACTATCAGTATAGTATACTATAGTATCAGGCTATACTACAAAGCTACAGTCATCAAGATAGTATGGTACGGGCACAAAGACAGAAATATAGATCAATGGAACAAAATAGAAAGCCCAGAGATAAATCCACACACCTATGTACACCTTATCTTTGACAAAGGAGGCAAGAATATACAATGAGAAAAGACAATCTCTTTAACAAGTGGTGCTGGGAAAACTGGTCAACCACTTGTAAAAGAATGAAACTAGAACACTTTTGAACACCATACACAAAAATAAACTCAAAATGGATTAAAGATCTGAATGTAAGACCAGAAACTATAAAACTCCTAGAGGAAAACATAGGCAAAATACTCTCTGACATAAATCACAGAAGGATCCTCTATGACCCACCTCCCAGATTAATGGAAATAAAAGCAAAAATAAACAAATGGGACCTAACTAAACTTAAAAGCTTTTGCACAACGAAGGAAAGTATAGGCAAGGTGAAAAGACAGCCTTCAGAATGGGAAAAAATAATGGCAAATGAAGCAACTGACAAAGAATTAATCTCAAAAATATACAAGCAGCTCCTGTAGCTCAATTTCAGAAAAATAAACCACCCAATCAAAAAATGGGCCAAAGAATTAAACAGACATTTCTCCAAAGAAGACATATAGATGGCTAACAAACACATGAAAAGATGCTCAATATCATTATCAGAGAGATGCAATCAATAAATTAATTTATTTTTTGCTGAAGTATAATTGCTTTATAGAATTTTGTTGTTTTCTGTCAAACCTTAACATGAATCAGCCATAGGTATACATATATCCCCTCTCTTTTGAACCTCCCTCCCATCTCCTTCCCCTTCCCACCCCTCTAGGTTGATACAGAGCCCCTGTTTGAGTTTCTTGAGCTATACGACAAATTCCCATTGGCTATCTATTTTACACATGGTGATATAAGTTTCCATGTTACTCTTTCTGTACATCTCACCCTCTCCTCCCATCTCCCCACGTCCATAAGTCTATTCTCTATGTCTATTTCTCCACCGCTGCCCTGTAAATAAATTCTTCACACCGTTTTTCTAGATTCCGTATATGTGCATTAGAATATGATATTTATCTTTCTTTTTCTGACTCACTTCACTCTGTATAATAGGTTCTAGGTTCATCCATGTCATCAGAACTGACTCAAATGTGTTCCATTATATGGCTGAGTAATATTCCATTGTGTACATGTGCCACAACTTCTTTATCCATTCATCTGTCAATGGACATCTAGGTTGCTTCCATGTTCTAGCTACTGTAAATAGTGCTGCAATGGACAATGGGATACATGTGTCTTTTTCAGTTTTGGTTTCCTCAGGGTATATGCCTAGGAGTGGGATTGCTGGGTCATATGGTGGTTTTATTCCTATCTTTTAAAGGTATCTCCATACCATCTTCCATAGTGGTTGTGTCAATCTACATTTCCACCAACAGTTCAAGACCATTCCCTTTTCTCCACAGCTTCTCCAGCACTTATTGTTTGTAGACTTTTTGGTGATGACCATTCTGACTGGTGTGAGGTGATATCTCATTGTGGATTTTGATTTGCATTTCTCTAATGAGTGATGTCAAGGCTATGGTTTTCCAGTGGTCATGTATGGATGTGAGAGTTGGACTGTGAAGAAAGCAGAGCACAGAAGAATTGATGCTTTTGAACTGTGGTGTTGGAGAAGACTCTTGAGAGTCCCTTGGACTGCAAGGAGATCCAGCAAGTCCATCCTAAAGGAGATCAGTCCTGGGTGTTCATTGGAAGGACTGATGCTGAAGCTGAAACTCCAATACTTTGGCCACCTCATGCAAAGAGTTGACTCATTGGAAAAGACCCTGATGCTGGGAGGGATTGGGGGCAGGAGGACAAGGGGATGACAGAGGATGAGATGGCTGGATGGCATCACTGACTCGATGGGCATGAATTTGAGTAAACTCCGGGAGCTGGTGATGGACAGGGAGGCCTGGCGTGCTGCAATTCATGGGGTTGCAAAGAGTCGGACATGACTGAGTGACTAAACTGAACTGAATGAGTGATGTTGAGCATTTTTTCATGTGTTTGTCAGCCATATGTATGTCTTCTTTGGAGAAATGTCTGTTTAGGTCTTTTCCCCACTTTTTGATCGGATTGTTTTTCTGGCATTGAGTTGTATGAGCTACTTGTATATTTTGGAAATTAATCCTTTGTCAGTTGTTTCATTTGCTATTATTTTCTCCCATTCTTAAAGTTGCCTTTTCAGCTTGCTTATAGTTTCCTTTACTGTGCAAAAGCTTCTAAGTTCAATTAGGTCCCACTTGTTTATTTTTGTTTTTATTTCTGTTACTCTCGGAGGTGGGTCATAGAGGATCTTTCTTTGATTTACTTCATTGAGTGTTTGCCTATGTTTTCCTCTAAAAGGTTTATAGTTTCTGGTCTTACATTTAAGTCTTTTTTTCCGTTTGCTTTTATTAGTTGGAGGCTAATTACTTTACAATATTGTAGTGGTTTTTGCCATACATTGACATGAATCAGCCATGGATTTACATGTGTTCCCCATCCCGATCCCCCTCCCGCCTCCCTCTCCATCCCATCCCTCTGGATCTTCCCAGTGCACCAGCCCTGAGCATTTGTCTCATGCATCCAACCTGGGCTGGTGATCTGTTTCACCCTTGATAGTATACTTGTTTCAGTGCTGTTCTCTCAGAACATCCCACCCTCACCTTCTCCCACAGAGTCTAAAAGTCTGTTCTGTACGTCTGTGTCTCTTTTTCTGTTTTGCATATATGGTTATCATTACCATCTTTTTAAATTCCATATAGATGCGTTAGTAAACTGTATTGGTCTTTATCTTTCTGGCTTACTTCACTCTGTATTATGGGCTCCAGTTTCATCCATCTCATTAGAATTGGTTCAAATGAATTATTTTTAATGGCTGAGTAATATTCCATTGTGTGTATGTACCACAGCTTCCTTATCCATTCGTCTGCTGATGGGCATCTAGGTTGCTTCCATGTCCTGGCTATTATAAACAGTGCTGTGATGAACATTGGGGTACACGTGTCTCTTTCAGATCTGGTTTCCTCGGTGTGTATGCCCAGGAGTGGGATTGCTGGGTCATATAGCAGTTCTAGTTCCAGTTTTTTTAGGAATCTCCACACTGTTCTCCATAGTGGCTATACTAGTTTGCATTCCCACCAACAGTGTAAGAGGGTTCCCTTTTCTCCACACCCTCTCCAGCATTTATTGCTTGTAGACATTTGGATAGCAGCCATTCTGACTGGAGTGTAATGGTACCTCATTGTGGTTTTGATTTGCATTTCTCTGATAATGAGTGATACACCATGTTCATGGATTGGAAGGATCAATATTGTGAAAATGAGTATACTACCCAAAGTAATCTATAGATTCAATGCAATCCCAATCAAGCTACCAAGGGTATTCTTCACAGAACTAGAACAAATAATTTCACAATTTGTATGGAAATACAAAAAAACTCAAATAGCCAAAGCAATCTTGAGAAAGAAAAATGGAACTGGAGGAATCAACCTGCCTGACTTCAGGCTCTACTACAAAGCCACAATCATCAAGACAGTATGGTACTGGCACAAAGACAGAAATATAGATCAGTGGAACAAAATAGAAAGCCCAGAGATAAATCCACACACCTATGTACGCCTTATCTTCGACAAAGGAGGCAAGGATATACAATGGAAAAAAGACAACCTTTTTAACATTGTGTTGGGAAAACTGGTCAACCACTTGTAAAAGAATGAAACTAGAACACTTTCTAACACCATACACAAAAATAAACTCAAAATGGATTAAAGATCTAAATGTAAGACCAGAAACTATAAAACTCTTAGAGGAGATCATAGGCAAAACATTCTCTGACATAAATCACAGCAAGATCCTCTATGACCCACCTCCCAGAATATTGGAAATAAAAGCAAAAATGAACAAATGGGACCTAGTTAAACTTAAAACTTTTGCACAACAAAGGAAACTATAAGCAAGATGAAAAGACAGCCTTCAGAATGGGAGAAAATAATAGCAAATGAAGAAAAAGACAAAGGATTAATCTCAAAAATATACAAGCAACTCCTGCCACTCAATTCCAGAAAAATAAATGACCCAATCAAAAAATGGGCCAAAGATCTAAACAGACATTTCTCCAAAGAAGACATACAAATGGCTAACAAACACATGAAAAGATGCTCAACATTTAAGTCTTTAATCCACTTTGAGTTTATCTTTGTGTATGGTGTTAGGAAGTGTTCCAACTTCATTCTCTTACATGTAACTGTTCAGTTTTCCCAGCACCATTTATTGAAGAGGCTGTCTTTGCCCCATTGTATATGCTTGCCTCCTTTGTAAAAAATAAGGTACCCATATGTGCATGGGTTTATTTCTGGGCTTTCTGTCTTGTTCCATTGGTCTATATTTCTGTTTTTGTGCCAGTACCATACTGTCTTGATGACTGTAGCTTTGTAGTATAATTTGAAGTTAGGAAGCTTGATTCCTCCAGCTCCATTCTTCTTTCTCAAGACTGCTTTGGCTATTTGGTGTCTTTTGTGTGTCCATATGAATTGTGAAATTTTTTGTTCTAGTTCTGTGAAAAATGCCATTGGTAATTTGATAGGGATCACATTGAATCTGTAGATTGCATTTGGTAGTATAGTCATTTTTACAATATTGATTCTTCCTACCCAGGAACATGGCATATCTCTCCATCTGTTTATGTCATCTTTGATTTCTTTAATTTGTGTCTTATAATTTTCTGTGTACAGTTCTTTTGTCTCCTTAGGTAGGTTTATTCCTAGATATTTAATTCTTTTTGTTGCAATGGTGAATAGGATTGATTCCTTAATTTCTCTTTCAAATTTTTCATTGTTGGTATATAGAAATGCAAGGATTTCTGTGTATTGATTTTGTATCCTGCTACTTTGCTTAATTCATTGATTAGCTCTAGTAATTTTCTGATGCTATCTTTAGGGTTTTCTATGTACAGTATCATGTCATCTGCAGACAGTGAGAGCTTAACTTCTTCTTATCCGACCTGGATTCCTTTTATTTCTTTTTTTTCTCTGATTGCTGTAGCTTGGACTTCCAGAAATATGTTGAATAATAGTGGTGAAAGTGGACATCCTTGTCTTGTTCCTAATCTTAGGTGGAATGCTTTCAGTTTTTCACCATTGAGAATAATGTTTGCTGTTGGCTTATCATATATGGCCTTTACTGTGTTGAAGTAGGTTCCTTCTGTACCCATTTTTTGATCATTTTGAATCATAAATGGGTGCTGAATTTTGTCAAAGGCTTTTTCTGCATCTATTGAGATTATCATTTGGTTTTTACCTTTCAATTTGTTAATATGTTGTATCACATTGATTGATTTGCATATATCAAAGAATCCTTGCATCCCTGGAATAAACCCAACTTGGTCAGGGTGTATGAGCTTTTCGATGTGTTGCTGAATTCTGTTTGCTAAAATTTTGTTGAGGATTTTTGCATCTATGTTCATCAGTGATATTGGCATGTAGTTTTCTTTTTTTGTGTGTTGTCTTTGTCTGGTTTTGGTATCAGGGTGATAGTGGCCTTATAGAATGAGTTTGGAAGTGTTTCTTCCTCTGCAATGTTTTGGAAGAATTTTAGAAGGATCGGCATTAGCTCTTCTCTAAAAGTTTGGTACAATACTACTGTGAAGCCATTTGGTTTTGGGCTTTTGTTTTTCGGGGAGATTTTTTTATCACAGCTTCAATTTCAGTGCTTATAGTTGGGTTGTTCATAATTTCTATTTCTTCCTGGTTCAGTCTTGGAAGATTGAACTTTTCTAAGACTCTGTCCATTTCTTCCAGGTTATTATTTTATTGCCATATAGTTGTTCATAGTAGTCTCTTATAATCCTTTGTATTTCTGCATTGTCTGTTGTAACCTCTCCTTTTTCATTTCTAATTTTGTTGGTTTGATTCTTCTCTCTTTTTTTCTTGATGAGTCTGGCCAAAGGTTTGTCAATTTTGCTTATCTTCTTGAAGAATCAGCTTTCGGTTTAGTTAATCTTACTATTGTTTCTTTCATTTCTTTTTCATTTATTTCTGCCCAGATCTTTATCATTTCTTTCCTTCTATTAATTTTGGTGGGTTTTTTTTTTTTTGTTCTTTTTCCCATTGTTTTAGGTGTAAAGTTAGGTTGTGTATTTTATGTTTTCCTTGTTTCTTGAGGTAGGATTGTATGGGTATAAAGTTAAGTGAAGTAAAGTGAAGTGAAGTCACTCAGTCGTGTCTGACTCTTTGTGACCCCACACACTGTTGCCTACAAAGCTCCTCTGTCCATGGAATTTTCCAGGCAAGAGTACTGGAGTGGGTTGCCATTTCCTTCTCCAGGGGGTCTTCCGGGCCCAGGGATTGAACCTGGGTCTCCCACATTGCAGGCAGATGCTTTACTCTCTGAGCCACAGGACTTCCCTCTTAGAACTGCTTTTGCTGCATCCCATAGGATTTGAGTTGTCGTGTTTTCATTGTCATTTGTTTCTCAAAATTTTTTTATTTCCCTTTTGATTTCTTTGGTAACCTGTTGATTATTTGGAAATGTATTGTTTAATTTCCATGTGTTTGTGTTTCTTACAGTTTTTTCTTGTAATTCATATCTAGTCTCATAGCATTGTGGTTGGAGAAGATGCTTGATATGATTTCATTTTTCTAAAATTTACTGAGGCTTGATTTGTGACCCAAGATATGGTCTATCCTGGAGAATGTTCCATGTGCACTTGAGAAGAAGGTGTATTCTTCTGCATTTGGATGGAATGTCTTGAAGATATCAATGAGATCCATCTCATCTAATGTATCATTTGAGACTTGTGTTTCTTTGTTAATTTTCTGTTTTGATGATCTGTCCATTGGTGTGAGTGGGATGTTAAAGTCTCCTATTATTATTGTGTTACTGTCAGTTTCTCCTTTTGTGTCTGTTAGTGTTTGTTTTATGTATTGAGGTGCTCCTATGTTGAGTGCATAGATATTTACAGTTGTTATGTCTTCTGCCGGGGTCTAGCCCCAGCAGGATCCAGGGGAACCCTCAGGATGAACGGCATCGGCGAATGAGAGAGACAGTGAGACAAAGTCTGGGGCTAAGTCTGAAGTTTATTTTTGCACGGTCCCTTTATACCCTTAACAACATCTTTTGGGGGGAAGTGCATATTGCTTACACACAGGTCATCTCAAAACATTACAGCAACTTGACCTTCAACAGAAACTGGATGTCACCCACATACTTTTTCATTCACAAGAGTCTTTCTTATCATTTGCCCTTCAGGCCTGCTAACATTTTTGGCTTGCACCTGGTGTGACTTAAGCAACTTCAGTAGCCGACCCTGTTTTTCTTATAATTAATCTATTTTATTTCTAATAAGCGTCATCTCTATGGGAACTAGATAGGATTACATTTTTACAGAACAGAAATGCGAAGGACTGCAAAAACAGCAGATATGGCACAAAAGAGGCTCTTAATCTAAAAGTTAACTACCTGCAAGAAGTCGCCAGCTAATCTCTATCTAAAGTATTTTCTATTAGGTACATTTGTAGCTATCATATTTGTGGAGCTTTTCTCACCCCGTGAAGGGGCCTATGCTTAATAGTTTCTTTTGTTAGCGTACTGTGCTTAGGATGTTTAGAACAATCAAGAGCCTTTTTTGCAATGAGAGCACATATTTGTCACACAAGCCAGAATGCCAGCAAAAGGGTTTGAATTGAAGCATTTCCTTCATTCCTGGCCCCTTCATAGGGTACCAGCGTCCAGGAGATTTATTAATTAGGGTTTTAAGTTGGTGTTTATTCAGCGAAAGAGGAGCAGGAGAGCTCTCAGCAGGCAACACAAGACCGCAGCAGGGTAAACAAGAACAACAGCAGAAAAGGGGGGAGGATACAGGGTGGGGTAGAGGCCGAGGCCAACCTGGAGTGTCCCTTATCCTAGACGGCCTTGCCTGTCAGGTTTTTTCCTCGTGACCTCGCCATGGATGGGGTCCCGGACGGCCTTGACTGCCCGGTATTTTCTTCATGACCTCGTCACGGGCGGGACCTCCCATAACGGCTCCCGGCAGTCTTCCTCTTGGATTGATCCCTTGATCATTTCGTAGAGTCCTTATCTCTTGTAATTTTTAATTTAAGGTCTATTTTGTTTGATATGAGGATTGCTACTCCAGCTTTCTTTTGCTTCCCATTTGCATGGAATATGTTTTTCCATCCTCTCACTTTCAGTCTATTATGTGTCTTTAGGTCTGAAGTGGGTTTCTTGCAGACAGCATATATATGGGTCTTGTTTTTGTATCCATTCAGTCAGTCTGTGTCTCTTGGTTGGAGCATTTAATCCATTTACATTTAAAGTAATTTTTGACATTTTTGTTCCTATTGGTATTTTCTTATTTGTTTGGGGTCGATTTTGTAGATCTTTTTTCTTCTGCTGTATTTCTTGACTATGTAAGTCCCTTTAACATTTGTTGTATAGCTGGTTCAGTGCTACTGAATTCTCTTAACTTTTGCTTGTCTGAAAAGCTTTTTATCTCTCCATCAATTTTGAATGAGATCCTTGCCGGGTACAGTAATCTTGGTTGTAGAGTTTTCCCTTTCAGTATTTTAAACATATCCTGCCATTCCCTTCTGGCCTGCAGAGTTTCTGCTGAAAGATCAGCTGTTAAGCCAATGGGGTTTCCCTTGTATGTTAGTTGTTGCTTCTCCCTTGCTGCCTTTAATATTCTTTCTTTGTGTTTAGTCTTTGTTAGTTTGATTAGTATATTTCTTGGTGTGTTTCTCCCTGGGTTTATCCTGTATGGGACTCTTTGTGACTCTTGGACTTGATTGACTGTTTCCTTTTCCATGTTGGGGACATTTTCAACTATCATCTCTTCAAAATTTTTCTGATACACTTTCTTTTTCTCTTCTTCTGTGACCCTTATAATTCGAATGTTGGTGCATTTGATATTGTCCCAGAGGTCTCTGAGACTGTCCTCAGTTCTTTTCATTCTTTTTATTTTATTCTGCTCTCCAGAAGTTATTTCTACCATTTTATAATCCAGCTCATTGATTCGTTCTTCTGCTTCAGATATTCTGCTATTGATTCCTTCTAGAGTATTTTTAATTTCAGTAATTCTGTTGTTTGTCTCTGCATGTTTATTCTTTAATTCTTCTAGGTCTTTGTTAATTGATTCTTGCATGTTCTCCATTTTGTTTTCAAGGTTTTCGATCATCTTTACTGTAATTATTCTGAATTCTTTTTCAGGTAGTTTGCCTATTTCCTCTTCATTTGTTTGGACTTCTGTGTTTCTAGTTTGTTCCTTCATTTATGTAGTATTTCTCTGCCTTTTCATAATTTTTTTTAACTTATTGTGTTTGAGGTCTCCTTTTCTCAGGCTTCAAGGAAACTTGAATTCTTTCCTTGAAGAAAGTTGAATTCTTTCTTCCTTTTGGCTTCTGCCCTCCCAAGGTTGATCCAGTGGTTTGTGTAAGCTTTATATAGGGTGAGATTTGTGCTGAGTTTTTGTTTGTTTGTTTTTCCTCTGATGGGCAAGGCTGAGTGAGGTGGTAATCCTGTCTGCTGATGATTGGGTCTGTATTTTTGTTTTCTTTGTTGTTTACATGAGGTGTCCTGCACAGGGTGCTACTGGTGGTTGGGTGATGCCGGGTCTTGTATTCAAATGGTTTCCTTTGTGTGAGTTCTCACTGTTTGATACTCCCTAGGGTTAGTTCTCTGGTAGTCTAGGGTCTTGGAGTCAGTGCTCCCACTCCAAAGGTTCGGGGCTTGATCTTGAATTTTGCGTGGTTGTATATATTCTTTCCCACCGGCCAGGCACTCCTATCTGCTCTCAGCTGGTGTTCTGCATGCACATCTGTGTCTGAAGCTGTATTCTTGCCGTATCCATGGAGAGAGAGGTACTCCACCTCCAGCTACTCCTCCGCCATCTTTTTCTCCCCATAGTAAATATTCTTATTTACTTGTTTTCCTGTGGTGTGGTCTTCCAGGTAAAGACTCAGGGCCGCGGTGGCCACACTTCAGAGCCTCACATACAGAAGCAGTTAAGAAGCATCTATTCTTGTACATCCATGTGCTAAGGCTTAGAATCCATAGGAAAAGCTCTAAATTGATCCCTTAGAAGCAAGACGTTGTCTACCAATGCCACTGTGTACCACGTAGCTGGATATTCAAACTGCACCTCAATATTTGATGTTCTCATGCATGCTAACTTGCTTCAATAATGTCTGACTCTGTGCGACCCTATGGACTATAACCTGCCAGGCTCCTCTGTCCGGATTCTCCAGGCAAGAGTTCTGGAGTAGGTTAGTATGCCCTCCTCCAGGGGATCTTCCCGACCCGGGTATCGAACCCGCATCTCTTATGTCACCTGCACTGGCAGGTGGGTTCTTTATCACTAGGACCACCTGAGAGCTGTTCCTCAATATTTGATGTTCTCAGTCATATTTGTTTTAGCCATTTTTGTAGGTGAATAGTGATATCTCATTGTGCTTTTTACTATTTTTAATTCCAATTTTAGAGCAATTTGAGTACTGTAGAATACTCAGAAAAAGTGAGGCTCTGTTAGGTGCAAACACATTAGGGTTTGTTATGTCTTCCTGGTGAATTGACCCTTTTTATCATCATATTCCTCTTTATCCCTGATAACTTGCTCTGAAGTCTGCTCTGTCTGAAATTAACATAGTGCCTCTTGCTGTCTTTCAATTACTGTTAATATGGCACATCTTTATCCATTTATTTTTAACCTATATGTGTCTTTATATTTAGTTATTTCTCTTTTTTTTAAAGTTATTTCTTATAGACAACATCTAGTTAACCTTGTTTTTGGCCCACTCTGACAATCTGTCTTTAATAGTACATTTAGATTGATTTTTTAAAAGTTTTTAGTTTATATTGGAGTATAGTTAATTGACAATGTTTTGTTAGTCTTAGGTATACAGCAAAGAGACTCAGTTATACATATACATGTATCCATTCCTTTTAAAATTCTTTTCCTATTTAGGTTGTTACATAATATTGACCAGAGTTCCCTGTGATATATAGTAGGTCCTTTGTTGGTTATCCATTTATTTATTTTTCAAACTTTAAACTTTTTATTTTGTGTTGTGGTATAGCAGGTTAACAATGTTGTGGTAGTTTCAGGTGAACAGCAAAGGGACTCAGCTCTAAACAGACACGTATCCATTCTCTCCCAAACCCCTCTCCCATCCAGGCTGGCACATAACATTGAGTAGAGTTCCATGTGCTATACAATAGGTCCTTGCTGTTTATCCATTTTAAACATAGCAGTGTTTGGGATTGACATAGCATGTCAGCCCCAAACTCCCTAACTATCCTTCCCCCCACATTTTGCCCTGGTAACCATAAATTCATTCCCTAAGCCTGTAAGTCTGTTTCTACTTTGTAAATAAGTTCATTTGTATCATTTTTTAGATTCTACATATAAGTGATATCACACAATATTTGTCTTTGTCTCACTGACTTCACTCAGTGTGACAATCTCTAGGTCCACCCATGTTGATGCAAATGGAAGTATTTCATTCTTTTTAATGACTGAATAAAATCCCATGGTATATATGTACCACATCTTCTTTGTTCATTCCTCTGTCAATGGACACTTAGGTTGCTTCCACGCCATGGCTACTGGAAACAGATCTGCTGTAAACATTGGAGTGCATATATCCTTCTGGACCATGTTTTTCTCGGGATGTACGCCCTAGAGTGGGATTGTAGGATCATATGATAGCTCTATTTTTAGTTTAAGGAACATCCATACTATTCTCCCCAGTGGCTGTACCAATTTACATTCCCACCAATGTAAATTGGTAGGAAGGTCCCCTTCTCCCCACACCCTCTCCACCATTTATTGTCTGTGGATTTTTTGATGATGGCCATTCTGACTGGAGTAAGGTGATATCTCACTGTAGTTTTGATTTGTATTTCTCTAATAATTAGTGATAGTGGACATCTTTTCATGTGCCTTTTGGCCATTTGTATGTCTTTTTTTTTTTTAATAAATATCTATTTCAGTCTTCTGCCCATTTTTTGATTGGGTTTTTTGTTTTGGACTCATGATATTAGTCCACATGAGCTGGTTGTAAATTTGGAGACTAATCCCTTGTTGGTCTCATCATTTGCAAATATTTTCTCTGATTCTTCAGGTTGTCTTTTTGTTTTGTTTGTGGTTTCCTTTTTTGTGCAAAAGCTTTTGAGTTTAATTAGGTCCAATTTACTTATCTTTGTTTTTATTTCCATTACTCTGAGAGATGAATTGAAAAACATCTTGCTGTGATTTATGTCACAGAGGGTTCTGCCTATGTTTTCCTCTAAACTTAAGAATTTTATAATATCAAGTTTTACTTTTACTTCTTTAATCTATTTTGAGTTTATTTTGGGTATGGTGTTAAAGATGCCCTAATATAATTTCTTTGCACATAGCTGTCCATTTTTGCCAACACTTTCTACTGAAGAGGTTGTCTTTCTTCCATTGTATAGTCTTGCCTCCTTCATCATAGATTAATTGACCATAGGTTCATGGGTTTATTTATGGGCTTTCTAGCCTGTTCCATTTATCTATACTTCTGTTTTTGTGCCAGTACCATACTGTTTTGATGATTATACCTTTGTAGTATAGTCTGAAGTCAGGGAGTCTGATTCCTCCAACTCCTTTTTCCTTTGTCAAGACTGCTTTGGCTATATGGGGTCTTTTGTGTCTCCACACAAATTTTAAGATTTTTCATTCTAGTTCTGTGAAGAATGCCATTGATAATTTGATAGGAATTGCATTGAATCTGTTGATTGCCTTGGATGGCATAGTCATTTTGATGATACTGATTCTTCCAATCCAAGAACATGGTATAGCTTTCCATCTGTTGGTGTCATCTTTTATTTCTCTTATCAATGTTTTATACTTTTTTCTGAAGTACAGTAGTTGGTTGATGTTTAAAGTGGTTGTTGAATAGTTAAATTAATATCTCCCGTATTTGTTACTTAGTGTTTGTTGCTCTTGTTTATTCTTATTTTTGTCTTTTACTCTTTTTCTGCATTTTGTGGTTTTTAAGTGGGCACTTTATATAATTCTGTTTTCTTTCTTACCTTCAGTTCAGTTCAGTTCAGTGGCTCAGTCGTGTCCAACTCTTTGCAACTCCATAGACTGCAGCAGACCAGGCTTCCCTCTCTATCACCAACTCCCGGTGTTTACTCAAACTCATGTCCATCGAATGGGTAATGCCATCCAACCATCTCATCCTCTGTCATCCCCATCTCCTCCTGCCTTCAATCTTTCCCAACATCAGGGTCTTTGCAAATGAGTCAGTTCCTCGCATCAGGTGGCCAAAGTATTGGAGTTTCAGCTTCAACATCAGTCCTTCCAATGAATATTCAGGACTGATTTTCTTTAGGATGGACTGGTTAGATCTCCTTGCAGTCCAAGGGACTCTCAAGAGTCTTCTCCAACACCACAGTTCACAAGCATCAATTCCTCAGTGCTCAGCTTTCTTTATGGTCCAACTCTTACATCCATACATGACTATGTCTCTTATGTCTCCTGCATTGGCAGGAGGGTTCTTTACCACCAGCGCCACCTGGTAAGCCCTTACAGCACAGTACATACACAGAAAAATTGCAAATTATTTTCTTGTGTGTTTGTATATTTTATATACATGCATACATATAATCACACACAGATGTATTCATATCCCTAAGTATAAAAATACATATATACTAGGTGACAGTGTTTTAAAATAAAATGGTCATTTATGTATATTTTAGGGTCACATTTACTATGAAAATCCTACTAACTCATCTGGCATAGTTCTAAGACATTTTTTAGTGGCTACATATTTCATGACACACATATTCCCCTTTTGATGTTCACTCACAAAGTTTCCAATCATTCTGTCAATGCAGAAAATGATGACAATAATGGACACATATTTTGATTACTATTTCCTAGGTACTATTTTTTTTTTTTTTTGGCCACACCATGCAGTTTGCAGGATCTTAGTTTCCAGACCATGGAAGGGACCTGTGCTTCCTGCAGTGGAAGCATAAAGTCTTAACCTCTGGACCACCAGTGAAGTCCCAGCTAAGTACTGTTTTAAATGCTTTATGCATATAATCTGATTTAATTATAAAAACAGATTTATGAATTAGGTATCATATTATCCTGTTTCATTGATAAGGCAAATGAAATAGTATCAGATTAAATAATTGCCAGTATTCACATATCTGATGAAGAGCAGAGCTGAGATTTTTATTGGCTCTTGGTCTTTCTTTCACTTTTACACCCACAGTCTCTAATATAATCAGCTTCATTATGTTTTTACTGAACATATAAGAACCTAGATGTTGCAGCTGTGTGGTAAACTTCTCCTTTTATTCTTACAGCATAAGTTGACAGGAGTGAATGCTGCTCTAGAGGAGGGAAAGAGGGAGAGAATGAAGAGGGAGAAAAAGGAAGGGGGTGATGATACTGATTTTCCAAGTAGATGGAAACAAGTTAGAATTCCATCAGCAAGGTAGGAGCATACCAGTCTCCTTAATTTTCACCAACATTAGTAATTTCATTTTCTCCTGTTTGATGAGTAGAAAGTAATATTGCATCATTGTTTTAATTTGAATTTCTTTGCTCAAGTGAATTTGAATATTTTTCTTTAAGTCTGTGTCTTTGGGGATATTTTTTTGTGAACTGACTATTCACATCCATTCCTCATTTTCCCGTTAGTCTTTTCTCAAAATTTCTTAAGTTATTCCAACTATCTACCTAATCAAATTTTGTAATCTGCAGAGTAAATTCTTACTAAATTGATTATTTTTGTATTAATTGTGTTTATGGAATATATTATCATACATACATTTACTTTTATTAAATCAAATAATTCCATTTATTATTCCATAGTTTCTGCTTTCTTGTCTTGTTTGATGTAGTTATCCCTGCCCCTAAATTTTAGATGTAGCTGTGTAGATATTTTTTCCAAATTATATTGCTTTATTTTTTTAATTTAAATATTTAAGCTATATGGATATTTCTAATTCACATACCTTTTATTTAAATATTTAAGCTCAGTTTTAAGTATGGTGTAAGAAGAGTATTTTTTAGTATTTACATACACAAAAAGTTATGATCAAGCTATCAAATTAACATATTTTATTCTAAATGAAATACCTCATTTTTTATGTCAGTTTTTTATAAATATAAGGAAATACTTTTTTTAAGGAAATACTTCTTAATTCTTTATTTTGTTAGCTATTCTATTTCTTCTATTACCATTGTTTTTTATTTATCTTGTATATTCAAGATTTATAATATAACCCATTTCAGTATTAAATGAGTGAATTTAATTTAAATTTCACTATTAAGTAATCATAAGAGATCAAAACAGATGTTAGAAAATTATATTCAATTGAAATTAAAAGCATAATAACCCAGAGATAAACAGCATTTATTCACAAACTACATGGATCTTGTGATAATAGAAGTGATAATAAACATATTATCTTGTGATAATAGATAATAGAAATGACAATTTACCTTTTAGGCAGAAACAAATCTTAAATGGCAATTATCACTGCACTTTTAAAAATTACTTTTTTGATCTAGCCTATGTGAGGAAAGAAAAAAAGAGGAATGAACAATAAAAGGAACCAAGTAAAGCATTTACTTATGAGTGATAAGGAAATGTCATTGTCTTTTAAAACAAAATTATATAAAAATGCTTAGAATTAATAGAGTCCAATCAGAGTATGAATACAAAGTAAATATAAAGAAATGAGTAGATTTTTATAAACCAACACTCCAAGAATTTTGAAAATGAATTATAAGTTTCTAGCCATCAGGGCAGCATGTTTTTGTTTCAGGAATAAGAAAACAAATGAATAAAGCAAAGGTGAAAGTCCAATAATGGGTGTTTTCTAAGAAAATAAAGAGAGCAGATGGCTTTGGGCAGGAGCCGACTTGTTTGGTATCCCCTAGGGGACGGTGTGTCAGACGGAACGCAGCTGTAGAAGATGCACAGGGGGCTCTTTGGACCAGACAGCAGCTGAGGAAGCTCTGGACCACAGCCAAGAGGATGGGAAAACTGAGTCACAGCAGAGTTCAAACACTTCCATGAAGTTGGGAGACATGCGTAATGCCCAAGCAAAGCACAGAAAACACACTTTACATATCCAGAAGTATACAGATATGTATCTATGGGATATTTTAATAAACCAAGCATTAGAAATAGACCAGTTCTCAGGTCAGTCACAAAACAGCCTCTGCTAGGGAGTTCCCTGGCAGTCCAATTGTTAGGACTTCTTGCTCTCACTGCCAAGGGCTGGGGTTCAATCCCTAATTGGGGAACTTTACAAGATCCCAAGGCGATGGCGTGGTCCAGGGGGGGAAAAAAGCCTTCTTTCAGGCTTCATTCCATGATAAGTGGTTGTCATTCCAACTTGGTAGCTGGTGGGTGGGTGATTCAGGGAAATAATCAACAATCGACTTGTGAAAACCATCTGTAGCCTGAAGGAATTGATGAAGAATAGAAATGTAAGGATAACAAAAATAAAAAGGGTAGAAAAATATATGTATAGGAAGAAATAACAATAAAAAAACTATTAAAAGGGATCATTTAAATCTCTGAAGTTTCCAGACTTAATTGGTTAAATGTTCAATGTGTACTAAAGAAAGAAAAATGGGCAGCTTCTCTAGCTCAGTTGGTAAAGAATCCACCTACAATGCAGGAGACCTCGGTTCGATTCCTGAGTCAGGAAGATCCGCCGGAGAAGGGATAGGCTACCCACTCCAGCATTCTTGGGCTTCTCTGTGGCTCAGCTGATAAAGAATCTGCCTGCAATGCACGAGACCTGGGTTTGATCCCTGGGTTGTGGAGGTTCCCTGAAGAAGGGAACAGCTACCCACTCCAGTACTGTGGCTGGAGAATTCCATGGTCTGATAGTCCATGGGGTTGCAAAGAGTCGGACACAACTGAGTGACTTTCACCTTAACTATATCAGGCTGTGAAACATAGAGAAACAAGCAAAATTCTCCCAGCAAGTGCCATAAGAGTATGGGAACTCAAAGATTTTATTCCTTTCAATGAAAACAGAAAAATTATAATATTGCTCATAATATTTGTGTGTAAAAAGAAACATTTTATAGAAGATAGCACAGGAAAATTTAGATCTCCAAAATATTTTAAAATTCGACTTTAATTAGAGTCAGTGTTGAACAGCAAACACACATCCTTAGAAGATTAGCCTAACAAAATCCAAGTAGTTAAGGACAAAAGTGCGAAGTCTAACCCATCCTGCAGAATAGTCTGTTCTTTCTAAGTTCTCATCAAGAGTTCAGATACAGAACGCCCAAAGGTGTGTGCTTATTGAAATACATGATCTCATTCCCAAAAAAGACATTTAATGAAATATTTAACATGATGAGAAAATCTGAATTAGAAAAATCACTGAAGTTTGGGAGGTAGAGTGCAGAGTCATGGAAGTCTAGATTTTGCCATATGATAGAAAGGTAGTATATTTCATGATATTTGAAGACAAGTAGATGGGAGGGTTGGAGAAGAGAGAGAGGGGAAAGTAAGCAAATGGATAGTTGGAGCTGCTTGAGAGCCTCATGATAGAGCTAGAATCAGAATATTAAGAAGTCTCGTTGTTTTTTTTTAAGAGGTTTTCAATATATGTTTATATTGAAGAATTTTTTTTCCCTTGTGGAATCAATGCTTGAGTAACACTGGATGAAAGACTAATGAATAATGACAAATGAAAATAATAATATCTAAAAAGTGCAAGAGGGATCTATAGAAGGATCTGTATTGGAAAGAGAAACCAGGGTAGCAGTCCTTGAATAAGAGAAAAGGAGTTGAAGAAAAATATACAAGCAATAAAGGTGTACACAGGAATCTGAAACAGAAAAATTGAAAGTTTAACAAAATCAAAGAGTGATTGTTAAATGAGAGATAATGACTCACCATCTAAACTGTCTGAAGCAGTAAGCGCAGATGTTGAGAGCTGAGTTGTTAGTAGGTTAAGAGAGAAACCACGGAGCAGTATAAATACCATCCCAGATGAGGCCGGGATGAGTTTATTGCTTTCCATGCTGCCTCTAAATTTGATTACAAATCAAGAAGACAGTCTCCCCAAAATCTATCTATATTATTTATCAGTCTCTAAAACTTGACACATTTCTTGTGCAATCAGTGCACGCTGGTCACTTTGCTATGGCACTTTTTATGTTGCAGTATCTTAGAAAGTTCCCTTAGGACTCAAAGAGGATGACAAGATCACATTTTGGATGTGTAAAGGGATAGTTAAGTTTAATGTTTATTCTCTCAGTCACATCCATTTCTTTGCCACCCCATGGACTGCAGCCCGCCAGGCTCCTCTGTCCTTGGGATTCTCTGGGCAAGAATATTGGAGTAGGTAGCCATTTCCTTCTCCAGGGGATCTTCCAGACCCAGGGATTGAACCTGCATTTCCTGCATTGGCAGGTGGATTCTTTACCACTGTGCCACTGGGGAAGCTCATGATGGCATAAGGAGTCACATAAAAGGCCAGTTATGAGTGGGAAACCCCTCAGCTTTATATACTTTATGAAAACAATGGCAACAGCTCTGACACTATCAGCAAGTGTTCAGTTTGCTTCCTTCTCTAAGCAGTACTCTCGCAGCATTTCATGGTGTTCAACATGCTCTCACTTAACAGTGACTGATCTTTTCTCAAGCCAACAAATACTTAACGGAAGAGGACACAAATAGTGTTGTAAGCCTATTACAACAGGGACCCAAATGAATCCTGTTCTCATTTTTAAAAATACATTGAGGCTCATCCAGCCAGAGCCCAGAGGGAAGGTAGGTACAAACACACATGAAAAACATAAAAAAATAAATAAAATAAGAGACTTCTTCCCTGGTGGTCCACTGGTTAAAACTCTGCACTTCCACTGCAGGGGGTGTGGGTTTGACCCCTGGTCAGGATGCATGCCCTGTGGCTTGGCCAAAAAATATTTATATATATATATATATGAAATATAATCCTTGTGATAATCATTTTGATTGTCTCATCTGAACTATTTAAATATCTTGAGATGTGTGTGTTACAATTTTTACTTTGCAGATGGAAGTAAATACTTTCATCAGACAGAAGACAGAAGAGGTAGATAAATTCAGCTCACACTTTTGCTAGAAGACAAAATAAGTGGTATCTTAGGCTGACTGAGGAGAAGAGGGTAGACCAGGTCTTTGAAAGTCTCAGAAAACAACTGTTACCCACCCCCTGCCCATTGGATAGGCTGGTTTGCATCTCTTTTCTAAGAGTCCCTTTCACCTGAGATATGTGAATACTCACCTAACGCACGGCTGATGCTAGAACAGTGGCTCAGGATGACAGTCTCTATGTATGTGGCAAGGAGCACCATGCTCGGGGTTATAACTCTGGGAACCTCTGATCTCATCTCCTTCCTTTTCCTGTGACTATCATGTCATCTGCAGCAGGAATGACAGTGGCGGCAAGGGGATAGCATGTTAATTGACAGAAAAAATATTTGTTCATCATCTTAATTATTATAAACAATTACCCGTGGTTAATGAAAATGCCCAAAGAGACTGTCACAATTAATTAGAAGAGAAACACTCTGGAGATTTCTAGTGATGGGAAGCAAATATTCTCAGATGTAATAAATGAGTATGGAGAATGTAATTCCACTTTCCAGATAGATTAATGGTTCTTTTGAGAGATTAATTTCCCTGAATGGTAGTTCCGTATACTTCATCACAAATCTCAGATACCCAGGCAACTATGATATTAACAGTGAAATAGAAACACACACACACAGTGCGTAAGGGGGCTACCAAGGATATAGAAGTAAATAAGGACCATTTTTTTCACCCATTTCATTCTAACAAAGAGGTAATGTCAGAGGATGAGATGGTTGGATGGTATCACCGACTCAATGAACATGAGTTTGAGTAAACTCCAGGAGGTGATGAAAGACAGGGAAGCCTGGCATGCCATAGTCCACAGGGTTGCAAATAGTTGGACATGACTTAGCGACTGAACAATGATGTTTGTGTCCAAATTTTTTGCAAGAAAATTAACATAATTACATAGAAGTAGCTCTTGAATTAAGCATGAAGGAAGTTTTGGGGAGCGGATGGCTACAGCAGCCTCAGTGCAACTGTGGTTTTGAAGAATCTAAGCATAGAGGCATACATTGCTGTGTTGGCAACCCTGTTAAATATTTCAGAAGTGAAAAAAGGGAGGACTTAAGTGTTTATCCTACCCTCTGGTATACATGTATCTTACCAGATCTTCCAGAGAACTTCCTATAGCTTATTCATGAGATCCAGTTAGCATGATGTCATCGGTGTGTTGGAATGTCAAAATGATCAAAATCCCTTCAGATTATATTGTGACATACATAAGAAAAGTTGTCCTCGCCCTGCGGAAAGAGAGCGAATGTGAACCGCTTTCTATTCCAGGTAATTGAAGGTTGCTTTTGGCCTTTTTTCCTGATAGAAATTCAATATACAAATGCTTATCAATTGTCTATAATTAATCATTTTCCTAATTTGTGTTTCTCCCCCCAAAACAGCAAAAATCTATTTAATTTGTAAAGTTGTTTGGTATCTGGCAGTGATCCCTTGAGAAGGTCCCATGGAGCCCTCATCTTGAACTCCATGGGCTCATCAATATTCATCTGAAAAATGTAGATTTGTTCTGAAAAGGGCAAGGAAGGGGGAAAGAATACATGAACAAAGTGATAATACCTTGCTTACTTTCAACGTTGATTTAATTCATATTTGTTGTGTAAACATAAGAACCCATAGGCTGGAGACTGAGAGAGTGAAAAACCTTAAGAAACTGCAGAAATGCTAGTCAGAGAGAGAGAGAGAGAGAGGAACCACGAGAGAGATTCCAAAGCACAATCGGTTTGAAATCATCATTCCTACATTATAGAGGGTAAGAACATGAAGCAACCTGAAAATCAGTTCTAACATTCAATGTCCTGGACCATTAGAGCTGGAAGGAAGCTTATCATCAAGTTTCCCTCCCATCGGTTATTTGTCCATATGTGAATATATTGGAAGACAAGTTCAGGATATCTATGAGACTAACAAATTCTAACATGAACTTTTTGTTCATGTTAAAGGTAGCAATTAGTCAAGTTCTTGTTCATTCACTTGAATTAGATAAACCAAAAACCAGAGATTTTCATTTTATAATTAGTAAAATGGCATAATTCAGGGAAACCGAAAGACTTACAAGAGACTAGAATTATTGATACAAAAGACACCATAAGACTCTTTTTATCTCACTTTAAGCCAGAATTTCCCCTCCTTTATGACAGTTTCTATTTAAACCACATTCTCTTCAAACCAGTTTCCTATGAACCTAATTCAGTGGGATGAAAAATGAAGTCTTCCTGTAGGTGTCAGGTTTGTATTTTTTTTTAAGATGTTTCTGATGTGGACCATTTTTAAAGTCTTTGTTGAATTTGCTACAATATTACTTCTGTGGTTTAAGTTGTTTTTGTTTATTTCCACTGTGAGGCATGTGGCATGTGGGACCTTAGCTCTTGGACCACCCCCTGCAATGGAAGGCAAGTCTTAACCACTGAACCGACAGGGAGTTCCTGGGTTTGTATTTCATGAGCCTGTCAATATGAAAAGTTTTTCACTCTAAACTCTAAAGAAGAGACGCCTAATTCTCCCTGAAATGTTCTATATGGTTTTGGAGAATGGAGGCGATAATGTAGAAAAAAATGGTACTTCTGAGAACCACTACTGTGGGTCAAGGTCAGTTTAGGGAAAGGATCATCACCATTGAGTCTAACAGAGGGAGTCTGGTAGGAAATACTGGAATCAGGTGTCAAGTTCTTGGGAGACAGTGTCTGGTCAGGGAAAGACACTCACTATGAGAGCCTTCTTAGATGAGGCCTTCACACTTTGCATGGGCCTCCTCTGTGGTGGAGTATGTTTGGCCTGTACTTTCTCTTTCTGCAAAAAAAGTTAATACACAAAGATGGAAACCAGGGGGCTGCATTGGTGCTGGGGGATAGTCCCTGTTGGCCAGAGTCAGTGTCAGTGTCCCAAAGTAGATATCTAAATGTGGCAAGCAGATTCCCTGCCCTGGTGATTTGGATTTTAAAGAGTGTCACATAAAAAAAAAAAAAAAAAGAGTGTCACATGAAGACTGGGCTTCCCAGGTGGTTCAGTGGTAAAGAATCTACCTGCCAATGCAGGAGACTCAAGTGATTCGGGTTCAGTCCCTGGGTTGGGAAGATCCCTTGGAGGAGGAAATGGCAATCCCCTCCAGTATTCTTGCCTGGGAGATCCCATGGACAGAGGAGCCTGGTGGGCTACAGTCCAGGGGTCCCAAAGAGTTGGTTACTGTTGAGGAACAGAGCATGCATGCGTGCATGAACATAGAGACTGAATTTGATGAATGTAAGTGTGTTAGCTGAAATTTCCATGAGAGTCCTGACAAGTTCATCACCACTTACAGCAGCCCCAGGTCCTGCACTTTCAGCTCATGGTGTAAAAAAAAAAACAAGCTTTGTTGAACACACTGAATCAATGAACACTAACAGGCCAGTGTAGGAAGGAAGGTCCTCAGATTTGTGGATCAGGCCCCAGGAGAGATGCTGAAGCAGAGGGCAGGCTCTGAATTTACACCCCTACAGCCTGTTTTTTATCAGAGTCAGGTGGGCTGCAGACTTGGGCCAAGCCTTTAAATTCAAAGCAAGCTGGAGGGGGTGGGTTGGAGGCTTGGCGTGGCCTCAGGCTGTGTAAGGGCCGGCCTGTTGCCAGCCATGCGGAGGTTGAGAGTTGTCTCATTCCTGGACACGATCAGCTTGCTACAGGTCTCTGAAGTGATCAAGGTAAATGCTAGTCACCTCGTCTGAATTGGCCGGCCCCTCCTGACACCTTTCCACCTTGGCAGTCCTATGCAAGACCCCTTTCACCTCTGTCTCAGCCTTGAATCTTGGCTACTCCAGCATGACACCACAGTCTTTCTTGGTTCCTTAAACTCACCTTATTCGGACCTGACCATTCAGGTCTGATATGCCCGTGCCCCTTTGAGCACCGGTTTGCAGAGTAGCAGAGCGAGGTATCGAGTGCTTTGGGTTTAGCGTCCTTCACTCTGAGGACCTCCATGTTGCTAAATGAAAATGACAAATGGATCCCGGGGAGTTGTGCTGACTAAAGTGTCCCGGAGGTTCCCATTTCAAGCTCCAGGAAACCCACATGTCTCCCCCCTGAACTCTGGTGGGAATCCCAAGGGCGCATATTAGCAGTGGTGGCCCCTGCTGTTATCCTGTCCCCTTTCCCCAGACTAGGGGGGCTTTGAGAGCTGGGGTTAACCACGTGCGCCTTGCTTCCGGAACAAATGATAGCAGGGGAGGAGCCAGTGTCCAGGTACTGACTGCCTGCTTATCTCTTGCTTTCTCTCCCTTCGCACCGGAACAAGGTTGCTGAGCGTGGTCAGCTGCGGAGCTGAGAGTAGGGTGGGGTGAGGCGGGAAGGCAGGTGTGTCTCGAGGGTGAGGAGAATGTCAGGTTGCAGCTTAGGCAGCCTTAGGTGTGCAGCTTGCCTTGGCAGTCCAAGCGAGGGTTGGAAGAGAGTTTCCAGACAGAGCATTTCAGAAGGGAGTGTGTTTATTAAGAAGAAAGAGCAGAGAGAGTGTGGGCACCGTGAGCACAGCAGGTCGACCTCCTGTCAGACCAGGGAAAGTCGATGCTCTGGTGGGTTAGTAGCCAGTGTTTATAACCTCAAGATGAAGCAAATTCCTGCTGGAATGTTGGCATTAGGTGATTGGTTAGGGCAGTATAGCGTGACTACCAGGGTAGACATCTTTGGCTATTATGGGGTCAGGAAGCCTACTGGTGGTATTGGAGGACTTCTGGCCCCAGTTACAAAGGGGCTCAGTCAGCTTCAGAGGTCACCTTGGTTCTGGGCTCTGCTCCAGTGGCCTTGGTGCAAGGCCTCCCACCCTGTAAACTTGGGGAGGACTCTACAGGGGCTGTTACGAGAGGCACAGGTGAAGGTTACAGTAGATAAAAGGGTTCAAGGGTCCCGGTGGTGACCCTGCTTCCAGAAGCCTGTGTCTGAGGAAATGCAGCTCCTGAATCTTCTCACAGGGGCACACAGGCATGGAAGCCATACTCGCCTGAACAAGCAAAGCAGAAGCATCAGATGGCGTTGGCACAGCCTGGGAACTTTTTCTACAAAGAAGCAACTGGGAACCTCGGTGTGGCAGAGGGTACCCTAGAGGAACTTGATGTGAGAAATCCACTCTATATTTTCTGTGTTCTCATGCAGTGAAGACAAAAGGAATTAAAAGTTCATGGGATGGGTTGCTCTCTGGGTATCACAGGTCTCCCTGCTTCCTCCCTTGTCCTCTGTGATCCAAGCTGCCTGGAGGAACTTGTGGTTTTTCACAACATAAACTCAGGCCCTGTTATCCCCCTTTTTAAAAGCCTCTCAGACCTCCTAGAATAAAAATTCTGAATAAAAAGGGAACATTTAAATAACAGAGGTTCTACAGCTTGCTTTATTCCTGGTCACCTCTTTTAAAACTCAGAATAGTTCCCTGATGGAAAGATTTTTTTATCCCCGTTTTATATCTGTGTGCACTGAGGTTTAAAAATAATTTCCTTTTTTTAAAAGCAAGTTGACCAATATCTCCCAAACAGCCCATCTGCCATGGAAACCCATGTTTGCATGATTCTGAAGCCCAATTTCTATCCTCTTCTCTGTTGAGTATTAATAGTAACCAAACCCTCCAAAGACAATGGAGGAAAACCTAACATCTTACTGGAATTTTCTTTATTCAACTGGATCATCATCCCTCAACCATCTGGTGACCAAGTATTGCCTGTGGCTGTTTTTTTCAAGGAATCTTAGGACCTGTGGCCTATCTTTCAGGAAGTGACCACACTGGTGGAGAGGAGAAGGTTGTCATTTGTACAGTGTCCTCAGAACGCAAGCTTTCTGCCTGGGATGTGCACAAGGCGAATCTGGCCAATGAGCTGCACAGTTAATGCTAGTCTGCGTCCATCCTGTTAAATCACAAGAAACAAGTGCTGGGAGGAAAATGATACTCAGAATTGGTAACAGAAATAAGGTTTCAAGTCAGGTGTTCTAACTGGTAGCCTGTGACTTTTTCATTTAGACTCTAGAAGCTGAATTCAATTTGTAACACCTTTTTGTTTTATGTTCGATTATAACCGATTAACAATGTTGTGTTCAAGTAGACAGCAAAAGGACTTGGCCATCCATATGCATGTATCCATTCTCCCCCACACTGCCCTCCCATCCAGGCTGCCAGGTAATATGGAACAGAGTTCCCTGTGCTATACAGTAGGTCCTTCCTGGTTATCTATTTTATTTATTTTAAAAAAAAATAATTTTATTTATTTATTTTTGGCTCTGCTGGGTCTCTGTGTGGATTTTTCTCGAGCTGCGGCTAGTGGGGGCTGCTCTCCAGCTGTACACGGGCTTCTCCTTGTGTGGGTTCTCTTGCTGCAGAGCCAGGCTCTAAGGTGCAGGCTTCAGAAATTGCAGCACGTGGGCTCAGTAGTCGGGGCTCGCAGGCTATAGCGCAGAGACTCAATAGTGGTACATGGGCTTCGTTGCTCCACAGCATGTGGGGTCTTCCTGGATCAGGGATTGAACCCGTGTCTCTTGCATTGGCAGGTGGATTCTTTACCACTGAGCCACCAGGGAAGCCCAGTTATCTATTTTAAATATAGCAGTATGCACATGTCGATCTCAAACTCACTAACTTTCACTTCCCCTCATCCTTTCCCCAGTAACCTGAAGTTCATCTCTAACTCTGTGAGCCTGTTTCTCTTTTGTGAATAAGTTCCTTTGTATCATTTCTTTTTACATTCTGCATATAAGGGATGTCATACGATATTTCTCCTTCTCTGTCTGACTTATTTCACTCAGTGTGGCAGTCTCTAGTTCCATCCATGTTGCTGCAAATGGCATTATTTCATTCTTTTTAATGGCTGAGTAATATTCCATTGTATATATGCACCACATCCTCCTTTTTCATTCCTCTATTGATGAACATTTAGGTTGCTTCTATGTCTTGGGCTATTATAAACAGTGCTGCAATGAACATTGGGGTGCATGTATCCTTTTGGACCATGTTTTTCTCTGGATATATGCCCAGGAGTGGGATTGCATGGCCATATGGTAGTTCTATTTTTAGTTTTTTAAGAAACCTCCATACTGTTCCCCATAGTGCCTGTACCAATTTACACTCCCACCAACAGTGTAGGAGAGTTCTCATCTCTCCACATAAGAATTCACTTTTTAATGTATATTTCTATATATAAGCTTATACATGCTATTGGTGGCATGAAATGACTTTGTAAAATAAACACTCTTTAGTCATCGAGCATCTCTGTTATCTATTCTACTGCTTCTCTGTCAGCTCCTGGCATTTGTTATATTGGCTTTTTCAGAAAGTTGTCTCTAACTCAGCTTACTTCCAAGGACCACAAAGGTCTTAGATCTGGAGGAGCAAACATAGTGCAAGAAGCACTGAATATGCGGCTGGAAGAATGCAAAGTAGTTCCCGAACGGTTGTATTTTATTTGCTTTCCCTGTTTGTATTTCTCTCTTCCCCTTAAAAACTTAGACAATGATCTTCAAATACAGGGTCTTCTGAACTACGACAAATACTCTTTTATGAAAATAAGTGTCAGCAGGGAAATGATGAAATAAAAGTCTATTAGCATTCTCATACAGTGTTGTATGTCAATTACATCTCAGTAAAGCTGCGGAAAGAAGAAACTAGAAGGGTACTCTCTTAAATAACTTTTTCTAAAGGAAGTTTGTCACCACATCCAATGGATGTTGGTAATTTGATCTCTGGTTCCTCTGCCTTTTCCAAAACCAGCTTGAACATCTGGAAGTTCACGGTTCACATGCTGTTGAAGCCTGGCTTGGAGAATTTTGAGGATTACTTTACTAGCGTGTGAGATGAGTGCAGTTGTGTGGTAGTTTGAACATTCTTTGGCATTGCCTTTCTTTGGGATTGGAATGAAAACTGACCTTTTCCAGTCCTGTGACCACTGCTGAGTTTTCCAAATTTGCTGATATGTTGAATGAAGCACTTTACCAGCATCATCTTTTAAGATTTGAAATAGCTCAGCTGGAATTCCACCACTTCCGTTAACTTTGTTTGCAGTAATGTTTCCTAAGGCCCACTTGACTTCACACTCCAGAATGTCTGGCTCTAGGTGGGAGATCACACTATCATGGTTATCTGGGTCATTAAGATCTTTTTTTGTATAGTTCTTCTGTGTGTTATTGCCATCTCGTCTAAATTTCTTAGCTTCTGGTATGTACTTGCTCTTTCTGTCCTTTATTGTGCCCATCTTTTAATGAAGTGTTCATTTGATATCTCTTATTTTCTTGAAGAGATCTCTCGTCTTTCCCATTCTGATGTTTTCCTCTATTTCTTTGCACTGTTCACCAAAGAAGGCTTTCTTATCTCTCCTTGCTATTCTCTGGAACTCTGCATTCATTCGGGTATATCTTTCCCTTTCTCCTTTGCCTTCACTTCTTTCCTTTCTCAGCTATTTTAAAGCCTCCTCAGACAACCACTTTGCCTTCTTGCATTTCTTTTTCTTGGGATGGTTTTGGTCACCATCTCCTGTACAATGTTATGAACCTCTGTCTAGTTCTTCAGACACTCTCTCTACCAAACTTAATCCCTTGAATCTATTCATCACCTCCACTGTATATTGATACAGGATTTGATTTAGGTCTCACCTGAACAGCCTAGTAGTTTTCCCTACTTTTTTCAATTTCAGTCTGAATTTTGCAACAAGTAGCTCATGATCTGAGCCACAGTCAGCTTCGGGTCTTGTTTTTCCTGACTGTATAGAGCTTCTCCACCTTTGGCAGCAGACAATATAATCAATCTGATTTCAGTATTGACCATCTGGGGATGTCCATGTGTATAATCGTCTCTTGTGTTGTTGGAAGAGGGTGTTTTCTATGACCAGTGCATTCTCTTGGCAAAACTCTGTTAGCCTTTGCCCTACTTCATTTTGTACTCCAAGTCCAAGTGTGCCTGTTACTCCAGGTATCTCTTGACTCCCTACTTCCATTCCAATTCCCTGTCTTCTTGAGGTCATTCCTATCACATATGCTGAGAGTCACAATATAGCGGTAAATGTTGGTCACACAAACCTCTATACCATCTTGGGCTTTGACCTACATCAGGTACATTGCCCCAGGCATTCCTTTTTATGTAAGATGTTTATTTATTTGTTCTTTTTGGGTGTGCTGGGTGTTCTTGCTTCTCAGGCTATCCTCTAGTTGTGGGAAGTAGGGGCTGCTGACTAGTTGCGATGTGGTGGTTTCTCTTATTGCTGAGCACAGACTCTAGGGGGCACATGGGCTTCAGTAGTTGTGGCACATGGGCTTAGTTGCTCTGCAGCATGTGGGATCTTCCCAGACCAGAGATCGAACCCATGTCTCCTGCATTGGCAAGCAAAGTCTTTACCACTGATCCACCAGGGAAGCCGCCAGCCATTCTTCTAAAAAATATTTTTCTGAATTATTTCATACCTATGTCTCTTCTTTCAAGTGTGCAGTATTATATAGTACATGGGCTTGGACAAGGACTACGTGGGGACAAGGAGATATGGTTTTAGGGAGACATTGCGGTAATAGAATAGTGTTGATGTACTAGTGAGTAATTATCTTTGAGAAAGGACTTCGGTGCTTACAAAGTGTTATTTCTTGGGATTATCCCCCAAACTTTGCGAAGTAGACTAAGCAGAGGTTTTGCTTTCTTTTTTGCTTTCTAAATATTTTATTTATTCATTTATTTTGGCTATGCTGCATCTTCACTGCGGCATGCAAGCTTCTCTAGTTGCAGTGCTCAGGCTTCGCATTGCGGTGGCTTCTCTCACTGCAGAGCATGTGCTCCAGGCACGCAGGCGCCATAGTTTCAATGCATGGACTTAGTTGCACTGCATGTGGAATCTTCCTGGACCAGGGATTGAACCTGTGCCCCTGCATTGGCAGGCGGATTCTTAACCACTGGACCACCAGGGGAGTCCTGGTCAGAAGTGTTAACCTCCATTATGTGATTAAAGAAATGGTGGCATATCTTGCGGCTGACAGTACTGTTTCCCGTACTTGAGGATTTCGTGTTTCTTCCCATGGGCGTGATAGTGATGCTTTGGCTTCATCTTTGCTTTGGCAGTTGTGAAGGTGACATCTACACGTTGACAGGGCCTGAGTTAAGGAACATTTCTGAAGTGAATGCATTTCAATGCAGTGTTGGTTTGCTACACAGCTCTCCTGGCAAGAAATGCATCTCTGCACCTGAGACACATGAACATATCTTGCCAAAGACAGGTGCTACTCTGCTAACTTCAGGAGGAGAGGGTCAAGCTTTAGGAAGGTGAGGTTAAGCAGTATTAGAAAAACTTAGTGAAGCTTTCACAGAACTTAGTGAGACCAGACATACTGCTCCCACCTCTCCAAGACTGTATCACATTTTGAATCCATTCCTATAGCCAAGAAACAACGTTCTCCAAAGCAATAATATCCAATTGCAAAGACAAACATTTCTTAATAAAAATTTGCTCATGAAGCCTTAATCAGCCAGAGAGATGGAGGAGGGTAAAAGATATCAAGACATAAGGATCTTCAGGAAGCTTATTCACTTTTGCTTTCCTTACTTTATTTTTTATTTACTTTGGCTGAAAAGTACAAAGGTAGTGAAAGTCGCTTAATCGTGTCTGACTCTTTGTGACTTCATGGATTGTAGCCCACCAGGCTCCTCTGTCCTTGGAATTCTCCAGGCAAAAATGCTAGAGAAGGTTGCCATTTCCTTCTCCAGGGGATTCTCCCTGACCCAGGGCCTGAACCCTGGTCTCCTGCATTGCAAGCAGATTCTTTACCATCTGAGCCACCAGGGAAGCCCACAAAGAAGTGCAGAAGTGAACCAAAATGCATCAGCTCTGAATGTCACTCTGAGAAAATCTCTAGCCTGTAAGCAGGCCATTTTTTAGCATGGCTCGTGTGGACAGGGTGCCAAAGAATAAGGAGCTAAGAGAGAAGACAGCAAAAGTAAAATAGAACTTGACTAGTTCTCCAAGATCTTCCCTTCTGTTCAGCCAACCTCGTGATCAGTGGTCCACCTTGGCAAGAAGAGAAACTTCAGGGACACTGTTCTATGTCCACGACAGGCAGGGTTGGCAAACAGTTACCAAGTGACAAGCAGGGACCACTCAGTGCTTTCTGAGATTCAGAATAAAGCTTTAAAGCTTTGCTACAAACGAGCCTTTTGAAGGAGGCTGTTCTGGAGTCACTCCTGTCCTGAGATGCTACGACTTCCCCCTTCATCTGATGATATGAGCAGTCATCTTGCCATAGCTATTTTTCACGGAGTGCTTACTGAGAAGTCAGAAGATAAAGCTCCCCTGTCTCCTTCCCATTTTCATCATGCTGCAGAGCCTCCTGGATCCCAAGGAGGACACACAGGGTAACACTGATATTTCAAAAAGACGGAATTTGCTACTTTTGATCTAACAACTGAGAGGACTAGGGGTTGGATAGTCATCCGAGGTAGGCTATGCCACATGAGAAGTGCTGGCTTTCTCCCCCAATACACACGTGCCTTCTTCTTTTTTTTTTTTTTTGTCTATAAATGTATGTCAATAAGTCTATCTGTGTTAAGGGTGCCAAAGATTTCTTCACCTGGTGGTTGACCCCTGCCAACTTGACCCTAACGCCCATGCTTCTGACCTTTATGTGGAGCCCTATCCCAAGGTCACAGGTGCAGTGCCTTGTACCAAGGCCACGGATGCAGAGCCCCACACCAGGGTCATCTCTGGAACTGACTGAGCCCCATAGCATCCTTTGCCATGAGCCCCCCAGATCTAAACCGGCCAGCTCCCTGACCCCATATTAGGTAAAATACCCACCCTACTACTCACCCTATAGTAACCCTAACCAATCACCAAATGCCACCCTTCCAGCAGGAAGGTCTTATTATATCTGTTGCAAATTTGTCAGCAAGGAAAGTAACTCAATGTGAAGAAACTTTTAAGAAAAAAAAGGCAAGTAAGAGCTTTGGGTGATTAACATTTACCAGTCTACAGAGGGCTGATATAAAGGACACTTCATGGTTGCTTAAGAAAAGTAGGATGCATAGTTCAAGTTTTCTGAAGACATTGAACTGCCTTTGAAATTTTTTATTGTGACTGTAGCTAAGTGAAAAACTATTGTTTCACAGTGACTACAAGCTGGTACCAGACTAGAATTTGGTTTTCTCTCTCTGTTAGGAGAGCAAAGTTTTCTAGGAATGTTAACTTTTGATAGCAAAATATATGAATTTATTTGCTTTTAAGTGATTTATATTTGTTTTTAAAATCTTGTTACTTTGGTAAAGTTCAGTTCAGTCACTCACTCGTGTCCGACTCTGCAACCCCATGGACTGCAGTGAGCCAGACTTCCCTGTCCATCACCAACTCCCGGAGCTTACTCAAACTCATGTCCATTGAGTCGGTGATGCCATCCAACCATCTCTTCCTCTGTCATCCCCTTCTCCTCCTGAGAAATCTGTATGCAGGTCAAGAAGCAACAGTTAGAACTGGACATGGAACAACAGATTAGTTCCAAATCGGGAAAGGAGTGCATCAAGGCTGTATATTATCACCCTGATTATTTAACTTATGTGCAGAGTACATCATGAGAAATGCTAGGCTGGATGAAGCACAAGTTAGAATCAAGGTTGTTGGAAGAAAGATCAATAACCTCAGATATGCAGATGACACCACACCTATGGCAGAAAGTGAAGAAGAACTAAAGAGCCTCTTGATAAAAGTGGAAAAGGAGAGTGAAAAAGTTAAAACTCAACATTCAGAAAACTAAGATCATGGCATCTGGTCCCATCACTTCATTGCAAATAGATGGGGGAACAGTGGAAACAGTGACAGACTTTATTTTGGGGGACTTCAAAATCACTGCAGATGGTGACTGCAGCCATGAAATTAAAAGACGCTGGCTCCTTGGAAGAAAAGCTATGACCAACCTAGACAGCATATTAAAAAGCAGAGACAATACTTTGCCAACAAAGGTCCATCTAGTCAAAGCTATGGTTTTTCCAGTAGTCATGTATGGATGTGAGAGTTGGACTATAAAGAAAGCTGAGCGCCGAAGAATTGATGCTTTTGAAGAATTGATGCTAAAGAAAGCATGACGCAAAAGATCATGCTTTCACAAAGATCTATGAAGATTATGGCACAGGCAGATAAAGCTCATTCTACTTCTACAAAAATTAACCCCTCATTGTCAGACTTCTGCTATCCTAATGTCCTTAAAACATGTCAACAGCCTACTCCTAAATCAGGGAATTTGAAATGGATGAACAGTAACTGTAAATCAAATGGTCAGAAGCTATGGGAATTCCAAGATGGGTGCTTGGCTTTTCCTGGCTCCTTGGCAAATCTCGTTTTTTATTTGATGGGTTACACCTTCCCCTGGCTGTAGGGTTAATGCCCTCACAATGGAAAAAATAAGTTTCACTAAATATTAAATTCTAGTTTTGTTCATTAAGGTCTGTGTTCACCAAGACTCACTTCTGAGCTAGTTCCTTGATATTATGTTATATTGTTTGTTACTAAATTTAACTAAGTTATTAAAAGGGACATTCTAAGCTCGTTTCTGAAGCCTAACTTCACAATCAATCTTTGGATAAAGATCAGATGCTCCATGATCTACAGCCAGGAGATTAACACCAGGCTATAATCATTCAACAGACTAAGTCAGATAACCTAGGTATATTCTGGAATACATCTGATGGAAGTTCTTGATTTTAATTATTACTTACTAATACTGTTAGCTATTATTTATTTAACCTGTTTTACAAAATTGTTGTCCCTTACATTACTAAATGTGTGACTGAGTCTTTGATAAAATGATGATACATACTTCCATATGATATCAATGATTGTAACAGTGTAACTCTAGATATGGGAAGAAGGATCAAGAGGGAATATTTTTCTGAACCATAAGAGACTGCTAGTAAGGCAGTATGGTGTAGAACCTCTGCTACTCACAAGGTATAGTTCAGTAATGGCACATTGAGTAGCCAATTAGAAAAATCTTTGAATATCTGGGAATGAGCATTCCTAGCATGATGGGAATCCAAACCTGTCTGCTCAGAGAGCTGGGTGGAATGTAGAGTGCCAAGGTCTGAACATGGGTGGGAAATGAATGTCCAGAGTATTTCAGAAAGGAGTGAGTTTATTAAGAACAAAGAGCAGACATACCGAGGGCACTGTAAGCACCCCTGACAGACTAGGGAGAGCCAACCTCTTTCGTGGATTAGTAGCCAATTTTTGGGGTCTTGAGACAAAGAAAAGTCCTGTTGGAAGGGTGGCACTAGGTAATTGGTTAGCTTGCTACAGGGTGAGTACTAGGGTGGGTATTTTTACCTAGTATAGGGTCAGGGGTCCCCTGGAGAAGGGATGGTCTGCCCATTCCAGTATTCTAGCCTGGAGAATTCCATGGACTGTATAGTCCATGAGTCTCAAAGAATTGGACACGACTGAGTAACTTTCACTTTCACGGGGTCAGGGATTTGGGGGTTTAGATTGGGGGGTTCACAGCAATAGTTGCTAGGGTGCTTAGTTCCAAAGATGACCTCAGTGTGGGGCTCTGCCTCTGTGGCCTTGGTATAGGGCTCCACATTCTCCCCTCTTTTTATCTATGGGCCAAATCTTTGACTCCTCAACACCCTGCACATGATCAACTGATTACCTATCCCTGTCTTGGGTCATGGGGACCCAGGTCATTGGGGAACGGGGTGAAGACTGCTCCTAGATTCTTCATGCTGGACAGGGAGAGCATGTCCTAGCTCCCAGTGTCTACTCTCTGTTGGGGTGCATTTACGATCATCGGCAATGTGTGCGAGGTACGTGCGATCCTTCTTCCACTTCTTGTTGCTCTGCCTTTGACTCTGGCCCGCTCACCCCCTGGTATCCTTTGAAGGGTTCTCTCCATGTCCTTACTGCATCCATGGATGTGTTCATTCTGCATGTGTTCACGCGGGGAGAGGGCAACTGTTATCCATACCTCAAGAATTGCTGTCACCTGGAATGCACAAAGAGGGATCAGACAGCAAGCTGGTAATCCCTGCTTTGTGACTTTAAGGTTTCCCTAAAGATTTAAAATTTCTACATAGGAAATTAACAAAGGGATAAAAGCCGTTTTCAAAGCATTATTTGAGGAGATGTATACATATTAATATATATTGTTGTTGTTTAGCTTTTGTGTCCAATTCTTTGTGACCCCATGGACCATAGCCCACCAGGTTTCCCCTGTCTTTGGGAGTTTCCCAGGCAAAAATATTAGAATGTGGTTTTTTTTCCTTCTCCAGGGCATCCTCCAACCCCAGGGATCAAACCCACATCTCCTGCATTGGCAGGCAGATTCTTTACCACTGAGCCACCAGGGAAGCATAAATATATAGAAGAATTGCTAGATTTGGGAGTATGTCCATAGTCCTTGCAGTAGATTTCAAATGTCTTTCCAAAATGGCTCTCAGTTTGTATTCCCAGAAGGAGTATATGGAAGATGTACATTCTCAATATCCTCTCTTTGCTTGCAAAGTTTATACCTTTTTGGAGTTCATTAGTCATTTGGGTTGCATCTTCAGGGAGCTGCCTTTTATTTTAGCAAATTCCTTGCCCTCATCTAAACTGCTTGAGATTTTTACATACTGTGTATATCGGTCTTATTTTTTGCATACTTTACAAATAGTTTCTTCCAAATTTTTGCCTGCCCTTCTCAAGTTTGGGCTTCCCTTGTGACTCAGCTGGTAAAGAATCCGCCTGCAATGCGGGAGACCTGGGTTCGATCCCTGGGTTGGGAAGACCCCCTGGAGAAAGGGAAAGGCTACCCGCTCCAGTATTCTGGCCTGGAGAATTCCATGGACTGTATAGTCCTTGGGGTCACAAAGAGTCGGACACGACTGAGCGGCTTTCACTTGTCTCATGTTTATCTTTGGCAATATCTAACAAATTGTATATACTTAGGTCCTCTGAACTACCGGTGCCACAAGGGAATTTATTGATGGTGCACCTTCAATGATTAAAAATAAACTGGTTGTTTCTGTGGCATTGTAAAAACAGGTTGTAATTGCCACATATTAGGAACCACCTCACTGCCCAAATCTAAGAGACTGTTTAAGTTGCTATGGTAGAGCCATATAATAAACTATTGTGCAACCTTAATTTTTCTTAACATGGGAGCATTCTGTTTAGATAAGAAGTTATTTCCAGTGTTTTTGAGGTAAACTATAGTTTGAAATACAAAGAACTAATATATAAGTAAGCTTAGCAGATTTCCTTTCAAATCTTTTTTATAATTTTATTTAATTAATTGATTTGTTTTTGACCTATTTTGTTTTAATGAATTGATTTGTTTTTGACCGCACTGGGTCTCCGTTGCTGTGCCACAGGCTTTCTCTAATCACGAAGAGCAGAGGCTACTCTTCCTTGTGCGGAGCAGGCTTCTCATCGCAGTGATTTCTCTTGTTGTAGAGCACAGGTTCCCGGCACACAGGTTTTAATAGTTGCAGTTCAGGGCTCTAGAGCACAGGCTCAGTAGTTGTGGCTCAAAAGCTTCATTGCCCTGCGACACGTGGACTCTTCCCAGACCAGGGATCAAACCCCTGTCCCCTGCATTGGCAGGCAGATTCTCAACCACTGGACCACCAGGGAAGTCTACTTTTCAAATCTTTTGCTCTCTGTATCATACGTAAGAAATCTCAGCCTACTCTAAATCATAGAGATTTATTTCCTTGCAATAATTTTATTTCATATTTTTCAATTCATAGAAAATCTTTTAATCAATTTTTAAATTGAAGTACAGTTGATTTACAATGGTGTGTTAAAAACAACAAAGTGATTCAGTTGCAAATATATATATAATCTTTTTTTTTAAATAATTTTTTAAAATTACTCTTCCCCATTATAGTTTTTCATAGTATACTGAAACAGTTCCCTGTGCCATGTAGTGGGAACTTTTTGTTTATCCATTCTATATATAATTGCTTTAATGTCCTAAAGCCAGTATCCCAATCCATCCCTCCCCCAATCTCCTCCTGCTTGGCAACCACCAGTCTCTTCTCTATGACCTTGATCCTGTATCTATTTTAAAGATAAGTTCATTTAGCTCATATTTAATATTCCACACATAAGTGATAACTTATGGTGTTTGTCCTTCTGATAATTCATTTAGTATGATAATCTCTACTTACACCCACATTGCTGAAAATGGCATTATTTCCTTCTTTTTAACGGAAGAGTAGTATTCCATTGTGTATATGTACCACATCTTTAGCATTTGGCTCTGTTGATGGGCATTTACACTGTTTCCACATCTTGGCTATTGTGAGAACTACTGCTGTGAACATAAGGGATGCATATAACCATTGGAATTAGAGTTTTGTCTGAATATATGCCAAGGCTTGCTAAGTCACTTGGCATTTCTGTTTTTGGTTTTGTGACAAATATTCATCAGGTTTCCATACCAATTTCCAACATAGTGGCTGCACCAACCTACATTCCCAATAACATTGTAGGAGTGTCCCATTTTCTCCACACCCTCTAGAGCAGTTGTTAGCTATAGACCGCTTAATGATGGCCATTCTGACCAGTATGGACTAGTACCTCGTGGCAGTTGTGATTTGCATTTCTTGGCTGGGCTGGGTCTTCCTTGCTGGGTGGGCTTTTCTCTAGTTTCAGTGAGTGAAGGCTACTCTCTAGTTGCAGTGCGCGGACTCCTCATTGCGGTGGCCTCGCGTGTTATGAAGCACGGGCTCCAGAGCTCAGCTGAATGGATGGGGCACACAGCTCAGTCGCTCTGCAGATGTGGGATGCTCCCGGAGCAGGAATCGAACCCAAGTCTCCTGCATTGGCAGGTGGACCCCTTAACTTGAGTCACAAGGGAAGCCCTGATTTGCATTTCTATTCAAATCTCAGGTATGGGCTAACCGGGTCATAAACCAGCTCTCCTTTTAATGCTTTTAAAGGATCCCCCCTTATTGTTCTCCATACTGTCTGGTACCAATTTCCATTGCCAGCAACAGAGGAGGAGTGTTCCCTTTATCTACGCTCTCTCCTGCATTTATTGATTATCGCCTTTTTAATGGTGGCTATTCTGGCTGAAGGTAGATGATTCTTTGCTATTGTTTCATTTTGAGTTTCTCTGCTTATTAACATGTGCAGCTGCTATTCATAGGCTTTTGTTTGAAACAGTGAACACTAAAATTTACCTGTTGAAATTGGCATCTAAAAGGTTGGTATTGTTTTGAATTCATTTCTGATACCTACCCCAGGACATTTCTTCAGGGCAAGTATCATCGACAGCCCCACAGTCCTGGTGAGTAGTGAGTTCTGGTGAGTGCCCAGAAGCACCACTTTTTGTATTGTTTTTACAAAAAACCACCACAAGGTGGCAGAATTCTAAACTGGCAACTATGGTTACAATGGCAACCGGAGCCACAGGGACAGTCCCCTTTCTGGGTTGTCAGAGTGGGATGGATGTGCCAGTA
The DNA here is from genome assembly GCF_033118175.1 of Dama dama. NCBI lineage: Eukaryota > Metazoa > Chordata > Mammalia > Artiodactyla > Cervidae > Dama > Dama dama. The sequence continues at coordinate 55,630,278 of NC_083704.1, read as the reverse complement.
GAAACACCCAAGGACTTGTGTCTTTTGACTTATTCCCACTTACCCTTCAACCTCCAGTCCGTCCTAACCTCTGATATACAGGTGTCCTGAGGGTGCTAACATCCGTAGCTGCGGTCCCTCTAAGACAAATGGCTGGAGTTGGGAAACCCAGCACCAGGAGACCAGAAGGCTGTTTCCCAAACCCTGAAAATCCATGACATTTTGAGTGCACCTGCCTTCATTTAGCTGTTGGAGGGCCTGCATGGGTCTGGAGATTGTGGTCCCACCCGGAGAAGGCAGGCACTCCAGGTCCGGGTGGGGTGAGGTTCATTTACTCTCATATTCTTCTGAATTCTACCATTCCCCTGGCTGTGTTTCCACGAAACCCAAGGCTGCACAGGCTCCACGCTTATGACTCCACTCCAGTTCACCGAGGTCTAAAAGGAATATAGTAAGCATTTATTTTTCCCCCCTTTTAAAAAATTATATTTTAATCTTTTATTTGCATTGAGGGGATTCTCTATATTCTGTGTCTGTTCATTGTGCAGAAGCTTGATTCACTTATGCATGTGACTTTATCTAGTTTGTGTGTGTATGTGTTTTGAGATGGGGTTTCCTAGAAGTAAATTCAGAGTGCTGAATACGTTGCCCTGTACTGATGACAGGTCCATTTTACTTACCTATTTTAGGTATTTTGGTATGTCTCGTGAATGGTCCATAGGCTCGCAAAGACTCAGACATGACTGAAGCGACTTAGAATGCATACACACGCGCATGTGAAAATCAGCCTCGCAGTTGCTCTCTCCACCCCAGCCCCCGACTCTTTCCATCTGGGAATCCTGAGTTTGTTTTCTAGGTCTGTGAAGTCTCTTTCTGTTTTGTAAATGAATTCAATTCTGTCCAATTGAAAATGCCTCCTCTTGTGGGTATCATGTGAAACATGTCTTTCTGCATCTGTAGAACTTGAGTTAGTATGATTGTGTCTGGGTCCATCCATGTTGCCGCTAATGTCCTGATTTCATTCTTTTATATGAAAACTTCATATTCTACTGTATACACGGACCAGATAGTCTTTATCTCCCCACCCATCCCTGGATATTTTGGTTGCTCCCCAATCTTGGCTACTGACAGTAGTGATGCAGTGATTGATGGGGCGCATGGGTGCTCTCAAGCGATGGTGTTGTCCAGATATCCTCCCAGGTGTTGACTGGTGAGCCAAGCACTACATCTCTTTATAGTGCTTTCAGGAACGTACTTGCTGTTCTCCATAGTGCTTTGTACTAATTTCCATTCCAAGCAACACAGGAGGATTGTCCCTTTTATCTACACCCTCTCCCACATTATTGCTTATAGCCTTTCTAACGACGTCTACTCTGACCTGGGTGAATGATACCTCCTTGTTTTTATTTGCATTGCTCTGCCTGGTAGAATGTCCACGATTTGTTCCTAGGCTTTTGTGTCAAACAGTGCCGGTAAAAGTTACTCATGGAAAGTTTCTTGGAAGGTCGGCCCCGTTGTAAATTCGTTTTCGATTACCTGCCACAGGACATTTCATGGTAACTTCTGCCATTTACAGCCCGCCACCTGGGGAATGATGAATACTGAGTGCCCCGAACAGATTTTCATGTTGTTGTTACAAGAAATGGCCACAAGGTGGCAGCATTTCCTCGCTCCAAACTCAGTTTACGGGGGCAACAGGAGCCACAGGGACAGTCCTGTCCCTGGGTTGTGAATTAGAGTGGGATGTGCCAGAAGAAACACCCGAGGACTTGTGTCTCTTGACTTCCTCCAGCTAGACCTTCACCCTTCAGACCAATCTGAAACTCGGGAATACCGGAGCCCTGAGGTAGCTAATGTCTGGAGCTGTGGTCTAGCAAATAAAAAGGCTGGACGTGGGAGACAGCCGTCTGGAGACGTGAAGAGCAGAAGACACTTTTCCAAACCGAGAGGATCCGCAACACTTTGGGTGCAACTGCCTTCATTTAGCTGTTGGAGAGCCCGTCAGGATCTGGAGATTGTGGTCCCATCTAGAGGAGACAGAAATTCCAGGTCAAAAAGGACTCATTTACTCTCATGTCTTTTTGAAATTCTGCCATCCCCTGCTGTCTTTCCTTGGAACCCAAGCCTGGGCGGGATCCATGCTTATGACACCACTCCAGGTCACCGAGTCCTGAGGGGAATATAGCAGGCATTTCTTTTTTCTTTTTCAATTATATTTTGATCTGATACTCAAATAGAGAGTATTCACTGTATTGTATTTTATATTCGCATAGAGGGGATTTACTGTATTGTGTTTCATCTCATTGTGCAGAAGCTGAATTCACATATGCCCATAATTGTATCACGTGTGTGTGTGGGGTTGGGTTTTTTTCCTAGAAATAATTATTAAGTGCTGAATATGTACTGTTTGCTATAAACTAGCTCCTTCCTTATGTATTTTATCTATTTGGCTGTGTCTATGTTAAAATTAACATCACCATTGTTCCCTCCACCCTGCCCACTATTCCTTCCACTGGGAATTATCAGTCTGTTTTGTAGGTCTGTGAGTCTCTTTCTGTTTGGTAAATGAAGTCATTTCTATCAAATTATGAATTCTGTCTCTTGTGGATATCATGTGACATATGTCTTTCTCTGCCTGCATAAGTTCAGATGGTACGATTATGTCTGGTCCATCCAAGTTGCTGCTAATATCCTGATTTCATTCTTTCATGTGAAAAACTAATATTCTATTGAATATTCGTACCAGATACTCTTTACCCCCTCACCCGTCCCCGGACATTTTGGTTGCTCCCCAGTCTTGGCTATTGTCAGTAGAGGTGCGGTGGCCAATGCGGTGCAAGGATGTTCTCAAGGGATGGCGTTCTCCAGATATACTCCCAGGTGTGTGATGGTCGGGCCAGACACTAGGTCTCTTTGTAGTTCTTTCAGGAACCTGCTTACTGTTCTCCATAGTGCCTGCTACCAATTTCCATTCCCAGCAACATCGGAGGTGTGTCTCCTTTTATCTAAGTCCTCTCCTGCATTTATTGCTTGTAGTCTTTCTGATGATGGCTATTCTGAGTGGGAAGAGGTAATAATTCCTTGTCGTTGTTGTTTTTGACTGAATGTCTCTGCATAGTAGCATGTCAAGCATCTGTTCCTAGAATTTAGATTCAAACAGTGCCAGTAAAATTTACTCATGGAGAAAGGCTTCTGGAAGGTGAGCTGCTTTTTAAATTCTCTTTCCATTACCCAGCCCCAGACAGCTCTTGAGGGCAGGTGTCACGTACAGCCCCGCAGGCCTTGTGACTGAATACCGAGTGCCCGGAAACACCAGTTTTCATATGTTGTTCTGAGAAGCAGCCACAAGGGGAAGCGTTTCTTCATTACAAACTCAGTTTACTCAGGCGGCTAGGGCCACAGGGACAGTCCTGTTTCTGGGTAGTTAAGTAGAGTGGGATGTGCCAGAAGAAACACCCAAGAACTTGTTCTCTTGACTTCCTACCGCTTACCCTTCACCTTCCAGACTGATCCTAACCTCTGCAATACTGGTGCCCTTGGGGTGATCTGTCCGGAGCTGTGGTCACTCTAGGCAAAAAGGCTGGAGGTGGGAGACAGCAGCGGCACAGCTGAAGAATGGAAGACGCTTTTTCAAACACAGAAGATCCACCACATTTTGGGTGCACCTGGCTTCATGTTGGAGTGCCAGCCTGGGTCTGGAGGTTAAGGTCCCATCCACAGGAGCCAGGCCTTCCGGGGTCATACCTGAATGGTCTAGTGGTTTTTCCCTACTTTCTGAATTGGCAATAAGGCTTCCTATTAAGCACATGTTAAATTTTAAGAAATAAAAGTTATTTTAAAACCTTTTTTAAAAAAGCCAGTTTTAAGAGGAAAATTTTACACATTCTTAAGAAGTAAAAAAGTGCACATGACAAGACCTTCACCATTCCTAATTCTTAGAAAATGCAAATCGAACCAACGACGAGGTATCATCTGACAGTAGTCAGCCCAAGGTTTACAAACAATAAATCCTGGAGAAACCACGCAGAAAAGAGAACCCTCCTACACTCCTACTCAGAATGTAAGTTTCTAACAGCCTATATACAGAATGCTACAGAGGTGGCTTGAAGAACTAAAACAAGAGTCACAGGACCATCCTGCAATCCCACTCCTAGGTGTACTTATGGAGGAATCCATCGTTCCAAGGACACATGCACCCCAATGTCCTCCGTGGCACTATTTACACCAGTCAAGGCATGCAAGCATCCAAAATGTCCATCCACTCACCAGCAGATCCTGCAAATCTACTACATACATACGGTGGACGGTTACACAGCCATAAAAGAGAATGAAACCATGCCATTGGCAGCGACCTGAATGGGTGTGGGGATGATCATACTAAGTCAGACGGAGAAAGACAAACGATCCCATGGTATCACCTATAGGTGAAGTGGGGTAATGGACACAAATGAACTAATTTACGGAAGAGAAACAGACTCCCCAACTTTGGAAGTTTTATAGAGTCACCAAAGGGCAAGTTTATTTTTGGGGGCTCCAAAATCACTGCAGATGGTGACTGCAGCCATGAAATGAAAAGACACTTGCTCCTTGGAAGAAAAGCTATGACCAACATAGACAGCATATTAAAAAGCAGAGACATTACTCTGCCGACAAAGGTCCATCTAATCAAAGCTATCTTTTTTCCAGTGGTCATGTATGGATGTGAGAATTGGACTATAAAGAAAGCTGAGTGCCAAAGAATTGATGCTTTTGAACTGTGGTGTTAGAGAAGACTCTTGAGAGTCCCTTAGACTGCAAAGAGATCAAACCAGTCCATCCTAAAGGAAATGAGTCCTGAATATTCATTGGAAGGACTGATGCTGAAGCTGAAACTCCAATACTTTGACCAGCTCATGCGAAGAGCTGACTCATTGGAGAAGACCCTGATGCTGGGAAAAACTGAGGGCAGGAGGAGAAGGGGATGACAAAGGATGAGATGGTTGGATGGCATCACCGACTTGATGGACGTGAGTTTGAGTGGGCTCTGGGAGCTGGTGATGGACAGGGAGGCCTGGCATGCTGCAATCCATGGGGTCACAAAGAGTCGGACACGACTGAGTGGCTGAACTGAACTAAACTGAAAAGGCAAGTTTGGGCAGGGGAGATATAAATGAAAAGGTTGGGATTAACAAATACACCATAATATATCATATATACATATATATCTACATATTTTATCTATATAAATATATTATATAGATAAATATGTATAATATCTATGCATAAAAGATAAGTGACAGAGACTGACCGGATAACTCAACACACTTTAACAACCTATATGAAAACAGCATCCGAAAAAGAATAGATATGTGTTTATATATACCTGGATCATGTTGCTGTATATCTCAAACACACACAACATTGTAAAGTACTCTATTATAATAGAAAATAGAATTTTGTTTAAAAGAAATAAATGGAAACAAATGCCTACTTTATTGCCCTCAGGCCTTGGTGACCTGGGCTGCTGTCACATCCTCACAGCCTGAGCAGGCTTGGGTCCCAAGGCTGGACTGTCCCAGGGCTGAGGGAGCTGGGGAGTCGGGGCAGCCGATGAGCCTTCTTTGGATCTGTAGCGCCTGGTCCCCCCTCCACGGGACCCCAAACTCCAGATCCAGGCCGGCCCTCCCATAGCTACTGCAAGCCTACAGCACCCCAAAACTGATAGATGCCCTGGGCTTGAAGAGCTATGAAAAGTCACTCTTGTTTGATGTCTCCTGGTGGTGGGGTTTCCACTTCCAGCCTCCCTCCTTGGAGTCCATCCACCAAGCTATGGCATCACCCCCAGCAAAGCACTTTCCTGGGGTTAAGATTTGACTGGAAAGTGAAGGGGAAGGAAGATGAAGTAGTGAGCCCTTGGCTGCTTCTCAGACACTTTTCACTCAAATTTACAATCCAGGAACCCATCTTCCTTTCACTAAGGCTCTGATTACCCAGAGCTGGGTCTGAAGAAGTGTGTCCCTCTTGTGGCCATTGCTAGTAACAACGACCTGAAAACCAACCAACCCATCCTAAAGGAAATCAACCCTGAATTTTCACTGAAAGAACTGATGCTGAAGCTGAAACTGATATTTTGGCCACCTGATGCGAAGAACTGACCAATTGGAAAAGACTCTACTTCTGGGAAAGATTGAAGGCAGGAGGAGAAGGGGGCGACTGAGGACAAGATGGCTGGACGACATCACTGATTCAATGGACATGAGTTTCATCAAACTCCGGAGATGGTGAAAGACGGAGAATCCTGGAGTGAGTCCATGGGCTCACAAAGAGTTGGACACAAGGGAGCAACTGAAGAGCAACAACAAAAGATAGATATTTAATATTCACAAGGCCTGGGGGGTTATAAACGACCCCTGTGCTGGAGAAATAGCCTGTGGTAGGTAATAGTAAAATTATTCAAATCAGCGATGACTTTCAAAAGTCAGTTTCAAAAGGTAAATTTTATGCATCCAAACTGAAAACACAAATTTCTGATTCTTAATTTCCCATTCCTAAATCTTAGAGAAATGCAAATCAAAGCAACAACAGGGTATTATCTGACAGCAGTCAGTACAAAGTCTACAAAGAATAAATGCTGGAGAAGCCCTAGGCAAGAAGGGAAGCGTCCTACACAATTGCTAAGAGCCGCTATAAAGAGGGCAACAGAGGAGGCTTCAAAAACTAAAACAAGAGCGACCATACCATCCGGCAATCCCACTCCTAGGTGTACATATGGAAAAAACCATCTTTCAAAAACACACAGGCACCCCAACTTTTACTGCAAAACTATTGACAACAGCCAAGGCACGCGAGCATCCAAATTGCCCATCCACACACCAATGAATACAGAAGGTATGCTACATCCCTACAATGGACTATTACTCAGCCATTAAAAAAAAAGTGAAATCATGTCACCTGCAGTAACCTGGATGGATCTGGAAATGATCACACTAAGTCAGTCAGACAGAGAAAGACAAATATCACTAATAGGCAATATCAAAAAATGGATACAACTGAAATAATCTAACAAACAGAAACAGACTCCCTTACACTAGAAGCAAATTTGTGCTTAATCGCTCACTTATGCCCCACTCTTTGAGACCCCATGGACTGTAGCCCGCCAGATTCCTCTGTCCCTGGGGATTCTCCAGGCAAGAATACTGGAGTGGGTTGCCATGCCCTCCTCCAGGGGATCTTCCCAACCCAGGGATTGAACCCAGGTCTCCAGCATTGCAGGTGGATTCTTTACCGTCTGAGCTACCAGGAAAGCCCGTACACTCACCAAATGGAAAGCTTGGGCAGGAGGAGATATAAAAGATATGGTTGGGATTAAAACACACAATAAAATATCATATATATATATATATATATATATACACACATTATGTATCTATATAATGTACATATATATCATAGATAGATATATACAATGTGTATAGATATACACAATGTATCTATATATTATATATCTATATAATGTATAGATATCATATATATAAAGAACATAACATATTCTTTATATATATGATATATATATAATATCTACTTATAAAAGATATCTGAATGGATATCACATGGAAATCGCAACACTCGGTAAAGTCCTACATGGAAATAGAATTGGAAAAAGAATAGGAATGTGTATATCCTGGATCATGTTGCTGTATACATCTGAAACTCATACAATATCATAAACCCACTCTGCATGCATGTGCATGCTAAGTTGTGTCTGGCTCTTTGTGACCCCATGGACGGTAGCCTGCCAGGCTCCGCAAATCTAAGGAAAATAGAAATTCCATTAAAAGAAACTAAATGGAACCACGTGCCAGCTCCATTTCCCTCAGGCCACGTGGCTCTCACATCACAGCCACCTGAGTAGGCTTGCAACTCAAGGCTTGAGTGTCATGGGGCTGAGGGAGCTGGGGTGTATGTGGCAGCCAATAAGCCCCCCATGATATTCAAGTGCCTGGTCTTGTCCCCAGGGACCTCAAACTCCAGAACCAGGCCAGCCTTCCCACAGCTACTGCAAGTCTGTGTGTGTGTGTGGTCTGCAAGTCTACAGCACCCCAAAACTGCGGGACGTTCTGGGCTTGAAGAGCTATGAAAAGTCACCCTTATTTTGATATGTCCTGGTGGTAGTGGTGGTCCCTCTTTCAGCCTCCTCTCTTGAAGTCCCTCCACCAACCTATGGCATAACCCCCAGCAAAGCACCTTTCTGGAGTTAAGATCTGGCTGGCGGGTGAAGGATAAGGAAGAAGCAGTAGTTAGATACAAGGCCTTGGATGTTTCTTCGGCAGTTTACTTCTAACTTACAGCCCAGGAACCCAACTTTGTTTCACTAAGGCTCTGATTGCCCAAGGGGACCAGAGCTGGGCTTGAGTAAATGCTGCCATCTTGTGGTCATGTCTGGTAATGACAACTTGAAATCAGTGCTTAATACTTTCAAGGCCTGTGGGGCTCAAAATGACCCCTAAGCTTGAGAAATAGCCTGTGGTAGGTAATAATAACAGAATTGCAATCAGTGATGACTTTCAAAAGGCCATTTCAAGAATTAAATTCTAGCATTCTTAAAAAGTAAAAAAAACAAACATGAGAAGTCGTCACCATACCTAATATGTAAAGAAATGCAAATCAAAATGATGATGAGGTATCACCCGACAGCAGTCACCACAAAGTACAAGTGGAATGCTGCAGAGTCCGTGGAGAAAAGGAACCTCCTATGGTGTTTCTGGGAATATAAACTACTAACATTCACGATACAGAAGGCTACAGAGGTGGCATCAAGAGCTAAAACAAGAGTCGCCATACGATCTGGCAATCCCACTCTTAGGCAACCTCCAGAGAAAACTATCTGTCAAAGGCATGTGCACTCCAACGTCCCCTGCAGCACTGTTTACAACAGTCCGGGCATGCAAGCACCCAAAGTGTCCACCCACACACCAACAGATACAGAAGGTATGCTGCATACATACAATGGACCATTACTCAGCCATAGAAACAATAAAATCATGCCATCTGTGGCAAACTGGATGGATCTGAAGATCACATTAAGTTAGACAAAGAAAGACACATATCCTTTGATATCACTGATAGAAGAGATTGAAAAATGGATACAAATGAACTAGTTCCCAAACAGAAATAGACTCACTGACTCAGGAAACAAATTTAGACTCACCAAAGGGAAGGAGGGCAAGGGGTGATACAAATGAAAGGTTTTGATTAAAACATACTCAGAATTACATCTTATGTGTGTGTGTGTGTGTGTGTGTGTGTATACACACACATAGTCTATCTATGTAAGATATATAGACATAGTATTAAAGACAAGTGACAACCAGATCAATACCACATGGAAATCTCTTCAACACCCTGTAATAACCTATATGAAAGCATAATATGAAAAACAGTGGATGTATGTGTAGTTTTAACTATATCATATTGCTGTAGATCTCACATACATATAACATTGTAAACCAACTCTAGTAGAAAACAGAAATTCCTTTAAAAGAAAATAAATAGAATCACATGCCTACTCTATTCCCCCCAGGCCTCGGTGACCTGGGCTGCTGTAACATCCTTGCAGCCTGAGCAGGTTTGGGTCCCAGGGCTGGAGTGTCGTGGGGCTGAGGGAGCCGGGGTGCATGTGGCAGCCAGTGAGCCCCCCATGATACTCAAGTGCCTGGTCCTGTCCTCATGGGACCCCAAACTCCAGATCCAGGTCGGCCCTCCCAAGCTACTGCAAGCCCTACAGCACCCCGAAACTGGTGGACGCTCTGGACTTGAAGAGCTGTGAAAAGTCACCCTTTTTTTCCAAGCGCTCGTTGGGGGATTCCCGCTCTCTGCTTCCTTCCTTGGAGTCCCTCTGCCGACCTAGGGCAGTTCCCTCCAGTAAAGCACCTTTCTGGGGTTAAGATTTGGCTGGAGGATCAAGAGTAAGGAAAAGAAGTAGTGTGACAAAAGCCTTTGGGTGTTTCGAACAATTTGCTTCTAATTTACAAGCCAGAAACCCAATTTCTTTCACTAAGCCTCTGATAGCCCCAGAGACAAGAGGTTGAAAAAATGCTGCCGTCTTGTGGTCGTTTCGGGTAACAACAGCCTGAAACCGGTGCTTAAAAACACTTCCTATTCTCAAGGTCAGCTGCATTCCACGTAACCCCTATGCTTAAGACGCGACGTGCGGTAGATCATTGCAAAAGAATTCAGAACAGCGATCCGTTTCGAAAGTCAGTTTTAACATTTCCATACCTAAGGCGCTGCTTTTTTAAGACAATTATAACAAAAATATTTACAAATTGGTTAAATCACGAGCTCTACTTTTTGTCATACACTGTCACCTCACGACGTCTAAAATGCCTAGATGTTGCAAAGTAAAGGATGAACATTGTCCAAAGTAAACATAGGTACTTTTAAAAAATGAACATACAGACAGACAGTTATAACCTAAACTGTCCTCTAGATGTCAGCCAAGCCTCCCTCTCCTCCCCCTTTCTCACATCCCTCCTCCAGAATTTCAGGGATCAGGTCCCGGACTACATGAGACCTAGAAGGACACGTCAAATGGTAAATTGCTTGTGATTATGAATGGGTTATTTTTTGCTTCATATGCTTTTTGGTTTGCTTTTATGCACATGTTAAGTTTTTTTTAAATGTTGTTTTAAAGACTTTAAAAAGCCAACTTTAAGAGGTAAATTTTACGCATCCTTAAAATAGAAAAATGTACATGAAAAGATATTCACACTCTTAATTCGTAGAGAAATGCAAATCAAAACGACAATGAGGTATCTTCTGACAGCAGTCAGCACAAAGTCTACAAACAATACATGCTGGAGAAGCCATGGACAAAGAGGAAGCCTCCTACCCCGCTGCTGGGAATGTAAGTTGCTAACAGCTTCAATACAGAGGCTCAAAGGTGGATCCAAGAACTCAAACAAGAGTGACCAAACTGTCTGGAAGTCCTCCTCGTAGGCACATATCCGGAGAAAACCATCCTTCAAAAGGACACGTGTGCCCCAACGTTCACGGTGGCACTATTTACAGTAGCCAAAACATGCAAGCATCCAAAATGTCCATCTACTCACAAAAATGGAACAGAAGGTCGGCTACGTACAAACAGTGGACTATAACTCAGCCATAAAGAAACAAAATAAAATCATGCCATCTGTGGCAACATGCACGGATGTGGAGGTGATCACACTAAGTCTGACACAGACAAATATCCATTGATGTCACTGACAGATGAAACTGAAATATGGCTACAAATTAACTAACTTACCAAACAGAAATAGACTCATCAGCTTCAGAAACAAATTTAGACTCACCAAAGGGAACTGGGGGAAATATAAGTGAAAAGTTTGAAATTAAAGCATACACGGAAATAAATCATCTGCATATATATATATAAATCATATGTATGTATATATATAAAATTCTAGTTATATGATGTGTCAGTTGCTCAGCCGTGTTCAGCTCTTTGCAATCTCTTGGGATGTAGCCGGCCAGGCTCCTCTGTCCCTAGCTTTCTCCAGGCAAGAATACTGGAGTGTATAGCCAATCCCTTCTCTAGGGGATCTTCCTGATCTAGGAACTGAACCCGGGTCTCTTGCATTGGAGGCAGATTCTTTACCATCTGAGCCACCAGGGAAGCCCCCTAGTTATATAAACATATTCTTTATATATGATACATATATATAATGTCTATGTAAAAATGTTAAGCAACAAGGACCGACTGCATTGTATATGGAAATCTCCTCAACACTCTGTAATGACCCATATGAAAACAGAATCCGAAAAAGAATCGATGTATGTCTATGTATAACCAGATCATGTTCCCTATCTCCCAAACACATACACATTGTAAAGCAACTCTACTGTAATAGAGAACAGAAATTCCTTTAAAAGAAAATAGATGGAAACAAATGCCTAGTCCACCTCCCTCAGGCCACAGTGACCTGGACTGCTGTCACATCCTCACATGAGCAGGCTAGGGTCCCAGGGCTGGACTGCTGGGGGGCTGAGGGAGCTGGGATGTATGTGGCAGCCAGCGAGCCCCCCAATGATACTGAAGTGCCTGGTCCTGTCTTCATGGGACCCCAAACTCCAGATCCAATCTGGCACTCCACAGCTCCTGCACCAAACTGGGTGAGCAGAGTGGGCTTGAAGAGCTGTGAAAACTCACCCTTTTATCCGTCCCTGGACGGGGTTCCCAGTCTCAGTCTCCTTCCTTGTAGCCCCTTCACCCAACTATGGCAGCACCCCCAGCAAAGCACCTTTTTGGGGTTAAGATTTGCCTGGCGGATCAAGGGTAAGGACAGGAAATAGTGAGACACAAATCCATGGTTGTTTCTCTGAGCAATCTGCACTCTGATTTACAACCCAGGAACCCAATTTCTTGCACTAAGGCTCTGATTGCCCCAGGGACCTCTGCAGGGTCTGAAGAAATGCTGCCATCTTGTGGCCATTTCTGCTAACGACATCTTGATAACTGGTCCTTAAAAAACAATGCTCTCAAGGCCTGAGGAGCTCAAAAGGACCCGCACGCTTGAGAAATACCTGCGGTGGTAATAGTGAGAGAATTCCAGAACAGTGATGACTTTCAAAGCCAATTTCAAGAAGTACATTTTGGCATCCTTAAGAAATAAAAACGAACATGAGAATTCTTCTCCACCATTTCTAATATTTAAAGAATTGCAAATCAATGAGGAGGTATCATCTGACAGCAGTCAGCATAAAGTCTACAATCAATAAATGCTGGAGAGTCCCTGGAGGAAAGGGAACCGTACCACATCGCTGCTGGGAAAGTAAAGTGCTAACAGCCACTATAAAAAGGCAACAACAACAACAAAAAGGCAACAGATGTGGCTTCAAGGACTAAAACAAGAGTGACGGTATGATCTGGCAATCCGAATCCTAGGCGAGCATCCAGGGAAAATCATCCTTCAGAAAGACAGGTGCACCCCACTTTTCACCAGGGCATTGTTTACAACAGCCAAGGCATGCAAATATCCAAAATGTCCATCCACACACCAACGGATACAGAAGGTGTGCTACGTACATACAATGTATGTAGCAATACATACGTAGAAAAGAATGAATCTGTGACAACCTATTTGCGTTGGGAGATGATCACATTAAGTCAGACTGAGAAATGCAAATATCCTGTGATAGCGCATAGCGGTGAAACAGAATAATGGATACAAATGAACTAATTTACCAAACAGAAACTGAATCCCCGACTTAGGAAACAAATTTAGACTCACCAAAGGGAAAGTTGAAAAAAAAAAAAAAAGAAAGAAATAAAATAAAACCATCCCCCTTCCAGACCAAAGAAAACAAAAAGAAGCAAAGGGAAAGTTGAGGCAGGAGGAGATATAAATGTGCAGGTTGAGATTAAAACATACACAGTAACATATCGTGTATCTGTATATATGTACATACTGTATCTATATAAACATATTCTTATATATAAGATATGTATACTGAGGGCTTCCCAGGTGGCACTAGTGGTAAAGAGCCTGCCTGCCAATGCAGGAGACATAAGAGATGCAGGTTCGATCTTGGGTTGGGAAGATCACCTGCAGGAGGGCATGGCAGCCCTCTCCAGCATTCTTGCCTGGAGAATCCCATGGACAGAGGAGCCTAGCAGGCTACCGTCCATAGGGTGGCAGAGTTGGCCACGACTGAAGGGATTTAGCACGCACACATATGTGTAATACCCACATATAAACGATAAGCCACAAGGACCAACTGGGGAGCACATGGAAATCTCAACACTACGACGTATGTGAAAACAGAAGGTGAAAAGAGTCTATATACGTATATGTGAATAGCTGGATCATGTTGCTGTAAATCTCAAACACACACATCGTTAAGCATTTCTACTCTAACAGAAAATGGAAATTCCTTTAAAAGAAAATAAATAGAAACACGTGCCTACTCTATTCCCCTCAGGCCTCGGTGACCTGGGCTGCTGTAACATCCTTGCAGCCTGAGCAGCCTCGGGTCCCAGGGCTGGAGTGTCGTGGGGCTGAGGGAGCCAGGGTGCATGTGGCAGCCAGTGAGCCCCCCATGATACTACAGTGCCTGGGCCTGTTCCCTTGGCACCCCAGACTGCAGATGCAATCCAACCCTCCCACGGCCACTGCAAGCCCACAGCACCCCAAAACTGGTGGACACTCTGGGCTTGAAGAGCTGTGAAAAGTCACCTCTTTTGGACATCTCCTGGGGGTGGGATTCCCGCTTTCAGCCTCCTTTTAGGAGTCCACCCACCAAGTTATGGCAGCACCCCCAGCAAAGCACCTTTCTGGAGTTAAGGTTTGGCTGGTGAGTGAAGCTTAGAAGAGAACTAGTGAGACACAAGCGCTTGGGTGTTTCTTCCAGCAATTTGCACCGTAAATTACAACCCAGGAACCTGCCTTTCATTCACTAAGGCGCTGATTGCCCCAGGGACCAGAGCTGGGCCTGAAGAAATGCTGCCATCTTGTGGTCATGTCTGGTAACGACAACTTGAAATCAGTGCTTAAAAAGACTTAATACTCTCAAGGCCTGTGGGGCTCAAAATGACCCCTAAGCTTGAGAAATAGCCTGTGGTAGGTAATAATAACAGAATTGCAATCAGTGATGACTTTCAAAAGGCCATTTCAAGAATTAAATTCTAGAATTCTTAAAAAGTAAAAAAACGAACATGAGAAGTCGTCACCATACCTAATATGTAAAGAAATGCAAATCAAAATGATGATGAGGTATCACCCGACAGCAGTCACCACAAAGTACAAGCGGAATGCTGCAGAGTCCGTGGAGAAGAGGAACCTCCTATGGTGTTTCTGGGAATATAAACTACTAACATTCACGATACAGAAGGCTACAGAGGTGGCATCAAGAGCTAAAACAAGAGTCGCCATACGATCTGGCAATCCCACTCTTAGGCAACCTCCAGAGAAAACTATCCATCAAAGGCATGTGCACTCCAACGTCCCCTGCAGCACTGTTTACAACAGTCAGGGCATGCAAGCACCCTAAGAGTCCACCCACACACCAACAGATACAGAAGGTATGATGCATACATACAATGGACCATTACTCAGCCATAAAAACAATAAAATCATGCCATCTGTGGCAAACTGGATGGATCTGAAGATCATATTAAGTTAGACAAAGAAAGACACATATCCTTTGATATCACTGATAGAAGAGATTGAAAAATGGATACAAATGAACTAGTTCCCAAACAGAAATAGACTCACTGACTCAGGAAACAAATTTAGACTCACCAAAGGGAAGGAGGGCAAGGGGTGATACAAATGAAAGGTTTTGATTAAAACATACTCAGAAATACATCTTGTGTGTGTGTGTGTGTGTGTGTGTGTGTGTGTGTATACACACATAGTCTATCTATATAAGATATATAGACATAGTATAAAAGATAAGCTACAACCAGATCAATACCACATGGAAATCTCTTCAACACTCTGTAATAACCTATATGAAAGCATAATATGAAAAACAGTGGATGTATGTGCAGTTTTAACTATATCATATTGCTGTAGATCTCACATACATATAACATTGTAAACCAACTCTAGTAGAAAACAGAAATTCCTTTAAAAGAAAATAAATAGAATCACATGCCTACTCTATTCCCCTCAGGCCTCGGTGACCTGGGCTGCTGTAACATCCTTGCAGCCTGAGCAGGTTTGGGTCCCAGGGCTGGAGTGTCGTGGGGCTGAGGGAGCCGGGGTGCATGTGGCAGCCAGTGAGCCCCCCATGATACTGCAGTGCCTGGGCCTGTTCCCATGGCACTCCAGACTGCAGATGCAATCCAACCCTCCCATGGCCACTGCAAGCCCACAGCACCCCAAAACTGGTGGACACTCTGGGCTTGAAGAGCTGTGAAAAGTCACTTCTTTTGGACATCTCCTGGGGGTGGGATTCCCGCTTTCAGCCTCCTTTTTGGAGTCCGTCCACCAAGTTATGGCAGCATCCCCAGCAAAGCACCTTTCTGGAGTTAAGGTTTGGCTGGTGAGTGAAGCTTAGAAGAGAAGTAGTGAGACACAAGCGCTTGGGTGTTTCTTCCAGCAATTTGCACCGTAAATTACAACCCAGGAACCCGCCTTTCATTCACTAAGGCTCTGATTGCCCCAGGGACCAGAGCTGGGCCTGAAGAAATGCTGCCATCTTGTGGCCATTTCTGGTAACGACAACTTGAAAATCAGCGCTTCACGTATTAAGTCCCTCAGTCTATTCTATTCTCTGTGACCCCGTGGACTGTAGCCCACCAGGCTCCTCTGTCCATGGAACTCTCCCGTCAAGAATACTGGAGGAGGTAGCCATTCCCTTCTCCCAGGGGTCTTCCCTACCCAGGGATCAAACCCGGGTCTCTTGCATTGCAGGCAGATTCTTTACCATTTGAGCCAAAGACAACTTGAAAACCAGTGCTGAAAGGACAGT
The DNA here is from genome assembly GCF_033118175.1 of Dama dama. Lineage (NCBI taxonomy): Eukaryota > Metazoa > Chordata > Mammalia > Artiodactyla > Cervidae > Dama > Dama dama. The sequence goes on along the minus strand of NC_083704.1, from coordinate 55,613,844 downwards.
TAGTCTTCACAGGGCCTTGGGAGCGCCCAGTGAGCCCCATGCTTGAGAAATAGCCTGACGGGGGTAAGAGTCAGAGAATTCCAATCAGAGATGACTTTCAAAAGCCAATTTCAAGTTAATTTTGGCATCCTTAAAAAGTAATAACACACGAGAAGGTCTTCACCATTCCTAATCCTTAAATAAACGCAAAGCGAAACGACAATCAGGTTATCATCTGACAGCAGTCAGCACAAAGCCTACAAATAATAAATGCTGGCGAGGCCATGGGGAAAAGGGAACCCTTTTACCCTTTCCTACGCTGCCGATGGAATGTAGATTGCTAACAGCCACTATAAAAAATGCTACAGAGGTGGCATCAAGAACTAAAACATCAACGACCATACCACCCAGTAACCCCACTCTTAAGCGCACAGAGAAACCCATCTTTCAAAAAGATACATGCACCCCAACATCCACTGTGACACTATTAACAACAGTCAAGGCATGCAAGCATCCAAAATGTTCATCCATCCACCAGTGGATAAAGAAGGTGGACCACATACACACAGATGGACGAGTGCTCAGCGACAAAGAAGAACGGTACCATGCCACCTGTGGCAACCTGGATGGGTCTGGAGATGATCACTCTAAGCAAGTCAGACTGAAGAAGGCAAATATCCCATGACATCATGTCAAAGTGAAATGGAATAAAGGATACAAATGGACCAGTTTACCAAACAGAAACAGACACTCTACTTAGAGACTTAAGGTTACCAAAGGGGAAAGCTTGGGTGGAGGGATAAAAGTAGCCTGGGGTTAACATACACACACTACTATATACAAAGCAGATAACCAACAGTGACCTTCTGTGTATTACAGGAACCTCTACTCAATATTCTGCGATACGCTATAAGTGAAAAAAATCTGAAATAGAATGCATCTACCTATATATGTAATCAATCCTTTACCATATACCTGAAACTAGCAGAAAATTGTATAACTATACTGCAATAAAAATTTAACATTAAGTATGTAAGTAAGCTTACTCCTTGGAAGGAAAGTTATGACCAACCTAGACAGCATATTGAAAAGCAGAGACATTACTTTGTCAACAAAGGTCCATCTAGTCAAGGCTATGGTTTTTCCAGTAGTCATGTATGGATGTGAGAGTTGGACTATAAAGAAAGCTGAGCACAGAGGAATTGATGCTTTTGAACTGTGGCGTTGGAGAAGACTCTTGAGAGTCCCTTGGACTGCAAGGAGATCCAACCAGTTCATCCTAAAGGAGGTCAGTCCTGAATATTCATTGGAAGGACTGATGCTGAAGCTGAAACTCCAATACTCTGGCCACCTGATGCAAAGAGCTGACTCACTGGAAAAGACCCTGATGCTGGGAAAGATTGAAGGCGGGAGGAGAAGGGGACGACAGGGGATGAAATGGTTGGATGGCATCACTGACTCAATGGACATGGGTTTGGATGAACTCTGGGAGTTGGTGATGGACAGGGAGGCCTGGCATGCTGCGGTTCGTGGGGTTGCAAAGAGTCGGACATGACTGAGCAACTGAACTGAACTGATGTAAGTAAATAAATAAGTCAGCTTACAAACCAACTTCTTTGTACAGCAAAGGCATCCATACATACACTATAGGCAATCTATGGTATAAGGAAAGTATTTGCAAAAGCTGTAACCTACGAAGCATTAATTCCAAAATATACAACGATCTCATTCAGCTCAACATCAGAGAAAGAATGCAATCAAAAAGTGGGCAGAAGAGGAAGACATCCAGATTACCAACAGGCACATGAAAAGATGGCCAATATTGCTAATTAGAGATATGGAAATAAAAACAACTGACATATCACTTCACATTGATCAGAATGACCAACATCAAAAAGTCTATCAACAATAAAGACGCATGTATCCCATTGTTCATTGCAGCACTATTTACAATGGCCAGAACATGGAATCAATCTAGATGTCCATCAACAGATGAATGGATAAAGAAGTTGTGGTACATACACACAATGGAATACTACTCAGCCATAAAAAGGAATAGATTTGAGTCAGTTCCGATGAGGTGGATGAACCTAGAACCTATTATACAGAGTGAAGTGAGTCAGAAAGAGAAAAGATAAATATTGTATTCTAACACATATAAATGGAATCTAGGAAAATGGTACTGAAGAATTTATTTACAGGGCAGCAGTGGAGAAACAGACATAGAGAATAGACTTATGGACATGGGGAGAGGGGAGGAGAGGGTGAGATGTATGGGAAGAGTAACATGGAAACGTACATTACCATATGTCAAATAGACAGCCAACAGGAATTTTCTGTATGGCTCGGGAAACTCAAATAGGGGCTCTGTATCAACCTAGAGGGGTGGGATGGGGAGGGAAGTGGGAGGGAGGTTCAAAGGGGGATATATGAATACCTATGGCTGATTCATGTTCAGGTTTGACAGGAAACAGCAAAATTCTGTAAAGCAATTATCCTTCAATTAAAAAATAAATAATATTTTAAAAGTCTATCAACAATAAATGCTGGAGAGGTAATGAGGAAATGGGAACATACCCATATCATGGGTGGAAATAGAAACTGGCACAGTCACGACAGAGAATGTTATGGAGGTCGATCAAAAAATGAAAAATAAAGTTACCATATGGTCCATCAATCACACTCCTGGGCATTGATCCAGAAAAAATGAAAAATCTAATTCTAAAAGATACACTCACCCCAATGTGCATATGTTCATAACAGCACAATTTACAATAACCAGCAATGTAAATGTTCCCGAATGTATGGATGAATGTATACAGAAAATGTGGTGTGTGCACATGTGTGTGTGTATATATATACATGTATATATACACATACATACATACACACGGGCTTCCCTGATAGCTCAGTTGGTAAAGAATCCACCTGCAATGCAAGAGACCCCAGTTCAATTCCTGGGTCAGGAAGATCTGCTGGAAAAGGGATAGGCTACCCACTCCAGTATTCTTGGGCTTCCCTTGTTGCTCAGCATGCAATGTGGGAGACCTGGATTTGAACCCTGGGTTGAGAAGATCCCCTGGAGAAGGGAACAGCTACCCTCTCTAGTATTCTGGCCTGGAGAATTCCATGGACTGTATAGTCCATGCGGTGGCAAAGAGTTGGACACGAATGAGTGACTTTCAGTTTCATATATGCGCACACACACTGGAGTATTACTCAGCCATGAAGAATAAAATAATGTCATTTCTAGCAACATGGATGGACCTTGAGATTATCATCCTGAGAAAAGTGAATCAAAGACAAATATCATATGATATCACTTATATGAGGAATTTTTAAGTCATGGAAATGACCCTATTTATAAAATCAAAACAGATTCATAGACATAGAAAACAAAGTTATGGTCACCCAAAGGGAAAGGAGGAAGGGATAAATTAAGACTTGGGGATTAAAAGATACATATTCCTATATATAAAATAAAAAAAGACTTACTGTATAGCATGGGAAACTATATCCTGTATCTCATAAAAACCTATAATGGAAAGAATCTGAATATATATACGCATATATATATCACCTTGCTGTACATATGAAACATTACAAATCAACTATACTTCAACAAAAGAAACACAGTACTCCTGGGCCTTCTAACTGGACAGTTACTCCAATATTTAAGTTGGGGCAAGTTTTTTTAATAAAGTAAGTCACTCCCTAGGCTCCTTAAGGTGTCCCCAGTGATGAGAAATGAAGGTCTCTTACATGCTAACATGTTTGTGGGAAATCTGATATGTGAGGGTAAATGTGTTATCATCCTTTCACAATTTACAAAATAAAAAATACTTAAATGTAGTATGTGAGCGCACTTTTGTGAGCTTGATCAGAAAACAATTAGGGAAAGACTGATCAACCTGAATGACGAGTGTCTTACACGGACACTGTGGCCAAGACTCAAGTGGAAATCCTTAAGGTGTGTCAGGTTCAGAATGTCCACCTGCAGCCGTGGTGTTTGAATGAAGACTTGGAAGCTCCTGTCTTACTGCATAGGTTTTGTGTCCTCTGGATCCTTTATTAGAACATTCCGTGAGGGCCGAGACGTCAGAGCGTTCCGCGTGCAGGACGTGTTCCTACTTACGGGCTTCCAGGTGTGCAGTTAATGGTTTTCTCCTCCCCACAGCCCTCACCTACCTCGTTGCAGGCCTCCTGGAACCTGCAGAGGTCGGAGCCCCTGACAGAGACACGAGTCTATCGTGGCACCCAAGACGCCTTGACTCAGAAGACAATCCAGTGACCAGGAGCCCCAGAGAATATCACAGGCTACAGGGGTTCAGGGAGTCTAGAAACAACCGAGGAAAGGAACCCTCAGACCCACTCCGCCTGGAGTTCATGACATTGACGCCATCCTCTCCCAGTTCCTCTCAAAACAAACCAACAGGCACAGAGAAGTGTGAACACGCAGCCTGCAGACGAGGCAGGTCTGTGTCGCGCCCGCAGACCCCTCCACCCGGGGCTTCAGCCCCCAGGCCCGTCCTGGGTGGGGTCTCACTTCCTTCACAGCAGCTTCGACCCCAGCCACCCAGCCCGCCCTGCAGTCCAGAGCCTTCCACGGGGCCAGAGGCTGCAGACCCCACCTCCCCCTGGCTCCTGCCAGGCATGGGCGCCACCGCCCAACAAAGGGAGGCTGGGCCGAGCCCACATCTCAGACACCAGACAGTGTGTTATCCTTTAATGAAGAACCGGGTGAGTGGGGCCCCCATTCTCCTGCAGGCCCCCCCTGCAGCAGACACCGCTCACTCCTGGCGGCCTCGGTGGCAGGGTGGCCCTGAGGCAGCCAGCCCTGCTGAGGGGTGAGTCGGCGGTGGCCTCGAAAGGCTTTCGTCTCTCGGACCCAGGAACGTGGCAGCAGCAAGGCCGGAGGCGGCTGACGAGGTCAGAGCTGATGGAGCGGGAGGGCGGGAGGGGAAGTGGGGCCTCTCCTCCTCTCTCTCTGGATCTCCCTGGGACGGAGGCCAGCGCTCTCAACAGTCCAGTCTCTCCAGGGGCTGGAGGCCCTTCCGGCCCGGCCCTGGAAGCCCTGAGTCCCCGACTCCCTGCAGACTGACGTCACACAGGCCACAGCCCACAGGGTCGCCGGGCGCGGGCGGCCGAGCGGGCACCACGCCGCCAGCCTCAAGGCCCCCAGCCTGCGAGGTGAGTCCAGCGGGGCCCGGGCCAAAGCCACCAGGAGCCCGGGAGGCACCTTCCACTAACTCTGCTGCTCAGGCACTACGGGATCTAAGAAGGCGGTCTCTCCCGCGCGGTCCCGGGGCTGTCCAGGCGGGGCTGGGGCGCTGCTGGTCCGCGCTCTCGCAGAGCCTACAGATCCGTGACCTTGTTTTCCACGGCCGCCGCGATCTGCTGGAGCCGATAGCCCAGCTGCATCTTCTGCGCCGTGCCGTCCTCCTCCAGGGCAGTGATGATCTGAAATGCAGAGACCAGCTCGACAGGGGGAGGCAGCCTCCTCAGCTGCTGCAGCAGGTGAGGGCAGGGGCCTGAGAAACCCTGGGCGCTGCCTCACTCACTTCCTCGGGGCCCGGCTGGAGGGAGGGCAGGGAAAATGATGGAAGCGTGGCTGCAAGGTTTTAAGGATTCCCGAGGTGGGCAATGCAGTGCCTGACTCAAGGCCAAGCACTCAGGGCCGAGACGCATCGCCTCCCCTGGTAAAATCGTTCTCAGTGGAGGCCAGCCTCGCCCACCATGCTGGTTCTCCCCCACAAGGCCCCTGGAAGCCCAGCTCCACCCATCCTGGCTCCCCATCCACCAGCCAACTAGCAAATCTGAGTTCCCACATGCCAGGCGTAGGGCAAGGAGCGGAGACGCGGTGGTGACGACAGATACGACCCCTGGTGTCGTGGGGCTCGTTGGAGGGGAGACAGCTACTGGCCAAACACGGACGGGGTGGGCTGGCGGGGGCAGGGACAGGAGGGCTTGCTGGCCATGCCTCCACTGGGGGGGGTCGCCATCGTGACACAGGCCCGTCTCTCCCACACAAGGCCGCAGCCCTGGAAGTCACGCTTGCACACCACACCTTTGCTCACTGCCTGTCTCCACTCCAGGCCTGGGCCAGGAGGCAGGATCCTCATCTCTCAAGAGCAGCGAGGCCTAGCCCAGAATCCCCCCTAGAGCCCCCTCACTGGCTCCATCGTGCCCTCACCTGCCCCAGACCCTACGTCCGGACCCTCTTCTCTGCGTGCACCTGCAGCCCAGACAGGCCCACGCCCACAGAGGTGGCCTACACAGCACACGGCCACGTGAGGCCTCATGTAGGGGTCTGAGCGGGTACAAGTCAATCAGTTTTAGTCTCTCTGTTGTGTCCAACTTTTTGCAACCCCATGGACTGTAGCCCACCAAGCTCCTCTGTCTGAGGGATTCTGCAGGCAAGAATGCTGGAGCACGTAGCCATTCCCTTCTCCAAGGGATCTTCCCCACCCAGGGATCAAACCCAGGTCTCCTGCATGGCAGGCAGATTCTTTACTGTCTGAGTCAGCAGGGAATCCTGAACTGAGTGAGTGGTCCATCAGTTGGATTTTTCAATCCTGCAGGGTATGTGAATTGACTTTATATTCATGGGGGAGTCGGGGAGAGGGACTGAGTCAGTGCAGGGTTGGGGCTGACGCGGCTGCGGTGTGTCCCACCCCAGCACGTCCTGCACACCATCTCCAGGCCCTGGGAGACCCCCAGCCACCCCCGCCACCAGGCCCAGGAGCCCTGCCAAGGGGCCCGGATGCCAAGGGTGGTAGCAGGTAAGAGTCAGGCCGATACCAGGAAGCACGTGGCAAGAACAAACACTGCCCGAGCCCACTGCTCTGTGCCTGGGGGAGACACTTGAGCCCCACACTTGAGCCACAGAGCCAGTCACCCACTCACATCATTCTGAGCACGCCCAGGTTCTGCTCACCTGGTCGTAGTATTTGTTGATGTACTTGTAGAGCTCATGCAGGGCCACTCGGGCCCCCAGGTCTCCGGAGTAGTTCTAGGAGGAGGAGAGACAAGAGGTTTCAGGGCTCAGCAGTGCTGCTGGCCCCTAGAGGAGGCGCAGGACCCCAGGGACGGGGAGTGGGGAAGAGGGGGTCGGGAGGTGGAGGAAGGAACAGAGCCTGGTATCGGGGAAGCGGAGCCCCTCTCTCAATGAGGGGATGCCAGGCTCAGCTGGGCACAGGATAGAACCAAAAAGGGCCTCCTTGGTGGAAAGACCCCGGCTCTGCAGTTCCACCAGGCCCTGGGGTCTCCACTTGGGCCCTGCATCTCTTCCCCTCCAGGCTTCAGCTGGAACCCTCTGCACCCCAGGGGACCACAGAGCCCAGCAGGATGGACGCTGCTCACAGCTGTGACCCAGCCCCTCTCTGCTCCGACCCCACTCGAGTCTGTCCTGAGGTCACACCCGGGGCCCTCCCTGGGGACCTTGCGGAGCCTCAGCCTCCTCTTCAGGATGATGGAGTCGATGTCTCCTAACTTGTAGAGCTCTTCTACGAGTGCAGTGAGGGGAATCGAAGCACCCCACCCACAGCAACACCCCCAACTGTAGCTGCTATTGTTACTATGGTTGTGATCTTCATCATCTTGGTTTCAGATTTAACATCCTTTATAAATTCCCCAGAGTACGTGTCTGGGGGCTCTTTTAGGAGTAGGTGGGGGCACATCTATGCCCAGGAAGCAGAGCAGTAGGATGTGGACAGGCTGGACCAGACGGTCCTGAGGTTCGATCCCCGCCTCTTCACTGCCTGGGAACCGTGGTCCACAGACCCTGAAGGGCTGCAGACATCTTAACACCCAGCTGGGTCCAGTCAGGTGGGAGCTGCTGGGACAAGACCCTGCCGCTCTCTGATGAGATGCTGGGAGCCCTGGTATTTTACAGAGGCAGCGGGAACACTCCTTGGAGGCCCCAGGACTTCCCTTCAAGGGAGCAGTGTGAAGCAGGCAGGCCCCTTGGGGCAGAAGGCCTGTACTCAACCCAAGAAGCAGAAGGAGGGCCATACCCGAGACAGCTCGGCCAGGATGGAGTTCATTTCTTGATCACTGGCGGGGATGGTCTGTCTGATGTCTGCGTAGTACCTACCAGAGATTACCGGCCCAGAAGTCACTAGGGAAACAAACCCTTCCTTACCCCACCAGGCCCACCCGGGGGGCTCCGCTGTAAACACCCACCCATCCACCCACTGGTTATCTTCCAGACCCAACTCCTTTCCCTCATACCTTTCCACCATCCGTTTGTACCGGGGAATATCACGAGCATACAGAAGTTTGTTGATGGGGGAGTCCTGGGTGCCAGCAGGCAAGCAGCGAAAGCAAAGGATGAGAGCCCTGTTAGGGTGACCAGCTGTCCCACTGTTCCCAGGACTGCTTCAGTTTTAAAATTAAGTCCCCCGCCTCCCCTGGTGGTTCAGTGGTAAGGACTCCGCCTGCCAATGCAGGAGACACGGGTTCCACCCCTGATCTGGGAAGACCCCACGTGCCTCCGGGCAACGAAGCCCGTGCTCCACAAGAGAAGCCACCGCAACGAGAGGCCCACACACTGCACCCCACTCGCTGCAACCAGGGAAAAGCCCGCACAGTGAGGAAGACCCAGCACAGCCGAAAATAAATAAATAAAATGAACACAAATTAAAAGAAAACTAAGTCTTGAATCACAGGAAACCTCCTCCGTCCCAGTCACCCCAGCTCCTTCCTTCCGTCACCCCTCCCCCGATGTCCCACCTCTGCCATCATCACCTTGAGCTTCTCCCCCTCTCTCTCCAAGGTCATCTCAGCTCCACGTGCCCCCACCCAGACCCGGCAGGGAACCGGCAAGTCGCGTGGAGCCCTAACACTACTTCTCCATGTGCTGTCCATTCTCCACGGACTCATTTTAAAACTCAGGAAACTAACCCGGAAATTTAATTATATTGCCCCAGACCATCTCACTCGTGCGTGGCTAAGCTGGGATTTGAAGCAGGTCTCTCTCTGACCAGGGCCCACAATCTAACAAGACCAGACACATCCTCTACCACCGCACTGGGCTCCAGTCCCAGTTCTGTCCCGGGGGCCGCGGACAGCATACTTCCGTTCTCGGGACCTGCTGCCTCATCCTACAGCTGCAGGGAGGGCGGGTCAAGACTGCACTGCCCGCTGAGAGCCAGGGTCTGAGACCAGATGCCTGCTTTTCAGCTGCTCTCCGCAGGGGGCCACTTGGCATCCTGGTTTGCACGATTCCTGACTCACCCAGGAAGCACCTGCAGGACTGCCAGGAAGCGGGGGCTGTGTGAAGATCAGACGTCAGAACCCGGACACCAGAGAGGACACAGCCTGGAGGGGACCCCTGGGTCCCGGTGTGGCTCTGTGGGTCTCAGCTCATCGTGGTCAGAGTGATGAGAGCTCACAGACCAAAAAATGGCTCCCAACAGACAACTCTACGGATTGGAGCCTTCCATCTCGTTTCTTCATTCAGGGCTAGAGACAGATCTCTCAAGAGGTCCCAGGCCAACTGCGGCCCAGGGGACCAGGCTAAGCAGAGTCCAATCACAGGCCTGAGGAGCCATGAGGGTCCTCCCCGCTGGGTACCTGTGCAGTCCCAGTGGGGACCCTGTATCAGTCACGGACTCTCTGGGTTCTGACAACTGTGACAACTTGCCTGCACCCTTTGCGGCCCCAGGCAGCCGTGGTCACCTCCCGCTCCGTGCTTCCCGGCTCCCCTATCCGCACACCCCTGCTCACCTGGCCCTCCCCGGACTCTCCCCGCTGTACTGCCCTGGTTGGTGGAAACCTCCTCCGCTGCCCTTGGAATCCAGCACCCCAGGCAGCCTGGAGATGCTCGCCATTACAGAATCCACGTCTCCGCCTAGAAACCACCTGATGGCCCCTTCTCCAAGTCTGAGCTCACGACAGCCAGAGGCCCAGGGGTTGGAAGGCACCCCTCCTTCTTCCTCATCCCCCACATCCAACCCACAGCTCCTGCCCACCCTGTACCCTCTCGTTCCAGCTTGAACACAGCCACTGCTCGTCCCAGGGACAGCACAGCTTCTGCTGGACACCAGCTCCAGTCCGTCCACTGGCGACTACCAGAAGGCTCCGCCTAACTCTCAGGTCTGACCCCCCACCCCTGTCCCCAGGCCCTCAGTGGCTCCCCCTTGCCCTCAGGGTGACCCTCGCCAAGTGGCCCTGGGCTCCTGCCACACCCACCAGCACCTGCTGCCTTGTTTTGACCTTGTGAATCGGCACACGTGGCCCCGGCCCTCGCTACATCACAAGGCTGAGGCACGGCCACCTCCCAGGGAGCCCAGGGACAAAGCCCGGCCTGGAGCCGGGGTCAAAGGCCTCCCATATCCTCCTCCCTGACATCCTCCAGAAAGCCCAGAATCTGAGAGCACGTACAGCACGGTCCATCCCCGGCCAGGCCGCCCCACCCCTCCACGCCCTCCTAGCCCACCCCGACCGGCTCACCCGGCCCAGCTTGTGGTCAGCCAGGGTGCAGGCGTCCATGAAGGTCTGGGCGATGACCAGGAGCACCGCGTCCATGTTGTCGGATGTCTGCACGTCGAAGACAAACTGCGGGTTTTTGATTATGTTGATCCAGAACCTCAGGGGCAAGCTGTAAGGGGCGGGGTGGGGGGGAATGGGAGGGTGGCCGATGAGCAGCATGCCGGGAGGCAGGAGGGGACCCCACCCTGAGCAGGCCCACCCGGCCCGCCCCGCCCCCACCTGTTGGTCTTCCAGATGTGGACGGTGTCCTGGTCCGAGATGCCGTGCTGCTGGGCCTGCTCGTCTAGCAGGTCGAAGAAGTACTTTATGGCGAGCGGCACCGGGCGGCTGGTGCTGAGAATCACCTGGAACAGGTCATCCACGAACTTCTGCAGGGTCCCCTGTGGGGCGGGTGGGGGGACCACAGGAGATGCGGTCAGCAGGGGACCTCGGCCCGGCCCGGCCTCAGCCGCCCGGTGACATCACGTGAGCCCCGCACAGCCCACCCCCATCCCACTGCCGGTCCCGTCCGCGCCCTGAGTGCCACCTTCATGGACAGCAGGCGTGTCAGGTAGATCTCCGGGATGGCCTTGGCCCGCTCCCGCTCCCCGCCCCGGAGGCTGCCCCTCCGAGGCCTGGGCGGCTCCGGCTCCTCGCTGGGCTTCACCAGGTGCCAGGGCCGGATGCCCCCCTCGTCCACATCCTCCAGCATCGGGGTCCCTGTGCCGAGACCTTACAGCTTGTCACCCCTTGTCTGTGCCCCCTGCCCTAGGCCCCCGGGGTCCTGCCAACACCCAGCACTGCGGGGGCACCAGCCCCCCATCGGGTGGAAGGGAAGTCCACCCTGAGACCCAGAGGACCTCCTCCCATTACTGGACACCGGGCAAACCAAGGGCAGAGGACTGTGATGCAGGGAGGCGGGGCCGGGGGGATGGGTACTCACTCTCTCCTGGGACGTAATCCTGGCTTTCCCGGAGGACGTGCTTGGTGAGGCAGGGTACCAGGGCTACAGTTGCTCCGTCGGGGACCTGCTGACCACAGTTGGTGACCCCGCCGCCAGCCCGCCCCACCGCGCCCCCCTCCCCCGCTCAGCTCCCGCCCCTCCCACCTTGTAATGCTGCAAAGTGTTCAGGCGCCTCCACAGACCCTGGATCTCAGAGGTCACGTCCTCGTCGGAAAGAATGAGATGCCCGGCCACCCCAGACCGCCACTCTGCAGGGACAAGGCAGGCTCGGTCCAGGGCTTTCAGAACACCCTCCCTGTAGCGGACGCTGTCCCCTCTTCTGAGAGGCACTGGCCCTGCTGTGAGGAGCAACCTCACCCAACTTCTCGGAAGAGCAGAAACAGGGGCCCCTCACCAGGCAATAGGTCATCCCTGCAGAGATACTGCAGAGTCACCCTCCCACCCCCGCCCCGGTGATAGAATGACCCTGCAGAGCGGATCGAGGGCCAGCCCTAGCCTTGGGGTACCCAGACCACCCTTCCCCTCCACCCTCACCGACATCCAGGGTGCGGGGATCTGGCCGCTGGGCAAGGGGCACTCCTTTATAAAGCTGATCCAGCATTTTCTCCTTGGCCTGGGAGATGGTGTCACAGTCCAGGACCTTCACGGGCACGCCCTGGGCTTCTCCTGCTCCATGCCCCACAGCCAACAGCGCGTTCAAGGTCTGTGCATGACACGTGGGAACAGTCAGGGCTCACGGCACACACGGGATGACCAAGATGTCAAGGCCAAGGACGGGGACAACCCGTGAGGAAGCCACTGCGTCTGACCGCCAGGCGCCACACAGTCACCCACTCGTGTCTCTTCACCTGCCTGCCTCCCCACAGACAGCGGCACCCTCCACCCTGCACTCAGCACGCTAGTGTCTGTTGCGTGAATGGCAGAAAAAAAATGGGAGAGCACCAGTCCCTCTGCACTCGGATCCCCAGGCTCCTCGGCTCAGCCGGTCAGGCCTAAGAAAACCTAAGAAAACTTGCATAAGTGGAGTCCCTGCCAGCTGGCCAGAGGAGCAGGTAGGAGGTGGAGTCTGAATGGGATTTTCCCCAAAGCAACTCCACACAGGGCACGGAGGGGAAAGCAAACCCAGAGGGAAAGGATGGGCACGTCTGCCAGGGTGACTCCCAGCCTGATGGGCTCAACCGCACCCTTGGCTGAGACATGGGCTGGGCAGATACTCAGGCCCCGACACAGCAAGGACCTGGGCTGGCGGCTCCCGAGACCCTGGTTGTGGGTACCCTGACTCCGTTCCAACCCTGGGGAACCTCTGAGCCCCGAATCTTCAAGGTCTGGCCCTTAAGCCTCTATCCTGTAGCCAGCCGGAAGTTAGGCTGGCTCCAATCAGATGCAGACAATCACATGTGGTCGCCCTGCTCACCCTCACGGGAGACTGACTCACCAGTAGGCACGCATGCGCATGCGCGTGCATGTACAAACACACACACACACACACCCCACACTCTCTCTCTCACCAGGGGCCGGTACTCCACATCCTCTCGGAGCAGGCGGTTGTCATTCAGGGTGTATTTGGCTTTGCCGGTCACACTGTCTACTGGCCCTTTGTCCACTTGATGCTTAATTCCACGGAAAAGCATGTACAAAGGCTCCCCTACTGCGTCCTGGGGAAGCAGCAGGCAGTTAGGGCTCCCGGGGCGGATGACAAGCACGAGGGAGGGACAGGATGCAGGCTACAGAAGGCTAAAGGTGACTTGGGACGGGCTGGGCAGGGGCGTGCGGGTCAGAGTCCCGACCCTCCCTGGAGGGGACTCCCATCCGCCTCTGCCTCGCTCACCCTCACGAAAGTGTAGAGGCAGATGGACATCCAATTGGTGAGCAGCTTCTCCACTACAGTCTCTGTCCTGGGATGACAAGGAGGGGAAGGCAGTCAGCAGGTGGGAGAGGAGGCCCAGGGTTGTCTATTTGGCAGACCCCAGACCCGGAAGGCCTGACTCAGGTCTTGGCTCCCGCTGTCCCCGGCCGCCCGGCCCCATGGCTGCTGGCGGACACACGGACCTGCGCAGCATCAGCTTGGGATTCTTGGCCACGTACTGGGCCACCAGGTCACTGAGCAGGGTGCGTAGGATGTCGGTGAAGTACTCAAGCTTTCCATGCAGCGCCACGGTGAGCAGAGACGCCACGTAGGCGCGGTCCCGGGCTGAGAAAGTGCGCTGGCTCTCCAGGGTGTGGATGAACTGGCGCCAGGGAGAGGGGACAACGGGTGGGCAGGGAGGGCAGATTCAGAAACAGAGGGACTGAGAAGGGGCGGGACCGGAGGGCTTGGGGGCTCCCTCCCCACCCCTGGAGGGTCGGGATGGAGGGGCCAGAGGGGCTGGCACCTTGGTCAAGAAGAGCTTGCTGTTGAGCAGGTTGGACAGCTGCCCCAGCCCCTGCTCCACGGTGGGGCGCCTGCTCTCAGGCACGCCCAGGTCCCGATGCAAGGGTGACTCCTGGTGCCCAGGGAAGAAGACCCTCTCGGCATACACCTTGTAGTCGAGGAAGGGGATGCCGCTGCCCAGAAGGTCACTGGTGAGGTCGGTCATCTCGGTCATCAGGTCTGTGGAGCAGAAGAGGCAGGTGTGGGCGAAGACCCCAGGAGACGGGAGCAGGCTGGGCGCGGAGCCCTGGGGCGCGGGGCCTAGGCAGCCTCACCTGTGAACTCCTTCTTGCAGCGGTCCCGCACGCTGCTCTCCAGGTTCTCCAGTTGGATCTGCACTTTCTTATAGTCCCTCAGGGCCTGCTTGCTCTTCCTCCTGCTCAGCACCAAGGTCAAGGCAGGGAAGGCCAGGGGAGGCCTGAGCCCTTGCAGGGTCCCACCAGGCCCGGGCCCACCCCAGTCTAACCCAACCACACCCAGCAAGCCAGGGTCTAGTTAGAATAATTCAGCCTGTCCCATCCCAGGCAAGTCACTCCCACCCGTGACCCAGCCGAACCCAGGGACCAGTAAACTGTAACAGGGCCAAATCTGGCCCCTTGGCCGGCTTTTGTAAATAAAGATTTGCTGGAACACAGCCACGCTCGTGTGTTTGTAGACTGCCTGTAGCTGCTGCCAGGCTGGAATGGCAGAGCTGAGCCACTGCTTCTGAGACCGCCTGGCCCACAAAGCCCAGAATAGTCTCCTACCCTTTCTAGGAGGCATTTGCCACCTCCTAGACCCCTAGGAGGGGTCTAGAAAGGGGTTTGCCTAGAAAGGGGTCTAGTGTGCCCCTTCCCAATCCAACCACCCTGCTACCTGCCCAGCGCAGCCACACCTGGCTATACTCACCTGTACATAAGGACAATGATGATGACACCCAGAGCCAGGAGAGAGGTGCCCACTCCCAAGCCCACCTGGGCTGCCATGGGAAAAGCCACGGGGCTCTCGCCATCATACTGCACGTGGCCCAGGGAGAAACGAAGGTTCCCCATCTGCACCTGCAAGGGGATCCCCCTGTGAGCGCGAGTTCAGCGCACGCCCAGGGCCCGCCCCAGCCCAGTGCTTTGCCCACTGACCGTGAACTCGGGCAAGGCGTCAGGCGCCTCCCAGAGGGCATGGTGCCGGGGGAGGGGCTGCTCCATGGGGGGTTCGCAGTACAGGTGGTGCCGGGTCAGCGTCTTCACCACGCACAGGCCGTCCCCAATCATGGCCACCACCTCCTCCTTGGACATCGCGAGGTCCAGATTCTCCCCCTGGAACACGGGGTCACCGATCGATCACTCAGAACTCTTCCCTAAAGGGAGGAGCTGATGGTCACTCAGATCCTATCTCCCCGAATGCAGGAAGGACGGTCCCGAGACCTACCCGCAGGAGCAGGGCTCACGGTGTCTCGGCGCTTCTTGCCCTGCACATGGGGTGATAACCCCATGATGTTTTCCAAGCTGCCTCCTGACCTTTTCTGCCCCTCCCTAGCCTTCCTTCTTCCTGGAAAAGTCTTAAACTTTTCCAGAGCTAAAAATCTGGAGAATAGGACTTCCCTGGTGGTCCAGAGGATGGGAAGCTGCCTGCCAATGCAGGAGACATGGATTTAATCCCTGGTCCAGGAAGATTCCACATGCAGCGGAGCAACTAAAGCCTGTGGACCACAACTACCGAACCCCTGTGCCCCAACTACTGGGGCCCACGTGCCATGCAACAGGGGCCCATGTGCTATGCAACAGGCATGGGGGGAGCTTGTGATGAGAGGCCTGAGCCCCGCAACCACAAAGAGTGGCCCCCACTATCTGCAACTGGGGGAGCCTGCGCAGAATATAGAAGACCCAGCACAGAAAACTGGTCAACCACTTGTGAAAGAATGAAACTAGAACACTTTCTAACACCATACACAAATATAAACTCAAAATGGATTAAAGATCTAAATGTAAGACCAGAAACTATAAAACTCCTAGAGGAGAACATAGGCAAAACACTCTCCGACATAAATCACAGCGGGATCCTCTATGACCCACCTCCCAGAATATTGGAAATAAAGGCAAAAATAAACAAATGGGACCTAATGAAACTTAAAAGCTTTTGCACAACAAAGGAAACTATAAGCAAGGTGAAAAGACAGCCTTCAGAATGGGAGAAAATAATAGCAAACGAAGCAACAGACAAAGAATTAATCTCAACAATATACAAGCAACTCCTGCAGCTCAATTCCAGAAAAATAAATGACCCAATCAAAAAATGGGCCAAAGAACTAAACAGACATTTCTCCAAAGACATACAGATGGCTAACAAACACATGAAAAGATGCTCAACATCACTCATTATTAGAGAAATGCAAATCAAAACCACAATGAGGTACCATTTCACACCAGTCAGAATGGCTGCTATCCAAAAGTCTACAAGCAATAAATGCTGGAGAGGGTGTGGAGAAAAGGGAACCCTCTTACACTGTTGGTGGGAATGCAAACTAGTACAGCCACTATGGAGGACAGTGTGGAGATTCCTTAAAAAACTGGAAATAGAACTGCCATATGACCCAGCAAACCCACTGTGGGGCATACACACCGAGGAAACCAGAACTGAAAGAGACGTGTGCACCCCAATGTTCATCACAGCACTGTTTATAATAGCCAGGACAGGGAAGCAACCTAGATACCCATCAGCAGACAAATGGATAAGAAAGCTGTGGTACATACACACAATGGAATATTACTCAGCCATTAAAAAGAATACATTTGAATCAGTTCTAATGAGGTGGATGAAACTGGAGCCCATAATACAGAGTGAAGTAAGCCAGAAAGAAAAACACCAATACAGTATACTGATGCATATATATGGAATTTAGAAAGATGGTAACGATAACCCTATATGCAAAACAGAAAAAGAGACACAGATGTACAGAACAGACTTTTGGACTCTGTGGGAGAAGGCAAGGGTGGGATGATCTGAGAGAATAGCATTGAAACATGTATATTATCAACTGTGAAACAGATCGCCAGTCCAGGTTGGATGCATGAGACAAGTGCTCAGGGCTGGTGCACTGGGATGACCCAGAGGGATCGGGTGGGGAGGGAGGTGGGAGGGGGCTTCAGGATGGGGAACACACGTAAATCCATGGCTGATTCATGTCAATGTATGGCAGAAACCACTACAATATTGTAAAGTAATTAACCTCCACTAATATAAATAAATAAATGAAAATAAAATAAAATATCATTCATGGAATGCCTTAAAAAAAAAAAAAAGAAGACCCAGCACAATCAAAATAAATATAGGGACTTCTGTGATGGTCCAGTGACTGAGATTCCATGCTCCCAATGCCAGGGGCCCGGGTTCCATCCCTGATCAGGGAACTAGATCCCACATACCACAACTAAGAATTCACATGTCGCAACTAAAGAATCTGAATGCTGCAACAAAGACTGAAGATCCTGCCATGCCGCAACTAAGACCAGGTGCAGTCAAATAAATTCATAAATATTTTTTAAAAATAAATAAATATAAATGTTTTTAAAAAGGATGCAATGATCTGTGGGGGAAAAAAAAAAAGAGGAATCCACCTGCCAATGCAGGGGACATGAGTTCAATCCCTGGTCTGGAAAGATTCCACATGCCGTGGAGCAACTAAGCCCATGTGCCACAACTTCTGAGCCCATGAGACCCAGAGTCCGTGCTCTGCAACAAGAGAAGCTACCGCAATGAGAAGCCCACGCACTCCAACTAGAGTTGTTGCAACTAGAGAAATCCCAGGAAGCAACGAAGACCCAGCACAAACAAACAAAAAAAAAACACACACATTGAAAAGGTCTGGAGAACATAAAGTTGGGCCCAAATCCTGCCCAGGGACCTAAAGAAGCAGAGCCCCTGCTGGCTCACTGGGTGGGCAATGATGGGCTGTCGACCTATGGCCTTTCAGGGTCCCCACCTACTGCATGTGTCAGAACACGCACCAAGTATCTGTCTGCTCGAGACAGGCTGCCAAATAGCAATCAGCCCAGGCACCTGTTGTGTACCTGGCCGCCACAGCATGTGCCAAGCCATTTACATAATGTCATTCAGACACCTGCCACCGAGCGTGTTGGGACCCAGGCCACGGGACCCAAGCCCCGGCCAGGTGTGTCAACCCAGGCACCCCACCAGCAGCCCCCTCAGCAGCCGCCGGGTCCACGCCCCGGCCCCTGCTCTGCGGTTGTGCCGTCTCTGCCACACACAGCAGTACCGCCCAGCAAAGTGAAGGGTCTCGGGGCCCCACCCAGCCCCATCTGAAGCAGTACCTCCACAGACAGCACACTCCCAGGCTTGTGCCGGAAGGGTGCGCTGGGGTCCTCGGGGTTGAGGGGCTGCAGGGTGGGGTCGGCCTCATAGGAGAAGGGCGTGGGGTTCAGGGTCGCAAAGTCAAAGACCAGGTTGTCAAGGATAAATTCCACACGGACCCAGGGCTCCTCGGGCAGGCCTGGGAGGGCCGGCGTGCGGCACGTGATGAGCTGGGAGGAGTTCACGTGGCAAGGCTCCTCAAACTAGGGCAGAAGGAGGAAGGATGGGGAGAGATCGCTGAGGGCACACGCGAGGGGGGCCAGCAAGGGGGGGGCCACAGCCTCCACTGATGCCCGCCCCCCACAGCCATCCAGGGCTGAGCTGGGTGATGGCGAGCCCGGTGCAGGCAGGAGACGCCCATGGGGGTCTTACATGAAGGCCGCCACAGGAGACGCTGGGGGAGCACGCTGTCTCTGGGACCACTCGGCGCCTGCGTTCAGGCCCCAGGCCCGGCCTTGATGCTCTCGTGGCCACGGTCACGCGGATTCTTGGTGTCTGTACCACATCTAAATTCTGGCCACAGACCCGGATCTCACGGCCTCCGCTGAAAACACAGCCCAGGAACCACTCATGGCTCATGTGAGCCTCGGGCGCAGACCAGACCCTGATGTTAGGTCAGCCCCAACCCAAACCCAAAGAAGGGGGTGACCGAGGACCAGATGGTTGGATGGCACCACCAACCCAGTGGAGATGAGTTCGAGCAAGCTCTGAGAGATGGTGAAGGACAGGGAAGCCTGGCGTGCTGCAGTCCATAGGGTTGCAAAGAGTCCGACACAACTAAGCAACTGAACAATACACCCAAAGCCCCATGATCCCTCTCCCCACCAGCACCGGGGGAGATGAAACCCCTACTAGAGCCCTGCAAAGCCCCGAGGACTGGAGCTGCAAAGACCTCGCTGCCACATGCTACGCAGCCGTGCCCTTGGCCCAGCACCTGAGGAAGCTCTTGGTGGGACTGGCAGACGTGACATTGGGGTCCGACGTGTACTCGAACTGGCTGTGCTGAAGCCTCCGCTCGGCGGCCCCAAACCACACAGCCACAGGGAGCGTGGCAGGCGTGGGGTGTGGGCTGGTCTCGCATCGCAGCTGCTCGGGGTGCTGCTCCAGCAGCCTGGGGAAGGGAGGGAGCAGGGGTAAGCAGGCCGGGCCAAAGCGGGCACCGGAGTGGGGTGGGGGATTGCAGGACAGACCCGCTTGGGCCTCAGCTCACTCCCCTTCGGAGCTGACTGCCGTCTCCATGGGTGACTCTGGAGACTGCACACCACCACCCCCTGCCCCCCAGCAAGCCCGCATCAGGAGGGGCTGGCTGCCTCCTGACTCGGTCCCCGTCCCCCTTTCTCCTCTCCCCAGCAGGCCACCCCCTCCATCTTCTCCCCGGGGCACAAGGACGGTTGCAGGATGAGGAACCGGCCCTCACAGGTGACAAGGCTGGTCGCCCACCACCACTCGGATGTCCTCCAGCCGCCCGGTCAGAAGCTTGGAGCCGTGCAGGGTGAGGCTGGTGCCCCCAGCTCTGGGCCCTCGGGCCGGGAAGACGGACTGCACCTTGGGGTCCTGTGGGAAGGGGAAAAGGAGAGACAGTCAGGCCGGAGGCCAGAAACGGGGAGGCAGAGGGAGCCGGACATAGACCAGAAGGCCATGGGGTGGGGCGCCCCAGGAAGGCAAACCAGGCGGCAGGGAGGAGCCACGTGAAGGGGTGGCCTGTCAGCAGCGAGTGGGTGGGGACTGGGCAGCCGGGCACCTGGTAGGCAAAGTCGTGCTCTGAGACGCCGCGTCCTCTTCCTGGTACCTCCACCGTCACAGCACCTGCCACCTCCTCCCTGCTGGCCCCGGTGATACACACGAGGCTGTGGGCACAGGGCAAGCTGAGGTGTTGGGCCACACTGAGGACCCCTCAAGCCGACCCGGCCGCCCCATCCCTGCCCCACTACATCAGGTGGTCCCCCTGCTCCCAATACTGACAGATTCTTCTCCTGGTTTGGAACAAATTCCTTAACAGCTTGCCAGGAGGCTCTGCCATTAAATCTGAGAATTAATATTCGTGGTTCGATCCTTCAAGTTCAACCCCAGACCCCTCTGAGGAGGAGAATTTCTCTCTCCGTGGGGCACAGATTTACCAAGGGACCCTGTAATGCTGGGGGCAGGGGTGAGCTGAGCGTTGAGCGGGCCTGACTGGCGGCCTTCACCGCGGGACACAGCATCAGTTACAAGGTGGTGATACCTTCGGACTTCACTGGTGGTCGAGAGGTAAAAAATCTGTCTTGCAACGGAGGGGATGCTGGTTCAGTCCCTGGGTGGGGAACTGAGATCTCACAGGTCTCAGAGCAACTAAACTCATGCAATGCAACTTCTGAGCCTGCACACCACAACTAGAGAGTCCAAGAGTCCATGAACCACAATGGAAGATTCCAAACACAGCTAAATAAGTGTGTGTGTGTTGGGGGGGGGGGGAGTGTTAGTCATTCAGTCATGGCCAACTCTTTGCAACCCCATGGACCATAGCCCACCAGGCTCCTCTGACCATGGAATTCTCTAGGCAAGAACACTGGAGTGGGTTGCCATGATCCTCCTCCAGGGGATCTTCCAAACCCAGGGATCGAACCCACAGTTCCAGCATTGCAGGCAGATTCTTTACCATCTGAGCCACTAGGGAAGCCTGTAATACGTGTGTATATATATATACATATATTTTAAAAAAAAAACAATAAACACCAAGGTGATATAAACTTGACCCCCCCCTAAAAAACTTCCGAATGCCTCTAGTCAGGTCTGGGGTTGGACATGAAGGGAAAGTGAACAATCGAAGAAATGTAAGTTCTCAGCCAGGAAACAGAAGTAATTGGGCCCAATTACTCTCCAGACTGTGAAGCCTGCAGTGACTGGACTCTGACATCATCACGGTCACTGCAAACACCCCCAGGGAACAAAACAACTGAAGTGTGAACTCCCCAGGAGAGGCTGGAATGCATTTTGATCACTTTGTACGTCAGTTCAGAAACGACTTTAGTCTCGTGGTCCTAGGATCATTAACAGTCACCCCAAGCTATTAGTCATGGTACATTTAGTACGTTCCGGTGGCAAGGACAAGCTCTAGGAAAGTCTTGTTGAAAATCAGACCACGGGGCCTACAGATGCAGACCTCTGCAGGAAGTGGGGGAGGTGGTCTGAAGATCTGCCCTGGGGGTTTTGGACCCACTCGCCAGGAAACCTTGACATCCGGTGGGTTGGGGACCTGCGGCTTAGAGATGTCTCCTTGGCCTCGTTCTGGGTACCTCTGGGACCCCGTAACTACCAGCCTGTAAGCCACAAGCTCCGGGGAGGTGGCAGGGGTCCTGGAGCCCAGCACTCAGCAGATGCGTCACAAGTCAACCTTCCCACTGAGGAGCCCGCCCGGGGCAGTGCTTGGGGAAGAAGAGCCAGAGGGCGGGAAGGTCAGCCCCGGAGCACAGCTGTCTGGGATCCGAGGCGCCTGCTGCCACAGCTATGTCCATAGTCACTTGGAAAGCCAGCTAAGAACACCGAGGCTGAGCCGGGAAGCAGAGCCGCCTGTCAGCTCTGGGCAGGGACTGGGCTGCAGGCCAGGAGGCTGCAGGTTCATGCGCCAAGCTGAGGCCTCCACAGCAACCCCAGCCCTGAGACACTGTGAGCAGAGCCAAGGGAAGCGGGGAGCAGGGAGGGCAGACGCGCTGCGGGTGGACGGCGCTCAGCCTGAAAGCCAGCCGTGGCGCCCACGGGGTGCCCCCTGCCCCTCTTGGTGCAGCCCGCTCACCTGCTGGACACCTCGTACTCCTGGGCGTCCACAGCACAGGGCACTCCGGCCACTCTGACCGTGTCCTGCACGTCCAGCACGTGCTGGCCCAGGTTGGAGCCCCTGATGGTGACCCGGGTGCCGCCGTCAACAGGCCCAGTCAGTGGCTCCACCTGTTCCAGGACAGGGACTGGTCACCTCCACGCACCTGGTGACCCCTGACAGCCTGGAGAGATAGCCCCAGCCTCTCCCACCTTTCCGCCCCCTGAACCCACAGCAGCCCCATCCCCTTGAAGGGATGCGCCGGCATTTCAACTCACCGAGTGGATGACGGGTGCTGGGCACTGGGTGACCACAGCCTCGGCCTTGCCACAGGCCTCCCGGGCCATGCACTGGGGACGCTCCCCCTTGCACCACACGCAGTCGTACTGGGGCAGGGCGGTTTGGCAGCGGCTACAGTCCTCGTGGCCCACGGAACAGTCATAAAGCACCACTGCGGGGTGGAGAGACGAGAGTGACAGGCAGGCCGGGAACAGCCCTGTTGCCTCCAGCCGGTCCCCGCAGCCCCAGGTGTCTCACCGTGCAGCCCGTCCACGCTGTCCACGCGCAGACGGCCGGCCCGGCGCAGGGACAGCCCCACGCGGAGCTCTGGCTGCAGAGCCTCGTAGCTGAGCTGGAGAAACAGGAGTGGGGTCAGAGCCCGGGGTCAGGGGAGCCACCGGGCCCGAGGAGAGGGTGGCCAGAGACAGGACCAAAGTGTGTGTTCCCTTTGTGGGAACACGAAGGCGGAAGTCAGAGGCGGGGTACAGGATCCCCCGGGGCACAGGGTCAGAGGGCAGAGCTGGGGTACCAGGACTCCCTCGGGGTGACGTGGTCAAGAGTGGGCTGGGGTGAGCGTGGCGCAGCCAGCGAGCTCGGCAGCCGGCCTGTGGCCCGCGTGCCCTTGCCCGCCCAGGACTCGGGGTATGCACCTGGTGAGGCTGGCACATGACGTGGCACCGGGTATCTGGAGGCGGCTCACACTCAACCCGGGCCTCCACCACCACCTCCCGGCCCTCCAGCTCCATCACACACTCGTGGTCTCCTGGGCTGTCCTGGGGGCAGAGGACACAGCGGCGGGGGCAGTCTCAGGAGCTGGGCCTGGTGAGCCCCGCAGGGCCCCCAGCACGGTCCCTGGGCTGGGATCGAGACTTGAGGTCACGCCTCCCCCTCCTCCCCGGGACTTGTGTTCAGCTCGCTGACAGCCAAGGCGGCCACTGCTTCCTTCTCTGGCAGCTCAGACAGTAAAGCATCTGCCTGCACTCCCGCCACAGCAGCCACTGAAGGACAACAGCCACGGCTCTGCGCTACCCCGTGGCCATGGGCCGCAATAAGGGCCACAAGGCGGCCAATGACGTGAGCGAGCCGAGGCACGCTGCTGCCACCGCACGCGCCTCAACAAACACACCCAGTTCACGCGAGACACGGCCCGGGAGGCGTGTGGCTTCGCCCCTTATGAGCGGTGGGCCAGGGAGCTGCTCACGGTCTCCAAGGACAAGCGGACCCTCAAGTTGATCAAGAAAAGGGTGGGGACATGCATCCGTACTACGATGAAGAGAGGGGCTGAGCAACGTCCCAGCCGCGATGAGGAAAGCGGCAGCCAGGAAGGACTGAGCCCTGCCTCTCTATGCACAGTAAACCGTTCCAAAATAAAAAAAGGATCTGACTGCAACAGCGTAGACCTGGGTTCGATCCCTGGGTGGGGAAGATCCCCTGGAGGATGAAATGACAACCCACTCCCGTATTCTCGCCTGGGAAATGCCATGGACAGAGGAGGGTGGAGGGATGCAGTCCACAGGGTTGCAAAGAGTCGGACACGACGGAGCAACTCACACACACACACACAGGAGGCCGCGGCGACACCTGCACACGGGCCACACGCACCTGAAAGAGGCGGAGGTTCCGGCCCAGCAGTCGCACTTCTCGCTGCACGTGGACCGGCATCAGGCTGGAGCCCTGCACGCTCTCCACACAAGGGCAGGAGGCTGCCCCCCAGGTCACTTCCTCCTGCGGCCCCAAGCGCAAGGCGGTCTATGGCGCCCACCCGCTGTCACAGCACCCCCCTCCCCAGGCAGAACCCCGGGGAGCCCGGGCCAGCGCAAGGCGGCGGACCCCACCCTCCGCCCCATCCCTGGCAGGCAGAATCACGAGGTGGGCCCCCATCCCCTCCCCTGAGGCCTCCTTCCCGGGCCGGGTCTCACCAGCTCCCAGAGCCCAGGGGAGTCGTACTGGTAGTCAAGGCTGGACGGGAGGATGAGGGGGGCGGGAGGGCCCTCGTGCTCAGCAGAGTCTCCATCACCTGAGAGGAGGCTGGAAGTGGAGAAGGCGGGCATATCACCCCCCGTCCACTCGTCCGCCTCGGGCAGCTCGCCGCCTTCTCTCATGAGCCAGTCCAGAGCGGGCTTCGTGGAGCCAGCGGCCCCTGGGAAAGTGGTGGCGGGGGCAGAGCCGGGGGGGTGGTCCCGGGGGCCCGTCGAGGGGAGGACCTCGGGGCCAGGCTCCGCGAGGGCAGGGGGCAGGGCCGCTGCCTCAGAGGGTGGTGGGTGCGAGGCCGGCAGGTCCTCGGGGGTGGCCAGGGGTCCTAAGGCCGAGGGAGCGGGCAGGGTGGGTCCAGGCGTGCTCTGGGGGCTGGATGGGGCAGGAGGAGGGTCCCCGGGGAGAGGCGACTCCATGGGAACCAAGGCAGGGGTGGGGCCGGTTCCTGCCCATGGCCCCCAGGGGCTGAGCGGGGAAGGCCTGGCCCCGGGGGGGACATTGGAGGCTACGGAAGGAGTGTCCACAGGCAAGGTGTCAGGGGCAGGGGTGACCATGGCCTGGGGGGCTGTGGGTGGGAAGGAGAAGGAGGTGGCTGCATCTCGGGCAGGAGGGGCCGGGGAGAGAAGCAGGCTCTGGAGGGGGAGGCAGAGAGGGACAGGAAGGGACAGGAAGGGCCACTCAGCAGGCAGGCGCGGGAGCAGGCGGCAGGCAGGCAAAGGGTGTGTTAAGAGGAAAGGAGACCAAGGAGAAGAGAGACAAAAACAGCCCATTAATTCTCCAGAGGGGATGGGAGGGGGCGAGGGCAGGCTCTGGGGGTGTCTGTGCCGAGGTGGGGCGCGAGGCCCAGACCTCTCCTGCCTCTCAGCCGCTAACGGCCTCTCCCGAAACGGGTGGGATGCTGACAGCCATCCTCCGGGGAGCACCACACAGCCGCTCAGGTGCTCGTAACGGAGCACCTGGGGCAGGCAGACACACAGAGAAACCCTCACAACGGGGACCCCCATGCCCCGCCCCACCCCCACCCCCAGCACGGCGATGGGCTCACCTGTCTGCCGACCACCATGGGCCCGGCATCACACGAGGCCTTGTGTGTGCAGAGGTGCTGCCAGACACACCAGTTACACCCCCAGTGGCTGCTCACGCAGGCCTGGCACCTGAACAGAGCACAGCCATGGGGGCGCGGGGGCACCACGGGGCGGCCCGGGGTCGGGGGGAGGCTGGGGGTCGGGGTGAGGGACTCACGGTGCCGACGGGCGGAGCAAGGTGATGGCCACGCAGTCGTAGAAGGAGAGGGCAGCCTCGGCGATCACGACGGCGCCAAACCTGAGCTCCATGCTCACAGACACGTGGTCTGCAGAGAGGGGAGTGGCTGGGCTGAGGGCGGGCGAGGGGCACCCAGACCCCGAGACCACACCGGGTTTGGGATCAGCACTCCAAAGGGGCACCCAGGATCGGGAACACAGTCCACAGGGTAGGAAAGAAGGACTTGAGGGGACCTGGGAGCAGACGGAGGATGCAGAGAAAGGCACCGCCTCAGGGGGTTTTGCCTACATTCACACCTCATCCCCGTCACACCCCTTGGAGCAAGATGGGAAGATGGCGGGGCTCCTTCTCTCACCCACCGGCTCCTCTTGGCAGCTCTGGGGCCTCGCTCGGGTCTGGGGAGGGGCACATCACCCCAGAATTGGTCAGCAGGGCAGGAGTCTGGGATTCCCCAAAGTGGCAGGAATAAGACTCCCCCGGCCACAGCGGGGGCAGGTCAGGTACCGACAAGAAAACCTGCCAAGAGAGGCCGGGACACCGTTGGAGCCCCCGGGCAGCAGATCAGGCTCCATGTACAGGTGCCTGGTATGGGCAGGCACCTGCGGCCACCAGCCCCCGGGGGTCACAAGCACCGCCCCCCCAGCCTGGGTTAGTAACAGGGCCCCGCCTGCTCTGGTCTTCACCTCCCTCCTCTCCTCACGGCTGATGTTGGCAGGACTCAAGGCTGCCACGCGCAGACATCCCGGCTCAGGCTGGAAACTCCACAGCCACCGCTCTGACCCCCGGCCCCGAGAGCACTCGGAACGGCGACTGCACCTGGACAAGAAGGACCAGTGTCCACCCGTGACCCTCATGGGGCCACTGGCAGTTCACGGGGCAGGGACACCTACAATCCTAGGGACCTGGGCAAGACCCTCAAAGGGGCCACGGCACGCCTGGCAAGTCAGGGTGGAGGATAGGATTGGCACATCCAAGGGTCAAAGGTGGAGAGTCAAGGGCCAAGGACAGGGAACCCTGGAGACAGGGCAAGAGACTAGGAGCATTGCAGGCGGGAGGCTCGGGCTGGGGTGGGGATGGTGGGGGGGCACTGACCTCCCGAGGAGCACACACCACCCACAGTATGGGTCCCTGTGAGCAAGGCAGGATGCACAGTCCAGGTGCTGAGCACAGGAGGCCACGGGAACCTTGAGAAGCTACAGCAGCAAAGAAGACTTGAGGCCAGCAATCCAAGTGCCGGCAGCTCCCCCACATACAGGGCCCCGGTTCCCTAAAGGGCCCTCCCAGCAGCCATGCCGCCCCTGGCTGGTGCCAGGCACTCACCATGCTCTGGGTCATGACATACAGGTGCTCGAAGGCCCCATCAAAGACGAGGTCTCTGCTCACCGCAGACCCCTGCTGTACAATCTGCGTGGAGTACGGTTGGCCATCGCTCCCTGGGCCCAAGTAGACCTGAGATCAGAGACCACAGGGTCTGAGGCCCAAGACCCGCCCTGCTCTCCCCAGTAAAGTAATTCACAGGTAGAATTTCCTCCTAGGCAGTACAGGTCATTACCACCCAACCCCCGGGTGGGAGTGGGGGTATCTCGGGTAAACGCCATCCGGCCCCAGAAAGAGGAACAAAGGTCATCTCCCTCAGCCTGGGGCCAGAGATACACAATAGATCTCACGTTGTAGCCCCAGGGGGTCCCAGGCATAGCTCTGCCCAGGCTGGGTCTCCAGCAGCCCGTCCCTTCCAGATCTGAGGCAGGGCCCAGTACCTCCTGTGGACTCACCCTGTGCAGCTGCCCTTGACTGTCACCCAGGAAAGCAATGGTGTGTCCATCTTCTACGGTGATCGCCACGGCTGTCAGCTGGACCCCCGGCCACTCCAGAACCGGCGTGGCTTCCAGGGGGACACGGCTGGCCATGGGGCTGGGCGTGTGGTCTGAGCCACAGGGATATGCATCCAGAGTGTCCTGCAGGCAGCCAGAAGCCCAAGTTAGGCCCTCCCCAGATCCCCTCCATCCTCCCTAAACAACCCCATCCTCTCTCCCAGCATCTCTGCCAGTTCTGGGCTCTCCTACGGCCGCATCCTTGGTCCTGCCCCAGTGGCTTCCCTCCACAGTCTGCAGCAGCTCCATCACCTCTTGTGATCCCCACATGTCTGGGGGCCCCACTTTCTCCCATCCCCGGCCTGGGAGCTGCTTCCTCCAGTTCATTCACAAGCCTTCCCCTGGACCATTCTTCCAAAACTTCTTCCAGCCTGCATCCCTCTCTCCACGTCCACTAACCTGGGTCCCCTCCCCCCTCTCACTGAGTCAGTCTCCCTATATGCAGCTTCTACCCTTTTCATCCAACCTGCATGCGTGCTAAGTCGCTTCGGTCAGGTCTGTCTCTTTGCAACCCCATGGACTGTAGTCCACCAGGCTCCTCTGTCCATGGGACTTCCCAGGCAAGAATACTGGAGTGGGTTGCCATACCTCCTCTAGGACATCTTCCCCACCCAAGGATTGAACCTGCATCTCTTATGTCTCCTGCACTGGCAGGCAGATTCTTTACCACTAACACCATCTGGGAAGTGTTCACCCATCCTGAGACGAGAGTCAAACAAGTCTCAACAAGTCTGAACCTCACTTGCCTCTCTCTCTCAAGAAACTTTAAACAATAGAGTCCAACCTCGCCACATTCTGGGTCCCTGCCCCATACCCTTACCCTCAAACACACTTTTAGTCCACCTACACAAATGCCATCCCTTCGGTGTCAGGTCCAAGCACAGCCCTGCACAGTTGGTCTCTGTCCCCCCTGAATGCCACTCTTACCGTAAGGTACCCCTCCATCGCCCAGACACAAAGGAATCACTTAACATCCACCGACCTGACCAGTACATGCCTGCCCAGTGGCCTCAGAGACAGGGAAGGGCTGGCCAGCGCCAGGACTTACCACGGGCAGCTGAGCACAGTCGGAGTTGACGTCATACTCAATGTAGGCCACCTCAGCCCCATCCTCCGCACGGCCCTCCCGGGTGTAGCAGGCGTCACGGGTGCGATTAGCAAGGTGATCCACCTCATCCAGGGGAAAGGCGCAGAGTGCTGATGCGCCAGTTGTCCCAGCAGCTGCCAATGGGGGTCGGCCCACGGTCGGGGGAGCGGCCGAGGAGAAGGCCACGAAGAGCACCTCGCCCTGGGCCACCTCCGCGGACACGGCCACGGCCGCAGCCTGGATGAGCCCGTAGCGGCCCCCCTGACAGGCCAGGGGCAGCTCCACGTAGGAGTAGTAGTGCTGATCCCGGAGGCACACGCGGGACACGTAGGCGCGGAAGGCTCGCGACTGAGCCTGCAGGTCCCGCCGAAGGAACAGGAAGTAGGCGCTGGCCCCGCGCGCGAAGGCGCTCACGAAGTGATGGCTGTACTCCGAGAGGCGGCCCACTGCGAGCTTGGCCGTCTCCTCGTAAGAGAAGGCGGCCTGGGGGTCCGGGGGCTGTAAGGCCCGGGTGGTGATGGGCGGGATGCCGCCCCCCACGCCTCGGCTGGTGTAGCCTCGCCCCACAAAGAGGAGGGGCTCCCCAGATGGGCCCTGGGCCACCAGTCCCACCGTGCTGACGGTGGGGTCGTTGGCGGCCACATACTGGGTGTCCCCTGGCCGCTCTGGCCGCAGCAGCAGCTGCCCGAGCTGCCCCAGGCGCCGCTGCTCACAGACCCCCTGGTGCACGCTGCCACACACCACCAGGGCGCCCGGGCTCACCAGGAGCAGCTGGTTCAGGTTGCTGGTGGGCTGCGCCTGGGGGCACTCATCTGGCATCACAGGGGGCAGGCAGTCCCTGCTGTCCAGCACCGGGCCAGTGGACACGTTGGCCTCCAGCTGCAGTTCGGGGCTCAGCTGGAACAAGAAGTTGGTGGCTCCGAGGTAGAGGGTGCCTGAGGTGGGGTCTCGAGCCAGGTGCTGCAGACGCGTACCGTTGGGGGTGAAAGCCGTCGGTGGTGGGGGCTGGAGGGCGAGGACCCACCCGGCCCAGAGCGCCTGGAGGAGAGCTAGGCCAAGGGCAGGCATGGTCACCTGGCAGGGAGACAGAGAGCTTGAGCAGGGCTCGGGCGGCCGCCTGAGCACCGTGGGACCACTAGTGAGAAAGAGGGCTGTGCCACTGCCAAGATGCCCCTCCCAACCCAGCGAGGACCAGGCTGAGACGGCACCGCGGTTACGAGGACCGCAGGACCACACACTAGCAAGGGCTCAGCAGACGCTGTCCTGGAAACGTCAACATTGCCCGTTCTCTATATCACTCTCTCAGGAGACCGGCAACCCCCACCCCTCACCTAGCCTGCCCATTGTCAACACAGGGTCCAAGGATGAGGAGCTAGAGAGGCAGAGATGCGGGAAACATCCTGCTCCTGGGGACCAGGGCCTGGAAGGGGCAGGAGAGCCAGGGGATAGGAAGAAGGGACCCAGAAAGCCCCTCTGCATGGATGTCAGTTTCCTGGGCAGGAAATGAGAGGGTGAGATCCCATGGGCCACCTGCATGTTACAGCAGGGCAAGAATTGGGTGATTTCAGGAATCCAGAAGGGTGATAAGCAGAGAACCAACAGACCAGAGAGATGAGGGGGTCAAGGCTGCCATGGACAGGGCCTAAACGGCTAGACCCCAGCTTGGAGAGCCCCCAGTAGAGGTGGGAGTCCCACACCTGGGTGAGAGGCCAGGCTCACCTGGCAGGGCCAGCTGGATCAGGAGACAACGGCATGCCCCGAGTGCAAGTCACCTAGCCGGGAAGAGAGCAGAGCATAGAGCTGTGGGCTGGGCGGCAGGCACGTGGGCCCCCCACCACGGAGCCAGCACAAAGGTACCCCTCCCCGCTGCCCAGTCTGCCAGTGGAGCTGGGCCCAGCCTGGCCCTCGGCCACCAAACACATTCCACAGGGGACGCCTCCTCGGAGCCCATGGGAGGGGGAGGGCAGCGGAACCAGGCATCCTCGGGGCCTGGGAAAGGGCAGCTAAGGAGAAGCTGCGTGGCTGGCAGGGCCCAGTCCGGCCCCCACTTTGGTCCTGTCCCCCCCTACAGCCCGCCCTCAGCATCTCCCATTCTTGCCCTCTGCCCAAACTCTGCCCTCTCAGGGCACCCAGGTACATGCCCTGACCACAGGCTCGGGCCGAGCCTCGCCCCAGGCTGCCACCAGCACATAAGCACACTCATGCTCCCACACACCAAGAAGCATACACACCACCCACCCTGCATGCCCACACCAACACCCAAAGACATGGGCGCGAGCACACACCTAGATGCATGCACACACCGCCTGTACATACAAGCCAGAGACACACACCCGGAAGCACACCCCACAAAGACACACTTACCCACCCACCCAAGACATACACACCACCACCCACATCCAGACCCCACACAGGCAGACTCACACACACTTCCCTGGTTCGAGCCCTAAGTCCTCGAGGGCTCTGGAAGCCAGGACATCATCTCTTGCTATTTCCTCTCCTGCAGGTCAGAGCAGAGTGGGAGGTGGAGGGGGCAGGGGGGTGGTCCTAGAGGAAGTCACCAGACGTGTACCTCACATCCCCTGAACCTTCCCAGACCTTAAGGGCCTGCTCTCCTCACAATCCCCCTCCCTGCAGGCTCCATCTGAAGCCTGGGGAGACCAGGAAACCATGACACCACCTTGCTAAAACCTGGCTGGTCTCCAGCCTGGAGCACCAGGGTGGGTAAAGCGCTGGGGACCGGCAAGCTGTGAGACGCTATTCCTGCTTGTTTGTGTCCAGGCCACATGGCCCGGCCCCTCCTGCCACCCAGCTGCCAGTCTGCTGGTGCTCCTCCGAAAGCTTCCCAGGGTCCAGGCTGGCTCCTCCCAGCCGAGGCCCCCCCAGCGGGGTGCTCCTGAGGGTGGCCCAGAGGGAGCAGGGCTGGGCGTAAGGCTTAGAGGAAGGTCCAGCGAGGAGCTGTGGCCACAGCCCGGCTGGGCACTGCTCCCAAAATAGCTTGGGGGTTTCCATTTTTAGTGTGCAGAGAACAGGGCAGCTCTATGGGACCGGGAACAAGGCAGCCACTGTTTGCCACCGAGGGGGCAGGGGGAGGGGGGCGGCAGGGAGAGTCATGAACCCGGTGAGAAGCCCAGGACTATGGCAAGGCCAGGCTTCCCAGGCGCCCCCCACCTTGTTTCCAAGGCATGGTGGGGAAAGTTTCTTCCCCCGGGAAGACGGGGTCTGCCTGAGGATGGGCAAAGGCCGGCTGCTACACTCAGCTACTGCTCGGTCCCTCCCATCGCCTCCCGCCCAGGGACGTGCCTTGGGCAGAGGGTCTGCCCCACCATTCGCTTACAAACATTTGCTCAGCGCTGACTTTGTGCCAGAGTTCTCCAGCCCTCAAGGGGCAGCCACCAAGGCACTCCCTACATGTAAAATCACAACTGGGTCGAGTGGCCCACAGGAAGCCGATGGGCAGGACCCAAACAGCTTCTGACAAAGTCACATCGCAGGCTGGAGGCTGACCCCAGCTGGGAAAAGTGTCAGCCTTCTTCAATCACTGCCACGGGGCCGAGCCACCCTCGCCCTTCCCCACATACCATGGGTGGGAAGAAAAGAAGGGCGGTGACATTTTTCTCCTTATCGGCCACATATTTCACTTCACCTCGGCCACAGAGCAGCCTCCGGCCCCTCGGGTGCACCTCTCCCCATCTCAGGGGAACTTCAAGCAGAATCTGAGGCTGTCCCTCTCTCCAGTGTCTTTGGAGGCACCGCCCCCCCCCCCCCCCCCCCCCCGCCAAGGCCCGGAGGATAAAGGTCAAGCCCTTCCGTCCACACGCTCTCCTGTGCAATCCTTGCCAGGGCTCCCCCACACATGCTCTTCATTCCTGCCAGGCAGAACTGCTCATCACACTCCTCCATGCTCACTCCCTATTACATGAGGTGCCCAACCATCACCTCCCATCAAAGGCCTCGCTGTCCCCCAGGCTCCTGAGAAGCCCACCACGTGTGGTCGGCGGGCATCCCCAGCCACCACCCTGGTGTACATTGCAGCTCTGCCTTGGATTCTCTAAGCCTCAGATTTCCCATCTGGAGAATGGGAGGCAGGACTGCTCTGATCATTCAACATGATATGGTGTGTGCCTGGCATGCAAGGCACCAACCAAGGCCACTTTTCTCCCTGTTTCACTCTCCTACTCCTGCAATTCCTTAAAGGCAGAGAATGTGACTTCTAATTCAGAGGCCCCGGTAAGCAGAACAGACAGCATTGAGCAGGTGCTCCTTGAATGTTGAAAAGAACCATCATTTTACAGCCAAGAAAACTCAGCCAGCAGGGGAGATACGGAGCCCACAACCCACTCCAAGCCACTCAGCTTCTCGAAGGACACAGTTGTCAGCCCCACTTTTATTAACGACTAGGCCAGAGCAGACTGAAAAGGCTGCTTTGGAGCTCGGCCTTCAGTCCCCAACTTATACAACTAAGATCTCTTCCCCCCCTTCCCCCCACATCTCAAGCTCCAGCTAGAGTCAAAGCCTAGCTCTTCTGGGCCCCCATCTCTGGACCGATTCAGCAGGGCCCAAGGCTGCCTAACTTCTGCCTGCAAAGAACAAGCACAGCCTCCTGGACCTGGGGCTGTCCTCGCCAACCAAAAGGGCATATAAACTCAGCCCTTGAAACTGGGAGAGTGTTCATATCCCAGCCCTTTTCACCGGAGTCGCCGGGATTGGTGCAAAATCGGCCTTTCCTTTAGCCCTCTCGCTGGGCTCCCAGGGTGCTCCCAGAAGTTATTCATTGACAGCATCAGAGTGCAGAGTGCCTGCCCTGTTGTCCGTGTTGAGCCGGGGTAGGGGCGGGGTGGGGGCCACCATTTACCAGTGAGGACTCAGCGAGCGCTCATCAATCACCCACCGTCTGGGTGCGGGGTGGGGGGCTCCCCCTCTGGGGGTGCGTGGCAGGGGGAATCCCAGTCTGCCTTTTGTCAGTCGCGCCGAGTACCGCCTGGAAGGGCTGTTACTGCGGAGGGGAAGCCTGGACCTCCCCGTTGCTCTTCCCCGACCCTCCTCCCTCCTCCCTGACCAGGGCAAGGACCCCCCCAGTGGTCCTGGGAGGGCGGGGAAGAGGCCGGCCGGTCCCGGCTAAGGCGGCGGTGGCGAGGAGGGGGCGCGGAGGAGCGGCTCCACCTCCTCTGTCTCCCAATCGCGTTACAGGCGGAGCCGCCAGAGTTTCCCTTCGCGCGGAGAAGTGTGGTCCCAACTCTCCGGATCGAAGCCGCCCACCACTCACCCCGGGCCGCCTCGGCCCGGCGGCATCGCGGTTCCAGGCCCGTCCACCCCGGGGACGCGTCGCCCCGGCCCCACCGCCCAGGCCCCGGGCCCGCACTCACCACCCGGCCGGGCCCCGCGGGACGAGCGCGCCTAGGCGGGCGCCGGCCGCTCCGGGTTCGGGATCTGCGCGCGCGGCGGCCTCCCCGCGTCCCCGGCTGCCTACCGCCCCCACCGCCCCCCGCCCCGCCACCCTCCGGAGGTGGGTCTGGCGGAGCCGCAGCTGTTACCCGGAGACCCAGGGGCGGAAAACTGCGCCCGCCGCCCGGCCCGCCCGCCGCGGCGCTGCCACCGCCGGGAACAAAGGAGACAAAGCTGCGTCGGCCGGGCCCGGCTCCGCTCCTTCCCCCCCCCTCCGCGCCCGCCGGGCCGCCCTCCCCCCGCCCGCCGCCCAGGCCAGGCCGGAAGCAGCCGGGAGAGCCGGGCGCGCGGCCCCGAGCCGCCCGGGACCCCGCATTCCAGCCCTCCCGGCTCTGCACTTGCCGAGGGCGGGGGACTCGACCCCTCGCTCGCTAGGGGGGCGGATGGCGGGGGGAGGGGAGGGAGAAGGCTGGCTGCACCCCGGCGGTTGCCAAGGCAACGTGGATGGCGGCGGGAGGAGCGCGCAGAGCCGAGCCGCGGGACCGGCTGCCCCACCCCGCCCAGTCCCCGCCGGGCCTCACCTGCGCGCCGCGCTGGAGCCGAATTGGGAGCCCTCCGGCACGGGAGGGGCCGGACGGCGGGGGCTGGGGGGTGGGGGTCCCGCTCTGCACCCCGACGTGTGGCGGTGCTTCGCCCGGGCCTCCGCCTGCCTGCATGCCAGCGCCCGGTGGGACCCACGCCCGTCACCTGCCCCACCAACCACCGCCAGCCACCACCCCCGCTCTCCGGGGCCCCCGAGCTCCCTCTTAACCTGTCCAGTACCTGGCTCCTGTGGTCATCCTGCTCCAACTTTCTTTACCTGAACTCCGGGGCGCCTGGTTTCTGCCCACCGGTCCTACTCCCGGGACTCTCAAGCGGCCAGGCTCTCCTTCCGGCCCCCACCTCTGGCTGTGCGGGAAGAGCGCCGGCTTTGGGGTTGGGCCTGGGTTTGAGCCATCACTGAGCCAAGAAACCTGACCCCTGCCCCCCAAACACACATGCTTGTTTGCTCACCGCCAAGTGGAGGTGATGCCACACCTAGCCGCGCTGGGAGAGGAGGGCCCACCGCTGCAAACTTGCACAAGCTAGGGCGCATTTCCTCCCTTTCCTCCCAAACCTGTACCTGGACCCGCCCCAAGCTGAGGTGCCGTGGGCAAGTCTAGACTCCCTCACCTGTAAATACGTCACCTTTCCAGAGGCACACCTGGGTTCTCTCCTGAGGCCCAGGTGTGCCCTCTGCAGGGCCCTTCAGGCTTGGCTCCCTGCAAACTCAGGAGCCAGCACTTAGAACATCCTCTTAGGACTTCCGGTGGGTTTTCGCTCTCAGCCACTGGGACAGCCGCCTGGGAGGCAAAATTTGTCACACACCCTGAAAGCTCCCAGGGCCTCTGCAGGCTTGACGGGAGCCTCAATCAGGTTTACATCATCCACACTGGCTGCTGTGGAAAGAGCTAAACGTCAGGCACCCTCTCCCCACCTGCCGCCCACGAGTGTGCCTTCACTCTCACATACCTGGCTCTGCCTTCCGAGTTGTCCCTCCCCAGCTCCTCGGCTTGCTCCCCGGACCTCCAACCTCTCTTCCAACATCTGGGTCCAGGATTCAGCACCCTGTCTGCACCAGAATGACACCCTTTCCCCAGTTCCCTCGTCTCTGGACATCACAGACCCCAGGTGCTATCTGGCCTTCTGGGTCACCCACTCCATTCTCTAACGTTGTGCTCCACACCCATCACCACCTCAGTCAAACTGGTGTGCCCCAAGGCCCTCAGCCACCTTGCCTCGCCTTCCTGTGCAGCTTGTGGGGGTATTGGGTGGCCCTTCCATGTGCCTGGAATCCTCCCCTCCCCAGACCCATTCACTCAAGTGCACACCCCTTAGGACCCACCTCACCTACCTAGGTTTAGGACCTAGGATTTCCAAACCCCACAACACCCCTCATCTATAGACAGATAGGGTGTCTCCTACCCCACGAGGAGGATGAACATCCCAAGTGCAGAGGTCATTTTATCCCACGCCCTCCGAAGGAATCATTACAAAAAGAAAACAAGGCCACAGATGGAGTGACCAGACGATCAGAGGTTCACTGCACCCATGGGGCCACTGGCCAGGGCTGAGCACAGGCTCCCAAGAAGGGCAGGATCTCATGGAAGCATTTCTGCTTCCACAGGCCTCTGCTGTGCGTCAGCTCTGCTCAACCTGCTGACCCACCTCATTGCATCCTGAAAGGAGGGCGGGTTCTTCAGACTCACCGTGCGAGCAGAGCGCCTCCTCGCTGCTCCTGTTTACTCAAGGACACACAAGGCCACCCATGGCCATTCGGCCCAGGAGGTCAAAGGCTGCTGTTCTCCACTGAGAAGGAAGAGGTCAAGGGTTCTCGGTTCAGTACGCCTCTGTGCCCCCCGAGCTGTACCTCCCACCTCTGGGAGGTCCCTCCCCATCACTGCCTCACCGCTCACACTGCTGATGGGCTGAGCTCTGCCCAGGGGTGGAGAGGCCATCCCTAGGCTGTGTGTGAGATGACACCCCGCCTAAGTGGCGCTGCAGCAGGGAACCAGATTGGTCACCAAATCCCTGTAATTCTGTCCCCAGCAGTATTTACCAACCATTCCCCCAATCCCTGTTCCCTGCTCTCCTCTGATCAGTCCTCCAGTGTTAGAACCAGGAAGTTCTCTCCAACATGGCAGAGAAAGTGATTCAAAAGACAGGCCGTGACCATGGTCACCAGTGACTGGCGGCAAGCCAAGTTTTATTCACTGGAAATCATGAGCCATCTGACACAGGTGGGTTGGACAAGTGGAGGACAGGCCCGGAAATCCGAAATGAAAATCAAGGCCTGGGGTGGGGGGTGAGGGGGCCAGTGTATCCAAAATGGTCTCGAACCAAGGGCCAGATCAAGAGATGAGAGAGGAACTGTAAGGGGGGTGATTATTATCTTACTTTCAGGCCCAATCCTCGAGTTCCAAATCTGAATGTTCAATGGACAAAACTCAGTCTCACATACACTACTTTAAATAAGACAAAATGAAAGACTTTTAATAAGACAAAATTGAAAGACGTGAGCACAAATATTTGCTAGTTAACGTCAATTAGTGTTGCCTAAAAAGCAAAGGATGTCTGCCGGTGAGGTCAGACTCAGGCCGAGTACACCCCCGGAAGTTCACTTCATTGCTTCATTCTCTAACTAAATCCACATCCATACCCCCTCCCTCTGGAGGAGGGTCCAGGGGGCTAGCTGGCCCTGAACAGCATATAAAGTACAGGCAGGATGGCCACAAACGTCGCACAGGTGACCAGCGTGCCATAGACAGTGTTCCTATTGACCTGGGCTTCCAGCCTCTGCTCCGTGTCCGACAGCGCCATGATCACACTCCCCTGTTCCAGCAGGGAAGCAGGCAGAGCCCCGTCTGCAGACTCCACCAGGCCCGGGTGTGCTGCAGCCTTTGCGAGCTGAACCACCCCAGCCACTTGGCTCATGGTCTTTTCCAGGCCATCAAGCTGCTCTCGTAAACCCTCTAGACGTGAACGGACCTGCCTAGAATGGCTGAGCTGCTCTCTCAAGGCAGCTGAAAGGACATCTGTGTCTCTGTCTCGGGTTG
Source organism: Dama dama (assembly GCF_033118175.1). Lineage (NCBI taxonomy): Eukaryota > Metazoa > Chordata > Mammalia > Artiodactyla > Cervidae > Dama > Dama dama. The sequence continues at coordinate 55,576,390 of NC_083704.1, read as the reverse complement.
GGGAAGAACCTGCCTGGGACAAAGAGCTCTGCGCGGTCCCAGCTTGCACCAGGCCCTTCAGGTCTGCCACGAGGTCACGGAGATCCCTCTGCTGGAGGGAGTAGCTGGATGCCTGTTCGCGGATGGCTTCCTGGAGGCTCACAGGCCCCTTCTGGGCCTCCAGGAGCAAAGCCTTCAACTCCTGGAGCCGCACGCGGTTCACGTAGGTGGATCCAGCCACACCAATCAAGGCCCCCAGGACTGACCCAATGAGTGACCAGTTCTTGGTCCTCTCCGCCCGAGTGCGCTCCTTCTCATGGCTTTCCCGCACAGCTGCAGAGAAGAGGGAGAACTTCTCTCGCTCAGAGTCTTCTGCACGCAGGTAGGTCATACGAAGCCTCTTCTCCTCCTGCGGAAGCAAAGCTGTCAAGTAGCAGCGACCTGGCCCAGCAGCCTCCAGCGGAAGTCCCATGACCACATCCCTGGAGCTTGGCTTCAGGCCTGGCACAGATTACATGCTCCATAAACACGCTGGGTGAGTGAGGGCAGCATTAAGTCTGGACGGGTGGGGGGAGCAAAGGAACTGGGGATGGTCCGGGTGAGCGGTGCTATCCTCCCCGGGCAGTCGTGGGTCTGACCGGACATGCAAGGGGGTCTCCAGACTGTGTCGATCAGAAGGGAAGTGTCTGGCGCTCTCCGGGAGGCCCTCTCCATGGTGCTCCCTCCCAATAATCTGGGGCCCAGAGTATACTAGACCGCTGGTCCCAGTTTTCCAGGAGTGGACAGGGTGGAAGGCACTGGAGCCCTGGAGCCCAGTCTCTCCCCAGGGTCTTCTGGTTTACCTCCTCACCAGGTCTCTGACCCCCAGACCCATCAGAGCACCCACCTCGCCCCTCCACACTCTGCAGCCCAGGGTCCCCGTCCAGGCGAGGAAGGAGCTACCTGCAGCATCCTGTGCTCCAGAGTGGCCAGCTCCAGGTACTGGTTATCGTCTCTGGAGATGCGGTCCAGGCGGTCCCTCACCTCCTTCAGCTTGGTCTGCTGACCTTCCAAGTCCTCGCGAGCCTCCCGGACAAGCCCTCGAGCCACCATGAACACTTTTTCTGCCTGCAGTGAGAACAGAAGTCACCGCCCCTTTCTCCACGCCCACAACAGGGTCCTCTCCACTCCCAACCAGACGCGGCTGAGAAGAAGTCAGGAGGGGATGTCAGTGCAGAGGCTGGAAAGAGAGTCCCTCGGACACACAATCCTGGTTCACCCAGTGGTCCTCAGGGTGCAGCCCCGGGCCTTTAATTGGCTTCCTGGGTGTTACCTTAGCTACACCTCCCAACATCACCAAACGCCGTGACAGGCATCGCCAGGCCTCCAGTCAACAGGCTGAGAAACCCTGGCTCAGCCAAAGTCATGGCCTCCGAGGGGAGAGACAGCACTGCACCTCAATACCTCCGGCTGAACCCCAGGTTCTTCCCACCCCACTACAGTGGTCTGTGCCAGGGTGGGAAACAAGATTGTTGTTCAGTCGCTCAGTCGTGTCTGACTCTTTGCGACCCCATGGACTGCAGCATGCCAGGCTTCCCTATTCTTCACTATCTTCTAGAGTTTGCTCAAACTCATGTCCATTGAGTCTATGATGCCAGAGGTGGCGGAACGCGATTCCCCTGCCACAGAGGATTGGACAACCAGAGGCAGTTCTCCCCACCTCACAGTCTGATTAATTCCCAGGGCCTCCACCTTCACGAGGGATGCTTTAATCACAGTCAGGACTCTGAGGACCTTGTAACCCTCCAGGCAACTCTCACCACCAACCCCCAAAACAGTCAACGAAGGAAGTGTTTGCTGGCCCAAGATGTTAATGGCCCAGAACCCCCTGGTACACAGCATACACAGCAATTTGTTTCAATGGGGAACAGGGGGCCCTTCACCCTGGTAGTATCAAACCCGGCCGTAACGTGAGAAACAACTCAGCTCCCCCTCCTAGTGGTATGTGTTCAAGGACAGACCAATCTGGACGTGGCTGTGGCTGGTCATTTATTTGGCAGTAGCCTCCAGGCCACACTGCCTGGGTCAGAGGGCAGGGCCAAACCCCAGCTCCCGTCCTCACCTCGGTGACGTTTCCCTGGGCCTCTCGAACCTCATTGAGTCCCACAAACTCTTCATATCTGTCCCACCAAGTCTTGGCCGTGGAGGACGCCCGCTGCCGAATGCTGTGGCCCAGGGCTGCTCCTAGTGCGGTGAGGCGGTGGTACAGCCCCAGGGCCACCTCCTCGGGCCTCTTCTCTCTGGGCTGGCTGGGGCCGTGGCTGCAGAGAGTCCTGGCCAGAAAGAGGTCCCTCCGCACCAGTACGGGAGACACACCCCCGACGTGCCGCATGGCCAACACACGGCTGCGCCCTGTCATCCGGAGATCTGTGGGGAGAGGCCAGACAAAGGCAGGGCTCAAGTTGGGTCTCATGCCCGAGGGACAGTTCTGAACTGAAGACTCTCCATTAAAAAGTCCAAACTGGGGACTTCCTGGGTGGTGGCGCGGTGGCTAAGAATCCAACTGCCAATGCAGAAGACACGCGTTCGATCCCTGATTGGGGAAGATTCCACATGCCGTGGAGCAACTAAGCCCATGTGCCACACAAGTACATGTACACATGTGCAGCAAATACTGAAGCCCGTGAGACTAGAGCCTGTGCTCTGCATCAAGAGGAGCCACTGCAATGAGAAGCCCCCAAACTGCAGCAAAGAGTAGCCCTGGCTCTCTGCAACTAGAAAAAGCCTGCACAAAGCAACAGAGACCCAGGGTGGCCAAAATAAATAAATATATATATATATATTTTTTTAAGTCCAAACCGTTGGGCCCGGAGAGGACAGCCACTAGGGTCAGGATTTGCCAGGTGCTCTCCTGGACGATGGAGCATGTCAGGGAAGAATATACTTAGGAACCCAAGCCTCCCATCTCCCTCCAGGATGCCACGAGCCAGACCCTCCCATCCACCCACCTGCCTGCATCCCCAGGTCTGCAGGAGAAGACTGGTGGCCAGTTTTCGGATAACCTCAAAGATTCTTTTTTTTTTTTCCTGACGTGGGCCATTTTAAAGTCTTTATTGAATTTGTGACAATATTCCTTATGCTTTGGTTTTTTGGCCTACTGAATTTGTTACAATATTGCTTCTGTTTTCTGTTTTGCTTTTTTGGCCATGAGGTATGTGGCATCTCAGCTCCGGACCAGGAATCCAACCTGCACCCTGTGCATTGGAAAGCGAGGTCTTAGCCACTGGACCACCAGGGAAGTCCCTCACAGAAAATTCTGAAACCTGTGTTGTGTCCATGCTAACAAAGCCCCGCAAGGATTCACAAAGACTGCGAGTGAAACTGTGGAATCAACTGAGGGGATTTGGGGAAAGATTTCTGTAAATGACTATCAAAACCAGCTTCCCGAACTCCCTGAGGGCTGTCTCCAAACAGGGAAGCAGTTTCATTTCTGTTCTAGGGCACAGGTCATTCATGTCCCCCCTCAAGAGACAATTCTGGGGTAAAAACAAAGCAAAACCAAACCGCTCGGATTGCTTCATAGAGGACAGACAGCTCTTCTGAGGTTCCCAGCAAACCCTCCTTCTGCCTTCCAAGCCCAGACATTCCAGGTGACCAACTCCCAGTCTCACATGTCTCACTTTCCATAAGCTTTCTTCCTCCTCCCCAACCCCGGGAACTGCCCAACAGGTTAGGTTTCTTTAATCTTTCCCTTTTCAGCCTTGCTCTGATGTTTGGGCCCCCCACAACGCCTACTCGTCTGGTACCTGAACGGCACAAGGAGTCTCCCATCAGCCAGGCAGGCCTGGCCTGGGCCCTAGTGCAGGAATGATGCTGAGGACCCAGAAGAGAGAGCCAGGGGACCCTCGCTCTCAGCAAACCCTGCCCCCAGAGCACCCTGCCCCCAAGTACTGACTGTGGCTGTCTGAGTGACACCTGGGAGCCAAAGGACCGGACCAGAGAGAGGAAAGCAGAGGGAGCAGGGGACAGGAAGACAGACTAGGAGAGCTCCGATTACAGAGAAAAGTGCTTCCGGATGTAAGGTGATCTCAGCCTCCCACACCGGGGCCCCCCTCCCCACAGTGCCATAGAGAAGCTCAGAGCCTCTTGGAAACACAGTTGGTTGGGTCGGGGCATGCGTCCTGGCAAAAGCCCGAGCTGAGAGCCACAGAAAGGGAACATCCCTATGACAGTGGCTCCAAGCTGGTGCTGCACCCGAACCCCAAATGCCCCAGGGAGCACAGGCCATCCATGCCCCAGGGGTCGGGCAAGCCTCCAGGGCCTCAAGGCCAGTGCTCACTGCTCACAAACTGTGGCTCACAACATTCCTGCAGGTGCGCCCCCATCAAAACAAAGCGTGCAGCCTTGTGGACCTGGCCACTGCCACACTGGCTGTCGCTACTTCCTAGCCCTCTTCTCTCTTGATCCCGCCTGACCAACAAGCCTGCTCTCCTGAAAGCCTGCAGAACCTCCCCCTTGTTGCATCCAGCAGCTGCTACTCAGATTTCTCCTCCAGCACCTCTGCAGCTTTCAGCACCTTCTCAATCTGAAATCACCACCCCACCTCCTCAGATCCCTCCAACCTTCTCAACCTCCCCTCCTGGCTCCTCTTCTATCAGCAGCACATTCCTGGATCCCAGGAAGGTCACTCATCCCGGGCAGAGAAGACAGCTCCAGCCTCCTACGCGGTCTTGGCTTCCTCCCCTGCCCCTCACAGCTGACTTCACAGGGGAGGCTCTGTTAACTTGTAAGTCAGATCACACCCCTCGGGTAAAAACCCTGAGAGTTCCCCAGTCAGCTGGCGTGAATGCCAGTCCTGCCAATGGCCAACAAGGCCCGGTCCTCTCAGCCCGATCCCCTTTCTTCTCTCCATCACTGTAAGAACCCCACCACACTGAACGTGATCCCGCCCCAGGGTCTGTTCCCCGCCACTTCCTCTGCCTGGACCACTTCTCCTCCACCAGTCCAGCCCCTTCACGCCTACATCTGCTCAAACATCACCTCTTGATAAGGCCTTTCCTGACAACTCCCTCCTTCGCCACCATCAGACTCCTTCGTTTTCTCCATCAGACACACACGTTGCCTTCTTCCTGTGTGCCTCGCCCCTCACCAGAACAGAACCCTGGAGAGAGCAGGGACGCGGCTTCAGGAGGGAACGCACCAATGACTCCCAAGTGGTTCCCCGACGCCAGGCCTCCTCTCAGCCTCCCACCACCACCCCCGCCCCTGTCTCCCAGCTCCTCCCCACTGAGATGTCTCATAGGCCCCTCGACCAGCAAAGGGAAGACATTCCTGGCAGAGAGAAAAAGTGGAACAGGGCTTGACGTCATCTAAAATCGGAAAGCAGTAGAGAAGAGAGTGGGGAAAGCTGGACAGGCAGACAGAGGCCAAAGCAAGCAGGGTCTGGGTCAGGTTCAGAACCTTGCCTCTCCAAATCCATTCTCCTGCTCCATCCAGACGACTGTCTCCTACCAACTGCCCTCTCCTCAAACCTCCATCACCAGCACCTCATGCTCACCTGCAGCTGGTGGTTGGTTTCATTGCTCACCCAGAAAATGTTTTAAAATTGGAAGAGAAAGTCCATAAACTCCTACCGCATCTTCGCACCTGCCCGTGTCTGTCTCATCCCCACCTTCTCTTACTCTTCAGGATGAAAACTTCCTGCTTAGGGAAGGCCATGCCGTGCTCCAGGTCCCATATCCTCTCCCCTCCTCAGACACGGCTCGGCTTGGGAATTGATGTGACCACCCCACCCCACCCCAGCAACTGCCCCACTTCTCTGCTCCTCTTTACTCCCTAACAGAGCACCTGCACCAGCTCTCTGCAGGTCCTCTTCTCTTGTTCTCACTTAACCCCCTCTCTGATCTGGCCTTCACTCCCACCAGGCCAGTGGAACTGCTCTTGTTCCGGTCATTCCCACGTGCCTAAAACCAATGATCAGTTTCCTCCTCATCTCACTTGCCCTGTGCCTTATGATAGCTTCCTTCTTCTTAAACCACCTTCTCTTCTTGGCTTCCAGTCCCCACTCATTTCCACAACCTCTCCACATGGTGCCCCAGGGCTCTGTCCTCAGTCTCCTCTTTCATCCAGTCTTGTGACTTGAAAAACCAGCTACAAAAATATTCTATGATTGTAGGGATGGTTGCGCAAGACTGTAAATACACTAAAACCACTGAACTGTACGCATTAGGTAGGTGAATTGTACGGCTGCATGCCTGCTGAGTCACTTCGGTCCTGTTCGACTCTTTGTGACCCCATGGACTGTAGCCTGCCAGGCTCCTCTGTCCATGAGATTCTCTAGTCAAGAATACTGGAGTGGGTTACCATGCCCTTCTCCAGGAGATCTTCCCAACCTCAGGATCAAGCCTGCGGCTCCTGCACTGCAGGCAGATTCTTTACCACTGAGCCACCAGGGAAGCCAGAAGTATAGGGTTATGTAAATCATATCTCAATAAAGCTGTCACTGGAAAACAAACAGGGCTTTCCTGGTGGCTCAGTGGTGAGGAATCCGCCTGCCGATGCAGGAGACACAAGTTCGATCCCTAGTCCGGGAAGATCCCGAGGCGCAAGTAGGCCTACACACCACAACTACTAAGCCAGTGCTCTAGAGCCCCGGAGCCACAACTACTGAAACCGACAAACCCGCTGGCACTAGAGCCCGCACACTGCAACTAGAGAGTAGCCCCCACTCGCCTCAACAGAGAAAAGCCCATGCAGCAAGGAAGATCCAGCACAGCCAAAAAAAACACAGAACTCCCTGTTAGACCAGTGCTTAGGACTTGGAAGCTTTCACTGTCAGGGCCTGTGTTCAATCCCTGGCTGGGGAACATCAATCCAAAAAGCTACATGGTGTGGCCAAAAATAAATTAAAAAAAAACATACAAGCAAACTGTATTCAGGCCTCTCCAGTCCACATCTCTCTTCTGAATCCCAGGCTCATTTACCAAACTGCTCAATCCAGGTCTCTGCTAGGAAGGCTGACGGGACTCTTCCTCTCCCAATGCTGCCTTTACCACAGCTCAGCGATGGAAACTCCAAGTCCCATTCAGGCTCAAACTCTCACGTCATCCCTCACTTTGCTTTCTCTCCCTCCTCACAGCCAGTCCGTTAGCAAATGTCACCTCCACCTCCGAAACTAAATTCAGATTCCCTCTTCCTCATGCCCCTGCCCCCCCCCCAAGTGCCCAAGTGAAAGTTGCTCAGTCATGCCCAACTCTTTGCGACCCCATGGACTATACAGTCCATGGAATTCTCCAGGCCAGAATACTGGAGTGGGTAGCCTTTCCCTTCTCCAGGGGATCTTCCCAACCAGGGATCGAACCCAGGTCTCCCGCATTGCAGGTGGATTCTTTACCAGCTGAGCCACAAGGGAAGCCCTAGTCCCAAAGGCCAACGTCTTTTGCCTGGGTTATCCTAAGAGCCTCTGACAGATGTCTGTGCTTCTACTCTGGCCCCTACTGTCAGAGCAGGCAGCGGTCCTTTCAAAACACAGGTCAGACCATCTCTCTCTCTGCTCAAGTCCTGCAGTGGTTTCCCCCTTTCTCTCAAGGTAAAAGCCAAAATCCTTTCCAAGGCCTACATGGCATCCACCTCCTGGCCCTCATCATTCTGTCCTCTCACCTCATCTCCAATCAGTCTCCCTTTCCCCACTCTGTTCCAGTTACGTGGACCTTTTCTCCCAGTTTTTGTGAGATAAAACTGACATACACCATCACATAAATTTAAGATATACAATGTGATGACGTGACAAATGTACAGATAGCTAGATGTCTACCACATTAAGCTTAGCTGACACATCTTTCACTTCACAAAGTTCCCATATAATTCCAGGCTTTCTGACGCTGCTCCTACACAGTAAGCTATTCCCACCTCAGGACCCTGACGCCTCCTGGTCGCTATCTGCGCGCTTGCTCTCTTCTCTTTTTTCAAGTCCTGCTCAAATGTCACAGCCGTGCACTCCCACTCCAGGACGCCTTACCCACTCTGTTTTATTTTTCCCCAGACAACTATCACAGGATCCGTGCTTTGCATTTCACGTATTCACCGATAGTCTGTCTTACTCAACAGAATGGCAGCTCTGCCAGGGCAGGCACTGTTTTGTTCATTAATGCAGCTTAAGTGCCTAAAGTACTACCTGCGTCTGCTACACGCTCAACAAAAAAAAGTACTGGATGAATAAACAGAATTTGCAAAATGTCGCACTCCGAGCTATATTATAAAACTCCTACATATCAATGTATGACAAAACCCACTGAAAAAACAAATAAAAAGGGGGAAAAAAAAAAAAAACCTCCTTCTGGGAGCCTCCAAAGCTCTAGAACCGGTGATCTAGCCGCCCCCACCCCCCACCTACTTCCCTCACATCTCACTCCACTGTGCTTTCCTAGGTTCCAGAGATGCACCGAGCTTCAAGGCCTTTGCACAAGCCCATCCCTCTACCTGCAGTGCTTTCCCTGTGCTTTTCCAGGCTTAGCGCTTGCAACTTAAGCATCCCTCGCGGCTTCCGGACTCTCCCCGGGAAGGACATGCCCCGGCCCCAGTACCTGACGCGCTTTGCGCCGCAACCCCCAAGGAGCGCCCGCCACTCAGTTGATCGCCGACCCTTTAGGGCCCGCCTCCCGGAGGACCGCTTCCGGCAGGAGCTCAACTTCCGCGTCAGGAGCCAATCAGCGAGCTCGCGTGGAGGTATAGGCGCAGGGGGCTGGAACGGGGAGCTCCGCTTCCGGTGGCAGGGTCTGGGGAAGGGGCGGCAGGCGCCATGTCGGGCCGCGAAGGTAAGTATGCAGGGACGATGGAGTGGGTCAGGGCGCAGAGGGTCGAGAGCCGGCGGGGGGCAGGCTGAGCGGGCTCGTGTCTCACGCAGGTGGCAAGAAGAAGCCCCTGAAGCAGCCCAAGAAGCAAGCCAAGGAGATGGACGAGGTGAGGGCGGGCGCAGAGGCGTGGGCGGGCGCGGAGGGACTGGGTAATCCGCTTGCAGTGAACCCGCTTTGCCCTCTCCCTAGGAAGATAAGGCATTCAAGCAGAAGCAGAAGGAGGAGCAGAAGAAACTCGAGGAGCTAAAAGCAAAGGCCGCGGGGAAAGGCCCCCTGGGTAAGTGAGGGCGGGGTAGACATCAAACCGGACAAACGCGTGAGCATCAGTCTGGATACGGTCCCGAGCAGAGCAGGTCAGTGTCCTGCCTCGTGGATAAGCTGCAAGGTCTCTGCTCCTGTCCACTGCGGTGGATGGTCCTAGCCAGGCTTGGATTCGCAGCAGCGGGACGGGCTGAGAGCCAGACCCAGTATGGGCTTCTCTTGCTTAGGGAAGTGGCAGAAATGGAAATACAGAAATATATCTCACACAAGTTAGTGTAGTTGAGTTTCCAGATATTCTCTACAGTTTCTTGCTCCAAATCCGTACTTCATTACTACTTTGTTGCTTATAACATTTCTTGACTACTCATATAATTAAAAGTCTAGCAAATACTTTTGCACCCTGAGTTTTCACTGCTGGATGCGCCTAGGCTAATGGATAAAGTCCAGGCTTCTTGGCGTGCTGTTGGTGTGTTTTTTAGGACAGTATACTTTTAAATTTATTTAAATCAAAAAAAGGAAGTACAAACACACAAGGAGATAATGAAACCACATACATCCACACAGAGACTTGTGCATCAAGAGCAGCATTCGCCATAAAAAGTGGGAAAAACCCAAATGTCCATCAACTGAAGAATAAATAAAATGTGGCATATTCATACAATAGTATGAATAAGAAAGAATAAATATTGAGAAACTTTTCCCAAAGAGAAACTCCGTGTCTGTTAGCTGCTACTGCTAAGTCGCTTCAGTCGTGTCCGACTCTGTGCGACCCCATAGACGGCAGCCCACCAGGCTCCCCCGTCCCTGGGATTCTCCAGGCAAGAACACTGGAGTGGGTTGGCATTTTGTTGGTGTGTTTTTAAACTTAATTCTCTACCATTCTGTCTCTTCTCCCTTTGTGTAAGAGGAGTTGATTACATATCAAAATATTTTTCAAAACTCATCAGTCGTTGTATGTTATGCTTTTTAAATCCTGTTTACACTCATCAAAATAGGGATTGTTTTCTCAGCAGTTGTCTATACCCTACAGGATCATTGGGGTTCCCTAGATGGCCCAGTGGTAAAGAATCCTCTTACCAATACAGGAGATGAAGGAGAGGAGAATTCAATCCTTAGGCCAGGAATATCCCCTGGAGTAGGAAATGGCAACCCACTCCAGTATTCTTGCCTGGAAAATCCCATGGACAGAGGAAACTGTCGGGCTGCAGTCCATGGGGTCGCAGAGTGTGACAGGACTAGACACGAGCAGCATGCACATTTAAAGTTTATTTTGGAAAAAAAAAGTTTATTTTGTCACAGCCCATTGGATTTTCATTCCTATATTAGGTATGCTTAATTCTATAACTGTTTGTTAAATTACCTACCGTGTGTTACTTGTAAATTGGGTAAAATAAAGGTATTGAGTAAATCACATCCCAGGATCATAATATATATGGTAGTGTGGTGTATGACAGGTAACAATATGGACTTAGGAAGTCACGCCTCCCAGGTTGGAATCTTGGCTTTGTTGCATACCAGTTTATAACTTTGAACAGTATCTAACACTGAGACTTTGTTATCTGTAAAGTGGGTTGAGGGGATGCGGAGTAAGTGAGCCAGTCTGAAATCCCCAACACTGATTCAGATCAGTGCACAGCCATTACTTGTGCTCTGTCTTTATTCTCATTCACCACCTTATTCATTTTTGCCCGGAAGTAACTGGTAAAGCCCTGTGCATGCTTGTGTCACAAAAATGCCCAGTACAAGAGCTGGTCCTTATTATTTAATAGGATCCATGGTAGGCCCCTGAGGCTTCAACCATAGAGATTGTGTTTTTCATTGGTTGAGACTTTTTTTTCCCTTTTGCAGCCACTGGTGGAATTAAGAAATCTGGCAAAAAGTAAGCTGTTCCCTTGCGCCTGAGGCAGTGATGACCCTTAGTTCCATTCCTGTTTAAACACCTGGATTCCCTGCCATGATATCTGTTGCCGCCTATAGCTAGAATGATGTGTTGTCTTGGAACCTATTGTACATTTAAGAATAAACTTTTGTAAAAAAAACACTTGGCTCATCTTGTCTTTAGATCTTCGCAGCCATTTCTACCTTAGCTATGAGATCTATGTAAGCCCAGTCCAGAGTCCTGCCAAAGTGTGTTCTTAAGTCTGTGTTCTATCCTGATTTCTGTACCACCTTAATAAGGTTGTGCATCTGTTCATGTAAGGAACCTGATGTGTGCAAGCTGGACATCCGCCAGTGAACAATTCCTCTTGTCAAGGCAAGAGGGGAGCGAATCTGTAAGGACTAAGCTTACTCTGAAGCACCCAGGTCTGCATTTCCACTTGGGCTTTAAAAGATCCTTGTTAGATTCCCATCTCTTTATCCCCCCCCCCCCCCCCTAACTCAATCCATCAGCAAAATTAAATCTGGACTCTTCATACTTAATACTAATGCCACCAGATCTTCATTCTAACCCTAAAATCCCTCACCTGAATATTATAGTCACATCAAAATTTGTCTTTCTCTCCCTACCCTTGCTTCCCAACAGCTAGTGCTTACTCAGAACCTAGAGTAATCTCTGAACCTTAAAGTTATACTTTGTTTCTCCTTGACTGAGAATTCCTCTATAGCTTCTTAGAGCCAAAAAAAAAAAAAAGTCCCCACAATGACCAGAGAGGCATTAAGGGGTCTGGATGCTGCTCTCTACCCTCTAGTATCTACTAGATTCATCCCCGTGATCCATCTTGAGCCATGGAGACCTACATTCCAAGCAAGTTTTCTCTTTACTGTTTTCACCTACTAGAAACTCTTCCTTAGTCCTCCTGTCTCTCAACCCTGTTTCCTTTTTTTCTCCTGACACTTGTTGATTATCTACCACTTTTGACTCCCAAGAAGGGTAGATTGCTGGAGGACAGAGACCATAATGTGCTAAATGCATATGTATTGAAACAGTCTAGATGCACAAGTCTAGACTTCACTTCTAGGATCTAGACACAACTATGGGAATAATGCTAATATCACTAATGTGTTTACCAGAAGGGCCCTGAGATTTTGCTGAGTCAAAACTGGAAAAGATTTTCATAGATTGAAACTTGTATTACAACTCTAATGTACTTGATACTAGTCGTAAAAGAGAAACGTCCCCCTTTGGTTGTCTCCCGGAAAGGTACACGGCCAGCAGCGTCCTCTTTGGACTTCAGGGATTCCCTGTGGGATTGCCAGCTGGTACCCCTCCCTGTGCTGCTGCGAGTAACGCTTCGCAGAGCCAGAACTAGGACACTGCCGCTAAGATGAAGCTACTGCTCTTTTATTTGGTGGAACTCAGTCTGCACTTAACAAAATCTAATCTTGTGTTTTTACGAGACCAGAGACTTGGAGCAATTAAGATAAGCATCCAATATTTGGGTGACTATCTGAGGGAACCTACCAGTTACCTCAAAAAAATTAAAGCCAGGTACTGAAGACCCTCTAGGCCCTGACAACTATCTACCTTTCATTTACTGCCCTCCCAAACATTCATAGGATACTCATAGGTTAAGTTAGAATTCCATGGACAGAGGAGCCTAACGGGCTACAGTCCATGGGACTGCAAAATGTCGGACACGATTGAGCTTCACACACGGATGAAAAATCTTGCCCCTGTTACTTTCCAACACCTTGTTCCTGCTAAATGTCCTGCACATCACAGTGCCATGCTTAGTCGTCCAGTCGTGTCCGGCACTTTGTGACCCCATGGACTGCAGCCTGCCAGTAAAATCCTGTCAGCCACTCAAGCCCAGCATGAATCCCTGCTCCTCTCTAAAACCTTACCTTCCTATTTTGCCATTGATAATGCCTACCTGGCAATTGTGTGGCCTCCATTTCAGTATTGTATTCTTGTCTGAGTAATCTTGATGCCATCCTCCTTAGCACTTCTTGATAACTCCCACTTAACCTGTAGGACAGCCCAGTTGCTACTTCCGTGGGACCTTCGTTGACGTCTTGAGTCTCATTCATTTCCATATGACCAGCGCTTGGAACAAAAACACTTAAGAGCTCCCAGAGAAATGAATGAATAAATATTAACAGCCTGAGCAGTTCCTAAGCCCTTCAACACCAAATGTACACATTCAAAACATTTACTGTACTCAAAGGTGTGTGCTCATAACAGTTCTATTCTTAACTCCTAGCCCAACCCCATTCTTCCACACTCCTCCTCAAGAGCCTGGGGTATTTGAGAAGTGGGTCTGGCTGGACAGCGAGGTCACAAAAACCAAAAGTCTGAATGCTGCTGCCTACCCTAGATTCACACTGCACGGGTGAATATCTATCTGGGCGAACTCCAGCAGGCGCTGCCCCAGGGCATGTCAAGAAGCGGGCACACTACTTGCGTGGTGGGGCTGGTGAGTTTGCCTAGGTAACTCAGTTCGCTGCGCTTAGACCACCGCAGTGGCCTACCGAGTCCTAACCGTCAGTACCAAAGCGCCGGGTGAGGTTGGGCCCAAGAAGGGCGGGAAGCAACAGGTCTCAGCGGGCACTCAGTGGAACACAGCGGCGCGCTCTGATGATGTAATTCCTCCGCGCCCGCCAACTGGCAGGTGATTGGCTCGTTGGTTCGGGGGCGTGTCCCAGCGGCTGAGGCGAGCAGCGGCGCGCGGGCGGTTGGTCCATTCCTCCTTCCTCGCGGGTGTAGGCCGGGCTCAGTGTCTTTAGAGATCATCCGGCGGCAGGCATGGCTGGAATCTCCGCGTCAGGCAACAGGAGGCGGAGCGGGCCCCCGGCACCTAGTCCTGGCCCTCCGCCCAACACCGGGCACCCTCCGAGCAAGCGGGCCCGAGGCATCCCCGCCGCCCCGGACCCCGAAGACCCATTCGGCCTGCATGAGGATTTCACCGCCGACGACCTGGAGGAGCTCGACACGCTTGCGTCCCAGGCCCTGAGCCAGTGCCCGACCACGGCTCGGGACGTGTCCAGTGAGTTCGCCTTTTCCCCGTAAGAGTGGTGCAGACTTCCCTCGACCCCTTAGATGGCTCTGCCTTCGGAACCCCGCTTCGACCGTTCCGGTGTCTTGCACCCACACTGCCCCCTGCATAGGAACAGTTTGATTTAAGCAGCGATTGTATCCCAAGAGGTCCTTTGATTTGAGGGGAGAAATGTATCAGAAATGTCGAACAGCCGTTTTGGAATATAGAAAGCTAGGTTAACATTTTACTTGGGTTTCTATACTTTGGACCACTGGGTTCTTAGTTCTCAGCAGAGATCCTTGCAACACAACTACTACAGCCATAAGAACCATCATTACCTACACACAGGGACCCATCCTTATAACATATTTGGGAGGCTTTAGATCGAATGAAGACCACCTTTTCCTTTGGACCGCCTGAGCACAAGAGGGATCTGGCAGAGGCAAGAGATAAGATAGACTTATTGTTTTTATACAACCAATAAATTGTACTAGGTGCCCAAACTTTAGAAGCTGCAGACACTTAGCAACAAACAAAAGCCCCCACCTTCTTAGAGCTTACACTCATTCTAGTGACGTCTTATGGGGCTCCCTGAAAGAGAAAGGTTTTGAGGGTACCTTGAATCTCTACTTGGATGTCTTATAGACATGTTAAATTCCACACAGTCATTTCCTGGAAATCCAGTCATCTGCCAGCATCTCCAGCATGGTGCTTGGCAAAGCAGACATTCAGAAAAGACACATTGATGAACACATTTTGCATGGCAGAGATTAGCACCACTCTCCATCATGTAGCACAAGCCAACATCCCCCTTGCTCCTTTCCAAATCCTGTACCTTTACCTTTTTCTTCCATCTCAAGAATCCATCCTCTCTGCATCATCTCTGCCATCTCCCTGATCTGTGTTACCATCACCCCTCCCCTGGACAAAAGTCCACTAAATTGTGTCCACATTTCCAGTTGTGACTCCTACAAGTCAGACTTCACACCACAGCCAGAGTGATCATTTTAAAACTAAAATCTGTCACACACAGATGCACAATGAATATCCCTGCTGAAAGCCTTTAATGACTTCACACTTCTTCTAGTATAAAGATTCATTCCTTGAATTCTCCCTGCTTCCCTACAATACAGAAACTGCACATCACTGTCTTTTTTTTTTTTTTTTTTGGCTGCACTGCATGTGGGATTTTAGTTCCCAAGGATCAAACCCACACTCCCTGCAGTGCAAGTGTGAAGTTTTAACCACTGGACCACCAGGGAAGTCCATACTGCTGTTTCTTACACATTGAGTGTTCTTTCCATCCATTCCCCATCGCCACCCCTCTGGTTAATTCCTGCTTGTTCTTCAGCTCTCCATTCAGTTATCACTTATCTGGGGAAGGCTTCCAGTCATCCATGTGGATTAAATCCCCTGTTACAGGCATTCCTCTATTTGTTCTTCTCTGCAGCTCTTATAACAGTTGTAATTTTATGTTTATTCTTATATTTTTTATTGCCATGTAAGCTCCATGAGCGTAAGGACTGTATCCATTTTGCCCACCACTGTAGCTTTCTTTAGAGGCTAAATTGTGCCTGACATATTATAGGTGCTGAGTAAAATATTATTGAATAATGGATCACTGAGATTCGAACAGTGAGATTCCCACAGCACCTTTCAGCCTTTAGCTGAGACCCTTAAAACTGGGTGCAGGGGGGAAAAAAACAAGAAACTGAGTGCAGAATGGGGAGGGGGAGGCAGAATTTGTTATTTAATAAGGATTGAATCGTGTTCTTATGTTGGAAATACCTATTCTACTTAGTAGATCTTTCTTTAATTTGCTTTCAAAAGTGATTGTTTTCAGCACTGGCTGGTGAAAGTGGGAAAATACTGAGTCCTAAAAAGTATATGGGAACTGGTTTTTTTTTGGTTGTTGTGTTTTACAGATGTTCGTAAGGTCACCATATTAGATGGGATGTCAAAATATCCTGCAGGGAAAAACAGAGAAAGTGTTGCAGTTAAAGATAATTTTGAATTAGAGGTACTTCAGGCACAATACAAAGAACTTAAAGAAAAGGTAAGGGATGTAACTTGTGGGTTTTGTAGTTAATTCATTCACTTATGCATGTGTTAGAAAGCATTATACAATAAAATATAGAAATGTTTTAAAACAAGAGTCCAGCGCGGCTCCCTCCCACCCCGCCTCCCGCTCTCCTCCCGCCCCCCCCTCCCCCCTCCGCGGGGGGGCGGGACCGGGAGGGGGGGGGGCGGGCCGGGGCCGGGAGCGGCCGGGGCCCCGGTGGCGGGGGCGGTCCCCCCGCGGGGGCCCTTATTAAAATTTAAAAAAATAAAAAAAATAAAACAAGAGTCCAGATTCATCCCCATGAATTGGGAGAAAACTGGGGAAAGAAAGCCAGAAAATTTTGGTTGCAACTAAATCCTGAGATTCCTAACAGCCAAGGCAAGAAAAGAGACACTTTGTAAACCCTATAGAAAAAGAGATACAAACTTTCTGTTATAGTACTGAGATAAATTTATAGCATGTGTCTTTTAGAAGAAACACAACATCATAATGGTTGCCATTTTCATTAACAGTTTTGCAAAAAAGCAGATATCTTTCATATGACTATCTGTAGGTCCCTAGGACCTTTGGAATGTGCATGCAGAAGTGACAAGTATGTCTTTAAGCTATTTGCTGAAAACCTGCTGTCCCAGGAATGGACCTGGCAGGTCATGATCTGGTTGGCATGGATGTATTCTGAGCACTTATTGATCCTTTGGACATGTTTTAAATGTGTTTCTTCATCTCCCCAGCTACATGTTGAAATAAGTGCATATATAATTTTCTCTTACAAACTTTTCACAAGATCAATTTGGAATTTCCAGATGAAGGCAATGGAAGAAGAAGTGCTTATTAAAAATGGAGAAATTAAAATTTTGCGGGACTCACTGCATCAGACAGAATCCATTCTAGAGGAACAAAGAAGATCTCATTTCCTTCTTGAACAAGAGAAAACTCAAGCACTCAGTGAAAAAGAAAAGGAATTCTCCAAAAAGGTGACCCAGAGATATGTTTTGCTTGTATGGACATCAGCTTTGCCTACTTAATGAGTTCCTTTAGAAGCAATGCCTAAAGTTGCTTATAAATCTCCCAGGAAGATTTTAGCAGTTGTTTGTTGGAAATACTTTTGCTACCAACTAATGACATGTACTTTTCTTTGAGGCTCTGTGGTTTGGAAAAGGACGTAGATGAAATTCTGCTTTGCTGTGGTTGCCTAAGTCACTGGCTAACACTTTGCAGAAACAGGCTTAAATTATGCTGGGTTTTTGTTTTTTTGTTTTTTTTTTTTTTGGCAGATCAGAAACTCAACTGGTCTAGCTTAGGCCAAACAAACAAACAAAACAAGGTGTTGCCTTCTATAACTAAGTCTGGGGGAAGCAGATGTACTGCGGTCTCAAATGACTCGAGATTTGCCAGGACTCATCTTTATTCTCTGTACTGTTGATAAGTTCCATCCTTATGGCTGAGGATGTTTTCTCCAGGGCTCATATTTCACAGCTCCAGAACAGACTGAAGTCTTAGGGGTCCTCATCTCAAGTTTTAAATTTCTGGGGAAGGCTCTAATTGGTCTAACCTGAGTCAGGTGCCTGCCCCGGAACTAGTCACTGGAACCAAAGAGATAATAGCTCCCATTCAAATCATATATTCAGAGGCAGGAAAATGATGTTTCTTAGGGGAGGGAGACACTGTTGTGGGGAGAAAAACTGGGTGCCAGGTATATGTTACTTTCCTTCACTTCCCAAATAAGGACATGGGTTTTACTCTGCCATTACTTCATTCAGCAAACTTGGCAATCTTTGAAGAAGTGCTGACCTGCGCCTAACACTAACAGCAGTAGTTGCTTTTCCATATGCATAGTGAGGACCAAGGGATGTACCGACAAGCAAGAGATTGAAGCCAGGCTTTATCACATTCAAGCAGTGACCTCAGGGCGATCAGTCATGCTCTATGACTCATCTCCTTTATCTGTTCCCGAAAATAACCAGAAGGGTTGTTGTGAGACTTAAATGGTCCCGCATTTGTGTCTGGTGCTATGCCTGGCATGGACTGTGCTTAGGGAATGGCAGCAGTTACTGTTGGCCAGAGCAGCAGGTCTCCCCACACTGCTCAGGGTTTTGGTAAAACTATTCCAGATCCTCAGCCCAGACCTTCAGGAAGACCTGGACTGTGCACCACTGTGTTCCCTGGTGGCTCAGGGGTAAAGAACCCACCTGCCAATGCAGGAGCCGTGAGTTCGATCCCTGGATCGGGAAGATCCCCGGAGGAGGAAATGGCAACCCATTTCAGTATTCTTGCCTGGGAAATCCCATGGACAGAGGAGCCTAGGGGTCTCCAGTCCATGGGGTTGCAAAGAGTCAGACACAACTGAGTGACTAAACAACAACATGTTCACTACAAGGTCTACATGTTACTGTGAGATATTGCACCTTGTCAAGCTTTGTGCTGGGCATTTTACATTTACCATTCTTACTTAATCCCCCCAATCAGGAAGACAGGTATTTATCTTACACATAAGCTGAAGTTCAGAGAGGCCGAGTAAATGGTGTTTGAATCCTCACAAACTACTTAGCAATAAGCAGGTCAAAATATCTTTCTAGAATACCATGCCATCTTTCAGTAAGAAAGCTAAAACTTGATATTTTAGGACAATTATGTCACAGCAGACTTTCATACTACTTCTCATTGTTTGTTTTTCTTTTACTAGCTTGAGATTTTTGAAGCCCAGAACTATTTTTTATTGTTGGTGGTGGGATCCTTATTCCCAGACCAGGGGTCAAACCTGGACCGCTTGCATTGGAAACATGGAATCTTAACCACTGGGCTGCCAGGGTAGTCCCCCAGAGCTGTTTCTGCATATGTGATGAGACCTCTATAAGTATATTTCTTTTGCCTTCCAGCTCCAGTCTTTGCAGTCTGAACTCCAGTTTAAAGATGCAGAGATGAATGAATTAAGAACGAAGCTTCAGAACAGTGAACGAGCTAATAAACTAGCTGTACCCACCGTTTCCCATGTCAGGTAATGATGGCGCTAGAGGGAGGGAGCTGTTTTGTTATCGTTTCATAAAAAGTCTGAATGACAGTGTCAGACTAGTTGTGAACGAAGGTCGTTTAGACTCTGCCACTGGGGCACAGATCCTCTTTTCCGGAGGCCTCAAAGGTGGTTCAGATGAGGCTGCAATGGTTTGGGGGATCATAGCATAAAGGCCCCACACTCTCTGAAAGTGCCTTCTTCCTGTAGGACTTTATAAACACAGCTCCTTAGGATGAGAAAAGGCTGGAAAGATGATCTCTAGAGTTTTAGAGTTGACCAGTCTTCATTTTTATGTAATTTTTTTCAAATAAGTGATTTTGTCCCAACTGTATGTCAGTCCCAACTGCTTGGAACATTTTTTCTCATTTGCTGCCCAGTGGCCCCCACCTTTGCTGCAGACGTAATCAGTTTGTTAATGGTCTGTCCTGTGAGAAGTCTGTCAGTGTCAGCCTTGAAACTTGAACAATGTGGGTCAGGTCATCTTTTTCTGGTATTCAGCATTCTGCTGCCTTTGCTCATAATGGACAGGGTATGAAACTGAACTCTTCAGGCCTTGCATAGTCCAGGTAAGACAGGACAGCAGAAGGAATCCATCCTTTCCTCTTCACACTCCTCACAGGACAGCCTCAGCATTGTGTAATCTAATCAGAGGGTTAAGACTGCTTCTCTAACATAAAAACTCTGACACCAAAGAACTGGCCGTTTCCTAGTTGCAAGAAACAACATACCTCTTACTAGATGCTCTTTCTACTGAAAATCTTTTGATTCAGGCCCTGGCTATTAAAAAAGAGGTTGTTGTAAACTAGTGGTTGTCAGTGGCGAGAGGGAAACGGAGAGGGACAATATAAGGATAGGGGAGTAAGAGGTACAAACTATTATGTATAAAATAAGCTACAAGTATATACTGCAAAACAAGGGGATGTAGCCAATATTTTATACTAGCTATAAATGGAGTTTAACTTTTAAAAATTATGAATCACTATATCATATGCTTATAACTTAGATAATATTGTATAGAACTATATTTCAATTTAAAAAAGAGGTTGCTGCAAATCAAAACTACAAGGAGGTATCACCTAACACCAGTCAGAATGGCCATCATCAAAAAAATCTACAAATAATAAATGCTGGAGAGGGTGTGGAGAAAAGGGAACCCTCTCGCACTGTTGGTGAGAATATAAACTGATACAGCCACTATGGAGAACAGTGTGGCGAGTCCTTAAAAAACTAGGAATAAAACCACCACATGACCCAGCAATGCCATTACGAGGCATATACCCTCAGAAAACCATAATTGAAGCAGACACATGTACCCCACTGTTCACTGCAGCACTATTTACAATAGCCAAGATATGGAAGTAACCTAGATGTCCATCCACCGATGAATGGATAAAGAAGTTGTGGTCCATATACACGATGGAATATTACTCAGCCATAAAAAGGGATGAATTTGAGTCAGTTCTAGTGAGGTGGATAAACTAGAGCCTGTTATACAGAGTGAAGTAATTCATGGGCAAACAAGTATCGTGTGTGTATATGTGTGTGTGTGTGTGTGTGTGTGTGTGTAGACACACACACACACACATATATATATATATGGAATTTTGAAAAATAGTACTGATGAAAAAAAAAAAAGAAAAATAGTACTGATGAACCTATTTGCAGGGCAACAGTAGAGACATGGACATGGAGAACAGATTTGTGGACACAGGGAAGGAGAGCGTGGGGCAAATTGAGAGGGGCACTGAGACATACCACCAGTGCTACATAACACAGGGAGCTCAACCCAGGGCTCTGTGACAACCTAGAAGGGTGGGATGGGGCAGGCGGTGGGAGGCAGGTTCAAGAGGGAGGGGGCATATGTATACTTATGGCTGATTTGCATTGTATGGCAGAAACCAATACAACATTGTAAAGCAATTATTCTCCAATTAAAAGTAAATTTTCTTAAAAAGGTTGCAAATTGAAAATATATTTTGGTGGAATTGGAAATAGTACTTGAATTCTGCCCAATACTTTTGAAGGTGGAAACAAATAAAGATTTTGTTCCTACCATTTGGATGAAAATGCCTTGAATTTTACACTGCTGTCCTGCCAAAGACTAACAAATGTGGAGTAGATGAATCTTTTGGTCAAATCACCTAGACATGAAAAGTTTAAAGCCTGTTAGAAGTTTTATAACCAGGTATTTTACATGGGGTTAGCAGAATCATTACTCTGCTTTCATAGTTAACTTTTTCCAGTCCTAGGAAAAGCCCTTCTGTGGTTATAAAGCCAGAAGCATGTTCTCCACAATTTGGAAAACCATCTTTCCCTACAAAGGAGTCTTTTAGTGCTAACAAGTCCCTTCCCCAGCCCTGCCAGACAGAGCCAGCATACAAGTCCCCGATGGGCAGGGAGGGTAAGTCCATCTCTCTATCGTCTACAACTCAATATCAGACCACTTGACCTTGAGCCTTGAAACAATTGAGTGTTTATTTTCTCTTCCTTTCTGTGGGTCCACAGTTCTGACAGCATAGTGGGGATGGTTTGTCTCTAAGGGCGCTGGAATCACTGAAGTCTTGTCAGGGGCTGGAGGATCTATTTCAAGGTGGTGCGTTCACATGTCTAACAGTGGAATTTCTTTTCACATGTGGACCTCTCCCCAGGGCTACTTGGCTGACCTCCTCACCCCATACATGGCTTCCTAAAGAGCTAGCAAACCCAGAGAGCCTGGTGGAAGCAGAATCTGTCCTTTCTGTGTCTGAACCTTTAAGTCACATGGCATCAGTTCTGTCACTCAGCCTAAGTTCTGTTCATTAGAACTGAGTCCCTGAGTCTGGGCTGTGTTCAAGGGGAGGGAGACTAGGCTGCACCCTTTGAGTGCAAGCGTGTCAAAGAACTTGCAGGCGTATTTTAAAACCTCCACAGTCAGCATCCATCGACAGGCCAGAAGCACAACCAGGATGCAGGAATATGTGCTCCTTTCGTAGCCAGGCTGAGTCCAGACTGAGGCAGTGCTACTGCTTTCTAGAGAGAAGCAATCAGCATTAGTAGGTCTTCACTGTGAGACTGTGCTGTGCCAGTTTATCCTGCCATTCAGATACCCTGCCTCTGCCCTACCACCACCAGCCCTTTCAAATCATTAGCATCACGGCACCCCTGAGAACTGCAGCTACTCACATTTTGGGAGCAAATTCAGAAGTGGTTATAGTTGGGAAGATTTCCCTGGAGAAGGAAATGGCAACCTGCTCCAGTATCCTTACCTGGAAAATTCCATGGACAGAGGAGCCTTGTGTGGGCTACAGTCCATGGGGTCGCAAAGAGTCAGACATGACTGAGCGACTAAGCGCACACACACACACACACACACACACACACACACACACACACACACACTGAACACACACACACTGAACACACACACACACACAGTGAACACACACACACACTGAACACACAGACTGAACACACACATACACACACACACCCCGAACCTCTGTGCTTCAGTTTTCCCATATATAGAACAAAGCCACAGATAACACCTCCTGGGAGGGTTGGTGTGAAGAACAAGAGAGTTGACAGGTGTAAAGCTCTTAGAACAGTGTCTGGCATGTAATAAGAATCACATAAATGTTAAGGTTACAGCTTTTATGTTATTGCCTGACTTTGGAGTGGGACATACAATTTAATTTTCTTTTCTTTTCTTTATGCAAGTTCCTATTTTATATGAGGAAGGCAAAGATGCGAAAGTTCTTGAGTTGCTTTGGCTCTTGGTTTGATCCAGAGTTGAAAAAAATAGAACAATGTATGTTTGAAACTCATCACGTTTAAAGAGTTTCTGATACACGTGTGCTTTCATATTCTAATTTTGATTAACATTTTATCTAGTTGCAGAGAATAAGGCTCACAGTCTGGGAGGTGGCCCCATAAAGCAGGAAGAGCCCCAGAAAAGTCTTGTTGACAGCTGGATGCAGAGATCAAACAATCAAGGTACCAGAACACGTGCTTCTTCTGCCAGCTGCCTGCCTGGGTCTGATCGTGCTCTGTGATGCCGCACTGGAATTGCCTAACTGTCCTGGGCTGTGGGAACCAGGCAGTGCTTTAGAGGGTCAGTGGGAATAGGAGTCTGTGATTGAAGTATGTGACTATAAACTGGGAGAGGCCAAGAGCAAGTATGCCCCCAAGCCTTCAGTACCCACAGGTGTCTCAGTGGCCGTTGACAGGAGAGCTGGCATCGTAGAAAAGCACTCTCATGTCACCTTGTCTTTCCGCAGGCTCCATTTTGATAAACCTTCTCCTGAAGCAGCCTTTGATCCCCGGGTCACCCCTGGGTCTGTGCCACCTCCTGAGCAGTTGTCCTGAGGCTCCTGCCGGCACCCAGTTCCAGCTACCAGGGCTTGGCAGGTAAGCACAAGACTCCTAAAAAGCTTGTCTGGAAGGAGTTTTCAGGAAGCAAGTCCCCATCTGGTCCTGACCAGCCTCAGACATCTGCTCTGGGCAGGGAGATGAGAGAATTTGCCGGCAGGTTTTCTGGATTCCTTGACCATATCTGCCTCTCACACTTGTGTCTTTTCTTTTGTGTTTGTTGCCAGTACCTTGCCTGGGATTTCAAGCCTGAGGACCACAGGTCCTCGCGATGGGTCCTGTCCCCTCTCGGCCCTGAGAGAAGCACAGCACATGGCACTCACTGGGCTGAACCTGGTGGCCAGGAATGAAGAAGGCTCCAGTGACAGAGACCCAGCAGAGGGAGGCAGAAGGGCCTTCCCGCTCCGCAGGCTCCCTGGGGCTGTGCATCTCCTCCCCCTGGTACAGTTCTTCATCGGCTTACACTGCCAGGCTCTGCAGGACTTGGCAGCAGCCAAGAGAAGCGGCGCGCCTGCGGACTCACCGACACGCCCCTCCCGTGTGAGCCCTGGGGCAGAGGCCAGCCCCGAGGACCCCCTCTGTAACCTGGAAGGCTTCTCGGTGGCGGCACTCAGCGTCCTCCAGCATCTGGTGTGCCACAGCGGAGCAGTCGTCCGCCTGTTACTGTCAGGAGCGGGCGCTGAGTCTGCTGCGGGGGAAGGAGGCCAGAGCCAGGTTCACGGACACTGTCATGGGGATGCGACCTCAGCCCCAGAGGGGCTTGTCGAGGACCAAGGCCAGCATCCACTCTTGAAGATGCTCCTTCACCTTCTGGCTTCCTCTTCTGCAGCAACAGGTCACCTTCAAGCCAATGTCCTCAGCCAGTGCCTTAAGGTTTTGGTGAAATTAGCTGAAAATGCTTCCTTTGATTTCCTGCCCAGGTATCCTGCAGCATGGGAGTCATGATTCCTTGTGGGTCTAACCTGACCTCTTGAGGTCTGTCCTGTGGCCCCTGAGCTTGCTCCCATCTTGACGCATTCATACTGCTCAGCTCTAAGCCTTGGTTTAGGTTCTTAGCTCAGGGAGTTCTGAAGTCATGGAAAATGGGGCCAGGTGTTAGAAGAACCAAGGAAGTGGCTTATTTGGCTTAGTTCTGCCTCTAGGCAGTAGGTAAGCAAAACACACATGTTAAAAGAAGGCTGCTAGTCACTATGGAAGAGCGTCCTGACCCCAAGACAGAGACCAAACCCAGAGGCCTTTGGACCTGGGACATGCATCAGGTGAAGACTGCATATCACAGGCATGTTGAGGTTGAGTTTGCTGGGGTTCCCTGAGGAAGCAGGGGGTGTGCAGGTACAAGCTGATTGCTGGGAATCTGCCCATCTTCAAGGTGCCCACCACTGGCATGAGCCACAGGTTACTTGTTCCTCTTATAGTTTGTTGCGAAACAGCATTGTCAGAAATTCCTAGCTTGGGATTCCAGACCTTGAACACTTGGGAAGGTAAACTTCACCCAGCCAGTCCTCTAGTTAGTCCTAGAATCTCATCACCCCCTCAGCACTCCACCCAGAGGCCAGTTCCTGTGTTGGAATGACTCCACTGGCTGCACAGATCTTAAGTCTTTTGTCTCTGAGCCCAGAATAGCTGTTTACTAAACACATTTCTGGATCCTGGTCGCCATATGAATATATTTCCGCCTGTCTGGTCCATCCTAAAGGTGGTGCTCAGAGCTCGACACAGTGTAGTGCAGAGAAGTGTGGACAGCAAGGTGGGCTCAGCACCACTGCCCAGGTCACAGTGGCTGGTTGCTTGGATTTTGTTTTCTTTTGAGTCTTCTCTTTCCTTTTTTTCCTTTAAAATTCCATAGTGCTTTACAATTTTCAGAAGTTTCACACACATGATTTCATATAATCCCATAACAACGCTTTTTTGATCTTCTACTCCTATTTTGCCCCTCCCTCCTTCCTTCTCTGTCCCCAAAGGTAACCACTAGTTGGTTGTGTGTGAGTCTTTATCTTTTTTTAATTCACTAGTTTCCTGTAATACTTAGATTCTAAGTATACATGATATCATACAGTTTTTGCCTTTCTCTGTCTTATTTCATTTATCATAATGCCCTCCAAGGCCATCCATGTTGTTGCAGATGGCAAAATTTTGTTCTTTTTTATGGCTGAGTAATATTCCATTGAAGATTGAAGGCAAAAGGAGAAGGGGGTGGTATTGGATGAGATGGTTATTAGATAGCATCACCGACTCAATGGACATGAATTTGAGCAAACTCCAGGAGATAGTGAAGGATAGGGAAGCCTGGCATGCTGCAGTCCACAGGGTTGCAAAGAGTCAGACATGACTTAGCAACTGAACAACAACAACAGTATTCCATTGTGTGTGTGTGTGCACCACAACTTCTTTATCCATTCATCTGTTGAGAGACAGTTGCTTCAGTACCTTGGCAATTGTAGATAATAATGCTTCTATGAACATCAGGGTGCATGTTTCCAAATTAGTGTTTTGGTTTTTTATTCTTCCCGGATATAACCCAGAAGTAGAATTGCTGGATCATATGGTACTCCCATTTTAGTTTTTTGAGAAACTCCCATACTGTTTTCCACAGTGGCTGCACTAATTTACATTCCCACTGATAGCATAGGAGGATTCCCTTTTCTTCACATCCTTACCAACATTTGTTGTTGGTGTTCTTGATGGTGGTAGCCATTCGACCAGTTTGAGGTGATATCTCATTGCGGTTTTGATTTGCGTTTCCGTGGTGATGAGTGATAACTGAGCATCTTTTCATGTGTCTGTTGGCCATCTGGCTATCCTCTTTAGAAAAATGTCTATTCAGTTCTGCTCATCTTTTGATTGGGTTGTTTGTTTGACGTTGAGTTTTATAAGCTGTTTATATATGCTGAATATATGACCCCCTTATTGGTCATATCACTTGCAGTTATCTTCTCCCACAATAATGGGTTCTCTTTTCATTCTGTCCACCATTTCCTTTGTTGTGCAAAGCTTTTAAATTATATTAGGTAGATCCCATTGGCATTTTTTTTTCCCGCTTTTGTTTACTTTTGCTTTAAGAAATGGATCCAAAAAACAGCTGCTGTAATTTTATGTCAAAGAGTGTTCTGCCTGTTTAAATTTTTTTCTTCTAGTTCTATGAAAAATGCCATTGGTAATTTGATAATGACTGCGCTGAATCTGTAGATTGCCTTGGGTAGTCACTTGGACAATATCGATTCTTCCAAGAACAGGGTCTATCATTTCATCTGTTTGTGTCATGTTATTTCATCAGCATCTTACAGTTATTGGAGTATAGGCCTTTTTGCCTGCTTAGGCAGGCATATTCTTAGGTGTTTTATTCTTTTTGATGCAATGGTAAGTGGGAATGTTTCCTTAATTTCTCTGATAGCTCATTATTAGTGTATAGAAATCCAGCAGACTTCCGTGTATTAATTTTGTATCCTGCAACTTTACCAAATTCATTGATGGGTTCTAGTCATTTTCTGGTGGCATCTTAGATTTTCTGTGTACAGTATGTCATCTGCAAACAGTGAAATTTTTCTCTTCCTTGCCAGTTTGGATTCCTTTTTATTTTTTTCTTCTCTGATTGCTGTGGTTAGGACTTCCAAAACTATCTGAATAAAAATGGTGAGAGTGGGCATCCTTGTCTTGTTCCTGATCTTAGAGAAAATGCTTTCAGCTTTTCACCAATGCATCTGATGTCAGCTGTGGGTTTTTCATATGTGGGCTTTATTATTAATATGTTGACCTAAGTTTCCTCTATGCCTACTTTCTGAAATTTTTTATCATAAATGGATGCTGAACTTTAGCAGAAGTTCTGCATCTGTTGAGATGATCATATGATTTTTAGTCACTTTGTTAATGCAGCTTGTCACATTGATCTGTGGATAACTGAAAAATCCTTGCATCTTGGTTTCTTATTTTTTAAATGAATGAATTCCAGGAAGCACATTTTTACCAGTTATCTTGGTAGACAGATCACCATTCTATTCCTGTTGACCTTATCTGTGACATGAAAAAACAGCCGTTTCATGGGTGCTTACTGCAGGCCAGACAAGTGCCTTCTGTTCACAAGCCCAGGTGGCACCCTCAGAGCCCTGCGTCCTCCCGCCCAGCACAGAGCCTGGCTCACTCTGAGCCCTCAGTGTTTGCTGAGTGAATAAACTCCGTGTTGAGTTAGGGAGTCTTGTCTGAAACGCCAGAGGGAGTGTATTAGATGGTTTCAAGCCAGTTAGGCTCCTGAGTGACTATTTTTTTTTTTCTTTCAAACGTTTATTTAGTATCAAGCAAGAGGAGACTTTGCTTAACACTACAGAACATTTCAAGACTTGAGTTACAAAAGAATACCACATTATTTGCACTTGTAATTGACTTCCCTTTTTACACATGTTGGCAAGAGAAAAAAAAAATAGCACATGGCTGAAAGATAAAATAACTAAATTTCTATGGAAACCTTTAAAATGAAAGGTGAGGCTTATGTTAAAAGGATAGATTAACATATTTAGTAAACCTATCTTTTGTTTAACACTAGTTAATCAAAGTTATTTTTTTTCCTTTAGATGACCTATTTTTCATATACAGGCTGGAAATAACAAAATTTTACTTCTTTTTTTTTTTTTTTTTCTGCCCAGGTTGCTGTTTCAACAAAGTACTTTTAAATTCCATCCATTCAGATTTTAAGCATTTTGATTTATTTAAAATGGGATTGTTCATAGAAAAAAATTACTTTGAACAGTATACAGGACTGGTGGAGACTGGCTATGTCACAACAGCAGACAGTACAATCAGTATCTGCCATATGGCTGGTCTCTGTAGACACCCTTCGCTGATGCCACTTCCCCGCAGTACTTCCCCTCCGAATTCCTACATGCTGACAAGCTGAACCCCATTACCACACAGCTTCCTGTTCATCTTGGAGTAAAAGCAAAAGCCAGGGACGGGTGCTGTGCTGTACTTAGCCGCTCAGTCCGACTCTTTGTGACCCCATGGACTGTAGCCTGCCAGGCTCCTCTGTTCATGGGGATTCTCCAGGCAAGAATACTGGAGTGGATTGCGATGCCCACGCCAACCCGGGGATCAAACCACACTGCAGGTGGATTCTTTACCATCTGAGCCAGGGAGGCCTAGGACAGGTGGTACCAAGGCTCTAAAGCATATGTTGTACGGCACGAGTGGCCAGGCAGGCTGTGGTCTCTTACGAAGGGTACCACTGCCCACCTAGGCTTGAGAGCACGTCATCCCCTGAGTTTTATCTTTCTACCCCATCTGGTGTAGCAGTTAGGTCGTCCAGGGTTGCCCTCCATGTACTGGCATGGCAGGGGCTTTTTTCTTTTTTTTTTCTGGCAGGTGCTTTTGAACAAAAAAGACTCATCCCCAACTCAAGCAGAGTAGCACGACTGTTATTTATTGTGCATTTGGGGGGCTCTGAAGAAAAAAAAAAAACATTTAAAATAAGTAGGCTCTGATGCTATCAAAAACTAATTTGGAAATAACTGTGTTGTATATATAGACAGGTTTTTTTGTTTTAGTTTCAGTGGGCCACTTCTAGCCTAATAATGAAATTAGGTGACTCGTTAGTGGATACTTGGGAATTCCAGTTTTCCACCAAGTTCCATACTCCCCGGTGACTAGAAACATTCAGCTTGTCTGTCGTACAGGATTTGCTCTCAAATGAGTTTGCCCCAAATAGACCTTGCTCCCTAGTGGTACACAGGGAACATTCTTAACCTCCTTGTATGAAAGGGGACACACCCATAGAACTCCCCCCGCCACCTAGGAGGTTGTGTGGGTTGAGCCAACAGTAGTGCTTATCTTGGGACTTGGTTCCCTGGTAATGAATGGGCCAGCTCTTTGCCCCTGAGACTGGGGGGAAGAGTGCCCGAGCCATGCACACCTCAAGTGAGTACCTTCACATACGTGGCTGCAGAGGAGCTAGTGTTTCCTGACAAGCGGAGAAAATGAAGTCTTCCTTGCTTGGCAAGTGATGTCATGAGATTGGACCAGAGTCTAGCCAGTCCTTTGGTGGTGGGTTCAGGACTCTCCTCTCACACTCAGCTCAAGACCTGGCTCCCTATTTGGGAGCAAAGGCAGGAAGGAGCTGGGAGCAGTGTGGAGGCTGGCTTGCCAGGTCCAGGGAGGCATCTCATATTTTCGAGGTGGCACTGGGCCAGGCAAGGACCTGTCCTCTTTCAGCCACAGCAGCCCCGCAGTGAAGGGTAACCCACTTGTTCCCAGGCTAGCATTTGAAGCCAGGTCTATCTGAATCCAGTCTCCTCTTCCCTGGCCTCTTCAATTTCCTTTTACCGACAGTGAAAAAGAAGGGTGAGTTACAGAGTTGGGTTGGAGGCATCACGTCTTTCTGGGCCCCTGTGTTTCAGGTTCCAGTGCGTGTTCAGGGTGCTGCCGCAATGCCTGCGCCCAGAGACGCCCCTGCCCAGCGTGCTGCTGACGATTGAGCTCCTGTCCCTCCTGGTGGACCATGAGAAGCTCGCACCTCAGCTCTGCTCCCACTCAGGTAAAGCAGGCCAGGGGGCGGGGGGCCCGCACCCGGACAGCTCCGGCTGGTTGAGGGGAAGGAGGTGGCAGGGACGGGCCAGGCACCTCCTGAGGGCTCCCGCAGCTTGTACCTCAGGCGGTGGGTGGGAGGGCAGAGCCTGAGTGTGAGCTGGGGCCTCCCTTCCAGAAGGCTGCCTCCTGCTGCTGCTGTACACGTACATCACATCAAGACCTGACGGAGCCGCCTCCGAGGGGCAGTGGCTGCAGCTGGAGCAAGAGGTAGAAGCCCCAGAGCCCTTTGTGGACGGCTCGCCTCCCCACCCCACCCCGCCCCACCGGAGGGGCGCCTTTCCTCCTTCTCAGGGGACAAAAGGGGCTTTCATTCACATCGGTGACGCGTTTAGAGACTAACAAGGAAGACTCGTTTTGGGGGGCCCCCTACTATACAGATACAACACATGTGGACCCAGGGTATCCTGGGACTTGGCAGGGTAGCCTGGTAGCTGGAGGTGGGCCTGGAGGCAGGGGTCATTGGTGAGACACAGGTCTTGGTCCTGAGCATCTCCTGGGAAGGCCCAAGATACCATCACCTCTTGGATCCCATCAGTGCAGACAATTCGGTTTAGTTGCTCAGTCGTGCCCGACTCTCTGCGACCCCATGGTCTGTAGCATGCCAGGCTTCCCTGTCCATCACCAACTCTGGGAGTTTACTCAAACTCATGTCCATCGAACCGGTGATGCCATCCAACCATCTCATCCTCTGTCGTCCCCTTCTCCTCCTGCCTCCAATCTTTCCCAGCATCAGGGTCTCTTTTCAGGAGTCACCTCTTCGAATCAGTGACCAAAGTATTGGAGTTTCAGCTTCGGCATCAGTCCTTCCAGTGAATATCCAGGACTGATTTCCTGTAAGATCTCCTTGCAGTCCAAGGGCCTCTCCAGACAGGCAGTTGCTTAGGCAACTGGAGCTCTGCAAGAAGCCTGAGAAAGCCCTCGCCGTGACCGGAACTGGGGTGGCGTTCTGGCGCAGATGGAACCGAGTCTGTTCTTGTTCTAGGCCGTGTGGCTCCTGGCCAAGCTGAGTGTGCAGAGCCCCTCCTCCCCAGTCACTGGCTCCAGCTGCCAGTGCAACGTGGAGGTAAGTGCCGGGCGCGGAAGGGGGCTGGTGGCGGGCAGCCCTGCTGGTGCCTGACAGGGCCGTCTGAGAGCATCCCATGCTCCTTCATCAGGGCTGGACCCTGGTGCCACCGCTCAGAACCCTCCTCACCCCGGAGGGAGGCTAGGACTGGGGCCGCCCCGCCCAGCCGGTGGTCCAGGTGCAGAGAGCACATGCCCTGACCTCCGCCCGCGCCCTCCCGCAGGTGGTCAGAGCACTCACGGTGATGCTGCACAGACAGTGGCTGACGGTGCGGCGGGCAGGGGGGCCCCCGCGGACCGAGCGGCAGAGGCGGACGGTGCGGTGTCTGCGGGACACGGTGCTCCTGCTGCACGGCCTGTCCCAGAAGGACAAGCTCTTCACGGTGCACTGCGTGGAGGTCCTGCACCAGTATGACCAGGTCATGCCCGGCGTCAGCACGCTGATTCGAGGGCTTCCAGACGTGACCGACTGTGAAGGTGAGCCCGCAGGAGGGCCCCACCCCCCCGCCCCAGCCCCCACGCGGGGTCGGCCCTGAAGTCCCCGGGCCAGTCAGACCCCCTGGCCTTAAGTCCACACAGCCATTGCCGGCACTGGGCCACCCTTTCCTTCCTGCTCTGGCTCCTCTCTCAGTATATCAGCCTGCCTTTGGCTCGTATCTACTGAGTCAGCCTGGCAGAGCCATGGCTTTTCCAGAAACATCCCTGTCTGAACTGCCTTTGTATCACTTTGCTTGCAGTAGCTGAGGGAGCGAGGCCTGGGCGTGGAAGGGACTGGTTAGTTCCTGTGGGCCTGGGGGGCGGGCGGAGTGGTGGGGCCACCCCCAGTCCCGGCGCCTTTGGGCCATCACCACAGAACCTTCTGGTTTTTGCCTCAGAGGCGGCCCTGGAGGATCTCTGTGCCGTGGAGACCGATGTGGATGAGCCTGAGATGGACTGTGGCTGAGGCCTGTGAGCACCGGGCCACACGGTGGCACCAGAGCCACTCTCGCCCTTCCTTCCCTCCGCTGATTAAAAGCACTGACTGGCTGAGAACGCGCCAGCCTTCTGTTTCCTGAGTTTGCTCAGTGTCGGCAGAGCGGGAAGGACAGAGGAGGGGGACCCGGGAAAGGCTGAGATCCCTGCTGGGCCTTGCCGGAGCTGAGCTCCAGCCCCACGGGGATGAATCTGCCCTGGGGAAGGAGCCCTGCCCGCTTGTGGATTTGCCCTGAGTCATCCCTCTCTCCTGAGGCCACAGGAAGAAACCATTGTGCGCAGGGGTGGAGGCGGCCCTCAGCCCAGGCCTAAACCAGGGAGGCCTGGGAAAGTGGGGCCATGGACTGGGTGCAAAATGGCCACGGCAGGGGGGCTCCCGGCAGGCCGAGTCACGGAGCCAGCCCCCCCCCATAGCCTGGTCCTCCCACCATGAGCGTGCGAGGGCCCGGCGCACCGTGCTAGCCAGTGGGCCTACAGCCAGAGATCTGAGGCCTTTGGGCAGCCCTGCGGGCGCCCGGGGAGGGACGGGTGCTGGTAGGAGGGACAGCCCAGGCCAGCTGACGAGCGAGCGGGGCGGGCCATGCTCACACCAGCCCTTGGGCGGGCTCAGACCAAGTTTCACTTCCCGCCACTGCTGCTGCCGGCAGCAAGAACCAGGCAGAGTGTGCACCCTGAGTCATTGCTGCCTGCCGGCTCCTCGGTAAGTGAGAACCCCCAGGGGAATGAGGCAGGGTGGGAGGGCCGTGGGTACCCCCCCACACTAAGAGGCCACCAGGGGAGGAGCTGAGCCTGCACCTGAACAGACAGCCGAGTGAGCGGGTCCCACGAAGGAAGCCACCCTACCTTCTGTCTTCCTGCCTGAAAGTGGGTGCTGGAGCTCAGCAACAGGCCCTAATGGGGCAGGGAAGGCCAGAGAGGCGTTCCCACCCCACCCGCCCTACCGCCCGTCAGCGGGCACTCACCCTCCCACCCCGACCCCCTGCTCCTCCGCAGGCTCAGCGGCGGACACCCACCATGGGCTCGCGGGCCCTGCCCCCAGGGCCTGTGCAGACCCTCATCTTCCTGGACCTGGAGGCCACCGGCCTACCCTTCTCCCAGCCCAAGATCACTGAGCTGTGCCTGCTGGCCGTCCACAGATCCGCCCTGGGGGGCCTCTCCGCCCCTCAGGGGCCTGCGCCGACAGCGCCCCCGCAGCCCCGGGTGCTGGACAAGCTCTCCCTGTGCGTGGCCCCGGGGAAGGCGTGCAGCCCCGCGGCCAGTGAGATCACGGGCCTGAGCACTGCCGTGCTGGCTGCCCACGGGCGTCGGGCCTTTGACGCCGACCTGGTCAGCCTGATCCGCGCCTTCCTGCAGCGCCAGCCACAGCCCTGGTGCCTCGTGGCCCACAATGGTGACCGCTACGACTTCCCCCTGCTCCAGGCCGAGCTGGCGCTGCTGGGCCTGGCCAGTGCTCTGGACGACGCCTTCTGT
Organism: Dama dama; assembly: GCF_033118175.1. Taxonomy (NCBI): domain Eukaryota; kingdom Metazoa; phylum Chordata; class Mammalia; order Artiodactyla; family Cervidae; genus Dama; species Dama dama. The sequence goes on along the minus strand of NC_083704.1, from coordinate 55,542,907 downwards.
GTGGACAGCATCGCTGCCCTGAAGGCCCTGGAGCCGGCTGGCAGCTCCTCGGAGCACGGCCCAAGGAAGAGCTACAGCCTGGGCAGCATCTACACACGCCTGTACGGGCAGGCCCCGCCAGACTCGCACACGGCCGAGGGGGACGTGCTCGCCCTGCTGGGCATCTGTCAGTGGAGGCCGCGGGCCCTGCTACGGTGGGTGGATGCTCATGCCAAGCCCTTCAGCACCGTCAAGCCAATGTACGTGGTCACAACCTCTACTGGAACCGACCCAAGGCCATCTGCTGTCACAGCCACAGTGCCCCTGGCCAGAGCCAGCGACAGTGGCCCCAACCTTCGTGGAGACAGGAGCCCCAAGCCAACCCCTTCCCCAGTGAAGCGCCCTGGAGCGCCACCCGGGGAGGGGCTGCTGGCCCCCCTGGGCCTGCTGGCCTTCCTGACTTTGGCGGTAGCCACGCTGTATGGGCTGTCACTGGCCATACCCGGGCAGTAGGCCAGGAAGGGAAGTCTGACTAATAAAAAACCCCCACAGCACTGAGTGATCACTCGCCTCTACCCTCCGTGGTGGCCTTACAGCCTCTTGCCCACACTCAGAGACCTGGGGCCAGGGGCACAGAAAATGACAGTCTTTGTCCAGCACCCTTCCTACCAGGACGGTCAGACTTCTGAGTCCAAGAGAAGTAGGAGACCGTGAACTTCAAATATTGGAGGGAAAAGATAGCTAGCCTCACCCCCAATCCCAGCAGCCAGGGCTACAATGAAAGGAGGCAACAGCTCGAAATATCTGCATTTATTACAAACAAGGGTGCAGACCCGAGACTCCAAAACACATTAAGAGGTCCCGACCTACGACGTGGTAAGACACGAACAGAGGGGTGGGGAACACCGAGGTATGTGTCTAGGTCACAGGAGCCCCCTCAGGGTCCCCTCCACCTTTGGTCCAGACGACACCTTGGCCCAGGTGTCCCCGCTGCCAGGACATACCTAGGCCTGGGGTCCAGCAGCCGGGTAGTCTGTGAGGCTGGTGATGGGGAAGCAGGGACTCTGAGTCCCTCTCCTCTCTGGGGAAGTCTCCCTCTAACCCAACGGTTTCAGCCTCACAGCAACCATTGCACACATTTTGAAACAGAAAACAAGGTAAAATATTTAGCTAAAAGTAAAATAAAAACACTGCAGGGAGGACACCTGAGTGGATAAGTGGTCAGAGGCTGCCCTGTCCACCTGTGAAAGGGGCCAGGGCCAACCGGGGCAACCAGAACCATGGGTAAGTGTGGGCCTCCAGGTGGTCCCAGGAAGGGTGCAAGAAGGATCCAGGAAGATAGTTTTCAGGAAGGGTGGGGCTCCACCTGAGGCGTTCAGATAATCAGGCGGCCACCCACCCTCCACGGGGAACAGCCCAGGCTGTAGGAGCCACGGGAAAGGTCAAGACCCACCTGCAGCCAGGTCCTCAGCCTCACCCACTAGCCCACACCGTGGCTCTGGTGCTTCAAAGACAAACCTGGGGACAAGCCCCGGCCTCGTGCCACGGCTAGTCATGCCACAGAAACCGGAGGACGGGGGCATCCTGCCCGCACAAAAGCTGTGCTGTCCCAGCACGACAAGCATCCCTGCTCCGGCCCCAGGTCTCGCTGGGGTGGCTGGAAAAGAACCGTTCTTTGGGGTTCCAGGCAGCATAATCTCAAGTGAGGAGGGGAGCACAGCATGGTCCCGGCAACTCAGACATGGACTGCTTCCCGCACCCCTCGTCACCATCACCAGAAGCCTCAGGTACAAACGGGACACACACACCACGTCCGGGGAGAAGAGGCCCGCACCCGCACACCCATTCACACACACAGGACAGATGAGCTGGTGGCCAGAGATGCCAGGGCGTGCTCAGGGGACTGCCTTCGGGGGCTCCATGTAGGCTGGATTATAAGGAGGCTGGCTGGCAGGGTAGGGAAGGGCTGCACCTCCTGAAAACGGAGAGGACACCAGTTAGCTGTGGTCATGGCTGCAGGGGGTCAGGCACGGCGGGAGTCGGCAGGCATACTCACCAGCCATCGTCTCGTGGTAGGCGGGGGGGCCCATGGGCTGGGTCGGGTAGGGTGCTGTTGGCATCCCCAGCTGGGGGACCACAGAGTGGTAGCCCTGGTATGTTGGTCCAGGGTAGCTGGGCGGTTGCAAGTAAGGGGCGTGCATCACCGTGGTGGCCGTGGTGGTGGTCACAACCGCTGCAAAGAAAGCCCCAGTCAGGACCACCAGGCTGGCCACCACTCCCTCCAGCTCAGGCCAGTCAGGGCCCTGGTAAACCCACCACCACCACCCGGGGTCTGTACCTGACCCCAAGGGGTCACTGTGGGGCAGAGGGGAGGGAGATGCTTACGACTCGGTCGGCGGCACATCTTGTACAAACAGCAGCAGGAGCAGGTGCAGCAGACGATGACGGTGACCACAGCGATCACAAAGAGGGTCACCCCAATGGCGATCACTGTGCCAAACCTGACAGAAAGCCAGTCAATGCTCCAGTGGCTGAGACTCCACACTTCCGCTACCGGAGGCATGGGTTCGATCCCTAGTCAGGGAACGAAGATCCCACATGCCGCACACGGCCAAAAAAAGAGAACCTAAATAAAGCCAGTCAAGATCCAGGGCCTCTCGCCCCTACCCAGGACCAGCAGCACACACCACACCCACTCCCAGACAGCACCCCTCTAGCCGGAGGAGACTGGGCAACACAGATAAAGCCACTTCTGGGGTGTGGAGCTTGAACCTGTTTCACCCCTCAAGTGTTTCCTCAAGTATATGGGGTTGACCGTGGCTGCCCCTGGGATGCCCCTCAGGAGCTTGGGAAAGGGCTCTTCAGGTGCCTTCCCCCATACACACGTCTTGTCCGCCGCCACCGAGCCAGCAGCACATGCACACCCAGTACCCACCACCAGCCAGGCCTTGTGTGGCTTGAATGCAAAACTCAGACGTGGGCGAGACAGACCAGCTCATGGCCTCTGGGAGCCCACAGACCATTACAGGAGGCAAGGGTTGAAGGGAAAATGACTCAGGAAACACAGGTAATGAATCACAGGGAGAAGTTTCCAGGAGCAGGGAGGCCAGTATGGCCAGGACGGTGGGGAGTGGTATGGCTGCAGGCCCCCGGAGTAACAGTGAGCCTGAAGGATGCCAATCACCGTGCCAGATGTCCTCATACACCCTCGCTCCAACCAGAGGGGCAGGCAGGTGGGTCAACCAAGAGCCAGGCGAGAGGAGGCCTCCCTGCCTACGCAAGGCCCAGGCCTGAGTGGAGAGTCTGCCACCTGAGAAGGCTGGCCCTGGGCAGGAAGTTCACCAAAGCCGACTCTCAAGAGCAGTCACAGCCCCCTGGTGTCCTCCCTTGTTCCCAGAGGCCAAGCAGTATTCCTTCCAGTAAAAGGACTGCACCAACCAGTTGTTCCATTAAAACATGGAAGGGGCTTGGTGAGCTGTGAGCTGTAGGCTCCCCTGAGGCCTGGGGGAAAGGCTGAGGGGAAGGTCCCCCCACTTCCCCGCCCTGGGTGGAGGGCCTTCCATCTCATAGGCCAGCTGACGTCACAGCTTTGGGATGGACTAAAGACAGACCCTCCACACCCCAGACTCAAAATACCCAACTGCATTCATAAAACAGGAGCCACTGATCACTGTGAGACCCAGACCAAGGCCCCAACACAGGAACCGTGGGAGTCAGGAGGTGCCGCCTGCCTAAGCAGAGGGGCCTGTAACTGCCCTTCACCACAAGCTCCTCCCAGACCCTCTGCTGACCAAGGATGCAGAAGCAGACACAGACACACACGCAGAAGCGCAATCAATGGCACATGACTGCAGAGCCACCACCACCAATCTCTAATCTCTCTCTCTCCCACTCTCTGCCTCTCTTTAGTCTGTCTCTGATGCACGGTACAGCACCCAAGCTCACCCCATGTTAGTCTCCGCTTTCAATCAGGGGCCTCCAGCACCCCGGGGGCTTCCCCATTCCATCCTGAGGCCACTCAGTTTCAATCTCCTCCCCTTTCCAGGAAAAGTAAAGCGAATCTCCTCGGCACTCCCTGGCCCTGACGTCAGAGGCAGGAAGGACAGACGCGGAGCCTCTTAAAGACACAGTGCGGTGGATGCCCCAGCTGCTCTCCAAACTGGGGCCAGGACTGGGGAGGGAAGAGCTCGGCTGTCTTCCGGAGCAGCCTCCCCACCCCACTGTCCACGGGGTCCCCAACCACACTCCTGCTCCACCTGGCTCAGCCCACCAGCCCCGTTCCAGCCATCCACTCAATGGGTACCTTCAGCCATCAGCCCATCAGCAGACCCAGAGCCTGCTGGCCAGTCCCCTCAGCTCCTCTTCTCCCACCAGTGCGTGCTCCAGGCCTCAAATCTGCCAGAACCTGAACCTACCTACCCAGGTCCCCTTGGCCAGCCTGTCATGTCTGATCTTGTCGCTCCTGCTCAAGAGACTAATATGGCTCCTGGAGCTCCTGGGATCATGCAGCAATTTGCTTTATAATTTCTTTGTAAACTCTGTGTAATGTGTGTGTATGTATACATACATATACATATATATATATAATGGACTTCCCTGGTGAATCAGACGGTAAAGAATCTGCCTGCAATGCAGGAGGCCCGGGTTTGATCCCTGGGTCAGGAAGATCCCCCGGAGGCGGGTATGTGCAACCCACTCCAGTATTTTTGCCTGGAGAACCCCATGGACAGAGGAGCCTGGTGGGCTACAGTCCACGGGGTCACAAAGAGTCAGACATGACTGAGTGACTAACCCTAATAACTAATATATAAAATAGTGTGATAAGAGAGGGAAAAAAATCTAGCATTTGTCTCATCAGAGAGTAACACAATAAAGCAAATGTGAATCTTTAAAAGTCTAAATAAAGGGCTTTCCTGGTGGCTCAGTGGTAAAGAATCTGCCTGCCAATGCAGGAGACACAGGTTGGATCCCTGATCCAGGAAGACCCCACATGCCATGGAGCAACGAAGCCCATGCACCACCACTATTGAGCCTGTGCCCTAGAGCCCAGGAGCCACTACTGAAGCCCATGTGCCCCAGAGCCCGAGCTCCACAACAAGAGAAGCCACTGCGATGAGAAGCCCGTGCACCACAACTAGAGAAAAGCCTGAGCAGCAACGAAGACCAGGCACAGCCAGAAATAAATAAATAAATAAAATTAATTTTTAAAAAATCTAAATAAAATGCAACTCCCTGTGTGGCCCGGGGGACTCCCACCCTCCCTCCTGTATGCTCCAGCCACATCACTCTCCTTTTAGCTTTTTCTTTTTGGCTGTGCCATATCGCAGGTGCGATCTTAGTTCCCTGATGAAGGACTGAACCTGTGCCCCCTGCACTGGACGCGCAGTCTTTACCACTAGGCTGCCAGGAAGTCCTCCTGTTAGCTTTTGGAAGCACTGTGGGCTCTGTCCTCCTTCAGGGCCTTCATACAGTCAGTTCCTCCTACAAAACCACCCCGTCTGCTCTTCTCTTCCTCCCACCCCTATACAATTCATTCTTGGCCACTTTTCACATCTCAGATCAAAACATCACTGCCTCCAGGACACCGCCCCTGACCATGCAGAAAAGGTCAGACTCCTTGATAAATGCTCTTATAGAATCAATTGCCTGTCTACTTCAGTTTATCAACACACACTTCTTTGTGTGAGCACTGGATTACCGTGCAACTTGTCCCCAGCCTATGGATTCATGGAGGCACAGACTGCACCAGCCCTGGACCATCACTGTGTCTCCAGTGCCTGGCCGAGACAGCAGGTGCTCAGAAAGTATCTGACAAGTGAGTCAACTCACTCAGGGATCCCGTGGGCGGCACCGAGTAGGGCAGCAGGCCAGATGCCGGGAGGAACAGCAATATATGAGGGGCGGCTGCACAGTGGGGCAGGGATCTGTGGCCCCAACAGGCCACCATTCAAACAGAATCACACCTCCAAAAGGCTGGGGCTACCCCCCAGGTCAAGGAGTCCAAAGGTCAAGTTCAGAAGGCAAGAGTCAGCCTAGGCAGGAGAGACAGAAGGTCAGAGAAGCAACAGCCCAGGCAAAGAGCTTGCAGCAGGGCTGAACAGGACGGTCCCTAGGAGGCCAAAGACCCCCATCGTCCCGGCAGCGAAAGGGCCGTCTCTGGAGCTGGACGCCAGCATTCCCACCGCCACACTGGCCAGGCAGCACGTGACCGTGACCCGGTGGGTGGAAGAACTGCAGGGATGGTGCGCTGAGGGCCAAGAACTAACACAGGCTGGCCATGCCCACACCTCAGCGACCAGACCTCCCTGCCTTCCCGCTGCATTGTCACGGCAGAGCCGGCATGGAGGGTCAGCAGTGAACCAGGCCTGGGGCCCGCAGCCAGAGTTTCCACCGCTCCGGTGCTTCAAAACACACCATTCCTGCTGGATGATCCTGTGAGTGAAAGGAGCTGGGAAGGGACAATGACATCAGGACCCAAAAGGACCGTGGCAGGGAACCAAGAAAGCTCAGGGGTCAGGGGGACCATATGGACCAGCCACCGAGCATCAGCAGGGCAGGATGGGAGTCACCTGCGAAAGTGGCAGGAAGACCCTCCGATAACGTCCGCTCTGTGGGGAACACCGAGAGCCTAGGTTCTGAAGGCAGATGGAGTCCCAACTGCTCTGCTGTGCTCTGACCTGCTGCCTTGTTCTTGGGGAACCCAGGAAGTCGCCCAGAGGAAGAGCCGGGGTGGGGACAGTCCAAGAATGAAGAAGGAGGGGGCAGAGGTGGGGAGAGGGTGGAGTTGGCCCAGAACCCCTCAGCACATCGGGTCCTTCCACTGTGGAACATTCGGGGAAGCTTCCAAACAGGGCTGGACCCCAGCAAGGAACCATCGCGCCAGTGGATGATCAACGGTGCCCCCGGCCGAGGAGGCAGCACACCAATGCTCACCCGAGAGGGTGGCCCCCTGGGGCCCTGAAGGGTGGTCAAGGGGACACCCAAAGGAGACGTGACTCCATCCCTCCACCTCCTAGTACCTGCTCCTGGAGCCTCAACCCTATAAGGCAGGCACTGGACGCTACTCTGGGGCTCTGCTCAGAAGCAGAGGAGAGACGGGGCAGGATGGGAAGAAGGCCCAGAGAGGTGAGAAGGGTCCACACTCCCGGCGGACGGGCAAGATGGCCCGGTGGGGAGGCTGCAGGGCTCCGGCACCTCGAGGAGGGCAGGGAGGGTGCCCACGAGCTGCCCCCAGGAACCCACATCTCCTCTGCTCCCAGGGGACCTTGATTTGCAATGTGGAATCCACATTTCTTACACAGAGCCCAACGCTCACTCACCAACCAGGCCACCTTAGTCTCTACTGCCCTTCTCCGAACCCGCTCTCTCAGCGCCTCCTATAGCCATTCTTCAAATGTCACTGACCCTCAACACACTCGATCCCACCCAAACCCAAGCCCTTCATGCGAACCCCATTCGTCCTCTGTGCTGGATCCCCGAGCAGGGCAGAGAGCAGGGCCCACCCTGGCCCCTCCCCCAGCTGCTCCCCTCAGCAGGCAGCCCCACCCCACCCCGCCAGCCCAGCCTCCCTCTGGCCAGACCAGGAAACCACGGCTGCCTCCCACACTGCCTGCCACACCCGCCCCACCTGTTCCTGTTGTCCTCCAGGAAGTGATGGTCTTCATCGTGAAACGCCATTCAGACCCCAGCACTGCCTGGAGCCCTCCCTGGTGCCCCCCCAAGAAGAGGCCCACACTGGCTGGATGTCAGACCGAGACGTGACGTGGTGCACTATCCGTTATCGCAGCATCTTTACCAAACTTTATCACCCCATTGCTATGCACCCTGCACCATCACTGCCCCTCACCATCACCACTGCCACCATGACGCCAACACCTCCCTGCCACTGTCCCCCATCACCACCATCATGTCCAACTATCATACATCTGCCTGTCACCCCACTACACGCCACCATAGCACCCATTACCATCAACCTCTCCACCATCAACACGAACATGCACGCCTGCCCCAGTACCACATGGCCACCATCATTCATCATCACTCTATCCCCACCACCACGGTACCATCACCACACACTCAGCCTTGTAGCCCCCAAGACCTCTTCCCTGCCGCCACCACCTGATCACTATCACCTTTTGCCACTATCGTCCCCATCACGGTCACCCCCTTCCCATCACTTACACCTACAGCCCAAACTATCACCAAGGTCAATGTGAACCTCCACCCTCAGCATTTCAATTGTCAACCAGTCACCCCAATCCCCAGCACAATGATGAAGACAACTTCCCGACACAAGGATCAAAGGTCCTGGAGCTCAGACATGGCAACAGCTTCTCCGGGACCATAGCCCAACGACTCTGTGCCACCCCAGTCCCCGCAGCCCTCTTGAGCCCCCCACCCCGTCACCTCTGCCAGGAAGATGTACCGAGCCTGCAGGTCACGTACTTGGGCATGGGGTCGTTGTTGAAGCTGGAGTCGAACTCATCGGTGAGAACACTGCAAAGAGGAAATCTCACAATTAACCACCTGCACCCCACCCAACACACCAGGAACAAACACAACCTTAGCACACACACAGAACATGCACGAAAGCCAACCCCATAATGGGCCAGAAAGGTGGGGCCCTGGTGGCCTCCAGAGGACAGATACCACACATACCAGGATTTCAGGCTACAAAGCCACACATCCCTCTAAAGCACACATGGGACATTCTCTAGGAGAGACCACCCAGGTGGCTCAGACAGTAAAAACATCCGTCCTGCAATCCAGGAGGCCCAGGTTCAATCCCCGGGTTGGGAAGAACCCTGGAGAAGGAAATGCCAACCCACTCTAGTATTCTTGCCTGGAGAATCCCCATGGACAGAGGAGCCTGGTGGGCTACCGCCCATGGGATCCCAAAGAGTTGGACATCACTGAGTGACTAAATACTAACACATACAAGGCCACAAAACCAGTCTCAAGAGATCTGAAAAGATAGCTATCATACAAATTATTTTCTCCAACTACAATGGGATGAAGTTATAAATCAGTAACAAAAGACCCACGTCATAAAGTTAAAAACAAAATGCTAAAAATAAAACAAAAACTCTTGAGAAACCAACACATTACAACAACAGAAGAGCTGTGGCTTAAGTAAGAAATCATAGACGATATTGAGAAATCTGTAAAACCAAATGAAAATAAAAACACCACTGATCAAAACTGGTGAAACACAGATAAAGAATTCTTAGAAGGAAGTGTATAGCTTTGATAGTGATATAGTAGGAAACTAAAGAAGGTAGGGAAAACGTAACAGAACAAACTCCCAAAATTAGGAAGGAATTAATAAAGATAAGTGTGAAATCAAAGAGAATAGTAGCCACAGAAAATAACAGAGAAGATGAACAGAACCAAAGCTGGTGGACCTCTGGCAAGACTAAGAAAAGGAGAAAAGATGCAAGAAGACAAAAGTACAGAATGAAAAGAGGTAAATAACAAAAAGGACAACAGGGCTTTTAAGAAGTAGTAACTGGAAATTTCCTGGCGGTCCAGTGGTTACGACTTGGCATTTCCACTGCTGTGGCCCGGGGTTCAATCCTTAGTAGAGGAACTAAGATCCATCCCCCCCAAAAAATAATAGTAACTTTGAACTGAACAAACCATCTGCAAAAAAAGCATTTGGGAAACAAGTGGAGGCAACTGAAGACTAGTATTAAAAGCTATTAATGAACTGCTGGTAATTGTGCCAAGTGTATTCTAGATATATGATCATATTTCTTTTTAAAGGACTCATTTGGGACTTCCCTGGTGGCCCGGTGGTTAAGAATCTGCCTGGGAATGCACAGGACATGGGTCTGATCCCTGGGCGGGGAACTAGGATCCCATAGGCCATGGTGGGCAACTCAGCCTAAGTACACACGACAACTACAGAGCCCACACACCACAACAAAAGATCATGCGTGATGGAACTAAAACCCAATGCTATCAAATAAATAATTATTTTAAAAAAACAATAGTAATAAAGGATTCACTTGTACTGATAGGAAAAAAACACTAACATTTAATGAGACGTTTTCATGTCTGGGATTAGTTTTAAAAGCACCCCGGAAATAAAAGTAGTAGGAGGTATGTGGAACATTAGCAGCAGAGTATTGGCTAACCATGGGGGCAAGCAATGGATATATGGGGTTATTATTCTCTCTGCTTTTGTATGTTTTTGAAAATTCTCAAAAAAAAAAAAAGTCAAGAAACAAACAGAAAAATTCAAGAGAATTAGGAACAACTATATACTACTAAATTTAAAGGACAAGTAAAGCTAAGGAAAAATATTTTCAAAAAAATCAGTGTGCAGGCTTTGGCCAGCAATAACAGAGTAAGGCACACCAAGGTGGGGTGGGGGGAGGGGCAGAGTGGGAAGAGACTCCATGGAGGTGGGCCTGGCATCTAAAGCCCCCTTTCTCCTAGGGGCACCAGCCTATTTCAGAAGGGCAATTCTCTAGGCAAGAAGACTGGAGTGGGTTGCCATTTCCTACTCTTGGGGATCCTCCTGGGATTGCATTCTCATGTCCTGCAGGGGCAGGCAGATTCTCTTTTTTCTTTTTTTTTGTCTTTTAAAAAAACTATTTTATTGAGGTCTAACATACTTACAGTTTAAATTTGTTTAATTACTAATTCAAATTTTATTTTAAATGCCTTTAAGATAATTTTATATTTTAGATCGTAAGTCAAAATTTTTCTCTGTTCCATATAAATTCTGTATCTGGCCCAAAGTTTCACATGCTTACTCATTCTATTCTGCCTTTCTTTTGGGTTTTTTTTTTTTTTTTCCAGTTTATTTATTTTAATTGGAGGCTAATCATTTTATAACATTGCGGTGGTTTTGGCCATACATTGACATGAATCAGTGGCTGGCAGATTCTTAACCACTGAGGTCCTGAACACCAAGGAGAAACTCAGCAAGGAGCTCGGCTTCTACTCATCTCAGTCTCTGCAACCAGGACAAGATGACCTTAGAGTGCTCGTGTCCCTGGCAAAAGCAGTTATCAGTCGTTGCTGGAGGAAGTCCTGAGCTCCAAATGACTATAATTCATTCTCCAAATACAATGTCTGGCACACAACTGGTGATTTCCAGGAACACTACAATACTAGGCAACATAAAACAACAGAAACAACTGACAGCAGAAATACCCACAGGGGTTCCGAATATGGACGCTGTCAGACTCTGACCTTTGTTCAAGATCAAAGGAAAAAAAATGCAGCAGTTTAGGAGAACTGGAAACAAAAATGAAATAAAAACTCCAGAACTAAAAAATCATGCAAAAATCAGTAATTTATTAGACAGCTCAAAATATAATTAATCAACTAGAAGACAGGCCCAAACAAATATATATATATATATATATATATATACACTAAATCCTAGAGACACAAAAAGATGGTAAATGTACATAGAGAAGACAGTAGGTGAAATACGAAAAACAGCGGTAGAAAACGTCTTACATATGTGTAACTAAAGCCCCAGAGGGAGAAATGTGAAAATGGAGTAGAAGCAATCTTTAAAAAGAGGGATGCATGCTATTAAAATTATTTTTCTCCTAGCAAAAATGATACAACAAAAAAAGACAATGGCTGCAAATTTTCCAAAACTGGGGGAAAACAAACACAAAACCAAGCCAGATTTCAGAAATATCTTAAGCCCCAAGCAGCAAAAATTCAAAGAAAAACACACCTAGGTATAGCACAGTAAAACGCGAAAACCAAACATGAAGAGAAAAACTTAAAAATTAGAGAAAAGACATGCCACTGGCCAAGGAGCAATAATAAACCACTATCTGATTTCTCAACAGAAACAACAGACGTTAGAAGACAATGGAATGAAAGTTTCAAAATGCTGAACTTTGCTGAAAGTTTATACCTTCCAACCTAGTAATCCATACCAGGAAAAATATCCTTTAAGAAGGAATGTAAAACAAAGACATTTTCAAACAAACAAAAGCCGAGAAAATTTGACACCAGTCTACCTGTATGAAAGGTAGAAGGAATATGTCTCAGATGAAACTTAAACATGAAGGAAGAGAAAATAAATATACTGATAAAGGCAAAAAAGACAATTAAAATACTGTCTTTGGGAGATGCAAATCAAAACCACAATGACATATTGCCTCATACCAGTCCAGACAGCTATCATCAAAAAGAACACAAATAAAAAATGTTGGCAAGGATACGGAGAAAAGGGAACTCTTTGGCCCTATTGCTGGGAATGTGAATTGGTGTAACCACTGTGGTAAACAGTATGGAGGTTTCTCACAAAATTAAAAATAGGGAATTCCCTGGCAGTCTAGACGTTACGACTTGAGGCTCTCACTGCTAAGGACTGGGGTTCTACCCCTGGCTGGGGAACTAAGATCTTGCATGCTACTCGGCATAGACAAAACAAACAAACAAAAATCCTGAAAACAGAACTAACATATGACTCAGCAATTCTACTCCTGGGTATACATTAAAAAAAAAAAAAAAAAAAAGGAGAAGGCAATGGCAACCCACTCCAGTACTCTTGCCTGGAGAATCCCAGTGATGGGGGAGCCTGGTGGGCTGCCATCTATGGGGTCGTACAGAGTTGGACATGACTGACATGCCTTAGCAGCATCAATGACAAATTTACTGGGAATTCCCTGGTAGTCCAGTGGTTCGGACTCTGCATTTCTACTGCAGGGGACCTGGATTGGAACCCTGGTGAGGGAACTATGATCTGCATGGCGTGGCCAAAAATAAGTAATAAGAACTTTGTCCATTAAAAAAAAACAACCCAAAACACTAATTTAAAAAGATACATGCATCCCAATGTTCATAGCAGCATTATTTACAATTGCTAAGGTATAGAAGCAACCAGTGTCCATCCACAGATGAATGGATGAAGATGTGGTATGTGTATATACATGTGTGCACGTATGGGTATACATACACACACACATACATGTACACAATGGAATACTACTCAGCCATAACAGAATGAAATTTTGCCATTTACAGTACCATGGATGGACTTGGACAGCATTATGCTAAGTGAAATAAGTCAAAGAAAGTCAAATACTATAGGATATCACTTATATGCAGAATCTAAAAAAATACAACAAACTAGTGGATACAGCAAAAGAGCATCAGACTCACAGATACAAAGAACAAAGTAGGAATTACCAGCGGGGAGAGGGATGAGGGGCACCTTAGGGGTGCAAGTGTGGGAGTACAAACTACTGCGTGTAAGATAGGCTCAAGGTTGTATTGTACAACATGGGGAATATAACCAATATTTTGTAATAACTATTAATGGAAAGTAACCTTTAAAAATTGTATAAAAAAATTTTTTTTTGTAAAAAAAAAATTTTTTTTAGATAACCATGAAAAAAATTCTACATTTCTCCAAAGAAGACATACAGATAGCCAAAAAGCACATGAGAAGATGCTCAACATCAAAGAGAAATGCAAATCAAAACTACAAGGTATCACCTCACACCAGTCAGAATGGGCATCATCAAAAGGTCTAGGGACTTCCCTGGTGTTCTAGTAGTTGACCGCAGGCTTCCACGGGAGAGGTCATAGGTTCTATCCCTGGGTAGGGAAGTTCCACATGCTGTGTAGTATGGCCAAAAACAACATGGAATTAATAACTTGGGGGACTCTCTTGACGGTCTAGGGGTGAGGGCTCTGCATTTCCACTGCAGGGGCACAGGTTCAATCTCTGGTCAGGAAACTAAGATCTCACATGCCCCATGGCCCAAAAAATAGTCTACCAACAATAAATGTTGGAGAGGGTGTGACGAAAAGGGAACCCTCCTACACTGTTGATGGGAATGTAAATTGGGACAACCACTACGGAGAACAGTATGGAGGTTCCTTAAAAAACTAAAAACAGAACTACTATATGATCCAGCAATCCCTCTCATGGGTATATATCTGGAAAAACCCATAATTCGAAAAAATACATGGACCCCAATGCTCACTGCAGCACTATTTATTAATACCAAGACATGGAAACAACCTAAATGAACTTTTATACAAAACAAACAGACTCACAGATTTCAAAAACAAACTTATGGTACCAAAGGGGAAATCAGGGTGGGAAGAACAAATTAGGAGCTCAAGATTAACATATACACATGACTACATATAAAACAGATAACCAACAAGGACATGCAACTCTACTCAATATTCTGTAATAACCCATATGGGTAAATAATCTGGAAAAGAATGTACATATGTATATGTATAACTGAATCACTTTGCTGAAAACCTGAAACTAACATAACGTTGTAAATCAATTATAATAAAATTTAAAAAAGAAAGAAAGGGAATAAAATACTGTCTTTGAGGTTTATAGTATTCCAAGAGATAAAGGGAGTATCACACATAATAAAATGAACAATTCATCAGAAAGTGAAAACAATCCTAGATAAGTATGCACCTAATAACAAAGTCTTAGACCTTGAAGCAAATACTGATAGAACTAAAAGAATAAACGTATCTGTAGTCTCTTGGTAATCAACAAAGCAAGAATAACAAAACGTGATAAGGATAAAAAAGATCTAAACACTATTATCAACAACTTGACCTAACTGACACTTATAAAGAGTACACTTAACAACTGCAGAATATATCTGAAACACTCAGGATATGAAGCCATAAAATGAGTCTCAGTAAATTTCAAAAGGCTGAAATCTTTTTAAAAAGTTTTCATTTATATGGCCACGTCAGGTCCTAGTTGTAGCACACAGGCTTAGTCACCCCGCAACGTGGGGGATCTTAGTTCCCCAACCAGGGATCAAGGCCGCACCCCCAGTATTGGAAGGCAAATTCTTAACCACTGGCGCACCAGGGAAGTCCCAAAAAAACAAAATCTTAAAAGAAAACAACACAATGAAATATGACTGCCCAGTCATCAAAACTACAGAAATTGAACCTTTCTAGGAATCAGCAATAATCTGTATCTTATTGCCTGGTGCCCTGGTGGCTCAGTGGTAAAGAATCCGCCTGCCAATGCAGGAGACGCAGGTTCGATCCCTGGGTTGGGAAGATCTCCTGGAAAAGGAAATGGCAACCTATTCCAATATTCTTGCCTGGAGAATCCCACGCTCAGAGGAGCCTGATAGGCTACTGTCCATGGGGTCACAAAGAGTCAGACATGACTTAGCAACTAAACAGTATCTTAACTAAAGTGTCAAATATAAGAAGTATACATTTATTAAAACTTAATTCAAATGAAGCATTTATGTACTTATACCTCAATTTTTAAAGAAACATTTACAGTACCAAGTTTGGAGAGGGTGTGGAGCAAATCTGACCGCTCTCATCTGGCTGGTAGGAGTGTAAATGGTAACAAGTGCTGGATGTATCTGTCAAAACTGAACACATGCACCCAGTGCCTCAGGATTTCTACTCCTAGATATTTCCCCAGAAGAAAGATATTCCTTTTAAAAGGCACCAGAGATTTATAAAAGAAGGTTCTTAGCATCACTATCAAAAGAGCAGAAACCAGGAATTCCCTGACATTCCAGTGGTTAGGACTCCATGCCTTCACTGCCAAGGACTTGGGTTCAATCCCTGGTTGGGAACTATGATCTCACAAGCCACACTGAGCTGCCAAACAAAACAAGAAAAAATGAATAAACAAAAAAAAAAAAAACCTAAATACATGGACAGATATGCTATGCTGATGGACTGGAAAACTCAATCAAGTAAAAAGTCAATTCACAAAAACAGTCTATAGATCAATGCAATCTAAGCTGGTTTTCTTGAGAAGCTGATTCTAAAATTTACATGGAAATACAAAAGACTAAAAATAACTAAGACAATATTGAAGAATATCAAAGCGTAATATAAAGACACAGTAATTATAAGTCTGCTTTAGCCCAAGGACAGTCAACATAATGTAATAGAGAGCCTAGAGACATCTACACATGTGGATACTCAATCTGTAGCAAACCTGTCATTGTAGAGTGACAGAACTATCATTTTCTGAGACACTATAGTATATATGTTGCTCAGACAATCAGAGAAAGTATCTTTATAAAATTCACTGAAAAATTCTTCTTCACTGAAAATTTTGTGATGTGTCAGTTTTGAAAATTTCACAGTAATAACTTTGTGTTTATAATATACACAGGTTGGAACAAAAACAAAGCGAAATGTGAATGGTAACAACAGTCCTAAGTCATATAATAAACCCTTGATCAATTTTAAGCTCCAACAACTTCACATAGTGATTGTATCATTTTCTAAAAACATATTGATACGTCTCTAGTCAATAATGTATTAGAAAATGAAACGATCTCTACTTACTTATACAACTACTACTATGCATACTTAAAGCATACAGGGGCTTCTGTAGTGGCTCAGTGGCAAAGAATTTACCTGCCAAATCAAAAGTCCACACAGCAAGGAAGACCCAGCACAGCGAAAAAAATTAATGAATGAATAAAAATTATTTTAAAAATAACAGAAATGCATATATGTGCACCAAAAGATATGTACAAAGATGCTCACAGCTGCATTATTTGCAACACCCCTCCCCAAAAAAGAAACAATCCAGATGTCCACCAACATTACAATGGATCAACTGTGACATAAAAACTTCACATATACCAATGGAAATGAACAAACAACACAGTATGGATGAAACTCACATGGTGAAAGAAACCAGATAAGAAATAGATGTATGATGTCACGTGTATGTCTGTGTGTGTTGAGTAACAGAGCAGTTAAATGGTTACGCTTGGGGATAACAGAGGGCATAGTGATTAGGAAGTAATCTGAGGGGGTTTCCAAGATGCCATGATGTGTTAATTCTTGCCCCAGACAGGTGGTGGTTTCATGGAGTTGAATGTGTTTAAATTTCAATAATTCGTGCTCGCTTCAGCTGCACATATACTAAAATTGGAACGATACAGAGAAGATTAGCATGGAAGAATGAAACTAGAACACTTTCTAACACCATACACAAAAATAAACTCAAAATGGATTAAAGATCTAAATGTAAGACCAGAAACTATAAAACTCCTAGAGGAGAACATAGGCAAAACACTCTCCGACATAAATCACAGCGGGATCCTCTATGACCCACCTCCCAGAATATTGGAAATAAAAGCAAAAAAAAACAAATGGGACCTAATGAAACTTAAAAGCGTTTGCACAACAAAGGAAACTACAATCAAGGTGAAAAGACAGCCCTCAGATTGGGAGAAAATAATAGCAAACGAAGCAACAGACAAAGGATTAATCTCAAAAATATACAAGCAACTCCTGCAGCTCAATTCCAGAAAAATAAATGACCCAATCAAAAAATGGGCCAAAGAACTAAACAGACATTTCTCCAAAGAAGACATACAGATGGCTAACAAACACATGAAAAGATGCTCAACATCACTCATTATCAGAGAAATGCAAATCAAAACCACAATGAGGTACCATTACATGCCAGTCAGGATGGCTGCTATCCAAAAGTCTACAAGCAATAAATGCTGGAGAGGGTGTGGAGAAAAGGGAACCCTCTTACACTGTTGGTGGGAATGCAAACTAGTACAGCCACTATGGAGGACAGTGTGGAGATTTCTTAAAAAACTGGAAATAGAACTGCCATATGACCCAGCAATCCCACTCCTGGGCATACACACCGAGGAAACCAGATCTGAAAGAGACACGTGCACCCCAATGTTCATCACAGCACTGTTTATAATAGCCAGGACAGGGAAGCAACCTAGATGCCCATCAGCAGATGAATGGATAAGGAAGCTGTGGTACATATACACCATGGAATATTACTCAGCCGTTAAAAAGAATTTCATTTGAATCAGTTCTAATGAGATGAATAAAACTGGAGCCCATTATACAGAGTGAAGTAAGCCAGAAAGATAAAGACCAATACAGTATACTAACACATATATATGGAATTTAGAAAGATGGTAACGATAACCCTATATGCAAAACAGAAAAAGAGACACAGATGTACAGAACAGACTTTTGGACTCTGTGGGAGAAGGCGAGGGTGGGATGTTTCGAGAGAACAGCATCAAAACATGTATATTATCTAGGGTGAAACAGATCACCAGCCCAGGTTGGATGCATGAGACAAGTGCTCAGGCCTGGTGCACTGGGAAGACCCAGAGGGATCGGGTGGAGAGGGAGGTGGGAGGGGGGATCAGGATGGGGAATACATGTAAATCCATGGCTGATTCATGTCAATGTATGACAAAAACCACTACAATATTGTAAAGTAATTAGCCTCCAACTAATAAAAATAAATGGAAAAAAAATTTTCAATAATTCACTGAGCTGTATGCTTTCTATTTCTGTACGTTTATGAACGTATGATATATACTGCCTCCAACCCCAATTAAAAAACTAAACTATAGGGACTTCCCTGGTGGTCCAGTAGCTAAGACTCCACGCTCCTAACGCAGGAAGCCTGAGTGTGATCCCTGGTCAGGGAACCAGATCCCACATGCCGCAACTAAGAGTCTGCAAGTCGCATAAAAAGATCCCTTGTGGTGCAACTAACATCCAGCCAACCAAGACCTGATGCAGACAAATAAATAAAATAAAAATAAACATTAAAAAAAAAAAAACTAAGCTGTAGAACTTAGAGATGCATATTTGGGTATTATAACTCTAAAGAAAAGCAAGGCTATATAACAGTTAGAATCAACACAATCTTAGAGGGATAAGAGACAGTGATTGAGAGTGAGCTCAGGGGGGCTTCTGCTGTCTTAACCTGAATAGTGGTTATGCAGATATTTGCTTTATGATAAATCATTGAGCTGTACGTTTATTTTAATGCACTTTTCTACATGTGAATTTTATGTTACAACACAACAGAATAAAAAAAACCTCCAGGAATGAGTTTAATAGCAGATTAAACATATATGAAGAATTAAATTAACTAAAAGGTTAGAAGATATAATCTGGAACGCAGCACAGAAACAAAAATATGGAAGAGACAGACTAGGTGATGTGAACACTGGAGTAGAAGATGCAGCATGTCTAAATGGAGTTCCAGAAGGAAAGGAGAAGAAGGAAGGCTAATATTGAAGAGTAGCAGAGAATTTTCTAGAACTAATGAAAGACGCTAAACCACAGATTTAAAAAGCTCACCAAATCCACAATAGCATAAATAAAAAGAAATCTAGGGACTTCCCTAGCAGTCCAGTGGTTAAGACTTCACCTACCAACGCAGAGGGAGCAGGTTAGATCCCTGGTTGGGAAGGCAAGATATCATAATGGAAGCCACAGAAAATAACCATCAACTTAAATCCAGCTCAGAGAAAATACTTCTTAAGAATGAGATGAATGTAATTTACCATATTAACAGAATAAAAATAGAAAACTCATCTAATTATCTCTAAAGATGCAGGAAAATATTTAATGAAATTCAAACTCACTTTATGATTAAAACTCCAAGGAAACTAGGAACAGAAAGGAACCTCCTCAACCTGACAAAGGGCAGGTATGGAAAGACTACAGCTAACATACCTAATAATGAATGCTTTCTCCCTAAAATTGAGAACAAGACAAGGATGTCTGTTATTACTTTTTGTTGTTGTTCTCATTTTTTTCATCATTGTACTGGAGATTCTGACCAGTGTGATAAGGCAAGAAAAAAACAATGAAAGCATACAAATTGAAAAAGAAGTCAACAGTAGAAGAAAAAAGGGAATTAAAAAAAAAAAGGCAATACCGTAAGTGAGAAAGAAAGAAGTTTAGAACAGAGGAGACAAATATAAAGCACAAAATAAGATAGCAAATATTGAATACAATCCCAGAAATCCAATGATTACCTTAAACTTTAATGGAATAAATCTTCCTGTTTTTTAAAGCTATCAGAATAGATTTTGCAGTCCTTTTCCCTGGTGGTGCAGTGGATAAGAATTCACCTGCCAATGCAGGGGACACAGGTTCGATCCCTGGTCTGGGAAGATTCCCCATGCCTCAGAGCAACTAAGCCTGTGTACCACAACTATTGGGTCTTTGCTCTAGAGCCCAGGAATCCCAACTACTGAAGCCCCCATGCCCTAGAGCCCATGCTCTGCAACAAGAGAAGCCACCAGACTGGGAAGCCTTCACACTGCAACTAGAGAGTAGCCCCCACTCACCGCAGCTAAAAAAAAAGGCCCGTGCACAGCAACGAAAGCCCAGCACAGCCAAAAATAAAAAAATAAAAATTTGGAATAAAAAGTAAGGGGGTTCATTTTACCCACAGAATATAAACTTTGCAACACACACAAACGAAAGAACACAACAGACTGACTGGTTGCCTACGGAATAAGAAGGGAGTGCAATGGTCATGGATGATTAAAATAAGATGTGCAAGATGGTGGGGGTTTGGACTTGTCCAAACCAATGATGATCACTTGCCATGAGCTGAGGAGTGTGACCACCTCAACTCTCTGGGGCCAAATACAAGAAACACACAGAATGGCAAAGGAAGACACACATGGGACCCCTTGGTTCCAGCCTACAAAACAGTTTAAACCCCAGATGCTTAAACCCATGGGCCATGGCAAGTGGACACAGGTATGGCCCACAGTGGGATACACACCCGTGCACAGTGCCCTCCAGGGTCCACAACGGGAGACCTGCACAGATCACATACAACCCCCGCCAGGTGCATGCACACACTGCGCGGTACACTCGCGCCAAGGGGCCCATCCTGAGGACATGTTGGTACACACCCAGGGGTAAGCCACAGGGGTGGCTGAGGCCACCGCCCCCTGAGAAACTGGCTCAGCACTCAAGGCTGGGGGAGAGGCGCAAGGGATCACAGGAACAGAAGGTCCGGGGGAGTCCAGCGAGTGCTCCACCATCATCCCGAGAGGACTGAAAGGCTGGAGGGGCAGGCTCAGGCCGCCCACCTCGTGACCTCAGGTGCACTCACCTGGCCTCCGGAGAACGGCAATCTTCCCCCATCCACACAACCTGCTTCAGCACATCCGAGCAACAGTACTGGTCGTAACAGCTGCCGCAGCAGAAAACAGGACAGACCCAAGGGTCAACCTTGCGCCCACGAGAAGTCATACACAGCTGACTATGGGCTGGAACACATAAAAACACTGTTCACCCGTGGCCACGGGGCCAGCCTTCAGCCCTGTCCCAGCCCACACCGCCCCTTCCCCAACAAGGCCAGCAGGCCTGGGCAGCCGGGCCGCCTCCACAGCATCCTCTGGCCAATGCCCCAACCAGCCTCGCCCTCTCCTGTGGACCACAGCAGAGGTGTCCACCTGGGCCCCGTCCCTCTCCCATCAGTGCACTGGACCTCCAGATGGGATGGTGAACTTTCTACATTCGGGTCCGACTCGGCCCCTCCTCAGCCTCAAGCCAGGGGATCAAGCCCAGGCTCCACAAAGCAGCATCCAGACTGCAAAGGACCTTGAAGGTCACCCCATCCTCCCCCTTCAAATCAACTTACCCTTCGAGGTCTTCCTCCATGTCCCCTTCTACGGGAGCCACCCAAGCCCAGAAGTCACACCCCCACACAGCAGTCCCTCCCATGTACTTGGGGACCAGGCACTAGACTGACCCATTTTCTTCTTCCTCTTCTTTTTGGCCGTGCCACATGGCATGTGGGATCTTACTTCCCCGACCAGGGTTCAAACCCACGCCCCCTGCCCTGGAAGCACAGAGTGGGCTGAGTTGTTCTTAATCCTCACGTCCTGTCCCCACCGCTCAGCCGTGGCAGCCTCGGCCCCGGCTAGACACTCCGACTGCAGGGGCCAGCCCTCACAGACCATCGCCTTACAGCAGGCTGTCTCCCGACCAGTTCACCATCGGCCACAGTCACTCCCACCACAGAAGTGTCCGGGTCGTGTCCCAGCACTGCTGCTGGGCCCGCAGCAGGCAGCTAGGAAACATCCGTGCCCCCAGCAGCCAGAGCTCTGAGGCGAGGGCACCATGTGGAGCCCCAGAACCATCACACGGCTCTTAGCCAGAGGTGGGATATAAGTACACCTGGCTGACAGGTGTGGAAACAGACCACAAAGTTTGCAGACTTCCAGGAAGCTGCTACAGCCAAATGTTCCCACGTACCCTTAGGCTACTTCAGCACAGATCTGGTGTCCACTAGCAGGAGAGAATGGTCCTGGATGCTTCCCTGACAGACCCTAAATGGAACACCCAGCCCAGCAAGGCCCAGACAACTATGGTAGACTGGGGATGGTCCTGATGATAAGCCCTGAGGTAGAAAGCAATGGAACTCTAAGAACCCTGTCTGACCATACCCCCAGGGCAGCGGGCAGCATCTGGAGACCCAGCCTGGTTGGTGTATTTGTCACTCCCAAACATTCCTCCTTGGGCTAAGGATGATTTTCCACAGTTTATTTTTAAGAAATTGTAGACAAAGGAGAAGCTCTGAAAACTGAGTAGGAGTTACGCTTTTGTAATAGATATTTGCAAGTATAAAGGAAATCTCCATTTGTAAGGGAGATTACCCTGTGGCTCAGTGGTAAAGAATCCACCTGCAATTGCAGGGAAGCTCCTCTGGAGAAGGAAATGGCAACCCACTCCAGTATTCTTGCCTGGGAAATCCCATGGACAGAGGGGCCTGGCGGGCCACAGTCCATGGGAGTCACAAAGAAACTAAGCAACAACTCACTGCCATACTAGGAAGAGGGTACAGACCCTATCAAGGCTGCAGGCATAGATTTAAATCTGTGTAACAATTTTACCCTTCTTTACTGGGTTTTTCCTCATGACTCCCAATATCCACTTTGGCCTTTAGTTCAAGACAGCATTCAAGGTGAGGGCTTCTACCATTTGGGCAAGTTACTGTTTCCTTGGGTCTCCCATGCATACCGGAGGTACACTGGTAGTGTCAGTCACTCAGTCATGTCCGACTCTTTGTGACCCCATGGACTGTAGCCCGCCAGGCTCCTTCCTCCGTCCATTGGATTCTCCAGGCAACAATACGGAGTGGATCACCATTCCCTTCTCCAGAGGATCTTCCCAACCAGGAATCGAACCTGGGTCTCCTGCATTGCAGGCAGACTCTACCGTTTGAGCTACAGGGAAGACCTATTCCACCATTTGAGTGAGTTACTCAGTTTCCTTGGGAATCAAACCTGGGTCTCCTGCATTGCAGGCAGACTCTTTACCATTTGAGCGACAGGGAAGACCTATTCCACCATTTGAGCGAGTTACTCAGTCTCCTTGGGTCTCTCATGCATACCAGAGGTATACATGTAGTTCAACTTTTATTTTTCTCCTGTTCATCTGTCTTAACATCAATGTAATTATTAAACCAGCCAAAGAACCTACAGGGCAAGAAGAGGAATTCTTTCCATCCCAACAGTATCAAGCACCCTGGGGCCACTGGTGGAGCAAGGTCCAAAGACAGAGGCATTGACTGACCTCCTTGAGAAGGCACAACTAGATAGTAGGTGGTGCTCTGGGCAAAGCTGCAGGGCAGAGGGTGGGACCACCAACAGGCCCAACCTAGCCAGCCTTCCACCTGGCAGCAGGTATGGCCAGCACAGCCCAACCTACTGGGTAGCTCAGGAGACCTACCTCCTTTTATAGACTTTACAGCCACAGCCCAGCCCAAGCTTCTAAGCTGGGCCTGAAGACACAGACAGGTTGAGTGTTTGAGCCAAAAGTCCATGACACAAATGTTCTTCTGATCCCCAGACACTCTGAACCAGAGTCTCCAGTCCTCACTGGAACTTCTCACCCCAAGCCCTCCAGATTCATCCCAGTCCCCAGGAAATAAAGTCCTTCCCTTGGAGAACAACACCCACCCCAGAAGGATCTTAAGCCTCCTAGGAAGACGGGTGGGGCAGGGGGAGGGCACTCTTCTATTTCCCTACCCTTAAAAGTTCCCCAGCTGGGCCTCCACCGGCCAGGATTCATCAGTCTACAATCAACCTACAAGAGCTAAGTGTCTCATCCAACCTTGGGGGCCAGCCTGAGCGGTCTCCAGGACCGCCAGGCCAATGGAGGCAGAAGGTGGAGGCTCCCAACGAATAAACCGAGGCCAAGGAAGGCCTCAGATGCAGGGGCCCAGCCTCCCTGCGGCCACCAACCCTCGCTAAGGCCAAGCAGGAAATCCCACGCCAGCCTCTGAGAACGCAAGCCCTTGGGACCCTAGAGGACAGACCTCCCCCCAGCCACGACCACCACCACCACGCCAGGGCAGAACAATGACGGCAGATGCCCAGATGTCTGGGCAATGTCAGTGCAGGCGGGAGGGAGGCTGGGGTGGGGAGAGACCAGTCGTGGGGTCCGCACACTGCCTCGGGGTTATGAGGCTCCGTTGGGGTCACTGGGGGGACGGCGCCGCCTGGGCTTGCAACCAGGGACGGCGCGGACATGGCCGCCTCCCCTGCCTGCCCGGGACGAACTCCCCGCCACCCGCCAACACTCACCTCCCTCAGGCGCCGGGAGCAACAACAGCAAGAGCAGCAGGATGCGGGGCGCGGGGGCCGGCGCGGCCATGGCTGGGAGCGCAGGGGGACGGACGGACGGACCAACAGACGTCCCGGTGTAGCCGCAAATCTTAGCGACCCGCGCGGCCGCAGGCTTCCTCGCCCCGCCCCGGCCGTTCCGGGAACCCCGCCCGGGGGGGAGAGGAGGGACGGGAGGAGGGGAAGCGGACGCGCCTCCCAGCCTCGGGGCCAGGGACGCGTCCGGTGTCGGCCCCTCTGGGGACAGGCTCCCGGACGCAGGCGACCACCCAAGTTGCCTTCGATTCTCTCGGGGGCCCTTGTGCGCTCCCATCCCGGCCTCCGCCCTCGGGTCCGGAGAGGGGTCTTCGCGGGGATCAGCTTCCCAACACTTGAGTGCCCATTGGGTGCTGCAGGCTAAGCCGGGATGGAGCCCCTCCCCGCCCCTCGGGTTCCCCACCTGCCCGGACATCCTCGGTCCTCGGGAGGTACCTGAGGACCGAGTGGGACCGCGACAGCGCCCGGAGCAGACCTCCGCACACAGTAGGCGCCTAACAGACACAGGTTCCCTTCTGAAAGCCTAGTTCGGAGGCTTCTGGGGGACCCCATCTCTGAGGACACTCCATCGCCCTGCCTCCTGGGGTGACACCCCTATCCCGGAGGTCTCCTTACCCTGATGCCAGGCAGGCTCACCCCTGCCTCAGGGCAAGACTGGCTCGGCCTAAGGGAAAGGAACTAGATGCTTCCAGACACACCTGGCTCGGGGTTGGGCCAGCTGGCCCAAATCCTTGGGGGCTGCCAGAGCACTGGGCTCTCACAGGGCACCCTGAAGTGGGGCCCCGGCTGACCACCCCCTCATTGTGGGTTAGGATGGAAAGGAACAGGACCCTAAGGGGACTTCCCAGGACAGACCTCTTCCCCATGTCCTCTGCTGCGTAGCTCCTCTCAGAAGTTCCTAGATAATACTATCTGATCCACATTTCCTGAGTTGTTTTATAGTTGCTAAAACTACCACCAAATGGAAAAAAGTAACTACTTAATGATCAGGCCCAGGTAGCCCCAGGATGGTTAACACCTGTGATGCCACCCTGTTACCTCACCGTCCATCAATCCGAACTGCACATGTGCTGATGACATGTCCTGCGATCCTGTCCTTCACCTGGCCTTTGAAAACACTTTGCTGAGGGCCTTCCCTGGTGGCTCGGCAGTAAAGAAGCCACCCACGATGCAGGAGGCACCAGTCTGATCCCTGATCTGGGAAGATCTCACAGGCTGCGGAGCAACTAAGCCCGTGCCCTACAACTACTGAGCCTGTGCTCTAGAGCCCAGGCTCCACAAGTGAAAAGTGTTGGTCGCTCAGTCGTGCCCGACTTGTTTGTGACCCTGTCAGGCTCCTCTGTCCATAGAATTCTCCAGGCAAGAACACTGGAGTGGGTTGTCAAGCCCTCCTCCAGGGGAACTTTCCAACACAGGGATCCAACCTGGGGCCACCTGCATTGCAGGCAGATTCTTTCCAGTCTGAGCCACCAGGGAAGCACACTCCACAACAGTGAGAACCAGAACTAGCGAGCAGCCCCTTCTCTCCACAAGAGAAAATCCCGCACGGCAACGAAGACCCAGAACAGCCAAAAAAAAAAAAAAAAAAAAACACTAATTTGTGGACCTAGCTTGACCATGTGAAAGTGTTAGTCACTCAGTCGTGTCTTGACTCTGTGACCCCATGGATTGTAGCCCGTCACAGTATCCATGGGATTTCCCAGGATAGGATACTGGAGTGGGTTGCCATTTTATTCTCTAGGGGATCTTCCCAACCCAGGGATCGAACCCAGGTCTCCTGCATTGGCAGGTGGATTCTTTACCACTGAGCCACCTGGGAAGCCCACAGCTCCTAAGACAGAGTCCCGATTTCAGTTCCTGCACTGACTGGGGCTCCGTGTGCCTCCCTGCTGTCTGCATCCACCACGCACATTCCCCCACCCTCCCTGGCTCCCAGCTTAAACAGCTCCTCCTCTAAGAAGCCTCTGGAGATGCCAAGTCTGGGTTAGGACTCCCCTAGGTGTTCCCACAGCCCTTGTGACCCCCAGCCCAGCACCACACCTTGGGGTTATGTGGGTGTCTTCTGCTACTTTGGGGGCTAAGTGAGGCTGGGACTATGTCTTGTTATCCAGCACAGGGCCGTGCACACAGCGGATGCTTGATAACAACTGGAAAAGGAAATAAAGGATCTCCTCTAGCCCATGGACCACTTTCCCCTGAGAACCAGCCCAGAAATCACTCCCCCCAGGGGATGGGCTGACAGTACCCACAGTCCTCTCTGTGGTTTGCGCTCACCCTGCCCTCACTGCCCCAGCACTGACCATGCTGGACTACAGCTGCTGGTGCATCTACCTCTGCCAGGAGCATACTCGATGGTGTTTCAGCCTGTCTTCTACTCTTCCCTGTACATCCTTCCTCTACCCTACCCCGTCCTGGGGCTGGATCCCTCTTTCTCTCTCTCCCTTCCTCTAAAGAGTCAACAGAAGGCAGCTGCAGGAGGTCAGAAGGTGGGAGGAGAGTACATGGGTGGGGCTCTTCCTTCCCTAATCCTTCCTGAAAGCTCCTGGGGGCAATCAGACACACACACCCCCACCCCACTCCCTCAGCTACAGCTCCCTGCCTCCTTCCATTCAGAGCCACATGCTGAGAAACTGAGATTTTTTTTATCTTGAGAGCCCCAGGGAGGGACTGGTTGAAGAGACCCCTCTGTAACTCAGTTACAGCTCATAGCAACTGAATAGGTTGCTGCAACTGAGTTGTGGCTCACAGCAACTGAATAGGAGGTCAGGGGCCAGTGGGAAAGGGGGTTTCCCACCAGGTTCCAGTAACCCTTCCCCTCCTGAGCCTTGACCCTGCAGGCTGTAGAGAGGAAACATTACCCAACACTCCTGTGAAGAATGTTGCCCACTATCTCAGTTCTCTTTCCTTCTTCCCTGGTGGCTCAGATGGTAAAGAACCGGCCTGTAATGCAGGAGACCAGGGTTTGATCCCTGGATCGGGAAGATCCCCTGGAGAAGGGAATGGCAACCCACAATCTTTGTCTGGAGAATCCCATGGACAAGGTGGGGCTAAGGTCCTTGGGGTCACAAAGAGTTGGACACAACCGAGCAACTAACACTTTCACTTTCATCCCAGTTCTACAAGAATCTAGCCATTAACTATCGCAGCAGACCTTGGACGGTGTACCTGAGGGGAATTCGGGATGAGAAAATCAGGAAGCCTTCTGTGCTCTGGACACTGACCCTGGACAGTGAAGATGCATATCTAAGGAATAATTCCAATGAACCCAGTCCTTGCATCTTCCCTTACATAGAAAAACCAGGGCTGGAATCATTCATTTGAGGTGTCAGTTCTTTGTGATAGTAATCTACATGTTTTTGTTTTTGCTAGCAAAATATGCCTGTATATCCTGGCTCCTCCCTTACATCTTCAGAGCAACTCCTCAGCGCTTTCTGAGATGCTGTCTTTTGGGCTTTTGTCTTCATTAAGGTCCCCGAATAAAACTTAACTCACAACTTTCAGGTTGTGCATTTTTCTTCAGTCCACAAAGCCTAGGGATGAAAACGGCTCCCAGTGATGCTAGCCCTGGGTGCTGTCACCCAGATCCACCCACAGATCTGTAAAGGGCCCTTTTAGTGAGGTCTCCTCTAATAAGCATTGTTAAGAATGACTATTTCCTGAGATCTTCCCTGGTGGTCCTATGGCTGGGACCCCATGCTCACAATCCAGGGAGGTGGGTTTGATCCCTGGTCAGGGAACTGCAACTCAGACCCAGCACAGCCTAAAATAAGTAAATAAGCATTTTAAAGAAAAAAAGAATGACTATTTTCTGCTGGAACCTTTACACACGTGTGTGGCAGCCACGCTATAGATGGGAACTCTGCCTGGGGCCAGAGCAATACCCAGTGACGCCCAGAAAGCCCGTGCTCTCCAGGACTTCCACGCCAGGAGCATGAGAGCTAAGCGGAGCACAGCGCAGGGTCCGTGCTCTTCCTCTTCACCAGCACCTGCCCGCCCCCCCACTCCCTCCCACCCCCCCCACCCCCTCCCACCCCGGCTTCCTCCATATCAGAAGGCAGAAACGCTTGATGCACTTTTCAGCTTCCTTTGTCCAGCCAATCAGACATACCCTCCTGGGGTCAGAGGTCCCTTCCCTGAGGCATGCTCAGGGGGCTGGTGACCAGTGGCAGGACAGCAGAGCCTCTGCTGTGGTGGGGGTCCTGGCAGCTGGGCAGCAGCCCGCAGTGTCCGCCAGAGAAGAACTGTGATGTGGGCATGACCTCTCTGTCTTGTCCTCCTGCGCCCTCGGTGGTTCTGGGAGGAACACACGTTCCTTTTCATAAATCCCACTTCTGATTAGAGTCAGTTTCTTCCACCTGATAAAACTGTCAGCAGGTGACCAGGGAAATGGGGGTGCATCTGGACTGGACATTTGCCTGGTTGGAGCCAGAGGCAGTGGAAATCCAGCCAAGATGAAGGGAGAGGTTTTGGCAGCCCTGGTAGGCTGAGACAAAACTAGAACAGCCATCACTGCCAGCGTGGGACAGGTCTTCCCTGACTTACAATGGGGCTACGTCCTGATAAGCCCCCTGTAAGTTGAAAATGTCATAAGGCGAAAATGTACTTAATACATTCAGGACATTGACTGCCTTCTCAGTGAGGCCTTCTTACATTCTTACAACCCTGTCCCAAGCCCTCTGCTCTGTCCCAGCACCCTCTACTACACTACATCTTTTTCTTTTTTTAATCTTTTCGCTGCACCCCGTGTTATGCGGGATCCTAGTTCACCGACCCGGGATCAAACCCTGACCCCTTGCACTGGCAGCTTGGATCCTTAACCACTGAACTGCCAGGGACCTCCTAATGCCCTACATCTTTACTCATCTCTCTGCCGTGTCTCCCAACACCAGAAAGTCAGCATTGTGAGGCAGGGAGTTTGCCCCTGTGGGGCTTCCCCCGTGGCTCAGATGGTAAAAAAATCTGTCTGCAATGCAGGAGACCCAGGTTGGGAAGATTCCCTGGAGAAGGAAATGGCAACCCACTCCAGTATTCTTGCCTGGAGAATCCCATGGACCGAGGAGCCTGGCGGGCTACAGTTCATGAGGTCACAAAGAGTCGGACATGACTGAGTGACTAACACTTTCACTTACTGCTGTATTCCTACTGCTTAGCACATGGCAGGCACTTTATGTGCCAAGTTGATGAATTAAGTGAGATGAAGATGTGTATGAAAGAATCAGAGGAATCAGACTGCCACCAACTTCCACCCCTTCTCCACGTCCTTTGTTCATCTAATCAAGGTGTCCTCCCCTCATACCTCATGAGGACGTTTCTTTGCAAGGGGAGTCAAGTCTTCTCAAGCCCCTCTCCCTGACTTCTTCTTAAATTAGAGATGGATTCCAGCATGTGTGGAGACCTTATTACAAAGTCAAACCTAGGGGATGGCTTACGTATCAAAGGAACCTTAAGACTTTGGTATTTTACATTAGCTAAAATATACAGACTTTATGTGGGTAGAGACTTCATGTAGGCATCTTAGGGCAGAATTTATCAATATAGGCGATCTTACCCAGAACTTGGGATTCAATGTGCTAGCGTTAAGCTACTGGGGGTTGTTCTGCAAGTCTGGTTGCTTGACTGAAATGAAAACTGGGTCTCACTAAATGCAGTTGTGATGTCAGTTGCTTCCTGGTATAATGTAAAGAATCCAAAGCTTCGGAAAGATTCACACATTCATTCAAAATAAATGTTGGGCTAAATTGATCCAGGACAACTCACCTTTTCCCTGAGTCCCTGGAGAGGACCCAGGAGATACTCCCTTCACCAAGGCTTTGAGAAGTCCATTGCTGAGAAGTTTCCATTTGCTAGGGCAGCTATAACAAAGTACCAGACTCTGAGTGGCTCCAAACACAGAAACTTACTGTCTCATAGTTGTGGAGGCTGGACATTTGAAGCCATGCTGTCTCTGAAAGTGCTAGGGAATTTTGGATTAGGGTCACACCCTACTCCAGTATGACTTCATCTTAATTTACACCTGCCTTTGGCCAGGATCAACAAGCCCCTAGGACCAAAACTGATGGGAAGCCAGTAGAATCCTACCGGATGAGTACGACTAGAGAACCAGAAGTCTGATGACCAGAGACCTAACTGCAGAGGACAGGATCTCTCACTAGTTTTCCAGATCAGATCAGTTCACAATCCCAGAGATCACTGAAGGAAGCAGGGTGGGTGCCCGTTAAGGTGGGCCCTGTGAAAACAGCCCAGCTTCATGCCAGCACTTTCCTCACAAGCCTTCCCAAAGGGACCTGTGGCCATTAGCCAGGGTTTGGCAGACACCACTTTTGGTCTACCACAAAGCCATTTTCCACTTTTAATGGAACAATTTTTGCTTAAACAACAATGTGCCCAGCCTCAGGGGATGAATAGTGATTGGTCTAAACCAAACATGGCAACACTCACCTTAAAGGTGATAATTATATATTATTAACGTGTAATATACAAGCCGATTATAAAGATAATTCAAATGTTGTTGAAACCTGTCTTTGTAACATTTCTATCCAAATATCCTCTGATCCTATCTTAAAATTCTTCAGCATAACCATATATCATCGCTCTTTCTAGATTGTGTGTGTGTGTGTTAGAATAGTGGACCTGAATTAAAATTCTGGTAGTGTTATATTTCAGTTCTTCTGTGGTTGCTTTTCTCTTAAAAACTTCAAAACCTTCTTCAAAAAGTGCTAGGAAGTGGACTTAACCACTGGTGGCCCAGTGGTTAAGACTTCGCCTTCCAACATAGGGGATGCAGGTTCGATCCCTGGTCTGGGAGCTAAGATCCCACATACCTTGTGGCCAAAAAAACAAAGCATAAAACAAAAGCAATATTGTAACAAATTCAATAAAAACTTGGAGAAAAAAAAAAAAAAAGAGTGCTAGGAACCCTTCAAGGAGGTCAGGTATCCACTCCAGGAACTCTACGCCCAGGGACAAGGTGGGGACAGTAACCTCACATATCAGGAAGATGGTCATAGCTGACATCACTCAGAGCCTAGTTCCCGTCATCTGCTGTAACACAGGCACCCTCTGCCCTGACACGCTAGGAGAGGCACATGCGGGCACCCAGCCACGCCCAGCTTCATCACATCCCTGGAGGAATCGTGCTGCCAATACCCCAGCCCCGGGGCAGAAGGTGTATAAATAGATAAAATGAAAGTCACTTAGTCATGTCTGGACCCCACTCACGGACTATATAGTCCATGGAATTCTCCACGCCAGAATACTGGAGTGGGTAGCCTTTCCCTTCTCTAGGGGATCTTCCCAACTCAGGGATGGAACTGGAGTCTACTGCATTGCAGGCAGATTCTTTACCAACTGAGGTACCAGGGAAGCCCTATCAGGGAAGAAGGTATATGAAGTCCAACAAAATCCTAAGGCATGGGAGGGAGGGATAAATTAGAAACTTGGGATTAACATGCACCATATATAAAATAGATAACGAGGACCTACTGTAGAACACAGGGAACTGTTCTCAACACTCTGTAATAACCTACATGGGAAAAGAACATGAGAAGAATGAATATATGCACAAGTGAATCACTATGTTGTACACCTGAAACACATAAATCAACTACACCCCCATGAAAAAAATATTTTTCCTTACTCCGCCCAAAATCTTAAAAAAAAATTTTTTATTGCACAAGGGAAAAAAATTCTGAGGCAGAGGAAAGGGTACCCCTTGTCACCATCTTCCCCAGGCCAGAAGCAACAAACACCAGAGAACCAGCTAACACACTCCACCCACAGCCTTGTGTACCCCCTCCATCCTCAACCCCTCCCAAAGGATGCCAGTATTAAGGACCCACATTTCTAGGGACCCCAGATCCCCGCTATGTCTGTTTCTCACCCAGTGGTAAGGGCCCAGCAACCTGGGTTGGCCCAGAGAAAACCCGGGCCCTGCCCAGGGCTCACTCCAGGGCAGAACAGTTTCTGCTCTCAGGATGGGCAGGCATGGCAGCGGGAGCTAGACGAAGGGTCCCACCCAGACTTTCCGGGAGAGCGCAGCATGGGGGTCTGTAAGCTGCTGGAAAGAATACCTCACCAAGGGAGACCTGGCCACAAGACACAACATTAGGGTGTTCTTTCTTAAGTATTTATTGCAGAGAATGTTGGACACAGTGTGACAAGTGGCTGAGTTCCAACAACATCCATTCCAGGACGAGGAGGAAAAATGTCTGTAATAGGACCACATGGACCGTCCCGGCTGTAAGCGGGCAGCTGGCCAGGTGGATGCTGCCCAGACAGAGAGCCGGCTCAGGGTGAGCCCCTGCTGGGATCCCAGACCTCCCTCTGCCCCCTCCCAGTCCTGTGACACATCTGGCCCTGGCAGCCCTCTGAACAGAGAGAAGAGGCCTCGCTGGTTTCACCTCAGTGAGCCTGAGGTCCCGGAGAGGTGGTGACATCTAGATGGACATGCCACTGAAAAGGGACCCACTATGGGCAACAAGTAAGCATGGCCGGAAGTCACCAAGACCAAGGCGGCCACAGAAGCAAAGGCTGCAGTCCCCAAGTCCCAAAGGCAGCAGGTGGCCCACTGGCCCCAGGTCTAAGGAGCTTGGGGCTCCAATGGAGTGTCCCACCACAGCCCTGTCCTGGGCATCTCCCCACCCTGATTTGGCCAGAGCTGCTGCGGCACTTGAGGCCATCAGCCCAGGCCAGGGTCACGGGATCCTGGGGCCTGACTTCACCCAGGACCACCACCCATGGACAGCAGCAGCACATCCAACTACAAATCCACACACACTTTCTCACCCAGCCTCACAAGATGCTGGCCAGTCTGTTCTCCCAGCTACAAAATGGAGCTGGAATCTACTGCCCAGCCCACCTCTCTGGGCTCCAGAGAACTCAGGGGAGTGATGGCAGGCTTCCCGAGATCGTTTTCATTAGGCTCTTTTGTACAAGAATCAAAAGTGATGACGTGGCTGGGAAAATCCTCCCAGACCAGGGGCTGACTCCGGCTCCCACCATTCCCAGGCTTCATCCCCCAGGTAGAAGTCAATGAACGCCAGGACAGGCTTTCCAAATCCTTCACAGCAAATGCAGGTGTGGCCACTGGTGTATACTCATGCGTGGACACCGGCAGCTGCACTCGAGGTAGCCAGTAGCACAGCTGGGAGCGGAAGAGGGCAGCCTCTCCCTCGAGCACTGGGAAGTGGGACGCGTACAACAGCTCTGTCCTTATGTCTTTATGTGTTGCACCATCTTACACGTTGCACCATGAGAGCATTTGGGGCAGGGGTGGCCTTGGCCACCGGCTCCCACAGGTATTCCAGTGTAGGCATCATTGGGAAAGGGTGACCGCCAATGCCCCCCTCCCTGTGTGTTTCTGGGCATCCCCATGTGCAGAAGTGAATACACTGCTTTCCCAAGCGTCTCCTGATGCAGACGCATGGACCCCAGGGTCTAGCCCGTGGAGGGGGCTGCCTGCCGTGGTGGAGGCTCTTCAGCTCCTGGCGGGGTGGGCTGGAGAGGGTTTACTTCCGCTGACAGAGACAGAAGCAGCTCAGGATTCCCTGAAGATCTTGCCTCTGGCTCCAGAAGTGACTGCAGAAAGAGCAGCAGAACCCAGGCAGGGTCCCCGGGTCCACCCAGGCAGCACAGCCTTGGTGGCTGAAAACATCACAGCAAGTGCTTTCCGTTTCACATTTTTGGGGTTTCATGCTTCACAAGCCCCCGCCCCGGCCGGTGAGAGAGAACAGGAGGAGCAGGTGCGGGAGCCCTCTCACCGGCCGCGGGGGCAGACGCGTTCAGGCCGAGCGCTGCTCAGCAGCAGGTCAGACACCACATATACAGCCCTGTGGCTGCCAACAAGGAGACAGGTGGGCTGGGGCGGGGCTTCTGGGTGCCACCAGCCAATCATGGCTCTGAGGGCGTTTCCTGGGCAGTGACTGACACACAGACCAGTGGGCCTGGAATGACTGCCCTCCACAGGGATCAACGCCCGCCTGGGGGTCACAGTGGACAAGATGCGGTCACTGGTGAGCCGGGACCGTGACGAGGGCTTCCTCCGGAGGCCGAGAGATGTCTACATTCTGCACAAAAATAGACACACAGAACACTGACCCTGTGCCAAGAAGAGACAGACACTGCTGTCTACTCTGCTCATCACTGCGGCTGCTGGACTCACATTCTCACCCTGAGGAGCCCCAGCTGTAGGACTTACAGCCCGGCCTTCCTTAAGAGCCGGGGGTCAAGAGTTGCTTGGCACGTGGTGGGTGGACAGACACCAGGATAAAGGTGGGAGGGGGAGGGCCCCTCCAGTTACCGCTTGCTCCTTGCAGGCAGGTCAGGGGTTACCCAGAGTGAGGCCATCCCCTCCTCCTGCCTCAGGTCTGGGTCAGGTGGGGAGACACACCTAGCTGGGATTATATCCTCATTAGGGGGGTGGGAAGGGGATCAGCTCCTGGGAGTGCCCTCCTGGCTGTGTCAGTGGGCAGGTGTCAGATATGGGCCCAGCAGCCTGTGGGCATCTCTTGGTCTGCAGCTGGTCTGTCCCCTGAGAGCTGGGGCCCTGGGCCCCCGGCATGTCCTGAAACCACCACCGCCCCCGCTGAAACCAACAGAGAACTCAAGTTCACTCAGGAGGCCCCCAGCTGGGCTGGCCGTGGTGCTGGCTGTGTCTGGACCCCCAGGAACATGCCCACCACCCCAGCAGTGACCCCGCTGCTACCTGAGGCCTGTCTCGGTGTGTGTTCACGGCTGCCACATTCAGGAATATAGACTCCACTTTACAACCTGCCAAAGGGAAGACGCACATCCATTTCCCTGCCTGAAAGGCAGTTGGGCCACAGGTAGAAGCTTCTCCCAGGAGACAGCTTGGGGTGCTGGGGACCGAGCATAGCCTCAGCCTTACCCCAGACCTCCCACCTTAGGCATTTCTGGGGGCCCCCTAGGGAAGGATGAGGCACCTTGTCAGGCCCAAGCCTCCATGCCACTGCCCAGCGCAGGCTCAGCGAGGAGCCCAGGCACCAGGCAGAGCCACGCTGAGGACAAGAGGCCTACCTGGGGGGCTGAGGGCAGTCTGAGGAGCAACAAGCCAAGCTCAGTGAGGGGTCGTTATGCACAGTCCTCAGGGCCCCCAAACCACCATGCCCAGCCCTGTCGCACACACGAGGCCAAATCACCATGATACCAGGCGCTCAGTGCAAAGAGGAACGAGGGGATTAACATACATTATAATGACATCAGCCACCACTGAAGTTTGCAATTATTGCCCCAAGGACCCAACCATATATGGGGGTGCCTCTCCCAGTGCTGAAGGGGAGGAATCAAGACCAAGGAGGTTATGAAGCTGCCCGAGGCCTCCGCTGGCAGAGCCCAAGGCAGGGGTACATATTCTAAGGTTCAGGTACTGGGTGCCATGGGGCTTTGTGGGGGATTCTAGAAAAACCAGTAGAAAAGTCCTTCCTGTGGGTTGGTGATGGTTAAAGAAATATCACCAGGGAGGCCTCCTGTGGCCACAGGAATTAAAACAAAAAAATTAAAAAGCAAACTGGGGTGTTATCCTTCCAAGGGAAAAAAAAAAAAAGCACACTAGATCTTGCCTGGGAAATCCCATGGACAGCGGAGCCTGGTGGGCTACAGTCCATGGGATCACAAGAGTCAGACAGAGTTAGCGACTAAACAAAAACATGGATTTGGCAGTTTCTGTTATGTCACTGCTGTAAGAATCGAAATAATTAAAAGCATTATTTGTGATATATAGAAAACAAAAAGCAAACCAGGGAAAGGTGGTGGGGTGGCGGCAGGAGGAATGAGCTTCTAATAGAATTTTCAAGGGAGGGGTTTGCAGACAGTCAAGGAACCGTGTAGAGAGCCAGGCTGGCCACCAGGTCAGCATGCGGGAAGCTCCCTTACCGTAAGCCACGGGGGTCAGCTTCAGGACCGTGTGCAGCGGACACTTGAGGTAGGGCAGCTGCTCTGTGGACACAGGCAGGAAGGGCTGGCACCGGGGAGGAGCAGGTGACAGTCCCCCGCGATCTCTCACACACACCCCACTCCCCCCAGTGGGGGCTGCGTCCGCACCTGCCGCCTTGTCAAGGAAGTAGGCCAGGAGGCAGCGCATCACAGCTTGGTGGCAGATGACCAGCACGTTCTCTTGCCGCTCCAGCTCCATGATGACAGGCTCGAGTCGCTGGACTAGGTCCTCGTAGGACTGTAAGAGCAAGTGGGAGGCATCTCTCAGCCCAGCTCCGGGCGTAGGCATGGACACGACCTAGGGAGGGGGCTACATTCTCCTGGAACGCCTCGCCCTTCTGGGAGGTTGGGGAGGACTAGCAGTCGGACAAAGGGATCACCTCCCCCATCCCAGGGCCAGCTCCCAGTAGGATCAAGAGGGCAGGACTGGGGTTCAGGCTGCATCCAAGGGACCACCTCCCTGCCGACTCTGGGCCGTTCGCTGAACCCTCAGCTGCTGGAATTCACATGCTGTCCACTGATGATTGGTGGAAAAGACACTGCTCCCTGACTGCCCACAGCACACAAAGTGCAAAGAATGAGCCTTGGGGGCGGGGAAAGAAAGCCCCCAAACATCCCACAGTGCAGCCTGTCAGAATACCCGAGCTCCCAGGAAAGACCCTCACAGTCCAGTACACCTCCCAGGTGCCATGAGGGAGCCCATGGACCAACCTTGGGGCCTAGCAAGTTCAGAGCTTTACACTAGGAGACCCAGCCCTGGGGGTTCACCCCTCTTTGCACAGAGTGAGCAGTCCTATCAGAGGGAAAAAAAATAAAGACCTCAAGCTTGGAGCTGCATTGGGCTGGCACTTTGGGAATAACACCAACCTGATGTGTGTGGGTGCCTGGGGTTTCTGGGGGAAATCCTAGATTGATTCTTTTGGCAACTAACTGTCCTACCAGTTCCTGCCACCCTCCCCCACCCCCACCCCAGACCCAGCCCTATCCTCTGAGCAGTCAGCTACTCTGTTTCTTTTCACTGTTATCTGGGCTGCTTCTAAATTTCCTCACAGTAAGATGTGGGGAAATATTGATGCTACCCAGAGCTGTCCTGTCCCCAAGGATAGCACAGTCTGGCATTTGGGCCAGAGGCTCCTGCGTGGGTACACAGATGTGTGTACACCCAGGGGCTCCTACGTGGGTACACGGATGTGTGTACACCCAGGGGCTCCTGCGTGGGTACACGAATGTGTGTACACCAGGGGCTCCTGCATGGGTACGTGAATGCGTGTACACCCAGGGGCTCCTGCGTGGGTACGCAGATGTGTGTACACCCAGGGGCTCCTACATGGGTACACGGATGTGTGTACACCAGGGGCTCCTGCATGGGTACGTGAATGCGTGTACACCCAGGGGCTCCTGCGTGGGTACGCAGATGCGTGTACACCCAGGTGCTCTTGCTTGGGTACATGGATGTGCGTACACCCAGGGGCTCCTACATGGGTACACAGATGCATGTACACACAGAGAGCTATGTCTGTGGGAGGTGCTTTTGTTTGGCCACTGCCCCAGGTCACCTCCGAGCTGCAGAAGACACACAAGTCCCAGGTGATGCCATCTCTACCCAGGACCTGGGCTGAGAAAAGAGCCAGTCTGAGGGGAGGTGACTTGTGGTGGCCACAACTCATCTGGGGAAGGGGAATCCCTAGGTCTGGATTCAGGGCTGGGGGTGGTGTCTGGAGCGGCAGGGAGGATGGAGTCAGCCCAAGAAGGGAGAGTAAAGATGGGGGCAGCACTGGCCATCCCCCACCCAAGGAGGGGCCTGCAGCCTGGGCCACAGCCGGGAAGTGACGGAGACCACACACACCCAGGTGGCCGACCTCTGAGGCCAGGCCCTTCCTGCTGCCCATGCAGCTGCAGAGCCCCTCAGGGCCCTCAGCCATCGACAGGCAGCCGGTGGCAGGGAGTAAGCCCCCAAATCCCACCTACCTCCCCCTTGGGGTACCGGTACCGGTACTTGTCTTGGTCTCGCAGGGCAAACTCCAGTGGATAATGGTCCTGAATCTCCTCGTAGGTCATTTCCTCACAGACGCCCTAGGGAGATACCACAGTCATCACAGCGCCCACTCCAGGCCCGGGGGTCAGGGAAGGGCATTTCCTGGGCCACGGGGGCCTTCCTGGCCTGGAGGTTAGAACCCAGCTGGGAAGAGTAGGCGCCCTGCGAACACTAAGCGGGGGGCAGTCTTGCACTTGGAAATAGCTGTCCCGAGTCTTTTCTACCCCCCCCATCATCCAGACAGCCAGCCAATTTACGCCATAAAAATACACACAGAAATGTTAACTAGGTGTCTTTTCTAAAGTGTCTTTTGTTTTCTGTGCTCTAGAAATACTACAGCAGCGCATGGACTACTGTACAAGTTACAAAGTAAGAGTTCACTCGTGTCACTCAGGCTGCACACACGGGCAGCATAGAGTCCCCTATACAAATGCCATTTTAAAACAAAGCCAAAGAGCCCAGGAAAATGTGTGGTCTGACTGGTATCACTCCTTCCAAGGCTCAAGCCAAGACCCAGCACACAGGCCATGTCTAGAGAGGAAGCAGTTAAACGCCCGTAATAAAAAGCAGGTGTTTTATGGTGTTTGTTTTCCCTAGACAAAGTCTTGGGCAAAGTTGTCTATCACAAAGGAAATATAAAGGGGAAAATTTGTGTCTGTAAATGTCTATATCAAAATAGAAAGATCTCATATCACTAATCTAAATCTTCCACCCTAAGATACTGGAAAAATAGCAAACTAAGCCCAAAGCAGGCAGGAGAAAACAGTACAAATTCAAACAGAAATTCATGAAATAGAAAACAGAGAATAGAGAAAAGCAACAAAATCAAAAGTTGGTTCTTTGAAAAGATAAAACTCTTACTAGGATGACAGGAAAAAAGATACTGCAAATTATTAAACCAGGAATGAAACAGGGATATTATTAAAAAGCTTATAGAGACAAAAAAGATTATAAGGGAATGTTATGAACACTTCTGACTCAACAGACGTGAGTTTGAGCAAACTCCGGGATATCGTGGAGGACAGAGGAGCCTGCGTGCTGCAGTCCAGGGGCTCACAAAGGCTTGGACATGACTTAGTGACTGAACAACAATAAAATGCCAAGAAATAAGAAAACTCAGATCAAATAGGAAAATTCTTACAAAGATACAAACTACCCATTGTGAGATGAATGTGTTCTTCCAAAAGACATGCTGAAGTCCTCGACCCTGGGAACTGTGAATGTGACCTTATTTGGAAATTGTCTTTGCAGATATAATCAAGTAGATGAGGTCCAATGACTGGTGTCCTTTTAAGAAGACCATGTGAAGACACGGGGAGACACACACAGGGAAGAAGGCCACATGATGAGGGGGACAGGGACTAGAGTGATGCACCAATAAGCCAAGGAATGTCAAGGATTGCTGGCAGTTACTAGAAATTTGGTAAAAAGATGGGCATTATTAGGAGGAATTCCCTGGCTGTTTAATGGTTAGGGCTCTGTACTCTCAATGCTGAGGGCCTGGGATCAGTCCCTGATCAGGGAACTAAGAAATTATTAGGGTGATGGCTCAGAAAGAAATGAAGGACAGTAGAGAAGCCTCTATCATCCTAGGGAATACATATATCATCATGAACAGAATGTTGCTAGAAATATGAATGTTTAGGCATTTCCTTGGAGGTTCAGTTGGTAGGACTCTGCTTTAATTGCCATGGCCCTAAAGAGGAACTAAAGAGCCTCTTGATGAAGGTGAAAGAGGAGAGTGAAAAAGCTGACTTAACATTCAACAAGCAAAACAACAAAGATCATGGCATCTGGTCCCATCACATCATGGCAAATAGATAGGGAAACAATGGAAACAGTGACAGACTTTATTTTCTTGGAAGAAAAGCTATGACACACCTAGACAGCGTATTAAAAAGCAGAGACATCACTTTGCTGACAAAGGTCAGTCCAGTCAAAGCTGTGTTTTTTCCAGTAGTCCTGTACGGGTGTGAGAGCTGGACCATAAAGAAGGCTGAACGTGGAAGCATTGATAATTTGTAATGTGGTGCTGGAGAAGACTCCTGAGAATCCCTTGGACTGCAAGGAGATCAAACCAGTCAATCCTAAAGGAAATCAATCCTGAATATTCATTAGAAGGACCAAAGCAGAAACTAAAGTTCCAATATTTTGGCCACCTGGTGCGAACAGCCGACTCATTAGAAAAGACCCTGATGCTGGGAAAGATTGAAGGCAGGAGGAGAAGGGGACGACACAGGATGAGATGGTTGAATGGCATCAACCACTCAATGGACATGAGTTTGAGTAAGCTTTGGCAGATGAAGGAGGACAGGGAAGCCTGGCGTGCTGCAATCCATGGGGTCGCAAAGAGTCGGACATGACTGAGCGACTGAACAACTGAACAACCATGAAAAGATGACTAACAGGTCATAGATATTATCAGTAGACTAGTTTCCAAACTACAGATGAAGAAGGGGATCCACAGCATCTAAGAAAATAATCAGATTAACTTCAAAGAAAAAAGAAAAACCAAAGGTTCTCTGCAACACCAAGTGTTACAGCCACATGCTTGTCCCTGAGAGGTACATATCAGATCTCTCACCTGAGTCAGGGAGCTGTTATCTGCATGAGAAAAAAGTCGGGGCTGGAAACCTCCCAAAACTCCCACCAACCACAACTGATGAAAGCCCACAGAATGGGTTAAAGGACCTATAAAATGGGTCCAAAAAATTGCTTACTCTTTTGAAAGAGTTCATCAACTTTAAAGAGCTAAAACATGGAGAAGGGAATGGCAACCCACTCCAGCATTCTTGCCTGAAGAATCACATGGACAGAGGAGCCTGGAAGGCTACGATCCATAGGGTCACAAAGAGTCAGACATGACTGAAGTGACAGTACACACGCACATATGTATACTCTACATGCTAAAAACAATTAAAAAAAAAGAAGAGCTAAAACAGATTAAAAAAATAAAACCATGATGCTATACTCTGCCCAATGACAGTAATGGAAAAAAAATAAGCAGATGGAAACAAACAGAAATAATACGTCCTCATAATTCCCAATAGAGTCAAGAATTGTTTTCCTGTTCCTAATTTTGATAAGTATATTTTAGTTATTCCTTTATTTACAAGAATTCTACTTAAGAATATCTTTGAAAAACTGTAAGTAATGAACATTGGAATAATAAAAAACAATGCTTGCCTTCCAAATCACAGAAAAGATAATGTTTATACAGGGGGAAAAATGAAATGAAGAGAAATTTGCAAGCCATCGGGTAAAAAAAGGACAAAGACAGCAACTGTAATAATAAATATAAATGGGTTTAAATCCCTAAATGAAAAAAGTTCTCAGGTCAAAAAATAAACCAAAGATATGGTCCTTTCATCTAAAGAAATGACACAAAAGAGGTTAAAAATAAAAGAGAGTGGGGCTTCCCTGGTGGTTCAGTGGTAAAGAATCGCCTGCCAATGCAGGAGACACAAGTTCAATTTCTGATCTGAGACGATCACACATGCCGCAGAGCAACTAAGCTACCAGCAACTAAGGCACCACAACTGTTGATCCTGTGCTCCAGAGCCTGGGAACTGTAACTACGGTCCATGTGCTGCAACTACTGAAGTCCGTGCACCCTAGAGCCTGTGCTCAGCAACAAGAGAAGCCACCGCAGTGAGAAGCTCAAGAATTGCAACAAAGAGGAACCCCCACTCACTGCAACTAGAGAAAGCTGGCATAGCAACAAAGACACAGCGCAGACAAAAATAAATAGATTTTTTTAAAATAATAAAAGGGAGTAAGTATAGCCAAAAAATATGGACCAAAAGCAAGGATGGCAAATTAAAAGCAAAATGAGATATCAACTGTCTGTCAAAAAAAAACCCAGAAAAATAACAAGTGTTGGCACAGATATGGAGAAATTAGAACCCTTGTACACTGATGGTAGAAATTAATAAAGGTGGAGTTGCTGCAGAAAAAAATACAGCAGTTCCTCAACAAAATAAAAATAGAATTACCATATGATCCAGTAATTCCACTTTTACATATGTACCAAGAAGAAATGAAAGCAGTGTCTCAAAGGGATATTTATACACCCATGTTCTTAGCAGCCCTATTCACAATAGCTAAAAGGTGGAAACCACCCAAATGTTCATAGATAAAATGAATGGATAAGCAAAATGTGGTATGCAGATACAGTGGAACCATAATCATACTTTAAAACATTATCCTGACATATGATACAACATGAATGAACCTTGAGGACACTATGACAAGTGAAATAAGCCAGTCACAAAAAGACAAATACTATATGATTCCACTTATGTGATAGATCACTCAGAGACAGAAAAATCATACAGACAGAATCGAAGAGACAGAAAAGAGAATGGTAGTTGTTAGAGGCTGAGTGGGGAGGAAAAATGGGGGTTATTGCTTAATGGGTACAGAGTTTCCATTTTTCAAGATGAAGAGTTCTGGAGGGGACTTTGGTGGT
This sequence comes from Dama dama, assembly GCF_033118175.1. Lineage (NCBI taxonomy): Eukaryota > Metazoa > Chordata > Mammalia > Artiodactyla > Cervidae > Dama > Dama dama. The sequence goes on along the minus strand of NC_083704.1, from coordinate 55,500,018 downwards.
CTGGTGACTGGGACTCTGTGCTCCCAATGCAGGGGGCCTGGGTTCAAACCCTGGTCAGAGAATTAAATCCCAAATGCCGCAACTAAAGATTCCACATGCTGCAACTGAGAACTGGCGCAGCCAAACTAAATAAAAATAAAATAAATATATATTTTTTAAAGTTCTGGAGATGGACAGTGGTGATGATTGAATACTATGAATGTACTTAATACCACCGCACTGTGTGTTTAAAAATGGTGACTGGGACTTTCCAGGTTATCCAGTGGTTAAGACTTCCACTGCATGGGGCACAGGTTTGATCCCTGGTCAGGGAACTAAGATTTGGCATGCCACATGGCACAACCAAAATAAATTTTAAAAGGTGGTTAAGATGATAAGTTTTATGTTATTTGTATTTTACAAAAAAAAAAAGGAAAAAGAACATCAGAATGATAATATTCAAATTGCTCAAAGTATAAATCCATGCAAAAGGTATTTTATAGTAGACAGTAACTATCCAAAATGAAGGCTGAGCCACAATGGAGTAACTGGTACCACATTTGCTCTGGGTTTAACATGAACAATTAAAAAAAAATGAAAATGGACAAAATTATGCAACAATCGTTTGTAGACTTGAGACAACAGGCAGAGCAGGGCTATGATCCTCCAGAAGGGCCACAAGGAGCCTACAACTGCTGCAACTTACTGCACCAGCACTTCCTGGACTGCAGAGCAGAACATCACAAGGAAAGAAATAGAAGACACACAAACAAGAAAAAAACTGAAGTCTAAAATGTAAAGTTCACTGGATGAGTTTAATAAAAACAGAAGTAAAGATAAGTGAACCTGAAGACACAGCAATAGAAACCACCCAAAAGGAAGTTCGGAAAGAACAAAAGACTGAGAAACAATGAACAGAAGCTGGATGATCTGTGCAACTATCCCAGAGGTTGTATATATTATACCAAGTGGTCTAACATACATGTTGTTGGAGTCCAGAGTAGGAGACAGGGTGGCAGAAAATGTATTTGAAGACAAGATGGCTTAATTTTTTTTTTCAAATTTCATATTTAGAAACCCAGAAATCCAAGAATCTCAATGGATTCCAGCAGGATAAACATGAAGTAAAACATATACCAAAGCATATCATAACCCAATTACTTAAAATCAATAATAAACAGAAAATAGAGTAAAAGAAGATACATTATATATAAAACAAGGATGAGAATGACAGCAAACTTCTTGCTAGAAACAACATGACCCAGAAGACAATGGAACAGCATTTTTAAATGCTCCAACAGAAGGAAGGCTCTGCTGGTTCCTCTCATTTGCCACTCCACATCTTTTGACTTTTCTACTTGCTCTCTGCTCCAGGAGACCGACCTCTGTGCACACACTGACAAGGCTCCCATGGCCACTAGTTTCTCTTTGAGCTAGGCCGTGGGGAACGTTGGTAGGAGGTCACAGGAGGGAGGAGTGAGGCTGAGGTGTTTATTCTGACTCCCTCTTGCAGAAGTTGCTTTCAGCAGGCTGGGCCCTCACCCAAGGCCCATCCGACCAGGTGGCCCTTTCCTCACTGCTCCCTGCCCCCAGGATCCTGTATCTTCTCTCTCCTCTGCCCAAGGGAAGCAATGGTCCCTGCTGTTTCAAGGCTTCTATATCCTGCCCATTATCTTTGCAAAACAGTATATATAAATCTTTTTATAAATATATAAATTCTTTTATAAATCTTCCCTGAATTAACCTAATTGGAGTGGCCATCGGCTTCTCTTTATGTCCCACAAATTCTTAGGTCATGAACTCTAAATTACTTTATATACAGAAAAAGGGTAAAATAAAATTGTTGAAAATGCAAGAAAAATCAGCAAAACTATAATGAGTATATTTAACAACTATTGATTTATGGTGATCAAATAGACCAAAAAAACGACAGAAAATTTGAATGATATAATGAAAGAAGCTGAAATGAATACACCCATGCATGCATCTCTTAGCCATAAATGTTAATACCATAAAGCTAATCTTGTTTCAACTAAACTTATAGTTGTTTCCTTCTCTCTAGTCAATTTTGAAGAAATGGCTTTGAAAGAAATTACTTTCAAGAAAATGCCAGACATAATTTCATTTCTTCTGGAATACTTCAATTCAAGACGCTAAAAGTTAGAAAGTTTCATTATCTCTCTTTCACACACACACACACACACACCCTGTTATTCTTCCATATAATTGGATAATGGACATTTATTGGATACTATATCCAACTAACAGGCAACAGACCTTCCTTTCAAATGAGATATTTATAAAAATTTACCATATTCTAGGCAACAAAGAAAGCCTCTAAAAATTCCCAAAGGTTGAATTACAGGTCACCTCCTTGGATTGCAACATAGTAAAGTCAACCATGGCAATTCCTAGGTGGTTCACTAGTGAGGACCTCACACTTTCACTGCACAGGGCCGGGTTCAAACCCCCTGGTCAGGGAACTAATATCCTGCAAGCCACGTGGCATGGCCCAATAAATAAATAAATCAACCAAAAAATCACTTTAAATGCTTTCATCATTGGAGAAGAAAGAATGACCATAAACACCTCAGTCAATAAACTTTAAAACTTACTTGAAGGGAAGTAAGTAAAAGGAAAATAACATAAAAGCAAGATATAAATGAACTAAAAAATAGAAAAAGGATAGAACTGATACAATCTGAGATCTGGTTCTTTGGAAATAAAAATTTCAATAAGTGACTAATCTCTGACATACCTAATTAAGAATAAAAACTGTGCAATATCAAAGAATGGGAACAGAGGTAATAACACCTGACACTGAGATGACTCTACCATTAGGTTCTAATATATAACTTACTCTGATGAAGAAATAAAGTTTGAATAAAATAAACTGTCCAGATGACTCAGGGATGAAGAGATAAATAGGAAGTGATAAAATAGCTACTACAGGTATACCTTGGAAATACTCTGGGCGTGGTTCCAGATCACTGCAACAAAGTGAGTCACAAGAATTTTTTGGTTTCCCAATGCATATAAAAGTTACATTTACATTATACACTGTTAAGTGTGCAATAGCATTCTGTCTTAAACAATGTACATACCTTAACTAAAAATTAAATTATCTCTAAAAAAAATGCTAAGCATCATCCAAGACTTCAGCAAGTCATAGTACTAACATCAGAGATCACTGGTCACAGATCACCATAACAAATATAATAATGAAGAGCTTGAAATACTGCAAGAATTACCAAAGTGTGACCCAGAGACACAAAGTGAACAAATGCTTTTGGAAAAATGGAGCCGATAGACTTGCTGGATAAAGGGTTGCCATCAACCTTCAACTTGTAAAAACCACAGTATCTGCAAAGTGCAATAAAGCAAAGTACAATATAACGAGTCCTGCCTGTACCCAAAAGCTTGATGGTAGATACGAGGGGGTGGGGACACGACACACCCTAAGATGACTCCCAGTGAGTCAAGCTCTTATTTAATCCCCTTCCCTGGAGTAGAGTACAGGCAGAATCAGTGACCGGCTTCTACACTTTTTTTTTTTACCATGCTGTGCAGCGTGCAGGATCTTAGTTCCCTCACCAGGGACTGAACCCGTGTTCCCCTGCAGTGAAAGCTGGCAATCATACACACTGGACCACCATGGAATTCTGGGAGCTGTCCCTTGTTAACAGCCCAGCGTCAGCCTCCCTGGCCCAGCACCCCATGGGAATGCTGGGCCTATGGCCTCTCCCATCTCACAATGCCACGGATGCCCCCATTCCCGTCCCCCATCTTTTCCAGCAGGGAGGGATTCCATGGCATGCGGCTTTATCACCTTCCTCCCTACTCCTCACCTTCTCTGTCCCACGTGCTTCCATCTCAGCCACGAGGACACAATGGAACAAGCTCGCATGCTGAATGAACGTTCTGCCTTTTCCACAACTGCATCCACCTGCTGGGGGCTGGAGGACCACCTCCGGGACACAGACGACAGCACCACAGAAACTCTCCAGACCAGCCACCTGGCCCCCTTGGCTAACTCCCCTGGGAAACTTCTCCTTCCTTTCACTCCTGAGTGAAACCTCCATGAGGTTCTGAGACAGGACTCTGACCATCTGCACCCCTCTCCCTTCCTGATATCCTAGAAACTGGGCCTCTGCTGATAGCTTACGGTGAACGATGTTGGATTCGTGATCTCTGAAGATTTAGCTTCGGGACCAGGCACCAAGCTTGATCCTTCAAAAGCTTTTGTGTAGCAGTTTTATTAAAGTAAGAAAAGGGACTGAGAAAGCTTCTGACTTGGATGTCAGAAGGGAGACGGAGAATGGCCCCCTCGCTAGTGTTAGCAAGGGAGTGATATACTTTTTATTTTTATTTTTTTTTGATATACTTTTTAAATTAGTTATTACAGTAAAGCAAAAGAATGTCTCAAGGTTAAAAAGTTTTACCAGACCCACTCCCACAATTTACATTTTAGGATAAGGATTAGGATTTAACAATAGAAAGATCCTACCAGACCCACTCCCATAATATACATTCGAAAATATCAGGATTAGTCAGGAGGTTTTCAGGAAGGAGAAACTGTCCTCAAACAGGATACATTGTTGTCATATAATCCCTAGTAAAGAGTTTAAACTGAGTTGTGTAATCATCAGTTTCCGGCTTAAAGGAAAAAAAAGTTTTATGTGACTAAGACTAAGGAATGTAGAGAAAAAAAAAGTCTGTCCTTTCCTCCTCCTTGAGAACCCCAGACCCCTCTCTCCTCGGGGACCCCGGACTTCTTATCAACTGCCTAGGCATGGACTCTGTCACTGCCGTCTCTCAGGGTCTCCTGTCCTCATTCCCTCCTTTTCTACCAGCCTCTCACCATCAGCTTACACATGGCCAAGTATCCCTTGACTCTGAGCCTCTTGCCTCCCACTCATTTCCCCATCCTGTCCCACTGGGCAACAGCCCACTAGGCTCATGCCAAGAGTCCCAGTGGTCTTGTTACGACATCCCAACGGTCAGCTTGGAGATTCGCCTCATTGCCCTTTCCTATGGCATCTCACCCCAGTGACCATGGCCTCCTCCTCTCTGCCTTGACTCCCATGACCCTCATCGGCCTGGTTTGCCTTCCACCTCATCGGACACCTATCCATAGCTTCCTCCACAGCCCCTTACACACCAAGGCTCCCTTGGGCTCTGTCCTGGGTCCCACTTCAGCTCCCTCAGCCACCTGATCCATTCCACAGTCTCAAGCACCATGTCTGTGGCGGATATACCCAAGCCCCACCTCTCCTTGGAGATCAGATTGCCTTCTGGGTATCTGCCATGGAACATCTCCCAAGAACATAACATCTTCCTCTCATGCTGAGAGGAAGAACATAACATCTTCCTCTCATGCTGAGAGGAAGAACATAACATCTTCCTCTATTTACCGAGGCCCCTATGAAGTGGTGAATAAAGTAGACATGGTTCGTGCCTTCAGCTGAGCTCACCTTCCCTGCCCTAGAACCCTTCCCAGTGGCTGGAAATCTGGAGCCATCCTGGATGCGTTTTTCCTTTTTACATCCCCGTGGGGCATCATCAGCCTCCATCTCTTCACCCATATCTAGGTCCCCGGCATCTGGCCCAGTTCCTAGCATAGGGTATGCATGTGTGCTAAGTCGCTTCAGTCATGTCTAACTCTTTGCAACCCCACGGACTGTAGCCCGCCAGGCTCCTCTGTCTACAGGATTCTCTAGGAAAGAATACTGGAGTGGATTGCCATGCCCTCCTCCAGGGTATCTTCCCAACTCAAGGATTGAACTTGCGCCTCTTATTTCTCCTGCATTGGCAGGCAGATTCTTTACCACTAGCACCACCTGGAAAACCCTAGCATAGCATAGGCTCACATAAATATGTGATAAACAAATGAACAAAAACACTCCCCAGTCCTCTCCTCCTCTTTCACTGCCACCACCCAAATTCCAGATTCATCACCTAATCAGGATACATCAAGCACCTCTAACTAGTCTCCCTCCTCCAGCTTTTCCTCCCACCTCATCCCAGCAAAACAATTCTATCATGTGGGGTGATCTCTGTAAGATTCAAATTTGATCTTAGAGACTTCCACATCAGGCAATGGTAGACTAGCTTGTTTTAGACTAACCCTCCCCCTGAGAACTACTGGAAAAGCCAAACAGGAACAAATAGATACATCTGTTTGATATCATCACAGAGCCTTGAGGCAAAGAAGACCTGAGAGGGACTTCCCTGGTGGTCCAGTGGTTGAGAATCCACCGTGCAATGCAGGGGGACACCAGCTAGATCCCTGGTCCGGAAAGATCCCATGTGCTCCAGAGCAACTAAGCCTGTGAGCCACAGCTATTGAGCCCACGTGCCACAACTACTGAAGCCTGAGCGCCCTGGAGCCCATGATCCTCAAGAAGACAAGCAACTGCAATGAGGAGCCTGAGCCCTACAGATAGGGAAGAGCCCCCGCTCTCCGTAAACAGAGAAAACCCACAAGCCCAACAAAGACCCAGTGCAGACAAAAATACAAAAATCAAAGAAAAAAGGAAGTATCTTTTTTTTAAAAAAAGAAAGAAAATCACTTATCTAAAAAAAGACCTAAGGGGCCAAAATCCTGAAGTGAAGGGAAATCCGAAGAGATGAACCTGATATATGGCATCATTTTTCCCTTGGAGGTTTTGTTGATTTGAAAGTGAAGTTAAGGGGATGAGAAGTCAGCTGATAGGCAAAGTGGGTGAAGGTGTAAACTTCCAGTTATAAGATAAATAAGTCCTGGGAATGTAATGTACAGCATGGTGACTACAGTTAACAATATGCATCATATATCTGAAAACTGCTAAGAGAGTATGTCTTGAAAGTTCTTATCACCAGAGAAAGAAAGTTTTTAACTATGTGGTGATAGATGTTAACTGAACTTACTGTGACAGTTATTTCACAACATATGCATACATCATATCTTTACCATGTACGTCTAGATAGTTACATGCAAAAGAAGGGAAGGAGGGAGGGAGGGATGAATCAAAACCATAATCAATGATGACACGTTAAACAAAAAATTCTTTCTGACCCTCAACACTGTCATTCTGACCCTCAACATCGTCACCCGGGGTGAACACAGCTGTGCCCAGACCTGGGCAGGGGAGGGAAGAGACGTCAGTTACCGCATCAATCTCGTTGAGAACTTTCCACTGCTCATAAGGCACACCCAGGGCCTCGGCCGTCTGGATTGTCCTCTTCATCTGGCTTGTCCAGACCTTTAGGTCCTTGATGTTCTGATCCCTGATGAACTGGGCCAGACTCTTGGCAAACTGAAACATACCAGAAGCAAATTCAGATGGACAGGTCCTGGGCTGCCCTCAAAGAGTCCATGGGGCCCAGCCTCAGAGAAAACTGGTGTGGCAAAAGAAAAGAAAAAAACCCACAAAAACCATGAATTAATTCTCGATGACACCCACTCCCATAAGTGCTGTCTTTGTGCATTCTTCCCAGACCCTGAATGTAGTTCCAGCTGAGGCTCATCAGACCTCCTGCCAGTGCTGGCCCCCCCGAACCACGTGCCTAGGCCGGACCACCTTCCCAGCAAGGCTTCGATTTCTTCCCTGGACTGTGGCAGAGGATCACCTGCACTGCGGGCACTCAGCTCACTCCCACAGTGTCCCACTCCAGGGACAGGCGCTCAGCTGGCAACAGCTATTATGGAAGCCAGAGATCCAGGCATCTGTCTGGTGACCTTCGCTATGTAATAGGAACATTCCAGACTGGATTGCACATTAGCTGGAGTCCCTCACCAACATGTACACATGCACGCGAGCAAGCATGCACGCATACACACACACACGAGCATGTACACTGACCTCCCTGCCCCGGGGGGACAGCCCTGGGTCCCCGCCGATCCGGCCCTTGAGGTTGAGCTCGCTCTCCCCATGCCGGCAGAGGTAGATGGAGCGGGGCGTCACGTGGATGTTCATGAGGTAATACACGATGCGGCTCTGGATGTGGTCAGCCACGCGGTTCACGACGTAGCTCTGCCCCACGTCCATGATCTTAATGTAGGACAGATCCCTTTCCAGAGAAGGCAGGGAGAGGTGAGTGAGACCCAGATCCTCCAGGGTCCGCTCTGCCCGCTCCAGAGCCCTTCCTCTCTGACCCAGCCAGGCTTGAGACCACAACAACACGCCGGACCGTCAGCTGGTATGCGAGCAACAGGTGGGAGCAACATGACACGCGTGACATACAGACAAAGCCGGTGAGAGGTGCCCCACGCACAGCATGCTCCCAAGAGGCGACAGCCAGAGAGAGGGGTCGGTCCTACCACATCCGGACTTTCATCGCTGCTCTACGTCCCGGGGGCCCCTCTTGCCTACCTCTGAGCTCTCAACGCACTGTCTGCAGGGTGAACAGGAGACAGTTTTTTCCATGATTGACCTGATGGTAGTAGCTGGCAAACACACTTCCCCTCCAGTCTTCCTGGTCAGCCATCCATGGGCCTGGCCTGGCCTTTCCTTCCCCCAGTGAACCCTCCCCCTAGAATCCAGCCCAGGTCATCTGTGTGTGCCCAGTGCCCGTGCCATCCCACGCCAGGCAGCAGGTAGACGGGACAAGCAGCATGGGCGGATGGTACTAAAGGCAGCAGCTGGTAAGCCCAGCTCCGGCATATTCCCTGCTTTGGACCAGCGCAGGCCTGCAGCGTGGAGAGCAGGGCCACGAGGAATAACGCTGTGCTGGGGAGACCAGCAGAACCACAGAGGCGGGGCACAGCACCGAAACAGTGCCAGGCGCGCCAACAGCCAGGCCAGGGACTGTCCTGCAAACACCCCAGGTACCCTCTCTCCAACAGTCACTTGACCTCCTCGGTGTGTAGCTAAAGATTCACACATAACCACAAGTGACCCAAGTACAAGCTCATATCCCAGCCTTTTTACTTAATGCTACATAACGTGTGGCGAAAGGAGAAGGAGCGACAGAGGATGAGATGGTCGGATGGCATCAGTGACTCAATGGACATGAACTTGAGCAAACTCTGGGAGATAGTGAAGGACAGGGAAGCCTGGTGTGCTGCAGTCCATGGGGTGGCAAAGAGTCAGAAGGGGCTTAGCGACTGAACAACAACAACATAACATGCACTTTTCCATGTCTCTTTGGCACGACTTATAAGGACTGTGTAATACTTTATTCAGTTATTAACTTAATTACTTAGGGGTTAATTACTTAAGTGTTATTCACTTCAACACCCTCCCCCTCACTTCTGCTATAAGGAGTTGTTGGCAAACTATGGCCAGTTAGTCAAACTCAGTTTGGTTTTGCAAATAAAATTTTACTGGGACACAGTCATGTCCATTTCTTAATATGTTCCTTTAGTACTAGATGGCTAGTTAAGAGTTAAGAGACTGTATGCCCCCAAAGCCTAAAATATCTACCATCTGAGCCTTTTTAGAGAGACCCTGCCGATGGCTGGCTGCTATCCCTACTCAGAACTCACTCCTATGAAGCATTGGCCACTGTCAGCTCTTCATGGGTAGGAACTGGGCACCCCGTCCCCCTTCACAAAACACAGACCACCCACCGAAAGAAGAGCATGTACTGTTTGCAAATGGCTCATGGGAAGACCCTCTGTACAGAAAACAGGCTTGATTTTATGATGGTATAGTAGAAAATTCTGACTTTCAGAGCTCCAGATAAAGCAACTGCAGTTTTATGGAGTTGCCTCTGGGCCACGACCTCCACCCCGAGGAAAGAAAGAAAAAAGGGCAGAGCATCTCTGCCTGCTGGGGTGGGCCCTCAGCCACCACCTGGGGGAGCCACGGGAGGGAGCCCAGCGGTCCAAACCCACCCCCACCACAGCCGAGGACACGGTGCTGCCCCGGCTCACCTGTCCAGGTCCTCATCCAGTGTCTCATACGAATTCTCATAGCACTCAATGCGCTTCATGAAGTCCTCCGTGGCCTCGTCACTATCGCGGTTGATGTAGTCAGGGCTGCCCAGCTTCACTTGCTGCCGGAGCCAGGCACAGAGCAAGGACACATGAGCTCCAGAGGCCAGGCAGGGGGGAGACTGAGGACAACGCTGGGCAGGGGGCTAGGGGAGGAGGCTGGAGGCCAGTCCCAGGGGGCTGGCTGGTCCCATTAGGAAGAGGCCAGCGGCTCCCTGGTCCAAGCTCCCACACCAGTGCTAAGAGAGTATTACTGGGCATCCTGAGATCACAGTCCCTCATTTTTGTGGTAATGGGGGAGGTGAGGCCAGAAGGATAAGGGGCCCTGAAGCCCCTCCCCACCTGAACTATCTCCCCAGACACTGATGTTCATTTCTCAGATAAAAAGGGAATATGGGTGAGGGGTCAAATCTCTTTACCCTTCAAAATACTAACACCCCCTCCCCACCCTGCCCCTCCCTCTAGGGGCTGAAGCTCGTCTCCTACCATCCAGGGGAGGAGCAAGGGGAAGGAGCAAGGAGAAGAGAAGGGAAGAAGAAGGAATGCACAGCCCTCCAGACGAGTGGTACTCGGGGATCCAGGACCATCCAGCCCAGAGATCTACTGCCTCCCCACCCCCCACCAACCAAGCTAAGGTTGGCCCAGGCCACAGCCCAACCTGCAGAGGGACCTCACTGTCACAGGCCGTCTCGGGTGTATTCCTGTCCCCCACAAGGTCAGACGCACCACACCACTCACCACAATGTTGGCAGCTATAACCTCAGGATCCACACAGATGGACTCGACAAAAAAGGTCTGCGGCAAAGACCACGGCAGGCAGGAGGGAAGGAACCAGAGACGCATTTAGGGCCCTGGGCCTGGCTCCCTGGAGCTCCCTACCCACTGAGGGTCCTACTGATCAGCAACCAGGGCCCTGAGGCCCTCCTTCAGGGGAGAGGGCCTGGACAAGGGGCACGGAACAGCCCCATCCAGGACTCTCCCACCAGGAACCCCACTTCCCCAGAAAGAAACCTCCAGGTGGAGAGAAAAGCATTATCGCAAATCCACTCAGGAGCCCACCTGCCTGCCCCCATCAGGAGGCCGACAAAGGGGTCCCAGGGGGCCTGAAGGTGCCACAGCCCAACCGAGGAGGTAAGCCCGGGGACCTCACCTTGTAGCCATTCTGTTCCCCAAAATTAAAGATGGTGGCTCTCCGTTCCCGGGTGGTATTTGTTGCATCAAAAACCTAGGATCAAATTGGGGTTAACTCAGCCTCTGGCCCTGGAAAAGGTGGGAGGCCACCCGACAGCTGGAGCACAGGGGCTGGGTTTCTCACTGAGACCAGCTGATGCCTGGCCATCCACCTGGCCAGCATCCTTCAGACCTGCAAAGGCTGGGCTGGTCCTCCAGTTCCTTGGCAAGTGCCCCGAGGAAGCTAGAAGGAGCGGGTGCCCATGCTCACAGCAGGAAAGCAGGCACTCCGCTCATGTCTGACCAACAAGACTTCCAGTGAAATTAGCTAAACCTGGAGAACTAAACCCACATTTATTTCCACTCCGTCCTGAGACCCCAGTAAGATGGGAACAGGACAGGAGATGGGCGATGTCACCGTAGTTTTTTTTTTCTTTAAGACAGACACTTGGTGAGTGGCTCAGAGAAAAGCAAACACAAGCCATGGCCAACCAGAGCACAGCTGTTTTGCAGACCTGGGAGAGTCAGGAACTGGGCACAGGCAGCTTGGCAAAAAGGGGCAAGGGCGTAGAGGAAAGGGGAGGACTGGAAAGTGGAGGACCGGCCCCACTGGGAGTGCAAGTGGAGCCCCAGGACCCCTCCCTGCCTCCTCCAGGCAGGTTCTGAACTGCCTGGTGCCTGCCCAGCATCCTCAGGTGCAGCCCACCCAAACAGAGTTTAGAACACCACTTTTTATAAAGGGATACATCATTAGACCAGGGTCACTGAAACAGCAAAACCTCTAACATGGAAAATGAAGACCTGGAAATTCCCTGGTGGTCTACTGATTAGGACTCCATGCTTCCACTGAAGGGGCCACAAATTCAATCCCTGGTCAGGGAACTAAGACCCCACAAGCTGTATGGTCCAGGCAAAAAAAAAAAAAAGAAGAAGACTAAATCAAACACGATAAAAGGAACTTTAAGAAATGAGTACAGGGCATAGCACAGAAGGAAATGTCAAAAACTTACAATTATTGTCTAAAGAGACGCGAAATGCCATATAGTAAGCACAAAACAAGAACAGGGTTCGAAAAAATTGAAACACTCAGAAAATAAGACATTTTAAATTTGGAAATTGTACCATAAAAGTATAAAAACTTCAGCCAAACACTTCTCAGATAATGTTAAGGAAGTCTCCCTGAAAGTGGAACCAAAAGAGACAAAGGGAAAGTAAGGGGGGGAAAAGACAAAGTTAGGGATTAGGTCTAACATACAGCCACCAGGAGTTCCAGAAACAGCGTCTCAGAAAGTGGGAGAGGAGTGAGGACTTGATGGTGAGATAGTGGTGGGGGTGGTATAACAAAGTAACATATATGACAGTTTCTCTGACCTGCTGGAGAAGAGTTTCCTGATGAAATCCCCCAGCCCAAGGACCCAGCATTGTGGAGAAGGCCACTGTAAGGCACATCACTTTGAAGACCCTAAAAGCTTCTCCAGAGAAAGGGCCTGAGAAGCCCCCAGCTCCTCTAGGAGATAAAATCTTTTTTTTTTTAATCTTAACTTTTTTTTGGCTGCACTGCACGGTTCGTGGGATCTTAGTTCCCCGACCACGGATCAAACCAGAGTCTCAACCAGAGAGTGAAGAGTCTTAACCACTGGATCGCCAGAGAATTCCCTAGGAAATACAACTTGTAAGGAGGATCAACAAATCAGAATGACAACAGACTTTCCCACAGCCATAAAACAATGGAGCAATGTCATGAAATTTTTAAAGGAAATGTTCTTTCCACCTAGAATTCTATACCCACCCAGCAAAGGCGAGGATTAAAAAAAAAAAAAAAGATATTTCTGGACATGCAAGGTCTCACAAAATTTACTTCCCAAATACCTTTCTGAGAAAGCTACTTGTTTGCGCTCCAACAAAACAAGTCAGTAAACGAAGCAAAAGGAAGACATGGAGCTTAAGAGTCAGGGATTCAATTCAGGAGGGAAGAGAAGGAAATACCCAGGGTGACGGCTGTGCCACAGACCTAGGGGGCAGCTGATCTAGATGGAGCTGAGGACAGAGCTCCAGGCTGCATGCCTTCAAGAGGAGGAAGGAAGGAAAATTAAAGAGGAAGAAGGAAGGAAAAATGGCCGCAATGTTTCACAGCAGAGGGTTGGGGTGGGGCCCTTTCCTGAAGACACCCTTGCTCAGCTTTGTGGATCTCACGGGAGGGGCCAACACATAGATGGAATTCCCTTACCCAGCATTCAGCTGATTTCGGAATGGTCACCCAAGGCTGGGCAGGATGCTCTCCACATTGGGAGAAATCATATTTGCTAAAGACTCAAGTAACATGACACGCCTAACTTGTGGAGTAGCCAACCATGTGAGTACTCAGAGGGAAGTCCTGCAGGGTCAAACACAACCACAAGCCCAGAGGGAAATTCTTGGCCCCCGTCCAGCCTCTGGCTTCCTACTGCAGAGCAGCTGCAGGCTTCCTCCCGGGGGCTGGCACCCAGGAGTGTCTAGGGTTGCACGTCCCCTACCTTCCCCTCCAGACGCCTGGTAAGTAAAGGGGTAGAAGTAGGTGGGCTCCCACATGTCACTCCCAGATGCTGCCAGCGTGTTATACTTACCGCCACATGTCCCCCCTCCTCACTAAGGAACCGCCGAACGTCTCGGAGGGCTGTCAGCGCACACTGCCTTCAGAAAAGAACACATAGGTCAGCCAAGAACCTGATTGGCTGCTGCAGGGCAGTAGGCCAGGGAAATATGCTATGCTGACCAGGAGAGGCGGCAGCCCCTGGGGCCCCTTCTCTCAAGATTTCTCTTTCCTTGGGAAGATTGCCAGTATTTGGTAACCCTGCTCCTGTAGGTAGAAGGCTATGTGCTCCTGGCCATCAGGAATACTTTTTAAAATATACATATTTATTTATTTTTGGCTGTGCTGGGTCTTTGTTACTGCTCAGGCTTTTCTCTAGTTGTGGTGATCAAAGGCTACTCTCTTGTTGCAGAGCACAGGCTAAATAGTTGTGGTACACCAGCTTAATTTCTCCATGGCATGTGGAATCTTCTCAGACCAGGAATCAAACCTGGGTCCCCTGCATTGGAAGGTAGAGTCTTAACCACTGGACCACCAGGGAAGTCCAGGAACACTTTTTGAGATATCATGTTTCTCTACTTTCTTCTTTTATCTCATCAGATACAAATCCAGGCTGCCATTTTGCCAACTTCAGAACTTCTAAGTGTCTTACATTTCCCCTGATTATCAACAAAGCCCTTTGAAAACCAGATACTTCCTTGTGTGTGTGTTGGGTGAGGAAGCTAGCTGTGGGAGAACAGAGACAATATTGCTGGCCTCTAGCTTAAAAGGCAGGATTAAGCTTCAGGTTCAATTTTCTTTCCTAGAAGGGAAATGTGGACCAAGGAGGCCACCTGCCTTATCACCAAACAAAGGATGTTGCAGGCATCAAGGCTCAGCTGTCATAGCAGCCCCCAAATATATACCTTGAGGGGGATTCAAGAAGGGAAAACAGGAAACTGGCCACAGATAGCTGAAATGCATATCAAAAGGATGACTTCAATGAGCCTAGGCTCTTACCTCTTTCCATTCAAACAAAAGCTCTAGGTTCCTTAACTTGAGATGTCTATGTTCTTTAATTAACAGACTCTTTTGATGTTGCAGCCTACCTGGTTTTTGTCCGCCAAAACTCCTATATGTCCTGGAACCTTCCTTACTTCTGGGAGCAGTCCCTCAGAGCTATCTGAGAGGCTGTCTTCCGGGCTTAAGTCCTCAGTTTGTTTGGCTATGCTGTGTAGCCTGTGAGATTTACTTCCCCGACCAGAGACTGAACCTGGGCCCTCAGCAGTGAGACCGCAGGGTCCTAACCACTGGACTGCCAGGGAATTCCCAAGTCCTCAGTGTTGCTCACCGAATAAAACACAACTCTCAAATTTTAAGTTGTACATTTCTTTCAGTGGACCGAGAACTCCCCAAATGACCCCTTCTGGAGGAGGGTGCTGTGTCTCTGCCTCTTGGACCCATGCCCACAGATGCTCTGAAAGGCAAAACCCTCACCACGACTGACCACTGACTACACTCTCTGTCCTCAGAACACCTCAGCCTTTTTGTTCATTGCTCCAAAGTGGATTGCCACATATAAGGATCTTTCTAACGTTATCCATTTCTCTTACAAGGTCCAAAGATAGATAAATCACTTTGACCTTTTATCTATGCAGTGGAGCAGAATGTACCACCCCAAAATAAATCTCTTTGGCAGAAGGATTACTTCAGGCTGATTATTTTTAAGAAACTGCAGACGCAGTAGAAGCTCAGAAAACATGTCAGTTATCCTTTTTTTACATGTATATGTGTGGCTGAGTCCCTTTGGTGTTCACCTGAAACTATCACAACATTGTATGTTAATTGTCTATATCCCAATACAAAATAAAAAGTTAAAAAGAACAGCTTACCCCCCACCCTTTTTTTTTTTTCTTTTTCTTTTTAGGGCTTCCATAGAGGCTCAGATGATAAAGAATCTGCCTAAAATGCAGGTGACCTGGATTCAATCCCCGGGTCAGGAAGATCCCTTTTTTAAGAGACATTTACAAATATAAAGGAAACCTCCATTTGTAAGGGAGTCTCCCTTGCTGAACCAGGAGGAAGGAGATGACCTTATCTCTCTGGAAACTCTTTATCAATGCTAAAGGCATACATTGATTGATTTGTTTAGGCAGCACCATGTAGCTTGTGGAATCTTAGTTCCCTGATGGATCAGGGATCAAACTGGCCCCGACAAGGGTCCCACAGTGGTCATGTGGTCGGAAGCTTAACCACTGGACCACCAGGGAATTCCCTGAAGGTATAGATTTAAATCTGAGTAATAACCTTACCCTTGTTCAGTGAGCTGTTCCTGGTAACTTCCCCTGACTCCTCACCCTCAATGTCTTCCCTTCTCTTTAGCCGAAGAAGGTTTTTAAGGTGAGGGCTTCCCTGAAGGCATAGATTCAAATCTGCATAAAAACTTTACCCTAATTCACTGGGCCTTTCCTGATAATGTCCTCTGACTCCTCGCCCCCCAGCACCTTCTTTTTTCTTTAGCTGAAGATGGTATTTAAAGTGAGGGATTCTTAGGCCTCTCCCATGTATGCAGGAGACATAGGTGCTATTAAACTTTTTTTCTGTTAATCTGTGTTATTGTCGATTTAATTACTAGACCAGCCAAAGAACCTAGAAGGCAAGAAGGAAAAATTTTTCCTCCCAAACACTATTACCTACAGTTTTTTTGATGTAAGAGTTAAATTAGATCTCTTGTTTGTTCAATCTTGGAATTTTGTATGTAAACCCCAAGTGCACCAATACACTGACTGTGCGGTGTGCCCAAGCGTGGCCGCAGAGGCTGACCAGAATGCTGGGGTCACGAGAAAAGTGGGGACAGAACTGAGTCCAGGTCATTGGAAGGAGCTCTGCTCTCATGCTGGCTTGTGACCTTTCTGGGTCCTCGGATATCCTTCATCCACTAAATTCTGGGAGCAGACCCTCCTGCCTACCTGCCCACCAAGCCTCACAAGTGTTCTATTCTAACGAATCACAGAATTCTTTCTGTGCTGAGACATAAAGCACCGGAGCTCCTTGAAGCCCTCTGAGACACATTTCTGCAGGCATGGCTAGGGCCATTTCTTGCTACCCACACGCAGAGCCCCATGTCCGGGCTATGGTCTCTGGGGGCTCCTCTGGCTGAGACTACATCTAGTAGGAGGGATCAAGGGGCCCAGGTGGAGATGCGGGGGGACAGCCTGGGGCTCCCTGTGGGTGTGAGTGTGGATGGGCACACATGTGCATGTGGGTGGGTACGTAATGGGTGTCATTAGTGAGTGCCTGTGAGCATTGCCTAGGGGTGCAGTTGTGCACATGCAGATGGGGTCTCTGTGGTATGATAAATATATCTGGTCTCTGTCCAGGGTTCTTGGCAGAGCTCCTAAAACCCTTGGAATTCCCTAAGTGACAGGAGTGATTTTTGTCATTCACAAGGAGCCTCTTCCAATCACACCTGAGTTGATGCTAATGAAGTGATTCAGGGTGGGGCCCCTAGACAGCCTCAGCGCTGGGCTGGTCACAGAAAGTGATGAGGAACCTTTAGTCCTAACCTCCACCCTCCAGGAAAGGAGGTGGGTGCTGAAGATGAATGATGAGAGTCAAAGCACTTCCAGGTTGAAAAGATGAGGTGCTGGTAGGGTGTGATGGTGCTGGGCCCTGAGACTTGTTACTGGTGTGTGAAGTGAGGTCAATTTTGAGGGACTGAGCCCTTAACTTGTGGGAACTGACGATGCTAATGCCATTTAGAAAGGGTCAGAATTGAACTGAACTGGTGGACACGTCAGTGTCAGAGAGAACATCCTGGTGTCCCTAAGCCCATGTGACTGAAAAGGTAGAGTTAAAAAAAAAAGAAAAGGTATAGTTATGATTAAACGTATTCATGTGCACATGGGGTATGTCTGTGCACACACTAGTGTGCACAATTATAGGTTTTTATATGTCCAAGCATGCACACAGAGGATATGTACGTGTCTGAACACTTACGTGCATTGTACATAAGGTGTGTGCACACACCTTCCTGCAGTATGTGACTCTGTGCACATATACGAGTGCGCTTGGTGTGTATTTAAGCACACACCGACGTGTAGATAAAGAGGGAGCACATGCACACACACACACATGGATACGCATGCCCTCCTCTAGACCTTCCACTGTGCCCAGCGTCAGGTTCAGACCTCCACATTGTGTAGTTCCAGGAACCTCAACAATGTGTACAAACGTGTGTCTCTGGAAAATGTAGGCTTCTCTTCCTAGGTTTCCCATTTTTAAAAAGTCTGATCCTTCTATTTTGCCAATTATCCGTGGGACATCTGGGGCTGGTTAATGGGAAATGGGGCCCTGGTGCAGGGGCCAGACCCAGGCTTTGGAAACACAAGGGAGAGTTCCTAGAAACAGCCAGAGGCTGTGCCTACAGAGAGACACATGTGAACCTGCCCCCAGCTTCTACTGCTAGGTCCTCTGTTCCCACTGGGTGATCTTGGACTAATTCCCTAACTTCTTCTGAGTCTGGGTTTCGCCATGAGAATTAATCCCAATTCCTACCTTCAATAGGCAGTCTGAGCAGAATGCCCAATAAGCTCTGGGAATGTGCTAGCTTCCTTATTCTGCCCACAAACACTCTGGATCAGATAGGCCTGGCTTCAAATCAAACCTTGAGTGATCCCAGACAATACCACCGCTTCTGACCTCAGTCTCAGCATCTGGGGGAGGGAGGCACCACAACCCACTGTAGGGAAGATCAAAGCAACTAATGAGTGCCCACAACTTGAGATGAGTATAGAATTTGCACTTGATGCAACCTTTGATCTACAAATTGGGTAATGTGAATTGGGAACGATGGACAGGACAGTTTATAGTGAAACAGGGGCTTAGACCTAATTCTGGGCTCTGTGAAGTTACTTGGTATCTTGTATGAGACCCCCTGAGCCTCAATTTCCTCATCTGTAAAATGGGCAGGGGGTGGCAATGGGCATCACACACCCAGCACACCATAGGTTCAAGCATAAGTCCCCTCCCTTTTGTCATTATCACCAGAGGGCCCACCCTCGAATTTTACTCCCAATTTGGCCCCAGAGGCCTGAGTGTCAGACTCCCCTTCCCTTCTTGGTGTAGCAGCAGCCTGGCTCCATTGACCCGAGTAGAGAACCTGATTGGCCAAGCCCCATGATGGGGAACTCCTGCCCCCTGGTGGCCAGAGAGGGAGCAGGCAAACTGCAGCATAAGCCGGTGGCTTTGGGCCTGGCGTTCCATTGACCCACTAGAGCTGGGCCAGCCTCTGCTAAAAGCCCTCCCATAGTGGCTGAGCCCAGAGCAAGGGCAGGACACTTCCTGACCCCTCAGCTGACACCCGCCGAGAAGGGCACAGCACAGCAACTCAGATCACAGCTGGTGCTCAGTTAGTCTGCAGAAAGCCCTCAGTTCCCGGCTGAATGGAGGAGGGGAGTGAGTGTCATACACAACTATCCATCCTGTCACTATCCTGTCACCCAGCAACACTGAGACGACAAGAGAAAGCCTCCCTCACATGCCAAGGAACATGTAGCAAACATCCTCCCTGTATCAGCAGGGGGCTTACCCTGGGGCTAGGGAGGAAAGGTCCTGGGCCTGAACTTTCTGTCTGTAAAAGAAGTTGGCAGGAAGTGATGCCAGTCCCACTCTGTCCCACCTTTGAGACTGGAATCTCTGCTTCACTTTGAGCTCCCCTCCCTACCAGAGTCCACCCTCGTGATCAGCCTGGGATAAGTGAATATAGCCTCTATGCAGACCTGCCCTGGCTAAGCCTCTACCACCTCCCCAAAGCCCAAGCTCCCCTCCCAGAGATAACAGGGCAGGGCAGAGCAGGGCAAGCCATGTGTGGCCACATACCCTTTCCCTCTGTTCCCAAGCCCATCATATCCTCACCCCCACCACAGCCTGACATGCCAAGAAACCAGCTCACGGGGCAGGGCAAGGCCCCGGGCTCAGGGAACAGCTTGGTCATCACCAGCAACTGGGCTCCAGGGCCTTCTCCATAAACACACATAGACACACACTCACTTCCTGATTTTCAGGCCCTCTTCGTTGTCTGGAAGGAAAAACTCAAAAGATTTGTAGGTCTTGACCATGTCCCGGCGATACTGGCCCACGTTGAACTCTGGGGGAAAGGAGAGGCTCAGCTGTCACACAACAGCATCCCTTCCCAACACCCGACCTTGACCCACCCCTCTGGCCCCGCTGCAGTCCAGCCTTCTCACTCCTCCCGCACAGAGACCCCAAGCCCTGCTTGGGAAGCCAAGGCTGAGTCTCACCCCGAGTGGGCACGCCAATCCAGTTCAGGTAGCGAGTCAGCTTCTTGGAGATGTAGGTCTTGCCCCTGGCAGGCAGTCCCACCATGACAATGAGTGTTGGGCAGTTGGTCATGCAAACTGAAAGGCAAGGAACACAGTGTCCCACGAGACCTGGACCCGTCCCAGGGCGCCCCTGCCTCTCTGCCCAGGGTTCCTCTGCCTCAGGGTACAGGACTGGCCTCTGATGTGTCTTTCCAGGCTCTGGCAGCAGAGAGCTTCCCGAGGACCCCCAGACTCTGGGGTGGGGGTCTCTAACCAAGGCTGGCATGCACCATTCCCCAGGCCTGTCAGACACCATGGGATCTCACCAGACCTTACCTGCCATGCACCACCAGATACAAAGCTAGAGCTGCCACAGGCCTGGAGAAACACCACGGGGGAATTCCCCTAGCAGGCAGGACAAAGCTGATGCCCGTCTGTCATCCAGGAACCCGCACCCCCATCCCAAGAGTCATTCAGCATTCCTGCTTGCACAGTATCACTGCTTCCGCATCCTAGGGCGGGGTGGTGGATTTCTCATCTACAAAGCCCAGAAGCTGCTTCTGCAGTGAGTCCTTCCTTCAAGGAACCCGCATGCCCACCCGGTGCATGCTCCCCCTCAACCCAACCCAGTCTGCTCTCCACAGCCCATCACTCGGCGGGGAAGCAGCCTTGCAGTGTCTGAGTCATCTGGGAACCCAAGGTCTGGCAGAGTTGGCTGCTCAAACCTTGTGGGCAGGGAGGGACAGGGAGGCACCTCAAAATCCACCAGGGTGAGGGCCACAAGGGGCTGAGACCAGAGACACAGGCCAATACCCACAAGGGTGGTCTGTCTGAGAGCTACCCACTGCCACTCCACACGCCACCAGATCAGTGCGCCAGAAAGAAGCTGCTGAGGCTGGAGGCAGGGAAGAGTCTGGACCCAGCTTGCCAAGCCCTGGCCACTAAGACGGACACCAAGGTGGCATAAGTGCCAACCTCGCGCGATCCAGCTCAGTTTTCAGCGTGGTCTTGCCTCAGGAAGCCTCCCTTTCATCATCCTCAGGGCCTGGGCCAGGTGAAACCACAGCAGACAGACACATGGACAGATGTGGGGACCTGTCACTGCCCCTCCTTTGCCCACACGCTCTGCAAATGCTGGGCCCCACCCTTCAACTTGTCACCCTCGCTGGAGCCAGAGTGCAGAGGCAGTGGTCAGAGTCAGTCAGGCCTGAGTTCCTAACTCTGACACTTACTGTCAACTCTGAGCCTCTGAGTGTGCATGCGTATGTGCGTGCGTGAGTGAGTGCTTAGTCGCTCAGTCGTATCTAACTCTTTGCGACCCTATGAACCACAGCCCACCAGGCTCCTCTGTCCATGGGATTCTCCAGGTAAGGATACTGGAGAGGGTTGCCATGCCCTCCTCCAGGGGATCTTCCTGATCCAGGGATCGAACCCATGTCTCTGATGTCTCCTGCATTGGCAGGTGAGTTCTTTAACACTAGCACCACTTGGGAAGCCTAAGCCTCAGTATCGTCATCTGTAAAACAGGATGATAATCCCTCCGCGAGGTCTAGCATTCGCCCCACGTAAGCACTTCCAGGAAACTGTCCTGTGCCTGGCCTTGGCAGCCTGCCCCGCTAGGGAACAACATGCACCTCAAGACTGCCCTTGGGACTTGGGGTGAAGAGGCACCTGTTTGTCCCCAGGCAAGCCCTGAAGAGAAGTAAAGGGCCCTGCTTGCCAGTGGGAAGCACTCAGTTGCTCCTATGCAATACCTCTGGGCAAATGGGACCCAAACTGTGAGTCCCAGGAGCGAGGGGGAGGGGACCCCACTGATGGTGAGCGAGAGTGAGGAAACTTGCAGAAAAACCTCAGCATTGGCTAAGGCGAGAGAAAAACTAGTTAGGCAAGGCCCTGCATCCTGAGGGCCAGCCCCACGCTGCTGGAGCCTGGGCTGTTTGCACAATTCCTACCCGGCTGGCTCCCAAGCAACCGGAGGGCAATACCGTCAGCTACTCACTGCGGGGTGGGGGGAACCTGCACCCACCCTGGTGCCTCTGATGACCAAGGAGCCAGGAGGCTGAGGCAAGCGTGGTGCTGGCCAGTTACTACCATCTGGTGGTGTTTGGACCCAGCCTCAAGTGTCTGGGGGCAGCCTCAAGTCCCTGGAGGGGATTCCAGAACTGGGTCCTGACCTGTATCTGCTCCCACTGCCTTGGGCCGGGCTGGGGAAGGGAGAGTTCTTTAAAACAAAGCAAACTGGCATCATGGTCCTGTTCGGAGGGGACCGAAAGTCATCTGTCCCACCCCTTCCCATGGCTCCCTGAGGGGCTCTCCCATGACCTCAGGGCTGGGGTTCCGCATCCCCTCTTCACAGCTTCCATCTCCCCAGGGACGTCCCTGGCCTCTTCACACACGTTTGGCGACAGCATTCCTCCCCTCTGCCCCCCGGCCACCTACACAGCCATGGTGGGCAGGCAGAACAGCAAGTCAGGGCTGGGCACACCAGAGCCATAAACTACCTATCACCTCTGTTCCTCAAGATAAGATCCAGAGCAAATACTCAAAAAGAAAAAGCAAAGTACAAGTGTGTTCACAAGAGCCCTGCTTCCAACAGCAGAACAGCAGGGACGTCCAAGCAATAGAGAAATTGCAAACCGAGGCCCCCCACGGAAGGAACACACTTGAACTGAGGGTGGGCAGACCAGGAGAGCTGGTGCCTGCTGCCGGAGCTCAGCTCCAGGCCCTCAGGACCTTGATGTTGAGCAAGAGGACAGCAGAACACACAGTTTAGAACACAGGGCATGTGCGGAAGGAAATCTGAAAACATGCAAGTCAGCTTTTCTCGCAAGTTCCTGTAAATTATCTGTAAACGTACTCAAGGCCACCAGAGCCCAAGGAGCCAGGAGGCTGAGACAAGCGTGGTGCTGGCCAGTGACTACCATCTGGTGGTGTCTCCACGGGGGCAGCCTCAAGTCCCTGGAGGGGGTTCCAGAACGGAGTCCTGACCTGTATCTGCTCCCACTGCCTTGAGCCAGGCTGGGGAAGGGAGTGTTCTTTAAAACAAAGCAAACTGGCATCACGGTCCTGTTCGGAGGGGATCAAAAGTCATCTGTCCTACTGGCCTGTGCACACATCAGTCGTGTCCTTACCCAGGAAGTCTTGCCAACTTTTGGCTAAGAAAAGCTATCAAATACTGCCCTTTGTGCCGTGTTCCCCGAGGCACGTCCCCATCTCCTACCCCATCTGCCCCCAGAGCTCCTCCAGGTCAATGAGCAGAATGGTAACAGCTTTTAGGCCTTCTGTGTAGCTTTGGATTTATGAAAAGGAGGCAGAATTGCTAGCAGAGAGTGGGAAGAGGCAGGGACTCTGCCAACCAGCCTCTGGTGCCCTGAGGAACTGGAGTAGACCCCAAAGACAACCCACCGCACAGCACAGCCTAGTGGTGGGCCCCCACATCCTCTTCTCTGTAAAGCCCTGTGATCAAGTCAGCGTCCACCCACCCAGACCTCAGGTTCCCACCTGTCCTTGTGGTCCTCCAACCTAGTTAGAAGCCCACCAAGCAGAGGGTAAAATGCTGCATGAATGAGAACTTGAGACCTAAGATGCTGTCTCCATGCTCATTCACCGCTTGCTCCCTCCTTGCTATGAACTCTGGGACCCAAACCGCCACAGCATCTGCAGGTCTCATCTTTGGCCTCTTGTGCCAGGTCAGCTCACAGTCCCACCCACTGCAACACCCTGAGGCAGTGCCAGGGCACAAGCCCCTGTGTTCAGGCCAGAGCCACATTTTAGTTGCATACCCAGAGCTGAAGAAATACAGGCCTGCCCCAGGGGCCGTGAGACCTGGCAAGTTCCCTCCCATGGGGCCTTAGCTCCTTTGCTACCTGAAAGGGGGTTGGCACGGAGCTGTTCGCTGATGCTTCATTCCCTGAGGGTGAGGAATGGAGAAGCAAAAAAAGAAGGGTGGTGACAAAATTCTAAAGTAACTGCTACCACTTATCAAGCACTTATCAAGAGGCTCACAGTGCGAGGCTGTTGACTGTCTCCGTCCCAGAGATAAGGAAGCTGAGACCTGCAGGGTCAGCTCTGTGCCCAAGGTCACCCAGCAGAGCCACGACACAGTCTGAGTGCTCTTGCCTCCAAAGTCCACCTTCTCACTCCTTTCCCTTTATGTAACAGCAGAGGGCACCCACCAAGTCAGGGTAGCACAGCCCTAACACAGACTGACTTGAAGCACAAGAGAAAGGGGCCTTGGCCCTCCACACCTCCAGAAAAGTCTGGAAGGAGGGTTGGCTAGGGTGAAGCCATGGTCCCTTAGGACTGAATATTGACTGGAAAGCCATGGCCCCAGAGCTAAAGGCAGGATCACAGTTTCGGCACCCCACCAGGACCGACATAAAAATCAGAGTCCAAGATCCACCAGAATGTCTGATCAAAGCCCCAGCCATGGTCACCCCCACAAGGACCAATAGTGTACTAAGAGGTACACACACTCCTCCTCCAGGTGGTGTCACGTCCTGGTCAAGGCCAAGGCCCCCGGGCCAGCCTGAAAGCAAAACAAGCACCAGCACTCTCTTCTGTCGTTCCCAAGCAGAGGTCAGGAGGCAGGGATAGCCCAACATGTAACACCATCTCCTGACCTCCATTTCCCAATAGGTATCAGGACCTGGACTAGATGTTCTCTGAGGACCCTGCCAACTTGCAAATTCATTACAATGTTTCAGCAACTCTTAAAATAAATCTTTGTTTTTCCCCCGGTAATAAAAAAAGAAGTTGCAGACTCATTTAAGGACAAGCAGGCGATCAATGAAATGGAATAAACACCTAGGACCCAGGGGAACGTGAGCCCCTTAACAATTCTATGATTTTTCCAGCATATCTTCTAGATGTTTCCACCCTCCAGTTTTACCACTCATCCACAACCCCACCTGGATGCTTGCACACCCACAGACACAAAGACAGGCCCATATAACAAAGTGGTCTCACTGTCTCTCTCCTGAACACACCTGCACTTACCTGAAATTGCTCCAAAGACTCGTTTTCAGGCCCAGAGATGAGATTTCCTCCCACCCGGGCGGCTTTGAAAGTTCTAGGCTCAGAGATACCAAGCGATTCTCCTAGGGCCAACACAGCGGCAGATCCCAGTCTGACCATTCGGCCCACACTCTCTGGCCAGCGGAGAGGGCAGGACCGAGGCTCCAAGTCCTCCCCGCGGCCTGAGACGGTGAGGACAGAATGGTGTGCCAAGGGTCCCGCGCCCTTCCCTAGGTGATGGCGGCCAGACGCAGTCCCGCTGAGCCGAGACGCCACACACCTGTACCCACCTCCTGCTCTGCTACACCTGTCCAAGGCCTCACACCTGTTCCTGCTTCCCTGCCACCGGCCGCGGCAGCCTCACCTGTCTCCGGTTCGCATCTGTGCATTTGAGATCAATACCCATCCCCGTGCACTGCCTTCCCCCCTTGCCCGCGGACCCCGCCTCACCACCGCGCTGGCAGGCGTGCAGAGCGGGCCGTCCATTGCTGTACGGCATCCAGATCTTCTTCAGGGGGTTCTGGGTCAGTTCCCGTGGGGACGCCATCCTGGGGCTTGGATGAGTCCGACTGCGCTGCTGCCAACCCAGCAGCCTGGCCACCTCGGGCCACTCGAGGCCCCGCCCCTCAGCCCCGCCCCTCTCAGAGCTGCGTTGACGCCGGTCCCATTCCCCACAGGCCCCGCCCCAGGTCGAGTAGGCTCCACCCCAATAGAGGAGGGCCTGGCGTCCGACCACGCATGCGCAGCTCGGCCGAGAGCCCGTTTGGGACCAAGCGGGCCCGCCCTTAATGCCAGGATGGAGGACGCGCATGCCCAGCTCACCACAGGTTCCGGGCTCAGATGGTACAGGCCCCGCCCTGGATGCCGGAGCCATGCACACCCGACGCTGATCTGCAAACGCCTCCCCCCACGCCTCGCCCTGGACGCCCCAGCGTGCCCCTAGGACACGCGGTTCCCGTTCTCCGTGACCTCAGGACCCTCAGAAGAAGGGGTTTGCATGGGTTGGGGCAAGTCTGCGTGACCCCCAGAATTTGATCAGGAACAACCTGGAGGCCCCTGAGTGACTGGTCACCGGCCCACTGGCACGGCTGTCAACTCTCCCGCTGGCCTTGCACCCCGACCCTCCGGGTCCCGGGACTCTCCACTGCACACAGGAACAACCTGCTCAACCACGTTGAAAAAAGCCCCTTTATCTCGTGGACAGGGACACAGAACAAAACTGACCGTGTTTCTCTCTTTGCCTTAGCTGCTGGGGAGCTCGGGTTAAACCCCAGCCCACCTGGAGCAGGTGAGTAGGACCAAGCTCCCAGGGGACTCATCCAAGGACAGTATCTTCCTTTTCCTTCTAGGACTTCATTTTTACCAACTAAATTTTACATCATTAAGTTTACACATTTGTTCTTTAATGAGCCTCTGCCTCTTCATCAGGAAAATAGAATATGTACTGTCATCAAGGACAAGAGTTTGGTATGGATTAAATGTGTCAGTGTCTGAGAAATCCGTTCTAAAGCCCAGTAATGCTATCATTTATTATGTTATTTATCTCCCTCCTGTCTCTAAATATGCAGTGGAAGCAAGAGGCAGGGGAGAGACCCAGAGGTTCAGGAGCACCTGGCTTCTTCTCTCCAGCCCTAACTCCTCTGTCTCCTCAGCCCAGCCTCTTAAGCTTTGTACACTTTCTGCCAAGGCCTGAGCTGACAGGGCTCCAGTCTGAGTCACACTGCCCTCTAGCGATGTCCTCCACCACACCCCCTGGCAGGACCACTGCATCCCCAAGGCCTCTCTGCTGACTGTGTGCCTGGCCAGGACCCGGGGGCGGACATGGAGCACAGACTCCACCCAGTGCACCACAGGGGCAGCGCGGCTTCCTCTGCCCAACTTGCCACACTCCTGCCTTGAGTCAGTCCCCCGAGTCCCAGCCCAGCCCTTCAGAGCCTGGCAAGGACCTTTGAGATGACTGATGCAGATGTCTCTCTTGTTTCATAGGGAGGGAAGGTTAAGGAAGTCCATGTGCTAGAAGCCCACACAGACCCTCCCTGGAAGCAGCTCAAGCTGCCTCCCCAGGGAATTCCCTGCCTCAGACCGACTCAATCACTTCCTCTCTTTTTCAGCCTCCCTCTTCAGTGTCCACCGTCCACCTCCTTCCCTGCCTCATGCCCAGCAGCGGGCACACCCACGGGCAGGTCCTGATGACTGGCATGCCCCTGGTGACCTCCCACCCACTTCCTACTTCTTCAAAGCCACTCATGCTGTTCCTGACGCAGTCAGCCCTCCTGTTTGTCTCCTGGCCACTACCAAGGCCATCCTGGGGCCACACTAGCCTCAGAGACCTTGTCACCACACACCCACACTCTATCCAACTCATTGCAGAGTCTACCTCCTCTAACATCCACAGACATCCCGCACCTTCTCAGACCTGCCATTCTCCTCCCTGGCCCTCTTGGAATGTTAGTCAAAGGTTGGGGATCGGGGACAGCCAGGGCCGAGCAGGAGACCAGGAGCAGGTCTGGGAAGCCAACTCCATTATCCAGAAGTCTGAGTCTGGCTTCTCAGGGAAGCAGTG